>NC_089883.1:8355000-10855000 GCF_040182565.1 Anser cygnoides
GCTCCCTTCTCTTCACCTCTACCAGCAGTTACAGAGGACGAGCTTGCACAGTCCCCGTCGTTGCTGGGAATCTGCATGGCAGGCGTGCTGCTCCTGGCAGGCGCCTAGCTGCAGTGTGCCTCCCGGTGTAGAGATGTGGGGCTGATAAAAGATGGGTAGCGCTGCCAGTCTCATTTAGACTGTATGAGAAGCCTTCCAGGTGAGTGAGAGAATCCAAGAGGCACTGGGGGCCGGTTTACAAGGTTACAAGCATCAGCTGGCAGCTCTCATAGCTTTTTTTTTTTTTTGAAGGGATATCTACTTCTCTGGAAAGCTGTTACGGGTTTCTTTGGGAACTACACTGGTAAAAACTGGGTGAAACTGTACAATGGGCTATTGCTGTGTTGCTTTGACTTGGAGAAGGCGCCCTTATGGATGAGGGAAGAGAATGGAGAACAATGAGTATCCTTCTGCAGGAACTGCTGCTCTTGTCTTGCTAAACAGGCACTGGGAGTTCTTCTGTACAAAGTTATTTTTAAAGGGTATGTAAGGGGGACGGGGCTACAGATGTGGCACTAAGAGCTGCCATGGGGAAGTAGGTCCAGTGGTGATCATGTCAGAATAAAGCAAGGCTTCTGTTCAGTCACACCCTGATGGGTTACAGCCTTAAGGAATAAATTGGATGAGCCTAAAGCTGCCTGGTATGCTGTGAACAGGGAGAGACATGAAAGAACAGGATCCCTGCTTCATGTGGTCCCAAGCAGTAGATGGGAATAAGTGCAAGAAGCCCTAAAAAAAAAAGGGGGGGGGGGGGGGGGGGCGGGAAATGTGTTGCTGATCTCTCGGGATGCAAGGTGGTGGGGGCAGCTCTCAAGTTTGTTCTGGATACCCAGCCCTGTGCAGCAGAGACCACAGCTCCTTAATTGGAAGCATGTTCCCTGGGGCAGCTCTTCTCCTAAATAATGAATCATTCACACTTTCCTGTCAAGAGCTGATGTAAGCCTCATTTTCAAGGCAGTGGCTCAGTCTCTCCTTTGCGGAGTGGCCAGGTGAGTGCCCCACCAGCAGCACCTCTTCTGTTAGACCACTTGCAACTCTGCTTGTAGCAGCGGAGCAGAGAGCCAAGCTTTGAACCCCTTCCAGCTAACGGCTGCTTACACCAATGTCTTTTTGGGGACCGCTAAAGCCAGAAAGAAAAAGGCAGTCTGTTTGGGCACCTAGCTTTAACATGCCCTTGGTAAACAAGGTTGGTGGAGTGCCCCTCTTGTGGTGAAAGGGGTGGATTTATTCAGTGGTGTTTTTCTTGGTCAGTTCTTACAGGTCCTTTTGAAACTGGTCCTGCTTTATTACCAAGCCCTGCTTGAGAGGCAGAATTTCCCCATACCGTGCTCCTCATTCAACTGAGAATATTTCTGTAGAAACTTGTCGCAATGAGCAAGTCTTGTGGCTTTTAGTCTTTCAGACCTTGCTATGAATCCTCTTGTTTCTACTGCTGACTTATGAAATCGAGTGCTTACACAAGTCCATGTGGCTCAACCCAGCAGGCTTCGGTGCTTCAATTAAAACAGATTTACAATATTTGACAAGTTCTGAAGGTCAGGTTGGTTGGCTAGCAACGTGCTGTTCCAGTCTCAGTAAGACAGCAGGTCTCGGCGTAGTCTGTGAGAAGCATTTGTGCACGCAACGTTTCAATGTGTAGGAATGTCTGTGTCTGCGTTTTGGCCTCTTCTCTTAGTGCTGATCTCTCAGCAGGGGTAGCGTATCAGTCTCTCTGCTCTAGTAAGACTGTGAAGAGCGGTGCTGTCGGTTCAGTCACAGCAAAAACAGTTTTGCGTTTGTTACTGTGTTTGGAAATGAGGGGGAGATTTGTTATGGGATTGCTTGTGTGTTCTCAAAGCTTGTTAACGCAGCAGGGATGTGTAACTAAGTGACTCCCTCTTTCAGGTACATTCCACCCCTGATCTGGGGCAAGAGTGGACATATCCAGACTGCCCTTTATGGAAAAATGGGGAGAGTGAGATCACCACACCCGTACGGACATCGCAAGTACCTCACCATGCCAGATGGAGCAACAGCAACCTTTGATCTCTTCGAGCCGCAGTCTGAGCACTGCACCGGAGGTCAGTCGAAGCAGCGGCTGGCTGCGTCTAGCTGCTGACCTGGGTTCTGTGCTCTGGGGCACGGAGGGGGATAGATAAGAGCCCTGGTGCTTGATTCTCAGAAAGGATAGCTGTTAATTTTGGTGGTAGGAAGGGGGCAGCCACGCAGTACTAGCCAACCTGTGGAGGCTGTGAGACCATCTTGCTGTGCACTCGTATCTCAGACAGCGGAGCAGGACCCACTAGACTATTAACCTTGTGTGGCGAGGGGTGGACATTAAGGAGCAGCAGAAGTGTTCCATAACCCCTCTGTATGAAAACAGTCCGTGTGCTTAGGATATGAAGGAGTCTACACTATAAGAGAAATCTATGCAAAAAGTAGAAAATCCCGGTGATCTACTGCATTACGTATATATACTCAGAGTGAATGTCAGATTTAAAATGCACTATTACTAGTGGTAACAGCAATACTTAAAATTGAGTTACTGTGACTCGACTTCAGTAGTACAATCTAACCTCTGCTGTAGCTGATTTCATTGTAAGCCCACGACTCCCATTTGGCCTTCAGAAAAGGCCAAATTCTTAACATTATCGGAGTTGAGATCTTTGTGGTATAATGCTGTGCTGCAACAGTTTCTGTTGTCCTTATCACTGAAGAGAATCTGAATAGTGCTCTCCTAATGAGGCAAAAACGCACAGTGGGTAGAGTTAGAGCTTTGCACGTAAGTGCAAAGAGTATGATAGCTAATTGGAAGTACATATGCTAATCCTGAATATATTTTACTGTCCTCACTTGAATTACGGTAACGGCTTTCTTAGCTGATAAAATGATACCTTGTTAAATTGATGAGCAGTGCCAGCAGATCAGATGTTAGATTAGCATCAAAGCAGGTGATGGCTAATGTCAGTTGGTCAGAATTTCTGTGCTTAGCAAAGCTTCATTTTGAAGATCTGGGTTGTGCTGGATTCTGAAAGGGAAATGAGAAAAATAGCTTAGTGTGCCTGGTGCATGAAGAAGCAGTGGGCTCTAGTGCTTCCACACGCTTAGCAGTCTCAACAGGGGCTGTCAGAAGGCAGAACGTGTGTGATGTCAAACATCTTTCTTCAAAGGGAAGGATTTTCCCTTGGTCACTAGGCAGTTTCTGTAGAACTGTTTGGTCAGCCTTCCCCGAAGTTAGAAAATTGTTCACCTTTATAACATGAATTACTCGTTATACATCTTTAGCAATAGAGCTGCTAGTCTTCTGTCCCACACCAGGCTTTTTGAAAGAATAGTAGGGTTTTTACCTTTCTTCTGGTACGTGGTTTCCCATGGATCTGAAATGGAAAGCTTCTGAATTTCTTAATTTGCATGAAGTGACATTTACTTAACTTCCCTCTCTTTCTGTGCACAGAGGATGTCACGATGGTAATCTGCCCTGGGATTGCTAACCACAGTGAAAAGCAGTATATCCGCACTTTCGTTGACTACGCGCAGAAAAATGGGTACAGATGTGCTGTTCTGAATCACCTGGGGGCCTTACCGAACATCGAGCTCACTTCTCCACGCATGTTCACGTACGGTGGGTACTGCGACAGCTGACGGCTTTCGGTCTTGTGGAATTTCTAGGACTTGATCAGGCTCCTTCAGCACACCACAATTGCCATAGGGGAATTAGGCTGATCATTTTATACTGTTTCTTAGGATCTAAACCTAACTGATGAGGAAGAAAGGGGCTAATACCAGGATTCAGTTTTTCTTTCTTACATATGTTAGGACTAGGATAATTAAGGAGACCGTTTTTGAAAGAAAAATTGGGAAAAAAAGCACTCATGGCTACTGTGAGCCTTCTCAAATGACTGGAGAGATGCTTAAATGTCAGTTTAGTGGGCTATGAACAAACTTGGCTCTGTAGGATAAAAGCTATTTCTGACACTTTGGAAAATGTAGTATGAGAAGGAGTGTGTACCAGCTTATCCAGAAAGTACATTTCTGTTGTAGGAAGGACTTGGTCAGATTGGTCCCTGAATGTAACGCAAATGTCAAGGAATGGCAGCAGCTCTGTGGTCTGACAGTAAAACTACAGAAGCGGTAGTGCTTATCTACTGTGATGTGGGGCTTTCATCTTGAATATAAGGAAATCCTTCTTAACCTAGAAATCAAAAGGAATGAAGTACTTTGAGGTGGGTTAAGAGTGACTCTAGTTATTCTTAACTGCCCTGATAGTGTGTGATGTGATCTTGGTAGAATGTGGCCCTCTTGCCAGGGACCTGATCTGCTTGTTCCTGAGTTCTGTTGAGCCTTCATGTCCTTTACCACAAACATCTATAGTTACATCAGGAGTCAACTGTGGGTACAATAGACTGGTGTTGGGTTTCTTTATATTTTTTTAAAGGTAACTAAGATACTTACTGCTAAGAGTTTGGATTAATAGCTTGAATGTTGATCTTGAACACTTGAATTGCCAAAACATCTTGTGCTTGGAAACTCTGGGTCTAGCAGGCAAATAGGCAGTAGGTGCTTCGTTGCTTGTTTTGTAGCTATTAAATCTGCTCCTGAGACGACAAACACTTCAGGAATACCAATAATACCAATAGCCTCAATTTGTAATGAGGTCCTAGACTGGTGGTAGTTTTGAGTCTACCAAGCTTGACTTCCCTAAAGCATTTGCTTTTTTGATAGAGTTTGAGAGCTTCCTTCCAAAAATAGTACCTTCCTAGGACAAGGTACAATCCCCCAAATTTGCTGGCTGCTCTCTGAAACTTTCGGCAGTGTCATGCTAGCTTGATACCTAAAAATAATGCCATAGCTTAAATTTTTGAATAATTAGCTGAAATAGTTAATAAGGGACTGGGGAGGAAGGGAAATAACACCACCATCAGGGTGTATAGATCTGCTACCACTCTGCCTGGTGCTGTTTTGAACAAGATGGTGCTCTAACTCTTTCTCTATCTAGTGTCAAATGCAGTCTAGATTTCCCAATCCTCCTCTAATTTTCTGAGAGTTTGCTGGAGCTGATGGCAGATTGTTCATTTCATGTAGCTGTCCTTTAGACCTTAGGGAGCTATTTTGCAGTGTAGCTCTGAAGATATGCCTTTCTAAATCTTTTACAGCCTTGGGAAGGGCAAGGAATGTCTAGCGCTTCCTTTGAGTAAGACAGTGAATCACTTAACAAGCAACTCTGCCAAGTGTTGTGCCAGCAAGACCCTGCGCAGACTTTACTCTGCCTCCAGCCCAAATACCCTGTTGTCCTTCCAGCTTATGCTGGATTCCTGTTGCATTTGTTGGGGAGCAAGTAGCATAAACTTGATTTGCTGAATCCCCGAGCCTTTATATCGAGCTTGACCTGTTGCTGTTCTAGCTTCAGGTTTCTGAAAGGGCTGCCAGCTGCTGTCAAATCACGACAGTCAAACACTAGTGTTTTGACCACTGGCTTCTTCCAGAGGAGACTAGAGCGATGCAGCATTTGTCATCTTGAGGAAAATTGTCTATTACCAATGTTCACAAGGAAGTGCCCAAGCTGTGATGAAAGGCTCGGCCAGAAGCCTCCGATTTCACTGAAGCAAACGCAAACTGTAGTGCTCAGCATCTCCTCCAGAGCTAGCCAAAACCTGTGCCTGATGTCCAGCAAGGATGTTGCTTTTGGGGTCAGGGCATACTGGAGCAGCACTTGGGTGGCACAGTGTACAGTCCAAACCCTTTGGATTTACCTTCCTGGAGCAGCTCCGCAGGACAGAGCTGAGATTCTGGCTCTAAACCGGAATAAACAGCTGTAGTTTTATTGCTTTTGTTCATGTGATGCCTTCTGTGCGGTTTGAAGCACTGAGTCCAACTGGAAGGCTAACAAAGCGCATAGCCTGTTGATACCATTGTCCTAATACCCTCAGTTTGGGAGCTGCTTCTCTTTGTCTCCTCTTTCCAAACTCAAAGGCAGGAGAAATAGCTGTAGGTACTGATATGCAGAGTTTTTGCATAGCAATGTCAAAGCCAGGGTTATTTGACTTCACTTCTTCAGTTGCTTTAGAAAGGAAGAGTTTGGATTGTCAGACTGGCTGTTCCAAGGGTTAGATTTTTTAGATTTTATCTTTGGCAGTCAGTCAGACAGGCATGAGCTAAGGTCCACAGGACTCATAAAACAGACATGAACATGTGTGTGAATCAGAGCCCTTAAAATCTTGAGGTTATTGAAAAGTCAGAAAGGGGAAGAAGCTGAGCTTAAAGCATGCAACTGGAGTTTGAAGTAGAAATCTGGGGCTGTTGGAAGATGACTCTTGACATTGTCCTTATTTTTCAGGTTGCACCTGGGAATTCAGTGCGATGGTTAATTACATCAAGAAGACCTACCCTCAGACCCAGCTGGTTGTGGTAGGCTTCAGCCTGGGTGGAAACATCGTGTGCAAGTACGTGGGGGAGAGCCAGGCCAACCAGGAGAGAGTCCTGTGCTGCGTCAGCGTGTGCCAGGGCTACAGCGCGCTCAGGTGAGTCTGCAGTGTCTCTGCTGGCCTCTTCTGGGTGGGGAAAAGCATGCTGGTTCTCTTGCACCTAATCAAATTAGTCTGAAGGACTACAGGATGCCACCTTCCTGAAGCAGCAGTCAAAGCTTTGTTGATCAGCAGCACAAACAAACAGTGTCAGCAATACAAATTAGCTTTCTGTACCTGGCCAGGTAAACGCTGGCAGCTTCTGCGCGTGCGAGTTGGCCTGCCTGTGTCGTGGCAGAACTGCTGGTGTCATAAGGAGAGGCATTCCCCATGCAGTCCTGGTTAATTAAGCAGGCAGGCTGGGCAGTGAGACAAGCTACTGAGCTGGTGCCAAGTTGAAGCAATAGTTTGCTTTCTCATCGCTCTGAGGAGTATCACTTAGTCCATAATAGCTTTCCTGGCTTCGCTGCGGAGTGTCATCCGGCAGCTCTTATCTGGGGAGGCTGGAAGGACACAGCTCATACTCTCAGTCCATGCTCCCCTCTTTTTGGGGGTGCCACTGAAACAGGCAAGGGGCTGTTGGGAGGATAAAGAGGCTCTTGCACCCTCTGCTATCTGCCTGAAATGGGGAAGGTGGGGAGGCTAAGGCTTATAGCCCGAAGGGCTGCCTAAAACATTAACCTGTTGTTCCCTGCCTGGAAGCCGAGGCTGTAGCACTTCACAGGAGCTGTAAGGGCTCCACCTAGCGTTAGCACTGACATTCACTGATGGGGGGGTTTGGGCACAGCACTGCTGCTTGAAAACCGGCAGCCCAGCTAATGTGCAATAACTTCCCGTGTGCACAGTTACTGAAGATTAAAACAGTGTAACTCGTTAAGCTAATGCTCCCAGTTCTTGCTGTCTCCCCATATGGACAACTACTGAGGTATGGCTGATTGTACGGTAACTTAATATTTGAAAAGCAGAGAGGCAATTGTCATTGCTCAAGGGGCTGTTGAGGGCAGGGTGTTTGTGTCAAGATCCTTCGGGCAGATAAAGATGGAACTGGCAGCACTGCGAGGGGCTTGCTGTAGAACTGGGCCTCCCAGCCTGGTGAAGCTAGCCGGAGCTCTCCGTGCTGCTGATGCTCTACCTCTGCTGTGACTGGTTTGGTATTCAGCAGTCTGAAGGCACCTTTTGTAAGTTAAGCTCTTACAGGTGAAAGTAATAAGTTTTTTCTGGAAGCATTAGGCGTGGCTAAAAGTTTGATAGACAGTTCAGTAACATTCCGGGGTACCTCATGCCTTCTGAGACTTCAGATCAGGTGTGACTATTGCTAACAGTGTGCAGTCTACTGCTAGGTCCCCAGGAGTTCACACCCTTAGAAATCCGAACAGATGCGTTCAAGAATAGTCTGTTTTTGTTTCAAGTAAAATGTTGTTCGTTGTCTTGAGGTTCTGGCACAGAGCATCCTATTGAAGCCTGCTCCTGAAACTGTTTTTGTAGCCATCAAACGGGGTTTGCAAGGATTGCATCTGGCCTTGGCCGGTTTGATTTATCTTACACAGTTATGTAACGTTGTATTTCTGGTCTCCAAAACGTTCTGAGTAATTCTGTTCCCTGAGCTGATTTCTTAGTAGTATGTCATGATGTGCTGGTGAAATGGCAGGGTAAGGACAACCTGTTTAACAATGCTGCACTTGGATATCTGCGTGGAAAAATAACAGCTGCTCGTGTGAGTTTAATGCAAGTCTTCTGTGGGTTCTTGTGGATTACTGAGCTCTTGACTCCACCTGCTGGGTAAACATCTACTAGTAAGTCTCCGGTCACAAAACATCTGCTGTGCATTACCATGCACTCAGCAGGAAGGCTTCTCATATCTTGTGTCTCCCTACCTAATATTTAGTGCTGCTTTTAAATGCTAATTAGACAAAGAGCTAGGGGAAAGCAACATCAGTAAATATCCACGAAGTAAACGACAGCATAGGGTGGGCCTTGTACCCCTGGCTATAGAAGGGGGAGGGAGGAGGTACAAAGCATCTCTAGGTGGAATGGATAAGCCGTAGCCTTCCTGGACTTGGTCTGCTAGGTGAAAATAACTGGTTTGTTCCCTCTGAGCTACACAAAAGTGGATTGCCCTGGTTAGATTACAATTCCTCTTTTTCTTAGCTTGTACAGCCTTTATCTGCAAATATCTTTAGGAAGTAAAGGGGAAAAAAATAGGAAAAAGTGGTGTTGAGCAAGATGAAGCAGGCACTCGAAATTTGAAAGCCTTTCCAGGGCGCTAAGCAAGTGTCCCATAGAGGGGCATGGTAAAATAGAAGGCTCTGCTGGTAGAAAATGGGTCTCAGCTTAATGAATTAACACAAAGTCTGGGGAATTTGTTCCCTGAGGCTAAGCAGGGACATGTCTCCTTATTCCTTAATCTCTGCCTGCACAGGCTTGATTCTGCTTCTTGATCTTGTGGAATGCATCTTTAGTGTAGCTACAGGCTGTGGGGAGAGTCCCCACCTTTGAAACCGGTGCAGTCCTCAAAAATACTGGAAGTTGCATTTTTGTCAGTGCTTGCAGCCCTTCATATTAGGAGCCCTGTTGTCTGCCATAGTAATTGTGGGGAAATGTGGTAGTTTTAACTTTAGTTGTCTTGAAACGACTTTAAAGATTTGCTTGGGAAATCTTTTCCTGTCTTTATTCCCCTGTCCTGGTGTAAGCATGGTAGCTATAGCCTGGTTAGACAACAAGTCCATATTGCAGCATGGCTTGCAATTAGGCAGCTTCCTTATGCTCTGCTAGGAAACCTGCAGCTTGTGGCTTGGAAGGTTGTGATAAATCCACTGTAGTTCTCATGGTATGTTAATGTTTAAATGGGAGTACTTCAGTAGCTGAAACTGCCTGCTCCCAGCATTCTTAGGTGGCTCAGTAAATGATAGTATGTTTCCTCAGTAACAGCAAACCCTGGTAAGAGTAAAGCTCTAACCTGCCCATGACCCTGCAGAGCCAAGGAGTGCTTGTATCTGGCAAAGCTCACAGAAGTCTGGACGACTTTAATTCTGTTTTAACAACAGATAAGCTGTGAAGTGCTGTTCTGCTCTGAGAATAGGTAAAGGCTTCAACTCTGATGCCACTTGCAGCTGCAACGAGTATTTATCCCTGCAGTTCCTGCCAATGAAGGTAAAACGATAATAGTGTATGTAAATATTGCAAACATCTGCACAAATGATTTCCTTTGCAAAGCTATTACACACAATTAACTTTTTTTCAGCAACAGGTTTTAGTCCTTTCCTTGGTGGTTCCATTAAGTAAATTGCATTCAACTTATGCGAAGGGATACCGAAGTCCTCTTGTCAGTGTTGCAGATCTTGACTGATGGCTCCTAAATGCTCTGATCAGGACAGCTAATTGCATTGTGCAAAATGAGACTGCAGATCTGTTCTCTGATACTACCGAACTTCATCAAAGTAGAAGTCATTTCCTGGAAAAGGTTAAGCTATGGCAGGGAAAGCCTGGAGATTTGTTTACTTAGCCTCTAGGCTGCAGTGAGATGTTACGGTGTATTACTCTGATCTTTCAAGATCTCCATTAACAGCTTAGATTGTTTTGCTGTGTTTTTTCTAGGGCACAGGAAACCTTCATGCAATGGGATCAGTGCAGAAGATTTTATAACTTCCTCATGGCAGACAACATGAAGAAGATCATCCTTTCTCACAGGTAAACTTGCATTGGTGCTGCTGATTGGGTCAATTGCTCTATTGGATTTATCTTCTCTTCTCAGTCAGACTTTGAAAATCAGACTCCTGAAAGATTACGCACAAATCCCCTGCTCAGTGTCTTTTAAGTGCAGCAAGAAAAAGAAGGGGAGCCCATGCCAATTGCGTATGCTGTAAAATATACAAATAAGCTCTGGTGATCCTGTTAGAAGAAAGCAAGCTTTGTTGTGGTTTTTTGCCTTCTGAGGAGACTTGCTTAATGAATAAACAAGATGAGCACAGGAAAACATTGTAATTAAACTTCAAAGTAGAGTATTGTGCATCTGTTTCACTTCTAGCTAAAGAATCCTCTATTCAAGGAGCCTCTGGTTCTGCCACCTACTGGAGGTAGGATTAATCTTCAAGATCTGCTGCAAGGGGCTGCTGCTTATCAAATAAGCAAACAGTCATTCTGTAGATCTGGCTTCTAGTTTTCTTCTCCAAAGAGCATGTAGCCAGCAGAATACTTAGTGCTGCTCTTCCTAGAGTGCTACCGTCCTTGCAGTATCCCTGTGCTACTGTTGTGATCTGTGGCTCTCAGATTCGAAAGGAGTGTGTTTGTTAAACAGGTGACATGCTCCGTGTTGTTGTTTCCTAGACCAAAAATGATCTGGGTCCTTCTAGGGCAATGACTATGGAAGTACCTCATCTGTGGATGCTAATTAAGGCCCATTCCAGTGAGGAGCATGTGTCACTTGCCAACTTTTGGTTCATAGCTAACACTCCTGTGCAGTATGAAATACTCGCAGGAGGAGTTAGGACAACTGATGTGTAGGATGATCCACGTAATTCACTCCAGACTGATAAATATTTGGACAACTTGACCAGATTATACATGTCAGGGTATATAAGCCCCCATGAAATGGTGCTTAGATTCATAAGCCAGATAAAGGCAATGCTGGCTTGAAGGAGATTCAGTTAAGTAATCTTTTTTTCCACAATCGTTTGTGCTCTAAGGCAGCTCCCCCAAGTCAAGCCTAGTCTCCCTCCTGCTCTGCCCTGCAGCTGCTTCTAAAAGGGAATAAAAATCCTCTCCAACTTGTGGCCTTTGTTCTATTTGTTAAGGGAGTGGTTTGTTCTGGTGAAGAAACACATCCTCTCCTGAGGGTAATAACTAATTATGACAAGTGTCCATAGTAAATAGCTTTCTGCTAAGGTAATGCCCCCAAGTAATTTCTGCTGGATGAGCTAACCTAATATCTGTGCTGGGGAGACTTCAGGACCAGATGGTGACGGGGCTGCTATGCCCAGGACTGCTAGTGCTCTCCCTGAGCCACCCACAGGTTTGATCTGAAGCCAGAGGACCCTCCCTCCAACATGAAGCCTCTGTTCTAAATCCCCCTAGTGCTGTCTGTTCTGGGAAGGCTCTTTTTAGAGGCACCTTTTGCAGTTTTTCAGTATAACGAGAGCGTTTTTCTCTGAAGTGGCTGTTAGTTTCTGTTGTACCTCATTGTGAAGGGAGGTGGACAAAAAAAGCTGTGCTTGTTTCCAAGAAAGCCTCATGTATGTAGCCCACTTCTATTCTTATCTTGTCAAGGATTTGGTAAACTCACTTGCCCTTGAGCAGGTCATGGCCGTGCTGCACTCGTTATGGTGTTTGGATATTTATCTTGTTATTCCTCTTTCAGGCAAGTTCTTTTTGGAGATAACGTGAAGAAGCCACAAAGCCTTTCAGATGCTGATCTGAGCAAACTCTATACGGCAACATCCCTTATGCAGATCGATGATAATGTTATGAGGTATGAAGGGGGACTCTGTGCTTCTCCGTGGGTCTCTAGAAGTGCCTTCTGTTTTAAGTGTTACTTTTGCATGCCTCTCGCTGTGCCTGTAGGAATCTGCTGAAATGCAGTGCTTACAACCCCAAATCCTTCCTCATCTTTACATGGAATAAAACTACAAAAACCAACCAACCTTTATTTTTGACAGTCACAGCTTCTGTAAAGTCATCCAGGAGGCATTTATCTGTAACATCTGAACCTGCAGCCCAGAATAAACTAGGAAGAGGCAAGCCCTTGCCAAGAGGTCTACAAAAAAAAAGGCAGAATGTGGAAAGCATCTCAGAACTGTTCATGAGTGTTTTTAGTCCTACTTGAATTTTCAAAAACAACCCTCCCCCCCCCAGAATAATACCTTCTCTGTGAACATTAGGACTGGATGAGATAACACGAACTTTTTAACTTGTCATACTTACACCTAAATTAAGCTCTCTGCATTATTAGGCAGCAGTCTGTTACTGCCTGTGTCCTTGAAAACAACTTAGTACTTTGTTCAGTGGCTGTGATCTTGCTGTGGCATGTTCTATATCAGGCATTGACACCTTTACAAAACGCTGAAGCTGTATGCTGTCAGCTATACAGCTAAAAGGTTTTTGGAGGACTAGGAATATTGCTGTTTGTTGTCTTTCTGAAAGTGATTCCTAGGGGAAATATACTTGTCCTTCATCTCTGAGGCCTGTCTACTTTGGGCCTACAGCTGCATCTGTGTCTCCTACCCCAGGAAAAATAAAAGCACTTGAGTATAGGCTTACCGAATCCTTGGTTCGAGATGAAGGGCTAAGGATATTGCAAAGAAATGGAACCACAGTGAATTCTGGGTGGCTTGTAGGCAGGCCCTTTTGTCCAGTATCTTTGAGGTTTGTAAGCTGTGATGGTTTTATATTTGTAAAGGCTTTCAGGCAGTGAATAAGTTTATAAGTAATTCGTACAGAAGAAAGCAAATTAAGTTTAAAAAAGATGCCTTTAAGGCTGCTAGACTTCCACTTAAATGTTTAACTTGGTATGTGTAGAAGAAACAAATCCTGCTATCAGTGTTTGTGTAAGCACAAAGCATAAAGGCATGTGCTGCCAAAGGTGAATTTTGCAGAGATGCTGGGTAGAAAAAGGCATCGTCCTTAAAAATACGGGTCTGGGCATGTATGTCCTTACCTGCAAATGGGAGTCAGGTGGATACTAGAAACATGATGGCAATGACACTGTCCATTCCAGGAAGTTCCATGGATACAGTTCCCTGAAGGAGTACTACGAAGAAGAAAGCTGCCTGCACTACTTGCACAGGGTAAGCTCTTGCAATTGACTGCTCTTGTACTGTCTTCTTCCTACTGGAGATAAAATGCTCAGGGCTTTCTGTTGCTGATACATAGACACAGCTGTCTTAGCTTGGACTTTTAGAAGTATTCAGACATGGTATTTTGGAGTGGGATTCCAGTTCTTAGTACTCCCAATACTGGTTCTAAATGCTCTGGGCTCTTTAGAGAGTGTAACTCTGGGTAGTAGCATCCAAGTGACCTAGGTAAAGCCAGAAGTTCAGCTGAACCCCTCTGAGTGTAGGTGCATAATGTGGGAAACGGGTGGTGGCATACAGCCTTCCAGACAGAAAGGACTGGATACTCTGGAAGAGGCTCAGCACGCTATCTGGAAGGCAAATGCCTAGCAGGCTGAAGTGCTGCAGAAGCAGAACTGGAAAATTAATTCCTTCTTGATTTGCTGAACCAGAGGATGGAGACACTCCAAGGGAGTTTCCTGGACTTTAACCAAGGTGTCTATAACAGCTGGCACTAGCTGCCTGATGTGCAAAGCAATGTAGAGTAAAAAGGGTGTAGCTATTTGAATTCTGAGAATGGGGAAGATCTGTGACTTAATCTGTGTTTGCTCTGTTACACCCGTATCACTTTTCATACAATTGAATTGGAAAAAAATAAAGTGCTGCAGAGTACTCCATTGGTAAAAAGCCACCAGTCTGAATTTTTGACTGTTTTGCTGATGGATCTCCAGATAAAGGACAACTCTGAAATAAGATGTCTGAATTGAGCCAAGCTAAGAAGCTTTATAACAGTTGATAGAAACTCAAATACCAACCCCTAACTGTTGTTTTTTCTCTTTACTATGTTTCTTGATGCAGATCTATGTTCCTCTTCTGTTGGTTAATGCTGCTGATGACCCTCTTGTGCATGAGAGCCTTCTATCAATCCCAAGAGCTCTTTCAGGTATGTTGGAGCAGTCTGCTCCAGCAGTGCATATTTGTGTACCTGCAGCTTCCTTATCTCATCATGATCCGTGATTACAAAGCAGCTTGACTTGCCTTATTATGTCCGTAATCCTGTGGGAGGTGTACTAAGCCTCTTTAAAACACCAGTTGCTAGAACTAATGAGGTTCTTTGTGAGGAGGAAGAACTTGAGTCCTCCTTTCGGGCATCTTCTGCTGTTTAGGCTTGTGTTGATAGCCAGCAGTTCACATTCAGGTTACTTTCTTGAATGGAGAAAAAGAAAATGCTTCATGTTTTTTTCCTCATAGGGATTTACTAGAAAGGTGGGTTATTGCAGTGATAGTTTTGAACAGCTATAGATGAACAGTCCCCTTCCCTGATGAATGGAGCCCATGCCTAGTTGTGTTATTTGATAATGAAATAAAGTGTGTCCTTTGAAAGGAGTTCTGTCAGCTGTCTATCTTCAGCCAAGAAGAAGTCAAATAGCCTTTAGAAGCTCAGAAGAGCGAGCCAGTTGCTGTTTCTCTGCACAAATAGTGCACAGGGAGGAAAGCTGGGTTCGTTCTTTTTCTTGTTGAAAGCTATGAGCAGAGGATTCATCTACAGCTGCTTCCAGACAGATGCAAGCACAGGGATTTTTTCTGCTGTATGTAGAACAAAGTGGATAATACAATGCCAGGGCTTTGGTGCAGCTCAACATCATGCTAACAGTCCTAGTTCCAGTGTACGTGAATTAAGAGAGATGGAAGGATGTGACCTGTATTGCCATAAGGGCCCAGCCAGCAGCACTTCGTGGGCAGCCTGGTTCCTGTTGACCATCTTGTTCTGTGAAGTTGTAAGGTTATGTGCTTTTGACTTCATATTAGCTGTGGCCTTTGTCAGCACACTTCTGCTTCCATCATGGGATTGTTCCTTTTCGTTCAGGCCCTATGCCGAGGATCGGGTTGATTATCACAATTTAAGGTGGTTTAGTTCTCAGCTCCAAATCGCTAACCTTCTGGAACTGTGTGCTTCCTTTTGTTTTACAGAGAAACGGGAAAATGTCATGCACGTGCTGCCCCTTCACGGAGGTCACCTGGGCTTTTTCGAGGGGTCTGTACTATTCCCAGAACCTCTTACCTGGATGGATAAGCTCGTGGTGCAGTATGCCAATGCCATCTGCCAGTGGGAGAAGACAAAGTCTCATTGCTCAGACACAGAGCAGGCGGTATCTGGCCAGGAGTAATTGACCCAAAGACTCTGGATCACTTCAGTATATCTCCCCCTTTGGGAACTCTTTGTTCCCTCACCTGCTGCTTCAGGTTTCCATTCTCCTTTGATATCCTATGGCTGGGGTTTGATCACAATGTTTCCCTCTGAAGTGGAGTTAAAACAGAGGTTAATGTCTGGTCAGAGGATCTTTGCTTATATAGTCACTTGGGTTTGTAATTTACTGCTCTGCTTGAAGAACTAGATTCTGACTGTGACTTGTTACAGGGTAATTGAGCTAAAGACAGTTTGTTTTGATGTAACAGAAGTTTCAGATGCCAAAAGCCTTTCACCTGTTGGTCAAAAACTTGATCTGAAGCATTTGTTGAGGTGTAGATGACGAGGTAACTGACCTTTTCAGTCCCTGTGCTGGAAAAACCCTGTACCAAGCCACAGGCCAGTGAGTGGTTCAGTCCATGAGCCACTAAATAGTGGCTTGGAAAAACAGATGCTTGACTGTCAGTGGAGTCCTAATCTTACACCATCTTAAGGGAGTGTTTTACTTCCTGGGAGTGCAGTTACACAAGTCAATCACTTTGAAAATGCTTAACTTTTCCATGCTTCAGATATCTGTGGGTTGGAGTATCTTTACGCTGGGACTCCAGGTAAAGAAAAGCTGCGGGCTGATAATACCAGTTAATGTTTCTCTGTAACCATATTCTCACACCAAGACCAGACCAGTCACCTTGTCATATTTGCCTCTCTTTTAAACATAGTCATGTTTTTAGTACTGGATTTCTTGTTTGACCCAGGGCTTTTTAAAATTGGCTCTGGCTTCCGAATGGAAACCAGTGATTAAGAATCTGCAGGATCTTTTTGTGAGCTCAGTATATTTTAAGAATATTTCATAGTTATGTACTCTGTTAGGGATTAAATTGTAGGGTGGGGGGGGAATATATCTAGATTTACTCCCCTTCCGTCAGGGTAGATTATACCAAAATTCTCGTCCTTAATTTTCAAAACATTGAATGGTTTTCAGACATGACTTGCCTTACAGTTGGTGGGAACTTGATGGGTCTAGCCCTGTGCAACTAAAATACCTTTGACTAACTACTTCTGTATCTGTGTAAATGCTGCAGGATTTTACTGGCTCCAGTAAGACATTGGGCTCCTCACGTGAATTCCTTTCTACATGCCCAGACATCCTCTTCTAGTTGTAATGTGCAAAGTGAAGTGCGAAAGCACCTTGCAGGAGCGATGCCTCAAGTGGCTGTTATGGCCGAGGTGGTTATTAAGGGCTCTAGTCTGTCCCCTGGTAGGAAAGTTGCTCCATGACAATCTGGAAACTGAATTTTTGTGGTCACAATCTCTTTTTTTTTTCTATTTGCTCTGTCAATATTGTAGTCTCATTAATCCACCCTTGAGACTTCTTTGTCCCAGTGTCAGTGAAGTTCTTTTCCCGTCACACTTCCTGCATCCAGCGAGCACTTTATTGCTTTAGCCTTGGTTTGTGTGCCAGGCACTTCAGTTTATAGTTGAAGGGTGAAACAAGCTGCAAGACGTCAGTGTGGTAATGCAGGGGAACAAGCCTTCTGGACTGCCCTGTCCCTGAACTTCATTCAGTAGGTTGCAGAGGTAGCTTTTCATTTTAATAAAGCAATAATTAACTATTGTAGCAAAGGTGCATTATCATATCAGGAAATTCCTTTCAGTTTGCCTTAGGCCAGACACCGCAGCCTGCTAGAATGAACTGTGGGTATCTGCGCGTTGTCCGTGTTAGTAAATAAATCCAGGTTTCCTTTTGTTCCTCAAAGACAGAGACGTGGCCAAGTAAAGCTGTAGCAGTACTTGGCCGTGCTTGTGGCTGTTCCTTAAGAACTATTTTAGGGCATCAGTTAGCAAGGATATTCTTAACTGATGGATATCTTGTCTTTGTGTTGTTGTTCTCTCATTCATAGTGCACCTGTATATCACTAAAATCTGTCATACAAGACATTCAGAGTTTTGCTTAAGTAGCTGCTCATGCAATTTTTCCTGGATGTGATGTAAATGTATTCTCATTTCAACAGAACTGGAGTGTAAACAACATTTGTATGCATCAACTAGCCACAGTATGAATTTAGGTGTGTAGGGTATGTGTTTTTTTTATCTCTAGTGGGTCACAACTTTAGACATGTCTCAGTTTTCATGGCATACTACAACTGCAGCTTCACAGGTCACGGCTGTCTGCCTTGAGGAAGCAAAGCTGCTCTTCTCGTGGTCTTTTAAACATGCTTCATGTCCTGCTTCAGTCCAACTTTACTGTGCTGTGAGTATCAACTCCGAACAGGTTTAGGGGAACAGAAGCTTCCCTTGGTAGTGATCCCACTGTTGAGGTGAGGAGCTCATCATATGACCCAACATGTAACTATGAAGGAAGGACAGTGTGCATCAAGCCTCCTTGGAGATCAGAATACCGTCCTTTCTCGGATTTCCTCAAAGTTCCTCAAAAGCAGGGGCTCCCTGCCCAGCTCCCCACGTGGCTGAAGTTCTGCCTCCCTCCCAGGACCCCAAACTTGCAGAAGCAGTTCAGCTGTTGGCTGCCCCAGGCAGGGAAGTTGAAAGTGAGACAACGGTGGTTGGCTGCTGTCTGGAAAGTGAATGTTGAGGCAGAGCTGGTGTTTGCTTGCTTCTGAGTTGGGGCTGGGGAGCAAACTGCTTTTTGGCCAAGACATGCCAGAGTAAAGCTCCACTTTCAGAGGAACTGGGAAGGTTTTTATTGAAGAACTTTTCCTCATTCCTTTTTGTGAGAACTGTTCTTGACAGACCGGGTTTTGAAACATTTCCTGTTTCTGAGATACGAGGAAGTTACCTTCTCAAGTGTACCTTTATTTCAAACTGACTTTGCTATAGTAGATGGTCAATCAGTGACTTTTTAAAGCAAATCTTTCCTAAAAAAAAATGAGGTGAGCAGCTGGGCAATTCTCAAAGCAGCAAGAGCTTTGTCTAATCAAATAGGGATTTTGGTCTAGTGTTTGAGTTTTTTTCAAGGAATACTATATCTTCCTGCCCTATAACTCATGAGCCTTCCTATTTCAGAAGTGCCAATGCTATGGACTTTCTGAAATTCAACTAGAGAAGTAGTAGGGGTCTGTCCTGCTCCTTTGACCTGTTTTTGCACTTGCATCTACAGCTGTTTAAACCGCTTGTGGCTTGACCAACTAATTCTAGTCTGTTTGGGGAGGAAGAGCTTTGTCATAGCTTGGTTGTGCAAGGGTTCCAGAACCCGAGAGTCACCTTACTAACCTTATTGTAGACAGAAGCAGTAAAAATCTGTTCTCCCCATCCCACCCAATGTGCTGCTTTTAAAGCAACTCATGTTGTCAAACCTGCAGCAGCAATTTTGAGATCTCAAGGAAGCAGGAGAGGAGGAAGTGAAGCTGCAGTGCATGTTATCTAGAGACCTTCAAAAAAGGAATCATGTGTTAAATATTGCTGCTGACAGATTGGCAGCTGATGCCTAGTGCCAGTACCACAAGCAGGAAGGGACTTTGTCCAATCCTTACCTGAAATGCTTTTCTCTCCCAGAATAAGGTAATACTGGTTTTGTGATGTTGGCAGATGGTCTTCACATGCAATATGAACTTTTAGATCGTAGAGGTGGAGCAGTGTTTTCATCTCTTGCGAAGACACGTGAGGTGGTTGAAGTGTGTGCTTGTAACCCGTTACAGTACAGCCTGGTAGTGCAGTTCAGGACTACAGCATGATGAATCTGTCATGAGCTCTGTTTAGTTTCAAACTGGGATTAGAAAAGGCATTAGCAGAGCTCTTCATTTATTTTCATGTGGTAGACACCCCTCTTCCTCATCACTGTATGTAAAAGTAACACTCAAACGTAAACCCCAAGGACCGTCTCAATCAGATAGCAAGTTGCAGAACTGTTACTTTTTGGTGGTTAGGCTGGTCCAACCATCTTCGTCAGTGTCTGGAGACACCTGAAACTTGGAGGTGAGCAGCTGGGACTTGCTCTTATGGACCACAAGGAACTTGCAGCTTCCACGACACCAGATCTGCCAGCATGTTTAATGATCCCTTGGTTAGATTCTAAATCGAAGGTGTTTTCAAATGGGTCAACAGTGTAATAGTTGCACTGTAAAGACAGACACTTGAACCTCCCAGCAGTCTTGTCCTGACCGTTTTTCTGCAGTTCCTGTTTTATGAAGGTGCAGGTTACAAAGACGGGGCATTAAGCAGAGATGTTAAGAACTATTATCTCCAGTACTGAATTTAGCCAAGCTACCTGTGTGTCATCTGTCCTGGGTCTGTCACAAGTTCCTAGACCTCAGCCCTTTGACACGTGGTGCCTTGCCCTTTTTCTCCTCCTCCCTTGACATCAGCATATCTAGAGACTTCAGCAACAGCTCTGTCAGAGCTTTTGGGCTTTGCATTTTAGTAAAGGATTTCTCATACACCAAACAGTGAGACCCCTCTGGCAATGTACACTGTACAAGCGTGTGCTGACTTAAAGGACCTTTGTGGGCAGCCTACAACTAGATGGTCTATTTTAAGGCTTAAAATAGCAATGTATGTAAGCAGTGGATCACTTTTCAGCTCTGTTCCTCAAATTTGCCTCTAGCCATAGGGATTGAGTCAGAGGGAAGGTTTGCTTAATATGTGACTTGTTACCTTATGATCCCCAAGTTCTTGTGTCTGACTCTTCAGCAACGGAGCTGGAGGTGAATTGTGTAAGGGGCTACATCTCAAATGAAAGAGCAGAGTGGTAACTTCAAGAATTAATTGCTGAATGGCTCAGTCACCTGGTTTGCTTCCAAGGTTTTTTTTTTAGAAATATTATGCTTCTCCGGAGGTTATTGAAATTCTTCACAGCCTTTTTCAAAAAGACCAGAAAAGGCCCTAGTCTTGTGCCGTGTGTGTAAGTCATTTGTTGTGAAAAGCATCGTGTCAAGTCGTGCTCCACGTGTCCTTAGCCCTTTGGCAGCTCTGTCAGTTGGGTAGATCCCAGAGCCACGGTGATTCAAAGCAGGGTCTCCTTCAGGGCTTCTAGTTCTAGGCAAAAAGCAAACAGCGCTTCGTGGTGTGAGGACTTCCTGAATTGTCTACCAGCTTAGAACGCCTCAGAGCTACCCAGACCTGAGGAGGGGGGTGCCTTGTACCTGCACCCTTTTATTGCTAGTAGTCTCTTACACCAGCCTGGACTTCTCTCAGCTGGTAGGGAAGCTCAGGCACAAGTGTCATCAGTGAGTCAAAGCAGCTGCCAGCTTTCCACGCTGCGGTGGAAAGGTTTCTGGGATTATCCTGAACTATTGCATTTCAAACATCTGTATTCTTGTATTTTTTTCTGGTTAATCAATGGACAAAAACACTGCAATCCAGGGCAGCATTTATCTGGTTGGATCTGCTGGTATTGAACAACCTTCTCCAAGTCTGTCTGATAACACTCTCCAAAAGCTCCAGCCCTGCATCCCCTGTGGATAAAGACCATGTTTCTCCTTCTCACCCTATGGCCTTGCCTAACGCAGGTGACTTTAATACCAGCAAGGAGCCTGATGCCACGAGTGGCTCAACACAAAGCCTTTTTGCTTTTGTCTGAATGACGAGCTTGCGTCGCCTGCCTGCAGTCATGCAAGAGCTTTGATTAGATGCAGAATTTCCTTGTGAGCTCTCTATTATAGCTCTCCTGGGATGCTGACCCTTCTGTGGCTCCTGCCAACTGGGATGTCTTTAAAAATAATAACAATGAAAAGTGTATTTCATGTAACCAAACACTACTGCTTAGCCCACGTCAGCAGCTTTCCAAAGGAACGTGTTTTCTCATTCCTGACAACTTGTCCCAGTTTCCCAATGATGAGAAATCCTTTTGAGAAAGCGATAACCTCTTTGCAAGAGGGGCCCTTTCTCTGGAGATGCCAAGTTGAAGAGGTGTGTGGAGACCTGAGGAAGGCAGACCTGTGCCCTTCTCATGTTGTTGCTGCAGCTGTGTTAGAACAGGCTGAGTGACATCTGATGTTCTTGGTGAGCAGTGCGGTTCATTAAGGATATATTCTCCAATTGGCAAAATTATCCTCTGGAACAATCTCTAAATGCTGCCCTGAAAAAGCGTGTATACCGAGATACCCTCCCTGCTGCCACGTTCTGAGTCAGATTCTCTGAAGCTGACAGCTACAGGGGAGATGATTTGCAACTAGCAATGCAATTTTTCTATATCTGCTGATGTTTACCTTTAAAATTATATATATAAATATATATTAAAGTGTCTTTGATTTTTCTTTTAATTTTTGTTCTTCTGTGTGGTGTAAAATGGAAGTCATTGCACAACAAAATGTAATTTTGTTATCTTTGATTCAGTGGGATTTCTTTATTTAAAAATAAAGGACTTATTGAAGTCAGTGCTACGTGGAGTGCTGCGTCCAGTGTTATTGGGTGGGAAAGTCCAGCTGTTGTTCTTGACAGGTAAAGCAGCCCTACTGTCTTGTTTTGTCTTCAGTGAGGAAAGGATTGTCTGATGTGGGAATATACTGGGCCAACAAGGTCATCTTCACCAAAATGCAGCTGGGTATCTGAACACCTTCCCTCAGTCACAGCATTTAGATTAGCTCAAGGAGGAACTGGAGCAATCCTTTGGCCCTAGCCCTTAAATGTGAATTTAGTGTTTGATGTTAAGGCTTCTGTTCATTAGTGGTCTAAAACACGAGTACCTCAGAGAAGGGCTGTCCACGTGTCCCTGTGGTGTACACGAAAGCAGGAGCTGCCTTGCTGCTCCCTCTCCTGTCTCCCAGGCAGGAAAAACCCTTGTCAGTAATTCCCATGTCATGAACTCTAGTCCTGCATCTGGGTTTCTGACTACTGCTTGGCTCCTCTGGAGGTGAATGCAGGGGAGCCGATTGTTCCAGGAGGTGTGGGTGGCTGCCGCCTTTGAGACAGAAGCCTCAAGCTTGCACTCTTCTTCCCTGCCTTGGGGAGAAGCTCTGCCACTCCTATATAAATATGTATATAGATGGGAGCATCTCAAATAATTGCCCTGGCTCGAGCAGTAGCTAAGCATGGGGTGTCTAGCTGTCCCCTGAGCAAAGCCATGCGTGGCTTTATTAGCGGCTGGTGGCTGTTTTGTTCTGAGGCTGGTGGCTCAGCCTGCCCCGAGACTGAGCGTGGGGAGCTAGCTGTGAGTTTATCTTCTCCCTGCCTTCCCTTCCAGCACGTGTTGCAAGCACAAGTAATGCTCAAGCCTTTCCTAGTTGCTTTTTCTTTCCCCAAAGGAGGTGTGATTGCTTTGCGCCCCGAGCAAGCCGGGCTGTTGTGTTTTTCACTGGCCCGATGGCTGCAGTGGTTGTCGCGCGTGGCTTCCCTGGGGCTGCTGCGGCTGGTTGCTGGCCCTGCAGGGAGCTCGGCACAGCGAGGAGCCAAGCGGAGCAAAGAGGCGCCTTTCAGCCTTCTTCGGGGCCTTCGCACAAGGTTGGTGCAGATCAGGCTGGGGTTGCAGCAGTCTGTGGTGCTCAGCGAATCGGCGGCGCTGCTGAGGCTGGAGAAAAGGGATTTCACCCAGCCCTCTGCCCAGACAGGCCCCGTCCTCCCGGCGGCTTTGCAGCCGACGTCCTGTTTGGTTTGAGCCTGAGCCAGTGCCCTGATGAATGCAGCTCTTGTCAGCACCCTCCGGCTCTGGATGGGGCTCTGGTCCTCCGCTTTGCTAATGAAAGGCGCTGGTGTGTGGCTGTGGGGCTGGGGGCCAGGGAGGAGGGGGCACGCCGCGCTACCAGGTCGGCAGAGGAGGAGGTAAGCGTCGAGTCCTGGGCAGGGAACGGCCACTTGCTCCTCTCCGAGCCCTGCTGCTCTCAGGGCTGGTGGCCACGTGAGAAGATGGGCTGGGAACAGGTACCTGATGGGCTCCTTGGATGAGCTTCTAGCTATAAACCAGGGCGCAGTGCTCTCCCCGGGAGGAGGCTGCTTCCTCCTCCTCCCCGTGCCATCACCTGCCCTGTGCTGACTCCAGACCAGCAGCGCTGCCACCCCTCGCTGGTCCTGAGCAGCTCTCGTGCCCTCCTCCTCCTCCTCGGCTGCTCTTCCTGGGGCTTTTCTGATGTGGACAGCTTTGATCTGAGCTCCTTCTCAGATGCAGTGCTGGGAGAGGCGGCTGTGTTAAGGCTTTCAGGGGATTTGCGAGGGCAAGATCTGCTCATCTTTCACTGTCCTGTGGTTAAAATTCATCTCTGACCCTCAGTGGCTGCTGTTCTTTCTCCCTGACTGCCTGACAGAGTGAGGATTAGGTAGTCAGCTCCATCTGGGCCTCTGCTAGGGTTCCTTGCATCTTTTAGGCTGTTTTCTCTGGCTAGAGCAGAGGACAGAACTGGGGGTCCTGGTCCAGCGGAAGGAGAACCCTGGTTTGGGATGCAGGGAGGATGGAGAAGGACGGTTCCTTGGCCTCTGTGCCAAGAGGCCTGTTCACATCAGGGCTGCCGCTCCACGCCTCCTAACAGAGCTGTGCAGCCAGTGCCTGTGCCCAAAAGCTTCCCCCTGTCCCTTGCCGTGTGCCACGAGGGACCCAGGAGCTCTGCTGTTAAACATGTCTTTATTTCTCTGCGTACACCTTTCAGCCAGCCCCTGGCAGGGGCCTCCTGCTGTGATGGCCTCCAGCTGCGTTACCCGCACTCTCCTGCCTGTCCCCCCTGCTTGCGCTGCTTCCCCTCCAGCTGAAGCCACCCCAGGGGCTCCCCAGTGCCCCGCTGCAGGTGCGCAGGGCTGGCCGTGGAGCCCCTCTCCGGCTGCACTGCCCCGCAGAAGTAAAGGCTAAGGCTGAAGCAGAGCAAGGCACGTCCTACCTGCATCCGAACCCCTGCGGTGTGCTTGGGGCAAAGGGACAAAGGGAATTCTTCCTTGCTGTCACCACCCCCCCTTCCCAGCATGGTCACTCCCCCGTGCCCCCTTTTTTTTTGCAGGAGCAGACTGGTGGCCAGCTTCCTCTGCTGGCTCCCAAGGAAAGGACCCTATTCCAGGAGGGACAGGGCTGCCGGGTCTGGGGATGGGGACAGGCACGGGGCAATGCACCCGGAGCGCCTCGTTCCGAGCAGTGACTCAACCAACGCTACGGGAAGGAGGTGGTTGGGGTTAGGGGACCACCTCTGAGCCTATGTTACGGGGGAAGGGGAGCGGACCCCGCCTTAGAGAGCCGTGTCTTCAGCTTCGATGCAGGGCCCAAAGAGCTTCTCTGCAGTTGCTTTGCCATCGTACTTGGGCAGGTTGCCACCGAAGTCTGCCGGCAGGATGTCGGCGTCGATCTCCTGGTAGAAGGACTCCAGCTCCTCGCCGTGCACAAAGACCTGGCAAGAGAGGAGCGACCCTCAGCAGAGAGCCGGTGACCCTACACGTGACAGAGGTAGCTGAGGGACACCAGCAGTGATGCGAGGGCTGCCCTCCTTTCTCATCAGCGCAACCGCAGCCGTGCCTAGCTGGAGGCTTGCCCCTTCCCGGGGGAGCCAGCAGCAGCCCCTGGCTCTTCCACCTCGTCCCCGTGTCCCCACAGGCTGGGCATGCAGAAGGCGACAGATTTCCCCGTCTGCTCAGCTTTACCCAGCTTTACCCAGCCATTCTGCTGGGTAGCCAGTCTGCTCAGCTTTACCCAGCCATTTCCCCCGGGTCCCCTTCCCGCACTCACCCTCTCCAGCAGTTTGCTTTTCAGGAACGGTTTGACCACGTTGTAGGTCGTGGTGAAGTACCAAGGCTGGTGGATGAAGTGCACGGCCTTGAAGCGTGCTGGGAAGGAGTCCTAGGATGCCAAACCCAGACGGGGCCAGTTACAGACCGTGCTGGCCGCGTAGAGCCAGGAGAGGAGGTGGGCAGCAACAGAAACCCCACACTGCCTCCGCGCCCCTTCCCCAACCTCCCTTTCTCCCTCCCGTGCTCCCTCTTTTGTTCTGACCCAGAGGTTGAGCCAGCCCAGTCCCGGGAGCAGCAGGGAAGCCGCAGAGCCTCCCAGATGGCTCACTGCTCCCATCCCACAAGAGAGACCACATCTCTGCTGTCCTCTCGCCCTGGGCAGAGCCAAATGTCCTCGGCCTCTGCATCCATCTTGCAGGATTAAGCCAATTAACGAGCAAGGGAAGGAGCATGTGATGGGGAACAGCCTCTCCACAACGGCAGTCCAACCCCCCTGCTAGCCCCGGGCACGTTCTCTTCCACCTCACCTGTAGCATGTCCACCATCTTCTTGAGCTCGGAAGGTTTGATCCCTGATGCCTGCTGCATGGTGAAGCCCTTGAAGTTTTCAATGATGCAGAACCCGTTGATCTGGGTCTCTTCGTTTTCCAGCAGCTTCTCCAAGATAACGCAGTAGGCACGAAGGATCTGGATGGGAGGAGGGACAGCAGGGTCTGCTGTTAGTGTGACAGCAAGGTCTCACCTCCCTTAGACCCCAGGATGTTCCCTGGAGCAGTCCCATGGAGCGTTAGGCTGGATCTGCTTAACTCCAGAACTTGTGATCACGTGCCTGGAGGCTTCTTTGTCAAGAAGCCCTTTCCATGCTCTGTGCCTCCATTTCCTCCTTTGCCCTGCGGGTCCTGCTTTTCTAAAGCCCCCCCGATTTAGCGGTGTGGTGCCCCCCTTCACCCCGTGAGTTATCTGGGCTGGGAGATGCACACCCTGTGCCCTGCAACCTGCACCACATCAGGAGGAAAGAAGGGGAGCTCTTTGGGACGGACCAGGATAAATTCAGAGTTTTACTTAAACCCGGACAGCCAGAGGGTGTGAGTGCCCACATGTATGCATGTGTCTAAGGGGTGCTGTGCTCAGACTGAGTGGAACAACCCCAAAAACAGGCCTGCTGACCTCGTCGAAGGTGATCTCCTCGTAGTCCCAGTTCTCGATGTTGAAGAGCATCACCACCCGGCCGTACTTGTCCCTGCTGGCCAGGATGCCGGGGTAGCCCGCCTCGATGGTGCTGCGCACAGCCTCGGGGGTCAGGTTGTCGAAGAGCTCGGGGTACTGCTGGCGGAAGTTCACGTAGCCTGCAGGGAGACAGAAGCTGCTTGCCCGTCCTCGGGAAGCCAGCAGAGCACGGGGTGAGCTCCCCGCCCCAGCTCCCCTCCCCTGGCACCCCGCAGGCACGAAACGTAGAAACGTGCTGGGAAAATGGGGGTGAACAAAACAGCTCGTCCGCGAGCCAGCGCTGATAATTACAACTCATTATCCACCCGGCAGACACAAAGGAGAGCAGAGCGGAGCCAGGCAGGACAAAGCCCATGGCCAACCCCGGGCTGCCTCCTTGCTCCCCGTCCGTCCCTGTGTGCCACCCCTGGTGTAGGGAGGGGGTGCCACAAGCCCCCCCTGCCCTGGAGCGGTCCCAGGGGTGCTGAGCCCACCAGGCACCATGCACAAAACGCATCAGGATGCGTGCAGAGACCTCCAGCCCTGCCTTTTGCTGCTGATGCTCTCTCCAGTGCCCTGCCTGTCTGGGAAGGGGCAGAGGGGGATCAGGGCACCCATCCCCACCCAGCACCACAGCCCCCACCTTTCAGCAGGTCGTAGGCCCTGTGGACGTCGAACTTGCGGGCGCGGATGAAGCGGAGGAAGAAGGAGTCGTCCTTGCCCTGCATCTTCTCGGCCACCGCCTTGCAGACGTCCTCGCTGCCGGCCCGCTCCTGCACCAGCTCCCGCAGCGCCCTCACCGCCGCCTCCCTCTGCTCCTCGGTCTCGTTCAGCTCGTCCTTTGCCTGGGGGGGAGCAGGGAAGGGCCCTCAGCATCCTCACAACGCCCTGGGGACCCTGAGCCACCCGCGGAGCCACCGGACCCAGCACCATCCCCGCTGCCTGAGCACCCCGGTGTGCATTTTGGCACAGAAAAGCAGCCGGACGCGGTGCCGCTGACTGCAGGTCCCCCCCTGCCTGTCCTGCCCCGCTCCCAGCAGGTCCCCGGGGGGCTGTGCCTCACCTTCTGCAGGGTGTGCGGGGGGATCTGCTGGCACCTCCCAAAAACGGGGCCGTGGTCCTTGGTGGTGAGGCGCTCCAGCTTGGTGCGCAGGGCCTGCTCCTCCTCCGAGACGATGCGGAAGGTGCCCGTCTGGGGGCGAGGAGAGGATGGGGGGCTGATGAATCCTCCGCTCACGGCCCCCCACCTCCCTGCCCGCCAGCCCCACGAGGCTGGGGACAGCCCCAGCGCCATGCGGGTCCCTCTGGGCTGCACCCCGGGGGACACGGAAGGGCGAGGGGTGCCGCAGCCCAGTGCTGCATGGAGGGGCTGCTCAGAGCCCGGGGGTGGGCAGTACTCACAACAGCAGACATGTCTTCCTTTAGCCTTTATCAGCTGCAGGACACTGGAAGAGAGGAGGAGGAATTACCACGAGGATCTGAAGTCCCTGCAGCCCCCGGTGCCCCTGTCCCTCCTGCCCTGATCCCGCTGCACTGGGGTGGAGGTGGGTACCCTGCGGGCACAGCGCCCTCAGCTCCATCGCCCACTGCCCGTGTCACTGCCTGGGGGAAGCTGAGAGTGTTTGAGAAACACCAGGGCTGTTTGCAAAAGCAGATTAAATACGTGGGTATTGGTCACCTGCCGCCTTCAGCGTGTTTTTTTTCTGGGTCTGCATTTTTGTGGGGGGCTGTGGGCAGGAACACCCATGGGTCATGGGGACCCACGGCCCCGTGAGCTCCTCCAGCACGGTGTCACCTCTGACCACATCCAGAGCAGTGCGGGGAGCACCAAGTGCTCCCAAAGACCTGGCTAGAGCAACATGCCCCAAGCAGCACACAAGGTGCGGGTCCTGCTGCCCTGTGGGTGCCAAGGGACATCGTGCTGCTCTGGGGAGTCCCTGCAGGATGGCCCAGTGCTGCCACGGCCCTGCTGAGCTGGTGGTTTGGGGATGTTTGCGGGAATGGGGTGTCCTCCTGCTCCCCAAACGCTCCCCTTGGCCCTTGGGCTCTTCCTGCACCGCTCCAAGGCTTGAGTCATTGAGGGCAATGCAGAACGACCTCAGGCAATGCTCCCACCTCCTCCTCTTAACACAGAGCTGCCTTCCCTGCCCACCCTGTTGCCTTTCATTCCTGGCACGCTGTCCCCACGATGTCTGACAGACACCGGAGCCCCTGCAGCTCCAGAGCCCGTCCCCAGCTGTGACACCAGACCCCAAGCCCCTCAGCATCTTCCCAGCGCAGCCCAGAGATGTCCCTGCCGGGCTGCAGAGCCCCGCTTGTCCCATCACCTCCCACGGGCTCCCCCACCAGCACCCCCTTTTTTGAGGCACGGCAAGCAACCCCAGCCCTGGAGGTGCCAGGTCGAGGAGGGCTGGGCTACAGGGTCTGATGCAAAGTATTTCAGATACAAAACGTCCCCCATACTCACCAGGGACAGGGAAAACCGAATCGCCTGCAGAGGGTCGCTGCACGAGGCTGGGAGTGCCGGAGTGCAGCCGGGCAGCTGGGCAGCGAGGCCGGAGTGGAGCAGCAAGAAAGCCAGGAGAAAGCTTTGTAGAGTCACCGGGTTGGGATTAGGCCGTCACAAGGCATCAACTCGCTGCAGCTTTATAATTAAGTCCGTGCAAACCAGGCAGGAAACCCCAGTAAAACCTTACAAAAGGCAGATGAGGAGAGGGAAAGACGGAGCAGGAGGGCTGCAGGCCGGGTGCACGAAGGGGCGGGATGCTGGGCCCGATTAACGAAGTATAAAAGCTTCTCATTGTGTAACTCCCTCATTAGCGTGGGGCCGGGGGTGGGCAGCGTGCCACCCCCCGCCTCTGCCCCCAGCTCTGCAAGCGCCTGGAGAGAGCACGGGGTGAATTCGGCAGGGGTGCTTGTGGGGCAGGTGCGGATGCACCCATATCCTTTCCTTCTCCGCCGCCACCTCCCTGCAAAGCAGCGTTTATTTGATTTTTAAAATAAAAATATGTGGGCAAACAGTGTCCTCGAATGGTGGCTGGTCCTGCGCAGTGTGCCCGGGATGCGGTGAGGGGACAGCCCCAGCGTGGAGGCTCACTGGTGGCATCCCGCACAAGGAGGAGACAGCCAGGGGACAGGGATCACGGGTGATCCCGGTGATCCCGGTGCTTGGCTGCTTTGGGAACTCGAGGGCAGCCCCCCCTGGGTCCATGCTGCACACACCGAGCTGGGCAGAGCCAGGGGGACGATCTGGGGACAGCGACACGAGGCTTTTTGGGGTGTCCACATCACCTTGTGCCCAGGCTGCTGGGCGCTGGGGAGCTCTTCCAGCCTTAGCTCTCCCTTCGGCCAGGCTTTTGGGGTCAGGACGAGGACGGTGCCATGCACGGCTGCTTTTTGCAGCCCCGTGGCTCCTCCAGCCGCTGCCTGGCGTCGCGGGGAGGGAAGACAGGAGCCCATTGAGAGCCCGGGGCTTGGCCGCGCTCCTGCAGCGCTGGGGATTTGGGGGGGGGGGGGGTGGCCAGGAACGAAGGGGCTTACACAAGGCATGTTTTGTAACGCCGTGAGGATTTACGGATTTGGATTTCACCGCGCTGCCCCGCCAGCAGAGCCGAGACCCCTCGGTGAGGGAGGAGGAGGAGGAGGAGGAAGGCACGAGGCTCCCGATGAGGGGCAGGCAGGGAAAATCCGTGCCTGTAGCAAGCCCCCAAGTGACGCCACGCTCCACCAGGCCTCACGCCAGACCCACCAACGGCCCCGTCCCTGCCCCGTGCCGACCCCACACGGTCCCGGCTGTGCCCTGGATCTCTCTGGGTGTTTCTCCACAGACAAACCGGGCGCCTCACGCCCTGAGGGGTGCAGGGGCCTCCCTCCTGGCCTGCTGGGCGCCCTGTGGGGGCAAACCATGAGGATTTTTGAGTCTGGAGCCCCTAGGGGAGCACCAGGACAGGTCCGAAGACCTACTCCGAGCTGTGTGACCCCACTGAGGGGCTCACAAAGCTGCTCGCCCGGCTCCAGCGGCCAAATCCTTCCCCAGGGGGAATCAGGGCATTGCACCAAGATGGTGCCCCATGCACTGCCGCTCGCAGGTGACAGCGCTGTGGCCAGGGTGGGGGACGACGCATGACAGGTCGCTGCGTGCCGAGGGCTCGGCGTGTCCCCACGCACCCCACAAACACCCAACGCCACAGCCCCGCACCCCGCACGGCAGCCGGGGGCGGGACTCGAACCCGCGACCTTGGGGGTTGGAAGGCGGGGGGGGGGGAGGAGGGGGTCGGTCTCCCTCAGGCCAACGGAAGTGAAGGGCGGGGGGCGGGAGCTGTTGCCCGGGTGACGGGCGGCGCTTCCGGGCGGGAGTTTCGGGCTGGCGGGCAAGATGGCGGCGGCCATGGCGCAGCGCGTTCTGGCGCTGGCGGCCGAGGAGGGCCCCGAGCGGCTCCAGGAGGCCCTGCAGGGCCTGGGGGAGGGCGAGGTGCGCGGTTGTGGCCCCCCGTCACCCCCTCCCCCGAGCCGGGGGCCGTCCTGGCGGGGCCCGGGGCGGCTGGCAGCATGGCCTTCTCGTTGCAGCTGGGCGACATGGTGACGAAGCAGGCCCTGAGGGGCAGGGAGACGGCGGCGCTGCTGAGGGGGATCTTCAGAGGTGGGTGGCCCCGGGGCTGTGTCCCTGCAGGCGGGCACGGTGAGCTGGCCGGCTGGGTGAGGGCAGCGGGCAGCAGCACGGGCTGTGAGGGTCGCCTCTGGTGACGGCTAGGCGGGTGTAAGCGGGATGTGACACCAGAAGGTAGTTATGGGGGGAACGGCGAGCTAGAGTAACGCGTTTTTGATGACCGTATTCTATATGGGTTTTGCTTTTGCCAGCACGGAGGTGTGTTTCACCAGCTGGCCGCTGAAGCTCAGTTCCCAAGTGGTTCACCTCAAAATGCTGCCACTTCCCGAGCCTGGAGGGCAGGTCGGCAGAACCGGTGTGTGATAAGACGGCTGAGTGTTTCGGCGGTTTTATCCAAGAGATTCTCATTTCCTGTACTCTGTTTTTTATCTGCATTGTCAGAGATATAAAACGGGGAGCTGCAGCTGAGTGACAGTTTAGCCCTGCAAATTTCCTGTTTAGTAACGCGTTGTTATTTGTGTAACCTTGTTTCCATTCTTTGTCTTCCTTTGCTTTCTCATTATTAAGGCTCCCCGTGTTCCCAGCCGAGTGGCGTTCTCAGGAGGCTGCAGGTTTACAAGCACTGTGTCCCGCTGGTGGAGTCGGGGGATCTGCACTTGAGCAAGGCGTCCGAAATCATAGGGCTGCTGATGCTGGAGGTAGGAGCTCCTTTGGGCTGGCTCTCCTGGGGTCTGCCGCCTGTCCCCTAGTAAGTACACTGAGTACTTCACCACTGAGAAAAATGAGCTGTGGCCTGCCCACGGATCTGCCCTGGATTAAGCTGGTCTTGGAACTTGCCGTGTGTGTAAATGTGATTATCTTTGGATATCTAGACTTAGACTCCAAAATCGTAATTGCCTTCGCTTGATTAACTGCTCTGTTCTGTTAAAGACAGCGTGAAATAGAGGTCGTGGGGCGAACTCCCCCTTTAGACAAGCTGCACTGTGAGAAATGTCGTCCTTTTCTGGTGTTTGGTGACCACGCGGACACGTATGAGGAGTGCTCCTGTGTCTGCCCTAGGCTCTTTCATGTTATTCCATCTTCTCCCAGGTTCGCCAGCTGCCAGGCCACGCGTTGGCTGAACTTGCCACCCTGTTTGTTGATGTTATTAAGGGAGGCAGCCTGTCTAATGGGAAATCCTTGGAGCTGTTTTCCACTGTTCTTACTGCATTGGCCAGCTCGAAGGAGAGCCTGGCTTATGGGAAAGGTAACCTCCTCTTCTCCTTCTGCCAGCCTCTCCTCTCTCCCTCTGGAGTGTACTCCTAAAAGACTCTTGCGTTTTTTAGGTGAGCTGAATGGGGAAGAGTTTAAGAAACAGCTGATAAATACTCTTTGCTCCAGCAAGTACGTACCTCTCTGCCAGCTCCGCTGTGTGTTAGTTTGGTAAAAACTCAGTCAGGGCCTAGTTCTGTCTGGGCTTTTTACAGAATTCCCTGTGACACCCAAGAGGTGTGGTGAGAGCCAAATCTGCAGTTGCTAGATGTGTCCAGAGCCCCGTCATCCCCTTAGTTACGGGTCAAAACGGTGTGTTTCGTGTTGTGCTTTGAGAAGGACACCGTGACGAGTTGGATGGCACTGTCTGTGTCCTGTTCTGTCGTCTTTGAATCTGTGCCCTCTCTGACAGTGTCCTCTCTGGCTGGAAAGGCAAAGGAACACCCTGTTCCCAGGTCTTGTAACAGTGTTGCGTGAGTTGGTCTCAGGAAGTGTTTGTTTTTATTCCTTTCTTGATATTTGTTGTTGTGGGGGCCAGGGCAGTTGGGAACCATTCTAAGTCTGGGTAATTTGGGTGACAGTGGTGATTTCGGGTTGGAAATTTGGCTCCTGATCTTAATATCAGGAAGTAACAAACAGGGAAACTGAGTAAAGGGATAAACAGTAATTCTGCTTCCACTCAGTTTTCTGGCAAACTTTTGTTTTATCAGGTGGGATCCTCAGAGCGTGATACATCTTGCCAACATGTTCAGGTAATTCTTTTTTCCTTCAGCAAGCGTCAGTGCTTTCTTGTGCTGCAGTTGTGCCTGTGTCCCATTTCACAGGTAGTTTGGGGAAAGTACAAATTGTCTGAGCATGCCAGGCGTCACCCCGTGGATGTTTCGGTCAATGAACGTCCACATCAGATTGGTTGAATGGTATCCTGGGACAGTGCTTGGGTATCGGGTGGTCTGTGTTGTGGCGAGAACTTTGGGAGCACTTGCTGCCTGTCTGTACGTTAACTCTTTGTCTAGTTATGGGTTGAATCTACTGGGGGATTCTGAAGGAAATTTATGAAAATGATCAGGCTGCGTCTTTGGCCCAACAGGGATATTCCACTGTCAGGAGAGGAGCTGCAGTTTGTGGTGGAAAAGGTCCTTAGGATGTTCTCCAAATTAGACCTGCAGGAAATTCCCCCCCTGGTCTATCAGCTGCTGCTGCTTTCTGCTAAGGTAAAGGCTCACGGGAGATGGCCTCCTCCTGAGCGTGCATCACAGGAAAAAATATACACAAGCTGAGCTACAGGCTGGATTTTGGAAGGGGTTTTGATTGCTCCCAATGTGCTGTGGGGAGCAGGACACAGCAGGACATCATTGTTTTGTTGTTGTATTTTTTTCTCCTCTATCTCCCTCTAGCCTGAAGAAGCTGAATGCTCAGAGGAAGAAATAACCTTGTTCTTCCTTATGGGGAACTGTAGCAGGGAACCTTTGGGAAGTAAGGGATGAGCTCAGAGCCAGGAGACAGCAGAGTGGGTTGTTTTCAGTGTTCTTAAGCGTGGCTCTGCTCACTCTTTGTGGCCTGCTCGCTTCTAGTGTAATATTGGCTCGTGCAGTATAACTCTTTTGGGTTGTCCTGTGACTCGTACTGGAAATGTCTCACCTCCTGTGCTTGTCCTGCAGGCGGAGGCTGCCAGCGACGTATCTGCCCTTTGTCAGAGCGATCTGGCTCTTGCTTTGTTTGTGACTGAGTACATGCCAAAATGGTCCAGACAAAGACAAATTACCTGTGTGTTACAGGAGGTCATTTGTGTCCACTGGCCAAAATGTGATTAAATATATATGAAGTTAGGGGTTTTAAAACCTTCCTTATTGATTATAATATAAAGGATCCTTTCCAATTAATAAAAAGTTGGAACAAAACAAAAAGCTGTGAGAGATTCAGCTTCTGCAACTCTTCAATAAGTGCGGTCAAAAGAAGGGGACAAACTAAAATCATCATTCGTCATTTCATCTGGAAGCGAGCAGTGCAGGAGCCTTCCAGCACCTCAGCAATTTATGAAGGGAAATAAAGGATACCATGACATTTGTAATTGGTGTGGGAATAGAGTGTAGCTCTCCGGGATCTTGCAGACCATGCAGCTGCATAACGTAATGTCCTTTCTCGCAGGGCAGTAAGAAGACTGTTTTGGAAGGAATCATCAGTTTTTTCAATCAGTTGGACAAGAGACAGAAGGAGGAACAGAAGGTTCCACAGTAAGTTCTTTCTGTCATCCCCTTTCTTTACAGCCTGGGTATTTACAGTCACCCTTGTCCTGCCCAGTACTCCTGAATGTGTCAGATGTCGTACAAGTACATACTCCCTGATGCCTAAGAAATAATTTGTGGCATTGGATGGCTCTTTTCTTTTTTTTTTTTTTTTAATCTGATAAACCTTACAGATCAATGGACCTTGAGGTAGCCACAGTGCCCCTAGACCAGCTCCGCCACGTGGAGGGCACTGTTATTCTCCATATCATTTCCGTTATCAACCTGGATCAGGACCTAGGCGAGGAGTTAATCAAACATCTAAAGGTACGACAGAGATGGAACAGGCGCTGTTCTTGAAGGTGTTGAAGCAGAGCTTTTAAAATCAACACTGGTTATCTTCAGAAAGGATTTAATCATTTTTATGGGCATTTTATGATTTCATGAAGTGTTATGTGTAAAGAGACATGTTCCCATCTGTGCCACAACAGCAGTGTGGTAGGAGCCTGATAACTTTCTTCGATTTGCAGGATGCTGCAGGTAAAGATAGCATGTTTTCTAACTATTGCGTACTATTTTCTAGACTGAGCAACAGAAGAACCCTGGTAAAGCTCTGTGTCCCTTCAGCGTGGCTCTTTTGCTGTCGGTTGCAGTAAAACACAGACTGCAAGAGCAGGTACGTGTGATAAATACACAGAGAACTTCAGTGGCAGTGTACACAGCCTTGTACAAGAAGGGAAGAGCAGTTAGATCATAGTCTCATCAGGATCAGATTAAAAGTGTTTTTGGGATGCTAGGAGGGAGGCAGATCATCAGTACACTGTAGTTTACCAAACACTGTAAAAGACTCGAGAACAATATCAGAATTTTCCAGAATCATGATGCCTGTGGGCCAAATGTAGGGTGAGAAGAAAAGCATTGTCTTCCTTCTCTAACGTTTTGGCTCTGTGGTAGACACCTGAAGTGCATCTGGCAGCAAATTACCTTCTCTGAGACACTTAATGAGGTTGGTGTATTTGTCCTGAGAAAGAAGTGAGTTAAGGTTTTTGGCGGGTTGTACTGAGACTTGTATTCTGCCTGGTGCTTGTACTGGAACGTGCCCAAGATTATACAGATCCCATTTCAAAGATTATTTCCTCATGCTCAGTGATTTTATGTTCCAGATATTTGATTTCTTGAAAACATCAATCACGAGAAGCTGCAAGGACCTGCAGTTCCTGCAGGCCTCCAAGTTTCTGCAGGACTTGTTTCCTCAACAATACGATATAACAGCTGTGATTCTGGAGGTGGTGAAAAATAGGTGAGTTGTTGCTGTGTGCTGCAGAACGCTCAGCAGGCTTGGGGAGGGAGAGTGTTCCAGCCTTGCTGGAATGCTCTGGGATCACATGTTTGGTGCTGACCTGTTACCAGCAGGGACCAACGTCAAAATCCAAAGTCTCTATCTTTTTGCCCAGAGAAGCTGTGGATGCCCCATCCCTGGAAGTGTTTAAGGCCTGGTTGGATGGGGCTTTGAGCAACCTGGTCTAGTGGAATAGCAGGGGGGTTGAAACTGGATGATCTTTGAGATCCCTTCCAACCCCAACCATTCTATGATGTTACGATTCTATCACAGTTTTCTACTGGTGAATTTAAACAAACAAACAAACGTAGATGTATAAATGTGCCTCCTCCACCCCAAATCTCAGCATCTGGTGGTACAGAGGACTACACTGATCAGAACCCTGTCTGTTTCTTACTAGGAAAGAAACTGATGGTATGAGTCATGCTGCCTGCTGTAGTTTGTGTTCTGATCAAGGGATGAGTGATAGGTTCACTGTTTACTTTCCTCCACATGGTTATTCCTTTAAACATCCTGTGGGATAGCTCTGTGATCTGTCATCAGTTGTCCTTTAGTTTGATGTAAGGCATTCCACTTCTGCCTTCCTCTGTGCCTTGAAGACTCAGGATCTGTAGGATCCGTGCATCCAGACTGCAGCCCAGTGTCTCACTGAGATGAGATCAGAGTGCACACCACTTCCCAGAGGAAGGAAACCTTTGGATTGGAAAAGAAGTCTGATGGCTGAAGAACCAGGAACGCAAAATGTGTGGGCTGAGCACCTGCCCCTCAACCTAAGGATAGTCACAGGGCTGAGAGGGATGGTACCTTCCCTGGGGTGAGCAAGCATCTCTTGCTGCTGCTCTGCGTCTGGAATGACTAGAAGATTTTAATACAGACTGCTCTAATACAAGTATTTTCTGTGACTAAGTTGTTTCTTTCCTGGTCTGTTTAATGTTTTCCCCAGTGCATTTGGCTGGGACTATGTTACTCAGGGCCTGGTGGATCTCGGCTTCAGCCTAATGGAATCGTATGAACCAAAAAAGCCCTTTGGAGGGAAGGCAGCTGAGACCAATTTTGGCCTTTCAAAAACACCAGCCCAGCAGGCTTGCAGACTGGGAGCAAGTATCCTGCTGGAAACATTTAAGGTAGCGTATGGTTTGGAGAGTTTTTTGCAGGGGGAAACTGTTCTTATTCTCCCTTGGTAAATGGTGTCAAAACCTTGCCTACAGTATCCATCATGAGCACTTCACAGACAGGATTTGGTTTCCTCTTTATTCCTGTCCAGCAGGAAGAGGTCATCTTCATAAAGACCGAATCCTAATGTGTTCCATCTAGCATGGTGCTTGTGTAATCACTGTTACACAAGAGAGACTGCAGAGAAGGTAGAGAGATTCAGAGGCACAAAGAAAATGTGGCAGATGTGGGATTGAAACCAGCATCTTCACTGAAGTGGTAAATTTGCATCCCACAGACAATTTGACCCGATTGTTTCAAGTGTACTGTGTGTGCCTCGCTGATGGGCTGGTTCTGATTGGACCGGGATGAAACCTGAATCAGCCTGTCTGAATTCAGCTGAAAAAGGGACTTCTGACAACCAGTCCCAGTTTAGCCTTTAAATCTGGATGGATCTGCTTTGTACAGGACAATGCTTGCGTTCTGGTGTACAGGAATATCTTACGTTTGTGTAGGTTTTGATTTTATTTGTTGTTGTCTGTCATTTCAGGTCCATGAGCCCATCAGAAGTGATGTTCTTGAGCAGGTCCTGAACAGAGTCCTCACGAAAGCAGCATCTCCTGTCAGCCACTTCATAGGTAACAGGAAAGAGAGAATTGTGTACTGCTCTGTGAACACTTCAAAACATAGCTTCTCAGAAGCTAAGTTCCTGCTGAAGTGACCCGAAGCCAGGAAAATCTGTTGTTGCTCCTCACTGAGGTGTCAGCCTCGGATCACCTTGCGTTTGTCGCAGGTGAAAAATGTTTTCGGGCGGTTGCCGTGGAATGGCTGACGCACAGAAAGTTGGTGGCCATCAGTTCCTAGGCTTGCCTTCCTGTCAGCCTTGGGTAGGTGCCTGGGAGTCCCTGGGCCTGCCGAGAAGCCTGTGCTGCAGCCTCTTCTCTTATACCTTAGTGCCCTCTGGTGGGGCGAGGCCCTGCAGCCAGGCTGCGAGTGTGTTGCGCTTTGTGCCTGCCGTAGAGCTCAGATTATCAATGCTCATCCTATTACGACTTCTCCAAGGAATGGAAGGGCTTTGATTATTCTGTAATTGTTAACCCTACAGAAATCTTTTGCTCTCTTTCCTAATATAGACTTTTCTGGCCCCTTGGCAGCAGCTGCTCCTTTTGTCATTTTATTTTTCAGACTTGCTGTCCAATATTGTTGTGTCTGCTCCTCTTGTGCTTCAGAATTCATCCTCCAGAGTCACAGAGACCTTTGACAATTTATCTTTTCTGCCCATTGACACAGTGCAAGGGCTCCTCCGGGCAGTACAGGTAAGGCTTTGCATTTCTCCATAAACGCCCTTGTTAGTTTAGTTCCAGCGATAGCTCCAGGCCACAATTACACGCATGATCTAACAACCTTTCTTGTAAAATAAACCTTAATGCTCTGCTGTAGGTTGTTCAATGTAGCACGGAACTGTTCTTCAAGCATGGGTATGCACGTGCCCTCTAGCAAAAAACATGGTGCCGTTTGGAACGGTGCTGGAACTGCTCTGTGCTGACCTTTCATCTGAAAGATGCCCACATGCTCCACAGCGTAGAAACCTAGGTATATCGGTCCAGATCAACAGCTGAAGCTGCCATTGTTGTTTTTTTCTCCTTCCAAGCTCCATGTCAGTATTTCTCTTTGACTGGGCTGAGATATTGCCCTGGGGTTCAACTTCTACCTGTTTAGTCCAAACTGGTTATAGCAGTCATTTCCCAAACCCTTGCACTGTGTCCTCACTAACCTGCTAAGGTGTCCTGCTGCTACAGCTCTCTGGGTTTAATTTTATATTACACTGTTTTGACATGTTTTGGTTTCCCTACTGTACTGATGACAGTATTGGAAATGCAGGGCCAGATGGGCCTGAGGAAGATGAGCTCATATGCACCAAGGGCTTGGCATGCCTTAGTGCTTTTCTCTCCAAAGTATATTTTCCTTTCCAGCCCCTGCTCAAAGTCAGCATGTCAGTGAGGGACTCCCTGATACTGGTTCTCCAAAAAGCTATCTTTTCCAGGTAAGCTGGGAAGGTCATTCTTTGAAAAGATTTCTGCAACTCATATGTGTAATTTTTTGGAGCAGAAGAATTTTTTGTTTGCTTTGGCTACGTGTCGTCTTACTGTGTTCTTCCAATAATTAATGGTGACATCTGTCCCTTCGGCCTTAGGGCTGCAATACAGTCACAGCTCTACGCGCTGAGAGATCCCAACCCCCACATGAAAGGTCTTTGGAAATTCAGAAAGTTGTTGGGAACTCCAAATAAGAAGGCAAAATTAAAACCAATCCTATGCTCTCTACAAATGAGTACATCCAGATGCTAGGGAGAGTCTAGAAGGCACCACTGACTCAGAGGGAAGGTGGCATCTCAGCATTCTGATCTCTTACAAAATGGTAGAGAAGCAGGCTTGTTGTCTTGGTAATGCTTTGAGCAATAAATACATCCTGCTGTCTTCGTAATGCTGTGATCGTAGACTGGGTTTTGTGGGGCAGTGGCTGCCTGGTTATGAAAACAGAATTCATAATTCAGCATTATTATTCAAGGCAAGGGACTTGGTCTTGGGAAAAGATCTCGGGTTTCAGTGAGCAAAGCAAAATAGCTTTTTTTTTTTTTGAGGAGTTTTGTACCTCTGAGAAGAGCTCTGCGAGATGCTCCTATTCCAGTTTTCAAGGGATGTTCAATGCTTGTGTCTGGGGCTCTCCCTCAGTGTGAGCATTGGAAGGGCAGAAAGGAAATAAAAAGCTGGGAGTGTAAAGCAAAGGAGTTCCCAGCAAGCTCCCAACCTCTTAACTGCTTGGGGGTGTGCTGTCCTCTTGGGGAATACAGAGCCAGTGGGCCCGGGCACTGTGTTTTTGTGGACCCTTTTTCATCGCTGAGTTGTTCTTATGTTGTTGTTCTTGCTTCCTTTTTTCCTTATGCTTCTCTTTTCTCCCCCTGACTCACAGGCAGCTCGATGCTCGTAAAGCTGCAGTTGCTGGCTTTTTGCTTCTGTTAAGAAATTTTAAGATTCTGGGCAGCTTGACTTCTTCCCAGTGCAGCCAGGCCATTGGTGCCACTCAGGTAAGTGCTGTTCTGCAGTCTCTGGTGCAGGTATGCGACAGTCTTGCATCTAACAGACACAGTTTGAAACAATTTGGAGTGCTGTGTTTCCCCAAAATGGAGATATAACTTGAGTAAGGGTTAGTCCTGGAAGCGGAACTTTTGGAAATGCAGCATGCAGAGACAAGCTGGTCTGGGGAGGTAGTTTCTCAGAGTCATTATCTCTTACAGCACGCTGCCGGGCAGCATGCTTATTTCATGACTATTTCAGTGACTGTTTAGGGGTCAGGCCCCTTTTCACCTTGCTTCTGTGCTATTTGAGAACCGTAACCAGTATAACGTGACTAATATTCCATCTCAGGTCCAGGCAGATGTTCACGCCTGCTATAATTCTGCAGCTAACGAGGCCTTCTGCCTCGAAATCCTGGGCAGCCTGAGGCGATGTTTGAGCCAGCAAGCGGATGTCCGACTCATGTTATATGAGGTAAACACGGTTTCTTTGGCCTCCTTTTAAACAGTCAGTAGCTCTTCTGTAGTCTGGTTCTGCTGTAGCCCCAGGTAAATAATGATTACGTTATTGTAGAAAATGACCCATCGTCTCAGTTATGTTCTTCTTGGGACACGTACTTGTACCAGGGACTGGATAAAAAAAAATACATTTCTTTTTTCAGTCCTTCTGCTGTTTTTTATTTTGGACCATCATAAGCCCAAAGGCATGTTAATGTATTTTCCTTGTCTTGTGCATTGCTTAAGAGTAAAAATCAAAGTCTCTCTTCCTTTGGCGTGGCCAAGGAAATGGGAAGCATGTTTGATGCCCAGTGGGGAGCAGTGTTATGGCAGGCACTGGATGGAAGCAGTGTAGCTCTGTTAACACCGGGCTCCAAAGAAAGCCCTCCTTGGAGAGTATGGGGAAACATCCTTAAAGATTGCATCAGGGATCTGTTTTTTCTCCTGTCCTTTTGCAGCCTCCTTTAAAGGTTTGTTTTTCTCTTAGATTTCTCGTGACAACGGGCCTAATATACAGAGCAATTTGTGGGTGCATAACTGAGGTAACTGTGGGGTACCAGCTTGAGAGAAGTTAAACTGTTCAGATGAGAGAGATTTTGTTTCCTTCTTGACTTGGTTGGACTGACCTTTAGTGAGCTGCAAGTTCTGTATGTGTTTTTCAGTGTTGCTATAGAACTTGTGCTTGTTTTATCCATCCACTGAGATTTCTCAGTCTAAAGGATTTTTGCCTCCTACAGTTTCCCCACTGACTTGTTTTGCCTTTGAAGCAGGATTTCACAGTTTGAAGTTGGATCTAGTGCTGGTGTTAAATAGCAATGAAAGTCACTCTGGGCTTGATGCCACTGCTGCTAGGGAGATACAGCTTGTGAGAGGGCTCCTGCAAGGAAATATATGCTCTTTCTGATTCATACCTTCTTTCTGTCGAGTCTTTGCTTTGCCAGGTATGGGGTTTTACACTGAGCGCATTGTTGTTTGCTCATGGTTGCTGCTAAAGGGTCATTTCTGTCTTGTGACGCAAACTGCTTTTGCATATGGTTCCTTTTCTTTGTCAAGTAAGCCAAGTTGTCCTTCCTTCCTGTCTTCAGGGTTTTTATGATGTCCTTCGCAGGAACTCCCAGCTGGCCAGCTCTATAATGGAAACACTCTTGTCTCAGGTGAAGTACTGCTCTGTGGCCGTGGCTGCAGAGGCACTAAGAATTCCGCACTGCGACCGGCATAGCAAGCAATTTAGGTTAAATATCAGGAAAACAGTTCTCCCACGCACTCAAAAGATGTGTAAGTGCTGCGGCACTTCTACAGAGAGGTGTTTGAATCCCTGCTATATTGAGAAAGCGGACTAGGTAAACATCTGTGGAAACAGGTTCATATCCTGTCTCAGGACACAGGATGGAAGAGAAATGATGTCTTGGAGCCCTTTACAATCCTTGACACTTCTTGCAGCATCTTGGAATTGATGCCCAGAGAAGTGTTTTGTGTGCTCCCCGTTCCATAGCAGTGCACAACAGTCAGCCTCCCATACATCCCCAAGGATATGTAATTATTATTGCTGTCCTCCCATAGGGAGAGTACCCAAGTCCTTGTAGGATCTAGGAGGATTAACTCATCCCCCAACAGCGTTGCTCATGGCAACAAGGCAATCACATTTCCTCAATCCATTGGACAGGCTGTGCTTTCTTTGAGACAAATAATTTTCTTCCCCTTAATCATCCATAGAGTTCATGCTGACTAATTCCAGCTTTCCCACACCAATATAGGGCCTGAGAAGGGAACAAGAACAGAGCCAAGGCAGCTTTTGGGTAGCAGAGGGCAAATAATGGGAATTTGGTGCAAATGGGTACCATTTTATAGCATCATTATATGCCAAACTTTCCCTATTTGGTTCTATTCCTACATCAGTACTTGGAGCATATCTCCTTCATGTGCTGTGCTGGACAGCAAGGACCTGGTGCAAGCACGGTCTGTCACAGATTTGTTGTAGAGCCAAGTGTAGCCTCCATATCTGCCTGCATCCTTGGGCCAGGACGCTTATGTTATACCAGGGCCAAGCGTTCAGTATTGAGGTCGGACAACGGGAACAGTTACTTTTTCTCACTGTTTAAAGGGTGGATAACACTGCAGGTGAAACACAAGTGGCGTTGCGTGTTGAAGCAACACAACAGGAAGTGGTCAGATAGACTTGTTTCAGTGCAGTGACCTGGCCTTTTAGCTGAGAGGCATGAGAGCAACTGGAGAGGGGATTTTAATTACTAGCAGAGCAGATGGTGTGGCTGAGTTACGTGTATGGTCCCATTACCATGGTGCTGGTTTCTCCTTTGTAGAATCTGAGATAAAAGATCATCGTATTCTGTATTCAAACAACTCAAGAGGCTCAGTTACTAAGTAACTGGTTATTTTTATTTCGTGTTTTCTGTGGCAGATAAAACAATATTACTTGCCCCAGCCAGACCTCCTACCTCCACTGAAACTTGAGGGTTGTATTATGGCTCAAGGAGATCAAATCTTTCTGCAGGAACCGCTGGTAAGAGCTATATTGGCTGGCCACAGCTGCGAGTTCATCTGTTCCATAGGATTTTAGTTGTGCTGCTACATGAGCTGAATACCTTGTATTTCTTCAACCTCTTCTAGCTTGGAGCAATTCTTTTAATGACAGTAGAGCTGGGCGTTTCACCCCTGCCTGAGGCTATCTATCAGAGCTTTGTTAGCAAAGTGGTTTGGGGGACCTGTGTGAAAAATGCACGAGGAGTAGTGTCCTTCTGTTATCTTCTATCAAGCTCACTCTGTTATTTTTCCTCCTTCAACTTAATTCTGCATAAAATAGTCGTGCAGTGTGTGATGTGGGGGAAGAATCTGCCCTTTGATCTTATTCCTTTGATATTGGTGCAGATGAGATCTCGATTCATAGGATTTCCAAGGGAACAAATTCCAATTCATTGCTTTGTTTTTCCCTAAGGAAGCTTCCATGCTGTGCTGCAGTAGCACACCCAGGAAGGGAGCAGACACTTCAGCTACAGTGAGGGCCCTCTTGGAAATTCCCTTTCTGTCTCCTCCAACAGTTAAAGTAGCAGGGTTGTGGGAGCTAAGTCTGTACATCCTGTGTAGGCAAGCTCACACAGACAATCTTGTCTGAAGCTAGAACTCTTTAACTGTGTGCAGGGTTACAGAAAGCCTCTTCTGGGAATTAGGCATATTCTTGAGACTGACATGAACCTCTGAAGGCACCTATGGTTCTTTGCATCAAGCTATAATGGTCCAGCCTGTGACGTTGAACGGGCTGTCCTTATCTGACAGCAGTCTCTTTCTAGAAGGCTGAATGTGACTGTGTGGCTGCTTCCTTCAGGCCCATCTGCTCTGCTGTATCCAACACTGTCTAGCCTGGTATAAGAGCACCGTGCGTTTATGCCAAGGAGCTGAAGATGACGATGAGGAGGAGGAGGATGTGGGATTTGAGCAAAACTTTGAGGAGATGCTAGAATCTGTCACACGACGGATGATCAAGAGTGAGCTGGAAGACTTTGAACTGGTAAATCAGATTTTCAGTTTGACTCAGTGACAGAAGACATTGAGTTCTTGTCAGGTTTTGAAATGATTTTTTCACTTGTTTCCTTTACTTCTTAGGATAAATCAGCAGATTTTTCTCTGTCTTCTGGTGTTGGTGTAAAGAATAACATCTATGCCATCCAGGTGATGGGAATTTGTGAGGTTCTGATTGAGTACAATTTCAACATAGGGAATTTCAGGTAAAACATCAAATCTTACCCTCTAGCACTAGCTGTGCTATGCTGTGCCTTGCTCTTCGGAGTGCAGGACACAGACTCTGCAAGCACAGGGTAATAGTCCCAATGCGGAGTCAGAATGATGTTTTCTGAGTGTATGTGCCTTGTGGCACAGATATTCACAGAACCTTGGGAGTGTCTTCTGAATGTCATGTGTTGCGGGAGATGTGATACAACATTTTGTAGAAGGGCAGGTCAAGAAGGAGTGGATGAGGTATACGCTGTTAGGGAGGCAGGGAGATGTCATGTCATAGTTTTATCATCTAGAAAGTATCTGTGTAATTTGGCAGCTGAAGCTTCAAATGGGGAACCTTCAGAATGGATTTTCTCCTCTAATGCTTTCCTTTGCTTTATTGCAGTAAGAATAAGTTTGAGGATGTCCTAGGCCTGTTTACCTGTTACAACAAACTCTCTGAAATCTTGAGGGAGAAAGCTGGAAAGAACAAATCCGCCTTGGGCAACAAAATTGCACGGAGCTTCCTGTCCATGGGTTTCGTATCTACTCTGCTCACAGCTCTGTTCAGGTGAGAAGCTGTCCCATCTGGAGTAGCTTTCAGGCCTGCTCACGAGCTGCTTCCATGGTGTCTGCATGCTGGCTGGTCTTGTGCACTGTGTACACCATACAGACGTTTTCATTTCTGTACAAAGCCTCTGTGGTAACAGCACTTAGTGTCTGGAGGGCAGCATCATAGTCCAGGCAGGAACTGTAGCTATGAAATTTATGGTACTGACCAACCAGCTTTGCTGGATCTTGCTTATGGCTTAAAAGGTTTGGAGAGTTCCTATTCTTACAGTCCTGGGCCGTTCCCAGTCAATAAGTTCCAGTGTTTGAACTCCAGTCTTCTATGGAACAGAGTCTGATATCAATTTGAACCGTGCCAGTTAGTGTACTTGGAAATGCTGGTAGAGCTCTGTCTTGCAAGTGTTCTCTATAAGCTACCAAAACAAAGGGTCTTTTCCACCCTGGATTCAGCTAGTGAGGTTTTTTTTGTGTAAATGCATATTTAGGGTTTGAATTTAATGTGGCAAACTGAAAGCAAGCAGTAGGTGTAGCGGTAGTTCTGTTCTATACGGTGCTTTGCTTGTGACTTGAGCTCTGGTGTGAAGAGACGAAGTGCTGATAGGCCATCCCTGTGCTTTTTTCAGTGCATCCTCAATTCCCTGACAGTGCTCTTGATTCTTCAGGGACAATGCCCAAAGCCACGAGGAGAGCCTGGCGGTTCTGCGCTCCAACACTGAGTTCTTGCGCTATGCTGTCAGTGTAGCCCTGCAGAAGGTGCAGCAGCTGGAGGAGACAGGACAAACCGACGGGCCAGACGGACAAAATCCTGAGAAGATGTTTCAGAACCTCTGCAAAATCACACGGTGAGTCACTGTGGAACGTGCAGTCATCAGCCCTGAAAAGCAGCAATGCATTTTGGGGAGTTTAGATTCTCATGGTTTTGAAAGAAGAATGCAGTCTGTAACTGAAACAGTTGTTATCACTGGAATTAGATTGTTGCCTTTCTTTGCTTCTGAGAAATCAAGTGGAGCAACTATGGTTTTGGTGCCAGAGTGAGTGATACAACTCTTAACTTTTTACTTTAGCCTGGAAGAACCAAACAACATCAAACTCTCATTTTAATCCTCTTTCTGACTTTCGGTTCATCACTTATAGTCACAGGGGAGGTAGCGTGGTTACAGGCTAGATTCTTGAGGCCTCTGGAAAGCTATGAAATTAAAATTCACTTCACTGTAAAACAGGTATAAGAGGGACACCAGCTTCAGAAAACATTTTTTTTTAGGACATTTGCAAGGTGTTTGAAGATACTCAGGCATCTAATCTTTTGGAAATCTGAGAATGTTAAGCAACTAAATGTCTTTTAGGATCTGGGTCATATGTGCAAGTGGTTGTTTCAGATCCCCCTCAGCAGAGAGCACAAAAAACAAATTACCTGTCTATTTTGTGTCTCATCCCATAGATGAAACTGTTTTTGTTGCAGTCACTGGGGCTAAATATGAGCTACATGTTTGCGTGATTGGATATGGAAATAGAGTAAGTTCATCTACACAACAGAGAGAACTAATGAGAAGAAAGGAGAGAGAATAAGAAAGGGAACAAGAACAGTTAGAGGGGCAGGAAAAAGGTGTTTGCCTGCAGATAGAAATGTCTCCTCTAGGCCAAACAATTTAGCTTTCTTCGAAGCTTTTCACTTTGCTTTGCCTGCATTTACCTTTCTGATTTTATTTATATAGAGCCCTGTGGAGATAACTGACATTTCACAAATTTAAACTGCCAAGAGATGAGCTGTTCTTGTCATTGACGGATTTGACACCAGTGGTCAGTGTTTGGGTAGTCTGAGACAGAAGGAAAACTGCGTGAAAGAAAGGAGTCCTTAAAAATGGACTTGGGATTGGAAGGTCCCTTGGCATGTAGGAAGGATTAAGTTATTTAGCTGTGCAGGCAGAAAGCAGTGGCTGTTTGGCTCACATTGAAACAGCCTTTAGAGTGGATCTCTTCTCCCTCCTCTTCCTTAAACGAAAAAGACTTTCCAGTTTAGTTATATTAAAAATATGAACTGAAGATTCTGTGATTAGCCGAGTTCTAGGCTCTTGCAATGTGCAGCCAGCTTTACTGGAGTGTGTGTTGTCAACTCCTCTCCCATCCCCTAGGGTTCTGCTTTGGAGGTACACTTCAATTCCCACTGTTGTTGAAGACTCTGGGAAGAAGAAAGGCAAAAGCATTTCCCTGCTGTGCTTGGAAGGTTGTCTGCGGATCTTCAACACGGTGCAGCAGCTGTACGCTGCAAGGATCCCCCAGTTTCTACAAGCCCTGGGTAGGCATGTGGTACAATTCTGCTCTGGTTTCTAGCCTTCATGTTCCAGCCCATGTGTGTTCTTTATCCGTAAATAGCTAGAGAGGTCCAGTCCTGGTCCCTCAGTAGCAAGGAGGGCTTAGTAGCCATGGATTTTCATGCCAGTTCCAGAGATATGTTTACCTGCTATCACTCTGTCAGCAGAGGATAGTTGGGGTCTGATATAGTGTTCTATTTGAGGTTTGCCTTTAGCATGTTTTTGTGCTCACCACGGTTTTACCGTCTGTATTCCTTCCCTAGCTGCGAGCAGTTGCAGTCTTTCCTACTTTTGGAAATAAATCCTGTATTCTGCTCTTGGCATTTAGCTCTTTTCTGCACCTCTCTGTCTGCCAGATATTACTGATGGTGACGCAGAAGAAGCGGATATTAATGTCACGGAGAAAGCTGCCTTCCAGATCCGACAGTTTCAGGTAAGTACCACTGTGTGCTGCAAGTGTTCCAAAGCACTTGTAATTCTGGCAGAAAATGCTGTTAGTTCTCGTGCTTGACCATAGAATCAAGTATACACTAGCAACTCTGACACTCTGAGTCATTGGCTGTTCAGAAAAGTTTCTGATCCTTAAGGAAGGCTTCTTCAGGGCAGTGTGCAGAGCAGGATTGAAGTGCACGTGTATTCAGAGAGCTCTAAGGTCCTGCAATGCAGCACAAAGCATACCTGAGTAAATTGTAGAAGTCACACTGAATCAAACGTGGACCTCTGAGTAAGCACTCAAAAAAAAACATCTGTGCTCCTTAGAAGATTCCTCTCTTTATATTCTTTGTCATTCTTGAACATTGCCAATTCTTTTATATGATGCAGCTTCTGATTATTTACTTCTTAAAACGTCCCCGCAACAAGCATGCATGCTCAGTGTCTCTGTCCTTTCTTCCCATGATCAGAGGTCTCTGGTGAACCAGTTCAGCAGTGCTGAAGATGACTTCAACCCCAAGGAAACACAGTTACTTGTCACCGTTCTCTCCACTTTGTCCAAACTCCTGGACCCAACGTCTCAGCAGGTACTTCATAACCTTCTTGGGGTGGTGAGGATGTGTGTAGCAATCATAGGTGTGGGAAGAACATTACCAGATTGAGTTGATATCTGAGGGCTTTGATCTGGGCTTTGACGTGTGTGTGTGTGTTCATGTTCTAGCCTCCTGCAGACCAGACCATGTCAAAACAACAGTTTTAGTAAGCTGTCAAGCATTATCTTGTCAAATGCCTGCAAGCACAGTTAAGAACAAGTTGCTTTCCCACCCTCCCCCTTGCACATTCTGATGCTGCCTTTGGGCATCTGGAGCCCGAACTGCTTGTTTCCATGAGAAGCAACTCCTAATAGAGCCTAGGTGTGGTTTGGCTTCCACGTGGGAGTAAAGTCAAAAAAGGCCAGCAGATCTGTGACTAGTCCAAGTACAGTTTTTCAGAAAGGATTGGCCGAGTGCCTAATTTACTCCATGCAAGGGTGCGTTTTCTAAAGCACAGATGAGAGGTGCCCCAATTTTACCTATTAGGCACTGCACTAAAAGTGTGCTAGAAGTCTGGAGTCATCATTTACCTTAAATTAAATGGAGCAGTTACTCTGTCGGAGGGAAGGTATAGCCATTCCTGTGTCCTGCATCTCAGCTTTTGACTTGTTAGTAGGTTAAGTGTCTCTTGTGGAATTTAACAGAGCATGGCTGAGTGCCCTTCTGCCAGAAGGGGACTCTGCTGGTCTCCCGTTGCTGTGATTCATTGTCTTGAATGACCTCTTTTTGTGTTTTTGTTTGCTAGCTTGCTTGTTTTTGTTTAATTTTGTGTTTTGAGTTCTGTTTCAAACCCTTAATATTTTTTCTCCTCTTATACAGTTCCTTCAGTTCCTGACATGGACAGTCAAAATTTGCAAAGAAAATGCTCTAGGTAAGTAAGCTTTGAGGGGTGTGTTCAGATGTGATGTCTCAGGTCTGTTACTAGACTCTTGAATGCTCTGCTCTTTTTTCTGTTTTCATCTCTTTCTTGCAGATAGATTCAGGTCCTATTCTGTGGCAGATTGCCATGACTTTGTGTTTATTAGCATGGGTATTAGGAAAGAAACTTCATCTCTATAAATATTAGAGCAGCTGAAAAAAGAAGCCACTTGACTTTTTTTCTCTTGTTACTTAGTGTACCTGTTGTTCAAATTTGGATTTGTATTCTGGAAAAACATTACTCTTGCCAGAGTTTGTATTGTGCTTACTCGGTGCTTCTGAGCACTATTTTCCTGTGAGACGAGAGCTCTGATATTCCCCCTTGTAACATTATGTTCAGTGCCCATTGTTGTAAACTCTGCTGTTGCAACTAGAGCATGTTGATAGGGTTTTCATTTACTGTGTATTGTTTCTGGGAGCGTAGACTTAAATCCATAATGAATCTGAGGCTTTCCCTCAATGGATGTCTGATGTTCCTGAATAGTGAAAGGAGTTCTACATCCGCTAACATCCTGCTTTACTTCCCTTCCCCCACAGAGGACCTCTCTTGCTGTAAGGGTTTGCTGACTCTCCTTTTCAGTCTCCATGTTCTGTACAAGAGTCCTGTCAGCCTGCTGCGTGAACTTGCACAAGATATCCATGCTTGCCTGGGAGACATAGATCAGGTATGATGCAGAGTCCACAGCAGCTTACCCTCTCTTCACTTAGTTCTGTCAGGGCAGAACAGATAGAGCAAACCACACAATAGGAGCTGAAGTTTTGCTCACCAGAATTTTTCTCTCCCCCCACCAGGACATAGAAGTCGAGAGTCGGTCCCATTTTGCCATAGTGAATGCCAAGACTGCAGCCCCTACTGTCTGTGTGAGTCAAAGCTGTGTGGACGGAGCAACCAGCCACTCTGCTACAAGTGGCTTGTAGATTTCTGTTGTGTCAAACTCCTCCAAGAACCTGTTTTGTTATTGCTGTTTCTGTCTTAGCTGCTGGTTCTGGGTCAGGCAGATAAGGTCCTTGAAGAGGTGGATTGGCTTATCAAGAAACTCACCAGTCTGGGATCGGACACATCAGGTAATAGCAGTGGCCCACTTCTTACTGTTACACCTTTGTCAAAGACAGACGAAGACAAAAAGGTATTTCAGGATTCCCAGGTAGCATCATCTCAGGGCGGATAAACTCTCCCTTGAGTTGGTTTCACATCAACAGTGAGAGTTGTCACAACCCCTGTCCCAGTTATTTTCCCTGTGCCACACTGGTGTGTTGTGGTTTAACCCGGCTGGCAGCTAAACACCACACAGCCGTTCGCTCACCCTCCCCCCTCCCTCTCTGGGATGGGGGAGAGAAACGGGAAAGTGAAGCCTGTGAGTTGAGACAAAGACAGTTCACTAAGACAGGAAAATAATAATAACAATAACAATAATAATAGTGATAATGGTAATAGTATTAACAATAACAATGTGCAAGAAAACAAGTGATGCACAATGCAATTGCTCGCCACCCGCTGACCGATGCCCAGCCTATCCCGAGCAGCCGGCCCCCCCACCCCGGCCAGCCACCCCTATATATTGTTTAGCATGACGTCAGATGGTATGGAATACCCCTTTGGCCAGTTTGGGTCAGCTGTCCTGGGTCTGTCCCCTCCCAGCTCCTGCTGCACCCCCAGCCTGCTCGCTGGCAGGACAGAGCGAGAAGCCGAAAAGTCCTTGGCCTGGTGTAAACACTGCTCTGCAACAATTAAAACATCAGCATGTTATCAGCGCTCTTCTCATCCTAATCCAAAACATAGCACCCTACCAGCTACTATGAGCTACTTAACTCTGTCCTAACTGGAACCAGGACATGGTGTTATGTGCACCTGACAAAAAGTGGTCTTTTGTGTCTCCCACCTGCCTAATTTGGCTTGTTAGACACACATTTATATAGTATTCCTTTCTTTCTACTAGAAGATTCTTCTCAGGCATCAAACCAAACCCAGGCTCTGGAGAAAGGCATAATTCTGCAGCTGGGAACTCTGCTGACGGTATTTCACGAGCTGGTGCAGACAGCACTTCCTGCAGGGAGCTGTGTGGACACGCTGCTGAGAAGCCTCAGCAAGACCTACACAATCCTCACCTCCCTCATCAAACATGTGAGTGCAGCTCTGCTGACAGTGGGCTGGCTGGGATCTAAAAACTTTTTCCCCATCTGCCTCAGCGAGCTCGCAGTGACCCCTGGCAGCAGCCATGCTCAGGACTGGGCTGTTCATCTCTTGTATAAAATGAGTCCTTATTCTGTTGGCTTTTATGCATTCAGTTTTGTGACCTTTCCACATCAGTGATAGGTATACCAGGGGAGATAAAGGAAAGCTTTTCTCCAGCTGACTTTGACTGCACTTGGCTTAGACTGGTTCTTTCCAGCGTCTCTTGTAGGCACTAACAATATTCTCACAGTGCTCAGCAATCCTGCCCTTGCCACTCATTCCCATGTAAGGCTCAAAGCGTTGGACCTGGGGCAACTGGGACATGAGCTCAGACTGGGGAACTCATCTGAGACAAGATGATGAATTCCCTGGAGCTCTCACAGCTCTGGAATGCAGAGGTCATTTGGGCTGTAGCAAGCCGCTGGGGAGGATAGTTCTTGCAAATGCTGCCCTCCTCACTGCGAGCGGTAGTGCTACTCCTGTAACCTCTACAATACTGTACGTGCTTCAGCAGTCATGGTTTCAGAAGAACCCAACTTATGTTCAGGCAATCTATGGTGTTCCTCATTTCTTTCTGAACATTGGCATAGGAAAGAGTTTTTCTTTAAACAAAAACAAGACTTGGATGCTCTGGAAATGATACCCTGCTGTCTTCTGATTTGAGGACAGCCGGCAGCCCTCTGAGCTCCTCATCCTTTTGTCAGAACTTCCTTTCTTAATTGATCAGTGGCAATTGAATGAGCTGCTTTGAGCCCGTGCCTGAAAGTACAGGTTGTTGGATGGGAACAGTGCTTCTAGAAGAGACTCATTCATGTTTTCTTTGCAGTATATTCAAGCTTGCCGCAGCACCTCGAATACGATTCCAGGAAGGCTAGAAAAGCTGGTGAGTGTGAGCAAATTGCTGGAGGAAATGGCTCATTGCCTTGAGCTGGGAGTAACACCAGCCTCTGCTTCTTTGCAGGTGAAGCTCTCGGGTTCCCATTTGACCCCACAGTGTTACTCATTCATTACTTATGTACAGGTAGGATCTAAAATAACTGTGGCAAAATCATACTTCATCTGTCTGATGCTGAGTGGTGAATCAGATGCAGTGCATGGGCACCTTTTGGGATTATTAATCTTCTTGACATGACTTGAATGTCTTATATTTTAAGTTTTAATATGTCAAATAATAGTGTAAGACATTTCAGTACCATTGGGACCAGGCGTGTTGATTTCTGTTTGAGCAGGGAAGGAAGAAAATGTTTAGGGAACTGGTTTTTAGCTTTCTAATTTTTTATTTCCCCTTCTGTTCACGTGGCTTTTTTGTACGCAGTTGATACTGCTGTTAATCACAGTGGCAAGTGAAGGTCAAGGACACTGCGGTCGTCACAATACAAAGCCCTGTGGGTGCCAAAGACAGCAACCTGGGATGAGATTTGTCTGTTTAGACACGAAGTGGGTGCTTGAGCGAGGACCAAAGGACTTGTAAACCAGACCTGGCATGTTGGGGAAAATACAGTGGCATGCAAAGCTCTTGTTCCTGGGGATGTCTCACACATACGTGCTTCTGAATGTATAAACCATGAAGTTATTTTCTTCCCTTCCTTTTTTTGTGAGATTCCATCCTTACGTACTGCCTTTCTGTCATGTAGCTGGTAAATGCTGTGTTAGCTGGCTAGAGCAAAGCCTTCTGTGGCCTTACTTGGCTGGCCTTTCCTTCCCTGTTTACCCTCTAAGGCCACATCTTTTGGCTTCCTTCTTTAGAACATTCATAGTGAGAGCTTAAGCTTTGTAGAAGAGAAGAAAAAGAAGAAGAAAGAAGATGAAGCTGCTGCAGTCTCCACAGTCATGGTGAGGTTGTCTTGCTCTCTATTAGAATATGGGCTACATTTGAACTTGGGATCATACCTCAAGGCTTGCTTTACCTGGTGGCTTCTTAGAGATCACCAATGGCACATTGTCATTGGGCCTTTAAGCAAAAATCTAATTTCTTCAACCTGAACTTCAGAGAAAAGTTTACGAAAAGTGAAACAAACAAAAATACTAAATGCAGGCTAAAAGCTCCCAGGGATGGAAAAAGGTCAAGTCTGGATAGTTTGTGTTGTCTGACTATTCTCTGTTTGGGGTAAGCTATGAAATTACATAAATGGAATAATTTATTGGAGCCAATACTCCATGCTGTTTAAGTGTTTGTTAATTTTATCAGTAGTTTCAAAGATAAAATACTGGATTCCATTAAAGTAAAGCAGCTGATAATGTCTGGCTGATTTTGTTAGGAGCAGGTAAGCAGCAGGCTGGCAGGTTCCTGGCCTTTTGTGTCCTCTGTTTACGCTCCTTGTTGGTGTCTCCTGTCTTGTCTGTTGTCCCAGACATTCCTGTGATGCTAAGTGTTTAAAAACCACAAGCCTGATCTTTCTAGCCACTTCCTGAGTGTGTGGAAATATTAAGAAATGCTGCACATCCTTTTGCCACTCCCCTGTCAGCATGGGGAACAAACATTAGTGGTGTAAAATATACAGGGCAGAAATGTGATGAAACAGCAGTGTGCTCATTGCCTGGAAAGCATAGGCTTAGAATGTCTTTGCAGAGCTGGAGCAGAGCGAGTTCTGCTCTGGCTGTCAGGCATATCAGGGCTGTGGACTGAGGAAAAAAATATATATACTTGAAAGAGCCTCACTGCAGAACCATTCTGGGAGGCAGTTTAAGCCCAGTAACAAACTAGGCTGGCAAGGCTTGGTGAGGCAGGACTGCTATGGAACAAGGCTACTGAAGGCAATTCTCTGAACTGGAGTGGTTGTGGCCTTCGTGTCATGCTACAGCATCACTGGCTTGTAGGGGAATCTAAACTGCTGCTAGAAATACAGGTGCCATAGCTGGGATGCTTGTTAGTGATGACTATACCAGGCAGACTTCATGCTGTTCGCTTCAAATCTGCCCTGTCTCCCACCTTTCTGCATTTCAGGCTAAGGTGCTTCGGGATACCAAGCCAATCCCCAACCTGATTTTTGCAATAGAGCAATATGAGAAGTTCCTTATCCATCTCTCCAAGAAATCAAAGGTAATGTAAAGCAGAGGTCTTCTGTGATACGATCTCAATGGAACAGTGGTACCATGGCATGGTAGAAGGCTACTGCTGTTTTCACTTTATAAAAAAATAAAATAAAAAATCTCTCCATTGCTGCTCAGATTAGGAAAGTGTAAGAACCTCACCCTTCTTTCAATCTTTGCCCAGGCTCCTGGCTCAACTAAACCAAATTGCTGTCGCCCTGATATCAGCAGGGATCAGTGGCAGTAGTGCCTGTGACCTGTTATCTTACGGTTTCCGGGAGAGCAGAAACATAATGCTGGCTTACCTCATCCCACCCCCCCAGCCTGTTCCTTGAACAGGAGAGCAATGTACCAAGATGAGGTACTACGTGAGAGTTAGAATAATTGGCAAGCAGCGGACTCTTTTAAAAACATAAATGGGCCACTGGATTCCATAGGGGCAGGTGCTTTTTCACCTACTTCTTGCTTCAGTCCTACATCATTATCACGATAGACTTCATTCTAGTTCTGTGTGTAGGACTAGGCAGGGTAGAAAATTAAGCTTATGCCGTATGTCCTGCCCCCCCGGTTGCTGCAGGTGAACTTGATGCAATATATGAAGCTAAGTACCTCCCGGGACTTCCGCATCAACGCATCCATGCTAGACAGCGTGTTGCAGGAGCATAACACAGAGGATGCTGAAAATGAACCAGACAATGACCAGGTGAGAACTCATTTAGCTGCTGTTACTGTTGGGTTTCTGCTGTCCTGCTGCCACGTGTACGTGTGAGCTGTTTAGGTATATGTAAAACTAGGCCAGTTTTGTCTCGCTTGGGTTAGCCTTCGCTTTAATACTGAGCTAACGGGAGTGAGCAAATAGCCCTGAAGTGTTCCCTACAGTCCAGCCCTCTGCCTTGAGTGACCTTTGTGTCCATGTACCAGTTGGCTGCATGCCTGGTGTTAAGCAGGACTGTTTATAAACCTTCTTGTTTGCCTCTGCCTGTCTCAGCAAGCAGAGAAGTCTGTCAGCATTGCCTGAGGCCCGACTGGCTGGCCTCCTCCAGCAGACAGTGCTGGGGAAGGTAGCACAACTTGTGCTGGACAAAAGATACGCCACTTGCCTTTGCTGATTGTCCAGGTTTTTATTGGTGCTTTTGCCTATATTTCCCAGAGTGTAATCAGCGTCAACAAGCCAGGATCCAGCACTGAACAACCAGGCCTTGTCTTGTGCCGTTCAGAACCTGGGGTCTGAATTCCAGCATGAATTAAAGAGGTCCAGGGGGAAAGTTTCAGTGGGTGAGAGGAGTCCCCTATTTCAGGCCATTTTTGCTAGGGAGGAAAAAGTGCTCAATACTGTTCTGTCAGTCTGCTTTCCTAAAGTAAACATTCATTAGAGTACTCACACAAAAACATTCATACTCGGTACTGCTACTCTCTCCTGTCTCCAGTCCACCACAGCAGAGCAGCCAGATGAGAACCAGGAACCCAAAAAGAAGAGACGGCGAAAAAAATAAAGGTGTGGTTGCCACTGCTGCCCCCTCCTTTTCTACAGTGCCTGTTCTGTGGCATTCACCTTGGTCTTGAAGAACCGTGTGTACAGAGATAGTAGTTTGTTGTTTCTCTTGTCAAATACTTAAGACTTCTTTCTTCATGCCCAGGGATGTGCAAACAGTGACTCTTGTAAAGCGTCGCAGGTATTAAAGCTGGCTGCTGCCCTCAGAAATGCCTCTGCCATTCAAACATGCTGCTACCACAGTTCTTTTCTCCAGGAACATCCCTTCTTCCAGCAACAAGCAAGCAGCTCAACCAGGATCAGTCCCTGACAAAAGATGTGCTCCTGAAAGGACAGCCAGGTTCTGGCACCCTCTCTGGACAACTGTTGTTCTGGCACTCGAGCGTCATCACTTCTTCTCCAGCGAACCTTTGGTTATTTCAAGAAGCTGATATATATCCAGTGCTTCTCCTGGAAGACAATGGGACAATGAGTTCCTTGCATTCTGCAGTACAATTACAGACTGTACAACATACGAATAAGAGAGTAACAGTAATTATTTGCTTTTAGCTCAGAGCATGTAGCACAGAAAGCCCTAAATTTATTCAAACTTCTGGTTTATGTGGTGCTGTGAGTGCAGAAAACAGCACCAGTAGGACGCAGCAAAGAGGGGCTGTTCTCCCTTGGAGCTGAAGCTCGCTGCTGTGCGTAGCGCCCAAGAAGCAGAGAGGTGCCAGCTTCCTCTGGAGAGCCAGCAGTATGGGCTGTGTTACATTTCTGCTGACCTTGAGGCACTTATTTGCTTTGTTCTTGATGAGAACACAAGTACCCTTTTTGCCCACAGAGCCCAGATTCTTCTTCTGAAAGCACACTTCACCTGTAAAACTCCTAATAAATGTTGCTTAAGGCTGAACTGTCTGATGTGTTCAATAACTGACAGAACAAATCTGAGGGCAGGTTCCTCTTATCTGGCAAAACGTTGCTGCATAGTGAGGAGGTGCTATTTAAAGCAGCTCCCAGCCAACGATTAAATGTTTGTTTGCAGCAGTTAGAGGGTTACGTCAGGTGCAGACAGGGACAACTGTACGCCTCGGGACTGCTGGGGAAGAACACAGCCCTGCCAAGGCTGAAGCGTGCAGGATAGGCTGGGCTCTGAACCCAGCTCTGCTGAGCTGAGGGAGAGGGCGGAAGGAGAGAAAACACTGAAGGCCAGAAATGTTTGGGCCTGGAGGATAAAATATACACAACCGTAGAGCTATCTCATTTCAGAGAGGGAACAAGTCCATCTTGGGCTGTATTTAAAAGACTAGAGGAAAGCGCATCTCCCTCTGAGGGGCACAAAGCGAACCTGTGCACGGGCTAACAGAGCCAGCCCCTGAGTTCTTTATCAGAAATAGGTGGAAGCAGCAGCACAAACTGCTCGGGCACTGAGAAAGGGGAGCAAGGCAGAGGGGCTGGCACCAGGGTGTAGGGGCCTGAGGCGCTGGGGCTGAAGGGATGAGCCCCTGGGGAAGGGCTCTACCTCCAGCAGCAGTGCGGCTCCTGTAGGGCCTCCAGCTTTTATAGGGGATGGCGCTCGAAGGGCTGCTTGCTGCTCACCTTCAGGGATGCCGTATTTCTTCTCCATCCCCGTGGGGTTTGACGGAGTCACGCAGTTCATGGTCACCTCCTTCCTTAAGCACCGGTCAACATCCACGGCGCTGAAGAAGGCCACCGACTGCGGCAGGTCCTGGAGGCCCAGCTTGTAGGCAAACATGCACCTGGAACCACAAGGAGAGCAAGTGGGGCCGTGCCACACCGCACGCGGCTCCGTCACACCTGGGCTGCAGCAGGCAGCGTGGCACAGCCCTGCAGGGGACAGAACAGGGGCGCCAAATTATGTCCCATCGGGTCCCAGGCAGCAGAAAATTCCTTGTAGGCAGCACCCCTTGGGGAAAAGGAAAAAAAAAAAAAAAAAGCCAGGGAGGTTGCTTAATGGAGAAGCTTATTGCCCAGCCTTTTCTTTCACCACGAGCACCGCTGGTTCTCCGCTGGGGAAAGAACTCCGTGGCCTTTTTTTGAAAGGCAGAAACCAGCCACCACTTAAAAGTTAGAGCGAGCCTGCTAACTTCTCGCACGCTCAGCCAGCTCTCCTCTTACTGCACGCGGGGGGCTTTGATCAGCCGCAGGTTCGGCTGGAACAAAGGCGGCCTCGCAAAACACCGGGCAGCCCTCGGCACAGATTGCTTTGCACCCATGTCAGTCAGCGGCTGGAAGACAAAGTGCTTTGTAAGCGCCGGGCAGCGGGAGGGGCAAGGAGTGCCACAGGAGCGGTGGGAGGAACGCGGCACCGCCAGGTTCAGCCTCCTAGGAAGAAAGGACAAACCCAGCCCTTCACTCCTGCCTAATCCTCCCACGCAGAGCAGATGTTGGATTTTCCCAGCAGGAAGCCCTGTGCTCGCAATAGCTGGGATAAAGGCACAAACATCAGGGCGGCTTCCCCCGCTGCGAACGCTGCCTGGGCACAGAAAAGCTGTTTGCTGTATCCTTACCTCAGCCCGGCAGAAAATAGCTCTGCTTTCGGCCAACTCCTCTACAAACCACATGCCATAAAGCACGGGGAAGGGCATTGTGTAGAGCTGACGGGAGCCACAGCCCCGCGTAACGGGAGGAGACGTGCTCAGGATTGGCCCCGGGAGGGGTCCCAGCCCCACATCTCTCTCCTGGCCCCGTCTCTCTCCCTCAGCCCCCCAGCTCACCGTGTCAGCAGGTTGGTGATCTGCAGGGCCAGGGCCGCCCGGTAGCGGTCCTGCTCCTGGACCAGGTAGCGCACCTCGTCGTGGATGCTGATGCAGAAGCGCCCGTTGATGTCGAACTCCTCGAAGAGCCACTTCATGGAGACCAGCATGAGGTGCAGGTAGTCGACGGCCGAGCTCTGCACCACCCAGTTCACTCTGCTGGTCAGAAACTGGGGAGAGGAAACGCAGAAATGCTGCTCAGAGAAACACGTGGAGAAACACCAGGAGAAATGCTGTGAGAAACATGAGGAGAAATGCCCAGAGAAATGCTCTGAGAAACGCTCGGGGCCTGGGCCCGTTCCTCTCAGAGGCGAAGGCTGTTCAGTCAGGGTTCCTGTGTTTCCCCTGGCACACAGATAGAGAAAAGGGGGACAGGACCCAACACCTACGGGTTTCTTCTGCGGCTCCGAGGGGTTCGCAGGGTTTCCCACACCTCAGGAGGGCAGAGCTGGGGTTCGCCACAGCAGCACCGAGCCCCGGCCTCACCTCCCCCTTGGCCACGGCGGGCTCCAGCGCCCTGCTGATGTGGCAGCCCAGCACCGGGGTCTGCGGCGAGGAGGACAAGGCGATGCTCTCCAGCTTGTTGAACATTTCGGATTCGGTGCCTCCAGCCCACAACCGGTGGCCCACCACGTCCCACTTCTTCTTCCTTCGGGACCTGTCGGGGCAGAAGGCGGGTTTGCTGGAGTCTCAGACACCCTCTTCTGGTTTGGGGGCAGCCGGGGGAGCCCCCGCAGCCGTCTGCTGCTGCTCACACACTGGGAGAGACTGGGAGCACCCCAGTCCCATGGACAAGGACCTGAGACAGCTGGGACCATCCGGCCCCTTTTTTGCCCACCAGCCGTGGCCTTCCCCGCCTCACGCCCCTGTCCCACGAACACCGTCTGGGGTCACAGCATCTCACTTTCTCGCAGCTTCCCTCTGGAGCCGGTGGACATCCCGGGCTGACACCGAGCCATCTTCCGCCCTGTCCACAGCCAGGTCCAGCTCCTTCACCAGCCACTCGCCCTCCTCGCTCAGATGAAACCTGGGCAGCAACATCCAGGCGGGGGTAACCCACAGCCAGGTCCCACGGGGACACCGTCCCCACGCACCCTGCAGCCCCCGGGGCAGCACCCACCTGCGGATGCCCTTGGTGACCGCGTACATCTGCTGGGCTTTCTCACGCGCCTGCTCCTGCGTCAGCCGGTGGTTGAACTGCATCAGCAGGCGCTCGGCGAAGGGCTGCCCGGCCCCGTAGATGCGCCCGTAGTTGAAGACTTTGGCGTGCTCCCGGCTGATGCCCACCGTGGCGGCCGTCTTGCTGTGCAGGTCCGTCCCGTTGCTCTTCTTCCCCTGCAGGGTCATCCAGCCGAAGGCCGTGCACCCTGCGGCGAGGAGGAAGGAAGGGGCTGAATGCCGAGCGTTTTGGGGGTGCTGACGCCCCACCGGGGGGCGCCCCGCTCACCGTGCATGCCGGCGAAGTGCGCCTCGCCCAGGATGGCGGCTATCCAGAGCTCCTGGGAGTCCACGTCCGCGCCCACCAGGGAGTAGCCGGGTGGCACCTGGACCATGGCTTTCAGCTCGCTGCCCACGCGGTCGGCCTGGGGGACGGGGTGCCCAGCTCAGCATACCCCGTGCAACGCCCCCTCCTCCTCTGCAGCATGAGGACAGCCTTCCTCCCCCTCCTCTTCCTCCCCCTCCCGCATCCCAGCACGGCTCCCACCTTCCCCAGCTCCGTCTTCCCATACAGAACACACCTGCCACCCCAAAACCACACAGACGCCCCCCTTGCCGTGCCCCAAAATCCCCCGAGCGCAGCCGTACCCGGGCATTGCTGGCTGTCAGCCACGTGGGCTCCACGGCCCGCCGGGTGATGGTGCCCGCGGTCACCACCTGCGGCAGGATGGCTCCGTAGTCGTCCTCCTCGTTGTAGTCCGGGTGCCTGGGACAGGGGCAAAGGGTGAGCCCCAGCCCGACGCAGCCCTCCCGGCACCATCCGTTCCCCTCCATACCTTGTCACGGCGCGAGGCAGCTCCCCTTTCTTCAGCCACACCACCATCTGCGAGCTGCGGAGGCACATAAGGGCATATAGGGTGCTGAGCACCCGTGGCTACACGTCTACAGCACCAATACAAGCTCTGAGCACCCGTAGGGACTCAGACACACATATACGTACTCTGAGACGTGTGGGAAGGTGGCAATCGGGCCGGGGCTGCTCACCTGATCCGCTTGTGAGCGTTCCTCCAGAAGGAGATCATCTTGTTGATCTCCAGGGCTCTCGTCCCGTGGGTGCGTCCCACGGCAGCCCGCAGGGTGCCGTCCTCCATGCGGGGCAGGAAATCCTTGGCAAAGGGGCTCCCGACGTTGTTAGCGTTCCCGTCCTTTAGCAGCAAAGAGATTTTGGGGCTCAGCGTGCCACCACTCGGCGTCAGCACAGCCCCGTGAGCCCTCATGCCCGCCGGGAAGGGATTAAGGATATTGGAAGAGAGAGCAGGACATTAGGGGGGAGCCGGGCCACGGGGCAGGGCGATGCAGCCCCATTTGCTGGGGAGGGCTCAGCACCAAGCCCCCGCCTTGCCTTGTGGGGCAGCTTGAAGAACCAGCACCCGGGGACGTCGACGTCGTTGTAGGGCCCATTGCCGTGGTGGTACGAGGGCCGGCTGTCCGCCTCCACCAGCTCGCACCGCTCGTCCCCCTCCTCCTGCAGCCGGTGACACGAGGCGTGGGGGGCACAGGGCCCTCCTGCTCCGCGCAGGCACTCGCTGGGAGCCCCCAGCACGGAGCAGGGGGGGAAATCGAGGAAACGGGGATGGATGCACGGTCCCATCCCCGCAGCAAAGCCCGTTTACCTGCACCAAGCTCTGGTCCGCCCTGCCCACGTCCCCCTCCAGCTGGCTCAGCTCCTCCACCTGCGGCAGAGAGGGGCCGCCCCAAAAGGACCAGGTTAGGCACCTTATTAAAGAGGTTTTCTCACTGCTGGTTTTTACGGGTGCATTGGAAAAAAGCCCAGCCCCGGCACCAGGAAGCCTCCTCCCAGCGGGGCCCCCCCCCAGCCCGTCACCTTCTGCCACATGCTGCTGCCGTCCATCACCAGCAGCTCGTCCTCCACGCTCGCCTCCTCCGGGGGCTGCTCCCGGCCCTTCTCCAGCCGGTGCTGCCGGCACAGCTGCTCGATCGCCCTGTAGCCACGGAGCCACGATGAGGACGCGGCCACGCGCCGCAGGAGAGCCCCCACGGAGCGCCCCCAGCATCCCCCTCACCTGTGGGGGCACACGGGACCCTCAGTCTCCGGGGGGGCTGCCGGCAGGTTGTCCTGCCGCCCCGGCACCAGGTAGCCCCAGCCGTGCTTCTCCGAGTAGTGCAGGGGGAACCCGTCCCAGGCCAGGCGCATCAGCTTGGGGGTCACCCTCATCTGCAGGCTGATGAGGCTGGGCCCCGGCACCCAGCCCTCCTCCTCCAGGCGCGGGCACAGCTTGCGGTACCACCTGGGGGGGGGGTGACACGGGGGGGTGGCGATGGGACAGGGAGCGCGGAGCGAGCCCCCCCGGCCACCCCCGCGGTCCCCAACTCACCCCGGGTGGCCGGGGAGATGCTGCAGCTTCTTGGGCTGCAGCGTGACCGTGTCCTTCAGGCGCTGCAGGAGGGCACCGCCCTCGGGGGCTGCTTTCAGCTCCTCATCCTCGCTGGGGGGGCCGGGGTCTGGCAGGGCACGGGGGGTGGCCTGGGGCTGAGCATCCCTCGAGCCCCGGGTCCCCCCCGAGCCCCCCCTGCGCTCACCTTCCTGCCACTCCTGCGCCAATCCTGCCCCGGAGGCTTCGCCGCCGTTCACCTTCTGATCCTTCTTCTTCCTCGGGGGTTTCTTCTGCTTAAACTCCTGCGTGTCCCACTCCAGGTCCCACAGCCAGGGGTCCTCCTTGTACCTGCCGGCACGCCGTGGCCGTGCTCCAGCACCCATGGGTGGGGGCACGGCGCCGCGCCCTCCCCTCGGCTGGCCGTGGTACCTGTCCCCGTGCAGCAGCTGGCAGGCGTCGTTGGCCAGGTTCATCAGGGACTTCTTCATCTCCTTCTGCAGCTCCTCGTAGGTGCCCTGGGCGTCGTCCAGGTACCTCTGCCAGTTGCCGTTGACCGGCAGGTAGGACACCCCCATCTCCAGCATCCCTGCGAACGTCACGGGGTGGGGGCACCTGCAGCCCCAGGCAGCCCCGAATTAGGTTCCTCCCGGAGGGAAGCTGCCCCCCAAGCAGCAGATCGCAGCTCCAACGGCTGCCTGCTCCTTCTCACCCACAGACGGGGCCGAGAGCCCCCTGGAACGGGGCTCAGCACCCTCCCGGCCTCCCCAGGGACGGATCAGCCGCATCCCGTCCCCAGCAGACCCACGGAGCCCCCGCCTCCAGCCGGGACCCCTCACCTCTCCATGAAGAGCGGCAGCTGCTCCTGGAACACCTCGTGGGTGGCCCGGACATCGCGGGCGCAGTACGACATCAGGTCCTGGGGGCACGGCACGGCGTCACCGGGAGCAGGAGGGACCCACGGCCCCCTGCACGGCTCACACGCGGGCCCAAAGCCCTTGCACCGAGACGGGAAGCACCCCACAGCTCCTCCCGCCCCGCTCCCATGCCCAGCATCACCGCCCGCACCTGAAAGTGATCCCTGATGTCGGCCATGGTCCCCTTCACAAACAGCTCCCGCGCCTCCTTCTCCAGGGGCTCCCCGCCCACGTAGAGCGCGTGCACGTCCGCCAGGTTGTTGATGCTGCTGACGTGCACCCAGTCCCACGCCGTGACCTGGTGGGTGCAGAAGACAACCGCGTTATTTTATTTTCTTTTAGCCCGTGCCCGTCTGGACGGCGCTGGGAGCGATTCGCCCAGCAGAGCCGCCCCAAAATCCCTGGGCACCCCCGGGCGCAGGAGGCGGGCAGCGGCGCGGCCCCGCACTCACCGCCGGCCCCTCGGCTTTGCTGCGCGTCTTCTTGATGTGCTGCTTGACCTGCTGCAGCCCCTTCCTCTTGCCGTGCTTCGCGGCCATCCAGAGGCTGCGCTGGAAGCCCGTCAGCCCCGAGATGGCCATGTGCATGCTCATGGTGTCCAGGAAACGCACCCGGGAGCCCTGCCAGGAGAGAGGAGAGGTGGTGCCGGGCATGCTGGAGGAGAAACGTGCTGCGAAACTGCTGAGCTGCGAGGCCTCGCTCAGGCTGCTTGTGCCGGGGCCAAGCTTTGCCTCCCAGCACCCCTCTCCTGAGGGCACGGAGCTGCCCGTGGCCACCTCGGAGCTTGTGATAACCTCACAGGACACACGAGCACCTCCCAGTAAATCCTTCCCACTACGGCCCCTCGTGCGGGGGACAAATGCAAGGCACGGGGCTGGCGCTGCCAAACAAGGTGAGCGCAACCCGGGGCCACTTGTGCATAACAGCACTGCCAAAACCACCCCGAAGAGCGGACACAAATTATCTGGGAAGCAGACCCCAGGTGCCAGCACGAAGCATCGGCACGGGTCGCGCCCAGCCCTCGTTACACGCAACCAGAGGAGCAAGGCGGGCAGGATGAGCCACCAGGGGACAGGGCACCTGGATGAGGTACTGCTCCTTGATGAACGCCCGATCGAAGGCCACGTTGTGCCCCACCACCACGCGCTCCGGCCAGTCCTGCCGCCCGGCGCAGCCGGCGCCCGCCGCGCTCTCCAGCGGGATGAGGTCCGCCAGGGTCAGGCGGCTGGACCAGGAGTAGCGCTGCTCCAGCAGCCTCCTGCTGCACCACGAGTACCTGCGGGGCACACGGCCGTCAAAACGACTCAGGGGCTGCGCACCGAGACCCACAGGGGACCCAAACCCCCCCCCCGGCATCTCACCAGGCGTGCGGCGAGACCGCGACCGCCAGCGTGGGGCACTGCCCGTCGGCCAGGCACACCTCCACGTCCAGCACCACCGCCCGATCCCGGGGGAAGTCGACGGGCTCCGGCCGGCCGTCGGGGCCGTAGCGGGTCCAGCCGAGCTGCCAGGCCCAGCTGGGGGGCGCGGGGGGCAGCCGGCAGCGCAGCAGCTCCTCGGCAGCCTCCAGGTAGGGCAGGCTCTGCTTCTGGGCCAGCAGGCGGAAATGCTCGTCGATGTTGTCCCCGTACATGCGGGGCAGGCGCAGCTCCACGTCGGGCAGCGCCGAGGTCTCCTTGCCCCACAGGTCGTGGCGCCGCAGGTGCTCCACGCTGCGCCGCACGGCCGCCTCTGAGTAGCCCACCCGGGCCCCGCGGAAGATCTGCTCGTGCAGGCTGCGGGACAGCATCTGGATGTTGAGGGGGTTCACGCGGCGCTGGCCCTTCTCTGCGTCCTCAGCCGCGCCCTCCGGCAGCGGGTGGCCGGCGAAGGAGCTGGAGGCGCAGCTCCGGGGCACGCTGCTGGGGTGCAGCGCCCGGCCTCGCCGCAGCGCACGCCGCATGGTGCCCGCTGCGGGGGCCTCTGGCCGCAGGGCCCTGCGGGAGGAGCAGCGGCAGGAGGTGAGCTCGGCACCGCTCGGCCCCTCGCGGGACAGCCCCGACGGCGGCTGCGGCACGCGCGGCCGGGCCGCTCGAGGCGGCGTGCGGCCCCCCCTGGGCCGTGCACAGCCCGCTGCAGGCGCGCGCCCTCCCACCTCTGGGCGTTACTTCGCGCACCGCCCCACGCAGCCCGCCTGCGGGCGTGCACGGCCCTGGGAGCCCGCGCCCGCACCTCCCGCAGCCGCGCATCCACCCCGCAGGGGCGCAAACCCCCGGCAGGTGTGCAAACCCCCCTGCAGAAGTGCAACGCCCCCGGCGGGAGAGCAACCCCTCGCCGGCGTGCAAACCCCTTGCACGCATGCAAGCCCCCCATGGACGTGCAACGCCCCCCCCCCCCCCCTTGCACGCGTGCAACCCCCTACAGACATGCAACCCCCCCTTGCACGCGTGCAACCCCCTATAGACATGCAAACCCCCTTGCACGCGTGCAAGCCCCCCGCAGGCATCCAAACCCCTTGCCCGCGTGCAAACCCCCCTGTAGACGTGCAACCCCCCCGGCAGGCGTGCAAACTCCTTGCACGCGTGCAAGCCCCCCCATAGACGTGCAAACTCCTTGCACGCGTGCAACCCCCCCCATAGGCGTGCAAACTCCTTGCACGCGTGCAACCCCCCCCATAGGCGTGCAAACTCCTTGCACGCGTGCAAGCCCCCCCATAGGCGTGCAAACTCCTTGCACGCGTGTAACCCCCCCCATAGGCGTGCAAACTCCTTGCACGCGTGTAACCCCCCCCACAGGCGTGCAAACCCTCCCACAGCCGCACAACCCCCCATAGACGTGCACACCCGCCCCCCCCCGGGCGTGCAACCCCCCCCGCACACGCGCACCCCGCTCCCGCCGCCCCGCCCCGCACGCGCCCACCTGGGCCCAGCGCGCGCCGCCCGGCCCCGTCCCGCGGGCGGAACCAACCGGGAGCAGCGCGGGGGAGCTTCCGGCTGCCGCTGACGTCCCCACGCCGCTCGGCGCTGCCCGGCCCCCTCCCCCCCCCCCCCGCCCCCGCGCACATCGCACGGCCCGGCGGTGGTGCAGTCAGGGGGGCGCGCGGGGAGCGCCTGGTAGAGGCGGCCGCGTGGCCTAATGGATAAGGCGTCTGACTTCGGATCAGAAGATTGCAGGTTCGAGTCCTGCCGCGGTCGTAGAGAAATCCGCCTGAAAAATCAGGCTGATCATTTTATTTTTGCCCCTCCCTGCTTCTTTTCTTCGGGATCTACAAGAAAATCAAACGGGGCAGGCACAGGGGACGCAGGGCTTCCCCCCAGGCGTGGCTGTAGGGGAGCCTAAAGCTGCGGTGCCCCGGGGCTCCTGGTGCCTCCCCGCCCCTGTTATTGCCCCGAGCGCTCCGTGCGTTTTGCTCCTTTATTTAAAAGCAGCGCGAAAAAAGGCGGCTGCTGACTCTGCGGGGGAATCTGTGGGATCACCCGTGTCTGTAACAGCAGCGGGGCAGGGGCTGCTGGGGCACCCCAGGGGCACAGCCGGGGGGGCTGGCAGGGGGCACAGCCCCACCCCGGGCGCTGCTTTTCTCACCTTTTTGCCCCCATCCGACGCTTACGGGGTGCTCACAGCCACCAGAAGTGCTCCACGAGGGCACCCCAAAACCTCCCAGCTCTGACGCCTGGGGGCAGCTTGGCACGCAGCGGGACGCCCCCAGGACCCCATCGCCCGACCCAGCTTGGTTGAGGGCCGTGGGGCTGCACGGGTGGGAGCTGGGCACTGGCTGAGCGTGGCACTGGGGTCCCCGTCACCAGGCTGCGTGGCACTGGTGGGGACGGCGCGGCGAGGGACAGGGCGGCCGAGAGCCCCGGGGGACCGCGGGTGCTACGGGAGGCAGAGGGGGACCCGAGGGTGCAAGGGGACAGGGGACAGGGCAGGTGGGAGCAGGCTCCCTGGCCCTATAAGGGTTTTTATGGAAGCGATGGGGCTGGGAAGGTGGCTCCTGAGCCGGAGCACTGCGGCGTGCCGAGCCGTGCCGGGCCGTGCCGAGCCGTGCTGCGCCGGGTTAAGCCGTGCCGCAGGGCGTCCGTGCCGTCTGGTGCCGTGCCAGGCCGTGCCAAACCAAGCCGAGCCGAGCCGAGCCGAGCCGAGCCACCAGGTGTCGCTGCGGTCCCGCTGCTGGCGGCCGCTCCGGGCCGCTCACCCGGGGCAGGGGCCGGGGCCGGGGCCGGGGCCGTCGGGGCGCCGTCCCTCCGCTGTCCGACGGCTCCGTCCCCGCTCCGCTCCCCCGCAGGGCGCCGGGGGGAGGCACCGGGGACCCTGCCCCCGATCCTCGGATCCCCGCGGAGCGCTCCGAGGGCCGGGGCAGAGCGGGGACAAAGCCCCGGCTCCCAGCACCAGCCCCGACGGCAGCGCGGGGGCCGGTCGGGGCCGGGCCGGGCCGGGACAGGACGGTGTCACCTGCCCGGGGACCGGCGGCTCCTGGCACGGAGCTGTGCGGGGACACGGGGACAGCCCCGGCCCCTGCAGCCCGCTCGGAGGAAGGCGAGGCTGAGCTTCGGGCGTGCGCCCTGGGCCCCTCTTTGTGTCCGCAATTGCGCCGCTATCGCGACCGGCGCGACATACACCGCGCGGGGGGGGTCTCGTCCTCCCCTGCGGTGCTTTGTTTTCACGCCGATCTTCTGTGCGGTCTCCGCTCTGGTTATTTCTATCACGGTCGAAAAAACAAAATTAAAAAAAAAAAAAAAAAAAGAAATCACCCCACTAAAAAAAAATCGCTCCCTCCTCAAACGAAAAAAAAGAAATAAATGAAATAAATTCTCCCCGAAACGCCGCCGCCACCGCCGATTCCTAACGCGCGGAGGGGGGGGAAAAAATACTACTAATAAAGATAAATTGGGAAAACGCCCGCAGGAATTTCCCCGGGGCCGGGGCCGGTGGGGATGCAGGCACAAGCCGGGGCAGGGCGGCAGGGGGGATTTCCCCCCCGGGCCCTTTGTCTGCCCGTCGGAAGCCCGCAGCCCTGCGCGCCCCGTCGGGGCCGGGCACGGAGCTGCCGCCGGCGGGGCTGGGGGCTGCGGGCCGCACAATGGGGCGGCGGCGGGACTTTGTTTAACCCCACCGCCCCCCGGCCGCCGGGGCCAGGGGTCAAGGGCTCGCCAGTCGCCGGGGGCACGGCCCCGGGGGAACGCCACGTCGAGGGGGCGGCCGGTGCGGGAGCCCCGGACCCTTCCAGAGAAGGGCACCGGGGGTGGGGGGGGGGGGGGGTGTGCGGAGGGCTCCGGGAGGGCGTTTGGGGTTATTTTTAGGGGGGGACAGAGCGGGGCCACGCGTTTCTTTAGGAGAGGGAGGCGGAGAAGCGGCCGCTGCCCCCCGGCACCCCCCGGTTCTGCCTTCGCCCCCCGGTTCGGGGGGCGGCCGTGGGGGGGCCGCGGGAGGAGGGAGCCGGCTGCCGAGGCGCGCAGCATCTCCCCGGGCAGAGAGGGGCTTGTGCCGCCTCTCCAGGAGCCGAGAAATGGGCATTTTATAGGTGACGTACGGGCTTACGTGGGAATCCGTGCCCGGCACCGCGCTCCCGGCGCCTTTTCTCCTGACACGACACTTCCCCGCAGCTCGCACCCCCCTTGCCAGCCTGGGGGGAGCGGGAGGGGGGCAGCAATAGGGAAAAGAAAAGCAGCCCCCTCTTTTTCCTGCTCGGGAGACCAGCCCCGGAGCTCCGAAAGTGAGCGAGGGCGAGGGCGAGGGGAGGCGGCCGGGAGCCGGCTCCGAGCCGAGGGGCCGGGGGGGCTGGCAGGGGAGGAAGACCCCCCCAGAACCCCCTTTATTTTTATTTTTTTATTTTTTTTTCTGGGACTAGGGGCGAGCCGGCGGGGGAGGAGGCTGGCACCCGAGGTAAGTCCCCTCCGCCCGGAGCTGCGGGCACGGGCGGTGCCGGCGCTGCGGGTTCGCGAAGGAACCGGGGGCTGGGGAGCAAGGGGGGGGGCACAGCCGGGCCTGCCCCATCCCCGTCCCCTTCCCCATCGCGGGGCAGGGCCCTGGAGGGGCTGCGGGCTCCGTCTTAGGGCCGGGGGGAGGTTGGAAGCGGCCGGGGGGGGACAGGCGGTGGCGGTGGTGCCGGGGGCTGCGGGCAGCCCGTGCCCCGCACCCTGCCCCGTCCGTCGGGGCTGGGCCGGGGTCCCCCGGGAGGAGCAGCCCCCGGAGCCCGCTCCCAGCCCCGGGCTCCTCCCGTGCGTGTCTCAATTCACTCAGGCTTGACTTGGCAATAAGCTCTCTCAATAGGGTGACAATAGAGCCCCAGTGGGACCCGAACAAAGAATTTGAAAGTAGTTAAATTGCAGGACACGTCCATCGCCTGGGTGCTTGAATTAAAGAAAAAAAAAAATCGGAGAAAAGAAAAAGGGGAGAGACTTTTCTTTGGGCTGGTGAGAAAATGCTCAGGGTAAAAGTTGGTTTGGCGTCTTCATTTCAGCGACAATGGAGCAGAGCTAATTCAATAGGAAACGCGGGGATTTTTTAATGAAAAGACCGCCAGGGTTACACCGAAGTTAAGCTCTTGTGAATTAATTATTAGGGCAAATAAACTGGGGAGGGGGGGAGCGCTCTGGAGGGAGTGTTGCAATTTCTTAATATTCTCCTTTTCGTGTTTAACGACAATGCCATTAGGTTTCGACTCTGGGTGAGCAAAAGGATTTCTTACACTCCCCGGGAAGAGGAGAAGACGCTTTTTATGGTGTTACTTAATTGCTTTTAAAATAAAATACTACGGAATTTGGCAACGAGCTCCGGTTTCTGCTGGCGGTGGCGTTTGGGGTTATATTTCCTTTCGTGGCAACTCGCAGACGCAAAAATAAAAAAAATAAAAAAAAAAAAAGGGAAAATAACGGGGAAATTTAAAAACCCCAATGTAAAGGCGAGGCGGCGAGTTCGGCTCTTCCAGACCCCTCGGTCTCGATCGGTTTATTTTCTCCTACAGAGAAAACCCGTCCGGGGCTGGCTGCGTGCTCGCCAGGGCGGCGAGAGGCTCCCCAAAGCTGGTCCGGGGCATTGCTTTGAGACAATCCGAGATAAAAAACCAGCAGCCGGGTTAACCGCAGGAAGGAAGACGAGGAAAAAGAAAGAAAAAAAAAAAAAGGAAAAAAAAAGGTCGGAAGCGAAGTAAAGGTGTGCCAGGAGGGTGGTTTATTTTTTTGTCGTTGTTTTATTTTACATTTTTTTCCCTGCTGCAGAGGCTGCAGGCGAGGCGCTACGTGTGTAATTATATAAAAAGGGGGAATTAAGCCAGGGAAATATGGAGAGGGGAGCAAGAGGAAGGAAGAGAGGGAAGGAGAGGAGCGCAGGCGGCACCTGCCGTGCCGGACGGCTGCCAGCTCGCCTCCGCCTGCCGCCGGGCTACCGGCGGGGCAAAGCATCGCCCGGCTCGGCCTGGCCGTCGGGGCGGGATAGCACGGCTCGGCACGGCCCGGCACGGCTCGGCGCAGGAGGGACTCTCAGCCTTTTTCTCTCCCCCCGCTGCCAGGGCCGCGGCCGCACCCCGGGGAAAGCCCGAGGTGCTGCTCTGCCCGACGGCCGCAGTGCCGAGCCGTGCCGAGCCGTGCCGTGCCGAGCCGTGCTGAGCCGTGCCGAGCCGTGCCGTGCCGAGCCGAGCCGTGCCGAGCCGTGCCGTGCCCTGCCGTGCCCTGCCGAGCCGTGCCGAGCCGAGCCGAGCCGAGCCGTGCCGGGCCGTGCCGAGCCGTGCCGAGCCGAGCCGTGCCGCCCCGCCGCGGGGAGCCGTGCGGACTTTCAGCACTTGGACAGCGGTGCGGCAGCGGGGCCGGGCCGGGCCGTGCCAAAAGAGCCCGGGGGCAGCGCTGGGCAGCGGGGCGGCCGCGGCCCCTTCCTGCTCGCCTCGGGGCTCTGCTCCTGCGGGGACCGGGGGGGCGACACCTCGAGGGGGCTCCGGGGGGCTCCGTGCCCCGCCGGGGGGGGGCAGAGGGGAGGCCCCCGGCCGGGCAGGGCAGGGGGGAGGCGGCAGCCCCGCAGCGGGACAAGGTGGCCCCGAGGGGGCGGGCGGCTCGCCGGGGGGTGGGGGGGCTGGGAGGGGGGGATAAGGGGGTGGATGGGGGGGAGCTGCCCCCTGCCCCTCGCAGCCCCATCCTCCGGGGGTAATTACGGGGCGAGCTGGAGGGGCTGCGGGCTGTGCTCGCCGGAGCCTGGCAGCAAGCAACCCCCGCCGCCGCCGCCTTCCTCCCGTCCTCCTCCTCTCCCCCTCCTTTCCCCCGCCTCCTCCCCTCCCCCTCTCCCTCCTCCTCCTCCTCCTCCCTCCTCCTCCTCCTCCTCCTCCTCCTCCTCCTCCTCCTCCTCTCCGCCATGGTTGGAGTGAATCGGAGGCTGCCGGGCTGACGTCAGTGCGGGCAGAGCCTGCCGCCGGCGGCAGCTCCCGGCCAGCAGCCACAACCGGCACCGGCAGCCGCCGGGAGGACGGCGGGGAGCCCGGCAGCAGCCGCCCCCATCGCTCCGTGCCCGGCCACCCCCAGGGGACGGCGGCCGCGGGGGTCGCTGCTCGCCCCGGGGCAGCCCTGCCCGCCCCTCTGCCCGCCCGCCCGGGGAGGGGCTGGGGGGGGGGGGGGTCGCCGTCCTTCTTCCCCCCCCCACTCCCCCCCCCTCCCCAACGCCGCCTGTTTCGTCCAGGGACGGCCGCCGCTGCCCTCGCCCCGGCTGCAAGCGTGAGTGTCGCGGCCGGGCGTCGCCGCCGCCATCGGGGGTCCCCCGGGGGGCTGGAGGGCGCGGGGGAGGGGGGGGGGGGGGGGACACGGGGACGTGGCCCCGGGAGGAGGTTGCTGGGGTGGGGGGGAGGACGGAAGGGAGGTGGGAAAGGGGAGCTGAAGTTGGGCCGGTCCCCGCGGGGAAGTTGCGAGGCTCTCCCGGGGGAGCGGGCCGCCCCCCGCCGCTCCCTGCCCCGGCCCGGACCCCCCCGTCGGGGCTGAGCAGCCCGCGGCGAGCGGCGGCGGCCGGGGGGGGGAGGCGCAGGGGGGAGGCCAGCGGGGGGAGAACGGCCACGGGGCGACCTTTTGCTGCCGGGGGCGAGTTGGCTCCGGGCAACCTCTCCCCGGCCGGCCGGCACCGGGCAGCCCGACGGGGCGGGCTGTGCCCCGACGGGGCGGCGGGGAGCCGGGGCCGAGCGGTGCCGGCGGCAGCCAAATTGTCCCCAAATGTCCCCGCTCGCCGGCCGGAGGGGTGGGCGCCGCAAAAAACGCCTGACCGGGGCCGAGCCTCCCGGCACATCCAGCTTTTAGGCCCCGGGGGCAATCCCCGGCTCCCCCAATTTCTCCTCCGGGCACAGCGGGGGCTGCTGCGGGGCCTCGCTTTGCGGGGAGGGGGGGGCCGGGGGGGGCACCGGGGCACCGTGCGCCCCGCTCCCCTGCTCGGATAGAGCGGCACCGGGGCGCCGCTGCCCGTGCTGCGGTCTGCCAGCGGCTGGAGGCTTTTTTTGTTTCGCATTCGCTTCTCTCTGCATCTCCGCTTTATTTTTTCCCTTTTATTTTCTTTCCTTTTATTTTTCGCATTTTTTTCTTTCTCTTTTTAATTTTTCTTCAATTCTCTCTTACTTCATTTTTTCTCCCCTATCTGCCCTCTTCTCTCCCTTTCCCGCGGACTCTTATCTCCTCGGCTTTTTTATTTATTTATTTATTTATTTTTCCCGTGTCTCCCTGGAAGTGAAACGCATTTTAGGCCTCAGCCTTAAGGAAACCCGACCGGGAGCGGTGCAGGTGCCCTGGGAGCCTGCACCCGCCCGGATCCCCCCCCCTCGACGTGCCCGGCCCCACCGGGCCAGGAGCGGCCGGGACCCCGGCCCCTTCCCCGCCTCGTCCCGGCCCCGGGAGCCGCAGGAAAGAGCAGCCGGGGGCCGGGCCGCTGCGGCGGAGCCTTTTCAGCGCCGGGGCTGCTTTAGACGTGGCTTTTAATTGCTAAACAAAGCAACACGTTTCCTCAACGCCCGTCGGGAGCCGCCGCTTCCGCGTGAAGTTGGCGAAGCCCCGGTTGTGGGAGGAAAAAGGGGAAAAAAAGAAAAGAAAAAAAAAAAACAACACACAATTAAGAGGAGATGCGGCTCGGGGCGGCGAGGCGCGGGGGGTTACTCTAGGTTGGCTAAAAATAACTTCTCCTAATTAAAGAAAAGTGACGTCAGACGCGCGGGGCGTAAAGAGGGGAAGGCAGCGGGGCTCGGGGCAGGGCGGGCGCCTTCGGGAGCCGCGGGGCCGCCCGGCAAGCGGCCGGCACGGCCGGCGGGGCCCTTCCGAGGGGCGGCCGGCGGGGCCGGGCTGCCCGGCTGCGGGAAGGGGAGCACCGGCCGCTCCCGCTCCCACTGCCCTCGGGGGTGCCCTACAAAAAGCGGGGGGCTCCGGGGCCGCCGCCCCCCCCGGGGGGATTTGCGCGGAGGCTCCGCGGGCGCGGAGCGGCGGCGGCTGCAGCACCATGGCCAGAGCCTTGCCCGCCCCGCCCCGTCGGGGAGGCAGAACCTCCGCCTGGCCGTTTGGGAGACCTCCCCGCTTTTTATTTTTTTTTTTTAATTATTATTATTTTAATCTTTTTTTTTCACCGTCCTTCTCGGCTAAACCGGGCCGCGGCCCGGGGGGTCGTTTTCCCCCGTTGTTCTGCCTGTGAGTGCAGGGAAGGGCAGTCCCCGGTGCCCCCCATCCCGGTGCCCCCCCCCCCCCGACCCTCCCGGTCCCCCAGGTGAGGCCGGGCGCTGGCTGCCTCCGGGCTCTGCCCGCTGCGGCCTCCGGAGCCCCCCGCTCGCTCCCCGCTCCGCTCGCCGCTGCTTTGCGATGTGCCAAGGAGCCATTTTGTACGCGTCCTGCTTAAACTGCGCCCTAAATAATAATAAAAATGATAATAATAATAAAAATAAAAATATATAAACCAACGCCCAAGCGGTAGGAAAAAATCCCCCAAAGGCCAGCAGCGTTTTTCTCCTAGGTGCCGGGCCTCCGCCTGCACGGAGCGGGTCGAGGCGGGGGGCTCGGAGCCGAGCGAAGCGTTGCCGAAAAGCAGCAGGGAAGAATCCCGGGATTTATTTCTGCGGAGAGAAATCCCTTCCCTTACCCGGCGGAGAAAGGGGGGCCCGCTCCCTGTACCCCAGCAGGGGGACCGGGACCGGAGCGGGGCCGCATCGCCGCCGCCGCCGGCAGCCCCCCGGTGCTCCCCGCGGCCGGGGGATAACGGGGACACCCCCGGGGGGAAACTGAGGCCGGGCCGCGGCCCGGGAGAGCCCCTTTCGTGGGCACCGGGCTGCGGGCACCGCTCGGTATCGCCGCCACCGAGGGGCAGCCCCGGGGAGCGGGGCCGGTGGGCACCTTCCCCGGCCCCGGCCGGGGAACGCACGGGCAGCAATCACCGTAACGACGGCAGCAATAAATTAGGGGAAAATCCACAGCCGGAAAATTAAGGAGATCCGATTTGTAGTGGATTTTTATTTTTATTTTTTTTTCCTCTCTCTCCAGGGCAGGTTAGAATAACCTCAGCCAAGCCCCCTCCCGAGCGGCTCGGGGGCGCGGGGATGGCACCGAGGGGCTGGGGAAGGAGCAAAGATTCCTCCCCACCCGCCGCAGCCCCGTCGGGGTGCCCGGGGCACCCCCGGGCCCGTTTCTCGTTAGGGAGGAGGAGGAAGGCAGCCGGGAGGCAGGCAGGGCGGCTCGGCTCGGCTGCGCGCCGGGAGCGCGGAGGGGCTGCCAGGGCTGAGCTTTGAGCTTTCAGCCTAATTGAGCTCCCGTATTTTTATTTTTATTTTTTTTTTAATTTTTATTATTTTATTATTATTATTATTATTTTTCAAAGGAAAGGCGGGGAGGGGGGAAGCGAGGAGAGGAAGAAATAAAGAAGCCGAGCGGAGCTCGCCGAGAGCCGGAGCTGCCGGGACCGGCAGGCTGCGCTCAGCCGCGGCTGCTCCCGCAGCGATCGCTTCGTTCCGCGGCTCCCCCGTTTCGCAGCAGGTCACGTTTTAGCTAAGCCTCAGATTTAAGGCAAAGCAACGTTTAGGAGCGGCGACGGATTACAATTTTTATTTTTATTTTTATTTTTTTTTTTTTTTGCGGGGCAGGTCAGATAAGCATCCCAGATAATCACATTTACCTCCCGGCATTTTATTATTCTTATTGCTGCTGTTGGATTTGTATGCGCCGCGTTCGTCGCCGCACGCACGGCGCGCTAAGAACCGGCGAGGGAAAGAGCAAAACCTAGAGGGGAAATAATGAAAACGGAGGGGAAAAAGGGGTGTCGAGAGGATCCGGGCGGGATCGCAGGCGTATTCCCGGCCCGGCTGCTCCTCGGCCCCGCGTTGGCTGCGGGGAAGGCGCCCTCCGGGCTGCCCCGACGCCCGGCCAGGTGCAGAGGCCGGACGGGGCGGGCGCTGCTGCAGGAGGAGAGGCTGTGAGGGACGGGGGGGGGCAACGGCGTGCTGGGACCGGGGAAAGGCAGAAGGAAAGGGGAGGGAAAAAGGGAAGGAAAATGTACGGGGAAGGGAAGGGAGGGGAAAAAGGAAAGGCCGGGGAAAGGGAGAGGGGAAAGGGCGAAGGGAGGGCGAAGGACAAGGAGAGGGAAGTTAGCTGCAGGTGGGTCCGCTGTGCCGTGCCGTGCCGTGCCGTGCCGGGGTGCTGCCCGCCCGTGCCCCCTCGTTGTTGCCGAGGGGGGCACTATGGGGCTGGGGGGGGGGGGCACCCCACAACGCGGCTCCTCCAGCACGGGCGGGGAGGCGAAGCGCGGCGGGCGGGGGGCAGGCGGGTGCCGGGGCGCCGCGGGAGGAGGGTGCAGCTGGGGGCGTTCCGCTGCGCTCCGCGCCGAGCCGTGCCGAGCCGTGCCGAGCCCGCCCCGTCCCGCCCGCCCCGTCCAGCAGCGGGGGCTCGGCCGGGGCCGGGGCGCCAAAACGCGGGAAAAGGGGGCGCGGATTTAAATGCGGGGCCGCCGATTGGCTGGGGGCCGCGTGACGTCACTTCCCAAAGGGGGCGATTACCATGCGAGGGGAGTAGAAGTTGGGCGGCGGGGCGGGAGCGGGAGCGCTGCTGCTGCCGCCCGGGTCGGGACCGCGCGGGGCTCGGCTCGGCACGGCTCTGCCCGGCTCGGCACGGCTCTGCCCGGCTCGGCACAGCACGGCTCGGCTCCCCGCAGCCCCTTACGGTGCCTTGCTCGCTCCCGCAGCGCGGCTCCGTCTCCTCCGCTCCTCGTATTTATCTTTTTTTTTTTTTTTTTCTCTTTTTCCCCCCTTTTTCCCCCCTCTCTCTCTCCCTCTGTGGCTCCCCGCTGGCAGATCCCGGCCGCTCTGCCTCCCCTCTCCCCCCCCCCCACCGCCGTGTGCCCTCTCCCCGCAGCCGACGGCAGCCCCGCCGGAGGGATGTTTCTGTCTTTGGTTATCTAGCTGTATGAGTGTTGTGGAGCCATCATAAAGCTAGATAACCGAAAGTAGAAATGACTTCCAAACCTGCTCGCCCCCGGGGAAGAGGCTGCAGCAGGACCGGCGCCGCTGGAGCCCGGAGCAGAGGCGAGTCGCGGCCCCGCCACCTCGGGGCTCCAGGTAAGCGCCGCGCCCGCCCCGTCGGGGCGCTCCCGGGGCTCCGGGCGGCGGGACGGGAGGGCGGGGAGAGGCGGCCGAGCCCCGCGCACACGCCCGCAGCGCTCCGGGGCTCAGCACGCCGGGAAGCAGCCCTACAAACCCGCTCCCGGCTGCGGGCGGCCGCCGGGTCCGGGTCCGGGAGGCTGGAGGGGGCGAGCGCCCCGGGCGCCTGTCCTAACAAAGCCTCCCCCGTGCCCACCCCGCGGGTCCGACCTCAAAACCCCCCGGTTTTGGGATATTTTCCTTCTCTCTTCCTCCCTGTCTCTCTTCTCTCTCTCTCTCTTTTTTTTTTCCTTTTTGGCTTGATTCTGGCCTCCCTCTTGGAAGGTCAGCTCGCTGATAACGCGATCGCTCTCCCCCCCCCACGCGTTGGCTCTCGCTTTTGTCCGTAGCTGGGGGTCCCCGGGGAGGGGGGGGGGTCCCCTGGGAAGGGAAGGGGTCCCGCTGCTGGGTGCACCCCTCCTGGCGTGCAGCCGCCGGCCCCGCAGCTTCCCCGGGAGCCGAGCAGTTGGCAGGCACAAAGCCTCCCTCACCTCCGCTGCAAGCCCGAGAAGTTGAAACATAATATGTATTACAATGTCTGGCAAATAAAAAAAAAAAAAAAAAAAGGAAAGAAAGAAGGAGAAAAAAAAAAAAGCAATTGGCAAATCTGCATTCCGTTCCCATGGCGACACAAAGCACCGCGCTCTCCGCCGAGCCTCCCCAGCACGTTTCCCCAGCCGGTGTGGGGCGAGCGCCCTCGGCCGGGGTTGGGGTCTCCAGGGCCCCCCCCAGCACCCCGGGGTCCACACGGGGCATTGCCGCCAGCCCCTCGCCTGCATCCTGCGGGGATGGTCCGCACGCCGCCGTCAGCCCCCGTGGGCTGTGACATCCCCGGGGAGGCCGCAGGGAGAACCCTTCCCGCGGCTCCAGTGGGCTCCTCGCGGGGTCTCTGCCCCCCGGGAGCCGCAGCGGGAGCTGGGGGCGCCGCGGCCGCGCTCCCACCGCTGGCAGAGGTGGGCTGCGGGTGCCCGGCCCGGGGGCGAGGGCAGCGTCGGGGGGCTGAGCCGCCCGTGCCCACCGGGGAGGCGAGAGGAGGGAGCCCCGCGCAGCCCCGAGGCAGGTCTTCCAGCAGCCCTTGCACGGGGGAATGGCGTCAGACGCCACGTAGGCCCGCAAAGCTAAATATGCCTGTGCACCCTTCCAGGGCCGGCAAAGCGTCGCCATAACCGCAGTAAGGAGAAAGGATCTCAGCCTGAATTGGGCTATACCGCGAGAAAGAAAAGTTCTGAGGAGCTGTTGGTATTATGTATTCTAATGAGGAGTCATTGGAGAAATTAAAAAGGGCAGAGAGAGACGACGACGGCAGCACTAATTCCGCAGGAAGCCTCCCAGGGAAAAGGCTGTGTGAGTGTGAACGCTGAAAAGCATGAAGGCCTGGAATTAGACTATCATTTAGAGAGCGTTACTAATCCGAAGTTACAGCAGTAATTCCATGATTTGCTGGGTCCCACACGCAGCGCCAGAATTAAAGATACGGATTTTCTAGAAATGTAACTCAACTGTGGCACCGAGTCTCGGCGAGATCCGAATGAATCATTCATTCCAAAGGCAGCGAAAGACGTGTCATTAAGAACCAACCTCCTTCTCTCCAGCCCATCTGGAATATGTATGCTCAATGCAATCCCAGAAATTGTGGAAGAGATCGGAGGTGGGGAGGAGGGAATGTAGTGCTTTCCCTCCTTTATCATGGTGGTTATTTTTAAGAAATAATTTTCCAATTATTTCCACGATATTGTGAGTGGCACTCGATTCGATTCTTCTTCTATTTATTTTTTTTCCCCCTTCCGTATGATAGCATCGAGTCAGGTGCAAACGGTTTCGGTGGAGATGCTTTAAAACTAGAGCGAACAAAGCAGGAGAGAACCGAGCAAGGTGGTTGATGAATGCATTTATTCCGGAGTAATGATTTGATGGGGGATGGAGGAAAGAAACATTCAAATTCCTAATGAATATAATTCAGGAGGAATCACTCGACCAGCGTGGTAGAGAAAATCTGTTTGGTGGGAGTGTTTCTGCGCTGGCAGAGCCCAGGAGGTATTTCTGTCCCTGGCTTTTGTAATTGCAAAAGGTGAAAATTTAAAAAGAGGATTGGAGGAAAAAAAAATTATATATATATACACGCATATACTAAATGTGTTTGTATGTGTGTATATAAATACATATTATATATATATAATTTTACGAAATAAAATGGAAGTGTGGAAATCAGTGTCTACATGTAAACTCTTACAAAGGATCGAAGCAAGCTTTTTCGCCTTGCTATTGGATCCGTTGTTCAGAAACCACCCTTGGCTCCTCAGTTTTTTCTCCCCCAGAGCCCGCGTTCTGGGCGGATTTTTCGGGTATTTTCGCAGGCTGTGGGGCTGGTTGGTGTAACCCACAGCAGTCCCCCCCCAAAATGGGGTTGAGGCGGGGACGGAGCGGTCTGGCCTTTAGTTTCCAGCGGGGAGAAGCCGTGGTTGAATTTTTGCTAGCGCTGAATTCTTCCTTTCCGCCCTCCCTGCCTGCACGTTTGGGGGAGGCGCGGAGGCAGCCCCGGCCTGATTAACAAGGAGGCTGAGGCTGGCAGTGAAGGATGGGGACCGTGGCAGGAGCCTCGCCAGCTCGTGCGCGTGGGCGGAGGGCAAAGATGCGGATAAAGCCCCCGGGTAAACCCATCCTCGTGCAAAACCCACCGCCTCTTTCCTTCCTTGCAGCCTGGTGCCAGCTCCTCGCTTTGTGCCCTTTTTGAAGCCCTGGCGGAAGGGGGTCACCAATTCATTTCCTTAGGGCCGGGGGTGGATTTTGGCGAGCGGGACCTCAGCCGAAACATCCCGGCAGCCCCCACGGGTCCCCCCGCATCCGAGCCTTTGCCCTGCTCGTGTAGCTGTTGGCGTCAGCGGGATCCTTCCTCCCACCCCGAGGAGGGAAGGGGTCTCCTGCTGCTGCCCTGCCCCATCGCTTGTGGGGCAGGGGCGATGCCGTGGGCAGGGAGGAGAGCCCAGGTCCCAGGGGGCCGCCCGGCGCCCTCGGCTCTTCCCTCCTCGGTGGGGCTCTGGCGGAGGAGATGGGACGCGGCGCAGGCCAGGCGCGGGTGAGGTCTCTGGAGCTGGGCCCTGATGTCTTTGTTCTTCAGGCAGTGCTGGGGATGGGCAGAGGGAGCCAGAAGCGTAAAGGAGCGGCGTGCGTGGTTTGGGGGTAAGTGGAAAACGTCAGCTGTGGGTTTACCCCAGGGGATCGACGCCCCGGGACGTCGAGTGCTCAAACTCTTCTCTTTATTTCTCCTCTTTCCCCAAAACTTCTCCCCCGTGCAGCGGGCTGGGCTCCCGGCACGAGGTGAGGGGGTTTGCACCAGGTAGCCGAGAAAGCCCAACCCGGTGCGGCTCCGGGGGCAGGTGGAGAAGGGGCTGCTCGGTGCCTGCCGTTTGAACCAGCTGCCTGTGAATGGAGGCAGGGCTGCGTGAGCCCGGCCGCTCGGTTCTGGATGAAATCCCATCAATGGGCATTTTTGTGGAATCGCCTGGCAATGGCTGGTGTGAAGCTGGAGGCCTGGCTCTCTCGTTTCTTTTGTCTCCCTCGGCTCCCACCCCCTCCGTGCGCCCTTGACGCAGGCGGACGGTGCCTCCGCTTACCTGCCCCTCGTCCCGGGCTTTGTCCGTGCCGTCGGGGAAGGGGCAGAGCCAGGGGCACAGCTCGGTGGCTTTGAGGGCACATCCTGCTCGTGGCTGTGCCCGGGTCTGCAGAGCACGGACAGCGGCTCCCTGACGCACGCGGCTCCGTGGGTGCGAGGTGCTAATTTGGGTGCGAGGTGCTAATTTGGGTGCCGGGAGTTTTTCCGAGGTGTGAGCGCGGAGGTGTTGGCGTCTGGCCGCGCGGCACCTGGGCAATTTGTCACCCCTTCCCACTCCAAGCCCCTGGGAGCCCTCGGGACCAGCAGTGTGAGGTGGGTGCGGTGCCACCAGGCACCTGCAGTCACTCTGCCCCGGTGGGTTTGCCGCTTTTCAGCGTTTCTTACCCGGCGGGGGTGCATTTGCCAAGAGCCCGGCTCGCAGAAGCGAGGTCTGGCGCTGCTCTCCCGGCCGGCAGCACGTGCTGGGGACCTGAGCTCGTGCTGGCCCGGCGGAGCCGTCGCCCTGCCGCAGCCAGGCTGCCCGTGTCCGCCGTGGGTGAGGGCGGACGGGGCTTTGGGGTCGGCGTTTTCAGGTGCCGCCCTCCGTGTTTGTTCAGCGGCTCAGGTTTGGTTAGGAGCGTTCGCCTCGAAAGCTCAGGAGTGGGGGGAAAAAAAAAAGAAAATGGGGGGGAGGAAAGAACACAATCTCCGTCAGTTAGCTGTCTCTTGGAAACTCAGCTCGCTGTTCCTATAGAGGCTTTCTCTTTTCCTTCACCCTGGTCTGGCCTTAAGTACCACTTTAAGTGGGCTTTGCTCATTCACATCCAGGCTCCTTAGAGCAATTGAGCCCGCGGGGGTTTGAAAAGAAGGGACAGTCCCTCAATGGCAGGACCTTGGGCCAGGCTAATTGGTTTTGGTTCAAGGGGATACTGGATTTGTGAAAAGCCCAAAGACATCTTTCCCACGCCAAATCCCAGCTCTTCAGAGGGGGAAGTGAGGGGTGCCGGGTGGGGAAAGGAGCTGAAAGAAAGGTGGGGTGGTCGGACCTCCGAAACGACCCCAACACCCACCGGCCTCAGCTGGGACAGGGCACCCAGGGGTGGCACGGGGACGGGGTCCCTCCTTCTTGGGGCAGGTGGAAGGCAGGAACGGGCCTGGCGGTGGCTGGGTGCTGAGCACACCGTCCGTGGTGGCCTGGTGTCATTAAAACCAGGCTTTTTCTGTGCAAGACTACCATGGAGATGCCGGGAGGAACAGGAGGATGGGACCTGGGGAGCACCAAATCGCTTGTGTGTGCGTGTGTGTGTCCATAGGGGGGATTTGCTGAGGTCTTTTGTATCTCGTTTTGGTTTGGGATTTTTTTTTTCCCTTATGCTGAATGTCTCTGGCACCATTCCAGCAGTCCCATGACCTTTACTCTCCCAGATCCATAAAAATCACTTAATTATTGGGCCGAAAATCAAGGCTTGGAAACAAAGCCAGCTTATGGGACCATCATTTCTTGATATATTTCCTGAGAGGACATATTTCTGGGCACCTTCAGAGCAGTGCGCGCAGCTTGTTGGATATGAGATATCAAGGCATTATTTATTGAGGAAGTCTTCACACTCCCTCATCTGTTATAATTAACTGATGACATTTTTTCTTAGGTTCAAAATATGGTGAAAAAGTATAATTAGCACGAAGCTGAGGCACTGCATTAAAATGTCTCCTATAGTTAATGTAAGATAGCCCTGCTATTTATTATAGGAGGAGCTGGCTCTGACCTCTGTGTTGCCTAACACTTTTTATTGTAAAGATTCTTGAACTTTTTTTTTTTCTTTTTGAGAACCTCTGACACTCCCATTGTTTGCTGCGGGCCCTTGAAATTCGGCGGGGGGAAGCTTTTCGGCTAGAGAAATGCCTATTCTTTGTCCCCGAAATTCCTTTCAGGTTTAGCTGAATTATGAATTGTTCGGGATCGCAATTTCCCTTCGGTTGCCTCTTTTGTGGGGTGGGGGGGGGGGGGGAAGGAGTAAAATCGGTGTTTCACTGAAATAATCACAGACCGGGAGCAGGGTAGAGCGCTGCGGTGCGCTGGCACGGCTGGGCTGGGCGGGAGGACAGTCACGGCCAACTCCACGATCCCTTTCCACATCCAGCTGATCTTCCCGCGCCGTGTCCCAGCCTCCCGGGAACGAGCTCCTCCAGGTCCTGGGCTGGGGGGGGAAAAAATTGCGTTTGTGTGCGTGCGGGGCCTGGGTCCTGCCAGCCCCAGCGGTTCACCTTCCCTGCACCGCCGGCCCCGGGAGAGCAGCCTTCTGCCGCTGCCAGATAACATTAGCCCTGCATTTCCCAGTGGCAGAAAGCTGTGCCGAGGCTCGGGGCTCCAAATCCCTCTCCCCGCGCAGGACGAAGGCGGCGATGGGTGTGGGGCAGAGGGAGGGGGAATTCGCCACCCTCGCGTACAATTGTTTTTCTTTTCTTTTTTTTTTTTTGGCTTATATAAACAATCTATTATTTATTAGCCATAAATAATACATTTTCTGTATGTTTAGAATGCACGTGATTGCTGCGGATTAAAAACGTGCCCGGTTTAAGGCGCCGAAGCAGGTCGGGGGCACCCGGCTGCGGTTTGGCCACGGGGTGTGAACGCAGGCTGTGCCCGCAGCGGGCTGTGATGGCTCGGTCACAGCCTATTTTTAGCTCCCTCCCTCTTTCCCTGGCCAGGGTGGCTGCACAGCGAGGTGGAATTAAGGTTGCAGGGACGGCCATAAATTGAGCATTTCTGAACTTCTGAAGTGCCCGACCACGCGGTCCGAGCGAGGCCTTTTCAGGGTAGGGTTTCTGCGCTGACCGCCTCGGTTGGGGACAGCGAGCGCAGGGGTAGAGGAGCAGAAAAGACCCATCAGAGTATTGAAAGTGCTCGTCTGAATAGGTGGGGGAGTCACCGGAGCCTACACTTGATCTGAGCTAAATGGCCAAGAAGATGTCTCCAAGCTGAAAGGGGGAAGCCTTTGTTCCTCCAGCAGCGGCCTTGATGTTTTCTTTGCCTTTGGTTTTGCCTCATTCACTCCTGGGGAGGTTCGGGCTCCTTCTCTTGAGGAATCTTCAGCACGTTCAGTGAATCTGCGGGCTGGTGGAAGCGAGCGTGTCCCCAGGAGCGTGCACGCACCCGGCATCGCCCGGCCAGACGTGCACTGCCAGCTCGCAGGCACCGCTGCCTGGCACCCTGGCCTTGCACGCTCGTTCTTCCCCGTGACACTACTGGGAGCCGTCGCACGTGGTGGAGGGAAAGGGGAGGCCTTTGTGCATTAAACGGGAGATCTAATCTCTTCTTTTAACTGCCGGAAGAATTTCCTCCACTTTACCTGGGAGGTGATTACATGCAATGCAGATTTATCTGTGCTCAAGATGGCTTTTTTTTTTTTTTTTCCTTTGTTTACTGGGAATTTCTCCATTCTGGCTCGCGATATCCACCAGGAAAGATTTGGCTCTTCCTGCCCTGTAGCAGAGCGGACTCTAGGTGAGCAAATTTGTCTGGGGAAGTAGGCGGCCGCTCTTTTGTTTTACTTTCCTGGGTCTCGTCCAGTGTTGTCCCCTCGCACACACCCGGTGCTGACACTGGCGCACACTCTCCGGCCAGCAGTGTATTTGCTCTGGGTTATAATTGTACGACCTTAGGGTTTTTTGCCTTGTGGATTCCTGGAGCCTGGTCCCTGCTGGGGGCTGTTCCTGACACAGATACCTACCTACGCTTTGGGTTTCCATTGTGTGGGTACGGCCTGGTGCTTCACGGGCTTCTTTTTCATAACTTTCCCCCTCTCTCCTGCATCTCAGTTCAGCAAAGGGCCTGTCTATCTGGATGCAGGCAATAAACGTCTGTTCTCACCCTGACTTCTATTAATGAGATAGAGACAGGTAAGCATCACACATACCAACTTTCCTGCTCTCAGCAACATCAAGGAAACGGTGACAAGCTATTAATGGAAAGTGATGGTCTGGGTGCTAATTAGTGCTTCCTTTTCAACTTTTACCTACATGTCTGCCGCGATGCCCACCCCAGCCTCTCCTCTCTCCTTGCATCCCTTTGTTTCCAGCGCGTTCTTCGTTCACCGCACGCATCCCATGTCGAAGGGGCTTCTCTCTTTATTTATTTATTTTTTCTATCAATTTCTTTCTGCATCTCTTCATTCCCTTTTTATCCTCTTTTTCCCTTGGTACTTGCTGCCTGCACCCTCTTCCTCCCGTGGCTGCTCCCAGCAAAAAAAAAAAAAAAAGCATGATGTTGTAGTGGGATCTGAGACCTCGGGGATGGGGCTGCACAAAGTCGCCCGGAGTTTCTCATCTCCATCACCGGGTAGCAATACTCGCTTGTGGCACCAGTGCACGGGGTCAAATCACCCCGGGGACGTGAGGTCAGAGATCTGTCCCCTCTTCCCACAGGTAATGCTGTAGGGAGGCTCTCGGCAGCTCACAGGTCTTGGTCATGGAGCAATTAGTATTTAAAGCAGCTCCTCTGGTGATGCCCAGAGACCGAGGAGGAGGGCTCTCTGCTGCATGAGCCTGTAGGAGATGGCAGGTCCAGCCCCACAGAGCTTGCGGTCTAAACCCTAAATGCACTCGCTCTCCACCAGGCACCAAAGTGGCTGGTTTTTGAGATCCACCCTGATTCCTGCTGCTGCAGCAGTGTGATGCCTGGTCTCAGCTCGGTGCCCAGGCTCTCCCACATCTCTTTCTCCCGACCCTTAGGCTCTGCCCCTTCCCCGAGGACCCTAACCATCCCCTCCTCGCCTTTTTCATGGGCTGCGGGTTTGCTGTGTCCCGAGGCGTGTCCCAAGGAGCTGCCTAATCTGCCCCTGTCATTCCCAGTCACAGGCTCGGCACACACCGTAGCTTTGCGGGGAGCGCTCGCAGGGCAGCGGGCAGAGGCAGCCATGGTTTGCATATTAGCTAATTAATTTTCATGACTGAACGATGCTGCCTGGTCTCCTGCTTATGCTCCTCGCCGCTCCCCTTCTCCCCCCGCCTCGCTGACACACACACAAGACGACACATCTCGGACGAACGTCAGCATCCTTCCACAGCCCCGAGACGCGAGCGGTTATTCTGCTGGCTTGTCAGACGCGGGTTTCCCTGCTTCATGGTACACAGGGGCCCCCTGCTTCACGTTTGCTGATTCTTATTAGACCCAGCGCGCGAGGGCCCCGTCTCTCCCAGCAAAGCAACGCGCTGCATCCCATCCATAAATCCAGCCCTGGAACAAAGCCTCCTCTACCCTGCCCCATATTTCTACCCAGCCTGCCCGCTTTCCCCTCTCTCTCTCTTTCTCTCTCTCTCTCTCTCTCTCTCCTCTCTCTCCCATGCTGAAGGTTTCCTAGTGCCAGGGAGATATGATAATTCTTGTGAAGAGAGCATGAAATGCCTCTGCTCTTTGTGTCTGTTTAATTCAATGAGAATCCCAGCCCCAGATGTCATGAATGGTGGGCTTTGTGCTGGCCCTTCCTAAGCCCTAACCGCCAGCCCTGCTCTCTGTCTTTCTTGTTTCCCACCACTGGATACTGATTAACAAACTAAATTATTTTTCCTCCCTAATGATGTTTTCCCACTTTGCCCACCAGGCTGGAAGAAGCCACGGGGAGGAAAGAGTTTGTGCAAAGGATGAGATAGCCAGGGAGAAAATTAAAGAGACAGTGTTGCTCTCTGGGCTCTGGCAATGCAGGTCCGCTCGGCTTTATTTCCTTATTAGAGGACGTGGCCGTGTCTGGCTGTATTTTATGTGGCCGTGTGTATTTCAGCTGAGGGGACGGGCTTGAAAGCGTCTGCACAAGGTATGCTCTGAAGCATGCCAAGCTCCGTAACTCAATTGCAATCGTGTGCGTGAGTTTGCACGGTCCCAAATTTAAGGTCTCTTTTCCAGCCATTTCTTCATGAGTGACACTTGGTAACTGCTTGACACCCGTCCGTACGTGTGGGAGCCTCTTTCTAATTGAGACAAATTCTCTTTTCCTTAATCAGACGTGACTGCGAGTTCACGGAGTGGGATGCCTTGGGAAGGGCTGGGACGTCTCCACCTGAGCGAGGAGAGGTGAGTCCCTGGGAGTCTCGCTGGAGGACCGAGGCCAACCTGGGCATGGGGGACCAGCTCTTTTACCTGATCCCTTCCTCCGCAGCCAAATTTCCCAGCTAGGCTTTTGAAACAGGGCCAGTTCGCTGCTGCTAGAGAAGGCCAGCAGCGATAATCCAGTGAGCCTGGGTGGACCTGGAGGCAGGCGGCCAAGGCAGGTCCGTGCAAAGCCACCTGCTTCCCGGCCTCCTTGCTGGGCACCAACCAAGCTGTGGCCGGCAAATTCCCTCCTGAAGCAGGGAGAGAGGATGGGTGCAACCGTTGCGAGCAGAAAAAGCAATAGGGAGGGTGAGAGCCTTTCAAAAAAAATAAAAATAAAAATGAGGGTTTGAATTGGGTAGCTGGGAGTTACTGAGCGGGGGAGTGGATTTGGCATTTTGTTTGGTTGGTTTGTTTTGTTCAGAGAAAGGGGGCTCACGCAGGCTCAGCCTGTACAGCAGCTGCTGCCCTCAGTGCTTCGGTGCCCTGCCATGGCTCCCGTTTTCCTCCGCTTAGACTCAGGCAGGAGAAATAAGCAGGGAGAAGGGTGTTGCTTGTCTGCACCCACCAAGCCCCTGCAAGCACAGCCACCGCATCCAGCAAAGTACTGCCTTGTGTACGGCCTTTGCTTCCCGCTGCAGTCACATCTGACCCTTATTACTTCTGCAAGGTAGAACAAGGCAGGAAAAATGGCTGTGCAGTGAGTTTCTTCATGCGCCAGGATTTATTAAGAACAATAGGGGAAATCAATCCATCTATGTAGAATACATCGCAGGCTGCAATGGGATAAAGCATTTATTCCGCTCTTGAAGGGTAGAGCTATAACTCATGGGAGGCAAAACCCTTAGCGCTCCGGAGTCCCTTCCCTTCATGTGTGCAAAGAAATGCTTTAGCCCATGGCAACCTACCAGCTATTGAATTTGTGTGGAGAATCTGCCGCCCTTCCCCTCCGCTGGCCCCTTTTTGGAAGGCGAGTCACTCATTAAAACACACCTCTGGAAAAATGAAGGGGCTGTCTGTTCGAAGGCATCTCTGCATCTCGGCTTTACTTAAAACAGAAAGTCAAGGCAGAGGAGAGAATAGAAATGTCTCGGTGACGTAAAAGCAACCCCCCACCAATTTCGAACAGAAAGATTAAACCGGCGCTGGTTTTGCTGAACTTTCTGCTGATGCCCAAGAACCAGGCATTACAATTACAGCGCAGAGGGACAGGTTGGGGTGTTGTGGCAGGGCGAGGTGATGTGCAGGGAGATCTGTGCTCTGTAGCAGAGTATCTCCACTGCTGACTACATGTGTGTCTGTATATGTCAGCACTGCTCTCTGCCCGGCTCTCTGGCTCGCAGTAGACGGCGTGCAGTGCAAAGACTGGAGCAGTAGTTAGCAGGGGCAAAAGGTGACCGGGATTTGTTATAATCTTTCTGGGTGTGTGAGAGTGCGAAGGCGGGGGGGGGGGCATTAATAGTGAAATGGTATTTTCACTAAGCCTATTTTCACTGGGTCTAATCTATCTTGTGGGAAGAGGATCTCTTCAATAGGGCAGACCCAGCGAGGCTCAGGAGCTGTTTGGAGGGGGTCTGGAGAGCCGAGGAGCATGGGCAGGGGGAGGCGTAGCAATTGAGCGGACACATGTCAGACGGTCTTCCTCAGCAGAGATGACTTGGTAGGTAGCGTGCTGTTGGGCAGATGGGGTTAATTCTTACACCCAAATCAAAAGGCGACCGAGGGGGGAATGTTTTATTAATGAAAGCAGCCCTTTGTGAGTATTCCTCCTGAGGCACGTTCCCTCCACCCGCTGCCTTCCCCCCTGGCTGCTGTCTGGCCCCGCGTCTTGCTCAGTACCTGCTCAGCTGCCACTCACCCACTGATGGGTTTCATCAAGAACTGTCTCTGCATGTCTGAGTTGTGGGCCCGGGCGAGCAAGGCCATGCAGGAGGAGGGACCGGTCCTCGGCCAGCCTGGAGAGAGGACGCGCCACAGGCAGGCAGAGCTCGGGCTGTCACAGGTTGCATGTCAGCCCATCGATTGCTGCAGGGTCACTTTTTGCTGGTATCAAAGAGCGAGGGACACCGTGGTTTGCAGAGCACAAGGAAAAATGCAGGTCAAAAGCGGGCACCTCAGTGGGCTGCAGATGAAGGGGACAACTGGAGGCTGGGCTGGGGAGGTTCAGAGTGCCTCACCCACCATCTAGCCCTCTTCCCATCCCACTGTCTTGCTGTCCTGACAAGAAATGGGCTCAAGAGAAAGGGCAGAGGAGCTGGTTTCTGTGCACCAGAATGCATTCCTGCCTGCTTCCTCAGGCAGACTGGGCAGCTTGTGCTAAAGGACCGGGCTGTGGGAGTGGGAAGATCTGTGAGCAGAATTTATTTCTGTCGCTTTGTTAAAAATAAAACAAAAGCTGTTTTATGACAATTGATTTAGAAGAAGGAGGAAGCGGAGCTCAATTCCCAGAGCTCCTTTTAGAAAGGCTCTGCATGTGTGCGTGCGCGTTGTATGTGTGTCAGAACAGAGCACCCAAGGAAGGTCGGGTCGGGAAACCTCGCATGGAAGCGGGGAAGAGACCCCGGTGCATGGCTGCTTCCCTGAGGGAACCCCCGCAGGGCTAATGTTTGATCTGAGGCTCGGCTGTACTCCTCTGAAACCTTGGGATGTCAGGAGCTCGAAGGGAGCCTGGGACGGAAGAGGATGCTATTTGCATTTTCCTATGAATGCATCTATGTGTATAAATATGGTGTCTCCGTGCATGCGCACACTCCCCTACGTATGCATTTGTTTGAAGAGCAACGCACTGTCCCCGTGGTGTTCTCTGCTCAGGGCCAGAATTGGTTAGCCTGAAATTCAGACTCTTCCTGGAGGAGCTGTAACTCCCCTCCCTGCTCCAAATCTAGCGATGGCTATGGACGCAGGAGTCCCGAGATGTTTTGCCGTGCGATAGCAGAGTTTCATTCTGGAGGATTGCAACTCCCCCTTTCAAATTTGCACAGACATCAAAAGAGTCTGGAAGGTTCAAACAGATCACAACGTAATCAAAATGCCAAGCCACCGTCTGTTTCTGCCTTTGGGTTGACAAGCAGGATTAGCACCCAAGGGAAGCAGGGTGTAATAGTGTTTCACGGGCACTGTGAACAGCCCAGAAGTGCGCAGAGTACAGAAAGGTTAGCCGAAGGGCAGGTCTAGCTACAGACTTATGGTTGGGGGGTGGATTTTAAAGCAACGAGCTGTACGCATACAACCTCTGTGGATATTTACTTCAGCAGAAGGCAGGACTGTCCTGCATATGGTTATGTCATGCTGGAAGCACTTTAAGCTAAACTGGAGAAAGCTGGTCTTGGCCTGGAATATGAGTTGGAGATGTGCACCGGAGCAGCAAGCAGCAGAATCGGTTGACCTATAGGGCTGTCATGATAACGGTGTGGCTTTCCGTGTAGACAACCCCAGAGTGGAGTAGCTAGCCTGCCATCCCTTATGTTTCACTGTCTAACTGAGATGTATAACACAGCTTGTCTGCGTGCGGCTGTAATCGCCCTCTTGCCCGGGTAACGCGTGCTCTGGTTCTCAGCAGTGTAGTGGAGCAGATGCCAAATTTTCTATGTGTGTCATGTGCCTGTTTTGCCACGCGAAATAGCCCCATCTTGGCTAAAGGTACATGAAATGCTTCCCAAATACCGCTTTTATGTCAGTAATTGCTATAGCCATCCTGAGGACAGCCCATGACCACGGATGAGAGTTCCTCATTCGGTATTTGAGCTTACTCATTTGGAGAGGAACAACATTGATGTTTCCACTGTAAAGTTCTCATGAAATGGGAAACACCAGGTGTAGCATTGTTTGCGTCATCTGTATGACCTTACCTTTACGTTTTTATAACTGACTTTGTTTTAAATTTTTGTTAAATTGAAATTTGGGAAGGTTGTGTGTTCTTTACGGGTGCCTCTGCAGATTTAGCTTGGGATTTGTTTTGTTCTGCACAGGAGAAAGGCAGGATTTGCCCGTGACTTGTTCTGGTGGCTGGGCAGGCCATGGTTTCCCTCATAGCTCTCAGCCCAACTACCTGCGCTGCTGTAGATGTCCACAAAACCTTTCCCTGGGTCAGACCCCAGTTGGGACACAGTCTCCAGCAGCTTACGGGATTTATGGGGCACATCCAGACAGGCAGCTGTGTACTGAAAGCGCCTGCCTGTGTGCAGGGTGGACCTGAGGCCCGCCTCGGCTTCAGCAGGTGCCTAAAGGGACAGGCATTGTGAGGGCACAGCCACCTCTATAATCACAGGCAGGTTCCTGGCAACGTGCACTGCCTTGTGAAGGAGAGGTGTATTGTAGTGAATAGCCCCACGAGCTGAATTTTCAGGTCAGAAAGGCTCGGGGAGAAGCTGTGGGAGCGCTATGCACCTGGCGCCTCGGCCCTGTGAGCGAGCGGCCTGGGCTAAGATGGCCGCTCGCCCCGCCTGTGGGCACACTCAGGCCCGTGATGGCGTCTCCCTGGCTCCCAGGGCCCCCCTTTTTTCCCTTCAGGGCTGCAGGCTGGCTGCCCATGCTTCCAGCCCCCGGTGCCAGCTGCCAAGGGCCGGGCAGAGAGGAGCCCGCCGGGGCAGGCCAGCCGCAGCCCTGAGGCAGCGTGGGCCCTGGCGGCCATTTTGAGGGAGGCAAGCGCTGCCTGTAAGATGGCCGCATGGGCATGAGGTGGGGTGCAGCGCTGCCTCGTCTTCGCCACGCTGCCTCCCTCACGCCGTCCCCTCCTTATCTTGCTAATTACCAATGAAGGCAGAACAATAACGGGAGCTGGCATGCCCCAGTTCTTTCTCTGCCACCTCCTTCCTCGGGCGGAAAATCTGCACGCACAACCCCCCCCCCCTTCCCCCCCCGCCCGCCAGCCCCTCTGTGATATTAATTGAATTAACATACTTCCTAATTTGCCCTGTGTTTTCTGCACGCCGGCTCCCAGCCGCCTCGTCATGGCTTATCCAACTGGTGGGGAAGGAGCGAGCGCATTCTTCCCCTCCGCTCGTTTGGTTGTATGCGAAAAATCCTTAATGACATATAAAAGGGGTGGCGTGGGGGTGGGGATGGCGGGACAATAGCCCATGAGGGATTTGGCAGGAGACGTGCAATATTTACCGAGATAGACCATCCTTGCTGTCGTTTTGTTGGTGGATTACGACGGCCGTTTTCACCGCGTTCCTCCATTTATTTATTTTTCCGATGGCAGGGGGGACGCGTTGGCACGCTGCTGCTTTGTACGCCTTGCTTCACCTATGAAAAGGACACATTAAGGTGTTTCCATAAACCCCTGGATGACAAAGAAAGCGCCTTTCTGCTCGGCTCGTATGCAACAATGACAGAAGCCTTTAAAACCATGATTTTTCCCCCCCAACGATTGCAGAAGGCTTCCCCTAAAAGGAACTTAAATACATATCATTAAATCTAAAGCACTAAGCTCCGCTCCTGCTAACTATGCCACGCTTTTTGTTTCTGATAGTATTTGTCCATTGCACAGAGCAAGCGATGGATGCGGAGCCTCCCCCGCCCTCCTCCCTTTGTTTAAATGACAAAATGTTTCTATGTTTTTGTTTAGAAAATAAACCTTTGTGTTTTTTTCAGCTTTTATTTTTATTTTGCGTTTATCCTGGCATGAAATCCAAACTCCCCCTCTTCCCAGATCTTGGGAATCCATGTTCCTTGTGATCGTTTTTCCCTCCTTTATCTAAAAATGCAATGCTATTTTACAGTATTTCTCTGAAAACGCACCAATAATATTTTGAATTTGAGTATTTGGGGCTTCAGGATATTGCTTTTTTTTTTTATATATATATAAGCGATGAATGAAAAGCAGTGATTTAAGTGTGTAATGCACAATACAGATGCCATGCATTGTAAATACATTTCAGGGGCATAAAATCCAACACAGAGAGCCGGTGTTCCACGAAAGCCGGGAGTCCAAAAATAACTGTAAAAATGAATTGTCTGTCGGGACGAATCTCTCAGATCCCATCCAATATTTGCAAGGTTACAATATACAACTGGGTTACTTATTGGCATACATATCTCATTTTAAAATGCTGATGACAAACTAAAAAAAAAAGAGGTGAAGGAGATATTTGACTGATTATTGAATAACGTGGATTCCTTGCATTTAATTTCATACTTACATGCTATTTGCTTATCCCATGTTTATGGGTATGTGCTTTAGCTTCATATAAATCTCTCCTGTCTGTCTGTCTCGCCGTGTTCTTTTCTCTTCTGCTATCCCATCTGCTTCTCATGGTCCTTCTCCTGAAACCACATCACAGGGTCCGATGGGGATAAAGGGAATCTGCCTCTGGTCTCTATCATAAACATGCCAACGTGGGCTATTGTGTCGGGAGCCGGCGGTCACCAGATGGTGCTTGGTTGCCCAGGGTCTGTGTCGCTGGGTTTGGTCTCTCTGTAAGCCAACAAGCCCTTTAGTATTGTGTCCCCTCAAGATCTACCCGTCCTGTCCAAGGACGATGTAGGGACCTTGGGTGATGTATCCCAGAGAGGAGATGCTTCTGGAAGTGCTCAGCGCTTTGCAGCCTCAGCCATGCAGATACGAGCTACCCTTGCAAAGCTGAGATTTGTTAATCCCCGTGCTCAGCCGTGTTCACCCCATCTGCATTCATGGGAAGGAAAATTAGCATGTTAGTTTGTGTAGGACTAAATGCTGTCCTCATGCAAAAAAAAAAGGTCTGTGCCAGCTTGAGCAGACATCTCCCCTTGGTAGCTTTAAGCACCAGGCTTGGGAAGACAGGGCAGTGATACCTCTGCATCTGTAGGGTGCAGACAAAAATCAAGGTATCTCATCTTGCCTGGTGTTTGCAAAAGGACTGGCTTGTGTGGGTATTATTGAGAAATGGTTACAGAGAGCAGCTGAGGTATGGGGCTTTCCCCGAGAAAAAACGTTCAGTGCGTCCAGCCAGGAGAGACTTGGGACAAATCCTGCTCTTCACTTGGTGTCTGCACATCCTCAGGAGGTCCTGGACGTTGTTGTGCATGTAAGCTGCAGAGGGGGAATTAATGCAGAAATAAAGATTGAGAATAAAAACACTGAATGCAGACAGATGGAGAGAGCCTGGCATAATTACATTTAGTGGAGGGCCGCCATGAATGAAACCAATTAAAGGAGAAGCAATGCTTCTATGAGAGAGAGAGGGGGGAAGATGGCCACCTCTCTGTGACTTCTTAGGCATCCATCGTCCGGTGGGGGTGAGTCCCCAGGTCACGAGGGAAAATGTGCACGCTTAGCGGGACTTCACTTATCTGCTAGGGCAAAAAAAAAAAAAAAGGAAATGGGAAATGGAGGACACTGGCAGGGCAGGAACGGAGCTGGCTTGCAGCCAGCGCCAGCCTCGCGGTCCCCATTGTCTCATGGCTTTAATGCGTGCCTAGAAATCCAGTATTTAGGATTCAGGTTGCCGCTGTAAAGCAGAAAGGTCGTGCTCAGCGCCGCTTGGCTTGGATTCCTCAGGCAGCTCTTTTGCCTGCATGCCCCACGTTGGGGCTGGCTCAGCAGAAGGGCTCAGGCCAGGCGTGTGCAGCACCTCGCACGTGGCTGTGGTGGCTTCGTGGTTTGGGGAGGGCAGCAGGAGGCGGAAGGAAATATCCAGGAAACCACACAAGGGAGAGGGTGTTGGGGTATGTGTGCATAGGCTGAGCACGCCTTATGGACAAGCTTGGCTGAAAACCTTGCAAGCCAGGAGCAGTGCTTCTCTTCCTCCGGTTCCCACCCTATCAGACACTCAGCCAAGTTCAGAGGGAGCTCTGCAAGTCGTTGCTGCAGGTGGCCAGGGCTAGAACAGTCTTTTGGGGCTATTTCTTCTGGTTTAAGCAGCACTAGGCAGAGCTTTGAGAAGCTCTGCCCGTAGAAGGCATCAGTGCCCTCTTCTAGGGTCTGTGCCGTACCCTAAACAAAGAAATAAGGAATCGATGCCCTGCTCAGGAAAGGTGGAGGTGGGAATGCCCCCCCTGCACTCTGGGTTGGGTGCCAGAAATCCCTGTTTTCCAGCTTTCTTCCCCTCTTCCATCCCTCTCTCAGGGGTGGATGCCTTCTGGGTGGAACGGCAGCTGGCGAGGCTCGGCCAGAATGACTCTCAAGGGGTTTATCACACGGCTTGGGATTTGAGATGTTTGTTGTAAAACCCCATCACCTGGAATCAAGGGCTGCTTGAAAGTTTCAGTTTTCACTTAAAAGTAATAAAATGGTGCTAACGAGAAGTGTATTTATGGGCGTCATCATTACAGGGGAAGCTCTGGAAACAAGGCAAAGACATGCTAGGGCCTGGAATTGCCAATCTGAAAAAGATCCTCCAAATCCTTGGGTGTTTCTGGAGTCAAAATTAATGGTTTTGAGGAGTCAGATTCCTGGTATTCAGAGCTTGAGGCTGGAAGCATGAAATGCTGCATAGCTTTGACTGGGGAGTGAAAGAGAGCCTAGCAAATTCAAGTACGATGGATTGCATTGGGTTGGATGGGGTCTGGCTTGCTCCTGCTGGGTGTACTGATGACTCTCAGGAGCGGTCCAAGCCACTGATCGTAAAGAAACTTGGAAGTGAATGTCTGTGGTGTGTGCTTCAGCCTCTGACCTGTAATAGTTGGTGATGCTGGTGAAGGCACCCTGTTCTGCAGGAGATCAAGTCAGGGGTGCCCACATGTGTGTGTGCTCGTGGAGCTGGTGGGGGTGAGGCTGCACAGAGGCAGACTGGCTGTGCCTGTGGACCTGTACTGGTCTGGCACACTCTGGGGACAGCTGGCAGAACATTATTTGACTTCCCCACTGCCAGGGCTCAGGAGAAAAATGCGTGGTTTTTTCATTACTCTGGTCCTTGCTTTAACTGAGAGGTCAGTGCTGTGCTCAGTGCCATGGGGGACTCTGCTTAAGAGCCAGGGGAGAAGGCACTGTCCCTGTGCTGTCCTCCTGGGGCTGTGCAAGAGCTCCCTGGGTTGCCACAGCCACGTCCCAGGTTGCCACTCAGACCGGTCTCAAAGGGGCACATGCTCCTTCAGTCCGTTTGTGATGCGCTGCACAGGCATCACCCTCACACCAGTCACCACTTTGTCTGAACGTGCTGTAACCAGCGTGGTTTTTAATATATCTTATGTGGAAATGTGCTGGAGCTCACCGAAATGAAGGGGAAACTGCAGGCACGAGTCAGGACTTGTATGAGCTGGCCCCGTGGCTTCTTGAGTTCTTTTGGGTCTGGCTTTCATTACCCCACACAGCCGGCTCTGCTCATCCACAGCATTTAAAGCAGCTCCGGTCCTGCACCGTCCCCGGGCTGGGCTTTTCCCGGCGGTGTGGAACTGCGGAGCAGAGTGGAAACACAGAGCGCTAATGAGCGGGTGCTAGGCCGGGGCCCATCGGGCTCGTTTTGCCCGTGATCAGGCTCAGGGGTGACGTGGCAGAGCAAGCGGAGAGCTTGGGGAGGAAACAAACGGCTCACATACACGGGCTGGCTGGGGAGCCCCTTAGGGGACCGCTGCCTTGCGAAGGGGAGATGTTGCCTGCGGCTTGCTGGGCTTCTGTAGGCTGGTGGGACCTCAGACTTGTGTCTCTTTCCATCCTCACGTGCCAGAGGTTAAATGAGCGCCTGCTCTTGCTGCGAGAGCTTTAGGATATGGTGGCTGGTCTCCGGTCCCTAACCAACAGCGCGCAACATGGCTGAGTGCTGGGGGAGCAAAGGCTCTGCTGCTTCCCTTCGTTTGTGGAAGGGCTGCCCTGTGTGAGCACGGGGCCTGTGTCTGTCGCAGCTGGCCACAGATGCCCGCTGCGTGCAGGGTTTGCCTGCTCCCCGTCCTCTGGGGGCAGCCTGGGATTGCTGGCACTGGTTGCTCGTCCTGCTGAACCTTCAGACCTGCGTCCCCTGATCAGACCTGCTCGGTACGTGTCACCCGGGCAGGCACGGGGACGCCGGGCTGTGCAAACTGCACACCGTGCCCCTGAGGGACCGGCTTCACGGCTGTGCGGAATTAGTCTGCATTTTCTAGGCCACTTCTGGAAACGGCTGAAAATTTGCTTTCCTTAGCCTAAAAACCGAGCTCTCCCGTTGGCTCTTCAAGTGACGGGCAGGGACTAGAGGTCTCCTGTGACCCGAGAGCCTGACGAAGCTGTGAACGGCTCAGTGAGGGTGGAAATGGGTTTTGCAGGTCGTTCTGCACGCAGTCACGCTTGAAGCTGTTGTTCCCCTGATTTGGGCACGAGTGCCACGGTGCTGTCGCCTTCCCCGAGCATCCCCGCTCCCCTCTGCTGCCTGGCGTGCTCCCGTGGTGCCGCGTCAGGGGGAGAGCGTTGGTGGCAGGGGGCACCTCAGGGCTGCTGAGCCCGAGGGAGAGAAGGGACGGCTCTGGTGACGACCACTCGCTCTGCCACGCAGCCCTGGGGAGCGGGAGGCTGCGTGACAGCCCGCCTGATGCTCTCCGCAGGCCCTCCTGCCCGCGGAGCCGGCGGTGACACATTTGTGACATGAACGGAGAGGAGATGCCAGCGTGAGATCCTGGTCGTGTCAGCCGGCATCGGGTACCGGGCCCGGCCGTGGCTGCCAGCAGCTGCCCTGAGCGCTGGCGAACACGATCCAGGGCTGATCCCGGGGCGTTTGCTCCACGTGCACGCCTGCGGCGAGGTGCTGTCCTAAAAGTCTCGTGGCCCCCGCTCCTGGGGCTCTCCGAAATGCCCCTGGAGCGATACCGTGGCTGCCGGAGGGACACCGGCCGCGGATGTGACAGGCTCACGCTGGGCTTGCAGTCAGACAACGGGTGCCGGCTTCGTAGGGTGCAGGTGCAAATGTTTCGGGGGGGATTTGCTTTCCTACAGATCCTATTGCTTCTCCGGAAAGACGGGAAAACTCTGGTCCTGAAGGGATGAACACTGCCTGCACTTTGATGGCAGCCGTCCCAGGAACCGTAGGGAAAAAAAGACACCCACTGCTTTTTTCATATCTCCTTGTTTCTGTCTGCCTATCAGCCTGTCAGCTAGCTAGATGCTAATCCACATCAGCAGCAGCACAAATAAAGCTAGACTGGAGGGATGCTAATTTATGCCTGGATTTCATGCTTTGTTTTACTTCCACACTTTATTGGACAGGGTAGGCTTTGTGAGTGACGTAAAATGTCGTGTGCGCTCTCCCCGTGGCAGGTTCCTGCACATGCAGCAGGAGAAGTTCATTTCTCTGCGTCCCCTGCAGCTTTGCACATGCCTTTCTCTGCCTCCCCTGGGTGTTTTTTGGGGGGGTTATTTCCGATAAACTCCCATCCGACGAGGCCTTGCGCTGAGTTTTGCTCTGCCGCATTTAAAAGCCGGGGATGCGTTTCCAGCCTCGCCTCGCTTTCCGTGCTGGTGCAAGCATTTCTGCATCTAAACTGTAATTTTTTATGCTCTTAACCGGGTAACGGGACTGCAGCCTCTGTAATTTGCATGAATAAATGTCATGTAAAATCATCTGCTCGTGGATAGTGACCAGCTGAAAAGTTATGTTGGGAGGCAATCCGTTCTGAGCGCTCCGCGGGTCGGTTTAATGAGACGTTGAGATTTGCACGCCTCGGTGTCTGGGAGGAGAAGCCTGGGTGGGTGGATGGAAGGTCGCAGGGGCGCCCCGAGCCTGCCGCTGCCAGGGCCGTGGAGGTGCCCTGACCTGCGTGGTGCGAGCAGGGGAGGAGCTTTGTCTCTTGGTGTCGGTGAAACCCGGAGGGTTGGTCGGGAAAAAAACCCACAGCACTTTGAAATGCACTTAGGAAAAGGGGAAATGTAAAGATTATTCAAACAAGAGTTAATAATGAAGGGTCTTGCGTGGTTTCTTGCACAGGATACACGCTGTGACCCTTGGGGTCTTTGACAAGAAGAGTCAGCCCTCAGGGACAGGGAATTAGGTGTGTGGAAGGACTTCAGCCCCTGTTAAAGGGTAGGAGATGCCCAAATCCCTTTGAGTCTCTGTGCCCAAGAGGCTGGCACTGACTTTCCCCTGCAGCCGAGGCTTCGTCAGCAAAGTGGCAAATGACTGGTTAGGGAAAGAAGAGCCAGGCCAGAGCTGGAGAGGACTTTGAACTGGCCGCGTTGGCTACCAATCGCCCTACGTCTTCACCCAGCTCCCTCACACCTCCCGCTGCCCTCTGCGATAAAGCCAGGGAGAGGAGCCCAGAGGCAGGTCCTGCACCGAGCTCTGCCCCCAGCTCCCCCGGGTTAAACCCCAAGTGGGGAGTTAATTGCGGTCGGTAAAAGCCGCCCAAATTTACAGCAGGGAAATGAGAGCGGAATCGCGTGTCCTTGTTTCTCTGTGCCGTCAAGTAGCTTCCCGCAGCCCCGCGTCCCGGCACGCTGATCTCTGGTGGGTTTTATCTCATGTGGTGTCTGCATCGCCCCGTTAAAACCAGAGCTCTGTTCCTGGTCCTGTACGTGGCACTGTGTCCAGTGCCTGTCCCCGTGTGCTGGAGGAGAGGGATGTGGCCCTAAAACTGTTCACGACTACTCGTGCGGATAAAAAGCCCAGGTTTGCCTCCTTGGCAGCGGCTTCCCCTTTCTAGCAGAAATATTTGCGCTTTCATTGTGGCACAGCGGTCACGGGAAGGATGCTTCACCCTCACTCAGGTTCTGGGGTTTCCGTGCGAAGTTTTGCCCTGCCGTGCTGGTGGCGGGGTCCAGAAACCTCTCAGAGGACACAAAAAAGCTCCGGGTGGTGGGCCTGCCTGCAGGAACAATGTCACGGGAGCCGGGCTTTCTCCAGCTCCCAGGCCTCTGCCGCAGCGAGGCAGCTCTCTTTTCGGGTTTACATCACGGCTTTTTTTTTCCCGATTAAGCTGATGGCCGGGAATAGTTTCTTCCTCCCGAGGTGCATCTGTTGGTGGAGGAGGACGTGGGCTGTGGCATTTGTGTCGGCAGCTTTCGCCGGGCCCCTCCTTTACAGCTCCTCCAAAGCAGACACGCGGGGCTGGTGCCTGCTCGGCTTGGGGGGGGACACCTCCGAGCATCGCTCGGCTCTTCCTTGGGGAGCATGGGAGGTGGATGGAGGTGCTGGGCTTTGTGCGCCTGCCTCTTGGAGGTCTCTTTGTTTTGTCTCCCCCTCGAGTACCTTGTGCAGCCGCATTTGCATATATGGAAAATGCTGCCACCATCTCCTCCCCCTTTCCCCAGCCCCGCGCTGCCTTCGCTCCGCCGACTCGTGGGCATTTCCAGCTGAACGGTGTCTGCCGAGCCCGGCCAAGCGTGTGGTGGGGCTGGGGGCGAGCCCTCCTCCGTCTGCCGTTCCCTTCCCTAGAGGGCCGTGGGGTGGTCGGGGGGCGGGCAGGACATCAGGGGGATTTTTGCTTAATTCCCTCTGACTAGCAAGGAAGGCGGTCAGGTCCTGGAGGGGGGTCTGCTCCGCTCCCCGAGCCCCCGGCCCCGACACCCTTCTGCTCGCCGCCTTCCTCCCGCCGTGGCGTGGCCGGCGGCAGCCCCGCGGGAAGCATCCGACCCGCGCCGCCGCTCTGCTCTCCTCCTCTCATCCACCAGGCCACGTTTAAACAATTTTCCTCCCTCTCTGGAAAGCCTGGGAGCGGGCGGTTCTACTGATAAATCCCCTGCTCCACCGGCCAGCCGTCCAGCTCCCCAAAGATGTCCTCTGCGGGACATTTTAAGTCACTAAATCCCCGCCGAGGTGCTGCAGGCTCCATCCCTGCGGTCCTCGGGCTCAGGGCTCGCTGCACGGGGACAGCCCGGGCCATTGGAGTGGCCGGGGGCGGAAGAAGGGGGTGGAGGAGAGCCGGGGCAGCTGCGGGGCTTGTGTTAGTAAACACTTCCTTGGGTTCACATTTTAATTCCTTGCCCCCCTTCCCCATCTTCTCCCCCATCCTTTCCCTTTTCTGTACGCTCACACAATGAGACCATTGTCAAGGGGTGATTTGAATGAGGGGTCTCCGGGCATGTTCCCAGCATTGTCAAACAGAGTGGGAAAAAAACCACAACTCCAGCCTAGCCAGGAGGACCAGACCAGACTGAGACAGATGCCTAAATTAGTGACAAAGCCTTTTGAATGTCCCCCCTAGACAAGGGTTGCCTTGTGCGTGTGTGCGTGTGTGTGTGCATGCTCGTGGGTGTGTGTTTGTGGCTGGGTGGCAGCTTGCATGTCTCCCCATGTTAATTAGTTTTGCATGCATGTCTGATAAGGTGCCAATGAATATATTTGTCCTCCTTCCATTGGCGAAAGCTGTCTCGGCGGCGGGGGAGATGCGGGGCGCTGGGAGGCGGCGGGGGGGGGGTGCTGGGTGCAGCCCGGGGTGATTGAGCTGTGCGGAGCCGGGAGAAGCCGGGGTAAAGCTGGGCTTCCCAGCGATGCGAGCGGCTGCCCTCGCTGCAAATTGGGGAGAGTTTAAAAGAGAACCGAAGCTTTTTTGTTTTTTTTTTTTTTTTTTTTGGTTCACTGGGTCTTTCTGTTCATCTTTGCTGATTGTCTGGCTGAGGGGCTGTGGGCTCTTTCTTCTCCTTTGCCCCTGCGTCTCTCTCTCGAGTCCCTTTTTTAAGGGTGTTTATTTCCAATGGGTTTGTATCCATCTTTGTATGTACACACACACACGCAATCACTCACACAAAGCCCCGCACACAAAACCTCGGCCTGCTTCTCCAGAAAGGCAGTCGGATCCAGTGCCAGCCACAAAACACGGGAAGGAAGCAAAACGGCTGGGCGTGCGGGATGGGGCGGTGGAAACAGGGGCTGGGGAGACAAAGGGGTGGGCGCTATCAAGGGCTTAAAGGATTTATAAATGTTGGCTCGGGGTGGAGTTACTAATTACCGAGAGAAAAGTCTTTCTGCACCCCCAGTGTATGGACCAGCACATAATGCTGTTCCTAGAGTGCTTTTATCATCCGTCCGTCCGTCCATCCATCCATCCATCCGCATTCGATAGGTTCACCCAAGAATCCGTAGCACACTTAGGGAAAATTAATTTCTTGTGCAATTTATTTTTTTTTTTTGCATCCTTTCCCTTAAATCACCAAGACTTCAGAGCCCACGTACGTTTCTTGAGCAGACCGAGAAGAGGCCCTAGAAAGGCATGAGATGCCATCTCTGCCCGTGCTGCCGTCCGCCTCTGAGCAGCTGCTGTGCTGAAAGAGCAGGGAATGACGCGGCTGAGCAGCGCCCAACGCAAGGCTGCTCTGAAGCCGGGCTCATTTGGGGAAGTTCTGCTGCACGCAGAGGTTTGGTGGCTTTGCTCTCTCTTCCACGCTGGGGTCCTGGTGCTGGCAGCGAAGGCGTGGAGGAGCAGCAGGGTCCTGCAGGAGCCTGGGTGGGAGCTGGCGGGGCGTGGGGTGAGTGCTCCGAGATCCGCGCTGCCGTTGGAGCAGCAGGCACAGCGGGCAACCCCGAGCACCCGTGGGCAGCGCGCGGGAAGAAGGGACCCTTGCGAAACGCAGGTCATCCAGTTGGAGAACAAAGGCAATTTGGTGTGACTTAAAAGCGGCGCCTAATTGCGCGGGGTGAATAATGAGCAGTGGGGGAGGCAGCCCCGCCGTCCTCCCAGCGGGCTGCAGCCAGTGGCCAAGCCCCGCGTCTGGAAACCCCGAGTCGGTGCCAGCAAATCGTGGGTGTCCTTGGAGAGAGCCAGCCCGCTGCTCGGCATCTGTGCCCCTTTCAGGGCCGCTGGGGCTCCTCCATCGCAAAGCCATTGTGCTGACATTAAGTTATAAAGCAGAGGGGAGGCTGCTGGTAGGAGAAGTCGCCGTGCAGGTGCTTGGACCCATCGTTTGCTCACGGGGTGAATCTGATGCCCACAGCTGAACCCGGTGCATCGTGGCCTTCAGTCACAAGGACGAAGAGGGAAGCAGCACCCTGCAAAGTGCGGGCAGTTCCCTCCCTGCGCTTCATCCCCAAGCAAAATCCTTGCTGGAGACCCCTTCCAGCTGCTCTCCCACCCCTCCGCGCATCCCTGCCTCCTTCATCCTGCTCCCAGGCCCCACGCGGGGCTATGGAAACCGCTTTGTCAGAGCTCCTTGCCAGGCTGAGCTGCAGAAGGGTTGTGTTTTGTTTTTTTTTTTTCCCTTTCCCCCGTTGGGATGACTATTCCCACACAAGCAAAGCCTTTTAATGAATCCGTGGCAGCAAAGTAGGTAGCGCGCTCGCCCTGCCAAGGCTGCTTGGCACAGCCGGAGGCACGTAACCGCCGTGGGCTGCCGGCCGGGGACAGAGCGGGAGGAGTTAACGTGGGGACAGAGCGGGGACAGCTCATCCCCAGCGGGAAGAGTAGCACAGGCCTGTCCTTCATCGGCCTCCCCCTCATCCACGCGCTCTTCCTCCCTCCGCACCGCATCCCACCTCTTTCTCTCCCTCTCCCACCTCCTCCCCTGGCTGCTTTCTCCTTGCACCGCTCCTCTGCCGCGTCGTTTTCTCACTCCTCCCCCGGTTTCGCTCGTGCCCCTGCTCTCTCCGGCGTGTTCCCCTCTCGCGAGCGCTGCCGTGTCTCCGGAGCTGGCTTTCAAGTGGGAACGAGGGGCCGGGTATTTGGGCTGCGGCGGAGGTCACAGCTATATGGGGATTGTTTAAAAGAGATTTGCCCACATCCCAGCCCATGTGACCAGCCTCAGCTGCAGGTCTCTCTTTCTTAATCTGGAGATAAGCGTGATTATCCGAGGAAGGGCTGTTCGGAGCTTTGTAACTGTGACAGGGGAGCTTTCAAGTCGCACTTTGCTGGCAGAGCAGCGTTTAAAGCCGGGGAATCAGATTCCAAGCGTGGCTTTGCATCTCTTTTCTGCTGGGAGCATGGCGCAGGGCCGGCAGTGGGGATGGGAGCTTTATTAGGACTTTGCTTATGATGCGGAAAAAAGAGCTGGGGGAGGGAAGCGTTGTGGGAAGAGGGAGGCGAAAAAATCCCAATTCGCCATTTCCCAGAGTAACAGAGATGCTCCTGCTCAAGGGGCCGGGCCGGCAGGAAGGGCTCCGTGGTGGCTGGGGAGGATTTCGGTGGCTGGCTCGGCGCTGCCGTGGCGGCACCCGGACGGCGAGCACGTGGCTGGGAGGTTTCACTTCTGGACGGTCCGCTCCGGGTGCGAGGCAGCCAGGCGGCGTTGGGTGCTCCTGCTCTCCCGCATCGCCCCGACAAGCCCCTCGCCCAAGAGGCCTCCAGGGCCCCGTTTGGAAATGAAACGCTCCTCGGAGCCGGGATCAGCCCGTCCTGCCCGCATCGTGCCCCTGCTGCCTGTCCCCATCCAGAGGCGGGACCTTCGCGGGGCAGCTGTGCGGGGAGGATGGCGGGGACACGTGGTGGTGGTGTGGTTTAGTGTCACGGCGCTGTCCTGCGCCGCTGGAGGGGGAGGTCATTACAAGGGCACGGTCTCTGAAGGTTTCTTTCAGCGGGGCAGGCATCAAACTAGGGGTGAGTGGGAACGTTCAGCTGAGGAGCGGGGCGCTCCTTTGCTTCTATTTGTAGAATAGGAACTCGTAGCAGAGACGCACCGCGGCGTTGCTTTTGATGGAGATGGGTCAAGGAGAGAGAAACCTGGATCCACGCCAGGGGCTGGAATCTGGGTCGAGGCTGAATCAGGACTAAGTGCCAGCGCTCCGGACTGCCGCTTGGGCAGCACTCGCTGTTCTTGCCGTATCCTTCTTGGACGTGGTTCAGCTTCCAGCGTGGCAGCTGAGGCCAGCCTGATCCGAAGGACACCCGGAACAGTCCCCGCCTGCTCCCCCCGCCCCACGCACCCGCTTCTGGCTGGTGGGAACCTGCAGGGAGGGCACCGAGCAGCCCCTTCGCCCGGCTTTGTTTGAGCAGGGGCAGTTTCTTGCCTATGTCATGGCACCGAGGGGCGGCAGATAGCCCTCTTCTTCCTCTTCCCTGGGGGCACGTCGTGTTTTTTGTAGCTCAGCCCTGGTGGCTATCCAACCTTACGGCAGCCCAGGTGAGAGGTGAGGCAGGTCGCGTACCTTCACCTGAAGGTAGGGGCATGGAAATGCGTGTCGGCAGGGCTGGTGGCTCGCTTTCCCTCCGCCACTTTCAGGAGGGGAGCGATTGCAAATGCATCATCCTGAGAGCAAGCTCTGAAATATCTCCCACATTGTCTGCCTGTCCCTGGAGCCCCACACAGCTGGTCTGTGGGTGGAAGCTCTGTTTTCCTTGTACCCCCGTGAACTTTATTTTTTGCTATTTTTCTCTGTGCGCCGCTTACATGAATCCTCTTCAGTGCCTACAGCTGATTCCGGGGCTTTACCGAGGATCTGGCCAACATATGTAGCCTTACTCCAGGGTACGGCTCTTGAAGAAACTGGGAGCTGGACATGGCGTGCTACTCGCCCAGCCACAGCAAGGCTGAGCAGCCCAAATCCCTGCCCGCAGCCGTGTTGCACGGATAACGCACGTGCCCCGGGTGCGGGAGAACAAGAAGAGCTCCCCCCGAGCTCCTGGCAGCCCGGCAGGCGGCAGAGGGAACGTGGGCAGGAGCACGGAGGTGTTGGCGTGTGCAGGCAGGAACACGCGCACGCTGGGGCACGCGTGCCCATCCGCACCGGCACGGCCACACGTGTGCTTGCACGGCAGCACGGCCCCGTGCCCCGTCCCTGCCCGAAGCCCTGGGCTGCAAGGTGAGGGCAGGGCGGCCCTCTGAAGGGCCTTCTTAAAGGGGTTTGGGTTTTACTGGCGTTGAATCGCAAGGGTTGATTTATTTGCTGGACGTTTCTGCCAGCTGTCAGGGCACGCACGGGCTCAGACTGGCCGGGTGGGAAGGAAGCAGCGAGCGCTGGCGTCTCAAAGCAAAATATTAGGAATTGGAGGCTGCGTCCCCAGCTCGCCCCAGCCTGGCACCGGGGGACATCTCGGTGCTGCAGTCCCACCGGGGCGAGCTCCTCGCCAGGACTGCCTCTGCCTCCTCCCGACCTCAGGTCCCCAGCAGATTTATTTCTCGCCAACCCGCAGGAGCACCCACACGGGGCGTGATGCCGGGGACAGACGGACAGACGGACATGGGGCGGGTGTGCGGAGCCTGGTTAATGACTGCCCTGCCGGGGCACGCCGAGACCTGATCAGCCCCTTATGGAAAGCTTCTTAGCACGGCTCGGGGCCGATGGCAAGCGGAGGGATGCGAGGTAGAAGGGATTAGTGGGATGATCCACGTGGGGAAGTGTCCTGATGGGATGCACGGGAGAAGCAGCTAAAAAAAGCAAGTGGAGTGGTCGAAGGCTGTGATGGGAGCAAGGAGGAGAAGAGGTGGCAGCCAGGAGTGGTTTGTGTGCCTGGGCTTCGGGCGGTGCTGCACAGAGCGAAAGGGAAAGCACCGATGTGTCTCAATGGGTACAACTGAATGGAGATATGGGGGAGACGGGAGCAGGATGGACAGAACCAAGCCAGGTGGTTTCCCAAAGGTGAGCCGAGCCCAAAAGCCAGGACCTGAGCAAGGTTTCCAGAGAGCAAGGAGGAGCTCTGAAGGAGCCGTGGCCATGCCTGAGAGGTGGGAGAGCCGTTTCTTCTCAGAGCTCTTCTCCAAAGCGGCTGCAGGCAGGAGGAGGAGCTGACACGGATGTGTCGCGCACCTCTTGGCAAGTTAGGCTGGTGCACGCAGGGGGAAGGCAGCTTGCGGTCGGGAGGGTGAGCTGGGTGACTTACCTGCTCCCGAAATGCAGCAGCCCTGGGGAGGGAGCCCTGGGGTGCTTCTCCCCACCGCCAGCACCGCGGGCAGGGAAGAGACAAGGAGTTTCTCCGGGCACCACGTTAGTCCCAGCCTGGCCTCCAGGCTGGAGTTCGGGCCCAGCACAGGGAATAACGCACACGAGGGTCTGGAGGGTCCGTTTGCTCCCCGTCCTGCACAGCGTCCCCGTGCCGCGCTGGGGCTGCAGCTCTGCCCGCACCCAATTCCCTGCGGCACGGGGACCCTGGGGGGACCGAGGGAAGAGCTTCCAGGACCGGGACGGGAAGAACTCTGGGGACCTCCCTGTGACTTTGCTGAATTCACCTGGGTGTCACCTGGCCAGCGGCTGAGACCCAGGGACAACTCGGGGACAACTCAGGGACAACTCAGGGACAACTCAGGGACAACTCAGGGCTTTGTTATTGGTGCCGCCCTTCGGGGCCATTTATGACGAGGCACCTTGGTGCATCAGTCCAGTTTTGGGGATTGATAAAAAGCAAAAACCTTGACCAAAAAAAAAAAAAATTTCTTTGCTCACTACCTCATTGCCATAGTAACAGAGGTCCTGAGGACACCTCTGCCAAGTAGGTCACCGCAGACCCCGTTTTGCTGCCTCTCCAGGGCCAGGGCATCCCCCCGGTAGGGCACGGGAACAACGGGGCTGGCGAGCTGCCCTTCGGTGGGGCTGCTCCCCGGGGCCAGGGCTGCCAGCACCCCGCGGCGGTGCCCTCGTGGGGGACACCAGTGACAGCCCTGAGGTGCCACCGAGGGCTGTCCCACGCCCGGACACCGAACGTGGGAAACTTCTGTCCCTCCTGCCGGCTCGGCTGGTGTCCCCTAAGTCAGGGCTCCCTTCCCGGCCTCCCATCCCCCTCCGCCTCCCTGCCTCCCTCCCCCCTTTCGCCGGAGCCTCTCTCCTCCCGATTTGCATAATTTTCCATTTTCAGTGTCCCCTTTTCTTTTTTTCCTCTCCATATGGTGCGTCCCCCTCTCTGCCTGGCGCAGGAGCCTTCCTTAACAAGCTCGGCAAAGCCCTCTCTCTCAGGGGCTGCACATGAAAGATGCTCTGTAAAAACAGAGGCCGGGAAGGAGCCCTCCCCCTCTCCCCCTTGATTTATAAGGGGCCGGGATGTGGGAACGTTTCTGGGTCGTGCTTTGGAGCCGTCGGGTGCTTGCTGCCGTCTGCAGCGCCTGTTTTCCCCCCGCCATTCAGCGCAGACCCCTACGGCCAGCTCTCCCCGGCTCTTTGATCTGCAATGCAAAAAGAGCGGCCGGGGCGAGCCCGTGCCCCTCGTGCCCGGCCCGACCCCTGGTTTTGGGGTGCTCCAGCCCTGCCACATCGGGGCCAGGCCCTGCCCTTGCTCTGGCTTCACCGTGCTGCACCTCAGCAAGGCTGGGACACAGGTGACACGAGCGACACAGGTGACACATCCGAGCGGCTTTCGGTGTCATCTCCATCCCACCGTGGTCTTTCCCACCTCCGGGGCGCCTCACAGAGCTCCGTCCCAGCAGCTCCGAGGCTCCGCGAGGAGCGGGACCTGGGCTCTCCGTGACACGGGGACCCCGTCACCACCCCGCGGGGAGCCCGACGGCTCCGCCAGTGCCGTGCCACCGGGCTGGGGGTGCCGGCCGGCGGCGCCCGCCCAGCTTTTAACGGGTTAAGCCGGTCTCCAGCTAATTTCTCCCGGCGCTCCCCTCCTCCTCGCACTTCTGTATGCAGCAGGCAGGGCCTCAGCGCAGGTTCCTGCACTGAGCTGTTGCCAGGGGAGTAGTTAGGCGAGTCTGAGCTATGCGGGGAAAAGGCCCGGGCTGTCAAAGTGTCTGAGATGAACCATAGCCCGGTCCCCCTGCAGCTGGGCCCAAGCATGCATCAGCCCTTGTTTGGAGCCTGGGAATGGCAAAGCCCAGGGAGGTTCAAGGGCAAACTTGCTATTCATTAGTCAGGGGTCCTTGACGTTCCCACTCTCTGTCTCCCTTCTTCTTCTTCTTCTCTTTTCTGTCCCTCTTTTGACAGATTCCTGGGTGCTCTGGGGGGAAAGCTCCCCTCCTCCTCCTCCTCGCCCCGGCGAAAGCCCTCCACATAAACTTCCCCAGAAGACAAGGCAGGAGGACAACAATGACGGCGAGCGGCAGCCGCATCCCTCGGGCGTCCTCCCTGCCCGCTCCCCGGCCCTGCCCGCGCCGCACGCCTCCCGCCCGGCCCGCAGCTCGCCCCCGTTTCATTATCTTGATGCTTGCAGGAAATTGTAACTTGAGATAAGAAAATGTCAGCGGCGTTCTCCTCTCGCGGAGCCCCGGTTCCTCGCTCGGAAATGTAAATGCTCGCCCAGGTGCACAGGACAAGAGGTGGAGGGAGCCTCGAGAGGCCGTGCGCGCGCCCGATGCCGGGCAGGAGATAAAACTCGCCGCGGAGGCGTTAACGCGGAGCCTCCCTCCCGCCCCGCCGCGCCGAATATTCCCTTGCTCTCAGAAGCTGAAGCTCCCTTGTAATTATCCAAAGCAAACAGCACGTGTTATTAGGTTAAAATGATTTTTTCCCTCCCCAGGCCCCCGGAGCAGAATGGAGGTGTAATTGTGCTAAGGAGTTAGCAGGGGAGAGCGCAGCTTTTGGTCACATTCAAGTTGGAGGTCTTGAGCCAGGGAGGAGGTATGAAAGGCTTGTATTTGCATAAGCAGCATGCATCAGTACAAAAAGAAAGATATCAGGGGCTTGCAAAATTCAATCAAGGCTGGGAGGGAAGAAAAAGGTGGGGGGGGGGGGGGAAAAGGAAGGGAGGGAAAAAAAAAATGACAGTGAAAAAGGTTTTTCTAAGTAACACCCTGGCGAGATTAAATTGTCCAGAAAGTTTCTCCGCGCGAGCCTGCGAAGCGGAGGCTGGGCTGAGGGGAGGGGAGGAGCAGAGTCCCTCCTTCCCGGCCACAAACGGGGCATTGGCAAGGGATGGGAATGCCATTAGGCAGAGCCTCGTGCACCGGCGTGCTGTTATTTGGGGGTGTGTGCCCTTCTCCCTGCCCCGAACAGCCCCGCGGGGCAGGTTGTCGGCGTTATCTCCGGCCAGCCGCGTTGGTCCGGCGCCTCCTGCCCCCAGTTTCTTACCAAGCGCTGGTGGACATCACCAGGCGGGGTGATGTCTCGTACCAGCGAGCATCCTCCCCATCTGCGCATTAAATGGGGTTCTCAGGAGCTCGTAGCAAGCTCAGCCTGCCCAGGTGGAGGTCAGGGGCACCCAGCAAGGGTTTCCCCTGGCAAGCACAAGGGTGCACCCTCCTCCTCCTCTCCTGGGCCTTGGGAAAGCGCCCAGCACCCTTCAGCTCCCATCCGTGCTGCCCTGCCCACCGGGATGTCAGGATAAAGCACAGCTGAGCTCACCTGGGGTGGAGCTGCCTCCTGCCCCTCCAGCTTCTAGGCTCGCCTCAAAGTTGTGAAAGGGAAGGGATTTTCCTCGGATTCCCATCAAGCGCTTTATGAATACTGTAATAAAGGGGTTGCAGAAGATATCTATTTTTAAGAGGGAAAAAAAATACCCGTGAAAATTGCAGCCTGGACCCCAGAGTGCGGAGTATTTGCACAGTTCAAAGAGTGACGGCGGTTCAGCCACTCGCAGCCCAGGAACGTCGCTGTGCGACCTACAGCACATCACATGCCAGCTACTCCCAGGGCGGCTCATTAGAGAGCCACACGGAAGATTTATCTCTCAAAACGGGCTTGCAAATATTTTATAAAATTTGCAATATTTTATAAAATTACAATTTGGCGCAATAAGAAGAATAAATTAGCCGGCTGATGGCTCCTTTTGCATCCTGGGTCCAAGAGTACTCAGGAACTGGGGGGGTATTTGGCTTGGCTCCTTCCCGCACGGCGGTTTAGAAGCAAAGCAAAGGGAGGACAGCAAAGGATGGGACTGGGTTCAAAAGCTGTGCTAGGGGATCTGTGCTTGCCATGGGGAAAACAAAAAGGAAATGGAGGAAAAATCAGGAAAAATCAGGAAAAGGGGGGAAGAAGCTGCTACAAAGTGTGGGGCAAAAGCAGAAGCGCAGGGAGAGCCGCGAAGGGGACGAGACGGCACTTTTGCCCAGCAAACAGCTTTGGCTCCAGCTCCGAGGCTCAGTATCACTTTCTACAGACAGCCAAGGGCGCTGAGGGCAGGGAAAGTTAACGTGAAGATTAAAACATCAGAGGGCTGTTCCTTTAGTGGCTCTGACATGCAGAGTAATCCCATGCCCCAAAGCCTACGGAGGAAGGACAAGCGGCAACCCCTCCCCGGGCTGGCGGGGCAGGGGCGGACGGGGGTCCGGGCGGGCACGGGGGGAGCTCGGCGTCTCGGGGACCAGGGGGGACCTGGGCAAGGTGGCACCGAGCTGCTGGGCTGGAGGGGCCGGGCAGCGTGGGGTGGGGAGCTTTGGTCCACCCGTGATCCGAGGTGTTCAGCCCTCAGCCGAGCGCTGCTGCGGTTCTGCATGCTGGTTCCGTGCCCTGCCCTGCTGCAGGCTGTAACCTCTCCGTGTTTTCCTTTCCTTCCTAGATCCCAGTGAGTGGAGAAGGGATTTCTCAAGCCTGTGAGCTCCTCGTCGCAGTTGGCTGCCGCCTGCCTGGGCTCGCTGTCTGATGCCTCCAGGATCCTCCAGGAGGGTCCCAACCTGCTGCAGCGATGGCCCTGGCGAGGAGGCGGCTTTGGCTGGTGAACACGGAGGGTTCCTGCGGTGCTTTGGATCACAGCCTGCAGCTGCGGGGAGGGACAGGGAACCAAGGGACAATCCCGCCTAACTCCTGTACGCCTCCAGTACCCCAAATACCCCTGGCAGAACCACAGCGCTCAGATCTGAGCAAGCCACTGCCTCCACTGGCAAAATGCTGGGTGCACGAAGGGGGCGGGAGGGAGGTGGGAGCTGGCTGGACCCTGCTTCCAGCAGGTTTCTGCAGGTTGGGCTCTGCTCATGGAGCAGGGCTTGGCCCTTGCTGCTCATCCACGGGGCTGCGAGGGCGCAGCCGTCCTGGTGGCACCGTGCGTGTGGAGCCCACGGGACTGTGACTGCGTCCGGGCCGGGCAGCCCTGCTGCCGTTCTCTTGCACTGTTAAAAAAAAAAAAAAAAAAAAAGTACTGTCTGTAATTGTCTCCCATTAAAACCAACCCCCACCTCTTGCACTGTTGAAAATAAACACTCCTTTTTGCAAAAGCGAGCTGTGTCATCTGCTGCGCTCTCGGGACGGAGGAGGTGACTGGCCAAGAACAACCCCAGGCGCCCGCAGACGCATCGGGAGCGGCCCAGCCCAGGCGCCCGGGCTGCGTGGTGCCCGAGCGAACGCCTCGCAGCCGAGGGCGATCTTTATTTGGTCTGCACCCTGTCTGGGAAGCAGCCGCTAAACCCAAGGCAAACAGGCCCTGTGAAAGGGGATAATGAATATGTCTCTAAAATGATTTGGAGCCCTTCTGCTTGCGGAGCGGGGTTCCCCATTGTGCCCGGCTCCCGGCGTGCTCTCGGCAGAGCGCGCGAGGTGGCTGCTTTCCCAGCTGAAACCCGAAAAAAAAAAAAAAAAAAAAAAAAGCAAACAATGGGTCAAGGCCCGCATTGTGCGCGCCCAGGCAGGCAGAAGGAGCGCAGCCCGGCATGGCCAAGTTCAAGGCTGGGCAGGGGGCCGGGCGCGCGGGGATGCTAATGGGGCTGCCGAGCCTCGGGGCCGGGAGCAGGGGGGCCGGGGGGCTCTGCGTGCCGTTATCCTGCGCGGCTGCCAGCGCCCCAAAAGCGCCTCGCAGGGAGCGCTGGGGATGGATGCCCGGGGGAGCGAGGGGTGCTGGTGATACTGGGAGGGGGTTGGGTTATCGGGGTGCTGGTGTTATTGGGCGGGGGGGGTGTACGTGCTGGGGAACCGGTGTTAACTGGGGGTGGGTTAGTGAGGGTCTTGGATTAGAGGGTGAACTGGGGTCGCTGGCGGATTTTACTGGGGAAACTGGTGCTGCAGGGAGAAGGGGCACGACAAGAGAGGAGATGGCACGGCGCGGGATCCAGCCAGCCCGTGTGAAGTGCCTGGCACGGGCATCGTGCGGGGTGGGGGCGGCTTTGGGATCCCCGCAGAGGACGAGGCTCGGCCTCTCGGAGGATGCAGCCCAGTGGCAGCGGGCTCAGCCGGGGCCCCCCCGGCCCCCCCCCCTCCCCCCCCAGCCCCTCTTTCCCCGCCGTTTCCCCCCGGCTCCCCCCCGGCCCGGATGAAGTGTGCGGAGACAGGCGGAGCGGCCCGTGGAAAAACACCATGGAGGGCCCGCACAAAGGGGGTTTTATTCAAATTTGTTTAGAGTTTAGCGGATTTGCATGAAAAATGTGTGAGAAAAGCCGGCTCCAATGACCTCATCCCCAGCTGCCATTAATGTTCAATTAAGTGCTGAATAGCGGCAAAGGGGGGACCGGCCGGGACGTGCAGAGAATCCAGGCTCGGGCGCAGACTGTGAGAACCGGGCGGCCCCCCCCGGCCGTCTGGCCCCGGCCAGCCCCGACGGGGTCCCCGTCCCCCCCCCGCCGCCCCCCTCGCAGCGGCGCTCCGGGAGCTGCGCTCAGCCCGACGGGGTCACCCCCCCCCCCCCGGTCTAAAATAAGGGGGACCCCCCCTCCAGGGGGATGTCTGGGTGCTGCTGGCTCTCCCCTGCAGCCCCGGGGGGGGGGGGGGGACGGGACGACAGAGCCCCCACCGCCCGGCCCGGCCGGGCCAGAGCCGCTCTCCGCCTCGCAGCCGGTGTCAAAGCCCAAGTTCAAGTCCACGCCGAGGGGGCTCTGCCCCGGGATTCCCAGCTCCTTCCCATCCTCCGCCTTTTGTTCGCCTCTGACAATTGCTCTTTATTTCTTACACACCCCCAGCCTCCCCCCCGCAAGCCCCCCCGACCCCCCCCCCCCCCCTTCCCGCACTTGGCACCGTTTAGCTGCCTGCCTTGCAAACTTAACAGCCCCGGTTCTTGGTTATAAGCACTCAAATTCCCCTTCTTTCCCCGTATAAACACGGCCCGGGGTGCGCGGCTCTCCCCCGGGGGCTGCCCCCCCCCGGTTCCCACGGCCCGGCCCCGGCCCGCCGAGGGCAGCCGCGGAGTTGCCGCTCCGGGACACGGCGGGAGCACAGGAGCGAGCCGGATCCTGCACAAATCCCCCCCCCCGGGGGCTCCCCCAGGCCGCTGCTGCCCCGGGACGGCGCTCAGGTAAGGGACCCCCCCCACCCCCCCAAATTTAATCCCTGGGGGCTGCCTCTGCTGCGGGGCGCGCCGGTACGGGCAAGTGTGGGGGCTCTCTCACTGCACCCCCAGCACCCCCCCAAAAAATATATCCTTTCCCAGGGCTTGCCGGGGGGTTGCAGTGGCCGTGGGTCCCCCCAGGAGTGCCCCCCCCCCCCGCACCCCTTCCCCCGCAGGGGTGCGCGGCGGAGGCCGGGCCGGGGTGCGGGGATGCTCGGCGCTGCCTGGCGGGGGGAGGTCGGGAGGCCGAGGGGGACTTCCCCAAACTTCCTCCGCCCCCCTCGGGAGGGGAACACCCACCTCGGAGCGGGCCCGGGGGGCTCGGGGGGGACCCCGGCGAGCCGGCACCCCCGGCGGCTTCGCACCTGCAGCCGGGGACCGCCGGTAAAACCGGGCCCGCTGCCGTCGGGGCGATGGGGGAAGGGGGGGGGGGGGGGGCGATGGGGAGCAGAGGGCTCCCGGAGGGGGCTCCGGAGGGCAAACCCCACCCCCGGGGCCTCCTCCGCCCCCCCGGGGGGGCAGGTGGGCCGCTCGGGGCGCCGTGGGGTCGGGGTGCCCGTGGGGAGCGCGGTTTAACGGGGGGGGGAGGTGGGGAGGGGGGGTATAAGGGGGGGACAGCAGCGGAGCCGGGGGGCCCAGCCCCGGGCTTGGCACCTGAGCTGGGGGGGCACAGCTCCGTGGCCGTGCCCTCCTCCGGGGGGGGGGGGCTTCGACCCACGCAAAGCACCCCACGCGTGCCAGCACCGCGCTGGGATGCGCTGGGGGGGAGCGGGGTCGGAGCGGGGCCGCGGGGCCGCAGCTGCCCCCAGGCCTCGGGCACGGGCGGGCAGATTTGGTTTTCCGCTTTTTGTTTTTTTTTTTTTTGTATTTCTTCGAAGACAAATTTGGGCGAAGGGGGTGGAACGAAGCTCCCCTCCCGCGATTAAAATAGAGATAAGGCAAGGCGGGAACGAAAACACCTTACCTGGGCGGAGAGGGCGAGATTCGGGGGGGGAAAAAAAAAAAAAAAGAACAAAAAAAAATAAAAAAAGGGAGGCGAGAGTCTGGGATATGGCGTGGGGAAGGCAGGAGGGGGTCCCGAGGAGCCGGGACCCTTCCCCGCGCCCTGCGCAGCACCGCGGGGGCCCTTTCCCCTCGGGGGCGCCACGTTTCCCCCCCGCGCAACACGAGAGCCGTTTCCCCACGGCCGTTATCGCCCCGTCGGGACGGGGGGGGGATTTTTTTTGGGGGGGGGGGGGGGTCGGCTGGGCACAGCCGGTGCCCGTCCCTCGGCCCTCCCCAAAGCACGAGCCCTGCGCTTCAAGGCGGCGCACGTTTGAAAATAGCAGAACTGGCGCACATCGGGGCGCGGACCCGCCCGCTGATGTGGGAGAGGCTTTATTATCGTTATTTATTTTATTTTTTTTTTTCTGTAGCTATTTTTAAAAAAATAAATAAATAAAAGCGCCCCGGTGCCTCTAATCTCCGTCCCATCCGTGCGCTGCCTGGCGAGCCCCCCCCCCCCATTTCTCCGCCGCCGTGGGGACCCCCACGCGTGTTTGTACCCACGGGGCTGCGTGTCCCCGCGGGATTCCCCCCCCCCAGGACCCCGCAGGGATAAAACCACCTCTGGGACCCCCACCCGGGGGGCTCCGGGGGGGGGAACGCGGCCGTGGTGGACCCGCAGCGGGCACGAGGTGCTCGGGGCCGGCGTCGCAAGGCGTCGGAGCCCTTCGGGGGGGGGGCAAAGCGACTTTCCCCCCCCGGCCGGTCGGCAATCAGAAATCCCCTGCGCATGGAAACAGCCCTTCCCCGGCGGGGGGGGGAGGCGGGAGGGATGGAGGGGGGAAGGAGGGATGGGATGCAGGGGAGAAGGAGGGATGGAGGGAAGGAGGGATGGAGGGGGGAAGGAGGGATGGAGAGCTGGAGGGGGGGGCGGGAGGGGGGAAGGGTGCCGCGCCCCCCGATTGGCCGCTTAAGCACGAAAATCCAGCGCTGGCTTTGAGGGGAGGGGGCCCGGGGGGTGCTGGGGGGCAGAGGTGGGCGCTGGGGCCGCTGGCGGGGCCCCCCCGGCCCCCCCCTCCCGGCAGCCATTTTGCGGCAGTGCCTGCCGTCGTGCCAGGGCCGGGCGGGGCGGGGGGGGGGGGCGGGAGGTGCTCGCTGCCCTCCCCGGCCCGGCGGGGCTGGGGGGGCTCCGTGCCACGGTGGGAAATGTATTGCCTCGCCCGGCACGCTCGCCCATTGACAGAGATAAACATGCAAATGTGACGATTTGCATGTGATTAACATACAGGCAGATTGGGGGGGGGAGGGGCCGCCTGTGTGCGCACTGCAGCGTGTGTTAATGCAACACCCAAACAGCCATTGCTGATGGCTCCCGCCAGCGGCACCTGCGGGCCCCTTTTCGCCCCCCCCCCCCCAGCTCCCCCGAAGCTGGCACCGTCCCCCCCCGCGCCCCCATCCCCGACCCCCTCCGGACCCCACTCCTGTCGCCCCTTTTCCCGAGCCCGGCCGGGTGCAGGAGGGAGAAAAGCGCAGCCCCCCCACCCCGGTGCGGAGCCACCCGGCCCCGTTGGGCTCGGTTCAGCCCCGCGGGACGCGGGGACACGCGTGGGTCACTACAAGGCTGCCCCGAGCCGGGGATGTGCTGGGGCTGGGTTTTCACCTTGTGCGTGGGAAGGAGGCGGAGGGCTGGGGGGGCTCCGTTCAACCGCTGCTGCTTCCAGGCTCCGCCACCGCCTGAAACCGCGCGGGGAAGGGGAAAAGGGGGGCGTGGGAGCGTGGCCGGCGGGGTCCCGGGCCCGGCAGTGGTCCCCGAGCGGCCCCGGAGCTGGGGGGGGCACCGGGACGCACCCCTCGGGGTGCTCCCATCGCGCCGCACCCGTGGCCGAGCCTCCCTCGGGGGGTGTCCCCCCGTCCCCCCGCCGCTGTCCGTGCCCGTGCGCGGCCGCGGCCCCAAATTTTGCACACGCGTGGCCCCAGCCGGGCTCACCCACGGGGGTGTCAGCGATTTCTGCACGTGCCGCACCCCCCAAACCCCCCGGCACCCTCACACGGGGGGTGTATCCGAGCCCTGTGCACCCGCACCCACCGAGGGCACCCGCACCCACCGCCTGGGCCCACACCCACCGTGGGTGCCCGCTCCCCGGACACCCGTGGGTGCGTCCCACGGCGGGCTGAGCCCCGCAGCCGCGGCCCCAGGGGTGCGGGGAAGGCCGTGCCCCCCCGGCTCGTAGCTCAGCCGCCAGGAGCCCCCCAGGCCGGGCATCCCCTCTCCGCCGGCTGCGGTGCGGCGTGGGGGGGGCCGCGGGGCGCCCTGCCCACACCCCCGCGTGTTTTCGTTGAAGTGGGAACCTCGCCCTGCCCTGCCGGCACGGCAGGCGAAGCAGCGGGCCGCGGGGCGAGGAAAAAGCATCCACGGAGGGAGCCGGGGGGGGCGAACCCAGTCCGAAATTGGGGGGGGCACATCCCGGGTACCCGTCACGGTTCCCCCACCCCCCAAAAAAAAAAAAAAACACGGAGGTTTTGGGAGAAAGCGGGGGCGGCCCCGGGGGTGCGGGGGGCGCAGCGGGCAGCGCCCGTTCCCTGCCCCGGCTGCGGGGATGCTGCGGGGATGCTGCGGGGATGCTGCGGGTCCCCGGCTCCCCTCGCTGCTCTCCGCACCCCGGGGTCCCCGTCCCCAATTTAGGGCTCCCCGGCCCCAATTTAGGGCTCCCCGTCCCCAATTTAGGTGCCCCCGAGCCTCGGCACCGTCCTCCCGCAGCCCCCAGCAGCAGGTCCCCGGTGCGCACGGGCGGTTTGCGGGGCCGGGAGCCCCGCGTTCCTCCGCCGGTCCCCGGCGGCACCGGGGGGGGGAGAGGGCTCCGGGGCCGGGCGTTATTTGGGGAGGGGGCTCAGGACCGGGGGGCTCCGGGGGTAAAGCCAAGTTGCGGCTGCCGGGGAGAAACCCAACCGCGCCGCCTCGTCCCCGCGTCCCACGGCACGGGAGATTAAAGCGCCGCCGGATTTTGTTTTCCAGCACAATTTTGAAAAGCTCCCGTGTATCTGCCCGCGTTTCCTCGGGAGAGAGGGAACACGCGGAGCAGCCCTGCGATGAATTCTTCCTGCTGAAAATTCCTCCCAAATAGAGTTAATAGATTATTCTTACAAATAACGCTGCCTCTTTTCTCAGCGCCTCCATATACAATCGGAACTTAGAAACACCAACACCGTTGTTGTCTTTTTTTTTTTTTTAATGTACCTGAAATATAATTAAGGTTCGGAAGCCCTTCAGAACAGCCCGCTGGATAATACCCAGCGGTTCCTTCTTTTAAAACGACAAAAACACCAGGTGAAACCTCCAGGAGAAGCATCGTGCCAAGGACAATGCCGAGCGGGGCTGAACGTGTCCAGCCGATGCCACTTACGGGAATCTTTTTTTTTTTTCCCTTTTTTTTTTTTTTTCATTTCGGTCAATTTAGGAACTACCGGAGGGTGGAGGGAGAGTGGGAAAAAGCGAGGCACGGGGGGGACACCCAGGGACCTGCGGCCACCGCGGCTGCGGGGCGGCACCGGCGGCCCCGCTCCCGGCCGCAGCCCGCAGCCAGACCCGGAGCCCTTCTCCCTGCCCCGTTTTTATTATTTTTTTTATTTTATTATTTTTTTATTTTATTCCCCGTGCCCGATTTCCCCGGCGGACGGTGGGGGCGACCCCCGCGCTCAGCCCCGGGCTGCGGCAGGGCAGAGCCAAGTTCGCAGCGCCCGGCGCTGTTAGGGCGAGGCGCGGGGTGCAGGATCCGGCCCGGCAAAATCCCGATACCCGGAACGGGATTTTTTGGGGGGGGGGGGGGGGGGTCAGAAGCGGTACTGCTTCGTGCCGCCCGCCCAACGCACAGCCCTGCCCCGCAGCATCCTTAGCTCCGGTTTTGGGGCCAGCGCGGGAGAAGGGGAAGCGCCGGTTAACGAAAGGGGGCTGCGTTTCTGGCAGCAGGGTCAGCTTTTCGCCGCCGGGCTCGGGCAAGGCGAGCCCCAGGCTTGGCCACCCCATTTCCCCGTCGGGGCCCGTCGGGGCGTTCACGGGGACCAGGGCCGGGGGTGCCCTTCCCTCCCCGGCCGCGGCAGCAGCCCGGCACCGGGGAGAGCGGCGGAGGCTGGCGAAGGCTCTGGGCGTTTATTACCGCGGATAATAACTGCCTTTCCCCTATAAACCCTACAAACCTTTATTAACCCTACAAACCATTTCCTCTCCCAGCCGGTTCGTTCCGCACCGAGCCCGGCACCGACCCGCATCCCAAGCGCGGCCCGGGCGGGGGCCGAGCCCAGCCCGGTACCGACGGGACAAGGGCTGGGGGGGCAAGGAGCGGAGCCCCGGGACAGCCGCGGTGCTGCGGGGCCGCTCAGGACCCCACGGAGCCGCCCCCCGACGGGCGGCCCCGCCCGGCCCCTCCTGTCCAGGGTCCTGAAACCGCCCGCTCGGCGCCGACGGGGCGGGCCGGGGCAGCCGCCGACGGGCCGAGCACGGGGCCGGGAGGCGCTTTAGGGACGGGGACAGGGACGGGGACGAGGGGCCGGAGCCGGGCTCCTCGCCGCGGCGGACACCGGGGGAGCCGCCGGCTCGCTTGGCGGCGAGACGGGGCGGCAGCTGTAGGGCTGCCCCGACGGCGCCTTTGCAGGCGCTATTCTTCCCCGATTTACTGCTTGTCACCGGCGGCTCAAAGCTTCCCCCCACCGGCTCCGGGACCTGAGCTGCCTTCCCCCTCCCTCGCCCGGGGGCTGTGCAGAGCGGGGCCGAGGGGACCCCCCCGTTTTTCTCTCCCCCCCCCCCCCCCCCCCCGGGCACACGGCGCTGCCCGCAGCCCGCTCCCCTGCGCGCCCGCCGCTCCGGGGAAGTTCAAGAAGTTGCTTGGCCCCGCTCCCTGCGAGCAGAGCCAGCCCAAACACCAGCGTCTGCCCCGGAATATTTCACCGTCGGGGAGAGGGGAAGCGGGGGGGGGGGGGGGGAGACAGCTTAAAAAAAAAAAAAAAAAAAGCCCCCTCGGGCTCTAATCTCCCATGCATCGTTACAACTGTCCGCAACGAGGCGGGGGAGGCCGGGCTGCAATTAGCTATAGAGCCGCTCGCCTTGCAAACAGAGGGGCTCGGATTATTGCAAATTCATTTCTATTTTCCAGGCCAGCGCTTGTATTCTCTGTTAGCATAAGAATAGAGCCAGGCCCTGTGAACTCCTCCGACCTACTGACCCCTCTCCCCAGAAATGAATAGCAGCACTTTCCGTCCCCCCCCCTCGCCAGCCTCTCCAGCAGACTCGAGCCACGGCCTAAATTCCTAATCAGGGTAATTTAATATATCTTAAGCCCCTGGCTGCTTTATTTTCGCTCCTTTTTTTAGTTTGTTTTAGGCATTCACTGGCTCTCACCCCGTCATTAGAGATCCTTATTTGACGGATATAAGAAGCTGTTATGAGACTACAAGTCTCTTTTTATCTTCTAAATAAGCTGTGCTTCCCTGTAATTAGAATGGTATTCCCAGCCTTTGAGGCCTTTCAGGACCGCCTAACAAAAAACTTGCAGGAGATGAATAATCCCGAAGGACAAACTCCCCGTCCCGAGTGAGGACCGGGACAGAAAGCAGCGCTGGGCCGGGGCGGGGGGGGGGGGCACAGTGGGGGCACCCACGCGTGTGCAGGGCCGGCCCTGCCCGCACCCCCCCCCACCGTCCCTGGGGGCGCTGGGGGTCGGTGGGGTCGGTGCAGCCGCTCGCCTCTTGTCCGGGGGTCACCCGGCGACACCGCTGTCCCCGTGTCCCCAAAGCTCCTTGCGGGGCACCAGGGTCCTTCCAGCCCTAAACCCCTTCGGGGGGGGCTCCCTCGGAAGCCCTGGGGGCAGGCACCGAGCCCTCCCCCCCTCCCCGCAGCACCTCGGGGCCACCGGGACCCCAAGCCCCGGCCACCCCCAGCCCTGTCCCCACCCCCCCCGGGACCCCGCTCCCCATGTGCCCGTCGAGCCGTCGAGGGGATGGCGCCACGGCCGCTCCTCTCGGCTCTCGTTGGCCAGCTGGCGATGACGACACGAGCCAAACTCGCCAGAATTGGCTCGGATTTATGACGTCACGGCCGCTCGACGGGGGTCCCCCGTCGGGGGTCCCGCCCCGGCACGGGAGACCGAGATTTTTTTAGGGGCGGGGGGGAGAAATGAGCCCCGACGGCTCTGCCTTGCCGGGACCGGGGGGGACACCCCGCCACCCGCCTGCTTCGCGTCCCCACGCGGCTCCGGAGGTTTGGGGAAAATATCACAGCTCCACACGTATAGAAAATAGATGTGGAAACGCAGGGAAAGTGGCTGCGGGATAATTAGCCTTCTTGATGTGGTTGGAGAGTTATCTAATCCAGAGGAGCCTCAAGGCATCATTACGGAGACAATATTTCAGGAAATCCAATTCATTGGAGCAAAAATATGACATTCATTTTGCTGGTTATGTTATTACAAATATCCTTCAAAGCCGACATTTCACGGCCTTCCCCCCCCCCCCCCCAAAAAAAAAAGAAAAAAAAAAGAAATAAAATAAAATAAAATGACCGGCCCGAGAGCCCCTAAGCTAGGGGCTGGGTACGAGGAGGAGGGTGCTGAGCCCGGCGGCAGAGGCTCCTCGCCTCCAGGAGCGGGGCTGGGGCGGGCGGGGGGGTGTCTGGGGGGTGGGGGGGGAGGATTTGAGGCTGGAGAGAGCTCCCGAGGGGGCACAGGGTTGAGGGGGGGGTCAGCCAGAAGCAGCGGCAAGGCGAGGGCAAGCCCCCCGGCCCCGACCGGCGGACACCGGCGCTGCAGCCGCCCGGCTCGGCGGAGGCTGCCCCGGCTTTGCCTTGCGCCGACGGTGCGCGCTATTTTCAGCTCCGCGCCGCCTTCCCGGGCGGCGGGCGGCGAGCAGAAAGGCTCTGCCTCGCCCGGTGGGGCTGCGGAGCCCCAGAGCTTTCCCTGAAACGCCGCTGGTGCCGCTGGTGCCGCTGGTGCCGCTGGTGCCACTGGTGCCACTGGTGCCACTGGTGCCACTGGTGCGCGGCGCGGAGCGGCGCTGCCGGGCGGTTCGCTGCCTCTTCCCCGCTGCCTGCGGCTCCCCCGGGGTTTCCCTGCCCGGCCCCGGCCCTTCCCACCTGTTTTAGTTTGGGGTCGGGGAGGGGGAAAGCGGGGCCGGAGCCGGAGGGGGTGCGGGTGTCCGTCGGTCTCTGCCGGCGCCGGGGATGTCCGGAGCGGCGACTTCCCAGCCCCTGTCAACGAAATCCGCCCCCCCGAGCGCCCCTCGACGCCCGCCCCGCGCCCCCCCCGCGCCCCGCAGCTCCCCCGGCCCACGCAGGGGCACGGACACGCGTGGCATCCCCCGCGGAAGGTTTTTTTTTTTCGGGGAAAAGACGGCGTTTCCCGTCCCTAGACGGCAGGGTCCGGGTGGCTCCGGCACACCGGGGCCGGGCCCGTCCCGCTGGGGCGACCGCGGGGGTCGCCCCCGAAGCGCGCCCATGCCGGCTCCCCCAGCTGCCGCCACGTCTCGGCTCCAAGTGGCAGCCCGGTTGTTTTGTTTAATTAAACTCAATGTCAGTGTTCATTTTCCGCCTGGCCGGGCAGCCCTGCCTTCGCCGGAGCCGCCGTGTTGGTTACAGATGTCAGGACGCCCCGTCGGGGCTGCGCCGAGCCCGTGGAGCCGCGTGGCGCCGGCCACGCGTGTCCGCGGCGGCGGGCTGGGCGCTGGAGGAGCAGGGAAGGGGCTTCCCTGGCAAAGCTGCCCCCCCCGCCTTCACCCGCACCTCGGTCCCGCGTGGGCAAGCAGCGTGGCGTTTCACCAGCTTTGTGACAGGGGCGCCCCCTCGGCCCCCTACGGAGCGCCCCCGTCCCCTGGCTGCGCAGGGACAGCAGGGCAGGGGGTGCTGCGGGCGGGCCGGGGGGGTCAGAGGCACTGTGCGGCTCTGGAGGGGGGCACAGGGGAAGGACAAGGAGCTGGAGAAATGTAGGTGCTGGGGGGGTAACACGGGATGGGGTCCGTGTAAGGTTTTGGGGAGCGGTCGTCTGGGAAACGTGGGAACAGGGTTTGGGAGCGGGGAGTTGGTGCCGTCCGGTGCTTTAGGAAAAGAGCCTCCTTCCGAGGTGCTGTGGGGGACAGAGATGCTCTGGGGACGAGCAGGGGACACTGAGGCACCCCCAAACCCACGGCAGCTCCAGGGATGAGCCACCCCATCCCCACAAGTGCCCCAGCCCAGGACAGGGCACAGGAGGGTGGCAGCGAGGGATGTGCCCTCCTGCCTGCCCGCACCCAGCAGAGCCCCCAGCCGGCTCCCCGTCAGCCCTCCCAGCAGCCAGGCACCTCTCTGCTCTTGATTTCCCCAATATTTTTCCAGCCCCTCTAAACCTGAGGCCCTGCACCCCCCAGGTGAGCGCCAGAGCTGCTCCCGTGCCGAGCGCCCAGCCGGAGCATCCGATGCCCTCTGCCTCTCCTGCTGAGACGAGCAGGGAATAATAAGTGCCCGGTCACCTTCTCCCTGCCATTCATGCTTTCACAGCCCCCTCTCTTATCCCCCTTCGTCAACTCTTTTGGCAGGCTGAAGAGCCCCAGCCTACTGAGTCCCTGCTCTGACCGCAGCTACCGCGCGTCTCCAGCCGCCGGCCTCCCCGTCCTTCCCCGCAGCCTCCCCGGCTCCTCTCCTGCCATCGCCACGCTTTGCTCTGCTCTTTCCCAGGTCATTTTGCCTCTTTGCCCCCCTGCCAGCTGGCGATGCGAGCTGTTCAAAGCCACGTCCACAGCCCGGAGCTCTCCCGCAGCCGCCTCGTTGTTGCGTGGGCAGCGGATTTGCGTTCTCCGTGCACGCTCACCACCGAATCCCCTTCTCATTTTAAGGCTTTTATCAGCGCAGAGCCCCTTCTATCCCCCTCCGCACAGTGCTAGGGCTGTACCAGCGCTGGATGTTGGCACTTGGCAGCTTCCTCCCTTTCCCCAGCCACTTCCGAGCCTCCCGAGCACCGCGCTCCTGCGCCGCGGAGGCTCCCGCGGTGACCCCTCCGCTGCGGGAGCCCCAGGTTTTGTTACGCCACTTTGTCTCCTAACTTTTAACCGGTTATTCATTCCCGAGCTGCTTTTCAAACTTCCCTTCTCAGCAACGGGACCGGCCTTATTTACCAAACAATCAGGTTTATTGCTGTTTCTACTCATTCTTTGTTACAATTTCTATCTGTTTTCCCCATTAAACTCGGGACGTTGTGATTTTCCGGACCCCCCGTCGAGCCCTTTTTCGGAAGTTGGCTATCCTCCATTCCTATTTACAAAGACCGATTCACACAGGAGGCTATGCTCCAGCTACTGAAATAGCCATTTCATATTTAAGTCCTTCCAAAACTCCTGTGGAAATCTCATCTTTTGTCGCTATTTATTTCTGTGGGAGCAGCTTCTGCGACCTTTTCCACCACTACCTGGCCTGCGAGCGCACCCAGCTCCCGTAAGAAAGCCTCCTGTGGGGGAATTTCTTTAAGGTCTTGTGAGCAATTGCCAGGGCAGGGGATTCATCTGGTTTCCTTCTTCGGCTGCCCGGCTGCCACCACCCAGCCCTGCCTGCACGGCCACCTCTGGGGCTTTTTATTTGCCATTGGCAAATTGTTCCCGGGAAGCTCTTTGTCCTGCCTTGCGGTTTTACATCCGTGCTGGGCGTTGCTGCTCCTCCGGATTTTCCCCAGTTCCTGCATTTTCAGGGCACGTGTTTGCTTCTGCTCTTCTGTTTGACTGCGAGATTTCTCCGGGTGGCCTTAAATCCGCATTGGCCCACAGCATGTTTGTTATAATGTGGGATTTGGATGGGCTCCCGTCTCCTTGCCCATGTCCCAAAACCCTGTGGGCACTGATGGGTGCCGGTCCCACACATTTTGGGCAGTTCCTGCCCTTGCTGCTCCTTTCCCCCCTGCCACAGCCACCGTCCCCACCCCAGCGTCACCTCCAGGCTTGGCACGGAGCATTCTGGGGACCTTTACAAACCCACAACCATGCACCTGCCCCATCCATGTAGGGGGGATTTACACCCCGATCACCCCTTTGGGTGTTGGCAGGGTACAGGCCATGCCTGCTAGCCCCGATTTCAAGGCGGTCATCAAATCCCGGGAGGGCGACGGCGGGGCAGCGGCAGGAGAGGCGCGGGGCCGGCGGCGCGGAGCGGAGCGAGCCCCTTGGCAAGCGTCCATCCCACCGCCTGCTGGAGGTGCAGGTGGAAACGCCTCGGAAGAGAAAAACGCACCCGCAGCAGCGGGCCCGGCGTTATTGAAGCCGCTCGTAAACAAAGCCACTTGAGTGGAGAGTATTCAGGGAGCCCAACAGCCGCAGGAAACTATAATTACGTTTAAATATTGTTAGCGTCATTATCTTTTATCCGCGATCAGATTAAAACAATTATGGGCATTTTCAGGAATTGTCCTGGCATTCTCTTGACCGGCGTTATCTGTCAGGCAGGAAATGTGATTTTCTCCCCGCGTGCTGGGAGAGGCGCCAGCAGCCGCGCGGTCCCCGGCACACCGGGAGGAGCCGGCAGCCCGTGCGAATTCCCGTTTTATGGAGAAAACTTCCCTCATCCCGTTCCCATTTGTAGGGCACGAGCCGCTCCTTCCCCATCGCTCCCTTTCCAGCCTCTTGCTCTGGGTTGTGCAGCCCGGGTCCCCTGCCCGGGTGGCAGGGTGGGGACGGAGGGGGACGTGGTCCCGTGCCATCGCCTCTGCCGGCGGCGGTGGCGGCGTGCCGGAGCGGGTGGGCTTGGCAAACACGGCTCCGTGCCTGAAAGCCGTGGTGAGCAATTTACCCGAGGAACTCATTTCAGGAGATCTAGTCTAAGTTAATTAAAGATGGCTGGCTGGGGTCATCGCCTTGGCAACAATTAAGGGCAGGAAAGACGCCTCATTAGTAATAGTTTTTAACAAAAACCATAATTTTTCATATCAGGACAATTGCTGGCACACAAGGTGGGGGGGATGAGGATGCTTTGCTCTCTGTCCGTCTGTCTGTCCCCACCACGGCTGCTGGTTACCCACAGGGCAGGACAGGGACCCTCGGCCATCGCCACCCCGAGGCTTCCCGAGCATCCTGGCCTTGGACAGGGCCTGGGGCGGCTGCTGGTGGCAGTGCCACCCCCGCCACCACCACGGCTCCATTCCTCCAGCTGTGCCCTTTTTTTTCCTTTTTTCCCTTTTTTCTCCCCCCCCCCCCACCTTTGTAATCCAGAAATCTTAATGCCTCTGCCTACTAATGCCAGGCTGGGCAGAGTAGCTTTATTTTCTACTTAATTAACTGTCATCCTGTGATTGATCAATTAATGATGGAGCCATCACGGTAATGCTCTGGGAGCTGGTGCACGAGGGCCAGGCCGAGGCAGGCGCTCGCCTCCCCGCTCCTACCTGCCCCGGTGCCTGGGCACGCTGCCCTAAATCCTGCCCTGACAGCAAAGGTGATGGGGGCAGCCCTTTCCCCCAGTAGTTTTGGCCCTCTGCAGGGCAGCAGCAGGAGGACCAGGGCCCAGGAGCGATGCTCCTGCCCTGTTATCCCCAGCTGGGCAGCGGGGGGTCGCGTCCTCCTCCTCTTCCTCCTCTGCCTCCTCCTCCGCCTCCTTCTCCTCCACCTCCAAAGTTGCACAAATGGCTCAAACAGGAGGGATAAATATAAACTCCATTCAGATATCCATAGAAACAGAGCTGGAGATGGAAGACCCCATGCAGCTAGAACCTTCCTCCTCCTTCCCACACACTGACATTCCCAGCGTTATTCCAGAGCCCTTTACAAAACCAGGCGGGCTGGGCAGGGGCCAACAGCGATCGCCACCAAGGTGCTGCTGGAGAAACCCCGGAATCGGGGAGCGCTGCTCCCGCTGGATAATTTATCCATCGCCGTAACAAACAACAAAAAAATAATCAGCGTTGTGCTCTAAAAGCTGTGAATCCACTCGGCGTGGATCTGCCCGCTTGCACGCGCGTGTGCACGGGTAAAGCGGGCGCACCACAAGCGCGGCGCGAGTCCCGCCGGCTAATTGCTGCTTCTCTCCTGCTCCGAAAAGTGCTGAGGTACAGATCCGACGGGCTAAAGGCACCTGGCGTATTGTGCACCAGCCCGTCCCCGCCGCCCAACAGGTGCTGAATACGGCCCCAACACGGCCCAGCCGGGTACCTGCACCCACAGCACCGCCGCGTGTGTCTGTGCATCGGGGACAGCTCTTAGGTGTTTAGCCAGGCGAGGCGCCCCTAAACCCTGCTGGCTGGTCAAAAGGGACTAAAACCACGGTGCAGGCAAGCAGCCGCTCCTGCGGGCTGCCCCAGCAGCTCTTGTCCTGCAGGAGCTGCGCATTGAGCTGTTTGTCTCACTGCAGCGCTGCGCACACCCCCAGGCCCACACGCGTACACACACATATATATATATATATATATAGTCACGCGCGGACAGCCGGCATGGAACCTTACATAGTGTCGCAAACATAATGCTATTTTTCGAGTTAAAGCTCCAAATTGTTCATCGGAGATGACACACGCTGCGCGTTCGGGGCCGAGAATAGGCCAGGCTTGGAAGCAGCTCTGGAAAATATCAACGCCATCAGCACCTCCTTGCTTCCCAAACCCAGTCAGACGCAATTCCCGCTGCCGATAATGCACATCTATGGAGAGGAGATGTTGGAAGAGGCAAATCGAAGCAGCAAAAGCGGTCTCTTTTCATAGCCCCAGCTGCTGAGATGCTGGCAAGGCCCCGGCTGTCCGAGCCCTCCCAGGCTTGCTCTCCCTTCCCACTGGAGGTCTGGCGTGGAGGCCAGCACGGCACAAAGGCTGTGATGGTTTGAAGATAAGGTCCCCCACAACGAACCTGGTGGCTGAATTCAACCCCTGGCTGTCTTTGGGTTGGGACCGGAGCCTTTTCTCGGTGCCTGCAGGCTCTGGGTGCCCAGCAGTGCCCAGACGCTCGTGGCCAGGAGGAGCAGCAGGGACAAAGCTCCCGTGGTTGTGCAGAGCCTAAAAAATATCCGGGGCTTGGGCAGCGAGGGGCTTTGTGCAGCGTGCCGTGGTGTGGGACAGGATGGGGAGAGGGTGGCAAAGCAAGTCTCCCTGTTGGGGAGCACTGAGAGAAAAAGGAGGGGTAGGTAGCTGGAAAAAATGAGTACGTATTTACAAAAGCAGCGGCTGAGCATCCTCAGGGCTTCACCAGCTCCTCTCCCCTGGTTGCATCCTGGTTGTGGGGCCTTGGTGCACAACCGAGCATAGTATATGCATACCATAAGTATATGATCATGTACTTAGGGGTTTTTAGCTAAGAAAAGTCAGGTTAAAATACTAGCCTACCATGCTCACGCTTAAAGACATTTGCAGCAGCCACCACTGAAGCCGGGTTAAGAATACCAGCTTTACAGGCAACTGGAAAATGCGGGAATTGAAGGTTTCGAGTGGTTTAGTGAATCTCTTGATAAATTAAAACATTTTTAACGTGCACAAGAGCAGACCTACGTCCCGAATTTCCACGTGCTGGAAACAGACTCCCCCTGTGCAGCTGCCGGGGCTGCCCCCGTGGCTGCTGGTCCCGGGAGCACCGTGGCCGTGCGGGAGGAGCGCAGCACCCGGGGCCGCCGTGCCCGCCGTGCCCTGACCCTGTGCATTGTGGCCGGCTTGTAAAGATGCTCCGAGATGGAGCTGGAGCCATTTAAAACCAATTAATAAGCAGTAAACTGCCCCGGCCCTCGCTGTTCATTAGGCAACCACAAAGAAACTTTATTTTAGAGTTGCAGCCCTTTTTTTTTTTTTTTTTTTTTTTTTTTGAGAAGGAAACTTTTTAAATATGTAATTGGCTCTGGGAACCAGGACCCAAAGGGGTTGCAAAAGCAAGGGAAGCAATTGCCTTAATCAGTCCAAGATCCCTGATTTATTTATGTATTTATTTCTATTTCAAAGCGGTGCTGCTCATCATATCAGGGCCTTTAGAAGCACAATTATTCTCTCGACGGAAGACCTAACCTAGGCTGTGATTATTTGCCTTGCTGAAAGGCAGCGTGCACCCCCCCCCAGCCATCGTCCCCCCCCCCCCCCAGCTGAGCGATTTCGGAGCCCCCAGCCAGCCTTCCCCCGCCAAACCGCCCCTGCCAGCACGCGGCGGAGCTCCGCGGCTTCAAAGGCCGGTGCAAATGTTAACTAAATAACGCTTCTTTATTCATCTCCTTTGGCCGCTTCTCGAGTTGCGTGAGATAAACGGGCGCCCGTCCTCGCGGCTCAAACAAGGCACCCGAGGTCACCCGCGAACCCAGCCGGGGCTGCCTCGGCTCGGAAACCCGGTGGGTTTCGTACCGGGGAGCCTGGCTCGTGCCATGAGAAGTGTTTTGTTTAACCGGTGGGAGAGGAGCGGGGCGGGATGCGGAGGGGGTGAGCTGCCAGGCAGGGCCTGCCAAGGCTGAGCGTGTTCGGGAGATGGAAGAAAATGAGGGGAAATGGGAAAAAGCAGAAACTGGGATGCTCGCAATGGGGCGAGGCCCCTCGGAGCCCAGCCAGCCCTGTCTGTAGGGTCAGGGTTTTGGGGGCCAGTGCTGGCATTTTGCACACATTATCAGGGCGGGGGGGACTTGCATTTTCCCCACCGGCTGCAAATTTTGTCCACCAGCATCCCCATCCCCACGCGCACCCCGTCCCTGGGAAGTCACCGTGCCGGGGCTCGCGGCGATGCCACACCGGGCACGGGCTCGCGAGAAATTCTCCTTTGCCCTCCCCCCCCCCCCCCAACTCCCGCAATGCATATTTTGTGGACGTTTAATTGGCTGCAATTATTAACTAGCACGGACACTGGAAACCTGCCAGTCAGGAAAATAATGAACCGTTTTAATACAAATTCAGCCCGTAAACAAATGCGGCTGCCAGCGCCGCTGCGGCCGCCTGGTGCTCGGCGGAGATGCTCCAGGAGGGGGTTTGCCTTGGTGGGGACCCGGGGTGGGGAACCCTCCATCCCCATGGGACCACGCGTGTCCTCGTCCCCACGGGGACTCCACGTCCCCCCGGAACGGTACCTGCACCCCCGGGCATCCCCAGAGCATCCCTTGAGGTGCAGAGCCCAGGCCTGGGGAGGGTGCTCAGCATCATCCCCATTCATGCGGGGATGAAGCCGCAGGAACCCCCCCAGCAGAAGGTGCCTGTGCACCCCCGAGCTCTCCCTAAACATTTCTGCCCAGAAAAATATTCCTACCAAGGTGTGGAGATCGGCTCTGCCTACTTTTGATTTATTCCAAAATTCTCAATTCTCTATGCTTCTAAAAATTTTTTCTCTTTCTCTCTCTCTCTCTTTTTTTTTTTTTTTTAGTAAAATGGGCTGATGTTCCTTTTAACTTTCAGTAATTTGTAGAAATTAAAAAAAAAAATCATTTGCTACGCGACCCAGATTTTAATAGCACTCTGAAATTAATGTCTCGGGGCTTTGTTTTATTTTTTAATTTTTTTTTTTTTTGGATGAACTCACTCCCTGAATGGTGAAAAACCTCTCAAATCTGGATCATGAAAGTAGTTCTGAATTGTTTTCCTGATTTTTTAAAATACGTCTGACAAATTAATTGTTCTGTATCTGAATGGAGATGAAAATCCTCTTCCTCTTGCACGTAGTTCGCAGAAGCATATTTTAGCATTATAAAATAAAGCTAAATTTTATAAAACAGAGAGATTTTCAAAATCTAAATTACTGAAGAGGTGGAGCTGTGTTTCTCTGTTCTCAGGGACATGTGTGTAAAAAGGCATTTTTCCATGTTGTCTAGGCTGAGAATATTGATGCCTGCCTTCACAAGTGACTCCTTCCCCTGAATTAAGCAACAAGGTAGTAAAGATACAGCATTTATAAGCCAAAAAAGCAGGCACAATTTATTAAACAGCTACAATGTGACAATAAATAATTTTAATGTCAATCAAAATCTGATTATTGTCACTGAAATTTGGATTGAAAAGATAAAAGCCTGAAAAGGAGAACTGAAATCAAAACCGCAGAGAAGATTCCAATATCTTTGTTCCTTGCGATAAATATTTTGGGTGATGATTTAAAACAGATAATTCTTAATTTTTTGGGGGAAAAAGGTTGAATGCGATAGGCTTTTAAGAAAGGCGGTAAGAAAATATACACAGGTTTGGGAGGCAGTGAGAAGAGCTTTTTTTTTAATATTTTTTTTTTTGAAAAAAAAAAGACAAGAGAAAACAAACATTATTATTATTTTTTTTTAATTGAAAAAGACTGGTTTTAAAAATTTTCTGTTGACTGCAGGGCAATGGTGGGAGAGGGATGGCTCGCACTCGCTGTACAATATTCCCCCTCCGTCCTCCCAGCTTGGCAAAAACAAACAAACCACCCATAAAAACCCTGGGGACGCGCTGGCCGAAGCCCAGGCTCTCTGGGTGAAAAAGCCCCGAATTAGGGCCACGCATTTATCCGTGCAGCAAAACTTCAAACGGCCGGGGAGCCCCTGCTGCTGCGGGGCCGCGCCGCCACCGCAGCCCGGGCTCGGGGACGAAGGATGCTGGCGGCTGGGGACACGGCGTGCCGGCAGCTGGGGTGGCAAACGCCGGCCATTTCTGCTCGGAAATCATTTTTTGTAGGGGAAATAGAGGTGGTTTTTAAATACTGGGGGGAAACGGTGTGATTTCCAGCAGCTTTTTGGGTGCTGCGTGTGTGGGGTAGTGAAAAAATGATTTCCCTCGCTGTGAGCTTGTCAGAGCTGAGGCCAAGGATGCAGCTGCTGGGAGGCATCCGCATCACCCTCTTTTACCCCAAAATGAGGATGCTGAGGGTGCTGCGGGGAGGATCCTTGGCATCCCTGGGGCGCCGCAGGGTGCTGCAGGGCTGGTGGGCTCTGCTTGCTGCCCTTGAGGGGCCGGGCGAGACCCTCCAGGAAGGAGAAGGGTGCCCTGCATCGCCCAGCTTTCCCCTGCACGCCTGGGCAGCAGCTATGGCTTGGCACCATGTTCAAATGACGTCTAATTTGGGGACATAAAATGCTAATATTTAACAGAGTGGCTAAGGTCGGAATCCTCCGTGCACCGTTTCAGGCATTCAGTTTTATTCTGCACCCCAACCATGCCTAACTCTTCCTTCAGACATACTCCCAATTATTATTATTATTATTATTGCAAGGATTTAGGGGCACTACACAAATATGTGCACCTGTGAATATATATCTGTATCTGGGTAGCCAATATTGGCTCAACCCCTGGCAGCAGAGCCCGTGGGTTTGGAGGTTTGGGGATGTCCAAGTGTGTCCCCAGAGCGGCTGATGGATGGACGAGGAGGAACCGGGCGGTTTTAATCAGCGTGTGCGCCGCAATAGTTGGGTGAGGAAGGGACCTGACACCCGGATCCTGTATTTGTTATAAATCACACCCATAAAAGCAGGGAGGGGGAAAAAAAAAAATTAAATCGAGGGGGGAATCGCGATGCTTTCAGTGCCAACTCACTCCCCGAGCTGGAACAAAGCTTTGCCAGCCCAGGAATAAATGACGCCGCACCTAATGGCTCTTATCCCTTCCCCGGTGCCTCCGACGAGGCAGCTGTAGGGGTTTAGAGATTCGGAGGTGATAGGAGGCGGCGTCCGGGCCTGGTGCTGGTTTTACCGGCGTAGGTGCTGGGACTGGCGGTGGGGCCGGGAGAGGGGCTCGGCCCCGGGTCCCCGCTCGCCCCGGCTGTGCAGCCGCCGGGCTCCTCTCTCTGCTCAATTGCACAGCGCACAAATGGAATCGCTCTCCTCGCTGTGTTTGTGGCCACGGGAGTGGAAGAATTACATCGGGCTGAAAATAGTATTTACTTTTACTGATTGAAAAATAGATGTTTGAAAAAAAAATGCAAAAGCAGGAATTGAAACTATAATTACAACAAACCGTATGTAAACTCCCAGGTAAACACTGATTATACTGTGTCATTTCAGCCAGACTTTATTAGCAAGGGAAGAGAATCTTCTCTCTCTCTGCCTGCGGCGGATGTGGTGTGTAGGATCCCACCGCCTGCCATTTGCAGAGCACTTTTCACCCTAAAAAATCCCACGTTTACGGCCTGATCCCGCATGGCTCTCGTCACCCCAGCTCCCTCGGAGGAGCCGTGCCGTCGCCTTGTGCACGTGCATGGGCGCAGCATGGGGCTGCGGCGCGGGGGCCTTGGGGGGAGGCTGGGAAGCGGGCAGCGGGTGCTGGGGGGATGAGGAACTTGGAATGGGGTCCTGAGGGGTGGGGTGGGGTAGGGTAGGGTGGGATGGGGTGGGGTGGGGTGGGGTGGGGTGGGGGCGTGGGGTGGGGTGGGATGGGATGGGATGGGGTGGGGTGGGGTGGGATGGGGTGGGATGGGGTAGAGTAGGGTGGGATGGGATGGGGTTGGATGGGATGGGGTCAGATGGGATGGGGTGGGATGCCCCAGCTGCAGGATCCCCTTTCCCACAGGCACCACCCAAGCACCCGTGGGCCTGGTGGGACCCATCCCTGGGGAAAGGCCGGTGCCAGCCGCAGGGCCCCCCGTGCAGCTCCCCATCGCTCAGCCACACACCACTCCTCGTCCCTGGGTTAGGCACCGTCTCCCCTTGCTCGCTGGCTCCACACCCAGCCCCAAACCTCCAGGATTTCCCCTCTCCCCTGGGCCCCACCGGTGCCGGGGGCTGCGGCCCCCGCTGCCCCCCGGGGCAGTGCCAGGCAGCCGGGGGGACGCCGCAGCACCCCTCCGCCACCTCGGGCCGCCCGGCCTCCTGCTCCCCCTGCTCTCCGACCTTCGGGGGGGAGCTTTGGGGTGGCGGTGGGGTATGGGGGACACACACACACACACACACAACGAGAAAAACACGGGGAGCTCCAGGTAGCTCTTACACAACAGCGCTGCGGGCCCGGCGGCGCCTACAGCTTTGCCATAGTGGCACCCTGTGGCAAAAGGCGTTACTGCAGGCCTCGGGGGGGGGGACACACACACACACACACGGGGAGGGGGGCTTGGGGAGGGGGACAAGGCCCCTGGGGAAGGGGAGAGAGGGGCTGCTGCCCCCCCGGGGGGCTGGGGCAGGGGGGGGGCTGCTCTTTGTCTGCCCGCCGCCCTCCCGCCACGGCTCCCGGCGTCTGCCACCGGCAGGAGAGGGGGGCGAGGAGAAGGCCGAGCTGCCGAGAAGGGCCGGGGGGAGTTATTGACACAGAGGGCACGCTGCTAAAAATCAAATCTCTCCCTCGCTCCGGCAGTGTTGACAGAAGAGGATGGGCAGGAGATATCAGCGGCACACACGCGCGTCCCGGGAGAGGGCGCAGGACGGCGGGCATCGCGCTGCAGCGAGTGCGGGTGCAGGAAGGCTCTGCCCAGGATCTCTGCAGGAAAGAAACCCAAAACCCTGTTTGGAAGCTGGGGTGCACCCCCTGAAACCCCCACCCCACCGGGCACCGCCGGGGAGCCAGCAGCAGAAAATCTCCCCCGACTGCGGGCTGAGCCGTGGGGGCTGTCACCAGAGCTTTGGCTGCCCAGTCCTTCCAAAAAAGAGATGTGGAAGAAGAGAAACGGGACTCCTCCGCACTGGGGGGCTTGGTGCAGGGATGCTTCCCCCCCGTGGGCCCTCTTGGCTGTGCCAGATGTCACCCCACGCACAATTGCTCCGTCACCTAGAGTAGAGGCCTGCAGGTTATAGGTGTGAAGCAAAAACAACCTGGGCTCGTATGAGAGAGGAAAACCCATTTCTGGAACACCTCCAGGTTCAAGCCAGGGCACCAGGCAGGTGTTTCTAGAGAGGAATTGGACTTTACATGGATTGCAGGGACAGTCAGGGTTTAAACAGTTGGTGCTGAAGAAGTTCTGGGAGGGATGGAGTTGGGTCTGACCTCCACTTGAGATACTTGGGTGAGGAAGGGGTGCAGGAAGGCCGGGGCTGCCTGCAAAGCCTGCCCCTACAAGCTGCATCCCTCTTTCCCCAAACATGCATTTCTAGACCTCAGCAAATGCGAGGAAGGGGGGGGGGGGGGTGAGGAGTGGGCCCTCTCCAGGCATTAACCAGGTCCGTGGCTGTGTGACTTTGCCCCAGGGCTTCCCAGATGTCAGCCACCTCCCAGAAAAAAACATCGGGGAAGAAAGGGGAAATAAAACCCTGTGCGAGCAGCGCAGGACAAGCCCCCGGTTTGCCTTGTTCCTGCTGTCTCTGAAGGCTCGGTTGACCCCCTTTTGGGGAGTCCTGATATGAACCCCAAATACAAAGCAAACACCACATGGGGGCCCTCATTTCGCCTGCAGACCGGGGCACCCCCAGCCCCAGTTCCCACAGCAGCAGGAGCAGTGGGTGCAGACCCCTGTAGGTCCCCCCCAGGGGCACCACGGTCACCCCATTGCAGCCCCTGGTCCTGGTGAGGGTGGGCACCAGGAGCAAGAGGTGTCCCAGCCCTTCCCTGGGGTGACCACGCCATCCCCACACCCTCCCTTGTCCCATCTGGCTGTCTTTGGGCTCGTGGCCCCCCTCCACCCCCAAGCTCAGCACCCCTTTCTGCTATTAACACCCTCTGGCTCTCCGCACACCTGCAGACAATCGGGTCCCCAGCCACCTCCACCTTCCCCCCGCCTCAAAAGCTCCCCTCAGCTGTCTTTAAGCCGTATCTGAAATATGCGGTATGTAGGAGGAGAAATTCAGTCTGACAGCAGTTTAAAACACTGCACTACTTGGCAGATTTAAATGCTATTTTAAATATAAGCTATGACACAACGGACAAAAATAGCATTGAAAATACCCTGTCATGTTCCATATTGCGAGGAGTAGAGAAGCAGACCAGGCTAGAAAGGAGCAGAGAAAGAGGCCAGATGGAGAGGAGAGGTTATTTTGTTTGTTTTAAAGAAACTGGATAAATGTATTTTGTATGTGACTGGGTAAATGTGTTTTATGGAGCATGGAGCCAAAAAATAAAAAATAAATAAACCTTCGCATGAAAATCTACGTGTTGTATTCCATGTGGGATCTGCCAAGCAGGTTTGCTGGTAAATAATTGGGGCGAGGATGTATTTATTACACGGCTGTGTTGGTAATACTCAACACCAGCAGCCACCGGGCTGCTATTGGATTGCACTTGGTCACCTCTGAGCCTTTTCTCCCTCTTTATTTATCCACGATTTAATAGGAATTTGATCTGCCCAAGAAAAAAGGCGCCCTGAAATAGCTGGAAGTGACGTTAACTTGCAGCCCCGCAGCCGGGCGCTGTGGGACATGGGGCGGTTTTCCTGGGTGTTCTCCCAAACACGGGCACACCTGCGGCCGGGGAGGCGAGCCCTGGCCACCTGCTGAGGTCAGGAAACCTGCTCACACCAGGGGAAGGACGGAGCCAACGAGCAGGGGAGCTCATTTATCACACTGCTAGGCCGGGGGTGCTGCCACGGGGCTGTGGGGGGGACGAAGGATGGGGCTGAGCCACCGCTGATGCCCCGGGGTGTGTGTGTATGCTGGCAGATGCCGGGCACTGGTGTGGCTGCAGAGAGCCCGTGTGGCTCTCTGTTGGTGCGGGTGCCAAGCGCTGTGGCCACCTGGGCCCCCAGGGCATGGAGCTGCAGGGGGAGGCTTCTCCTTCTCTGCCCTTTCCGAATCAAAATGCTGCGCTCTTCTCCCAGCACCTCATTGCCACGCGCAGGGCAGGATGTGTTACATCCGCCCCTCTTTGGTCTTCTGCTGGAGGGGCAGAGTTTGGCCATGCAAAAACCCCCGGTGTGGTCGCTCCATCCCCAGGGCCAAAGCAGAGGCAGGGCAGGGCCGGCACCCTGCAAAAAGCAGCCTGCAGGAGGGGCTTTTTGGGGCAGCGCGGCGTGGCTCGGAAACAGCATCACTGCTCCCAGCACCAGGCAGGGAGCGAGAGGGAAGAAAGCTGGCTAAGCTCCCAGAGCATTACCGTGACCTTCACCAGCTCAAGGCTAAGGCAACTGTCAGGGAAGGGCAGCCACGCCGCTGCATCTTAATAAAGATTTCGGAGACCTCCCAGTCGCCTCAGAAGCCCCCTGGAGCTGGGATTTGGCCCTGGGGCTCCCCAGGGCTCAGCACGATGGCCAGGGCACTGCAGCCACGCGGGTACAAAGGGCAGCAGAGGTGCTGAGCAGGGATGGGACGTGTCACCATGGCCTGCGTGGCCACCCTGCAGCCAGAAATGTCCCCCCAGGTGCACTGCAAGCCCTGAGCACACGGCACTGATGGTGCCCAGGCTTGGGCAGGTAGCAAGGGGCTCGGAGCTGCGTGCCGGAGCGGTGGCCGGTGGCATCGCCATCCTGCCTCCTCCTGCCGCCCTGCCCAGCTGCAGCGGCAGCTCCGCTCCCTCCCTCGCTCTTTGTTAAGCGCTGAATTCATCTGACAACTCAAAGAGGGGAGAGACCTCGCGGCCGCAGCGGCCGCAGCGGTTCCCCGGCTCCCCCTCTGCCCTCATTTGCAATGCTTGAGTGGGGATTTCTCTATTTACTAAGCTAACAATGTGGGTTCCCAGGGCCGGGGCTGATGATGACATCCCGGCGCTGGTGGGTGGTGGGGCCGGGGGGGGATTGCATAATGCCGAGGCAGGCGTGGGAAACCCAAGCATCTGCGAGAAAAGTCGCTGCCAGCCGCTTTGAGCGGGGCTCAAAGGGCTCCCGGGGACCCGGTGCCGAGGGCCTGGCGTGGGAGAGGCTGGGGGCTGCCGCCCTGCGCCCCGGCCCGGGCCCTGCCGCCGCCACCGGCTCTGTCCCCGGAAGGGTTAAGGCGGGCCGCGGGGTCTGCTCATTACAGGGCGAAGGGGGAGATGGCACTTGCAAATCCCTCAATTACCCGGGCCAGAAGGCTGCTCAGGAAGAGCTTTATTAACGGTCGCCGTCTTCATTAACCGCTTCTCCACAGCTGCCTAATTACGGCCGCCATTAGACTTCGCGGGGTCTCCCCACCACCGCCCTGACCCCCCGGCCCCCTGATTAACCTTAATTACCCCTCCTTGGCTGGGCGCTCACCTGAGCGGGGCCGAGGCCGGGGGCTGCCTAATTGCGGGCGTCCCCGGCGGGGGCGCGGGGAGGGGGCCGGAGGCGGCCGGCGGCCGCCCGCCCGCTGCACGCCAGATGTTCGGGGCTGAAAAGCGGAGGGCTGCCCTCGCACTGAGCTAAGAGGCGGCAATGAGATCGGTAGCAGGGCATTGAGGGAGGCGGTGAAAGGGTTTCCCACCTGAGCCGATTGGGGCCGAGCGGGGTTTGCTGGCGAGGGAAGGCCGGGGACGAGGGACGCGGTGCTGATGTTTGTCCCCGCTCGGCGTCGGGATGTTGTGGGTCCTCCTCCTCGCTCCTCTCCTCCCGTCGGGCTGTGGGGCTTGGGGATGTCACCTGGGCCTGAAGGGACATCCAGCCCTGGAGGTGGCCTTACGGCGTGTGTCCGTGTTAAATATTTCGGGCTGTCCCTTGCTGCAAGGCCATGGTCGCAGTGGAGGCCACAGCAGGGTGACACCCAGAGCCCTGCAGCTCTCCCACCCATGGGTGCAGCCACCCCCTCCCTGGAGGAGCCCTGAGCACCCCAGACGAGCCTCAGGACACCCCAATCTTCTCGTGGTGGCCCGTTCACCATCTGCATGCCCGGGCGTACCTCCTGGGGACCCGGCGTGACCTGGCGCAGTGATGCTGCTTGCGGCCACCAAACCAGCACGGACGGCAGCGGGGGGGCCCAGGCGGGTGGGGATGGCCCAGCCCGAGGGCCCCGCACCCCCCAACCGCCCCTGCCCTCCGGGGCCTCCTCCCCGAGGAGCTGCCACAAAGCCGCCGCCGCCGCTTTTCTTCTCTCTCTCGCCGAACGCGGCGAAGCACAGCTCCTTGGATGCAGGGAAAATGGAGCCTCTTTCTCCATCTCCCGCTCGGCGAGATGCCCCCACCACCTTCTTCTGCCACCCCCCCAGCCCCCAACACACACCTCCCTTTTGGGAGCAAAAAAAATAGATAATAAAGTTCTTATTTCCACCACATTTGCCATTTCCTGGTCTAAGTAAAGAGTGTCATAAGAGTGACAAGCTAAAAGCCACTGATTACTGTGGATTCATGGCATTTATTCTCCTCGTGAAAAGAGCAAACATCAGAAATAATGTGGTCCGGCCTGCCTCAGAGCCTAACCCTGCAATTAATCAGCATTCATGTGCAGAAGGTGCACGAGCATCTGATATGCAGAGAGGGAGTAATTAAAGGCAGATGCAATCTCTGCTTCCCGCGGGCCTGGGGAGGGCAGTGCAGCCCCCGCCGGGTGCAGCGCCCCAAACTCGTCCCCCTCTCCCCCGCTGCTCCTGCTCGCCCTTCTGCTGCCTCGGCCGGAGGCTTTGGGGATGAGCTCTCCTCCGTTGTAGGAGCAGGATTAGAGACCCCCAGCCCACGCCGCGTCCGTGGCAGCGCTGCGTGCAACTCTCCATCCGAGTGCTGCATTCCTGCTCCCTCCCATCTTTTACAAATGACGTGGCCATGGCCCGAAACCCCCGAGGGGCGCGGGGCCGCTCGCCTAGCAAAGCGAGCGGGAGGATTTGGGGAAGCCGGTATTTAGCCGAGCTTCCGATGCCTTGAACCCTGACACAGCTCGGTGACACCGTGAGGAGGGGGTGAGGTCCCTGGGGATTGCTCCGGGCTGGGGCTTGCCCGGGACTATCAGTGGCCTCCTCCCGCCAGGGTCTGCACCGCTGCTCCCGCTGATCCTGTCGAGACCTTTAATCCGTGGGGGATCAGCAAATTAATCCACTAAAGCATGAAGGGCCTGAGCTGTGTTTAATCGCTCCCTTTTGTGTCAGGGGACGGCTAAATGACCATACAAGAGAAAAACCCACAGAAGGGTCAGAGGGGAGGCGGTGGGCGATTAACCCCCGTCACCTCCCCGCCGGCTGCGGCGCGGGGCGAGACGGGACTGACCCCGTGCGCAGCCTGGTCCCCGTGTCCCCGGGATGCTGGCGGTGGGTGCGCCATGCTCCGCAGCCCCCAGCGGCACGGCCACGAGCTGCCCATCCTTGGGTGAGACGAGCTGCGAGAGGTCTCAGCCCAGCTCCCAGCGGACGAGCTCTTATCACGGCAATTACCCCCCAACGCGCCCTTCGGGAGCTATTTCGGCCGAGGGGTCAGCAGCAGCGGTGACGGGGGCCGCATCCTCTCTGTGCCCCCGGGGAGGAGGAGCTGCAGCGAGCAGAAGCCTGCTGGATCGTGCCAGCGTGTGGTTGAGCGCAGCAAGCGCTCGCAGCCAGCACCCTTCAAAAATATTGCTCGGGGAACAAGTGACACCGCCTCCCCCTCGGTGTCCTCGCACCCCAACGCCCTCGCCCCAGCAGGGGCGGCCACGCCAGCCTGGGTGCTGCACCCCCCCCCCCCCCCCGCCTCAGCCCTCCTTCCCCCCCCCAGTTTGCTTCAAAAGGAGAATAACCTGCAATATATATATATTTTTTTTCCTTTCTGGAAACTAATGGACTCCTTAAATAGCAAAAATTGCACCCTGTAATTAAGATCTTGCTTTTTAAATGATTAATCATTCTAACCCCTTCCAGCGGCATCCCACTTACTGCTGCTCTCATATTGAAATGCAGATCTGAGAGGGAGGGAGCCGAGCAGGTCTGCGGAGAGGAGCAATTAAATCTTCCAGCTGTCGCTGGCCCACCCCGTCCTCCTGCTTTTCGGGAAGCCCTGGGTGTTGTCCACGGGGCTCGCTCACAGCCCCACTCCGCATCCCCCCCGGTTTTGGCCCTCTGCTCTCTTCTCCCCACGTCCACCCCTCCTTTTTCTGTTGCCTCCTGCTTTCTGGGCTCAGAGGTACTTCCTCAGCGCAAGGTCCGGCCTTCCTTTCCTGTGGAAATGCTGGCGGTTCCCCCCAAAAGCCACCTGTCCTCCTCTTCCCAGGTGAAAGGGGGAAGGAGGACATCAGGGCCACGGAGAATTGGTGACGCCTGCACCAGGATACGCGGTGCTCCCAGGTCTCACCTCCTGCCCTTCTCTTGGTCACCCTCAGAACAGCACCTGGTCATAAAAAAATAAAATCCCACAAAAGGTGCTCATGAACATGGGCCACCTCCCTGCACAGGCTTCCCCGCAGCCTTGACGCATCGCCTCGCTCATCCACGCTTCCCTGGGACAAACCATGGGTTTCTTGTGAGAAAACTGCTCAGCTGTGTAGAAACCACAACCGAAAGTAGCCCGAAATCCCTCGTGCAGATCCTCCCCGGGCTGGAGGGAGCCCTTCAGGGGGTTTCTGTGAACACGCAGGTGGTTTCTCAGCCCGTCGTGCTGGACGAATGGGTGGGTGACAGTCAGCCAGGGTGCTGGCCTGCTGTCCCCTCCGGAGCAGGCTGCCACCGGCCGCAGGGGAAGGACCTGGGGTGTGCATTTTGGTTGTAATGTTCTCCAGCAAATCCCCCTTCCCGTCCTCCCCTCAAGCCATTGTATCTCAAGGGGTGAGGAGAGGGTGCAGAAGGCAACGCTGTGGTGAGGCCTAGTCTGGTTACAGCCCTTCGCCCTCATCCTGCCGTGGAGGTATCCCAGAGGGACAAGGTCCCTAGGTGCCTGGGCACCTTTCTCCACACAGAAGATCTCTTTGGTCTTCGTGGTCATCAGGATGGCTTGTAAGGGCATGAACAGCTCCGATCTGGGGCTTCATTCCCCGCAGCTAGAGCTCGGAGGCCTTATTGCTGTGACAAAATGGGGATCACAGCAGCAGAACGCATGACAAGCAGTGGGGAGCCGTGACTGCCCTCCCACAGGCCGCTCTTAGCACCACTCTCATGCAGCCTGGGCTCCCCAAAGCACCCGCTGGTCCTCGGGGATTTTGAAGCATTAAATGCCCGCTTTGCTGGTGTTTTGGCCTTGGTTTTGCTGGGAAAAGCCTTAAGCGGCCTGGCATGGAAAGACCCTCCAGAGCCCCAGCAGGAAAGTGGGAAAAATCCACCACGCTCCCTACTTACGGGTCCCCACTCCTCCGCACGGCCCCTTTCTTCCTTGCCTTCGCTTTCCCCTTTTTACTCCCTGCCCCGAGCTCCAAGGCTCAGGACCCTGTCCCGTCCCCGAGCCCCCTCCACACCGTCATTTGCATTTTCACCAGCCTTGATTAATGCCGGGGCCTGTTTATAGAGTTACAATCTCCAAATTAGGTTGCCGAAGGCATCCCGGGCCAGCCCTGGAAAAATCTCAGTGGCTGAAAGGAGCCATAACTAAGCCTTAAGCAGACGTCTTTATTCAGCTGTAATTGACGTTTAACAGACGTCTGTAACTTCGTCTGGACTTATAAAAAAAAAATAAAAAAAAAAAGTTCTCCCCTCTCTTTATGTTCCCCCCTTTTATCCAGCAGTCAAAAGTGTAAGAAACCACCACACAGCCCCACTCGGTCAGCGTGCAGCAGGGGCCGTGACAATAGTGGGGCTGAGACAAAGCCGCAGCCCACGCTGCACACACTGGCGCCTTGTATGTCTATTTACCTCCTAGAGTGGTTTATGCTAATTTATTGGCGAGCGGCGACCACTCCTGCATACTGATTCGCCTCCCCGTCTTTCTGAGCCGGGGGCCCTCGTCTGCAGGGGGGGAGTGGGGTGACCCCCTCCCGGCGGCGCCCCGAGAAAGGATGCTGCAGCGCCCGCGGGTCCCACCCCTGCCAAGCCACCGCTTCCACTGCGTGGTGGCTCCTTATTTCGGGCCCTTTTGGTGTCAAAAAGGATGGGGTGCCGGCTGTGTCCCCTCGTGCGGGGACCTTCCAGCTGCTCGAGCCGCAGCGGGGGGAACCAAACCTTAGGCTGGAGCCACGGGCACAGACAGCAATGCTATAGATAGCTGCGGAGACAGCAGGATTTTCATATAAATATCTCGCTGCTGTGTGCCTGTTCTGCTGACATGTGTGAGCATGGGAGGGTGCTCGCAAGTCAGGAAGACACTAGAAATCAGGATAAAATTATTTTCTTCTTTCCTGAGTGCTTACATTGTGTACTATTCTTTGCCGCACAATGGTTTATTTCGGCGCTGGGACGTGGATTCTCAGGTCGGGTTTTAGTGACTACTCCTTGAAGGCAAAATTTCCTTCCTCCCTTGAGAAGGTGTGGTGCTGGGGAAGAGCCCCGGTGCTGCCCGTGGGTGTTCCTCCAGGCAGGAGGACAGCCGGGCCCCTCTCGCAGACCGCTGCCTTCCCAGCTGAGGGTTTTACAGGGCATTTCTGCATTCCCACTACCCAGAATGGAAGAGTAAATCGGTCCTGGTGGTTCAGGACCAGGAGAAATGTAGAGCTATCACCACAGGACACCCTCCAAGCACCAGGCCAAGGGAAAGTCAAGATCTGGGGGCAAAGCCAGGAGAAGCAACCGAGGCAAAAGAAACGAAGCCAGAAGCAATTCCTTTGATGCTGGGGACTTGCCGCATGCAGCACGGGGAGGTCCCCGATGACTGGCCACTACTGCGAGGACGTGAAGGTTGGGGACAGCCAGAGCTGGGGCTTTACGCCCACAGAGGGAATATTGGGTGAGGGTTTTGCAGGTGGTACAGTGAATGAGAGGGGAGCCTATCCAAGAGGAAGGGTTTAAGGAAGAGCGGGCCAGTAAGACGTACGAAGTACATCAGACAGCCTTCAGCCTACCCAGGGGAGGAGGAAGGGCGGTGGGCTGCAGCCCCCCAGCTCTCCCACTGCTCTCCCAGCCCTGACAGGCAATTCCTGGCTGCACAGCAGGACAGGAGACCTGCCCATGCAGTGGGATGGCACACACCACCATCCCATGCCGGAGGAGAGCCCATCTCACCAGAAAAGTCATTTTTTTTTCATCTGCTTTGTGTTGCTCAAGCTCCGGAAAGGGGCTGCATCGCAGGCACGGATCCGGCCTTTTGTGTTCCAACCCCGAAGGCCGGGGATTTCTTTCCTTTTTGTGCTGCTCGGAGCAGCAATGACTTTCTCAGTCCTTCTGGCATCTGGTTAAGCTCACGAAGGAGAGCCCCCCGCTCCCCCCAGCCCCCTGCCCGTGAGGCAGGGCCCTGGGAAGGTGCCAGCCCCGAGCCTGGCAGCCGCAGCCCTGCCTGCACCGCTGCGTGCAGGAGAGGAGGGAGATAGATGTGAGCACCATGTCTTAGGCGAGGGCACCTCATGGTGGCAGCTCCAGAAATCGCCTGGGAAGCCTTTGTTTTAGCCATTTCCCTTTTTTCTCGCAGGGCAGTTTGCCCTGGCTGCGGCTGGCAGGGGGAGAGGGAGCTCAGGAGCAGCGTGAGCCTGCAGGGACCAAAAAGCTGGCCCCGGCCTGCAGATCGCCCTCCTGGCTCTTCCGCCACATGTCCCCTTCTCGAACCCATGCGCAGAGGCACCAATGTGTGAAGCCAAGCCCGGGTCTTGCTTGGCTGCCCGCAGAGCATCCCCTGAGGCCACATCCCCAAGGCCCCTTTGCACTCCAACCCAACGGGATACGGGGGCTGTGGGGGTGCGTGGGGCCAGGCTGGGGACACCCACAGGCGTGGCAGCAAACCACAGACATTTAGGGCTGAGGCCCTCACCCTGACACCCCAACCTGCTCTCCAGAGGCTTCTGCAATCTTCCCCTCCCCTGGGGCTCGCAGCACAGCGGGAGCATCCCCGGGGCTCGCCGGCGAGCTGTTATCTGCCAGTCAAAGGCGTGTGAGGAGAGAACCCCCCCCCCAAAACAAGATGTCTGGTGTGAATCTCCTGATCCCGCTAACCCGTGCAAGCGTGCAAGCGGCAGCCCCGGGTCTCGCTTAGCAACAGGGCACGGAGCAGCCCGCGGCTCGCGGGAGAAAAAAGGGCCTTTTCTTGTCGGTGAAAGATTCATCGTCGGGCTGCAAGTGGCCCCTCCCCTCTTTCAAATACTTGTCAGCGGGGAGAATACAGCTTAGATACTGGGCTGATCAGATCATGGCTAATCTGTTATTCCTGCCCGCTAAAACTGCCGGAAGACTTTCAAACAACTTCACTGGGAGCGTGTGCGGCGGGAGGGAGCGGGCGGAGGCGCCGAGCCGCGGGCAGCCCCGCGCCGCAGCCCCTGGGGGCACCTCCTGAGCGTGGGGTGCGCGGGGTAGGTCCCCTGGGGACGGGGGACGATGGGCTGGCCAAAGTGTCCCCTGCGGTGAGAACTGGGTCCTCCTGGCTGCGTGGCTCCTTCTTCCCAGTCCAGCTGTTTTGGGGATGTTTGTTGTTGTGGAAGGGTTCTTGCCCGGGAGCCTCAGTCACGCAGAGAGTGCCAAAAGGTGGCCAGCTCGCAGGAAGGTGCTTTCCTGGTGGTTCCCTCCCTCCGGGCTGACGTATTTGTAGAGGAAAAAAAAAAATAGACCAGACAAATCAAATAACTCATATTCAGTGGTTTGCAGGAATTTCACGTGGTGGCCTGCATTCTGCTCTCCCACATGCGGGGGTAAAGCAAGGAGATGCTGTTAGCAGGAGAGGAGGCAGCACACTCACATACACCCCCTACAAGCACTCCTGCGCCCAGCACCTGGGCCAGGATGGGCAGCCAGCCCAGGGGACAGAGGCGATGCAGGCAGTGTCCCCCGGCTCCGCTCAGCCGTGTCCTCGCCGCTCCTTTTCTCCGTGCTCATTAGATCAAGCTGCTGTCACGCCAGTGCCCTGAAGTCCCAGCCAGCAGCCCGGCTGGAGCGGAGGGGGACAGCGGGAAGGCAATGCTTTTGTCTGGGAATTGAGAACCAGAACACTTTGGCCAAAGCCATGGATTTTACAATCTTTTATTTAAAAAGTAGAATTTTAAAATTAAAATTACAATCACACGCTGCTCTGCCTCTCCCTAAACGCTCTGCGTGCCCATGCGCCTTGCTGATGCATCTTGCCCTGCTCCCTATCTCTCTTGCTGCCTTGCCCTGCTGCAAAGCCCTGCCAGCCCAGAACTAAGCCTGGATTTAGCCCAAATCTACTTCTGTTGGGCTCGGCACTAACCGTGGTTACTGTGCAGAACCTGCCATGGAAACGGACCCTCGGTGGGACAGCTGTGGCTGTGACAGGGAGGAAAACTCCCCTGAAGTGGTCAGAGCTCATGGGAGCCCATGGGAAGGGGATGGGGTGCTCAGCGAGCCTGGGTACAGGGTCACACCCCAGCAAGCTCCTCTTAGTCAGGAATAATTAATTACCTTCTCGAGGATCTTAGCTTCAGCCCTTCCCTGCTCATGCACCAGCCCAGGAGAGGAGGGAGGGAGGGAGGGAGGAGACGGCAGCGAAGAGGGTAGAGAATTAATTGGACATTGTGTTGGGAATCGCCTCCTGGTTGCTGTCAATCTTGGGAGTGAACAGCCTCTTGTCTCACTCAATAGGAACTTTATATGCTCCTTTAATCCTTCAGTCCGTATTGTCAGGGCTTCCCCCCTCCTCCTGTCTCTCCTTCCCACCGCAGGACTTTTGATGACCCCAGCTGTCTGAGGCAATACAAAGAAGCCCCTTAACTAACACCCTGTGATCTATACAGGCAATAAAGAGGCTCCCCTTGACAAGGATTTGCGGGCAGAATATATGCAAATGCCGGGATGTGGGTGGGTGGGGAGGTGTGTCGCAGAAGCCACTGCGTGCTTTGGCACAGCTCCCGGCCCTGGGACGGGGTGAAGGGGAGATGTGGTGCAGGTGAAGGAAGGTGGCACACAGGAGCTAACAGGAGAGCCCCTGGTCAGCCGGGCTGCACGTGAAGGCATGCAGAGGGGACACGCAGTGACACCTGTACTTTGCTCCCCGCTGTCCCAGGCAGGGTGGGGATGGATGCCTTGGGTGGCAGTGAGATGGGGAGTCCTGCTTGCGGCTCTTACAGCAGCATCTCTCCAGCTCTTGGATGCTTGCAGCCCATCCCTTCCTCCTACAGTATGGGCTCCTCTTGCTGTCACCCCTTTCTCCACATCCCCGCAGGCTCAGGACACATGGCAGTGGCAGCAGGCAGCTCAGCGTGTGCATGACCAGGCCCCTTGCCTGCTCACAAGGATGTCCGTGCAGGCAGCATCCCCCTGACCACGGATGGGTGGTGCCACCTCTCCTCCCCTTTGTTCACCACCTCTCCTTGCAGGTCTTGAGGTTTTGCTCCCTTTCCCAAGCCAGAGGGGTGAATCCCCTGGCACGGCAGCCCCGTGGTGGGGAATGAATCCCAAGGAGCAGCAACACCATGTCTTCACGTCCACAAGCACGTGGAGGCCAGAAGTCCTCATCGAGCTCCATGGCCGGGGCATGGGGTGTCTCCAGAAGCCCGGGGACACGGGGCTGGGTGCGGGCACCGCGTGCTGCTCCTCGAGAGGCCACGGCCACCTCCTGAAGTCAGGAGGCCATGCTCCTTCCCACATTAGCACATGAATGGGGCTGGGGGGGGGGGGAGGCGGGAAGGGGGGCAAGCCCCCACTGTCCACTCAAGCAAACAATTTGGCTAGCAAATTGACATAATTACAAGGGACAGAGAGAAAAGAAAGGCGAGCCCCCTCCCCTGCGCTCCAGAGGGCCCGACCCCTGCCGAGTTACTTAGACCCTTTGTGAGACTCAATGCTAGGTACTGATTAGGGAACGTATGCCCTTTTCAAGGGCCCTAAGTGATTGGCTGCCTTAATCTGATTACAATTTACAGCACTCCTGAAGAAGGGGCTGGAGAGCCTTTCACACAGGCGTGGACGCACCAGGTCTGACACGCACGCACTCGCACCGGCACAAAGGTGCGTAGACGTGCGGAGCCGTGCCGCAGCCAGGCGGCTGGCACGCGCCCCTGCGGGTGTGATGAGGGGCACACGCGCGTGCAACGCCGGCACGCACCCGCAGGCGTGCCAACGCCACCGGGCACACGGCGGGTGCGCTGCTGTGGCATTCAGTGAGCCAGGGCATGTGTGTACATGTTCGGAAAGGGTGGGTGGGTGTGCATGCGAGACAACACCCACACGGCTGCAGCGTGTGCACGGGGACAAGGGGCTTTGCACACGCTGGCACCCCACGCGTGGGACAGCCACCGAGGCTTTGGGCGTGCAGGGAGCCCACGCCAGCCCCTGTCTGGGGTTACAGCACGTACCTGCCCCCACACGGGCACACATGGGCGCAGACACAAGCACGTGCCCCTTTGCCACAGATGGGGATCCTCTGCAGGGATGCAGGGGTCCCCGCCAGTCCGCGCGGCCATTCTCCAAAATCTCTGCAGCAGCTTGCAGGAGCGGGAGTGTGATCTAAGCCCACCACCTGCCTATTAAAAGCAGGATTAAATGGTGCTGTTCCCCCCTCCCCACCCCCTTCCCGCTCTCTCTAACATCATCCCCTTGGGGAAACCACCATCTTTACATGAGATTTTCTTTCTTTTTTTTTTCTTTCTTTTTTTTTTCTTTTTTTAACCTCTTTTCTGCTTCGTGCTCCATAGCTCCCAGGGGATTAGCAGCCAGGCTGGCCCTTCCAGCCTACTTGAAGGCGGGTTGTTTCAGCCAGCCCCCCCATGGGAACCTGCCCCAGGACAGCTTTGGTCAATGCCTCCGGTGCTTCCCAGCCAATTTGTACCACCTAATCCCTGAGGGTATCAACAGCTCCTTTCTCACACGTCCTCCTGCCTGCCAGAGCAGGCCAATCCTCTGCTCCCCATTGAGAAACCCTCCGTCCACTGCTGGGGCCGTGACCGCACTTCAAACACGCTGGCCCGACCCCAGCATTGTTTGTCAGGGAATTAAAACTGCAAGGCCGGCCCCAGAGAGTGATTTAGGTACTGAGACCAGACTGAGCCCTGCAAGAGCACAAGCAATAAAACGCTTCACTGCCCAGGAGTCTGGGCAATTCAGGTGTCTTCCCACGAGGAGGAGGCAGAGCCCAGAGGACAGGGAGTGGGGTTGGGGCTCCTTCTGCCCGCACGTGCATGTGGAGCAGGACCATCTCCTGCTGCTCACAGACCTGTCCTGATGGAGATGTGTGCTGGCAGCCTTGTTAAAACAATAAGGGCTGCTCAGTTTTTTTTTTTGGTTACTGAACTCCATGGCTCTTTGCAAGCTGCTGGGAAGAGAGACCAGAGGCTGTAGGAGCTGGATGCGGCCTCCCCATGGTGGGACACTGCTTCCCCACCCTGCATGGGGCTGGCATGGCTGGACACATGGCTAATGGTCAAAGCCCCTCTTTTTCCCATCCCTGTACTGGTTCGGGTTGGAGAGGGCTAACTTGGGTGAGCCACCTGGCCAATCCAGGGCAGGAGCAAAATTATCCTGGCTAAAGCCTCTTGAGTTACAGACAACAATGTCAGTGCCTGGCATGAGATGGGGGGATCTGCTATTTCGGGATGCTGAACTGGTATATTGAGGGACACCCCAAGCTCGTCCCAAGGCGGGGGGGCTAGCCCAGGGACTAGGAATGCTGCATTTTAACAGCGATTTAGCTGAAATTTCCCTTTAGATAACAAAGCCCTTTCCCTGAGTCCCACGCCACCGCTGTGTTCAAGACAATTCCTGTGGAGGATTTTAGGCCTTTTCTTTTTTAGCTGCTCCTCTTTTTATCAACAGTGAGGTTGTCTCAGGCCAAGCAGAGACAACCCTGGTTCAGAACAGAGCATCTCCTGTGCCTGGCTGTCCCCGTCCCCTCGCCATGGCGGGGGAACACAGTGTTTCGGCGCCTCCTCCTCTGTCACAATGTTTTTCAGCTCCACCAAGCAAAGTGTCCAATTAGAGCAGAGCCTCTTGCTTCCATCTTTGCCGACATTTAATTAACATGCTGCTGCTGGCAGCCGCTGACAAATTCCAGAAACATGTTGTAAAGGGTTTTTGTCTTTACCCAGCATGGAAAATGAGGGTGTCATATCCCAAGGGGATGTGAATAGCTACTTTTGACTCCCCCCCTCAGGTGTGAGAATTACAGCTAGACGCGGTGAAGAGACCTATCAGCCCTCCCACCTCCTTTTTTATTTTTTTCCCCTTTTTTTTTTCTCCTGCTCCTCACACATCACCCTGGAAAACACACAGGTTTTAGGCCTGATTTTCACTCCTGTCTCCTATAACTCCGGCTGAAGCCTGATGGCCTTGCTGGCTGGAAGGAAGTGGGGTTAAGAGACGGGGCTGTGCTCTCTGCCTTTGGGCTCTTCCCACTAGAATAGCACTATGAAGTGGGAGGAATGGTATGATGAAAATGGAAGAAATGGCTGAAACTGAAAAAGAGGAAAGGGCCTTTTCAGCCTGTGCAGTACAAGCAAAAAAGGCTCCCAAAGAGCTGATGGAGGCCTCAGCAGAGTGATCAAGAGGAGGTGGCAGTGGGAAGCACACAAATGCATTGCCAGGCTCAAAAGCAGGCCTTGGGCAGCAGTCTGAGCACAGGGACAGCCCCTGCACCCCAGCACCACCTCCCCAAAAGCACCATCCTGTGCTTCCCACAGAGCTTTAGCCTTTGCCATGGACAACCTGGCTGCTGTGCCCTTGCCTTTTATCAAGGGGATACACTATGAAAGAGAGCCCTTAGAACAACATGTATTTATTTTATTCACAGGAACTAATTACAAAACTGAACCAGCGGGGCAGGGTAGCGGGGAACAGGGAGATTTCTCCAGCCACCCCCTGTCTCCACAGGGGCAGGGTGGCGGGGCTACCCTGGCGGTGGGAAGATGGCGACCGCCATCTTCCCGCCGCCGGGGTAGCCCTGCCACCCCGCTGAGGTGGCAGCCCCAAAAGCCGGTGGCTCACGGCGAGGCAGGCTTGTCGGGGTTGTGCATGTGGTACACATCGCTCTCCTCGTCCTCAGGCACCTGCGGAGCCATGCAGCCCCCTCAGCTCCGCCGCAGGCCCTCATGCGACGGGCGGCAGCGCCATCTTGTGCCTCCCAGCCCACCCGCCACCACCCCAGGCCTTACCTCCCAGTAGATACCATCCTCGAAGCAGTTCTCATCAGCCGCATCACCCCAGATGGGCAGCTTCAGGATGGCCCCTGGAAGAAGCCAGGGAAGGTGGTGGGCTAGTCAGGGGCACCCTGAGCACGTCCCCGGGACGCATTGCTCAGGGCTATCCCCGCCGATCAGGGCCGATTTTGGGGTGCCACCTTGCTCGTGAAAAAAGATGCCCAAGTGATGGTGGAATTTGTGTGGGAAAGGGGTGCTCCCCAATTCTTGGTTCTGAACTCCAGTGCACAGCCCCGGTGCTGGGCTCTGACCCTGCTACTCATGGCCCTGGGTGTTGCCAGAAGAAACCACGCTGGTCGGGAGATTGGAAAGGACATGGGGTTTCTGCTGTGCTCCCGCTGCCCACGGAGTGGCAGCAAGGACATGTTGGATGGAGGAAAGGTCCAGGTGGCCAGAGTCCAGCCTTCCTAGCAGAAGAGGGAATGAGCCAAGCCCTGACGTGGTGCTCAGTGCTAGACCAACACAAGCATCCACTCGATCTCCCTGCGAGGAGAAGATGATGCTGTGGTCTGACCCACACCACAGCGAAACCCCCATTCCTCTATTTGACCTTGCTGGGATACAGTCTTCCCTCTTCACTGCCCAGTTTGGGCTTTTGGGGTAGTCCTGTCTGTAGGGAGTCAAAAGTGATGTGAGCAAGCCTGGGGCTGCCCTTTCTGTACAGCAGATGCAACCCTTGCAACACCAGTAGGAAGGACTCATCCAGCCAAGGTGCCAGTACGTGGAAGTCTCCATTTCAATTGCAGGCTGGACTTAACCCTCACCTCTCCATGTTCTCCTCCTGCTTACCTACAAGGGCCCCCCCAGCAAAAGCCATCAGCAGAGACACGAAAATTCCAGCTGCCTGGAACCCTCCTTGGACACTGGGTGTCCGCGTCTTGTAGCTGCCAGTGAAGTCAAACACCTTAATGAACCTGCAGAGGATGGAAATGGAGAGGATTACTTCTGGCAGAGATCTATCCTGGTGGAGAAAGGTTGTGCAGAGCCAAGGTAGAGGAGCTTTGTTGCCCTGCTCCCTTGAGGGCTCCTCCCTAGCCCCATCCCTCTTTGACAATGGACCAGGAGAGTGTTGCAATGACACAAAACACTGTTCACTTCCTCCTCTTCTGGCCCCTGGCAAAACTTTACCTAGGAGGAGTCCAAAATATAAACATTTCTTTTGTTTCAGAACTTCAGCCTTACTGGAACCCCAAAACAATGCACAGATAGAGGAAGGAACATTTCCCCACCCACTGTGCCCCAGAATAATGCCAAGGAGTGGGGTTATGATTCACTTTTTGAGGACACCAGAAGTCAGCTTCAGAAGATTAGTCTTTCATACTTGAGTAAGCCCAACATAGTCAGCGCACCCCATGTTTTTGAGGGGACAAGGGACAACTCTGGACATAGAGCAAAAACTATTAATTGCTCCTCTTTTCCAGCCCATAAATCCCAGGTAAAATCTATTCTTGTGGATGAATTTCAAGCTTTCTTACCCTTCCTTTCCATATACATCCTCTGTGGCTGCAGCTGCAGTGATGGCTCCCACAATGCCCCCAATAAGGCCTGGCATGCCGTGGAGGTTGTGGATGCCACATGTGTCCTGGATGTGCAACCTGGACTCCAAAACAGGCTGAAGGGAAGGGAGGCAAAGAGATCAGAGACATGAGCACAGCCCTGGAAAGGATTAGTTCCTTCCATGGAGGACTGGGATAAGCAGAGAAAGACAATTGGTATTATGTGTCCTGTTCAAGAGTTGAGGGTTTTTAGAAAACGATGTGAGTGAAGCTGAAGATAAAATAAGAATTTATCCTCCAAACACTCTCCTGTTTGGAGACTGAGCCTTCCTGAGTGTTTTGAGGCAGTTAATGGAGTAAGAAGTGCATCTCCCTAAGGGACAACGGAAAGCAGGATCACTCAAGGGGAAGTGAATCCATTCCTGGTCTCCTTGGCAGGACCAGGGCTGCAGACCCCCAGAGCAGCACTCACCGTGAGGTAGACATACCCCACCGTGGACACGATGCCACAGATGAACCCGACAATGAGGGAGCCATATGGAGTCAGCATCATCTCTGCGCTGGTGCCCACAGCCACACCGCCAGCCAGTGTTGCGTTCTGAATGTGGACCTGCAGAAATAACCGCCCCGTCTTGGCATCTCAGAGAGATCCCGATTGCTCAGGGCTGGTGCAAATGGTAGAGCAGGAGAATCAGCTCTGAAAGTGCTTCCATAGGAAATATCAGGGCCCACTTTACTGCTCGTTGGTGAAAAACAAGAGAAGAACAGGCAGCCTCTGTCAGTAGCACAGGCACACACAGACTCCCACTCCCCTACCACACACGTTCTTTGCATCCACCAATCTGGGTGGGGAGTTGTGATGAGATGGAAATTGTCTCACCCATGTGTCATGCCAGCTCTGCTGTCACACAGCTGTACGCCCACACACATAACACGTACAAGTCAGCCCCCCGATTGCTCACAAGCTGCTGCACAGGCCCCGCTCAGCTTGCTGGGGAGCGCTGCCAAACGTGGCTCTGCATCATGCCCATCAGTAGCTCTCCTGGGAGAGCTGTGTCTGAGGTTCACCACGTGCAGGGCACCAGCCTGAACCTCATGACCACCAGGACTCACTTCCCACCTGCTTTTTCAGTGCACCCTTTGGGTATCTGGTTGGAGGCTGGTTGCACCGTCACGTCCCAAAACCCAGTTCAGCAAAGGACAAGTGTCACTTGCTTCCTGGGCCCTTGGTCAACCTCATTAAAAGTCCCCTGGGGAGCATAGGGCTCTCAGCTCCCAGCTTACCATGTCCAGCTTGCCTTTCTTCTGCAGCATGCTGGAGAAGGCCATTGTGGTGAGGACGCAAGCAGCCAGCGAGCAGTACGTGTTAATGGCAGCCCGGTGCTGGGCATCCCCGTGCTCAGAAATGGCTGAGTTAAAACTGGGCCAGTACATCCACAGATAGAGGGTACCTGGTGGGATGGGGAGGAGGGGGCAGAGAAGAGAAAGGGAAAAGAAAGAACACAGGAATTGAAAAAAAACTCTAAAGGAAGATCTTTTTATGCAGAGGGAAGTTAAATCCTTGAGTCCTGCTGGCCCAGAGCTGTGACCCCACACTGGGACCAGCACCAGGTGGGGCTGGCAGAGGAGGGGAGCCAAAACACTGCCTTGTCTTCCCAGACACCACCTCAGCTCTAGCACTGATGAGGGGAACTGCGTAGTCCCAAGGTGCTGAGAACTGGAGCAGAGTGCTTCTCAGCCCCTGATCCTGGTTTTGCTCTGTTTTTTCCAGTGACACAAGGAGGAACCAGCTCTCTGCAGCTGAGCGGTACGCACATACCAGGGAAGATGAGGCTGCCGCTGACTCACCGATCATAGCGAAGAGGTCAGAGTGGTACACAGAGCCCTGCTTGTCCTTGCTCTGCTCCAGGTTGGGTCTGTACAGGATGCGCGTCACGGTGAGGCCAAAGTAGGCTCCAAAGGTGTGAATGGTCATGGAGCCACCTGCGTCCTTAACCTGCAGCCATGGGAAAACAGAGGTTCGTTTCTGGAACCGCCACTCCTAGTGGAGGTGAGATGTGGTCTGCATCCAGCTCAGCTGGTCTGCCCACCCATTTTTCCAACCTGCATTCAGCCATGGGGAGAGGGGGACTGCCTAAAGCCTTACGTGAAGCAGGTTGAGGAGGATGTACTCATTCACCGCAAAGAGCGTGACTTGAAACAAGGTCATGACGAGGAGCTGTATGGGGCTGGTTTTGCCCAGGATGGCCCCAAAGGCAACGCACACAGAACCCACGCAGAAATCAGCATTGATTAGGCTGGAAAACGGGAAGAGAAATTGTGGTTTAGTAAGGAAATACTCTTCATAACTCACCCACACCCACCTCTAGAGATCCCACCCTGAGACATGTAGGTGGTTGGGAGCCAGCCCTGGGATTCCCACTGACCTTCCTCCCAGCCTGACATATTGTCCAGGCAGGGAGCTTCCCCCAAAACTGTTTCCCCTGGAACAGTACCATGGGAGGTGGCACCCCAGAGCCCATATCTCTCCTTACTTCTCCACTCCAATGAGGATCTTCCCGTTCTGGAAAGAGTGGAACCAGCCTTGCATCAGGAGAGCCCACTGGATCCCAAAGGCGGCAAGGAGGAAATTGAAACCCACGGCTCCGAATCCGTAACGCTTGAGGAATGTCATGAGGAAGCCAAAGCCCACAAAGATCATCACGTGGACGTCCTGGAAAGCTGTGTACAGGGAAGGAATCGTCAGCTCTGAGAGGATGGCAAGGCTGCGAGTGTTGCTTGAATTTGGTGGGGAAAGAAAACACACCACATCATGGCAGTAGGGAGGAAATTCAAAGGAAAATGTGTGTGTCTGTCCCGTGTCCCCACATTTCTAAGTGTGAAAATGTCTTAGCTTTTGGAAACTGGATTTTTGGTTAAAAGGTTCAGTCTTGAAAGACAAAAATGTTTATTAAAAGCTGTTTGCAAGAGAAGACTGGAGACTAATGGAGTGTGCAAAGGAAAACATTTTTCTATTCATGTTGTTTTCTTCCCCTTCTTAAAAAAACTCAGAAAACATCATGTGAAATGAACAGGGTCTGCCAAATATTGTTAAAACCACACAAATGGTCATTTTGGGTAGGCCCATCCAACATAGGGGTCCTGGTGATGGCTCAGAGCAAGTGTTTAGGGAAAAACACGAGAACAGGGGAAGTTTACAAATACATTTTTAATTGCTGCTGAAATCAGCGGCAAAATACCCTTGAGAACAGGATCCCACCTTGTGAGATTTTGAGTGCTTAAACCAGAGAGACCCAGTTCTTCCAAGAAGTGCTTATACCTGCGAACTGGAGCCCCTCAGATGCCCTTCCCCGGGGGAAACCATACCTGCATGAGCCTCTTGAGAGAAATACTTGGTGCAATAAACCTGCTGTACTTTTTAATGCTAAACGTTTCTTTCAGATAAGCATCACTTTGCAATTAAGTGAGCTGAAACGCTGCGTAATTACGAGTTAAACCATGCAGACCCTCACACTGGAGGCCACTGCAGTGAAAAAAAGTAGGACATGTAATAAGCTCAGGGCAGAAGAAATTCAGTGACTGAGGACCTGCTCTACCCCCGATCCTCTGCTGGCCCTTTGGCATCCAGCAGCCCTGGATCTGCCCCTCGGGGATGGTGGGGCTGTAGCCACTGCCTCCGCTATGGGCTGGGTGAGGGTTTGGGTGTGTGCAACTGCAGAAGTCTTGGCTCCCATCCTCCGGTGCTTTACAAGATCTTGCAACTTGAGTGAAGACGAGCGTTTGGACAGGCTCCAGTGATGTAGCGTCAGGTTGCGGAGACAGGTTAATTCGCTTGTTTTCAAAAATGCCTCCACCTATGAAGATACTCGTGAAAGATGGAGAAGACGAGATCTGCATCTGACCCTGCTCAGCAGAGGTCACTTCAAGCAGACTTCTCCCCAAGTCCTAAGAAGCGGTCTACGTAACTCTGGTTTTACCGTGCAGTCACACACGCTTTCTCTCTGCAGCTATATTTATTCTCTCCATCTTTTTTTTCTCAAGCATAAGCAGCACAATACACAGCTAGAATTATCTGCAGCCATTCGCATCATATACTCCTAATTTCATCCTGAAAGCAGAAATACACGGGTCAGAGGTAGGGCTGCGGTCTGTGTGCCCTCGGAAAATACAGAGGATCCCTGCTGCGTTAGACCCTGCAGACAACCAGGAGGAAAAGCAGGTCTTTCTTCAAACTGCATGCAGTCTAAAGCCTTTTTCTAAACCTTGCCTTTGTTTTCCCTTGAGAAGAATGACACTTGCGTTACATGGCAGTGCCATGCCCTAAAGGTTTTGTGACCTTGCTTCTGTGGGAGGGCAGTTGGTGTTGCTATCCACAGGAGGCATTTGGGCTTTGGGAATACCACCTGTGCCGAAGGGTCTGATTTCTTCTCCCTAGGGCGCAGATCATTCATTCGTTATGGAGTATCAGCGTGTGATACAAAATGAGAAGACAGTGTTGTGCTGCCTGGAGTCGATGGCACCAGTGACACGACTGCACGAACGCGTCCTGCATTTCCTCATCACTTCAGGTCGTCACTGCTCGCCCACTGCAACAGCTTTGGGCAGGTCCTACGGGCAGCAGCAGTCACAGACGTGTTAATACAAATGACCCTTGGGTGTTTAACCATCGTGCTCTCTTCTAAACAGAACTGGATGGACGTGGACTGAAATGCTTTGGTTCTGCCATCTTGCTGTGTTGGTCTATCCTTGTAGAGGGAGGATTTTTCTGATTAGATACTGGAGGAAAAAAAGCTGTTCTTTGGGTACCTGAGCCCTTCCTCAGGTGTGGAGCAGAAACAAAACTCAAAGCTAACCTGAGCTAAACAGCCGCTCGTAGGCTGATCTAGTTGTGTGAATCCGCTCGGCCATTTGAGGAGGAGATATCTGGTGCTGCGGACCGGCGGTGGGCGGTGAGGACAGCAGGGCTGCAACGCTCTGAGCTCCTACAAGCTCGTTCTTGGCCCCCCCGGTGCCCTCCCAGCCCTTCAGCCACGAGGGTTTCTGAGCAGCGGCTTTCTGCAAGCAGCTCGTTTCTGAACCAGCTAATCCTCAGCAGCCACAGGTTTCTATAGCTCCTTTGATTTAGCAGGTGTTTTTTAATGGAAATGTTCTAAATAGATGCATGACTCAGGCCCGTTGCTTCCTTGGAAACAATTGCCTGCAGAAGCAGCCTGTTCCCCACGGCTCGCAAAGGAGATGACCAGCCCTGGAGATCAAAGCCAGCCCAGGGCACTGCCTGGCCAGAAGGGCTTCAGCCACCTGGGCAATCCCCGCGGCAATCGGGCGCCGTGAGCGATCAGCCCTGGGAAGCTGGCAGGTTACGAGGACTCTGGCATCAAAATGGCAGCAGCTAAAGGGTAATTTGCTCATGAGGGGGAGGACGTAGGAAGGGGAGGAAGATGTCACAGGATCTCAGCAGCCGTTCCTCCGTATGCACGGGGAAGCTTGCTCTGATCCGGAGCCGAGGGAGGGGGCAGCAAGCCAAAACTTGCAGGGTGCTGGGAACACGCCAGCCCTATTCCTGGAGAAAAGACGTCACGTACTGGTGGCACGGCACCCTGCCAACAGACCCCCAGAGCACCGGAGGGCCACAAGGCTTTTCTGACACTCTTGGGTGCGCCCAGAGCAGTGTCAGGGGAAAGCCCAGCCCTCCAGCAGTCAGTGGAGACATCACCTCTGAGAGGCTCTGTCCCAAGCCAGATATAAACGGGCAAGACAGGAGAAGCACTTGGGAAGGGACTATCCAGCTGAAACCTCTCCTCTAACCTCTCCCCAGACACTTGGGGCAACAAAAACATCTTCTGGGTGGTGTGTGTGTGCTGGGCTTGTTGCAATGGAGATGTTGGAGCACTCACAGACCTGTGACACTGCCTATCCCCAGCCATGTCCTGCAGCTCTTTCCTCCTGCAAGCCCATCCTGGGATGGCCTGCCATTGAAGGTGGAAGATTAGCCCAGTGTCTGCTGCCCTTCTGGAGGTCTGCCCTTGCTTCCCCTCCTGGCAAGGGTGGTGGTCTCCAAAGCCCATCCTGGAGCTTCAGCCTCCACATCTGAGAGACGCAGTGCTGTGGGATGGGATGGGATGGGGATGGGATGGGATGGGATGGGATGGGATGGGATGGGATGGGATGGGATGGGATGGGATGGGATGGGATGGGGTGGGATGGGGTGGGGTGGGATGACGGCCAACCAGCACTGGGACTGGGCTTCCTGAATACTCACACGGGTATCGGAAGTAGAAATCGTTCTCGATGTCGCTGGTCAGGTTCATCTCGTGCTTCTCTTCCTCCCAGTGGGCATCGGCTTCAGGGCCGAAGCGCACAAAGACGCCGAAGAGGATGATCATGGCCACCTCCCAGAGGAGGCAGACGAGCGGGAGCCGCCAGCGCATGTAGGTGTTCTTCGCCATCCCCTGGTGCCTCGGCCGCTCCATCCGCAGGTACGCCCGGCGCCCCGGCACGGTGTCAGCCCGTGTCCCCGTGCCTGGCCGTCGCGGGCGACATATATACGTCGGGGAATGCGAGGTGGGGCCCAGGGAGGTGCCTCCAGCAGGATCACGTTTCAGACACGGAGACTCGCAGATTTGCTCTCTGCGAATCTCCTCCCTGGGAGGAGAGCCGGGGCTCCAGCACCTCTTCTCCCGGCAGCTCCCAGCAGCAATGAGCCCTGCCTCCCCGGGGGACTCCTAGCCGTGGAGCTGGCTGTCCTGCCCCCTGCTCTGCCCTGCCCCACAGCCCTCCCCGTCCCCTTCTCGGAGCGGGGCCAGGCGTCCTGACCCTGCCACCCCTGCAGCCTCCCTGCCCGTGCCATGTCCTGCTGCCCTCACCCCTCGTTCGGCTCTGCAAACGCCTCTCCCCATGGCCGAGGATGCCAGGGCAGCCTGAGTCACCGGGCGCAGGTCCATGAAGGTCCGTGGGACAGTCCCAGGAGGAAGAGGAAGATAGATGCTTCCAACCAAACGCCAAGGTCATGCACAGGCACGCCGTGGCCCTGCCAAGGCTGCCATGTATCTGCAGGGAAGTGGAGCTGACACATCGCATCCTTTCCAGGAGTGGGTTACGCAGCGTGTCCTCCTGGCAAGGCGAGCTGAGCTGGGGCTGCAGGAGCCGGCTGCCAGAGATGGGACTGGAGAGCTCAGCGCTGCGGGCTAAACATCCCCTTCTCCAGCACGGGGCTTCCTTTAGTGTTACTCTAAACACAACCTTCCTTTTTCCATCGTTCTGAACCAGGTGCTCTGCCCTCAAAGAGCCCGGCAAGTCCTTCAAGAAGAGCCCAGCTCCTTCCTCTGCCTGCGGATCCCGGAGATGCCTGTCAGTCTTCCAGAGATGAAAGACTGCAGCCCAGGCAAGCTGCCCAAATTTGCTGATGGCATCTAATTGTGGCCTGCAGGCTGAGCAAGCAGCGCTGATTTCTGTGTTGATTAGGCAATAATTTGAGTTTATTATTATTTCTTGTTTGCTTTCTTCTCAAACTGACAGATGGCAGAAAAATGCCGTGGATGGTCTTGAGAGACTGATGGCTGCACAAAATCGTTCTCCAGTCCCATTTGGGCTCCACGCAAGGCAGAGACAGCTTTGGAAAGAACCTGGGAAATGCAGCTCGGGAGCAAGGAGCAGGTTTCTGTGGCAGAGCAGCCATTGAGAGATGCACCACGGTGGGTGACCTGGGAGCACGTAACCCGTGATGCTGCCCAGCGGCTGAGAAATCCTCTGGGCATCCAACTACAGGGCATTTGCAGCCGTACACACCAAGAAGGGATCTCCGGCCAGAAAGAAGCCGAACCCCCTGAGCGACACCTGAGCCCTAATTGCCAGAAGCACTGTTGATAGTTGGGTGTCCTCCTGTCTGCTACCTGGCGGGACCAGTCCTCAGCCCTGCCCTGGAGCAGCTCTTAGAAACCTTGAGAAAGGAGACACAGAGGCACAAAGGAGCATTTCGTAACATAAGGGGACCTGCTACGGCCTGGTAGCCTGGCCCCAGCAGCTGTGCTCTATGTGGGGACTCTACTCTTTAGCAGAAGAAAGCAAACCACAGAGCTTTCCAGGCTGGGGTCTCACTGAATTGGTGGCATCCCCCAAAAAGCAGCACCAAAGCCCTGTCCCTGCAGAGCCCGGGAGGTCCCACGTGGTCTGTCCTGCGGCAGCTTCGTCCCCTGCCTCCCTCCTCAGCATCTGCGGGCAGAGCACGAGGGATAATAGCTTTTCCACTGGCCCGATAGTCTCACCTTGCTGCACCGCCTCGCACTGCCCCTTCCTTATCGACCTGCAGATCAGCACGCCGCCTCTGCCAGCCCGTCGGAGCCGGCACGCTCTGCTGGCTGCTGCACACGGGGCTCGGCCCTCATCTGCTCTCACCCGCCTGTGCCCTGGGAGCCTCTTCCAGGAGCACTGCTCCCCAGGCGGCTTTGCAGGGCGATACGGGAATTTCCACGCCAGGGTGAGCCGCAGCCGTGCCTGGTGGGGGCAACACCCGCCTAATGTGCCGCGGTCCCATCACGTCCAGCGCCCATAGTGCCAGGTCCATTGCAAGCTGCCCTTCCCCTCCCTCGCAGCAATTAACGCCTTCGAGTGTCAGCCACCAAATCCCCGTGAGCGTGCGGGTGTCTTTGAACGTACCCCCAGCCACCCTGCCCAAGGTTTGCTGAGGAAATCAGCAGGGCTGTGCAGGGACTTGGGGCAGGTCCGTTTGTCCTTCTGCTCCGGGACGTGGAACTGGGCTGGTGGCGGGCAGGTCCCGGTTGCCTTGGGAAGGCTCTGGGTGAGGGTTGTACCGGACTGGTCCCAGCTGGGTCTCTCCCAGTTCCTCACTTTTACGAGCACTAAAAATATTTCAGAGACGTAAAAACAAAATCTGGAGTGTGCAGAAATCCCTCCCTCTTGCCCGGAGGCCTCTGGGCAGCTTCGCCCAGGAGAGGAGGGCACGGGGACTCCTTGGTTCACTGCGAGCTGTCCCAGCAGATCTTATCGCTGCCCGCGCTGGGGCACGGGCGCTGGGTTGGTCCCAGAGGTGACCGCAGAAGGTATGTGCTGTGCATCGTGCTCCTCTGGAGGGAGCACAACGGGACACATCCCGCTCCACCCTGGAACTACGCCGGAGCTCACGCCAGTGAGCAGATGGAGACATCAAATTCTCTTCCATTAAGACGGAGAACCGAGGAACTGGCCCCAGCTGCAGGTATTCACAGCGCCCAACTGCTCCCCAGCAGGCAGCAGTGACCTCACCGTCACGCTGCACCCAGGCCAGTGACACCTCCGAGGACTTTAATGTCCAAGAAGCACCCAAACCTCCCTGCAGCTCCTGCTGTTGTCAGACTGCTGCCCAGAGGCACGTCGGACAGTAATGCCCAGCCCTGCTTGCTCCTCCAAAATTCGGGGCAAAGCAACAACAGCCACTACCAGCAGTGCTGGGCGCACAGGATGGACAGGGCACTGATGGGACACGACGTGGGGAAGCTCCGAAGCTTTCACGCAGCACAGGAGAGTCTCTGGGCTTCGTCCAGCATCTCAGGTGACTTGTTGTGTGCGGGTCCTTGAGGAGTGTCCTGGAAGCAAAGCACCTGAAGCGATCCAAAACAAAGCTTTCTGGCTGGCTCAGCGGAATGCAAAACAAACTTTCCACTGGGGATGAACAAAGCGTGGGTATGGTGGGAGATCAAACCTTGCATTTAGGTCTGGGCTTCCTCAGCCCGTATCTGAAGTGAGGCCTCACCATTAAATATTGCTCAGGGAGAAATGTCGGAAAAAGGTCAAAAGAAAGCAAGACTATTCTAAGTTCAGAAAAACACTTTTTGGATCAAAGTGCCAACCAAACGTGAGCCCAATCTACAAATGATTTTTCTGGCAGCCCTTCCTCCCACAAAACCACGTTTGTCAGCAAGTAAATGATTGTCCAGCAAGAGCCCAGTGGCTTTATTGGAAAGAGGAAAAGTCAGTGTCCTTGGGGAGCGGGCGGAGAGGGCAAACCGCTCAGCGAGCAGCACAAGCGCAGAGCAGCGCAAGAACAGCGGTGTGAGCGGCTCTGGCTGTCAGGCTGGGAAACAAGCAGGTCACTGGGGCTCAGCCAACATCTCCCACAGCTTCCCCAAGAGCTGGATCAGCTTCAGGAGCAAATACCTGGCACAGGCAGGGAAGGAGCAGGGGCTTGAGCAGCAGGGAGGAGGAGAGGTGGGTGGCTGTCCCCAGGGTGGGGCTGTTGGGTCCCGTGCTGCCACACTGGGCGCTGCCACACTGTCCCTGTACCCTGCACACGTTTCTGGTCCCAGGCGGTCCCTGGTAGGGCAGGTTTTGGTCACACTCTGCTAAGTGCCCTCTTTGGGCTGCTGGGATGGATGCCAGCTGCTGTGCGGTGGCAGTGGGAGCACCAGCGCCTTGCCTCATCCTCAGGGTACACACTCACCGGTGACTTAGTGACAAGTGGCACGGCCGGGAGCAGCCCCCAGCCACGGCACCTCATATGGGGCCAAGAGCAGCCCCCAGCAGGAGGGCCGGTAGCTCCTGGGGCCCTGGCCGGCAGGGCAGACCCCGAGCAGGCTGAGAAGCAGCTCCGAGGCATTCGGCTGCCTGAGCCGTGGTTCCTCCACTTCCACGCAGGAGGGAGCTGCAGCAGAGGGGAGCAGTGGGGCACCCCGGGCTGTCATTTGCCCCCCAACAGCGTGTGCGAGGGCACTGCCCTGATGCAGATGAGCGCATGCTGGCCTCGCGGGGCGTGAACGCAAGGAAGGTCGGGGACCGCGGAAGGTTCGGGGCCAGCAGGAAAGCTCCAGGAATGGGAGACAAGGCCGGGCATTTTGCACCGACCCCAGAGCTACGTTGGGCAGCGTGAACAGAGGGGCACAGCGCGGCTCCCCGCGTCCCCGTGTCCTTCCCGTGCTCTGGGTGGCCGCTCCCGGGGCCGGGCGGCAGTTCCGGCCCATTAACGGCGCCGGGCGCTGGTGCTCCATAAACACGCCCGGCCGGGCCGGTTCAGGCCAGGGCGCGGAGCCCCGCGGCCGCGGGGGGCGGGCGGCGGCTGCCCACGGGCGGGGGACCCCTGGGGAACGGCCCCGTGCTGGGCCCAGCGGAGCGGGACTCGGGCACCGCCGGGCTCGGGCAGCCCCCGCACGTGGCCCTGCCAACACCCGCCGGCGCGCCCCCGCCGCGCTGACGTCACCGCCACGGAGCCCAATGAGAGAGCGGCCATGCGATGACGTCACCGCTGCGCCCTCCCCTCCCGCCTTTAAGTTTGAAACCGGCGGCGGCCGCCAATCGGCTCGCCCCTAGCGCTGGCCACGCCCTCTCAAGCTCCTCCCCGCCGCTCGCCAATCAGACGCCGCGCCTATCAGGCGGCGCGCGGCGCTTGCGGCCAATCAGCAGCTAGCACCGTTCCGACATGGAGCGCGGGCCCGCACAACGCGCATGCTCCCCCATTCCTAGCGAGCCAATGAGAGGCGCGGATTCAGGGAGGCGGGCTGGCGGCGGCGGCCAATGAGGGAGCGCGAAGCTGAGGCGCGAGGAGACGAGCGCGTAATGGCGGCGGTGTCGTGAGGGGGCAAGGGGCCGCCGGGCCGTGAGGGGGCCGAGGTGGCCGAGGGGCCGTGACGGGGCCGCCGCCGCCGCCGCCATGTCGGTGCCGTGCTCGCCCAGCGCCGTGTTCCTGCTGGACACCGCCAGCCCGTGCCGGCGGGCGCGGCTGCGGCGGGGCGCCCTGCGCCTCCTCAACCACTTGTGCTGCCGCTTCGGGCCACCCCGCCTGCGCTGGGCCTTCCGCTTCTTCGACTCGCTGGGCGGCCGCGGCGGGGCCTCGCGGGGCGGCGGCTTTCGGCAGCCGGGGCCCGGCGCCTGGGCGCGCTTCGAGGAGGAGCTGGCCGAGCGCATGGGGGCCGCCGGCAGCGGCCTGCCCGGCCCCGCGCCCCGCGCCGCCCTCACGCACGGCGGGCTGAAGGAGACGCTGCTGGGCTTCCAGTGGGAGCGGCCCGAGATCGCCTCCCCCGCCAAGCCCCTCCGCGGCAGCCGCAGATCAGCGCCCGGGCCGGCGAGGGGAGAGGCCCCCGAGAGCCGGGCGGCCCCCGAGGGCTTCGCCAACGCCGTCTTCCTCTTCTCGCCCTGTCCCCACTCCGGCCGGGAGCTGCGGCAGTTCGTGTCCGGCAGCGCCGCCGCCGCCCCCCCCGAGCCGCCCACGGCCCAGGAGGTGGCAGAGAAACTCCTGCCCAGGGGCGTCCAGGAGCTGCTGGCGGACCAGAAGGTCACGCTGTACTGGGTGGACACCGCCGAGTGGTCGCAGGTAGGGAGCAAAGGCTCTGCTGGGCCATCTCTACACTGAGGTTCTGTACGAGAAGGGAGGGGATCGTGTTCTGTGTGGTGAGCTTTGGGTGGGAAGGAGGTCTGCAGCCACTGCCACGTAGTCCTGGTCGGTAAGATGCTGACAGCTAGGATCACGGAACCATAGAATATCCCGAGTTGGAAGGGACCCATAAGGGTCATTGAGTCCAACTCCTGGCACCGCACAGGGCTACTGAAAATTCAGACCATGTGACTAAGTGCGCAGTCCAAACGCTTCTTAAACTCCAACAGCCAAGGTTGCCCTGTCCCAGGTGCAGGACCCGGCACTTGCTTCTTTTAAACTTCATGCGGTTGGTGACTGCCCAGCTCTCCAATCTGTCCAGGTCTCTCTGCAAGGCCTTTCCACCCTCATCCGAGTCCACAGCTCCTCCAAGTTTGGTGTCGTCGGCAAATTTGCTCAAAACACCTTCTAGTCCTACATCCAAATCATTTATAAAAACATTGAAGAGGACTGGCCCTAAAATAGAGCCTTGGGGGACCCCACTGGTGACCATCCGCCAGCCAGATGTGGCCCCATTTACCACAACCCTTTGAGCCCTGCCCGTCAGCCAATTGCTCACCCATCGCATGATGGTTTTGTTTAGCTGTATGCTGGACATTTTGTCCAGTAGGGTCCTGTGGGAAACTGTGTCAAAAGCTTTGCTGAAGTCCAAAAAGATCACGTCAGCTGGTTTCCCTTGATTGACTGGATGGGTGATCTTATCATAAAAGGAAATCAGATTTGTTAGGCAGGACCTGCCCCTCATGGACCCACGTTGGCTGGGACCAATGACTGCATTGTCCCCCAGGTGCACTTCAATAACTCCAAGGATCATCTCCATAATTTCACCAGGCACTGACGTGAGACTGAGGGGCCTGTAATTACCAGGGTCATCTTCTTTCTTGCCCTTCTTGAAAATTGGCACACTTGCCAGATTCCAGTCCAGTGGGACCTCTCCAGATTCCCAAGATCATTGAAAAATAAATGAGAGAGGTCCCGCGATGACATCAGCCAGCTCTCTGAGCACCCTGGGATGAATCCCATCCGGACCCATGGGCTTGTATGGATCCAGGAGGAGCAGCAAATCCTGCACACGGTCAGGGTCGGTTGGGAGTTTGTCATTCCCACTGTCACGGTCCTCCAGCTCAGGGCACCTTGGGTCCCGAAGCCCAGCATCAGCATTGGAGGCTGAGGCAAAGAAGGCATTAAACGTCTCTGCTTTGCCTATGTCCTTGTAATGGAAGCTGTCCTTGTAATGGAAGTTCTCCTTTTGACTGAGATGTGTCAGTGATTTAGTAACTACAGTGTTTATTGGTGGGCTGTCTGTCTTGTCCTTGGAGTTAGGTAGCAGTGTGACGGTTCAGGTGTCTAGGTACTGTACTCAAAACCTCATCCTTGAAAGGACTGGCTACCTCTTAGTTCACTTGGAGTAGTCTTTTCTCTGTTGGGTGCCCCTGGAAGTTGGTAGAGTCCATGAAAACACTTGGGAAGAACTGAGCTGCTCTGTGTATGCTTGTTACACCACTTCTTCTAAAAACATGCGGTCTTTATTTGTCGTTTGGGTAGAGATTGTCTCACTGCCAATGGTAACTCGAGACCCCTCTGTTACTTCATTTCAGGTGATCGGATCCCCGGATCACGTTGGGTACTGGACAATGCTTGAGCTGCTCCACCAGATAGGAGGCACCATTCTGCCGTCTGAAACCTTAGTGCAGTGTCTGAGCCACCACAGGGCGCACCTTGGTCACGGCTTTCCTGAAGATCTAAGTTCCCCAGTGCCGCAGACACTGCCATGGACATCGCTTCTGCCACTGGACTCAACCTTGAACTGCTTGTTTTCGAAGCCCTCCGTATTTCAAGCAGCATTCCCCAAGCAAGAAGGGACGTTGTTTCTCAGCACACCTGGTAATTTTCTTTAAAGGCATAATAATAACAAGGCTGTTAGCCAGGGTGCTTGATGAGTTCCCCTTGTGTACAACATGAGTGGGAGTAACTTTAGATGTTTAAGGGTCTGTGTTTCTTATTAGCATGTGTGTTTTTAAATCTCCAAGTGCTCTTGTTCCTCTGGTACGAGAGCTATTGGCCTGTATTCCTGTTCGGGTCTCTTCCAAGCTTTCCAGAAGTTTGGATGCATGAGGAACTCTTTGCTGGTCCCATACTATATAGGCATACAGCCTTCTACATGCTTTAGCTCAGTTTCTTCAATCTGGCTAAAGAAGATGCATAAAAAGGCCCTTCAAAAGAAAACTTAGCTTTAAAGCAGCATGCAGTGTGCGTTTTCTTTCTTTAGTAGTCCCTTCATGAGAGCCTGGGGAGATCTTACTGAAGAGCTGTTCCCTGTTTAATCTTGGTAGTTGTTTTTCTTGTCTTGAAGTTGTCTCCATCCAGATAAAAGAACCTTCTACACAGTTTAGGGCTTTTGTTTTTATTTTATCGTTGCACAGGAGGAAAGAAGCAGGAAAACTGTGCTGTGATTCTGGAACCTCTAGCCATGAGCCAACAACAAATGCCTTGTCCGGTCAATATCTTCCTGAAAGGCAGCTTGACGGGTTGGAACTGGATGCAGGCTGGCAGCTTTCTAACAGAGAGCTGGATACTGCACATTTCCGAGGCTGACTGCGCAGAACACAACCGGGTACTGTTTCATCAGCTGTTGAGGAGTCTAGTGGCTGAAGAACTGCACATGGTAAATCTTTCTCTTTGCCATAACCTAGTATCTGTTGTGAAACAAATTGTGGCAAAAAGGGTGACAGTGTCACGTTGTGAAAACAATAATGTTGGTATTTGTTACACTGCAAATTGCTCATTTGGAGCTAAATTTGGAACGTTTTTTAGAAGATCACAGATGTCTACAACCAGTTTGTAAAATGTTTGTGCTCGTTAAGTCTTTGTATATTTCCAGAAAATGTAAACGTGTATTTTTTTTTTAATGTAGGTTGCTGACGTGTCTCTGTCTAAGACGTGGTGCCCCTGCACTGCTGTTCTGTCACCGCTTTCTGAGAGCGCCGCGGTTCTCACTCTCCTGCGTGCCGAGCAGACCGCAGAAGCTCAGCGGCGCGACCTTGAAGGAGCTGTGGTGGAGGACTCTTCCCAAGATCCCGCTCTGCATCTCCCAGATATTGTGCATAGTGTGTTGAGTAAAATTGACATGACAACGGAGGATTCTCTAGCTAGCACAGGTAGGCATTAGGAAATGCAAAGCTTACCGTATTTTGATCCACTCTAGCTTCAGAGCCTTCCACTCCGAATCAGATCTCATGATTTCCTCAGTGAGGAGTCTCGTTTTGTCTTGATTTCTGTGGCTCAGGCCTTTCAGTTTTATTGACAGCGTTAGTTTCTGTTGCCTTGTAGGTAAAGCACAGCTGCACATGCCTGGGGACAAGTTTCTAAAAAGTGTCACGTGGGCTATCTCTGTAAAACCTTTGCATGTGGCTGCAAGGAGACTGATTTTGGCTCGCCTCTTTTGTGTTACTGTGAATCTTACAGGTCTCCCAGCCTGATGTATGGCTAGTAAATTGTCCCTCCGTGAGCTGAGCTCTGGAAACCTCTGTCTTAGAGCCTCTGTGGCGGCCTCGGAGCCTTCTGCCATTTCATTTAGCTTCCTTCTAATATTTTTATTTTTGTCTGTTCAGAAGAAACTCCTATGCCAGACTGGGTCCAACGGGAGCTGTCCAGTACAGGGAGCTGGCATCCTTCAGCGCTTGAAGCATGGTATCGTTCATCAAACGTTTGTGGAGCGGGCTCAGACCTGATGGAGTCGTTCAGGTACTTTTTATGAAACAAGTCTGAGTAGCACTCAAGAATTTCTGCCTCCTTTTGAGGGAGCGTGGCTGTATTGTTGCTCAAAGTGCTAGAATGAAATGCTCACCTTAGTAAACTGAGCACAGAAATAAAAGCATTATATGCTTTTGCTTCAGTATGCCTTGGTGTGTGAGACAAAAGGGAGTGGGAACAGGATATTTGGGTAGCAGTCAGCTTGCATTAAGGTCTTGACAGCTTCAGGAGTGAGATAGATGGTTTAAATGACCAAAGCTATTCAGATCTGCCAGGTGGCAGATTGCACCTCTTCTGCTTCAGTAAGATTCGCTGCAAAGTATTGAAGACAAGTGGTTTTGTTATCGCTGTTGGTGTTTGCTAAGAACGTATTAATCTGCGTTCTTTAAAGGTCTTGCTGAATGCAACATAAAAAATGCATAACGTAGGACAGCCTAGGTAGCGTGAAGCTGCTCGTGTGCGCTTTTGACATGGATCAGTGGCATTTGTCGTACATCAGGCAACTCCTGCTGTGCTTGTTTCCAGTTTGGTGTGAATCTTTTAAGATGGTGGATTGGGTGGTTTTATTGCTTCTGTAAGGCTGTTAGGGAGCAGGCTTTAGAAGAGTACCAGCCTGTGTTACTTGCACTGTAGAATTGTGCTTCCCTAATGCTTAGAGGAAGAAAGGCTCGCATGTAGAAGCAGGCTCATGTGCAGTAAGAACAAGAGGTGTGCCTCCCCCTCTTTTTTGATACCTGCATTGAATTGCTCTTTTATGTAGGCTCCTGCAGGTTCCTTGTGCTAACGAGAAGGATGGTGCAGACCAATCTGAAGTGGAACTCTCAGAAAGTCTGTCTGAGCTGTACCAAAGAAAATTCAGTGAAATATCTGCCACAGCTGGACCAGGAAATAACAGAAAAAGACGTATGTATTATTTGAGATTATATGTGCATGTTACCAATTAAAGATGATAGAAATTTCTCAGCAGGCCTCCTTATTGTATAAACCCTAAAGATCCATCCTCTCCTGAGTAGTGGCATGCTTTAGATTTCTTTCTCTATTTAAAGACAGCGTAACTTAAATATTAGTATTGTCCTTTAGTACGGCCCAAATGGCTCCTAAATTCAAGGCTGCACAGCGACTGACGATTAAAAAGCAGCATGCAGAGCTCTGCACTTTCACTGGTTGTTGGAACAGGGACCGCTACAAGTTCTGCTAAATATTGGAAACCTCTTTATTTTTTCCTAATTTGGAGAAATTAAGTACTTTGTTTTCCAGAAGGGTTTCATCGTTACATTTTAGCATGCTAACCAGTGGTGCATGTATCCTCATGATATATCCCTGTTTCAGGTACTTCTATTTCTGTGACACAAAATTGCTTCAGGTATATGCTGCTTCTGATTCTACTCCTAACTTACATGGAGTGAAAATTTTCGGTCACTTCTGACTTGGAGAACTAGCTACCTCCTCTGCTGCCTGTACATTTCATGGAGAAATACAAACCTTTTAGAGCCTGTTTATTTTCAACTAAAAGTTACTAATCTTGCCTGATAGCAGCACATAACTCTAAATGATGTTCTCCCTTGGTGGTGTTCCTGCCTCATTGTTCGATGGTGGAACTAACTCGCTTCCTGTTGTGTTGCAGGTGGGGTTCCCCGAACTCCAGTCAGGCAGAAGATGAAGACCATGTCCAGATCCCTGCAGATGCTTAATGTTGCAAGACTCAATGTAAAAGCACAGAAGTTTCAACCTGATGGTGTGTCACCAACAGTGAGCGAGAAGGTTCCACAGAAGCTTTTGGCAAAAAGGTTGGATGAAAAACTGGAAGAAAAGGTGCTTAAAGTATCAATAGGTGTGTACTGACTTAGCAGTTCTGATATTTATAGGAGGTTATGTTGAATTTTTAAGGAAGGGGGAGAGAGAGAAAATAATGGAGTACCAGTAGGTAGGGAGCAGATTGTTTGGGTTTCTATATCTTCGTGTTGGCACACATTGGTTATTACTTCTAATTTTTCACCTTTCTCCCAGTTGGTTTCTGTAAAGGTTTACGTCATAATGTTATAACTTCTGGGATTAATTTCCTGCTCCATCTGAAAAGAACGATAAAGATCTGTGGTGTCCTCTGTTGTAGTTCTGTACCAAAAGAAGTAAAGGGAAGTACCCCTTGGTGATGTGTTTGGATCATTTGTTCTGGACCTAGGGCTACTTCTGTTATTGTTCTGTGGTCTGCATGCCTCTTTGTTGGAGAAAAGTCTTGTTAACGACCTCCTATAATCCTTTCTTCAGTTGGAATGGGGTTTTCATCAGTAGGGAGTGGTAAACTGGTATTTAGTTGACTTTAACCACTTCCCTTGCAGACTTCAAAACTGAGGAGGAACTGCAGGCCCACCTAGTTACAAGCTATCAGAAGGCTGTTGCTGAGGAAGTTCTTTCATCTGTGTGTGCCCAGAACATGATCATGGCCATTAAAAGGTTCTTGAAAGTACAAAATGCCAAAGAGAAAGAGGTAGGTGAGAATATGTAAGCAGGGTTGTTACTAATCTAGGAATTAGAGTTTTTGCTATTTCAGGCTTCTTTTTTCCTTCAATTTACCTTAATTTTTTTATAGTTTGTACTTGGTCAAAACCACTCACTCTTATCTGTGCTGAATCAGTAGTAAAAATCTGTAGATAATTGTAAAGAATGTCAGAAAATCCAGTTCAGTTATCAGTTCACACCATTGGTAAAAGATTGCAGCAGATCCTTTTTCATTTACATTGACCTCATTTTGAATTTTAATTTCGCTTAAAGACAGTATTTTAAAAAAATAGATTCTAACAAACCGTATCTTAAAGTTGTCTTCTGTTTTTGCTTTTCATGATTAATCTTTGCTAAGTCACTGAAATCAAAGCAATTCCGTCCTTGAAGGAGAAGAAAAAATCAAGCTATTCCCAAGATAGTGGCACAAAATTACAAACTTCGTTGTAATTGTCTTTACAGGTGGCCTGCATGGAACGAGTCAGAAACCATCTCCTGAAGACGAGCAAAGCGCTCAGACAACAGCATGGCTCAGAGAAAGAAACCAAAGTCAGAGAGTACGAGACACTTTATTTGCTTCAACTTCAGAGATGCTATAGAGTTAGTTAGCAATTCTTGATGGTAGCTTTTTTTTTGTGCAAGTGGAAAGGTATTTAAATGGGTAAACATTCCAAAGAATCTTTGGTTGCAGTAAAAACATTTCGTTAAATGCAAATATATATTATATGACGAGCATTGCAGCCAATATCTGAAATAAGACATTTCCCATGCCACCAAAAGGAAGTAATTAACTGATTTGGGTTGTCAAAAGGAGCCACTTCCCCTACAATATTTACTGTTTTTTTTTTTAGTAAACATTTTGAAGTAAATACTCAGTTTCCTCCAGACAAAGGGGGCGGTAAATGACTGCTTGTTTTCTTAGGTGTCAACTTCAGGTATTCCTGCGCCTTGAGTTGTGTCTTCAGTGCCCTTCACTACAAAGCAACACTGATGAAATGGAGCAGCTGTTAGAAGAGGTGAGTAAACTGTAGACCAAGTTGTGGTTTTGGATGGCACGAGGGATGTAGATCTGGAACTTGTAGCTTTCCCTTGATTCTACTGTAATGTTCTGTATTTCTTGTTAAAAATCTGATGTTAACAACTGTCGTGGCCTAATTAATTTTCTCACCTGGCTTCCTCCTCTTCCAGATGACAGATATGCTGCGCATTTTATGTCTGACTGAAGACCCAGCTTATCTTACAAAGTTTCTAGAGGACATACTGGAATTGTAAGTTTTTTGGGGTGACTCAGTTGTTACTGAGGACTCTGGTTTTAGTTGCATGCTCTCTGAGTAAACAGAAATCTACAGCTTTGATTTACTGCGTTATTGTAATTCTAAGAAGTTTAGACTATTCTGCTTGCTACACATTTAATTAATGGAAACGTAGCTGATAAGGATGTAAACTAATGGCAAAAAAGCATTTTTTAATTGATACCTAAAAATTCAGTTTAAACCTGGGGATTGTAATGTAGTTGGTTTTGTGGGGGACTTTATTTGATGTGGGTTCTCTGATGCTCTAGGTATATGAATTCTATACCGAAGACCCTTGGAGATCTTTACTACAGTCTGGGTACACAAATACCACCAAAGCTGGCATCCGTTCTGCCTTCAGACTTCTTCAGTGATGATTCAGTGACTCTGGATAGCAAATCTCCGGGCCTTCCAGAATCTTTATCATCTGCCCTAACTCCCAGTGCTGTTTGCCTACGCAGTGAGGGTGATCAGCTGGAGGAACTGCGCACCCGATCTGCCAAAAAGAGAAGGTAATAATCCCAAATGAGCGAGGCAGCTTGTTGCAGCCTGGCCCTGTGTCTGTGGAGCTAACTAAGCTATAGCTCTATCGTTTTGGTTTCTGTTGCTGAATGGCTAGCTGGGGCAAACTCTCACTTGCTGAGAGCTCTGCAAGCCTGATGGGAAATATAAAGGGCTCCCAGTTTTCATTATAACTTCCCATTGTTTTATTATATCAAAGTGCAATCCTGATTTGATTCTGTATGCCTGCTCTATGCGCAAGCAGAGTTTGTGGGCCTCTTCTGAGAGAAGTTCTACTACGCAGATAGGTGACCCTGTATCACTAAAGTGAAAACTGCGATTTACTGGAGCCCTCTGTGTTGGGGATTCTGTGTACATTTCTGCAAACTGTGAAGTGAGTTTAATACCAACCTTAAAGTTAATTATAGTAGTTATATTGCAAATCATTTTTCAATATTGTAACAAATGATGTACTAACTAATAATTTGCAGTCTGAATTTAGATAAAGGCTTTCTATCTCAAGAGTCAAACCCATGTTTAATTGTCGTTAGGTTGATAACTACACTTCTGATCTTATTTTAACTTCATCTTTGTATAACTTCTAAAGGAATAATATATTAGCCAGACACAGGAGCATGACAGAAGCATCACAGAACTTGCGTCAAATTGAGATTCCCAAGACAGCCAAGACTCCCATCAGAAAGGTAAAACTCTCACAGAAGGGTTGTGTGTGGGTTGCTCGTGCAGGGGTGCAGCAACATTGTGAAGTGACACTTGAGTGGGGAAAAAAAATATCTTGCTTTGTATTAACTCAGTAGGTATGTCTTGTATCAAAACTTCCAGTGAGTCTAATTTCTTTATTTGTTTTAGGAGAGCTCACGTTCTTACCTTGCCACTGAGAAATCCCAACAAATGCCTCTGCAGAAAGAAGCAGTGCAAGGTATATTGACTTCTAGCTTTTCCGTGGAAAGGTGCGTCTTCAGCACGTGCTATCCCTGTAAATTTCAGTGAGCTCATGAAATCATGCTGAAGCATCCTGGAAATCTGAAGGAAACTGCTGAATTCTGGAAAAAAAAAACTCTGAGGAGAAAAATAGTTGTTTTCTGTATGCTCACGTACAGAAAACTTGCATCATATATCCTGAAAAAAACACACAACCTTTCAGTTCTTCCTTGGCTGTTGCAATTATTTCCATCTGCTCTGAAAAAAAGTGAGGGCAGGAGAAAGCTCTTACATCTGGAAACAGGATGTTTCTCCTCAAAAATACATAATAGATTTAAATCCCACATCTGTTCCCTGAACCCACGTGTACTTCAGTTGAGACTTTGTAGCTTACTCAGTGTTGCTCCATCTGGGATGCTGGCTGGCTGCTTTTTCTGCTATGGCACCTGCTAGCAGCTTATTGCTGGAAAGTACAGATAATACAAATTTAATACAAGTCCAGGATGGATTTAGAGGATGACACAGTCCAGTAACAACTCTCCCTCCCCCCCTCACCCTGATAATCATACCCCGCCCCTGCCCCCCCCCCCCCCCCCCCCCCCCAAAAAAAAAACCAAAAAACCAACCAAACCACGCCACTTTTCAGTGTGTTCTGGCCTCTAAAGTACTTCTGACTTTCTACTTTTTCCTTTTAATCTGATCGTTTCTTGCTTTGTCTTGCCTCACAGAGGTTACAAAGGTAAGGAGGAACCTCTTCAATGAAGGAATACGTTCACCATCCAAAAGGTCTATGAAAAAGATGCCTAGAAGCCAGTCAGTATCTGCTGTGGAAGGCCTAAAATACAAATGCTCTGATGAAGGTGCTAAAGGTAGGTCATAACTTGCATGTGTAGGATAGCTGTGGAAGAGCTTCTGTAACTAATTGTGCAGTGTTTTCAATTCAGGAGAAAGCATTTTGAATCATAGCTGTGGTTGCTTGTATAGAGAATAGGATGGCATTGGAACTGAAACCTGTTTTTTACTGAATTCCATACACCTCCCAAAGAAATCAAACGTTAAAAATGCTTGGTTACAAAAAGATCTGTGAATGAAGGTTAAAGAATGAAAGTAATTTTATGTGTGTCACATTAAAGTTAGTGCTATTAATAAATTAAGAGAATAAGAAAGAAGTGTAGACACTGTACTCTTAAATATATAAAATAATTTGAGTGCTGGGAGGCTGATGCCTAGTTGTTCCATATCGGCAGTCATTCATAAACTGAAACCCGTGTGAAATTAATTCTTTCTCCTAACTGCTTTATAATTGTGTGGTGCTATATCCATTCATTGCTTGAATTTCTTTATTTTTAAGATCATCACAAGTTACTGACCAAGAGAGTTGCAGAAACACCGCTACATAAGCAGGTCTCTAGGAGACTTCTGCATAGGCAGATCAAAGGCCGGTGAGTAAGCTCTTTCTGAATTTTGTCAGTAAGCGCTGGGTGTTTAACGGCCGAGCACACGAACCAGATATCTTCTTTGTGTTGAAAGTGTCACCTTCGCCTAAGGTAGCAAAGAGAACAGAGAACCAGTGGAGGCTAAGTTTCATTGTGTAAGTAAAAGTACTTTAATTCCTGCAGCAAAGCGCTGTTTAGGTTTAGCTGCTGCTCTGAGAATTTCTGAAGAGGAAGCCTGTGCTGCAACCTGCGCAATCCAGGCTTAAACTTAGCAGTTTCATGTGGAAGCAAATGCTATCTATCCTACAGCTAGAAAGATGCGTATACTCAGTCATGTCCTAATAGGAGGCAGAGTGCTTACTGGCTGCTCCGAGTAGCGCCCAAAGCACTGTATTGTTGTAGAATATAGTACTGTGTTTCAGTTTTCATGGTAAGTTCCGTTTTTGTAAATGTGAACAGTATGTAAAGTCTAAATTGCTGTTTTTTTTTCAAGGTCTTCTGATCCAGGCTGTGACACTGGTGTTGTAGAAGAGTCTCCAGAGAAGGCCATAATTGGTAAGCAGTAAGGTTTTTTGATTAAAGGTATTTTTGCTGTGTTGTAGTCCTTAAGGCGAGTGTGCTTCAATTTAGGTAACTCACAAATAAGTGATACAGAAGTATTCTACAGTTCTTGGTGGAGCGCAGCCTCCTCTGATGGAACTCCTTGCAGCTTGCTGCTTTGAATACCCTTTGACTACCCTCTGCATTTTCACTTGGAAAAGTTGCTATTTACCTTTCTTAAGTGAAGGTATTTGAAGGACTTCATGGGTCAACAAGACCTTGAGCTGCTGTAATTATGGTCAAACTAGCACACAGGTTTGTTTTTTTTTTTGAATGTAATGTGTTAGTGGTGGGACCCTAAAACTGCTCTGACCTCTACTGTCACAGACAGGTGTTCTGCAGAGCCAGGTGGCTATGTCATATTGGCTGCTGCTGTTTCTCTTCTCCTGGAAGGAAGAAGAAAAGAGCATGGTTGGGCAAGTAGGAAGGTAAAATATAGTAAAAAGGGGAGAGTTAACTAACGTAATCTGGATGTAACTTGGAATGAATATGGATTTTTCTAGTATTCCTTCTTATGCAATTGCTGGAGAGGGAGGAAAGTGACCATGACTTAAGAGGACAGGAGACTATGATTTGGAGGGAGACTTGTGTGCATTAGTACTCCAAACATCCCAGGAAAGTAGAAGCGTTTTTCTTCACATACTTGCCTTTGTATGTGAGATAATGTTAGCTGTGTGGAAGTTTCTTCTTAGTGTGTTCTTTTCCATTGTGATCTGTTCCTGAAGATGTCCCCATTGTTGAGGGAGAAAGAAGGCTCAGTCTCTGATGTTGCCTTTCAGAAGCAGGTTTAAGAAGAAGTCCACGCCTCAAACAACTGTCTTTGAATAGGACCCACTCTGGTGTTTTCTATTCCGCTACGCAGCCCAGCTCACAGAATTCACAGCGAGTCCACCAAGGACGAGAAGAGGAGAGCTGCACTCAGCAGGACGTAGCAGGTACTGAATGGAACTTGAGCAGGCTGATACTGCTGATCTGAAAAGCTGGCATGGGTAGCTCTAAGTCTGATTCGTTCTCTAAAAGACTGTAAGGAGTGAAGAGCTATCATGTAATGCCTTCTGTAGAGAAAAACTCATCCCGACTGATTTTTGAACTGAGAATCTCCATCTGTAGGATGGAGGGGCAGCTATTTCTATGATGAACACACTGCCAGCTTCAGCTAGTCAGGCCCATCTAACAGAATATCACTGATTGCCATTCTGCATCCCTTAAGTGCAGTGCAACCCTGTAAAATTTGGGACAGGAATCCTAAAGCTACTTTGTCTCTTGGCGGCATAAAGCAATGACTGATGGGTTGTTCTTTGCTGGCTTTCTCAGTAGGATTATCAGTTGCAATGGTTTCACTTATTTCTTTATGTTTTACCTACTAGAATCCTTAGTCTTGAACTAGAACTTTCTGATGCTATGAGCTGTAAATAAAATAGGAGGCTGAGCTTTTTCTTCTTTTCAGGAGCACCCTTTCTATGGATGGATATTAGTTTTAGTTTGGGAAATAATAATTCTAGTGAATCTTAACATCAGGCTAGAAAAACTGCTAGGGCAGGCGGCTTTGTACACTACCTGTCCATACATCTGAAGTGATTGAGACAATTGTTCGTGGCAGGTTACTTGGTGTTAGTTGAATTGTGCTATTCTACTTCACAGGCATTAAGCTGCACTCCAGGAGCCCCACAGTCCAGACTCCCAAGAGACTTTTTTTTGGTGCAGTCATTGATAAGTGTAGCCCTGCAGAGAAGCATCCATCTGGAAGGACGAGAACAAGAAAAGATTCTTTAAACTTGGAGGAGCTGACGGCCTGTCAGGTAAAAACACTTGCCCCTCTCTCTTCCTTCAATCCCCTTACTCTATTTATGTTTAGTGAGACCTATACATCTTAAATTTAGTGTTTAAGTCTAATCAGTTTGCTTTAAACCTTGAAGTAAATATTAAGAAGGATGGATAATACTGTTGGAATAGAACAAGGCTGATTCCGTTTTTTTCCACTGCAGACTCCTAGAAAAACACCTCATAAATCTACGCAGAAGCTACTGAGTTCTGCCAGTAAACTACCAAGGAGATCACCTCGCATTCTCCACAGGACTCCCCAAAAACTGGAGAAGACTCCCAGCAGAAGTCCAGCTGCCAAGCAGAGTGCAGCTAAGTGTTTGGGAAAGTACTTTTCTCGTCCTGTACAAGGGGTCAAGTCCCCATCTGCGTTAACAGAAAGTAAAAGGGTTCGCTTACTGCAAGTAACATCGAAGGATTGTGCTCCACAACAGAAACTTTCCCCTCCTTGCAAAGAGGCTGGCTTACAAATGCCGGAGCGTAACGAGGCATCGAACACTGTGAACTCTTCACTACCTCGGAACAATTCAAATCCACTTGGTTCTTCCCCATCTGCCCTCCAGGAAAGTTTTCTTACAGAACTGCGAATACCAAGGTGTTCCTTGAGATCCCTCTCAAAATTATCCTCTTCAGTTGGTACTCAGAGGCATATCTTTCCAAGTGAAATCCAGGTGCAGTCAGAAGCAGTATCTCAAGCAACGGAAAGCACTCCCAGGAAGCTTGAAGGTTCAGGTTCAAAGTTACCTACCTTAGCTGCCAGCCCACCGACTGTAGGAATGGCTGAGCTCACTGTGAAGCTGGAGTCTCCCTTCAATTCTCCTCTCTGTAGAAATTCTGCAAGTGCCGCAGCAATCAGCTCTCCTTCTCATGTGCAGGCTAGCGAGTCTCACGGGGAATTTAATGCGCCTAAAAGATCTCTTCTGAAATCTCCAGGTATCTCTGGTTCTTTGCCGAAGTCCCCACTTGACACCTCCAAGCAAGGTGGATGTGAGCCAAATTCTGGAGGAGAGGACCTCACACGTGCATGTGAAACACCTTCCAGAAATAAGGACAATCATCGTGATAATGGTGATAACTCTTGTGTAGAAAGCCTCCAGCTCTGTACGTCCCACAGTCCTGAAAATACCCCTGTGTCAGAGAAAAATAAACCGATGGATGTAATGGCTCAAAACTCTTCTCCAGGAAAGGACCCAGGAAATGTGGAAGAGCATTCCTCTCCGAAGGTGCCTGCTGGAGAACATACGCTGAGTGCCGAGATGGAGCGTGAGCAGGTGGTCAAGGGGGGTAACTCCAGTGCGAGCACCTGTGAGTCCTTCCTGAGCAGTTCTCAAACAAGCAGCGATGAGGTGGAGCCAAGGAGCCTACTGAGAGAAGAATGTACGAGGACAAAGGCTCCATCTCTTAGGAGACGCTCCAGATGTGCCCTGAGTACTTCACCTCCTCTACCGAAGTCTGCTCCTGCCTACTCCTTACGCTGCACGGCAGACAGGAGGCAGCGGGAGGCCGCAGCACGGATGGGGAACCCTGAGCTTCCAGCCAGGTTCTCCACTCCTAAAAGCCATTGCAAAGTGCCTTCTGCTAGCCCACCGACTTACGAAGTTGAACTTGAAATGCAAGCTTCAGGCCTACCCAAGCTTCGCATTAAGAAGGTTAGCTCTTGCTCAGCGCTGGAAGTTCAACCTGAGGCAAACGCCAGCAAACCCAAGGGAGGAGAAAGCCCCTTTGGTGATCTTGCGATGACCTCGTGCAGCAAACACCCAGGGAAACTTGCAGCTGCCTGTGTCTCACCCTCCTGCTTCCGCTCTTTCCACAGTACGCCTGGGAAAGGTGGGGGACAGACCTACATCTGCCAGTCGTACACCCCAACGAGCTGTGCTTCGAACGCCACCTCCCCATCTCCCCTGGAAGCAGAAGTTCCCCAGACGCCTTCTCCAAAGCTGAAGGGGAAGAGCACCCCTGATGCTATCAAGGACTGGCCTCGGAGAAAGAGAGCAGCGGGCAGCACTGCTAACGCTAGCTGCGGTCGAAGTGAGAAGAATGCGGATGAAATAAGGATGTCAGCAGGCAGAGAAGAAGTGAAGGTCTTGGAGCACTGCAGTAGCAAAGTAATAAGTATGCTCGGAGAGTTTGAGCTGGAAGGGATTTGCAGGCTGCAGGATCAGGCGTCTCCTACCGATTCTGAACCCAGAGCTGAAGAGAGCTTTGTCGTGGGAACTTTCGGCTTAAAATCTCGGAAGCGGACCTTTACATCTCTGTCTCCAGAGAAGAAGGAGAATCATGAGGCTAAGAGAACTTGCGGTGATAAGCACAGTTCGGATCCCTGTGTCTTTTCCCCAGATGAGGGCAACAGAAGCAAATCAAGGATAGACTCGGTGCTTTCTGAGAAGCCCAGAGCGTGTTCACTCGTAACTCCTGTGCAGCACAGTTGCATGGGGGATGATGATGTCTTCCTTTTATCAGGTAATTAAGTGGCACTCTTGAAATTCAGAGATGGCTAGAAGTGTGGGGTAGGAGAGAGAAAAGGCACGACTACTTTCTTTCTATCTTAGGGAGACTGAGGTAGAGAGGAAGAGTGGGTTGCAAATGACACGGAAGCTAATTATGTGGAGAGGCAGATCAGATGTGAGGAATTCAGCTAATGGCATTGTTTGTGAGCATTTCATCAGTGGAGTAAATTTCGTCAGTGGAGTAATAATGATGCAAGAGATAATATGAAAGAGCAGGAGGCTGGAAAAATTAAAAGGAAATGTTATGAATTGCATCCAATTGCTCTCTGTAGAAGCACATAGTGAAAAAAGGTTCTGTAAGGTAACTACAGCACGCAGGATGGAATACAAACCATGACTTGAGGAAAGTGACAGCGCTTATGCTGCAGTACGTGTTGAAATTGGACCAGGCAATGGATTTTAAGAAAATGAAATGCATGAAGATGCAACTGCAGACTTGCTTGGTGCCAGAAACCCCCTGTTTTAGACAAATTCTAAATATTACTTGTGCTGATGGGAGCTTCAAGGTAGAATAAGGGCTGAGACTTAGCTAAAGGCACTCTCGAGCTGTCAGTTTGCTGCAGTGTGTCACTGTGCTTCTCCAGGCGCAACTCCACCGGTGAAGAGCGCGCTCTCTGCCAGCAGCCTTCTGGCACTGACTCAGTCTCCGCTGCTGTGTAAGGGGCAGACGCCGCCGTCTCGGAGGAAACGTGCTCGAGGTAACCACGTGTGCTGCAAGGGAAGGCTGGGCTTGAGCAGGCTGCCCAGCGTGCTCCCCTTGCCTGCAGTTAAATGAGAGCAAAAGCATGCTGGGCCAGGGCTTGGGCTTCGTGCAGAAAGCCTGTATGTGTATTGGCCACTTCTGTATCTGTCTTTCACGTTTTCAAGAAATTTGGCGTGAACTGGGAAGTTCGGAAGGTGGGGTGGCAGCAATGAAGGAAAGAGTAGCAGAACAGACGTTCAGCGTACTGCTCCTCTTGATACTGGGTTTCTTGGAGTCACCAGGAAGTAAATTTTTTGGCAGATTGTGGCTTTAATTTCTTCATCTCTTGTAGAAAGAGAATCGGATGCCTTTGAAGCTATTACCAGCCAGGAGCTGTCTCCATTCCACGGCGTGGCTTCCAGGAAGCGGCCCCTCAGCAGGACTTACTCACGGAAAAGGCTGCTCAGCTGAATTTGGAGCCATACAACATGGGATTGCTATTATCTGAGCTGTGCCATGGGGATTTTAACAAGGAACTTTTAATTGGTGCTGTCCTGGAGCTGTCTGTATTGGTGGGAGAGGGGATGCAAGGATACAGCAGTGGAAATAAGGACTGCTCTAAAGGTTTTAACCACAATTATGGCAGCTCTCTGTCCTTTCTGACACTTCTCCCACGTGTAGTAGCTGAGTTGTGCGGTGAAGGTTCAGTCCTGCTCAGTGAAGAGGGAGAATTGTCCACCTTTGACAGCTTTCTTGTAAAAATAAACTGATGCGAGTTTTCACAATGTCACTGGGTCGGAAGTCTGTCTCTACCCCACGTTGTGGGCAAGAGGTTGTGACTGCATGAAGGAGGAGGCGAATGTACAGAAAGCAGGCTGCACGCTCCTGCTCTTTGTCTTGTCCTCATACTAACTGGGTCCCTGTTCGTGGCACGCTGGATGCAGCTAACACAGGGACTCTTCTTTGAGAGGTAAAACTTGGGATGGGATAACTGGAGATGAGATCAGAAGGTGATTTGTGCTTCTGACTGCTGGCTTCTAACTCAGTTAATGTTATACCTCAAAATGCGAAATGGTAGTTGTGGTAGTGGTGCTCACACCTTCAACTGAAGCGGGGGGCTTGTTTCTACTCAGGAGTCCCCCCATCATTAAAGCAGGTACCTGGGCCTTCAAATCTGCCTCTGCCAGGGGCGGTACACTTAGGTACTCCTCCTCCACGTGAATGGGGTCAGTGCCAAGTTACCGGCCTGTATTTAACCTCCCTTACATCTGTAAGGGAACACTGCTTTATTTAAAGCAGTTTATAGGCAGGAATGGAAAACAATATTGAAGCAGGGCTGCTTTTATCCTGGATGCTTCAGACAATTATGCTGCTGTCTGCAGCTGCTTTTCCTACTTAATATAGGAAGCCTTCCACCTCAGGCTCTGTGGGCAGAGGAAATGCTGAACTGCTGAATGACAAGCAGCGTTGTGAACAGGTATTTGTCACCGTTGTTCCAAGCACTTACAAAAGCAGACACTCTTAAGTCAACAGTGGGGCAGTGAATGGCTAAGATCTCATGCACTGAGCTGTAAATAAAACTCCTTTCCTGCATACCCGGAGTAAATGACCACTGTAGCCTCTGGCAACTGCTTCATAAAACTCACTCTGCTTTATTAGAAAAGTTACAAAAAGTTACTACAAAAACCTATTTACAAGTTCTCCGAAACTGCTGCGCATCACCCTCAGGCTGCTAGGGCTGCGCGAGCCCCGCAGCAGAGGTTTCCAAACTGTAAACAAGATTTTAGTGTCAGAGGCCAGGGTGGGAGGCGTTTCCCCCTTCCCCCTGTTCAAGCTGCGGAGGGTGCAGGAGGAAAGGCGTTGGGTCGGTGCTGTCCAGCGTGGCAGCAACACGGAGTGTAAGCCGGCTGTCCTGCGCCTCGCACGCTTGTTTCCCGTATGAAAGTCCTGTCGTTGTCTTCCTTGGGCATCTGAAATGTAACAGCGTTGTAGCCAGGCTGGCGCAGGGGGCAGAAAGGCTGTTAAGCTCCTGTCAGCAGTACCTGCTCCTTCCTGCCCCGTGCCAGGGGAGTGCTAAGCCTGCGTCTAGAGTGGGTTTTTCCTAACGTCGATCATGGCTGGATGGTGAGGCATGGGGCTCACGTTCAGGCTGGCTCGGCGGGGCTCCCAGCGGGGCTTGGCAGGAGGCAGGCCCCGGGGCAGCTGCACCTCGTGGGGCTGCCCTGCCCTGAGCAAGTGCTCTGTGTCCCTCCGCGGGTCCCCGGGGCTGTCGTTGGGCAGGGACGAACGCCTCCAGGTCGATGGCAAAGGGGCGTGCACCAGGTCCCTGCCCTCATCCCGGAGGCGATGGCTTTCTTCAGCGGTGGCCAGAGGCACGGGCAGCTCCCCAGGGCTGGGCTCCTCGCAGGTCCCAAGCGCGGGGGGAGCTCTGTCCCCAGCCCCGTGCGCGTTTCTCTCCACGCCTGCAGGGAAGGAGTGAGATGAGCATCAGGATCTCCACTCTTACATCAGAGCGAAGCACTGCCTTGAAGTCCTGCCTTGATTGTGGTAGGGAAGGCAAAGCCTGGGCCTCCTCTCACCTTTGGTCCCTCCTGGCTGGAGACTCAAGTTGCTCAGCCTCTGGCTCAGCTCCTGGTTCGCCCGCATGTACCGGCTCAGCTCCTTTTCCAGCACCTGAATCCTCCCCTCGTACTGCAGCCTGCTGCTGGCCAGCCCCTCGTCCATATGCTCTGCAAGGGAAACCGAGGCCACCTCCAGCTCTGAAGGACAGACGCAGCGTCGCTGCCGCCCGGCTGGGAGCTGGGTGGTTACCGCGGCTCTGCTGGAGCAGCAGCTGCATGTTCTGCTCGTGCTCCTTCTGCTGCAGGGTGAGCTGGCGATCCATCTCCAGGCGCTGCCGCTCCACGGCCACCTCCAGCCAGCGCACCAGCTGCTGCTGCTCCTCCAGCTGCATCTCCAGCTCCGAGAAGGCGATGTGCTGCCGGTGCTGCTCCTCCCGCAGCGTCACCACCTGCCCGGGCCCAGAAGCGAGGAACAGCTCAGCGCCTACAGAGCCTGGGAAGCCTGCCTTGCCCCGCTGCGCCTCATCGAGTTAGTTGTTTGGTACAGCGTGTGAAGGTCGTTATGAAGGTTAGTAATCCCGGGGGGGGCACAGCTGCCTCGTGGAGGGAAGAGCAACGCGTGGCTGCGCTGGTGTGCACTGCAGGGGTGCAGGCATCCCATCGCTAGTACTTAAGCCTCTCTCCCAGGTGGTGGGAGAGGTAAGGATCTATGGGGTCTCAGATTTGTAGGGCAAAAGCACGGCAAGAGGCAGGCAGAAGGCTCGAGGCAGAGGAAAACAAGAGGTTGGTCAGACACCACAGCCCCCCCTCCCGCACTCCCACCTTGTCAAAGTACTTGCAGAGCAGAGCCCGGGTCTCGGAGGAGGAGAGGTAGCTGAGCTTGGCCATGAGGTTCATCTCGCACTGGGACAGCAGGCTGGCTGAGGCCCGCAGGACTCGCTGCCTGCACGTGATGGACTCATTCTTGTACTCGATGGCTGCATCCAGCGCCTCGATCGCCTCGTCCAGCTGGAACAAGATCCGTTCTTCCTGCCGGGGCAGAGCTGCAGTTACCAGAGAGCAAAGGGTTTGCTGCCTAACCCCCGCCCTCAACCTCCTTTTTCATCTCATGGCCACGACAACGCTGACGGGAGGTTGGGATGTGCCTGGTTTGGGGATGTGGAGGAGCATCTGCTGCTGACCCCATGCTCATATCTTTACTTCCAGCCCAAGAAGAGGTACCTCTGGGGACAGCAGGGTGCCCTGGCGCAGCTTGTTGTCGAGCTCCAGCCTCTGCTTGAGCAGCTGGTCCTTCTCCTGGCGCAGGCTGTTGATCTCCTGGCGGATCTGCTGCTGGTCGTGGGCGCTGCCGTGACGCAGTTGCCCGTTCTTCTCAGTCAGCTCCTTCTCCAGGTGCTCCAGGCGGCTGGACACGCGCACTATGTCGTCTGTCAGCGCCTGCGGCAGAAGATGCTCGACGGGATCTGCTCCAAAGGAAAGTTCCCAGCCCCTTTCCACCCCCTCAAGTGACCCCAGGCACACGTAAGCCAACGATTTCCAAACAACCAGGTCAGAGGCACAGCGCAAGCAGGCTCTCCTGTAGAGGCAGATTTCCCACCTGCTCTCCAACACCACCACCTATCCTGGTTCTGCCGGACCCAGGACAGCACCGATGTCTTTCAGCCTCCCGCCTCTGCTGGAAATCAAGCGAGGGGCAGAGGCGGAACATTCGTGTCCTACCTGGCTGGAGCGCAGTCTCTTGCTCTCCAGGCCATTCTTCTCCTGCAGCAGGGCTTCCTTTTTAGCCACGATAGCTTCACGCTTCCTCAGCTCATCCTCCAGCTCATCTAGGGCCCGGCGCTGCTCGAGAACTTTATCCATCTCCATGTCCAGCCACTTCTTCTGCTCCTCAATTTTCTGAGGGAAGGAGAGACAAAAAGCCATGCACATGTGCAGACAGCAGCAGCGCCAAGGACTGCTAGCCTAAAGAGCAGTGGGGTTGATTCCATGTCTGCTAACCCGTACGGCCCAGACTTCACTGCTTTTATCCTCCCAGCTTGCCAAAACACAGAGCTGAGCCAAATCCCCAGCTGCCAAGGAGCCCTTGGGGGGCTACATCTCCCACCACCACCCTTCTGTGAACAAATGCGATTTCAAGGCTTCTCTACTGATGATTTAGGAGAGATCCTGGCCCTGGAGATAAGACGTGATTTAAGATTTTTGCTAACAGATGCAAGTGACATTATATGGACTGTCCTCCTTAAGGGAAGGACGGACTTGTAATCAAGTGTGCCAAGTCTGGAGCTGAGGCACTGGCTTCCAGGCCTCCCTGGTCAGCCTGGCACAGGGCTGCCCCCTGGACAGGACGGACGAGGCAGGCTCGCTGTGCCCGTACCTGCTGCTGCTCCAGGCTGATCACCGAGCCGTTGCTGCCGCTCCGCCGCTTCCTCTGGAAAGCTGCGATTTCCTCCGTTTTGATGCGCAGGATTTTCTGGTGCTGCTCGTGCTTCAGTTCCAGTTCCTGCACGGGAAGGAGCAACCGCTAGCCTCGAGGGGGTGCAAGCTGCTTGAGAACCGAGCACTGCGGGCTGCTGGACAGGTTATGCTCCCAGTCAGCTCTTTGGGAGCTCTTAAAAAAAGAAATGCAGCACCCGCCGTCCTCCCTCCAGCCTGATGCTGAGAATCACAGACAGCATCAGAGCTACCTGCCCCTGCACAGCCCATCTATCACCTCCACAAATGCAGCAGTCGCACAGCTGCTCCTGCCAGCTCCTACCTTGACGCGGTGCTGCCGCTTATTCATCTCCGTCTCCAGCCGCCGCTTCTGCTCGCTCTCCTCCCGCAGCCGCCGCTGCAGCTGGCCCTGCTGCCGCCGCATCAGCTGGATGTTCCTCTCCAGCTCCTGCACCCGCTTCTCGCTCTGGGCCGAAAGCGACACCAGCCTCTCCGTCGCCTGCTTCTTCTTGCACAGGACCTGCCCGAGGGCGAAACCGCTTGGTGGCCCCCGAGCCCTTGGCAGGGTGTCCCCAGCTCCCACCACGGGGACAGGGCCAGGCGCCCTCTGTTCACACTCACCTGCGCCTTGCTCTGGGCAGCTGCCACGCGCGTGCGGTACTCCTGCAGCTTGCGCTTCTCCCCGGGGTCCCACGGCTCTTTGCCCTCCAGCTCCTGGAGCTGCTTCTGGCTGTCGCTCAGCTCGGCCCGCACCTGCTCTGCCTCCTGCTCCAGCTCGCTGATCTTCTGGCAGTACTGCTTGTTCAGGGCCTGTGCGTCCTTGCCTGCAAGGCAGCCCCTCCGCGATGACCTCCAGGTCCCCTTCCCTCCCAGCCAGGGCACACCTTCCCTCTCTGTCCAAATATTTTTGGCAGGTGGCTACAGACTGAGCGCAGGGACTTCCAGCCCTCCTCCTCCAGCTGCCTTCAGCAATTCTAGGCATGGGAATTTGGGTAGAAGCCAAGGGGAAGGGTCTTAGGCAGCAGGAGGCACAGGGAAGCAGTGCCCTGCTGCCAGCAGAAGGGACGGGGCGCCCAGCGAGGGAAGGGGAGGATGGAAGCAGGGACCAAGCATCCCACCTACGAGGAGATTTCGCAGGGGACGGCTGCACGTTCCCCAACCACCCCCTGCTTATCTGCCTCTCCGGCAGCTCTGCACCTGTCTTAATGAGCTCCGTGATCAGCTCCTCCTTCATGCGGATGTTGATGGCCAGCTCTCGGATCTTCTGCTGTGCTTGCACCAGCCTCCACTCCGAGTCCTTCCCTGGAAGGCGCTCCCTCCTCCGGCAGGCCTCTGCAACACAGATTCCCAGATAAGGACTCCCCCATCCTAGCCAGGGGACAGAAGGACAGTTAGTTAGCTGCAGCACTGCCCGGAGTCACCTGCTGCGTACCCCAGAGCAGGCAGCTCTTCCCACATCCCAGCAGGCCAAATCTCTCCTCAACAAAAGCAGTGAGAACTCTATCTGCCCCGCTTTGTCCCCTGGGTTCAGCCAGGTGGGACTCAGTGCCCTTCTACCAGAAGTACCCAAAAAGCGCCCCCAGTCCCACCACCTACGGTTGCCACTTGCCTTTTAGCAGCTCCAGCTGCTCCTCCTGAATCAGGCGGGGATTGCCTCCGCTCAGCTCCTCGCTCAACTTGCTGCACGCCTCCCTCTTGCTCCAGCTCTGAATCCCATTTCTGGAAAGAGCAGCACGTTAATCAGCTGGGGCTGGGCACCACCAGGGCTGTTCCCAGCAAGGACCTTGAGATCCACAAGGGTCGGAAAAGATCCTGGTGAGCTCCCCGGTGAGCAGGCAGCTGTCTCAGCAGCACCGCTGACCCCAGAAGTAGCATTTGCTTCTACACCCTGTGCAGAGGAGGCTGAGCTCCCTGTGGCAGCACTGTTGTTCCCAGCTCAGGTCAGGCCAGGCTCACACACCTACCCAGGCAATGTAGGGTACTGGGACAGCCTCAACTCACCGGCGCTGGCACAGGGACTGTTTCTGTTCCCACTCTTCCTCCTCTTCCGAGGAGAGCTCTGCCAGCTTCTCTGCGTCCTGGCTGAGCTCCCTCCTCAGCACCGTGTCTTTGACCTCTGCGTTGCTGGGTGGACGCTGCGTGTGATTCGGGTGACAGCCTGCCAGGTCCTCGTCCTGGAAGGAGGGATTGCTCTCAAGCTGCCAGGGCAAAGAATCAGATGAAAATATGCTGCAGGAGAGCCAGTGACCACAAAAGCAGCTGACTCTTAGCTGGGAATCACTACTAGGCACACAGGAAAGCCACAAAATAGTGTTTGCAGGAGAACTGAGTTTTGCTAGAGGCAGACAGCTGCTGCTTAGCTGAGCAAAATCTGGGACCTGCCACTAACATGGAGGTAAAAGCCTCAGTTTGGAAGCTTGAGCTTTTCTCGAGACAAGAATCCTTCCTGGTGTGCATGCTGAGTGTGGCTCTTTGGACTATGCCTTTGACCAGGTTCATGTTCAGGGGTGGAAATAACAATTCCTATGGCGAAGGGAATCACAGCAAAAAGGCAGCAGCTCCTCAGGGGCAGACCTGTGCTCTCACCTTCCTACAGAAGACCCTCCCACTTTGCTCGGCAGGAAGGAGCCCCGAGGGAACCACGCTGAGGCCGTGGGACTGCGCAGCAGCCAGAGGGGCCGTGTGAGGCCTCTGGGCAGCAGTGACCAGGTGAAGGTCTTCCAGCAGTTCCGGCACACACAGGTTTGGCATGGCCATCTCCAGGCGCACGTGCAGCTCGGAGATCTTATCCTGCTGTTCCTGCAGTTTGTCACTCTGAAAGCAACAAAAAAATGTCATTACATACATGTGGATCCCACAGCTGCTGCAGAGGAGCCCAAAGGCCGGGTTGTACCTGCCCTGTTGCCTGGACTGGGGCAGGTCCAATTTAAGAAAGCAGAGCCCAGAAATACCTGCAGTTTGTACTGCTCCATGGCATCCTCCAGGGCAGCCAGGAAGTCACGGTTCTCCTCCTCCAGGCGCTCCACTTGTCTCTGCAGCTTGGCCACATGCTCGTCTTTGATGGACTCACACCCCTTCTCCGTGTTCACCTGTCCCCAAAATACAAGAGAGACAACGTCAGCGTTCACCGTTGTCCGTCCCTCCCTGGGCTGGCCTCCATAAGGGCTCTGCAGGCACAGCTTTGTGGAGGTTTTGCTTGTGAAATAAATCTCCCAGCTGCAGCTGAGTCCAAGCTGTTGCTGTCTGCAACACGCTCTGGGAGGACCATGGCTTCCTGCCCCCCTGCGGCCTCTTGGCCACGTTGCTTTTCCTCCACTCCCTCTCCTGCTCCTTCCACCACGTGCTGTGGCTGCTGCTCTCCGCACCAGCGGTGGGACAGGGGAACATCACCTCCTTCCCACCTCAGCGCTGAAACACCTCAAAGACTTGTTACCTGGGCTTTTGCCAGCTTTGAGCCTCGACCTTCGAGGCTCTGATCTTCCGCGGAGGTGCTCTCGATGCCGCTATCCAGCCCGGCCGAGGTCAGCTCGCTCCTCTCGCTCTCCACCGCGCACAGCCACTCCTTCACCCGCAGGATCTGCTCCACCGTGAGGTTGCTGTCCTCCTGCAGCTCCATCAGCAGCCGGTACGCGGCGTCCGTGCAGGTCCGGTAGTGCGCACACTCAGCCAGCAGCCGAGCCGCGGGGTCTGGGGCGCCGCGTTTGGTGGTGTCGGAGCGGTTGATGATGCGGGTCTCCGAGCGGTGCCGCTGCTCCAGCGCCTTCTGCAGGTTCTTTATCTGCCGGTGAAGCTCCTCAACGTGCTCCGTCTCCTTGCGGCAGTTCACCACCGCCTTGTTCTGGATGTTCTGAGCTCGGCTGGCGTAGTTCAGCGTGTTGAGGCTCTCATCGAAGTCGGAGGAGGAAGGGCTGACGCAGGCTATCATGACAGTCTGGGCATTCCCCCCCAGGGAGTCTTTCAGGATCCTGGGGAGAGCACAGACACGTGTGATTAAAATAGCTGAAATGCAAAATAACGCAGGAACCAAAAGGTTTCCAGCCCTTTTCAAAGGCTTTCAAACCCAAGGAGAATGATATTCTCGCTCTGCAGCCAGCTCAGCACTATTGCAGTGAGCAGAGTGATTAAGCAGAGGACTAACAGTTTGCACCACGGCAAGTTTCCATCTGCGTAATGCCTGAAGCCGTGTGCTACCCAACTCTGTGTTCCTTGCTACGTATGTGCTGTGAAGGAACACGCTCGAGACTGCAAAGGGCACTTGCTCAAGCTAAAAACTAACCGCAGGGTGGCTAGTCACAGGCAAACCACCAAGCAAGCCAAACAGAAGCATCTTTAGTCACTGCTGGGCAGGAACGGCCAGGACACCCCACATGGACACCACGCCACAGATTCAGTAGCATGACTTAAGCAAGCCTCCTCTTCTGCAGCACCACCATGAGCTAGCCTGAAATTGGTAGCCTGGCCTCACTGTTCTTCAGCCTCCCCTACGTGAAAACCCCCATACACGGCAGACTCATGAAATGCCAGAGCAGCAGAGCTCTCGCAATCAAGCAGTCACACCGAGAGCTGTGGTGTGCGAGCAGAAGGGATGAGTCGCCCTGCAAGCCCCTCTCAGTTAGCTTGGGGTCTCCGCCACCAAACCTGGCAGGCTGGGCATGGGAAAGGCCACCAGCTGGCCAGAAAGCCACAGGCAAGCATCATGTCCCTCCTGCTGGGCCACCAGCCATGAGGTTGTGGGGTCCCGGTCCCAATCTGTACCTGGTGATTTTGGAATCCCTGTAGGGAATGTGGCTGCTCTTCCTCCGAGGGTCCCCCAGGGCGCTGATGACGTTGCCCAAGGCCAGCAGCCCGCTGTTGATCTGGATGCTCTCCTTCAGCCTCTCCCCCGTGTTTCCAGTCTTCACAATTCGCTCTGAGCCCGCCAGGTCCACGAAGTGGAACTTGGAGACCAGGACCTGGCCCGAGGCGGGGACCGAGGGGTGGTTGTGGAGGGCGAGGCGGGTGATGCGGCCGGCCCCGCGCCGCTGCTCCATCGTCACCGTGAAGATGGTGTGCGAACGGCTCGACTGCGCGTTGATGTGGGTGGCTCCTGTGTGCTTGGCTGTGTTGCCCATCTCCAGCAGGCTCAGCACCTCGTCCAGCCCCTCCACCTCTGACTCCTTCACGCCGCTGAGCACTGCAACAGCAAACGGAGCCACGGTCGTAAGTGACGGGCTGCCCGAGGAAGGCCTGGCCCTGCTTTCAGGTGCCTAACCCCAAAACGGCCTCGGGAACGGGGAGAAAAGGCAGCCCGAGAACAGCCACACGTACCGATGTTCCCCTTGTCATCCTCCCGGATCTGGATGTCTTTGCTGGCCGTATCCACCTGCAGCAAGTCCCGAAACTCCTCCTTGTACACCTCCAGGTAGGACACCCGCACTGTGTAGTCAATGAGGTCGTTCTCGTCGATGAGCCTGAAGGTCTCAGCCATGGCTCGCGGGATGATGCCCTGCTCATCTTCGTTGATGGAAGCTGGCAGAGAGACAAGGACACGGTCACGGGATGCAGCGGGTGCCCGTACTGGCCGGGGACAGAGGCAGGAGCCTGCCGCAGCACACATTGCTTCTAGAAAGGAGCAGCTTTGCTGCTTTCCCACTGGGAGCCGAGGTTAAACCTCCCTGTGGGTGTTTTATTTAAGACATGGGACCTTGGGGCAAATCCTATCCCCCTGCTCTCCTGCACAGCGGGAGCGGATTCGAGCACGCACTTCTTCCTAAGGTGCATTACCGAGCCAGCATCGCGCCTGAAGCTGAAACGTGCTTTCCTTTGAAACCAGCATTACTCCACAAACCTTCCTAGCTCGGAGGAGTTTTTTTGTGTGCTCGGAGACTGCTTTTACCGGGCCGTGGCACCGCGCCGTTCGAATTTCAAGTCATTCTGCTTTTGTCTCCAGCGGCCCCGTAAAACGACAGCCCCCGGAGCGGCTGGGAAGCCGAAAACAGACCGGGAACGGGGGGCGAAACGCAGCGCCTGCGACGGGTGCGGGGCGCGGAGACCGGCCGAACACCCCTGGGGGGGCTCCGTGAGGGGAGCGGGGGCTGGCACCGGGGCTGGGGCAGCAGCGAGGGGGTGGAAGCCGCCCCCCGCCCCCTCACCCTAGGCAGACCCCGAGCCCCGGGGGAGCCCCGGGGGAGCCCCGGGGAGCCCGAGGGCCGTCCGGGGGTGTCCGTGCCGCCCGGTACCCACCGACGCTGGCCTCGCCGATGGTGTAGGTCTTGCCGGAGCCGGTCTGCCCGTAGGCGAAGACGGTGGCGTTGAAGCCCTGGAAGAAGGCCCGCAGCAGCGGCCGGACGCAGGCGCTGTACACGGCCGCCTGCCCCGCCGCCTCGGGCAGCACGGCGGCGAAGCGAAAGCGGCGGCGGTGGCCCAGGGCCACCTCCCCGGTGGCGGCGTCGCCCCGCAGGCAGGGCCGGTGGCCCCGCAGCACCTCCTTGGGCAGCAGCGGCCGCACCCGCACCGCCACCCGCACCGCGGCCCCCTCCGGGGCCATGGCCGGGCCCGGCGCGGCTCGGCGCGGGGAGATGGCGTCAGGCGGCCCCGCCCGGCCCCGCCGCTGGGGGGGGAGCGGGGCGGGGGGACGGGGGGACGGGGCGGGGGGCGAGGGGGGACGGGGGGAGGGGGCGGGGGGCGAGGGGGGACGGGGGGCGAGGGGGGACGGGGGGACGGGGCGGGGGGCGAGGGGGGACGGGGGGCGAGAGGGGGCCGCCGTGAGGTGAGGGGGGCACCGGGCGGCCGGGGGTGTGCTCTCGCCCGGGGGGCCCCGGCGGTCCTGAGGTGCCCTGCCGGTCGTGATAGACCCCATCAGGTGGGAGATGCCCCACCGGCCGTGATATACCCACCGGTCGTGAGAAGCCCCATCAGTCGTGAGATGCCCCGTCAGTCGTGAGATGCCCCATCTGTCATGATATACCCCACCAGTTGTATCTCACCAGTCAGTTGTGAGATACCCATCCGTCATGAGATGCCCTGTCGATCATGATCTACCCCCATTGGTCGTGATATACCCTATTGGTAGCGATGTACCCCATCAGTCTTGAGATGCCCCATCAGTCATGAGATACCCCATTGGTTGTGATATGCCCTGTCGGTCGTGAGATGCCCCATCCATCATGATATACCCCACCAGTTGGGAGATGCCCCATCAGTCGTGAGATTGTGATATACCCCATCGGTTGTGAGACGTCCCATCGGTCGTGAGATGTCCCGTCAGTCATGAGATGCCCCATCCGTCTGCAGATGCCCCGTCAGTTGTGAGCTGCCCCATCTGTCATGATATACCCCACCAGTCGTGAGATGCCCCATCTGTCGTTATATACCCCCTCGGTCGTGAGATGCCCTGTCAGTTGTGAGACACCCCCTCCATCACGAGACGCCCCATCGGTCGTGAGGTGCCCCATCACTTATATGGGCTGCGAGATGCCCCACCGGCCACATCGGTCGCGACACGCCTGTCACGAGATGCTCCGCGGCTCACGAGAAGCCCCGTCAACTCGTGCGACGAGCCCGCGGGGAGGTGACGAGGGACGGCGCGGCCCTGCCGAGGGACGGGGCGCCTCGCGGGCAGGCGTGGGCAGCCCGCTGGGCCGCGTGCTGCAGCACTGCTGCGGGCAGCCCGTCACGCCGCGAGATGACGGGGCCAGCCCCAGCGCTGACGTACGCCGGGATGAGCCGATCGATAGCAAAGTTTTTAATCCCGCCGTCCGCAGCCCTGGCTGCAGCTCCCCTGCGGCTGCTGCGAGCGGTGTGGCCCCGGCGGGTCCCCCGGGTGCCGTGGGACACGCCGGTGGCCTCGGACACGCTGCCGGGACCGCTGGCAGGGCACGGCCGCGCTCGGCATGGGGCTCCGGCTGCGCAGGAGCGCCAGCTTCACCCCCGACCACCCTGCCCTGCTGGAGGTGCCCGGCCCCGCCGCCCTGAAAGCAGAAGCGAACGTGCTCGTGATGGGAGCGGACAGCGTGGGGAAATCAGGTAGGAAACGACCGCGAGCTGAGAGCTGAAACTTTACGGGCAGGGAGACCCCTTTCTACCACAAAAAAAAAAAAAAAAAAAAAAAGACGAGAGCTGCAGCAGATTTTGGAGAATAAGCTGCGGAGAGCAACCCCGCTGTGCTCCGGGCGGGAGGGGGAGATGGGGCTCTGCTTTCGGGTACCGGGCTGGGGAATCTGAGCACGACCTTGCAGGCAGCGGGAGAGCGATGGGGAAGGCGTTTTCCACCGCGCTGCGGTCTACTGGTGTGCTGGTTCGTGCTGTGCCCCCCCGCTGTTTGCAGACCAGTGGCTGGAAGGGAGGGAATCCGAGGTTTGTGGGGGGAACGCTGCCTGAGTGTGATTAGGGTCTGCACCGACCTTGGTCTGGGTTTACGCATGAATCCGGGAGGTTTAGGATTATTTTGTGATTCTTATTCTCCCCTTTGCAGCCCTGACTGTGCGTTTCCTCACCAGGCGCTTTATCGGGGAGTACGGAGACATGGGTGAGTGCTGGGCCAGGGCGAGTCCCGTTAAACACCCACTGGGGACTGGGAGGTCAGAAAGTGAGCCTGATCCCGATCCTGCTGCAGGGTTTGGTTCCTTCCCATCCCCTCCTGTGCTTCCCTAGAGCCTTCGCCTGCTCCTGGGAGACTTGAAGGTTGTGATTGTTCAGTGAGCCCTTTTTTTCACTTCAGAACCATTTCTTTGGGGTGCAAAAAGGTTCAGGTGGCACAGGTGTGTGTGGGCTGAGCGCGGGGTTCTTGTGGCAGAGGTAAATCTGTCCCACGGCCCCAGCTGCTGCTGTACAGAGAGAGCCTGAGGGCTGTGCCTCGGGGCTTGCAGTCTCCCAGGGTGGGCACTAAAGGCTTTTAGGGGACAAGACCTGGTGCAAGGGAACTGTCTCTGGGGTCTATGTGGGCAAGCATCTTTGTTCTCTTTTTTTTTTGGCAGAATTCATCTACAGCCACACCCTGACTGTGGACGGCCGAGAGATTCTCTTCCACATCTGGGATGTCCCCAACTCCCAGGTGAGAGGGCTGCACTCCTCACTTGTCTTCACCCCAGGAAGAAAACCCAGCCTTTGCTAGAAGCGGCACCCACGGGCTGGGAGCCCCAGCTACACAAAGCTCTCGCGTCAGGCTCGCTCAGCAGATGGTTTGTAGGATCTGAGCCCTTTTTGCCTGCTGAGTACAGGGCAGCCGCGTTGTTCATGGCAATAGGCATCGTAGCACACGGTTTTCTGACCGGGGAGGACAGTGAGGCACTGATATTACCCCTCTGGACTGAGCACAAGGCATTAATGCAGTGGGAGTGCCCCACGGAGGACCCCACGCTGTTATTACCTGTGCCAATTCCCGTCTGTGTGGGAAGGGGAGGGCAGCAGCTCTGACTCCAGTGTCCCTATCTGGTCACCTCCATACTGCTCACTGCCATTCCTGTCCCGATGGGTTCAGGATCTCCTCACCCTGCGCTAGCAGGCTGGCATGGAGGGGAGGAGGTGGATAAAGACACCCTCCTTTCTCTTTCCCTAGGACCAGGCAGATGATGGCTCCTCGGAGGAGAAGCGAATCCAGTGGGCAGACAGCTTTGTCCTGGTCTACAGCATCTGCGACCGCGCCAGCTTCAACATCCTGCCCCCCAAAATCCAGTTCATCAAGGCAGCCAAGGAGGGGCAGAGCCAGGAGAAGGTGCCCATCGTCATCGTGGGCAACAAACGGGACCTGCACCACCAACGGGTGGTGTCCAGCGAGGAGGGACGGCTCCTGGCCCTCTCTCTGGACTGTGGGTTCTACGAGGTCTCTGCGGCTGAGGCATATCATGGGGCCCTCATGGTCTTCCACGGGCTGGCCGAGCGCATCCCCGACACCAAACTGGCCCTGAAAAAGGGTACTGGCATCCGGGGCATCGTCAAGACCATGTCAGCGGTGTTTGCCCGCAAGCGAACGGACTCCCTCTGAGCCGCGGCCTGAGCATTGCTCCTCTGTGTGCTGCCCGGCTGGACGGAGCCTCCCCCAGGTGCCCGTGGAGATGGGGTGCGTTTCCACGAGCATGGTGGTTTCCTCGATTACCTCCAAGCCTCAGGATCTGGGTCTCCTGCCGCACGTGGCTGGCGCAGCCAAGGGTCTTCCCCCGCTAAATCCTGGCGAGCTCTTGGCTCTGTGGTGGCTTTGGGGCACAGTCTCGGCTCTTTGCCGTACCAGCTTTTTAGGTGCCCCCTGCATTCTCTGTCTGCCTCTGCAGGTAATTCCTGCTGCTCCAGGCAGTGCCATCCCCAGCTCCTTCTTTGGGAAGCTGCCCGGGTGAGCAGGGAGGACTCGCCGCCTCCGCCCCGCTCTGTGTCCCCAAGCTGTCACCTTGGCATCCTGCTGCTGACCCCGGAGGACATCAGGCAGGGTCCTTGACCCTCCCGTCCCATCCTCCTTCTCTCCGTGACTCCAGGCAGAGCTGCGCTGGTGACCTGCTCCTCCCGGCCGCAGCCTTTTGGTGGCTGTGGACATTTCCCTTGTGCAAGTGGCGCGCGGGCTGTGCATGGGAAAGTCAGGCGCCGGGCTCGTTCCCAGGATGTGGGATTGTACCGTGCGTCTCGTAAACCCAGACCTCTGTGAGCCTGCGGGTCCCCGGGGAGGAAGGGAGGTGGGGAGGAGGGCAGGGGAGGCTTTTCCCCTTCCCTGGTGTGCCTGGGAAAGCAGTGTGTAGGAAGGGGGTGGTGTGTGCAGTACAGACAGTGATTGCTCTGCTCTGTTCTCCTCTAAATGGAATAAATCTTCTTTGGCAGGAAGCCCCTGGCTCCTCGTGGCTGTGAATTTGTACTCCAGGCATGGGAAGAGGCACGTATGGTGCCGGGCACTGCCCGAGCACGGCGAAAGGCAGGGGCCCTCCTTCCCATGGTGTTCCCAGCCCTTTATGGCTCGCCGTGTATACCCAGTTAGCGCAGCCTCTGCAGGCACTTTCGGGATCCCCTTGTGTGACCAGGGGCTGATTTTTCCCTTCCTCAACCCATTCTGTTCCTGGGCTAGCTCTGGTAAAGCAAACTGCACCGGGGCAGGTAGGGAAGGTTTATTACTGCAGCAGATACAACCACAAGTTGCGGGAAGTGGGGCAGAACTGCAGGAGAAGGAGGTCCAGGCACTCCACCCGCTGTCACCAGTCTCATTTCTGACCCTCAACAAGGACCAGGGTGGCCCAGAGCCGGTCCCTTTCTGCTCTTTTCCACATCTCCTTCCCTTCTCTGGTCCCCTCTGGTCTCTCCTCCACCTACTTCTCCATCCCACAGCAGCACTTTTGGCTGCCTTTGCTCTCCCCCTCCTGGCCCCAGCGCACTCCTCAGGGAAGAGCCACCCCCAGGGCAGAGCGAGGACCCTCCTGTGTCCGCGGGGGGTGTGCGTGGCGGGGATGACCACAGGGCAAAGCGCCCCGTGGGTTCTCCTATGGTCTGCTTGGGCTCCAGCACAGGAACGGGGGGTTGGCACCCCAGCGGGACACAGCCATGGATGCGACCCACGAGCACGGACAGACACCCCCAGAGGGACGTCCCTGCTCGTTGGCGCACCGCTATCTGTGTCCGTGCGGGGCGTGGGGACGCAGGCAGCGGCGGGGCGAAGCGTGCTGGGGGGGGCGAGCCGTGTGCCCCCGCCATCTCAGTCCTTCTTGAAGGCCGGGCTGTAGAGGTTGGCGTAGTAGGCCCGGCTGTACATGGCCTCGGGGCCGAAGCGGTAGGATCCCTCGCTCACCCGCCGGTTGTAGGGGGCGAAGGCGGATTTCCGCGGCAGGGGGCACTCGGGCTCGAAGGCCGGGCTGCGGTAGAGGTTGTGGCGCACGAAGAGGGGGTCCTCCAGGCCCAGGAAGGACAGCGGGTGGTGGCCGCGGTACAGCCGCCAGTCGCCCCTCAGCTGGGACTTGTCCTCGGCGGGGGCAGCGGCGGGCTTGCCGTCCTCCTCCTTCTGCTCCGTCTCAGGGCCGGCCTTGCTGCCCCCGGCCGCCGCCTCGTCCTTCACCGACTGCCTGCGGAGCTGAGAGCCAGCGTGAGCGGCGGCCCCGAGGGAGGTCCCAGGGGAGAGACCTCAGGACGGGACATTTTATCCCCACGGGGGTCCCCAAAGGAGGAGGGAGTGGGCGGCCGCAGGACACGCGGCCCCCGGGGAGCGGCGAGAGGGGACGGGCAGGAAGGGAGGCGGAGGAGCGGGAGGGGGGGACGCGGGCTCGGCCTGAACTTTTGCCTCCCCAGGAATTTACGGTCCCGTCCTGGAGCACACGCGGGGCGAACGGCGTCCCAACAGGGACAGAAGGGCGTGTGTGGCGTGGTGGCTTCAGGGCCTGGTGTCACTGGGGTGTGCCCTGCCTGGGGGGTGTCACGGGGACTCCCCATCACAGGTTTTGGTGACTCTCTGGCCCTACACGGTGCCGTGGGGGGGGCTCATGGGGAGAGGTTGGACCTAAAAGGCTTTGCTGGAGGTGGATGGGACCTGCTCTGCGATGAACTCACCGGCACGTAGCTGTACAGGGTGCCCAGCAGATGCTTGGGGGCGCTGACGAGGGTCCCCCCCAGCGCATCCACCGTCTCCATGGCCCTGGACAGCCTGCGGGGGGTGAACAGGATCAACCCCTCGGCCGCGTCCCAGGCCACGGCGGGGACCTTCTTCACGCTGGAGATGCCGGAGGCGCAGGCACTCTGCAGGTTGTGGGCCACGCTGCCCACCAGCCCGGGGCCGTCCCCTGCCTGAAGAGAGAAGCCACCACAGCCACTCGTGCTGGCCCCCACCAGCTCCCCCCCCCTCCAGACCCTCGCAGCCCCCCGGGACCCCGCATTTCCGCTGCAGGCAAAGGCAAAGGGCACCGACCCCGACCTGCAGCTTCCCGTCCTCGCGTCCCAGCAGAGCTGCTGCCAGCGGGGAAAGTTCCCAGCCCCGGCTCTCTGTGCTGGCAGCAGGGCCCCCCCAGACCTCCATCCCCCCCCCCCCCCCAGGGTCCTCCTGCCCTTTTTTTCACTGCCGGGACCGTGCAGTGGAGGGACACTCGGTGTCGAGTCCCCAAAGCAACAACTGGGAGCTTGGTGCTGGGCCGGGGGAATTGGGGCACCTGCATCGTGCCCGGCCCGTAGCCATCAGATTTGGGGGGTTTAGGATTTTTTCCCCAAGGAATAAGCCAGGGAAAGTCAATCCTCTGGCTCATGCCCAGCCCCTGGGAAGGTGCCAGAAAAGGAGTGCGTTTATTCGTCTTTTTGGAGAGGAGAGTGAGGACATGTTGGGACCAGGAGGATGCTTTGGGATGACCCCATCTCACCGTCCTCCTGTTTCTCCGTACCTCACTGGCGTGGCTGTCCTCCTTCTTCCCCGCTTTCTCCTGCTTCTGCTCCAGCACCTTGCTCTGCCGCCGGCTCAGCCAGCCGCCCGCAGTGCCCTGCCCCTCGCCGTGGCTTTGTGGTGCCTGGGGTGCGCTCGGCTTGGCCAGGCTGCCCTGCGGGGGCAAAAACCAGAGCTCGGGGGGAGCCCTGGGGCTTTGGGACAGGCTGGGAAGGGGCTCTCACCGCAGCACGGGGTGGGAGAGGTGAGGCACCCCCTGTCCTGATGGTATCTGGTCCTCCCACGGGACGTTTGGTGTGGGGAGGATGTTATGGTAGGGCCATAAATCAGCTATATAGATTGCAAGCCAGCTAGAAATAACTCGTCCTGCTAACGTGCTGCAAGCTGTGTGAATGTGCTGATGGCACGGAGACTGCTGGCCCCAGCTCCCACTGCTGAGCAGGGGAAAACTGGCAGCGACTGCCCCTGCTGCCTATTGTGCTCTCTGGGAACATGGGAAAAGGGCTCTCGGGTTTTACCATGGGAAAAGGCGATGAAAATCCCATCCCAGCCTTCGGTAGGAATCCCAGCATTTCAGGTCTGGCCTCAGGGTGTGCGCGTGATGCTGCACAGGGGGGTGTTCCCGTAGCCCCCATTTTGCTGGGGGGTCTCTGGGGGGGGATTTGCGGCACTCACCACGATGGGGATCCAGGTGACCAGCTCCTGCCCTTTGGTTTTGGCACGCTGGAGGCTCTGGGTGGTTTGCTGGTAAGCGCGGTGGGAGACGGTGCTGACCAGGGCTCCGATCCGGCCCAGGGTGCTGGGAGCACTGGGAGTGCTGGGAGCACTGGGAGCACTGGGAGCACTGGGAGCTCTGGGAGCGCTGGGCTTCCTCTGGGAGACCTTTGCTGCTGCCCCACGAGTCTCTTTGGGCTTCTGATCTAAAGGCAGAGCAGCCCAGGGCCGGGCAGCAGGGGTTACAACCATGGGGGGGAAACAGCCCACCTGGCCAGCCCCACACCTAAAGCCTCCGGTGGCCAAATACCAAGCATCCTCCCTCCACCTGCACCCCATAAGCGAGGTGCCACCTCTTATAGGGCCAGCCTCAGGGTGCTTCCTCCATCCCAGCCACCCCCTTCCCTGCAGGGACACCCCTCCGCAGCCCCCCTGGGGGTGATTTGGGCATCGGGACTACCTGCTTCCTCGTCCTCTTCTGGCAGCAGGTACTCCATCAGCTTCTCCAGCCCGCCCAGCGCCGTGTCGACGCCGGCGGCCGCCATCTGGCTCACCGAGTTGCTCCTCGTGTACCTGGCCGTGGTCTCCACGGTGCTCTTGGTCGCCTCATAGCCCTCCACCGCCAGCCCCAGGATCTTGTCCATGGAGTTGCCAATGGTGCTTTTGGCACTTTGGATGGGGGTGGAGATGGTGTCCTTCAGTTCGGAGGCGAGCTTCAGGCAGAGAGATGGAGAAGAGCCCTGCTGGCGTGCTCCGGGTGGCAGGGGACAGCCAGAGGGACCACGGAGCCCCCAGCCGTGGCCGCACCAGCAGACAGCCCCAGGAGGGGCATGACAATTTCCCACAGCCTGGGCTGGAGGCGGCTGGCGGGGATGGCACACAGCACACCGCTGACCTATATCTGGGAGCTACCCAACCCTTGTGGCCAGCTCCTTGCTTCGGGGTGCCCCGGAGCAGCCCCTCACCACCAGCAATGACCAGAGGCAGGCGGGAAGCCAGCCCAGAGCCTGCCCCATAGGAGAAGCACCATGTGCTCCACAGGGGGGCTGCAGGGTCCCAGAGGCTGCGGCTGTCCCACCCATGACCTACCTTGTCGACGGGGTACTGCAGGGCAGGGATCTTCTCCTCCAGGTGGTCCAAGCCCCGGCAGGCCAAGTTGTTGGCTACAGTGACTGCCTCGGGCAAAAGCACGAGAGCGGGCTGGTGAGAAAGGCTGGGGGCTGCGCCGGGGGTGCTGTGTGCCGCTGCCAGCACCACGGGAGGCTCCCCCTGCCGTGTCCCCCCTGTCCCCTCCCCACCGGCAGCGTTGGAGGACTCACACTGGGGCTCCAGCCTGCGCACCACGGGCTCCACGCTCCACAAGGCCAAGGCGCTGGCGCCCTGCACGCCCCGCTCGTAGACCTCGCACACGGAGGCCATGAGCGGGTGGGCCTCCTTGGTGCTGGCGTAGGTCCGCTGGAGGCTTTCGCAGGTCGAGCTGACCACCGGCAGCTGCAGGACCCGCTGCAGCACGTTCTCCTGAGCATCAGAGGGGGACGGTTAGGGGTCAGCCAGCTCCCAAAAAACGTCCCATCACCTACGGACGTTTGGCACATCGCTGTGACCACCCAGGAGCTCAGCTCCCACTGGAGGAGGAGGGCACGTCCCCAAGCCCACTTTCCCCGCTTTCCGGTGTCAGCTCAAGGCTCTGCTGCACCGAGCAGCTGCTCAGGAGGCTGAGGGCCAGGAGGTGGCACAAGTGAGAGTCCCCCAGCCTCCTTTCCTATGGCTCAGCTGTGCAAAACCAGGCTGGCTGCTGCTGCTGGAGGAGCCGCGACCCCACAAACGACCCCACAAACGCCGTTGGAGCGCTGCTGGTCCCTATGCACCCCATCTCCCAAGCCCGACTGTTCTCCTTCCAGCTCAGGGTTAACTTCCCTGATTCTCAACTAGATAATTTCAAGCATGCCAAACGTTATCCTTTGCTCTGTTTTATTACAGGTAAAGATAACACACGGGGCAGCACAGGGTGCGACTCGCATCCACCTGGCGCAGCCCGTATGAGCTGCCTGGCGCTATTCACACTCTGCCCTTTCCTCTCCCTCTTCCCACACTCACCTTGGCACTTCCATCCTGCAGGGTCTGATTCTTCTTGGCCGTCATCGCGACACGTCCGCCTGCAAAGCAAAGTCCAGAGCCGCAGGCTGTGCTGTGCTGCCCCTGGGCTCCCCACTCGCTGCTGCTCGCCCCACGATGGGCGGGAGCTGGGCTGGGACACGCGCCTCCCCTGGGTGCCGCGGATGTGCCATTGCCCAAGGCATGACTTTTTACCAGTTAAACCCTACAGCCAACAACTCCACGTGCTCCTCCCCTGCTAGCGGGCCTCAGCAGCCGAGGATGCAAAGAACGGGCTGAGAGGCATCTGGTTCGGAGGAGCAGGGTAAAAGCAGGATGAAATGTGTTAGCAGGGCTGGAAAGAAAGCTCAGGGTAGCCAGGATGGGGGGATAGGTGCGGAAAGGTAGGAAGCGGGGAGAGGAGCGGAGAGAGGAGCTGCTGGCAGGATGAGGCGGGCTGAGAGGTGGTATTTGGGATGTGGGGCTGTGATGGGGACAGTGAGATCCCCCTGTGCACCACCCCATGGCTCAGCACCTTCCGCTCTGTCCCCGTGCACCCAGCTGGCGAAGCACCACGAAACCCCCAACAGTGCTGCTCCCACCTCGGTGACACCCACGAGCACAGCTCCGGCTCCCTTTTCTCAGCAGCAAACTGAATTCAGGAGATTTAAGGAATGCAGGCAATCCCTGCCCTCACCCCGACTAGTCCTGCTGAAGCTGTCCCCCCTGTGGGGACCGGAGACTCACCGAGGGTCTGCCTGTCCAGAGCAGGAGGTGGTGGCAGCGCCGTCCCTGCGTGCGGGTCCTGTGCCGGGGTGCGCGGTGCCCCGGGCACTACCACCCCCAGGCCCCACCTCCCAGCTGGGTTCGGAGCCACGGGTTGCTGTGGAAACTGGGCAAACAGCTCCCCGAGGCCACCCAAATTTGGGACGGGTGGCTGCAAAAATGGCCCCTCCGCCACCATTGCTGCAGGGCCTGGGGGCTGCGTGGGTTCCATCCTGCTCTGCCAAAAGGAGGTGGGAAGGTGCCATCCGCGGACCCGACCACCTCAAAAGCGGTAGAATTTGAGCAACAGGCAGCCAGAGAGAAGGCGAAGGGGTCAGGCAGGGTTTCCTGCAGAAAATGGGGGTGATGGCTGCAGAAGAGGTTAAAGCCTTCCTGTGGTGCCTGGCTGTGGGCTGTGACACGGCAGGAGAGGAGGAAGGGGCGTTGCAATGAAGGCCTGCAGCTCGTGGTTGATCTAACACCGAAAAAAGAGTTGAAGGAGGGAAGGAAAGGCGGATGTGATGGAGCCAAGCTGCAGGACAGGAGGATAAAAGTGTTTTGAGTGGGGATGAGCAGGACCAGGTTCCTTTACCAGGGCCAAAGGAAGAGACCGTCAGCACAGGAGGCACAGGCCTGGCTGGGAGCGTCACCTCTGGGACCAGACACGATGGCAGACACTCCATCAGGAAAGCTCCAGGCATTTGGAACAGACAGAATCAGACAAAAAAATCATGCTGTAAGTGATCTCTGGAGGTCACCTCCTCCAACACCCGCTCAAAGCAGGGCTACCTTTGAAGCCTGCTCAGGCTCCTTGGGGTCAGTCAAGCCTTGCAAATCTCCAAGGCTAAAATTCCCTTCTCCCTGGGCCCCTGTTCCAGTGCTAAGCCACACTCATCGCAAATTACTGTTACCTTATGTCCAGCTGGAGCTTTCTCTGTTATTACATGCGCCTGCCACCTCTTTTCCTTGCTCTGGGCACCTCAGAGCAGTTTGTGCTCCAGCTTGCACGGCTCATGCTGCAGACCCCTAAATGTCCTAACCCCTCGGTGATGCTGGACTCTTCTGACCCTCAGGATCTCTCCTGGGCTGGTGGGGCCAAAACAGGTCGCAGCCCCATGAATGTGGCCTCCAAGCAGTGCAGCAGCTCGGCCTCTGTCCCTTAACCCCCGTGCAGGACACAGAGGTGTGCGCCCAAGCCTGCGTGGCTCTGGGCTCCTGGCAGCACGGCTCGTTCCTCCTTTCCTCCCAGAGAGCCTGGATTTGCTTCCAGCCCTGCAAAGCTCGCAGACCTGCCTTGCTTGCTGGGCTCACCCCTTGGAAAGAGGCACACCAGTGTCCTGGGACAGAGGCACACCAGGGTCCTGGACGGGCTCCAGCGCCGCAGTGGGGTGAGTCACGGCTCTCCAGACAGCGGGACAAAGGGCAGCAGCCTGCTCACAAGTTTGCTCTCTTGGCACCGATGCTTCTCCCAGCTCTGCTGGCCGGGTAGGGGCAGTGCCAGCCTTCTCCCCCCCTTGGCATGAGCTGGGATCAACAGTCAGCGCAGCCTTTGCCCTGCTGTGGCCTTTCCCCTTCCCCTAGCTGCGGGGCAGAGGCTGCGCCAGCCCCATGACAAACACTTTCTGCAGGCAGCATTTAGAGCCCGGATCGGCCGGGTGCAGGGCAGCAGAGGTTTACATCCTTGTCTCTGCAGTCTGCTCCATTCCCATTAATATACCATGGTTGGGGGTGAGCTAGAGCCCTAAAGACACGTGAGGCATCTTTATACTCAGGTCTGGAGGGGGGCTGGAGAAGTAGTTAATTTATTTCCATGCCCAATGGCAGGATCACCATCCCCAAATCACTGCTGGCAAGTGTCTGTCCAGTTACTTCTTAAATACTGTCTTCCTTGGCAATCTATTTAGTGTTTTGTTTTACTTCAGTTCAAAATAACATCACCTGCGTGATTTAATTCTCCATTGCAGCGATATAAATGTACCTCTTGGATGGAGTTAGAGACCAATTTACTGCCTTCCACTTGGCAGAAAGCCTTTTAGACACATGAAGACCCTTCACAGCCTCTCTCAGTCACCTTTCCTCTACAAAGCCAGTTCATTTGATCCCTCCCTAGAGATGTTGGGTTTTAGACCTTTGATCACTCTTGCTGCTCACCTGGGACTCTTGAATGGCTCACACGTTTCTTGAAATATCGTGCCAAGCACGGTATAAATGCTAGGAAAGCCTTGTCTGTGAGCAGATTCCTTATCTCACATACCATTCTCCTGTTAATTGCTACCATTATGAAATATATATGAGACCAGTAATTCAGAGGGAAATTCGTGCTAAATTGTTGCCGAACACAACGCTTTGTACATTACTCAGGAAGTGACATTTTGGAGCTTTTAAATTTGCAAAGCTCTTACTGCAGGGGACAGGAGTAAACAGTAAGCTACCAGCAGGAGCTCAGTTTTAATGGCTATCCCTTCCCCATCCCTCCTCGCCTCAACCAGAGATATTACCCTTCACTCTCTGCCCTGAGCAGGTGTTCATTATTAAACAACCGCAGCAATTTGCCCTACAACACAAAGAGCCATCCAAACGACAGGCTGTTTATAAGGTATTTCAGTGCAGGTGTAGCCATTCGTTTCACCTAGCTGTGCCTATGCTGGGCTGAAGGCTCCAGCACTAACTGCTTGTACTCAAGGCAGCTGATGGCAATTCCCAAAATGCCATTTTTCAGGTGATTTCATGTGCACTTTTACCAGGTACTCACATGTTTACTTCTTAATGTTTTTGCATCTGAAATTGGGGTTGTAAATGAGCCTGTCAAATCTGGCTGCCACCCTGCTCCTGTGAAAGGAAAGCTCTATAACCCGAGAACAAACACAGGCAGTATCTCTTCAACAGTTTCGCCCAATTTGGAGATATGAGAGAGGATTCCTTCTTCGGCATCTCTTCTCCACCCTCTAAATCACACACAGACATGGTGTCATTCTTAGATAAGTTTATTGCTTGCGTTCAAACAGCTGTCCTTATTCCAACTGCTGGATTAGAAACATACAAAGAAAAGGCACTAAAAGGATCTTCTCCACTTGATCATGATTCTATGGCTTCAGTCACATCACGTTAAAGTACATTAAATTACTAGCCTCCAGCTGGGGAGCAGAAAGGCAAGTGTTAGTGCTTAACATCCAGTAAAGTTACTCCTGTATGCTCTGACCTGTTCTATACAGAATGGGGCAGGTAAGGCTGAGAAAGGCTGAAAATTCATTGCCCTGTCTCCCAGGTTAAGTCTGTACTTGTTAATCCACCCCAGTCCCTCCAGGAGAAACATCAAGAACCGGCTTGTGGCTTTGCATAGTGTTTGCTTGGCACAAGGGCAAAAAACCCACACTACTCCCTCTGCAGAGGGCAGAGCGAGGTATATCTGGCCAGGGGCCACATCAGCAAGTTAATCTCTTTCCCTTTACCTATGAACTACAAGGGAAAGAGAGGAATCAGCTTGCAAAACAGCGGAAGATCTATTTTGTATCCAAGAGGTCCCCTGAGAGGAATTCGTAATGCAGCTTCTTGCAAGAAGACAAAATTCTGTAGACAAAGGGTAGCCAAACCTCCGCTGCCAGGACATCGAGATTCTTCTCCTTTCCTTAGGAGAGGAGTTAAGAGGCTGTAGGGGTTGCTGCACGCTAGGATAAGGATCAATCTGACCGAGGGAGGGTCACACACTGCCAGCATCTCAAAGGCAAGGAGAGTAAAGGAACAAAACAACCACACTATTAAAAAGGGTATCAGGAGGAAGCCCTTGAAGGCAACATATCCATTATGGTCTGAACTGCCAGTACGCTCTGCTTTTAATGGTGTTCATTTCCATATTAAAAAGAAGAGCTGCTGCAGGCCATGTTTGGTCTTCAGACACACTTAATTATCCTGCTCAGCAACCTCTTTTTTCAAACCCTTCATTGGCAGCCTAAGACTTCAGATTCAAAGTGGAAGTGATTCCAGGCATGACCACAACGACTTAAGGTAAACTGGGGCACTGCATTACCGTGCCTACTCAATTCCACAGCCTTCTCCTTTTAATAAAGGAGACCAGCACCTTTTAATTTCTGTTTACAGACAGTATCAGGAATAATAAGAGAGTACCTTGGTCCTGGTTAGAGTAATCTCTGTTCACATCTCCTGACAGATGAAACAAGGAGTCCTTGCATCTGAAAGCAACAGAACACACAGGCCGAGCTCTGATGAAGAAAAGCGATAATTTTGTCTCCTACATGATGTGCAAATTTGTCTCAGACAGTGTGGTGTACTCTGCGAAGTCAGGAGCAAAGACTGCACGTCATGTAACTGTGAGACAGTTGGACACAGCATTTCTCCTTTAACCTAGATCAGTGCCTGGCAATCGTTCCCATCTAGGTAACTGAAGAGCAATCATGCTGTCACAGGGCAAATATAAGGCATTTTCAAATGGCAGAACCAGCGAGGGAATGCAAAAGAAATCTCATGGTTGTGATGGGAGGATAATGAGGATAAAGAAAGAAAATGTGAAACGTGAATGCCCAAATCCAGGTAATAAGCTTCTCTTCTCAAGGAGATTCTGATACGATCAAGTCCAACTCCATTCCCTTCCCTCCAGGAGCTTACACAACTGGAAACACACCCTTGCAGTTTGACTCGACAAGCTCCAAGACAGCCTTCTCTCCTTAAATACAGGTTCCAAAGCTCCTTATTACAGTGGATGTTTTCAAGTAAAATTAAAACAGAAGAACAAGCTGCTTATCACACTGCGATTAATGTAAAATGGTTGAATTGAGAATCATGGGGGCTTGGGAGTTAAGGTGCATGTGTAATGGGAAATGTAGTGCTCAGGAGAGGTTCCAGATTCACAGCTTTGGAAAGTCAGTTCCCTACAAATCACAGCATTATCGGCAATGAGAGCAGCTTTTCCCAGGCACTGTCCTTCACCAAAATCCTCAGCTGGAAAAGTCAGAGTAAGTGGCCAGCAGTCCTTGGCTCACATTAAGGAAAAGAAGAAGGTGCTGATGCCCTGGGACAAAGCTGGCACTCACCAGACCATAGGTCGAGCGTCAACAGTGCGTGCTCATGTAACGCGGAGATCACTGGAAGGTCAGGTAACACCACTTCTCAGTTAGCATCAAACCACCGCCCACAGACGTCAGGATCCAGCAGTCCAGTCCCATCACAACACTCCGGCTTCCCTTCAGGCCATTTAAGCAGAGTTCCTAACTTGACTGAACACGCTGTAGAAAATTTGACTGCAGGAACCTTTGACTGGCGAATTCTAGCTTTCCAGTGTAAACACGATTAATTATGAGTCCTATTACCTATTGCAGTAGTCTAGGCAGCTATTTCGTAACCCTGTATTAAAATAAAGGATCATCAGTAGTTCCTTATCTGGCAGCCACGTTCCAAGTCCTGTCTCTGTTTGTGCAATGTTATTCTGTCTTTTCCCATTTTCACTCCATTGGACACCATCTGCAAAGAGAGAGGGAAGGAGCAAGGGTGGAGTTCATTTATTCAGGGGACAAAACTCATCTTGAGGTTACTGTGAGATATCTTCATTTGTAAAGTGCCACAGGGAGAACAAAAACCTGTCAGAGGTTCAAAGCTGTTGGCTCACCGCACACCGTGCGGTTCCTCTCTGTCACTGTTTCAGCTTCAGATGAGGGCTTGCTAATGTGAGGATCCCCACCAGAGAGGAGAGGAGGCCACAGAAACCAATCACTCCTGGATTGGTCTTGTAGATCCCCAGTGTATCCAAAGGACCCGAGAGATCACAGAGATTCTTCACCATGTCTAGCACCAGCGGAGGATGATTTTTAAGTATCTGAAACAGGAGGAGGAAAAAACCATGCAAGCCATCACATTTCAAACAGTTTAGTTCCTGATTTCGTTTGTCCCAGGAAGAATTCTCCTTAATCTTTTCTTTCTGTACAGCGTGTTCCAGCCTCCATGAGACCTCATACCAATCCCTGGCCAGGTTCATCAGCAGCGAAAAGTAGTAGCACTTGGTAGCCCAGTTCCGCCACTTTGGCGCATCGATGTCAGGCTGGAGTCCAACGCTCTTCAACCACAGAACCGTGTCGCAGACGAAGTACAGGGCACGGGTTAGGTTGGAAGCTGTAAGGCAGACGCGAGGAACCACGTCTGGCAGCTGCGTAGTTCTCCTGGCTGCTACCAAGGCATGCACCGTGTTGCCCAGTCGGAACACTGCAAGAGACACCACAACGGTTAGCATGGCTACTGCAGAGACACAGCTCTAGGCAGGGAGACTCCGCACATCGCTGCCCACACGTACATTTCTTACATACATACTGCCCATATGTATATTTCTTACATTTGCATAAACTTAACAGGCTTTGGGCACTTGTATGCTTAAACATCTTCTCCACTCTTAAGGAGAGCTGCAAGTTCGCAGTGTGAGAGGCTAGTATTAGGGAGGAAAGGGGTGCAAATCCCTCAGTACTACTGTCCTAAACACAATTTTGTCAATAGCCAGGAGTTGCCAGCTTTTCCTGCTGCTCCATTTTCAGTGTGTGGGTGTGCTCTGGACCCATATGACTCTGAACAGGGCAGCGACACAGAGCCTCCAGTGTCAGTGGTACACTGCTGTGAATTTCCCTTAACGCTGGACAGGAGATGTTACGGCATAAACCCCATTGCCACCACGAGCTACACCTTTCCTAAGCTTCTGCAAAATCTGGTGATTTACATGCTGAGCACGCTGACACCCAAGTCCCTCCTCAGCCACGAATTTGTCAGAGGTACACATAGTTCCCTGCAAACAGGAGCAGTATATTCCACTTCAAGCTGTAACACTTAACAAACCCTATTTCATGCCCTGCACAGTTTAGGTTTCACCTCATGAATGTTAATACTGTATCACACAAAATACTTTTAATAACCTGCTGCGCTGTAACAGTGATAGATGTTGGCTGTACCCAAGTTTAGTGGAGCTACAAGCGCCCTGAATTTAGGCCTGAAGCCTACTAGAGGTTTGTTTAGCACAAACAAGAGAATTATGGCTATGCTGATAAACCAGCTGGCCTCTCTCCTGGAAATTACCATACTCCAGAGCTAATTGGCATAATAAAACGAATCTATGGTAACACATTAAATCAGCGTACTTGCCTCACGTATTGAAATTGTTCCAGGATTGAGTAATTGATAAGTAGGTGTAAGATCAAGCTGAAAGCAAACAGGACAACCGCAGCAACAAACAGCACAGCCCTAACAGATGCAGGGGTGACACAGAATGAAGTGATGCATACAGTTAGACCATGAGAAAAGTAGGGAAGGGTACATAATTCAGTAGAGTGTAAGTGCTAAAGGAAAGTCATGTGTGAAGTAAGATTTAAGAAGCCACATTGAATGATGGTTCTTCAGAGGTGATTTTCATGGCGTGGTGATCTTTAATGTTAAGATGCCTCACTCTGTTAGCTGGGAGGACTAATGGGAGTGCAGTAAGCCAGTTGTGTGTCAGAACTCCTTGTTCTGCCCCTAAATAGGGATGACAACTTCGATTCCTGCAGCAGCAGCTGGCTGTTACCTTACTTCTCCAGTTCTCCCAGCAACAACTCATCGGAGAGGAGGCTAAAGAAGCGATAAATGTCATTTTAGCCTTACTGATTCTGGCAAGCCAAGGCAGGGTAAGGATGTTGACAGCTCTGCGAGTACATTAGAAGGGTTTTGTGGCTCCAGGTGAGGCACAGAGAGGGCCAGGCGAGTTGGGTGGAGGTGCCCGTGGCGGAGGCCGTCCCCGGGACACCGGTACTTACTCTTACGGCCAGAGCTCATGCTGGCTTCCAGCTGCTTCAGCTTCAGCACCAGCTCCTCCTTATCGGCCTTACGCTCTATGACATAGCTCAGCAGCATGCACGTGTACTGCGTGGCTCTGCAGCGGCAAACACAGCAGGAACGCGGGGTGAAAACGCGACGGGCACACGGGGCTGGGGGGCGACAACGCCGGGGCTGGGGGGGCACCGGGGGCCCGCGGGGCGGCCCCGCACTCACCGTAGGAGCCGCTCGCGGCCCTGGCTGCGGTCGGTGAAGTCCACGAAGCGCTCCATGGCGGCGGCGGCGGCGGGGCAGCACCGGGAGGAGAACGGCGGCCGCCCCGCTCCGCTCCGCCCCGCTCCGCCCCGCCGGCGGAACCTTGCCGCTGCGGCCTCTGTTCCCCGGCCGGGCGGCGTCGCTGCCGGCCCGTTGTCATGGCGACCGGCAACGGCGGGGCAGGTGCGGGCCGGTGTCCCCGCGAAAAGCTTCCCCCCCCCCCGGTTGTTTTTTTTTTTTTTTTAATGCCTTCTCATAAATCTTAACAAACTCAGCCCTAAACTTTTCCTTTTTTTTTTTTTTTTTTTTTTTTTTTTTGTAAATGTAAAATATCAATGTCTGTGTGGCCGATATTCGCAGAGCAGAACAAAAACTATAAGTAACAGAGGGGCTGCAACAAGTGGAAATGAGCTACACAGAACAAGTTTGCTCTGCCCATGCCCAAAGGAACCCCCTTCCCTCTTAAAGATCATTAACCGTATTTTCTTTTTTTTTTCCCTTTACCTCATGAAAGTAGATATTGTGCGATTCTTCGTTCTCCTGCACCTGCTGTGGTTACTGCACCGGTGGTGTGCTCTGCACTGGGAGAGGCAGCAAGATGCCCGCGCGTGTCCGGAAGCATTCCCTGGAGATTCCTCCGCCATCTGAGGAGGACTGGCTAAAGGATGATGAGGAAGACTTCTTCCTGCAGGATCCCGAGCGAATACGTGATGCGTTGCCTCAGCCCTTCAGGATGGTCAACAAACTGGTGATGCTGGTTTTTGAAAATGCAATGGAAATCATCGAAAGAAGGGAGACGCTCTGAGATGCACAAAAACTGAAGGTCCAGCCCACAAAATGCTTTCCTACAGCTGAATTCCAGGTACAGAGCCCCTTACACCAGGGATAGCAGCAATTAGCTTGCTGGTTTCTCTAGAGAATATCCATTCAGTTGGCTTTACATCCTCCTGTTCATCACCTTCCTCAGAATCCACCACCATCTCCCCGATTCATTTCAAAAGGCTGCAGTTTCTCAGCTTGTCTGACAGGTTCTGCTTGCCACCCATCTATCACATCTCTCTGAAAAGAAAGAAGCAGGTATTAAAGAGTACTAAATTCACCTTCTGCTTCCTTGGCTGGCTCCACCCTTGTTGGCCCAGAAGGTAATTAGTCAGTAGCATGCAAATAAGCAAGCTTGGCTTTGTGTAATAGTGAATATGCTGTGAAAGGTGGGAGCAGTTTTTTATTTTTTATTTCTGAGAGAAATAAACTCTCTAATTCCTGACAGAGCAATCTCTGTGACAGAGGAGATGAGACCTTCTTCCCCTGCTCTTCTGATGAAAGCTCATGAAAAAGCTTTTCCCTTGTAGAATAATCAGCCTTTGCTATTGGTGAAAGGTTAGGAGAGTATTGCTAGTGTGGCTGATGTATCCTCCTTGTCTGAAGTGGGGTGCACACATCTTTTCCCTTTCTTGGTAGGTAACTGGAACAGCCAATTGCCTGTCAGTGTCTGGAAAATTCATCTTTGTTGGTGTGTCCGTGGGTCTGGCTGCCTTCAGGAGGTATGACTGTAAGCAGGTCTGTGTTTGGGATGCAGTCAAGACAGAGATTTGTGTCATCCGCTCCTCGGACTTGGGGAACGAGCACCATGTCCTGCTCACTGTGGATGAAGTGGGTAGGTGTGACGTGGGTTTCCCTGACCTGGCTGGTGGATGGCTGCGCTCTGGAGCTGAGGGGTTGATAGCTGCTTTATGGAAGAGTGCTAAATCAGGAGGAATGTGAGTGTGGCTGTTGTATTTCCTAGAAAGCCCTGCAAAAAAGAGTGTTAGGTAACGGGCTGTAGGGTGATAGAGTGGCCCTAAGGCCTTGGGATTAGGAAAGGGTGTGGGTTTGGTGTCATAGGTGCAGGGCTGAGGCTGAAGTGCAATAGGTTTTAGGAATAACTTGGACCAGATGGAAAGAAGCATTGCTAGGTGTGACCTCCTGCTTGTGCTTTGTTTCAGCACCTGTAATTGCACAGCCCTGTGGTAAACAAGTTTGTTTGTTGATTCATCTGAAACCTGTCATTTCTGGTGGAGGTGCTTTTCAGACTGTCTTATCCATCTCTGTGTACAATCGAGTGTTTGCTGGTGATGACAAAGGAAGCCAGTGAAAGTGTATTGCTGGAAGCAGTGGGGTATTCTTCCTTGAGCCCAGAAAAAAACAAAAACATAATCCTGTCCACTCTCCTGGACATACTGTAACAGCCCTCTCCCAAGAGCATGGCTACCATCTGTTCACTTTCCTCCTCCTACTTCTGTATTTCTATTGCAGGGCTTGTCTCGCTCTTCTGCTTTCACAGGGAAAGCTTCCTACTCATTAAGATCTTAAATGAGGTGGTAAGTACTGATTTAATTGCATAGACACTGCGTAAGGACTAGTAAATAATCAATCATGAAGAATACTAATTGCCTTCAGGAAATTCGGTCATGGGCAGCCACATGCTGACACCAGAGCTCATTCACTGAGCCAGAAGCATGCAGGTTGGCTGGTGGTGTGACATATACTCTCTGAGCGCCAAAGTCATCCCATGCCAACGTCCCAGAGATGTATCTGCAGCAAAAGCAGCTGCTGGAGGTCCCTGACACCATCCTATATGAACCAGAGGAATAAATCTTCATTTAGACTAGTCTCAGGGAAGTGATTTTCAGAACTACTGGCTTACATGCACCTTGAAAGGACAGCCTGATGCAAGGCGCAAACTAAACATCTCTCAGGTGTTTACACAGAGCACACAGGAGTAGCACTAAGGGCCACCAGACCTTCCTGCCAACCCAGAGGAAACCTGAGAAACAAAACCCTAGGCACAAGATACTTTACTGGGAAAGAATATTCAGTTCTGTTCTTCCAACAGTATTGAGAACTGTGTAAGGCCGTGGAGCTCTGTGACTCAGTGATCTTGCTTTGACGCCAGCCTGCTTTTCTTTGGCAGGAAGATATTAGCAAGCGAAGTACTTGTGTGGAGGTGGTGCTGTCCTCAGGAGGTGATTATGCAGGAGTCCTGCTGCAAGGCAAGTGCAAGAACACGGTGTGTTCGATGACGGCTGTTGTGTTCTAGCACAGGGGCCAGCAGCAATGCTTTTAAAATGTTCCAAACATTCTGGGTTCCCAGGGATCCTGTTCCTAGCCTTCCCAGTCCCTCTCCCAGCTTAGAGACATGCTTCTGCTGCTTTCTTTCCTCCCCAAAGGCCTGGTATGGATCAGCACTGATCTCAAAAGTTGGCTGACTGGAACCGGTCAGTGCATTTCCCAGCTCCCATTAGGCTTAGCAAAGCAGAGGCTCAGTGAAGGCTCCTCCTGTCCCCAGAATTACTTACCTCAGTTCTTCCTCTGGTTCACTATGGCTCACTTTTATGCTGCGAGCATGTAGACCTGAAGAAATTTCTCTGCCAATGTAAGCCAGACAGCATAGAGACAATTTCTAAAAACACTACAACCAACTCTCCTTGCTATACTGTTCTGCTGTTTCATGGCAGCTGCCTCTGTCAACTCATTTGCTGCTAACAGGTTTTCTGGACCCCTCTTTGGTGGTACCTGCCTGGATATGTGCTGAGAACAATTTATATTTGATTGATTTAAATATATATCTCAACCGTTTGTAGAGAGCCAGTGTGTGAAACCATGTCTCACTTTCTGCTTTACATCAGAGGCGTCAGGTCAAATTCCCTGACTGAATTGCTTGATGGAATTTGTTTGGTGGTTGTGGGGCTTTGAGGGGTTGAACTGGATGAAGGCTGTAATGTCAGCCTCAGTCAAGCATGTGAAACCCTAAGTGGGAGGAGAGGTGGGTTGTATGGAGTTCACCAGGATTTTATATTTCAAAAACTCTCCACATTTTGTTTTAATGATATAAGATAACAGAGGCTGCTTGCTTGAAAGACCTTTACTCCTTGTTTCCAGTTGCTCAACAAAGTTTCCCAATGCAGGCAGCTCAAAAGTTTGGCTGGAGGTCTACCGATTGCCTAAGGATTCCTGGCTGAAGGAGACAGAGAGGAGCCCAGGAGCTGCAGCAGGGCTGGCTTTCAGGGAGATGAGGTCAAGCTGGACATCTGTGGTACAAAACAGTTTCACCCCTCTCCATGCTATTTTTTCTTATACCCTTTTGCCTACAGGTCTTTCCCCAAACCTTGCTCTTGCAGACAGCGACAGCAAGATACAGGCTGAACAAGTCTGTCAGCCCAGGGGGATGGAGCATGTGTCTCTACAGCTGCCCATCCCACATTTCACAAGGCCTTTGTGTTATTGGGACATGTTTACTCTCCCAAGACAGGCTTTCCAATGAGGTTCCTTTGGTCCCAGGGCTAGCATTCCTGCTGCTCCTCCCTGAAACCGTCAGCTCCTTTCCCAGCAGTATTGCCCCATCTGAGGAGGCCCTGTGCAAGGGTATTCCCACAGGGTTTCTCCCTTATGTTATTAGGGGAAGGTGGAGGAGCACAGTGGGAATCAGGCCTGAGATCTCCACTCAGAAGTCTGGTCCTGCAAGGGCCTATGACTTGGGTTCTTGTTTTAGGCTGCCTACGAGGGGGATCTGGGCGGCTCATAGCTGAATCCACCTGAGCAAGGCAATGTCTCCGCCCTGCCTCAGTTTGTTTGAACTAACCAATGCAATCACCAGTTCGTTGGCAAAAAATCTGGAGCCGCATGGAGACTGTTCTACAGAGATAGTAACTGGTCTCAATGAACGTCCTGGGCTCTTGAGGGAAATCTTAAATGCTGAGTCAGTGCTTAACCCTCTCCTACATCACTTTCGCCCTTCTAGATTTCACCTTTCCACACACAGACACCTTCTGCCCAGAACCTCCAGCTAACCCTCTGTAATACCTGCCTCATACCTCTTTCTTCTCCTTCAGCAGAGACTTTTCTGGGAATTCAAGAGTGAACTCCTCCACCCTTTGTAATGGTGTTAAGGAACTAGTGGACTCCTTGGGTTTCTGTGTTTTGGCCTGAAGAATGAGCCTAAAATGAGTATCTCAGTATAGGAGGCAATGTGAGCTTTGCCAATGCTTCCTTCAGGAAGCATTCGATTCCCGTGAACTTCTGACAGGTGAAAACTTAGCAGCATTGAACGCAACACAGCTCCAGGGAAGCCACTTCTCGGGCTGACATTTTTCTGTCGCAGGAGTCTTTTGTGTCTGCAAACAAAGCTGAGGCAAAGCTGAGTCTCCCAGTGCTGCTGCTGAAAGTGAAACCACCCAAGCCCATTACAGGTCAGAGACAGTTTCTGTACTTAGAACATGCTGTCTTCTTCAGGTGGCAAAGGAATCATGACCCTTAAGTCTACAGAACAGTCAGAAAACTTCAGTAATGTGCTCATTTGTCCCTTCCTGGCCTATCTTTATTAGCACAAAACACTTCAGTGTGTCTGGAAGTGGTTATCATACACCCTTGGCTTCATTGTCACCAGAGAGGGAGGAAGCTGCTCCTGGATTCTGGCAACCTGACAGCACCCTTACTTTTGTCACTCTGACTCCTGGATTCAGGAACATACTGAAGCTTTACAGAGAGGATGGGGAGGGAGCAGACATTGTGCTGGGACGATGTCAGGGAGAATGCCACAGAAAGGCAAGGTGAGCTGGGTCCTCTGACTTGCTCTAATCCCTGCCTCCAAATACTGGGAGATGGGTTAGTGATATGGAAAGTCTCAGATAATACATTAATGTTGAAATACTTATACCAGGAAAATGCAGTGTGGTCCTCTTCAAGACAATGCCACCCTGAAGGTGGGATGGTAAAAGTGCATCTGGGACTCTCCCACATCTTCATGGTGCCTACTCCTCCCAGGGCTGTGCCTCTTCCCTTTATGTTTGTAATCTAGGAACTAGTTTTAAAAGCCCTTTGGATGCCTTGAAGAAAGTGGATGATGGCAGCGTGCTTGGCTTGGGGCACAATCACCTGATCAAGGACTCTCAGTGGGAGCAGCAGGAGGCAATCTTCCACAGCACTTATCGGGAGTTTCTGGAGGCTGAGGGTGAGAGTGAGAGCAAGGATGAGGTTCCCAGGTGAGTGAGAGTCCCAGCCAGCATTTCATTCCATGAGACTTCAACATGGGACACCTCAAGTGTAGATGGAAGCCTCTTTCTTAGCTCTGTTCCCCAGGGCTTCAGGGCAGGGGGCTAGAGCAATTCCAGAGCCTGTTGCATCACTACCTACTTATCAAGGCCTTTCTTTACTTGATTCCTTTTTCAGGCGTGCAACTTTTCATTTTCTCCTGCCCAGCTGGATCCTACAGGGGAGACTTGAAATAAAAGTACAGCCAGGTAACTCAACTGAGCAAAAACCTGTTAACATGTGAAGTTTGTCATTGCATGACATTGAGCTCCAGTTAGAACTCAGTGACTCTGGATTGGGTTGGCTCTATAAATTCCATCTTCAAAGGCATAAGTCTGGGTAAAATATCAGCCCTAAGACTTTAAAGTCAGTCACCGGCATGAAGTCAAACAAACTTGGCTCCTTGGTTTAAAATAACTAAATGAGGGGGACACATAGGCAAGGAAAAAAAAAAAAAGACAAGGGAGAATTTGTTGTGTTCTAGTTTGTGGGAGCAGAGTTTCTGTAAGTCTTGTCAGGGAAACCAGGAAAGTCTTGATAAGAGCTTTCTAATTGGGGTTTTGGTGTCCTGGATCGTTCCTTTCTTTGTCCCTTGATATCCTCTATTTTCATTGTCCCCATCTCCGTTCTAGATGTTCCAGCTAGCATCAGTGTGTACTGGGATGGAAGCCACAATCTCTGTTTCTATTTACTTAACCGTCCACTCAAGGAAAAAGTGGGTAAGGAAGTCTTACTTTCCATAACAGAGCACTTTGGGGATTGAGAGTATTCAGTGGCCGGTAGCTGTCTCAGCCAGATCTTCCACTATTTAGGGAAATGAGGAATGGGGAGGAGAGCTACCCCATATCTTGTGTGTTAGGCTGCCATTTGGATTGCAGGGTTCTGTGTTGTACAGGCTGACAGAATGTTTAGTGAAGCAACCCCATCAAGAGACTGCAGAATAGTACATGTTTTATTGGGAAACTGGAAGCTGGTACCATGAGAGAGAATGTTCTGCACTTTCTTATCTGTCTTTGTGTCCTGTTTAGATGCTGATCTGAAACCTGATGTTGTGTGGCCATGTGCAGCTCCAATTGCATGCTCAGCTGTCAGTTCCTGCTCCAGGTACCTGGCACTGGCATGTGAAGATTCAGCAATAACTATTTGGGATAAACACCTGGGTGAGCTTGCCTTTTGGTACTGTGCACTGGGATCACAATGGATAGATTGTTCCCTTCCTTAGGAGTGTAAGGCTCTGGCTTGGTGTGAGCAGGGAGCTGCCAGTGAATTTACAAGCAAATCTGAAATTAGTTTGGACTCGCTTGTTCATGGGATGCTCTGCTAGAAGTTGCCAAAGCAGCCTGACTCCATAGCCCTGATAGAACCATTCCCATGCACAGCAATGCTGGGGCTGTGAACTGCTGCAGCGAGGACTGACACCTCTCTCGTCCTGAGGCTGTGGGACAGTCACTGCTTTGCCACTGCATCCTCAGGCTATCTTTGAGGCTGTTGTGGCATCACAGTCCAGGGATACTTCCATCAGTGGAAGTATCATTCTGCCACGATGCGTGATTCTTCTGGCAGAAGAATCTTCCTCTGCCATCAAGGCTATTCTGGTAGCTTTTTTTTTCTTCTTAAACTGCTGCCTTTTTATTTATTTATTTATTTAGTTGGTTAATTTTTATTTAATGCCTCTCCAGGATATCCACTGTCTGTGACTGCCATGCCAGAGAAACGTCCCATACGTAGCATCCACTTCCTGCAGAGTGCTGCAGCTGCCAGCAGTGAGACACCTTGCCCTGGTGTAGATCCTCCCTCTCCAACCGTGGAGCTTTTAGTGCTGTGTACAGATGGGTCTTTGTATTCGTTGAGAGCATCCAGGGCCAAGAAGCCCAGCATCACGCTCCTGGCAGACAGGTGAGGTAGTCTCTGATAGATCTCACTCCAGACAAAGCTGCATTATAGTGCTCAGGTCCATCAGGGAGGCCCAGATCTCTGTGGGATAGAGGACTTTCTACTGCCTTCACCCAGATAGCTCTGCCATGTTGCTGTCAGCAACAAACACGGTTTTACTAGGAGTCAGTCCCAGTCCTAAAATCCAATGGTTGTTCCAGAACGATGGGTGTTCCTGGGTTCTGTGCACCAGAACACAGGGGCTTGTAGCACTGCTGATGTTCAACTAGCTGGGTCTCTGCCAGGTACCCAGGGCACTTCTTTCTTCTGTCCTTGCCAGAGTAACTTCCACTTGGAAGTCAAATTAAGCATTTCCTGAAATCTTTCTATCAACTTTACTTTCACTTATCCCCTTGGTTTGAGGAGAAGAGAGGCTGCTGCTGCTCTGGGAGCTATGGTTTCCTGTCTCCATGTCAGGCAGGGACTGGAATCTCCAATGTAGTTCTTCTGCAGCTATGCACATAGATAGGCCTTGGGGGTTCCTGCCCAGGAGGAAGCAGGCTTTGTATAGGGAAAGGACTTGGCTGGAACCTCATGTCAGCCCCTGTACCATATATTGATGTTGCCATTATTACAGCCTCTCAGTACATGTGATATGCATGAGACAGTGGCATAACCCTGCGTCTGTTTTACAGGCCTGAAGATCCAAATCTTGTCAGCGCAGTGGTGCCTGTCCTGGCATTCCCCAGTGCTGTGAGTATTGCTGCCAAGTTCTTTAAGAGCACAGGTCCATCTGGCCTAGCACCCTCTTTCCAGTGATGGCTTTAACTGGGTACCTAGAAGAATAAGAACAGGGCAAGCAGATGTTGCTCTCCTCACATTCTTTCCCAGCCTCCAGCTATTTTCAGCTCAAGGACTTCCTGCACTAGTTACAGTTCTGCATGTACCTTCTAACTCTCAAACGATTTCTCTTCCTTGATCTTACTTGGTATCCCCTTGTACCTTTCCCTTGTTCTCTAATGACCGCTGAGGTGGGAGGCACTGGAGGCCTGCATGTGGGAGCGTCCAGCTGCAAAAATGAGAGGGTCTGGCTGTGAAGCTTCCAGGATCAGAGTCAAATACAGGAGGGCATCATGGTGGGAAGTTGTAAGCACAAGTCCAGGCAGACCTTTCAAGTAGCCTCCAAGTTTTCAGGCTTGGGGAGAAAAGGACTAAAAGCCCTTCAGCAGAGTCAGCCATGTAGAAGACTGCATCTACTTAATTTCTGACTTGTCCTGCTGCCCCTTCCCAATCCCAGCCCAGCAATTCTGGTCCAAGTTCCCTGCACAGGCTGTTCTTGACTTGCTGTGGTCCTACGACTACTGGGCAAGCAAAGAAAACAGCATCATAGTTGGGGATGTCAAGTCCTGAATGACATTCCCTGCCCTTTCCAGGAAATGTTTTTCACCTCTCTTAGATCCACCTTTAAGTGTCAACTTGCTGTTTCAGGCCCTGGTTTTCTCCTGGGATGGCATGGTGTCCTTGATGAACACTGCCACATCGCAGACTGCTGCTTCAATAGTCCACCTTCTCATGCTGTAGCATCCCCCTGGCAGCCAGTGTTCACGTTGGATACTGTGAATTGGTGCCTGCTTCTCTGAGGTGGGTATCAAGATGAAAAGTGGGACCGTGCAGTGATGTGGCAGTGAGAGGGCAAAGGACACTGCTGGGCTGTGTTTCTTGGCAGGCAAATGTCTGGGGAGGGCACAAATTCTCACAGCATGACCTCATGAGTTACTCTACAAGAATCGCTCAGACCTGACAAGCTCTTGTATACTGGTACATCTCTACTAAGAGACCTACGCTGTTCTTGTCTATGTCTAGGAGACGAGCAGCAGGCAGATGCATTGGCACAGAGCAGAGCCAGTCACAGCACCATCTTCCTCTTTTACTTCAACTCCTACCCACTGGAGGAGGCTTTCAAGTCCTTACAGAACATGCCTTTGTTTGAGAGATGTAACATGTTCCTGCGTGATAGGTAAGAGTCTCCTGCCTGATAGGTAAGTGCATCGATGTAAGCTGTGGCATTGCTGAGGTCCAAGCAAGGTCTCGCCTTGGAGCTTCTGGGTTCTTCTGTGTACTGTGACACAGACTTATGTCTGGATAAAGTTGATGTTCAGCTAGCTGGATCCCTGCCAGCCACCAAGAACATGTGCCCCTTCCTCCTCCCCTTCTTTCCTCCATAGAATAATGTGCAACTGTAAGTCAGGATGCCTGGGGCAGGCCTCTCATTCCAGGTAAAGAGGACTTGCTAGTTCTAAGTTACTTTTGGGTAACACAGGTTGTGCAAGGTTGTCAGATAATATGATCCTTGCTTAACTGTTGTCCTCTTCCTTTTGACCCCATAGACAGGCAGAGCTGGGATCTCTTTGTACGTTGCTGCTCACCTCCCTTCTTGGGTTAATTTGTTGCTTAATTTGTAGGTTAGAGCTTAGCTGATGTGCTGAATTCATGCTGTCACTAGATGGCAATGCGACATCTCTTATTGGATGACTTTTTCCTTGAATCCTTACCTGGAGCCTGTTCCATGCCAGCGACATTCTGTTCTTTCTTATCACTCTGCTTTAATTCTCTGTTTTGAAGTGGAACAGGTGGGTACAGGTATGACCTTATAGGACTTATTAGCTAGTAGTCTTTTCTGATTCCTTGTTTCCAGGGTGAATCCTGTGGTGTTGTCTGATTAGTTAGAGACAGAAGTGTAAAAGTTTCATCCTATGCCATCGGTTCTGTCCCCCCTTCTTAAAAAGATGGAGAGCAGACTCTTGTCTGCCTCATGCCAGAAACACTGGGGAAACATCCTTTCTGGGTACTGAGAGCTCAGGCTAGAGCAGACTAGATATGACTGCAGTGAGACCTGTGTCTACAGACTCTCAGGCAAGGAGAAATACAGAGGCTACTGCTATGAAGAGCAGCCCCAGGGACCCTTGGGGAGCCAGGCTAGGGTTGTGTGAACACTGGGAGAATGGCAGGGACTGTTTTAACCCCCTCTTCTTCCCCTGCTAGGCAGAAGCACCTGCTAGGACTCGAGGAGCAGTTGCCTGAGTACTGGAGTCGGCTGCAGGCACGAGCAGCTGCCATGGACAAGGAGAGTCAGAAAATAAAGGGACAGAAGAAGCCATAGTCAGCTATGCATCCTGAGGACCAGGCTCTGCACTATCCTAATCCTACAGACCCATGATCCAGCACTGATATTTTAACAGCATCTCTATTCAAATCTATCCTGCTGCTTTCCAGCCTGGGGCAATTTGTTATCTGAACTATCTGCTTGTCTGCCACAGCCACAAGGATCTGCTCCCGACTCTCTGTTTATCTAACCTTCAGCTTGTTCCAGCAGGGTTCAGCTCTTCCTCATTGAAGATCAACACAGCTGATGGAAGAGTCTTCAAGTAGGAAAGAACTCTTACCAAGGTGGTAGGTGAAAAAACTTTGTGCTTCAGCTAAGGGTTTGTGCTGGATCTCTGAGTCCTCTCAGAGACCTGGAACATCAGAGCAATATGGTATGTTACAATGTCCCTCCTTAACAAAGCCTTTCCTCCAATAAATGTCTCTCACACTTCACAAGACTGGCTTTTTACCAGACTCTGATTTTCTGTCCTTCTGTTTCTGAGGCTCACCAGTATGTGTCGTCTTCTGTTCTAACCCAGATGGGCAGGCAGCAGCATCCTTGTGCTCAGCAAGGGATCTGGTCTTTTCAAACTAGGCAGCAAATCAGCCATGAAGGTGGGCATCCCCGAGCATACAGGGTTGCAGGGCTAAGCCCCAGTGACCCTGCAGAGTGTTTCAGGCCTGACCTAGGCTGCTCCTCAGTCAAGTTCTTTCTTTTGACTTCAAAGAAGGAAGATTTGAGATAAGACTACTTAGGATTTGCAGGCTGGAAATGTTCACACAAGATCACTGGGTTAAGTTAAAGATAGGATTGGTGTTAGAGCCAAATATTGATGTCACTGAGGAGCAGGACAGAAGCTGGGGAGTTCAGAGAAGTCAGGGCTGCGCTGAGCCAAAGACAGGCCAGGAGCATGGCCAAGCACACAGGTCAAAGGCCATAGAAAGCTGAAGCATCCCTTCAGCAGCACAGGACAAGGAAGTTCTAGGGGCAATGCAAGCATCTGTGCATTTGTTTCTTGATCCAGAAGTGCTGCATTAAGTTAGTAGTTTGCCCTCTATAAGCAAAAACCTGTGCAGGCTCCCTGATCAGTCTTTCACATCAGTGTTTTCAGTCCTGTGGCAGTATCTAGATGTTAGTTTCAGAGTTTGATTGCTCAGTCAGGGGCTAACTGCATTTTTGTACTTGGTGTCTTTGCTCGGGGCAGTCAAGGGTCTTCTGGAACGTGGGGGGATTTAAGAGAGGTCACTGAAAACATGCTTTCTTGAGCATCAACTAAATATCTCTGCCTGGCTCCTGGCACTGTGTAGAAGCTGTGCTGTTACAGCTGCCACCTCAGGAGGGGTTGTGTTAGTGCATGTAAGTAAAGGTTTATATAAAATCATGAGAAAGCCTTGGTCTTTTTACAACCAATCGTGCTTCCAGGGTTAATGTCTAATCCACAAAGAATCTTACAAAGCTGCCAGCAACCATTCCTGTGTGCAAGGGTGGGCTGTATTTTTTCCAGGTCTCCATCTAGTGATTCCCCCAAAGGTTCAGCAAAGCAGCAATACACAGAGCCAGAGATTCAGCACAGATTGAGCAATGTAGGCACTCCCATGCCAAAGTCCCACTTCAGTTTTTAATAGCAAATTGTCTTATTTTGAATTGAGTTTAGATGAGAGGTCTCAGCTCTTCTGGAAATAACAGCAACCAGTCTGTTTTGGAGGTAGGAAACAGGAGAAGCACTCCATTTGTTTCACAAGTTTCAGATGGCTGGTTTTGCTCTGGAGAAGTGCAAGCTATTTGTATTTAAACCTTCCAGTGTGCTACCTTTGTGAAGGGTTTTGAGGGCCACAGTAAAGTGCTTTGTGCTGTCATTTTCCGTCTGCCGCAGACTACAGCTCCACAGCTCATCTGATTGTTATGGATATTGACACTGGGTTGTGTGAGCACTTGCCATCTGCTTCAGTGCAAAGTCAAGCTGGTTAGCTCAAACTACCTTCAATGCCTGTTTAAACTGAGCCACCTGGTTTAGCAATAAAGTGATCAAGGAACAATCCTTGATCTTTTCCTCTGTTCTTGCTGTGGTGGCAGTAACAGCTAAATTATTTGGTTTCTATGGTAGTTTAAGAAACAATGGACCTTCTGCCATATCTGGGCACAGGGGATTACTCTGGGCAGGAAATCCTAGTTCTGCATTGCTTCCCGTTCTGCAGAGAGCCAGCACAACTACTGTGTGTCTGCTTGAGCAGCACTAAATCCAATGCTTACTATTTGTGCAAATGTAAGGGTTTGGGGATCTGTGCCCTCTAACCATACTGCGTCTGCTGCCTGCCCAGAAGTGGAACGGGGCTTGCCTAACATCCATAGAAGAGGCAGGACATGATCTGCTAAACAGTTAGGTGTACCGTGCACCCACCAGTTTGTGTGTATTCATCTAAAGATGTGCTTGTTTGTTTGCAGTTTGAATTTACTCTAAAACCCTAATCATGTGCTTGGCCAAGATAACCAGGAGCTGGCAGGCTCCACAGAGAAAGGAAAACAACAAGCAGCTGTGGGAGGCTGATGAAGAGCCTTTGTTTTTCCTCATGACTTCAGCAGGGGACCATTTGTTTCCTGCTTCTTGAAAGGATACAAAAAAATCGGTATGATCAGCGTGTTGACATGCGTGTTGGTCATGGAGCCGTGTGCTGAGCTCCACAGCATGTTCTGGAGAGGATCAGAGGCTCCTGATTGCTTATTCCAAAGATGATGCGCTTGCCAGCTTTTTTTTTTTTTTCATTCCTGGTCACTCTGTGAGCCTTAGACAGCTGTAGATCTGAGCCAATTTAAGCTGTTTTGATGCTGGAAATTATAGAAAGGCCTTTATGTTAGAGATACAAAGGTGAAAATCAAAAGATGAAACTGCTAGAGTTTTGGCTGGGCCAAGTCCTCGCTCAGTGACAAGTTCGGTGAACTCTGAGTTGCTTCCTGGGTATAACAGGAGCAAGTGGGATCTGTATTCAAAAAGGAAAAAAATACCGGTTGGATTGAGAAAGATTGTGTGCAGGAGGAAGAGGAGCCCAAATCCACAGAGAGGCGCTCGAGCAGCATCGTTCCAGCTGAGCCAGGTTGCTGCCCAGCCATGCGGAGATGGTTTCTGTGGGAGAAGAGGCTGTACTTTAATCTCTCTAAATTATCTGCTGTTCTCTGCAAGAAGCCAAATGTCATCTTATTTCTTCGCATGCTTGCTTGTGCTGTGGAAGCAGAGGAAATCAGAGGCCGATCTGATAACATTCTGCCGCTCCTGAGAGCCAGCAAAGGTTCGGGCTGTTTGGGTGAGCCATGTCTGTGGGGCTGTAAGGAGTGTGGTCCTCACAACAGGAGTACTGTGTGCTCTGGGAGCTGCGTTCCTTGCACCCGTGTTGCCAGCCTTGATTGAACAACCCTTTTATCCCCCAGTGCCTCACCACATACAACCTGAAGCCATCCTAAGGAGGAATCTGCAGCGATCCGTGTGTGCTATCTGGGGCAGGTAATGTCACTGCAAGGCACCGAGGGATGTGCAGTGGTGGCTGGAGCAGGGCAGCCCCAGCAAGTGCTGGTTTTCTGTTTACTCTGGAAGCAGGGGCATAAGAGGTTGTAGGGGCAGCCCTACGATGCTGGGCCTAGACACAGGGGAACCAGGTACTGCATCCCATTCCTAATTGCTCAGACAGCCCTCACTGCCCAAACTAGTGTCACCTGTAATGCCAGTTCCCTGTACCAGGCCACAGTTTCTTTTCTTTGAGTCCAGGCTATAGCTGGGGATGTGCTGCTGAGCCAAGCTACGGGGATTATGCTAATAATCTCTAATGCTTTGTGTCAGGCATCTCAGTTTGGTTTAATTTTGGGTTTCTGCCCAAATTAATTTTGGGTTTCAACCCCTTCTGGGTTGTCCGTGTTTCTGTCCCAGCTGGTGACTGTCTCGTGTTTCTGGTGCTGCTCTGTCTAGGACCTGGTACAGAATTTCATGTGCACTCTCATGGGCCACGGGGAGCCTGGCTCAGCTGTCTTTTATACATGCTTTTCCAAGAGCATGGCCAGTGGCTAGGATGAGAAATCAGCTGTGTTCTTGAAGCCAAAATACAGGAGGAAGTTGGCTGAGCCTCGCTGAGGGTGTTAGGAGGAGGAGATTTGCATGACTACTAGGGTGATGCTGGGTTCTGGCCGTAACCCCGTGGATTTACAGGCACTTCACATCAACGAAGACAGACAAGGCCTTGCTGTTAACAGCTTCCCTCTATGTAGGCCAACAGAGCAGCAGAGCGGCAGCAGAGGATTTGTCATCACGAGAGCCCGGCCTTCACGTGGCACACCTCTGCGCAGCGACTGCTGCCTCAGCCCCAGGAGAGGCCTTGCTCTGAGAGGAGTGAAGGCGAGTGACTCACGTCGCTGCTGGTGCTGCAGGAGGGAATGTACCACATCTGCGTGGCTAACCGGCCTGGGCTGCCGTGTGTGAAGTGCTTCTCCTGCCCTCAGCTCCTCAAACCGAAGGGCTTTGGGGTTAGGAGCTTGGTGCCAGCCCAGCTGAGCAAAGGGCAATTCTTCTTCATACACGGGGCTGGGTCATTGTCGTTCAAGGGTCAGGGGAGAGGGGAGTAAGTGTGTGATGTGAGGGGGTGTGCACAGGAAATGGGGCTCTGTGGGGGGAGAAAAACAAGTCCCGCGCTGAGCTATGAGGAAGAAACGCTAATTAGGCAAGGAGGAGGAACCTGCCAAGCTGCAATCCTGACCAAACAATCAAATAAGAGTATAATATAGCTTCGTAATGCAGAGTAAACACAGTGTAGAGGATGCTTCTGAATTAATTCCAGTTTGAAACAGTGATCATTTAAAAACATCCGGCACCCTAATTTTAAACTGCATGTCACAGGCTCCATCACAGCCTGTGGTAAATCGTCCCAGTTGTTGATCTACCTGTGTTGTTCAAAACTGCACCCAGTTTTTAATCTGAGTAGGTTACGTTCCAGCCTCCAGTCCTTGGACCTTGCTGGATCTTCGTCTGGCAGCTGAAGGGCTCACCAGCAATAGGTGTGCCTCATGTTTTGGGACTTACAAGCCCCGTATGTGTGCAAAGCTGGAGTGGGGATGCTAAATGCTTCTCATTGTCCATGGTGGAGCATAGTGGGGGGTCTGAACTGCAGTAAAGGAGGCTCAATTTGGGTATGAGGAGAAATTTGTAGTGGTTACAGGTGCAGCATTGGTGTAGTTCTGCTGGGGAGCCGTGCAGATTTCATCAGTGGAAGTTTTCTCAAGTATCTGCCAGGGATGACATAGCATAGATCAGGGAAATTCACTAATATAAGAAGATCTTGTGAGTTGTTTCCAGCCCAAATTTCCTGTGATTCTCAGTTTCTAGCAGGGAAATGGTCTGGGCTCCTGAAGCCTTCTCTGTACACTTTGTGTTCTGAGCCTCAGTCCCCACGAAGGTCACAACATACTCTTGGTCCAGAGGAAGAAAAAAAGAGAAGAGACTTTCACACAATTCCTGGGACAGTGCAGAGAGGCAACAGCATGGGGGGCAGACCAGGAAAAGGTCTTGTAGTTGCCCAGATGGGAATTACGTGGTCAGTTCTGTGGCAGTCTCCTGGCAGATCCTGCAGCCGTGATGTTTGATGTGACAAGGCTAAACACCTGCCATGTTGTACCTTCCTGCCACTTCGGCAGCCCTTAACCTACACAGCACTACTTTGCTGTGAGGAGGCAGTGGATGCTATGTTTTTGCCATCTCTCTCTCTCTTTTTTCCCCTCTTCCTGTGTTATTTCTGTGGAATTTTATATTTTAGCAGTTCATATTCCTAAAAATATTTCTGCTCAAAGCCTCGCTAGAAGGTACATTGCACTGGTACACGTTTGTGAAGGCTGGATTGTGTTGATCAGGTTTGTGGACAAGCATCCTTCCTGCAGATTAAATGAGAGCCAGTGCTGCTGAGTGGAGTAACAAGAGGTAAAGCAGGTATAAGTGATAAAAGGAGGAAGCCCAGAGTTATTTTGCTTTGCTGTGATCACTTTAATCAGCAGTTTTCAGGAACAAGTTGTATTTTTCTTCAGTGCACGTTACCAGTGTTGTAAATCATCATTCCTCTGGGATCAGAAGGGCTGAGGTTATTTTCTTGTGGGAACCAGAGTGAAGAGATAGACTTGCATGTTTCCTTTATAAAATTAATCGGAATCAAAAGCCTTCCTCTGTAAATTCTCCACCTCTTGAGGGAAAGCCTGAAATCCAGATCTGGATTTTACACTTGCATCCCTCTCTGACAACACCGATCCTAACCTTCCAGATCTGGGAAGAAAATATGGAGCCTAACTCTATCATTTAGGCTACCTGTTTTGCACGTGCACTTTCATTTAAGACCATCTTAACAGTTTCTCTTACTGAATACATTAGGGTAGTCTCATTATAACATAATTATTTTGCTGAAACACATGCATCTTGTTGCCTCATTTCAGAGCTTCCCGAGGAAAAGCACTAATACAGTTTCATTATCATCGTGGTGACAACTGTTTTCCCATCCAACTTTGAATTTACTTTCATTCTTTGGGAACAGGGCAACTGCTGGAGCCCCTCTCCCTTTTTCAAAGATGACATCCTGCAGTTAGGAAGTATTAACAAGGCACTGGGGTAACAGAACAGCTGCACAAAAGGCACACAATCAAATATAATGAATTGTTGGTGAAAAGATCAGCCAATTAATGCTTTCAGCTGCTGCAGCTCAAAAAAAAAAGACATATTTCTTCCCCCAAAGGTAGATCGAGCACTGTTATGAATTCCTAAAAGCCTCTTTAGAGAATTTAAATGCACCATCCAGCTTGAAGCTGTGGACTCACGTAGCATTCCAGCAATAATATTTTCCCAGGGATGAACTGTTCCTGAACAGAACAGCCACTGAAGTGCATTTCATATGGGAGGGATTTCAAGTTAGCAGGAGCTTATAGTTATATAAGTAAGGTAAGTATAATCTATCGGAAAGCGAAGTGTTTTGCCAAGAAGCTTGAAAAAATCCTGTGAAGATGTTTTCAAATTTTGAGTACAAACCCAGTATTTTTCACTTGCCTTTATTATCTAGTTAGAGGTGCAGCGTGAAGGAAGAGTAAGACCTCAAAGGAAGTAGGTTGTATTTTTTTTTGTTTGTTTGGCTCAAAGGAGAAATATTACCATATTTTTTTCATTCGTTTAAAAAAATAAAACCAACACTTTTGACTGAAATGGTCTTCTGAGCAAAATCTTGTTTCACTTAGCTCCGTGTACATGCTCAGTGTTTTGGGAAAGAATAGAGGCATGGTTTTCAAAATGAGCCATGATCTTGGATGTCTTTATGTTATAATATTCAGCTAGAGCTCCTTCAAATGGACCAAGGTTTCTTTGCTGTCCCCAGAAAGCCTACTTTTAGGATTTTTCATTTGATTATAAGATATTTTACTAGAAAATACAATGAAGATTTGACTGTCATTCACTAATGATGAGGAAACAACAAAAATTTCCATTGTGCAATAAAATTGCAGTGGACTGAAATTGTGACCACCTCTGTGATTGCTGTGCCTGCAGCCTTCCTGCCAGAGGTGTGTGTTGGTGACAAACAGCTCACATAAATAGGGTGGGCCAGAGGAAAAGATGCAGGGACCTGGAAGTTGCCTCCTACTGGCAGCATGTTGCCAAGAAAGTAAGGGGGAACCTTTGAGCTAAAGCTCCTGGGCACTCAGGGACCTTCTGGGCAGGATGCCAAGGAGGGCAGGGAGCTGCAGGACTTTTTCTTTTGGGGAGCAAATGCCTTTTATGCAATCCTTTCAGACTCCCTCTTGGCTTCAGTGCTCTCCCCATCACAGTGAGGCTGATTATTTGTGCTAATGTCCTCACCTCTGGTGAACAATATTGCCGCTATATTTAATATGAGTGAGGGTTATTACAGTATTATCTGGAAGAAGCCATGCCCATTATAGGTTGCTGTGTATTTCAAAGCTAGTTTTAATTAAAACTGCCAATAACTTTTGAGGTCTTCTGGAGTGGAAGTAGAGGACCAAGGTGCTCAGGTGGTTTCACTTGATTGTTCAACTAATTATTAGAAGGGAGGAACTGGGTTCACTGGCAGCTAAGCCCTGCAGTTCCTATGCTGGCTGTGAGTCCATCAGAGCCTGGCCAGGCTGGGCTTCCCAACATATGGGTATTTTTGGGACCAGGATATTATTGTCCGCAGAAGATGTTCACCCTCCCTCCACTTCCACATCCTCAGCTTGATTTATTATGAGACAAAAACGTCTGTGTTTGGTCAAACACCCTGAGAACCAGAAAAAGGATCTGGCTTTTCAGCAGTTGCTCACTCTGGATTAAACACAGGGTTTTCCTTCTCTGAGCAGCACAGGATGTGTCCCCAGCTCCCTCCCTGAACACCCGTGTGGTGTGGGTGTGAAGGATGTGAGGGGGAGAGCCAAGCACGGCCCCAAGCTCCAGGAGATGAGGACATCACACCTCCTGCTCTGCCAGTGAGTGTGGCAACATGGGGTTGTGCCTCCCCTTACCTTCGGAGAATAGAAAAGAGCCTCACAAGTGCGATATTAAAAGACTGAAATGAACATGCAATTAGAGATCAGAGAAGCCTTCTTACAGGAAAGTGCTAATTAGTACAATCAGAAGTGCCTGCGTCTGTCTTTCCCTGGGAACATCAGAGTTCAAGCTTTTGATAGTCGCAGTGAACTTGGAAAATTCATTTTTACCCAGCACCCAATGGTTGGTATAAGCCATGTGTTTGATCTCACAATGGGTTTTCTCTATTCACCTTTGTCCTCCAGGCACCAGTACACTTAATATTGTAATCACTACCTGCAGGAGAAAATCACCCCAGATTTACTCTCGTGGGAGATTTAGTCTCGGATTTGCAGCCTGTCCCTTTTCTCAGGGTGTAGAGGCAGTCCTGCAGTATTGTATGATGTGAATAGGCTGGAACAACACCAAGTCATCCATCCCGTTGCTGCAATGATATGATTAGAGGCCTCTGTAAGCAGCCCTGTGTATACTTTGGCATTATTTTGATACCTAATCAGTTCACATTGAATCAGAATTAGCACCATAATACAAGGAAAAAGACAGCATATTTGTCTGGGAAAATACAGGCAGGCAATGATGGTATGTGTGAGTGATATTCCTTCTTAATGGTGCCATGTAACCATTTTTTCTTGGTCTGGAACTTCAGTCTTGTTTTCCTTAATAGCCAGTTCTTTCACTCTGTTCTCCTTCTTCAGCCTTAAAGTTATTTACAAGGTACTTCTAAAAGTGGGTGATTTAGGCTGCTCTAATGCTTGGTTTGTTTTTGTCTCATCAAATTGCCTGCTGACCTGCAAGCAACGGCCAAATCAGACTGAAATTAAAAAGGTGGTGGAATATGCCCCAGTCTCTCCTCAATCAATACCAGCCTAAATTACCGCAAACCTGGAGCCATGGTGCATGTAATACATCATTTTGTAACCCCATAAATTGCTTTTAGCCAGTCTCTTCTGATTTCTTTTTAATGGCCTTTCAGCTAAGATCAAGTGTAGCATCAGTTTCGCATCAGCTGTGTAGCCTACCCAGGGACTGCCTTGTGTTGGCACTGGGATGATCTCAGCCAAATTGTTGTGACTCCTCCATGCTAGTCATTTCTGAGCCGCCCCGAGATGCCTCCCTGTGGTGAATTGCACTCAAAAAGGCCACAGCTGCCTGCAAATCCTGCCCTTGTTTATCTCTTTTAAAATAGGAAGCAAGAGAGGTGGAGAGGGGATGGCTGCGGCCTCCAGTGAGCGCAGTGGGGTAGCAGGGCCCTGAGCAGGCCCTGAGCAGGGCCTTGCTCCTGGGCCATCCCTTTGCTTGCACGGGGCTGTGTGAGACGTGGAGAGCAGGGGCCGAGCCTGCCCTCCTCCTGAGGCGGCCCGGGGCTTGTGTGGGGATGGAAGGTCCTCATCATCTGCTCGCCGGTCTGCTCTGTTCCCAAAACCTGCTGCAAACGCGGCCCTGACCCGCCTTCAGAGCAGGCGGCTCCACAGCTCAGCCACAGCCACGGTGGGCACTGGGAGAGCGACTCGGTCCCCTCCACTGATCCTCCACGTAGGATGCCAACTCTTCTGTAAAATAAAATGTATTCTGCCCAGGCTAGTTTCATGGGGGTTATCAAGGGCCCACAGAATAAGAAATTGCATCGCCTTCACATTATGCAAGTCCCACTGTTGGAGGCCTTCCAGGCCATGGCTGGCTGGGAAGAGAAATCAGCTGGAGGCCCACTGCTCCCCCTGTCCAAACATTAATTGAAAAAAAAATATATTTTTTCCTGTAATTTAAGCGACATTTCTCTCAGACTTCTTAACCTGAGGGTTGGAGGTCAGATTTCCAAATCAGAAATATCAAACACCCCCTCCTTCCACCAAAACACATCCCCTTTAAAAAGTACTTAATTGGAAAAACGTGCCTGTTATCAGAGGATAGAAATGCAAATGTCCTATTTCAAGCTGGCATTTTAGAATGAAATTTTCCATTTTGGTTTGTTTCTAGTTTTCTCATGGGAAATGCCAACATTTTTCTACTGGAACCGAGGGCTCCTTTCAAATGACTTTAGTTAGGAAGAAAATTAATTTTCCTCTTGGGAAAGTCACAACATCAATCTCAAAGGAAAGAAAATGCTTCTGATGCTCCAGGAGAAAGCACTGTGTTTTCCCTTGCGTGCCAATTCCCCCTTTACTGCTCAGCCCCTGAACCAGCTGCTCATGTCCTTGCACATAAAATAAAGGTGCACAGGGCAGCGGGTAGTTCTGGGGACACACTTGGGAGCTGTGGCAGAGCAGCCCTGGGTAGCTCTTTGCCCTCTTCACCACCATCTCCAGCCACTTGTGGTTACACCTGGACACCCACGGATGTCCCAGAAATGAACTTTTGCTAACGACCATGTTGTGAATGGGTATTTCATTGTGGAGAGCCATGAACATACTGTACATCAGCTGCGTGAACCAACACTGGGCTATGGGACTGAGAACTGAGGCACTGGAGACACCCAGCCCTTGATGCTGCTCTGAATCGATGAACCCACTAAGGTGCTCTTCTCTTAGGGCCAGATGCTGCTGCCCTGACCCCGTGGAATAGCATTTGCTCCATAAAGAGCAGCCTGAACATCAGCAGGACTGTCTGGGGAATAACTGCTCTCCCGGTCTTTATTTTAAAGAGAAAATCAGATGGCACCACAGGGCATGCCAAAAGCTCGGAAAGCAGCACGGCAGCTTGCTGGGGCTGCAGGGAAGCATCCCACAGGGTTCCTGGGATGGGGCCAGGGGTCTGGGTAGGGTGTACCCGCTCTGGATGCTAAATGAGAGAGCTGCCTAAACGCTTTGTGGCTCCACAGACTCTCAACAGGGAGCCTTAAAGCTCCTCAGATCTTCTGTAATGAAATAACGTGCACATCCAGCTGCAAAACCTGTGCTGTAGGTAGGCAATCCCTAATTATGTGAGATTGCAGGATTCTAAACTTTCTGTTAATAATAAAAAAAAACCCCTCTTAATTAATAGAGTCTGTAATAGCGACACTGGCATAACAGACCAAAATTTGACAAGAGGAATTACCTCAGCAGAAACGTAATAATGAACTTTTGTGCAGATCACAATACTGATAGGCATAATGTACTGCATCTGGTTTCAATTTGCTTTTTTGACCTTTTGTTGAAAATGAATTTTAATAGGCAATTGACTTAAATAATTGGTATGTGTTCAAATCAATCCTGGAACGTGATGGCTAAGTGGTTAAAATAATTGAGGTGTATGAAAGGGTTTTTAAAGATTTTTAGCTTCATATCAGAATGATGGTGTTATAGAGCTCAGCTCCATGGCTGCAATATGACTAAAGCACTGTTTGTCCATCCCTTGGGCACTACTACTATTTTACCTCCCATAGCCTTCCCAGCAGTGTTGCAGGGTGGGTGTTTCTCCCGACCACACAAAACTTGCCCCAAGGTGTGCTCCTGACCCTGTGCAGGGATAATGGAGACGAGGAGGATGGATTCATTTATAAAGTATGGATAAGAGCGGGGGACACCTCATTGCGCCCCAGTAGTGTGTATGGACGTGTATATAATGCTGGATATTACTAAGAACCTATTCTCTCTTCTGATATTAATGCAAACAGATTTAACCCTAGGAGCAGCAAAGTTTTCTCTTCAGCAGCATAAGCAGATACAACTCAGTGACACATTGCTGCTGAATTGCAGAAAGACATGGCTGCTCTTATTACATCTGTACACGTCTTATTTTTTAATGGAAAAAGTGTGCTTTGCTGCTGACTCTGCCTTGAATATCTTTTTTTTTTTTTTAATCACATAGAGATGTTTGTTTCTTTGTCCAGAAAAAAAAAAAAAAAAGAAAAAAGCCACCAAAAGCCTTTCCATTTGGACTCTGTCATCTCTTCCTCTAGGCTGGCCTCTCTTCTCTCTGCCATGAAGGAACACAAATGATTTGCCTTGAATGTCACATGTTTCCTACCTGGGAAGCGCATGCAGGAGGTGAAATCCAGCCAGGGAATAGCATTCTGCAGGGAGAAAAAGCAATGTGGTTGAAAACAGACTTAAAACTCCCCCAGAGCTCAGTGACAGCTTTTCCACAAGAGAGAGAGAGAGAGAGAGAGAGAGAGAGAAAGGGCCTTTTTTCTTCTATTTAAGAAGAAAAATATATGTAAAAAACAGATGTTTTGCAAAACCACCCACCTTGCTTTGTCAAAAATTCATGTTTTTGTTAGAGAAAATTTTTCAGTGGAAAGGGACCCAAAGTTCATCTTATTTCCCACAGTCAATTGCCTGCATAGAGAGCTGGCTAGCCCGAGACCCAGCATCTTTAGTTGAACACCTCGCTGTTTGCCACCTCTGGGAGTCTGAATTAAAGATCTTTAACTCCTTGGGAATTACAGTACGTTGTTGTACACATCAGTTATTACCAACCCATCCTATCTGCAGCAAGGTCTGTTCTCCTTTTCATGCAGCTCAGAGGAGCTGGGATAAGAGCTACATTTTATGAAAGCACCTGAGCTGTCAGGCTGACCAAAGCTGCAAAGCACAGAGATCAAGGTCTGCTTGTGGAACCCCTGTAGGAGTCTGGGGTAGGACCTTCCAGGTGCTGATGAGGAGCTTTTTGGGGTGCATTGAATCCAGACCACCTGAAAATCATTTAGGGCCATGAGTTTATAAAAGGCTCTTCCCCAACCCAAAATGATGCTGGGTAAGTCTGTTGGGCTGCAGGGTGAAGAGCTTCTGCAGAGGAGAGGATGACTGGGGGAAGAGGAGTTGCTTAGGGTATGGATTAAGGTCAGTGGGGTACATGCTCTGCTTTTTCTTGGAACAGCAGCTTTGCTTTGGGGTTCAGTCTCTCACTGTGGGATGCTGAGGAGCAGGAAAGGGCTTGTATTTTGGCAAATCAGGTAAGAAAACAAAGCTACTGAAGTATGCTGTAGCAACCTGCTCCTTCAGGGAGCTCATTTGGCTGCAAACTCTTGCAGTTCAGGCAGCTTTCAGTAGAGCTGCTCCAGCTGATGCCAGAGAAGCCCACTGTTGACTTGGGTTTGCAATAAACACCCAGGAGGCACTTAAAGATGTGAAATGCAATTCTGGCTCCACTAGTAGGTGGCAATGTACTTTGTGTCCTGGCACAACTTCTCTTCTGATATGTGTTTGCCCTAGGGAAAGAGGAGGCTGAGCTGGTTGAGCTGCCCTGCTCCTTAGGGTGAGCAGAAAGGGAAGGGCAATGGTCTTTGGTTGTTGTGCTCCAAACAATGCCTGCTCCTTTTCTTTTGCTGGCTGCAGAGAGATGACACTGAAACGTATGAGAATGTGTTTTAACTGATCAGGAAAGCTTAAAAAAAAAGTAGCAACCACCTTACATCTTGCGCTGTTGGTTAAGACTAGGCAATAAAGCCACTCCAAGACCTCCTGGTGGATCCGAGGGCAGGTCAGATGGAGTGCCTGGTGAGGCTGGCTGTCCTGGTACAGGGGTGGCCGAGGGGAGGGCCAGGGTGTTGCTGGGGACCACAGGCTCTTCAGTGAGTGATGCTGATGTGCTCAAGATCAGCATGGAGAAACCCTGTGCTCCCCCAGTGCATCTCTGGTGAGGAGTGGAGCCTTCCTGGCCAAGGAGGCATCTTGCAGTGCTTCGCTCCCTTGCAGACCAGCGTCATTCAAGCATGGTTTTGCTGCGTTGTGTTCAGCTAAATTTAAGATCTATTTAGGAAGAGTTGCCACTATTTTTAGCCCAGCTCAGTTCCTCAGTCTGCTTTTCTGTGCAGCTGCACATGCAGCTGTACCAGGGCGATGGAGGGAGTAGCACAGGGCTGAGGACCAGAGATGGACCAGGAGGGTATTCCTGTGCCTAATTCACCCCTGGGTGGGGGCTCTGAGCTCCCTGGGGGTTTGAAGCGGGTGCAAATGATAAGAAACTTGGGCTCTGTGGCTGGTGTAGCCCTGGGAAGAAGGTAACTGCTGTGGTCGTGCTCTGCCATGCCTGGCACCAGCATCTTGGCTCAGCTCAGGCTGGGTCAGGCTTGGTCCCACCTGGGAAACCAGTGCTTTGAGTGCAGGCTGGTGCCATGGTGCTCTCATCCAGCTCCCCTGCAAGGAGGTGTAAATCCTGATCACAGCTCCTGTCTTGGCTGAATGTGTAGCAACCTGAGTTTGGGTGACGTCTGGCTCCAAACATGATTTCCTTCTTTTCACCTGCTCCCAGTTTCAGAGCTGCACTCCCAGCAGTAGATTGAGCAATGACATCAACATCCTTGCCTGTATTTTAGCAAATACTTCATGCTTTTAAGACTTTTTGCCTTATTAAACCAGGCAGGCAGGAGCTGAAGGGCTAGTGAGGAGAAACCTGTTTTGTACACTTTTTTTAAAGTTGCAAATTCCATAGGTTAGAAAACATTTTTTGCTATATTTGCTCTCAGAATGGAGTGGCTGCCAGCTCAAATATTTTTGTGGTGCTTCTGTAAATAAGGCTCACAGGTAAGACTGATACAGCAATCTATCATTGTGCCAAGTGGCTGCTCCACTCTGTGCCTGCGATTTGATCCTGGTGCTGAGTAACTTCTCTAATGTATAGGGTGAATAGTCACAGCTTTTTTTCTCCAGGGTATCCCTTCTCTAGAAAGGTAACCCAAATCTTTCAATCAAAGCATGTTTCCGCTTAATTACTGCACGCCACAAGCCTTTCAGTGGCCACGTTTCCCAGATGTTACAAAGATGGCAGTGGGCAGCAGGTGGATCTGATGCTGATAGAAAGGCACACAGGAAACAAATTTACCCTTTTCTCTTTAAGTGGACATCCTCAGCGGCGTATCCGTCATAGCACTGCTTAGATAATCTGTCTTCTACAGTCTGAAATCTGTTAGGGTTTGAGGGTGATGGGGTGGAAAAAATGTCTTGGCACTGTTGAGCAGGCTGGGAGACCTCATCCTGGGGTGGCATTGGCAGCGTGGGGGAGCCAGATCCTGTGAGCGTCAGAAAGCAGCCACTGCACTTATACACACACGTCCTGGAGCTCAGGTGAGTGTTGGCCACCTACTGAGAGCTGCAGCTTTTGGGCCTTTTGCATTTCTCCTGGCAGAATTGGTTGAACTGCTGTGTCGAGGTAATTTTTATAAAACGCTTTCTGCAGCTATACATTATGTACTCAAACAGTTCCCCAGCGCTCAAGCAGTGCCTGGAGGAACAGTGCCTTCTGGAGACATCATTTCATTCCAATGTCTTCTGGAAAGTTCATTGCTGCCTTGACAAAATTCAGTTTTTATTAAAAATGATTAATGTCTAGAAATTTAATCAATGCGTATTCACGCAGCAGCTTTACTATAATAGTTTGATTTTAAACAGCTTGTGTCCTGATGCGTGAGGTGCATTATATTATTTGACAGCGGTGACATTTATATTTGTAATTACTAAACGGTGACAATCCATTGGAAAGCCTGCCCCACTTGAGGGAGCAAAATGGATGTGAATGCGTGGCACCAAGAAGCACAAAAGTCACAACACATCAGTGGATCCTGAGATTAAAAAGCAGGGAGTGACATTCTCCTACCAACAAAAGCACATGCGCGTTCCCAAATAAGTTGCTGAGTTCTAATTATTTCTTTTGTATTTGTGAAATATTCTCCTCCTGCTTGTTGCCTGACACCGTTACCTCTTTCCTAACATGGGAAGACCCTGAAAGCAGAAAATTTAGTACGCAGGAGTCATGGGCCTCTTGGGGTTTGATTACTGAATGCTGAAAAATTGGGTGAGTCGAGCTGGGATAGAGATCCCAAATTTGATATAAATCTTGATGAATTGGTCAGGGAAGATGTTTGGAGCTGCAGTTTTTAAAGCGTCGAGATGTAGGATAAACTTATCAGCTGGTGCAAGCTATTTTGGAAGCAGCTTTAGACTATTAACACTTTGCAGATACAATCCCTTCCCTGCAAGAGGAAGCTCAGTATTTATCCAAGTGCCTGAAAAACTAGGGTAGTAGGGAAAGGAGATATCCCCGGGCCTGCTGGTAATTAATAGGACTTATCTCCTAGTTAAGAAAGAGCTGTGAGATGAGAATTGCTACCCAGATTGTGCAGATATAATAACCACACGGAGCTTTAAATGAAATTCATAACTTGGATGGCTTACATCATCTGCTGGGGTGCCCGATGACACCGGGCTGAGTTTGTCCTTGATATGTCTCCTTTTTTCATCTGTAAGATCTCTTAGGGCACTTTCCATATTCCTTTTGGGGCTCTGGCCTGTCCACGCTGCAACCAATGGGAGGAAAAGACCTTGTGGGATGTGCTCAACAAGCAGAAAGCCCCTGCAGAACTGCTCCTGTACAAAACCTATTTCCTTTCCCTTTGGCCCTCCAGCAGCCCCTGAGGTGGTGCCCAGCTGTGGGGTTGTGCGCCCCTTACCCCAAAGCCGGGTGCTCACAGGAATGGGGTTTGCCAGATGTGCAGCAGTGTCTGGGCCAGGCTCTTCCATGTCAGACATTAATTATTAGGGCAAGACACAAGGGCTGGTGTTATCTTCATGTCACTGTGGGGTCTGACAAGGTGGTCTTCAGAGCTGGTGGGAGACAGCTGTGAGAAATAGGGGCATGGACAGGCTGTCTGGTGGCTGCAGCAAGCCCAGGGTTTACAGATCGAAGGTGTCTGGGATGCTGAGGTCCTACTCAGACAACAGAGCACTGGGACTAGGGATTAGTGAGCCCCCAGACGCTGGGACTCAGGCACAGTTAGGTCAGAGGCTTTATTCTTAATTAAATCTTTCATTACAATAATCCAGCAATGGCAAAAGTAGCACAAGGCTTATGATATCCTGCTTAGTTTAAATAAAAATGCCATCAAAAATAAGTGACCGATTTGTTATCCTGCCTTGGGTTCTTCAGAAGATAGCAGATGCCATCTTTTAGATGAGACCGAAGTTTTCCTCCCCAAGTGTTTTCCTAGTTTTTTAATCAAACTTTGCTTTCAGGAATGATCTATAAACTCTACCAGTATTTATGTAAAAAGAGGTTCATAATTCAAAATGAAGAAATGAAATATTTAGGTAAGATTAATCCTGAAGACATCAGTGCTTCAGCTGTGCAATCACTCATCTTATGTCATGGGCATATTTGTTTGGCTACGAACTTTTCTTTTGAAAAGTCTCGTTCCAGGGCAGCTTAAAATATTAAAGCAGGTGCAATGGGAACAAGTTTTGGATAGAAAAGGATAACAGTAGGGGGATGGAAGCTGATAGCCTTTAATCCAAAGGTAAACTGCCATAATCTGGCACAGGAACAAAAATAATTAAAATTGCCCTGTTTTGAGAGCAGTCTCTGACCATATGTGCCTACTCTGTGCGGTTCTACGGGTTGCTGTCTGAGATGTCCCTGGGGAGGCGGCAGGATGCTGCAGTCACATCGCCCCTGCCTGGGGGAGATGCTCTGGTGGTTCCTTTCATCCTGGGGTAGACTAAAGCTGCTGGGGCTAGAACTGTCTAAAGGGCCCTTTTGCTGCAAAGAAAGCACTGATCTGGGGGCAGTGTGGTGGAAGGAAATACAAGTACTTGCTGTATGACCCCAGAGACGGGTGTCCTGACTTAGAGCTAAATGTCCCATGGCTGCATATGCCTCAGGACCAGTTATTTCAGAAGCTGCTCCAGGTGAAGTTCATCTTGACTTACCATTAAGGAAAACACTGGCTTTCTACTGCCTGTGGTCCCCCCGAAGCTGAAAACCCTAACTACAACACAGCTGCTTCTGGTGCAAGTTGGGGAAAACCTACCTCAAAAACAGGGGTTGTGTGGTCTGCTTTTGATGCAGTGCTGCTGACCTGCTCCGTGCCTTCCCTTCATTGCCAGCTGGGTCCCTCCATCCCAAGGGTGGCCCTGTGCTCTTTGGGGCTGGGGCCACCACGGAGCCCTCCTTGCTGTGTGACTCCAGCAAAATGTTGCTGTGCGCTTCTGCCTGCGATGCTGTTGTGCCACAGTGAATTGCGGCCAGCTTCGTTAAATGAAATTGAATCTTGAATGTCCTGAGGCTGAGAGATATTTTGCTTACTTGTCTATAGTATTTCCAGACCTTAAGCCTGATTGCTGTTGTGGCAACCTTGAACTTTTGCTGTTTCTCATCTCGCAGCTAAAATGATTCAGTCTGGCAGGAGGCTGGTGAGGCACCGAGCTGCTTACGAATGCATAGCTTGTATCAATAAGGAAAATTAAATAATTCCTCAAAACCACACAACATGTCAGTTTTGCCACAACGTAGTCAGCTGTTCACTTTTTTTGTTGACTTTTTGTAGCTGAAGTTTTCTTAAGATGCATTGTGGAAGTGATACCCTGCCCCATTTGGGGGTTATGGTGACACATGGGCTGAGCAGGGAGGCTGGCAAGGATTAGTCCTAGTGAGAGGTCCTGTGAGTCCTGCTGGGAGGCTGATAAGGAGTAGAAAAGATTCACTGAGAAACCTGGTGTGAAACCCGTGTGTCAGGCAGGTGGAGCCACACGGATCTCCAAGGTGTTGATTCCCACCTTGGGGCAATCATAACTCAAGACAGGGCTTCAAAAGAGTAGGGACATGGGGCTCACAGGGATCAGCTGCAGCACTGAGCTCAGACACTGTTCAATAAATCTCTGCTCCAGAAGATGCGCAGAGCATCCATCATGTCCCTACAGGCTTGGGGAGTAAAGTACAGAAGGTCTTGGTCATGCCAGCTCTAGCATGAGCTGTCCTGTCTGCGTGGGTCAGCTGTGCTGCTTGGAAGTCTGTGAGCTTCTCAGGAATCAACTTTTGCATTTGAGCAGGGGAGAGGACCAAAACATTTGTCTTTGTGCTATTGATCGCTTGCCATGGTCCTGCGGTGAGTTGGAGAGGACTGGGAATACAACAGTAACATCAGACGCCCCGTTTCTTCTTCAGACAGGAAACGCGTGCTCAAGATTGTGACATGGGAATGTTCCCCTTGTTTGTAGTCTGGCTAATGCTAGTGAGGACTAGGAGAAACAAACAAAACAAAAACAAGCAGAGAGAACAGGAAGCCTGGCAAGTGCTTGTTACACAGCTCAGCCCTTTTCCGGGCACTCGGGCTGAGGAAGCTGGGTAGATCCCGAGGATGCTGGCTTCCCTCACCTGAACACCCTGCAGTGCTCGTGCAGTTGCCTGTGGTCTATGGGAACTCCTCTAAATGCAGGTAGGATTAATTGTGACTGTTTCAGTTTGATTTGCCTTTATTCTGTGATTGCTACTGCCACAGCAAATGTGAGCTTTGTGACTTGGATTTACACAGTCTGGAGAGATTTGCATCATGGCAAAGTTGCTCTGCTCCAGCCAGGCACGCCTGGGGGTTCCTGCACCTTCTGTGTACCCACTGCTACCTGCTCAGGTGTGTGGAGCTGAGCCAGGGCATGGGAAATTCAAGACATCTGTCCCAGGGCCTTCTCAGGTTTTAGCCTTTGGGATTACGGCAGCTGAAGCACCCTAAATTTCCTCTTCCTGCCTTGTGTTGCATGCTCTCCTCTCCTCAGCGTTGTGGTGCCACCTCCTGCTTCCCCAGAGGCCTGGATGTGAGGTCTGGTGAGGGGTGTAAATAGCCGGGCTTTGCTGTATTCAGAGCAACCGAGAAGGAAAGCAGAGGCCCTGTAAAATAGCAAAGCTGTTACTGCTGTTGGGATCCATCAGGGCGACCTGTGGTGATGGAGCTGCTGGATGATGGTGATGAAGCTGTTTGAGGGTGGCTGGATGGTTTTGTGCCCACTCAAACAGTGAAGTTGCTCAAAGCATGAAAGCAAATGAGCTCTCAGGTGCTGTGCTTCTGATTTATCATTAGCAAAGAGCATCCCGGTGTCAGTCCCACAGGGGAGGTGGCTGAGACCAGTCAGCCGTATTTACAGCCTGTGCCGCTCTGCAGCGAGCCTGACCTCTGCTCTGTAGCAAAACCTTCTTGTGATTCAGGGTTGTACTGGAGCGGAGATAAATTAAAGGCCTGAGGGTTTTATCAGACTAAGTATGAATGATAAAATTGTGCTGGCATTCCTGCAGTCTTATAATTTAACATAAGGTTCATTTAGTTTGATCATGCCCCTAAATTTTTAATTTTTCACTGTTAGATTTACTTCCCTCCTTCCTTTTCTGAGAAACTTGTGACTGTTTCATGGAGATATTCTGACAAATATGAACAGCTTTGCGGATGTTACTGGGGCTCTTGGTACCCACAGAAATTGCTGTCTGGGGTCAGGGATAAAGCAAAGGAGCTGAAGGCTTGTGAGCATCTTGGCTTGGGAAGGAACCCCAGCCCTGCTCAGGGGCTGCTGCTGGGATATGCTCAGACCACCTCATGGGGAAAGGTGGGCATCAGTGGGATGGTGAGATGTCGATGTCATTGAAGCAGGAGCAAATTAGGTGCGGAGCAGGCAGCTACTGGCTGAGCCTGTGCATTACTGACTCTCAAGATCTGTCCCTCTCCTCCCATAGGAAAGCTCTTCCAGCTTGCTTCCTCTAAGGCTTAAACACTTAACTGACCGAAGAGTTTACTCCAGAAATCATACACAAAATTCCCCTTGTGCCTAAAGATTCTGTCTTATGTTGCCAGTGGAGACAGGGAACATTTCGGATCTTGGGACTCAATGCAAAACCAGGCAGGGTCTGATGTTACTCTCCCTGACCTAGTTATAGACAGCAGTTGTACCCCGGTCTTTCATTTGCAAACCCAAGTGAGATATTTTTAGTCTCCTGTTGAGAGATTAGCTAAACAGCCATGCATTTTTGTACCTGTTCTGTCTTGAATTCAGGATGCCTGGCCCTGTCCTGATTTTCAGGTTCCCTACTGCTGTCTGAGCAGTGACACTAATCTCCAGCTTCTCCTGGGCAGATCTTCTGTAACAATTACAGAAACTCATTAGCCTCTCTGGTGGCCCGTCACATCATCGGCTTGTTCTCCTATCAACAAATACACAAAGGTTGTTGTCTTCCTGGGGGCTATCTGCTGGACTCTCATCAAATATAATTCACAGGAAAGAATAATTTCTGTCTCCTCCTGTCCATGGTACTTTCCCTGAAATGGAGGCATACTGGTTTCAGGATCTTTGTAACTTACAGCCCCCGTATCTCTGAGAGGCATCTCTGCAGCTGAGAGGGTGAAGGTTATCAGGTTAAATTTGGTATTGTCCAACAATTCTGTTGGCTTAATAGCTAATCAAAGCAGCCATGTTAATGTTGGTGTCTGACTGCCCTGCATAGTAAGAAATGGATGGGTTAGTTTACAGATGATGCTTCTGTAGTGATGTTTTTTCACTCCCTCTGGGTTTTTCTACAGGCCTTGCAAGAGTCTGGAGGGGAGGCTGCTGTGGGGTTCCAGCATCCTTGCCTGGTTTGAAAAACAGCTGGTTAGCTGACAAGGGAATCTGACTGCATCAAGGTGGATCTGAGTTTTACTGCTGTTAACTACCCTTGGCTGTTTGGAAACTTATTATTATTTTTGTGAAGAAAAATCAGAAAGTGTCTCTTGCTAGGGTAGCGTGGTTGTAATTGTAGGGACCTGAGTGGAGCTGCCTGTGTGTGAGATCCAGTTTGCCCCTCTGCACTTCAAGCTGCCACAGCTTAAAGCTCTTTAAACACCGGCTATTGGTTCTCCAGTCAAGCCAAATGAAATGCAAATATGTTGTACGGTTACTGTTAGCCAGCTGTAGTAGCTAGTGATTTCTGAAGGGTCAGGTCAGGCTGTCTTGGGCACTTAAAAGTGGCCTCTCAGAACAAGCCACAGCTGGGCTTTCCTTGCTCTGGGTAAAGCAATGCACAGGGCATCATCTCTAATCATCAGGTCAGTTCCTGCGAAAGAAAATCTGATCAAACCCTTAATTTATCCTCAATTGATTAGATAGCAACCGCATGTTGAGAAGACACTTACAAAGACCACTTCAACCTTAATAAATCCCAGAGCAAAAGACAGCTCTTAATTTTCCAGTTGGCTACGTAGAATTTGTTAAAGCCATATTCTGTGGAAATTGGTTCGCCCTAGAGAGCTTCCAGTCAATCACGTCGTGCCTTAACAAAAGGCCTCAGTAGAGCAGCAGATGAGCACTGAGGTCCTGAATGGTTAAGCATGGTAGGTAGCTTAAAAATTACTTATTAAAGGAATTATTAATGCCTGTGTGAGTGATACAGCTGCTCTAGAGCATTCAGTGGTCTCTGGAAAGGAGACCTTGGTACCACAACAGGAAATGCTAATTGATACAGCCAAGATGAATGTGCTTTGAATCTGCAAGTTTCTCTAACTTTCTAGGCTTATTCAGGAGTTTAAAATACATTTATTACTTTTTTTCCTCCACCAGCATCTTGCTACCCAAAGTGCAAATGGGGCTGTGTAAAGTGCCTGGTCCTCCCCACTCACGTGAAGACCTGCCAGCATCTGAGCCTGTTCACAACTTCCCAAAAGTCAATCCATGTGAGATGAAGCTGCTTGGGGCAAACCAAGGCTTTTTTTTTTTCCTAATTTCTGTTGGCTGTCATTCACAAATAAAGTCAATTTTCACTGACTTCAGCAGATTGCCTCATTCCTTAGTGGAGCAATTACCAGCAATGTGAACGTCCAAGTTCCTTGTGACTTTCTTTTGTGGATGTCTTGCTATAAGTCTGCTTTTTGCTGCTATCAGCTATGTTGTGACCCTTGCCAAGGCGAGTACCACATAGCGAGGCCAGGTGCTGTGGAAGAAGAGGGGTGCTTTATGCATAGGTACAATGCAGCCACCTTCCAGCTGCTGTTCTCGATCCCAGCGCCACGCAGGGCCGCAGTATTTGTAGAGCAATCCTTTCAATATTTGTTAAAGCTATCCATGGTATTGGGTAGGGCTTCCTTTTGTGTTGAAATAGTTACTGAATGTATGCACAGAGATGTTTCCAGTAGGATTACTGTATAAAGCAGAAAATAAACTGAAGAGCTGCCCAGCTTGAAAAACAGGATGGATTTTTCTTAAATACCTAAAGCATACGGGAATTAAGGCTATTCTTAGTGGAGAATTTTTTTCCTTGCAGGGGTCAGTTCTGGTCTTCAGGGTCATTTTTCGCTGATTTTGAGGAACATTTCGTCCTAACTTGTAACCACAAGCTTTCTGCTACATAAATTATGTGAAGTAATTATAATCTAGACTGTTTATTTCTGGGTGGACGTTATGGACTTTAGATACCGTAACTGCTGGGGGGAACATCTTTTAATCAACTGTAGCTTAACTTTGTTCCTGTTTAGGTCTAGGGCTCCTACCAGCCTCCTACTTTCCCATTCAATTTTGCTAAATCCAAGTGGAAAATTGAAGGTAGTGCACGTTCCTCCTCATCTGGTGATTGAAAAGATAAAGAGTGCAGGTGAGCACCTACGATAAGAAACTTAATCCCAAGAAAATCTTTAGGTGAACTGTGGCATGGCCTCGCTTCTGTCTTCAAAAGGTCTGTGGGGGAAAAATGATGGGATGGAGCCAGGACAGGGGAGCTCTGGCCAGGTCCTGGCCTGCCATCCTTCCCCATCATGAGCCGGGTGTTCTCAAAGGCAAGCTGGGAGCACCAGAGCAGCTCGCCTGTGCTGCAAGTATCACCGTAATGAGAGCGCTGATTGTCCTGGAGTTATGCATGGATATGAATTAAACTTTTTTCATTAAGAATAAATACATTTCTAGCTCTTGTTGTGAGAAACCTCGAGCTAAGTATAGCCTAAAGCACTTAAGCAGAAGGCAGATGAAAATAATGCAATGGGGGAAGCTTTTTAATAATGATTCTTAGGGCTTAATTCATGACTTTAAAGTTCTTGGGGTTGGAAGTCGGAGGACTCCTGGAGTCTGAGGCACATCAATAACAATAATGGCCTCTCTATGGATTGATGAGCTCAGCAGAAAGGAAAGAAACCAGCTGTGCTTGGTAATGGTGGCAGATAAGTCACAACTTTTGAGCAGTGCCTTGTCTGCATGTACCTGGGATGCTTTCACTTGGCAAACGTGAGCCAGGAGGGTTTAACCGGGTATCCTGACCCGGTGCAGGTAGGCTGCAGTTCTCAGCCAGGCTGAAGACCTCCACATCTCCAGTGAGCATGCATGTCCTTAAGGAAGGCAGGTGTCAGGGATGGTGTCTGGGCCCTTTGCAATGCCCCCAGCTTGTGCTGTGGTCCTGGTTTTTGCTCTTCAACCTCCATGTGCCAGAGCCGTTGCCCAGGTGTTGTCTGTTGCATTCAAAGGGCTCTGTTGGAGATGCATGGAAGTCAAAGCTCTGGGCCTCAGTGATTAATGGTAGGGGCTGCAGATGCAAATCCGTGAATTTTGTTCTGAGAATAGTAGTAAGGCAATATATCCTGGCTGTCAGGACAGTGGTAATTCCGGCAGGGCTGCTATTGCTGGGCTGGAAAGCTGTTCCTTTCCAGCAACCAGCCGTATGAATCCTTACTCCCTCCTCATCTGAATGGAGGAAAAAAAAAACACACCAACCACCCTGTTTAGCAGGCAAGTCAGCTTTCCTGCAGCCTGATAAATACTCCAGGCTTGATAGTCTTTCTTCCTCCACAGAAATGCTAGTAACCGTTTGCCAGCTGTTTGCTCTGACCTGCAGTCATCGGTGTCCATCAACATGCTTTTTCAGAGGTGACAACACGAGATCCGGTGGCAATCAAGTAATCTGCAGCACTGCCCCAAGATCTATTAGACAAACCGAGCGAGGCAGGAGCCAGGGCTGGAAATTGCCTTATGCTCCAAATCTTAACTGCAAGAGGTATTAAATAAAAAGGGCTGAAGTCAGATAAAACAACAGGGATAAGCTAGACTGCCTAGACACGGCTTCTACAGGGGTGTCTATTCAGGCTAATGTTGTTTGGGTTTAAATGAAAATATAGGAGGGACACGGAGCCCTAAGTGGGCTGTTATGTACCTTGCAATAGGAGCAGGACAACCACACATTCTTCCAGCTGATTTTCTCTGGTCAGGTTGGTTTGGTGAAGGGTTTGCATGCTGGATGAGGCAGTGCTGTGGCTGGGGGCTGCCTGCGTGCAGCCAAGTACTTCTTGTGCTGCTCCTGCTCTGTCCAAAGCCTCTGGGCAGCTCTGCTCCCATGCTTGCGGCTGAGCTGGCCCACGGGTGGGCAGTGGGGGTGTTGGTTTGTGGGATCCATGCAGGTACCATCAGGGCTTGGTCCAGACAAAACTTCTGGTTGGTAAAAGGCCTGTCCAGGGGAAAGGAGTTTGAGCTGTGCTGAATGCACAGAATTTTTCTGCACATCCCATAAATATTCTGCAGCAAATAGCAATGGCTATAAAACAAATGTATATGATTTTGTTATCAGCAAAACACTTGTGCTGTCACTTGAATCCTCCTCAATCAGAAACTTTGCCAAAGCAGCATTTTTTTTTTATTATTGTTGCAGACGACAAAGTTTCTTGGAAACAAAATCACACTCCAGAATTAATAAACGCTGATCTGGAAGTTCCCGTTCAAGGGGATGATTTGCTGGGCAGGAATTCAAATTCTCTGCATTGTCAGATACAGTTTGTTCTCTCCTGAAGCACGAAGCACATCCCTGCACACCTGTGCCACGAGCTGCCCCCAGGAGCAGGATGTAACAGGGTCAGCTCTGCAGAGCAGCTGGAGGTCCTGCTGCTGGGCATGGCTCGTTTGTTCAGCATCTCCTGCAGGAGGGAGGCAAAGCTGCTTTCTTCTTTGGCCAGCAGCTTTGGTACAACCTAGGAAAGTGGCTTGTTCCTCCGCCTTTCTTCGCTTTGGGTGGCAGTGGTCGGGATTGAACAATCTCTGTGTGGAGATGCACGCAGGCAGGACAGCAGCACTAACTGAATGCATTTTGCTGCAATCTATAGAGTTGTTTTTTTTTTTTTCTTCTCCAGTGACTGTAGCCAATTCCCACTACAGAAGCCCAGAACGTTTCTGGTGCTCAGTGCGCTTCCAAACCCATTCTTTCTGCCCATCTCAAAGCTCCTTGCACTGTCCCCATTAACGCTGCGTTTAGGAGCTGGCTGGCATGAAGGCAGTGGCCCTTTAGCTGCCATGAGCTTAAGGCTGAAATAGCTGTTTTCTGTCTGAATGTGGAGCTGGTGCACAAGGCAGCGTGACGTGGCAGGAGCAGGGTGTCTCCTGCTTCTGTATGGCAAGGGAAGCCTTTAACAAGGGCCCTCTCTGCTTTAAAAAAATTTTGGTGGTCAAAAAAATAGGTAAAACAAGAATATCCCAAAGCCACTGTCCTAGAGGAAAGTGGTGGGTTTTTGAGGTCATTGGCTGTTCTGTGTTAGATCCTTAATGAACTTAAATTTAATTCTCTGTATTTAAGTCAGCCAGGTGTCTCCACCTGTAATTAGGTGGTCTCAGGCACAATTACTTCCTCAGCTTTCTTCAATCCTTTGCTCTGTATGTTCCCAGGGACACCTGGTCAGGCCAGCAGCCCCTGTAAACCAGCACAGTTTGACTTGAGCTGTCTGCTGGTTTGGGTCTTGGACTGTCTGTCTGTCCTTTGGTTGCAAAAAGGGGCTCCCTACTGTAATGTCAAACCTGTCTGCCCCACAGTGGCCTTTTAACCCTTCCTGCTCCCTCTCTACCAGCTCACCGGGTGCTCTTGAAGCAGATATTCACCCTGGCCAGTGTCGACAAGCTGGCTGAGCCTCCTGGTCCATCAGCCGCGGGTGCTGACTGCCAGCCACTGTCATTTGGATCATGGCAGAAATTAGTTTACATTGGTAAGGTACAAAATGAGACCAGTTAGTGTTGCTGTCCCCTGGACACCCACACCCACCCCATGCCTTCCCATCTCCCAGGTAGAGTTGGGAGGTGATGGCAAGCAGCTGGGCTGGTCCAAAGGTGCGAGCCTCCCTCCTTGCAAGGCATTAACCTCGGCATGGTGAGACGTGGCAGGGAGGGGAGGTGAGAGCTGCTCAGCTGGGCTCTAACAGCGCCTTGTCTGCTGAGCTACAAGAGCTTGTTCAACAACCACGGGAGATTTCTTTGGTTTAAGCATACATCATAGCTCGTTTTCCTGAGTATCTGCTGGAGAGCTCTTGAGGTTATGGACTTACCTCGGTAATTCTGCTCTGAAGTGCAGAGGACGCATCTTTGATTTCTTGTTTTCCCTGATGTCTCCTGCTCCCTTCTTGCTCTCCCTGATAGCAGAACTGGCTGAACGTAGGCTGGAAGGATCAAAGTAATCTCCTGACAGGCCTGCTCACCTCGAGGGGCTGGTGTGCTCCATGCAGCACGAAGGTGCTTCACCTTGTGGCTCTCCTTTCAATGTTTGAGGTTGCTGAGCCAAGCTCACAGCAGAATTGGCGAGGAACTGCACTGGTGGCAACACCTCTCTGAGCTCCCACACCTGACAATAACGACAGCCTTGGTGGAAACACCAAGGTCCCACCTCAAGGATGGAGACCAAGGAAGCTGACCGTGCACAAAGATCTTTGCAGATGGGGCCAACGTATGTGTGCAGGGACCTGTGCTGGCAGGAGAGGCACCGTGTCTCGCAGTCACACCCTTGTCTTGTGCATGTCACAGCTCCTGCACTCTGCAGAAGCACTCAGGGCTTCTCAAAATATTTGCCCTCCAACAGCTATATATCAAATAATCCTCAGTAGCATGTAGAACAAACACATCCTTGTAGAGCAAATGAATCCTGGCTAAACTGCCTCATTTCGTGGAGTGGTACAGCAACAGCCACCAAGCTGAACAGCCATTGCTGCTTAATTCTTGGCTGATGAATGAGCCAGCAGATTGTTTTTTGGGTTATCCTCGTTTTTATCCTTTCCATTGCATTGCTTCTAGACCCATTGCCTACAGCAGTAGGTTAAGGGAAAAGCTCTGCCGAGGTGCAGCAGAGCCTCTGGAAGGCACAGCACGTGCAAATGGTGAGCTGATGTCTGTATTTTGCAGAGTAATCTGTGCCTAGTGCTTTGGGAGTGCTCTTGGCACTGGCTGTTTGTGTTAATTGGGCATCACTGCTGGAGCCCTAAGAATGCCTCGAAGACACAATTCAACTTCATAGCTTTTCTCTGTTCCTGTCTCATCTCCCTGACTTAAATGGCAGAAACCTGTAATGGTGTCGTGATGTCTTCCTGAGTTGCAAAGCCTTTAGCAGTGCCTGACAAGTCATCAGCACTGAGTAAGGGCCTGTCCTTGGGGGGTGAAGCAGGTATCCTCTACCTCTCTGCACAGCAAACCCACTGCTGAAATTTGGGCAAAGCAGCTGGGAGATGCAGGGGCTCAGAGGGCTTCCTACGGCTTCTGCTGCTGCCTGGGACCACTTTTCCTGCTGCTGTAGTCTCTTCCTTCCCATAGGCAAGGCAAAAGGACAGACGAGGCAAAGTGACTATTGATTTGAGTCTTGTTAGCTCCTCTCTGCCTTTCTCTGGGACTGTTCAGTGGCCCTTGCTGCGACGGTATTGCCCTGTTTGAAGGTCTGTTCCAGTTGATGGCATCTCGCCTTGACTCCTCATCCAGCTTTAATGACTTGGGCAAGCTACACTAGGGTAAGGCTTCCCACAGCTGACAGACTGCTCTTGTCCTTTGTGTGCTGCTACTGACTGCTAATGCAGTCTGTGCAAAGGATTTTTCTTTAGAGCAGGGTGTCAGGATGCTTTCAAGTGTTTGTGTGTAAACAGAGGACATACAGTGGTCACCAGCCATCCAGCTCTGAAATGCAACTCAACCAGTGGTTGTGTAATGTGCACAGCGGAGGGAGATCTAGCAAAAAGACCTCGATTTGGTCAGTTGGTGGCCAAGCGGGGAGCTCTGTCCCATAGCAGGGTAGAGAGGGGAACCCCAGGACCTGCGTGTGCTCAGCAGCAATTTCTGATGTGCCTGGGGACAGGACAGCCATCAAGGGGAAGCCCTCTGGGTACCCTAGGAAGAAAGATGAACCCCAGCCCTCTGCAAATATACCTTATTATCCATCCCTTATTTTAAGAGCTCTTTGGAGCGGTAGTGTTGCTCAAGAACTGCTCTCGCTAATGTTGGCATTAATTTGAAGGAAATGCTAGATTACATCTCCCAGCAGCGGGTTTTAATTTTAAGAAATATTGTACTTCAACCTATCAGAAGTGCTGTTTGCATACAAAACAAAAATTAAGTCCAGTGAAACTTACTGAATAAGCACTAATTACTTCAAGTCCATTACATGTGATATAGGTTATTTTCAAGAGAGCCTTAACTGAAAAAGGAGCTGGAGACTTTTAACTGCTTATCTGCCAGTCCCAGCCAATTACTGGCTGTAGACAGAGTTGAAAAGGTTTAGGTTAAATACCTTTTCACTGAAAAAATGAACGTGCAGAATATGGAGAGACTTGGAATATCCTTGCTTTAGCTTTCAAAGCTTCTAATTTGATAAGATAGGAGATACTCCTAGAGTACGACTGCCTCATTCAAAGCCTTTGAAATCAGCAGGGCTGGGGTGGGTACGTTGCGAGAGCACCCATAAAGTACTGCCATGATCCATCTCAGCACATTTGCTTGAGCACCAAAGTCAGGATTTTATCAAGGAAGAGTTTTGTCTTGTGCAGAACCTCTACTCCAACATTGAGCACCTTTGTACCTCCCTACAAGGGGTGCTGAACATAGAGGGTGTCTCACTGCTCTTGGGCTGAGCCTGGGAAATTGTTGGACTTGAAGGCACCCAACAATAATGTCTTCTTCCAACTTAATCTCCAACGTTTCCAAATGCACTTGGGCTCCTCAAACCCTTTAAATGTGTTTCAGAAGTGTCAAGCATTTTAAGGACAAACTTCTTTTATTTTCCAATATTATACGGGTTTAAATCTCCCTCATTCCTCATGTTGTATTTTCTGCAAAGCAGTTATCAGCCTTTGCTAACTTACCAGTATTTAACATTTCTGTGGCTTGTATTCTTGCTTTAAGTAGATCTTATATTCACCTGACTGGTCAACACTCCTAACATTTAAACCCACTCCATTTTAAACTCTGGTCCTGTTTTGCACTCGGAGCATGCCTATGCTGCCTTGATTGCTGGTTTGGCACCGGGGATGAACCGCTGGCACCTCTGTCGCACTGGTAGCTGAGCTGTTTTGTAAGGCCACGAGAACCCAGCCCTCAGCAGAGCCACGGGCTTTGGTCAGGGCTCAGAACAGCTCTCCGTGGTGCTCGGGGCGAGTGGCGAGGCTCGCTGGGGGCACCCGACCTGCTGCTGCGCAGGAGTTTGTGCCGCTCCTGCCCTCCGAGCCGACTCCGAAAGAATGTTTTGCCTGCCGTCACCAGGCTCCTCATCAGCACGATGTGCTGAGTAAGAAAAATGTAATTCGCCATATATTAGGAAGAATAAGCAATTATCCCTTGTCAATTAAGCCTTCAATCAGTGCGTATAAACAGCTGGTGATGCAGAACAGTCTTCATTTAAAATTAGCGAACCTTTTTGGAGAGCTTGTTAATTTCCATATATTTACCAAATTCCCTTCCTATAAAAATACTGTGTCTTCTTTAAAAATCTGTGACTTAATCCTCTTGGTCTCCGGGGCAAGCGAGGTATTTTTAGGAGTGACTAATTAGTGAACATGTGGAAATGGGGAGTGTGGGGGGGGACTTTAATGCTGCTCTGAAAAGAGCGCTGTCACTTGAAATGGTCGGGTGAAGGCTGCTGGTTATTATGCATCGCCAGCTGTTCCTAGCTCGGACAGACGAAGTTGGGCTTCATCTTGCTGAGAGCTGCCCCATGCGCTGGGACAACCCACGGGCAGACCCCGAGAAGCAGCAGGGTTGGTGTTGGGTGCAGGGGGTGCTCCTCGGTGAGGGCTGCTGATAAGCTACTATTAAGGCGAGGCATAACATGCATGGCAGTTCATTTTGGCTTTAATTTTATTTAATAGTTCATAACATTTAATCTCGGTGTTTAACTAGCTTAAATAGAATGAACATCTTGTGCGCTTTTTATGTTAATTGGCAATATTTTGCTGCTGACTGCTCCTGTGCTCTCGGTCCTGCTAAAGCTTTCCCTTGATCTTAATTGATGCTCTCCAGGCCTTCTGCTGTGACACAACAGAAACAGGTTGTTTCTCCTCTCTTCTCCTCTCTTCTCCTCTCTTCTCCTCTCTTCTCCTCTCTTCTCCTCTCTTCTCCTCTCTTCTCCTCTCTTCTCCTCTCTTCCTTCTGAATGCACAATGTTCACCAAATAGTGGAAAAACTTGGATTTCCAAACATAACTGCTTCGAATCACCCGAGATCGTGTACAGGCTGTAGTGCCGAGAGGAGGGGGAATACTGCTGATCTTTTCCATGACTAATGTGCTCTATCTACCCAAAGAAGTTAAATTTATTTCGCTTTGCTAAATTGGCGCTGTTTTAGGCCAAAATGGACTTTACCAAGGAGTGGAACAAATGATACCATTTTGAGGTTACGTGCAATGGACAGCTTGGGAAATGGTTGGCTTTGGGGAAGACGCAGAATCGAATGAACTGAGCCAGCTATTGGAGTCTGCTTTGTGGAGAAAATGCCCTCGACCCTCGCCCCCAGTGCGGCAGTAATTCTTCTCTACCATCACAAGTGAACAAGAATTATTTTTCTCATCTTGAGGGATGATGGGCGGAACAGCAGCAAAAATCCTGTGCATTGTCTGCTGTCTGATTGAATTTTAGTCAGGGAACTTTCTCCTGTCCACAGCCCCTCTTGCCTGGCGCTAATAAAATGAATGGAGCACAGTAATTCACCCTGTCTGTGCTCCCCTTAATAGACTGCATCATATTAGAGGGTCTAATAGGTACTGGGAGCTCTTCTATATAACTCATCAGTATGCTTATGGAGTGCGTTTTCCCCTCACCTTTCTCCAGGGTATCTGTAAAAGTACAATATGCAGTCCGTGCTCATCATTAAACCAGAGGTAGTAGGTATTATTGCTTCTCCGGGGACTGCAGAAGTACTGGCTGTGTAAACTCATTTGCACCAGCCAGGGGTTAGAGGCCTAGATCTGAACTTCAGCCTATCACCAGAGCTAATGTCTGGCGATAGATGCTGATGGCAGGATGATTGATTGACTGAGCTTAATTTCTGCGGTGGCTGAAGGATAAGGGTAGAGAAAGGAATGTGCCTGTCTCACAAATTGCGTGTTATTATATGGATATAGATATAGATATATAGACATATGGATCACCTGCTGCTGCTCGGCTTATCAGGAGAAATAGAAATGTGAATCCATGTCAAACAAAACCAGAATTATTCGTGCCTGTCTCTGTGTCTTTTTGCTTTGGATGTGAGAGGCCGTGCCTGGGGCGGGACACGTCTCCTCCATGAAACCCAGTGCCCCCAGAGCTGCTCCCTGCTGCTCTCCTTGCAGGGTCTCCTCACCTGCTCTGCCCTTGCCCTGCTCCTGCATCATCCATCGCTCTGTGCTGGGTCTTCTGGGGCCCTCTTTCAGCTTTCCTCTCCTGCTAGGGGAAGCTCATGAATGCTGAGGCATTGGTTCCTGTGAAATTAGTGTTTCTCATCATCCAAGTTCTGTGCAGCACGTGGCTGAGTAATACCCAAGCACTTGCCTGAAGCTCCAACAATGCTACTACCAAAAACCTAAGTGTGCGTTTTGCTTGGCTCTGCCCTTTTGATAGGGAAACTCGTCAAGCCCCTCACTCCTCGTAATCCTTACAGCAGTGACGTCCGTGCCCCATGGCAGCAGGGAGATGTTGGTGGCACCTCTTCCTCCTGCTCTTCCCTCCATGTTTCCATCTGATGAATAGAAATGCTTAAAGCAGTGTACTAACTTGCAGAGTAAAACAATTAATTGCTGCTTCCTGGCCCATGAGTGAGCCCTAAGGGAGCGGTGCCACGATCCTTCATCCAGAAGTGCTGCTGGGGACCTTAGCGGGTCTGGTCTGCGGTGTTGGAGCTCAGCTAGATAGGAGAAGCACACAGCACGCCAGCCCATGTTATTTATTCTCCACGGGAAGCTGTGCTAACAGAAAATGGAATTTATAGACCCCTCTATGAGTTTATTTAAGCGCATATCGGTCCCTCCCCATTTCTGCCTCTCCTGTGGATTGGTGAGGTCCCAGTTCTGCTTGGACTCTGGGGCAACCAGCTGACCCCTCCATCCGTAATGACTCAGAGCAGTAACAGGAGCAACTGCAGTTTAGCAAGTGTGAACCATGCTCTTTATTGAATTTCGTTATAGCTGCGCAATTAAGCTTGGAATAGTAAGTTACGGTTAATGTGTTTATTAGGAAATCTAGTGAACCAAAGCAAACATATCCATATCTGATCTGACAAAGTTATTTTCCACCAGAGTTAATTAAAGAAGAGAATTCCTCCTGACTTATTTTTTTTGCCTTGCACCTTAAAAGCAGGTAATTTTAAACTAATTGGATTGTTAACCGTTCTCAACAGAGAGCAATTCTTTCTGCAGGGGTTTCCCAGCCACACTGGGACGTAGCTGGGGTTTGTATCTCATGGGCCTTGTGCAGTTAAGCAGGACCGAGCCTGGTGCCAGGCAGCAGGACAGAATATTTTGATGTACAGGGCAAGCAGCAAGGAAGGGGCTTGTTCTCTGAAGCCAGGAGAAAAGTAAGTGCTGTAGGAGCACTTGTGGCAAGATGAAGGCAATTTTCAGACTTCTTAAAAGTGCATCTACCTAGAGATGGAGGTTTGCAATATCTCTGTTAAGGTAAAAGAAGCAGTGAGGAAGGCTTCTAGGCAGGTATGTTTGTTCCTGTTTTCCTTCTTCTTTCTTTTCCTAATGATATCACTGTTCCAATAAAATATGCCTTCTCTGTAAGCCTTCTGTCTCCCTTACACTCATGGACTGAAGGAGATTTATTTATTTCCAGAAGGGCAGATATGCCCCAAAAGGTGAAGGGTAGGGCATTGATGCCCACTACCTGAAGTGCTGCAGCTGCGTGGGTGCTGCTCAGCTTGGTGGGACGGATGTGGGGCAAGCCAGGGCTGCGTGCTAAGGGGGCTCACCCAACAGCTGGCTAGGGTGGAATGTCTCAAGGCAGGCTGTTTGGTGCTGCTCTTTTGCTTGTTGCTCGGTGTTTGGGGTGAATAATAAGAGATGGGTATCAGTTTTCTTGTCTCCTTTTGAAATACGTAACCTTCTGCAAATAAAATTGCCTTCTATGCGTTTCTGAGCCTCTACAAGTAGAGCTGATCTTTCCCAGTGAGCTTCCGAGATGCTGTAAGACTGAAATGTTTGCAAGCAAACTTTGTTTTCTGGAGACCGGTGCGGAGATACTGTCAGCTCTGTCATACTGTCCAGCTTAATACTGCAATCTCTTTAAAAGCTGTCATTGCATCTGCTGCCTGTTAGGCAAGAGTGATATTTTTTAATAGTGAGAAAACTGATTACTTATTGTTTGAATGTCATCTAAGATTAAAAACTTTATTCAATTACCTTCTGAATGGTATCTCGGTATGATCTGATATACGTGTAGTAACGTGAGCTGATTTGATTTTCCCTGGCTGAAATATTCATCACAGGAGGTGAAAAAAAAAAATATTCTTCAGCAGTAAATTAGTATTCTTCCCCTTCTCATAAAAGACCAAATGCTTGTGGTATTCACATATTTCGAGCTGGCTAGGATTCAAATCATGGATGGTCTTGTAAAGTTTTCTGTTGCCCTTTTTAAGGAATAGCTGTTTATTCATTATTTCTGTAATGAAAAGCGAGCTCTGGCTCATCAACATTGATTTCCGTTCCACAGTGTCTGAACCTCTGGTCTCACGGAGGCAGAGCCGTGAGTCAGTGGGTGTCTGAGCTGCTTTAAAATGGTTAAACAATTATAAATTACGTCAGGACTGGACCTAGTTCTGTCTCCTGTTGGCAAGTCAACTCCTGATGGCCAGTAGCGTTGTCCTTTGCAGGTGCGTGCCAGGTGGGTTGAGCACCTTCCCCTTCCCATCCCTCCTCCCGGTGTTCTTCACCATACTGAGAGGTTGCAGGACACCACAGAAAGCACAAATAAACCAAATTATGATGCTTGATGCTCTGGCAAGCCTGCTTGCTGCAGGACCCAGCTCTTCTGCAATCTCCCTGGTCGTTCTATTTCCCAAATAGGCACCTTTGCAGCATTGCCACATTACAGCCTGGAGATGGGAAAATTATGCACTGGCTTTCTTGGGAATTTTCATGTTGTTTTTCCTCTGTGGTGTTTGAGTCACTTTTTCATCATCTGCCTCGCGGTGGGTAGAGTGGAGGTCTGTACTAGTGCAGCCCTATTTGAATTTTATAGCAGTTTAGCACCACTCGCTGTGTGCAGCCTCTCCTGATTTTATTTCTTTAATAGCCATACAGATGCTTTCATGCTGCCAAACTGTCTGCCACTGTTAATAAGGGGGGAATTGTGCCTTCTAGGCACCAGCTCGCGGGACTGAATAGCCACTGTGGCAAGGAGAGTTCAGGGTGGGATTGTGCTTCTGCGAGCCAAGGGGAAGATGCCTTTGTGGAAAGGTCCCCCAAGCACAACGTGGAGAGCTGCAGTCCAGACCAGCGTCATTCCTGTACGGTACCAGCCTTGCACTGCATGGCCAAGGGAAAGCAAAGGAAATTTACACCATGTTCATAGTCTACTTCAAGGGACAGAAAATCATTGTGTTCCTTGAAACAAGCTCATTTTGCATGTAGGTTCATAAAGTATCAGCAACATGAAAATTGAGTTTCATCAACCATAAAAACCCAGCAGGGGCTTTAATCCTTGGATGTTAATCTAAGATAAGAGATGGGAGGGCAAGAATATGACATGGAGAAAATGTTGTGTCGGAAATTGGTCTGTGCCGGGCAGGACGTGGCACAGGCAGCTGGCGAATGCTAGGCCGGGACTTGTGTGTGCCACAAGGGTCTGTTGGCTCTTTGTCTTCAGCCAAATGCAAGCTGAGTTGTTGTTATTTTTCATAAGAACAGTATTACTCACCTCTAGGTGGTGTCTTTGTAACAATGGCTGGAAAGTCATCCTGTATATTATATCTGAGTGATGGGTGGCGTTCCAGCTTTCCAAAATACAAACAATAAAACTGTGCGCATCTTTAAGGGACGCCTTGCTGCTCTCTTCTCTAACATCATGCAGGAGTTTTGGGAAACTTCTAGTGGAAATCCCCAACCTGATAAATTTTAGATTGAATTTCTCCTTTTCATGGCTATCTCATATTTGGTGGCTCATGGGACTTCTGTCTTCTGTTGCCAACAGGTGAGATCTGAGGTCAGACCAAAAATGCTCATTAGTGCCTGGCTGTGAATTTAGAGATGAGGATTTTTTTTTATTTTTCTAATACTACTGTTTTAATTCAGCTCTGGAAGGCTGCTGTGCAGTGAAGCCCAGTTGTGTCGGAGCTGGTGTCTCCCACCCAGCTCTCCACTGATTTATGGTTGCCCTTCCTGGGCCAGTGCCATCACTGAAAGTGCCAGGCAAGATTGGTGCCAAGACCAGTGCTGGAGAGCTGAACCCTCCGGGACCAATACCCCCTCCTGGTCACCTCCTTAGCGAGTTCCTCACCCCCTGCCAGTTCTTGTAGCAGGCTCTCTCTTTTTCACTCCCAACTAGCAATTTCCCATACAATTTTATTACCAACTTCTTTACAGATGTCCAAACAGATTAGACCTACTGTATTTCCCCTGTTGAAAACCAGTTATCTTTGTAAAGAAAGATATTGGATTCATGAGCTTCCCTTTGTAAATCCGTGCTACTTTTTATACCACTTTCCATTAACTACCATATCTTTTAATTATTGTTCCCTTCATAACTTGTTCAGGAAATCTTGCACACTATTGCAGTCAGATTAATGGGCTTCTCTTACACACTGTTTTACATTTGCTGCTCCCTAGCACACAGTGCCATCTCTGCCTTGATAGATTTACTTTTTTAATTATCACTATCCTCAGGAATTACCCAGCTCCCCAGACTTGAGTGTGCTAAGCTCCGAGTTTTACTTCTACTTCAGATGGGGGTGATTTCCATTTCTATTAACTCATTCGTATTACTCATCCTATTTGCATCCCAGAGCTCAAAATCCACCTCTTTGAGCACAAATTGAAGCTAAGTGCTCATTTAGTTTTGGGACCATACCGAGTCACGGTTATTTCTGACTGTTCCTACCATGCAGGAGGCCCCCATGGCGGGTGCTGCATTGGAGAGACTTTGGTCTGAGATGGTGGCTAGAGGAGGTTGTGCAGGGAGGAGCCCAAGGGAAGCAGAACATACACTGGATTTTCCCTGGTAGTTTTCCAGTCTTTAGTCTGGAAGTCTTCACTGCAGCCACAGTGAGCCTGGAGCCTTTTTTGCCCTCTGATTTATATGGCCAGCAGCCTCTCGGGGATCACTCTTGTTTGTTTTGGTAGAGGCATTTCTCTTACTCTGGTGCCAGCTTCAGGTCCTGCCAAAGTTGTTTAAATTCTCAGGGCTCTTGCTCTCAGCATTTTTGTACTGTAATGTGCTTTCCTCTGTTGTTTCTTGCTGGCTGGATTCAATTCCCTCGGTGAGCTGGACCTCCGTTACCTCCATCACCTCCTTGAACTTGCCTCCTGAGCATCACTGGGGTCTTCCTTATTGCCCCTCCCTGCACTCAGGAACCTGAGCCCTGCTTTGAGCGAGGAAAAACACCACCACAGGAACCCACTTCTCCTTGAAAGGGGATGTCTGAGGTGCAGGGAATTCCCAGGTCCTCTCTGACACTGCTATCACTTTACATCTTGCATTTCTTTTCTCCCTTGTGTCTCTACCTTCTGTCGTGGTGGTCCTTGCAAGGCACTTGAAACCTCTGCAAGTGACACTCTCCACCCATTTCCACGGAGTAGACCAAATGGAGAAGTGTAGTAAAATGCATTCTTTCCTTTGATGAACAGTTTTCAACACTGCCTTTAGGTCCCTATGCCACATGCCCATACAGCATGCTTTAAATCCATGCCTATCCTGGGGAAGGAAATGGGGGGTTTCAGACTGGCTTAGCTTCAAGGCAGTGCTCTGGATGTCTCCAAAGTGAGATGCACCAAGGCAGAGACTGCAAAACCAGGATATGTGGAGAGAAAAGCAGGAAAAGCCTCTGGGTTTTCCCATTAGGGAGGTGGCTGCCAGCAGCGAGGTGCCCCTTGTCATCCCCTGCTCTACAAATATGACCTGAACGATGAAGCAGGATGTGCTGGGTGGGAGCGACATGTTCAGGAGAGGAAGAGGATGGCAGTGTCCGGGAGGAAGGCTGGTAAACGGGTGTGCTCAGGGAAGGAGAGCTGTGTCTGATCTGGGGGGGGAGAAGACAGAGCCATGTCCACCCCTCCTGCCAGGACTGTCTGTGGGGATGGGGAGGTGTTGTCGTGGGAGGTAAAGGAGCTCAGAGAAGCTGAGCACCCACTGGAGCACAGGGTGCACGACACTTCCCGATTACCAGAGTTTCCCAGTCCTCACACTTAGCCAGAGAACAAGCTTCTGCTAAAATAGACGCTGGCGCCGTGCCTTGGAGCTAAGCAAGAAATGCCTGCAGGGTTTCACCGGAGAGAACAAGAAGAAGAAAAAAGCCATCCTTCCTGATCTGATATGCAGTGCAGCGTGTTCTGGGTTTCTTAACGCACTCTGGGAGACGCCATTCCCTCTGCGATGCTGTTATTTGCTTTATAGTTATCGCTTATTTCTATTTATGCTTTCTAAACTGCTCCTGCCCTGGGTGCAAGTACAAGACATGCTTCGGGAAGGGAGGAGGATGATCTGAAATGTCTGGGCATTTCTGAGCAGGGAACGACCTGGAGGTGACAGCCTGCGGGCGGCATAGATGCTGGGTCCGGCCGCAGGGCAGATCTGGAGGCAGGAGCCGAGCTGTGGTGGGCACCGGGGCTGCAGCCACCTCCTGCCGCTTTCCTTGGGTGTTTTGGGGCTGGCCTGGTGGGGTCTGAAGACTCTGGGCTGGCGCAAGCTCAGCACCGATGCCCCATGGGGTAAATACTGAGCAGGGGGCAGGAGCTTGCCCACTGACTGCGTGGGCTGATGCTGAGGTTTGTTCGGGAGGGGACAGCTCACCAACCACAGCTAAAGATGCAATCACCTAGTGAGGTGCTGGGCCTTGGGGTAACACCTCCAAAGCTTGGCCACAGCTGAGAAAAAAACAGAATTTACCTCCAGGTGCATCCAAATCACCTGTGAAAGGGCTGGGGCTGGGGACAGAACTTAGCTCTTTCTTTTTTCTCTTCCCTTAAAAAAGCTTCTTGAAATTCTCCAGGGATGGTTTGTTCTGCAGCTTCTCCAGGTAAGATGTGTTCTCCTGCAAAGTAAAGCTTTGCTGCTGCCACGTATCTCTGTTTCAGTGGTTTTAGTGGATACTTCTCAGGCCCAGTCTAGACACAGGATTCTGTTATTCTGTTTACTAGAGAAAACAAACAAACAAACTATTTTTCTTAACAGCAGTTTAAAAAAATGGCCCTGGTTAATGCAGTTTGCTGTGGCAAGGAGTGCAGTGTTATTTAAAGAAGAAAAAAAAACATTCAATTTGGTATAAAGCTGAAACCTGCCCTGAAAGAAATGTGTTTGCAATTTCTTTTTGTATTTTTTCCTTTCATATGAGAAAACATGAGTATGCAGCCTGAAAGATGTCTAAGTCTCATTGTGCTCACAGGCTTTTTCTGTGATCAAAAGCGAGCCCTTTCAGCTCCCCATCAGCTCTGTATCTAAGCCCAATTTGCATTGATGTGGCTGTGCAGTGCCCCAAAATACGCTTTTATTGGTATTTGCAAATAATTAATTGAGGGGTTTGTTGATGTTATTGCACACACTAAAGCCTTATAGGTTAAAGGAGAGCATCAAGCCTTGTAGCAGCGTTAATTAGGAGAGGAAAGAAAGCCACAAGTGGGAACTCACACTAGCAGCCTGGTGGGGATGGATCTGTTCTCCCAGGCACAGCAGCAGGCGTGTGGGGCTCTGGGAGGTCTGAAGAGCAGAAATAACCAGGACCAGAGGTGTCTCTGTGCTCCAGAGAATGCCAGCAAAAGGTCTAATTGCGAAACGCTAGTTTGAAGCCGTTTGTAGTTGTTTGTTAATGACGGTTTTTCTGCATGTGGAGGGGTTTTCCTGTTCCAGATGGGGGTTGTGATGGAAAGACACAAGTTTTTTTGAAAGGAAGAGAAAAATAAAAAGTGGCTCTAGGCCAGCTCAGAGTTTGTTTGTGCAGGGAAAAAAAATAAATTAAAATCTCCACTTGCTGGCTCTGCTGAATTTAGGATGCTGGGGAAGTTGTGCACAAGGAGGTCAGGCATACAAATGGCCTTGATGAGACTGTTTGGACAGAATAACGTTGAAACTAGTCCCTGATCAAAATATTACTTAGAAACATATAAACAAAAACTGCAGAGAGTTGAAAGCTGAATAGTACCCTGTGATGTCAGCACACTGCTAGAATAAGTTGGTGTGGGTTGTAATTCTTCCTGGGTGCTCCTCTCTGGACACACCTTTTTGGAAACACTGCTATCCTTTACTGCTGTAAGCGCAGGGGTAATTCATCAGTGTGTTTTTCTTTTTCTTTTTTTAAACATCGCTAACCCTGCAAATTAAAAAGAGACCCATGAGTAATTAGGCTTTTCTTTTTCCTTTGTTAAGTGCATAAGCGATGGTGACAGCTGAAAAATGCACATGTTTTTCTCGCTCCGATTCTGCAGACCTTGGAGGTCCCTGAGTGCAGGAAAAAAATGTTCCGAGATACAGATTTCCTTGGATTCCCCGCAGAATATTTTCCTCCGTCTTTTCAATTGTCTCTGTCTACACAGGTTATAAATCTAGTTCAGTAGAAGCAAGACAATTTTTAATGGAATTTTTTTTGTTAAAACTAATTAAACATCTGTCTCCCTCATCACCACAAATGGACAGAAGATTAACTACAAAATAATGGCCAACTTGGAATTTGAACAAGAAGTTTGGAAGACTTAATAACTTGCATTCACCTTCTGCTTCCTAGGTTACTGTGTTTTCTGGATGTTACAGGAAATCACTGGCAGCTCGGGTTTCTGTGGTCACTTGAAATGGCCTGTAGAGCAGAGTTAATATTGGCAAACGTTCAAGGAATAGAAACTAATTGATTAAGACCACCATCTCCAAGAGTGATTTTTATTCCCTTAATCACGTCTTCATCATCTGCAGTTTGCAGGCAAGTCCTGACTTCATGCATCACAGTTCTGTCAAAAATCACACCGTCTGTTATGGAAATGCTGGGAGGCTCTTGACAAATTTGGAGCAGACACCTTTATTTCACTCTGACATTTTGTTGTAGGCAAGGTTTAATTAGGTTTCAGGAGTGATGGCCTTTCCCGTGGATGGTGTTTTTGCAAGTATAACGTCTTCCCGCAAGAGACGGTCACAAAGCACTCTGTCTCCTGAGCAATGGATGTGAACCTATCTATGTTTGCGGGTTTTAGTTCCCTGCTAGCACCACGCCTGTCCCTTCCCCTGGTTTTAGACAGCTGCAGGAAGATGCCAGTCCTCCAGCACCTGGCACAAGGGGGTTATGGTGTGTGGTTTAATGCAGGCAAGCACCAGCAGCCCTCTCTCTACATCTGCTGAGCTCCTGGGGGACTGTTCCTCCAAGTTATTGCACATTTTGGGTTGACCTTCATTTGTTGGCCTTGCTCAGAAAGAAGCAGCACACGCTCCCTGCCAGGATGACGGCAGCAAGTGGTGGAAGGGAGGCCAGTGGTTCCCCCAGGGGGTCCCCTGCCCAGGCACAGAGACCCCATCCTTGTGCTGTCCAACCTGGGAAGGGTGGCTCTAGTGCCTGAGGAACCCTGGGGATAACAGGAATGCCCCTGGATAACAGGAACACATTGGGATCACACAAGTTTCTTCAGTCAGCATTTCTCTTCACCTTATGTTTTTAATTGTTCAGCACATTCATTTAATATTTCAGTCGTTTTATTCTCTCCAGTTTTCAGATATGAAAGTCTTTCAAGCGATTTTGGCAAGAAATCCACGAGCACGTTGGCTCGATATTCCTCCCTGTTTCATATTTTGATGTAGCTCTTTTATTTCCTTTTCCTCCTTTCTTTTTCTCTTTTGGCACCTCAGCCTTCATTTGTTAAGGAAAGAAACCTTCAAAACCAAGGAGTTTCTTGTTTATAATATCGTGAATAAATGAATGTGAGCTCTGTGATTAATGTGCCTTTACACAGAGCATCGTCACGGTGCTGGGGGGCAGAGAATGCTTTGTGCTGGCTTTCTAGAGAGCATGCGGGGAGCTGGAGACAGTGCCCAGCACTCTGGGAGAAGATAACAGCAATAAAAGGATGCGGATGCTCTGAACGCAGAGGTTTATTACAAAAAAAGCTATTGATAGGCTTTAATACAATGAGCCTGGGCTTGTGCAGGGCAGAGGTGTTTCCCTCTTTAGCTCAGGAGAGCTGCCATCTTCAATCCGAAGCCGTGGTTATAAGCCAGGACGGTGGAGCTGTAACTCCTGCTGCTTCTGCACCACCACCAGCAGTGGCTGGTGCCACAGTGCCATCGGGCAGCACCTGTGGCAGTGCTGTCCTTGCTGATTTCAGGACAGAAGCAAGGCAATGAATCCATGAGGAATTAATTGTCCCCTCCAGCTGGCACCCTGGTGGACCCCAGAAGCACTGGGAAGAGGAGGATGTCCTGGAGGCATGCGGGGCATCTCCTCCCATGGTAATTTACCCACCCCAAGTACTTGGGCTGGCATTTGCCCTCCAAAGGGCTGAGCTCCGTGAGCAAGCAAGAACAAAACAAAAAGTGGCACCTTGACACTAATAGAAACCAATAATGTGGTGCCAAAGCAGAGTAGATCCAAACCCTATAAAAACAAAGGTTGGAGCCAAGATCAATGCCTTTGACATTCAGCTGCTTTTAGCACGGAAATCACATAAGATATTCACTTAGCAGGAGAAAACGAGGTTAAATGGTTAGCTGAGAGAATAATTAGGCAATGTCCATGATTTTTTTTTTTTTCTTTTCAAAAGCAAATTCAATTTATCTGACTGTGAAGGCTCTTTTCCATTGTTTGTGTCTGACCAAGGGCATGGGATCAAATCTCTCTGCTTTGGAGCATCTCCAGAATAGAACAGGGGCAGGCAGGTGCCCACCCTTTGCCCGTAGGGTCTATGTCAAGCATGTCCAGGCTGCTAGGGCAACTGGGGACCAGTGGTACTCTTGCACCAGGCTTCCTCTTTGGAGTGTGGGGTGGAAGTGGAATCCAAAAAACCTAATGTAACGCCAAACCTAAGCTATTATGGCATTTCAAGGGACTTTTAAATAAGCACAGCGTCAGTTTTACATCATACCATTCACTTGTTATCCTGAGGGATGGCGTGGCTTTTCTGCTCATTTCCTTGGCATTGTCTGTGATGGATATAGCTGCCTTCATCTCTGTGAGGTCTTGTAATCTCGCAAGCCTTGACATCTAATGCAATGACATCTAACGCAATTTGAATAATCAACAGAAGCAGATAATGAAATGCCAGTGTCGAGAGGAAAATTCCCACAGCTTAATGTCCCAGTGCAGAGCGTGGTGAGATGTACCGAGTTCTGTAACCTACTAAACTAACAGTGGAGCCGACTGAGCCGTACACGTGAGGTATCTTCTGGTGTGCCTGGATATTAACCTTTGAAAGCAGGTGGATTCTGTCCTGAGGTCTGGGGCTTGAAGCTGTCAGATTTTCTGTAGGAGATGAGGGTCCTGGGTTCCTTATCCAGCGTAGAGCTGGATGATGCTTGGGGCTGGTTTGCAGGAGAGGACTCAAAGTTTGTGAGTCTTCATCTCCTGTTGTTTGTACCTGTGAACATTTGAGATATCAGTACTGCATGGCACGAGGTGCATCCCTGCACTAATAAAATCTCTTTGTTGTGCCTAACAGCACTTCACATAACTTCAAGGGAAGATCACCTGGTCGTCCAGATCCTCAGTTCTCTGATAACTTCAGAAAAACAACAAAAAGCCTTCTAGAAGAGCTGTAAAATAGTTCTGGTCCTTTGGGGGCAAGCAACATTAAAACTTAGCAATCGGGTGACGTTGTGGTGTAAATAGGAAGGACTGGGGGAAGTGGGGGAGGAGGAAACAGCTTCATCCAGATGGCATATTTTGGGTGCATGTTGCAATAAGCACTATCTGAGAAGGGGTGGAGGGATCTGTCTTTTCTACCTTCCCCACCTTCATGTAAATCTCCAAGAATAAGTGGTTTTGCATTTTTTTGGGGGGGGGGGGGGGGGAACACGGGGTAAACACTAGCAAGGACAGCCTTTCAGCATCTCTCCTTCTGAGCTTGGAGAAAGCAAGGGCATGTGGTGGAGACCCAGGATATGCTGCGTGCTGCTTGCTGTGCCAAAGGTCTTAGCAGCTGCCTTGCTCTGGCCTCATCCTGCTGTGAGAGTGCAACATGTAACGGGATTTGCATTCACTGCTTGCAGTCAAGGAGCCAAAGCTGGCTCGGTCTGAATGTTTTCTGGGCTTTCCAGATGTTTGCAGTCCTGATGTGAACTCCCACGCCGCTTTTACAGGCTTCACATGAAGGACAGAAGGAGAGAAATCTCCTCTGAATGGGCTGAGGGCAGGTGAATGAACTGATTTCATTATGCTTTTGTGCATTTCTTTAGTCCATTAGAGTTTTTAATGCATTTAAATTAACGTGTGGCAGCATTAACGAGGGTAATGTTGATCGCTGACCTATGTGATAACCACTAATACAGTCTCCAATTGTTTTTTTGGTATTTTCTTTTGCTGTGCTATTTTATTGGTGACTAACCTCTCTTATGCTGGATATAAAAACATCCTTCCTCAAAATAACATGTTTCTTTTTGGAGGGATTTTGAGAACAGAATTGCTCCAGTGACTTATTGCATGCCCAAAAGAATTCTCCAGCACCACTTCCACATTACATCTGTTTTCTCTTTAGCAGCTGAATTCTCATATTTGTGAAATCTTTGTCCGTGAAAGGCTCGGGTGTAACCTGCCTGCCACAGACATGGTTTTTGGATGCTGGGTGCCCAAGTGCCCAGTGATGTGTCCTACTGGCACGAGGAGAGTGGGAACGATGCCTGATGGGACCAGGGTGCTGCTGGCTGCAGGGGATGTGGGCTTGGGGAAGAGAGCCCTGCTGCTGCTACTTAGGTTAGGGGAAAATGGGTGAGACTGCAATAAAAATAAGCTTAATCACATTGATAAAAGTGGTAATAGGTAACCTAGTTTTGCGCAGGCTTGGGGCTGCTGTTCAGTCTTTTCTAGAGTCACCAGAAATGAAAGAAAGGGTGGGGCAGAGCAAAACAGATGTCCCAGATACAGCTGGCATTTCTGATAAGCTGACTCCGAAAATAATCTTGCTTTGTAAAAATTGATTTTTTTTCTTTTTTTTTTTTTTTCCAAAGAACAATAGAGAGCGAGTTCTTGCTTCCACAAACCCTCTCTGAAGGCACAGTACTATATAAATAAAACTCTGGTTCAGGGGGGTTGTTTATTTATTTATTTATTTTATCTTTAATATTTAATTTAAACCATCAGTTTGGACTGACATGTATTCACTTCAAAAGGGCATCCCATTTTTTTCTTTAAGGAACTGATATTTCCCCTTTTAATGGAACCTTTATATCATGTGAAGGGAAGAGGAGAAGGCTAGTATTTCCCTAAACAGCATCGTGCTCCCACAACCTTGTTTTCTCTGCGATGGACTCAGATTAAAATCAGGTCCTTTATGTTCCTCCTCTCCTAAAGAACAGGCCCACTAGGAGGATTTACGGCATACCAGGACAAAAACAGAGGGCTGGGGTGTGTGAGGCTGGCTGCCCTTACTGCTCTTCTTGCCCAGGTCCACTGCGACCAGAGCTGCTCTTGGACCATTGCACCAGTGGGAGCCAGCATTGAGCCGTGCACTGGGGGGTCTCTGGGTTGATGCTTGGAAATGGAGGGGCTACACGGGTCCAAGGAGCACCCCTGAACCACCTGCCATGTCTGCAACCCCAGCATCTGTACGAGCTGCCCAGCTCTTTTAGGCACATCACATTACAGAGAGCAAGTTCCCAGGGCCAGCAGAGCTTTGGAGCAAATACTTTATTCAATTCTTTTTTTTTTTTCCTTAAAAGTGTTCTTCATGTAGGGGAAAACATATTTTAAAATCCAGCAGTAGGCATTAAAATGAATGTGTTTCTCTTCCAGGAGTTTGTTCAATGTGCAAATAAAATCTGCCTTCACGCACAGAAAATCTGGAAGGTTTCAATTTAAAATTCATTGGCCTTTCTAGAACAGTGTGTAATTTTTTTGTGTGTGCATGTAGAAATGTATTGAGAAGGTTCATCTCATCTGCATAAACCACCAGAGAGTAAATGCCAGTTACAGATTCATAGACCTACAAAAATATACATTACTCTTGATTTATCCTTCTGATAAGATTTATAAAGAACGGCGATAGTCTCTGTTAAAGGGAATGACTCCAGCTGGCATAAATAAAAATAAAGTTAATGGCACAAGTGATGATATCAGCCCAGAATGTGATCTGAGCAGTAAGAAGCAACACAAATTAGTAGCTGATGTCCAGAGTAGAGGATTGCATTTCCTATTTGCACTAGCGGGGTGTGAGAGCTCATTTGGGTCTGCAGGAGAGTCCTCATGCGTGACTCGAAGAAAGAGCAATGAGAATTATGTTGCTGTTGCCCCGCTCGTCGAAACAGCAGTATACACTTAAGTCTCTGCTGCTGAATTTGACTCGTTTATTGCTAGATCATTTGACACTTTCCAGCGTGATGCGCAGGGACTTAAAATGCATACATCTCAGGAGCCCTCTATCTAATTTCATTGCAGGCTGCAACAAAATGTAAACGCGGAGCCCCACATTAGCTGCCATCAAATCAGCTCTGCTGCAATAATGTAAAAATACTCAAGAAAATGATGTATTTGCCCTGAGAAAAAAAAAAATAAACACCTGCTCGGGGAGGATGCTAGAATATATTGTCTGATGGGGAGAGAGCATCCAAACTGAGAGTGAGCGCGCTGCGCTGAGAGATTCAGCGTGACAAAATGAATTCCCGGCTGTTGTGCTTCTTTGTGGGAAGGGAAGCCATGGCCGTGGCTCGAGCAAGGCACAGTGGAGCTGGGAAAAGCCACTCCTGACCTCTGTGGTGGCTTGCTTTCTGACCTGGGCAGCAGCTATTTTAGGTACTTGCATAGCTAGAGCAGGGTAATTAAATCTCAAAGGGATGATTTGAGGTAGGGACAAGTTGTGACACTGACTTTCTGTGCCTCAGTTTCCCAGATACTGTTAGTATCATGGTATGTTAACTATGATTATGTTTGGTATTTTGAGAGTCATAATTATATTGTTGTATATAAGCATGCATAACATTTTTTTTTGCGTGGTTTACAATCCCACTGCATCACTACTATAAGGATTGAGTCCAGTATTACGGTTTCTGATTCCCATAATTATCCCATAATTCACAAATCTCTGGAAAGCTGGAAGCCAGCACTGATATTTCAGTTAATATTGACAGGATGTTTTTTTTTTTTTCCTTTTTGTTTTTTTTTCCTTTTTTTTTTTTTCCTTTTTTCTCCCATTGCGTGAACCCTTCTCGCTGAGCCTTGCTGCCTTTTGGTGCCCTCTTCCATCGGATAGCGGGATCAGACACGGATAGCTGTGGGGTTGTCAGCAGGTCTCTTGGGAACCCCCCCAGAGCAGGACGCAGGTGAGGAAGAGCTGGCTCTGTTGGTCCCCTCTGGGTTTTCCAGGAAGGGGTGGCACCGGAGGGGTGCTGCGGAAAGCAGTCCTGCCTGGCCTCCACGCTGCCTCTTCCTCTGCGTGTACAAGAGATTTGGAAAGGAGGCGATGGTGCTCACGTCCCTGCTGTGGTCCTACAACGCAACTGAGCTGGTCTGAGCGTTCCCCGCCCCAGTGCAGGATCTGAGAAGCATCAATGAGCTCGGCAAGGAACGCCTGGCTGGAGGGCTGGGACCTTTGCTTGGTGGTGCCAACCTTGTTACCGTGATTCTTGTCGCCTGCCTGGCACTCCTTGCATGCAGCACCTGGACTCAGAGAGATGAAATAAGGGAGAAATGCATTGCCTGTTACCAAGGCTGATGCTTGGATTGCTTTCAAGCAGCCACTGGCCCACGAGCAGGAAATCACAGCCTTGGTGGAATACCTTTTAAAAAAGAAAGTGGAAACTCTTGGAAAGTTTGCAGAGGGTATGAGTTGAATGGAGGTTTGGAGAGCTCCAGGATATCAGAGGTATCAGTCGGTAGGTCTTGTGTCTGCTCGGCATGAGAGCCTAAACCTAGGAGGATGGCTGGGCAGCAGCTTGCTGTCCTTACACTTGGACTTGCCCTACAAACGTGTCCGAGGCTGAGGGAGAATGGCAAAGTGTATTCTCCCTCTGTGTGGCTTTTCCAGAGACCCACTTCTATGGAAAAATTGTTTTCTAATCCCTAGTCTAAATTTATTCTTCATCAATTTATATCTATTTGTTCTTGTGCTAATATTCTTCTTAGCTTAAATCCCTCTTCTCTCTCCCTCGTGTCTACCCCCTTGATGTATTTATAGGAAATAACCCAGCCCCTCTCAGACTTGGTTTTGCAAGGCTAAGTGAGGCAACTTGTGCAGTCTCCTCTTACAATGTGGGCTTATCCTGGTTCCTTTTCTCCTTGCTTTGAGCTGGGCATTGCTGCGCAGAGGGGACCACAAGGGGCAGGGCGTTCCCAGCGAGGCTGTGCCTGCTGTTACCGGTGATGCATGCCCTGTTCTGTGCCCAATAAATGCACCAACATCTCACCACTGTGCATAAAGCCACAGAAGGCAGTAGTGCCTTTGTGCTCTGTGCAGGAGTAAGTAATGAAAATATTAACAAGATGGGTCCCAGACTTGGAGGAATTCCTCTAGTGACCCCCGCCCAGCCTACAAATCCTCTTTTGAGGTGGTATGTCAGCATCTCTCCTGCAGGAGGGTGGCAAACTACACAGCAGTCTTGAGTTAATCCAAATCATTTCCAATGAACTTAATTTTTCTGTCAGCTGCTTTGCTGAAGCCCAGATAGGTTATATGTGCTACTTTAAAAAATGGGGATTTTTATCAGAGAGAGATAACGGCGTAGCTGGGTGTGATTTATCTTCGTGCGTTTTCTCCTGCCGCCATTTGCTTTCGGAGCCCTTTCCTTCAGCGTGTATTAAAAAGCCTCACTTGCTTGTGAATTCAGTCTAAAGAGCCCATCGTTGTCCAGATTACTTGTCTACACTTCCCAAAAAAAAATTGTAATATCATATTTTCTTATTCTATCTGATTGCACAGATTTAATAAATAAATCCTTGCCTTGTAGCTATCTTACATCCAGATTTCCACGTCGGTGCAGGGAGGGCGCTGGTTCCTTCTGTGATGAAATCTGTTGAAAAAGACCAGCAAATGAATCCCAGTCACCATGCCTGTAAAAACAAATGCAGGCAAATAAAGCATCCTTGGGCACCCTCATTTTTCAGGCTGTGTTTAAGCAGCACGGCTTCAGGTTGCAGCACTGTCTCAGTGTATTTAACCACCGTGCCTTCTGCAGGAACAAGCAGTTCGGATACGATACAAAGCATTTGGCAAAGAATGGCTGCAGAAAGGTTTGCAACGAGCTCTGTGCCACAGAGGTTTGTCGTTCAAGCAGAATATCCTGTACGTACACTCCAACTTCTATCATTCTCCAAAAAACTGCAAGCTAACGTGGTCTTAGCTGAGCTAGTATGATAGATGGCTGTGTTATAATTGAATTAGTTGGGAAGCATTGACCTTTTTGATATATAATGTCTCTGAATGTGAACAACAAATACAAGCTAATGCTTTTATGAGTTTGCTGGGTGAGTTTGGTCATCAATTGACTCGTGATAAATAAGATGTTGTACGCTCCAGTCAATGGAAAACATGTTTGCAGGTCCTCTGCTTGTACTTGTGCGCTTTGTGAAATCAGCTCTGCAGGCACATCATACTCAGGTGCGGCTTTTATATTATGAACTGGACTCGGATGCGGATTCGAGTCCTCAGAGGACCTCGTATTTCCTGGGTAATGACGAGCCCAGCAGCCGGTGCTTGGTGTTAATTGTTTGCTCCCTCCCTGCGTGGCCAGATTAGCTGACAACGACCTGATGAGATTTCTGCTGTTTCTGCAGCACCTCTCCTGGTCAAAATAGTTATAGATCAATAGCTGTTACCTCCAGAAGTTGTACTGAAAGTGAAGGGAGAGGGGAAATGCAATTAGAAGAGAGGAAGCTATTTGCAAAGAATCCACGTTGTTTGTTTTTGTGGTGTTGCTGCATCCTGCTCCTTCCAGCTTCACAGCAGAAAATGAAACTTTACCGTTTATCTTTCATTTGGTTTGGATTTGACAGAAGAGTCACTGTTTCTCTAACATGGGACAATTTGTTAGTGTCCATTTGGCCCTGATAAACTCATATTGCTACTTGTACTGGAGTCAAAATAACTGGTCTCCAGGAGGTGCTGGGGGAGCCAAAAGCTGTCTGATCTGCCTCTTCCCATCCAGCCTGGGCCAGGAAAGCTTGTCCTGCACCCGCTTGCTGGCTCATGTGCAATGAGCTGATGGGTCTCAGCCTACACATAGACATTACTCACCTTCAAAAAGGCTGGGGGCTGGGAGCAGGAGGGTTGTCTGCTACCCCTTGTGCCAATTTGCAAGCGTAGATAATTCCTGGAGGCTTCTTTGGGTTTTCTGCACCTTTCATGTGTGGTTTGCAGGTGCTTTCTTATGCGCAGGAATTGCCAAACCCCTCTCCAGATCTGAGAGTCACCAAAAGTCTAGCAAAGAGCCCGACAGCCACAGCAGCTTCTTGCAAGCACTATTGATTTAGGTAAAAGCATAAACATTGCATTCTTCCAGTTTGTGTCTCTGTCTCTGGCCTCAGGCTCTTCCTTTTCCTCTGCGGGATCAATTACCTTCTTCTGCTTTGATGCAGAACCTGGCATGCCCTTTTGTAGCACAGGAGCGGGGGCACTGCTGGAACAGATCGGATCAGACGGATCTCTCTGCTGCAGGATGCTGTCGCCAGGAGGGCCAGCAGCGGGCATTTTAGGGAGCACTGCAGAAATGCATTGTCATGGCTTAGTTTTCACCCGAGGGAAAAAAACCAAACACATCAAAGTACCTCCAAAGTGTTGTCGGTGTAATCCACACAAGAGCAAAACCAGACCAACCAACCAGCTACAGGAAGAAATTAAAGTTATCACTTTGTTGCTTTTGGACATCTCTGACCCGTCCTCCCCTTTCACCCCCCCCATCTTTGAACACCTCACAAAACCCCTCTGTGTTTTTGATGTTTATTGCTCTAATCCTAGGTAGTTTCAGTGTCCATAAAATAGTTAAAAATACATAAAGCCACCTCAAAAAGCATCCCAAGGGCAGCCCAGCCAAGGAGGAGATGGGAGCACAGCACCAGCCCTGTGCCCTCCCTGCACAGAGAGCTGGGTGCCCGCAGCTGCATCTAGGAGCTGGACTCGATGATCCTTGTGGGTCTGACCTGGGATATTCTGTGATGCTGGGATTCCTTCTTCTACGGTTATCCAGTGGTAGTCTTAAACTGAAAGCAGTGACAGCAGTGCTGCCTTTTGCTCTGCAGAGCACCTACAGCCCTGACCCTGAAACACATTGTGCAAAAGCTGGCGTCAGGAGTTGTGCTCAACTGGTTCTTGGTATCGTCGTGCTCCTGGGCAATCCTGCTCAGCTCCCTGTCTCCTGGTGAGACTTTCCTGAGTCCTCCAGCATTTGATGTGCTAAAGCAGGTCAGATACGACACGCCCCACGGCTCCTCCCTGGTACAGAGCAGAAAAGCAATCTCTTTAAGATTTACACCTTTCCCATATGCAAAACCCATTGTGTCAAAACCACCGTGTAAGATGTGGTTCTATGTGGTCCCCACTGATAAAGCAATTATGGAAGAACTAGACTTCGACATTCGTATAATCCCCCCAGAAACTGCAGGGGAAGTGTAAGGACTTAGAATAACTCACCCAGGGAGGAAACCTTGCAAACCTAATTAAATTCGATAGAGATATATAGAAAGAAGAGACATTGTTTTTCTCTCTGACCTGCTCATAGTCAATGGGAGAAAAGATTAAATACTAGAAAGGTTTCAATCTATTTATTGTGGTTAAAGAGCCTCGTGCAGGATGTGTCACAAGCAGTTCACTGTCTAGGTAATGTAATTTAAGTTATTGTGATCCATGTGGGTCATTTGTCTGTCTTCTACTATTTTTCCGAGCATGGGGAAGCCTGATTTCCTGGCTAATAAAGGCCAGTTGTTATCATGCATCTTATTATGTCATGCGGTACTTCATGTGAATGATCCAGTGACCCATCACAGAGTGGTTATGAGGGGAAGGAACTCAAGAGAATGGGGATAGCTGAAGATGTAATTCCCTTGTTCTCTGATGGCAGCCAGGTGGAGGAATCCCAGGGCTGGAGAAATCCCAGGGCTGCTGAAATCAATAGTGTTGTTTATTTTTTTATTTACTGCCGGCCATTCGAAATGAAGTGAATGATTTAACCCCAGCTGAGCCCGAAGACAAAACCCGGTGTGTGCTGCTGCCTGGCTGTTTGGATTGCAACCAGCACCCTTTGTGCCAGATCAAGGTAAAGGTATCCTGAAGAAGCCAAAAAGGAACGGGCTCGGCCATAGTGAAGTTCTGACTTGCTCTGCACACCGGACACCACCCGTGGCTAGGAGCACGAGACCATGCATACCTTCAAAGGATGGTAAAGCAGACAAATGCAGCTCAAAGGAACGGATCTTAGGAACAGTGAACAGTGCAGAGACTTGGGACAAAACGTGAGACAGCTCCTCTAGTGCATCTGCAAGTCGCCCCGCACAGGCCTGGTGTGTGGGAGGTCAGGAGAAAGTCCTCTCCCAGGGAAGCTGACCTTGACCCCCACACAGCCATTGCCTTCTGCCTTCCCATTTGTCTCTCCCCTTTCCATGGACTGAGCAAGGACATATTGCTTAATCCATGAAAGCCGTGGAGCATCTGGTTGATACATGATCTGTATTCCCACTGTGAGGATGCAGGAAACAGATAAAAACAAAAGCAATGCCAAGGAAGCCCGAGGTTATGTGGAGGTGTGTCCCTGCCCACCATCAGATACGAACAAGCTTGGGCCTAGGACAGCTCGCAGAATAAGACACTGCTTCCTGGTGCAAAACTGACAGAGAAGATGGGAAACTAGAGCTTAGAACAAGTGAGAAAACAATACTGAGAGCAAAAGGCAGATAGGTGCAACTTTTGATCTGCTAGCAAGAGTCAGAATTAATCCTCTCTGTTGCAGTGATGGTTGCTTTCCCTGAGCCCTTGGGGCCACCTTGAAAATGAGAGCTTCTTGTCCTTTCACTCACCCGTGATTTGCAAAGGCTTTTTGTTCATTTTCCAAATCACAAGGCTGAAATTAGGAGGAAGGGCTCCATCCCGTAGGACAGTGCCAGGCATTTCTCTGCAAGGGAAGCCGTGATGTGCTGCGGGGCACGCAAACGTGAGGATGCTGAGTGTGGGTTGGGGCTTCAGATGTTGGTGTTCCCCAGCTGAGCATCCAGAAGTATTCAAATCTGTGGGGAAATTTTGCAGTAAATTTGTTTCACTTTTAAACTCAAGAGGGATTGAGCACTAGACAACCACAGAAGGCAATGATAGCTTCTTCATTCCTTGATGTCTTCAGTGGAGACTGCAGGCCTTCCTGGAAGATATTTTTTAATCAAATACATAGCGCTGAGCTAAACACAGTGGTTATTGAGTGAAATGCTATGGGATACGTTATTCTGCAGACCGATGAGCTAATAGCCTCTGCTGGCCTTAAAACCTGGATGGGCATTTTAAGAGGATTCTATAAAAAGGCCCTCCCGATAAATAATTACTCAGGGCGGTAAAAGCTAAGCATTTGTGAATTCCTCAGTGACCACGAGAGATTTAAAGACTGTTTAACATATTACTCAACTGCCAGTGAGGGCAGTCCGATGTCCGTCGGTACGACTAGAAGCTCTCCCTTGGTTTCTGCGGGCACTCAGTCAGAGAAGCAGTGCCAGGGCTAAAGGCAGGCAGGGCAGTGCCACCCTCCATCTCAGAGTGTTGCTGGATGTGAAATGCCTGCCTCCAGCTTTTAGCTCTCCTGGGAAGGTTATTCTGATTTTCCTCTAGAAAATCTCGATGGGTAAGACTTGGGGACAAGCCAGTAACCAACGGAGAGACAGATTGCACACACAATCCACCTGAACGTGCAAGAAATCAGCACGCGCTTTGCACAGCTTGGAAACACCATCTCCTCTCCGGTACTCGGTATGGGAGGTAACACCTTCCTCAGAGCTCCCACTGCACAAATACCCCTCCAGCCTTGACCCGAGGTCCTACGCAGCCTGTTGTTGAGCTGTGGTCATGGAAGTCTTGCAAAGAGGACAGGTGGTGACCTGTCACACTCGCTGCTGTCGGACGAAGAGGGACCGGTGCCTAAGCAGGCAGAGCAAGGGCTGAGCGCAGATAAATGTGAGCCACGCTGACTCCATCTGCACAGCCTTCCAGCACCCTGCAAGGTGCTCCTTCCCTCCTAGGGGCTGCATTTGAAAAGCAGCCCTTGATTATCTCCCCCTCCACACACACACTTTCCACCTAAAAATCAGTTGCATCTGTGCATGTTCACTCAAGGAAGAGAGCTTGAAAGTGCTGCTACCTGGGAAGTGTCTGAATCTTTTGCTCGTGATTAACTATGCATTCTGAAAGATCCAAAAGAAAGAGCCAAGGTGAAGGCTCATTTATAAAAATATTGTTCATGAATATAAATACTTGAGTCGTTGTGGGTCTGCTTCACTTGGCCAAACAAGCTTAAATATAAAGTTTCTTCTCTTAGATGAATTAGCCTGCGACCATTTCAGTCATCTGTGTTTTTATACAAGGTCTTAAAAATTCATTTTACAAATGGTTGAACATGTATCATTGGGCTGCTGGTGGTGTTTATTTCTGATGGGCATTTACGCCAGCAAAAGCCAGTTGTTTCCACGCCCACTGGAAAGGAATTCAGCATAGCAGAGGGAAGCTCATTAAAACATTTAAACCAATATTCAAAAAAACTAAATTATCCATTGCACTCCAGATTTACTTTTCTCTTTGTTTGTAAATATATCGGGGGAAAAAATCACTTCTGCTTAGGTCTGGTGTCAAGTGTGCTGGTTTGAAGGATTTGGCATATTCTCCACTCAGCACATCTGGTATGGGTGGATGCTGTTCAATACATTTTTTTTTGTCATTGTTATATTTCAAGTGATCCTGAGCCAAAAAACATTTAGCCGAACAAGAAGTTTGCCCATTATCAATCACTCCCTGATAACCACTGCCAAGTTGAAGACGCATCTTTCCAGGCACAGCCTGCATGCTTGCTGGCCACAGAAGGCAACTTAAGCAATATTGATACCCTACTGAGATACCCGAGGAAGTGCAAACATGGAGTGCTTGATAAAAATAGCAAACTGCAGGCTGCGTATTGCTAAGTGCTATTTAATGATGCAGGAAGTTTTTGGTATTTGTCCTACCCTCCGAAAGAATAAGATGCTTCACCCAGGCTGCGACAGGGAAGAAGAAAGCAGCTGGGTCATGTCCAAGGTAAAATGAAAATGTATTTTCTTTTACCTCTCAGTGAAAGAGATTCATCAGGAAATGATTTGGGGGTTCCTGAGAGGTCCTAAAACACTAAGTTGGGTGTTGGGTTGCTGGTATGTTGAGCTCTTGTATTTCTAAAGGTATGATCTTTCCCAGAGGTTGCAATGAGGAAGATGAGCAAAAGGTTTACTGCGTGGTAGTTTAGTTTTAAAACTAAACAGCACCATCATTGCTCTGTGAAAAGACAGGACGGTGTCAGAAATATCTTTATGTGAGGGTGATGTATGCAGGAAAGAGACTGTGGCCCCCGTAAGGAGCTGGGCACTGGCTAAGGGTGCAGAAGGCGGGTGTGCACAGCACTGGCTTGGGGGGATGTCACCAGCAGGTCACCTAAATTTGCCGGGAGATGCCGGAAGGGAAGATCAGAGCCCTGGGGGGAAGGAGGAGGCTATGGAGGAGTCAGGCAAGGAAAATGTGCCAGCGACTGAAGGAAAGAGGAGATGAAAGGGAAAAGGAGTGTGGAGAACAAAGCGCAGACGTCAAGGAAATGTGGGGAGGGGAAACAGAGATGATGGTGCTAAAATTAGATGGGGAACGGGGACAGGGAGAGCTGATCTGGTGCCCTCCCCTCAGATAAATTCCCACTGAAGCTGCTGTCAAACCTGGCTTGGGACAGGGGGTTGAGAATTGGGGTCACTGGGGTCCAGGTGGGAAAGTGAGGTCTCTGCAGCAGGTTTAACTGTTTCAAACCAATTTTCCAGGTGACTCCTAATTATATGCTACCAGTCACAGCCTATGAAAGGCTAACGAAACCTTTGTCATTAATTAAATGTCATTTCTACATGCTGAGGGGGGAGTGAGGGAGCGAAACAACGGGAAAAGTGGCCGAACTTGGCTCCAGCTGTGGTCTGGGTTCAGGGCATGGCTCCTCTCCATTGTGCTCTCCTTGCAGAGCATGGTTTGATGGATCTGGGGCTGTGGGAACAACATTTTGCACAAAACATGCTGCACGTGAGGCAGGAGCAGGGCCTGTGCGTGGAGGAGCAGGGGTGCAGTGCTCCCATCCACTGCCATCCAAACCCCCGCACTTCAGCAGACATCTTATGCTAGATAAGGGATGTGGTTCCCTACATCCCTTCCTCTGAAGTCCTGAGCTTTTAAGTCACTGCAGATTCTCCCCCAGGTTTTTGCAGTTTCCTATCCCAGCTACAACTCAGGCCAGTGAATGCATGCAGGACGGCACACCAAGCATGTGTGAGCTGATGCTCGCCTGCCTTTTCCTCCCAGGAGGAGCTCAGGATTAGGTGCTTGGGGGCACCCTGTCGGACAGGGTGTTGTCGATCAGACCTCCTCTTTCACAACTGCACTATTATTTTTATTTCTTCAATTTCTAGCAGACCAGCTTTTGTTATGGGAGCCAACACTGGAAACCTATCACCGTGATTTTGGGCATCATCAGTGCAGCTCCAGCCTTTAGAGCTTCAGTCAAATACTGAGCCTGGGCTAAACCAAATAATATCAGCCAGACCTTGACTGGTGGTAAGAAACATTTCCTACTTTTGCCTTGGTATTTGCAATTCTGAGGGGCAGAGAGAGCTTTCTGGTGAATTTTCCCCTTTCCCGTGACCTGGAGGCGTGCTCTATAGGATGTGGTATGGGGCTGAAATCATCCAAGCATGCAATTTGCAAGTAAATGGTTCCTTACGGCACAAAACTAGCTGAAGGAAGCATGCAAAATGGGGCTCAAGGACACTGCCTCTTTCACTGCTGATAAGTAGTGGTAAGAATAAATGTAGTTCAAACACCTTCTTCTTCCATTTGCAAAGAAGTATGCTTGCCTTCTCCTCTTGTATTGGTTGTTGTATGCGTCAGTGCCTTTACAGATATATGCACACTGAATCACATACAGTGTTCCTCAAAGTCAGTGGAAGGACTTGCACATCAGTGGGTTTCTGACAAAAAAACCCCTCTCCTGATCCCTTGTTTCTTCCAGAAAAGCAGAAATCTGTATCTAAGGTTGTCAGAGTAGGGAAAACACACAGCTTTATGCCAATTCGGCCAGAGAGGTGTGATGTCCATGGTGTGTTTGTGCACGCAGCCCTTCCAATTGCTTCGTCTGGGAGAGAAAACCCGATATCCCACCTCCTGAAGGTTACTAATGAAACGAAAAGTCAAGGCACTGACATCTTACTGCTTTATTCACCCGGCAACACCTCTATTAAAAACTCTCTGCAGTACTTTCTGGGTGGCACAGCAAGCTGGCCATCGGCCGGGAGAGAAGCCACGCTGGGACATGAGGTAAGCTCCTTACCTAACACCCGAGGTGGGGACAACCACGTCGTGTGGCCCACACAGCACCTTGTGCATGGTGGTCCATGCCGGTGACCCCATCCGAGCTAGGGCCACCATCCCTTTTTTTGCGAGAGGAGTTTGGGTACCGCCGGCAGCAGCCACCCGTGCGCCCCAAGCCCGTTGCCCCCCGAGCACCGCGGGCACGCGGGGATGGATGCTGGGGGAGCGATGTCCTCCCCACCCAGACACAACTGGAGAGATGCTCCACCGCATCTGTCCCCAAACACCTTCCGGAGGATTTGGGGTGCAGCAGGGTGGGGAAATAGCAGGGCTGAAATTGGGGCCGCAGCTGGGCGCCTGCTGCCCCCCCCCCCCGCCTCCTGGGTGCTCCGGGTGGCTGAGAGAGCCGCCGGCACTCGCGAGAAGAATAAATAAAAATAATCAGAAAGGGTTTGCAAAGCCCGAGCGAGCATCCCCGGTGCCGCAGCGCTGGCTCCCGCCGGGCCGCGCCGAGCCGAGCCGGGCCGGGGCCCCCTCCCGTATCTGCGGGCTCGGGGGCGGCGCAGGGAGGCTCGGCTTGTGCAGCCCCCTCCCTCCTCTCCTCCTCCTCCTCCTCCTCCTCCTCCTCTCCTCCTCCTCCTCCCATGCCAACCTGCTGCCGCCTTTGTCAGCGCAGCCCGGCGCTATGGCATCCTGCTGGGGCTTCAGGCTCGGGCTCTTCCTCCTCCTCTTCCTCCCGGCTGGCAAGCGGCTGCTGCAGCGGCAGGGCCAGCCCTGACGGGCAAGAAGGAGGCAGGCGGAGCCCCCCCAGGTGAGCCCCAGGTGCCGGGGGGGGGGGCATGCAGAAAGGGGCACCGGGGACAAGCGCTCCCCAGCCCCCGGGGAGGATGCGGGGACGTGGGGGGGGGCAGGGGGGGTGGCCTCAGCACCGGCACCCCCCGGGGGTGGGGACACGGGGGGGGGGGGTGCAGGTTGGAAGCCCCCCAGCCCGGGCACCCCGAGGTGTCACCTCTTTGTCGGGACTCAAAGAAGGGGGGGGGACTCGAAAATCTTAAAATTCCGTGACTTCGGCAGCTGCGCTTTGGTCCCGCACTGCTGGATCTGTCCGCGGGCAGCCGGAGGGGAGAGAGCGGGGGACCCCCAGCCTGCACCCCCAAATCCCTACTGGGAAGGGATGGGGAGCACACGGGGCCGGGGATGCTGCACCCACTGGTGGGGGGGAACGGTCTGAGCAAAGTCAGCTGTGGGGTGGCAGAGGGGGGGGTGGGTTTGCCACGCAGAGACGCAGGCTGAGCACAGAGGGAACGAATCGCTCACGTTTAACTCGCTCAGACCTCTCCGTATCTATCTGACGGTGTTTGCAGGGGTGTCTCATTGTGCACGAATTTGGGGGGGAAAAACTGAACTCAGATGTGCTCTAATAACGCCTCGACAGGAGAGTGTTCGTGTGTGTCTGTATGGGCCGATAGTTGGCAAAGGATAGCCGGGAGCATATGATGCAGTAATAATTCAAGTAATTTACTGCACAGTTTTAGAGTGATTGACTGCACTTTTCCAGACCATGTAGAAACCTTAACCTGGGTTATGTAACTGAACAATACAAATAATAAACCTGATGTTATTGTGCAAGAAAAACCTAAGGCAAACCCTGTTCGACTTGAGCGCTGACACCGCTGCGGGGGCACGCTGTCTTTGCCCACAAGTTCCCCACCAATTTGTGCACTGGGAGGCTTTAGGGGCTGCTGAATTTTGCAGGGGGGCTGAAGTCCCTGTACAGCTCATCCTGCTTCTGCCGAGGAGCCTGGGTTTGCCCGTTTGTCCCCTTTGGCTCTGGAAGAGCGAATAAAAATCCCGGCGGGGAGCCAGCACAGGTCCCTCCACCCTGCTCTTGCACGCCTGGGGGGACAGTCCCATCGAGACTGCATGAGCCCGGCTGCTCGAGAGGACTTTTCAGAGGTGCTGAGAAGCCATCGTGGGGATGGGGCTCCAAAGTGCACTTTTTCGTTATCTTTTTAGTGGGCAGCAAAAGGCAGGGGGAGGAATAAGGTGTGCGGAAAGGGACGCTGTTTCTGCTGGGTGTGCGCGCGGTGGAAGGCAGACGGAGCTCAGGATGTCTGTCTGTCAGAAATTCCTTCGTGTTTTGACAGGGAAATGGATCTGTGAGTAAGGGGGGAAACAAAACTGAATCCCGTCTCCAAGCGTTGTATGTTTCATGTGAGGCGTGCGCTGCCTGCCTTGTTTTATTGTATCTGGCGCTGGGAAGACAGGCTGAAAGATTTATGAGCTCAAGTTAATAGTAAAACAGCATATTACAGCCTCTGTATTAATGTTCTCCTGCACTGAAGTAGCTTGCTCTTTCTGGGGGAATTTATGCAAGGATCGCTCGCTCTATCTGTCGTCGCGGTAATGGTATTATAGGGTGGCCCGTTAGTCACCGTGGGGGCAATCAAAACCAGGATGCTGCCTCCCTTTCAGCAAATCAAAGGGAGAGGGAAATGATGACTCCAGCAACTATACAGCCTGTGTGTTAGCTGCACCTGCTGCGGGCACTGGGAAACGGGGAGGACAAATGTCAGAGGCACCAAGAACAGCGAAGGAAATGAAGGAGGACATAGCAGAGGAAGATAACACGAGCTGTCTGCCAGCAGCCGTGATTCGGGCTCATCCAAGGCACCTTTTCAGTGCCAGTGGTGGGACTTTCTCTTGAATCACATCCTGGGATTGATGTGCCCCAATATGCACTGCCCTTAGTGGATGCAGTGGCGGCTGAAGGTGCCACTTGGCATCTGGGAGCAGTGGCACTGATGAAATGAATTGCTGTGAATGGTGAATTTACAGGGGAACCAGCAGGTGGAGGGGACCCTCGCTCCAGTGCTGGTCTGGGGAGTTGAGGAGGGAAATTTTATTCTGGCAGGTTTCCCTGGGCCACGGGGGAGAGGTCTTACAGAGGACTGATTCCCAAAGACACCAGAAAATAGAACAGCATCTTCCCCTTGTGCAGCCGTGAGGGATGGAGGTTGCAATCGCAATACTCTTGGTCTGTGCCTCCAGAGGCTGAGGTAGCAGCTTAATGGTAAGAAGAGAGCTCAGTTCATTGCTTTGGTGCAGGGCAAGAAGGCATCGATTTGTGGTGAGCCCGGAGCTCATCTGTGCACAGAGTCAGACCCCAGCGACTGGCCGTGCAATACGATGCTGTACGAGCCCGTGCTGCCATATAATTGTGCTGCCAGGGCTGCGAATGTTGAGCCTGAGGAGCTAAGTCACAGCCCCCCTCCCTGTGTTAATAAGACAAAGTCATTAAGAGTGAAATGTTAAGTGGCTCATTTGGTCAGAGGCTGTCTGGCTGAGGATAAATAAGCAAGGTCCTGGCCCTGTGCCCGATTTTCTCCATGACTCTGGAGATCAGTGGCAGTTTAGGGGGTGTGAAGGGTGCGTGGTTGTGCTGGTAGCGAGGATCAGGCAGGACTTTGGTGGAATTGAGGCCATCCGAGCAACCCCATGCTGCTATGCGTGCTGTGGGTGCTTTCATTTACTCTGCTGCTTTTGACTGGTTCACGACTCTGTACCCTCTCTGAAAGGTCTTCCTATGCTCATTTTGGAGCTTTGCATTTACGTGCCAGGTCCAGGTCTATTCTGGTCCTGCTCTGAGAGGTGGTGAATGATCATGGACCTGAGATGGTGCCTGGCCAAATGCTCAGAGCCTGGGATGTGCAGCTCCCAGGGTGACTTGACAAGAGACGGGGGAGCCTAATGTGCAGCTAAAAGCTTTGGCACCAGGTTTGCCTGATTTTTGCATCTCTGACCCTGGAAGTAAGGTTTTAAGGCTTTGTCCTTATGGGGTATTACATCCTGTTCCCTTTATTATTCTGTTCTTTGCAGCCCGAATCTGCTGGGTGTTCCAGGGGCAGTGTTTCTGATGCTCTGGAACAAGAGAGCACACATTTCCATGCCCAGCCTGAAGCCCAAAGGTATCTTTTACACCTGAGTGCGTTCACACCAGAAAGGTGTTTGTGAGCAGCCAAGGGACGAAGAGGAAATTATTCCAGCTCCTAGATATCTTGCTTTTCCTCAAGGCCTGCATCTAATCTTGCAACCTGCCTTTTCAATTCCCACCTCCCATAGCTGAGCCTCAGTTGAGCAAATTGGCCAAATTCCCACCTCTACAGGCTCAGCTCTCGCCCAGTGACCCTTGTCTCAAAGCCTCTATCACCCCCTGTCCCCTCTCTGCTTTACAGCTGACTGCCACCTTCCAGGCTTGGCTCTGGGAAAGAAGGAGACAAACAAACTGGTCCCAGCCTGAGCTAGACCAGGTCTGGCAGAGCAGCTCCATGTAGGATCCGTGCTTCAGCGCCGCTGCCTTATGGCTTGGCCGTGGGTTGAAGTCCCCAAACCAAGGCTCCTTGTTGGTACTGATGCAGCTAAGTAAAAGCAATATGAGGTATGTGGGGCTTCCTCTGAACCTACTGAAGATGTCAGCACGCAGCACCTTTGAAAATCAGGCTGACCCAAGTTTTACCAAGTCATAGGATTTGGAAACCTGAATGGAAGTTTGCAGTACTGTAAGAATGGCTTCCTGCAAAATAGAAAAAATTCAAGAAATGCTACCCAGGTTACCCTCACTGGGATGAGAGAGCACAGAAGGAGTGCTGGGAAAGGAAGGGAACAAAATGGGTTGTCAGTTTTGAGAAGTATTTTATTGCAAACTGACTAGTGGTGTATTTTAGCAGGACTGTGAGCGGGGAGAAAGCAGGGCTCTGGCAGGTCAGTGCAGGCAGAGCAGGGTGTGTGTCAGGCTGTGAACATGCATATCCAGGTACAGGTTTTGTGAGAAGCTGTGAAGTTACAAAAGGGAGGAGATATTTGCTGTTGCTTGTATTCAGCACGGAGGTGACAAAAAGACAGATTTCCACTCCTGCCGCAAATGGCAGATTTATAACGTGCTGAAAATTGAGTTGCAGAGGCAGTCCCCTGGCAGCCGGGACTGTCTCCTGCAAGCCCCACATTTGAAGTTTACTCCGGGAGTGCTTGGTGGCTTTGGTGGCAGGTAGAGCAGCTTGGACACAGCCAGGGTGCTTCATTTCCTGACGGTGACATGTCAGAGAGATGCAAAGGCAGGCTGATAAAGAGGCTGTGCCTCCAAGCACACTCAGTTGATAAAGAGAGAAGGGATAAAACCATCCTCCTCCAGCTTTTAGCATTACTTTCTGCAGCCAGGCGCTGAGCAATATAACATTTCTGCTCTCTTGTCAGTTAGCAGAAAAGCTTTGCTGCTGTGCATAATACAGGAGCTTTAAAAGCAAACATGCATGCTACGGAGGAACTGGAAAATCCCTGTAGTCATTGGTTTCTGAGAGCGGTGTTTACAATCACAGGAATACATTCATGCTGCTGCTCAACTTCTGATCAGAGGCAGCAGAAAGATGTTTCTTAAATAAACAGCCAAGTCTGCATGGAGATCTCCTTCAGATTCACATAGGCAACTTATTTTTCTTTTTTTCTCTCTCTGGAAGCTGCTGCTGTGGCGTTTGCTATGAAAGCTGATGTACGGCAGCTTCTGACACTGCTGGTGATCAGCAGCGTAATGTGGGGTCAGGATGAAAGGCTACAAGAGAGGGAGGAGCTGTTCAGGGTTCCTGGGACCATGCTCAGGAGTCCTGATGTTTTTGGGTGGGAATCGGCTTTTTTAAGGAGTAATAAGAAACCTTGCAAGCCTGACTTGTGCTTTGCCACTCAGGTGGGTATTCTGCTCTTGATGCAGATGGAGAGACTCGCTCCTGGGGTCATTGCAGGGTGGGAGTGAATGGGGGAGGCACCATAGCTCTTTGGGATAGGAGAAATATTATTGTCATTCCTGTCAGTAAGAATAACAAAGTGTCCAAACATAAGAACTGCAGCATCCCATGATCTGTCTAGTTTTGTAAACTGCCTCTCCTAGTAGCCAGCAGCAGGCATCGACAAGAATATTCACTACAGGCAGATGAAAAATAACCTGCATCCCATCAGCAGCCTTTCTTAATCTATAATAGCTAGAGGTTGGCTTCCACTCCGAAAGCGGGGTTTTACATCCTTCCCAAGATGTTTGCTCGTGTTAGCTGTGCTTGCCTGAGCTATTCTTATTACCCATATAAATGTACAGCCTTTGCTCTCCACCTCTGCCCTGGCTCTTCAGACCGGCGAATGAAGCTGCACTGCCTGGGTTTCTTTGGGAGCCCATTACTGAAGAGGATGTGCTCCGTCCTTGATATTTCTCAGTCTTCACATGCTCCCTGATTGGCAGACAGTCCTCTAACATCTGCTGGATTTGTTTCAAGATTCAGTGGGATATTTTATTTTTTAACTCTTTCGGCTCTTTTCTAAATTTTGCACTTTATTTCTGAAATGGGGCTCAAAGATTTTCAGATGTGGCCGGGCAGCTCTTCCATTCCTGAAATGTAAAGTCAGGAAAAGGTATTTCTGCAAAGTGTATCATACTATCTAGAAGAAATAATATAGAATAGAGAGTAATGTTTTTAAAAAAGCATGATGCTTAGATAACTTCTAGCAGATAACTTCTAACTTTCTTACTGTCAGAAAATCTTCCTGTGAGCATTTTGCAGTCAATATGGAAACAGCTGGAGTTGTCATGGTGTGGTAGATCATCTCTGGTTACAGAACAGGGGTAGAATTATTGCCAAACAACTTGACACATCTGCACTTTCATAAGTTGATCAGATGTTCTGTGAAAGCCCACTAGCAAGCAGGCTGTGGTGTTGTATCTGCCATGAGTTCAGCCCCTGCAAAGCTTCTGCTGTTTATTCACTTGCTCACTTTGGCAGATAGTGACACAAATGGGCTTCCTTGGATGAAATCCTGATCCCATTTAAGTATTATTGATGTCATTGATGCTAGGATTACAGCCATGGAGTTTGGAAACAAGAGGATGGGTTATACAACCAAGCCCCTGACTGCATGGGCAGGGAGGCAGGTCCAGTCTGTGGCTGAATTACAAGATTCTGAACATTATCTATGGGTGACTTACAATCTTTTTTTGTTTGCTGTTGTGTGTTGCTGTAGAAGTGGAGCACAGTTTCCAGGATAAACAACAAAATACGCTTGAGCTATGGAGTCCAACCAGGAAACCTCACTCTTCCTGGTGAAGATCTTGGAGGAACTGGACACAAAGCAGAACACCGTTTCTTACCAGGATCTCTGCAAGTCACTCTGTGCAAGGTTTGATTTGTCCCAGTTGGCCAAACTCAGAAGTGTGCTGTTTTACACTGCTTGCCTGGATCCTAATTTCCCAGCGACTTTGTTCAAAGACAAAATGAGATGCACTGTAAACAATCAGCAATCAAAGAAAATCATGGTTGCAGCAGATATAGTAACAATATTCAACCTCATACAAATGAATGGGGGAGTGGCCAAGGAGAAGCTTCCAGTTGCAAGGCAGAAAGTGAAGAAGAAAGAGTCCTTCGAGTCCTGCAGATCCGACACGGAAATCTGCAACGTGGCAGACTGCGTGCCCAATTGCGAGCTGAACGACCAGGACTTTAACCAGGGCTTTCCGGTCAGAAGGTCTTCAAAATGCAGGAAGATGGACTGCAAAGACTGCCAACAGTTCGTTCCCTCATCAGAACCCAACTTTTTGCTTGGGGTCAATAAGGAGATGAAGGGCCGGGCTGCCTCTCTGGACAGGCTGCAGGCACTGGCATCCTACTCCATCGCCACGTCTCCGCCATGCGAGATGCAGAGTACATACTTCCCCATGAACATTGAAAACGAATCTATTTCAGACCAGGACTCCTTGCCAATAAGCGCAGGTCTGAAAGAAACCTTCATTTCAAATGATGAGCCGTTTGTGATGCAGTCGTGCATCCAGAAAAGGAATATATTCAAAGAAGATTTTCATAATCTGATTACAATATCTCCCAACTTAATACCACCCAACAAAAAGCCAGAAGATGGACACAGAGAGCCTCAGAACAGGAAAGAAAGCTCTAAGCAGGCTTTCTTCAACCACAGCTTTGAAATGCCATACAGCAGCCAGTACTTGAATCCAGTTTATTCTCCTATACCAGACAAAAGACGAGCGAAGCATGAAAGCCTAGATGATCTTCAAGCTTCAACGTATTTTGGCCCAACTACTATTCTTGGGCCCCAGGACAACAAAAAGTGGACAGGAAAACCAACCAAACAAACTGCCTGGCCAGCTAAAAGCTGGAGCTTAAATACTGAGGAGGTACCTGACTTCGAACGATCATTTTTTAATAGGAAGCAGTCAGAAGAGAAGATGCGCTACCAGAGTTCGAACAACCCGTCTCCAAACTTTCCTTCAGCTGACAGGCATCAGTCCTACCTAAATGCAAAGGATCAGCAACCAATTATGCAGACAAATTATGCTGTGAAACAAAACGGGCATAAACCCAAGGAAATTCCTTCCATTCTAGATGTGGAAAAACATGAGCCGGTCAAAAAGTTTAAGGACAAGAGCATTAATTGTACTTCTGTTCAGATCTTAAGCATTGACAGGACCACGAGTGTCGGGACACAAACGGAGCAACAGGTCCTGGACCACAAAAAATGCAAGGATATGTGTGCACCAGGCCAAGCCAAGTATGGAGAGCGGCACTCCCTTAAGCACTCAGATGATGACTCTGAAATTGTGAGTGATGATATCAGTGACATTTTCCGGTTTTTGGACGACATGAGTATCAGTGGGTCCACGGGAGTGATGCAGTCTTCGTGCTACAACAGCACTGGTTCCCTGTCTCAGGTGCATAAATCAGACTGTGACAGCTCACCTGAGCATAATTTGACTAAAATCTCCAACGGGAGTGCCTGCAACAAATTAGAAAAAGTGGTCCGGGCAGATGTCAGTAACACTGACGATGAACTGAAAACAAGTGTCTGCAAATTGGTTTTGAGGATTGGTGAAATAGAGAAGAAACTGGAGTCTCTCTCAGGCGTCCGTGAAGAAATCTCCCAAGTCCTGGGAAAATTAAGCAAGCTGGATCAAAAAATTCAGCAGCCAGAGAAGGTCAGTGTACAAATAGATCTTAATTCACTGACAAGCGAGGCCGCGTCAGATGAAAGTAACTCCCCGCAGATATTTCAGTGCCACAACACTCCTCATGGAGGCAAGCTGGAGAATAATCCAGAATGGTGCTGTTCAGATGCCAGTGGAAGTAACAGCGAAAGTCTTCGAGTAAAAGCCTTAAAAAAAAGTTTATTTACTAGGAGGTCATCAAGATCATTAACAGAGGAAAATAGTGCAACTGAATCCAAAATAGCAAGTATTTCAAACTCTCCCCGAGACTGGAGAGCTATTACGTATAGCAACCAAGTTGGCATTACAGAAGAGGAGATGAAAGAGAGAGATGGAGGAGAAAATAAAGACTGGCACAGGAAATCTAAAGAGGTAATTTCAACCTTAACTCACATAATAAGCATTTGAAAATAATCTAGTTATGAATGTCTTCCGCAGTCATCACAAGCCTTGGGGTATGACAATGCTTTGCCCCGCCATATTATGCCTGTCTTTATTGTTATCATAATTGAGTGATTTTGTACCTATATATTCTTGCTTGGCAGCTGCAATATGGTCAAGTTGTTCCTAAAAGCATTTTGCTCTTTTGAAAAGGGAGGGGGGTAATTTGGGTGAAATCTTCGAAAGAGGATGATGTTCTTCATCATCAGGGGCAATATAACGGAGGCTGGGTAATTAACTTGGTGAAAAGAGCGTGAGGAAAATTGTTACAGTCTGAAATTCTCCAGAGGTTGGTTTAGAAGGGATAGTTTGAAATTGCATTGTGATGGCTTTTATCAGAGAGTACATGCATATTTAAAAGGCAACAAAGTAGATTCGTGGATTCAAGTCCCTCAAGAAAAAAATCCCTCTGTGTGCACCATGAGATGCAAACTGTAGTCATGTTTTCTTTGTCTGACTTTCATGGTCATTGACATGCATCTTAAACCTTCCATGGTGGAAATGCAGCATAGCTGCCCTCTTGGTTTGGTCAGCCAGAAAAAACTCTGCCCAAATCCCTCCCAGCAGCTGCCCACTGCTGTCTTTGCAGATCGCATCCTTATCGTGGCTGTCCTTACACTGGGCTCTGGTTGCTGCTTGGTTAAAAGTGTGCATGCTGAGGGTTATTGTTTCTGTTTTGTGGAAGTGGAGCCCACCGGAGAGGGTTGGGGACCCTTCAGCTTCCCGGTCTATCAGGAACACGTGGTGGGCATGCTGTGCTTCCTTAGGAGGGGGATCAAGGGCAAAGAATGATTGAGGAGGGAGAAGATGAGGTTTGATGGGGGTAAGTGCAATTGGATTGAACGAGAAACCATAAACTATGGTTTATTAGCAGGTTGCAGATGGGGAAAGGGGTTACCTTTATCAAGCCCAAACCCTGGCATTTCTGTACATTGGTATGCCCAGGACGAAGTAAAGACTTTGAAGGTCGCTTCCTCACTCCTGTGGTGGACCATGGCTGATGCTAGATTGGTAGCATGGATGATGTGGTGCCAAGGGGGTAGCACCTGGAGGCTCCCCCCACGACTTCATCCTGTTGAGATTTGATCTGGAAACACAAATTTTGAAGCTTGTATGGGGCTCCGAGCTTTACCAGATCAGCTAGGCATTTCTGAATGTTCGGGCTATTTTCAGAATAGTTTTATAACCTGTAAACAATACAAAACCTAAATTTCCTCTTCTGCGTCAGCTTTGTGATCATGTTATGGAGACTTGTCTGTAAAATACCTCTTTGATCTGGTTGTGAGAAGAGGGTGGGCAAACAGATTAAGTCCACCATCCGAAAACTTTGTTCTAGTTGATACTTCTCTTATCTTGGCTTAAGCAGTATCATATAGTGAGTCTGAAAGGAATATCTTTGTCCTTTGTGTTTAACCCCCTCATAGTCCTGTTTCTTCTCTCAAATTCTTTTGAACCCTATTGCAGGCAGACAGGCAATACGAAATCCCACAGCCACATAGACTGTCTAAACAGCCAAAAGATGCTTTCTTGATTGAACAAGTCTTTAGTCCTCATCCCTACCCTGCATCACTCAAGTCACACATGAAGAGCAACCCGCTCTACACGGACATGAGGCTGACGGAGCTGGCTGAAGTGAAACGCGCCCAGCCATCATGGACCATAGAGGAATACACGAGGAATTCGGGGGATAAAGGCAAGATTGCAGCATTGGATCTACAAGTGAGTCCCATTTGTTTAATTTGAATGGCTTGTTTGTGAATGGATGTTACCAGAAAATGAATTTAATAAGGGATTTGGATAGCTCAGGAAGGAGCTATGCAGTGTTGAGCCTCTAATCTTGCTGATCCCTATCCATCCTGGCTAAGGACAAAGAAAAATGTGGATGTTTGATTGCTGAGTGATGATCATTGACAGGTTGGTGCTTCCACTCTGTTCTGTAATGGAGAGATGTCTGCTAAGCCATCGCACTGTTGTTAACTCTAAAGAAGAGGCTGGGGATAAAGGGATGGACAAAAGGGGGAGGTGAAACTGGTCCCTAATTGCAGTAAGGTGGTGGTGCAGAATCTGGCATTGCTGCTTTTTCTTTTATCCTTGTTCTCTCTGAATTGTTCACAGAGAATTTAAGTGTTAACACTTTTTCCATTTTGCTAGGAACATGAAACAAAATATTTGTAGAAGACATTCAATACCATCACTCTTTTTGAAATACACAGCTGTTTGAAGCTCTGAAGTGGCTGTTGGAAACTACAGTCATGTGAAGGGCAGATCAGTTAATGGTGGGTCATATTTTAGTTCAGCTTGGAAATGTGCCTTTGAGGTAGATCTCCCAATGGTCTCTGCTTGGGAGAGTGATCTCTGAGAGTGGAAACTGAGTTTGTTTGTTTGAAACTACACCACATGTTGTGTTCCCTGAGTAAACAATGCATTCCCAACCACTAACAGGCCAGACCAGATCTAGCCCAGATCTATATCCTCCCCTTTAAAGGCAAAAGGGGAGACCCTGCGTCTTCACCATTTCTCTACTGATTTGTTCCTACCAGGTTGCACAGCTTGCCAATGCAGGCATAGCCTACATGGGTATATAACCTAAAAAGAATAACCAGGCTCTTCTTCCCGGTTAGTCTGATAAACACAAAACATCTTCTAGGAAGGAAGATCTCTGAGCCTAAAGGGGAAACATAAAGAATGTCATCCAAAATGTGTAAAGACCAAACAGCTGTTGCAGCATTGGGTCGTGAAACACAAAAAGCATCACATAATGAAATCAGCCCTTGATGCACAAATCATGGTGTATCGCCTGTATACATTTATATAGCAGCATGCAGAGCCAGCAGAGGGGACCGGTGCTGCCCTCAGATGTCTTGGGCTGGAATTTGCTTGTGCAGGAATTTGTGCAGACTGCATTAACCTCCAGGCACAGCTCATGCAAATGTCCTTGACCTCACCAGCCTCTGCTCCTTGCTGTGCTAAAGCATACCTGGAGAGAAACCGAGTAGCACAGGAAACAGGCTGCAACTTGCCTCAGCTGCCTGCTGCTGTTTGGGATTTAAAAGCATCAGAGGGGTTACTAAATTCTTATCCCTGGCATTGCAGACCATATGCTGGAGTAGGAATAGACTGAAAGAAGTTCCTCTGCAGTAGGCAGCCACAAAGCATCCCTTACCTGCTGTGCGGAGGCAACAGGGGAGGTGATATTTGGAAGCACAGCTCCCCTGGGAGAAGTATTCTCCATCTGGTCCTTGTAGGACCGTTTTCTTCCATGTCAGCAGCTCTGCATCACTGTGAGCAAACCAGAGAAAGCAGCTTATTGCCATCATTTATCTTTAGGATAAAGGTGATAAAACTTTACGGGTTTGATTCTCTCCCTGCAAAAGGACTGTCAGAATTGCATCTACTCTGCAAAACCCATGTCTAGACTTTATAATAGAGCTTACTGACAAACTTAAAAAATAGACACAGACTGATGAGTGGGTTTTTTCCTAGTGATTAAGTTTATTAGAACTGAAAGTAAATACATTATGCTTTAATGAACATTCCTACGTCTGGCAATGAAATGGGAAAGGAAGCTGATTAACAGTAATGGGCCTTTTTAATAATGCATCTTCCTTCTGAAGTAGTTAAAAGGTCAATATCAAGGCAGAGAGGTCCAAAACTATAATTTCCTTGAAGCATAGCTGTCTTTTATTTTTTTTTTTTTGTGTGTGTGTGTGTTTTTAACCTTGGTTTGCTCATTTAAAATTTCTCCCAGTCTTCTTTTAAAGCAGAAACTGCAAAAAACTACAGTCATGCCAAAGCTTGTCCCAGCACAGGGTCTGTTTAAGATCTCATTGCTTTGCCCTGCATATGAGGAGACGCTGGGATGAAGCATTCAGTCAGGCTATTTTTTTCTGATGCCCTTAGAGATGAGGTTGCTGTTTTATTTCTGGTTTTCTCTTCAAAAGGCTGGAATAGGTCATTCACAGATCGAATGGTACACTCTGAAGACTCAGCTTGATGGTCTCTGCTTCAGAGTACAGGCACTGTCATAGAGATCTCCATTAATTAATCATAAAACCGTTGCTTAATTTTAATTGTTTGTTTCTGGGGCAGCTATAAAACCACTTCTTGTAGTAGTTCTGTACATAAAGCAAATAGCGCTGTCAGGCAAAGCAAGGTTTCAGCTCATGGCCACAAAATCTGAATTAGCCAATTAAAGGCTTACCCAAATCCCTCTCAAGTCTGCTGGAGTTTCTTTGTGCTGGGTCCAGTGAGCTTTGGATCAGACCCATTGCAAGCACAAAAAAGGTATGTGTTGGTATTCTCACAGGAACGTTTCTATATGGAACCTTTTTCAGTTGTTAAAGAATTGGCCTTTTGGGCCTCAGACACAGGAGACAGCTTCAAGGAAAAGCTGTCATTTTTCAAACATTTTTTTCTCCTCTTCTTCACATTTTTGCTTTATTTCTTTCTTCTGGTAAGTGCGGTATAGTGTCTAGTGTTGGGTTTTCCCTTTTCCCCCCCCCCATTTTACCTTAGAGACAGGATGAAAGGAAAAAAACAAGCAAGGTGGAAATGCAAAGCATTAAGAGATTGAAAATTCTAAGGAAGAAAAAAAGACAGAAAGAAAAAAAACTATATGAAATGCAACATTCAAATGAAGGCACTGATAGAGTCCGCCAGGTTGCCTTTCATTTTGTGCAAAATTCAGATTTCAGATTTCCTTTTTTTTTTTTTTTTTTTCCACCCAGAGAGAATCAGATCAGACTTTGACAATGAGCAGAGTATTGCTTCTGTGGAAATGTAGTTTGTGCCCTTGAGGTTAAATGGTCTCACCTGTAGAGATGGTCTGGAGATGGTGTAATATGGAGTAGAAAATCTTGTCCTATGTGTACAGATCCTCCTCTTGCCTCAAAAACTGAGAGCGCATCTTGCTGAGTGCATGGGTCTTTCCCTAGCTGCTGTCCCTCATTCCTGTGTGGTTTTTGGTGTAAAGAAACAGGTTGGTTCATGAAAGACAAGAGAACTTGTGAGATCTTAACATCACCTGTGGCATGTATGAGGTATATGTACCTCAATGCCACATGCAAGAGTAAATGCCGCAGCACTCTCTGCCATGCGTAATGACCTCTTCCATGGGCAGAAGGGAGGATGTAGCAGAAGATGAAGTTGTACAAGGAGGATGAGGAGACCTGCCTTTGCAGGCAAGTCAAGGTAGCAAAATTAGGGTTAGCTTTGTAAAATGTAGTTCATAAGGAGTGTGTGTTAAGAACCTTTCTCACCAGCTGGGCTTTAATAATTTAAAAAGCAGTAACAGACCGGTAGTTGCTGACATCTCTGCTGTCTAGCAGATAAAAGAGATCTTATTTAAATGCCACCAAGGATGACGAAGTTTCCGGCAAATCAGAAGTATGTCAGGGATTTTGAAGCAGAATTAAACTGTTGCGGGAGTTTATTTTTTGCAGTGTTTTATTGCCACTTTCATCAGCCTTATGGAACTGGGACCTGGAGAAATGGAGTTGAAGGGATGTGAGCAGCAGCAATAACCCATTTTATCCTGACAGCAGACCCAGATGCAGCTGAGAGGCCTCCAGACACACCTGCTTTATTTACTTATTTTATTAATAACAGATCCCAGGCAATTAACAACTGTTTCCTTTTAATTTTTAGACTCAAGAATCTTTAAACCCAAACAACTTAGAATACTGGATGGAAGACATTTATACTCCTGGCTATGATTCCTTATTAAAACGCAAAGAAGCCGAGTTCAGAAGAGCAAAGGTTTGCAAGATAGCTGCCCTAATAGCAGCGGCAGCTTGTACAGTTATTCTGGTCATTGTAGTTCCCATTTGTACAATGAAATCCTGAGTACGTGGACAGACTCGTGACTCCCAGCTGTGCGCATCTCAGATAGCTCATTCTGTATTTCAAGCACCCGATGGCAAAACTGTAAGGAATTTGCTAAGGAAGAATGTTCTGAGGATATCCTGGTGGAGATTGCTGTAAACGTAGACAGAACACAAAACGACGAGAGAAACATTTTTTTTCGAGAAGTATTATTTTAAATAACAGAGCATGTGGCAGAGTTGATGGGAACTCGGTTCGATTTTTATGCATTTTTAAAAGTGCAATATTTTTTTTCCTAAAGAAACAATATAATGTTTTACAGAATCAGAGACTGACAAGAATCCAGGCAAAAGAGGAAGGTTGTCTGAGCTATGTTGCATTTACTGGAGGTGTGAGTACCTGGAGGTAGCACTGTATAGAAGGGAATGTTCTATATGCATTACATCGGGGAGCTAAGAATGTCTTAAAGCTCTCTACAATGTAGAAAACTCTGAATGTATTGTATTTATTTACAGCATTTATGTATTTCATGATCATTTGATTGAAAGCAGACTGTGTAGCCATGAACAGAGTTCATTCCTATGTTCAGATTAAAAAGGGCTTTTTATATTTGGTCTTGCCCTAAGACCCACTCTATCATCACTGAGTACTTAGATAAGTGCAATGTGCTGCAGACCAAAAAGATTATGTTTTAAAGCAATCAAAAGATGTTTTAGTTGCTTCTGTTGAATAACATTTGCATAGAGCTGGCAAACATGCCTTGCCAAAAGGGTATTCTTTACCTCTGCAGACAGTGAAACTGTCTCAATTTCACTCCTGCCAGCAAGCAAAGCTGGCAAATCCAAGCAACACTCAGTTAAAGTTCTCATAAATGGAATCTGAACAGTTATAATTTTGTCACAAAGTCTTTGTGCCTTTTTTTAGACTGTAGATGAAACAGAACTGTTTAATTTTGCTATTTTGAGCCCATAACATAAATCACAACATAATGGGTACTAATGGAGGTTCTCTTCCCGCAAGTCTTCTATACAGTTCAGATTGCTCCTCAGATTGCAGGGCTGGAGGTTACTGAGCGCTTACATTAAGGGCACAGTCTTACAGCACGGGTGGAAACTTGCTGTTAGTGCAATGCATTCGGCACAGGGAGCTCGTCTGCTTCCCCTAGTGCTAATGTACTTAAGAATGATGGTTGACTCTGCTGGACAGCAAGCAGTCTGTAACCCCACGAGAAACATCCATTTAATGCTTTATCCCAAATGCACGTAGCAGTTTAAAAGGACTTCTCGAGTTATGATAGAAATGATGTGCCATGGTTAGTGAAAGCAAACGCCCAGACAGTATTTCTCTTCTGTCACGAGTGGATGGGGGGGGTAAGAAAAATAATAAAAAAAAAATCAGGAAATAATGTGAACTTGCTGGTCTGCTAAGGGAAAGGTGATTCTTGTGGTGAAAGTTCTTTATGGAGGTTCATTGGGTTCCTTTGGAAGCAGCCCCCTGGTCACACCGCAGCTGAGAGCATCCCCTGTCTGGCTCTTGAGCTGCTGGGGCTCTCTGGGCTCATGGGGTGTGCACCCTAAACCAGCACCTCCTTGGTGCAATCCTGACCCAAATTCTGTGGTTTTAGCCCCTTCCTGATGCCAAGATTTCTCTCCTTCCAGATGCTGCAGGATGGAGTCACAGCAGAGAGGGAGTAATTCACACTGTCTATTTTGGGCTCCCCTTAGGCCTTCAATCACGGTGTGATTCAGAGCACCTAAGTTTAGGAGCTCAGGATCCATACGTAGTAAATATAGACAGGTAGAGAAACCTCCAGGGATGTTTCAGAGCTGCCAGCAAGATGTCTAATATTAGACATGTGAACATGCTCTGCGGGGGCATTGCTCTGCAGTTTACCTTACGCACAATTTAGGTTGGTTGTGTATGTAGAAATCTCTTCCTGGTTCCAGGCAGCATCAGAAAGACCTCAAGTCCCTCGTTGGCCCCACTACAGCAAGCAGAAGATGTCAGAAATAGGCAGAGTGGACCCGTGGTTGCAGAGTCAGGTCCCATCTGCTCATGCTGGCAGAGTTGTGTCCCTCAGAGGGTGCAGGATGGGTGCTGGGTGGACACCGGACAGACACAAGGCCTCCACCAACCCCTCCTCTGCCAACACGAGTGGTCTGACCGTGTGAGACCCAAACCTCCCAGCTGAAATCAGCAGTCTTAGTAATTTACATTTAGGAAATATCTGATTATCTGAGATAGCGAAAAGATGCAGGTAATGGTATCGATCGCGGGCAGGTTGGGGCCGTGCTTGCACTGCTGCATTAGAGGAGGTTGAAGGGTAGAGGAGGTTGTGTGTTTAGGGGTTGCCATCAGCTCCGCAGAAGTGCTTGGTGCTGGCACAGGAGGAGCTTTTGCATTAGGGATGCCCAAAATCGTAAGAAGGATCTGGGAGGTGATGGAGTCATGGGCGATGTGGAGCTGGTCCAACCCAAGCACTCAGCACCCCGAGCATCCACGCTGCCCCTGACTGAGTGAGGTGCTTTTGCCCATCCTCCCTTTGCACAGGCAGCCGGTGGCGCCCATCCCCATCGAGGCAGTGATTTCCCTACACAGGGTTTGGCACAAATCCCCTCTTTGGAGCTTGACTCGGCTCCTGCAACCCCTGTGAGCATCCCAGCAGTGCCAGGAGCCCGAGGGGAGAGGGGAAGACAGAGCCTGGCTCCACCTCTGCACCCCACAGATACCTCCAGGAGCCGCTGCCTTGCCTTCCCTGGGGATGATGGCCATCACTAGGCGTTCCCAGGAGGTTCTACATCTGGCCAATGTCTTTTTGCTTAAAATAGGTAAGGTGGTGCAGTGGTGGGTTGCCACCACCAGAGGAGAGCTGCCCAGGAAGGACGGACCCTGCAGTTCTGCAGGGAGTATATCAGCTAGGGGAAATCCTGACAGTATTAACCTGCGAGAATATTGTGATCGACCTTGTGAACCAGTTATCAACTAGTATATGCTGTATACTACATGATAGACTTTTGTATTAAAAAACAATAAAAATAAATTAAAGCTATAGGTACATTGTAATCCTTGGTGTGATTGAAAAAAAAGTGTCCTAGATTGTATTATTAATTAAAATAATGATGAGCATATTGAACTGTTTTTCGTATTTATGCCTTATAAACTTGATATATTACACGATAAAATGCAACTGCAAGAATTATAAAAAAATAAATACTATTTGAGGGGCAAATCTCATTTGCTTTTCCTAAAACAAGAGTACTGCTCAAATCAGCTCAATAAATCATGTGTGTAGAAAAGCAAGAGCAGGATCTGTCCCCAAATGACTTTTTAGGATTTTTTTTTTTTAATGGGGCTTTGGTTAATGTACTATGTAATAATTTTATTTTATAAAATTACTGTACAATGTTGCCTTTTGGTTCATTTAAATATAATACCAAATAAATTTGAAAAATTACAGTGTCCTAAGTTTTAATGAAACAGTTATAATAATTTATTACTCCGTTGCTTTTCCTCTTTTTCTTTTCCAGGGACATCAAGATAGCCACGGGATGTGAGTGTCTCAGTGTTAGATAACTAAGCATCCTATCTAGTTCTTGGCAGAATTGCTAATGGATTTCTTACTTGTGAAATAATAAGATGGCAGAAGATAATGAAAAATGAGTTTGTTGGGTTTCTTTTAAAATCTTCTTTGCATTACGTTGTCTGGGCTTCTGGAAGATTAGCTCTTGACACTAATCGTAATATTTCATTTTATAGGTCATTTCATGTCTGTGTTATGCCATATCAACTGTTCTAACAAGGTCATGACTAATATTTTGGTATTTATTTCCCTTATGTGTTTATGCAACTACTGTCCCTTTTAAGTCAGTACTATAGATAACTATTTATAGTCACTTACCTATCAGCAAGCAATCAATTTGCTCAGGATCTCTGTGTGGATTTAATTTGCTTTTGACTTGTTAATTGCAAAACCAGGTTGTTTAAAATTCCAGGTGTTGCAACTGAAAGTAATCCAGCATCAGAGACTGCAAAGAGGAGCTGCAGAAAAGAAGACAGACATAAATAATGAACAATGACAGGAAAATATAGTAGTATAAGCTCCTGATTTCCTCGTCGCTACTGCATAAACACCTTTAATGCATTGCTTTAGCAAATCTGTTCAGGATGGGGACTGCTGAAAGTTAGGCACCTGGTGTACTGGGGAGGCAAGTTGGTGGAAATGTAGATGCTCACCTTTCAAATGCCAGGCTGCAGACGGGGTCCCCTTGGGATGGGCTCTGACCCCACAGTTTAGCGTTGTCATTATTTTGGGGGACTGCAGCATGGGCTCACATCAGTTTCAGGCTTTTGTACTCACCCAATCCAGAAGCTTACAAGCAAAATGCCCCCTGGGTTTTTGTGTTGTAGTGTGAGTCCAGGAGCAGAAACTTTCATAAAAATGCTAAGTGTGATCACGCTTGTGCCAAAAAATCCAAAGGGCTCTGGCACAGTGTTCCTTAGCCAAGAAGCTGTATATATAGGAAATATAGACATCATCTGGGTCATCACTGTGCTGGAAAGACCAGGCAGCTGCCAGGTTTCTGCAGTAACTGCTGGAAGAGCCACTGAATCTCAAGGTAGAAGAGGGATCCTACGTGTGATGCTGTGTCTGCAACAAAGACACAGCTCCACATAATCTGTGCTTCTTTGAACGTATTGCTCACAGCAATCAATTGTACCGGTTGAATAAATTCTTTATTTCAGATATAGCTTTGATGAATGGCTCTGCCTGAAACACAAAAGAGTCACAAGCAAAATATTGGATCTCTGGGCCATATTCTGCCCTCTGAGATGTTCCTGTGACTCCATCCCATTCAATCTGCACACGGAAGAGGAGCGAGTAGCCTGTAGCCTGCCGAATTGTGTGCAGCACGGTCCTATTTAAAAGAAAGGTCAGTTGTGTTGGCGTGCACTTTGGGAAAAGGCAAGCATCTGTGGGAGTAATTATAAAGATGAGATATTTCCTTTCATCTAATTTTTACTTTGTTATCTTTTCAGGAAAGAGCAATATATCTTGTAAAGTGCTGCTCTGCTAGTAATTCCTCCAGCAAGCTTCACTTCACATGACTTCAGAGACCACATACCATTCAATCTCTTGCTGTTACATAAATCTTCACAGACCGCTTAGAAACTGGAGCAAAATCTTCAAAGGAGGAAGAAGCGAGCTGCCAGCAGCCAAGCTCCTCCCATAAGTAAGTTCCTTTTGGTTTTATGTAATTCTTGTTAATAGCACAAACTATGTCTACAAGAGCCACATGGCTCTGCCAAAACCAGTACTTAATTCTGTATAGAGTTGAGGAAATGGTGGGAAAAGAGTGTTCAGAGACGTGGTTGCTGCTGAGGATGGAGGCTTTTAGAAATGAAGAGCAGCTTCTGCCCAATTATCCATCCCCAGGCCTGTTTCTCCCTGCCCTCCTGGATCTGTGGATTTGGGGATGTTCCTCTGATGCACTAAGCAGAAATAGTGTCCCGATACATGCTTCAGACTCAGATCCTGTGCTTCCTCAAAGTTAACCAGATTCCCTCAGTAAATATGGGGAATTTTTTGCCGGATAATTTTCTGATGCTTTGGCCTCAGTTAAAGCCCCCCTCAAGGTCCAAGCTCTCCTTGTCCCACTGGTGGGGCTGGCAGCCCAAAGCAGATACAGAACTGCAATTCGGTGCTTCTTCTCACCGATCCCCAAAACATCACGAGATTCTGGGAATCCCAAAGTTATGTCTCCTATTTGCTTTAATGTTGAGCGTTGTGGAAATTGCATTTCTACACCTGGCTGCAACCAGAGGATTGAAAATCGATTTAATGTATTGAAAATACTAATAAATGTGTGAAAACACTTAGGAAAGATGTATTTCTGATTGCTGATGGTTTTAAAAAATAAAGCCAAACGTTGTTATTCACAATAAAATTACTGTTCTCCATGCTTATTTTGAGCCCATGCAATGTGTGCTGCCTGCATGTTGTCCCCACCACGCCCCAGGGCTCCATCCCATGTCCACCTGGGCCACATGCAGACATCTCCGTTGTGTGAGTGGAAGGGCAGAAAAGAGGGAATTACCTATGGTGAAACAGCCCAGTTTGGGAGAGGGACAGGAGAAATGTGAATTATTCCGCCCAGCCCTAGAAACAATGGGGAGTTTGCTTGCTGCTGCATAGCTTTGCTGTAAACTCTGCTTTAGTGACAGACAAATCTCTGCCTGCACTGAAAAATTCCCAATCTGCCATCCTATTGGGCTGACACTGCCTACAATAAAACAAATCTTTGTTGTTCTGAGTGTTTTTCCCCACATAATGGTGAGGGGAGAGGGGAGGACCAAGGAGGTTGAGTCATTTGTCTTCTTCTTTGTCTTGGTAATGAAATATTGCTGCTGAACTTTACCCTGCCTTTCCTGTTACTATTTTTTTTATTTTTTTATTTTATTTTATTTTTTTGCAATGGCTAACATTTAAGAGGCTCATAAAATTGCATTACCAAAATTTATGACTGTACAGCAAATGTGTGCAAGTGCATTAATTCTCTTCAAGGCCAGTGTCTTGTAGCTGCAAAATTAATGTTATGGTGTGATTTCTAGTATGGCTAATTGCTGTTCAGTAAAGCAGAACTCATGGTTTTTCTCACCTTATGGCACTGAATTCCTTGGAACAGCCTTTCCCTGAGGAGTTTGTCAGGTAAGTGTTAATGAAGGATACATGCACAAGACCCGAGTATGTATTTTTATACATTTTTAATGCAATTAAAGACTTGAAAACCTTGGTCTTGTGAGCTTGTTTGGTTGGGTTTGAGCTCCTTTGGATGGCATTTAGTTCAAAGGTTCAAAAGCAGACATCTCTGAATGCAGGAGGATAAAAACAGGCCTCTTAACCATGGCTCTGGTCTGGAGAGGCTGAGCTGGGTGCTGGCTGTTTGGAAGTGAGTGAAAAATAACAGTTCAGTAAAAGTCTGGATTACTTGAAATTACCTACACCTAGCCTTACGTTTTCTTACTAAGCAGAAAAAGTCACTTCCTGCTAGAAGACTGGATTAATATTTGTAGCCTTACCAATTGAAATAGATGTGCTAATCTAGTATTCCAAGTTGAAGACAGGTGTAGTAAAACAAATAACAAATGATGAGTGCTTGCTTGTGTGCTGGTCAAAGAGAGCAGTTTGGGGGAACAGTCTCAGGGTACAGAGACGGGAATTCAAAGGGGGTCCAACACTGCTTGCCGTCTTCTTCAAAGCTTTGTCTGACAGCCAGAAGAAAGCTCCGTGCTCCTTGTCTTGGTCCAGTGGGCAGGTGGTTTAAAGCATGTGCAAGATCATTGCGGTTACAAGCACAACCCTGACCACTGGGGACTCAAAGAGAAAGTACGAAGCGTCGAGCTACTGAGATGCACTGGAACTCAAGGGCAGGGTGGTGAAGTCCAAATTATGCTGTGTGTGGTCCCAGAAAATGGCCTCCAACTACAGTAGACCCTGTGCTTGTGCTAAATGATTATTGGGCAAAGTGGTCAGCCATGGCAGCCTGCAAAGATCTGATCGTGGACAAAAAATAACTGCTTGGGTATTGGAGCATCCGTGCTATCTTAGCCTCCAGGAGCCTTGTTTGGGTCAGTGGCATTTGCGTTCTCTCTACTGGAGGACACAAGCTGACAAAAGTAAGGCATCCCTGGGACAGAAAGACCAGTGGGGGGGGAAGATAATCTGATGTGAAAGCTCTTGACGCAGTACCGTATGTCTTGCATGTTTTGGAACAAGTCGCTTGATCTCTGCGTGCTTTAGTTTCGTGCCAGTTACACCCCACGTGTCTCTTCAGGCTCCTTCTTGGAACTGAGATTTTCCCTTGCCATGTGTTTGTGAAGTGCCCAGGAAAGCAGGGGCCAGATAGAGACTGAAATATCTCACAAGCATTGTCTTAATGCTTATAATGGCATTAGCATTATCATAAATAGTTACAGCCAAATTAGTCATCAGTGGGGTAGCTCTGGTGGTAAGCAGCGATCCAGCACCTGGGGGATATCACGCTCTGCCTGTCAAAGTGTTTTGGTGATGAATGTCGCAGGGAAAGCTTTTGGGGAAGGAACGTAGGGGAGAGGAGAGCAGGGGAAGCGCAGCGCTCCGCTGGGATGGCAGCACAGGGACAGCGGGATTAGCGCTGCTGGAGCTGGGCAGACAGCGAGCATCTGCTCGGGGCCACCCGGATCAGAGCACAGCGGGAACGAGAAATTCTTGGACTGGTTATCAAGGAATCAGGAAACTCCAGGATACTGTACTCATGGGGGATTTTTACTACCCAGACATCTGCTGGGTAACAAATGCAGCTAATCACGGCGATAATGTACAGCACTAATTCACTATAAATTCTCTCCCATATGTTTAGAATTGTATTTACAGTAGGGAGGGAGTGATAGTTGTTCATGAATCAAGGTGAACTGAGTAGCTGGTGCAGAGTTAGCTGTGTATTGTGGAAAATAATGACAGGCTGGAACAGAATCCCTCTGAAAGCACGGCTGTATTTCAGGTATTCTAAGAGAAAAATGTTTCTGTAATTACTGATTACTTTAAAATGTACTGATCAAACTTCTAATTTCTCCAAAACCTCTGCTCACCTTGAAGCACGAGTTCACGAGGGGGAGCTGATGAATTACCTGTCAGACTAAATACGCCTCCTCCAAATCAGTTCTGCAGATCGGGAGGTTGAGAAGGGTTAAAAAACAACAACAACAAAAGAACAGAGATAATGGCTGCTCAGCTCACCAGTAGCAAGTGAGAGTATGTGGTTTTGTTGATATACTTCCGTGTCCTTCCTTCAGTTGCAGGCAATCATTTCACCACCTAACTCCCTGTGGCCCCAGAGGAGCACAATGAGCTCAGGGATACCTAATACTGAGGTGGGTGGAGGCGTCCCAGCCCCGGAGCTCGGGGCTGAGCATGGCTGGTTACCATTGAGTCACGGTGCCTTTTCCTTCCCATGGGCGATTTCCCTGCTCCCCAGTTGTCTTGTCCCTGCTCTGCCTCATTGTTCGTGGGGGTGTTTTGGTAAGGATGCCATATGCGAGGCCCTGGGATTTGCATAATGGCATTACTGCTTATTCCTCAATTGCAATTGTGAATATGCAAATCTGCTGACACTGGTTACTGTAATTGCCCTGGCCAAGTTCATCCCCAGCTTGGAGCCATTTACTACTAACAAGGATTTTCCTTCTGGTTTCTCATTTCCAGCTGTGGGTAAGGGAGAAGACCCCTTGAACAGCTGCCTGAAACAAGGGGGGAGTGAAAAGCAAAGAGAGAGGGCTGCAAAACTCTGAGAAGAATAACATCTTTTTTAAAAGAGCTTGCAATACTTTTTCCCCTGTTATTTTCCTTGCAGGAGCTCATGTTCGTGCTGCTGGTGAGAGATGGATGGGTCAGATTACTCCATGCCACCCACTGCAGCAGCATTTTGTCCTTGCCATGGCTGTCCCCCATTTCTGCCTTCCCTGCCTGCTTCCTGCTGGAAATCTGCCTTCAAAGCAGAAGGGCTGAGATAACAACCGACCGCTATGAACACGGCTGTCTGTTCACAGGTGGTCCAGTGGGTCACTGAGAGGCAGGCAAGGAGTCCAGCAGAGGATTATCTCACTGGGAGAACGGGGAAAGCATCCTGAGCATGGGGGGTTTAGGGTCACCTGTCCCAAGTTGGTTGTTGTTTGGGACAAAAGAAGGATCGATGAACCGTGGAGTATTTTAACATGTCTAGAGCAGGAGCTCTTCTCATTAAAACATAAACTGATGAATCTTTTCCACTTCTAGTACCAATATTTTTCTCACAGTGTTTTGAGTACTGTTATTTTTTCCTGTGCCTTTTCAAATAAGTAAAGAGAAAACGAGAGCAATTGCTTTATTTTCTGGAAGAAATAGGTAAAACAGGAAAATCGATGCCTTGTAATTCTACCTGAGCAAGGCTGAAATGCTGGTGTCCAGCTTCCCAGGACTTCTGAAGAGGCAGTATTTCACTGAAAACACCCTACAGGACTGGCATTCAGTAAGAAGAACTGTCCTGAGATCCAGCTACCTTTGAAGGCATCACGCACCCCTTGACTCCCGCAGCAGCAGGACCAGGCCCTGTAGACTTTCTCCCAGGGAATTTTCTAGTCCAGTTCTCCCCTCAGGCACATGCTCATGGTGTGAAAACACCGAAGGCTGCAGTGGGTTAGATCTGTGTCGTCCCACCAAGACCTTGCTGTCACTCTCACTGGTGAACTGATGCTGCTGGTGGAATAACCTGGACTTCCCAAATTAACAGAGCAGGCCAGGCTCTGCAGGAACGTTCTTTCTTCATTTAGCCTAATATTAAGTGAAGTATCATTTCAATTAAAACTAACACTGAAGTTGGTTTATAATCAAATGTATTATTTAAAAGCTCTGGAAGGTCATTGTACTATTTCCTTACAGATTCACCTGCTAATGCTCTGCATTCTCACAGCACCCAGGGTCACCCATATTCTTCTTTTCCCTTCCTCCACAGACCTGCTATCACAGTTATTTTACATCCGAGTTAGTACCAAGGCTGTGAGAATGTCACAGCAACGCAGGTCAAGCGTGTGAGGAGTGGGTATCTTGACAGATTTGAAAGCAACACTTTAGCCTCTGCATGGGGACATGTCTGATGCCATTATGTGTTAATGGATATGATTTATTTCAGAGGGAAGAAAAAGGAGAAAACCCAGGCAAATGCAGAACCAATGATGTATGGGAAACAACAGTGTTTGGAGTATAAATACAGACAAGCAGCATATTTGTTGCTGATGGTGCTATGATGTTCCCTCAGATAATAAAACCATTTTGTAACCATTTATCTGTGTCATGAGCTTGCACACATTTTGTCTCAAAGTTTTTCATTTCTAATGAGCCTTTCGGTCCTGAATATTTTTTCTCAGATCAACAAAAATGGTTTGACATCTTTTTGTAAAAGCCTTCAGTTTAATGTATTAGTACGTCCTGTTCCCACATCAGTTTCTTCCGTTCTCTGAATCTCCTCTAGCGCTCCTTTATCAGCCAGATATAGGTGAAATACCTGGAAATAAAGATGTATGTTGTTGCTGCAGATAATGTTCCTAGTGTTCCTGAGCTCTGCTTTCATGCCATACCTGGCAAGAGCTTGTCATGCTCCTTTTCTGGAAGATTAACATGAACTGAAACACTTGGAAAGCAATTGGTCCCCACATGGTTTTTGACTCTTTCAGTGACTAATCTTGTAAGGGTTGTTCACCTTGCTTCCACTGCAAGAATTTTTGCTGTACCATAAAAATAATGAAAAAATAACTGGAGAACTAGATTTTCATCTTATTCTATGAATGAAGCAGTACATAAGAATTATTTTTCATTATGTACAAATGAGCTATGTCTTTTTTTAGGTGAATTGTCATCACGGAAGGGAAAGAACATTCTGGGAACTGAAGCGTGGTGGTCAGGGCAAGTAAAGGACAACAGCATTGCTTGTACTGTTTTCTCATCATGTATCTCTATAATCTGTAAGAACTCCTCCAAAAACCTTTATAAATAAGAAGGCTAATCTAGTGTGCAGTTTTATTCAGTGTTTCTTACCTTCTGGGACCAATGTGAAGAGGTGAGGTTATGATGTTGATGCCTGTCAGAAGCTGAGTTCGTATCACTAAGACTCTTCAAGCATATAAAGTGCCACAGCCATAGGAATCAATTTTTATATCTCAGAAATTGTGCAAATAAAATGTAACCACTCAGAAATGCTGCAAACAAGTGACATGCTGCTGCTTTTGTGTTGTGGAGCAACACGGCAATGTGGAAGCAAGAGCAAGTCCAGTAAAGGACAGGACTTGCAGATGTCATCGCTTCATGACCAAAGTGTCCCACCCCAATTCAGACTCCTTGTAGTCAAAAATTATAGCTGCTGTGAGACTTGAAATATGTTAATCAAAAGAGATTTTCTTTTTTAAATGTGAGCTTTCCCCTCACATTATGTCTATGAAGTTGTCCAGGTTTCCCATCTTTTGTTTTATTCACATTTCCCCCAACAATATTGGGTTATCTTTTCACCCCTTTTCAGTTTGCCAGAGGTTGTAACTGGTAGAAGTGAATAAAATTCTTCAGGGTTAAGTTCTGCTGCACTGCTCTGTTTTACTTAAATACATGATCAAAATACAATGCACCTTCTGAGGAACATTTTAAAACGTGAGCAAAATCTGGCAACTTGTTGCATGTCCTCAATGCTTCAAGTCTTACCCAGACACTTTGATCACAGCCTCCTTCGACACTTTTCATGTTGCTTACAAAGTTACTCTATGTAAAAACGTAGTGTATAATTTACTTTTAGCAAGAAAACACAGATTTATGATGAAGGCGGGAGATGGCCGGTCTCTGGGTTTGAGTCATGCACAGATCCTGAGCAATCTCTGTGCAGCTGCTGTGGAGGGGACTTGCCAAGTGACTGACAGCAGGGACACACCACAACACATCACGGCACCAGTCACCAGCTATAATGAAGTGGAAAGGTGACTTTCTGCAGTCAGGTTTCATTAGTTCAGATTTGGAGACGAACTTTCCTCAAAATTGTATGGCATCCCTGGTGTCTCTGCACTGATCCTCTCACCCGCCCTGTCTGCTCACCTATTTTCTGAGGCGTCTGGAAGCTCCTATGGACCAGGAGCCGTATCCTGAATTGGGGCAGGCTTCTCCAGAGAAGCCATGGAGGTTACTGATGCAGTTCAGCCTTTACTGAGATTTAGTCCTAAAGAGACTGTTCCCACCACAGCTGAACCGCAGGTAGTGCCGGGTTGCTCTTCTGTAACTGCAGTGCTACGCTGCTGTATTGCAAGAAGAAAAGTGGAGGATGACTTTTGCATTTGAAGCAGTATCAGGGGCATGAGTCAGACAGCATGCGGCTACCCTGGCTGGAGAAGGGCCAGGGGAGAGGGTCTGCGTCTCCCCTTCTGCACCTTGATTTTCAGAGATTGCATGGAATGCATTGAAATTAAGGAAGCAAACTTCCTTTCTATCTGGACATCTCCATCATGCCCGCATCAGCCACAAATAACTCATCAATATGGTTTACACTGTGCTGCCCTCGAAGGCTCAGCTTGCCAGCCCAAACGAAGGAGCAGCGGGAGGCGAGGAGCCGTCCCCATTCATTCAGGTGAGTTGTGAAGTAGGCCACAAAAATGCTTTTTTTCCAACACAGGCAAAATAGGCTGTTCAGACAAATAATTTCTGCCTGTGACTCTTCCTCTTACAACAGAAACCATGGCCCTAATCCAGTAGAGCACTTTAGTATGTGCTTAACTGGAAATTTGTGAGTGGCCCTGCTGTTTTCAGGGGATCAGCTCTCCTGCTTAAAGTTAAATATGAGGGGTGGGGGACAGCAGGTGGGTGGATGAACGGCACGATTGCCTGGGGGCCCTGCCTTATTATCTACGATTATACAGGCTTAGCATTTGGCTGGATCCAGGCCCATTTGAACAAAGAAGCAGGATTAGCTGGCACGCAAATAGGGAGCAAAGCCAGAGGGTTCCAGCAGTGTCGAACACAACTTTGTTACTCTGACAGAATGTATAAAAGTGAATGAAAAGGCTGTATGATTGCTGTTGCCGTCCTGTTAATTAGGCTGAACTCATGGTTCATTAGTGCTATAATATGCTTCCATCTTAACAAAGCCCTGTTGGGTGTATGAAGCCACTTTACTATTAGTAAAGTGAACCCTTATCAGAAAGCCCCGTAATTCACTTCATAAGACGTCGTGACATATATTGTACTGAAATTGCACTGGAGAGACAGATTACTTGCTTAACACTTGCTTTGCCTAATGAACATCCTAAGATGTTTTCAAAACCAAGTTTTTTATTGTATTGGGAGCTCCTCTGACCTCATGCCTAATTACATTGTATAGTCCTATAGCAGGGTTTCAAGTGCTTAATAAATAACCCAAATTGAGCTGAGCTGCTTTTCCTCTTGCACATTCCCTCAGTGGCATTGTGAAAATACAGCTAAGCAATAAAATCCTTGTTTCTTGCTGTCATTGTGGGGAAGGGAGTTTTGCGTATAACCAGTGCGATATCGCTGCAGCAGGAATGCAGCAGAAGCACTGGCACAACCCACACTGCCACATTACCTTCTTGCAGTGATCAGAAAGCAATACTGATCAAGCAGCATAGCAAAAACTTGGCATAGAAATAAGAAATAAGATGTACTGGCTCATTCACTACCCCCAAGGAAATACTACACTCCCCTGACACTACCCCTTCGTAGGCAGAAGGTGCAGTTGTGGTGGTGTTAGGAGAGATGCTGAACTGGCAGTGGTTTTCCTGTGGACTCCCTCTGCAGGGAATACAGTTTGGATTAAATCAGAGCACAGGTCCACACTGACTTCTACTGGGGAGCTGACTTAAGCCAGCCCTGCCCTACTTGACATCACCACTTCTTCAGCAATGCTGGTAGGTTTCTCTGGCTGCCTTTGAAACCAAATTTGTGCAGACTAGAGTAAGTGAGAACTAGCGTTCCCCCCAAAGCCCAATGAGCTTTTGCTGACTTTAATTATTTGACCCATCCACCTAGTGTAGCATATGGTAGCACTCAACAGTGTGATCAGCACCATGGGAGTGACTGGTTGTGGGTGGAGAGAGAAAGAGCAAATGGGAGAGAGTGCATGTGGGGAGGAGGGACTGTAACATCTACCACCAAGCACAAAAGAAGGGAAGAACTTAGTGTCCTGCTCACAGAGGTATGAATTTGAGGCAGAATAACTTCCCAAGCTGTGTAACAGATTGCTAGGGACTGCTAGAGATGTGAGGCAGCTTGCGGTTTGTGCCCCAGTGACTGCCAGAACCACAGCCAAACTCAGCAACTCTCTCTGCTACAGGCTGAAGTTGAATGTCAGATTTTGGCTTTATCTCACTTCAGCAGGAGGAGTAGCACGGTGCTCCACCATCTCCCCAGAAGGTCCTCATTTGGTGGTTCCCTCCCGGGAGCCCCAGTGGCAGCACCGCTGCCTGCTGCTGCCGAAAGCAGCTGGGTCTGGCAGAGTGGGTCCTGCGTGGTGGAAAAAGCATCTCTGAACTGCTCGTCGACTGTTTGCTCTCCCAGCTCAAGCTGCTTACTTTGCCATCCAACTCCATGTTTGAAAGTCATTTCTAGGTGTAACCCTGCAAAATCCATGGATTTTATAACAGGGTGGCTGCAGTAACAAACAAGCACAGTGGGTGATGGGATCAGTCCCACGTTCCTGTACCAGCTGCTGCACGATTGTACAACCCCAATGAAATTAGCACCAGCAGCACCAACATGGGGGGGAGCAGAGCTCATTCACACCAAAACCGCTTTGCCACAGTGGTCCAAAATGAGCACTGTGATTTGAAATTTGTAACAACGACAATTGGGAACTAGTGGTGGTTTCACAGAAGGAATATTATGTACTGCCTAAATGTATTATTATTATTATTAATTATTATTATTATTATCTATTTATTTATTATTATCAATAAGTCTTACAGGCATGGAGAATGCTACAGTACAGTAAATTGGGAAGACCCTGAAATATTTTATTTCAAAATGGAATTATGCTTTTCTTGATGCCTTAGTGCCACCATCACCATAAGCCATGGCTCCTGAGTGTGGCCAGGTCAGTTTAAATCCAGAGCAGATCCCTTGCTATGTTTTGCCGTGCAGCTGTAGAGATGTTGAGCTGAAACAAAGTGAAGGGGCCAGTGGCAGGACAGGACAGGAATGGCTCTTTTGTTGGCAGAGCCAGCTTAAATCAGTTTAAAACAACCACAGAACTATGGTACGAGATAGGAAATTGCTGATGTTCTCTGCTGCTTATGCTGAAGGACTCACCTACAACTGTTTGGTAATTTACCCATCTGATTTCCTAGGTTCATTTTCATACAGGTTACATATCTAAGTGAAAGGGAATAAAGAAAACCAGTGTGTCAAATAGCAAGAACTTGTAACTGCCCATTTATGCTTGTGGTTTTTAGTATATGTGATCTGTAAGAGCACCTAATTCTCCATTCTCTTGTCTGGGCTTGTCAATGTGAATACAAAATAAATGGTCCATTATCAATGCAGTCCCACAGAAGTGACTACAACAGCAGTACAAGATGCAATCTACTTGCAAATGTCTAATCCATTTATACTGGGTTTCTTTGTTGTTGTTGTTGTTGTTGTGTTTTGTTTTTAAGATACCAGTCCTCGTGTGAAATAAATATTTTTTTGGAAGGAGGTGGTCAAAATGTAACATGTTGAGGAGCACAGGACCCCCTTCCCCCTTCCCTGTATTTGTGAACCATCTACAAGGATGGTGGTTGTCATGCATATGTATTTTGCTTCACCTGTCATATGCCTTAATTTACTACAGTGTTTTGCATCTGGGTCAGCTGTATTTTTATCAAGCATTAACATGCATAAGGGTTTGCCAGAGCTTCATAGAAATGCTCCTGAAAACTACATTCTTCCACCTCTTTATTGGAGCAGATTATATTGTGTTTGAACTGTGTTTGAACTGAAGGTACACTCATGTGAAAACTGTTATATTCATAACCCACACCTAAGCAATAACAAAGAGCTCAGTTAATGAAAATCAGTCAAAGGAAATCACTGCCCACCCCTTCCAAGATCAATTAGAGAGATTATTCCAGCATCCCTAATGCTGCCACACCGCTGTTTTACTGTGCAACTCCTCTTCCCTTTAGACGGCTGAGGCAGGGAGTCTGACAATAATGTGTGATAAACAGTGCTGGAAAAAAAAAAAAAAGCATTTATGGTGCTATTACCACCATAAATTCCTACAGCAAGGGATGATACTTGGACATTATAAATAGATAAGGTCTCCCTGGGAGTCACACATTCAAATGAGCACAAGAATGGAAGGTCTGGGGCCAAAAGCTGCTGCCCCAAAATGGATAGGAGTGTTTAAATGACATCTTCAGGCAAAGGCTGGAAAAGTCTTTCTCAGGGGTTGTACTGTCTTTGGAGGACAATTTGGTGTGGCAAGTTGTAATACTCAATAAGTCAAGGATAAGCTGGAAGATGACTGTTCCTCCAAACAGAGACGAAAACATCCTTTCTGGCAGCACATCGGTAAAATTGGATGCCCTAAGACCACAAGAAGTGGAGTAGCCACCGGAGAAGAAATACAACGCATAGAGAGGGGAATCAAACATTTTGTTCTGTGACTATAAGCACAGCAGTGCAAGTGAACCTACAGCTGCTGGGACATGATGATGCTCCACTGGCTGCCCAAGACATACAGCAACTTATGCCAGCTGAGAGTCTGGCTTTGTTGTGGACATCCCAGTTTCCAAATGGGTTGTCCTCTTCCCCTTTTTCCTCTTGTCTTACATCTCAACAACAAGGAGTGTCTATCAGGGATTTATTTTTCCCACTGCATCAGAAGGTAGGCTTGAGCTTTAACGAAGCAGAGCTGAACACTAGAGTTTCTTAATAATTGGCAGAGGTCTTCAAATCTGAGACTAGTATTTATCGATAATGAGAAACTGTCAGAAACACTTTGAATATTTGTCTAATAGTAATTGGTCTGCCAATTTTTTAACAATGTGAAAAATTAGCATTGCCAAAACATTATTTTTTGTTGCAAAAATGCACCAATCCTTGAACCAGCGTTAAAGACTATAATTCATTGACTTGCACAAATGAAAAATGTTCATAATCATTTTGGTAAATATTTCATTTAGTGTAAATACAGATTCATTTTATACTGCAAACATATGCTAAGGCATGTAAGATTTATTTCAAACAGTTCACAGCACAAAGAGCTTCTGCATTTTTCAAGTGAGTCTTCCTTCTGCCAGCATCTGGAAGCTAAAGGGGAAGAGGGCTGACCTTTTCCTCCAGTGGTCATGACTAATTCACTGAATAACCACTTTTTGCTCATTACAGCCTTGTTTTAATATGCAATGTGATTCACATACAACACTACTAAGGGAAAAATGCCCCAACACGAATAGCTAGGGACAGAGAATGGAAATGCTAATCTAAGTACCCCTATGTTTAAATAAGAGGATTTGTGGAGCGCAGCAGGAAGAAGCGAGGCATCAGTTCCCTTTGAGCTAAAACCTCCCTCCTTGCTCTCTGGAAGTACAATTCATCAGCATAGCACATTAAGATGCATTAGTTTGGCCATGTTAATTCCTCCGAAATATGTTTCAACCCATTGTGTTTCCAAAATCACAGAACGGTTGATTTAGCTTTACGTGCTTATGCGTTGTTGGCAAGATATGACATTTCGTATTTGCCTTTGTAATATTCACTAATCACACACTTCAATTTTCTTGTCTGAGCTGTTAATAAAAGCTTATGAACTTCTGACTTCTGATTACAATCAGGAAATGTCTTTTTTTACACAGAAGGTGCTTGCTTTTGTCACGCCAGAAGACGGGGAAACTTCCACTAATTCCCTCCATTGATAATTTTTATCTTGGCTTTTCTTGCTGCTTGTGGCCGCCTTCATCAAAGCGTGTTAGACCACGTCTGCTTGCAGAACGTTAACGGGTGCTCCATGCTTTGCTGGAGTAGCTACTGGAAATGGCATTTAACATCTTCATCGCTGTCCACAGCAATGGGGTTTATAACTGAACAGGATGCAGCAATTATGGGCAGTGGGCAGTGGGACTGCCCTGTGCCAGCAGTTCGTGGCCCTCTTCAACATGTTGCATCTGTCTGCACACACTTTCTTCTCCTTCCCTAAGAGTGTGAATCTTTCTGTTGTTCTTCCTTACAGTTACAAGGAGACGTGGCTTGTGCTCTAAGTCACTCCTCTGATTGTTCCAAATCAGCCAGCTACAGAAATAACCAAAAAAGTGTCATTTCTCATATGATAAATAGTGCGTCCTGGAACGGGGCTGGATGTGAAGACTTGCAAGTAAGGTGACCCAGGCTCGCTGCCTATCAAAGTCACACTCCCTGGTAGGCTGCCAACGGATTTCAGAAATAATCTAAAAGAAGAGTGAAAGCTCAGCCTGCACCTGAGATTGTCAAAAGCATTGTTAACAGCAAAGCCGACAACTCACTTTGTCTTGGAAATTCACTGGTGAGGGTTTCACATCTTGTTGGAGTCCCTTCAGTCTCTCAGAGAAATAAATATAGATGTGCAGAAGAGCACAGAATTGCTTCAGCAGAGTCTGAAACCACATGGAGCCCCCAGCATGAGGTGGTCCTTTCTGAGGTTTGCGGACTTCTGTGCATGTAATGATGGCTGCAGTGAAAGGAGAGTGCCTGGAAAGCAATCAGCAGTGATCCAAGCAGCAGTGATCCAACGAGCCAGGCTAGTCCTAGAGAAGTTAGACCAGGTGAGATCGCAATGTTATGTTTCAGATGTGGAGGGATGGGGAGAAGAACCACTATTAAGTGGGAAAATAATGAGCCTGTGCAGCAGAAATATTTCATTCAGGGAGGGTATTGCAGGGTTTGCTAGCCTGTGAATGGATAACTTGCTGCTCTTTTATTAATCCTGGGTGTGGAAATGGCAGGGTGAATATACGGTTAATTCTCAGTAAACACTCACAGTGAAAGTCTGGTATTCCAGCTGGGTCAGAAGCAGCCAAAAACAGTGAGAGAGCCACTGAGCTGGCAGGCTTCACCCTGTGCCAGGCCAGTTTCTGATGAGCCCAGCTGGACACAGCCTCCTGAAGGACCCAGCAGCATCTCCTGCAAAACTAGATGGGTAACAGGAACTGCCCAAGAGATGCCAAAACACTCAGGGATGTTAAGGACTTTAAGTTGGGGATTCATAACAATAGATCAAAACTTATCTCTGCAGTGCCAGAAATATTGGGAAACCTGAAACTGCAGGCAACTCCCTTGGGTTTGCTCTCTCTCTTATAAATTCTGACCTTTGACTCATCTGCCCAGACACTGTTTGGATTTTTACATTGGTTTACCTCGTAATTGGATGAAGCTCAGCAGTTTTGGCCGAGTCTCCGGGTTCAATCAAATCTTCATAGATATATGAACTCAGAAACTTAGCATGAAGCACCTACTGGGAATTCACATCACAGCCCCAAACGCAATAAAGCATTCTCAGGAGCAGTGTTGAATTGGCACCTCGTACAGCTGCCCATAGGGAACTTAAACATCATCTGGTCCTTCGGCTGTGATGCAGCTCCTGCATCCCTGTCCCTGTTTCTAGCATTTTGGCAGTCTGTGTCTCTGCAGCAGTTGCTTCCTGCTCTGGCTGCTCTGCAAAGTTCCTTAGATGTGCTGGTGTGCTGATGGGTTGTACAGAGGCATTCTGCTGCCTCTTGCATCAGAACTTGCTCTCGTCTGAAAAGGCTACATGAGTAGACTTATATTCACGTATATAACTTAACTGTTCTCAGACACTTATTTTTCTGCTGTAATATGTGCAAGAAACACAGCAGGATGTGTGACCCCCCAAAAGTCTCCTGCCTCCAATTTTCTATAGCATACTTTCTGTGTCTCAGGCAAATCTGCCCTAGTTTTGCTCTGTCTTTGATTTCTGTATGGCTTACTTATGGGTGTGGGTCATCTGAAGACTCATGGTAAAGGAAAAATATGAAAATAAGGTAAATTGCTCAGGTTTGTTATTGAGTTTTTGAGAACCATGCCACATTGGCTGTAGTTTGTCAGTAAGCAATTGACATAGAAGTTGCACTGTTTGTTATTTGGATGTTCCTATAGAAGCCCTCAGTCATCTCTTTTTTTTTTTTTTTTTTTTTTTTTTACAGAAATTGAAAAATATCTCTGGGTCAAATATTGCTTTCACACTTGGACTCTGTTATGGTGATAAAGAGTTTCAATATTTGCATTACTTGCTTGCAGCTAATGCTACGCCCCTGGAGGTTCTCTGAGTAGGAAGAACACTTTCTGTACAGGAGCAATATGTGTGGAAAAGATAAGATTTGCAATTGCATATTAAAAAAAAAAAGGGGGGGGGGGGGGGAACAACACATAGGTCAACTGAGCAGCTGGTCTCAGTCCTGTTTCCAGTGAGCTTCCTTGTGGCCAGGCTCAGCTCAGAGAGTTTATGGAAGCATAGCACCATTTATGGCACTGGTGAGTGAACTGTTATTGAACAATTGTTAGGAAATAGCCTACGTGAGAGACAGGAGGCATAGGAAAAGCTTTGGAAGGTTATTTAGTACAGTGAGATTTTTTTTCTGAGTTCACCTTTTCACTTGGTTTCTGTGACCAAAATAAAATATTTTGCAGCTAGTGTTCTTTTTTTTTTTTTCCTTTTTTTTTTTTCTTTTTTTTCCCCTGAAAGTTTTAGATGAGTCACTGGATTTTATTTTGGAAAACTACATTAAGAAGTTGTTACCGCTCTGTTCTCATCCTTATTTTTCATGCCTGGGGCCACGCAGTTCAGGAGATGAGCAATGGGCAGTGACCCAGAACCCCGCAGCCTCTCCCACGTGAGCACGGGAGGTGCTGCAGGGGCTGCGACCTTGGGAAGGCAGAGGTGAGATCTCCTTGCTCTCAGGTTTGGGATAGCTGTGCCTGCTATTTGGATGACTCCATCCTGAAATTGCTATTTCACGCGTCATTGGTCAGACTGCAAAGGCAAAAGGGTTAATAGACTTAGAGGGGTTTTCTGCGAAGTAACTTCTGGACTTCTGAATCACCAGGGCATCCCCACAAGCTGAGCTGCAGAGCTGCAGAGGACAGAGGTGGCTGAGCTGCCCGTGGCTCTGCTTAGCACCGCAGTTCTTAATGCAAAAGCCCGATAAATACTTGAGACTGTGCGTGGTGATACGAGTTTAGCTGAAGTTTCCCATTCACCTTGCGTATTGTAATTTTCCAATTACTCATGAAAAAGAAGTAGAAAGCAGAGGTCCAGCTCTTTTAAAGGGTGTCTGAAATTCGTGACATCCAAGGTTGCTGGGGGACAGATTTATGTGTTTTCATCGTATGCCCCATTTCTCTTGTGCTGTTCCTCGGCCAGCTCATTTTCCGAGATCATTCTGATTTAGGATATAGATTGTGCCTTCCCCTCCCAGTCACTCCCCTGCTGACAGTGACATGCTTTTTGAGAGAATACCTGGGAACACAAATCCATCAGGAATTTCAATGAGAGTGGTTTGTTTGAAAACAGCAGCTCTGAGTTTTGTACATCTGCCTCCCGATGGATGCACATTTCCCTATGGCAATGCTTCTCTGGAAGGATGGTCCTGAGCTGCCCTGCCAGGATGCTGGCAGCCTTCATCTTATGCAGGAGCAAAACATAGGGTACGTAAGAAATTTTCTAGCAAAAGAGTATTTATTGAGGGTAGTTCTGAGGACAGTCACTCTGAACTCAAGCACCTAAACTCTCCCCACTTGAGCTCTCAAACCCTTTAGTTGGTCTGACCTTCAGAATAAGAAGGGAAGAGAAATGTGTTGAGACCCCTGCCAGACACCGTGCTCATCCTCCACACTGACCTGAGAAACAAAGTATCTTATGGAGAACTTCTGCCCTAATTCATTTTTGGTTAATGGGTAAAAAGAGCTGGCACAGCTTGAAAAGTGCAGCGCGTGTAGTTTAGGAAAGTCTCAAATTGCAGTGGGAAGAGTTAAACTGCGCTTAGTTAGTCTTGTTAATCTGATTTATTAGTAGCAAAGACACTCCCAGCAAAACAGCAATCCCTTAGATTTTTGTAAGAGATCTGACAACTGTTTTGCAGAGGCATATGATAACATTTAAGAATATTAAAAAAGCATATATAATTGCCTCCTAAGAGAGGCATTTGTGCAAGAGAGTAGAAAGTGGCAGATTTGATGAATAACAGTAGAGAAAAGCTGAACTCTCAGAAATGATATTATGAAAGTGATGCCTAAAGAATATTTTCACAGTGGCAAAACCTTACATAAATATTTAGGGAGTACATAACTTGTTTTCCCACTCAAAGACGGCATTTCTGCAGCAATAGATGTACAGATCTCTCCCTTGAGTAGCAAGTATTGGACCCTGCCCACAAATTTCTGTGCCTTAGAATTCAGTTGGCAGGGAAATAGATCAGATATTAATATCAAAGATAGGGGAAATACTTGGACATCGTATTTTTTTTTTTAAGTCTACTTTCCCGAAACTTAATTTGACATTAAATAATGTTCTGCTCAGGGTACCAAAAAATGTAACTTCTATGTCCTTGAGGTTCAATACCTGGGAAATTTGTCTGGGGTGGGAAGAAACAAAGCCTTATTGCGGTGTCTCCCTGGGATGCAGCTGCTGTACTCTGGCCTGCTGCAGTCTCATTCCAGGGCACCGAGCAGTGCTGGACAGGCAGGATTTAGAAATGTTGTTGTAGAGCACTGGAGGATGTGCAGCATGTCCCGGCACAGCCAAACCCAACAAGTCATTGCCAAGTACTTTTATCCTCAAGTGTCAAATTCTATTTTGACTCTTTTGTTTTTTTTTCATAGTTTTTTCTTTTTAAATCATGGCCTGGGTGCTCTTACACTGAGTCGGGGCAGCTGAGCAGGCTGGGGGAGTGGGGTAACTGCCTGAACATCAGCACAGCATCTTTCTTGCAGTGTCCTGGTGCTCCTCTCACTTAGCTTTGGCAACAGCATCAGGAAAAAGGAGAAGGAAGACAAGGGAAGCATGACTGAGTGCCTGCCAGAAAGATACCAAGTAAGAAAGGGCAATTTTTTTATGTCACCGCTTTGCAGAGGAAAGTCACCTTTCCCAGCAGCTTTTGAGACAGGGAGGAGAATTCATGAAAGAGCTTTGAGATAGTTTTTGGCCTTGCACCTGCTCAGGGCAACCATGGATAAGAGCAAACCATCCTTCCCCATCTCTTTATTTTTGGAGACATGCACAGGGTTCACCTGTGAGGTGAAGGCCGGCAATAGGAGGCGAGGAAGTCACAGGTGGCTGTTGCAAAACATCTGCTGCCTCAGCCCACGGGGAATTTTTGCAAAAAATCAGCATTGCACCTGTAAGGCAACCCTGGCCGCAGGAATGCATCTGGAGAAGCACAGCCATGCACACTGCATCTAGTTAATTGTTTTAACTGGCCAGAGAAAAACACTTTTATAACATAAGACATGTCTGAAGGGAAGCAGATGTGGAGGTCTTCTCCATTGGGTTCTGCCCTGGGACGGAGCGGAGTGAGCAGCACCCTTGGTGCAGTCTGGGTCTGCAGTCAAAGTCCCCTTTTAGCTCTGGATACCGAGGCTACTGTTCTGGTATAATTGAACTTACGTTCTTTCCTATCACAGGACAAAAATAAATAGAGGCTGGAAGGTGTTTAGGCCTGATGGCATCAGGAGTCCCTTGAGGCACTATTGTAGGGTGAACTTAGCTATTGAAGGGATCAAGCGTCACCTGAAATAGGAGATGCCAGAGGCTCTTCCTTCTGTCTGTCCAAAAGGAGGTCTGTGCAGTTAACTTCCTACACCTGACATCAGATCCTTTTTTTTTCCCCCACACTTAATATATGCACTTTCTCACCCATTAACTTTCAGAACCTGCTTAATGCTGTGGGTCTGGTGCACGCTAATTCTTCACAGACCTTGAAGCTAAATAGACTACTCCGTCAGTGCCATGTGAGGCTGTTAGAAAGATGGATGCAGTAAAGCCCTGTAGCACCTATACACTGAGCAGCTGTGGCTGTCGAGTCACTTTTTCAGGAGGCAGCAGGGCCACGTAGGTGGAAACCCACGCACGTGGAAGCCAAGAGCCCTGTGGGGCCCCTGTGGGCCATGATCATTTCCAGCCTGTTCTGAGCCTGAGGGAGCTGGAGCTGGCTGAGATGAGGCCAGTTGCTCTTGACAGTGCTTTGAATGTCCTGAGTTTAAGAAACAAGTGAAACTAAGATTTAGTTATTGCTTTGAAGACCTATAAGGAGGGAAAAAAAAAAAAAAAAAAAAAGATGGTAAAGATAAGTTATCAAATCTCCAGAATCCGATCTAATAACACCACCTTCTTCTTCAGCTTCTCTCATGGGTTAATATTTTTGTACCAAGTTAAAACCGTGCAGTTCAGACAGTATAATCTAAAAGTCATTACAGAAGAGGATAATTCCAACTTCCAACCTATTATTTAAAAAAAGAAGTCCTACAGGGAGTTAATCATACTGAGCTAATAGTTTTCATTATCACTGATACGAGCATAAGACTTTGCAAAGTTCTCTGAAGAGCAGCTCAGTGGTACGGTGCCATCAGCTTTTACGGTTTCAGGTTGCTTGTTGTAGCCCATGTGAATATGCTCTCAGTACATCTTGGCTCCTTGGTGATGCAATAGTTGCTTTATCTGTTCCTTCCTCCAGCAGCAGAGTGCTCTTCCAGGAATTGCCATAATGAGGAAACCTCAAAAGATCACCCGGAGAGGGAATTTCCAGGATTCTATAAAAATTTAGGGGGGTTCTGCAGAAATGGTTTGAAAAAAACCTAGAGAATTGGGCTCTTTCTGTGGGGAGCTTTAAGCATCCAAAATATTTCTCCTGTGGCACTGTACATCTGTTGAACTCTTCTGAGTGATTTCCAGAAAAGCATATTTTTTCCTCTTGAGACCCTGAAATTCTGCACTTTTCCACACAAAAGGAAACAGGAATATTTGTTTCATAATTACCTTGGCCCTTTCTGATTCAAGTTTCTCTGAGTCCTGGACTTGGTTGCAGGAGGCTCTGTTCAGCTGGTGCATTTTATTTCTGTGAATAAAACAGCTCCAAGCACCACTGTACCAGAATCACTGCAGAGCACCAGTACACAAAGCAGCACTACCTCTCAGCGCTCACTACCCAAAACCACTCTCAGAGTACTACTTAAATTATCTTTCCCACTAAAGCCTGGAGAATTCAGACTTTGTGAAATGGTTAATCCCATGCCACTGGGGCTGCAAATCCCATAGGGTTGAGACTTGTGCAAGGAAACACGGATGCCCAGCAGCAGGAGTTCTTGGGGCTGCAGAACGCAAGTGGTCAGACTGCATCCTCACCAAGACCAGCCCTGCCAGATCAGGGTTGATAGCTAAATCAGATTTTGGTTCATAAATTTGTTATAATGCATCATTCGGAGCAGCAGCGCTAGAAATATTTAAAGGTTCTGCAAACCCTGAATTTCCATACCGTGCTATTGTTCTCTTTTCTTTTTTAAACCCCAGCTGGGGCCAAGCTCCTCACTGGTGTGCACTGCTCTGACTTTGTGAAGCTGTGCTAATTGAGAGCAGCAGAGGATCCATCTCTTGTGTTATGTTTAAAATATTCATACAATTAAAAAGTGCTTTGAAGTGCTCTGGAGCTAGATGCACTCTGCTTTACTTTGGGTGGTCAGGAGATGAAAATGGAAATGTTTTAATTGGATTTGGTCCTAAGAAAGTGTGCCGTGTCCTTGTTGGGATTTCCTTGTTAAGCAATACTACATCCTCTCCTTGTAGCTCAGTGCAGCTGGCCCTGTGCAGAGGGGACCATGATAAATGGTTGATTTTAATCATCTCCACTTTGGAGTGAATTAGGAAGGAGGGGCACGTTTTTATTCACTGAGCTGTTTTACTCCACGGAAAAGGATTTGAACCAAGGAGAGAACTCAAATGCATGTTAACTGTAGGACGGCTTTGGACTTGTCTATTTGTTTCGCTTTTTACAGTGAAAACCGTTTACTCCAGCTTCTTACAGCTGCATAACAAGGTGCCATTTTCTAATAGGCAATATTTAAAGGTCACAAAGAGCCTTGCTGCTGTAAATTAATGGCTCAGGCACTTGCCGTGTGCACAAGAATTTCCTCTCCCTCCCCTGCACCAAAGCATCCCAGCTCTAGGTAGGAGCCACACAGAGAGAACAGGGGCTATGGCATACTCGCTCTGTGGAAACACCTTCCAAGAAGCTGCCATCACTTGTGACATAGCGTTGAATTTTCAGATTTGTTGTACTGTTGCTGGATGGTTTTTTGACATGCTTGTCTCATTTCGGATTCGTTTACAAATCTTTCAGTCTCTGTTTTTGCAAAGCGTTCACTTAGTCGTCTCATCCTCAAGCTTTGTTGGCTAACATCTTTTTGGTGATATAGCTCTGGCACAGCTAGGAAGTAACAGCAGATGAAATGAATGTTAGCTTTCCCTCTGACAACAGCAAACATTGATACCTTCACAAAAGCTTTTTTCCCTCCTGGAGTTGTGGAAAAAAAAAAAGTGTGTATATTTATGTAAATATATTTACATAAATATATTTACATATATTTATTTTTGTGAATGCACATATATAATATATATGTGTGTATATAAGTAAAATTACATATATACACAGAAATAAATGTGTGTATATATACACACACACAGAGTCACTTGACGTATTTCTGGAAGGTTAGATGACATTGTAATCATTCAGAAGTTTACTTCCTTGCAAGTTTAAGTTGAAAAAACTGCAGGCAACACTAAATCCGCTGATTTTAGTCACCAAATGAACTTGCCCCTCAAATGTGTATTTCTGTGACACTGTCCTTCCACCGCAGATTAGTTTCCTAATTTTATTTTCCTCTTTCATCTTCCAGCTGCTTATCTGTCCTTCCAGATTCATTACCTCTCCATTCCTTTCCCCTTACTTCCTTTCTTCTCCTGCTGTGTTCCCATTTTTAATGATTTATCTTACATTTTATTTTGTAATGTTTATATCTGCAGAATGAACTGGTTTTATAACCCCCCCAAATGAGCTCTATAATTAATTTTCCTCACAAAATTAATGCTCACTGCTGCTGAACAACTTCTTGCTGATAGTGATGCATGCCCTGATATTGATGTTGAGTGATTTCACTGCAGCTCAAGCCACAGATTCTGGCTGAGTCAGGGTTGTATCATGATGGGGAGGAGGTGACCAGGCTGGGGTAGGATTTTAAATGCTGCTCTTCTGAGTCAAAACAGTCGTCCCTCTGTCCCCAGCCCCTGCTTTTAACAGTAGCATGTAACAGATGCTCAAGCAAGAATATGAACAGGAGGAAAGTTCAGAGAGCTCCTTTCTTAAGCAGCCAGCTCCTCTTCCCCTTCTTGCCCTGGTTTACAGCAGTCAGAACTGGGTGACTTCCTAAGCAGTGGCTGCATCCCAGTCATCACATTTAACAGCCACTGCTTTGTCCTGTCTTCCATGCTTGCCTAATCCATCTGTTAACTTATTTATCCTTTCAGTCTCCATGATCCTGTGGCAGAGAGTTGCTCAACTTCATTATGCATAGAGGAAAAAATACTTTATCCTGCTTATGAGCGTGTGTATTTGCTTTTCCTTTAAACCCGTGCCCTGACCATTTCACTGGGTATCTCATAGCTCTTGAAGTGCGTAAAAGGGCCAGGAAGATGCAGTACTGATGGGTTATGAATCTCTGTTCAGAGTTGGGACTCTGCAAAGTGAAACCAGCTTGCTGTCAGCTGAAAACTGAAGTCCATAAAGGTGTGAGCATCAGTGAAGGGTTGCATAAATGCTACCGAAGGTGCATAAATCAAGCAGAGTATTTTTAAATAATGGCATAACACTGCATTCATTTCCCCTGAGCATCCTTCCCCCAGTCTCCGAGCAGAGGGCCGGGACCTCTGGGTGCGTGCATGGTTTGCTGGGCTGGAGTCACCACCTGGGGGGGCCTGGAAGGGCTCCTGGGGTCACAAAATCGTTCTGTTTGTTGGGATCACGCTGGCGGAATGAGAGGGGGGGTGTCACAGGCTGAAGGTGCCATGCAGGTGTGGGGAAAGCCCCACAGGAGGTTGTACGTGTGGGAAGTCTGACGGGCGCTGAAGTAGGCCCCGTGCTGACTGCTCCTCACCTGCCTGCTCCTGGGGGTGAGCGGAGCTGTCAGGAAGGGTTTTGTCCTTCAGACCCAGTTGTTTTCAGTATAAAACATAGGGTGAGCATGTTAGGTGCTTCAGCGGCTCCTTTCAGGTGTCGATACCCAGCCAATATGCTGCAGCTTCTGTCCCAGACTGAGGGGAGGAATGGGCCAGTCTGGAGCAAATGCCGGGTGGGGGAGCCTGCCGAGGTCAGGAGGGGAACCCCATCTTCTCCTCCTGCATCCCTGACTGCTGGCCTAGGATTTCTGAGATTGCGTTCCCAAGTGGCTGAGGATGGTTTGATCCTGAAGCTGGATCCAACTACTGCTTTCAGGAGCAAGACGTGATTCAGAGTGGTCTTTGTCTGGGTTTCGTCTGAGGGTAGGTGTGCCTGCCTGCCTCCCAGCCACCGTGGCATTGCCCAATAGCGGGAACACAATGTGCATCTCCCATTTGATTATCCATCAACATGCAGCTCTGCTGCCAGTCGCATGAAAGAGAGACGGTGGGAAGAGCAGCAGGAGGCAAGCAGTGCACTCGCTTTCAATTTGCCCATAAAGGAGGAACAGAAAGAGAAGGATGATGAGGTGGCCTGCAGCGCTTTGTGAAAGGGAACATCTTTTTCAATTATCTACGTCTGCATTGTGTAAAATATCAGGAGTCCTAGTACGTTCTCCCCAATATCCCTCTTCTGTCAACACAGATCAGCTTAATGCACAGAAATGATACGTGATATGAACAGCTTATTCAACACGGTAGGTAATTGCTGGGCACTCCATCCAACCGTATGCTGGGCAGCCTTAATACTTTGGCTGTGACCCTTGGGAGCGTTTTTTTTTTTAAGCTTGCAGTCTCCTTTATCTGCTCCTGCAGTTCAGGAATAAGAATTATTTTTAGGAATATTTCAGGATAAAGATCCGGCCTCTGAATCTGTGAAGAGAGTCCCAAGGAAAACATCTGAGGTGGGTGACTGCCTTGGAAAGCTGGGACGATGCAGAGAAACGCAGTGCGTGACACCACGCATGTAATGTAAATGTAATGTAAAAACATTTCCATCAGAATTGCTCTCCACCCGCTGCAGTCCTGGTCTGACACAAACCTTCATCTCTGTGCAAGAGAGTTCAGCATTTTCCTTCTCACAAACTCCTGTGGAAATAAGCATCCTCAAAGCTTTTAATACAGTGATCTTTGGCAGGGGCAAACTACTCGGGGCTCTTTTCCATCCCCTCCCTCCCCCCCATGCTGCCTCTTGATTATGCTGGTAAACACTGCAAAATAAGATAGAAAGAACTTTTAGCATCAAGGACACTATCTCCCTAGCAATCCAGTACTTGCCAGCCTGAGAAGTGAGACCAGATGTGCTTTGTTGCTCTTGAAGTACCAAAAAAAGCACTGACTAACGGGTTATTAACTTAGGAAAGTTGTCCATCCACTAGGAACCATAAATAATCCACGTCAGCCTCTCTGCCCGACTCCGCGTCCAATCCCCCCTGCTTACGCTGATTCACGGCCAGATGAGATTCTCCTCCTCGCAGCTGGCCAGCAGATTATTTTGGGCAAAGATGTGATGAACCGAGCTGGAACCACCTGCTGCCCCTTTGGTTCTCGTTAGCTCTGCGCAGCTCTTGGCGTCGGACTTGATGATCTTTTCTGGGAGCAAGGAAGGACAGAGGGTCCTGATTATAGCTGGAGAGCATTGCCATCTTCCTGGGGATGGCAGCCAGAGACACGCTGGCATCGATGCTTCTCTGTAGAAGAGCTCAGTGCTGCAGCAGTGTGGCTTACAGGCTGGCTGTGGTTTGGGAGCTTATAGCAGAGTAAATAGCTTTAGGCACACATGCTTTGATGCTCTGGAAGAAGTTCCTGTCCCCTGCCGATTCAGATTTTGGGGGTTTTGCTGCTGTGGGGTGTGATCAGTCCCTCTGGTGGGCCTGGAGGTGGGCACTGCAGGAGTGCTGGTGCCATCACCATGTCACAGCTCGCTCTGGTTTCTTTGGGCTGGTAGCAGCTTAGAATCACAGAATCATTTAGGTTGAGATGGATGAATAATGCAGACAGGAAGAAAAAAAAAAGAAAGGAGCTATCACGGCTTGATAAGATGCACACACACTTAATTTCTGCTTGTCTCTGGTAAAACTGTTATGTTAGAAACAGCCTGACTACTTCTGACTAAATTTCAGCTCAGTTTTCATGCCTGATGCTCAAACATGGCTTTGCTTGCTTACATGCATACGCATCTGTTCAGATGGCACAAAGCCTACTTACATGTCAGCAACATGCCTGTTGCACTGGGGGAAAGTGTCTCTTTCCACTTAATTAACCTCTGGGAGGAAAAATGCCAAAATGGGCAGAAAGAGCTTCAGGTCCTCAGCCTTTGCTGTGTCTCCCTGATCTCCCACTTAGCATGAACGACTTGCAAAGGTTGCTGAGAAGAAGAAGAAAATAACGTTTCCTTCTCTGCAGTATAAAGCAATGGCTTAAACTTCAGCAAGGATGTTTCAGACTAAAAGGGAGGAAAAACCTTCTAATTGTAAGGATGAGGGATTCCTGGGGAGGCCACAGAGATCCCACAGCTGGAGATCTTCAAGAAGAGGCTGGATAAATATTTATCAGGAGTGTCACAGCCATGGTTGAGCTTTTGTGAGGGAAGGGAGTATAGAAAATAAACTGTATTTCCAGCCCTTTGATTCCATGGAATAGGTAAGAAAATGTTAATTTTAAAAAAGAAAAATAAATCTTCCACTCCTGCTGCTCCTCTAGGGCAAAGAATCTGGATATGAATTACCCATGCCAGGAAAAGGAAGCTGAAGAGGACTAGGCAGTGTGCTTCCCAGCCTGTACCAGCCAGCAGCTGTGGCATTGCAAGCTGGAGCAGCCACAGCTTCTGAGTTTCCTTCCCAAACTCAGCAATAGGGCACTCAATAGAAATCCAGATCTCTGTGTCCATTCATATCTTCGTCTGTTGTTGCTTTAGCTATCTGGGCTGGTTAAAGCATTCTTTAGGAAATACTGTTAATGGTTACTTTCTGAATTTACCTTTTTTGCTTCTTTTTACTTCTGGAATATCTTTGGTTGTTACAAGCCCTATCCACATTCCCTTGGTCTGCTTGCATCTTGCTTGCTGCCGCATTTTGTGTTCTGAATGCTGCTGCAGTTGCTGTGTTTGGCTAAGCTGAAATACAGACTTTCACACCACATTTCTGTGCCTTGCCTGGCCAAAAAGCCTGAGACTTACGATGGCACTGATGCTATAATACAACTTTGTCATTACCATGCAGAATTGGCTGCTGGTTGGATGACAGGAGAGGGCAGCCTTTTGGGTTCCCTAGAAGCAACAAGAGATGTGCTCTGTGGTGGGACATCTCTGTCTGCCTCCCTGTTTTGGGTGAGCAGCTCCTGCACCAGGCTGAAGCTGGCCCCGGCACACATCCCCCAGATCTCTGGGGCAGCCAGACTGTCTGCTGCACGTGGGGAAAGGAGCTGAGCCTCTCCTTCGTGCAGGGTGAGCAATTATCAGAGCAGGGGGGAGATGGTTATTTCCCTCCTCAACCTGGTAGCTTATGTGTGGGTAGCAAGATAACGATGCACCCCACAGTACAGGCAGCCCAAAGTCCCTGCTCGCAGAGCACTCTTACCCACGAACACATTAGGTGGTTTATTTGCAGAAAGCCAGCACAAAAGGAGCCTGTGGAAATTCACTTAGCAATCAGCACTTGTTTTTTGGCCATGGCTGTTACCGTAGCAGATGAGGCTTATATGACCCCAAGACCATCCATCTTCTTGAATAGAGGAGATGCTGTGAGCACAGGGTGAGGTAGCAGTTTTTTTCCATTACTTTGCCATGGTCCCAGCTGCTTGCCAATGGCTGTCTCTTCTGTCTCAGTTGATTTGGAGCCAACTGCTCTGCATCCAGATCTTCTATTCCTCCCCAGAGTATGGCACTTTCTAGGTAAATCTGTGTTACTGAGGCAAAGAGAGGTGCACCCTGAGGTCAGCAGAGCGCTGGCAACCTGTGGTGTTTTGCAGATTTTCCTTTAAACTGACAAACCACTCATGCAGGTGTTGTCATTGTTGTAGGTCATGAATATACCGTGTGTCTGGTTAGGTAATAGCCTGCCAGCAATACCGATTTGGGACTGAAAGAACTGTAGTTTTCTGGCCATTGAGCTTGATTTTGTACCTGTGTCTAAAGAGGCCCTAAGCAGGGAAAAATATATAGTCTAAAATGGCTAGGGGGAATGAAACTGCAGCCTAAGGAGGAGAGACTGGGACTCCCCATTTGGAGACAAGAGGGCATGGGTGGGGGGAACACAACAGAGCCTTATAAAACCACAAATCTAGTGGCTGAAGTGCACTCATAACTGTTTTTTTACCAAATCACACCATATGGGATCTGGTCAGCAGCCGACAAAAGCAGTACAGTTTGTTCTGTGTAGGCATGGAAGAGATCCAGAACCCAAACCTCAAGAAGGGGAGCCTCCAAATTGTGCCGTGCTCATGTGAAAGGTGGTCCTAGGGGCCAAATATTTATAAACAAAACTACTTCACTAGGTCTGTGCCAACATGTTCATAAAGCCACTCTCAAGTCTGCTCTTAATTCTGCGGCAGGGAGACCACTGGTTTTGCTTGAGCATTCATCAGATTAATGTGCCACCAGCATCATGGCACGGCCAGTGGATGAGTTCCAAGCAGGCAACAGCACAGTTACTTCAACAGGAAAAAAATACAGTTTTAGGGTTATGATGTGTCGTATAGTGCTCCTGCTTTAACATTCACTCCCTGAACTGCTCTCTTGGATGTGTTAATTCCACAAGCCTTTGTCTGCTGCTCTGCTTTCCTCTCACAAAGCCAGGAAAGAACAAATAGCAGTGTAATGCAACGTGCCACAGTATAAATGCCCTCCAAAGAACAACTGCTGAGACTGTTGACATGAGAGTTTGTAAGAGAAACAAAAGAAAATATGCTGATTCTGCCCGTTTGCAACCAAACTCGTGCTGTGCCTGACTAAATGTTATGTCAGAGCTCTGTAGCTCACGGTTTTTCTGATGGTTTGCTGAGGAATAAATGTCGTTGTTTAAGTTATGCTGCTAAATTTCGAGTTGCAGGGTAGGAGGACTCACCTCTCTTCTATCAGCTGCCTGTCTAAACACTTTTATGAAATACAGACATTAGGTGAGAAATCCGACTCTGTTTCACAATATTCTGTAATTATTAAGAGGAAGAGAGCGATACACAGACCACCCCTGACTGCAGCATAAGGGTAACACCTCCCACCTGCCTGTCGGTTCGGCTCAGCATCACCCTGTGGGTGCGAGTAGGGAAACTAAACTGCCTGCTGGAGGCTGCTGGCGAGCACGTCCTCACCTGGGGGGAGCTGGCCTGGGACTGCTGCAGCCTGGTTCACAGCTGGGGAAAACGTGAGGGGAGGTCGGTTTCAGAAAATCATATACAAGTGCTTGGTGTTGGACAGGACAAAGGAGATCTGTGTCATCCCTGCCACCAGCGGCAAATGTGGAAGAAGTGGAGGTGCAGGAAAGGGTCATGAAGAAGGCTGGTACTGAGGACAAATGTGGAGCCCAGGCTTGCTAAGACAAAGCAAGGATGCTCCCTAGTTCCCAAAGTACCAAGGAGCCAACAGTCTTACAGTTGCCTCTTCTTGCCTACCCCTGTCTACGAGACTTGTCTCCCTGGGGCCTTGTGTTACTCATTCATGTGGTGTTGCAAAGGAAACACATCATTGCCCTGAGGGGTAAATCCTAAGGGACCTTCGTTTAAAAGATGAAGCAGTATAACAACATGGTATAAGAAAGTAGAAGAAATTCCCTTGCAGTTAATGACAAAGGATTAATAAAGTTGGCTGAGGCAAGGAGATCAAGGTATTTAAAAGGGAGGAGGAGAAGGTATTTCATGAGGCCTTGCACCCCACTCCTTTCCCCATGCATTCTCCGCTGATCCACAGGCATTTGAAAATATGTCTCTGGTGGGTATTTACAGCCCCAGATGGTGACTTTTTACTCCCAGCCCGGAGGGGCACGGACTGAATTTTCAGCTCTGGTGACTGCTGCTTCTATCTCAGCCATCACACACGGGGGGCTCGGTGGAGATCTGACCCTCGAGGGACTGCAGGGAGCTGCAATGAGCAGGAGAGGTTTTTAAGGTACTGTGCCCATGGGGAGGATGAATCCAGGCCACCCCCAACAACAAAGCTTCATCCCAGGCTGACAACTGGATCTCTGGAGCCATCTTGCCTTTTTCACCTAGGTGTTTGCTTAGGGCCCTTGGTCATTCATTAAATATCTTTTGTCTTTCCAGCTAATTATCTAAGGCTCTAAAATCTGAAGCAAGGCTTAACTCGAGAGATAGTGATAATAATAACTTAGCATTTATCCAGTAGTGTCCCATGGTGGGAAGCGCTGAGCTGATATTTAGTGCTTATTGATATTGGTTTCCCTCATGTATCAATCTGGGAACTTATCAGGGCGAAAAAGCATTCAGTCAATAATCTCCACTGAAACCATGGGGTAGCACATTAATTGGATGCAGGCAGTCCAACTGGGAGGGCTTGGCAGAGCTAAACAGAGGTCTTGGGCTCACAACCTGTTTCCGAGGCAAAGCCTCTCTGAAGATTTATTGCAGAAAGGTTCAGAGCACTTGGCACAAGGTAGATCCTGAGCTTCCTTAGTCCAGCTCCTGAGGAAGGTAAATCCAGTAGCATTTTGCATGCCTGGATTCATTTTGACTTGCATGCACGAGGCACATGCTGTAAGCTGATCCACTAAAGCTCCTTCCCTAGTTGGAGGAACTGCTGAGAGCTCGTGACAGCACCGTACCTATGAGCAGGGTGTTGCTGCTTGGAGCTGCAGGTTTCCTTGAAGGGCTATGAGGCAGCACACGAGAAGCTGGCTTGCTTCAGAGGTTTAGTGTTAGGTGAGATGAATCCAGACTGAAATGCTTAATTATGCACTGTAAACTTCAAGCAACCCTGCAGGTAAGGCAGAGCTTTACTGCCTGGGGTAGAATTATCACAGCTTCTGATTAGGAAAGGAAATTATTTCCTAAAGCCCTTGGAGCAGCTGCTTTCTTGCCTCGAGCTGGCTGCTCTGGCCATAGTCCTTGGGAAGATAAGGAGCAGTCCCTGTGCTTGGAAGTGGGCTGAGATTTAATGGCTATGAGTCCAGCTAGATATTACCTTCGGATAAGGAGGTTTCTTGATCTGCCCTAAACCAGACTGATAATATCTGACCCTACAACAGGCTTCCAAAGTCTCTGTGGCAGCCGAATTAATTGCACAAAGCTACTGACAACAGCAGCACCTGCACAAGTCAAACTGACTGGCAATTCCAGTTAACAGCATCTGGCAGTTTCAATAGAAGTGTCAACAACCCATGCAAAGGTTATTGGAATTAAAGTGAATTACAGAATTGGTTCTAAAAACTTAATAAGCTCATGAACTCAGGAGACTGGATACAGGCTTTGGCTTTAAAGCTGTTCTAGTGCATCCTTCTGGTAAAGGTTATCTCTTTGACCATCTGTGAACGTACAGCACACAGAAATAAGGCTCTTGGCAATCTTTCCGTTCACAATTTCTTTCCTAAAGCAATATTATTCACAAGCTTCCTAAGAAGAGAAGCAAGTCACCAGAGAGAAAAGGGGAGCATTGGATATATGATATGTCTCATGCAAAAGCTCAGATCACTTCAAATCATAGGAAATTTGCCATGAATTTCAGGGACTAGATAAAATTTTCCTTGTGAAGTCTGCCTAAAGAAAAGTGCAATACAACATCAAAAACAGTGATAGCTTTTCAATGGATTTCATTTTTAGATCAGGCACTGGACAAGAAGCCTAGCACCACTGAAATCAATGGGATTTTTGCATATGGTGTTAGTAGGATTTCATCTACTAACCTCATGCTGGCTCTGTAGCAGATTCTGCAAACTTTCCAGTATCCAAGCTGGTTTTAGTCACCAAATCGCCCCTTTTCATTCAGAGGGACAACAGACATGACTAAGGGCTACTCAGGGATGGAGAAACTCTCTGAATCATCCTGTGTGCTTGCAAGCCAGGTATCATCACTCATACCTCTGACCATTAAACACTCATCATGCGTACTGCAGTACCTGCGGATAAAGTGTTGATGTTTCTAGGTCAATCAAGCAGCTGGAGATGTGCCAGCAGGGTGAATAGAAAAAGTCTTCTTTCTAATGTGATGACGACGGTGAATCCTTTCATCTGAGCACCTCACCTCTAAGCCAGCATTCCTGTTCCTGCCAAAGGCCCTCCTGACATGTGTGGTATTTGTAGGCTTGATGCATGTGTAAAAAAAGAACAACATTGTACTCGAAATCCTTAAGACAAACTGCAAACTTAATTAGAAGCAGAAGAGATGCATGTTCCTTAGTGAATTACTCCCTGACAATGAAGGAGTGCATGCTCAGCTGCCTCCCAATCAGCTCATCAATCTCATATCTAAGGCTGCCATCATAAGTTTCTCTATTTTTTATGTCAATCAAAGAACAGATATATGGGTAAATAGGCAAAAATTAGTAAAAGGAATGGAAATTAATTGCCATCCTTCATTAGGCCACTCACCTGGTCCTTTATGCAGACATGAAATACGCCAGTGCATAATCTTTGTTGCTTTATACGCTGGCTTTAGGGCATTCAGGCAACTGCAAACATTCCCTTTAGTGTTTCCCTTTGTAAACTGAATAGCTGAAACTTAAATTAGCATTTCTGACAGATGCTGCATGCAATGAAATGCCAGACTTCCTGGTGGGGGGAAGAAATGCCTCTTTCAACTGGGCAGCAGTGTGTTGGTAATTTGAAGGGAGGAGAGCACTGACTGCTGCTTTCTGCCCGTGCTTTGACCCTCCCGCTCTGTGTAGCCTTGGGCATGTCACTGAACCTTCCCCTGCTGGTTTCTCTTTGTGTAAAAGCACAGAAAGAAAAGTTCCTTTCCCTGCTGCTTTCCACGGCCAGGGTCTGTCTCTCTGGGCCCTGCCTGGCTGTCAGGACATGTCCCAGCGCAGGTACCAGCACGGCTCGCTCCATGTCCTGCACCACCGACGTGCACTGCTGGTTTTTGCATGCTGTTATAATGTCTATCACAATGCTGTCACTTGAGGAAGGACCCCAGGATGACAAATAAGTCCGGCCTCTGCTGTGAGATTGATTTAGTCACTCCTGGCCTGTCACTGCGGGATGTATGGCAAGCACGGCCCAAGCAGACAAGGCCGACCTGGATCACCAGCAGGCTTAGCCTGCTCTCAGAAGTTGTGTGCATGCAAGCTGGCTTCTCATCGTCTTCCAGAGCTCGCCTGTGCCAAAGCTCACACAAAGATGTTGGCTGAAAATGGACTTAGGGGGGAGTGGTGTGGGGGCTCAGGGAGAGGGTGGGAGCCTGGACCCGAACACATCCTCACAGACACTCTGGATGCGATCCTACCAGGACAGACCACTGTAGCTTCAGCTCAGCAGTAATAATTAAATAAATACCAAAATGTGGCTTCTTGTACTAGCACTGAGACTGGATATCCTAAAGAAATCAGTAAAGAAGCTTGTGTTATAGGGCACTATTGTAATACAACAGCAGAGGCATTTAGATCTTAGACATAATGCGAAGAAACATGGCGCTTTCTGTGTGCATTTATTTACATAACTTCTCTCACACCTCTGGTATTGCTAAAGTAATTCCCAGCTCACAAAGTAATATGTTTTTTTTTCTCCAAATCTTTTTTTTTTGGCAGTTCTATATTCTTCTGGCCACTGTCTGCTGCAGTTGGTCATGCTGGACTGTCAGCAGGCAAAGGGATGGCTTACAGAGGAAATGGAGTCACTTCCACAGTAAAAGCTTCAGAATTTGGCTCAGATGACTTCTGTATTGCATATCATTTCTAATCTTTTCCGCACAACATTTGGAATAATCCCTGTAAGGATTACTTGGATTAGTAAGATTTACATTAGTAGTAATTACAGGTTTTTATTTCTCCCAAAGACATATTTTACATACTAAAATAAGAACATTTCAAGTGTCTGCTTGGAAGAGGCAGCCCAAATAGTGCAAGTACCTCAGTCTTAATAATATTGCCTAAAAGATGAATACATGTTTTTTTTTCCCAGTAGTACCAGAAACAGGGGCCCCCACTGCATTCAGAAGGTTGGAAGTGGGGAGTTACTCCAAAGGATGAAGCCGGTCACTTTGGATTTACCTTGTACTGCTAAGAGCAAAACTGATTGCTGATGCAGTCCAGCACCTGGTACAGAAACCCTAATGAAACCCTGTACAAAAACCCTAGAGGGTCTACAGGGTATTATACAGCATAATAGAAATGAGTTCAATTTTTCAGAAAAATGAGTAAAAGATCCCAGCAGCATTATTCTCCTCTTAGCACTGAGTTATGTGTCCCATCCAGCGTAGCTTTGGGCAACAAGGTGAATAACGTAGTGATGTCATATTGCTTAGACACCTGATAATCGTACCGTTTGTAAAGTTTACCAAGCATTAGCAGAGCCAGAGGAAGAAAGACAAAAACTTATCGATAACTTGCACTTTGCTGCTTTTATAGCAAAGTCTTCCTAAAGAAATCGAAGACCTAGCTGGTCTTGCATGATGGGGAAAAAGAGAGAAACCTCCTGCTTCCCTTTGAAAAATTCTGCTTCCCTCTGAAAACCACATAGAAAAGCCAGACATTGGAAAAAATCCTGTAATATGTGTCCTTCCTCTCACCGAATGGTAGTGGCAGGCAGCTGATAGGAAGATTAGTCCACCAAGAATAAACTACATGTGACAGCATTTTCAATGACTTTTAGAATTTTTTAAGAGTTGGAATAATGTCATTACTGCGTAACATTGCCAGATTCTCTGATCTCCACAAAAACACAAACTGTATCCATAACACTCAAGAACATTTTCTATTTGCAATGAAAATTTGCATTCCTAAGATGTCCCTTAAAAAGGCAGCAGGCTGCTGTTCAGAGCCAGCTGATGGGAGCGTGCAGGGCTGCCCGATGCAAGCGCACACTCACAAATGCTGTATTCCTACAGAAATGAAGAACAAATAAGTAGAGAAAATAGTTCCCAGGCCTCTTTGGGGAAAGTTTCAAGGACACTGCAAAGCTAACACCTAGAGCAGCACAGTGCCACTGGAGGTGTTAGTGCTGGAGCCGTGGTCAGCACTGTCTTTTTGCTGGGTGACCTGGAGTGTTGGTCACCCAGGCTCAGCCCAGCAGTGACATGGGGACCCTCAGGCATCATTGTTGTCTTCTGTCCCAGAACTTCAGAAAGGCTATGAGTCCTCTGTCCCCAGACTAGAGGGAGGAGATTGTTATGAGCTTGGCCAGATGAAGATTAAGCGTTTTTCTGTGGTTACCCTGGTGGGAACTGCTTGTTGCTACTCCTGTATGTAAGGGTTGAGGAACGTCACAGAGAGCTTCTACTGGGTTGGTTCAGTGTTCATGTTTTGGTTGGTTCAGTGTTCAGTGTTCATTCTGTGTTCATGTTTTGAGGCTGCTGTGATATTGGGACACTTGTCTGGATTACTGTAGGGCTGCTTAACATGCCTCCTGGCAAAGAATAAGATTTTCAGCTGTGCTGCGGAAAAATGTACTTTTTTTTTCTTTTTTTTTTCTTTTTTAAAGTCAGGGCTAATAAATGCAAAGCAGATGGGAAGGTGTCCTCCTCACCTAGCAGAAACAATCCCACCAGCTGCTGAAATGCACAGTGGGTTGCAGCTTGTACAGGGAAGCTGATGTCCTCTCACGCCGTCTGGACTTGGTGGGCAAGAAGGACAAACATCTTATTTACTCTGTGGATAGCAATTTACGGACCAAAAAGTGAAAGGAAGTATCTGAAATGAACTTTGGCTATTTCATTCTCAAGGACAAACAAAACTAATTTTGCTTTCAGGCTCAGACTGCCTGGGTGGCTGTTTCCAGCACAGACAACAATTTTTAAAGAAATTTCTTGAAGCAAAGATTTTAATGACTTCTCAACACCATATCGCATCCCTTGGATTTGCATCATTTGAACCATATTTTTGGAGGCAATATTTCAAAGCGGTGCACAGCACTTTATCTGCATGAATGCCTTCGCGTGAGTGATTCATGCTTCTAAACTTTGGATGTACAAAAGGGGTCCAGGCGTTTGAACAATAAAAGTATCACATTTTTCTTCTGCTTCCAGCGGTTCATCTGGGAAGGGTCAGTGTGTCATTCAGCTGGGAGAAAATCACACAGCTGCTTTCATCCTCGCTTGGGGCAAAGACCCCTTGAACCATCGCAGCCTGCACGGTGCTGTGCTCTGCAGAACAGGCAGGCTGGGGGGCTGCACCCCAATGCACCCCATGTCTCCTGTCTGTGTAGGGATGCTCTGGGACTGTGCAGGACGCAGTGCACTGACCTGATGGACCTATGGCTCCTCACATCTGCACCCTGCCCAGGGAGCTGCCTTGGAGGCTTCATTGAATTATTGCTCTGCAGGAGGATATTGGAGAGCCTGTGGATGGAGATCTGCTCTTCCCTCTGCCTTCACCCCCCTTCTGGGCTATGCCAACAAACTGGCCTTTGCTCTGACAGCTCCAAACAAAAGGGAAATCTAGGATAGTACAGGGAGGTTTCATTCACCGTGTAATCATGTCCTAAAAGAAAATAGCCCTCTTGTCCTGGAGATGGATAAATTAAATAACTCTCCGATGTTCTCAGTTCGGAGTTCAGCCAGAGCATTTAGAACCTTTAAAACAACCAGGGAAGCCATCTGATTTCACTGTGTCAGTAACGATGCCGCAGCTTTGAGAAATTAATTTCTCCCCCACTGCATGCTCTGTTTGAGAAATGATGCCACATCGTGAGAGACTGCACCAAGCTTCGCAGATCACATTGCATAACAGGATGCTGGCTAATGATCCAAGATAATAGAAGGCAAAAGCTGAATACATTTTTAAAAATCATCACATGCTACAAACTAATGCCAGTACTTGGTACTGCGCAGGAGAAGGGGAACTGCTCTAAATGCGCTGCCCAGATATTCCATCAGGAAGAATACATTTTAATAATCTAAATCAGAATGATCTATTTCAGCTTTTCAGTGAGGGAATCAATGAAACACCTTGGGCTGGATGCTCAGCGGGTGTAAATCAGCAGTGCTCCATCGGAGGCGACGGGTCGTTATTTCTTACTGCTGGAAGAGGAAACTCAGAGCAGACACAGTCAGCAGTTAATAAGTCCTCTAGTCCCGAGCAAGTGGGACTTGCAATGCTACCGTCATTAACATCAAGCAGAAACCTGCCCTCACTGTAGATTAATAGCAATATTCCCATCAAAGCTCCCAAATACCTACAGCAGGGACCCTGGGTGAAATCCAGCCAGCATCAGTTAGCATTAGTTAAATCAAACCGCTGGGGCTTATTACGAAGGTTAAGCTCCGCAAGAAGGACACCGTGGATTGTGTAAGCGCTGACGCACCTCCCCTGACCTTGCTTCGCGGCTGGTGCCACACGTTTCTGTCTGACACCACCAACCAACTTCACTGCAAATCCGAAATTACGTGGAAACCCTGTGGTCTCCTGTTTTCCAGCGTCTGGTGATGATCTTGCTTTTACGAGGCTGAATGTGTGGAAATCAAGAGTAGAGGACAAGGAGGGGAGAACAGAGGGACAGCACTGCTCAGTAAAGCAGCCCAGTCTATTTTTTGCCCTTTTGCAGTTTTGTTACTCCTGACTTCTTAGGTGAATGGATTTTTTTCCTGTTCAGAATAATTCTCAGATTTCTTACAAAAAATAAAAAAATAAAAAATCAAACAGGAGTAGATTTGTTCAGTTTTCTCCTGGAAAAATTTCAAAGTCATTAGGAAACAGAAAGAATACATATGGCCAGCCATATAGCAGGCATAATAACCAAGAACAGCAGGGGAAGAAAGTCAGACTGCGCTGCCTGTGAGACACCCAGGCCTGTTTGGAAACCCTGTGTCCAAACAGCATCTGGTCAATTACAAGAAATGCATCAAATGAAATTCAAACTCATTTAGAAGTGAATTAAAACAGGAGGAAAAGAGAAACATTTGCAAAGAATATGATTGCAGTGAATAATTCAGACAATACTAAGTTGTGTCTTCAAAATGCTGCACAAACATTTGCTCTGATTTCACGAACACGGGGCTGTCACGGTACCTGTCCTCTGGGGCCACCGTGGGGCTTTCTGGTGACTTGATCTGAGTGGGGAACACGAGCGCTTTGTGCACAGAGCCAGACGTGTGCAGCAGAAGGTAAGGCTGCCTCGCAGCCTCATGCAGGAAAAACAATAATTCCTGTGGTCAAGACCAAGGCCAGGGGTGCCATCGTGTCACCTAGAGGTGTCATCGTGTCACCTAGAGGTGCCTGAGCACACGCGCATGTCCCTCCTGCTCGCCTGGGGAGCTGCTCTCTGCGACAGCCCGCAGGGGTTCATCACCTGCAGTAGCCGTTAGATTTGATGGGCAGCATACAGACAGCAAATGGGGTAATTGGAATCAGCGGAGAGGGAAAAGCCTGGATGGAAATGCTTTTTAATGAGGTTTCGAGTCATAGAACACAGCTGCTTGTGCCATTCTCCTACCCCCTCCTGCATTCCTGCGTGTCTTTGAACTCCTGCAAAGCCCAGAAGCCCATGCTGAAAACTGAGCATATATTTGGGCACCACCCTGCACGTGTTCTGTGCCTGCTCAGCAGGGAACAACAAGAGGCCCCATCAGCAAGGAGCGAGCAGACAACAGAGGCACTCAGCAAATAGGTGCTTAGTTATAATATTTCCTCCAGTGCCTATTTCTGTGTCTGTCTGGGGTCAAGTGCAGAACCACGTCTCCTGCACCGCAAGCTCATTAGCCTTATTTCATCTCTTCAAGGGCTGGGCACAGATCCTGACATTTAGCAGGGACAATCAGATCTTCGGTCCAAGCTTGAGATTAATTGTTGGCATTTCTCTCCCCTTCCCCCTTTGATGTGTGTGAAAATACATATATTTGTGTACGTCCATTACGGGAGGTGAGCAGGAGAGCAGCCCAGCGGGGGGACAGCCCAGAGATGCCGAGCACAGACCCCAGTGCTGCCCCTGGGCACCAGCAGCCTGCTGACTGCTCCTAATGAGAGAGCAACAGCAGCGGAGGGCAAGGTGAGATCCGCAAAGCCCTTCTGAGTGCAGGAAGCATCAGAAAAATCATTCAGCTCACACTTCCCTCTGCTTCCCGCTGGCATATGGCTCGGCCGTGACAAGGTCCATTTCGTTGCTGTGTGCATGCAGGGAGCCAACACAAGCAAGCAGCAAGTGTTGTACACAGCCTTCCTGACCTCTTGCTTTACGTTTGTTGCCTTGCCTTTGTTGCCTCTTGCTATTTTCAGTGGTGCAAAAGGGAGCACTGGGGGCATTTAGGCTATTTTTGATGCTTGCAGCAGGGTAGGTGAGTGCTTGCATGGATTTGCAACAGTAGGCAAGAGCCAATCGCAGCTCAAAAACCCAAAAGCAACCAAAATGGCTTCATCACTTCAGTCATCTGCATCATACTTGGGAAGCAAAGGCAAGAGAAATTAATGAGCAAGCACAGCCTGAGAGCCTGGCCCTGCTGAAAGCAGTATGAAAGCAGCCCTGCTTCAATGGGTGCGGGATGTCTGCGGCAGTAAGGCCCATCTGCTTGCTTAAAAGCAGCCCCAGTTTGCAGCCCTTTGCTCGAACCCGGTAACCAGTAAGTAAACCAGTCTGCACCCCAAACCCACCACCGCTGTGGCTCTGCCAGCCCATCCAGAAGGTCCCTCAGCCCCGGCCATCCCCTGGATGAGTGGTACCGAAATGCCACCTAGCTATATGCAGTCCGAGCTCTATTAAACCCTTAGCCCCAGGGACATGGGATGCTCCACCGCCCTGCCTAAGTGATGCTCTGCAGGAGGGACTTGGCAGGGATTTCCAGGGCTGGCTGAGGAGCAAGCCAGGTAGGAAACAGCACTCTGATTTTCCAAGGGGAGATGAGAATAATACAGCGCAGCCTTCCCCCGAGGAGGCAGAAAGAGCAGGACATATTACTCTTTCGTAGGTCTGTAATTAAGATTTTTCCTCCTTACACATCCTGCTGGTTTCTGTCCTGCTGACCGTGTCCTCCCATCCCTGATCTGCTCGTGGGTTGCTGCTGCACAGCCCTGACAGCTTGTAAGTCAAATGGTGCCTTCAAGTGCAGCATCGCTCCCAGGAAAAATCCGCCTCACACAGCACAATAGTGCCAGGTGTGATCTTTCCCCGATAAAACATGGTTTATAAGGGTTTGATGCTCCCTCAAATGGAAAAATTCAAAATGTTGCTAGAGGAACTGAGCACCTAAATCTTCTAATGAGCAAAAAATTTATCAGTACTGCTACTACAGCAGGCAGGAAGACATCGTCAGACAGTAAATCTGTCGTGGTGGTTATTGCCATTTAATATTGAGTCAATATAAGTAATGTCTTGGAGTCTTTCCACACAAACTGATAAAGCAGCCAGGACATGGGCTGCTCTCCAAGCAGCGAGTAGTTTGAACTTGAGATTTCTGTAATAATTTTTCTCACTCGGTGCCGAGGAGGAAAGGGTAAGTTTCAGGGGGCAGGAATTAGCTGGAGGACTGGGTTGAAGTCTTGGCTCTGCCTTTGGCTTCCTGTGTGACCTTGCGCGAGTCATTGAATGGATCTGAGTTGCTGTGCAAGAGAGATTGCACTTCTGCTACCCCCAACTAAGTTATTTCAGGTCTCTGGGATAGAAGTTGTCTCTTACTGTGGTTTGTATGATCTCAGCTTGATCTGAGATCTGGTGCATGTCTTGGACTGAAGCATAGGAGACATTGCGGGCAATTATATATTCCATAAAATTTCATTTATGAGGATCATTTAACACAGACCCTAGTCTTGAATTAATTCAGAAAAATCTGGTGGTGGGTCTGGTGGTGCCATAGTTTTGTGTACACAGTCCTGGGAAATTGATTTGAATATTGTGGCACACTGTGACACATATCCCCACATCCAGTCTTCACTCCAGAAAATCTAACCCAGGGGCCCAAATCCCACACCATCACACGGATGGGGGGTAAGATCACTCTCCCTCCACTCTAGGTTCATGTATTCAGCTGACTTTTTCTTCTATTTTCCCAGCTGTGGTTCCCTGGAGAAGTGGAGGGAAGGCATCCAAGCTTCACTCCTGCTCCCGTGGGTGCCACTGGGATGCTGCGCTCAGCCCCAGCCTGCTCCTGCAGCTCGGACAGAGCAGTGACAGGGACAGGGTTAGACTAAGATTTCTCTTTGTTGCTTTACAAAGTCTTTGCACTTTCGTTTGCTCAACGTGTTCCAACTCGACACAACACAGAGCTCTAATGGGTTAAACACGGCACCCAGATAAAACTGTCCCAAAAGGAAAACAGCCTGAATCTGGCTGATTTGAAAAAGCCTCAGTCAAAGGTTTTCACTGAGATATTGAATTGATGTAGCAGTTTAGAATTTATTTAATATTTATATATTCATGCCTAGCATCCAAATAGGTCAGGGCCCTATCGTGCCAGGGGAGACACAGACGCATTCGCATGCACAACATCTCCAGCACATTTTGAAGCCACTGATGTTACCTCCAGGCTGGGACTGCAGTCACCAATGCCCTCCTAATGGGGAAAATGCGTTTTGCACATATTTCTTAATGCAACGAAAACCCTTGGTGGAAGAGTTTGGATTACACAGACAAATGAGTTTTCTCTGAAAGTCTGTTCTTGAAGGCTTTGTTTAAGGCAGGGAAGTCTTCTGAATCGGTGACACTTCATTCCTGCCTAAATGTAACCCAATGCTGTACGGACCCTGGACCCAGGCACTCTAGTAACTGGGGCTGAAGCTCAGCATTGCTCCGGGAACTGTGCAAAGAAGTTTGGTGAAGTCTATATTTCTCCCTTCCCTTCCTCCTGCCTCCGTCCGCCTGCGAACACAGGCACTCAGGTTGTACTTGTGCTCCTGTACATGGCATGCATTACAGACTCCCATGTTTGTGTATACACCCAGATAATGCTGGGCTCTGAATATTTGGATGCTAGCATGTCTGCAGGTTAATTTAGCAGCCCAGACCTCGGTGGCCCTTGAATTGCTGGAGGCAGAATATGCCCGAAGGGAGCTGTGGGCATGCAAAAATCCTGGCAGAGGGGAAAGGGAGGAAGAGAGAAGAGAAAACAGCTCCGTCCCCAGCCCCTCTCTGCTTGTGGCACAGCAGATGGTGGAGGGTTACGAGACAGCAGTTCCTTGAGGCTTAGCATAAGCCAAGAAACAATAAAAGAAAGGGGGGGGGGGGGGGGGGGGGAGAGAAGATAGAAATGAGAATTTAAACAGATTGTCGTGTCACCATTCTATTCCTGCCACCTCAGCGGGAAATTAATCACATAATGTCATATAAAGCAAAGCTGGCCCTGGAGGGCCCATCCAAAAACAGCTCTGCCTCGAGGGCACGCGTGAGTCAAACCTCAGGGGAGGACAAGGACAGCAGCTGGGGGGGGCCGGGGCAGTGGTGGCTGGGCTGGGACGTGCGAGCAGCTCATACAGACAAAAATCAGGCTTGGATCTGTCCCATCAATGCGTCCAATGGCTCTGAGAAGTGGAAGAAAAGAAAAAGAGCTGCAAAGCCAAGCTGGGGAGGTGCAGCTCCCCTGGGAGCTGCACTGTTGGCTGGGGGCTGCAGCAGGGCAGGCAGGGAAAGAGACCAGCCTGACGGAGCCGCGGGTTAGCAGCGCCTCGGCATCACCGAGGAGTAAATGGACCGTTCTCTTAATTGCAAATTTACGGCCAAGATGGGTACAGAGGAGTCCATATTTCTTCACAGGAGTTGGATGGCCGTGGAGAGAAGGCTCCCTGGGGACATATCTGGGATGTGGACGGACGTTACCCATAAATACAGTGAAATAAGTTTCCCATTAGACTTAAATCCAGTGAGGCGGCATGAATCACCTTAAACATGCATAACTCTCCCTTATATATCACCTCTGCTGAAGCATTAATTAACCCATAACAACCATCCCCAGACACTCAAAAAGATCTCTTTCTTCGTTCTATCCCAGTGTAGCTGCTGGAGAAGGAAAGTAAAGGTTTCTGGGTCAAACCACGGTCTGTGCGCTTGGCTCTGCAAAAAGCTGTGGTGAGGGTGCTCTGCTCTTCATCGGGGAGACAGCTGAGGACATGTGGGACTACATGGCCCGGGTAAAGGGGTGGCTTTAGGGGATATGCTCAGCTCCTTACACTACTCGTGCTCAAGCGCTTTGCCTGGGTGGTGCTATGTCTGATGGCAGACCCTGGTAAGGCAATAAGACTTGCCTGGAATATGGGTATTTTTCCTTTTCATTGACTGGCTTTATACAACTATATCTCCCCCACCAAAAAAAAACCAACAAAAATAAAATAAAACAAAAAAAACACACAAAGCACATTGGCCTGCATTAGATTGCATGGATTGGTTTGAACTGGGCTTGCAATCAGAGAAAGGCAGCTGAAAGAGCCAAGAAAAGCAAATAAAGAAAAGGTACAAAGCAAATAAAAGGGCTACTTAAGGTGGCTGCATCTCCAGTTGGAGCTCCTAGTATTTGTGTCTGTGCCAGGAGAATGAGAAGCCAAAAACAGAGAGAGAAAGAAAGGAAGGAAGGAAGGGAACAAAGTGGAAAAGAGAAATTAATCCTCAAGTAACTGAGAACAGGTGCTTCATTTGGGCACTTGGATGTGAATGAGCTGCAGTTGGTTGCTCTATCGACTGGGGAATTCAATAAGCGAGGCTGGTGCACTTATGACAGAGCTCAAAGAACGAAACCCCATGTAAATTAACTACCTTCCACCAGCCTGTGCTTTATTAAAAAGCACAAGTTGTCAAGGCACTGCCTTGAAGGTCACTGCTCCAGGAGCCTGGGCAAAAGAATTAAAACCTGAAACTCCTAAATGCCTCGTGCAGCTCAGGGGATTTGAGTTGCAACCCTGTGTTTTTCCTTCTGCTGACAGGAGGCTGGTGCCTGCCTGACTTCTGTGACGGAAACGTGCTTGCTCAGAGCCTTGGGCTGTGGCAAAGGAAGGAAGAAAAAAAGAGATGGCCTCACCCAGCTGGGCTTTTTCTCTTGAGCTGTGGCCTCTGTGTGTTGTCCAGAGGGAGATGGAAAGAGCCATGGTACCGCCATGGCATGGCGTGGATGGTGTCTGCTCCTGCACAGCACAATGCTACGGCATCCCGGCTCCATTTGATGCAGGATGATGTTTCACAGAAGAGTTAAAAGCATCATGTCAAATATAATTATGAGACAATAACAGCCCATTAGTTCCAGTGCCTAATTTTAAACCTCAGACTGTCTAAAAACCGTCAGTCTGCTTTTAGAAGAGCTGTCAGTTCCTCAAGGTATAAATAAGAAGCGTAGAGAATGGATAATCTTTGCCTGTCTTAGGGCCAGATATCATCTTCCAAAAAAGGTAAAATTCCCATTTCATCGTTTACTCATTGAGACTTTTCTTTCTCGCTAAATCTGTGCGATTCCCCCTGGGATGAGCAGCCTAATGTACGGGCTTTATCTGCTTTGCCTCTAATCCACTGTAGTTCCTTGGAAAAGGCAAAAGCATCGTGGAGAGGCACCATCCTCCAAGCAGCTCAGTTCATTCCTGGGTTATTCCCAATCTGACTGGTTTCTCCTTCCTTTGAAGCATCCCCTCTGGCTGCTCATTGCCCCACACACCACTGCCGTTCGGGCTCCTGCACTCACCCCAACTTGTTCTCTGGATTCAGGCACGGGTCAGAGCACTCAGAGCGAAACATCCTGGGTAATTTGCAGGTCGAATTATCTACGGAGGAAGAACTAATTGGTCATGTGGGTATGAGCTGATACAAGGATTTTATTGCTTGAAAATCTTTAGTTAATGTTATACATATGCAAATAATGCCTTTAAATGTTAGGGCGCCACTTGGGTTGCTGTTATAAATTGCTACACAAAATATCTCCCCACCCCCACCGTGTGATGCAGAGTTGATTATCGTGTGTGTGAATGATGCATCAAAAGCACCTCACATACTGAGTCAGGGTATTTTCCACTAATGAAGTCCCCAAAGAAATGCATCACAGACCTTCTGAGCTGCGATATTCTGATGGCTTGGATATATCAGAGATAGCTCAAATAGCGTTAGATATAAGATCTCCCTAGCAAAATTCTCCAAAGAAGCACACGAACATCAAAGAATCTTAACTCTTAACTCCTATAAAATATTCTTCTATTTGGATTGATAAGAAATTAGGGTAGTGCCCTAGATACATAGCTAAGAGAACTAGTGTGGCTCTTGAATTGTTGTGGCTACTTGTTTTTATAAAATTATAAACATATTGAAATAATTAATTTTTGCCTTACAAAAATACATCACTTTTTTATTTGCAAGTCTACAGCACATGGTCATAATATACTTGATTTCTCACTGTTGACCAAATACACACACTAATAATGCTCAAGGGCTGCACATTAAATTGAATTGAAAAGTGCCTGCCTTTACCTCTCTCAAGACTTTCCAGGCTGCTTTCTATGGTTAACTATTGGTTCCACTCACATAAATGAAACAAGCAAATTCTCTATCAGATCAGACCTTATCTGTTGAAAATAGACATTGTCACAGACCATTCCACACGATGAATAAATTCCTATCTTCACTTCTTATCATGAATAATTAGAATATTTCAGTTCTGCACCCTGAGTCATAAACAATGATAAAAAGTTAGTAATTCAATTAGAAATCGGATTCTTTTTCTAATGAGCAACTATATATTGTGATATCAGTATTCAAGCCTAGTGCTAAAAAGGAAATATTTGCAGGCTTGCTAACAACTTCACTGAGCTCTCTTGAAAATACAGAACTCCTGGTGCCCAGCCCTGAGGGTGGCTGTTAGTCCATGAGTTCCCGCTCTGCAGGAGGCTGAGGGTTACATATGGAAGTTAAATCTGGGAACTGGAAATCGGTTATGAAAAGATGTTCCAGTAGCAACCCCCTGTCCCTGGGTGCTTTGTAAAAATTCCTCCGTGTCGAAGCTGGTGAAAGCTTTGGGGCGCCTCCGTGCCATCTCCTGGGGCAGCCACCATGCGCCACAAAGTCGAGTCATGTCTTCTGCTTGCCCCATGCCTTTCCCCCAAGGAACAAAGTAATTTGTGCGCACCTATTACTGCTCTGGGTATCTTCTCTCCCCAGACACCTGCCCTGCACTGGGGTGGCATGGATGTGCCAGCTGAAACGCTGCAGGGAGTGTTTTGCTGTCTCACTGCCGCAGAGCCCCCTTCGCCGTGTTTTAGCACATGGCACTTGAAAACAAAGTTATCAGAATAAACCTTTTAGCTATAAATTGGAGGTATTAAAGATCCATGTGATAATTGTCTTATCTGGCTCCAAATGTGCTTATGATGCTGAGAGAGAGCAAATTGGATTACGCTTGAAACAGGCTCTTCCATTTTCATAAATTACCTGGAAAAGCAGTGAGGGCTCAGAAATGCAGACGCCTTGTTTTTGACAGATTGTGATTTCGTTGAAGGATCTCACGGAAGGGAACAAGCAAACAAACAAGCTGAGAAAGGTCTTTCTGGGAGGAAAGGATGGAGAGTTAAAAAAAGCATGAACCAGCCCTGCAGAAATGCAGCAAAGCAGCAACAGAGGAATGTGGGGAATACTAAGTGACGTGCACCCAAACCCAGACCTGGATAAATTCGGGGGTATGGTTATCAGAGAAGAACCAATCTGTGTCCCCCAGCTCACCTCTGCCAGGTTCTGCAGGGTCAGATTGTCCATGCTGAAATTCATGTTTTATCCTCACTCTGCCCTCCGCAAAGGGTGAGCCCACACGTGCCTCTGGGTACAGCATCACGGAGACCCGACTTTCTGAAATGCTGGCATTCATAAGGACCACACCGGTTTTCAGCTGCCTGGGACCAGCAGGGGCTATGGCTTTCGCTCCCCATCCTCTGAAAGCCGCTAGAAGCCAAACCCTTGGTGGCATAAAGGAGTTGTGCAAAGTATACCTTATTTTATATGCTTAATTCTAGCTGGTTAGAGAAAAATGGGAACAAAAGTGGCAGAAGATATGAATGGTGTTTTAATCTAGGGAAGCTCTTTCAAAATATAGCAAAGAATACAGCATAGCTGTAATAAATATGAAAACTTTCTGGGCTCTGGTGTACAATAAATCTTGAGTGTTTGGTTAGTGATATTTACCATACTCCTGACACAGATGATCTTTTCATTTCCCCATCTTTCTTTCACTCTCACCCCTCTTTTTGGAGGAGAAAGGCTAAAATATTTATTTCAAAGCAGGTTGCTGAATTCATAAAATATGTTTTAAGATATTTCTCCACTCTTGTCAGCTCTTTGTAAAAACTCCTTGGTAAGCTCTTTGGAGATCCTAAGTGGATTTTCCTCCTGTTGGTTTGCTCAAAATGTTTATTGTTGAAAATTACTGGCATTAAAAAGAAAAAAAAATAATAAAAGCAAACCAAAAGCTTTTAGAAAGGAAAACTGAGAAAGGAAACTTAGACAAAGCTAGGAAGGGTTTAGCATTAAGGAATATACAGACAAATGCAATGAGGCTCCAGACTGGGCCTCCAGCTGGAAAAGCAGCTCTGGGGAGCCACAGATGGGTCTGTCCTGGAGCCAGATGTTACGAGCCAAGGTCAAGAGAAGCCTTTTGCAGTGGTCCTGGGAAACTTACGACCAAGGCTGCACATTTCCAAGGGACAGTTACTGCAGCAAAATATTCTTTCTTGTGCCATATTTACAGACATCCCTGGAGAGCCTCACCAGGTCAGGCTGGTCTCCTGGTGTCAAGCCTGCAGCAGCCAGAAGGGGTGGGACGAGTGGGGACTGGGCTGATGCCTCTTCTCTTCTTCTGCTCACGCTCTGGCTGTGAGAAGGGGAGCCAGGCTAATATGCAGTACTGAAATTTTACTGTCTTCAAGGCTGATCCTCCTAAAGCCAACTGCCTTCATTTTAGGGCAGTAAATTGCTGGCAGCACAGAATAAAGAGACTGAACTTTCTTTATTAGCCTGAATTTTCTTTATGGGTTTGCCAAAGGTCTTTTTTTTTTTTTTCCTCATTCAGTTCTGGCTCTCTCTTCATGCTCCCTCCCTATTTTCTGTTCTTTTTAATTTGCCTGTGAACACAAATGAAGACTCTAAAAAATTGCATGTGGCTTGTTTCTCCTTATCACCTGCACACTTACTCTAGGTGAGATCGTTGGCACGTGGTAGCAGCGTAACTGCCTTTGAACAGCTGAGCAAATACATGAGTTATTGCGCGTTGTTAGCAGTTGGGAGGAAAGAGAACAGCAGAGCCTCATACCTTTGGCATAACTCTGTGCATTTATTAAGAATGTATATGAAAAAGGCACATTTCCCAGAGGAAGAAACCAAAGTAAGAAGGGTCTATTCCTACGCCTAGCATCCAAACTGCCCCAGCAGTGGTCTCTGAAAGCTTCTTTCCAGGCTGTCTGGCAGCTCTGCTTGGGCGTCATCTCTGCAATATATCTACTATTCCTCGTTTTCTCTTTCCCACACACATCTAAAGCATCCCTCCCTCATCATATTCAATAGAATCTTAGGGAAAACTCCTTTTACCACATCATTCAGGTTCACGGGTGTCTTGGCATGTGTCCTTCTTGGAGCAGCTATTTCTGCCTGCATTTTGGGGAGGGCTCCGCAGTGACCAGTGGCTCCCAATCCAATCCAATCCAATCCAATCCAATCCAATCCAATCCAATCCAATCCAATCCAATCCAATCCAATCCAATCCAAGAACAAAACCAAAGGGAAGAGGCCAAAGAGCTGACATGAGCTGCTAAAGGAGAAAAACCAGCAAGGAGAGGGTGCACTGGTTAAATCCTTGCACGTTTGCCTCATTCATTCCCCCTAAGGCAACATCTTTATTGTGGTCTTTGCTCCTACACAAGCCCACACATCATTATAGTTGTTTACATACCATCACTAGCAATAATAATAATAGCTAAGTAATAATTCTTCATTTGAATGTGATGAACGGCTGCATCTCTCAGTAAAAATAAATACATGGGGAAAGGGAAAATACATCATTGTTACTAGCAAATGAGGCATAGTGCAAGAAATTAAAATATCTGGCTCGTGGAAAAGCAGGGAAAAACAACTTTGCAAGGAAGTCTTAAACCAACAGGCATAAGGATCATTTATCGAACGTAAGAGAAATTAATAGGGAAAAGGGATAATTAAGAGAGATATAAATGTTTGCTGAAGTTCTGTATAACTGAATACCAGCAGGCATAAAATTAGAGCTCAGATAAGAACATAGATTAGAACTGCATACTTCAGCTGACACAATCAATTTGTACAGTTTATAATTTTATTTTTTTATTTTATTTCTACATTTTTAAAGGATAAAACACATCCAGGCAAGACAGACCCCATAAGTTCCTTGACACTTAAATGCCTAGCTCAGTAATGGAGCAGATGAAGTTAAATTTCCCCTTTCCACGCAGCAAGACACCCTGCAGCAGTCATCCACCCCAAGCACTTCTCCTTCTTCAGGCATTTTCTCTACTGTTCACATAGCAAAGGTAGAAAAGGGAGGAAAGGGACTGGGACGCTAGCAGCACTCTACCTGCCAGCCAGGCTTCCCCATCCCACCCAAGAGTATCCTTGGGCAGCCCTGCTGAGCAGGCAAAGCCTGGGATTTCGGGGGTTAGCGCTGCCAAAGTTCAAAGGCAGTTCAGGTGAATGCTGCCAGCTGAGAGCTGTTACAGCAAAGCCCAGCCTGCTTAAGCTGAAGGCTTTAAAAGGGAAGGAAAGGCAGGTGAGCAGGCTATTTGCCTGCAGAGGTGATGCGGTGTGGTGAGATGTGAGGCTCAAGGTGGGTCGCGCTATGCAATGCTGCTCTTACACCTTTCAACGCTTTGCTTCTGTGCTTCCAGGCTTGTCATGTCCATGCAGTGGGTGCTATGGCCAAACTGGCAGCTTTCTGCTCTGGGCAAAGACACCTCTGCTAGACCCTGCCATAAGGATGGCAGCTGTTGCTTTCATCTCTCAGGGCTTTGCTGGCCTCCTTCTTTTCCTCCTGCAGCAGCGGTTGTGCTGTACTGGGGCAGGGGATGGGTGCTGGGCAGGGGAGGGTTGAAGCTTTTGGGCTCTTCAGTGCTCTAGGCACCTAGGAAGCCAAATCTTTCTTCCTGGTGGGATGAGGCTCTTGTTTTCAGTCCTCAAAGGTTTGGATTTTACTTGGTGATGTGTCAGGATTTAGCTTGCTCTCTGAAGCTGGAGCTATTGGATTCATGACTTTGACGGAGCTTTCTGTACCAGCGAGGGGGGAAAGCAAATAGATTGGAAATATTAATTTAATAGCACTGTAAAGCAGCTTGTCCACAACCTGCTGCACATCCAGAATATGCAGCAGTGAGGAGGCATAATGTTTCAACACTTTTTAAAAAAAAACTTTCAAGCTTATGCTGGAAAAATTATCATGCTTGTGCTCTCTAGTATAAATACGTCAATGTTAAAATCATGCTCTTGCTATGCTTCTAAGCACTTTTCCATAAGGTGGATGCAGGATCACTCCACCAGTCTTGAATAACTGTGCTTAAGCGTGGCACAAAGCAGGGACCTAAGACCTGTCTCATCAAAGGCAGCCTGTATTTCTGTTTCATGCTTTTCTTCTTCTCCTGACCTGTTTACAGATGGCTGTTTAGCCCCTGGTCTCTGTCAACATGCTCGGCCACAAAGCCTCCAAAGGTGGCCGAAAGTACTTCTTGCCTTTTGCTCTAAGTCCTTTCACTACTCCACCAGAGATGAGCTACACTGTTTAAAAATAAAAGATCAGGAATGAGTCAGAGGCACGAATGCGAGTGATAACAATTAGGAGCTGCTGCTCAGCTTTGATTGTTTGGCATTTGGGCAGCTGCTCCAAGCCCTGCTGGCTGCAGTGTGGGGCTGGGCTGGTGGCGAGGCAGGGCACGCTGTTCTTGTTCGTTCACAGCAAAATTGGAAACTAATTTCAGGGGCTACTGAGGTGAACTTTACACAAACCTTCCAACAAGCTCACCTGTACAGACCTACATGTTTATGCAAGAAAGCTGGAGAGTTCGCTGCTTCTCAGGAGCTTGTAGCACTAATCGCTGTATTATTGCTGTTACCACCTGTGTGCGTGTATACATGCTGGAAAAAGATCAGATTTCTGTGCTGTGGCTGTGTAAAGGAACCAACATCTATATTTAATGAAGCTACGTCATATGCTTATTACTCTTTTTCTGATGTAAGGTGCTTAACTTCTCTTTAATATAAGAGGGTGAGAAGTCACCCGGTATGCCCGTAATTAATCATGGGCCCAGAGCACGTTATTTCATTTTTGCAGGGATCCAGACTCTGCATGTTCATTAAAACTTAGTTCACCCTTTACTTTTATTTCCTAATGACTAATATTGCTACTGGCATAGAGAACTGGGGGGAAGGTCTCTTTACCCCTATAGTAATGGAAAGGCTGGGATCGGGTTGCTGTCATCCTGCTCCTGTGGCATCCTGTGGTAGGATATGCTGATTTCTGACCAAAGGCTTTTTACTAGAAAAATAGGAAGGAGGAAGTGGCCACTGTGGTTTCTTAAAGTGTAGGCACTGAAGTAGAAAAATGAAGCCTTTTTAGTTTAACAATGAGAGAAAACATAGGTTACAAGGAGGTAAATATCTGCAGTAAAAACCAAGCATAAAGTTCAGCAGTTTTGTTTAAATATATATATATCATAGACTGACTTTCCTCTTTTTGGGGATTAGAAGAGACTGGTGTTGTGGGGAAATTTGCCACAAGTGTTACAGAAGACAATGGGACACGCTTCCAGGTGGGAAAGCAGCATGTTGGCTCAGTCTCTCACACACTGAGATACCAGCTGTCCCATATAACGTGGGATTTCCTGCAGTATATTCACAAATCCTGTGCCCCTCATTAAGATGGCATTACCTGGACAGTTACTTCAGCAGGGATGTTCAGAAGCAGTCCATCTGGTACACGTAGCCAGCAACAGGCGCTGTTATTCTCTAAAAGCCTCACTGCTGGCAGCGTGTATGGGGCTCCCCATTGTCCTGTGCCCCCTATCTGGGGTCTCTCCCCTCCTTCCAGGCTCTCGTGTCCCCTGGTCCCTCAGTCAGTGGAGACAAAGGTCCACTGGTGGTTATCAGAGCTGGGTAGGGCAGATGTCGTGCTCGTCAGTGGTCTGATCCCCATTGTAAATGCTTTAAACCTTGCAGCCCTGTTCTGACTGAAGTCTGAAAAAAGGAAATGCAGAAATCCATCATTTTTACTGCATCTTCTTTCAATCACTATCTCCAAAATGTCTTGTCATTTCGCTCCCTTCCTCTCCAGTTTCGCAAGGCAAAAGTTGCACTGAAATTAATGAAGACACGGAGATTCAGCATTATGAAATAAGAAAGCTGGGCCGTATTAATTTTCTCCAAGGGCTTTATAACCTCAAATTCAAATGTTACTTATTAGCAAAGGTCACAAGAGAGAAAACCTAGGAGTGAAAGGGGTTGCAATTAGGAGCATGTAACTGGAATAATTCCTCAATTTCCATGCATGATGAAATGAATCTGTCCTGGCAGAGCTAGTGTGAATAGAGGATGTGTTGTGGTAAGTGTTGTGAAGTGTTTGTATTGTCTAGGAGTAAAGAAAAAGCTGTGTGTAGCAGGATGTTTGGCAATGCTTCCATGCTTGATCTGTTCCCTAAAAATGGTTGGGTGTGGTTGCGCCGAGCTCCAGATGGTGGATTCACGTTAGGTTGGACGCACAATGAGGTTAATTTTTTAAGCAAGTTTTAAAACAGCTCAGAGCTAAGCTATATTCTACATCTGAGGGTCTTGCAGGAATCTAAAGTGAAAAGGAAATGCATAGAAACTTCTGTAAAGCTGCACAGGATGGAGAGCAGTAGTTCAGCTTAGAAATGCAGCCCATGTCCCTTGGTTTGGATCCTGTTGGAGTAGCACATGAGAGAAGCATCCTGGAACGGGCAGAAAAAATGTCCTCAACTTCAGGAATGGTGTAAAATTGGCTCCCCCTCAGGGATGGGAGAGATCCTGAGATATTCCCATGCTCCCCCATCTTCTACAGGATTGGAACAATCATTTTTGGGGTTTCTTCTTGTTCTAAGAGAATTGCACAGGACTGTTCTTGTTTTTTCTTTGAATTTGAACTTTTTAATATAACTTCTGAAATATGAACACTTTCTGTTCACGGAGTCCAGGCTGTGCCTGCTTTTATCACTTCTGAGAGCTCATTTGTACTCTTGTAAGGCATTGTATCCCATTCCTTTCAGTTGAAAGATTATCTCCGGGAACAGCTTACTCTTTGCCAGTGGGTCCTAAGGCGGAGGATCAGTCATGAGCAAGAAACTGTAATAAACGGGGCACTTCTCTCACTGACCTGCTCTGTCCTCTTGATGTAGCACTCTCACGGGTTTGCGAAGGTGCTCAGAGATTAATGTAGACAGAAGGAGAGGCAGTGCAGGGCCTCTGGCTTAACCATTCATTTTGATGTAAAGAGTATGTAGCAACAGTAGTTAGGGTGACAACCTGGGATTTAGGAAAGCTGTGCTCAATTCCCTGCTTCGCCATGTGTGACGTTGCACCTCTGTGCTGCGGATCCACATCTATATAATGGGACAACTGTATTTTCCCAATTCATGGGGCTCTTGGGAGAATAAATGCCTTTAAAACTGTAAAGTGTTCAGTTAGCCTGACTATGAGATCATATAAGTGTATTACCCAGATACAGCAGAATCCCATGAAGGTGGATTTTAACATCTATCTTCTTGAGCTTAATTCTATAAGAAGAGACCGTTCTGCACCTGTATTTCAGTCTATTAATCATATTGCTGATCATCCATCACTCAGGATGTTCCTTGGCTGTGAAAACCCAAAAGTGCTTTGTCACAAAGTGCATATTAGAATAAAGATTTCTTCCATTTGATAGAATGCTGGGATCTGACATTTTCTTAAGTGCCTTGTATTTTCTTCTAAACTAACAGTAGTTAATAAAATACAGTGATGATTTTTACAAGGTGTCCCGTAACTCAGAGGAATAGCTTGGAGATTTGAACTTTGCTCATCTTTCTAGATGTCTTGCCTGGGCTGTACAGATAGACCAATTGCAATGATTAAGGAGTTCTGTTAGCATCAGCACTATTCAGAGTTTTGGCTGCTTTATCTCTGTCTTGCATTTAGTCCCAGCTGAAATCAAGAAGTAGAAAGGCAAAATGAGTGAGAATGATTATTAATTAAAAAAAAATTTAAAAGTTATCCAAACTTTTTCAGTCTTAAAAATAAATTAAAAAAAATCAGGTATGATGTCTTAAGCTCCTCGTACAAGTAGATCTAGTCCTCCTTTATCTGAGTCCATTCAAGCATACCACACAGTTGATATGGGCCCCATGTAGCTTTATCTGAATCAGTTCTCCCAAAGTCTTAAACTATATAATTAAGCTCATTTTAGTGACTGGAAAACTGCCACTAAATTTGAAATCTGTCATGGTAATTTCAAGGCTAAAGGAATTAAATTTAACATGAGATATTATTCCTAATTATTACCCTCTCTTCAGCCTTTCTCTTGCTTAAATTCTTTTAAAGTTGTGTCCGTTCCGTAGCCACCTGATCACCAGAATTTTAATTAATGCTAATCAAGATGTCTGAACTGTGACTGCCCGTAGATTACTCTTTGATTTAATAGTAGGTGTTCATCTCAAAGCCTCATTGTATTTGCTACTTGGGGTGACATAGCTGTCATGGCTTCCAGTTTTGATGTAGCTTTTCCTGAAATTGTTTGAATTGAGTGAACTGAATGTAATGTGTAATTTCAGAGTAGATTACCACTTTTCTGCATTGTGGCAGTCTTGCAACAGGGTAAATCCTTCCTGGAACCATTTGCTGTTGCCACTGATACCATGTTAGATGCCGGGTCTGATTTTTATCCCGGAGAAGTATAGATGAACTGCTTATACTGGCCACATTTTTGTTGGTAATTTAGATTATTGACTGCAGAAAATATCTTCATTGATTCCCTGTAATTACTGGCATCATGTTTTTCAGTGGTATTTAATAAGCTCTTCTAGAGTTCTTAATAGGATGAGTATTACTACATAAGATGAATTCTCTTCCATGAAGGAGAGGGGGGTCTATCCTTCAAGGGGCAAATATCCACTGAAGGACAGTGGTTGCACAACACAGCTCTGTAAATGAAGAGGTAAAGAAAAGTTTGGCTTGGAGAGGTTGTTCACCAATTTACTCCCATTTATGAAATTGTCCTTAGTTTTCCTGTGGCCAATGCTTGACTTCAGAAGCATTGATTTCTCTTTATTTTCCTCTTCATTTTCGGTAAATGATGTCATTTACAGAACACGACAATAGCTGGACTGGGTCAGACAGCTGACTGCCTCTGGAAACAGCCAAGAGCAGACTCCTGAGGAACAGGGCAAAAATATCACGGCAAACTGTGGGCATTTGCCAACGTGTTCTCCCAGTTCTTGGTAGCCAGAAGGCCTGGGACTGTCTGAGCTTCCCCAGGCACCGAAGTGGTGTGAATTTGTAGGCTGGTGGAGTTGATTCATAATGATTTTTGAAGGTGGTATGGGAAATCTTTTTTTTTTCCAAAAGAGGGTTATGCTGGCACAAATCTGTGCAGCAGGACATGATGGATGGGCCCCTATGTCACATCAGGGGGTGATGTTCCTGGAGGCTGCAGTCAGGTACTGTGACTGCTCTTTGTTAGTGATACTCAGGCAAGCACAAAACATATTGCCGGTGCAGTAGATCTGAATTTGAACAAGAAAGCAATTATGGTGCCAGATTTCCATTAACGGGTAGAAAAAAGCAAGCCCAAGGTTTCTTCTGCATCTCAACTTGCAACCTGATGTTCAGATAAGATGCAAACACAATATTCAGTGGCTAACTGTGAAGCACTGGAAATAAGGCAGTTGTGTTTGTTCTCAGGTACGGGCTTACGTACTTTCATCTAGGCACTTCTTTTTGAATAGCGTGGCCTTCTGTGACACCATGGAGCATCTTTTATGTGCAGACTTAATTGAAACAGTCTTATTTATAGCAGTGAATATTCATTCTTGTTAAAGGTGGTTCTGAGGGAGGCTAATAAATGCTCTCCTTTTCCTTTGCATCAGCTAATGATCTGGAAAACAAATATACTGCCATTCCCTGGGAAACCTATCTTGCAATGCTGGATTATACTGGATAAGAGTTGTATTTTACCTTCCGTTTATTTATTATTCACCTCTCTCCAGTGCATAAAGCTCCTATGGTGATGCATCAGGCAGACCCGGTGGGCAGCCCGTGTCCCAGAACTGGAAACGTTAGTCTGAGACAGGAGATGAGAGACGATAGATGGAGCCAGAGAGACAAAGAAGTACAAGGAGATAATTAGACCAAATCCATCAGTGCAACTCGCCATGGTGTCTAGGTGCGTTAACATCGTGGCAGAAGTGTGTAAGGAGGGTCTCCTGAGGTGTCTGTGACAGTGCTGAAATATTACCTTTGATACTCTACAACCAAGGAACATCATTTTAAACAATCTAATTGTAGAAGGAGTAATTTTTAAACACATTGGTGGTTCTGTGCTCAACTTAGCTCTCTGTTAGCTATCCATGGTTTATCAGCCTGAAGCCTGGCTTACATCTAGCATGCTTCTTCATGATAGAAGCAAATGTTGGCCTTCCAAGAAGTTTTATTGAAGGGAGACATCAGCCCTTCGTGCAGCTGCGGCACAACATGGAGCTGCCAGTTTTTGTGGGCAGAGGTATCGCAGTGTTGCTGCGTGAACTGTCCAAAACTGTATGCTGACTGTCACTGGTCATGTAACTTTTTTCCCCTGCGGTGATGTTTTGTCACTTAAACAACCAGGACACATGGTGGCATCCTTGAATTTGGTTATTTTGCATAGCTGAATGCAAGGCTATACTGCAGTGAGATCTGGGGAATATGAGCCTGTCCTGAGCGCTTATTCTGTCTTTCCACAGCCAAGGTTTAACCAATGATGCTGTCAGTGGCAGTCGGTGAACACAGTTTATGGGCCAGCACTCCCATGAACTGCCTGAAGCTGGAAAAGGTCTGCATGGGGTGACCACTGCACAGGGGCACCGGCTCCTGCTGGGGAAACTCTGTGGGTAAAATGAATGACAAAGGGTGAAAAATGTTCCTGGTCAGCACTCCCCTCTAATGACTCCTGGCAAGTGATCCTAGGCTGCCTCTGACTCATACTGAATCCAGTCCATTCTCAACTGAAGCCTTTTAGTGATGAACATTATTAAATCAGGAAAACCGGGATGAAATGAGATCTGGATCATAAAGCTGGGAAATGGCTGGCAACTTCTAAGCTCTTTTGGGGTCCCCAATCCTGCATGTTCTCCCATGAAGCCAAGAGGGGCTGGACTTTAACTTGATGATGCCAGCTCTGTCCTGCAGCAAGAGCCAGAGTGCTGCTGCATGTATTGATTCACCTAAGCAATTTCTGACTTTTGGAAATTACATTGAGCTCTGAGAGCAGCAACTTTGGCAAGCCATGAACAGACCAACAATGGGATGAGAAACCTCTGAACTGCAAAAACAACCTCACTCGCACCTTCTCCAATTCTTCTGTTTTTGCAGAAGTGCCTCCTTCTGTGAGCTTTTGCAATTACCTCTCATTAGCCATTGACAATAAAGGAAGAGAAGGCATAAATTAGAAGCATGAATCATGCCCCAATTTAGCCTGTCTCTTCTGCTAATAAAAAGCATATGCTTCTCAGATACTCCTCTGCATTAAAGCTGGGAAGGGAGGCAGCAGGATGAACGAGGCAAAGCTGAACCATGCAGGCTTTTGCAATGAAATTGTTTCAATTTTCCTTTAAATAAAAGAATTCTCAATTAGAATTTTATTCTGTTTTGTATGAGGTATGTGCCCAAACTAGTCCTCCATTCCCAAACATGTGGGAGGAAAACTTGGTTTCTGGTGAAGTATCTGTGTGTCTCAGTTAACTGTGTGGCTCTGCAGATTGTGATTAAGCAAATTTTATATAATCTGCATTTTACAGATGAGGCAATAGGAATGCCCTCAGTACGGTTCATAGGAAGATCTGTATGAGATTATTGCCGCAGCAGCGAACTCACCTGTAAAACCTGTGAGTTCCTTCTGGCCCTAAACTCCTGAGTTTGCAGGTTTGACAAGGGCATTAATATTTTTGAGGGTTTCAAGCAGTGTAATGATAGAATAAGCAGGCAGAACAAATGGACTCTTAAATATCCAATAAGAATCTAGAAATCAAAACAACATCAGCTCCATTAATTCCTTTTCTTGAAACAACAGAGGTAATAGGGATTAAGATTAGGCTGTAATGCTCAGCTGATGATAGAAAGACAGCACTTGTGAGAATGCACAGTTGTTTCAAGGAGATCACATTTAAAGAAAAAGTGATGGTATCTTAAGCCGAAATAAAGCAAGGACGTGGGTACAAGAAAATCCAAATTATTTCCTCTGGAAGACAGATCAAACCCCACTTTTATTTGATTGCAATCTTTCCTGCAAACTTTCTGTAATGCTTTAATATATTGTGATTTTTTTTTCTGTATAAGATCCTTACAAGTAGTGCTTGGCTGAGTTATGACAGTGCTTTCAGTTTACAGAAAGTTGCAAAATTCAAACAGGTCAAACCTACATCATAGAAAGAAGCAGGGATTAGTGAAAACAAATGTGTACTAACAGAACACAGATTAAATATTGATGATTCCCAAATTTCCACATGGTAGTGAAACAACCTTTGGTACTCGGATGGAATAACAACAAGGCTACTTACTTGGAAAGAACTTTGCAAAAACTCAGTGCAGATCTGTTGCAAAAAAAAAGACTTAAAACTTCATCAGCTAGCTGTTGTACTATTATGTTATTGCTTTTCAGGAGAGAAACAAAAGCAAGGCGGTACATAGTGTGCTTGCTAAACTGCTCTATTTCTCTTCTTATGCTGCTGCTAACATATCAGAAGAATCTCTCATTTGAGTATGTGCTAAAAATTTAGCCTCTGGAAAAATGTCATGGCACAATTCCTTGCTTTACAACACCCAGAAATCCCAAAGTGTGCCGAGGGTTGTGGGCAGTGGTGTGTGGTGAGCTGGTGGGGAGTACAGCAGGGAGGAAACGCAATGAAAGTAGTAGATCTTTGTCCTTCCAGTGAATTTAACCAAAGCCCCAGCAATGCCCTGCCCGATGTGATTGCAACAAAGCAGCAGCAATTGCCCAGAATGAGCAATGAAATTTAAGCAAGAGTTCTGAGGTATAATTAGCAGCATTTTGAGAAAGTGTCCGTACCCTGCCCCAAAGGCCAAAGCACTTCCTCTCTTCCAAGAGAGACCAAAACCAGGCAAACCAAGAAAAGTGGCTTTCAGACAGTGTATTTTTGCCCTCTATCTTCAATGCAGAAAATGTACCGAAGCTGAAGTAACCCAAAAAGGACAGTTTCTGGATAACAAAAAACAGGCCCTGCCCTGGTGTTCTCCAGCTATGCGAACACCAGCCACACAGGCAGCTGCTGCTGAGAGGAAAGGGAGTGAAGTTGTGAAAGCTGGAATCTTCTCCGGGGGCTTTTCTCATCCAAAGCTCCTTCACTTTGCTGGAAACCTTCCCTTTGACTCCATCTGCCCTTGGATCTGGCCTTCCTGGTGTCCCAAAGGCTCCTGAGAGCCTTGGGAGGGAAATAGCAGCAGGGATGAGCCTTTCCTGCTGCACAGCTGGTGGAAGAGGAGCCCTGTGGTAACTGCGGGGTGATAACAAGCAGAACAGTTCAGATTAAACATCTGCAAATCCACATGGCTAACACAGCTCAGGCCAGCAGCACCAGATAATGAAAGTTATTATATGAAATGCAGCCCTTATTTTAGAAGTTAATACTCATCTTTATCTACTCTAAGTTCTTTCTGTGAAAACTGTAAATGCTCCATCCTTTCCAGAGCCACTTCAGGCCTGCTGCACGGAGTGCGTAATACGCTGATAGTTAAGGTTTTGTTCAATTTTATACTTGAAAGGCTGAGTCCTAGGCTCTAATCTGCTGAAGCCTGCCACTTCTGGGGGTGAGACCATGCAGCGAGCTCTAAGGTTAGAAACCAGCAAAAGCTCTCTGGATGCTTGGGAACTAGGTGCTGGCACTGATTGCCCAGGCAGATTTTTAGGAAGGGACTAGGGAAATTTCCGTCGAGTACTTTTGGTAGCACTGGTTGGTTCCGCCATGGGGCGGTCGTTCTCTTAAGAGCCCTGTGCTCCTTCCCTTTGTTCTGCTTTCATTTCTTGTCTGGGTCCTGGGAGCTTGGTGTTTTCTGCTTCCCATCTGTGCCAGTTCTTAGAAATAAGCATCAGATCCCACGGTGTCTTTGGGACCCTGCATTACCGCATGAGGGCTCCTGCAGCACTTCAGACCCTGCGGACTAGTGGCTCGTCCTGCTGTGGAGAAGAAGCCATCCTTTTCAACCGAGAGGCAACAGTGTCAGCTGGGCCGTAAAACAAACCGCATGTTTCTCCCCATTCAGAAATTGTACAAGAATTCCCAAGCTAGCTTATTAACTGATAAATACTAATATCATCACCTGTCATGGGAAAAGAGGAGGAGGCTTTAAAATGATCTCCTGGGAAATACAAGAGCCTGCGCCACGTGAGTGGAGTCAGATGTGTGGATCCAGCAGGCCAATTTTATTTCCTTTGTTATGATAGTTAAAAAGCATAGTGAAATCCCTGCTAAATTCAACCATTTTTGGATCCTTCAGAGTAACAGATTTAAATCTTAAATTGTGCTGGAGCTTCTTTTGGAACAGGGGTAGTTGTTTCTCGAAGTGCTACAGGAACTTGCCCCAGGCAGGTGCTCTCTCTTCCAGTCCTTAGTCACAGCCACAGAGCACTGCAGCTTGTTCTTGTAAAGTATGCAGGGACAAAATTTGCCTGGCTGGAGAACATCCATCCCGCGGAAAAGGGAGTTTAATATTCACTGAGTGCTATTCATCAACTCTGAAGTCCCCACTTTTGGAGATTAATTGATTCATTCCTTCCGTTGCCCAGGACAAGAGCTGCGGACTCCTTGCGCTCTCTAGGCTGCACATCCCACTCAGCAGGCATTAGCATGCCAGCAGGGTTTATTTTTTTTTACCTTCCCCCATTAGATAACCTTCAGCCAGTTGGGAAGAGGGCCTGGGAACAGGGGAGCAGGTAACAAGGCAGCCAGAAGCTTCCCACGGACTCTGGACATGGCAGAGATGTGGACCATCCACTCATGAAAAGATTTCCTTTCCTATCCCATTTCTAGTTACGTTCATGTGAGAGAAGGGCACAAACACCAAATGTCTGCAAATAAGCAAGGATAAGTTTGCTATAAAATTAGTGAGGGTAAAAAAAAAATAAAAAAAATAAAAAGCAATAATGACTTGGATACTGGCGTTGGGATCTACACACGTACTGAGAGAAGGATGTTTTGTCTGTGCATACCCCGGGGGTATTCATCTGCTGAGAAACATTTTCTCCTGCAAGCTGGAAATGGTTTGAAATGCCTTCAGGATCGCAGCCAGCTCCCCATCTTCTGCTCCCCCTCCTCGCTGTCCCTCTGGGCTGTCTGTCCAGAGGAGAAACACAGAGGGAGGGGAAGCTGCTCCTGCTGCCTCACCTGGCCATGTCCCCTAAGAGCTGGCTCCCTGGGACAGTCTCTGGGTGCACCAGTGGCATCTCCTGCTCTCTGCACCCGTTGGCAAGAAGTTCATATGGCCGTTAGCACTTCTGGAGGAAAATGTTAATATTTGCACGCTCTACCAGGCTGATCAAGCATCTAATGCTCAGCAGGTAGGAGAAGAAATGAGAGGAGACAGAAAAAATTGATTCAGAGACCTCAGAACAGTGAATCTTCCCATCAGTGGCCTCTGGACCAGAGTTTCTTTGTAGCTGGCCTGGCACAGACACTTGAAACCAGCCAGCTGGGGATCATAACCATCGCATACAGCACCAGGACGGCAGCTCTGCTTGTATTTTGGAGGGGTTGCACACAGAGATGCAGAAAACATAGCACCATAAGGCTCCTTAGCAACTTTTACAAACCAAGGACATTTAAAACAGTCTGAGGTTTACTTTGTTTTGTACTGGTGGCAGATTTGGCCTTTAGCCTGTGCCAGAATCAGGAAGAGTGGAAAAAAGTCTCTGGTTTGTCTTTGCCTTCCTGCGATACCTACACTGAACAGCTCCTTACTCCGTTAAATCCAATTTCCTCAGTACTATTTCTGGTATAAAAGTAAAGGGTCATTGAAGTTACACTGATTGCAAAACCAGTGTAAAAGTGAGGAAAATTAAGCCTGTTCATCTCTTAGCCAGTGTGTAATTTTTAGCTGGAGCGAACATATTGCCACAAACTTGTCAGCAAACAAAATGAACAGCGATCAGAAATACCTGGGGAGAATGTGCTTACTGGTGTGTGAAATGCCTCGGCCGTCACTCAAGCAATCCTTGCAGCTCCAAGGACAAACGAGCAGCGGCTGTGTGGTTGCATTTCAGGACACGAGCCCACGTTGAGCTGTTCCTTCAGCTGCCTTTCCATCTCTCTGATGGCATGTGTGAGTGGTCTGCAGATCCCCAGGGCTGCTGGGGGGATTTTTTTTCCCCCTTCGCCCAGCACAGCCTCAGGCCAAGTAAATCTCAAGCCGCGGGGAACGCGACTGCAGTTGCTGTAAACCAAGGTTAGATGTTTCACGCTGTAATCAGAGCTGGCAACTTCCAGTGAGCTTTTCTACTACTTAAAGGCAGAATTGATTGTATGGTAGCAGAGCTGAGATCATGAAAGAGCAATTTCTCTTGCACAGGCTCATCTGGGCTAGTTAGCTGACCTGCTCTGCAAACTCTAATTTTAAAATAGTCAGACAGACGCTTAAGCTTACAGCTAAGCCTTGAAGGAATCTCTAGGATCCTCCTGAAACCCCTCAGCACAGATTAAAAGTCCCACCACTCGTTGACTTCTGGATGCGCGATTCTGGCACTCAGAGCTTTGCCTGTTCAGTTAGCAGATGTTGTCGTTGTTTGCAGTCTGCCTTCATCTGTCTCTACTTCTTTCTGCTCATCCATAATCAAGTTTTTGAGCTACAAATGAGCTACTCAACAACCCACAGCCTTATGTTCCTATCATAACCCATTAACTCTGGGCATGCATTGGAGGAAGTTTCTATTTCTAGAAGAGTGGGGAGAGGGTTAACAGAAGTTGCCCAGACACACAAGTCTTGTGTTAAAGCTGGTATTAATCACATCACTCAAGGTGTTATTGGTAGCAATCAGCCATGGTCACAGGCAGCATATTGACCTGTCCGACTGTATAACAATCCATAACATTTGATTATCCGTTTCTTGAATTAACTATTAATTGTTCATTAGCCTGTTATAAAGTATTCATATATTCATCTTTCATGTAAGGCATGACTGCAATGCTAAAGTCTTATATTTGACCTCTAGATTCAAACAACCCAAAAATAAGTAAGAAATTAGTTTTAGGAGCATTCACATCTCTGAACGAGCTGCACATCAACACCTAGTCCCAGCATTTTGTTGGATGGGGGGGATTCATCTTCCCCGATTTTCCCTGTGTCTTGCTGAGGTTGTTCATCTGTGTTCCCTCCCTCTCCTATTAAAGGAGAGACCGTGGCATTATCAGAGCAAAATAGATTGAACCCACGCATTTCAGATCCCAGGTTCAGGATGGGTTGAACCACTCTGACTCTGGAGATGGCCGACCTGGAGAAACCAAAGAGCTGAGGTGCAGTGAGACTGCTGCCCACCACTCCCTGCTCTGATCCAGCAAAGTCCTCCAGGAAATGCTTCAGCCAAAGGGCTGGAGGCTCCAATGAGCCATAGCGTTTATCTAGGGCAGGGAACATGTACCACATCATGCAACGGTGTCTTCTTAAGGGAATGGTTTGCTTTACAGGGCACCTAAGCTGGCTGAGGGCGTTCAGATGTTCACACAGGGCATGAGGAGCTTACGCACCAGCACAGGACGCTCATTTCTATCACATCAGGATGTCAAAGGAACCTTGAAATTTCAGCAGGGCATTCAATTCACGGGCACATCCATTGAAAGGCCTTATATCTTTGGCTGCACAACTTTCTCATTCTCTCTGGCTCTTAAGACTAATAACAGCAAAGCTAGCTGATGCTTATGGAAATATTTTGTCCGACTTCCAAGCTGGGCACTGCACTCTTTCTGGTGTGTTTAGACTCCAGTCATCCTCCTTCATCATCTCCATGTCCTACATCATCAGGCAGCAATGTGTCACAAGATTACACACCGCGAATTAAGCCTCACAACAAAGTGTTCTGAGCCAGGAACGTACGAGAAGTAAATTTTGGCAAATCACATGAGGAGCAGAGAAGAACAGCAGATGTTTCCAATAGGCAAATGTTCCCAGTTTGGCCTTGAGTCTGTACTCTGGACCAATCTCTGGCACAACGCTGGAGGATGTTATTTGAAGGGAACAATTGTGGCTTAGAAATCATTTTTGCTCATCTTTTGATCCCAGTGCTGTGCTGGTATCTGCAAATTCTGGGAGAGCTGACACAAATCCCTTCCAACCTCATTCTCATCCAAAGACACCACGAATTTCTTTATTTTCTGTCCCTAACTCTCCATGGCAATCATCCAACACCTGCATTTGAGCCACTAGAGGCAAAGATCCAAAACATTCACCAGGGGAATGGAGTGGCGAGAAGGCAAAAGACAATCTGCCATGATATAAGGTGGGTAATTCCCTTTCAGTGTCTGCGCAAACACCCAGGCACCGTGGCAGCGAGCCTGACAGATGGCTAGAGCGGAGCGATGGGCTTGGAGTCACTGAGGCATGGCCACCTTCTATCTTTGAAAGGAAGACGTAGCCTGGATGGTAGTTGTCTGCTTCTTCGGGACCAAGCTGACGGGATGGATGCTCACCTGGGGTGTGCTAAAACCAGGCAGGCTCCCCACTAGTTCTTCTTCTGCATCCAAAAACGTCAGTCCGTGTGTCCGTCCTGCCTGTTTCTGGCCCACCAGCCCTTTAGGTGTTGGCACATGGAGCCGGGCGCTCGGGCCAAGGGCCGCTCAGGTGCCAAGTCCTCAGCTGCTGCTGCTCGGCACGGCCCCGCTGCGTGACTGCGGCTTGGCACGGGCGGCAGCAGATCCGATGTCCCCTCTGGGGATGCCTTTGCTCTCCTTGGATCCTGTCCTGTGAGGGGAAGCCACAGCTCCTGGTTTGGGGGTGAGAGAGCAGCTACCAGTGGTGGGGCCTCCAAGCAGGGACCCCTGTGGGGGGACACTTCCAGGGATGGGGAAGAGGGCTGAATTTCTCACTGAATTTCTCCCCATTGCTGGGTGCAGCCTGGGGCAGCCACCCAGGGACAGGCTCGTGCGAGGCTGGCAGCGCGGCCTCAGGGAGGGAAAATACTTTAAATGCTCTCTTTCATTTCTTTCCTCTTTTGTTTCATCAAGCTCTCTGCTCAGCAGCCTACCTCTAATGTCGCCTTTCAAGTGATTTCCCTTGCTGCTTTCACTACCACGAGTTTATCCCTCCTGGAGAGGTGAGCTGGGGATGTGTTGAATACGAAAAGAGAAAGGCGAGGTAATCAAACACCTGCTCCCACTAAAACAAAGCTTTCCCTCTTCACAGGCTATTGAGCACTGATGCGGAGAGGCGAAGGCGAGCACCAGCCCTCGCCCAGCACAAGGTCCAGCCATCAGAGAGGGCAAATCAGGGTCGTAAAAGCACAAAAATCAGCCGCGCTTTGTGCCCCGGTTTCAGCCACTCTGCCCAGTCCGGGAATATTTTGCAGACATTTCAATCGAAAACTACTGGCGCTTTCGTTGCTGCCTGTTTCTATTGCCAGGCATGGAAAGAACAAGTATGGAGTGGATAAATTTAAAAAAAAAAAAAACAAAAAACTTTTGTCATTCTCATTGGAAGGCAGAGCCCCAGAGCTCTTCACAGAGGGACTATTGTGCCTCCATGCATCCCACCAACATTGGCCAGATCTGGCCGTGCTTGGCCCATTTCACTGCAGGCATTGCGCTGCCGCTCCAGCTGGCACCTCATGCGAAATCATGCCAAAAGACTGAAAGCTGGCCCAACAATCCACTCGTGATCACTTACAGGAGTGGGGAGATTGGTGTTTTACAGTACTGATGGGAAAAATAGGACAGGGCCAGGGTTAAAAACAAGCCCAAAAGCCAGGAGGATTTCTGTACCCCGACTTTTGCACTTTTCCTGTCCAGTGACACTAAGAAAGCAGCTAAGGAGTGCCAGCTGATCTGAAATACTCCATCAGCTGTCCTAGGCCAGCCTGGTGAAGTGCCCTGGCAGTGCCCTCACAAATGCTGACCTGAGCATCCTCAGTCAGAGCACAGGTTGCAAGGAATTCCAGATGGCTTCTCCTTGCCCCTGGTGGCTGACTTGCAATAATTTCAGGGGGAGCTGTGCATGATGCCCATCAGCAGAACAATCCATGTAGGAGGGTCATTTTCCCTGGCTGGGAATGAGAGCCTCTGGTCCTTTGGCCGTTGCCGTCATCAATCCCACATCTCAAAAGAACTTTCTCCATATCAAACACTTGTTAGGGACAGCTTTTTGAGAAATAACCCTGTATATCTTGTGCAGTACAGTGGCATCAGCCCCAAAGAGCTCTCTCCCAGATCAGACAGCTAAAAAAATCCCATCTGGTCCTGACTGCTCTGAAACAATAGAGATGCAGAGGTATATATTTCAGACAAGCAAGCCCCAAGGCAAATCTGTGCAAGTCTCTACAGACTGTACTAGTGCTAGAATTGTAACCAAAAGGAAATAAGCTGCCAAAACATAGCAGGGCTCAGCGATGTTTTACACATTGCTGTTTTATAGACTCACCTGCACGGCGAGCGTTTTGCACCACCTATTGTACTCTCTCCTTCGTGCCCATATTTCATTATAGGTTTGCCATTTCTCAACGTGTAAAAATAGGATGTGCTGGCATGGTTTAAGTGGTGCTAAGAGCACCATGGAGAGGCACAGCGATAGCTGTGAGGGAAAGAAGAGAAGAGAGGAATTCTCCCGAGCAAAGAGCAATATCAAGCGAATGCTGAACCGACAACCTCTTCTGCTGGGACCGAAATGCTCTGGCAAAAAGCCACCACCATGTACATCCGTACAGCAACCAGCAGCCCCTCAGAGGAGAGCACATCAGGAATGCATTCAGCACACAAAGTCTCAGCTGAATGAGACAGTGCAGACAAGATAATCCTGCTGTTTTATCTATCCGAGGGAAGTCAGGTTTGGATTTGAAGGGCAATTTTCCAGGACTTTCCACCTTGTAAATTCAAAAGCAAGTGGCTGTACGCTGGTGCCAGTCTCACACCTCCCTCGTGTCAAGGATGATTCAAGACAAGTGAGAGGGAGGTCTCCAGGGCTGGTTTTCTGAACGGGCTGTTTTCACTCCACTGCAGCACGGCGCAGTGCTCAGTGCTATCCAGGTCGCTGAATTTTCAGCACTGATACGTCCCATGCATGCTGTGCCCCTCATGGGCTTCCATTTGGTGCTGGGTCTGGTCAAACGGACCTCGTGGTGGTAGTGTTTGGGGGGCCATCAACTCTGTTAGTGCCTTGATGGAATAAAGACTGTGTGTGGCTGGAGGAAAAGAAAATAAGGAGAAAGTGGGCTGGAGGTGATATTGGAGACTTGTTTGCCAAGATTTAATACATTTTGGATAACTGACAGCTGGCTTTCCACAGCCACATTTTTCCTCTCAATTCTTTTTATTTCCTCAGGCAACATTTACTTCTGCTTTTTAAACAAAATACAGTCAGAGCCAGGATATCGCAGTGCAGGCTGACTGACTGCTTTCAGACAGTTCTCCAAACCTCCTGAACATGTTAAACCACCCTTCTGAGCAGCAGGAATAAGGATGTGGCTCTACCAGGAAGCATTAGCGAAAACATTATCATTCATAAGAGCTGCTCAGTATTTCTGGGCTGAAATTATCCACAACAATATTTTTATAATTTTGTTTTTAATTTCTAGTAGTGGGAGGAAGAGTTGCTGTTCCAGCTGCAGAGAGAGCTTTTCTCACTATCTAACATGGTAATGTTTTTTTTTTCCAATGCTGAGAAACAGCAAATGAAACACGGGAGGCTGAGGCCATCACCAGATCTTGGCATCACAAAAAATACGTTACTGGGGTGGGGCTGGGACATGGTCAGCGAGTTGCCGGCTGTACAGACCTGGAGCCTGGTTTTCAGCAGCTGCACATGCTGGATTTATCAGCCCGTATGAGATATGGCACCGCAGAAATTGGTCTGAGACCGCTGGACTATTTACTACCACTATACCAGAATAATTCATATGCTTATTCCCTGCTCTGAATACATCCAAAACTAAACCTCCCAGGTGAAGTTGCACTGATTTAAAGCTGGCCATAAATCTGTTGACCCTTGCCAAGCCAAGATTTTCTTTTTTATTTTTATTTTTTGAAGCAGGGGAAATATGAGTCTCTGTGGTGTAGGGAAAAAAAAAAAGACAATTTTCCAAACTCTGCAGTGAGAGAGAAAAATACTTTTGCATATTTGTCCTTCGTCCATAAGCATCAAGCAAATCTTCATACCCTTTATGCTGCATTGTCCCCTCATCTTGCTCTGTTTCCCGTTTGTTTTTATCTCCCAAAGCTTTCCACAGTCTCTCCTGCAGTCCCCTAAATTTTCTCCCTGGCCTCTTGCACAGGGACTGAAACAAGCTTGGATTGCTTGTCCCCGCCTAACCAGGGAGAGCAAACAACCCAAAGCAAAGTCCCCGTGCAGCCCCGTTATCAAAATGTTCCATCAGCACACTTGGATTCAGCACCCGCCCAGTGCACTGTCCCTGATCCGCAGCCCACGGGGGGAGGCAGACCCAGGAGAGCCCGAGACATCTCCCCCTTACCTGCACCCTGCTGTATGCGGGAGGATGCTTTTCAGCACAGGGTGAGCATGGCTGATGCAGGATCTCTCATGTCCCTGAGCCGGTGCACTGATAGCAGATAGCCCGTGTTTTTATTACTGAGCAGATATTTTTACCCTTTGGGAAACAGAGCTGATTTTAGGGAGGGAAAATGCTTCACCAGCCTGCTGATGGCCAGATTTTGGAAAGCCTCCTTATTCAGGACAGCCTGAGTCATTTTAGGCTTGCTTTCAACTCCCACTGTTTAACCATTAAGCTTTTTTGTAATTCCCTTCCACGAATAGGTGCCTGTGTCATACAGCATCTCACTTCTCCTTCATGGCATCCTTTCTTAGCCTTTGGACAAGAAAAGGAACAGGTCTTTGGTAACCAGAGTACGTAGAAATCTCTAAGTTCGTTTGCTGGTTTATTGCAATGGAAAAGAGATTTTCTTACTGTAAACGCATTAATATATTCTGATTAGCCTTGAACAGTGGTAGGAGGGAATAAGATAAGGTCTCAACATACTTCAGAAGTAAACAGCAATGTGTAAAGTTGTTTTAACAGCTTTAGGATGAGTTTAAATTAGGTGATTTTTTTTTTCTAAATGACATATCTTGAAAAAAATAGCCCTTCAGCTCTTTAATGACACATTCACTTATATCACTTAGATGTTCCATGCTACTTCTTCTACAGGCACGGCTGTGTGAAGTGCCAGCATTGTTGTGATCTAAATTAACCAACTACTTCCTTAGCCGTTCTGCTGGTTAGCTAATTTTAAGGATGCAGATTTTCCCCATGAAATTCTCAGCTGGACACCACATCAAGGGTCTTTGTGTAGCACCAAGCATGGTGGCCCTTGACCACGGCCTCCAAGAATAGTGAAAATAATGAATTTGGGCCATCCAGACAGGAGTAGTTTTTCTCAAACTAAACCATTTGGGGATGTTGGAATCCCTTCAAGCCCCAAAAGCACTCACCATGCATTTTCTCCAGGGCTTTGGAGATTCCCTGTGGACAGCAGAAAAAGGGATTTTGTCCGTTTTGTCCACTTCTTCCAGTTATCACTCTGTCTTCTACTTAATAGTCCCTTACCGGGGCTGGGCAAGCATTTCTGCAAACCTACTGAGAAATTTGGCTTGGAGGGCCAAGGGATGGGATGGGACTTGGGTTTCTCCGTGGTTATTGCCACGCAAGGGTCCTGGGCCTGGCGAGGAGGCGCTGGCTGGGGGCAGCTCCAGCAGCAGCCGGAGCAGGCTGAGCCCCACACCCGGGGACGCCTCGCCCACGTCCTCTGGGTTCTGCGGTGTGCAATAAACAAAAGAAACCCCCAAAACCACAGACCGACTGTGTTGGAAATGTTGTCCCCAGTGTGAGGGAGTATTTGTTGGGTTCTGAGAATTGCCAAGATTACAAAATCCAGATCTCATTGGGAGTTACGTAGTGTGAAGCTTCTCCTCCACCATAGTTGTTGGTATTTTTAAAGAATATTGAAGTCAGGGAAAACAAATCCCTTTATTTATTTATTTGTTTGTTTGTTTATTTTTCTGGCTTATAGATTGATTAGAAAGCAATTGGATAAATAACCACCTTCTACATTTTCCCATGTTTTCTCTTAAATGCCCATAAGAAGATGGGAGTTTTTTTCCATGCCTTTTAGGAGACTATTTCACAGAGATTTTGTCCTGTTACTGAGCTCAGACTTCTGCTTCTGCCTTTTCTATCGTGCTTCCCTTAGCATCACATTTTCGTACACACAAAACAATTCTTTTCTGTCTGCCTGAACATAGTAACCATAACCCTAGTCATTACTCAGTGAAGCTATATATATTTAGTTCATCATCTTTCCTCATAAATCAATCTTTTCAACTCCAAAATCATTTTAGCTGCTCTTTGAATTGTCTCCGGCTTCTCTATTTTTGCCTGGTAATGATGTGGCCCAGAACTGAATGCTGCATTCAAGGTAAGCTGCCACCAAAGTAATGGGGACCAGGGTGATTTCCATTATCTGCTGCTTGACACAAAACTTCACGTGAATACATTGCAAGAAGAGGTCTGTTCTTGTAAATGTAACAGCACTGAAAACAAATCAGGGGCTGATTCTCCTCCGTTTTCCCTCCAGCTGTCCTGAGCTGGGCTGGTGCTGAGCCCCACCAGGGCTTTTGCTGCAGGGACAGCGGGGCCAGAGGGATGTGGTGCCCAGCCTGTGGTGTAGTGCATCCCATGGGTCTTCCTCAGCACAGACCCTGCTTGCTCCATGGAGAACTCACATGCAGATGTTGCCACTGGAGAGGTACCACCCCAATCCTTGATCAGGCATTGCACAGTTACCAATTAGTTAAAAGTGAATGTCTTTTGATCTGGTAGGCCCAAGGCAATACTAAGCAGAATCCCGCAGAAGGCATCATGGCTTTCTTTTGGCTGATCTAGCCTGCAAAGATCGCACTGATCTGGTACAAACTGGTACAAAAGGCAGCACAGATTTTTCAGTAATTCAGCTTCCCATAGAAGGGAGCTTCCAAGGGCCAAATTCAGGCCCTGCAGCCATGTGGCAGGGGTGAACCTATCCCTGCTCTGCTCTCTGCATTAGCACAGTGTTGTCACTGTTTGCAAAGCTGAAAAAGGTGTTTGGTTCCAGTGAGGGGACAGGACTCAGGGTTGCAACACTTTCCTGGAAAAATCAAGGTCTGTTTTTGTATTTCTGGCCTGGCTTTCCTCTAGATACACATGCTGGGGTGGGGAGAGTCCATGGGGTGCTGCATCCTCCTCCCGGCACAGATGGCAGGGGTGGCTGCAATCACAACTTCTGCGATGGCAGCTCTGGTAACGAGTACCAGGGTCCGGCTGTTTATACCCTCTGTACCCCTAAATCCCACCTCATGGCAGGTCACGGCCTCCTTGGCTGCACTGGGACATCCAGACTGGGAGTGAACTGCTCCAGCTCAGCAGTCGGGCACGGGTCAGCTCTGTCGCTGAAAAGCTCGGCAGGTACAACTCCACCTTAAGGATGCTCCTTTAGGACTAACTCGCTTCCTGGAAGGATGAAGCCATGCCTGATTTTCTGCAGTGAGTTATCAGTAAGACAGAGAAGTTGCAATGTGGTGATGAAAACCACTGCAACATGTCAGAATTACCTCGGACCCCTTTACAGAAGAAAGGCTGAGACTTCCAGGTCTCAGGTTTTCTTCTACCTTATCCAGCAATCTCCTTCCTCCTTGTCTTCCTGGAAATGCATTTCTCAGGCTCCAAAATCCCTCCTCAGCTCCGGTTCATATCAGTCGATGGGGCTGAGCTCTCTGCTTGAAGCATTTACTGATACTTTTTTATGGTGCTGCCGTCACATAAATACAGCACCAAGTTCTTCTTATGGCCACCTGGGGACTTGGTAGCCAGTCTAACATCCCTGTTATTTTGATGTTAAATAGAGCAGTAAGAGCAGAGCAAAACCAAAATCAGAAGCTGAGCAAAACAAGTTTCTCCCCACCATTAACAGGATTTCTGGAAATTATTTCCTTCCCTCAGCCTGTTGGCTTGCAAAGGGCGCTCCCCCTCCTCACATCGGTAATGGGAAAAGGCGAAAATCGATAGCAGGGAGGGAGGATCAATGCGAGCAGAAATGGCAAGTTTTGTTTTAAAAGATTTTGGCAGAGGGGTTTTAAAAAACGATGCCATCTGTGGTATTTCTCTACATCGACAGCACGGGCTGTGGATAACGCCGGTCCCACATCAATAACATCTGCTAATGCCGCTTTCCGAGCGGCACAATCAATCCTGCCCAGCGGGCCCCAGGGTAGAGAAGTGAGCTCACAAACTGTGCCTGCCATCTGCAGCCCACCCCCCGCACCCGAAATCTGGCATCCTCACCCAAAGCGCCTGATGGGGCCGTAGCTCACGGCACGGGCCCTTTTGGTGCTCGACAGAATGAGTCGGAGCAGGGGTTCCCCGCGGCAGTGCCAAAAGCCGTCAGCTGCCTTGGTTTGTGGCTTTTCGGTCTTGAATGCGAGCGGTTCCCCACCAGCAGCTCCGCATGTCTGTGCCCAGCTGGGGCAATGTCCCTCGTGTGCCACTGCAAGCCCCGTGTGCCACCACGGGGACGGTCCCCTGGGGACCCCGATGGGTTGTGGGCACAGATTTGGGCTGTCACTGGTGTTTGGGCTAGCAGCCCCGCGGCAATCGGAACATCCACAAACACTTGTCATTGTGCAAAGGAAATAAATGCCCCCCCAAAAAGGAAAATGAAAAAATGGGGTGAAAATATATGACTGACAGAATCACAATATATGGAGGAACTGCTTTCCTTGCTAGTCTCATTTGACATCCCTTTTTTAATGAAACACCTTGCTGAGGTGCTGGGGAAGGGTAACGCTGTAAAGTCCTCATGTGGAAGGGGATGTTTCACCCTGGTTGAAGGAAATGTTTTTTCATCCAGAGGCTAAAATGTGTTTGACAAAAAGCATAAATTTTTTTAAAGGTTTTATATTTTGTAGATGAAGCAAAATAGGGATTTCACTTTGACATCCATTTTTAGACAGATTGCGATCTCTTATTGCTTTTTCTCTACGTACTGATAAAGCAAATGCTCCCTTCAGAGTTGTTTACCTTCAGCTGCACACAGCCAAGCAGTTGTTTTAATTAGAAGGTTTTCTATAGACAAGGGCATTTCCCTAATGCTGTTCTTGCATCAAAACTGAACAGAACAGGAATGCAGTACAAATATGACTGTGAGTCATCTGTGAAAACAAAACCAGCCCCATATAAACAGAAACCTGGCCGGTACCTGACCCAAGCCCAGTCATCCTACCACTGCTGCTCGTCAGTAGCTGCAAATGGAAACCTCTGTCCTCCCATCCAGCAAGCAAGCGCTTGCAATCTCACTGAGCCACTCTGCACAGCTCTGGCTGCAGCACTGGCAGTGCAGGTTTGGTAAATCAGGTACACGTCCATGTCAGAAAAATATGCATGGCCCTAATAGTTATGCTACTGCAGGCAGCACCGTTTGGGCTCCTGCGGGACTTTGGGAAAGGGGAGAAAAAGTGAGAAGGAGAACGATGTGGTAAACTCAGTTAGATAAAGTTCCATTTGTCAAAGAAGAGTTGAGGAAAAAAAGGCTGATGCATTCCAGCCTGTTGTATAGTGTATTACAAAAGCAATCTATTTTTGTTCCGCTATTATGCCATGGAGAATTCATCTCTCTGCAACAGTAGAAGTGATAAAGGAAAAATTGGCCCTTTTCCTGTAAATCAGCTCCAGTGCTTTGGGGGAGGCTGCTCTTGCTTTCCTTGGAGCCGAGCGCAAACCCGCACGTTCCCGAAGGAGCCCAGCAGTGGAAGCCAAGGTGCTCTTGAAGATCAAGTGCAAAACTCAGTGACCCGGGACGAGAGAACAGGTCTCGAAAATAATCAGCCTGAGCTGGCATCTGAACCCCAAAGTAAATCAAGCACTTGGAGCTTTCAAAAGTTCAAAAGGCTTTAAGAAAGATAAAATCACTTGCCACTGAGCTTCTTATTTAGAGTCTTGATTTTTTAGTTTTAATACAAAGCAATATTTCCAGAGAGCTCTTCCCATCAGCTGAGTATGCTGCAGTGTCATCACTTGGAACAAGAGAGGCCAAAACTCTCCACGAAAGGAGGACTCAACCTCCAGATACTGGTGGACATGAAGCCTCTGATGACAGCCCAGACAAAAGCATCTGATGCATCCCACACCAGCAACATTGCCGTGCACACGGACCTCAGCCCTGGACATGGGCCCCACTGTTGAATGCAGTGTATCGGGGTGCCCAGGGTGCTTTACCCTGATAGATACATCCTGCTTCACCTTCTGGTGGCCAGCAGCTGCAAGACACACACCCTGGGCGTCAGGGAGACTTAAGGACTGGCTCTTTGCAAGGAGCACAAGGACAGGCCAGGGCCATACCAGGTGTGCAGAGGTTGCTGGGCCTCACTGCTGGGAATGACTCTTCTGGCGGGCACAAGCAGCTCAGGCCTCTCTCTCCTACGTGCTGCTAGAGAACAAAAACACATCGCCTCTCCCCCAGGAGAAGACAAGTAGCAGCAGGTCAGTGTGGACAAACAGGCGGGGAAACTGAAAGAAATAATAAGGTTTTGGTGAGGGTGCAAACCAGCGATATCAACACCCCGGCTCTTCAACCATCTCAGGCTGCTGTAGGTGTGCAAGGCAGTATCTAAACAACAGAGCCCCAGCAGCCTCCAGAAGGTCAGCCAGAAACCACACTTCTGCTGCCGCTTGGGCTGCCAGCAGCAAGGAGGTGTCTGGGGATGGCCAAGCCAGGCGCTGGGCACCATCCATTGCGGGCTCTCGCTGCCTGGAGGCAGAGACAGGCAATGCTCTGATGATACCGGGTTAGATATCACCGTGCATTTGCTAGGTGGCTGCTCAGCTTGCTGCAGAGCAGGAAAGCTTGCTTGAGGGGGGAAAGTTGATTTCTGCTCGGGACGGGCTGCAAAATATGGGTGGGGAAGGTGCAGCAGGCTGCAGGGCTGCTCGGAGCCGGAGGCTCTGCGGGCAGCGGATGGCACAGCTGGGCCACTGAGCAAAGGGAGAGGCAGGGGAAGGAGCAAGCAGCAGGCAGACCTGCCGGTCCTACCAGGCCTCTGCTCATCCCTGAGGCACCAAAAAAGCCGCTGCCTTGGTCATGCAGGGGTTACGGTGGTATCTTGTGCAGGGAGCATCTTGTGTGGAAAAGGATGCCGCTGTTTACGTGATGTACAGTGAGATAAGATGGTTTATAGCAGTGAATAATGAATTCCTACGCATTAACTGGGGCCACAGCACAAACCTGACACCCTCTAAGAGCAAAGTGTTTGCTTCAACCCCATCTCCCCACATATACCTTTCCCCAGCATTGCCCTGTGAACTGTTAATATCTATGCTGGGCAGGGCATCAGGGGTCCCGTGGCTGGCACGAGCCTTGAGTCCTCCCACGAGCCCCACCATGGTGGTGGTGATGGTGATGGCGGTGGCAATGGACAAGGCTGAGATGAAAGTCATGAGTCAGGCGGACAGGGGGAAACTGCCCTCAGACATACGTGGGCTGGTTGTTTATTGATTTGGCTCTTGTGGGGATAAAGGGCAAAAACAATGAAAAAGGGGTTTGTAACAGCCCCACGTTCTCAAGTTCTGGTCTTGCAGCCTGGGAGGTGGTTTGGGTGGTAGCTGCTGGAAGCTGAGTCTGTTTCCTAAATCTCAGGATGTATTTTCAAATATTATTCCCAGATGGCTGGGTCATAGCATCCCAATTTACACTGCAGACATTTGCACTTCTGCTCTGTTTTCCATTTTTTGCTTACAAACATTTTGAGGAATGAAAAGAGGCATTTTTGAGCCACACTAATTTTAATCTAATTTCAGACAGCTTGGTAAGGTAAGGTCAGAGTTCTGTCAATGACAAATGTAATGAAAATAAAGGTCCAGACACCAAAATGTTATGGAAGTGGATAAGGCTTTTTGACTGCTGTCATTACAATTGATAGTTCTATTCAGTCACTTTAAATTTTATTGATTTTTTTTTTTCAAGCACTCCACCTTAAACTTATTTTTCATTTCAAGAAATCAATACTATGGATCCTTTGACACAAGGCATGCAGCATTCTGCCACAGTATGTATTTCATGATGGAAGGAGCCACACTTTTTTTTTTTTCCCCTGCTCAGTTCTTTTGTCTTGAAAATAAACTGAAATTCTCAGTTACTTACAAAAATACAAATCTGGGGATGACTTCCTGCCCTTGATTCTCTGCACTATATCACCTGTGCTGCTGGCTGCTATGGAGATTTTTTTCCTGAAGTCCTGCTGCTGGTGAACAACAGAGTTATGAATGTGCTTTGAGGTTCATCTAATAGCTCTGACAAGTGGAAATTTTTTTCTTCTCCTTCTGTTTTCTCCTTCTGTTTTCTCCTTCCTTTCTTTTTCTTTCTTTCTTTCTTTCTTTCTTTCTTTCTTTCTTTCTTTCTTTCTTTCTTTCTTTCTCTTTCTTTCTTTCTTTCTTTCTTTCTTTCTTTCTTTCTTTCTTTCTTCCTTTCCTTTCTTTCTTTTTCTTTCTTTCTTTCTCTCTCCTTCCTTCCTTCCTCCCTCCCTCCCTCCTTCCCTTCCTTACTTCCTCCCTTCCTCCCTTCCTCCCTTCTTTCTTTCCTTCTTTCTTTCCGTCTTTCTCCACACCAGTGAAGTTGTATTTCTGGGCAAAACAAGAGTGGCTGCAGTCGGTGCTGCCCTTCTCAAGCATCTCTGATGGGCACCTTTGCTCTTCCCATTTGATGTATGAGGAACAGATATCCAGTTCCTAAGTTTCAAATCATGTCTCCATACTGTATTTTTTTCCTTGCAAATGCATAATTTTCAAAGCCTGTGCTTGATTAAAGCCAACCACTTTCCTCTGTCTGGAAAGCTCAAGGGAGCAGAAGGAGCGAGGTCAAATCCCTTCTCTGCCCAAAGGAGATGACCCTTCTGGGCAGCTGAGGTCTTCAGAAGCACCCTGGCACTATGGCTTCCACAGTCTTTCTGGCTGATAAATAATTTAGTTCTGGGTATTATGAATCCCCAGCTTTTTATGAGTATAGGAATTTATTACAAGTACAGAAAGTCTCACCTTTATAAATAATTAAACTTAGTTACACACAATGACTGTAGTGAATGATGTGAAACTGAAGCCGAAGGATGGAGTATTTGTCCCTTGTTTTCAAAAAAAGAAAGAAGGGAGGCAAGGGAGTGATAATAACGTACGAGTATACAGGAGGGGTGAGTGGACTACATCTTTCTTCCAAGTATCTCCCTGACCCGGTGGGTTTACAACTACAGATCTGTAATTTTGAGGTAAATGACTTCAGCTCAGACAGAAGCAGGAGAGGAGGAGGGAAGCCTGCAGTCAGCATCTGTACATGTGCAACAGGTACAAAAAGACAATATTCAGCATCCGTATCTCATTACAACCACCACTAAAAGAGAATGCTATTAGCAGTCGTGGCACAACAGAGAATGGGAGGGTAGATAAAGAAAGAAAAAAAATTATCAGGATTGATGTTCTCCTCCTGTATTTGTTATCTTACAGAAAACAGCAGCAGAATACAAATCAACCCATCCCATGTACAGACGAGTGGGATCCTTTGAGACTCTTGTTTTATGGATGAAATAAATTCAGTCATTGGGGGATGAAAGGCTCTATAAGTGTAAAGAAAACCTAACCTTTCACATATTTTTTTTTCTCGAGTCAAGAGCTTTCAGAACAGTGTCATGCAAAGGGAAATGCTAACAGCAGCTTGGCTGTGGACGGTCACAGTTTTCCCCTTAGCAGAAGAAATGTACAAACAAATTCCTTCCACTCATGGCAACTCCTTGCTCCTTCCTGGAGATGACAGTAAAATGGCACATAAGAAACTGTTACTTATTTGGAAAAAAAAAAAAAAAGGAAAAGAATGTCTTTTAAAAGGGAAATGAGCTGGCTAGGGAAAAGTATGTGGGCAAAAGTGGAAAAAACATACATTCTGCAAGTTTCAGCAGAGACAGCGGCAGCAACTGCCAGTGCTCTGCTTTCCAGCCTGCAGTTCTCCTCCTGAAGACACAGGTTTGTATGCACTGCACACAAAGCCAACATCTGTTACTTTTCTGAAGGAATCTGTATCTTCATGAGAACGTGAAATCACAGCAAGCACCAGACTGGAGAAGCAAGCTCACGCCCCCACCGCCATCTCCTCTTCTGCACTGGAGGCACTGCAAAGTTATTCCTCACGCTACAATGCACCTGGCAAAGAAGAGAGATTTCACAGCCATCTATAGGCTGGACACAGTACCAAGAGCTGAAATTTAACTGTAAAGATACCTGAAATATTCCCTTTTTCATGTCTCTTGCAGATTAGCATATTAGGTGGACAACTTTTCACGCTAGTGCCCTTTGCTAGAATATATTGATTTGCAAGGTGGTGTCAAGAAATTGGTCATTATAATGGTATCACCCATAAACTCACAGTCCTTTAAATTCCCATCATATGAAATATCCCAGAGCAGCTGGGATTCTTGAGGTTTCCACGTGCATTGTGTCCAGAAGGTGATTTCTCCATGAAATCAAGCCCCAGTACAAACCAAAGGGCACTTTTCAGGCTGGTGATGAAATTCTTAATTATGCAGCATCAAACACAGCAGTTCTAGGGAGAAGCAAATTCACTTACAAATTATGCACATACATCAAAACCACCCTCTGTTTCGGAGACAAATGCCCAATCAATCCAATCTATTTTGCCATCTACAGCAGACGCTGCATCAGGCTATTTTATAAGTATAAATTTTAATATGTCTTTCCACGCTATATTCAGTCAACTCATGATTATCCAGACCCGGGGGAGGGAGCGGAACTAACTCAAATAAAGTAAAGCACAGTTGAACAAAACCAGAGTTAAATCAGATTGTGAAAATAAGTATTTTATTTTCTATATTAATCTTAGTATAAACTGGAGTTATGATGTAGAAAAAGGTCAAAGACAGGAATAAAAATGTTTTATTTTTGGTGTAGCACAGTCCATTTGAATCTGGATAATCTGCCCACACTTAATTAGAAGTTGGCAGAGTATTGCGCACTAGGTGAGAGATTCAGGGGGAAAGCAAAGCTGATTTTGTCTGAGTGCTTGCTAGGACTCTCCTGCTTGGTCCAGGTGATGGATTAAGACAGAGCTGGAATGCAATTTACAGCCCCGTCCCCTGGGCAGCACTTCAGGAGGAAGGAGAGCAGAGACGGAGCAAACATAATCCTGGTGTGCTGGCAAAAGGCAGCTTGCTTCCAAAACACGTGGGGCAGGGCCACAGGCAGGGGGGTTAAACGAGACCAGGCTGGGAGAACAAGACCACTTGCTAGGCTTGAGGCGATGCCAAAGCCCTCTGAGATTGGGCAGGCAGCGCCCAGCTGGCCGGGGAGCACACGCCGAAGGCAACGCTCCCATCACCAGCACCGCATCGCCCTGGCTCCTCTGGTGCTCCGAGCATAGGAAGGAGGGGCAGATAACAGCTAGAAGAGTTTCTGTGTGTTCAATAATCAGCCTTAAAGGGATTTGATTCTTTATTACATTGTCCTGAATTATATTAGAGGTAGCGCACAGAATAAAGATTGGGCTCCCTCAACCTTTTATGCCTCCAAACGCAGCTGGAATGCTAGAAAACAATAAAGCTCCTTTTTTTTTTTTTCCCTCTTCACTTAAAGGAAAAGGTGCTTAACACTAGTTTTAAGATTAGGAAGGAAATGGGTATTTAAAAAAGAAACATATTCCTCTTGGGTCACTACAAAAAGCTGTTTCGTTCTTGCTTAGAACCAATGGAAATAAAGCCAGCATGTCATCAGATTCTTAATACAGCACCAGATCTAATTGAATCTTTTGCATCTATTTTTAATGAGCAGCTCGTTTGTTTAATGTGATGGCTACATAATTATGAGTATGAGTTTGTTCTCTGCTTGGGACATATTGGTACTAATGCGGTGATATTTAATTACTGTCTCTCAAGGAATTATGAGAAACAAGCTGCCAAGCTTGAAACCACGGTGATTTATTCCTTGTCGAACAGCCTGCAAAGCGGCATGGGCCCCATTTACCTGGGTGGTGCTGCTGAGAGGAGCAAGCCTTTCCTCCCCACTTTCTTCCTCAGCATCTAGCACTGCAGGTCTGTATGGAAACCAGCCCAACACCACCTCCTGCGATGCACTATTGGGTGCGACTTTCTATAAGGAGAATGAAAAACCTTAAATTGAATGTACAAGCGCTTGGTGCAGCTGATTTTGGAACAGCGTTAGTGAGCAGTAAGAATGAGGATGCGATCCAGCTGTTGAGGCAGAAACCACGGCACGCCCCAGCCATGCACATCGGCTTTCAGAGGAACAGCATCATCTGTCCCTGTCGCAGCCATGCGGCCCTATTTTTGCCTGCTAATAGGCTGGGGAGGTTCCAGCACCCAGCAGTGGCTGTAAGAAGCTGCCGAGGTTCCTGCTGGGAGCTCCCTGTCCCAGTTTCTGTCCCCGGGGCTCGGGACTCGACATGCGTTCGTGCCACACGGCACCGCTCAGCCTCTCCCGGCTCGGCTCCGGTGGCTGGTTGCTGCAGAGGGAGCTGACAGCAGCGGCGCGGAGGGAATTACTGCTGCTAATAACTCTGCAGCACATCCAGCCTCTGCCTTCTTTCCGCGCTTTAACCAGGATGAAGGGATCAATCACTGTAAGTTTCCCCCCCCCACCAGGCTGAAGGGCAGCTCCTGACACCCGCGTGCCTTTGTTGTGGGCACTGGGTTTTTCCCATTAGCAATCACATTCATCTGATCCCTGAAAAAAAATTTAAAAATAAACTCCTTAAAGAAACAAATAATAAATCTTCACCCTCTATCCAGCCCTTCTCGTAAGGAACAGCCTATGCACCTTGCCTTCCCTTGTCCATTCTAACTAATATAGGTATTCATATTTTTTGCTAAGATTTGGGAAAGCTTCTCCAGCATTTTCAGTGCCAGACCCCTCCAGCCAGGCCTGAGCAAGGAAGGGTGATGGAGCTGGAGGCCATCCATACACCAGGGCTGGATGCCGATCTTTGCTCACCTGGCCAATTTGCAGCTCTTTCTCTGTACACCACCACTTCTCCCTTCGGGGTAAGGCTCCCATACATGCAACCTCATCAATCACGCTGAGTTTGTCCTGAAAAATACGTCAGGATCCTCACTTCTACCACTTGTCCATCTCTTCCTTAAGCACAGGGACTCTTTGGGGGCTGGTGGCCATAAGGAACACCTTCAAAAGCGCACTGATTGCTTTAACGATGTATCCTACCTGCTCCACCCCTGGGCTACAGCAGTGGCACAAGCTAACTGCGGAGCAGTCGGGGAATAACATCACTTCACTGATGTAAATTACTGGAGAATTACCATTATTTCCAGCACAGCTACAGTGTAGTCCCCACAAATAAGTGACGTACATAAACCCTGATATTGTCCTTCAGCTGTTTTCTAGGTGCCGGGAGCCATGGCTGTTGGGATTCCATAGGTGTGCATTAACAAAATTAGGGATTTGTGGTTTAGCCAAAGTCAGAGACCCCCCTGGCATTACTGAACCAAACCTCGCTACTTTATTCGCACAAAGCAAGCCCAACATAACTCAGCGCAACTTTCTAGGGGGAAACAGGATGAACTAAAGCCACTGTTATCATTTCCGTTCTTTGCTCCAGCTTAGAATGAGAGTGGAAGGGAGTATTTTTGTTTTAAAGGTGCATATTCTGTCCTTCCACTTGCCGGTACAGCACGGTACGGGAGGAGGAGTGGGGTCAGCGCACACTAAAACACTAGCTTGGGCTGGCAGCAAAATATCACGCTCAGATGCTTGAATAACCCACAGCGAAGGGAAGATTAGACAAATGAACGATAAAACTGACTGCTCCAGCTTGTCCTCAATGGATGGGAAAGTAATGAAAATCTCATGAAAGATAAATGGTAAAGTTAGTTTAAAATGGATTTAATGAAAGTAAAAGAGGATGAGTGTTCATTCCAGGCTGCTGATTTATATTTTCTATATTTTAGCCTTCATAACCAAGTCCTGTCTCGTTAGCCATTAGAAGTTTAATACAGGGTTACACGTTCCATCAAAATCCAAGCAGCTTTTAATACTTTGAAGGAGCACAATGCTGCATTTTGAAAGATTAGCAAGGGCGTCCTTGGCTGGATTCTTGCATATTAAAAAGTGATCTTCAAACCCAAGTTTTACTTGTGGGATAGGGGGATGGGGAATAATTCAAACCATCTCTCTCTTTCTTTCTATCATTGAACTTGGCATAATGTAAAATGATACCAAACTTGCAACAAAAGGAATAACGGTTTATAAAGAATTAGCTATGAAATGAGAGGATCCTGTGAAGATGAAACGTTCCAAAATTAGCTGAGCTTTTTCTTTCTTTTTTTTTTTTTAATTCTATATTCTTTGTCTTTCAGCTGCTCTCAGATTCTAGAAAGAATGAGCTAATTTTTTCCCACTTCTCCCTCTCAGTACTTTCCACAGCATAAATAATACATAACAATAACAATATTGGTTTTATTTGAAAATAAATAAATAAATAAATAAGTAAATGGAATCTGTCTTGGAGTCAGAGCCAGGCTGGAGGCAGCCCCAATGAGCACATGGGTGATGCGCCGTGACGAAGCCTTGTGTTACCCAGCGAGGACCACGAACCAGCTACACCATCCTTGGCTGGATGTGCTGGAGAAACATCCATAAATGGAGGCCTACGGATGCATGACCTTTTATACGGGCAAAAAATAAGCAAAAGTCCTTTGTCAAACAGGAGGCACAAACGCAGCCCCAGGCTGCCCACACCGCCTTGCCAGTGACTCAGCACCGAAACCGAGCCTTTGGGACCAGATAGCTCAGTCTCCTGTGACTCATCCCCAAAACAACAGCAAGGCTGCCAAAACGCAGCGGGGTGTTGTGACAAAGTTTCTAGGCAGCGGTGTGGAGCGTGAGGCCAACGCACCCTCTCCGTAGGGGGGAAAGGCAACGGTTTTAGGTCACCACTGCTGACCTGGGCTGCATAGGTATGGACCTGGGAAGGAGCAGGTATGGCCAGCCTGGGGCTAATTGCAGCTAGCGAGGAGTTTAGAGCACTGGAGCACCTGGCTGTAGTGACAGTGTGTGGATCCAGAGCCCTGCAGGTTGACAGCAATGCCCTCAATCCTTTTAGCTGTATAAGTAAGTAAACAAACAGATAGATAGCAATTAATTTCCTGCAGATCAAAAGGGCATTTTTAACACATGGTTAAGGAGCAGCTCCCCCTTCAAGGTTCCTTCCCACCCACATCCCCAGGACTCCCAGGTAATGCAGGACCCTGCTCGTGTCTCTGCTTCTCCTCTCCCAGCCCCCATTGCCATGAAGCAGCTGGGAGCGCTAAGTGACTTTCTGCACCAGCGCCCATCTCGTTGCCTCCCCTCAGCAGCTGGAGATGTGGGGCCTGACTTCAGGCAATTGATTTTGATGGGGATCGCATCCACTTACCCAGGGCAGAATTGGATGCACCAAGAGCGTCTCAGCCCGTGAATGAACAATTGTACTAGCGGCAAGGACGCAAAGGCAACAGATTTCAGGCTCTCGCAGGCAGCAGTAACAGTCAATCACCTGCATGGAGTGATTGTGTTACAGTAAATCCTCCTGCGCCGTGGAGTGAAACCATCCCGTTCCTGGCCTCTTTGGATTCAAAGCAGCAACTTGTTTCCTGATGAAACTCGGCTGCCCTTTACTTTCCCATGGGAACCTGTTGCACAGTAGCTTCGTAATCCGTGATCAAAATGAAGGAATGCAACCTTGGCAAAGGGAGTGCTTTGAGATGTAAATTCCCCCAGAGAGCCCACTTGCCACCCTACACTCTCATTCCGATGTATGAGCATTTAAAACCCACAGACTGATTTTGCTGGTCAGTAGTGCCTCGAAGTCTCATCCTAGACCTCGGTCCCATTGCGAAATTCCAGCTGAGGAGCTCCCAGAAAACAGCCCCACCAACACATCCCATGCCATGGAGGTGACCCCTGTCCTGTGATTTTTGTGCCATGCTATGAAGCGGTTGTCTGGGGACAGCCGCATCACAGATGATCAACAGACACGGAGAAGTTGGCTGTGGGTGTCCTGCTGCCCTGTGATGTGTTTTTGGCCCCTCTTCACCCCAAAAGCTCAGTGGGTGCAACCAGCAGGGTCTCAAACATCATGAGTAGGGCAGGACAGGGCAGATGGTTGCCCTGCCACAGCCCCCAAAAGTGCTGGGGGTTGTTGCCCCAGATGCAGGAGGAACAAATATATTACCCACCATGACCAATGCCAGACAAATAAACAAAGGCAGTTTTCAGGCCTTGATGACTAGGGCACATATCTCCCCAGAGAATAATCTCCCAGAAATCGACACATAACATTGAAAGACAAATGAGAATGAAAAGACCTCTCAAATTTAATAGCCTCCATGAATTACACTGCCTTTCGTCTACATGGACTGTCACTCTTTCCATTAAAGAGTCACTGTCATCAGTAATCCATTTTAAGATTTATAGATGTGGAGATTTATAGACTTACTGTTCTTATCTGCCTTTTTTTTTTCCATGTATCTCCATGGGCTCCCAAAGGATGGGATTCTATCCTAAACCTCCCCCCTGCATCTGAAAAACTAAAACAGTGATGGGATGGCAGGCCTTTGAGCTGGAGGCCAACAAAACCAATTATGCTGATAAGAATAGCAAGAACGATAGTATGGAGGCGGGGGGAAGAACTAGAAAGAACGGGTAAACGATGAGCAGGAGAAAACAAGAGAAGTAGAATCCAGGTTTTCATTTATTTTTCACAGATTCTCATTCTATAAGTTCCATAAGTTCTTAAAAGAAAGAAAATAATTAGGTTATTTTTCCTATTTGGTCATTTTCATCTTAAGACAAAAAGCCCTGCATCCTCGAAGTGAATATATTCAGATCCAGCTCTCGCATACAAGAAGACCACTTTACCATGCTCACAACAAAAATATACTCAGGTGGGAGTATACTGACATTACAAAGTCTCTTCAAATAGCTAAAGGAATTGTAGTATAAATGAGCCTCCAGCTACCTGCTTTGCATATTTTTATCTGATTCTAGTGCAGTTGAACAGTTTGCTCTGATAGTAATTGAATGCCTGTATGTGGATTAATACCTCCAGCACAAAAGAATTTGAGTATGTTCGTGCTGCTTGAAACTTGTCTGTTTGCATGTGCAACTTCATATTGGGTAAAATTGCAAAACTTACATGACTTAGAAATCAAAGTACTATTCAAAAGCTTCAACTCATTCTGAATCTAGTTTTGAAATGTGTGTGTGAGAAACAGATTTACTTATCCTCACTCCATTACTCTACATATTACGTTGCCAGCAGGTAGTCTTTGAGAGAACTCTGAAAAAGTAGTATTGGACAGAATTCCTTAGGTTACCTCTAAAATCTTTGTTCCTGCTAAATATTGCTTGGTATTTTTGTACGTGCCTGTCTATAAGGAGAACTAGGACAAAGCTTTTTCTGAGTTTTGTTGCTGTGCTAAAGAAAGCTGCTATATGTGGTGAGATACTGCAGAGAATGCTTTGGTACAAATGGATGTGGTGTAGCACAATAGACGTCTGCAGGCAACACTGTCCATGTATATTAAAAATAAGGCTCTCTTCCCAAATGCAAATTTTCTTAAGGAACAGTGAACTGTAGGGACTGCGTGTGTAATGCATGCTAATTAGCTTCCTCCTAGTAGTAGCTATTACCACAGGCTATCATCACATTGGAAGCTCTGTCTGTGCTGATCCTTTACAACATGCACATGTGATGGCTGTCAAAGCAATTATCAGCACAAATGTGTATTTTCTAGTTTGAGACAGAGAGAAACTTTAGTGGTGTATTAATTTTCCTGTGCTCTTGGGGAAAAGCAGAAGACTGCTAGGACTCATTTTAAATTGATCCTACTCGAGCTTTTCAGCAGATAAGGTTATGACCTATTAATTCAAGAGCTGGCTTCCTGCACTCTCATGTATTACGCAGGAAGGAAACCATGAATCCAAACCTGTTAGAGTCTCCTCCTTGAATAAATAGTTTCCTAAATAAGTGCCCTGGTCTCATTGCCTTTGATAACCCTTTGGTTGAATGTCATTAATGTGCTTGTATTTTTCTCTCAACAGCATTGTTTTCCTGCTAAACAGTTTCTGTTCTGTCTCTTCTGCTGTCTTTTATGCTTAACACTTTTTGCATAGCAAAACAGCTATTTGAGATATAAAATTCAACAGGTCAGAACGGTAAATGATGGAAAGTCAGTGTTTTTACACTCATTTTATCCTATATTATCTGGAAGTTGACGCTGAACGCAGGTCATGTCATGGAGAAATGGTGTTGGGGGGACCCTCAAAGACAAGAAGTGCTTGGACACAAACAAATTCTTCCTCTCTGGGAAGCGTCTTACAGAATCACAGAATGTTAGGGATTGGAAGGGACCTTGAAAGATCATCTAGTCCACATCCAAGCTAGTATCACTGCACTTGGAGCGTCAAGGGGATGTTTGTGCTGTTCTGTGGCCTAAGGACTAAGAAAATGAGAAAATGGTGTAGGCCTCGCCCACATGTCCAACAGCCTTCTTGCATCACAAGGAGGGCTGCCTGTGGTGGCCCTCCTCCACCTGAAGGCCAGTGTTTCTGAAAGCGTAAGAGCTGGCAATTAGGGCATCCTACAAACCTGTGGATCTTGCGGCTCTGTGAAAAAGGAGGCTTCTTACCTAGGAGCAGAGACGTTGCCTGTAGCTGCTCCTGGGGCTCTTCTAAGCCACCCAGCTCCTGCAGGACCAGCTGTAACTCAGCACAGGATGGACAGTAGGACACTGCAGTTTTTCACTGCTCAACGGCTCCCACCTGGAACCACAGCAGAAGGGGCCAGAGTTTGGCAGATGGCCTCTTTTTTCATCTCACTTGCTCTAAATGCCCTAAGTCATGGCTAGGGCTGGTTGTGCCGGAGAGCCAGGCCAGAGGGAGGCACACAAGAGGCAGCGGCCTCCATGCCTGCGTGAGAGCTTGCGGAAGGTGACCCGTTATTAAACACATCTGCAAACAAAGCAGGTGATGGCAAACACCATTTCGCAGCCTCCTGGCAGCAGTCACCATGCTGACAGGGAGCAACACGGTATCAGACGGTGGCAGAGCCCGAAACTCATTTTTTACATACGCATCCCCCCTATTTTAGGTAGTGATTTAGAGATCAGAGGAAAGGCTTGACAGTTTAATATTTAAACAATTTGTTTCATGTTTAGACCATCACGTTAATGATCTGTGTGTCACAACAATAATCAAGTGGGGTGGAAACTCACTTGCAATTAGCCATGTCTCCTGTCACAGCCTACACAGAACATCAGGCCCATGGGCGCTAATTTTAGCTAAATGCTTGCTTCAAAATTTAATTTGCATTCTATTTCCCCCCACAATCCACAAATGCTTGTGTCCTCCAGGGCTCTGCCTGTAAAGTCCCCCTGCTCTTGACTCACAGGGGATGAATCTGGGATAGCCCCAGCTGCAGAGCTGGTCCCCTTCCTGCTCCGCTGCCCTGCACTTTCAGATCCTCGTTCCCCATCCTCGATGCTCAGATGGATTCAAACCGCTAACTGAGGTCCAGTGAGAAAAACGTTTCAATTTCTAGGTGCCAACATGAGCAAGACACCTGCCGTGCCCCTCAGAGTCTGCCCATGGGCCTCAGAGCATCCTACACACACTGAAGGAGAACACTGTTATTCCAGAAATTTGGGTAATTTCTGGAAAAACTGGGAAATAAGAGAAAACTACAATGCTCTAAAATTATTTATCTAGGCTGTTTTGAACTATTAAAGTGGTGACAAAATAGCCCTACTGATCCTGCTGTTGGTCCACAAATCTTATGCAAAACCAGATTTAGGCCTCTTGCACTAAAATACCCTCCTCTCACCTCTTTATTCTCCCTCTTTAATAATCTGCATTGTGCTGGCATTAATACCAGTCAGAGGCCTGTCATGCTGAAGGCTGTGTGCACAAAGCCAAGGCCAGTGCCCTAAACAGCTGAAAACCTCGCTTCAATTTTGGTGCAAATAATGCAAAACAAAGTCTTTGCAGCATTGTTCAACAAGCTGCGGAATTTTCTGAGAAATTTGTATTACGCTGAAAAATCAAGCTGGACACTTTTTTTTTTTTTTTTTAATAAAAATGAAACAATAACCTTGCTGCCACCAGCAGCTTTTACCGAGAGCAACCTGGCTCGTTCAATGATAGACGAGAGGTTTTGACTGATGGTCTTGCTGCGTATCAAAGCCCAGCTCTGCTGTGGTGGAGACCCGAGTAACAATATCCCCAGCAACGCGCTGCTGTGACTCCCGAACATCTTTATTAACGACGTACAGCAGAGCCCCTGCTGCTCGCTGGCGCTTACCACCAGATTTATGGCTAACTTCCACGGCCTTTCCCACTAGTCCTAATTTATTGTAACAACACTGTTCATACATGAGCTTTTCCTGTTAGGGAGACAGCGGCATGTCCCGTAGCACTGCAGCAGATGAAGTTTATTAAAGCACCACCGGTTTAAGCAGCAGAAGTCCCAGGGCAAGGCATCTCTCCCATCTCACAAACCGCAAAGTCGCCTTTTTAGCCCTTGCAAAGTGGAGAGTATTTATCACGCTCATAAAAAAAAGAGCAGTTTGCATCTGGCCGCTTGCTCAGGAGGGGATCTGCAAAACCCTCATTTGCTGAAGTCTGAGCTAAGCCCTTTCTCCTCCCAGTGGGCCACCTACCACAGCTCAGCTCCCTGAGAGTGACCCGTTTTTCTGTTTTTCCAGCATGACGTGATTTCCCCTAATCCTCCCCAGACTCCCACTTGAGTTACTGAGGACAGACCAGGAGAGAAATCCTGGACAATCCGCCTGCCGAGAAGCCTCACGCCGGCAGGATTTCTGCAGAAAGGTGCAGAACTGGAGTGCCAGGAGCACGCAAAGGGGCGCCTTCTCCAGGGCACTGGCGAGCCATCCTGACCTACACACCCACGGAAAGCAAGCCAGAGAGCTGGCCCTGGTGGGATTGCTTCAGCGTGAAACCCACAGACGACCTGGAGGGATCCCTGGGGCTATCTCACTTCATCCAAGGTTTACACGTGGCTCTTGTCCTAGCTGGGTCGGTCTGGGGCAGCCCCTGGCCCTACTCGAGGCACCCCATGTGTAGGAAGGCAGTGATGGAGAGCTGCCTGGGGCACTCATTTCAGGCGCAGCAACATCAGCCAGGGCCCTTTGAGGTTTATCTGTAACTACATTTTCCAGCCGTATGCAGAAGGAAAAAGTCATACATGCTTTTATATGGTCCAATAACAATCACTCTATGAATCTACACTATTTAATAGCAAATGATCCTTTCCAGTAATTTTTTAGTCGTTCTAATGGAATTTCTTTATTAATAATTTTTTATTAAATTTGACACGGCAATAACAAAAGGCTATAGAAAAATATTCAATTTTATTATGGTCTATAGTACCTTTCCGTAAAGGTTAATATGGACTTACCACTTCTAATAATTAAATGGCAATACTCCTGCTGAGGATAGTCAAACCTCACAGTTCTGCCCTTTCAGGAACAGTCCTTCATTTTACATTTATACTCCACTTTTCTTCTATGGTTTTCCCCACGAATAAGCTAGATTTGCAGAAATTTAGTGGTCTTCTCTTTCCTCCCCAGGTATTACTGGATACTATAGTAAAATACAAAATAAAATCTACTGATCAAGACAATTCTAAAACTGTCAACATATTTTGTTCCCTAACTATACATCCCAATCATCTCGAAGGTATTGTAGTCGTCTCCTGGAGTTGATAAGCCATTTAATGTATTATTCTGGTGACAGGCAAGATGGCATTTGCTACAAGCATTTTATGATTCAGTAGTTTTCAGAGAGACTAGAAAACTAAGCAGCAGATTTACACTATAACAAAATAAAAGCTGAGATCTCATCAGCCTGATGAATGACTAAAGCAGCTTTCATCTACAGATTTTCAGCTAGTTTGCCTGAAGGTGGAGAACTTATTGTTTAGGACATTATAGCAGAACCTCGAGGCTATAACCAAATGGCATGTGGTGAAGACTGTGCACATGCAGGGGGTAGAAATACTGCTAACTCTGGGGCAGTTTCCATCTAAGCAAGACACGTAAGTGCAATAAATTGAAAGAAAAAGGAAACACAAGGAAAAGAGAAATTCTATATGCATGTACATGGGCCTGGCAGGCTGCTCTGCTCAGCCAGTTGGCTGTTTGCTACGGGTGCCACAGCGGATTATTTATTTATATATTTATTTTCAGAAAGAGATAAATGCAAGGAGAAAAGCAGCTTAGAAGGGCCGTTACATACATAAGGTTTGGCACCGGCAGGCAGGCAGATATAGTATTACTGGCTGCCTTATTCCTTAGCAAACCGATATTAGATAATGCCTCCTTCTCTGCCAAGCAATGAGTCAGTGGCTGAGATGAGAGGAGAGCTCTGGCCTCCTGACTCCCCCTCTCCACATCTGACCAGAGACCACTCCAGCTGCCTTCCAGCAAGCAAGTCAGGTTTCAGCCAGGCATTTGAAAAGGAGACAGCTGTTAATGGTACGGGTGCCCGTGGCTCAGCACCAAGGGCCACATTCAGACCACCTTCCACCAAGGGTTAGCAAACCAGGCTAGTTTGAGCTAAAATGCCACAGGAGGTGTGAGAGCAATGGAAAATTCATTCTGTCCCAGCACCTTCTGACTGTGCCTCTCCATCACCTCTAATCCTTCATTCCCCTGCACTGGGACGTCATCTGCACCTTCCCAAAGGCTCACAAACATCAGCTCCTCCTCTCACAAAGCAAACGGCTGTGAGGACATGAAGCACTGTTGGATCTGAGCCCGTGGAGTACATACAAAGGCCAGTGGAAATCCTGGACAAACCCACCGACTGCATTTCCATGCATGTACATTCTGGTGCTTTCCATCTGACTTCAAACCACGAACAACGCTGGCTTCCAAAGATTTGTCCTGTATTTGAACCTTACTCACAGTCTTCCACTTGCTTAGCCGTGAACATGATTTTAACAAATCCATTTCAACCTCTTAGTTAATTTGTTTCCGAGGCCTTTCTCTTTCAGAGTGTGTAATTAAACTAAAAGAGCCTGGAAAAGCCCCTTACGGTAAATAATTTACAAGTTCCTCCCTGGGGACATTTTTTAATTATAACTCCACTGGTCAGATCTTACTGAATACTCTGAGATAGCATTCCCTGCTGGGATCCTGAAATATAATTACCTTATTCCTTTGGTAATGGTATTTTTCCTTAAACTACCCATTTCTTATGCAGGGCAGGCAGATTTGTTTATAAACAAAGTAAAGCCTGATAGGTGCTTTGTCATGAGAAGAGCAATAATGACATTCACTGCAACAGACAGGGGCACATCCATTTGGGGAAGGATGATACCGTTTCGAAGTAATTTTTATAAATCCTACCCTGACAATCCAGCATTGATACGAGGGAGCATACAGACAGCCCAGGCTCCTCTCCTTCTTGGCAGCCTGCCTTGCTCCCCAAGTGCCATTTTATGCATAGCAAACGTAAATAATTCTGACGCACCTACCAGCCCCCTAACCTTTGTGCTTCGGAAACGCTGTTATATACCATCAAACTGACAGTGATTTCATGTTATGTGGCAAACAGAAAAACCCAGAGCGACAGCGGCAAGTTTTAGGTGTCAAATGAAAGCTGTCACATTTATTTAGCTCTGTGGTTCTCGAGACGATATACATAAATATTGCTTTACTGTCCCCACCAGCCAAATGTTAAGGGCTGTCTGCATCAGCCGGGGCCCTGCGGCTCCCCAGGCCTGTGCTGATCTCCTTCCGACCCAGGAGGGGCTGGCAAGGAGCATGGTGCCTGCTCCTCTTGTTCCCAGTGACAAGGTGCATTAAATACCTCCCTCCTTCTTTCCCATCACAGCCGTAGCCAACAGGGCGGCTGGGAGCGCGAGCGGCAGAGATCGGCTCCGTGGTGCCCTGCGATGTTATCGGAGAGATAAGAAGGCCTTCAAAGTATGCTTTCTTTTTCTGTACCAATTATTTCCAGCTGGCCCACAAAGACGTGGCTTGGCACCTACCTGCGGCTGTGCTGGACAGGAGCCCCTAGTGTGCAGCCAAATTCTTGCTTTTCACTTTTACCCCATTTTAAACTCCCCCACACCAAAATGAGTGACCAAGTCCTCAGTTCTCTCTAGTTTCTGTACAGCTGTTAGTGCTGGCCTTGAAGTCTCTGCATCATTTGCTAGCCTTGTTGTGCACAGCTGCTCACCTGTTATCACCCGTAGCGAAATACGTATGTCAAACCAAGGTTTGTTCTGGTGAACACACCAAAGCTCAGCCAGAAGGACTGAAAGTTAATCCAAAAGGCCCATAAAGTGTTGTGACTAACCTCACATCTAACTGGTCAAATAATAGTAATAATAATAAAATAAAAATAAAATAAAGTAGTAATAATAATAATAATAATAATAATAATAATAATAATAATAATAATAATAAAATACCCTCTTATGTAAAGAATGCCTAAGAAAAGCAAAGCCACAAGACACAGAGGTTTTGGATAAAAAGGTGGCTTTCTGAATAGCTATTTGATTTATATAATATAAAGCATTCTAATAAAATGGAGTAAAAAAAAATTATTCAGCTTCAAAACCACACATCATGGCTTCCCCTCAGCTTGAATGTAACAGCGAGAGGTCATTAGTGCCTGATTATGTTCTGTTATGCTGCCATAGGCTCTCAATTTGTGCCTAAAGTGGGACTGGAGTGGCGTTGACGCAGTCATGCTTAGTGTCACACTAACCAAAAGCACAGAAACGCGTCTCAGGACTCCAGCTAAGCTGCCAGGATTAGACTTAGAGGCAGGACGCCACTATAAGCCCCCCAATTTGGGTGGGATGGAAGGACATGGCTGTTTGAATAGGGCTGGACTTAGTATATGCATTTAAAACATTTATCAGGATTGGGATCCAGGTTTCTGCTGTGAAAAATACTGGCTTCAGCATAGCTTTGTTGATGTCCATGGCAGGCAGTGCCATCTGGCATAGGTCTCATCCTAAGGTGACCGGTGAACTCCAACAGCCTTGCAGACAAACCTGCTACACGTGAAGCCTGCCCCGTCTTCTCCTTTTTGCTCTCCATATGCCAACAGAAGTTCAGAAATGAAGAAGGGATTAAAACACTGCCAGGATAGATTCTGTGAAAAAAAAAAAAAAAAAGAAAAAGTCCAATTTTCTCATCATATTTATTCCCTGAAGGTCTTGAATCTTAAGAGTCTGCCTTCCTCCTGTACAGCAGAACAGCTGACAGCGCTGCAGAGCTGAGAGAAGCTGGAGAACGCTCTGCTGCATGCACCGACACCATCATCTCTCCTTCTGCTTGCACAATGCTGTATGACACCTGAACACAACTTATTCTGCATAGTTTGCAACACGCCAAGTGAAAAAATGCATCTTTCATTTGGCGGAAGGATTCAGTTTGATAAAGCACCGACAGACAGCCAAGTCTGATCACCATCGTTTTACGAAACAGCCCGTGCTGCAGACTGCTACCAGCTGTCTTGTTCAGGCTGCAGCTTTGCTGTGCACACTGGTGGGAAGGCCAGCAGGCCAATATTGAAGGTGCATGCTCATCCTAGGAAGGTGGACCTGCGTTAGCATGGGGTAAAGAAACACCAGGGAGCACAGGCCAGAGAGACCTGAGCTAACGAAGCTATGTTAACCCCAGAGAAAGAGGGTTTAATTAGTTACTGTATTGGCAAAAATGGAAATAAAATTGAATGCAAGCATTCTGAGATGACTCATATCTTCACACATAGGCATGGTTTTGTTCACAAGGACAGTTACCTTGGACAAAGTCTTAAGGGCATTCTGGTCTGCATCTGGTCCCTGAGAATTCATGGAATTTTTAATGATAACATGAGTAGTTTGGTTAAAATAAGTGCGCTGACTCATTGATTGAGGAATTAGACACATATAGGAAAAGTGAAGTCATGTTGAAGAAGGCAGGTAGGATTATTAATAGCACAGAAGGGGAGCATTTTGTCACCCTCGTTATCACCTATTATTGGCCTTTAATTCCCAAACCTGTTTTACTCTAATACCTAGCATCCTCCCTCCGAGTGGGCACCACACTTTTCCTGGGCACACACATTTTCGATGCTGTGCAGACCCCAAGACAGAGTTGTGCTTTAGTTTGCTCTAGTTCCAGTTCACACATGCAGTACACACACAGCGATGCACGATTACATGGCAAAAACTCTGTAAGGCTTTTGGACCACTAGGTATGGAAACCGAATTTTGACTGTGATTGATCCAGAGTCAGAAATACCGTGTCCTGTTACCGTGAGGACAGCTTGCAGAGGAAAACTGATTGTCCTCCTGCTGACTTCCAGGACGGTCTGGAGGGTTGATAGTCTCTGCCACATCCACCTAACTAATGGGTGTCCATCTTCCTCCAATCTGCCCCTCGACATCATTACACTTAAAGCGTAATTACATACATACTGTTTTTAATCTGCCTGGGGCAAATAATAACCTCCCACCCAAAACCTTAGTCAATCCATAAAAACTGTTCTCTGCAATTCTTAGTGTCTCATCCTTCAACATAGTTCCCATACTTCCTACAATATTCTGGGATGTTATGAATGTACAAAATTGTAGAGGTTGAAGTAATTTTGAATGTTATTTTACAATAAAAAAGAAAAAAATAAGTTGTTCTCCAGATCAAGAACTCCCTGCCCACATTTGAGGCCACATGACATTTTTATATTCAGATAAAAGAAACAAACATGTATGAAAGTCATAGACATGAAACTTGTTCTTAACAGATATTCTTTTTATTATGAGATCACAGAGCCAAATAACAATCAACATTACTTGCATACACTAACATCAATTAAAACTTATTTTGAATCACCAGTTTTTGCCCAGCTTACTCTACGACTTATCTGGTGGTTTCTTGTTTTGCTCACGGATGCACAAAATATTTCAGTACTAAGAAAGTTTACCATAACAAATATCAGAATGGATCAAGAAATGTCATCAGTAGACAGTTCACTTTGAAACTGGAATAATAAAACTGTTAGGTATCAAGCAGCTTGTTCCTCACAAGTATGATGAGAAGAAATGATTCTTACTGCAATAAACAGTCACATATTCTTATTTCTATTGATTCTAGAACAAGAATTCACTCCAGATATTTGCTAATTAGAAGCAAATCAATGCAATCTGCATTACTATTACCACATTTACATTGTGTTTATTTTCCTGTTTGAATACAAATAATGTATTTATTGCTCCCAATGTCATATATGACTATTAAAAAGTTGTGATTGATGGATCTGAAGTCTTTGGTTGGTCACTCTGAAGGCGGGTTGGTATCAAGATACTTTCAGCAGTCTTCATAAAGGATTTCATCTACTTGGACATCATTTTCTGCCACAGGCACAGATTCACAAATCTGTTCCTTAAAGGCCAAGGCAATCGTGTAAGGCTTTCCACTGGGATGTTTCATACATCTTTCCAGATAGGTATCATAATATCCTTTCCCTCTTCCCAATCTGTTGCCTTTTTTATCAAACCCAAGGCCTGGCATGAAGATAAGGTCAAGACCCCCTGTAGAAAAATGAAATAAACATTAGTGGATGCACTGTGGATCTCCTGATGGCTGGACTACATGCACATAATTTCATACATAGCAAAAATGCTAGCTTTGTGTTTTGCAAAATGCTACCCTCTCTTTGATCAGATGAAAAATACCTTGAATACTAAACCTGTGAATTTACATTTTCATCTTACCAATTGCATACTAGATCAGCTGTAAAATAATTAGACCCTGAAAAGCTAGAAAGAAAAAAAAATCTACCTTATAACAAATTTATTATATCATTCTAGCCTCACACTTCCAAATACTAATGATTATGACTCTAAATCTAGACAGAGATTGAACTCAGAGAAATTAAATGCAGGAAGAATCAGAAAATCAAATGAACTTCTACATCAGGCACAATAATAGAAAGGAAAAAAAGAATGAAAAGAAGATGTGTAAGACAGAGAGTACTTTCTTGACACAACTGTGAGATGCTATGACTCAAAGAGGCTTGAATACAAAGTATTCTGAAAGTGGTTATCTGCCCTTTTACATTGCGATGAAGGTTTGAAGGGCTGTCTCTTTGTGAGGTCCCTCTCCTAAAGGACTGTCTTGCCGGGTCTCCAGCAATTTGTGTTGCTCCAGCAGCACACCAAGGTGTTCTGCCTGCCTTCCCCGAATCTCTCTCCTTACAGAGGACTGTATGGGTTCTCTGAGACCCTTCTGAGATTGTACAATTGGAACTCAGAATCGGTTAAAATACTGAAGCAAGTTGCTTAGCTGGCCAATTATCTGGGCAAAACGGATCCGAGCAGTTGGGGAAACCCTGCCTACAGATCCCACCCGCCAGCTCCAGACAGAAGAGACGGGATCAAGTAAGCCCTTTATACTTGCTTTGCTCATACTCCATCACCAGATGTGGAGCAGCATCATGCCAGGAGCATCAGTGCTCCAATTTACATGCTGCTGCCCACTCGTTTCAGGAGCTGATCACACCTCTGCCATCAGGCAAAGGGCACGGGCTGCCCCGCTGAGCACCCGCCAGGCGCACAGCAGCCAGCACGCAGCTTCCATCCCTTATGCGAGGCTTGTTCTGCTGGTGTTAGAAGTCTTGCAAGGACATCCTCTAAACAAATGAGCTTGGCTGGCCTGGTACTGACCGCTGAACCCAGGAACACACCACTTACTAGTTTCACAATGCAAATAAAGTCTTTCATTACTTGCTGCTGTAGCAGACAGACACTTGAGGAAAGCAGGAGGGGCAGGGGAAAGCTAGCACGGACTAAAACACAACTCAGATGAGTTTAGAAAGAAAGCAAATATTGCATCCCAGTCCACTGCTTCCTCCTTATAGGAGCAGTACTGCCTTAAGAAGCATTTTTATAATTACCTTCTGCTTCTTCACCAGAGCTAGCATGCATCAGTACTTTTCCAAACCAATTCTCTACTGCCACTTTGAACTGCACAGCTCTTACCACATCTAGCTGAGGGACAACACTCAGCTTTCAAGGAGATACACGGGAGCATGGACTGAGAAAACCAGAGCTAAGCAGAGTTCTTCAGTTTCCACAGAACCCTATGTGAGACCAAGTATCAGCTCTGAACTCAGCTTGGAAGAGTATGCTGAAAATGCACACAAGAGCAATGCCTTTGCGCATCCTTCTCAGGCTCCTGGAGATCACCTTCCACTGCTCATCCTTCAGGGAAGAGTCACTGATGTGAACACCCATCCATCATGACCTGACCAAACTAGAACACAGACATAAAATATGCAAAACAATGCACATGCGATGCTTGGAGAAGATTAATCTTGTAAATCTGGCATCATACAGTTAAGAAGTATACTTTTTTTAAAGAGGTCAAGGAAACATGAGGAGGGAATTAGCCCACGGGGAGGCTACAGAATATTACTGGTTGAATTACAAGGGAGCCTCAGTAATTTACCACACTACAGTCAACTTTTTTCCTAAGACAGACAAATGGTGAATAGCAAACAGAAAAAAAAGGCAAGAGAGCAGAAATATGGTCTCACTTGGATAGGGATGACATTCTTACGGTATCACCGTGTACACCATATTGGACATACCTTGTCAAATCTCTTGAGTGTTCAAATAAAAATAGGTATTTGCCAATTGTCAGGCCTATAGACTAGGACCTGGAAACCAGCTGGTCTTCTCCCCGTTAGCATGGTCGGTAATGGAGGTTCTGCAGGTCGAATCCTCCCCCAGTTAATCCTGTGCTCATTCCTTGTTCTCTCCATGAATTGCTTCACATTGGCTTTGCACAGCCATACAGGTGGTCCAAGAACCAGTGCAGACCAAGCACCAATCATGTTTAAAAAGAAACACACTCTGGCGTACACATTTTTTAGTTGTTTTCACTCCATGTGACTCATGGAAAAAAGCAGAAAACATTTGCCGTCGCTACTGTTGGCAGGTAGGAATGTACACAAGGGGCAAATCTGCTGAGGAAAAAGGTGCAATTTCTCTTTACATTTATATTACAGACAGGAAGGAGACAAGCCGGGGAAGCACTAAGGAAAGAGGGAATTGGCAGGAACAGTGCAGGGAAGAAATATATATTCTGTGTCGTTTAACTGATAGCACAGGGCACACTCGAGTGAATTCAGATGTATTAAAGCACTGTGTTTTCTTCTGGGTTCTCTGGAGAAATGGAGTCTGCTTTAATGAGTTAGCTCCGCTATAATCATGGATTTTTTATGCTGAATAACTCAAACAAGCTTGTGCAAATCTCAATATAAAAAACAATGCTGTAAATACTGTAATAGTTACCGTTATATTTTTTTTCCACTAGAGCAGTGTGACACTGAATGCCTTTACTCTGACTCACAACACACTGATATCCACGCAACTCACACCGCATAAGATTTAAGTAAAATACCAAGCAAGACTTTCAGTAGAAAAATGACACAGCTTCCCTGCAAGGAGCCTGAAGGCAGTTCAAGCAGTATTAGCCCCAAATCCTGCCCCGGGAGCTAGAAGGAATGACAGAAAGCTGCATGGAGAAAACACTTCCCCTCCACATAACTTGGGGAGCAACAAAACCTCCTGCGGTGCCTGTGGCAGCGCGGGGGAAGAGCTGTTGCTGGATGAGAGTGACACACAGATGAGACCAAGATTGCAGACACATAAGATTACTATCAGCGGTGAGCATACATCAACAGGATGGCAGGTGAGGGGAAGGACATCTTGCCCCTCCAGGCATGTGGCCTTCCTCACGCTCACCAGCCCTTCCAGCCCTGCAGGACCACGAGTTGCCGCTCAGGATGCCCTGAAGGCCTGTTCCTTTCCCACATCCTTGTCCCTGAGAAGAGAGAGGAGGTTCTTGAGCATCAAACACCCATCAGTTTTTACTGCCTTGTAAAATGGTATAAATGAGGCCTCCTGATGGCCACCAGCTTCTGTCCCTGTCCTTGTAATGCCTTCTGTCCCCCATGTGCCTGCAGTCATTAACTGCTGGCTCAGGAATCCCTGAGCCTCCTGTGACAACAGGCCAGGAGCCCAGGACACGGAACCATGAAAAGCACAACCACTGTTGAGAGGTCTTTTGCTGTGGTTAATCGACAGTTCTCTCAGAATGCTTCTCTCAGGTGGTCTGCAAAATGCTGAGGGCTGAAAACACACAAGCAACAATACATTGCACCAGCCCAGGCCTTCCGTGAAGAGAATACCAATGCTTCTTATAAACTTTAATTAAGCTACAGGATATCCGAGTAAGGTTGGCAATTATGATGACTGTCACCTAATACTCACTCTACCTGTGACATGAGCTCTTGTGGCTACAGCTCCTTCAACTGTGTACCACCATGTGTGAAATAATACACCCTGACTTACCGACATGGGCATGCAGCCGTGCTGACATGGCCACAAAGGTTTCATTTATACAGCTAAATAAAGCAGGACCAGAAAGCAAACTCATTTACAGGATCCCAGGTGGTCCACACTGTTTATCTGTTTGTATGCTGCCTGGCTCTGCCAGTACCCGTGAGCAGCAAAGACAGAAGTGTGCAGGTCTGGCCCCTTTCACCCTGCACAGTCCTCCTACACCATCCAAACTGGTGTTGCTCCTCCAGACACAGGCTTTCCTGCCTCATGTCAGTTTATGCCACACAAATCTTTGGATTCTTGCTACAAAAATACTGCTGTGATGGTCTGCCACAAGGCCACATGCTGGGAGGCAAGCCAAGTCCTGTGTGGTGGGGACAGGACCAGTCTGTGCTACTAGGCCCCACTATATTTAGCAGTATCAAGTCACAGCTTCAGAACCTGCCATGTGGGTGTACAGGCACGCTTTGTCTGCACTGACATGCAACATCTAGGTCTATATACCTTATGTCTACATAGAGAAGTGAAATGACTGGCCCGAGGACTCAGGAAATGTGTGGCAGAACTACATGCAAAAGGCAGGTGTGCATGCTGCGCGTCCCCTGACTTACCCAGCAGACCGAAACATTAGCATCCTCTCTCTGCTGTTTTAAATAGGAATACACAGTTTCGCTTCCTCTAGGCAGCTGCGGTGAATTTCCTCAGTTCGGCAGTGCATTTCTCATTACCCTTTATGATAATATCAAGTTTGATTTGATCCCCAGGGAAGGATTTTCTCCTTGCACCTCATTACCTCTCTTCTCCTTAATCTGATGTTCCTATTTGAAATGCCAAGCGGCGTTTTCTGAAGTGTTCTTGACAATGGTTAATTATAGAAGAGTCCAGCACAGTGCACCAGACATGGGTCATGGAAAGACTGCTGGGGCCTTGGCCTGCCCTCAGACGGAGCAGCCTGTGCAGCCTCTCTCCTCCCAGACGTGTAGAGGTGCCACCAGCCCGCTGCCACCCCGCTGTGAGGGACATTTACTCCACAATTTCTCTTGGGGGACACATCTCCCCCAAGCCCAGCAGTTGCACAGGGCTTGCTGTGTCCCCACGAGATGCCTGGGCTCTCCCAGCACAGTGCCTGCGGCACCAGCGAGCTCTTGAGCAGTTGCTTTTTTTTTTTCCAAGCACAGCTCATTCCGCAGTGGTCATTAGGGACTCCCTCTGCTTTGCTCAGACATAAAAGGTTACATAAGGTGCAGGGCCATGAAGAACCAGGCCAAGAACAATCTTCTGTTTAAAGAAAAGGAGCGCCTTTCTGAACAATGCTCACCATAAGCAGTGTCAGATCAGTCTACGCACAGCCTCTGCAGAGCTGACAAGCACTTGAAAGCTGTTCATTTACAAGGAATGAAAGCCGACTTTGGTGCTTTCATGATCTACCGAAGACTGCAATGGAGGAAAAGCAAACCCTTATGCAGGAAAACTTCACTTTTCAGAATGAAAAGGACATGGTAACTGCCTGCTGCCTCTGCATCTGCTGCCCCGGCAGAGAAGAAAACATTAACTCAATCCATTTGATCCTAATATTGAAAGAATCACTCTTGGTGACATGCAGGGTATGGGCCAATGAGTTGGAATAACTGAGAAAGTTCTAATTAATGGCAGAATCATTACTATAACTTTAATTACTGTCAGCATCAGCACAGTTAGGCCTCTTGGGTAAGTGCTAGCTTCTCAACATATATTCCGCAGGACTCAGATCATCATCTTGTTCTTTCCACAGCACCTAATACAGTGTGCTCTCGGTTAATCACCAGACCTCAGGGAAAACAACTCCACAGAAGTAAATATTTCAATTATGCTGCAGAGAAACAGTACTCAGCTTTCCCCCTGGAATGCCCTGGGTGCCCCTTGCACCGCTACTGAGGTTGCTAACCGCCCAGTACTTCCTTCCAAATGCAAATTTTCTGCCCTTTGGAAAAAACTTGCTCTTGGTTTCAAGCACAGCATCTCTGCTATTACACACCTGCCACGGTAGAAGTTCAGAAAGGGAAATGACAAATCTGTTCACTACAGGCCTAATCCTGAACCCACCCGGTGTGTGTGCTTCCCGGAGCTGGGATCGCTTCCAGAGGAAACCAGCTCATTATCCTGACTAAGCCCAGGAGAGGGTAAGGAACAGCATACAGCACCCTGCCCCGATGGCAGGACCTGGAGCCAGCCCTGATCCCGCAGCTCCTGCTCTCTGGGGCTCGTGTCCTTCAGGACACACTCCTGCCACCAGCAAAAGGCTGTGCTCTGGAAGCCATGCGGCGTTATCACCCCAAACTAATGTGCAAGGAGACAAAAGCATTACCCTTTGCTGCAATTGATAAGCATTTGAAAAAAAGTCATTCATCCAGAACCAATTATGGCAAGTTTTTCCAGTAGCACAAGTGATCACAGCCATAAACAAGAGCATTGTTTAACTTTGCCCCAGACAGGCTGCTAAAATGCAAATACAATCCCTGAAAAAGAAATATTGGTAAGAGTTTCATTTCTGATTTGTTCACATGACATAGCCTTTGAAAATCAATATCAGAAGCTCAACATGAATCCTCATCTCCTTTGAAACCTAAGCTACAACATAAAGGATCAGACCCTCAGTTATTGTAAATCAGCATTGCCCCACCGAGTCCCCTCTGCACTGACCTTGAGAACTACATAGGAAGTATCACAAGTTACTGACACGTTTGAGGAAAATCAATTCTTTTCTCTTGTAGGTATTTGTTGTTTGCTCATAAACAGCTCTCCTCTAAAGCTTTCCTAGAGAGCTCACTCTGTAGTGTCCTTGTGATCCCAAACACAGTTACTTAACAGGACTAAAAGTTGTGTTTCGTATTAGATTAAAAATACAGCTCATTTTAAACCGCAGACACGAGCTCTTCCTCCAGGTGTTTCCATCATATGAACAACTTTAATTGTGCGGTACCACAGCACTTCGGCATGACCTCCTTTCTTCTGACTATTCATGGACAGTCTTTCCCCCAAGAAGGAAAGCCAGAGAGATGCTTGCATGTACTAGCCAGGCACAGAAATCAAAACCCAAAGCATCGCAGGGCGTGACTACCTGTAGACCCATGCCAAGGGCTAGCTGAGCCCCTCACCACCCATAGAGTGGAGGAGAGCCTCCCTGAGCACCTCTGCACACCAGGTCCCACTGCTCTGGGTACAGGGTACGCCGTGAGGTCCCCAAGGCTAATGCTCACCTCATCCAGGGGCGCTCACTTGCTTCATTTGTATTCCTCTTTGTTTAAGGGCACTGTAGGCACCAGGAAGGTTTTTGTGTCCTTTTGTCTTCTGGAAAACAACATTTTATCTACATCCACGCATACACGTGGCCCACCAATCTCTTTTACACACATATATACGTCAAGTAGACTATCTCCTCTGCCATCCATGTGCCACAGGTAATTGGTCCACTATAGAATGACTGAGACAGCTTTTGTTATTGCTTCAATAAAATATTTTGCAGAAAATAGAACCATCAGCAGAATCTACAAACAAGCACGGAGCAACTCAGCACTTATCTGTCTGCTCATCCATGTCTGTGCTTCGTGTCAGCATGAAACATTGGTATCCGCAGTTCACACTTGCCCTCCTGAACTACAGCATAATAAAATATTTATACTTCTCTCTGAGAAGCTACATGATAGCCATCAGTCATTCAGGTTTAAAACAACGGAGTGTCAGTCCCTCTCCTGTTATCGAACCTGCAAAACCCACTAATAATGCCTTTTGATCAGCTGCTGTGCTACTGAGCTTCAGAAAAGTAAACATCCTTCTCCTTCTAATTTGAATTTATTTAAAACAAAATTTAGTGCCAATGCATTTGAGAGGTTAAGGGCACTGCACAGGTTCAGATGTGCTACTTCAGCCCTGCACAAACAACCCTGTCCTGCCCCACAAATAATTATCCTTTCATGTGTCATCAGTGAAGCTACTGTATAAGGCCAAGACTTGTTCAAATTCTGGCTGGTTTCACCATGTGGGAAGGCTGTGTGAGGTTATAACCATCACACTCATTTCCCCTGAGGTTTAAGTTATTGTCAGCTGAGGTCTAGTGTCTCATTTTCAGAATTTGCCAAATGTCTACCTAAGAGAAAATTTGAACTAGCTCTTTTCTATTTCGCTATTATTCATCAAGTTGGCAAAGGCACGGTAAATAAACCATAATCACTCAATGCCACCTACAAAAATGTCTGGTTTTGCAAATTCAAAGTAAAGGAAATCATTGCTTAGAAATGCTTTAGTTACCAGTCTGTGAAAAATGACTTACCTACTTCTGCTATTCCGACATTTGAGCAGTTAGAACAGTTTGATTGGGAAAACTTGGGCAATGAACGATTTTTGGTTTTAATGGTTGCACCTGCGCTCTCCTGTGATTTTAAACCACCGAAATACTCTGAAACAAGATGTGCAAAGGAACAACTCTGAAGGGAGAACAAACTACATTACAACCACTTTAGAGCACATCAACACATCCTGTTAAATCAGAAAATGCTGACTGCAGAGTTTCTCCTTTAGAGAAACTAACAAGGCACAGGAGCTTGAGCTGTTGATGTTGGGATTGTCATAACTCTGCTACAGCCTAAAATACAAGGATCTTTGTGCATCTTTGTGTGTGCTTGTGTGAGATTCATTAAGATTTTATCAGCTACATTTCCCATAGTGTTTATCTAAGCACTTATTTAAATACTTCCACTTGATACATGTGCATGTGCACTTCATTTCTTTACTCTTGGTCTTCTTTTGCTTGCTGCTGTCTGGATATTTTTAAATCAAAATATGACACAAGTGAATCATCTGGGGATTTTTTCAACACATCATGTATCACTATCAGTATTTCCAACACCCCTTGACTCAGTCAGCAGATAGCCTATCATAAAATACAGAGAATCGCTTGTGAAATATCATCAACTTCTTTGTCAGTGCATAAACCTGACTCCGGTAAGGAGTTACACCACTTGATAGAAACATTAGGCATCCTTCCAGGCAGGGTTTGCTGAACGTGTAGTCAGCTGGTTTGTAGGTGACAGCACCTTCACTGTTAGTGTCAAACATGTTAACGTCACAACAGCTGAGTAATCCAGCTCTTTCCATCACAAGGTTTTATTTTTAAAACTTGCACAGCTTAAAATAAACAAAACCCAAACCAACCAAAAAAAAACAAAGAAAACACCATCCCTGGAATCCTCCACCTCCCTCCAGCTCTCTGTGTGTTTGACACTGCCTGGATGAGACTTAAATTATAGGAAAACTGCCTAAATGACACCAGTGCTCCATAGTAAATCTATGGAATACTGACACCTGCCGGCAAAGGGCTTCACGTCACTCCTGGACAGTAATTTGCCCTCCATCTACACCCAAAAACTGATGCCCGTCCCATACACACAAAAGGCAACACAAGCAAGAACTGCATCCAGTTATGAGCTATCATTACACGGTGGAACAGCAGCATGTGAATCCTGCCCTCTGAAAGCCAGCAGCTCCCTGCCAGGTCCAAGGGATTTCCCACCGTACAGGGGAAATGACAGAGTATTTTGAATCTCAGGGATTACCTGTGCCAGGAAGACAAATTTTTTTGTAGCTGGAAAAGTGCTGACCTGATTTAATAGCCCACTAAGCTGGCAGAAAACCAATCTTAGGGGAAAAAAAAAAAAAAAAAGTAATTTTCTGCCAGATTCATGAGCTAAATCTGCTCACCAGAGATGACATCAGCATTGTTGTGAGGACAAGGGGAGAACAGAGCTGGAAGCAAAGAAAAGGCAGCAGAACTGCCCCTCCAGGCACCAGCTGCAGGGCTCAGCTATCTCACCAAACTGCATCTTCAGTCCACATCACTGTACACAGGTGAGCACCAGGTAAAGGCGTCCTCTCCTGTCCTCCAGATTATCCAGATTATGTGCGCAAAGGCACAGAGACAAGCTTGGTGCCTCTTCTTCCTTTCCAAAAAGGAAAAAAAGGGAGACAAAAATCTGTTTGGATTAGTTAATGCAGCCAAAGATACTTCCATGTTTGCATTTCCCTAGACTAGTTTGGTATACAGACCCATGCCACGCTCCATAGAACAACCTAACCTCTTATTTGGTTTTGAAAGACTCCTGTACCTAGGAAACAGTATAAAGAAAATGACAATACCACTATTCACACTGTAGCAAAATAGCCCTCTGAAACAAAACACTTGAGAGTCCACTTGCAGTGAATTTAAAGCCTGCGCCTATGTTGTTTTCACTTCTTGTTCAACATTAGTTGATGACAGAAGAAGTAATCTTTTTAGCTGTTTTGCTGAGTGCAAGGAGAATGTTTTCTGCAAGAAAGCAAATATGGATGTTACACTTAGGATGATTACAAAGAAAAGCACTTTTAAAGCCTTAATGACCTTAACAAAAGCAAAAAAAACCTGAGTATTCCAGAGCTCTCAGACCTCCAGGTTCACTGCAGGATACCTCTGCACAGACACAGTATTAAAATTAAACCACAGTGTTCGTGGCTTAGTCTTCACCAAGGAAATTCAGGACTGAAGAATACCAAAAGGGCATTACAAAGTGATGCCAAAGAAACACATCAACTTGTGCATTTCAAAGTTTTTATTATCCGAAAGTCTTTCAAAGAAGAGATTCTGTGTATATCACAGCATGAATGTTTCTGAACAGAAGTACTGGGAGAAGCCCAGCTAAAAGTATGGCTGTTCGCCCAGCAAATTGGGTGCTGATTGTTATTAGGCTGCTCCAGAGCTGTGGAAGGTGGTGCAGACCGCAGGGCAGGCATGGGGACGGAGTCGTGCAGCTTGCAACTGAAGGCTGGAATGCAGGAAAACCTTGGGGGAAGCAGCTGCTGCCACAGCTGGGTCCAAAACCTGAACTATTTTATTTCCAAGCAAGTATTTTCCTAGCGTTTCTTGTTAGGGAACACCCTATACAGAATAATTTATCTCGTCTGTTTTATGGATCAGGAATACTGGAACAGACATTTTTGTAATGACCTTGTAGCTGTGGCATACCTGTGTGGAACCCAGTAAAAAAGGCCTGCCCAGTGAGCTGATTTGAAAGCAGTGTTATGGCATATACAGCATGAATTAACTTGTACACTGTTATTACACATATTTCACAACATTTCTTCACCTGGGCGTAAAACGTTTTCTCAGGCATATTTTCTCCAAAATTGCAAAGGCTGACAGACCAACGGGTAGAACTGCTACAGATCTAGAAAACTTCCATATGAGAATAAGAAAACAGAAAATATTTAGTAAAGAAAAAAAGGTACAACTGATATAATACAGGTTTAACTAAGCAATGAATAATAAAAAGAAAGTAAATCAAACATCCTTATTTACTTCTTATCGTAGAAGAATGAGGTATCACTTGAACTGATAGCAGCAAATTTAAAATGAATACAAGGAACATAATATTTCACGTAGCATAGGAACATAATGTAATATTAACGTAACAAGGAACATAATATTTCACATTACAACTAACTGACTACAACTCACTGCTGTCAGAAGGTTGCAGAACCAAGGGCTTAATAGAAATAAAAATGGTTGCTTATAGGAATGACCAGAACGCCCACAGGTAAAGAAAAACCAGAACCTGTTTGCAAGGGGATAAACCAGGAACTGCAGCTGCAGTGGTAGGAAGAAATTTCAGCTATTGTAACACAGCTGCAAGTTGTGAGGTTTCCTACGTCTTGTAAAACTCATGATGCTGGACTGAATGGCCAGTGCTGTGACCCTGCGCTGCGTGGGGGAAGCATCCTCCCTCCACAAGTAGACTCACCACCAGAATGTTAACGCCTCACTTGCACTGAATTTGCTCTCCTCATGCATATCACAATATTATGGCTCATTGTCTCCAAGCAGAAGTTCATTCCAAACTTCTGATCATATCATTAAAAAATAAATTATATTAAGAGCCAAGCCTTGATTTTCAATTTTGTTTCATCCCATGGTCTCAGATTTTCTTTTTTATGACCAGTGTAAAAAGATTTTAAATTGTAATCTACCCCTTGACATATATTGTACTGTAAGTTTTAATCAAGACTCCCAGAGGAAAAGAAAATCTAATACTACCCTCAATCACTTCACACTTTTTTAACTAAGCAGTAATATTTAACGTCTGCTTTCCACAAACCTGTATTTCATTTATTCCAGATACTTTCCAATCTGCGTATATCACTTAAATATCTCACAGTTACCCGCGAGTATTATTTACCACAAGCGTTTTTTCAGCTTGATTAACACCATTTTCTATGTTCCCATTATGCCTCCATGTACAACTCTACAACCTCCAATGGGTTTGAAGTAGCTTATTAGACCTTCCCTGTGCTTCAAGACACTGCATTTCTATTTCTAAACTTTCATGAGCCTTGTATTTCAAAATCTTCCAATTTCTGGTGCATTTTGCGGGGGGGGGGGGCAGGGCGGGGAGGGCGGGAGGGGAAGTGGGTTATAACCCATTATCTTTTTTTTTACATCCTATTTTACTTTGCAGCTGTAAATTAATCTCTTCCTCTTAAGACTGTATTGCCACAACCTCAGCCACATTTCTAAAGAACTTTGCTAAAATTTGGAATGACTGAGAATACCAATGTCATCAAAAGGCCATCACTCCTGGCAGCACATGCAGACTCTTTGAATGTGCAATAAAATTGTGGGACTTTAATGACAGGTGAAACAGAGCTTTCACAGACTAAAATGTTTCTGCAGGGCAGATCCCAATGGCAAACTCTAAAATGGGGCTAATGGTCATTCTGGAAAAATTTCAAACTACTTGGAGTTGCTCGGAATTGTAGTCTAGAGGTAGACAGCATTTTGCTTGCAAGAGGTTCACACTTCCCAGTGTAAATACCTCTTATAAACCAAATACAATCCACATAGGCAAGCTGTCCCTGTCCATTCCTGCTACCAGCATATTATTGTCATTTATGTTACAGCAAGGCTCAAAGTATTCTGCAGGTTGTAAGGACAGAAAAATATAACTACTCTAACCTCAAAAGCTAACGTACAAAGAGCTACGTGAAAATGAAGTAGCAATAAGTCACTGATAGACATATGTTAGCATTTCCTCACTTTGAACTTTGGATTTTTCCTTAATAAATATTCTGGTATTTATATCATGGGTTATCTAGTTAGCATCTTACTAATTAATTTGAAGACAACATAAATATTGTCATCAGTAGGCCACTACTGTTTCCAATACTAAAAATTCTGGAAGTCTCCAAATTAAATTACAAAATACAAGTCCAGTTCTTAATGCATTCATTTCTGGAAGCAAAAATACATTATGCTCCAGGAGAGTAGTACCAGATTATTCAGCATTCCCCATCATATATAAGATGCTATATTTCCAAGTGCTTATATTTTTCAGTCTGGGCATTTATGACAAACCAAGGTTTTTTATGTTCTTCTTTATTCAAGGCAAAATGGTTCACTGGTTTCTAAGAACAATGCTAGCAAAAAATGACCAGGAAACCTCCATTGCTCCATGTTTTGAGGCAAGTAGAAAACTTGATCAGAGTAGCCCCTGTGTCAACGATGTGGCTTTAGCCACTCAAATCCATTTGAGTTGGTCTTATAAAATATTGTAAATGTTTGAAAATCTGCCATTTGCACAGGCTTAGGAAAGATTTGTTAGGGTTAATGCTGGGCCTCCCTGAGGATGCCGCCCTCTGTACCAATGCTGGAGCTGCAAGCGCATGGATAGCCCCACAGCTCACCAGGAACTAGTGCCAGTTTATAAGGGACACTGTCTCCATTCTGGCTACTCAATCCCACTCCTTGCACCTTGCATCAGGATGGCCACGTAGCAAACTAGATGCATTCACTTATCTGGGTTACAAAATTCCCAACCAAAACAGGCAGAGAGGAAGAAAATGTTTTTTTCATCCAGAGAAGCTCATTGATCCAGTTTGCCACAGAGAGGCTTGGGTAGGAATACGCTGAAATTACAGGGAGGGAGAACTCCCTAGGCCAGCAGTGAGGCAAAGAAGAGCACATGGAGCTGCAGGCTCAGATCCACACTGAGCTGTGAGGACTCAGAAGGACTTTTATTGCAGGGGTTGCCCCAGTCCCTCTGACTGGGGCGAGACTGGGAACTGAAACGTGGAAGGAAATGAGGGCTGGAGTTTCACTAACATTTCTTCTGGAAAGTCACCAGTTTATGCAACCCCTCATCACCAGCTTCCTGCCAAGCCTTTAGTTGCACCAGTCCAAATTGGTGGAGGGTTTCCCCGTGCAGCTTGCAGTGGTGCCACATGGATAACAGTACCGGCACCACAGCGGAGGTCTGGGACAAACAGAAGGCAACAAGACAGGACAGCGGCTGATTTAATCCAGCAGTGCCCAAAGGAAAGGATCACAAAACTCTGCTTGAGAATCACAAAATCACAGAATGGTTTGGGTTGGAAGGGACCTCAAAGATCATCTAATTCCAACCCCCTGCCATGGCAGCAACACCTCACACCATACCAGGTTGCCCAGGCCCCATCCAACCCGGCCTTGAACACTTCCAGGTACAGGGCTTTTCTGGGCAACCTGTTCCAGTGCCTCACTGCTCCCATAGTAAAGAATTTCTTCCAAATATCTAATCTAAATCTCCCCTTTTTTAGTTTAAACTGAAGTTACTACACTTCCTGACAAAGAGTCCCTCCCCAGCTCTCCTGTAGGCCCACTTTAGGCACTGGCAGGCCGCTGTGAGGTCTCCCCACAGCCTTCTCTTCTCCAAGTTTCTTCTGTGTCCTTCTTGTGCTGGTGGCCCCAGACCTGAACACAGTACTCCAGAATGAATTTTGTGCTGTTTAGTACAAGTACTATTTAACAGAAAAGGCTGTTTGTTTTTTTTTTCTAAGGCAATGAGAAAGAAGCCACAACAGTGAGGAAGAAAATGAGAAAACTGGGACAGGGAATCACGTATGTCTGGACCCAGACAAGCGAAAAAAGAGAAAGCACATGATCTTCTTCCTTTTGGCGGTGGCAAGCTATTTATGTTGGCCCAGCTGCCCAGGAAATGACAGCCTATGACTGGGAGGAAAAGGAAATGGGGAGTATGGTCAGAAAGGCCAAGAAGGACACAGGGAGGGAGACTGAGACTCTGGGCAAAGAGCAGGAGGGATGGAGGCAGGCATTCTGCTGGCAGAGAAATTAAAACTTGGAAAAGAGGGGTCCAGCCCAAGGATGAGACAAGCCTGGGAAGCAATCACTTTGGAGGGAACAGAGAAGAAGCCATATTGTTTGGAAAGACAGGCAAAAGAGTTTGTGTTCACTGGGGGCAACTCCTCCCTACAGCCTAGCTTGGAACCCACTATCCCGAGCCTCTGCTGGTCCTTTATCACATTATAGTGATAAAGAGCCCATACAGAAATGAAGACTTGTGTCACAGTTTGAATAATGCACAGCAAAAAAGGCCTGCAGCTCTAACTTGAACAAAAGGGAGAAAACAAATGACTGAATGCATACTTATTATGTTAATGCATTCACTAACAGCATTCAACCTTTGCATCTTTGAAAGAGTCTAGATTATTGCATCGGGGTTCATCTTGAATGACTCCAGATCCAATGGGCAAGGACTATGTAATGGCCTACTTGAAGACTGGGGCAGAATTTACACAGATAAAGAGGCTGAACTAAGTTTGTACATGTAATCCTGCTTCTTGCATTTCTTCAGAGAGTACCTCACAACCCACTAGAGTTAGCAGATTCAGAGCCACAATTTCTAATACCTATTTCAGCCAAAAACAAGTATCTAGGCCCAAATTCCTCTCCCCATCATCCAGGTGAATGTTTTAAAAGTTGTCTATAATTTATTGTACATCTTCAACTACCAGTCTACAATTTGCTTATGGACATTTAATTGTAATATGCACTGGATGCAAGACTTCCAGCTGAGATCCCTGAGGCCAACGTTGGTCACTTGACTCCCTTCAAAGAAGTCACCTCCAAGAATTTTACCACAGGGACATATTCAACCCAATCATTTTTTTCAAGTCCCAGTAAGAATTGTTTTTTAGGAGGAACAACTTAGCTTTTCACCCATAGCACTCAGAGTAGATTTAAATACTAATAAATAACATTACAAATGAGGAAACCCATGTCCAGCCTGCTGAATCACACCGCCTCCCTAAACCACATTGAAATGAGAGCTGCTGGGAAGGTGTCCTTTAAATTTCTGTAGGAGTCGTGATAAGAAGCAAACAGGGAGCACGGTTTTATCTGATTTACTCCTTCCATAGTTGTGCAAGGTGTTTACACTCGTGTACACAATTGCTGCAACCTGCCTAAAGTTTCATCAAAAGTATTACCTTGGGCAACAAACTATACCAGTGCATATTTATATTTCTGGTGGGCAAGGATATAAGCATGTGAATTCAGACCTATTGAGAAAATGTACCACTGGCTTGTTCCAAAAGTTGTCTAAATCTTAGAGTGGGCATACCTGGAAATCAAACAAGTCGTGCACTTACATACACCCTTACTCCAAGTAAAATATCTGAACTTCTTCCACCCTTGTTCTTTGTTTCTGTGTCCACTAACCTGAAGAAAGGAACTTTTCATATTAAAATAGTTATCCATGCATGGTAGAGAAGACAACAGACTTTCTACTACAGAACCTACATGATCTTTGTTTATGACAACAAGGTGTAATGTGCTGTGCTGTCAAGATGAAAACAGGTAAATCCTGATCCAACAGAAAAAGGACCATCTCCCAGAGGAGGGACTCATGTCTAGTAAACACGGCTTGCGAGTACTACCAAACATTGGGAAACTATGCAAAAATTATACCTAGTTTTACATTCGAGCTGTTCTTCACAATAACTCTGCCTTAAAAAGAGGAAAGAAGTTTTAAGGACAGTCTGCATTTAAGCTTTTCGTCATGCAAGATGAATACACTCAGTAGTGACATGACTTATTTATGTACCTGCAGGGTATTCCTTGGAAATTACATAGCAACTTATGCAAGCAATGGGAACATTACTAGTATAACACCATGTCATCTCTTTATAACAATGTAAATGCCTCAGATCACCACAGTATTTGATAACATCACAAAGATAAATGTTTCATCCATGCATAATTCCAACAATGAAGGACAAATGTAGTAGCAAGGCAATTTGCATTCCTGCAAATGTACCAAAGTTCAAAAGATATAACTGACACAAAAATATAGCAGAAGTATTTTAAAGATGCACTGAGATACGGTGTCTGTTTCTGTGGGGACAAATTGGAGTGTATGTGTCCAATTATGTAATAGTGCAAAAAAACTAAACTTACTCTCTAATCTTCAAAAGCTTTCCAAGCAAAAAGGACCAGGATCTGACTTCCAATTCACAATAAATTATTCCTGCATTATAGAGTAAAAACAGACTAAACTCAAGCTTCAGACGGGACAATACTGACGTGGCCTTATATCAGTTGTTACAACTGCTGATCAGAAAAACAGAATACCATTTCAAAAGTTACATCAAAACAGAAGTATGAGTAATTTAGAGCAAATGCACGCTTATCATTCTATGCTCCTCAAAACACGATACATGGGATCTCTGTGAAATGCCTCTTAAAACTCTCCCCCTGATCTCTCACTGCAGTCAGCAGCCTAAATGCAGGACTCACAGGACCGCTGTAGCTCTCTTGGCGTCGCTCTCTGCCCATAAGCATACCCTAGTGCCGAGAATGAAACAGCAGCTCCAGGGCTAGCCAGGTACCACAGCTTGCTCCTGCCTTCCTGCATCTTCACTGCCACATCTGGGCCATCTGCAGCAGGTCCATCCCAGTGCACTCTGCACCTGGTAGTCCCTGCTCCCATTACACCTAATATTGTAGGTTTCCTTTGTGATCTCTGCAACAGACTTGTTAAACTCAACTAACAGCAGCTTGTTAGTAGTGCAAAAGCTTGTCCCAAGCACCTAACTAGACTTAATCAACAGAACCCTGGACACTTCAAGGGTTACCTTCAAAAGCCACTAGGTATCACCGATACATAGAAATTTACAGAAAAAAAAAAGAAAAAAAGAAAAAAAGAAAACAAGTAACAGTGCTAAATATTGAATGAAGTAGTTAAATCCCTTGCTACCTAAATTGTGGACATGGAAAAGATTCTGAATTAAGAAAGAGGTAGCAATCCAAAAAACAAAGAGAAACAAACACAGTGAAAATGCTGATAAATGAAGACTACGCACTAGAGCTAACGCTTCCAGCATAATTGTCTATAGGGCAGTGTTCTGGGAAAGCACATTGGCATCCGAAAACAAACACAAAACCCAGTTCAACCAAACAGATTCATATAAATTTTATGTTCCTGTACTGAGCATTAAAAAGCTGGTGAGTCTGTGAGGTGTGGAAGCTGTCTGCATGGTAAATTTCCATCTAGAGAAAACTTCCCCAGCCTGAGGTTTCAAGCCTGATCCACTAAACATTTCTGCAGATGTTTCAGGAAGACGTTAATGTGTTTACAAAAAGAATGAAAATAATTAATGCAGACACAGAAAAAGTAAGTTTGTTTACAGTTCTGTAAAAGCTGGGGAATTTTAGGTTAAGAGAGAGGTTCTTTTGGGACCAAAACACATATGTCATAGATAGACCTAAATGAACTTGTAACTTTCCAACTCTGAAGAATCCAGTGTCTGAGACAGCATTTTAAGATCAAAACGAAAATGTAAGAGACCATGATCGAAAAGAGTTTGCAATGTTTACCCAAGCCTGCAATAAAGTTTTTTTATTTTCAGTCTAAGGTCTCAGTCCAGAAAGCTGTTCTGCATGGGCAGGCTCCACATCAGCACTGTGATTCATCCACGCAATACAATTTGCAGGATCAAAGATTTCAGAAAATCCTCGTCAGCCTACAGGCATCACCTGAAAAGTTCTGTACCTTTCAGGCAGTGGAAACTGAAGTTCTCAGAGTGTGTCTGAAAATACCTGCGAATCCCCGTGACTTTCAATGGCAGCCCAAGCAACTCCTAGCAAGCCCCTGCTTCCGTGAGGCCCTGTGCTGTGCTTGCCAAGACTGCATTGAGCCTGTCAATGGAAGGGGACCAGGGAGTGGATTTATCTGGAGGGAAAACTATTTTCAGTTGGATCAACTGTGCAGTATTGTTCTTGCCAGCTCTGCTGGCATATCACAGGGGTGGCACAGGTTGGAGAAAAACAGGCAAGAGAAAGTAGCACCTGCTGACATCGACTTCAGCATCTCTACCACAACACATTAGACCAAAGCATAACATTTAATTTAATTCTCGCTATCTGATTACTTCTTACCAGCATCCTGACTACTCCTGATCAACAACCCTGCAATGTAGGAGGAAAACACTCACCACCAGCAAGAGCTTCCTCTCTTGCACTGTCATCGTCACTAGGCTGAAGAATATTCCAGGATGTCAAAGTAAGTGAAGAAATGTCTTCAGCTGATGATAACTTTAGCATGTCCATGTGATTGCTGTCAGGTTTGTAACGTGGGATGAAACACTCCTTGCCTTGCTTAAAAATGTCCTTAATGATTTCTTCTGTCTGGATTTCATCTGGCATGCTCAGAAAGATTGCAATTCTTTTGGATTCTTGGTACCTTGAATGCCCAATCACCTATACAGGAAATTGCTGTAATGAGTTTATGAAAAGTTTACGAAACGATCGACTTTAATTAAAAACACAACTGGAGGAAAATATCCATTGGAAAGAATAGAGATACAAACTACCATGAGTCACAAAGAGAATAAACTGACTTTGTTTCCTACTTGCTACCATGAGCAAAATCAAAATGGCCAAATTTTTGCACCCAGGGAACAAAACATTGTAAGACAGGTTTGGGCCATCAAAAAACAGTTTTAGAGACAGTCAGGATCCTTTAAATATTTGTGCCATATAGTACAGGCATCCTCAAACACCAAACATCACTTGAGAAAGATACAGCAGGTCAGAACTGCCAACTTATACAAGACATGAGGATTTTGCATTCCTTTTCTTCCACCCTTTTTACATGCTGCATTTCACAACTGGGCCTAGGCAGGATGAAAAGTGCATCAACGAAAATAACTCTAAAGAAAATTAGCATCAAAGCAGTTGACTGCAGAGCTCAAAGTCTTGCAAGATCAGGTCCTTCTTTCTTTTTTTTAAATCTGAAATGCCTTACCTCCAGCAAATTTAGATATATGACTACAAACACCACCTGCTTCTGATAGGTGATCTTATTACTGCACATTTTTCAGAGCTTGAAGGAAAGATGGCCTTGCCTTTTTTTTTTTTTATTTTCATGAGGTTGTCTGTGCTGGACTTATGAAAGATCGAATGTAGGAAGGAAAATAGAAAATGCTTATATGGTGAAAAAGCGTTAACAGATTCATACCTTACTATGTCTCTGCCCAATTCCAGGTTAAATTCCACATTAAAATTTGTGAGTTTTTTTTTTAAGGCTTGTCTTCTCTTTCTTCAGTACCTTATATATTTTGTTACTTACATCAAGACAAGACAAATACAAATGGGTCCCTTCTGACTTAAATGTGATTTATGCTTATTCTACGCACTTGCAAAAAGCTGTCAGAAATATCGGACAATTGAGAAACTGTGCTTACACCAAATCCTCTGTTCTGTGTTTGCGTAACTGCAGGGTAACTGCTCTCCTGAGCTTTACCCCTTGCCCTTTCCCTGTTTTGAGAGATATATGCCCATATCTGAGTTGAGAATTGGTTTTCATTCTTTTTTTTTTTATTTCTTTCTAGCACACCAGCTAAAAGCCCAGGTGAAATATTCAAAAGATGGATATATTTTGTAAGGCAAGATATAATGAAACACGCTGGCCCAAATTATGGTAATGTGTTGCTAGGCCATAGAAGTGCCTAACAATTCAAAAGCGTACTTTACTTCTTTTTGTAATTTGTTCAACCTTGCACATGGATTTTTCCAACTAAGTGATTAAGCTCTTAAACAACAGAATTTCCATGGCAGCCTTTGTTTGAAAGAACCAACTATTTAGTCAAATTGCAGACTCCAGACAATGCCTGTGATTCATGTTACTGAGGGGCTCCTGAGCTGAATCTTTTCATGGGTTGACAGCATTGAGAAACCGAAACACAAAACTCTCCTCTGTCAAAGAGGTGCTGTGGGCAGCACACGGGTCAAATCTGTTCTGACATGTCCAACAACACAGTGATTATGCACTACAGAAAGAAGTGAGGTTGGAGATGTAAAACCACAAGCTATCAGAAAGGCATGACTTCAAATGTTTTCAGAAATGTGAAGACGAAGCTGCTAAGACTCTGAGCAGTTTCTGAGAAGAGTGAGAAATTTCCGCACTTACAAATATTGTGTGCCCTTTGTTCACATCAGTTGATGGCTGTTGCTGCAGAATCAGAGCATGCAACCAGCATGACTTTAGTCGTGAATAGACACATTAAAAAAGAATAGTCATCCAGAAGATAAGCAATTTTGGTTTGAATGTAAAGATCATTTTGAGATGACATTTTACTACTAAAAATATTGTTCAGGTGCTATAAAATAACATACTCGCTTTTATTAGCTACACTTACTGATATACATTATAGAGCTACACTTTCAGCCTCATATTGTTCCAAGTATTTTCTCATAATTTTCAAGAATTTCTTCATGTCAGCTGCATTACCTTCCTATAAGGAAGCTGACTCTCTTTTCTGTCAGCTGTGCAATGCCATTGTGTCTGAAGAAAGCTCATGATTTCAACTTGTGTCATATTATTAAAACGGCATGATAACATCAACTTATATGTCATATTTCCCAATGCCTTATTCTAAGCAAAACAAAAGCTTTACCTTTTAGTATGTCCTCACCCACAAAAATAAGTGTCCGGTTGCTGAGTTTATCAGCTACAGTTAGACTAAGGCTGAGAGCTCCAAAAACTTCTGTATATGGCCTGGGTGCTTATAAAGTTGGCAGAGGACTCTGACAGTATTTTGTAAAAATTGTGATTTAAGTCTAGGGTGTGAGATTATTAAAATATATTTGCATTGTAGTAGGATGTCATATATACATATTATATATATTTATATATATATAAAAGCAATGAAAAAGTTTACGTGAGTTCCAAGTAAACCTATGACCTAAAGTTTCCGTGCTGCCATGTCACATTCATGAGGTGGCTACACATTAGTATTAAGCAAAGTTTATATGATTTAAGATCCTTTGGCAGGAAAATAACAATATAAACATAGATCATCTGGAAGTACACTCTGGTGCTGTAAAAAAAAAAAAGGGGGGGGATGACTGTTCTATTACATGCAGTGACTGAAAAATAAAATTTTATTGTGTTTATTAAAATGATAAAATACATCTATATAAAAACTTTGCAATCCAAATGCAAACAGGACATTTCAAAAGAACACACTGGTATCACGCTGTGCTATGACACCAGTTAGGTAAACCCCGCTTGATACCTTTTAAAGTATAAAAATTACATTGGAAATAAAATTGCAGGGAAGAAATACACTGAAGGACACAGAAGGGAAATTACAGCCAGTTAAGCAAAAGGCCGGGGTGAGACAGTCGCTAAGTTTTTACACGGCGCTGGCTATAAAGCGAAACCGACGCGAACATTTTAAGATAAACACCCACCACGGACCCACGTGAAACCCCACTGCGCTGGGTTTCATCACAGAGCACGTCCCCACTTTCACAAATGCCCCACCACACGCGTGACGGCGTTTTGGGCAGCACCGCTCGCAGCAGCCACCCCAAATCCCTGTGAGGGGCTGAAATCCCTGCCCCGTCCTCTCCCAGCGCCCTGCTCCGGCCTGATCACCGCCGGGGAGGGCAGTACCCGGTTTAGGACGGGGCACGGCAATGGCCAAGCGGACCCCGCTGCTCCAGGAGGGATCCGGGCAGCGGCCGAGGAGCTGGCGGCGCCCCCGAGTCACCTCCTGGGCCCCCAGCGGGGCTTGGAAACCCCCCGGCGGGGTTCCCCGCGGAGAGCCGGGGCCGGGCCCGGTTCCTTCGTCCTCCCCGCCCGCCCCCGGGCCCCGGTCTTCCTGGAAGCCTCCGGGTGACGGCAGGGCCCCGGCTCGCACCCACCTTGCGGCTCAGCAGGCGGGATTGCCGCTGCTTCTCCGCCGTGCCCAGCGCCCGCAGCCGCTGCCGCAGCTGCGCTCGCAGCGCCCGCTTGGCGGCCCGCAGCGCCGCCGCCATTTCGGGGACGCCGCCGCCGCCCTCCCGCGGCGGCTCCATGAGCCCCGGGGAGCCGGGCCGCAGCGCTTCGGGGCAGCGTTGTGGAGCTGCTGGACTGGGTTCCCGGGTGGCTGCCAGCCAGCTGAGGTCCCAGCACAGCCCCGCTGTCCGGGGAGGGGATTGTTGGGCAGGGTGCCCCGGCCAGGTCTGGGGGAAGGTAGGAGCCCGGTGGCCACGCAGCCTGGCAGGGCTCCATCCCTGCTTGGGGCAGCCACCTCCTCCGTCCCTCACAGCCATGGGGTCAGCCTTCCCTGCAGGGTGATTCCCAGCGAAAGGTCGTGGCTTTGAGGCCTGGTGTGCTCTGCCCACTGTCTCTGCTCCAGACCAGCCACCACAGCCTGTCAGGGTGAGCCATGTGCCATGCAGAACCATTTTCAAGGCTGAATGTCAATCTAGCATTCATTGCAGAGAATCTCCCCTTTCCTAATTTTGCTATAGAAAGGGAAATTACACTTCAGCAGGATATTTGACTGCTGCCTACCAGATGGTTTCACATCCCTACAAGCTCTGCTGGTGGCTGGTGGACCTGGAATGCAGGGGAGATTTTGTGCCCTGAGAGGAACAGAAAGCGCTGCGCTGGCACCGGCCCATGGCAGCCTCACGCCCCCTCACACCACGGGTGCTGGCCTGGGTGATGGGGGTGTCAAAATGGAGATGCTGCAAGTGTCCTTTGGTTTCTCCCTTGGCAGGAATATGGGAATAGGCACTTTCATACATCTGCTGTAGGTGCTACTGAGAAACATCTCAATCTAACTGTTGTGTGTATTGATGTCACCGACTGTCCTACGTGCGGCTTGTTGGCTGCATCTTTTGCTCTGGAAAGAGCATTGTGTACTCCAACATACCACTGGCAGCTGCTGTCGGTGAAACAGCACTGCCCTGGAACAGGGGGTAAAACATGTCGGACAGTGTCATACATAAACCCATGATGTTTAATAAAGCATATCTATACTGTTTTAGAAGATTTAACTGTTATCACTGCTGTTTTAAGACATAGTCTGTTTAGATTCTGGACAGAGTATCATAGAATCGTAGAATCAGTAAGGTTGGAAAAGACCTCCGAGGTCATCCGGTCCAACTGTCCTCCTACCACCAATGTCACCCACTAAACCATGTACCCAGGCACCACGTCCAAGCTTTCCTTGAACACCCCCAGGGACGGTGACTCCACCACCTCCCTGGGCAACCCGTCCCAGTGCATGACTACTCTTTCTGAGAAGAAATGTCTCCTCATTTCTAACGTAAACCTCCCCTGGCACAACTAAATGACATTCTCTCTAGCCCTATCACTAGTTATCTGTGAGAAGAGGCCAACCCCCAGCTCCCCACACCTTCCTTTCAGGTGGTTGTAGAAAGCAGTAAGGCCTGCCCTGAGCCTTCTCTTCCCCAGACCAAACAACCCCAGTGCCCTCAGCCGCTCCTCACAGGACTTGTGTTCCAGGCTCTTCAACAGCTTTGTAGCCCTTCTCTGGACACACTCCAGGGCCTCGATGAGGGGCCCAAAACTGAACACAGAACTCGAGGTGCAGCCTCTCAGCCCAGCTTTTTTTGCTCTTAAATGCAGAGCAAACACATTATTTATGTCCTAGTGAAGATAATCTAGAGCTTAAGGAACTATCAGTGGTCTAAGTTTCTTTTATTTAAACCCAGGCCTTATCCATGAAAGGCCAATTATCAAATCATTACAACATCTAGACTTTTTAAGGGGTCGGATAGTCTTTTATATTTAATCCAAAAATTGTACCCCCCAGTATAAAATAAGTTACTAGATTAGTATAAAAGGAAGTGAATATAGTATTAACAGGCTGGTATTAGCCATAACACAGTAAGAGCTTTAAATGGCATAAGAAAGGGAACTGAATAAGAACTATTGACCTTATCCTGAAGACTGAGACTATAAATAAATAAATATGACAAAATATATTTAAAATGTCATTCCTGACAGAAACTTCCATAGTTGTCCTGAAGGGGATGTTTTCCTTTAGCTGCCATATGCCCTCAGGAAGCTGCCATCTCTTCTTCAGCGGCAACAAAATTAATCTCAGAAATCCTGCTATACATGCTAAATCATCTTTATTGCTTTCATTGGAGAGGAAGAGGGAGCAGTACTGTTTCTTGCGAATGTTAACGCGTGCGTGTGTTCTCTAGTTAAACCCAGCAAGTTGGAGAGAGAGCCCAATACCAGAAGGAGGCTGGTTCATTCTGCTGGTGTCATAAAGCCTTCATGGTATAGAGGATTTGTCTCGAGGAATACTGCTGTTGTGTGCCACAGGCCCGTGGCTGCCTTTGTTCGGTTCACCTCCCACCATGTCTACAAAAGAAGACTATTTAGACCTAGTCTTAGTCCCCAAATGTAGGGCACTCACCACAGCTAAAGAAAACCCTTCTAAAATGAATTCTTGACAGTTTAAATTTTGAAAGCAAATGGAACTTGAGTCAAAACAATAGTTGTCCCAGACTATAAAAGTCTGGAAATCTGTTAGGAACTAGCTGTGAATTTGCTGACTAGGCCGTGTATCCCAAAACACCAATTACTGTCATTGAAGCTGATCCAGTTCATTAATTTTGCAAAAAGCTATCCATTTCTTGTATAAACTACCATATAACACTTAAGAGTACTACAGAAAATTAAAGTATTGACATCCCTGGGCTTCAGCTCAAACCCATCTATTACTTAGATTCTCCAGTAGCTCTGTAACAGCTTTTCTGAGAGTTATCTTACCCAGATAGATCTTTCCCCTTCCTCCAGTTTTTCTGAAAGAGATGAGGCCAATCATAAGACTTTAAAATATATATTTTAATGTATTTTTCAAAAATATTAGTGTATTTACACAAATTTCTTATTTTAAAATAATTTGTATTTCTCTATTTAAAAAAATCTAGTTTAAAAAAGTTCAGGTGACTACATTACAAAATTTTGAAGGAACAGTCACTGTAGATATGAGCAATTAAAAATACAACAAAGAAACACATACCATTGCATTAACAGTGAGTGAGTGTACAAGTCCAAGGTGATAGTTTCCACAATTCGTTCTAACTATGAAGATTGCTTTGTGTCAGTAATTTGTACCCACTTTTACACTGGAATTTGCATTTCCTTTTTCTTCAGAGGAATCCCCTCCTTTTACTTATACAAATGTTGCAATAAAAATGCATTACAATAGTATTCATTTACAAAACAAATGAGATTAAAGTTTGTTTCCTAACCCATTGGATTGTATTTCAGTAAATCAATGTCCTTTCATGGAGGTGCAACAGAGATTCCAAGAACTGTCTGGATGTGGGGGACGATCTCTCTCTCTCTCTCGAAGCAGTCCTGCCTGGAAAGGTTGGCTTGCATTGCTGCATGTTGCTGTGTCAATTCCTCTTCAGAGGGGTCTTTTCTTTAGGTTTGGCAATTAGGAGAGCATGTTAAACTTTGCATTCAGTCAAAATAAATACAAATAAATTAAAAAAAAAAACAGTAAAATTATTTTCTAGTTGATACTGCTTGGAGGAAAGCTTAGCAATGAAGCTTGTGGCAATATCTAGATTGTGCGTGAATGGCGGGTCCATTATTTCAGTAGTACTCTCTGAACAAGGAAAAAAGAGCTACGAATATGTCTGTAATTTTGGAGAAAGACAGTAGTGATCTTCTTTCAAACTTTGTTAGGAAGCCATTTTCCTGTGGAAAAGAACATGCACAGTTAGGGACAGCTTAGAAGCAACATGTACAGGAAAAATGGACCACATTGTGCTAGTATCAGGTTAACAAAGTGCTACACCATTGCGCATAGAGAGGCAGCTCTTCGGAGCTCTGCCTCAAAAAGATGAATAGAGCTTTAAAATGAGTAGGTGAAAATAGCTGCACCTTGCTCAGTGTTTGTTTTATCTCCAAGTCAAGACCATGCCCTCCCTGTGTAAATAGAAAATGAATGTGAACTGTATCATCTGAGCCCACATCTTAAAGGAAGATACAAGTACTGTGTTTCTGATATAATAATATGATTATAAATATCTTCCTTTAAGCCTCCTTCTTCTACTATGATGGGCCACATGTTATGACAGAATGCTGCCTGGAGTTGATACTTCTTTAAAATAAAAATGACTCTATTTGCAAGAGATGAAGAGAGAAGCCTCTACAATAAATCTGATGCATCAAGGGTCCATGACTCATTTTCACCTTTTTTTACTGTTACCAGCCAGAGAAGGATCAAAACAAACAAAGGGAGAATAAAGGAAAAGAAAAACACTAAAAAACAACTGAGGGAAAAACAGTAATAGAAAATAGGAAATATAAGAGAAGTAGGACTAGAAGGGGATGGAAAGAGAAAGTAACATTTACAAATAGGTAAAGAAAAAAAAAGTACCAGGGAAATAACTAACTCTGATGTCACTGTTACTCAGCTTCCCCTAACTGCAATAGAAAAAGGTATTGGTGGGATGAAACTGTGCAAAGCAACAGGGACCTCCCCTCCACCAGCAGAAGCGAATTTCAGCAGCTTGACGAAGTAATCCACATATTGACAAATGCTTTTCTCAGCTTGGACCATTGATATATGGAACTTCTAGGATTATCTCAGCCCAAACAAACAGAAGAGATTTGTCTCCAGTCGTTCTTACCTCTAAATGTGTTTAAGTCAACTGATTTGGGGGATTAAATAGTGGCTTCATGAAATCCACAGCAGAAGTACTGATTTAACTGTGAGGATGAGACCTGTGTATTCTTCCCTTACTCTGAACTTCAGTATTTTTGGACCAACTCCTCTACAAAAGCATAATTGCTACACTAACTGTAGGATGCATTCCATTTTAGATTTAATAATGGGAAGTTTTGATGGAATGCCTTGTTTAACCTGCTTGGAGCAGGAGGTTGCACTAGATGATTACCTGATGTCTCTCTAAACCTGAATTATCGTACAATCCTATGATTAACTCTAGGGTTTTGATTGTTAACAGAAAGTGCCTTTTTCAAAAGAAAGATGTCTTTTAACATTGTTCCATTTAAAGCAGAAGCAAAGATTTCTCTGTAAGTCTCAAGCAGACATTACAGACATCATAAACTAAGCCACCACGTAAAGCCCTTAATAAAATGTTTTTGAAAGTGTCTGTAACAAGTTTTCCTTAATTAAGAAAAATCTCCGACTCTATATTTTGGGGAAAAATTAGAAGATGCTGAACTGAAACTTACCCAGCCACCATTTGCATCTATCCATTCGGCTTTGTTGTTTATGATGTACTCTGTAATGAAATAAGAGATCTGCTCCTTCTCCTCTCCAGTGAGCTGAACTCCATGCTCTTGAAGCTTCTTAGTGAGAAGACCCCCAAAAGTAAATATGGTCATAATTCTTCCCCAATTAGTATTTCCATCAGCAAATTTTTCATCCATGACACCATTGAAAATTCTCTTGGCAACATCTACAGAAGTAATATCAATCCTGTCCAGGAAGGGTCTGAGAGCCTCCTCTGTTTGATCTTGCAGCGAAGATGCAATGTTTCGCAAGACATGAGCAACTCTGGTTTGGGCTGGTCCGAGATGTGATTCCTGAAGCACATACTGCAGATAATCTTGAGCTAAATAATAAACGTAATAGAACTCAGCAGTTTCCATTTAGTATGAAGCTCAGAGAGCAGTGCACCGCTCTTAATCAGGGTCAATAATGAGCAGCCACAAGACATGCACACAGCTTTGTATCTTCGGTTTTAGATGGAATTTTTTTTATTTTACCACGGAAGTTCCTGTAAAAGTGTAGTCACTTAATGATCGTGTGGGTTGTGGAATATGTCAAAGCGGAAGTGAAAGAAAAAAACGTCTGCTCGGGGGAGAAAACAAATCTTGAGTGATTTATTATTTTTATAAATAGTATGATTCTACAACTAAAAACACCACTTACCACATTTCTTAAGCAGTGTAAATTGTCATTTCCTAGGGACTTTTGCTATGTAACACTTGCAAAGATTTGGCATTTAAGAGAGGTGTTTGCTAGCAAAGGTTAAGCATTTAGCTGGAAAAAAGAAAAAAAAGCCTGAAAAGCTGCATGCTATAGGAACTTGCAGTCTGCTCTAATCCCCAGCTTCCCCCACCCCAATCTTCAGTGCCAGCGGTTAAAGCTGCAGTCTGTATTGCAGGTTTATGGGTTATCTCTGCTTCACATTCATTTTGAAAGAAACTGGTGGAAGTTTCCAACACTATGGAAAAATGGATAAACCTTTTTCATCAGGCAGGGAGCTTTATGTAACAGCTAGAAGTGGGAAAACAACAGTGGTGCACATATGGATGGGAAAAGGGGAAAGCCAGCTTTTTAGCATTATTCCCCGTTCCAAAGTTTCCCACACTCTCTCTGTGAGTGCTCTTCAAGGTCCTTCTTTGAAGATTTGAGTGAATGGCTTCAAGGATTTCCTTCCCCCACTGGGGGGTTCTGGTGTGAAAAAAAATATTAGTATAAAAGACAATGCTAATGGAGTCAGCATGTCAGAACACGATGCTGAAAATATGGGGCCAAGCTAGTGATGTGTAATACCATCCGATTCTTTCATGACAGATAACAAAAAAGCATCACGATGCCTACAATGACTGCTCTGCGATTCAAATTTCTGGTCAAGCAGTTGTTTTGGGGGAGAAGAGGCAGAGGTCTCTAGCCCCCCCTTTTCCTGACAAATCCACTTCTCCCGAGGCAGCCTGATCTTGCCGGAGCATCAGGCAAATCTCCAACTGCAACACAACTGTGCTGTCAGTGTATCGCTAGCCCTAGTTAGCCCACTCAAATTGTATGTGCTGCTGCTCTGACATCACAGTTTTGCAGAAACCCGTTAATTACAAACGTGTACTTTCCACTTCCTTCGCTGGGTTTTTCTTCTGTATGAGGTGAACCAGGTTCAGAGTGACACAGTCATCTTCCATGCACAGCGGGGTTCGAAACCTCAAGGTATCACCAGCGCAGCACAGACATCAATCGCTGTAGTTCCTGGGAAACTCCATTACCATTTGCCTCTCTTTCTGTTGGAAGCAAAGGAAGAGTTCAGCAAACTGCCAACATTTTTATGAGGAATGCAAATGAAAACAAAACAAAATGAGAAAAAGAAAAAAAAAAGAAAAAAAAAGAAAAAAAAAAAAAGAGAAGGACGTGACAGCTCTTACCTCTACCCAACTCACCTAAATCTGGGCAGAAATTTCTGGGAGAAAGGGGTGAAAATGCTGTACCCAGACAGCTTCCCTCCTGTCAAGTGCTTGCTGCAAACAGGGCTAACTCAAGGAAAAATCACAAGAACCCTTTTTCTATATAGCACAATCTATGAAGTTATAACCCACTCCTGACTCTCTTAATAATTGATTAATGAAAAGCTGTTTGTATTCATTGTGAATATAAGTAATAGTTGAATATGGGAACAGTGAACAATACCTACAGAGACAAGTTTTGTTTTCTTCACCACCTGCAGCATCAGAGCAGAGGCAGAGGCAGATATTTCTTCATTAGTGGAACATTTAGGATTCCGAGGAGGCTGATGAAATAAGGCTATGAATATGTCGCCATTATGGAAAGAAATCAATGTTAATATCTCGGCAATTTGGGTACAAACACTGCCACTTCCAGCCCCTTGATCTCTTACAAGGCTGAAAGGTGAAGCTCATACGCAGCTCCCAGAAGGGGGGTGGCAGCTCGGAGCAGACATCTCGAACAGCAGCTGTGACACCGGTGACCAGAACTGGGGATGGAGCTGCTGAAGGTGCCCCAGGTCCATCGACCTCAATGTTAGACACATTTGCTTTTCAACAGCATGTGGTGGCAGGTGTGATTCTAAGTGCTGGATGTTTAGTAGCCCTGACAGGTTATATGTATGTGTATGTGTATATGTGTGTATATACATACATATATATACAAAAGGTGTGTGTACATATATATATATACATATATATATATGTGTATATATAAAAGGTCAGACCAGAGCAGTCTTCTCAAGATCTACAGTTGAGCTCTGAGCATAGCAAGAAGTCAGCTTCGGGATCTCTTACCTGCATCGTGCCACTGCAATGCTCCGATTCTCATTTTGTACATGAGGCTGTGCCTTCCTTTCTCCTACCAGATTTTATTCACATTTTCTAGTTACAAGTGAATACCTTGAACTTAATGAATCTCTGCTCTTCTTCCTACCTGCTGGATCTCCACACTGCTGCCTACAGTGAACTCTCGTACAGCGCACTACTTCTTTCTTCTTTTCCTCTTATCTGTATGTACTCTCTCTTTTATATAGGATGATTTTTGATAATAGGTTTGAAATAGAAACCAGCTTGACATGGAAGTTCAAATGCAAACCCTCCCCTTGCTACCGGGCATAGAAAGGGGCTTCAAATACTTTAATTTAAATCTGTGCTCTGCAGAGTTAGCTCCACATCCTCCCCTAACCTGAAAAGGCTTTTTTTCTAGAACAGATGGGAACTGAGTTGACAGATTTTTCATAAAATGGACTCGTATGAGATAATGTTATCTCATCTTATTTCAGACCAAATTAAGCCAAAATGGCAAAATGGCAATAGCTCAGCTTCACTGAGCTATTTGTGCTGCATCTGCCTTGCCGGAGTTGTTCACATCCCAGGTAAATTTGGGAACAGTGAACTCTTCTAAGGCAGCCAGGCTTTGTCTGAAGGAACAGTCTGAGGCCTTGAGAAAATCCTTGCAGAATTTTTCTGTTTTTCTTCATTTTTTTTGTGTCCAAACCTGGACGATTTTCATGCAGTATTGGATTTCATCGCTCGGTTCACTTGTAACTTTCCAGCTGTCCCGCACAGCCCTGATACAAGACTTGAGGAGGCTCTGGTGACTTTTATTTACCCTCCACTCCCCTACAGCATGGAACATGCAAGCTGGCTTTCCGCGAGCTGCGGAGCTGTGTTGGGATGAGAAGTCCCCGGGCTGCTTTGCCCAGTGGAGTGCTGCCACCTAGTCGCAGCCGGCTTGGCTGCAGGCACGGGTCCTGGGCTCTCAGCGTCTCCAACACCAGCTCGCGGTGCTTTAGATCCTGTATGCAGCAAAGAGCTGAAATACTGCAGCGCTGGGACTCGTCACGGGTAACGATCTAAATTAATCAATGATACCACGTCGCCTGACTTGTTATCAGCCAAGATCTTTAGCCCGGAGCTTGGGAAGCTTATCTCCATAAGGAGTTTGGGGACCGGTTCATCGTAAAAAAACTCCTTCCCATCTCCTAATGTTTCTGGGATGGAAATATAATAGGGAATATCTGTAGCAGGATCCTGGATCTCAAATTCTGTGGCAATTAAAAGAAAGACTTAGAGCCCGCTTACATTCTGTGTGCCTCAGGAGATGCTGATGCAGCACAGAAGACAAACTCCAGGAAGGATAGGGGCAGCTATTTTTGCATCCTCTGGGCCAACTGAGAGATTCAGAACCAGTCGGAAAGCTGAAACAAGTAGCTCCAACAGCTTTCTGTTGAGCTGTGGTGTAATCCTGAATGGTAGAGGGCTGAGAAATACGGCACGGGCTCTCTCCTGCTCTCAAAATACCATGCAGTGTGTCTGGGAGGATTTTTCAGGTGAAGACGCACACGGCAGCTCTCCATTGACTGAGCATGAGAAGAATTCTCTGAGAGGCCATCCTGACCCCTGGAGTGATGTGAGGGGAGTACCGCGAGGGGCAGGATGGCTGTGCTATTCAGGGCCAGCCACTGCCTCACCACTTCCTCTGGTAACAGCTCACAACTTGCCTTCTGGATCCAACCTCTCTCAACACCATGAGTCAAGGGGGCAGCCGAGCACGTTGCTTCACGATGCATGTGCCATTTGTCATCATGTGCATGTGTGTGGACACATGTTTTGTTCTCACATGCCTTTCCAAATGTTTATCCAGGATTAGGATAATTTGAACAAGTCATCAGAGCTTGTCAGCAGTGAGCCATGAAAAAGTCAGGCTCCCTAAGCCTCCTGGACAATGGAGCACAAACAACTCTTGGTAGAAACTTAGCGAGATCTTGCAGATCCCAGCAGGAGCACTTCAGACTGAAGCCATCTTCATTGCTGAAAATACTTGCTCCCAGAAGCTAAATAAAAGGAATGGGTCTGCTTGGGAATATTCATGAAATGGTAAGTCAAAGGCTCATGCCTCAATAGGATAACCAAAACTTTGTGTGTCCCACACTCCCACAAGGCAAGAGTGCTCTTGACTTTTGATTCACTGTTCTAGCAGGTGCAACGTGAGCATGTGCAAAGTCCATTTGTGTATTGATCCGCAGCTTTGGTTTAGACCTGTGTCTTGGGACGTAATGGGATCAGGGGAGGCAGGCATTCAACATCAGCCGCGTCGATGCTTTAAAGATACTTTAAATCGTGGTGACATTTAAAATGTGGTTGCACAGCACTTCAGACACATACCCGAACCTTACTTAGCATTCAGAGGGCCCAGTGGTTGAGATTTTCAAAACAAAAACAAAATTGAAATAAAAAGTTTCTGCTGAGCATAAAGAGGATATAAGTGCCCAGTTCCTTCTGGTGCTTTCCGAAAAAATTGTCGCTGCTCAATAAGGTGACTAACAGATTAAAGGAGTCGAGAGTGCTCTTAAATTCATTTCTATGTGGTTTTCCAAAGGAAGTTTATGTATCTCATGTTTTTAAAATAAATTGCTTTAAAATTCAATTCACTTCACCAGGTGCAAGCTACCTGGATGTCTCAGAGGCTCGCAGTCCTCTGCACCAGCTCTCCCAGGAGCACGTTTGCTTCCCTACTTCTCCCTCCTTCAAATCAAGCCTGCATCTGCTCCTGTTAATACCAGAAACCTTTGCACTGGGTCAAGTATTAGTGATTCATAGGTTAAATATCTCTCCTTTAGAAGATAATGTACCCTTCTAATAAATCATTTTAGTCCACCTTTTATGATATCCCCTCTGTTCATGACCCTATAAAAGAGGGCTGTAGCAACGCTAGTATTTCAGCTATAAATCACTCTTCATGGAGGTTTCTAACTCGCCCTTATTTTGTTTTATATGCAGGGTCCAGTCTGGGAGTGCATTTATTTTTATTCCCTTTGCAATTTGTCTTGAATTATTTCAAGTTATAAAAATGAATTGAAATACATCTTTACAGTATGCAGATATTTTCCTCTTTTATAATCAATCCAGATCTGCTTTGAATGAAATTATGTTTAATGACATGAATGTGTAATGTGATTTTAGCAAGTCTCATATGCTCAAAATAAATATTTATATTAAAATATGTTTCTGAACCCTAATTCAGTATTTCTACCACAATTTTATTACTTCTTCAAATGTGTATTTGCATGAAAACATTGTGGTGCTAGTGCCTGCTGTTTTCAGCTTTATTTTTTTAAAAAAAGCCTTTCACCTAACGTACCAGGAAGACAGACTACATTGCAATCTGGTAGGACTTTTCCAGAGTGTAAAAGCATTTGGTATGAAATTCATTCCATCCACCTATAGCCTAAGAAGTTGGACTGTATATAGTAGAATAAAAATGTCCTGCATAAGCCAAGTGCCAAGAAGAACTCACGAACCTAATATCCCATACAACTATTCTAGGGGGGGCTTTTAATCCAAAGTGTCTTTCTCATGCTGATCTGCACCATTTCAGCACACACTCTGCTGTTGGCATTGTGCAGTATTTTCAAACCCACAATGATTATGTGTAAATTGCTGCAAATTGTAGCAAGAAATTAGCTGTAGCTCCCATGGTATATTTTTATCCCCGTGTTTGTTATGATTTTGTGATCCTCCAAAAAAGGCCTGCTGAGATGGCATTTTTGTGCTCCTAGGAGAGGGCCGTGAGCAGAAATAGCTAGCTAATCTGTCTCTCCAGGTATTTATACCACATTCATTACCGTGCTGTCTGAGCATATATTACTAGCCCCTCAATCTTTTTAAGTGAAATGATGTCCTATTAAATAATTCTGAAGGAAGCTGATGCTACCATGACTAGTTATCCAGACCTGCTGCTGTTCTTTGACCACAGCAGAAGGAATTTTGCTTTTGAGCTCATTTTTTAGTCATATATCTTTACAGCGTTCAGTGCCTTGAACCACATTTGTGCATCACTTCATTGTAATGTCTGCGTATAAAGCCTTTGGTTCATCCAAAGCCTGCACAGAATTAAGCCTGCACAGAAACTATAACGATGTCAGTAATGATGCTAATACCGGTGACTGCTCAGACCCTCAAATGCTCTGCCTTTCAGAAAGCTGAGCTCTTCTAGACCCTTTCAAATAATCGATAGTTTGTGCTGATTGTTATAGACAGTAAAGCAACACCCGCTTGCCCCAGACAGGACATGGATTGCCTTCTGCTGATACTTTCACCTGTTAAACCCATAAGGAGTCTCCTGTCCCTGTTCATGAGCGTGGGGAGAAGTGCTGAGCCTGCCCAAAGCCCGCTGGCTTCACAAAGCAGTGGGAGCAGGACCATGATAGTACTTCATTATGACTGCGTTTAATTGGCAAGGCACTGTAATGGCTATCAGTAGCAACAACAAATAAACTCCGCACCAGCAGTTCAGCATACGTCATTTTGAGTTTTCACAATAAAACCCCAGAGCACCCATTCATCCTTAGCAGACTTGCCTTTGTATCAATTTGGGACTAGATTCTTGGCGTGCCAGGGAATTATGCATCATAATGACTTAATCAAAGGCTTTCATAGTTTATTCTAGAGCCGAGAAACCTTTTTAAACCCAAATGCAGATGGAAGCTTGGACCCGGCAGTGAGTGCTTTGCTCATGAAGTCAGAGGAGCTCTGCACAGGCTGACCCCCATGCCTCAGCAAAGCTCTATTGATTTTGGTAACTTCATCTGTGCGGGGACATGAATCTATCTACAGGGAGCTAAATGAAGCCTAAAGTTATTGATTTTCAAGGGAAGAGAACTTTAGTTAAAAGACCTGGTATGTTTTCTTAATTATTCCTGATTTTGACATATGACATCACAGCAGATTAATGATATTAAGGAGTGACAGTAAATAGCCAGTTTCACGTGATTTAGTGCAGCAAAACTAAAGAGAGAATGGGCTGACTGAGTTAGACAAGGTTTTTATTTGCTCTGTGTGCTAGATAACTGTTAATCACCTAATCAGAAATGCATATCCAGTGACCAGTGCTCAAGCAACATAAATAATAGCAACATCCTTGGTTCTCCTTTGCCCTTAATCTCCTTCTGGAGGCTTGACAATAAACAGCCATTCCCAACCTATTTTGCAACTTACAGCTCAGCTCCAAAAAGCCCCCTTCAGAAGTAATTAGTTTGCTTTACATCCAGCCTTTATATTCGCGAGCTAATAAATGGCCAGTGCAGCTCCAAAAGGAGTTCGTTTCTCCGGCTGCCTGTGGGGACTGGGGGAGTTGTTGTCTCCGGGCAGCACAACTCAATCGGCAGCTGAACGCCTTGGCAGGGACCAGGGCTCTCTACAAAAGGTGGCAAGCCACAAAACCTAAAGTCTTTATACCCTGTATAAAAGTCAGCATTCACATGGTCTGGCAGAACCCTTCGGGTCTCCGAGTTTCAGTTTCCCCATCTGCGGGATGGGCTTCTCCAAAACATTTGTTGATTCAGCAAACATTTGCCTCTCATACCACGGCTTTCCTGCATGACCTTGACAGAGCTTCTAGCCTCTCTGTGACTCACTTCCCTGCTTCTAAAATAGAGGAAATTAGAGCATTACAGTCAGGTGTCTGTCTTTTGCCTGTATTTAGCAGCCTTCCCAAGGAGGCTTGCCAGGAGAAGTGCCACTCATGGTGCCGCTCAGCTGGTTTGGGGCACACTAGGATGCCAACGCCTGGGCTGTTGGTGGCGATGAGTCCACGGCCACGTGCCCAGCAGAGCTGGAGCAGGTAAGAGCTGACTCAGATGAACATCATTTCAGCCATCTGCACGTGAGTCAGAGCTCTAGTATTTGTTTTCTTCTATTTTTTTTTGTCAGAAGTCAGTGGTGTTATTTGTTTGTCCTGCACTGGGGCCTTGATCTCTGCCAGGCCTATGTGCTATTTTTAATAGGGTAGCCTAATGTAGCTATAGGGTGAGATGTTGGTTTGGACACTTGTGTGTGTTTGTTTATTGGGTCCTGTTTTTCTCCTATGTGGCCCCGTGGATAAGAGAGAGATCTGCCCTAGAGGTGACAAAGCTGTAGGACTCATAATTCTTCAGATGTGTGTTTTGGTCAAGTCCCCAAAGACTGAGTACTTGTCTGAAAAGTACTGAAAAGCAGTCTGAAAGTCTGCTCAATCAAGTCTGTCTCTTCAAATCACTTCTTTTTCACAGTAAGCCTTGCTGGCTGTAAAATTATTCTATTAAACTGTGTTACTGCACTTTGAGGTGATTCATTTTCCTGTGCATTGATCTTTGCTCCAAGGTGCTTTCTTCTGAAAACATTCTTCCTTTTTAACCATTATATAGAAGCTACTTTTCATATGATTTGGAAATTGGTGTAGAACTTTTTTAGTTCTTCCTCTGTCGTTTGCTGATGACTTCTGGAGAGCCAGCTTGTGAGTAGATTCCTCTTCTGTCGTGGCCAGATTCTTTGCAGCGTTTAGTATACTAAATTAACTTGTGTAGTTCTCCAAAGGAGTTTAAAAAGGTAGATTTCATAAAGGGGTGAAATCTTTTTGTAAATGAAGAAATAGTTCTGTCAGTATGTAATGTTTTGCAGATGGAAAATTGGATGTAATTGTAACAGCAATAAACTACCTTTATAGTTAATTAACTTGTAATCTAATATAAACTAATCTCTCTTAGAAGGTAAAACACAACACACTTGCATGATGTAGTCAGGTTTTCTGTTCGTGGTATCCAGCTGGATGTTCAACAAAGAAAAGACTGGGATTTTATTGTATTAATGCCTTGCCAAATAAGGCTCTACGTTAACCACGGCCTCCAGTGAAATCAGTAGGAGTTTTAGGTACATCAGGGTTCTCTAGCTATTATGTCTCTCTGAGACTTTAATGTTTTCTTCTGAAAACATCCACACAATCACATTTCTTCCTTCCTGCAGTTTCAAGACCTGTTCCTGTGGCCCTGTGTATGTGTTTTGCTGTCAGTGCATCCTCCTGAGTGGAAAAAGGCAGCACCCCGCTGCAGGACCTGGCCTGTAAAGGGGCTTCCTCCATCCTAAGGAGTTGTGAGCACTTCCATCACCTTCTGAGGGAACAGAGCTGGGTGACAACATGGGATCTAGAAGCTTGCACTGTGGCGTAGAGCTCAGCGTTAGCAAACCTCTTCCCTGACACGTGGCAATGTTAACGAGATAGGAGTGCTGAGACAAATGTTTACAGCCCCAATAATACACTGCGAGTGGTGTTCTGCTGTGAAAAGTGACTCAGTAAAAATGCCACTTGCAAGCTGCAGGATTACTGGCTCTCAGTAAGGCCAGACCAAATGTGCTCACTTTATAAGCAAAAATGCTTTTTTTTTTTTTCCTTCCCCTTAGCAAACAGCCATAAAAAGGGGATTATGCTCCAGCTCTGCTGCCCTATACCATGCGTAGTCATTTCCCCCAGGCAGTGTTAGAGTCATGGCTTGGTAGTGTTTGTCTCTATATCTGTTACCTGGGTCGCACCTGGGTGTGAGTAAGATCAAAATAGATTCCTTCTGATAAATATTTAAATAAATAAAAGTGCTTATTTGAATCAGATTATCTAGTCTGCCATATTTATTAACACAAACCTTATAATTTCTATTAGGGCATCCTTATGTATAGCTCATAACTCCCAGCTAAGACAGGCTCTGCTAGCTAGATGAATCCCCCACAGCTTTGTCATTTCATTTCTTGTAATGGTTTTGCAGAGATCAGCAATTCAGAATAGGGGCTCTCAGTCATGCTTGCTGACGACTAGCCTTGCAACAGCTGCTGTGGCTCCTTCTCCCAGAAATCATTCCCTCCCTTCTGTCCTGACCCTACTGCAAAGGCAGCTCGTGAAGCAGCACCTGAACTGCTGCACCTTGGACCTCAATGGATCGAGGAGGACAAGCAACATTTAAAATCCTCTTCAATACCCTGGGTATAGATGACTTGTGTGCTTTTCTTTTTAGCTATCAGAGTGATGCTGCAATAGGATTCAAGGCAGGAATATTGTAAAGCTTCTTTCCACTCTGAGGTACCTGTCTGGCTTTCAGTGAAAGCTTGTCCTCTACCACTGATACCAGGGTATATTTTGCAGCAGGTTCAGCGGTTAAACAATCAAAATGATAGACGAGGAGTTCTCTGTCAAAGCCAAGTATCTTCACTGGTGGTGTCTTTCTGGCAATGTCTCTGTACTTGTATGAGTCAGGATATGGTGACAAGATAACTGTAGTCTCTTACTCTAACAACGCTGATATCGCTGCCATCTCCACCCCTTACTGAAGTTTGGGATTTGGGTACCTGCTGCCATATAGGTTAGGAGGAATACTGAGTCAGCAAAGGCTCACCCTTGTTATCGTGGGTGAATGACTGCATTGGTCACTGACTCTTAAGGAATGTGTAGAAATTTATTTCAAGGAGAGCGGTTGAGTTATCAGCTTACAAAGGACCGATCGATACGAATCAGTCTCAGCTATTACAGTGCTTTTAATTTGGCGCATTCCTCTTCTGTCATACAACATCACAGGGTTTCTTCTCATTTGAGGAACCTGAAGAGAGTATTGACTCTTGACTGATTAAAAAATCTGTGAAGTTTTACCTTCAATTTGTCTACAGCATCTCTGTATAGACAAAGCAAACTGTTTAGAAGTTGAAAAGATTAAAGCAATTCTGTGCAGAGATTTAGCCATGTATGTCTGGCTGTATTAATGGGAATCCCACTGCTAAATCCCTGTGCACCCTGCTACATAATTTGCCTAATGATTTTGGTTAAGCAGAGAAAACAAGCACCATCTGAAACAGCATTTGATGTACTATGCCTGATGTGTGGGAGCCAGAGAGAAGAGACAGCACTGCGACGTGGCTGCCTTGTTCTCAGTATTGGGAGTGAGAGAGGGAGACTGGCCTGGAGATAGTGATGTCCCAGGACATTAGTGCCTTCTCTAATAAATCCTGAGCGTATAGCATGAATTCGCCCTTTATCCTGCTTCTAGGAATGTGCCTTTCTTACCTCAGGTCTCTGGGTCCAGGCCTTTACCAAGGGGAAGTCTCAAGCCGGGTTCCTTGCTCAGCAATAAGGTTTGGGGCAGGTCCTCTGGTTTGCAAATTAATTTGGTGTTGGATCCAGTTTGGACAGAAAGCTCCCTTCACATAGTGATTTTTCCTATGACTTCCTGTTATGTAGACCTCGGTGTCGGTGTATACTGCTTTGGTGCTTCCTATCTGTCTTTGGTAACATTTTTTTCTTAAATGATGGTCTGATCAGTGATCGTCCCTTGCACTACAGCTCCATTCAGACAGTGGTGGGTTATACAGGCAACATGATATGGACAGTCTGTCAAGAACTGTCTGCTGTTTCAGACAAATCTTTCCATAACTACATATAGCAACACGGTGAATGCAGAAAAATAACAAAACAGAGGAATTTCTCACTTTCTCTGTATTCAACTCTGATCTTCCCATCCTTCAAGTAAGTGTCAGAGCCAGCCCTGACGCAGAAGTTAGAGCAGGCCGTGGGGATGCATTAATGATGCAGCTCTAAGTCCAGTAGAAAGCTATATATCCTCCTACCACCTTTAGGGAAGGTTCACTGTGAATTAAACAGTACGGTATTATCTGCATTACAACTCAGACATCAGCAAGGCGCCTACGCGTCCCTGGCTGAAGGCTGCCTGTCACGCACCTTCCCACACCTCAGCGCGTGTCTGGACTGCAGTGAGTAAAGCTGTTTGTGCCAAAGTTCTCCTAAACCAAAGGGAGACGGGCTTCACAGGTCACCGGGCTGCTTAGGAAACTTTCTAGAGAGACTTGTGTGCTGTTAGAAATGAAGTTTTCACTTCCCAAGGCACAGTCTTGTCCCTGAGTTCTCCTGGAAATGGTGTGGTGATGGAGAACCTGATGCTGGTGGAGCAGCCATCGCTCTCAACTGATGAAACCTGACCCACAAACACTTCGGGGCGTATTTTCACCACCAACAGCACATCAGCTCTCACGCCCTCATCAAACTCCGACTGAAGTAATTAGCTTGAAATTTCAAATGGTAATATTCATTGCTTCGTTACCTCCTGTACTCGTAACACTGTGCAGGATGGCCACCTCCTCTCCAGCTCCGCAGCGATTACCTTCCAGCAAAGGGAAAAGCAAACAAACAACACTATCAGCCTCCACAGCGCCTTGGTTCTCTTCAGGATGAATGGTGTGATATAAATGTGGAGGATTATTTAAAAACCCATTGTGAACACTTCTGGCATATTAGCCATAATATTAGTCTGAGTGTTTTATTTGGCCATAATCCAGTTCTTTTGTCGAGATACAGTACCTGGTGCATGTGCTCGCAGATGATCTGATTGGCTCATAAAACAGCAGGATGGCAAAATTATCAGGAAAAACAATGATGTGTTGCTGTAAGTTATGGATATGTAATAAAAGGGGGACACGGAGTTCTTGAGCCAGTGAGCATAAAGGTGAGGGTTTTATTGCAGCCGTAAGTTCTGAAGTGTGCATTTAATACAGAATGATATTTAGCTGCCCAGCCTGATTTTTGTGTACTGGAGTAATGACAATAAATGCGAACTAGGTAATTTAGGAATTAAGAAGTCTAGCAAGGCAATGTTTTCTCTGAGGTCACTGAAGAAAGGAAAACAATGTGAAGTGTTTCCAATCAGAAATAAAAATGTAAGGGCCTCCATAAGAGCACTAATGAGACACTGGCCTGAATTCATTCCACATGTAGTTTATTTGAAATCTGAGGAGGTATCAAGAGTTCACTTCTGGTATTTGAACAACATAGCCACAATCCCACAATTACAATAGAGCTTCGTTTCTCTGAAACTTACTTTCTATGTGCAGTCCTTATTAACAGATCTGCAATCACTCCACAAAGGGTTCCTCCAAGGTGGAATGGAGGCATGGCACAGTGCCATTGCTGACAAAATCATATATATTTTATCAATTGTCATCCCTAAACAATGTACATTGATGTTGATAACATTCATCAGTACTAACCAAACTTCCTGAACAACTGATGTTCAGTGGTCTGTGCAACTGGTTGAATTTTAAAACTGTATTTTGAATCAAACACTTTGCTAAACGCGAAAAAACTCCCTGGAAGAGTTTACTGAGTAGTGCTCTTGTAATGTCAGTAATTGCCACCAAGTCTGGGGGTTTGTATGCTGTGTGCACTCAAGGCAGAGCTTCCACAACCAGGGGCTTTACGCTGGGCCTCAAGCTCAGCTCAGTTTTGGAGCAGAGCGTCTTAGACTTGAGTACAAGTATTTTCAGAAGCATCTCCAGAAAGATACTGTGGTCTCTTTACCTTCTCTGCTGCTGCTTCAGGGTTAAGTATGGAAGAGGAGCTCCGTGATCCTGTAACCTTCCCGCAGCTACAGTGGGCTCTCAAACTGAGCAAACCTCAGCTCCAAAACCTCCCCTGCTCCTACTCATTTGCTCCCAACCAAGAGCCTGTAGAGAAGAATAGTAACTGATCTCTACATCTCCTTAAGGCCCAGCTAATTAAGAGATGCATTAAGCACGGGCCTAACTAGTGAAGCCTCAGAGCATCTCTTGTGCTGCAGGTACATCGTATCATCTCCTTGCATCTGCAGTGGGCCTCAGTCATTCATGCTCTGTGATCTGTGCAGTTTCTTGCTTCACAAAGAGTGTCACCAGGGAAGAAAGTGTTACTCAACACAAGTAAATGTGACAGCGTCTGAGTCTATAGTTAAGTCTAACCTACTCTGAAGTGAGAACTGAAGAAGCCTAACCCTGCCAGATGAGTCACTGGCAGAATCAGGACAAGAACAAGAATCCCTCATTACCAGCTTTGCGATATAAACACATGCCTTCCCTCTCTGTTTTCCCAACCTTTCATTAACACAGCGGTAGCAGTTAGAGATTTGGTCTATTTTTCTCAGGATCAACTTTCACCCATTTTCAAGTTGGGAAGGAATTCTTCCTCGCCTCTCCTTGCTCTTCATTAACTTCCCCTGCTCCTGTAAAGCACCAGGAGTGTAAGGCTCCTCCTGGCTGCCAACCGGCCAGTGTGAACATGAAGCAGCGATTGCTGGCACAGGCAGGATGTTTCATACTTGCTGGGCTGCCCCTAACCTCTCACCTGGGTAGGCATCCCCCTACAGCTCTTCCCGTTGCTTTTCATTCTTTGTGGGATGCTGCAGCCCAATATGAACATACTTAAATGCTGTGAGTCAGGCCTCCTCGAAAAGTCATGCATGACTTAAAATCACAAGGATGATCAAAAACAATAAAATGCATATTTTCTACTTGCCTTTGGGTTTTCTAAAGTTAAGGCACACCCGTTCCAGGTCTGCAAGCTTGTCTTTGCAACCATGAAGGCTAGAAACTTGGGGCACTCATTTTTCATGAGCTACACACAACAACTTTTTTCTCTCTTTCCTTCTTTATTTTTTTTTATTTTTTTTAAGAAAATACAGTGAATAATGCAAGACCTGCAGTAAAATGACCAGAATTAACAACACCGGTGCTACCACTGAATGTACTTAGTGAAACCAAATAAGTGATTTTCCTTTTCCATCTAAAATGAGGGGTTTGATTTTCACAACAACACAATGACTTAGGGTTTGGATATATAGAACTACTTTAGGAAAATATAGATAGCTTTTACTGAGATTTTTTTTATTTGTGTCAATGGATTGGTGTTGGATGACAGTCACAATAGGGCTGATCCTCCCAAGACTGCACCTTCAACTTATGATTGAGTGTGCCACTGGTTTGGCTTGGGCTCGGCATATTCATTTCTTCTTGTCTTCACGTGGCTTGGTGTGGTTAAGCCGAATCTTCCAAGCTTTCTCTCAGTTTTCCTCTTCTCTAAATAAATTTCAAGCCTTAAAGCAAGATGCTGGCAGGGCTGCGCTTGGCATATCCGATCATTCAGACTGAGCACCTCGCTGGTAGTCATGCCCCTCAGATAAGTGGGATGCTGCAAAATGACTGTGCAGCCTGTCCAGGCTGGGGATAGCTCCATCCGTGAGTAAGCCCTGCATTTTTTGGGGGGGGGGCTCACTGCTGTCACAAACATCACCACCTTCTGCTTCCTGTGCTAGCTGCAGTTCCTCGAGCTTAGCGCTCTCCTTGTATCCAGGAACGCGACAGGACCTGCCAAGAGACGCGGTCCTTCCCTGGAAAAAAAAAAAAAAAAAGGATGAGAAAACAAACTACACATGATGGATGTTAGTCACGTTGCTTATTGCACTGCTGGCACACTCTCCACCCGGGGCTCCTATACTTACATCCAGGATTTGGGGATGAGTCAGGCATCCTGCATATGTACTTACGGATGATTTGAGCATATACAGAACATAGTGGGAACTTCTTGATATACCAACATGCTTTTTTATTTCCCTCTGTGTCTGTAAATCCTAGGCAGAGAGTCCTCTTTCTCTGACACAAGTTTGCTGGGTGGAAAAACCTAGTGTGCCAGTTAGCCTGCTGGAATTCAATAGATGAATTTTGCCAAAACTCACAATTTTACTGCAGGACACAGGGCCTGGTTGCTATTCTCTGAAATCTCACTATTCCAGAGTCATGTTATTACTCAAGAATCCTTGTCAAAAAGAAGTTTACAGCCTCCACATTTGTAAAATGAAGCTGGTTTCATGTGATTTCCCAGCATATCAAGAAGTGAAGACAAATAAGAACAAACTGAACCTGTATTTTGGAAACCAACACTCTATAAGGCAATTGTGTGGCTTTGGGGGGGGGGGGGGCTGACAGTTTATTTCTGAACAGTTTGTGTTGGCAACTCTGTAATTTTCCTTTAATAGCTATGTCTATGCTTGTGCAGTTTGGCTTACAACACCTTCTGCAATAAAGCTATCAATGTTCTTTTGTATATATTAAACTTTGTTTTATTTTTCCTTCTAGTTCCTGAGTCACTAACAGGAGAGATAATGTTATATGTAAGGCAATTATTCAGGCATTTCAAGACTAAAAGATGGAATATATTTCCCTGGGAAGTAAAGTTTTTAGTCTTTTCCACTTATTTAAAGGGGGTGGAAGCTTATACACTGCCTGTTCTGGTTCCTTGCTTGTAGAAAAATAATTTTCTTTCTTTTTTTCTGTCTTGAAAGCAGGAAGATTGATTAAAAAAAAAATAATCAAAATAGGAAGGGCAAAAAAGCCTCTGAGCTCAAGTAACACGTCGATGGGAAAATGTTTGCTAGCGCTCAGCTGTAGCATCCTGCTTCCATGAGGCTGTTTTACTGCAGGCAAAACACGACAACATTGCAGTGAATAAAACATTAAATACTGCCGAGGCTTTTATAAGGACATTTTTATAGTTCTACCAGGTGCAGTGGCATCCTTTTAATTACCTGGACATGACAAAGAGTGCTGCAAAGCTGAAGTGTTGATCCTCGGGCGTACATAAGGCCGTAAAAGTAGCAGCCAGGGAAGGGATCAACTGCAGGTGAAAGGTTCTTCTGTGCACAGCAAAGGTCAGTGTTTGTTTGCTTGGATCTGTCTGTAGTTATTACCCTGCTAATGGGTGGAAATCATTTTTAGGCGTAGAAAACCCATTCATAAGAAAAATCACTTGATTTAGCCAATAAATTAATTCAGAGTATTGGTGTCTTCCCATCAGGCCTTATTGAATCTAATAAATGCAGTGCTGTAAGGAGCAACGTGCCCAGCCACCTGCTGACGCTCCCTGCCTTCTTCTATCTTTCTAACTATGTGCCTAGATCCCCTGTCCTCGCACAGGCCCTGCACGTCTGATAACTGCTCTGGTTTGCCGAACAAGTTGGTTTGTGCGCTGTTGTTCCTTGTCCTCCCATCTTTCACGGGACCTGACCCCTTAGAAATGTCACTCCGATATTTCCCCAGACGTTAGCAGGAACTCATTCCTCGGGAGCGGAATAAACCCTGACCCCACTGAAATACCTTCTACACGTGGTGCCAATGAGAAATCAATCTTTTTTTTTTTTAGCAAACAATTGATTTGCCCACTGAGTATTAAGGGCATAACTACTTGCCCCTAAGCCAAACCAGCTCCCAGAGTGCTGGTTGGGGAAAGGTTTCCTTATCACGAAGCTGAGTCAGAAAGCTGTTGAGCATCTGCCAAGACCTCAGCTCCCACTGACTCGGGGGACACCTGAAGTCATCCCATTTCTATCCACCTTTTACAGGATTTGATATAATCCTAGCTAACAAGTATCCTTTGAAATTCAGCAACTCACAACACAAGCTACAGGGTAGGGAAGCATTACCTAACTCCAAGGCAGAGAGAAATTATGCATCTTGCCCAAGATCATGTGGAAAATCTGTTGAAGCACAGGACAAAAAAAATCCAGCATGTTTAGATTCTGGCTAAGCGTAAGAAGTTAATTTCCCTATTCCAAAGGAAAGGGTCTGATACACACTGTAGGGAGTTTATACCTCTTGTGTCCTGTGGGACCATTTATTCATACGCTGTCCGGAAAGAGGTAACTTTTTGTTAGATATGGACTAATACATGGGTCTTCGATGTTTATGACTTTCTCTATTTTGCTTATTGCTTTGCTTTCTCTGATTTACTTATGGCTCAGTATTGATTTTGAACTACACGGGGATGTTTTGTTAGCAGACAGCCTTCTGTTTTATGGTTTGTAATTCTCACAATTCCTTTCTTCCAAGAGCAAGGGCCCTGGCAGATCAGCTCCAGCATATTTAGCAGTGGTGTTTGCAACCAGCAGTGCTTCTCCCGGTATTTTCTGCTGGACTTTATTGACACCAGCATAAAAGCAGAACTGTGTCTTATACCGCAGTTCATAGTCCAGCATCCTAGCACCAGCTCATCCCCACCAGCACTTTAAGCTGGCTAATTATTACAGCACTGTAATATTTATGGAGTTATTCTGGTCGGTTTTACAGGCCGTGTGGCTCAGCAATGGCTAAGCTGGTAGCAGTACCCGAGCTTCATTTAAAGGTAGTTTGGGTAAATCTGTGTTACTTCACAGCCACATCAATGACTGTCAGGTAGACATAACTTAATGCTTGACATATTCAACGGCATAATTAGTTATGTCAGCAAATTAACAGCGGTGTATTAAGCACAATTCTTAGCAAGAGCTGGTGAGCTTGGTGTGCTGTCTATAAATATTATTTCGTACTAGTAAGGACAAGAAAATAGGTAACACGAATATTCCCAAGCAGATTCCAGAGAACGTTACGTAAGAGAGCAAAGCACAACTTGAAATAGATTTTATAAAGTAATATTTCTGAAAGATTTGAATTACTGGCACATTCCAATTTTCTCATGACGGAGCTCTGTACTGTGGTGCCTTGCTCTCTTTCTGCAGAACTTGTTGTTTATTGTGGCAACTCTGATAATTAACAATTTCCCAAAGGAGGGAAAATTTTGCAAGCCTGTAAAATGTCAGAATATTGTCAATTGACCACTACTGTGAAAACAAAATGCTAACATGCATTCATTTTGAAGAGTGAAGGGCTGAGGAGGCACAAAGATATGACACAAAAATGTCACAAATTTTAGAGGTGCTTAAAGGGATAAAATCCCCCCCACACCCTATATTTTTAAAGAGAAAATTAATAGATGTAGACGAGCAGCCAAGAAAAAATTCTTATCCCCATGACCAATGCAAGAAGCATTGTATCACACAAATCTGTGTGCGCAAAGCTGATGTGAGCAAACCAAGTAACTGCCTGCACAGTTCACACCGACGTGCAGAGATGCATTTTGTCAGTGTGTGACGTGTATTTCGACCAACACATCCACTGGATGCCAAGGACAGAATGCAAATGAGGCAGAGGTAACACCAGAAGAGAAGATAATGCCAGAATGGTAATGCCGTCCTTTCTAATGGCCCGGTTTTCCTCTCTTTTAGGAGAGGAGAAGCAGTAAAGGCAGACAAGCAAAGAGAAGAAAGCTGGAAGGGGTGGGATGGAGTGCTCTGATGTCATAATCTTCCGGATTATCAACTCTGCCATAATCCCACTACTCAGCAGCGAACACTTCGTAGGGCAGCAGGAGAGCAGAAAGCGAGCAGCAGAGAGGGAGAAAGATGAAGAGGGGGAAGGATCATGGGGAAGGAAGCAGGAATCACAGGCGGCTGAAGTTCCCCGTTGACTGATGCACATAAAGAAACATTTGCTAAGCAGTTTACAGGCAACGTGAATTTTCCTACAAGTGTGGTGTTAGGACAAACCCTCTCTTCAGCTTTAGACTCATCAGTGATCCAAAGCCTCAGCCTGGCTCTGTGTGCACTTCTGCTCAGGAAGCCCATCGGGGCATTTTCTGGGGAACACTGGTAAGTTGCTCGTGTGTGTTTTTAATATGTTCTGTACAGTGCAGAAGACGTCAAAATGTAGTAAAGGGCACCAAGACTTTCTTTAGAACAAAGTAAATTAAACTTTACATGTGCTGGACCAGATCCAGTTTTATAAAATGTAGCAGGGACAGGATGGGAATGAGGATGGACAGGCCTCTAGTGTTCCTGGGTTCTCTGTCATTGTGATCCTCACACAGGCCACAGATGCGATTTTTTAAGTCTGTTGGTTTCTTTCCTAAGGTAGAATACCAGCCATCCCATTTCAGCTTTGGTGTCCCCCACCAAAGCCTGAGAAAGCTCAAAGCTGATCATGACAAATTACTTGGCTATTATAGGACAAAATGTGTGTTCTAGGTGTATTAAGACTTTCAGCTCCAAATTTCCTAACGAAAATAGACAAATCTCAAATGCATTCTAAACATCTGTGAGTCTATGGAAATGTCCTGTTTTATTACTCTCTCCAGTAAAACATTTTATTGTTTTCAAATCCAGCAAAATCTGATGACATTTTGACAGCGAAGATTAATTGTCTCACTTAGGGAAACACTGATCAGATCTGCTCTGCTGTAAAACTTTTTATTGGTTGCAAATTTCAAGTCATTCCAGCTATCCAAGACTGCTTTAGAAAAAAGACTCGAGGCATTATAATTTTACAAGAAGTGAATAACTGCTTGGAGATTTTTGCAAAACAACCAATTTCGTTCTGAGCAATCAAAGCAATGCTTCAGTTTCTCTAATGAGGTGGTTGTATCAAGAAGCTGGAGAACACCGACACTGGATATTCCCTCTGTTGTTGCAGCAGATTCCTCTGGCATTGACAAATAGCCTGTCTGAAATAGCAAGGTCAGATGGACAGTAACAGAACAAACAAGAGTGTCAAACCCGTCGTAGGCTGATGCTCTTGGCATTCCCAAACAGGCAGGTAGATGGATGAACAGACATTTTTGTCATTTGTACCGTTTGTATCTAGATCCTTGACAGCCACGTCAAGTGTGCTGTTTGCTTTCTAGACGCCGGGATGTGTGGCCAGGCACCAAGATTATTTACACAGAGCAGGCCAGCCATTTCTTTGTCTCTAAATCCCAAAGTCCAGTGGCACGAGATTAACTAAGAGCTCCGCTACATGTAACGGAGGCAACCGAAAACTGCAAAAACAAAAAATTGGCCCCAGGGATGCACTCAGTCCTTCTGGCTTGCAACGCCTCTGCAGGAGCTCTGCTGGGAAGGAATCACCCCACAGTGCTGCACTGATGGCAGCACCTTTGCTTCCCTCGACTTGTGAGGGCCAGAACAGAGCCACGTAGGGCCAAACGGTGTGCACAGAGGTTTTCAGTTCCTGGTGGCTGAAGGAATTCTGACGTCTTGTTGGAGCATCTCTGGTCCCTTTGTGCTCACAGCCTAGCAGTTGGTAGCCTACGGGCTTTCTGTACAGTGACCTACTTGTGCAAGGGTTTCCACAAGCATGGTACGTGGATATTTTAATGTTGCAGAATATAGGGCTCCAGATTTGGGGTTTAAACTAATTAATAATATACCCCTGTTTCAGCAGCAGGGTGATTGTCAAGCTCATACAGAGGCCCTCGTGTTAAGATGCTGCTGTTGAGGGTAGGACTGAGGAGCACAGAGGCTCTCAGTGAGGCTGGCATTCGCTGTGTTAATGACTAAACATGCAGAGCATGAGCCGCTCCCTTCCTCAAAGCCTCCACTATCTACACAGACAAAGCAGATGCAGGAAAAAAAAAAAAAAAAAAAGCACAGAGGTACCAAATAATTTCTGCGCCTGAAGTTACTCATTGGCCAAGAATGGCACACTGTTCTCCTGAATACCAGGCCATACTCAATGATCTATTTAACGTGGATATTAAAAGCTTAAGTAGGGAGTTGTTAAGGTTTTAAAAGGCCCCAGCCTGGATTTCTAAACAGGGCTATCTAGAAGGAGGCTCCCAGATTTGTAATAGCATAGCAAAACGATCTGCTTCGTTTTGGACAATGCTGAGCAGACGGGGCTCTGCTCCATGGAGGACCTCCATCCTGTGCTCCTTCCTACTCAAGAAAGATGCTCAGCAGCTGGATTGCTCCAAGGTCCCTTCCCCAGCTCCAGTGGTATCAAGGAGCTGTGGCTGTGAGGCTGGCGCTGTGACTCTGGGCAGGGCAGCACAGACCTGGCTCCACTGCCTGCCTGGGTGCTCTCAGGCAGCAGCGGGCACTGTCAGATGTGTTTGCCTGCCATCCCACCTACCTGTTCTTACAGTCAATCTCTACTTTGTTTTCTCCTGTTGTCCTTTGTGATCATTCAGCTTTCCCTAGAGCTCCTTCTCTGCTCCCACCCCTTGAGAGGCAGAAAGAGATTAATTTTACTCAGGGAGGGACTCTGACTGGGAAACCAGTACATAGAGAAGAAAAGCAAAGTATCAAACTTTTTGTGTGTTAATAAATATTTATTATTATTATTATGACTATTTAATAACAGACTTAATAAACAAGACTCCAGAATGTCATAAATAAATGCCAAGAAATGGGATTTTTCATTTCTGTATTTTTCTGGTGAGAAAGAGTCTCTGGGTTGTTTTGGAAAATGAATGCTGAAAGCTGGAAATCCTAATGGTAATCAGTGTTTTTTCATTTCCATATGTGCATCTTTCTTGCAAACTATGTAACATCAGCACAGTAGATACCCTTTATATAATTTAAAAGTAAAATGCAGCGTGAAGCATGCTGTTAGTTCTTGATGATAACATCATATAAACAGAAGCATGAGGGAATCTGAAAAGATCTTGTGCCAATTTCTGCTCTTGGCTAAAATCCTACAACCCCCTTGAAGTCAGTGGCATTCTGGGCTTGCAAATACAAGCAGGATTTGGATTCTAATTCTACAATTTTCTGAATGTGGGCATTGAAAGAGAGAGCTGGCATTGCTGCTCATTAAAGGGAACTGCCAAAGGACTGCTAGGCCAAATTTCCAGTAGGTCTGGATCACTGAAACTCCGACTCATCCTGTTATTGTAAGGTGTGGAACAGAGGTCAGAGTGACCATGGAAAAAAATCCAGAGAGATTCAGAATGAAATCAATCTAATTGAAGCCTCAGCTGTTCAAGAAAGTCTTGTGCTTATTTCTTTTGGATTTATACAGGCTGTCTCTCAGGAAGTAGGGGCCAATTCCTCTCTCATTAAAGCCTATGGTGAAATTCTCAGCAGTCTCAGGAGCTGCACGCTGGGCCCCAAACAACTAGGTTATAAGGATTGAAATGATGTTAGCACTAAACACCTGATCCAAAGCCCACTGAAGTGAAGAAGAGACTTTCTATTTATTGCTTCTGAAGATAAATCTACCTCAAAATGAATACATTACTAAGATTCCTCAGGTGATTTCTAAAGCTTTAGCAAAAGAAGAAATAACAACCTTCTATAGTAGAAGGAAACATAAAAGGAACCAAAGAAAAAAGTCCTCTGTGCTGGCACATTGGTTAAATGGCTTTGGGAGGAGGGAGTAAAAATTAGAAGAGGAAATTTATTTCAGATTTTTTTGCCAACATTTTCTGAAGAGGTAGATGGCCCTTAAGAATATGAAAATAAATTGTGCTGAGATATCAAAGTGATGGGAAACTTAAAGTACGACAAACATTTAAATAATGCAGGTCAAGGAGATTAAACACTTTCAATTGTGACATTTTAAGTTGTGAAGTAGTTGTTCCATCTTGCCATACGTCAGCAAACCACCAGCATACCTGTGAAATCTTTCACCCCTCTCTGAGATGTTTCAGCTTGTACCAAGGATCATCTTCTTAAAAGTCTGGAGCTTCTTTTTGACTACTCTGTCAAAGAAAAATCATGCCTGGTATAACTAAGTTGGGATGTTCATCTCCACGCATTGCCTATCAAGCTCCACATGCTTCTAGTCACCCTATGTCCTGCTCAACGCTTGTGTATTCTTAAAAATCAAAACTATTCCTATCACCTTAAGGTGGATAAATAGCCTCTAACTTCTTTGCAGTGCTCTAGTAAAAACAATCTTCTGTTTTCATTTGCTGGCTCAGGTTCACTTTCAACTTTCCAACCTCTTTAGCTGATTTCTGACCCTTTCTGAGTCAAGGAGGCCCTTCTCTGGGTGCTAACCATCACTTCTCTGATCAGACACTTCCCTCTCCCCATAACCTATGTGAATTCAGCAAGATTTTTAGCCTATTGATCTTAAGGTCCTCAAATGAGAAAATTGAATGCTGTTTCTTTGTCTTCCATTCACAGTTGTTCAAGATGTACATTCATTTTTTTAACCTCCACACTTTATTCTACATCAAAAATAAATGTGGTCATCTTTATCATGATTTTTTTTTCTCCCTCAGACAGTTTGACTACAGGCTCTTCTTCTGCAGATGACATGCAGCTTTGCATTCCCCATTTCCCAGCTGTTTGGGTCTTGAGTTGTGGCAGCTTCTGACCATTCCAAACATACTGATTTTGAATGCTTCAAGAAATCCACTTACTCCAGCATTACTATAACTAAGCTTTCTCATTTTAGCACATCAGAAAATTGATGAGCTTCAAACACAATCAAGGAAGATTACATCTGAACATGCTGCTGTCCCCCCCTTGACATTTGATGCCATAAGTTAACATTTGTTCCACCATGTGTTGCTGGTCAATAACTCCTGGCAGGAGGTGTCCATCTTGTTCACTGTCTGAATTTCCCTTTTTATTCCCGCTGCTGTACTGCCAGCTGTTGTGTTGGTTGTTCACAACTGCAAAAGAATCAGCTGGCCTTTTTCTAAAGAGACACTGTAAATCTTCTACCCTTCTACTAAGCATCTGTATTTCTAATGACGAGGTGAAACCTGGCACAAAGAAAATAGTCTAAGATGAAACAAAAGGCATTAAAATTTGTTTTAAAGAAGAGACAGCCATAGACAGGCTTGGAGGAATGTGATCATCACTCCCCACAGCTCCTTGTGATTACTGCCAAGACCATGAAAGCACTCCAAATAATGTTGTGGGGAATGCCGTGATACCCACATGCAATGCAGGTCATCTTCTGTTCATGCAACTTGGCATTTGGAGGACTTATTGCATCAGCAAAGACAGCCAAGTGTGAATAACCTCTACCAAAATAGCCGTAAAACTGTTAGCATTTCCACGCTGGTTGCACCAGCATTTTCTGGTGTTGATCCAAGCTGAGATATCCAAAACAAAAAAACCTGGGGGACTTCTTGCTATTAAGCCCTTTTGCCAAGTTTATGGATTTGTCTGCTGGGTTCACAACATTGGCATTACTGAGATCTTACCAATGGGCCATCTCTACTTGGACTTTATCTTTGCTGAAATCCTTGTGTGTCCTCTTGTAATGCCTTCCTCAGGATATTCTCAAATTCCTCTGCAATAAAGAGAGGACAAATTCTAGAACACTGTTAACTGTCCTGACAGGAAACAGAAACATATTTACCCACCTTCAGCTTCTCTGTCTTGCCTTGTTGCCCTGGAGCTTCACAATGTCTTGCTTTTTTGCTCCTCCAAAACTCCCCACGACCCCAGCTCACCTGACATCTCTGACCTCTCATCCAGTTCCTCCACTCGTGGCCCCCTACCCTGCGCTATCCACAGATAAAATTCTGCTCTCATTTGCTTTGTTCCATCTCTGTGGAGTCCCGTCCTCCCCCCTATCTGCCACGAGCCCCCATCATCCTTAAATTTCACCTCACACCCTTCCCTGACAGAGAAATTATGCGAGACCGTACTGTGGGCGCGACATAAAAACATTCTGTGTAAAAATAAGCTGCGGTGCACCTCCTCAGAGCCCCTAATTTGAAAAAAAGCAGCACAAAGAAGGCCGGGCCAGGTGACATTTTAACGTTTTGTAGATCAGGAGAGCTGGAAGCCCACAGCCGACTCCCCCGGGGGCACGAAGCTCTGACAGGGCCGGGGGAGGCGCAGGCCGCCGCCAGCCCCCTCAGGCGAGTTTTATTCCAGCAGGCGTTTATCCTTCACGAATTTAAAACACGGTACACAACATTTTATTTTATTTATTTTATGTTATGAGGTGTGATGGGGGGCGGCCTCTCCTCGGGCTCCTCTCAGCCAGGCCGCGGCCCGGCCTGAGGGGAGCAGCCTGCAGCTCCGTGGGGAGCTCCGTACCCGGAGCTGGGGGCCGCTGCCCCCCGGCCCTGCGTGCCCCGTCCCCGCCTGTCCCCCCCCCCGTCCCCGCTGTCGCCTCAGGCCAAGGGGAACGCGAGAAGGGAAGGCGATGGGGGGGAGCACACGGGGCAGGCCGCTGCCCCTTTAAATCCCACCCTGCGTTTCACGTCGCCGCCGTCTCCTCGCCATACATAACCAGCCGCGGCGCCGCCCCCCCCCCGTCCCCCCGCCGCCTCCCTTCCGCGGCGCCGCCAATCCGCGCCCGCCCGCGTCACTCCGAGGGCGAGGGCAGGCGGAGAGGAAAAAAAAAAAGAAAAAAGAAAAAAGAAAAAAAAAAAAAGTTTGGTGAGGAGCGAGCGGGGCCGCGGGCAGGTGAGGGGAGCGCGGCGGGGCCGGCGGGGCGCGGGGGGCTCCTTCGGGACTTTTTTTTGCCTTTTTTCTCCTTTTTTACCTCACGGGGCCGCCAGGCTGCGTGCGCAGGAGCCCTCCCGGGGCAGAGGTGTCCTTGTGAGGGAGCCGCGGGCCCGCCCGGCTGGCTGAGGGCCGCTGCCGGGCGGTGCTGGGGGTCGTGGGGGCGGTGGTCTGGGGGGGGGTCGTGAGGGGTTTGGCAGCCCCCCGGCGGGGTGAGGGCTTTCCCCCGGCCGGCCGGGCCTTCCCCGCGGGTCAGGGCGCTGCCTGCCCCTCGGTGAGTCCCGTGCAGCCTCGCCGTTAGAGGCAGGGGTCGAGCCTGCGCCGTGTCGTCAGCGTTTTTGGTGTTTTTAGCAGGAAAAAAAAGTTCTTTTTCGGCGTTGTTGTGGCGCTCGGCGAGGAGCCCTGCTAAATTTAACCGAGCTTAACTCGCTCTGGGCTCTGAAAAAAAAAAAAAATAAAAAGGCTGGAGTGAGAGATAAGGGCTGCAGGCATCCACAGCCCCCGAAGGACTTGGGGGGGGGGGGGGGGGGGGCGGGGGTCCTTGCAAAATAAAAAGCAATAATTGTCTCCTCGCTGCTACCGGCGAAGCCTCCACCAAATGTGCTGACGTAAGGTGGAGGCGTTCAGCAAAACCAAGGGCAGCTCCTTCTCCCCCTCCGCGGACCGACTGAAAGCGCACAGTTGTGCTCTGAAGTCCATTCCCTGGATGTTTGTTCAGACTTGCCCTATAATGGGTGTCATTGCATAAGAGTTGCAGGCAGCGTGCTGAGTTTCTTTCGTTCTTCCAAGGGTCTGTGCCCTCCTCCTGACTGTGCCAGGCTGTCTGTGTACACTGCAGAGAGAAGGGTGCAGCTTTGCGAGCTGCCCTATGAACTCCAGGGGAAAAAAAATAAAGCAGCTCCTCTCTTCCTCCTCCTGCTTCTAAGCAAATGATTTTGTCTGATGTCATCGTAAATAATTCCTTTCGCAGAGCGCTAATCCTCTTCTGAACTGTGGATGATGGTAACTCAACGGCTGAGGAAGCAAATATGTCAGTTCCTTAGTCTCTTTCCTGTGTCTCCTTTAACTTTTATAGCTTTGCTCTTTGAATTCGGCCTGATTTGTTTAGTTAGTGCTGGGGTGCCTACACCTGTTCTTTATATTAATTATCCCTTGGCCTAGAACAAGGGGACTGGCTCTTGCCTCGTATATATTTGTTCTGGCCAAAATAACAGTGTGTTCTGGGGGAATTTTTGTTCCTTATGATAGTGAGTATCAAATCCTTGACACGTCGGTGGCATAATTCCTTGATTGTACTACTTTCCAGATAGTGTCTTCAGCAGTGAAGAACTTCCTCTATCTCCTGTACGTGTTTCTGAGGATCCTTGTAAAATAACTTTTGTCTCAGAAAACTATGAATCATATTAAAATAATAACAGATTAAAATTAACTTACTTCTCGACTAATCATGAGTTGTTGACAAAGATGAAAAACTTGCATGTTGCAGACTACTTTTGAGAGTTTAAGAACATAAATTTACACTTCAAGTTTTTGTTACTTTATGATCTCAGATGGCACATACAAAACCTTGTACAAATAGCTTGAAAGAGATAGTGGCAAGTTATCAGGAGGGGAGTAGCATTGACACAAACTAGTGAAAAGTTGCCGTGGTTACAGATAAAGGTAATCCTTGCTTCTGCGAAGGTGTGTCCTTCTGTAATAGCTGTATAAATCAGTTTGATTTCTGAGAGAATTGTAAGTACACAAACTTCCAGCTCCATTTTCTTAGCAGTTAGTAGTTGTACAGCTACCTTTTTCTTTTAATTAAGTACTGAATAGACTTTGACTTGTGTTCAAGATACTTGATTTAAACTACAAAGAGTATTACAGATTATATATAGATGTTCTTGGAGCGTGCTAAATTCAGTGGAAATCAGCATTTTTTTCTACCCAAGAGATACCTGATGACAAGAAAAAGTCTTTCAAAATGTCTGGATCCTTTTTCAAGTACTCTGAAGAGAGTGATGCGTGGCATCTGGCACTGGAGTCCTCAGCTGTGTAGCTGAACAAGATGTCATCCCCTATTCTGATATTAAAAATACATATATTAAAAAAAAAAGTCATAATAGCAATATGGTGACTGCTGAGTGATTAAGACTCATTACGGCTTTGCAGCTTTATAAACCAGGAGATAAGAGTGGAACAAAAAGGAGGGGGGGAAATGAAAGCTATTTTCTTAATGGCTTATTCCCTGTGCAGAAGGAAGCAGTTGGAATTTAACATGTGGATAACCTTTAATAAGTTCTCGGGGTAGCTAACCTTTGGGTGGGTTGAGATAGCTGCTCGGACTTCCAGGGGAATGTCGTGTGCGTGAATACGGCTGTCCAGGCAACTAACCAGCCCTCTCTGATGAAGACCTGATATTTACCACATGTACCTTTTTTGTTATTTCCAGATTTGATTATCACAGTGCGGCAGTACAGCTTGGATTCAAAGCAGCAAGAGAAATCTCAGGAAGTTCTTCAAGCTTACTGAAATCTCATCAGTCTGGTATGTTGCACTCTCTAGGCTCTTGGAGTAGCAAGCTGAATTCTTTGTATGCAAGGGCCTCCTTAGTTGCTGCTAAGGATACTGAAGTTTCTAGGACTTTGGCTTGCTACCAGCAACTTTATTCTCACAAAGTAATATGCTACCACAAATATGGAACTTTGTATTGCTGGGGCAGTGTGGAAGATTGCTTTTGGTAGTGGTATTCATACCAGGGCAACAAACCTGTACTTCAGAACCTTCAGTCAACACATGCTGAGAACTTGTTTTTGTCTTGCCTGTCCTGCCTTGAAATTCCAGGTACTTTTTGCAGACTCTTTAAAGTAAAAGCAGGCTGGAAAGAGACTACCACTAACTAACTTTCAAGAGACTGCACACTGATATATTGAAGAATGTATAAGAATACAAAAAGGAACGTTTCTTTTATCATGCAGGGGTTTTTCTTCCATTCCTTATGTAGGCAGTTTGTTTAGGTTTGATTAAAAAATGATTGCCAACTTCTCAGAGCTGTTTCTCAAATGGCAAAGTTCTGAAATTCCTATGCTCATGTGCTTTTAAATTTAAAAGTTTCCAAAAAATCTTATACAGCAAGTTTATGGGAACTGTAGTTAGTAAACAGGTATTGCAACATCTGAGGATACAAAAACAATAGGAAGCTAAATATTCAGTTTAAAGCTATCTCTAATAATAATAAATAAACAATCTAAAAGACAGAGCTGTAATTGTTTAAAAAAATCGGCACATGCTGTAATGCTGACACAATTGACAAGGAGAGGGTAAAGTCCTTTTCTACAATGCAAGTTCAGTGTGTGAAAGCACCAGTTCTGTTACTGTGCTACTTATTAACATGTACAAAATCCAGGAGGTATGTTGTATTCAAGACGGTGAAAAACAGGTGCAAACTGTGAGGAAAGATGGTGTGCTTCACTGGGATCTTTTGGGAACTGGAGAGCCAGTAGCCATCTCTCGATCTAATCCCTGAACAGCCATCACATGTAGCTTTTGATCGCTACTATTCTGGTCTCTGTTTGAACTGGTGACTTAAAGATGAAAGGCTCTGTTCTTGATCTCTTGAGCTGTCGAGTCCTCCAAACTTGCTGTCTTCTGTATATGTAAGATCGCAGAACAAATGGGCTTTTAGCTGCTCCATGATTACAATAGTCAAATGAGAGTCAGGTGCTCTCTCTTGTTGTTGTCCTCAGAGCAAAGTTCAGTGGCAGCAAACCGAATCTTTTTTATGCTGCTGTCAAAGCTTCCCTGTTTAGTGTACTTGCAGCTGCAATCTGCTGTTTCATGTTTTTCTGCGTTACTAAAGATATTGTAAGAGTAGCAAAGGCCTAACTTGAGCCCAGACCTTAAAATGATGCCTCTGCACTTCCTCCCAAATGTGCCTGTGTTTTCATGGAAAATAGGTTACTTGTGTGCAGAAACTGAGCTTATAAATTGGGCTTTTTAGTGTTCAGTTCCACTAGGTTTCCTTCAGCATGGGATAACAACTTGAGTAGCATTTTTTTTATATATATTTGGATTTTCAACATGTAAATGTAGATGTGTGTAGCCATGATTTCTGGTTCAATGAGGCAGGGCTAACTCTGAACCTAGTTTTGATCGCCTATTTCACCAATTTTGGGGTTCTATTTATTTTGTGAAGGTAGCAAATTACTCTTGGAGCATTCTTAGTAGGAGTGTTATGGTGTTTTTTTGTTTTTTTTTTTAAGGAAATTAGACTAACAAATCTAGGGGGTCGGTCTTGAACAGAGGAGAATCTGCTTTGCCATTCCCCTGATGCTCTGGGTGAGCCATGCTCTTGCTTATCAGAAGCTGGCCAAGCTTCTGCCAGATCATTGAGTCAGAAGGGGCATGGAAGGGTCTGATGAGCACCAGAGCCGTAGTAAGGCAGTAGGCCAGGCTGCATGGCTGGGAGGGGAAAGATGGGGAGAAAGAGGAATGAAACTTCTCCCTTCTAGCGATAAGGAGCTGCTAGCTGCCTGTTTAACAGAAGTATGAGTTGCGTTGTTCAATGGTAAAAGTTATTTTTCATCACTGTTGCAGTTGCCAGGTGGTTAGACTTCTTTCGTAGCACAAAGAGCCAGAGTTGTAGGTTAATATAGTGTTTTTTTTCCTTTTTGAAAGTACCCAACCAGCACAAGTAACTTTAGGGTTGTCATGTCCTCTGCCATTACTAGGCAGCTCTGGTGATAAGATTGGTGACTTCTGATGTTTTTTTTTATGGGCCTAAAGTTAACGTGCTCTAAATTGAAGCTTTCCAAGATTGATTACAGGGATTCTTGGAGGACGCTTTACTGGTACATTGTATTTGCATGAAGTGTGTGCTTGGATCTGATGTCTTCGATAGCGTTTGGTCAGAAGTGTCCTGCAAGCGGCCTCACGGTTATCCTCAGGGGACTGGCTGACTTCCTAAAGTACTGTTGAAGTTCTGGCTCATGTACAGCGCGGGATTTAAGTGTAAGGGTTAACGTCTGGTTCTTACAGCTCATTTTAGGTTCTGCAGGGGAAGTTATGTAAATCTTGTTAAAGTTAACTCCGGTCTTGCAATGCTTTGTGCTCATTAACCTAACAGCTGTACGAACTGCTGCTTTCCAGTTCGGTTTGGCTTTGTGGGGCGATAGATCGCTCTAGAAGAGAAGGTAGCACAAACAGGTTACGTGACTGTTTTAGAGGAATCAGATGTCCTTCTCGATGGTGTTTTTTGTTCTTTTTGGTGGGACGTGCGGAACAGCTGTGCGCTAAGGTGTTTGAGCTTGATTAACGTGCACCGGGAAAGTTAAGGCAGATAGCCATGTTGCCGCACAGCCCCTAGCTAGAGCAGGGGGAGGCAGCTCCAGCGTGTCCCTAGGGGCAAGAACCGTCCTGTAAAGCAAGGACTTCTCCTCTCTCCCCGTGCTCAGCACAAACCAACCCCAGCACGTCCACGCAGACCAGCTTCACCCGGCTGACCCCCCTCAGCCGTTACAAACCCGCGAACGTGCTTCGGGAGGCGACCTTTTTGCGTTGCGCGGCGCTGGGAGGAAGCCGTGCCGCCGGCCGCCCGGGGAGCCTCGCAGCGCCCCGCCGCTCCTTTCGGCCTCGGCGAGCCCCGAGAGCTTCCAGCGGCTCCCGCAGCCGCTGCCCCCGAGGCGCCGCCCGCCTCTCGCCGTGCTGACTCACGCTTCGCAGCGCCGGGAGCCTCCTGCCAGCGGCCGCCGAGCCTATTTTTAGCCGGGCCGCCCCGCCGGCCCTTCCCCGGCCGCGAGCGGGGGCCGGGGGCAGCGGAGGGGCCGCGGGGGTCCCGCTGCTCCCGGGGGGGGGACCCCCTGGGTGGGGGGTGGGGGGACGCGGCGCCCAGCGCTGCCTCCCGTGGCGGCCGCCGGCGGGGTGCGGCCCCTTTAAGAGCCACCCCCCCCTCACCGGGGAGGGGGGGGGGGGTGCTCGAAGCGCTGCCTCAACCTAACCTGCTAGCGTGGAAAAAGTTCTTTAACTAACAGACGCGCCGCTCCACCAATCGGAGCGCGGAGCCGGGCCGGCGGGGCGGTGCCTTCCTTATCCTCCACCAATCGCGGCGGGGGCGGCGCGCGCAGGCTAGGTTGCGCCGGGAGAGCCCCCCCCGCCCCCCCCGCGGGAGCAAGAAGTGAAGTTGAGCCGGGGTCGGAGCGGGGAGCCGGGCGGCGGTAGGCACCTTCCCCTCGCGGCCGGGTCCTAGCGCCCCCCCGCCGGCCGGGGAGCAGAACAAAAGGGGCTCCGCGGGCAGCAGCCCGGCTGCCGGGGGGCTCCGCGGGAGGGGGGGGGGGGGGGGCTCGGGGCGCTCCGCCCGGCCTCGGGCACGGCCGGGAGCCCCGGGGGGAGCCGCAGCGGGCAGCGGCTCCAGCTCCGGCCCCTCGGGTCGCGCCCGGCTTCGGGCCAGCTCGCCGTGACAGCCGCTGCGGGGTCAGCCCGCGGCAGCGTTTGCTCGGAGCGGTTTTGTCTCAAATCGCCTATTGTTGTGCCGCCGAGCCCCGCTCCGCCGTTGTCTCGGGCTTCGCTCTCGCTCGCAGGAACGCCTCGCAGGTCCTCGGCGTGCAGAACAAAGATAGCTGGAAACTGCGCCGAGAAAGCGCGGTTCGCCGCCTCCTTTCTCTTCAGCTTGGCGGACAGCCGGGGCTCTGCTCACCGACGCGGGCAGGAGAATTGTGTTAGTGCCCCGGTCGGCAGGGAGGTGCTGCCCTCCCAGCCGGGGCTGGGGGTGAGCGGCTTCGGCTGCCGAATCGCTCCGGCTCTCGTGAATCCTCTGTTGTCCGACCGTAGCGAGCGGGTGTCTGCTCCGAGGGGAGGTTATTTTTAGTTTCCGCACCAGGTGTGTCATCTAAGGCCTTCCTAGCACTATTTTTAGCGATACTTGGTGCCTCCGAAAGACCTTTAGGAAGAGGACGAGTGTGATTTGCCACGGGTGGCATGGGATGAGGGTGAGAGGGAGGAGAGCAGGAAGTGGCGAGTCAGGAAGTCGGGGTTTTTAATGAGAATGAAGACTTTTTTGTTTTAATCGTCATCCTTTTGGTATCTTTGACAAGTATGTTAGACGAGGCCACATACAGAACAATGCTTTCAGAGCGATGATTATATTTTCTTGCTTCCCTAAATATTTCCTGTTGTTTACTTAAAATAAATAGAACAAACACTTGTGCCTGTACACGGCTGCTCCTGGGAACTGGAAAGAAATACTCGTGGCCCTAATACTTGTTGAGGCTAAGTAAGGAGTTTGACGGGATTTGTATGATTAGTCGAGATGACAGAAGAATGGCTGTGAAAACTGAGCAGCAGTCTTCCAAGCGGCAAAGGAAAGCTATTGTTTAAACCTCTAGCGAACATAAACAAAAGTGTGGCTATTAAAGTGTACCTCCTGCTTTCAGTTTTGTACTGAGCCATTTTGCTTACTCCAAAAATGCTGGTTGCGGATTACTTCTTTAAAAAATATGTCAAAGCACCATGACACGTTGGCATCTTGCCACACTTCATTGGCTTGTAGGTCTGAATTACTAATTTGCTTTTGCTATTTGTTTACACCGTTTCTTTTTGTTGTAGATTATATTTAAACCTTGGATATACTTCTTTAGAACGAGCAGTGACTGTGCCTAGTCCTTTAGGCGAGAGGTGAGCCAGATCTCTTGCATAAGGGGAGGTAATTAAGAAGGGGATATATACGTTTAAATCCCTGGGGTTTGATTCATTTCTTAACTTTACAACTGATGCTAGGCCGAGACTGAGTGGCTAGGTTTCACGTCTCGGGTGAGGGCAAGAAGAATAGAATAGTTTGCTTTCGTTCCTATAAATCATGGTATGAGTACGTGCATTAGACTTGCTCAAACAAACTGGAGCAAACTCAGGTGTTTGTGTGCTGTTGAATACTATGTTTGGCCAAAAGCTGGTTTTGCTTAAAACAGAAGAAAAGCTGCGTGCATCAGGCAACGCGAATTGTATTGCTCGGTGTTTGAGTAGCAGTTCTTCTCTGGTCCCCTCTGCCCCCCAACTTAGGAAAGAGAGATTATCTGGGGCCAATTTTACTGATGTATTCAGTGCAGAAGTGAAGTGCTCAACTCTCTCACCACATGTATACAATTCTAATGCAGGCAGTTTGTAGAAAGCAAATCTGCCCTAAAGGATAAACATACCACTTTGCTGGCACAGCTGTACAACTTCTGTATTCAGGCTACAGCAAATGTTTCTTGCCTGCGTTCAGAGCCGTCGCTGGCAGGACCCGTGTTGTCCCCGCGCGCCGATTGGTTGCTCCAGCACTCCTTGTTCAGAAAAACCTTCTCCCGCACATGCTCCATCTGCAAGCCTTAAACACTGTGAGTGTCGTGTGCTGTGGGATTTACATGTCTGCTTCTTGCGCCAGGATGGGATATGCATCTCTGATGCGAATAAGAGATTCACACAGTGATTGTCAGCCTGTACAAAATTCAGGGCCGGACCTTGTCTCCTCTGTTGGTGAGGCAGAGAGGACCTGTGCTCTTTTGTCTGTTGGCATCTCTTCCCAATGCTGTGACGCGGGTGGCTCTCCGCTCGCTGGGATGGTCGCCCCGCACTCCGCTTCCATGTAATGCTTCCTGGAGAAGGCTGTGCACCTCCCCCTGGGACAGTTGTTGTAAAACATGCCGGTAGCCTTAGGGAGGGCAGCTGTCCACCCTGCAAACAGTCAGGTGGGCTTCAGGGCCCTGCTTGCTTGTCGAGTGCTTTCTGCTCCGTGTGGTGCCTCCTGCTGCCCTCCCAGTGCAGTGGGTCCTGTGGGCGCTGGGGGTGAAGCCAACGAGGCTCGCTTAAATTGTTCTAAATTAGTGGCTCGAGCCAACCCAACTGGCTCTTTTCCCTTACTCTTCCTTCCCGTATTCCCCAAGTGCTTCAGGGATCATTTCTGCTAATTGCTTTGTGCCCAAGGCGCAAGGGAGGGAAGTGGGTGAATAATGTCATCTCAGAGAACTTCAGCCCTACCAGAAAGGGACATCTGTCCATGGTTTTAGACGTGGGTTATGCCTGCTAACAGGTTTCGTTGCAGTTCCTAGGAGAGACACGGTGAAGGGGTGAGTAGCTGTTGATCGTTACAGCGGTGCTGGTGCAGAGAAGGTTGGTACTGGAGGTACGGCCCTGGTGGACAGATACAAGGCTCCTCGAGGAGATGGTTGCTCTCCTCTGGTGTGGAGCCCAGTCTGGGTGGGGCGGATGATCAGGCCGGTGATGTTTACGTTGTAGTAAGGTTTTGTGAAAATAAGCAGTTAATTACACATGGCCAACAAAGGAATAGGAACAGCTAAGGTAAGGGACTGTCCTTGCTTTAAAATCAATTTAACAGAGGCATGAAAGGTTTAAGTTTTTTTAAACCTACCTTTTTTTTTTTTTTACCTTTAGAAATATCAGGAACATTGTCTTTCTTCCCTGTTCTTGTTGGATGTCTCAGATGTGTCATAAGCTTCTCAGCCCTTAATTGAAGGGGTGGGGTGATATATTTTTAACAGATCCCTTCCAACTGTGTTTATAGGGCTTTTGAGTTAAATAGAGATTAGCAAAAACAAAGCCGTGACAGTGTAAAAAATTGTTTCTCCTCAATCAAGTTGTATTTGCTTGTGCATTCTGCGGTTGTTGACAGAAACTCAGGTTTTGTGCATCTGAAAAGTAACTTTTCTAGCTATTAAATTATACATCGAGATAAACCAAGTTAAATCCTAACTTCATCCATCTTCTGTTCCATTTAGATCAACTTGAGAAAATGTTTTGAGCATTACTTAAACAAATGAACTCTTGCATTTGTGTATTTCCTAAAAATAGTTCCTTTTTAAGCAAGTTTCATTAAATATATGGCTCTTCCTTTAACTTAATGGTTCAGCAATCTTACAGAAGCCGAAACTGTCTCCACTCTGGTCTCCAAGCTGAAGACCACCCCTGCTCCGCTGTTCCGCCCTGTCAGGATATATTTGTGTCACAGCACTCTAACCTTCAGGGTATGGTATTTGTCAGTCTGAAATGTAATAATCCTGTATCTGTAGAACGAAACTATAAACAGTGCGGCTGACTTGGCAGGCCCTGACAACCACCTGAACGGTTTAACTAGCCCAGGGTTTAAGACAACACCGCGGTGGTGCGTCCTGTGATTCACAGTGCTAATGCATTTTTATCCATGTGAAGGATTAGGGAAACAAATATAAACTTCATTATCAAATTAATGTGGAAGCTTAATAGCAGGATTTTTGAGGACAGAAGTGAGGTGCTCTCAGCTTGGTTAAATGTTTTGCGTTGGGCGTGTTTTGTTTTTTTCAAACAATGACTTGACTTTTCACCATTAGCTTGAACAAGGCAGAAGGCTGGACAGCGTATGCTGTTGAATACATGCACAAAATCAGGCTGAAAATACTGCATGGGGAAGACAGCTGCTTTAGCTGCTGACACCGAAGGCTTTAAATTTTTGGAGGTGAGAGGCAAAAAGAGTATCACTGATTTTACAGACAAAACTACAGAGCTTCTGTAAGTAAATTGGGCAGTTTCATGCCTTTTTATACACAAGTCTTATCTTTGAGTTAGATTGCCTGAAGAAAACGTTTAACCAGTTGTTGATCGTGCTGTTTCTTGAGGGCAGGGCAGATGAGGCTGCAAAGAAGGATGAAATTGTCTCTACAATCTCCTATGTGAATTTAAGATGGTTTTTCTAAAATGATGATATGGAATCAGGATCTTTAGTGCAATGTAACTTTACCACGTAGTAGAATATTTTCTGTGCAACAGAAGCGTCTTGCATTACAGCCTTATCAAGGCAGGGGCAAAGGAAGTGACTGTGTTGTGAGTGTTTAGAAACTGAAACACTTGCAGGTTGTTCTTCCTGCCTAGTTAGTTCTCTAAGTGAAATTTACAAGACTTATGCTGGGCCTCTACCATCCGAATGTCATGCTAGTATAATGTACTGTTGGGTATTGGTGTTCGGTCCTTGAATAAGTGATTTTGTAGGGACTAATTAGGATTAGTTATCAACCAAATGTTACTGTCTTGGGGAAAAATAACTAGAAAAGTAATTATTTTAGTGCTTGTTATGTCAAAACCATTTGATTTCATACCTGAAAAAAGTGTCAACATGGGCAGACTTACCTAGAAAAGTTTTTAGGGAAGAGACTAGAGAATTGCTCAACTGGGTTGTTTTGAATATCAGTATGTTTTCATGGGCTTTGTTTAAAGTATCCTGGAAGAGCAGGAAGGAGGCATTAGTAACGATAGGTCAAGGTAAGTGTGTCATTAGTTACATAATAAACACTGTCAGCTGAGTGTGACAAACTGTGCTGAGGCTGAGACCAATACTCAGATCAAGGAGTATTTGATCTGTTGTGGACTGGCCTAGCAGCAGTGCGTGAATATTTTGCCTTCCTAATAAGTCTAGTGAAACTTGGCGTAGGGCTTTGATTTCAATTGAAAACTCTTGAGCATAGCAGTGGAGTAATTGACTAGCTTCTAACCTTTTTTTTTTGGAGGAGCGTCAACAAACAAACTCAACAAAAACAAACGAACAAAACCCCCTGAAATTCAAGTCTAATTTCACACTCCAGTCACTTAGCTGATTGTTGCCTTCCTGTGTTTTCTTTTCTCTAACTTGGTGTCTGTGAAACTTTTGGCTGTTTTGCTCTGTCTTTTTGATCCTATTGCAAGAGTTAGCTTGTTGTTCTTCAAAGTCACATGTGACCCATGGTCTTAAGTTTATACCTAGTCATTCTGTATCTAAATAAATCCCTGATTAGTTGTTACCTACTTATCCTTCTATCTTTTACCACAGATTGCCCACTGCGCAGGCAAAATGCTTGAAATATCAGTCCGTCTGTTCTGTTGAGGAATATTTCTGTCCTTGATGCAGCTATGACACCTTAATTTCTCAAACTGTCAAGGCCTGAGATGAAGAATTTGCTGAAACTTCTTTGTATGAGCTGATAGCTCTATCTGGTGAACTTGCGCAGGGTGGCACATACAAAGTAAAAGGCATGTTGTGGTATTGCTGGGTTTTCTTAAGCAGCATCAGTGCTATTTATTAAAATAGGAGAAATTCTTCTCTTAAAATCCAGGGTTATGGGTGAAATTAGTGATTTTTATGCAAGGGATACAAATACTCTTCAACACTGGTAATTTTTGTGTGTGTTCCCATCAGAAAAGGAGTGTGAGACACGTTTCTGGGAGACAATGCCAGTGCACTGCCACAGCTTGAAAAACAAATGGTACTCATGGAATTAGCCTAATGTAACGTAGCAGCTGAAGCTGTGATGCATGCGAATGTGTCTGAAGGGCTCTGGTCTTGCTGATCTCCCATGTATTTCTGACCTTATGCCTTAATAAATGGGGTATATTGTGTCCTTTTTTCCAATGTTTCCTGATAGAAGTCCTGTTGGCCAGTATTTATGAATGAAAGGGAACGAGTGCTGTGATAGAAAGCCATGCAGTTACACAAAATGAGGTTTGATGTCTTCTGAGCAGGTTCTGTATCACACGTTAGAACGGATGAAGTGGCCTTAGTATGCTAAGCAAAGTAATTGAAGTGAGATCTGGCTTGTGTTTTTCTACTTCTCCTTTAGATCATGAATTTTCCTTTCTCTGGAAGGTGTTGTTACTCTGTCATGTGTCGATCTGTTCTCTGGCAGAATACAATCACTATGGCAAGAGAAGAAGTCAGATGTATTTAAAGAATTATTGTTCAAAATGCAAATTTCTTCTCATATGGGTGGATGAAAAAGGGGGAATCCCAGAGCACTGCTTAACAGCTCAGTCCTTTGGATACAAGTCCCTCCCTTAAAGCTATTTATGGCTGTATTTTTCTTTGTAGAATTGTAAAAAGAACTCTGTACAAAGGTACCATCATATTAAATGGGAGACAGTGGCATCCAGCCATGCTATTTTTAGGCTATTGTGCTCTTAACTTGCTGATCTGAGTGTTCTGGGCAGTGAGCGGGGGAGACCTCGTACTAGAAATGCCTGCTCATGGAGTTGAATCTAGTCTGAAAACTGAATAGCAAACTTGGTTGTCAGAAAAGCAGGTCGGAGTTGTACCTGAAGTGAATATTAGTAAGTGAAAAGTGTGATTAAAGCACAATGCCTGCAACGTAGACTTTTACTCGAAAGCTGGCAGTTAGCTCTGGCTTTTGTCCTGCTCAGGTTGAGTAACTGAAATCTATGCAGTCTGTTCTGTATGGGCTAAGAAAAGAAGTAGAAAAAAACTGATAGTCTGTTCCGTGATGGCAATGGGAAAAATGCCAGTTGTCCTCAGTTAAGTTTCTTCCAATAGTTCTTAAGCTTTTCCTAAACGCTGTGACAGCCACTCCATCTGAGCAAGTGGTATAGTTTTAGAAACCTTCAGAAGGGAGGGTGCCTTACACTTGGTGAATTTCAGATTATTCTTTAACTTTTCATCTATTAATCTGACACTACCTCAGATAGTTAAGGCTGCAATAAGGCATTTCATATCTAATTTCCACCCTGGCCTCTTTGTGCCATATGCAGCTTTCATCTTTTCTTGACTTCCACTATGGCTGAAGCTGTGCCTTAGAGTTGAGGTCCAATACCACTTCGATAGTTCCACCTTTCTGCAGCAGAGCAATGCTACCTTGACTACTGGTACAGAACTGTAGAGCTGCGCAGTGAACCAGATGCAGGAACCCCTCCGGGCTCTGGAAGAACAAAGTCTTCGAGGTAAATCAGTTCCTGGTGTGCTGACATTAAGCTTAAGTTTACCCATACCATGAAACCACTGCACTGGTTAGGTGGAAGTACGAATTGGATGCACATTTGTTGGTTGCACTTGGCTGCTCATTGGTTGCAGTGTTTCAAGCAGTGTGGCAGTTGAAAGGAAACTAAGGAAAGAGACATGATTTCATGGTTAGTGTGACCAGTTAGCTGATATAGCCATGTATTTGGTGCAACGTGGCAGTAAATGTTGAGGGATGGATAAATATCAGTTGCCCAGCATGGTGGCTGCTGCTCAGCTGTGTAATATTTTTGTATGTTTGGTGCAGGGTGATTGGTTTTACTATTTAGACAATTCAGTAACTTGTTTGGCATCATGTAAGCTGGCTTCCCTTACGATTGAAAAAACACAACAACAAAACTGGAATCTCATTGGGGTTAAAACAAAGTAGCACCTTTGAATCCTTGGCTAAATTTAAGTGCATTGCAAAAGACCAGGAATGCAGCTTTGCCACAGGGAACATTATACTTATACCCCTTTTGCTGAAAACTTGTCCCTAAATACCCTGTTTGTTTGGACAGGCTTTAGCTTTAGGTTAAATTCCCCATCAAACCACAGTAAGGGTATTGTATAATTTTGAACACTTAAATTAGACATAGTGCATCATTCTAAATAGAACAACACATCATCCATGATAATCACAATGTTCTTGGAAGTTAAGTTGAATTCAAGATGCCCTAACCAGAAGTGATGATGATGATCCTTTTATTTATTAACATCTAGGAACCCTAATATTAGAGCAGGACCTCCCTGAGCATTAGGCCTATGCAGAACTGTAGCATTATGAGCTAATTAAAATTCTACATGGTGCTGTTTACAAAAACAAATTATAATGTGTTTTGTGCTTACTGTCAGTTCTCAGCAACAGGTGTTTTGTTAGCAAGAAGCTGTCTATTTTGGGAACTCGTGTTAAAGCGGCTTTTATCTCTTCTGGGTTTGATATGCTTAAAATAAGTGAAACTTATGCTGTATTGTGAGAAGATTACTTATTCACTGAATATCAAAAGAAGCGATTACTGAATCTGTATCTATTCTTTTAGTAATTATATGGGTAATCTTGTAAGTGTTTGAATCTTCCCTACGTATTATTTTTTATCAGTTTGTAAATCCAAACCTGTTTTGAAACACAGCATGAAAGAGAGTTTATGGAGTTGCCCTCTGTGTACGTCCCTTAAACTTGGGTCTGGTATTGTAAAGGAATGTAGGGAATTTTAGGATCTTCTAATTTTACCCAACCCCTGATTTCTGAAATGGCTGACTGTGCTGTGTGGTGCCAAGGCAAGCCAAATGTGGCTTTGTCTTGCCTGTTTCAGAGTAAGCTGTCTTGTCATTTCTGGAGCACTTTGAGAATTTATTTGAAACCTGACAGATTAATGACATGCCTTCTTTTAATTTATAGAGCTATGATAGAAATATGGAGAGTAACTTGAGGATTCCTGCAGTCTTTGGCTCCAGGCACCTCAATGCCAAAGTAGAGCTATGAGATAGCACTCTCTAGAGTTTGTGCCGGGGAAGAAGAGGGCTAACCCAGCAGCTCCTGCAGCGTGACACCAGTTCAGCTACACTTGATGGAAACTGGTTTGTGCAAGCTCAGGTGGCAGGCTGCTGGAAAGCAGTTACTGAGATGGTTTGGTTTTCTGATGGGTGTAACTCTACAATCGTTGTTCCTCCTGAGCAGACGCCTGAACAGCACTGCCTAAAATTTGTGCTCTTTTATTCATGTTTATGTATTCTATCACCATAATAACTTCACATAAGGTTTCTGTGGCCCTCCTGTCAGAGACAGCCATCTTCTGAAAACGAACCTGCTACCTCTAGTCTCAAATCGTAGGTGAACTGGGTAGGCTAGACTAAGCAAGTGCAACTTCACATTTTGGAAGAAAGAAGCCTTTGTGTCTCCTTTGGCTTGCGTACTGACTAAGGGTGGTTGGGTAGGACAGCATGACCAGTAGGGTGCTGGCCGGTGTCCTCCCTGCGTTCCTCAGATATGCCTCTTGGACTTCTCCCAGAGATAGCGTTACAAAAGCAGCTTCCAGAAACATGACCTGCTCTTTTCTCTTGCTCACTTTTCTTGGCCTGTAATTCAAGCAAAAGTTGTCTTTTGCTTTGTACAAAATAACTGTAGTTACTGTGTTGCTCTTGGTGCTTTCAATGTTTAACTAGTTATCTTTATTGAAGGTCCCTGTCCTGTGTTACTGTAAACAAGTGTGTCCTGCTCCAAGGGCTACTGGCTATTTTTTCTCTTGAATGGTAGAAGTGATTTTTGTGCTCCGCAGTTATTTTTATTTTTTTTAACTTGCATTTAGGTTGACCTCTCCGAAAAGGCAGCTTTGTCAGCTTAGATTTTCTAACAATCATCACTGAAGAGGCCAAAGCTTTGAGCTAGCGGTGGTGTTTCTGAAAGCTGCTAGGTACTTCTCTGGGCTGGAGTTTCCTGCTTTACCTGGGACTGTCTACAAGGGTATTGTGCTGCTAGGGAATGAGAATTAAAGAAGCAGCTGTTGGGTCTTCTGCCAGACTTGTGTCTCTTTGAATTTCACAAAGTTTGGATAATGCCATACACGAGGGCCTAACGCTAATAAAGCTGCGGTGTTGGTCTTGATGAACTAAGAAATCCAAACATTATTTTTAGTACATCTAAACACACAAACCTTGGTATCTTGAGTTGTACTTTGCTGCTTTAGTCTCTGTGTGAAATACATCCAAGATAGGAAGATTCTTGAAGTTTTTATACAGAGTACTGCATTTAGTCTTGTAAGGTGCTGCTGGGGTAACATCTGGTACCAAAAGCCTGTAGCTCCCTGTGGCAGCTTTCTGGAATTCCAGCGCTCATGAAACAACTTTTGTCTGTGCTCTACCTCTTAGAAATCCCATCTAAGTGACATGTGACTCCTTGTACTAGTCAATAAACCATACATGTTACCATTCTCATTATTTTTAGGATTGAGCCTTCAGTAGAGTGGTGACCATCGTGGAATTGCCACTTTATTTGGTATGGTGAAGGTAGTAAAAGGTTTGGAGACAAGAACAACTTGCTTCTGTTGTCTGTAGACATACTTAGCGGTCACTGCAAGTAACTTGATGCGTTTGTATGAGGGGAATGAGTTTCTAAAGTGCCTTGTTTTACAGAAGCTAATCTTTGGTTCTCGTAATCCGTACTTTGCAAAGGTTGAACATGGCCACAAGTAAACAAAGTAACATCTATTAATAGTGTATGCAGGCAAGCATGGAAAGCTGAATCCTTATTATCAACGAACTTCTTGATACCAGTATAGAATCTGCATCTTTATTCTTCCCTACTAAGAGCAAAGAGGTGGTCGTGAAATGTTCTCTTGTTCCTCGTGTAACCTTGAGTGCAAGAGCAGGCAGCTGAAGTTAACAATATAAACTCCTTAACACTGGGGCTTTGTCTATACCGAGTGTTCCTGGGTTGTGCAATGATGTAACGCTGTTTGTACGGTACTCTGGCTCAGAGCAGTTATGAAAGTTGCTGATGTTCCTTCCCTTCGTAAGACCTGTACTCTGTGTTTTCTGTCCACCTTCTGTTTCTGAGACTGCACTTTGTTGTGGCTTTTTCTACCAGTGTGATTCTGAACTATGTGAGTAAGCAGTCTTTCTCCCATCTTAAATCTGGGATTTATGCTGTAGGGTGAGTGTAGCTTTCTCGAGGGCCCAAACTTTACTTATATTTTAATTTTTGTACTGAAAAATCTGAACTAGCTACCTACTTAGAATTAGAAGTGGAGAAAAGACTCTTTCCATTTTTTTGGTAAAGTTTCTGCATGGAGTGCCTAATATAAGTGCTTGTTTTTATCCTAAAATAAGTCTATGCATGAAACAAAAATAAAAAGCTGTTCAACAGGAATAGACTGGAACACAAGTAGATATTAGATGACTTGTCAAGTGAGTTGCAAGAACATGTTACGCAAGTCTTTGGTCACTAGTTTGAATATTATGTTTTCAATATTAAGTCATTACATAAAATCTGCTTCAGTAGCTCAAGTTGCAATTTAAAGCTGCATTTAGTTGTGAGCAGGAGGAGAACTTGGGGCCTACTGGAGTCAACTGAAAGCTTTAAAACGCAGGGATTCTCTGGGTGTTGAGGAAGTTAGATAACTCCTGTGTTTTGAAAAATGCAGCAGCTGTGTGTTCTGCTGCTACACGAACAAAGAGGTCACTGCCCTTACAGATCTGCTTGCATAGTTGGTCCTTAACCATATTCACTTTTTTTTAACCCAGAGCGTTCTGATGAAACTGGGTCAGAGTGTAACTCCGCATGCAGCTACGCTGGCAAATCTGAACCAGCTGGAGTGTTTTAGCCAGGGTGAGCTGTAGATGAAATGACATGTCTGACTGCAACCAGAAAGCTGGGCTGAGCCTTACTGACTGAGGCCCCTATTCAAATCTGCCAGTTCTTCTTGGCTCCCTAGCAAGTTGCTGGGACATGGCAATGCCTTAAAGCAGCTACAAGTATCTGCTCTGTGAATGTAAATTGGAGCCTTTTGGGAGAGAGCAGAAGAGTAAAGAGAAAGCAGGACTATTTTGTAACTCGCTATTGATTCATGCTTCTGGGGCTTTATACCCTGAGCAGCGTCCTGCTTTCAGTGTGACACCTGAGCAGCCGTTCCCTGCTGCTGTGGGTTCTGCTGGGGACTGGTATCCTCTAACACAGCCCTTTGGAAACTCTGCAGCAAGATTCAACAGAGCTCTTTTCTTAGGTCTTTTTTGTCATTTGTTTTGATAAGCCTGTGGAGGAATGCATTTCCTATTTATTACTTTTTGTACTAACACGCCTTTTTCCTGTGGTGATACAGGTGGCATTAGATAGCCATACCAGCATGTGCTATAGAATTAAATGCATTTTTAGTCTACCCAACTTCATATCTGGCTTTTGTTTGGGCCTGGGATGAAGGTTTGTATGTTTAAGCAGCACAATTTCCATTTTTATAGTTACTTCCTTGCTTCGTTAGCACAAGGGGAAGATGACCATTAGCACTGGTGCTTGTTAAATCGGTGCTGAGAACTGTTCCATTATAAAGGTGATTATGATAGAGGAGGGAATATTCTAATCACTTGTTTAAGAATTGGACTCATCCTTTAAGTGATTTGAGATGAGTGTCGGTTGAGATCTGTCAGTGCACTGATCCATCGTCCTTGACAGTGAGGAGAGGAGCCTGAACTAAATGCTCTGCTTTCTCTTTGAGGAGCATTTTCAAAGCTGGCATCGGAGCGCTTCAGACTGCCTTTGGGTTTGCTACCGCAGCCAAAGCAGCTGAGTGCTGCTGGGTGGTCTCCTTAGCTTCAGCTTTAGCACTGGGGAGGGATCCTTCTCATACCAGTAATGGATTTTAGAAGTGTACTTCAGGGGTGGTTGATGGGGCAGGGATGGCAAACACAACCTCGCAACTTAAAGCACCGGTGGTGGAGTAGGAATTGCCTGTGCACTGCGCACCTACTGGAGATTTTCCTTAATGTTGACAGTGTTGAATAAGACGCAAAAAATTGTAATCAGAAAAGGTTTGGAAGGGAAACAGAATAAATGCCATTTAAATGGACATCCCAGAATGGAAAGGAAGTTTAAGGAGAACTTGAATTTGGGATCTTTTCCTTAGGGGAAGACAGATAAAGAGAGAGCTGACTGCAGAGTTAGGATTTTTTTCTCTTCTTGTTGAGGGGAGGGGGGAAAAAGAGAGATTATTCCTAAACCTTGTGTGTTTAATCCTACTAAATGCTGCTCTCTGATATTACTGATTAACGTTTCAAGCCTGTAAAGCTAGAGTATTGGTTATTTGAAACTCATATCGTATACACATTTTAATTAAAAAAAAAGCCGAGTATCATGGTGCTCGCTCCGTGGGGAAAGGATGCACGTAAGTATTTTGTTACTTGCTTTGTGGAGTGTTGGAAGAGGCGTCTCTCTTCACAGCAAGCCTGACATCCAGCAGATTTAACTAGCTCTCATGTTTCCACAGCCTCAGCTCTGTGTATGTTATATGGTTATAATCACTAATGTCCTTTATATGGTTCCTTGTGGTTGCTGCTTGGTATGCAGAGTAATTTACCCTCTGCGGACGTGTGCTGGTGAGGAGCAAACGGTGGGACCTGTGTCAGCAGGCTACTGTTTTACTTGTGTGTGAGATTTCGGTGAGTCAGGCCTTATAGATACAGGAAGGTATCTGTATGGCAAGGCTAGCAGAAATGGGCAGATTTTAGTCTAAATTGCTAGAAAAAGAAGGATTTAGCATGGTAGCACACAGCACTGCAGACTTCTAGTGGCAGCAAAGAGTATTTTTGAATTGAGCAGTAATAAAAATTACCAGAGGTAATCTCATCTTAAGTTTAGCAATTTCTAGCTAATGTGAAAAGAGGCCGTCTCCTCCGTAATCTTCAGCAAAGTGGGTGTTCTGGGGTTGTGTTGGGGGAAGATTGTGTAAGGCTCTTGCCCTTCCCTCTAGTACACTTCCCTCGCATTAGTGCTCGTACAACTGGTTATACAGCTATACTATAAAGCACAGCAGGGAACATGCTTAAAATATTGTAAAAGGTTTTTTTTAAAGATGAATCAATTCTGTATTCGGAGTATCAGGGTGACCCTATGAGCATTGCGCTAGCACAGCTTGCAGGGAACAGGCAGAGCCTGGAAACCTCTCCAGCAGTGTCACAAGCTCCACGCTTGTTTGGTGACACCTCCGAGGGGGACATATAGGCGGCCACGTTGGTCCCAAGACCTTGCTGTCACTGCAGCTATGAAGTTACTTCCACTTTTGTACTTGAGCCAAGCTAGGAGACCAGTCCTGAAACTACAGATAGGGTATGTGCTTGGCGTGTATTGTACAGTAGCTTCATCCCCAGCAATGGCCTGCTGCCACTAGAAGGGGCCGTCCTGTTTTTAACCCTGTCACTTCCTTTGCACCGTGCGTCGGTTCTCGAGTTGGTTGTCTGTCGGATCTGCAAGCTCTCCAGTCCACCAGCATAAATATTGCTGTTTCTCCATCGGCTGAAGGAGCTGCTCTGACTCACCTCCTGATTGCCGGCTCCAGTGCAGAGGAAGGGGTGGGAACGCGCAGCGGGGGCCGGGGCTGTGCGAGCAGGATTACCCCTTTCACAGCCCTGCTACGGTGCAATTTCCGTGACAGCCCACCATTACACGTGATGATTGGGCTCGGCGACGTCGTGGATCTTCCTGCATGAGGAATTACAGACGGTTTTGAAGCACATGTTCTGAAGTTGAGCCAGGAGCTGGAGGGGGGAAGTCTTCGCTCCCCCCAAACATCTGTTCGGTGATCTGTTCAGTGGCTGCTTCCAGAGGCAGGGCAGCAGGTGTACCCTGCTGTGCTTGCTGCTGTCTGACTCCTGCCCGAGTCGTGGGGCAGGAATGCCACTGAGGCACGGCACTTTGGATCTCAACTCCCTTGTATTCTGAACGCCTGCTTTTGGCCGATGGTTTTCCTAAGGCTTTCAGCCCACTCAGTTGCTGAAACAAGTGGTTCCCCGTGTGTCTTCAGCTGCTGTCTCCCACCCTAACCCCTCTCTTGTGCCCAGCAAGCGTGACAGATGCAACTCGTTTGAGTGGCTGGTTTGCTAAGGTTGATCGCTTTGATCTGTTTCAGTGCCTGTTTGCACTGAAAGGGAGGGAACAGCATGGGAGAGGGAGTGAGAAGCTCGGCAACAAGAGCTTATTGTGCTGGTTTGGCATTCTGTGGCTTTAGGGTTTAGATAGATCAGGTCAAGCATCTCACCCAGGAGCTCGCAGGCTGCTGAAAGGGGTGGTCCCCTGTGTGGCATCCCGCCTGTTCGCATGCCATCCTTCACATCCCTTCCCAAGTTTTTCCCCTGAGCATGGTGCTTGTTTATCTTGGTTTGTGTGCATGGACTGATTGAGCTCACTGACCTGTCAGAAGACTTTTGATGGCTTTCTTTCTCTTCCTGGCTCGGGGATCTAGTTGGTGGGTCAGCAGAGGTCCTGGTGAGCAGTGGAGCTGGTGGGGGCAGTGTATGCCATGGCCCCCTTCTGAATGCCACAAGCTATTGTAGAGGTTCAACCCCGTTCTAATTCGGCTTCCTAACATTGCATCAGTTCAATACTCTTTTCTCCATTTTATTCCCAAAATATTAGCAACCAATACAGGATCTTCCGCTTCCTGTGGCTTTCATTAAAACTCTTCAGAAGAATCCCTGGCACTTCCCTTGGAGATCTGAGTGTTCTGGAGCTTCATGCCATTGGTTTGTGCTTTGCCTGGTGGCTGGATCCACTGCTTAATGAACTCGGGAGCTGGCTGAGCTGGAACTCAGTCCAGCTTTTCTTGTTCTTCTTCTGGGCATCCTTATGCATCTTTCCCAATTTGTTTATTGAATTGGGGCAGGCTCTAAGTCCATGTTAGAAATTGTTATTGTGTGATTGCTTTAGCACCTGGTCCCTTCAGCAAGAGTTGTGTTGGGGAATAAGAAAATTAGCAGTAACTGGTGCTGTTATTGAGTTCCTGCACGCTGCTTGAAGCTAACTGTTGAGCAGGTACCATAGTAAATTTTGAAAGTCAGTATGGTAGGGTTTTTTAATCTGCTGTTGTCTAAAATTAAAAGGTTTAATACTTGCCTTGTGACACCGAATCTCTATTAGCCATTGAAATACTCTGTCCAAAGCGTTTTTTAATTAGTCGTTCAGTCTTAAATGTACTATGCCAGGAGTGACTTGTGTAAGGTTTCACCTTTAAAGTGGTTTTAGTTACCAAAGCGGAGAAAACTTGTGTTAATTTCAGCTGAGCCGTTTGAGTGAAGTGTAATGTTGGGCTCAGCCAGCATAAGAATTGAATTCCCACATGCATTACTTGCAGCTTCATTCGAAAGGGTTATCTGGAGAAAGGCAGGCATGAAAGTGCTCTTTTAGCTACAAGTACAATGCTTCAGCAAAATCAAATTTAGCTGCTATTTGAGGTCAATGGGGGCTTTGTGTGTCAAAATCAAATGCTTCTATATTGGGGTGGGAGAGTGCAGTCAAACAGCTGAAATAACCTTAATTGCAGGTTGAAGCTTAATAAAATACTGAGATTTTTTTGTCTTCCTGCCTGTACATCTCCCTTGTCTTATGTCTCGAGTACTTTGTGGTCCTTAGAGCAGAGCAGCTTACTGCTGTGAACAGAAGACTGGGCTGTTTCTGTGTTGCTCCTAGCTTTGCAACCCAGAGATTTACTTTTGAGGTATCAATTTCATGTGCTTTTGGGAAATGAAAACAAAATGCAATGGTTGTGGGTGTGAGAGGAGCTGAGGATATTTGTCTAAAAACAAAATAATGGGAAACTTGTTAGCATTTGGCTTCAAATACATCTTATATAAAAGCAAATGTTTTTACCCTGGTGTACTTCTGACTGTGGTTTAATTTAGTTTTATAACTTGGCAACTGGTGAAATGCAAATATCTTGAAACCTCTTTCCCTCTGGATTTTCTTATCTCTGCTTTTGATATATATACTGATATTACTTGAAGCATTGATTAGCAGTGATACTGATAATCTGTCTTTGTTTTGACTTGCAAGAATTAAAATAGTCTATGCTTCAGTCTAATTTTTAATTAGGAGGGTTAAATGGTAGACCTAAATTGATCTTGAATGGAATAATTAATGTGTTGAGATACTTAGTACCTTAATGAGAAACTTTTTTTCTTTTACAACTGGTTAAAAAATAAATAAAAATTCTCAGTGAATGACAGGTATCAATAATTCATCCAGAAGTTTGACCATTTGAGAATAGTTAGGAGGTTCAAATACCATTGAAGAGGGGTGTTTGTGGTAATTTTATGAAGAAAGTTTTAGGTTATCCATAGATGTCTTTTCTAGAAGACTTCGATGAACCTTAGGGAAATCCAGATTTCTGAACGCTAACTGTAAAAGAGTTTTTCCTGAGGCCTCTAAATAATGGGTTATATCTCTCAATTTCAGGTGTGTAGAAGAAGGGAAAATGGCTCAAGAAACCAACCGTAGCCAAGTGCCTATGCTTTGTTCCACTGGTTGCGGATTTTATGGGAACCCTCGTACAAATGGCATGTGTTCAGTGTGCTACAAAGAACATCTTCAAAGGCAGAACAGTAATGGTAGAATTAGTCCTCCTGGTAAGTAATGCTATTGTAGTGCTGTTTGAAATTTGAGATGGAAAGTTAGGCTGTAGCTTGATTCTTCACCATGTCCAGGTACTAAATACGCTTGGAAGCATAGGAGTATTAGAGCAAACCACTCGATCCTATTCAGGTATTTTACCTGTTAGATTAAACTTGTGTGAAATGTTCACAGTGTAGTTGTGCTGTGATTAATCTGCTTAGAAGTTGCTAATATACTTTTAGTATGTTATGCTGTTTCCAATGTCGTGATAAAAATGCAGAAAAATACCACATCAACACACTTCCTGAAATTACTGACAGTAGAGAGAACATCTAGCTTGGGGAATGTATTTTAAATGCTTTTCACAAACAGGAATTTAGGTTTGTAGCCTGATGCTAAAGGATTAACCTCCACTTTTTCTTAAAGTTTCTCCTAATGTCATAGTTTCTTGTTTTTTTAATCCTTATTTGGCCCAATATACTTTGGTATAAAACAGATTGTGATAATTTCAGTGGGTTGAGGAACTCTTCCTATATTTGCTCTCCAAGAATAAGCTAGGAGATCTTTCCCCCTTAAAATTCATGGCAGCTCCCTCAGAAAGAGGAACCCTTTCTCTATTCACCTTCACTCTGATGTTTCTGCTTGGGGAAGAAGAGAGAGGAAGTGCTTCCCTCTAAAACCTGAAATGTCTCTTTTGGCTGGCTGGATGCTGACACCAAGAATCTCATGTTGTGCTCCTCAAGACTTCCTTGACTTTTAATACTAACTTCTAATATTAGAGCAATAGATTTCATTGCTTGAAATCTGGGGTTCTAGGGTTCTACAACTTTGGAATGGATCCTAAGGTGATGCTAGGATGCAATAATACTGTTTCTCACAGATCCATCTTGTTTTATTTAATAAAATAAAACTGATGTCAGAAAACTGGAGTTTATCCTGAGAAGGCTGTTTGTAGACACTTGAGGTAGCAGAAAATAGTAACTATTTTAAAGCTCCAGCACTACAGTTTTGTGCTGTGGAGCTTGTGGGGGCCTGGGGCTGGAACACGTTCAAAACATGGCCAAGCAGAATTACTTCTTGTAAAATTATTTTTCATTATGGTATTGACTGAGATTCAGTTACTTTCCGGGCTGGTGTCACAGGGGTTGAAGAATAATTGCACTGTGTAATTTATGTAATCCCAGGAAGTAGTGTAACACATTTTACATTAGTGTCTTCCTTCCAGCAACTTCTGTCAGTAGTATAACTGAGTCCTTACCAGTTCAATGCACAGAAGGCAGTGCCCAGGAAACTCAGTCAACTTTAGATTCTACATCAACTCCATCTATGCAGCCAAGGTAAGCCATTTCTGTCCGTTACTTTTTGAACATAAAAATGTTTTAATCAGCATGATGAAATGAACTGTGCTCTGACTCTGCATAAGTAAATGCCAAGACCTGGATTAGGAAAACATGTAAGATTTAACTGAGAAATTTAAAGCATGGATCTCAGTAAATAGTAGCCGATCTGTTAGCTACATCTTGCATTCAAATGTAAATTTGTCTTTAGAATTTAGCCTCAAATAGGAGTGTTGCCAGCTTCATGCTGTTCTACAAAGACTTGTCTGGCTAGTCTTTCAGCTCCGCCATGTGCAGTTGGTTGTATATTTACCAAAGGAGAGCTCTTTCCATCCCAGAAATTTGAGGGTTTTGTAAAATGGCAGAAAGCTATTGACTAGTACTCATTAAGTGCATGATAATATGTTAAGGAATAGTAGTTTCACAAAACGTGGAGCATACAGAGGAAAAGATGTATGAATCTTAGTACAAGTGGTACTGCTGAACTGATGTCTTATTAAACAACTAATTTCCAACTGGATTATTCAAGGGGAGGTAACAGCCCTTTGTAAATCCCTCAGACTTAAGTGCTTTCCATTTATGAAAGCTAAATATTTATTTGGTAGCTGCATTTCAGTTTAGGAAGACATAACCAACAGCAACCCTTTTTTTTAAAGTGCTTTGGAAATTTTTGCAGTGAAAAACATTAGTTACACTATGGAAGTGAAATGAGTTTGAATAAATATTACTGCTAATTTAAAAAACTGAAATGTAATAAAGGACAGGCCAAGGGTAAGCAAGATCTGATTTCGTCTGTTATTGTTGACTGATTCTGTTCAGACTGTTTTCTGCTCCTTAGCTTTTTATAGGAGGTGTTATCTCATGCTTGGGTCCTGCATATGAACTGAGTGCTAGATGCCATGCTTGATGCTATATTTGGTCTTTCTATTCTGGGATTTCTAATTGAGGTAGAAAGTGTATATCTTACCCTGATATAACACTTAATCTGTATTTGAAAAGAAACACCTGTTTTATATATATATATATATATATATACACACAATTGTATATAAATATATATGTAAAATCATCTAGGTCAATGCACAGAGGTGAACCAGTTAGTGCCTTGGGTTTGTTTTCCCACCTAGCCTTTACAGTATAAACTTTTTTAAAGTATTTTTTGATCACTAGCTTGATTATTGGTTACAGAAGAAAAGATGGATGGTGGCTCTGAGAGTTGCATTTTAAAACATCTGTATCACTTGCACTTTTTTTTCCGAAATAAAAGTAGGTGCTCTGGTCATACTTCAGAGTTATGATACACTGAGGAAATGTCTGCTAAATTGGAAATGGACTTTTGTAGGTGACCTAGCCTGCAGTTCAAGACCTATGTAACACTTGGCAATTAAAAATTACAGTTCTGATGCCCTGGTTGCATCACGGACTACTGGTAGGGCTTTGTTGGTTCATAGACTGCTTGGTAATCTGATTTCTTGAATTCAGAGTGAATCCCTGAGAGGAAGATGAGAAATAAGTTGGACAAGTGGATAGTTTTACCCCTCACTTGGGCCTTGTCCCACAGCAGAAGTGCTGGTGAGCAGTTTGTCTGTGACTGCTAGAATTAAATCTGTCTCCCATAACTGTCCAGGGTATTCACCTCTGAGTTTTCAGCCACACTGATTTTAGCAGTATGGCTGACAGGGTTGAGAAATTTGGCCATCACTGCTTTTTCCCTGCAAAAATACAAGGGGTTCTGCGTACAACTGCAGATTCTTTATTGCTGGAAACATTGACATGCTGCAATTTTCTTGTTCATATCACTGGAATACCAGAAGTAGCTCCTCTACAATTATCTTGATGGCATATGTTATAGAAATCTTTGCGCTTTTAATGTTGCATTGTTGCTTCTGTGTGGAAGGATAGTATGCCAAACTACAAAAAAGGGGGGGGGGGAAGACCCAAACGTTTTTTGGTAGTTGAACTGACTTACTATATTCACTATGAATGCAGTGAATGCAAAAATGTTTAATTTTTCATCAGCTCAGCTTGTCTGGTATTCTTAGCGTAACACTTTTTTTTAGTGGTTACTGAAGCAACTTCAGAGTGAAAAGTTTTGGCATGCTCTCTTGTCAAGACTTAAAGTATTTCTTTAATGAATGCTCTTAGGATATGGATGTGCCTTGTTTAAAAATAACAACTTTTTTTGCCTTCTAGCCCTGTGTCAAGTCAGTCACTTCTAACAGAATCTGTAGCATCATCCCAACCGGATAGTACGGCCGTGGACAAAACAGTACCTGAGACAGAAGATTTGCAAGGTTGGTGCTTAGTTTTCAGAGATGGAGCTTATGAATAATATTTTTAAATCTGTGTTCATAATACACTCCTGTTCAAGAGATGGCTCATTCTCAAAACCAAATGTTCTGTAAAATCAGATGGCAAAATAAGGATTTTTTTTAATATGAGCCTTAAACTGGAAATTTCTAACTTTAATTGTGGATTTCAGTATCTGTTGCATCAGGTTTATTAATTGGGGTTAGAAATGCACATCATAAATGAACCTATTGTTAAGTCTTTGTGCCACAGCTGCTGCATGCAGATAGAGCTCTGACTATATATTACTTCCCAAAATAGTCATTTTCAGGTTGGGCAAATATCACAGAAGTTTAAGCATATTTGTTAGATAGGATGTTAAGACATAGCTAAGAACAGTGTTATTCTCTAGTATAAACGTGAAATGCCTGCAAAAGAGCCTTTCACCTAAGAACTTTATTGGCTGTGGTGTAATATTTTAAACCACTGAAATTAATGTTATCAAAGATAAAATTGCGGAACTATGCACTCTGGTTGCTTGAAGGAAAATAACTGAGTGGTTCACTTCAAGTATATAGGCCTAAAATCTTATTGCTCTTACAATGTAAAGTGTTTTTTTCCTCGTTGATTGTTACGTACGGGCTTGCAGAGCTTAAAACTAAAGTGTTTTAATAGCATTTATTAGGAAAATGCAAACATAACAGATAGCATACAAAATCTGCTCAGGCCTGTAATCTGCAGACATTATAAAAGTTATTTAAAGGTAAGTCAGTAAGTATTCTGCTTTTTCTTTTGCTGACACAGCTAACGCTTCAGTGAGTAGAGCTCTGTTTCTGTGGACTTGTCTTTAAATAGTTCTTTGGGCTTTCCCATAAATAGAGCATACAATTCCACTTAAAGTTGATAAATACAGTTTATTTTGTTGAACTTCCAGTATTGAAGTTCTGCATTTCAGATATTATACTAAACATGAATTCTCCCTTTTTATAGGGCAGAATAGTCAAGTCATTGTTTGTGGCTATTACCTCCTTGGTGCTGAGTAAAGGCCACGTCGTTGGTCACACAAGCAGTAGCTGTGAAACTCAGAAAAGGTTGTAATGCTAGTGCCGTTTTGTACTAGCCTTTGAGAAGTCAGTTATTGGACAAATGTTTGTTTAGTCTTGATCTATTCTAGATGTATGTTCTAATACCTGTTACTTTGTTTTCTGGAGCTGAAAGCTTTTGTTGCCTCAGCTTTAACAATGCACACAAGGCATGCTCTTAATATATAGATCAATGACATCTGACCCTACCTGGTCTGCGGGAAGAGCAAGGGCTGAAAAGGCTTATGCTTCTAAAGTCATATATATTTGCCCAGTGGAGGTAGATTTGCAAGCTAGGCTTTCAGCTGATATACTGCTCACTAATAAAAATAGCTTTACTTTCAGCTCAGCACTATAGACAAACTGGGATGTGCTGCGTACCAAGTGTAACCTAGCCCCTATGCAGGTATGTCCCTTGCAAGGGACCTCAGAAGTAGAACAAACACCGCAGATATGCAAATCTGGCACTACAGGTTTATTCTGGTATTGACATAGTATGTATCAGGCAATATAAAGTCAATTTTTGTAAGCTGTTTTTCCTTTGACCATCATGTTTTTTTTCTCCCTCGCTATTTCAAAAGTTTCCACAACCTGTTAGTCTCATGATTCTTTGTTTTCCATCCAGTGCCTGAATTAGTGCCTCTGTTTACATATGTATCTTGCTTGCTTGGCTTAGCTGTAAATCAAAACTCCGGGTTTGTAGCATGTACTGCATTTTCACTTGGAGGCAGAAGGAAGAGTATTTTAGAATAATCTTTGGTTCTGGTACTGTTTGGTAACTTGGGCCTGTGAAAAGACTTTCCCCAACAAATTTCCAGAAGAACGTTTCTTCTTAGCCCTTTGGATAAATGTTTGCTCCTTCTAATTCTTCTTAGGAGAAGATGGCTTCTCAACTAGAAGCTTTGATTTCAAGGGTATATTCCTATTTTACAGTACACATTTCAAGGATCAACCTATGTCTGATGTTTAGAGTACTTCAGCTGTGTCCTTTTCTTTGTACCTTAATGATTTCTAAACTAAGAACATCAGCACGTAATTGCAGTTCTAAATTACAATCTCTATTTATAACTCACGGTGGCAGGGTCAGCCCCATTTTCTGAAGAGTGCTTCTGTGCTGTCCCTTAACTGAAAATCATCTGAAATTTAGTGTTTCCAGTTTTAATATTCTACTTTTAAAGTGTAAGTCTGGAAAGAAAGCAACTTATAATGAATGCTAAGTGGACTTAATTGAATTGTCACAATTCTGCATCCTAAAGACTTTTTTTTTCTCACAGTGTTCAGAATTTGAATTTTAGGCAGCTGACAAGAATGTAATAGAAATGTGTGAATCAGTTATTTAGCATTGTCTAGCTATGTAGTGTTTAAAAAAAAGTCTCGGTATTGTGGGAATTGGTCCCAGACAGAAGACCTTATAATTCTACTCGTGTTGATGCGGGGGAGGAACAAAAAATAAAATTGTCTGATTCAATCACTTGTTCAGCATTTATTATTCTGAAAAATATTGCTTCATTAGAATACTTGTCTGAAGCAAATTGTTTTGTACTACTATAATAAGTTAGTCTACTGCAGTTGTTTGGTCGAAGTCCCATTACTTAACATTTATTAGAATTTACTGGTATATAAAATCAATGAAAGATTAGCTGAATGCTTGGTTTCCTAGATTGTTTTAAAGCAGACATAAATGGGACTTGAGCTGTGTGCACGCAGTCCATGCTGTTTGCAGAGAAGCTAAAACTACAAAGCTAAAATCCCAAAGAGCAGTTGAGATTTTTCTCTTCATTGAATTTGTTTGAAAGGAATAAAGAAAAATTACAGAATATGTTAATAAATCTAGTCTTTACATATAGTGTTTGTCATAATGCTTGTGGGTACTGAACACTGCAAAAAGCCCAGATGCTATATAGTGGCTAATAGATATTTTTATTTTGAATTTAATGTTTTTATGAACATATCATTAAAGGTGACCTAAAATGAAACACATTAAAGTAGGTACAGTCCAGTTTTTCTAGCAGCTTTCTTCTATTTGGAGCATTTCTTGAGTTCAGTTCAGTTGAAATGTCTCATGGACTGCTGTACCTTTCACTCATTACAGCACTGTTATAATTAGACGGTCAGGATTCCTTATTTGTTAGCCAGTGGGTTAATGGGGCTGACTCCTGGCAAGCCTGCAAGCGAGGCATTTCACTGCTCTGGGATTAACAGTCTTTGAAAACATCCAGATTAGGATGTGTACTTTATATTTCAGGGATGCTTTTAAAGGTAAATGAAACTTGTCCCGGGAAACAGGATTATTCCAACATGTACTTAGTGGAGATCTTGCAGCTCAAGAGCATTGGGATCTAAGTACAAGCTATATTAATGGGTGAGCTCTCAGCCTCTGAGGCTGAAAACTGAGTGCCAAGAGAGCCGATCTGGTTTTTGAACACCTTGTAAATTAGGAAGGTCCGTATAATGGCACGCAAAACTCAATCGATAATGCAATATGGCACTGTTAGTATTTTGAAAAATCAAGCTTAACCAACTTGAATAATTAGCTAAAAGGTGCATGTTTGTTGTTCTCAATGAAATCACCTGGCTCGGCACTAGTTTGGTTTTTTGAGAGGTAGAACATGTCAGTGATTATCATTGCTGACTAAATAAAAAAGCTTAATATTAAATAAAAAAAAGCTTAATATTAAAATCAATGAGTATCTGTAGAATTTTACGTAGAGATAACTTGGACCTAATGTGAATTCTAGTGTACTAATGGCATCAACTGCAGTGGACCTTATCAGGGCTGTTCCCTGATGATGTAGAGTATAGAGTATAGATGTAGAGTATAATTTTGATACAGATGCAGAAAATGATGTAGGATAGCCTGATTTACCAGATGAATGATCCAGGGAGAGATGAAACGTTCATGATAGAGGTTTAAGCTAAGTTCTGTAGGTTAGTGTGCTTTTATTTAAATGTTCTATTATCTTATGTAAACTTTTACTTAGTGCTTCCATACTAAAACTGCGTACAAACTCTTATATAAGTAGTAGAATATATTTTTTTAACTTCTGCTTTTCTCCTAAGGCTACTCATGTAGCTCAGTGATGTGGTTTTTCTGGCAAACTTTACTTTCTAGTTCATATTTATAAGAAATAATATAAGAAATAACTCATGTTTGTAGTCAATAGTTTTAGTAAATGAATTATTAAAAAAAAATGCAAATAAATACTGTAGCTTTAATACATTTTATCCTTTGCATATTTTTTTTCTTTTCAGGTGCTAGTTTTGTTCTTACCTGTCTTTCATTTTTATCTTCCTCTCCAGGTTTCTATGGGAGTAACTGATCTTTCGTGTTTTACCTCTTGTCACAAAACATTATCACTTTTAGCCTCACTTTCTATTACTGTTTGAGAGTTTCTCCTGTAGAATATCAGTGAAAACTTGGCGTACCTCACATCGTTTAAATATAAAATTTTACATACAGTTTTATTCCATAAAAAAAATTTCAGGGGAAATCCCAGCCTTATGATGGAATATAAATGTAGCTTTCAGATTTGGAAGTAAGGTTTGCTTTCCCAGTTTGCATAATAGTTGCAGCAGTTCTGAGGCAGTTGGGGGTCAGATAAAGGAGGCTTGTGTTTTCTGATAGTTTCTTAGATGCTCTGACATCTGAAGAGTTTCACCTCAAGGAAAAGATGGAGCTACCAGCTATCAGCCCTTGGCTGAAGGAACTGAATTTGAATCCAGTCTTTTTTCAGACCATAATATCTACTGGACTTTATCTTTCTGGTCTTCACCTGTGGGCTCAAGATGAAAAGTATGGGATGAGGAGGGAAAATGCTTTTCCCTACATTATAACGGGTTGTTTGGCAAAAGTTTGAGAAGTTAGAGGATGCTGGATGCTTTTTTCAGCTGCTAGTTTTAGTTTAGCTGCAGTAATGGAATTTTAAGGGGAGTGAAGTAGTTCAAGAGAGTGTAGGTGAAAAGTTTCTGAGGAAAATTAGGGGAACGTGCTTGCATTCTTTTACACTCAGCTTTTAAAGAAGTTCTTTATGTCTGTGCTAGTGAAATGCTGGTCTGATCCAAGTGGATAAAATTGAGGAAACAAGCCTTTCTAAACTGCATAGAAACTTAGTGTGAAGTGCAAGTGGTAAGAAACTTGATTTCTCCTTTTGTCCCATCTTTAATCTGAGACTGAAACAATCCCTCTGCACTGTTTAGCTCATGTGGGTGGAAAAATGCAAACAAAAAACCCACCACAAAACTGGAATGCAGCAATAACCTACTGTTGTCTTTTTGTAGGTGCAGTGTATTTTAGGTTCATTACTTCAGTTTGTAGTTGAGATGTTAGTAGTGATCTGGTTAGGATTAACCTTAAACATTGCATTCATTTGGGACAGACAGTATTCTTCTTCCTAGGTTTGGTCAGATACACTTAAAAGGTAAATATAGCTGCTAGTCCCCTTCCTGTGGGAATAACCTTTTTCTTTCAGAAACTCTGCCTGGTAATACAGAGGCAACGAACATAAAGCATCCAGAGCAGGGGGAGAGAAGAGAACAGAAGAAATGTCAGGAGCTTTGCAACAAATGCGCTCGGTTCTGTGTTGAGCCTGCAGGGATACAAGGACTGAAGCGTGCTTCATCTCCTAGGTGTTGTTTTCATGGTCAGTCAGAGTATGTTGAAGTTCAAGCAGGCTTGGCACAAGCAAAGCAGTAGCAAAAGCTTCTGCCTCTAGGAGGAAATCCAGGCTCTGGTTGTTTTGATCAGCTAGGAACATGTTCTGTAAAACAAGGAACTTCTAGCAGGCAGGCCAACTTGTCACCTGCAGAAAAATGAGTGTTTCTTCATGCTTTATTCTTTTTCGGCTAGTTGGCAGCTTGTACTGGTACTGCCAGTGCTTCTGTTCTCTAGCTAAAGGCAGAGCTGGGGCTGGGGGAAGGGAGGGAACCGGTTCAAGCAATGCAGGCAGCAGCATCCTGGAATCCAGACAAAGTACAGCAGCTGGGAGTGGTTGCAACATATTTCCTGCAAGCTCCAAGCGGGGTGGTATTGCACTTTACCTGGCTTTTTTCTATTGTGTTCATCATGTTTAGTTTATAGACTGAGCACTAAGCACTGGTGCCTTGTTATCTAAAGGTGGTTTAGTAGTCAGGACATCTATAATTATCAAAGAGGATTTTGAGTTAAATCTCTGGCTTCCATGGAAAAGCAAACGGATCTAAAATTTATGGTTACTACAGTAGATACAAAATGACTCGTGGCAGCAGTAGAAAAATCTTCCCACTCGGTTCCACAGAAAGCAGCAGCCCTTAAATATTTTTAAACCTTTTTTAGTGTGAGATTCATATGCACAAAGAAGATCTATGTATGTATTAGAGGCTTGTTATGCAGGGAACAGCGCCAGTTTTTCCTAAATTTGGTTAACAGTTAGAGGCTTTCTGTAGAACTTATATTGAAATAACTGGATCTTGCTACAAGAGGAGATGCAAGCCGGAGAGTTTTAGCTCCTAAATGCCAATTTATGGCATAAAGCTTTCTTAACAAATTAATGAACACAGGAATGTCTGTTCCATATAACACTGCAAGAGTTCATTTCAGTAACTCTTACTTCTGATATTACCGCACATCTTTTAATCCTTACTGCTTTTATACTTACCTTGCAAACCTTTTAATGTTATCTGTCCACACACATATTTGCCCTTTAACAGCCATGTAAAGCCACTTGCAAACTATTATTTTATAAATTTCAGGAAAAGAAAAAGCTGCTGCTTGCGACATAGATGATGATTTTAAAATGGTTTGATAAACCATATTTAGTAGCCTGTCCTTGCTATCTTAACATTTGAAATATGCTACTCACTTGTGCAAAGTCTTTGCTGTTCAGAGATTTTGCTAGCTGTTGATGTCTCTACCATGTTTCGGTACAATAAAAAAAAGACAAAGTGCCACTTCCTTAACCACCCTCCACCGCCCAAAAAATGAAATAGTAGCACGAGGAGAGGGGAGAGCAAAAACCACCTGGATTATCTAGCAGAGTCGCCGTCAACTGGCACAGAACTAGCAAGGTCCTTGATGCATCTGACAGTCTGCGCCTAACAAAAGTCCAGCTGCACAGAGATGCCTGCAGCTATTTCCTGACAAATGTCTGGGCTTGCTGTTGTATTTTGTTCTTTACCACACTGGTTCTAGTTCTGCTTCCACTGATGCTCCTCTGAGCTGGAGCTTGCTTTTGTTCTTTCCCTCTTTTGCTGCAAATACTCCTAGCTTCTGTGTACCTTACTAGTAACTTGTCCTCCTGTCATACAGCAATAGCTGCTTGGCAGAGCTCGGATCTTAGCACTTCTTGGAATTAAGTGTTGTTTTTTTTTTCTGGTTTCTATTTCTGTTTTGTAATGTAAGGAATGTGCAAATACTTGAGGAAAACCAGCCAATATCTATTTTTACCTAGGTAAGGCAAATACTATGGTTACTTGTTTATAATCTTCCATGTAACCTGTCCCTTTCAGACATGGGAAAATATAAAGGTAATCTGAAGGTTGTCCCAGCAAATCTCTTTAAAATGAGATAGGTGTTTACCTACCTCCTGAGTTTCAGGGTAGTGTAGTTCCCCTTATATTTCTGTGCATCTTGGGCTATTAGTATCTTACCCCTAATTAGTGACGAGCCCCTGTGTAGGCTTTCTCCAGGTGTACACGAGCAGCAGCATCACAGTAGTAGAGACTGTTCTGAAACACTGCACTTTGTATGGCTTCAGTATTGCAGCCTTCAGCAAAAAATAATGTTGCTTCAGCATTTGGAAGGGAATGTTTTTCTGAACCAATCCTAATAATATGCAAAGCTTCTCACACTTTTTATAAGCAGATTTTAGGAAACAGACCAGTAACACCAATAGGAAACACTTGGTGTTGGATGTTCATTTTCTTCTGAAATCTGGTAGCACTGGATCTTAACCTAATTTTTAATTATTCTGATGTATAAAGGGATGGACATCAATTTTTTCCTTTATGGTATTGTTGTACTGTGGGTTTTGTATGAGTGTTCAGTGAATTCTCTTCATGAATTAGACTGACGGTTTGGAGGGAGGGAGTTCCAGTACCAGTACTGTGAGTACATCATACTTCAGACATGGAAGTTGCAGCAAAATTGCTAACCCCAGAGCCTAAACTTACAATGTGGGATTTAGATTTATCATATGACTTAAACAGGGGAAGGGGGGAGAGAGAGAGAGATGCTTTTCCACTGTTCTCATCAACTTTTTAATATCAGCTTCAGTGTCAGAGAATGCAGAGCCTACACCTGAAGAACAAGACAAGTCACTTGACAAACCAAAACAGAAAAAGAATCGCTGTTTCATGTGCAGGAAGAAGGTTGGACTTACTGGTAAGAAATTTCAATTTTATTTTACTTCTTTCCTAAAAGGAGATTTAGGCTTTGGACCTTTTGAAAGAGTCTTCTCTTAGGGCAAAAATGGGGCTTGGTCATCTCTTAATGCTGTAAATTTGAAATAAAAATTGGGCAAAGGTGCTTTCAGCTGGCTTGTACTAGATTTAGTCTTTCATGTACACATTTTGTTTTTCAGTTTCTTTTTTTTTTCTAGTGAAATTTATAACTCCAGATATTGCCCTTTTGAAGTCTTCATAGCTGAGGAATTGGCTGATGTTTGCTGCCATTCACTAACCACCCTTTGCAGTGGTTCAGTGAAAGGGCCTGAGAAACTTGAGTTCTGTGGGGTGAAGATTAACAAATTAAATGAGCAGGAGGTCTCCAAGAGTGTTTTGTACTAATATATCGTGATAGGAGGGAATGGTCAAGTCAAATCTTACTGTAATTGCTTAAATATATTATTTGTGATTCTTATGCTTTCTGCAGCAGAGGCTCTTTGGCTGATTGACACTGGTGACTGAGATTTATTGATAGTGAGTGAACACATTCAGGATTTAAAACAAGCCAGTATAATTAAGAATGTTGAAATGTCTAAACTAATATTTGTGTCCACAGGGTTCGAGTGTCGGTGTGGAAACGTTTACTGTGGTATGCACCGCTATTCAGATGTACACAGTTGCTCTTACAATTATAAAGCTGATGCTGCTGAGAAAATCAGAAAAGAGAATCCTGTAGTTGTTGGGGAAAAGATCCAGAAGATCTGAACTGCTGCTTCTGCTGGAATACAAAATCCTTTGACCATCTGCAGATTAAATTGACTTGAGCTTTTTTCCTTAGTCATCAGGAATGTAGAGCAGTGTATCTTGCCTAGACCTTTTAATCATGCATGTCATCAGATGAATAGATTTTGTTTTTGTTTTTGTTTTTTGAAAATGACTGAACATTTATTTTCGTTGCAGTTTCTGTGGCTGAAGACTTAAGTAAAACTTTACAAGTATTATCCTTTAAGATCATTTTAATTTTAGTTGAGTGCAGAGGGCTTTTATAACAAACATGGAGAAAATATTGGAGGGCTGTGCTTTTCCAGGTTAAAACATGCATGCGTTAACTTTGCAGTTTATTTTCTTGTTGTATATAGCTTTTCTCTGCAGCACAATTTCCTTTTTTTTGATAATGCCTTGTATGGCACAACTAGTTATCAGTAACTGAATGTATTTTAATCATTATGGCTGCTTCTGTTTTTTTCCCCATTAACGAGAGGTTATACATGTTCGCATATTAGCTTGTTTGCACCCTCTACCTATTTATGTATGAATCATTTGTAATGAGAGTGTGTGCTGAGATTGTCTGTGTGTTTTTTTAAATTGGTTTTTGTTTTTGTGTGTATGGGGGGAAGGCTGTATGCACATCACTGACTGCAGGTTTCATTGGGATTACATCCATCAGTCTGTCTGTACACAAATATGAAGAATGATCTGAAGTACCTGTGCTGTATTTATGTTTATCCACGTCTTAACTTTGATTAAATAAAATTAAAAAAAATGAGCCCCTGTGGCTGTCACTAGCATCTGTAATCTGGATTTTTCCTGCTTTATTTTCATGGGACCTTACACTGGTGTTTCGTTTACTTACAATGCATTGATCCATAGGCTGTACCTAATCCAATGCCAGCTAAGTTCTGATTTATATATAGAGAGAACTTTTTACCTATTCACTTATAACTACAGGTAAGACTCTGATCTCCAGAAGCTTTCTATCTTGTATACTTACTGTGGTACGCACTGCTATTCAGATGTGCCCAGTTGCTTCTACATTATATATATTGATCCATACCACACAAGGAGTTCTCCGCGCTTCCTGTGCAGCGTCACTCCTGTCTGACAATGCACTATGGTTGGGGACGTGCCTACAAGAACAAATGTCTCCAGCTTTAAGTCAGTGATTAGGCTGTGGATCCGTGTGTGTGACTGTAGTCCTAAGTAATATTGCTGTGGGGTTTGTGATCCACTGTTTGACAGAGCACTGCACAAACTTCCTTGAAGATAAAGACGGGTGAGAGAATGGTTCTCGAGACAGTTTCTCCATCTCCAGTGAGCTGTTCTTTTGATGTTTGAAATCTGTGGGTTTCAACATCGAACGCTGCCACAACCACCCTCCCTATGCTCCTTAGTGCACCTACAGGCTTGTAAGTAATCCTCCTTTGGGGGTAGAGGGTATTCTTTTATGATCTTGTCGGGGGTGTTCATTAATTTCCTTTTAGTTAAGACTGCCTATTTTGTCAGATCAGAGTCAGTGCCTCAACTATTCATCCATCCCGGTCATCTATATGACAAAGGTTGAGTGGTTTGTGTAGTAGCACGGTAAATTCAGCCAGGGTTGCTTACCACAGAACGTAACAGTACACTAAAGTAGAACCAAATCCTCTCCAGATGGTACTGCTCCCCAGTTGAAACTTCACTTTGGTGACTCGCCTGCTGCTTTTGAACATTTGTGAAATAAATGAGATTGCATGGCTTTATTTAAAATGTTAAATTTTTAATCAAAGCTGACTGCATCCTTTAAAATTCTGAATGCTCTTTAAAAGCTATGGCTGGCAATTAGTAGATAAAGCACTACATTTAGCATATAAACACTACACAGCAGAAGGAGCTTTCTCTATCAGATAGCAATGGAAAGTGATTTGCAAGACCCAATAATAAAGTATCTTGAGCTTGCAAAAATGGTTTAATCACAATTTATGGAATGTTTTTTTATAGTAAAGGAGGGTGTAAATAACTCCAGCAAGTTTCATTAATGGTCTGCTCTAATGGGTCAAAGATCTTACATTTCCTTACAGCATTTGCTGGACTTCCTCTGACGTAGCACAGACAATGGAAGAACGGCAGCAGCATCTTTCATGGCTGTCTCTGCTTTCCTCTTAGCTACTTCTTCCCTTCTCAGTTTGATTTCTTCTCTATTCACTGTTACTGGGCTCTCTTCCTGAAAGTGTCTTTTTCATACATGCCCCTCTCTAGTCTGCCTTTCATCTGACAGTGACGCTTCTGGGCTGAGCAGAGAAGATGCTGTAGGTTTAACAATGGAGGAAAAAGAATTGAGCTTTGTAAGCTCTGGTATCTGAGAGACTGGAAGAAGAAAGGGTAGAAAAGCGGCTGCCCTTGGAATTCACATAATGCCTTTACCACTGCCTGCTATGAAGCAACAACTCTTGTGGCCCTTGATTGTATGGTAGGAAATGTGACTGTGCCAAGAGGAAACTTGACTTGCAGTGTGGTGGCAGTACTCAGCCTGGGTCAGCGTTAGGCAATTCTGTTTCTACGCATCGTTCTCAAAGCAACCTAAAAAACTTTGTGGCCTGGTTTATCCAGATAGGAGTTAAGGATATATATCAGGACCATATCTTTCAATAAGCTTGCATTTGGACTGGAAATCCTTCTTTCCCTAACAATAAGAGTTGTGTCATCTTTGTTTGCTTTGGCATTGGCTCCATGTTATCATGGTGGTTGATCTGCCTCTCAATCTGGATAACCAGTAATGCTTTATATTTTGTCATCAGCTTGAGGTTAGCAGATGAACACTTTAATTAATACCAGCGTATTCACAGCACTACAAAACACTTGAATAAATCTGTTTTTTTCAAGATGCACGCAGTGTTTGGTACATGCTTCCAAGGTTTTGGTTTTTAGAGTAAAGTTATACGCGCAATTCCTATAAGCTTGGCACGAAACCTCTTCATTGTGTTAAACATTTTAAACAGTCATTGGAATGGAGTTGTACCTAAGATACTGCATTAGCTTACAGGAAATTTTACGGGAGTCAGTGCTAGGCGTTGTATTGTTTTAAATAAGACCCCATGCCAGACAGCACCATGTGAGCTTTCTTCTCCACGAGGGAAGAGCTGTCACAGATGGGTTGTTGTCAATGGTGTTGTGTGATCTTACACTGAATATCTGGCTCTACAGCTTGCTGCGTTTCTTCTAATGAGTCTTCTCTGCCAAAAAATAAAAAAAATTAAAAAGTTGAGCAGCAACTCAGTTCTTTGGCTTGGCAGTCGCAAGCCATCTAACTTTTTATTGAAAGGGGGTGGTCTTTGCTATTTAGTTTTAATTCCACAGATATTCCCTCATTGGTTTCTACTTTTCCTAAATATGGATGTCCTGTGGGTAGGAAAAAGCTGGGGCTGGGAGCAGAAAAAGGCAAAAAATCTACCTGTTGTTTTGTTGTTTGTACATGTTTTTAAGCAATGGGGGCTATCTGGGGAAAATAGGGCTTGGGTACTCCATTACAAAACTACTGTGCACGTGAAGTGCGGTTTCAGGTGCAAGTTGTGCAACTTTCTCGGGGTTGCAGGGCTCCTGGGAGAAGACCTGCTCCGTCTGGGTTGGATGTGGGCACCATCGTCACCCTGGCAGGTACGCAACCCACGGGAGGTAAACCAGCAGCGTGTCCCTGCTCTGACCACGCCAGCCGGAGCCGTCTGCTGGGATTCGGCCACCCGCAAGGATGCAGCCGGTAAAAGGCGGCCCTGGTTTCACGGAAGGGTTTATCAAGCAGGAAGAGCCTGTTTCTCGCCAGGAACAGTTACCAGCTGCTGACTCACGCAAACCTCTGGCACTAATTAACCGCGGAGGCTGCCAGCAGGAGCAGGCAGAGGGGTGGGATGGAGACGGGGCTGCGATTGGTTTGGGGCCGAGGACGGAGGGTGGGATTTGGTGCTTCTGTGCTCCCCTTTGCGACATCTGGTGAGGTTCTTCCTAGGTAGGAGCACAGCAGCCTGGCAGGTTGGGGCTCTGGTTCGTAAGCAGGGACTGCTGGCGTACAGCATGTCTTTCATCCAGGTAGATAAGGATTCAGATTTTCCTCTCCAAAATCTCCCTTATGGGGTTTTCTCCACTAAGGAGGAGGTGAGTAACAACATGCATTACACTGGGGCTGTTGTAATTGTTCGGAGCCTATGAGTAAGAGGAGATATTCCCAGCAACCTGGGATAAGGAAAAACTTCACGGGCTGGGACATTGGTGCAGGCTTCCTGGTTTGAGAGCTGTAGCTGGCGTGTTGTCTTTTTGCTTAATGTGGTCATTTTTGTGACAACTTCCTTGAAATTGTGCAAAAGAAAGGGAAAGTGTTAATACTCCTGAAGAGTGTTTTGGCAAATACATCCTATAGTTTTTATGTGGTTTTGACTGTTGGTGTTTTGTTCGTTTGTTTTTGTAAAATCATTAAATCTGATCCTTTCACATCACTGTTTGCGCTTTTTTTGAACTCAATTCCTCATTTTCTTTGTGACTGGATATAATTACACCTTCACCCTCAAGAAGCCACATTAAATATCTATTTCATCTGCCATTAACTCTGTAGCATCCAGTCCCATTTGCACAATATGAACTGGCATAGGGGGAAAAATGAATTCTGTCCCGAAATAGCTGTATTTTCAAGTGGGTGCCTTGTTCTGTTTTCTTTTAAGAGCCTGCTCTTCATCAATTTGGTAGAGCTGGGTGCAGAAGCATTAAGCAGGGCACAAAGTGTGTCGTTTCCATCTCTGCAGCTGACCGGTTGTGGTTTATTGGGCATAAGCATTGCAGCAATGAGTTAAATGTGCTAAAGTCCATAACTGCTATGCCCAAAGGCTACATCTTGAGCCAGCTTCAGGCCTTATATTTTATCCATCACATAAGAAAACATGGTTCAACCTTTTCCAAAGAAGGTGGCTCCTAGTTCCTGTGTGCTGAGCCCAGTTAGGCCGACTGCTGACCTCAGACCTGCAGACACCCGACCTGCCAGAGCCACTGAAATGTGCCCTGGAAAAGAGAGTGATTTCTGGGAAGGAAAAACTGGAGGATTGCTAACTGAAACGTTGCTATTATCTCCTGCTTGCTGCTGTCTCTGCTTATCAACACCATTTCAAAAAAGAATTTAAACCCAAAGATTGTGTTTTCTGATCTGGTATTTTCCCAAGATAAAATGAGATGGTTCGTTTAATCTCTTCATAGATGCATGTGTTGTTATCTAACAAGTTTGGATTATTTTTTCCACCTTTTCCAGTGACTGTTTGCTGAAGAAAACATCTTTGCTAAGATCTTATTAAAAGGCAGAAATTATTTGGGAAAATAACGTTTTAAAGGTGGTACAATGTTCCAAGGATTTCAGGTTAAAGCAGTTGATGTAATTCCTGACTATCCCAGTTACAAATTAACCTGATGTGACCTTTAGAGTTTTCTGCAGGAGTGTTTGCTGAATAAATACTTATTACCACATTTGGAAACTTGCTTAGAAATTAAAGGCTAAAAAATAGGTTTAATAGCATGGATTTTCATCGATGATTTTCCCATTTTGTTATTCTGCTTTTCATAATGACTGTGACCAGTTTGTCTCTACTTGCTTAAAGGCACGAATAATTGAAATTTTGTCTTTGAACGCAGCAGCGTTTCTATAATTTCCACCCAGCTGTGGCAGAGCTGCAGTGGGACAGTCTGCGCTGCTCCGGCACCGGCACCACAGGCTCAGCACGCGCCTGGCGCGGGCCCTTCGAGGACAGCAGCAAATGAACGCGGTCTTTGTTTGTCTGCGTGCATCTGGCAGGCAAATGCATCCACGGCAATCCTCCCATATGCACAGGAAGCTCTTCCTACACCAGGATCTACACCAGGGTTTGCCTTCAGGTGGTGGACTGCTGGTGTGCTGTGAGGATGCTCCAGGCAGGGTAGCCTCCTTCAACCTTATGCAGGGATAACGTGGCTGAGCAAGTTGCATGGCAGTGGAGCACAGAGCACCTTCTCTCACCTCAGGCGGAGCTGGGGTGTAGAAACACCTATTTCTTTCTAAAAATACTCACACAGGGATGAGATCAATCCTGCCCATTGCGTGTCTGTGCTGCAGGTCCCCACGTGAAGGAGAAATAGCATCTTCCTACCTCGCAACCTATTTCAAATACGTGAACTCATTCTGAAACGTTTGTCATTAATGAAGAATGGGCAAATACTTCTGGAGCAGGAAAAGAAACCTCTTTATTGTCCTCTCCTTCCCCCAAAAGGCCAGGATGAGGGGAATGTGCTCTTTCACCCCTGCAAGTCGGTGAGGAGTCTGTGTTGATGCTCTGCCTCCGAGCCTTAATGTTTTTCATCAGCCAGCCTTTTCTGCTAGCTGTCAGTAGCAAACGGCTGTGACATTGAGCCCCTGTCCCTGAGGGATCCAGCTCCCTGTGATCACTGCATTTCCCCATGCCCTCTTTGGAGGATTTTTGGGTACAAGCATAAATTCTTCTCTTCTCCCCGCTCTCATCGCTTTGCAGCCTCGGCACAGGATTGGGGTAGCGATTGGAGACCAGATTTTGGATCTCAGCGTCATCAAGCATCTGTTCAATGGACCAGCTCTTGCCAAACACCAACATGTCTTTGATCAGGTATTTATCACAGAGTCTGTTTTTTGACTTTCTGCATGCATTTTAGATATATTCATGAGTTGTTAGCAATGAGCGATGAGATGTAGGCCATGAACTGTAAATGGTGGCTTTTACTCAGCACTGAAGCTCTGTTGGTCCAGTTTTAGCCTGGTGTAACTGTCAAATAGCAGCACGATGAAGCAATGCCACCCACGTTTCGGGTGACGTTTCGGGTGAAAGAGAAACATCCCAAATTAGCAAAATATTTCAGACCACCTTAAGGCCTTCTCCATCAGATCGGTTAGTACAGCACAGAGCAGCACTAGCAGCTTTCCTTTTGAAACTTCGGCTTTGAATCCAAAGCAGAAAGAGGAATCCAAATTTCCCAGAGTCTGGTGCTGGGGGGCATGTCTCTGTGGCAGAGCCCAAATTTGGGGCAAATTTCCCCTCACAGGGAACGTGGGCCTGTGCCATCGGTTGTGTTCTGCTCTGAAGGAGAACCCGTCGCTGTGGAGGTGGCCAGGGCAGCGGGGGGATTCGGGACCTGAAGGGTGTTTTTACGAAACGAGGCACAGTCTGTTATCTGCCTCCCCACTCCTCTCTGTCACCCGCCAGCCCACCCTCAACGCCTTCATGGGGCTGGGCCCCACGGCCTGGAGGGAAGCCCGGGCCCTGCTGCGGACGCTGCTGTCAGCCGCCGAGCCAACGCTGCGGGACAACGCGGGCCTGCGGAAACGGTGAGCAAGCGCCAGGCCCGAGGTGGCCAGGTGCCGTCTGAGGGGGACTTAACCTGGCGTTGGGGCCTGCCGAGAGCTTCCCACTCCTCGTTATGTCGCTGGTTAATCCTCTCACCGCCCGCAGATCCGGGGCGTCAACCCCTGCTTGGGAACATGGAGATTACGCCCTGGGGTGTGCCCGGATCTGCTGCAACCCTACGGAGGGACGAGCTGGGCTCTTGGGCTCTGGGGACACCTGGGGCTCCACACACGCTGTGGCAACCACGGCCTCCACTCGGGAGGTGGCCTTGAGGCCTCCAGTCCATGCCTCCCAGCAGAGCTCTGTCTGCCCAGGCTGCGGCTCTTCTGCCAGGGGGACGCCCCCTCCGGCTGCCCCCCAGAAGCCGTCTCGCTTCGCCAAACCCCAGCCTGTTGGGGCAAAGTGACTTGAGACACGTGGCAGTGCGTTGGTGCGGGAGGGGAGGGCAGGGCAGGGCACTCCTCCCTGTCCTGCTAGGTGGCACACGTGCCAGGGAGCTGTTGAAGCTCTGCTTGCCACAGGGACCTTCCCTGCACACCCCCAGATCCACAAAACACAGCCTCACCCCTTCCTCGCCAAGGAGGGCAGAGGACAGAGCACGTTTCTGCAAAACAGCCTGCTCCTGCATCCATTTCTCACCTCCCTTGCCCACCGTGATGGGTGCTGCTTCAGTTGTAACCCTCTCCGTAGCAGCAGCCTGCGCAGTCTAAATTTTCCTGCATACCCCAAACTTAGAAAGGAATCACTGCAAGGTTTGGCAAAGCAAATCAAAGATGGAGCTTCTCAAGAGAAATGCTCAGTCCCTTACGTGCTTGTAAACCAGTTCAGGGTGAGAGCCTCAACTTTTCCGAGAGCTGAACTCTTTGTCTTTTATTTCAGAGCATTTGTACCTCAGGCTTCTGCTACCATGCACCTGCCAGCACACATCGGTAAGCGTCCCGGAGCCGCCGGCTGCTCGGCGCTGCCCTTTGCTCTTGCCCAGAGGAGCTGCTTTATGTCCAGGTTACTCAGACAGATCATAGCTGCGACAGGGAGCGGGCTTTGTAGGAGCCAGAAGTAGATTATTGTATGTAATGAATGGTAGGTGCTGTCTGCGACACAGGAATAGAAAAACCCAGGGAAGCTCAATAGCAGCCAGAAAATTCCTGGATTTTCACTAAATCAGGGTTGTCTGGTACCACAAAACTCTTGTCATCAGATTTTGCATCACCAAAGGCCTCTGTGATTAGAGCCAGGCAGGAAACACAAGTTCGATTTCAAACATTGACCCCATTTGTCATCAGAAAATAACCCAGATCTTGCAAAATTTTGCAAGCCAGGTACTCAGGCACAGCCTCATAAACAAGCGCGAGTCCCTGCCGCCAGGCCGTCACCCTGCATCCCAGCCCACATCAGGCCGCAGACTGTTTTGAAGCGAGAAGCATCTTTGTGGTTTTGACAGAAATTTGTATTTGAACCAAAACCAGCTTGACCAAAATCACTGGAGGGATGTGACCAGCCCAGGATCGCGTGAGCTTGCCCATTCCCCTACCAAGCACTGCTTCAGTAGCATTTTGGTTCCCGCGGGGCGCAGCGGGGCTGTGGGACAGCCTGCCCTCTCCTGCAGGAACCGTGACACCTGCAAAAAGTGCCAGGCTGAATAGGCCCGTGCTTCCCCAGCAGACATCTCGGTGAAGAATTGCAGGCTCCTAGCCCCCATACACGCCGCTAGTGAGAGCACGACCCTGGCAATATCCCCTTGCCAGCACCTTGCAGCTGTGCGTTATTTAGCTTCCCGCAGCGCTTCCGTCCTTGTGCTCCGGTCCTGCTTGTTCTGAGAGCGAGCATTGCCTGTATCCCCTGCTGGGGCTGCGAGATAGCGCACCGAGGCTGCAAGATAATGCAACGAGGCTGCAAATTAACGCCCCGAGCCTGCAAACGAACGCCAGGCCGCCGAGCTGCTCGCAGCGGCGGCAGCAGAGGGCAGCAGCCGCCCGCCCCGCGCCAGCCCCTGGGTTGTCTTCGCCGCCGGGGGCTGGAAACCAAAAAACGAGCCGGTTTTGTCATCGTTTTCCAGGCGAACCACGTTAATCACCACTCTTATGCTATTCATCACAGCCCCGTAGTAATAATGTGAAATGCTGAATGGCCCTGCTTCGCTCTCTGCATCCCCTCCTGCTCTTCTCATCACATACCGTGCGCTTTAGCCCCTGTGGATGATGGGCTTTCCCACCATTGAGCCATATTTTTTTTTTTTTAATTTTTTTTTCCCCGCAGGAGATTACACCGACTTCTACTCGTCACGACAACACGCCACCAACGTCGGGATCATGTTCCGGGGGAAGGAGAACGCGCTGATGCCCAACTGGTGGGTCACACAGGTGGTTCTCTGGGGCACTTGGTTTTGTACGCTCCTCTGTAGGTATAATATACATTTTTAAAGGTCTGGGTATTTCAGCAAAATACTGATTTCACAGTGGACAAGAAACTGTGAACTTTGAGAGTGTGTCAAGAGCTCAAGAAGAGAACCAAAAGCCCCGTTTCCCCAGCCTGTGCTGGTGCAGCAGCCGCACCAATAGCAATGCACACCTCTGGTTCAAGGGCAGATTTACCTAAGAAATTGTTCTGCCATATGACAAGAAAACGGGGTTTAAGCTCCAAGGAACTTAGGGGAGCAGTGGCACAGGAGAAGCACAGATACATGGCTGCAGGACTGTGGTTTGTTCACATCTTTATTTCAGAGCACGGAAGGTGTAATTGTTTGTGCTCATCTATGCAGAGCTCAGGACTCAGACTTCAGACCCCGAGGTGCCTCTGCCCCCAGAAGCTGCTCTGGGTGGTGATGCTCCCCGAACTAACCCATGCTCCGTGATGCTCTTTCACAAGGCTGCACTTACCCGTGGGTTATCACGGCCGGGCATCTTCCGTCGTGGTGTCTGGGACGCCTATCCGGAGACCTGTGGGACAAATGAGACCTGACAATGGTGAGACCATGGCAAGCTTTAAATGTGGCTTCTTACTCCTTACTTAACTTTTATTTTTCCTCCACATTGTACAGCAGTAGGGAGCAAGGGTTTGGGACGTCCAGGCTGGGGTCAGGGCAGAGAGCAATGGAAAGCCCAGGGCTAAATCCATCTTATGTCTGCACGCCAGGCAGCACTGGCTGCTTCGTTTCTTCTGCATGATGCTTTCATTGCCCTGTCTGCTTCCCTCTCATAAAGCACTCTTCCTTCTGCCCACAGATAAACCTCCAGTGTTCGGTGCTTGCAAGCGTCTGGATATTGAGTTAGAAATGGTAAGACAGGCTATTTGCCCTGCCATTGTAATAGAGAAACATTAAAGACAGGAAAGAAAAGGTAAATTCAGCTGCTTCTAAAATGAATGTCTTGAGGTCCATTCATTCATTTCGTCTGATAGGTCTGTGTAGCAGGCAACAAAGAGTTCTGTGGTGGAAATCTTCCTGTCTGATGGCTGGAGGATGTTTTAGCTCATTCGGTGCTTTGCTAATTGAGCTTTCAGGCTGGAAACAGGTTGTCTGGCCAGACCTGAGCAACCTGGAAGCATGCGGCATGTTCTTTATATCAGGCACCACCGCCTGCTATCTGGCCAGCAGTTGCCTTTGCCCTGCAGCCAGGATCCTTTAGTAGACATGGGGATTTTAGGAGCCCAGACTGCCCGTGCCATGAATCCAGAGCAGAGGAAGCCGGGAATTGCTGCAAGTGCCATCCAAGCACCTCGCCCTGGATAAGAAGAGAAAACCTGTTCTGTGGGTGTTGGAACAAAACATCTTTGGGAAGTGCATTTTGTGGCTTAGCCTGGTCCTAAAGGAGAGCATTTTGTAGGATTGTTGTTTGTAATTTATACAATATATATCATCTGGATTGTGATTAGGGGAGACCATATTACTCCCATGTTTTGATGCAGTCAAGCCCTTGTTTAATGGCTGGCTCTTGGCAACACAACGCTCCCAAGCACTTCAAAGCTGCCAGCCTTAAGGAGGGGGTGAGAGAGGGAGTAGGCCACGTTCCTTGTCTAATTGTGTCTGGGAAATGATGCAGAATCACGTCCTGCCCAGCCTTGGTTGCTCACACATGTAACCGTCTGTATGGTAAAGATTTCCGATTTCAGAAACTTAATCAACGCTTTGCTTTTTAACTTCAGGCATTCTTTGTGGGACCTGGAAACAAGTACGGGGAGCCAATCCCTATCAGCAGAGCCCACGAGCACATCTTTGGGATGGTCCTTATGAACGACTGGAGTGGTAACCAGCACTGCGGGCACCTGCCTGGAGGGGGGATCACAGCATCGCGGGAAACCCTAGATATGGATAAAGGATGTATTTTAGTAACAGATTAGTGGGCTTGAAACCACTGTGTGTGATTGAAAGGGATCAAAATGAAACACTACCTGCATTTCTCTAGCTCTTTCTAAACCCATCTTTGATCAATCAGTAGAACCAGTGATTGCTGCCTAATGAAGATTTATTTACTTATGAAGGAGCTAATATCCATCTAGTTTCTTCTGAGCAGGGATGGAGCAGCCCTAAGGATGGTGATTTCATCAGAGGATTGATTTCAGTGTCAGGATTAGGGAAAGGATTTGACAATCACAAATCCCTCTCTCTGTTCAGAGATTTAAGCAGACAAAAGCATTGTTATCGAGGTGAAATTAGCCCTATGACTGGCACAGACCCCTGGCTGGGTGTCCAAGCATTAACTAAACTGGGGAAGAAAATGTGGTTATCTGAGGACGGTCTGGCTACTTTAATTATCCCTGCCTTTTCTTCCTAATCTAGCCTGTCTGGGAAATTTGGTTTGAGGGTCAGAAAGGGATGGATTTTAATCAGGGTTTGGGCACAATGGCTGGAAATGGGTGGTGATGACATTTCCAAGTCCATGCAGCTGGTTCTGTAGCTGTGCAGAGAGCTGTGTCTTCAACCAATGTGAAAGCTCACAACAATTACTGTGTTTAATGGCTTTCCTTTCAATTTTTCCTTCCTAGCTCGCGACATCCAGAAATGGGAATATGTTCCTCTGGGCCCATTCCTGAGCAAGAGCTTTGGCACAACCATCTCGCCTTGGGTTGTCACCATGGAAGCTCTCATGCCATTTCTGCTGCCCAACCCTGTCCAGGTTAGCAAGGGGAAGACTTGAAACTTTGAAGAGTTTACAAGCATGATCCTGCTTCCAAATACACGGAGAAACCTTGAACTCTTTGAGTCAAATGCTGATTGATGTCACTGGCATGGCCACATGGCACCCTGACTGCCATTCTGCCTACTCAAGCAGGGCAGAAAAATCATCTCCTTCAAAACATCTTGAAAATAAACTGATCAGAGAACTTCTTGGTAGTGCTTAGCATCCAAGAAGCAGTAGAGATAGAGAGAGTGGACTCATTCCAAAACACTTTGTTCAAATGTTTCCGGTTGTCTGCGTTATGTAGGTGTTTAGTTAAAATGGAAAAAGATAATGAAGGTCTCACAGAGAATTTGCCATCTTCTCTGTGCAGGCAGAGAACAAAGTTGTGCCAGCAGCATATTTGTTTTAGATTAACATCCATGCCATAGCGATGGAGAGGGATTTTGGAGCCCAAGTGCAAAAGAGGGAATCTGGATCTGTGGATATCACATCAGCTCAGAAAGGTCTTTAAAAACATGTGCATGAGAGCAAGAAAAGCAATAATCTGAACAGTAATAGTGGTAAAGTAAATGGAGCGTGCAGCACAGCCTGCATAAACAAAAAGTCACCGGGACGGCTCATGGAATTTTTCCTTTCTGCTTGTTTAGACTGACATGCCTTTTATATGTTATTAGGATCCCAAGCCACTTCCCTACCTTCAGGATGAAGAACCCTACACTTTCGACATCAATCTCTTTGTTGCCATTAAAGGTACGGCAAAGCTGAGCGAGTTATAAAGCTGAAATTGCCAATTAAGGACTGCAGGACCCACCGGGTACTTCAGACAATTTGCTCTTGGCTCTGCAGTGCTCCTTTTTGCCTCTGTCAGGGAAAGAAGGAAGCTCCTCGTGCTCCCCATTGGCCATGCAGCGATGCACCAAGGAGGGAATGCTGCCCACCCGGGGCTTGCAGATGATCAGCTCATGAGGAGGAGGGTCCCTACGGGGGCTGCCTGCAGGGCATGGAAGGAGCAGCTGTCCACAACTGTCAGATTTAAGCCCAGCACAGCCCCCAGCTAATGGCCCTGCTGAGCAGGAGGTCTAGTTGCTGCTCCTGTAGTAGAGTAGAGAATAGGAAATGGGTAGCTTGATGTTACCCTGGTGCCAGCCACACGCTTGTTTTCTGTGAAATGCTGGCCTTCATAAGGGAATGGAAAATGTTATTGCTTCTTTGCTGCAAGGGATCGCAGTGATAAAAGAAGTCATCCATCTGTAAAATGAAAAGACTCTAGCATCAGTCATCCAACACAAACGAGTTGTTTTCCCGTTTCTTATTTTTTATTTTCCTCAGGAGAAGGAATGAGCACGCCAACTACTATATGCAGATCCAATTTCAAGGTAAGACCCCGGTCTCTTGCCTCTGCTGGAAATCTTGCTGATGCCATCAGCTCCAGTTTGGTGCCTGAGCACTGAAAAAAGGAGCAGCTCCTCCTGCTGCTCGGCTTAGGATTCAGGCAAAGGCAATTGCCTCTTGCTGTGCCGAGGTGGAAGAGAGCCTCACGGTCACAGCTGGTAATTTCCACATGGACACAGCTGCAAGCCCGGGGCTGTCCTGGATGCTGCGTGGGCAGGGTGGTTGGTGGCTGTGGCAGTGTGGGCTGATGGGGGCATGGTAAGCCAGGGGGCGCGTGGACCAGCTGCAGCACGACTCAGTCAATTTTATATTCGCACGTGGTTCTGTGCATCTCTAGCAATTACCTTAATCAGTAAATCAGTAGTCAGCAAATCAACAATTAGGAAATTTTTCTGTGAACCTACTGGGCCTGACCATGGATCCTGTTATAGCAATGCTGGCCTTAAAGAGAAAGAAAAGGGGAATTGACATCTAATTGAAAGAGGAGAGATTTTAAGGGATAAAATTACAAGTTAAATCTGAATTTCGTATGTACATAACAGCTCCTTGTCATCATTTAGAAAGCAATCAGCCAGGCCACAGTAACTATTGAAACTAGAGCACGAAGTAGCTGTGGATGTTACTTTTAGGCTGCTGAAGGTTCCTCATTAAATAAGGGAATTTCTTCAGGGACAGTCTGTTCAGCATCATCCAGAGAATGCAATACCTCCTGCACAGGCATGCGAGAGGTTTGTCCTTCATTGCTTTAGCCTCCTCCTCCTCCTCCCTCCTGCAGCACATGTACTGGACCATGAAGCAGCAGCTGGCTCACCATTCGATCAACGGGTGCAACCTCAGGCCTGGCGACCTCCTGGCATCAGGAACCATCAGTGGGCCCGTGAGTGTTCAAATACCGATAGCCACGGTTACCTGGTCAGTAGTCCAAAACCGACTGAGCAGGGCTTTGGGTCAAAGTCCTATTTGGATTGAGCAGCCATGAAAATGCTTGCAGTTCCTTTCCAGGCATTTTGTGCTAATGGTTTTGCAACCCCAAAATCACACTGAGAGATGTTTTTAAATTGTTTGTTGTTGTTTTTAATCTCTCCTGTGTTCCTTTCCCTAAGAACTATTTAACTCTAGATGCAAATTAATTTCTGTGTATAAGCATCCACACAAGCCTATTTTTGCTTTATGACATGCAGCTTTTAAAATTATGATTATTTGTGAAGATAATATTAAAGGTGCATGGGCATAGCTTGTAGATTTTCTAATACTACATATATGGACCTAACTTCACAAGCTATTATTCTTCTTGTACAGACAGTTGTTGCAATATCTGAGTAAGGTATTGGCACTTGCTGAAACATCAAATATAAATGCTCTTCACACTGTCTGGAAGACAGCTTCAGGGAAGTGGTTTCCAGACAGGGTTACCTGTACTTCCATTCTGAGCACTCCTGAAGTGCTTTCTGCTTCCTCTAACTCATTGCACTGCAGATTGACATTGAAGATGTACAAACCTTTGCCAGCTTTGCTCTTCTGAAGAACAAAATGTAAATAAAACTGTGAACCACGGCTACATGAAAGCACTGGATTTGCAGGAGTGCCCTATATTTGTTTCCCTTCTTGCTGTAGCAGGCTCAAACTTCTCTTAAAGGGTTTAGGACTATTTTAAACAGAGCAGATAAAGTCTGGAAGGCACGGCTGCTTACGGTGAGCAAGACATTAAAATGTGAAGGCAAAACAATAAGACAGTGTATCAATGAATCAAATTAACAGCAGAAGCCCATTCTATATTTTTATGTATTTCTGAATCTACCTTCAGCAGCAAGTAGCTCAGCAGTGGGACAGGTGCTAAAGAGCTGTTTATTTGTTGATAACTTTTGCTGCAGGAACCTGAGAGCTTTGGCTCCATGCTGGAGCTGTCTTGGAACGGGACAAAAGAAATCCCCCTTGGCAGTGGACAGTCTCGTAAATTCCTGCAGGATGGAGACGAAATCATTTTAACAGGTAATGGCCAAGCTCGTGCTCTTACACTGTACCTAAGAGATGTTTCCAGATGTTGATGGCAGTGGCACAAGCCCCTGGCAAGGACACAGGCAGTGCTCTACGTGCCTGCCGTGCAGCCCCAGCTGTTTCCATCCCACCTACCACCAGGTAAAAGGAGGCAGATAGAAATTTCCCTGTAATAAATGCTTTCTGGGTTAGTTAATTTGTTTTGTTAAATGAGTGAATGACCTTGCTATGCCTCTGTGTGAGTGCTAATGGGATGTTGGGGTCGGTTTGCCTTTATGGGTTGAAATACCCTGGGACTAGCATTATCTGATAAATTGTTGCCACCATGGTCTGAGTTTACAAATCTTGGCAAATCTTGAAAGAAGTCATTTTGCAAATAATATTTAATTGGCGACATATGCATATCCAATTAAATGGGTTGCAAATTCAATATGTGGGAAGTAGCATGAAGCCTGCTAGAACAGCTGACCAGGTCCCCTCAGAAAAGGGATGTGCTTGAGAACTCTTTCATACTCGGCCATGGTTTTAATTTTCATTTTGAGAAACCAAGGATTTTATGCATTAAAATCTAACATGGCCGTTTGTGATCCAGATCCCACTCCTACCTCTTTTTAATCCACAGTCCAGTGCAAGACAAATCTATTTTTCCTTTCCTCTCATCTTGACAACCCCGTTATGGCTTTGAGGTGGCAAACAGTTGGCAAGAACAGTCATGTGAAACTTTTATTCAAACGCCTTGCTACGTCGCCTAATGAATTTTTAGAGAATATCTGCTGGGATTTTGTGCATCAGCAGCTCCCACTCTGAGGCCCAGCCAGTAACACGCCTGGCTCTGAAGTGACGAGAAAACATTTACAAATGTGATGTAGGACAGAGAAAATGTGAGTGACTAATGCCTATGCAGTAACTCGAAGGATGTGAAAGCGTGATGTAGTATGTGTTCACAGGTCTTTGCCTACTTAATCCAGCCCACATGGTAATAAGAATAGATGGGATTTGTCAATAGAGGCATTGCCATATGCCTGCATCTCCTAGTGCTGGTGTTTGCAAAAGCATGGGCTACTTTGTTTTCTTTCTGCACTGCAAGGCATTTACTTCACACCCCTTAGTATCTCCGTTTAAACTTTTTAACTCCCCAAGCAGTGATCCAGATGCCAACGCTAAGCCTCACAGCAGGATGCAATTGGCGAAATAAGATTGTGCCATGTGCTGCAAGCTATGATGGCCTGATCTAGTTAATGCAGGTAAAATCAAAGGTCCTTTACCTAGCTGTATTTCTACCACAGAGGTGTTTAATTGGAGAAAACCCAACGTGGTAAAGCACAAGCACATCTAAGCAAAACATGAGCCTGAAGTTATGCAGGACACATGTTGGAGCAGCGTTCATGGCAATGCTGAAATGGATGAAGTGACAAAATCCAGCAGCACGCACGTAGGTGCACACCACACAGTCCGCAGCACCTCCCCTCTGAGATACTCAGCATGAGGAAGAAGAGGGTTTGCACGCAGTAATGGCCACTGGGCCTGCCCATCTGGTCATATATAAGCTACATATATATGCTGGTTGAATGGCTGGGGTTTTGTTTGTTTGTTTGTTTTAGGGTGAAATATCAGAGTTATGTTGTGCTAAAACTTTCGGAAGAGCACTGCCCCACTGTCCTAGCTCTTTGCCAGGGCTTGGCTGGCTCTGATCACCCTCAGCCGAGGCAGGAGGTGATAGGAACTAGGAACACTGCAAACCAGCTTGGGGTAAATGACTGCCAGACACATGCTGTATTTAGCTTTTAGAAACTAGTCAAAACGCACAAAACTTTCCCACACAACTCCTTGCTGGAAAACAGCTTTTTTTTGTGCTGTAGTTATCACTCCCCATGTATCGGAGTGGTGGTTATGGGCTATTCTTGGCCAAGACTTTCAGGAATTTTGCCAAAGCAGTCTAAAAATTCTCGTTCTTTCAGAAACATTTTAAACAAAAAGCAAGGACCTTTCTGCGGAGAAAAATAAGTATGGCTGCATTCCAGTCTGCCAGCAATGGCTGTGCGAGCTTTCCCAGTGGGGCCGCAGCCCCAGTGCCTCCTGTCTGGCAGCCCCCATATGAGGTTTGAGTTTCTGTGAGGTGCTGCCAGCTTTCCATAGCAAGGTGCTGAGACAGCTGGAGACTGAGATGTGCTGGAGGGAGATGGAGACAGAGGTACCAAGGAGTCCCTGGTACCTCTGACATACTTCAGCCCTCAAACAAGCCTTTGGATATTCATGCTGCAGTGTGTAGATGTCTGATGCTGCTGTCCATTGCCCTCTAGAGGTGCAGGTCTCTCTCAAGTAGCTATGCCAGAAACCCTAAATTAGGGTACAGTTAGGTGCACGAATGTCCCTTTGGAGTTCCATGCTGACATCCTGATCTGCAATGAGCACCTTGCGGTTTGGGAGCTGCTGGCACATGGTGTCCAGCTGAGGGACAATGGGACTAGACTGTAACCCATGTTGACCTTCATGCCCAGAGCAAGAATCCTGAATGCCTTTTGGTATGATGACATTGCTGCTAACCTGGGTGAAGGCACTGCTGCCCCAGGAGGACGGTCTCACATCAAGCAGCCTGCTGTGCTGTTTCAAACCAGCTGCAGCTTGTGGTGATGGGGGCATCACGCCATTCACGAGAGCCATGTGCTGCTGGGACTGCCTGCTGGGACGGCTTGGGATGTGCTCCTATTTAGTGATGTATGGCAGATCCAGCACCTTAGGGCACCCCTGAGGCAGGGCTGCTGCTATTGCATCCTCTCCCCAGGCAGCACCACTAGCTTTTGCCAAGTGCCCAGCCCATAACTCCTTGTCTCCCATTTCAACTTTGTGTTTTTGCTCACTTTCATCTCTTCTCCCCTCGTGGGAACCATTTCAGCGCCCTACCACACAAAATGAGAGAAATACTCTGTTCCAAAAAGTACATCTCGGGGAGGGAGCCCTGTTAGCGGTGGCTCTCTGAGGGCGTGCAGCAGCCGGCTGCACAAACCTCGCCGCAGCTCCTTGGCACGCTGCTCCGGCCGACACTGCCGGCAGCACAGAGCTGGCTTTGTGAAATGTGCCGCTCCTTGGCGCTGCTCTAAATCGCAGTTGACAGCAGGGATAACTAAACTGGACTGAAATAATAAGCCAGTGCTCAAAGGAAAGCTGGCAATGGAGCCTGATGAGAAAAATGGAAAGTGAGCTGAGCCTCAAAGCAAGCATCTTACTCCGGTAATGTTGAGGATTGAGGATGGCCCAGCAGATACTGGGAGGATGTCTGCAGGCCGGCTGTTATACAGGTACTTACAGACACTGCTGTCCTCGGGAAAACTTCATCTCTGCCTGGCCGTGACAGCAGCGCTGGTGGGCTGGTGCTGGCAGGGTCTGTCCTGCTGCAGCCTGAGCCCACCCCATCCTCCTCTTCCTCCCCTGACTCCCCTGCGGGTGGGGATCGAGGGTTGAGCTCTGTTGTTTTCACATCCCCCCCAGCTTCTCAAAGGCAGCTGGCTTTTATCACAGGCGGCGAAGATGATGTGTTCCATTATTTTAGGAAACCCATCTCTAACTATGAAATCAGCACAGCATATGCCACTTGTGTCCTTCCTTTGATCAGCCGTTGCTAGCGGAGAGCTGCAGTAGGTCTCCTCGGCTGCTTCTTCCCAAAATAGTCTTCCCAGATGGGCCGGGAGCCCCTTGCTGTGTCCGCTCCCCTCCTTCCCCTGCAGCTGTGCTGTGGATGCTGGGTTGGCCCGTGGCAGCAAGGGCTGCAGTGGCACCTGTGTCACCGTGTCACCTCTCCCATAGGTCTGCGCCCTCCTGCAGAGGGACATGTCATCACAGACCGGTAGCTTCAGCAGCAGCCAGCTCACTTGTGGCGTCTGTCTGCACAACAGAGGATAATCGGATATTTTGTGTTAGTTGCTGAGTTTCTCGTGGAACTATGCTGCTTTATTTAGGTCCTGTCATTTGGGGGCTTTTAATGACTGTCCCTCTGGTTCTAAGCACCCTGATGTCCCATGAGTAGTCCCAATGCTGCAGAGAGAGAACCCAGGTTTATTTTAGTATTTTCAAGGCTGAGCCAGCCACAAATCAGCTTAGATTGATGATGCTGCAGGTTGGGTTTGAAAACAAGAATATTGCACATCTTGTTTGTTCTTTGATCATATTCACTGAACTTGTATATTGCTGTGTTTCACTTTTTTTTTTTTTTTTTTTTAACAGTCCTGGCCTATTTGAACTTTTTTCCACCATTGCATTTCTGAAAGTTTTTATTTATCAGTCAAACTTTAAGAATGCTGTACTCTTAACCTCAAATATCCACCTGAGGATACTTCTACTCATTTTTGGCCTCTTTGTATCTTTATATACTTTAATTTTTGGTAAAACCCTCCTGTCCTCACACCACAACCTGTCCCTTCTTTTCTGGCACCAGGTTACTGCCAGGGCAGCGGCTACCGCGTGGGGTTCGGCCAGTGCTCAGGAAAAATCCTTCCAGCCGTGTCAGGTCCGTGATGACTGCTGTAAGGTGGTGTCCGAGGAGGAAGAGAAGAAGGAGGAGAAGGAGAGAAGGAGGACCCCCCCCCAATAGACATGCGACTTTACTCAGATTTATTATTTTTATATGAGCAATTGGAATCTTACTGTTTTTAATTATCAATAAATATCTTCAAGATGAATGTGGCTCTGTGGTGTGGTAAGAAAAAGTTTTCAATGCTAGCTTAATGTTCTTGGAATGAGAATAGGGTGATTTAAAGAGAAAGTGAGATTTTTATCTCTTCTGTATTAATATTTTTATCGCAGCTATAAAAAGGTCTTCAAATAAACTTAAATATTCAGAGCACTGGGTTGATGATACCAGCAGAGATCGAATGCTGACTTCTGGTTCCTCCAGTGTTCATCTTCTGATGAAGGTGAGTTTCAGATGGATGCTAAAAACTTATGAACCTTTCCGAATAGAAGAGCTACAGGAACATGCCCTCAACTAACACATAACAAAGCAACTGGCAAATGTGATCATTGATGCAACTGAAAGCACAGGAAAGCGAAACAAGGCACTAAACAACCTTTTAAACAGAGTGAAAATAAATCACGCTGTACCGAAAGCTGTGCACCAGCTTCCCTGACGTTAGGGAGGAAGGCAGTGTTACCGTGGTGGCTGGCATGGTCCCCAGGCCCCCAGCGGTGGCTGTCCCACCTTGTCACCCTGCAGGGGCCATGACACGGAGGAGGCTGCCCCCCTCCTTTGTGCCACCCAGTGCCATGGCAGCTCCTTGCAGCGGGCAGCAAACAAAGCCACACGACGCTTTTCTCAAGTGTAAAGGGCATCTGCTACGTCCTGCTGGCCTACAAATCAATTTAACTCTGTGGCCAAGTGCCAGATCACATCAATTAGAGGGTATTACTGACTGAAGGAGCTCGGGAGACCAGATAATGAACTCTGGTACGGTGCAAGAGAAACTCGCTAAATATTTGCTTGTTCCTCAAAGTGAAGGGGCTGATGAGGCTGCTGGCTTCATGCAGGGACAATAGGATGAGCTGTTTTCCATGGCTGCCCGATTGCTCCTATTGAGGCCTGCGGGTAATTTTGGGCAATGTGCCCCCACAGCATCGCCACCTACAGCTGCAGCTGCATCCCAAGAGCCAGGAGCTCCTCGTGCTGGGGTTGGTGGGCAGCAGGAGGGTTGGCTAGATGGAGCTTTTGAGTTCAAAAGTCTTGTTTGTGGAGCTCCCTGTAGGAGAGGGTCTGGGCCCATCCACTTCAAAGCCTAGGCAATATGGCATCAGGCCATGCTGATATTTAATGTCATCCAGGGGGAGCATCCAGTACTCATCAGGAATGTGACCCCCTTGGCCAGGCAGGAGAGAAAAGTGAATTTGGAATGAAGATTAATGAAAAAATGTGACAGAGTGGATAAATCACTGCAACGGGGTGTATTTGCTGAAATGGGCTCTCTTCCAGGCAGCCTCAGTGTGCAATAATAATAGTCCCTTCCAAGCATGATACTGGGAGGATCATCCCTAAATCAATTTAAAATTTTAGCCAAAGACATTCCACTGTTACCAGAAGGGATGGCCTGGCCAGGAAAACAGTGGCTCTTTGTTTATCAAGAAAAAGTAATTTTTTTCTTCCGGCTCTTGTGGATACTCTGAATTGGACTACTAGCCAGATATTTAATTTATCGTACTGTGACTTGGTTGTCAATTGATAGGATGCTTTGTGCTCTCTTTTGACCCCAAAGGACAACCACAAATTGATACCTTCCCTCGGATTTAGAAATAACTCATGCTGTCCTTGATGCAAAGCTGTGGCTGCCCCACATTGTGGCTTTGTCACAATGCCACAGTCCCACAGAAGCTAAAAAAGGAGAGAAATGGTTTCTATGCCCAAGGTGACACGTTTCACCCCCAGGAGGAAGACGCGGGCTTGGTTTGGGTGTGCACTGTGGGGACAGGGAGCAGGCCCAGCAGGCCCAGGCTGCCCACAGCACTGACCCCACCCCTGCCAGGGCAGACTGCCTGACGTGAGGCTGTATCTGCACTGCAACGTCCCGAAAATCACATTATTTTCACTTGCTAAGGAACCAGCAGTGCTATGGGCACCACAGTACCACAAAGAAAGCTCTGGAAAACACCCAGGTGCTCCGGGCACCTCCTGAGGGCTCGACTTCACCTGGGGCAGCTGTGTCTACTTTGTGGGCTCGGCCTTTAAAAGATGAAGGTGCTAAAAGCCTCCCTTCTTTGGGGGAAGGCATCTGCAGGGGTGGAAGGAAGCTAAGGCCTTGATATGAGGCCTTTGGAGCAGGAGGGTGCTCAGGGGCTTTTAGTGAAGCATACAGACCTCGTACTGAGAGGAGTTTATTTTTTAAAGGGACATTTGAAATGGCTTCCCCGTCTCTACAGAGAGCTTCCTCTATGCTTCTGGAAGCTTTTGCTGCAATTAGATTTGAGCGTGGCTCTCTTTGCTTCCAGAGTTGATTACTTTTAATTCAATATAAGTCTGCTTTCATTAGGTTTCTTGTATACTGGCTTCCAACAACAACGAAAGGAAAAAAGTCAAACCTAGAGCTCCTGCTCCTCTGCTGTGTCATAGCACCAAGTTTCCTACCTGGATGTAGGGGAAGAAATTCCTCCTTCTGTCTTCAGAGGCCTGGAGGAAAAGTAGAACCCATCCAGGCGTCCTCATTTGGAGCTGTGCAATACTGCATGGGAAGGGAGCTGCTGCTTCCCTGGGCAGAGGAGAGGGAAAAGCACGGCTGATGGAAACCTCAGCTTCAACACTTGCCTGGAGCTCCCTCCATGCCGGTGAGTGTTTCGTGGCAATTCCCCGCTGCCATCCTGGGGACGAGTAGTGGGGAGACCTTGGGTGGAAGGGCGTGGGTGTGCCTCGGCATCATGCTGCTTTATAATGACATAGTGAATCATATTCCTGTACCTTAATCCGTCTGGTTTTATTGTGCTGTTTAAAAAAAAACACTAAGGGCAGCTTCTGGTTGATACCGTTTAAGATGCATCTTTTTCTAGATCAAAGTGTCAGCTGGTTTTGGTGTGTAACGAAAGAGTTGGGTATAATTTATGATAGCACTGTGGTATAATTGAGTGCCAAAAGAAAAGAGCAGAATAAAACCCTAAAGCATAGTTCTGAATTTAAACAAAACAATGGATTTTCAGTGTGAAATACTGGCCTTTTTCACCAAAAATATTTTTCTGCAGAGGTTCTAATTAGAAATTGATGCAATATGATGAGAAAAACCATTGGTGTTGATGAAAGCAGTCAGGTGCAATACTCTTAATTCCTTTATTAACCAGGCAGTAATTATTCAAAGTATAATGCTTTTTCAGTGGCTGTTCAGGGTCAAGGTAGTGACTTTGCTAAAATGGGCACTGCTGATAATGATATTCACATAGGTTTTGGCCTTAAGCAGGAATATGGGAGGCCATTTTTCAGGCTTGATTGCAGCTTCTGTCCAGGATGCTCACATGGTCACTGCTTAGTGAGAGAAAGGGAGAGTGTTTCTGGAACCTTAAAATTGATTTAAAGCTTTGGAAGTCTTTGGAAGTACGCAAAGAACATGCTGAAGCACTGGCCCCATCTTGCCCCTTACAAACCCATTATGATAGCATGGCTGCGCTTGAAAAATCCATTTAGTTTTAAATATAAAATATGTTTTGTTAAAGTTCTCTTTCCTTATGGATTCAGCATGCTTAATGCAATTTTAATGTATTTTGACTGATTTCTGATTTTCCTCTGAGATGCCTGGCCAAGTCCCAGTCATAAACACAGAGCTTTGCAACTAACATTTCCTAATACTTCTGTGTGCTGACTGAGTTGAACCCTGAGAATAAATGCGTCTAGGAGTTTTAAGCTGTGCATTGTTTTAAAAATGTATGTGTAATCACTGTTTTTCTCCTGGTTAGCAAAAAAGAATGCTGGCCAGAGGGTATTAACTACTCTTAAAGAAAATATATTTAAGTGCAAATGCAAAGTAATGTAGATTGAAATCAAGAATTCCCATGGCTGCATAAAGACATGGTTAAAATTCAGGATTTAATATCCTTTATTTAAATCAAATCACCCGAGATGTAAAACCACAGGACAGCTAAAACAAGTGGTTTGAAGGCTGGCAAATCTGGGCTGACAGGGTCAGAGACAGCGATGGGAGGCAGAGGAAAAGAGGAATTTAAATTGCCCGGCCTGCATTAGGCAGCACTTTCACAGCATAAGCAGCTCAGCTGAAGCTGTTGCGATGGTGCTGAATGCACTGAATATGGCCCGAATGTGCTAACGGGGATTGTGCGCAGATAATGCGAGGGGCCAGCATCAGTCTGGCTCTGGGGAAGTTGAATTTGTGTCTGTCTGGGAAAGGCACTGCCTTCATCTTTCGTGTGCTCCCTCTCTCTTCTGGGGCACCAGTGATGGCTGATAAAGTGAGGCTGGTCAATAGCCAGGGTCTCTGTGCTCACCTCCTCCTCAGGTGTGCTGTGGAGACTGCTGGAGTCTGAGCACAGTGTTTTCTCCCTCCAAATCCTGTGTTGGTCTGGTTTCTGAGCTCCAGCTGCGTGGGCTGAAGTTACCTGCTGAGACCTGCAAGGGCCCAGCGAGCTGGGGACACCTTTGGATGCTGCAGCAGTGTTTGTGTGGTTCTTGGCTGGCATCGGTCCCTGTTTCTTTCAAAAAAAAAAAAAAAGCTTTATGCTTGCTGTTTCCTGGAGCGTCTGCCCAAATTGAGCCACTGCTGGCTTCAGTTCAGGTCTGACCTCTTACTAGCCCTAGTAGCTGCTCTGAAAGCAGCATGGAGGCTGCAGTCTGTTTCTGACTAGGACATGGTTAATGATTTATCAGTGGGTTTTTGCTTCTGTGGCAAGCTGGGTTGCAGGCATGAAGGTCCCTCTGCCAGAGGACTTGCTGCAGGGGTGAGCAGATATACGAAGTGCCCAGCTCTGAGGCAGCTGAGTCCTTTCACAAGGTGGGAGAAACAGCAATTTCCCTCTCCATCTTTCTCAAGAGGAGTTCCCTGGGTGCCTTTCACTCAGCATGTCCCTTGTTCTGTGCCTTCTTCAAAGAGACCCCACAGATGCTCCATGCTCTCTGTTCATGAGATCCTGGCAACTAGCAGCAGACCACAACCGACACAGTCTTCCAATGTAGAAGCTGTTTATTGTATTAGGTAAATACATTTGCAGTAAATTTGCATTATTTCCTCTGAGTGCAATTGCTGGTAGTATGGCATAATGATTAAAAATAACAAAACTAGCAGAGGCACTTGTTACATGCAGCCAAAATTACTGCCAAGCCCACTGATGCAGCCCCTGCTAACACAAAACTTCCTCTGGCCAGGAACGTAGCTTTGCCAACCAGGCTCACAGGCTCAGCTTTGGTAGGAGCTGGAGTAACAAACGTGTCTTGGGTGGGCAGGTCCCAACTCAAAGGCAAGCAGGATGAAACTTCTGCTTTTGCCATGATTTTTAGTATTGCTTTAAGTTAGAGTGGTGAGGTTGTGTGTTTGTAATCATTGGTGGAAGGCAGAAATCAGAATAGGGTTACATTATCTTTATAAAAACAATCCTGTTGATGTTTAGATAGTCGTGAACAGGCTGGATGCAGAGGAGGCCATTTTGTAAACAGATGGACTTGATAGGTGTATATATAAGATAAGTGCCTTTTCAGAAAATTGAGCTACACAGGGGGATCCTTCCTCTAAAATATTCTGGAAAAAAAATCTTAAAGTGGTTTGCATTAGCTGGAAATAGAAATAATGGCAAATACTTTTGTGAAGTTAACTTATTAATTTGCCTCTCCAGCATTTGTCACTGTTTGTTCTCATACAGGCTTCGTTCCTACGAGGGCTGTGCGTTACTGCCCCCGCCCAGCCGAGGACACAGCGTGTGGCTGACCCTTGTCCCTGGGTAGTCAGGCAGCCTGCTCAGGGGCTTCAACCTAAGTGTGTGCCCAAGTCCTTAGCTGAACAGGGGCTTATTGGTGATGCACAGCAAAGCCAAAGCATGCAGGTACTCCTTGAGAGTGTTGGTGTCAGGAGTGGTGACAAGCACTGTTGTTGCTCTGTCAGCTGCAAATGTAGCCAGGTAACTTGAAAACAGAAAGTGTCTCTAGCCTGGAAATAGATTAATTTTATTTTTTTTGTTTATTCTGTACCCCTGCTAGCATCAAAGTGGGATACAAGACCTGGTGACAAAAATGGATTCTAAACTTTAGCCCAGAGGACAGAAACAATCTCCTTTGAGCTAGGGCATCAGTTCCTATCCTATAGATAGGCACACTCGTGAATAAGAGGTGACCATATTTTCTCAAATTATGGTGAACATCAGCATTCACACTTGTGAAAATGTTCAATTACTGGTGGTTAATTGGCTAGCAGAAACTGAGGCTAAATAACAGCCTGATGCAACCTGCAGTGGGTAATTGAAGCAGTGGAGGTCTCTTGTTGGAGAATAGCAGGATAAGAGCTGATCCTCAAATCTCCTGCCTCCTGAATGGGATCTCCTAGAACAGAGATGACCAAAACTTGTGCGACTGAGCCTAGCGTAGAAGGCGCATGCAAAATTTTCCATGTACCTCACCACCTGCTATTCTGTAATAATTGCTGAGCACCTTTCCTCCAGTTTCCTCAGAAATCAGTGGAATAGGCAATAAAGCCAGGTGCCATTGGCATGACCAGGGATATTCCAATCTCAGGGAGAGTGAATGGAGGGCTGGACAAGTTCTATGCCTGGGGAGAACTTTACTTGCTGTATACTGAGATTAGACCTTCTCCCCCTTTAGTTTCACAAGGAAGACCTGTAAATCAATACCTTATTTTCATGTCCCTATCTAAGGCTGTCCAAGTGCTTTTTATGGTGGTATGATACAGACAAAAATGAGACAAGTTACTGTTATTGTACCGATTTTACAAGTGCATAGACTGAGGCACAGAGAAACTTGACTTGTGTGATGGCCAAACAAATCTGTCAGAGCTGAGAGCAGTAACCTACAAAGTTTACATCCTAATCCTTTGCTCCAACCTTTGTTTCTACCTTTCTCAACCACTGTACCTTGTCTTATGGCAAGAATCTAGAAGTCATTTAGGACGGTAAAGAAGTGAAATGCCCTTCTTACAAATTTGTGCTTTCAGGTCTTGTCTACTCATGACACGTCTGGTTGCTGTACCTACTCCTTATTGCTTCAGCAACTCTTTACAATCTATTAGGCCCAATGTGTACTCAGTAAAGGTGGCTGTGGGCAAACCTTAGAACTTGAGGAATATTGGACACAGGAATCCCTCAAACACCACTCTTCAAAAGGTAAATAACAGATTTCCAAAGCTCCCTTGTTTGTTTATGCCTTCTTTCATAATGGCTTTCTTAATGAAGTGAGAGAGTGAAATGTACAGATAATCATCCTACAAATTTGTGGAAAAATTCTTATAAAGGTGCTGAGCTTGTTCGAGGTAGAATGCATATTATTGGATGCTACTGTATCGGTTATGCTAAAGAATCTGACAAAGCTAGGAGCCATGTCTTTGCTTATTGTCTTTAATCTCTTTGTGTGTGATCCCACTGAATTGTGCCTGAAAGGAAAGGTCAATGAAGTTTCATGTGGAATCGCTTTTTGAAAATCGTGGCAAGCTCAATGTAGTTGAAGCCAGTGGTGTCCAAGTTCTGCTCCATGAATTTCTGGTGTCTATCAAGCAAGTGGTCTGGTACATCTGGGTAATCCACAGACCTGTGGCAGATGACAAAATATCTAGTGTTTTCCAGGAGTAGGATAGAGCAAGGTGAGGCTGCAGAGTCAGCCATACTCCATGACCACTTAGGAACTGTAGTTTGAGTACTTCTGTACTCTGACCACTGGAAATATGACTGCAGTGTGGTAGGGAGCATATGTGCGCAACCACATTATCTGAGAATAAATCTGCTCATAGCACCCTCCTTAGCCATGGCGTTTTAGTGCTTCTACTCAATGATGCTCTGGGATACAAAACCTGTCCCTTTTTCGAAACACGAATATAATGACTCAGGAAGTTATTTGAAGCAAACATTCAGGGAAGATAAAATATTCTTGTTGCTTTTCTGTTTTCTGAACAAAGCCCTGAATTTGTGGGAGATATTGAGAGGGCAAACTGTGCTACAGCTACAGGAAAAGTCTGGAGAGTCTTGTGCTACTTGAGTTACAATGATCACTGTTTTCATTAAAATGCATGTTGCTGCATAGTATTAACTGTGCTGCCAGAATGGCTTGCCAATATCCTGATCTGTTGAGCAAGAATCATCTGATCTACATGCTCTTAAAGATATTGCAGTTGCCCTGCATGTCTGAAAATGGCTATTTGTGTTCGCCTTCCAGGTGGGGAAAGGCCTCCTAGATTGCAGCATTTTATGGCTCTGTCTAGTGAAGTCCTTTCAGTCATCGAGATGCTGCTCCTCCCACGTAGACGTAGGGATGGCGCTGTAAGGGTCCATGATGACTTTTGCACAGCGAATGATCATCACAATCAAGAAAAGGCAGAGGAAGACGAAACATGCTAGTGTCAGTCCCTTGTCCACATCAACGTACACAGGTTCTGGGGTTGGTCCCTCCATTGCTTTTGCCGCTCCTCATCTGGGTTTGTATTTACTGCTAACATCATCGACCACCTGCAAAACAAACAGTGTTAGACACTGGTGACTGCTGCCCTGAGCGTGGGGTACAACAGGAAACAATATCTGGAATATCTGTTTATTCTGGGAGGGAAATAAACCTGCTGGAGATGTCATGGCTTGGGTAACAGAGCTGTGAGCAGGAGAACACTAATCTCCATCTTCATTTAGCCCATGAATGTTTCTTGCTAAGATGCTAGACAATAGAAACAGATCTTAACAAAAGAAAAGAGAGACAGTGGTGAATGAACACTATCCCCTTGAAATACCATCTCTTAAGAGGTCCAGACACTGTTCTTGTCTCAGTTATTTCCCAGTCATAAAAATATTTCCTCTCCTCTGTTAATGTGGAAGACCAGACAAATGGCAGAACAGACTGTTTCTATCCCAATTTTTCCCTCTGTCCAAACACTTCCTGTCTCTCACTGGCACAAGGCAAAGTGAAAATTATGCGTACTTATTTTCCATAATGTTTAATCTCTGCTACTTGTAGGTTCTTTAGGCAATCCATTATTTTTAGGAGCAATATCCTTTTAAGTGCGTGTTTTATCACCCAGAGAGCTATGGGTGATTATGTGATTCCTACGTGGGTTATTTTATTTAATGCAGATGTGTGCATTGCTGAAGGTCTCTTCTGACCTCATCTGAATCCATAAGCAGAATCGATTCAGCGGAGGCACCCTTCTGCAGGTATGCTGCTGGGTAGTGTGCGAGCTGGTACCCCAGACTGCTTCAGTATGATGATGGTGCGGGAGAGGAACTGAGCTGACTCACAGAATGCGTCATTGCCCAGGGATGGGGAAACTCTTCCTGACATCCACCCCTGGTCAAGGTGGGAGGTAGAATTGTTGAGGGTTTCTACTGTAGAAAGGTAAGAACATGGAATGCCTCTTTAAAATAAACCACTGTGTCTGTTGCATCAAAGCAAATAACCAGTCTGCAAACTGATCCCTGTTTAATTTAGAGAAGAGAGATGGGGAGAGAAGATATTAAACCACTGGGGGAATTGGGTGGAACTTGGGTATCAGATGGTGTAGTTGCTCTCTATAACTGCATTAATGCAGTGAGGAAAACCCAGGCACACGCTTTGTCTACACAGCCAAATTTGCCCAGCTCCATTTCCAGGGATCTGATGCTGCTGGCAGGGCTATTTCAGTAGCAACTCACATCTGGCTGCAGCGCTGTGTTCTTGTAGCATCTTGCTGTGCCAGCTGTGGGTGTCCCAGCAGCTACCGAACTCTTATGCCCTGAGAATTTTTCCCAGGGTGAACTGAGGACCTTTTGTTTAAAATAAATAAAATAAAAAAATAAAAATCGCAGCACTTCCTCTCATAATTCACTTCCTTTCAAGTTGTTTTCCAGTCTCGCCAACTCCCAGCTCCTACAATGTATAATTCAGCCGGGCTCTCTAGTCTATTTTAAGCACAAGGATGGCCGATTTCTATTTCCTGAAAGCACAGAAATTACTGCAACAGCCAGTCCTGCAGCAGGCAGTTGAAAGAGATGCTGATGAGACAAAAGTGCATGAAACCAAGCAGACATTTTGTGCATTTACCAGTCTGATGATTAGGACAGACCAACAAGTTTAGGCTTACAAAGAAGTTTGAGGAGGGGGGTAAGATTTGTGATGCTCACCTGGCCTGACTAGAGGTCTTTAATAGAGAGGACTCTCTTACCAGTGTTGCTAGAAGGAGTTGCTCTGGGAGAAGATCCTGCTGCTGTTCCAGAAGACCCTGGAACCCAAAGTAGTATGGGTTGAAATCTATTGCAGGAGTCACCACTGTTGGATGTTCACAGTTACTGTGATTCTGGGCTGTGTCTGAGGAAGAGTGGATTCAAGGAATGGATAAAAGTTTGACAGACTTTCATTGAGGCTTTGGGACTTGGAGGGATTTTGGTCACTCTCTGGTTAGGAGACTTCATAGTTTCCAATGGAGTCTCCAGTGCTGAGAAAATAGCACCAGATTTGATGATGGAAAAAACAATTCTGCAGAGGCTTTTAGACCTATTTTGCTAGCCGAGAGACCTTACATTATAACTTAAAGCTTATTTTGCTGAGCAAGAGTAAAGACTTTGTCAGCAAGGCTGAGTATTAAGTGTGGATGCTTTTTCTTGTGGAGCAGAAGAAAAAAATTTACTGTCAAAACTACTAATGTAGCCTTGTCCTTTTTAGTACTCTTGTAAAGGTCCCAGAGGCATGGATTTGATTCTTCCCTCCTGACTTTCTGGCTGTTGTACCACATGCTATTATTTCATACTAAGTTAACTTCTGCAGAATATCAGAACTACCTGGAAATTTCCATCAGTAATAATCTTTGAAAAGTTGCATTTTCAATTAAATGTACTTTTTAAAAAATTTACTCAGTGTTCTGAGATTTCATTGGGAGAACCAAACCCCAAACCCTTGAATATCTTTTCAAATGGCATCACAAATCTCATGAGAGATGTGGTTAAAGTGCTCCTTTACCCATAGGACTGTCTGGATGTTTCCTATGAAACACCTGAGCTATCATGCAGGAAATGTAGGAAAGGACATGCCAGGCAGAAAGCTTTACCTAGAGATCAGAGTGAAAGCATGTGGCATCTGATCTATAGCTCACACAGGAAATTAGTGACAACTTGAGTCTGATTTTTTTTTCAGGCTTAAGTTGATATGTTTTGCCAAAATGTCAGCGTTTTCAGTGGGGATATACGGATTTTTTCCCGGAAAGCTGTAGTCTTGAGGTTAAACAAATTGTACGTCTTCCTTCTGCTCTCCCCGTAAACGTAAGGCTTCTACGATGTGGCTATTATTCTGCATCAAGTCAATAGAGATGGAAAACATATTTCTTGGGCCTGGCCAGAAGGGCCTGGCTTTGGGTCGATCTCCTCACTCACAGCTTGGCTGCTCACCCGGATCTGTCCGTGCAGCAGCTCTGTGGGAGGGGAAGGCTTCCCCTGCAGACCCAGCCTGTCAGAGCAGTGCCAGCGTAACGCCCGTGCTCGAGTTGCGTGGCGGATCAGTTGTCAGAAGGCATTTGGTGGTGTTCTGCACTGTTAGTTCCTGCAATCCCATTTCAGCATGCTTGGCAGTGTAGGGACAGCCATTAGCACTGAGCGGGTCTAGGTCCTGGCATGGGGTTGTGTCTGGGGCAGTTTGCTGTTTCCAGATTCATTTAGTGCTGCTGGAACATACCACTGCTCTAGATCAGGCCTCTGGGTCTCAGACCAGCAAGAGAGGAACACTTGCAAAGGAGTTATTTGCTCAGATGTCTTCACATCTTCACCAGGACAAGTTATGTTGAAGCACAGTCAGGCCCTGCCTGCACATCCCACTAGCGCTCTCAGCCACGGGGGATGTGCTGGGTGCATTAGCAGGCCAGTTTTGCACATCCCAGTCTGGCTCGTGAAATCCATCAGGCCAGCATAGTGCTACTGAAACTAGTTCTCGCTCCTGCTGCAGACTGGTAGGCTGGATGCTTTGCTCTTATTTACCAGCACTGGTGATGCTGACAGCATATGTGTGGGGAGAAAAAAAGATTAGCAGAAACAATTATAAATGTTCACACTTGACTGATCGAGATTTCTCTGAATAGCTGAATTTTAGAAAATGACTTTTTCCAGGTTGTGAGTACGTAGTAGAATAATATTTTTAATTTCTTCATATCTGTTGAAAACAATTTGGCTTAATAAAAGCCATCAGATGAAGAACGCTCCCGGACTCAAATTTATCAAGCAGTTTAGCAGTGATGCAAGTGTCTGCTCTTCTGTAAATCCCAAGGTGTTTCGATATAATCTCTGAGAATAGATGGGCATCACAGGTAACCTCTTGGAAATGTTCATAGGGCTGTCTGTTTTCTTGCATCTAGATGAGACCACCTGCAAACTCTGGTGGCCAGAACCCAGCCCAAAGCCTTTGTTTGCAGTGACTCGTTTAAGAAATTTTTGTCTCTGCAGCTGCAGCACCCCAGGGATGGAGCTGTGCCAGCTTGTTGCAGTGGTCAGTGTAATTCAGTACCAAAAGTGCCTGTGTGCATCTGGCTCCATGTGGATTGCCTGGCCAGGGCCAGGCACCTTTGTATCTCTTCAGAGGGGTTGGCATCATCTGGTTTGGAGGCTCTCGTCCCCCCTGCTTCTTGTCTGAGCACTGTTGCAGTCAGGAAATCCTGTGGTCCATGAGTTGTGTGGAATAATGGGCAGGGACCATGGCCTGGGGATGAAGAACTCGTAACTCAATGGAGAATCTGTTCCAAATATTTGGTCTTCACCTTTGTTTCCTAGCACTTTTTGCATGGAATGCCACAGATGAGAGGATATATTCATTTTCTTTAACATTGGCATGCTCTTTCCTATGTCAGCTGTGTTGCAGCTTCTATATAATGCTTGTGCTGATTGGTGTGGCTGAATTTCATGTTCATTCATACCAAGGTAAAGTGCTTTAAAAGATGTTTTCTTTTCCCCAGACCTGAAAATCTTGGCACTGTCACTTTAAACACAAGCTGATAATGTACCATGTAGTGCAGAGCGCTTGTCTAAACCATACCAGTTCTTATACTGGTTAATTATATTTCCACTCATCTCAACCCATAGAATAAATTTCAAAACGCTTCTTTAATATTCTCTGCTCTTTTCCCAAATCAATAAATGTGCAGAGGGAAGGGAAACTATGCAATTTCATACATGCAAGCAGATTCTTACCTTCCAGACCTGGGTAGAAAGCCTGTCACATCCCGGCATGACAGCATTGTGGAGTTAAAATCCTTTCTGTAGTCATATTTTAAAAGTTTTGTTAGTCAATGTGGTTTCAGCTGCATTCAGGCTCCACTCAGGTTCACATCCATCCAGACCTGGAAGCAGTTCTTGTCACCGGTGTGTTCTGGAAAAAAAAAAATCACAATTGCACATCATGCAGGATGTGGGCGTTAGAGTCATTAAGCAGTAGGGACTCACTTCAGTGACAGCCTGAGGCAATCATACAGTCAGATGCGAGATGGGAATTTCTGGCAAAAATCATTGAACATTTATGATGTATAGAGAGCAATGTTTGAGCCCAAAGTTATGTTGTTACTTAAGCAAAACCCATGCTTTTAAACCATAGTGAAAGACGAACCAGGTCTGAATTGATGCTGCTCAAGAGTCTGCCTCTTTAGTTGTTTTTCTTTAAAAACGGCCAGAATTGAAGTGAAACATTTCAACAACCTAAAATAATATGGTTGATCTGAGCTGATATAGCAACACTTTAAAAACGGTTAATTTGATTTTTCAGTCTGATTGGGGATGGTATTTTTTACACACAATAATTTCAACCAAATAAACTTAAAAGTTGTTGGGTGACAAATGTGTTTCCCCACTCAGTTTTGCTAACTGAAGTTTCTGGTACTATTTGGAGCAGACAGTTGTAGGACAAGACATCTGTCAAAGCTGGAAGAGAGGAGGTAGTGGTAATTAAAACTGAAGCAGTAACAGCTTGCCTGATTGTAAGCATCCTGAAAACAGAGATGGTGAGACTCAGATGCTGGTATGGAAAGGATGTAAGAGTTAAGATGTGAAGGCTGGAGAGAAGAATGAGCCAAAGACGACCCCAAATCCCAGGTGAAGGAAGCTGAAATGCTGTTTCAGGGATGTATTTTGTGTGTGTCAGATGAATTTGCTTTCAGTTTGAAGTTCAAATCTATAAAAGAGGAGTCTGGACACTTAATCATACTCTAATGTTCTTAACAATCTAGTTTCGATTAAAAACTCACTGTCTCTGAGCACAAAGTGAAATGCTGTAGATTGATATAGACAGATGAGCTTCTTTCTATATCCAGAGAGCAATAAGATAACCACTACCTTCATTTAAAAATTAATTGTTCTTTTATACTTACAGTTCTTTCAGCAGAAAATCAATACTTTATTTCAGTAACTCCGGCTTCTATGAGCATGACTTCTACGTACCTGTAGCACACAGGCAGGTTTAATCTACTTTTTAACCCACTATTTGTTGGGTTTAAAACATTTGCTTTATTTTTTTTGTTGTTTTAAGTACTGGCTTCAAATCTTTTCACTCAGCTTAGTTTATGCAAGCTCATTCAATCTAGCCCCCTCGGTTACGGTCAGGCAATAAATAATCTTCCCTCAATAAACTTGCTTTTAGCCAGTCATAAATTACTCGGTGTCAGTACACCCTCTGAAGACTAAAGACATCATTTACCAGTGCCCAAAAAGTTGAAAACAAGTAAACACATAAATCAATCTGAAGAAAGTGTTAAAAATTGCTGTTGCACAAATGTTTCCTTCTGGCATAACCCCGTGGTAAGTGTAACATTAATCTTCATTGAGAAGAAGATGCAACATACACTTAAAATAACTGTGGGCTGCTTATAATTTCAGAGCATCCTAAATCAAATAATCATTTCTCACTCGAGGAGCATGTGGTATTACTTGTTAGCCGAAGAAGAGAAATACTTGGGAGCGTGTTGCTTCTTAGGGCTATTGAGCTAAACAATGGACAGTTGGCCTCTGGAGAGAGAAGCTCAAGTCTTTCAAAGTTCAATTGGTGTGGATAATCCTTGATTAAACTTTGCTGAAGTGAGATCCTGAGAACATCTAGGAAGCTTTATAAGACTGGAACTCTTAGTTTGGGGTAAGAGTAGGGCAGAATCAAGGGTGCACCTCAGGGATTGTTGGCTACCGAGCACACTGGTAGGAAGAGCTAGGACTTGAGCAACGTACACTAACTAAACTAAGGCAGGTAAGCCAGGGCTGATATTATAAAGTTTTTTTTCTATTAGCTGTTATACAATTCATGAGGGAGCACAGGGTCCCCATTTCAGAGGGTTTTTTTTAACATTTAACATCTCACTAGTACTGTCTTCAGCTGGCCAGGCTCTGAGCAATGTGTGAGCCAATAGCCCAGCTATTTTCCAAAAGGAAAGCAGAAAGTCCTGTGCACAGGACCCCTTCTTTGGTTCCCCATTTGTGTTTCTGCTGTGGGTGTGGGAGAGCTGCTTTGATTTTGTAACATGGTTCGCCCCATCCTTGTTCCTGAAGTACTCAGTTCCACCCAGGAGGGCTGTTGGGAGCATTCATCAGCCATTGGAAATCCTTTAGTAGATGATCAAATCCTTTAGTAGATGATCTGAAGCAATGCCTATGACATGTAAAGTTTAGATGGGCTCAAAAAGCAATGTCTGTCTGCAGCAAGTCCATCCTTCATTCAGCATGTGTTTTGATAAGGAGTCTGAAGCTGCTTTTCTCATCACTCAGTGATATGATGCACAGTGTGTGCATCCTCTCTAATCATGGTGAGTGGCAAACAGAGGAGTCGTAGAGAAACAAATGGATTTGGCCTTTAAGCCAAGGCTTGTAAGGTCTGAATAGATATTATATGAACACAGTTTAATGGACTATATGCTGTTTAAACATCATGCTGTTTAAATCGTATGGACAGAGACAAACATGCCTGTTGTTCTTGTCAGTTACTTTATAAATTAAACTGTGGCTGTTCCCCAGGAGAATCATAAGAATAGCCACGTGGAAATTTTTCATTGCAGCAAAGCTGACAGGGAGGAAAAAGGAGAAGCATTACTGTTTTCCACTCTTGATCTGATATTTTCACAAAAACAAGCTGCACTTTGAGGTGGAATAGCAGCTCCTTTTTGCTTGAATATTCATTTACCTTGTGGTGGAGATGTCCAGTATTCTCTAACTTGCAGAATATTTCTCAGATATCTTTTGACCTTTCATCTTCAAAAGCGACATGCCTGGCTCAGACTGAGGCAGCATCAATATTTTGATATGAGGAAAAGCACTGTGGATGAAAGCTTACAAAAATAACTGGGTTACTCGTGTATAACTGCCACTGACATTGGCACGAAGACATCATGTAGCACTGCTTCATGGCTGAACATCATTTTTTAAAATGAAAAGCTAAATTCCCACTGATGAAAGAAACTCCTGGTTCAGGAAGGCATTCATTTAACAATACAGACTCAAAACTGAGTTACAGTTACCTTTGCTATAGTAAAAGATAGGAGTTCAGTGTATGCAAGTACTCATCAATCCAAATATATGATGTTTGTATTAAAAAGATTCTGAATCAGTTTTCTCAGATACTTAGAAATTTGAGGGGATATGATTAAAAATAACCATAGGAATGAACAGAGCTTAAAGTCCAGAGTTCTGTGTTCTGGTTGAAAAGAAAACAAAATTATAAAGTTTTACCCTGAGCTCCCACGAAAGATACCGCTCTTCTCTGTTCCTTTTTAGAACTGCTTAAGTCCACAGAAGACAAATTACTGTGGTATTTCTGTTTTTGTGGTGATATCAGAGGCACAATGCCAGCTGAACTACTTATTATCTTAACCTGGAGAAAAAAAAAAGGTTTTGCAAAGGAAACTTAGAGAAGGAATAAGCTATGGAACTTAGAGATGCTCCTGATAGTAATACAGATCTGACTGCAAATGAGGAAATATTGTTATATATTTTTCAGCATGTGTTGCCAGGTCACTGAACAAAAATCGACCTACAGAAGAAACTGTCCAAAAGCCAGAAATTTCTTGTGTAAGGAGAAAATATCTCTAAGGAGAAACCTTGGAAAACATTGGCAAAAACACCCCTACTTAAACAGATTTCTCTCTTTTCACTGGTATGAGGAATTGGAGAAAACAATCGCAGGATCTGAAACAAGAAGGTAGGGCCCCAGGTGTTCTGAGGAGAGTTTGGGTTAGGGCTGGTTCAGGAGCAGAGCTCAGTGCTATGGGAGGCATCAAGAAGCTCAGTGCTACTCACCCTCTCCAGCTGGAAAGGCAGACTTGTTGCAGCATGTCAGCCAATTCTTGTTATAATTTGCCAACAGGAGAATTAGTAATATCATTACTAGTTTTTCCATGTTTTCTCTTCTCAAGATAACTTTTTTTAACTGTAAGAACTGGGAGAATGAGCATTGGCCCATTTTCAGAGGTGCTGAGTGCCTGGAGCACCCTCTGGAATCAGTGCAAACAAACAGTTCAACATCCCAATCTTCCACTTTTCAGCCCCCTTTTTTGTACAGTTCCATCCGTGAATACTGCACAAAACCTTTCTGATGAGGATCCAGTTGGCATCCAGATGGATTATTTTTTCAACTGTCTCCCACTGGGGATGGATTGCCTTTTCCTTCAGAGAGGCCAGATGATTTTTATTACAAATGAACCAAAACCTTGAGGCAGGACATGCGTTACATTTCCATGGCAGCACTGGCAGGAGTGAAAGATCCTGATAAGAGTTTAAGGATAATTGAACTCTAGTCTCCAGCTCTGCAGGTACATGACAAATATAGCAGCTTCCAAATTCTGTGCGTCACTGAGTGAGGCTGGGTAAGAGGATAAATGGCCTATTGCTTAGGAGAGCAAGGATCAGTCAGGGTCCTGAGTCTGTCCCAGCTGCTTATGGTCTCTGTTGTCCTTCATAGGATGTGTGGGCTGCATCTGTGCTAGTAAATCAAATGTGCCCAAGACTGTTTTTTGGCATTGAGGCTGGCTGGGAAAGGGCAGATCATGCAAATATTGTTAAAGCTACTTGACTTCTGAGACAGGTCATTATGTTACTGGGGTTACACAGAGCAAGAGGAAAACAAACTTCTATACTTTCAGTATCTTTTAGTTGCAGAGCATGTTTGAGATGTGCCAGGTGGATGGAAATAGACTACAGTTTGTATTTAATCAAAGGCAGAGCAGTCAAAAATGATCTCTGAGAATGGTAAAGCAATTAGTCATTTTCTGAATGGCCTTTGGTGGCACGAGGTGGGTCGAATACTGATTTAGCGCCCACCAGAACAGAGCAGAAGGACACTGAAGACTGGCTGGGTGGTGTAAAGCCACGCAATGACTTGTACCATGCTCTTCATGCCTGTTTCTGGGACGTGCTCCATTGATCACCTCAAAGCCTGCAGCCCTCAAGCACTCAAGCTCCTGGGGGCTGCTGCAAGCTAGGCTGGGATTCAGCTTCCCTGAAGCAGCTCTGACCTCTGCTAGTGATGGTATTGGCCACAGCTTTGTGCTTGGTGTTGTTGGGCACGGTTAATGCCATCTCACTCCTTCCCTCTCATCCAAACCTATACTGATGGCATTACCAAGTGCAGCCCATGGCCTGAGTTTTACCTGTGTTTCTGCTTTCCTTTTCCTGATTACGCTCTTTCTAAACACACGTGCAGCCATTTCATCAAATTGAGAAAGATCCTTTCCTCAGCTGGAAGCTCATTGACTATTCTGTAAGACTTGTAGTCAGAGGCACTCTTTAATTAAGATTGTACCAAAGGAGCTTTGATTCCAGCCATGTATTACAGCCCGATGTTTTCTTTGTCACTTCAGCAGGTTATTGGAAATGTAGTCCTTGGTTAAAAAGATTGTGTGCAATTACATTCCATCTCCACATCTTCAGCTACATCAGTAGCTTGTCAGTGGGTCATTGGGAATCAGGTTGCCAGAACCTTTGTACCTGCTCAATTTATAACAGGCTGGTTTTCTGGCACAGCATCTGACAGTGCTATAGAGCCAATACCTTATTAATGCGCCATTAGCCACGAGGAACATTTTCAAGCGAACCTAATGTACAGCGAACAACAAGGGCTTGCCTGAACTGACTCAGCAGTTTGAAGGTCTTTTCCTCTTTGCAGGGATCACACTAACTTCTGAACGTGCTTGAATATCTCAGAACTAATGCTGGTGAAAACTTGCATCTATCCACCTTCCTTATTTTGGTTTCTGGTGGACTGAGATCATAATTTGGAAGCAAGTTACTGGGCTAAGGGATAAACACCTTCCATTAAGGACTTCTCTTTAAAACACCTAAAATGTTCAAAGGGATTATCAGCCGCTTTGCAAGTCCCTGGAGAAGATGGGACTATTCTGTTTAGGAAGGTTTTTAAAAGGTTTTAAAATTATATTAAAGGTTTTTCAGAACTCTGTGATCCAACTTAAGTTTCAATCCCTATCTTCTTAAGTTAGATAGCACTAATACTTCTAAAACCAGGCACTGTTCTTTGCTTCTAGGTTAACTATCTGTTTTTATACATGCATACAGCACAATATTGAGATTCCTCAAAAGCTTTTCATGCATGAAAGGGAACTTAGCTCAAACAGCCCTGTCCCGTCAATAATTAGGTGAGACGTATACCAGTGGGTCTTGGCCAGCCCCCGACTGGTATTTGCCTGTTTATTGTCACAGGCTCCTTTCACATCTGTGCTCTTGGAGGTTTAGTTAATTGCAAGCACAGGCAGTAGGGGCTAGTTGCAGAATATGACTTTTGGAGAGAAACAACCGTGCATCTAACTGATAGACATTACATCCCCAAATCAGTACATCCTGAAAAAGATACAATTACCTTTCTCTGATCCCCATCTCTCCAGGCATGTAACTCAGTACAGAGCATCCAGCCAAGGATGTTTTAAACGCTGCAGGGACCAAGTTTTGATAATACCATTAGGATTAGCTAAATTTTCCTGCCTTGTTTGGTGTGCTTCCATGCTAAGATCTGTGCTAGGGCAGGAGCCAACTGGACTGCAGTCATTCCTCATTTAAAAAACTAGCTTTTCCTAACGTAAATTTTAATGTATGTGCACATACAGATCTGAAATTGGTTTTGGATGAGCTGTTCTTTCCTTCCCCTTGGACTGTTTTCCCTGCCAGGTCTTCTAGATGATCCCAGCGCCGTGCATTTTGGTAAGGAATGACTCCAGATCTCCCACAGTTTCAATATGCACCAGCTGAGTCCAGGAGCATCTAGGACAGCACACTGGCCTAAAGCCGGTGCCAGCTTTTCAGTTGCTCAGCTGCAGTTCTGATGGTGTTATTCCATCAGTGCCAGATTCAGAAGTGACTCCTGTTCTTGTGTCAGCCACAGTCAGATTTCCTAAAACGGGGTTTTGACTGAGGAGGGGCAAGAGTCAAATGCAGGAAAGAGCCTTTGTAACTCCATCATGGTTCAACATGTCTTCTCTTACGAGGTGAACAAGGGCAACTGGTTCTTATCAGTTTTGCAGTATTTCTGACAGTAGCTGATTCATAAAAATAATAAAACTCATGATCTCCCCTGTCACTGCAGATTAATGTTAAGAATTATCCCAATGCCTGGGGGAAAAAATACTTTATCTTTACTAAAAAGGTGTGATTTTTATCTACTTTTGTTCTGTACTGATAAAAAATGAGACCCCTGCAAACGATGTTGAAGAACAGGGAAGAGAATAGGCAGACCTCACACTATCATTAAGGGGTGGATAGGTGTAATAAGAACGCTCCGAGAACGTGTCTATGTTCACAATTACCATCCAAAGGCAACCCTTAATAACTAAAGCTAATATATTAAGCAAGATACAAGGAAGCTCCTTGAATATCAGAAGCCTCCACCATTGCACCACGGTTTTTAATTCAATGCTGTGCTTTCTATTTAAGCCTGCTCTGCAAATTGAACTTTGCAAACTGAGATTTAGCCAAACATTCTCTATTTGTTTACAAACTGCACCCATGGCTTTTCAGGGGCTGGGGGGAGACAGCAATGGAAAATATCCTCATACTGCCATAAAAATTAGTTTTTGTATACACCAAGCCTCAGAGTAGGAAAGACGCATGTTGGCTTGTTGCTCAAGAAGACAGAGTGTGGGAAGGAGGTTAGAGAACCTGCTCATAAGCATTCTGATGCATGTAAAGTTACCAAGGTCAGTCACCCTGTACTGATATGCTCAGTAAATAATGGGACTCATATGTTAAAGCTGCCCAGGGCATCTTTCCTGGGTTGAATGAACATTGTAACTGCAAACCTTTCAAAAGCAGAGAGATGTACAGCACTAAGCTAGAAAATAGGACATTATGGTCATGTTAAAATACAATCTGCACATCGCACCCTTCTTTGAATGACTCTTCCCTAGCAGAGAATAATGTTTGGCTTGCATTTACTTGACTGTGAGCACCCTTGAATTACATTAGATCTGTAAACACTGGGCTGGTAGTGGGCAGGTTGATTTCTAGAGAAATTCTCTTTCTAATAAAATGCCTCATAAAAACTGCATTGACTTCAGACAGATTGTGGGCAGGTAGAAACTTCTTATTGCTTCACTTTAACTTAGTATTTTTGGACTTACCTGTGCTTGACAAACATCTTTCTGTCAAGTGTCCCTCACCAGCAGGAATATTAAGAGTAATTATTTTCTGAGACACGTGGCAGTGATCAGGTATTACTCATATGAACACCTGGTCAGTGAGGTTTGAGGAAAGGGAGGCTCAATGTGATATTCAGTGTGACTAAAGCCCGTGCCTCCAAGACGCTTATCTGAAATCAGTGGGCCATAAAGGCTGACAGCCTACACTTGGCATTTCCCATATTAAGCAGTGATGTGACAAGCACCATTTCCAAGGCCTCCATAAAACCTAAGGTGGGTATGAGAGCTAAGCAGTCTCAGTAAACAGTGCTGAACCTTGTCTTTGAGGAAAGCCTTTCTGCCAGAAAGGATGCTCTAACTGGAACACTGCATTCCCAAAACAAATTCCCCTTGGTATCACCTCCCCTCACCTGCCAACTAATAAAACTCTTTTCCTTCCAAAGGAAGTCCAAGTGGAGTTTTGACTTTGCAAAAAGAAGTGCCAGTAATTATCTGAGAGTCCGTATGGCCACTTCTACTGATAGGCAGTTTTTAGTAGGAAGTATTAGCAAGCTACAGTAACAGCATAAAACCCTAAGGTAGGTAGCAACTTTGACAACAAAGAACGATGTTCAAACTGTCCCCTCAGCATCTACTGGAAGAGTAGTTTGAAGTGACAACTCTTTACAGTGGCCTCAAGTCCTGGTAGGCTGTTTTGTCCCAACTTACAACCTCGCTAAACCTAGGAAGTAGCCTCCCAGATGCCACACTGTTTGGTTTTGGTTGGTTGTTTTTTTTTTTTCTTGGTGACCTACTGCAGTGGATAGCAATTAAAGCATTTGCCAGGTTTCTAATGAATATGACCTTGAAGCTATATTAGCAATCTAATGGTGAAACATAGCTGGCCTATCCGTATCTCTATCAAATGACAATACAAGTGCAGTGTTTAGGAACAAATACAGATCTACTTGTAAGAAATCGGGGACATCCTTACTACATACCACTCTAGTACAAGTATCAGCCAGTTTATCAGAAGGGACTCCCCTCATCTTTCTGCCTGAGGTCTACTGGCATCACTAATTATGATAGCAAGCTCCTTGCATCAGAGTCATTTAGTTAGCTTTTGTTTGCTGTTTTGTCCTAAATTTCAGATGTGGTTTGTTGGTTGCTGAAACTATGTATGGAGACATTTCAGTTGCTGAGGTGATTTCAAAGCATAACTTGCTCCTCCTGCAAATTTGCTTCTTGCAGTGAAAGTCTGATCATTTGCTATTTATTTACGTTTAGAAAAATTCCTTCACAGTGCACTTCTACATCCACCCTTGTTGCTCTTCCCCCAGTATGTTGGATAACTATCAGTTTCAAAGATCTGCTCTGCTATAGAAAGTGACTCTAAAAACTGATTTCCTTTCCTTTTTTTTTTTGTGTTAATATATATATATATATATATATTTAAGCTTCAGAAGCTTTTCTAGCCCTGCAAAGCTTAGCCTGGGAACTGGATCTAGGTTCTTTTCTACCTCATGAATCACCACCCTGAGAATGAACTTGGAACAGGCTGATAATTCAGGAGCCAGGAGCCATCCCTGCTCCCACCACACACCCTGGCCTTACAGATGGCAGTGCTGCGCTGCTACGGGATACAAAAAGCTTACTGAATCTGCTCGGCAGTGAGCAGCTGGGACTTTGAATGCAGATGAGAAGTAGGCTTAATTCACTTGAGTATAAAGGGGTCAATAGAGAATGAACATTATTTTCCTGTCCATAATTGCATTTTAAATGCATAATAAGACTACAGTAACTAAAGGGTCCAACTGTTCTTAATTGATTAAAATAGATTCTGAAAACAGTTTCTATTAAGGACTTAGCACAATGCTATAGCATGGAATCAGGATGGGTTTGCAGTTAACTGGCTCTCTTCACTGGGTCAAGCAGTATGGAAATAGAAGTGGTTTTTCACAAGTCAGACATTGTCACTCGGTTGTGACAGTCACCTGCCTCTGCCCTGCTAAACTCAACAGTGGGGCAACAGCAACATATCTGGGTCTTTTAGAATCGAAAACCCAACTCTTTCCCATGTGAGCAGAAGGAATGTTTTCCAGTGCTTATACAAAGTTAAGCTGCTAGAAGGAGGTACAGGGTAGAGGTCAGACGTGAGTTGAGGGTACTGTGCCCTGCTGCTTTTTCCTTTTTCTTTTCCCTCTACTGTGATGCCAGATCTCTGGTATAACACTCGGTGTTGTTTCTCTTCTGTCAGAAAGGTTAAAAAATTTCCCCCTTAATAGCCCCGGGCAGGTTTGGTAGTGACCACAAGGGTAATTATATTGGCAAACTTCAGGGGGCCTGCTGGAAAGGGAAGAATGATGGATAGTTTTAGATGGACAGGTGGAAAAATCATTTATACTGAGTCAGTATGAGAAAGGCCAAATCCAACTGTATCCTGGTAAATAGTCCATTGCAATGTAGAAGCATGTAGACAGGAATTGAGATTTTTCTCTTTGGGATCTTCAAACCTGGGACTCCGGCTGTTCTGGTAAAAGGTTGGTTTATATTTCATTTGTCAGATATGGCCAAAAAAAGAAGTTAATACCTCACCTGTAAGATGAGACAGTAAAATCAAGACTGTTTTCTCTGCCTACGCATGGAAAATTCTAGGACAAGTAGTTTTCTGTAGGGTCCTAGAATGAAAATATTATTTATCTTACCCTTGTCTAGAATGAAGGCTTTTATTCTCCAGCCAAAGAATGAGAAGCGTACTTCTGAAGTACCTTGAAGTTGGCTGCAGTACAGGTAGCTCAGTATTAATAAATGAACAAAATATATATTATAATAATCTCAGCAATACCAGCTTGGTGTTTTATCCCACCACCTTTAAGCAGACTAAATAAAGCATTGCCTTAAATAATTTTCCATGAAGTAGCATGGCAACTGCTCCAGTTTACTGGCACTCATGCAGACAACAGAATCCTGGCAAAAATTTAACATACACATTTGAAAGGCAGCAACTCTGGATTTTGTCTTTTAATTGCAGAGCATTAAATCATACAATCTGTCTAGCTCTAGGCTCTCTGTCTGAGCCTTGTCTTATGTTAACCTGTTGTCAAAATAAATTTGATTTGTAACTGTACAAAAATCAGGGCGATAGTTTAATTTTAGGTGGTTTCTCTGAACTATTTGGAATTTTTTCATGTAAGGGCTTCAGTACATGCATAACAATCATATGCACTTACAGCAGCCCTGAGAAGTGAAGTGTAAGGCCAACATACCTAATTTCACTTAGGTTCTTAAATCCTAAATTCTTATTGACTTTAATGAGAACAGAGGTGCTTAGGCAGGATTTAGGAGCCAATCTATTCCTGTGCCTTTGACTTTTAACCTAAGTCCAAATAATACTGTCAGACTTAAATGCATCCTCTAAGTATTTGCTTGGTTTACTGGATGACACCAAGACTAGTCGGTACACTGCAGTCTTTGTACTGGATGCAGTACTTCTTTTTCCAATCTCCACCTCCACTGTTGAATGGCAAAGCAGGAAATTGAAGCATTGCAGGAAACTTCCAACTTTTAAAATTAATACATTTATCTGAAGTCTTCTCTGGCATTCAAATTACTTCCTCATATCTCAAGAAACAGTAGCTATCTTTCCTGTAGGTCAGCGTGTACACATTAGTTTAAATCCATGTGACAAGGGATATCAGATTGAGCTGAAAATAAATAAATCATAAATTCATGCTGACAAGGCAGTTTTGAAAAAAAAGACTAGAAATAGATGCTTAGTAAATTTATACAAAGCCTTTGACATCATAAGTGCTTTAGAATAACATTCAAACAGCTGGTAAAATGGAAGTTTGTCATCCTGAGTATTACATGGAAGGAAGGTCAGACTAATTAATTAAGCAAATATAGAGAAAGCCTGACCTAGCAGTCATTAGAAACTAAAATCAATGGGAATTTGTCTTGCAGAAAAAAAACATTACTGCTTACAAAACCATTAAAGAACTCTGGACTTGGACCAAGTAGATAGAAATCTTTTTGGAATGCTTTTCTTCCTAACACAGGAATTCTTCCTAACTCCTTTAAAGAGCATTTCATTTACAAATACCGGACTTTTCCATTTTGTAACTGAAGAGTAAATCCTACCCCACGCTTACTGAGACCGCAACTTCACATAAACATTTAAGTAGCATTTGCCCCAAACTGCAGCTATTTTTTCAATGCCTTATCTTATTACATGTCTATGAAAGCAAAATTTTATGTATCAAATTGGGAACTTTGTAATAAACCTGTGGCTAGAGTTCTAACAACTAGATTCACGTTCCATTTTAAGTTTCTAACTGCAGTAACATTTATAAATGACAAAAACAGCCTTAGTTCTTAGGATCAGCCTAAATTCTTGAATGGCAGATCTGTCATTGTCAGGACTCAGCAGACAGTACAAGCAGACCCGTGGGAATCATCCTTTAAAAACCTGGAGGTCCATAATCATATTTGGAAGGTATACAGTAAGTAGAAACAATAATAATGGACTTGCATATTGACTGTCAGCCTTATTCTGTATCTCTGAGATGTAACTTCCAGTTTCAATCTTGTAGGATCTCAAGTAGGATCTTGTCTATAGTGCCTCTGAACTGCTTTCAAGAATGGTAGCAGTCATCTTCATGCTGCTTGAAGAGTATAGCATCTCTCTGTTATTGTTCATTGTATTGCATCCTGCTTTTAAATCAGTGAAGGATCCTTCTCATTTTATTTACCAGGACACAATATTGGTAGCTGTTGTTGGATGGTTTGAGTTCTCCTCTTTTAAGAAGAGAAAGTATTTAGCTCTCAAATTCATTTGCTTATACGCTAAAATTTGCGGGACTATTTTTAGATAGAGTGCGCCAAGTGCTGCACAGATAATACAATAACAGGTACAGTCTAGAAGTGTTCCAGTGGAAGCACTGAATATTAACTGGAGGTAAAACATGGTAGTTCCTCATGGCTTCCAGCACTGACGTGGTTTGGCTACAGAGAAATTCACCTTCCACAGCACTATGTGTTTTGGTATGTTTCCTATGCATTCTGCTTCAATAGTTCATTTTCTGTTATTTTGATTTTATGCTCGCATAAAACTATGGTAACACGGCATCATACAGACTTCATAACCCCAAGGAATTATTTGGGACACAGTGAACTAGGCATAATTCTGTTCTCATTTATCCCCGTAAACAGCAAAGTCCATAAATCATCTTCCATCTAGTTTGACTTACACTGGCAGTCAGGAAAATGTTATGCAGAGCTCTCCATCTTGCAAATGTAGGCTGTGGTGCCAGTTAATACAGCAATGCTAAGGCTTGCTTCCAGGCAGCGAGCAAGGAAGCCACAAGAGTAAATACTCTTGACTCCTCTTTCCTTTCCTATTTTTTTTCTGTATACAAAACAAACAACAACAACAAAACAACGCCAGCACATATCACAAAGAGCATGTATTTATGGATTGACCTTTACTTTAGAAATGTCCTTTTCCACATTTCTCACACTCTGAGCTTGGTGAATTTTATTAAATCCTGATTTAAAATATGTTAAAACTGAGCTCTATAGGACTAAATCCCTTCACTTTTAAAAAGAAAGTTCCTCTTTATGGGTTTGACTTTGACCTAAGTGATTCTCTGTTCTGCTTGGAAATATTTACTGGTATACAAAGCGTCTAAAAATGTCGTGTTCTGACCTTGTAAGGATTTGTGGTTACTTTGCACACATGTAGATGGCAAGCTGAGAGTCAGCTGGCAAACAGGGGCTTTGATGGGCTCTGTAGGCAAACCCATAGACTGAAATCTTCAGCGGTGGCCTTAAATTTCTTGTCTTACGCTCACCAGGTCAGTCTGTGGTATCTCCGCAGAGAGACACAACTGCTCTGGTCCTTGGTCCTGTGCTTCAGCAGCACAAGCTTTTGCTCTCCTGCCACCGTGAGCTCTCCCATCGTATCTCATTTGCAATGCACAGTGAAACAAATTGCCTCCCCTTCCAACACTCAAATTTTAAACCACAAACTATAATGTTTAGCTGTTAATAAGGCAAATGAGGTGAGAAGTGTTGTGTATCGTTGCGATGTGGATGTCATTCAGAAATGCTGATGCATATTAATGTACTTTGATGTCATTTAATGAATAATAGATGTATTTGTTATTGCTATGCCACTCAAGCAGGGAAAACAACATCGGCCTGCAAGGAAATATGTCAGGAACCACTATTGGACAACCAAAAATTGATTATAAATATTTCCTCATGCTGTATAAAGACGCAGATGGTGTAGAAGTGGGGAGGGGAGCCAACAATTTTGTGTGGCCAAGTACACAGGACCTGGCACCAGAGCTATTTCCAGCCCGATTTGCTGAGGGGCACCCTGGCTCCATGTTGGTTTTGTGGGGCCTCGGGTAGGCCAACCTGTCTGCCACAGGGTGCCCGCACCCATGGCCCCCAGCTAGGCAGGAGCTTTTATCTGAGCCCTAAAGCCTGGAGAGCCCTGAGGGAGCCTGAATTCCCCCGGGTCCTGCCCTGTCAGCGGGTGGGTGGTCAGACGGCAGCCGCAGGCCGCTCAGACCTGCGAGGCAAAGCCCCGTGTCTCCATGTCATGAGGTGTGGTGCCTGCAGGCAGGCCTTGCTATGGCCTGCTAAGCCTGATTTAAAACCTCCTCTTTTAGTTGGAAACTATTTCTTCTTCCTCCTTTTTTTTTTCTGTAACCTGGTGAAAAACTGCTTTTATTCCTTCACAAACTCATTTTCTAAACAGTAACCAGCAAGGATTTATGGACCAGTGATTTTCACAGCACCCTCTCAGAGTCATGGTAGTTATTATGCTGTATAAGCACATGCAGCGTACTTGAGAATAATTGCAAGAAAAGGACCCCAGATAATATTTTCTGTTCTCACACTAATCTCACATTTTTTAAATAATGGCTTCTCAGAAAGTTACTGAGAACTAAAAATCTAGAAAAAGAAATTTGTAGAATAATCTTTGTTATTTTGAAGACATGGTAGTTATTCAAACATGACTTAGCTTTCTCACTTGCCAAATTTGTTTTTACAAGAACTTTACTGGTTATTTAATACCTTATGTGCAAATTTTTTCATGTGCTCATTGAATGATACATGATTCAAGTACAAATTTATATTAGGCAGAGTTGTACGGAAAAGAGAAAACGCTAAAACAACCAGAAAGGACTATAAGAAATCAGTTTTGCCCAGAAACTCTGTGCAGAAAGACCATTCTTTTTATTCAGTTCATCAAATTCTGGGGGGAACTCATGAAGATTATCTTACAAAGAGGCCAAGTGGAAAAAAGAAGCAGTAGTTATCCCATGTATCCTATGAGAAAAGCCAAAAAATTGTACAACTTTGACTATTCAAGCACTACCCTCATTTTCCTCTGACAAAGGGTTGTAGTTAGAGACTTTTATTTAATGATAATACAAATATGGGAAAGAACATCCTGATCCTAATATCACAATGAAGAGAGCCTAATTTTGATTTCATTTATCCTAGTGAGTATTGGATCGTATCTGGTTTTCCTCACCCTTACATTTTTGGCCTCATAATTTTATTCATTGTTTTAAAATTCTCTTTGATTTGGCTTTCAAGGCGGGAACATGCTTAATAGCAGTGAAATGACATTGCACTGGGGAGAACTGGCACAGCCATCTGAAGCCTTGCTTGCAAGTGCTCCTGCTTTCTGATCTCTCACAGAAGCATTTTGCAAAAATCCATTATTGTCGAGAGAAATGCATCAATAATGGAGGAAAAACAAAAGTTTAGAGTAAAAAGATGTTGTTTGCCACTATCAAGTAAGGGGGGAGATTAAATAAGAGATCATGTGTATGAAAGATTGAAAATGAGTCTAATCACTCAAATTTTTGAAGGAACAGGTATTCTTTTTTTTTTTCCTCTGATGCTATTAGTCTATTTTATGGCTTAAACTGCTCTAAAAATGCTGACTTTCTCTGTGTAGTAGAACCAGATATTTCAGGAAAGTGAAATTGGGCAATTGCATAATAAAATTAATGTCTGCTTGCAATCACACATCCCATTGCTGTTCAAAGATCCTGTTCTCTCAGCAAACCTAGTGAATTTAGTAGAGCTCTTCGATAAACTTTTCTTTTCCTGATCAAACTTATTATATTTTCCAAACGTTTGGTGGGTGAGACACTGTGTTGTATCCCATGATAAAGAGGGGGAAAAGACAGGGATATGGGAGAGCAGAGTAGGTGCAGTTCTAGTTTGCTTCTTCAGACGAATTCCTTCGAACGCAGCCTCTTCCTCTCTGAGGAACAGGTCACTTTGGTGGTGCAGCCCCAGCTCCTGGCTGAGGTACCGTCTCATGAAATTGGGTCAGGTTGAATTTTGCTCTGCTAGAGTGAGACTCACCGTACCGATGGGACAAGAAGTTTTCAACTCTGTTAAAATTTTCAGTACAAAATCTATCTACGCTTGCAGATAGAGATAGGACAAGGGGGAAAGGTTTTAAACTAAAAGAGGAGAGATTTAGGTTAGATGTTAGAAAGAAATTCTTTACTCTGAGGGCAGTGAGGCACTGGAACAGATTGTCTAGAAGTTGTGGATTGTTTTGTTAATGGAAAAAAGGCAAAATACCAAATGTTTTTAACCTTTTTGAAAAAGAGATTGTTTATCACAAGATTATTTTTAGATGCAAAGTCTGTTTCTTTTTTTTTCTTTTTTTTGTTGTTTTTTTCAGAAAACAGGTTTGAAATACTAATTGTGGTGGTTGTTGTCTGTGATCTTTGCCCAGGGAAACAGTGATAGCAAAATCCTTTGAGAGGTTTCCAGTTCTCTGCCTCCAAGCTCATAACTCTGACTGAGACAGGAATTTTGGGGAAGCGATTATTTTCTTGGGATTCTATTTTGGTGCAGCTGGTAGTGCAATAGGAGAATGCTTTGTACTGAGTATCAGTTGTGAGGGGAGAGAGAGAGAATGAAGAATTCTGCACTTCTTTGAGATGATCAAGCTGTCATGTTGCCTCATACTCTTTGGGGAATGATTCCATAACTGCCTTCCCTGGAGCAAAAATGCCCTGTACAATACACAGGACTGCATTGCCCAGTTTTTCTTGAAGAATCATTGACTGAAATTCCCTGTAGCTGAAACAAATTTCCTCAAGTTATTCCTTCTTCCAGCTGTCCAGCTGCCTATGCCGAGAGGTGAGCTCATGGCAAGAACTACTCCTTTCTGAGCATCTATATGTGCCCAGAATATCCCGGTTGGTCAGCGTTTCAGAGAAGCCAGTGCTGTTAGCTGCAGTTACGTCTGTCTGACTCAGTATGGAGATTTCCTAGTGTGGTAAATGGTGTCCGTATTTCTGAGGAGTTACCTAGAGCTACCTGTTGTGTGATTTCTCAGATCAGGTTTTGTGACGCCATCTGCCTTGCACTCAAAAAGATGCTTTCTGTTGATGCTGAGCCATTTGGAGGAATCCTGTATGCCCCGAAACAGGGGCCCCTCTCAGGTCTTTGCCTCGGTCCTTCCTGGATGTGCTTAGACTCTCACCATCCTGCAGTCATGCAGTTATTCATGCGGTTATGTGCTCACCACTGTTAAATAACAAGGATCTCTTCAGAACAGACATGGCTGTTGAGCAAACTGGCATATCGGCAACTCAGTATAAACAGATGTAACTTGCAAGGGAACAGAGAAAGAAGACATAGTAAGAAATAGTGTGTTGTTTTTTTTTTTTAAAGGAATGAAGTAGTAGGTGAGGTAGTACAGATTTGCCATTGTTTTGCTTTGTTTGTGGGGTGGCTTGCCATGCTGCATTCTGTTAGGTTTACTTACAGCTAACTTACATTGTCAGTTAAGTGACCTCTCAATTGAGCCCTAGGTTTTAATGTAGGAGCATAAGGGGATTACAGGAATGAATTTTCAGGAGAAAAGCAAGCTGAAGACAGCCATTCTGATCCCTACACAAATAAGGAAACAAGACTTTGTTTATACAGAGCATCCCATTCTTAGCAAATCCAATAGATAAAATTTTGCTTAGAGTAGCAGTGTTATTTCCTCCTCTGCTATTAATTTTAAAAAGTGCTGTAGGCATTCATGTTTTGCAGATGCTTGCTTAAGCTGCAAATACATGTCCACAAGTAAATAAGAAAATGTTTAAGGCTGAAGTAACATTTTTCTTGCTGTGAGATGAAAAATCACTTGGAAAATTCTCCTGTGCTGCATCCAAAATATCAGCAAAGCATTTGTGTGCTTCATTGTCCCAAGGCAATGTTCTGAGCATGATGCCAACCACTGTTGATTTCTATTTCCCAAAGATTCCTTTAAAAAGTGTTTGTTTGAATCACCTGAAGCAGGCATAATTATTCCCTTTCTCTACATTCCCATGCTAATTCTCTGACAACTGTCCATATAAAAGCTTTATCTTTGGTTGGTGGGTAGTAGGGAGTGCAGAAAAGCATGGGTTCATGGAAAATGATATTTTTTTTTGCACGTGTGTGTTTTCTGTTGGTCTCTACCACTCACCTACCCACAGAGACCGTGGCCTATGCTACAGAGACCATACACCTGAGGAAGGGGTCCTTCAAGACCACTCCAGGCTGAGCTGGTTTAGGGAGTTAGAAGATCTGGGATTGCCCCTTTGTGATGTAAAATGTCAATAAAAAATGCACAAGCCTTGCCAAATCTTTCTCTGTCCCCTGCTTAGAAAGTGTTGACTCCACTCTCTCTATAGTTGCCAAATTCATTTCTTTGAATTCTTGCGCTGGAGTCAGCTTCCAAATGGATCCTACAGCAGTTTCCTGTAGAGCCTGCTTCCAGTTGGCCAAGTCTTTGAAGTGCACTAGAAAGACTTTCCTGGACACAGGAAGATTAAAAGTTTCAAGCATAAGCTCTTCATTCACCTGAACAGCTTACAAAGCTGTGTTAGAGCTGTTTCTAGCAAACTTCATGTTGATATCTTTCAGCTATTACTATCCCATAACACGTATCATGGCAATAACTGCAGGTATGGTAGGGAACTTTTTATAGTCTAATACTTGTAATATGGTAGGGTTATGTTTTCAAGGCAGCCAGCAATGGAGGTAATGAATCTTTAGAAGTTACCTTCTGTCAGCTGAGACAAAGTAATGGATTGCCTGGGTGCTCTTAGCCCATATGAGAAAACCAAATAAGTCTAAACCAGTAAATCAGACTTTGTAAAAAAATAAATATATAAAGAATTTTTAAAAAGCTCAACCTAGGCTGACTGCACCTGCATTTCCTTTACAGAGTCTTGCAAATTTAGTTTTAAACTGTAACTTCTGTGAATTTTGGCTAAGAAAATTCAATGAGGTTTTCTGTTACCAAGCTGCCCAGTGATGTCCCTGGAGCATATATAAATGGTCTTGAGAGCAGTGTATTTGTACACGCATTTTAATTTTGAATCCACGGGACAGGATTGCTATGATAGCAATGGTGCTATCATGCACGCTTATTGTATATAAATGGGAAGATAATCCTTCCTATTTGGAAGCAAAGCATAGGCTGATAGGTTTCAGCTACTACATATACAACAAGTCCAGGTATTTGAAACAGAAGAAAATATCACGGATGTTTTAAAAGCTCTGTTTTTATTAATCTGACTGTAAACATTATGCAAATCTCAGAGAGCAGCAGGTGAGGGAAGAGCTGAGCCAGGCATTTTATGGGAAGGAAGACCGCTGCTGGCGGGGTTTAACCCTGTGCAGCAGTCCAGTCTCTTCACCTGCCAGGAACTATTCCTTCCTATCTATGCCTGATCCCTCACTTGGGATGGCCAAAACAGTTATGAGGCCACACACCAAACTGGGTAGATCAGGGTATGGATCTGGGATAAAGCAAACCATATTTTTTCAGCTTAGTTTTAACCCAGATCTGTTCCCCAACCTGGTCACCAGCCCAGTTGTGACCATTTCATGCAGATGCAGAGAAGCACCTGTTGTAGGGTGGACTCTGGAGTGGGAGTGACTGCTATTTACACACCGAACTGTCCATGAAACCACAAGTCCTTCCCATGAGGCTGGAGAATAACAGAGGAGCATATTGCTTACAGGAATGAAAACTCAATATATAAATAGCGGCAGAGGGAGGAAAAAGGGAGCCTTGCCAGAGAGGGAAAGCAGGAGAGAATTACAATGTCAATGACATTGTTTTGTGTAGATCTGAAGAAAATTGACTGTACTGTCTGCATCAGTGATCTCTCAGGTGCAAAGGACAAGAGGTAGCGAGAAGATCTGTGCCTGAAGTGATGAAGTCTTTCTCCTCACCTGTGCTGCTGGGGCCTTTTAAACCAAGTATGGTGTTCAAGTGCTTTGATGAGATTTCAGTGACTTTAAGTAAGGGGAGCAATTTGCCCTCCTACAACTGGGAGATGAGGCTGTACAGGTGCGAAGTGTCTGTTCTGTGCTTGGTATGTTTATACTTCAGCACTAGCCAAAAAATAAAAACCCTAGCAGACAGTTCAGGTGTTTTCTAATGTACAAGTGACTATTTGATTAAATATCACCTGAAAACATAACATCACCTTTGGAGCAAGATCCTAGCTGCGGGGCAATCAGAAGAAAACAGTTCTGTTGACTCAAATCACACCTCTTCATTCAGTTCAGCCTCTGTTGAATTTAATCTCGCTTCCCTCACCTGCGGGCAGGGGTGGGAGCGGTGCCTGTAAGGTACTATTTCTGGAGTCCTACAGGAGCTCAAGGAAAAAAGTTCAGAGATGCCACATCTGCAGCTGAGTGTTAAAAACGGGAGAATAGAAAAGCTTTGAGTGTTGTTCCATAAGAAATTTGGTATATTCCTCCCATACTGTGGATAAGAGCTAGAAAAAATCATGTTGCCTATGAGCTCCAGTGGTTTTCAAGTCCTTCTTAGCAGTGCTTTTAATGGGCAGCTGGTGGAAAGGACCAAGGATGAACCCTAAGGTTTACATTTTTGTTCATGTGTACACGTACACACTTAGATGTAAAATGCCCCAGCTGTACATTACTGACATTTAACCTCTTGCTGTCACAGACAATGAAGTTTCTGCATGGGTTGTGCTTCCTAACAGCTAGGCAGTGTCCTTTTAAACTGGTCACAGCATCCCCTTAGCTGCTGTTGAAATGGTTAGCTGCTTTCATCAGGAGATGCGTATTTCCAGGTGGGACCCATTCAGGTCATTACTTTTTTTTTTACAGATTTGTTTTTTTCTTACAGATTTGCTTTTTTTTCTTACAGATTAAAGATAATAAATGCCTTAGTACTAAATACTGTTTAAGCAAACCTTATGGAATATCTGCTGCTTTCATTTTCTTTCCAGATCTTGATTTATTGCCTTTTTTTTTTTTTGGTGCTGTTTCATTTAAAGATACTACTTCATTTTTATGCACTTCCTATTTCTTACCAAAATATCAGTTTTATGAAGATTATATGAAATAAATGCTAGAAATAAAGACATATCCCTTTGCTGGCTTGCTCCAGCAGGCTACATTCTGAGAACCAAGGGTGTCTAAAGGGCAGCTGACATCAAGTCCCAGGCTGGGGAGCAAGGGTACAAAGCATTATTGAGGCACAGTATTTCTTCATAAGAAAAGTTATTCCATCTACTTAAATTCCATGTGTAACCAAAGTTTTTGTGGTTGCATTATGTTTTCATTCCTCTTTTAATATATTATTTCCTTTGTTTCCCACAATTTAAATCAAATGGCTATTAGAAAACACCAGGGTGACACATAACTTCGTTGTCTGTAACAGCTGTTATAAATTTTTAATGCATGTGCAAGGACTTAGGCAAGTAAAGCCACTGATGAGAGGCTGGCTATTTACAAAAGAGAGAACTGCTCACAAAGGTGAGTATTTGCAAGGTCAGGATCTTTTTGTATTCCTTTAAAAAAAAATAAAAATAAAAATTATTTTTCTGTGCTATGAGCAGGATTTTGCAAATGTGAGTAGCTGTTGATTATTAAAATATTCTCAAGCTACCTTTATTAGAAGTCTGATATGTTCTGATCCAAAGTCCCTGGGAGTCTCCTCATTGCTGCCTGCTGATTTGGGATCAAGACCCAAAGTAGAAGAATAGTGTAGGAAAACCCCTTTACAGGAGCAATTATGGGTTCATTTTGTTTTTCTATTTGCTCGAATGTGATTACCAACCTGTTCCCGTTCTTCAGGCAACTCTTAAAAGAAATTGCTACTTATGTATGGCAGCAGGAAAATGTTATGAAGTGAGAGCAGGTGTTTTCTGAACAGGAGAGTCTGCTTCTTTCCAGAAAATACCTATGTTGAATGTGAAGATGAGAATTGCAAATGCTGTAGTGGTGTGACAGAGTCTGAAAGGTGAGAGAATATAATACTAGTCATCTTCAACGTGCTGATCAAATACAGCATGTGAGAAGAGAATGGAGAAGTTTTTTTGGAATACTTTTGCAGCTGAACAGGAGCTGCATCAGTATGTGTTAATATTTCCTTTCCTGCTGCCTTTTGCTTACAACTCGCAAAATGCAATGATGATATAGTGAACTCAGTAGCAGAATGTGATGGGGAAAACAATATTTTCTGGTGGTTTGCAGACACAGGCATTAGAAAATCCTTCACTTTCTTCCCCTAGTAAACGTTTCCACTGGCTGCAAGACATAAAGGCAGGGATGTAAAATGGTAAGAATAAAAACAAAAGAAAATGTTTTGTGAATTTGTGCTGCTAAATGTAGAGGTTGCCTAACTTTAAAGTTGTATGATTTTTATTTGAGGTGATGCTTTTGAAGCTGCGATCTTCTTGTGCGAGAATCTCTCATGTGCTTGTAGATGAACATTTTGAAGTATGAATCCTAAAATATTCCAGAAAATGGAAGACAAAAAGAATGCAGTCTTTATTTTTTTTTCAGAGTTCAGTCTTTTTATTTTGGATTACCCAAGTTTCATGACTCTGAGTAGTTATGGTTTGTCTTTGTTTGGACTTCTTATAATGGCAGATACTTTCCTGACAAGTTGTCAGTTTGGAATGATCTCCCTTCCCAACCTAGTTCCAGTTCTTCCTGAACTTCTCTGGAAATCTCACCGGAAATGGGTCACTTGGTAAATGTGTATATGCTCACCTTTGTTCTAACTCCATAGCACCTCTCCGTTACAGACACTTCCTTGTGTTATAGTCCTTGTCTTATGTTGATGTTCCACATTGATATATCATGTTCTTTTCCCTGATTTTCCCCATTAAAAAAAAAAAGTCACAAAATGACTTGGGCAGAGCAACTGACAACACGCTCCATTTTTAGAGTGGAGGTAAAGGAATCAACACGGCAAAACTAAGTATGATAAATACTTAGTGCCTCCAAAGAAGGCAAAAAAAAAAAAGTATTATTATATCTCTTAGTTGCTCTCCTAGTTGGGTTACGCTCAGGCTGAGGGCTGAATTTTAAACTAGGCTGATGAAAATCCAGTATAGTTCTGCAACGTACAGTGTGACGTGGTTATTTGGTAAGAAGTTGTAAGCAGGTTGGCGATGTTGGCAGAGGCAACAGGAGCTTGAATATGAACACAGGAAAAAATAATACTGGATGGGTGATATCAGCTTACTTTGGACCAGTTTATGATACAGGCTAAAGGTATAAGGCAGCAAATTCTTCCGAAAATCATGAAATCAATCAGAAGGGGCAGGAGCAGAAAGGGGAAGAAAGGTTTTCCACCAGATAGTTTCTGTTTGCTTGAGGATGTGGTTCTTTATTGCCGTTGGCCCTGACTGAAAGTCTAAAGCATAACATTGAGAGAAAACCTGTGATTTATCATAAAATGAAATAATTTTTTTCTCTGTTTCTAGCAGAAGAAATGTGAGCATCTGTGTTTTCAGCAACCTTCTGTCTTGTTTCCTCATCTTTCCCTCTGAACAAAGTACTGACTGACACACTGGGAATATGATGTTCTTCCTGTCTAAGAATCTTTCCCTCGCTGACTGCTGTGGATTCAGAGTATCTGTGGATAGGACCCCCAGAGACTTAGTCTTGCCAGGGCTAGGTGAAGTAGTTTTGAAATTTATATGCTAAAATAATGCTGGGAAAGTGTATTTATCTCTGTGGCTATTGTTCAAGCAAACCCTTGTTCAGCTGACATGCTCTTTCCTTTCTATTTATGTTCAAAAGGGACGAAAAGATCGTTAAAGATTCCATGAACTAACTCCTAAAGATTCAAAACTGAGCATACAGCATTTAAGTTTCCTCCAGATGTTTCTGTGAAAATCAGATGTCTGATTTGCAGTCTGTCACTGATAATCTAGTTTATTAGGATATGCACTTTCACAGCCTTGTTTTAAAGTTCATTCTATTGAACTATCCTCCAAAAAGACAGATGCCAGAATACTTTCCTAAAGCTCTAGAGAACTTGTACAAGAGGTGGAGGAATCATGGACCAGTTCTTCTGTATCTTCTGAAGGTCGAACTGCCTTCTAGGTACGCTTTGAAGGTACTTTGCAAAATGTAGACCATGATCTTTCTACTTTTGGATGTATTTTGGATGCATATCTGTTCCTTTTGAACAGCACTTGGAAGAGGCAGGTACATTATTTTTGCTCCTGTTTAAAACGACAGCTCAGGCAGCAGTATTTAGGAGGTACTTAGTCCTTTAATCCTCCTTGAACACTACTGCACTGCTGCTTTATGCACAGGAGCTTCTGGGGACTTGTGTGGGTGTGGAAAGTGCAGATAGTCACCCTGGCAAGGAAAGTATTCTGAATTGTAACTATTGCAGACTATTAAACTACTGCCTTTTGTAAGAAGTGCTAGCAAGTAACACTTAGCATATTCATTTTGTTGTTGAAAATGGATTGTCTAAACATATATCTGAAAATCCCAATTAAATTCAACCTTGATGCTCACAGCAGATAAGTATAACAAAGATTCTAAGCCATTTGCTTTCATACATATGAATAAAATAATTATTATGCAGCATATCTAAGTAGTTAGGCACCATCAGAAAGTCTACCCTTGAATAACAGAAAGGGAAGAAAGTGTCCTTTCTTTTGTAGTCAGAAACAAAGTATTGACTGTATATGGCACATTTTGGATTTCACTAGCTGTAAGACATTTTTCTTTATAAACATGACAGCTCTACTAAGCATGGTAGAAAAATTCACTGCTCTTGTTCAAAAATCCCTAAGTTTTTCTCTTTGAGAATGTGCTAAATGTCGTATCTTTTAATTTAACATTGTCTGCACCATTGGTTCCTGTTGCAACTGACTCATTTTCACTGTGCGTTGAAATAAAGGAGTGTGTTCATCTGCCTATGGTATATTCTTCATTACAGCTTTGTACTGGAAGCTTTGTCTCTGGTGCTTAGATGTCAAGATGGTGCAGTCATATTTCATACTGTAAAGAATTGTCAGTGTTTCTACAAGTGAAAAAATGGTAGCAACATAGTAACATGAATTCAAGTACTCTAAACGTTAATTAAATTGGGTTGCAATTGATTACTGACAGTGTAAGTTAAAATTAGTAAACTTTTCTTTGTGTGCGCCTCTCTAAGGTTTCAGTGCAATAAAGTGAACTTGACTTATGAGGCAAGGCTCTTGCCAGGATAACTTAAAAGACAGGATGAAATAGCGAAAGCATTTGTTTACTAATATACTTATTCTAGACGGCTGAGGTATTAGATTACATGCTTAATGTTTTCCCATTTTAATTTTGACATGAACAATAATATCTGGGAAATAACTGTAAGTTTCCAGTTCAGGGAACACATTTTGATTAGGGACTCAGAATTGCACGAAGGCATAAAAACAGCTATAATCTTTCTTTTCCTCTTGTGATTATTATTATGAATCCAGTATCTTTCCAACATCAACTCCTATTTGCATTTTCTTGCCTCCTAATTTGTATATTTTTTTTCCTGGGAGAAAATCTTTTGAAAACAGTGACTTGTTAAATTACCAGGATTAGTTTACCTGAAAATGTCTGTTGATAATATCGTCAAAACTGCATGTTCTGCGTACATCCTGATTACAGGTAAAATCCCTGCTATTTCCTTATGATAGATAATCAACACTAGGTTTAAACATCTATTTTTGAACTATCTTATAATAAATCTTCATATGTTCCAAATTCCTTATTGGCTTAGCTAGATATCTGGATGAAGAAGACAGAGGTAGATGACACGCTGATCATGGACCTGCTACTGGAAAAAGAGCACAGATCATGGGTTAAGGTCCCGAATCATGAGCAGCTCTAACACCTACCAAATGCTTGCACACAGAAAGGAAATGGGAGAAGTCAAGATAGGAGAGAAAGGGAAGAGGTGAGCAGGTCAGAGTCAGACACAATTCACCTTCCTTGTAGATTTCTCCGTCTTCAAAGTTGTACAAATAGTGAAGAATATTTATCACTTATTAATGGTTCATTAACTTAATGATTACGACTCAATAGCACCATAAGTCACAAGGGTTGTCTTAGGCAAAAGGAGAAAATTCTCGATGGCGTTGTCAGGGGAAATAGCAATTATTGGCACCCGTGTCCCTCTCTCTCAAGGAGTAAAGTGTTTAAGACATGCATGTTGCATATGAGTAGAAAAGCGTAACTCAGAGCTGTAATTCCCGGGTATTAATTCCTCCAAGCCTTTAGCTGTGCCTGTTACTAAACATTACACATCTTTAGCAGCATTCCTGCAAAAACTCTGTTAGCAGAAACTGAGCTTCAGTTGTCTTATTTGTGAGAAGCATCCCTTCTGATAACGTGACACACCAAATTTTGTGCAAAACTAAATTGACAAAGACATGCCAAGAAGGAATTTTTTTCTTCAAAATGTGGGCACTTCCTGTACATTTCCCAATAGTTTACAATAACTAAATGAGCTCCAACTTTTAGACAAAAACCGAGTCGTAGAACTAAAGACTGCTTTCATGAGTGCCCTTTTCAAGAGATCCATGATTATTTAATATTGACATTTGATTTGACTTAACAGCAAAAAAGAATACCTGACTTTTGGGACTATATGTACTGCCCTCTGAAATAATACAGAATGCTTTACCTCAAGGAGTTAAACGTGCCTGAAGCCGAAAATGGCACTTATTCTCAAAACAGGCAGTTAGTCTAAACCAGAGTCTTGTAAGTCACTGAAAAAAGCTGTATTAAGAAACCAGATGAACATAGCTTAGTAATAGTCCCAAAATTAACAGAGTGAAAACTGCACAGTCAAATTTGATTTAAATGCTGTATGTTTTCTTCCAAAGGTCTGCAATTATTTCCCAAACTCTTGTTTTACAAACACTTTCAAGCTATGTAAAAACCTCTCTTCTAATAAACCAAACTTTAAAGCATGCCTTCTCTTTACTACACATTACAAATAGAAAGCTGTGCTACTGCAGGGTACAGAAAAACATCATTTGAATCTGAAGAAACCCACAGCTATGCTATGGTAAAGTACTGCTTATAAACATTTATCTACAAAAAAAAAAAAGGCATCTGCAGTTTCAAACCACACTGAAGTATTTACCTCAAACTAGAAGCTAGCTGCATCTGATGAAGTAAAACTGAAGGATTATTTTCATCAAGGCACTCATTCACATAGTTGCAATCTCTGATTTTTCATTATTTAGTGACACAGTCTCTGTAAATCTAGCATAATAGTACAGAAAATAGTTTGCACCCAAGCACAGGAATCATGCTGTCTAGTTAAAGAGCACAGAAACACACGCCGACAATAAGTTATTAAGCAGCATCCCTGTTTAAATGCTGTCAAACATGACTATAGAAAAAAGCCACAAACCTAGCAGTACTACTTCGGCACAGGACCATACAGCAAGCACTCCCCTGCAATACACACACATGCACACAATGCAAAATTATTTGCTTAGTGTCACTGCACATCGGCTCGATTCCTTCACTCGATTTAGAAACAACAGCAACAAAAACTGTGCGGCTCTGACACTGGTCCCGGACCAGAGGTTGTCTCTCTCACAGCAAAAGCTGCAAGGCTTCGGCTCCTTATTAACCTCGGGAACCAGTGCCTGCTGCAATATCAGAGTCACTTACTGCATTGCTTTTCAGCGGAGCGAAAGTGGCTGCTCTTCCCAGCCACACATGGCTCTGCCAGCCGGAGGGGTTCTCTATTCAGCACGATTCAGCTCCACGGTCTCCGTGTGCGGAGGGTAATTGCCTCTGCTCCGTGCTGGGGTTTTCTGGCTGCAGTGACTGCTCACCCTACCCATTGCCTCTGGTGTATGCTAAGTAAGCAATCCCCTGGGTCTTCATAACGAAAGGATGAAGAGTCACAGCTCTCGAGAGCAGATAAGGTGTTCTGCCGAAAGCCACTGCTTCCAGGGCATTTTAAAGGCAAAGGGGCCGGGGATGCCTTCATCTCGTCTTGTAGTTGGTTATAGTGCAAGTTCTTCTATTCGGTAACTTGCAGTTGAATTCGCAGCTGAGCGCTATTTTTACGTTTCAGAGAGATTTGAATTTGTTACAAATTCAAGCTAATGCATTTTTCAACGTTGAGGAATGAACTCTTTCAGCTGAACTTAATCTTCTGTTTTTCAGAAGTAGAAGTGAAAGGGGGGCAGGGGGTGTCCCAGCTCTGAAATGGAGCTTACCGGCCGTGCTTACAGAAAGGATACAGTCAGAAGGTAGCTCCCTAAAAGCTTCATGGAATAACGTTCCAGATTTAACGCACCCCAAGAGCTGTTCTACTCACCCTTGTCAGTTGTCTGTAGGCTGTCTGTCAGGGGGAAAATGTAGGGACTGGCCCTACAGCGTGCTGATGTGGCAGAAATAATGAACAGTAATAATAAAGAGGCAGAAAGAGGAAGAGCCGCAGCAAGAAATTCCTCTTCAGAGATCCTAAGGTAATACATTTGGCCATTGGGGAAACTACGGGGGAATTGCACTCGCTTTCCTCATATCCAGCTCGAGGGAGATGTATGGATGGGCAGTTTTGTGAGGCTGCTCTGCTGCCCACTCCAACCCTGACCTTCAGAGGGACTCTCAGGAGAAAAGACCCATTTCGGTGCTGTGCTTGCTTGTTACCCGGGCCTCCTGTGACCTGCTGGTGCTAATTGTGCCTAACCATGTGTGGCGAATTTGTGAAAAGAAACACATAACAGCCCTGGAGGTAAAAATGTGATGTTTTTTCCACCTAGGTGCCCTAATATATAACACGGCAATCATTAATTAAGATTTCCTAAGATGAGACATTGTGTAAGATGTTGATTTAATCATCCCACTAAGACTCTTGGGCAGGGGGGACTTTGTGTACATAATAAACTTTATAGGAAGATTAACTGGACCCTTTAGGAAAAGGGCAGGCAAGGACAGGCATCTGGAAAGCGCATGTCACATTTTTTTCCTACAGAAAGTGTTTTATTAGCTGGACTTCATTTTTTTTTTCTTCTGGAGTTACTGTATTAATGCAACTTTCTGTGATACCCCTCAGCATCATTAGTGCTGTTGGTATTATTTTCAGGGCAGTACATTTCTGCTTGTAAAAATGCCAAAGATGCTCAGTCTTTCTAGCCCACAGATGTTGCTGGAAGGCTGGTGGTTTGCACTTTCACAAAAATAACATCTTGGAGGAGAGGGGAAACCTACACACAGTATATTGGCGTCAGCATCAGTGGGTTTCTACAAAACTCCTATAACAGAAAAAGTGACCTTTTTTTTTTTCCTCTTGCGATCATAGCTGTGTTCAGCACATCAAATTTGTTGAGTCATAGAAAATAAGAACCAACAAAGGTGCCTTGAATATTAAGTTTATTGTACATAGTATTTATGCACTGGGTGCTTCTGGTTTAACTCTTAAAATGCAGAGAAGAAACAGTCTGTGTCCCAAGCAGTTACACAGTCAAAATTAGACAAAATTATTCAGACCTGTAACAAACAGGATTGCCAGATGATAGCCGTGTTGCAAGAAGATCAGGAAAACCTGACTGGGTTTGTGAGCTGCAGCATTGGTAACAGAAATAATTAACTCATCGTCAGGGCTCTCAGTTTTCATAAGACCCTATAGAAAGACCCTCAATTTCTCCTCTTTATTTCTCTCTCACCCTTTTGGAGCATATTCATCCTTCCAGTAAGTCCATTTACTTCCCTTGGTTGGGGGATAAGTTATAATGAATTTCTTTGAAGTTGGAGTTGGACAAAAAGAATTGAGTCAGCACAGCAATTAGGAGTGAACCTTTTTAACATTCCAGTAGACACCAGAACTGGCCATGGGTAGATAAGTGGTTATTCTAACAGGCATAATCATCTCATGCTATGGAGCTGTGGTGAGGGCAGAAGGAAGGATTATAGATTTCACTGGATCATTTTCTTCTGGTTTTCTGGGCTTCTTGCCTCAGCTCAATAACACAGCAAGCTCTGCTGTGCTAACACATCACTTTACTTTCTGTTAGTAGCAGTATTTTAAACCCTGAAAACAAAAAGAATCAAGCAACTGATTTACTGGGGAGAGGCACAAAGGACAGCATTTACCATCTTTAGGAGACGTTTTAAATCTAAAAGCATGGTTGCCTGCTTTCCCCCCACCCTCCTCCCAGTTAAAAAAAGAGTTAAAAAAAAAAAAGTTGTAAAATAACTATTATATTTAAAGAACAGACCAATAAATACCCTGGAAGTGCATGGCTGTCAGTTTGTTGTTGAACAGGAAAGTACCAGCACCTAAGAAGCAGTGTTGCACAAGATGATTTAACTAAAAAGCTTTTCCAAGCCAGCTGGAGAGTATATTATATTTGCAAACTGCAATAAAAGAGAATTGAATTTTAACCTTCCTGCTAGGGAAACATAAAAGGTTTATAATTGACTCTGGCTATCTAATGGTGAAGAGAGCCAGATAGTGCAGAGTGCCTGTCTATGAGGAAAGTAAACTAGTTCACGTATGGATTTATTTATTGTACACATCACTCTCTCTCTCTCTGAATATATATATCTCATAAATATATCAAGATTTATATAGTAGCAACATAGTTGTGTCAAAAACAGACTCCATAAGCTTAAAAGAATTTGGGAGCAGACTGGATATCCCTTTATTCAATTCCTCACTGTGACAGTACAGGGCACACTTATTGTGGCTGCATTTAACGGCCCTACCAATAGTTGGAGGTAACTTGCGCTAGGTATTGTAGAGTAGAGAGAAGGTCATGGCCAGAACTGCGGGCAGCTGAGCCTGATGCCAGTGTTCGCAGGAAGGTCATCTTGTCCCTCCCATTTCAGATAGGGAATAGAAAAATGGGGAGGAAGAGACTGAGCAAAGCCTGTTCAAGTCACTTTGAACCTTCAGAGAATGAGGCTCTTCTGTGCCTTCTTCCAAACAGTAAAGCAAAACATCATCTGTTTTCCTTATTTAAGTAAATGATGCATATCCAATTTGAAATTTTCTCTCTGTTCATTATCTTTCAGTTGGCTTGGCAATCAGCTGCTAACTGTGACCCACAGAAACGGAGCACTCCAAAAAGGACTTCCTTACTACACGTCATCTTGTGATAGTAACTAAGGGAAAATCAGCATCCTGTTGTGTCCCAGAAGAAAAGGGGTTATAAAAAAAATAGATATTTGCATATTAAGAGTGAGGGCATTAATACTTTGTTTGATGTGTGAGATCAGATTTGCATACAAGCTAATGAAACAGTTATCGTAGTTAAACTGTGTTTAAACGTGTGGGGTGCACACCCATGCATAACTATAATGCTGATAATCAGTTTGCTATTATTCTGAAATAGTTTAAACTGAATGAAGGACGCCTTAATTTTCAACAATAGTGTATAACTACAAGCTAAACAGGAATGCAATTTTTAGGAATCTGCTTTAAGTATGCAGCTTTAGTATTTTCAGATGAATTTTCTAGAATAGGTCTCCATAGGAAGTCCCTGTAAAAGTGAATGCGCAGGAGTCATTGCTATCCCATCTAGAAGGACGTTCTCAAGTCTTTCTCAAATTGATTTCATCCTTTTCCATTGGAGATACTACAGCTTGTGGAGATGAGCAAAGGGAACCGAGTACTCCATCACTGAAGAATCGTATTTGAATTAGGGACGTGCTTTCTAATTTCATGGGGAAATTAACTGTGGGGATCATTATCTTAATTAGCTTATATTTTTTTCTTAAATTAGCAGATTGTGTAGTGTACTATATTCTGTTTCTGCTTTTTTCTTTTGTTCTCTCAGTGCTGATACTCTTATTGACTTGCTACAAGATATATATATATATATTGAGTCTACAAATTTTCATCCAGAACATTTTCTTTGTAAAGCCCTGAGTTCAGCTTTTACTTTACTTTTTCACTCTTCATGAATAATCATCTCTCTCAAGTCAAGAATGAGGGGGAAATCTTCCTGGAAAAATCCAGGTATGTCCCCAGTAAAACTGAGACAGAGATCATGGAACTTGAATTGTGTCTAGCTTAAAACTTTTCAGACCATTTTACAAAAATTTTAGTTCCTGTGACCAAAAATATATTTGGCACTTCGCAGGTGACGAAAAGGCAGCACTAGTCCTCATGAGCCTTTAGTTTGGCAAAGGCATGCGTTGAGAGGATGTACGGCGGAGATGTGGGAAGCTATGGTTTTATATTTCAGCATGGGAGAAAGAAAAGCACAGAGTGTTACTGAGGAAAGAAGATGATGTGAACAGAAAGGTATGCAGACAGCCCTGATTGTCTATGAGATCAGAGAATGTCTTTTCTCCAAACACATTTTGGATTTGGATCTCGCTGTTTGTTTTCTGGGGGGAAGTGGTTGACTTCAAGCTCTGAAGGCTTATGTGTTCAGTCTGAAGGTATTTTTGACTTGAGGACCAGAGCTAGTCATAGCCTGAATGATAATTTAAGTAGAGTTGTTTGGATTTTGGCAGCATGGGGATAAGAACTTGAGGTGGTCAAGTTCAACAAGAGATAGGAGCTACTTGGAGGCCAGAAGAAGAACAGAGGAGAGTGGCATTTGAGAACAGTGTTTTAACTGCACCTTGGATTGGCTGAAGGAAGAAGGAAAGTGACACGTGGAGGCTGTGAACAAACCATAGCCACAGCTATCATATACTGCACACATACCATCACATACTCTTTCCAGCCTGGACAGATTATGGGATGAAGCTAGAACAAGTGTCCCATCCCTTACTGGGCTTCTGTTACAGTTATTTATTGCACAGTAGTGGGAGATGATAAAGTTCATTTCCCATATGAATAGAGTTAATTTTACCCATCAGGTTTCCTTCGGTATGGAAAATTCAGAAGTATAAGACAATTTATTTTTATGTAGCCAGTTCCCAAAAGCCTCCAAGGGAACAAAAATGGAATGATCTTTCCTGAGAAATATTTCTTTCTCTTTCTCCTGTGTCTTTGGGAAAATGTACAATCTGATGAGCTCCTTATCTGTGCATCGTTACTCTTATTCTCTTCAGAGTTGATGTCGAACACTCAAAAGTCTGGGTCAAAAGAAGTGCAATAGCAGAGAAAGCAATCTGGCTGCAAATGCAGCCAGAAGAAAGACAAATGCAGTGCTGCTGCGCTCGTGCTGTCCCATTAGCGTTCTTCTGACCTAATCTAGAGCAGCAGGAATGAGAGACGATTCAGTTCTGAGGGTCCATAATTTTCTTCAAGGCTGGCTGGCACTGGTAGTGGTGGTTTCATGCAAGCAATTTGTTAAAGAATCTAGTATCAAATGATAAAAAGGAACACCTGCAAGTTATCTTAGCAGCTCAGTCTTTCTCCTCAAAAGAATTGGATTGCTCCTTTTGATATCACAGGGCTGAGAGCATTGAGCAGAAAGCTAAGTGAGCACTCACGAAAGCAAATACATCTTGCTGCTTTGCAGAAACTGATGTTCTCAGTTTTTTAGCGGAAGTGAGACTGAATGACTGTGGTTCGTTTTGTGGTTGCTCTGGGAAGGTTGGTGAGCCCAGGATTTACTTCAAGTAACAGTGAGGGGAAAGAGTCTTCCGTTCATTTCAGCTGGCCTCTAAGGGCAGCCACAGACTACTATAACTTGTTGCAACACACGAATTTTGGCTTATTAGCTAATGTCTGGATACATTAATTGGTTAATATTGGGTGCAAATCTGTTTATAATGCTTTATGTTAAGCAGCACCTAAAATATATATATTAATATGTCTAGAAAACAAAACTTAATCAAGAAACAATTATAAGAAGTTAGACTTTCTTAAGATATGGAGAAAATCTCAAACCAAAAATAGGTCATTACAGGATGATCATAAGACTTGTGGGTAGTATGATCATACATTACCCCAGGGTCCCTTCAAAAACTTGTCCATGTGTGTATCCCTTGGAACAGTATGCAGGTAAAAAATGCATAATATGTGGAATGTGTAAGTCATAGATTGAGGAATAACAGCTATGAGCGAGCTCATTCATCTGTGCATAATTTTCAGATTATGTTGCTGTTACTCAGTATCACAAGATGTTTCTGACTGCGAGAACCAAAAAGAAAATATGGACTTGGAACATGAATTAGTTCGTCATGCCAAGTGGAAGGTTTTTCTTCTGGAGGTCAAATCACGTCTTTCTGCCATATATGCGTTGGGGTTTCTGTGCAAGAAGCAGGCATCTTGCTGTAGTTCAGAGAATTGCATGAAAAATATCTTAAAAGAACACAAACCTTCCAGTCTTTGCCATTGTCAAAAGGAATAGATACAGGCTGTTGGGTTGAAGAGTAGTCTGAATGCACTTCCAAAAATGAACTAAAAGTAAAGCTGTTGTTCTGTTTAGCTTAGCATAAGGAAAGGTAGAAAAGATGATAGTTTGGTGATGAGTTAAGGAAAGGTTAGAAATGTCTGAGGGAAGGTATGATTCTCTTTTGTACAAAGACAGCTTCATATTGTATGAGTAGTGACGGAAATAGGAAATCAGTCATGTTAACTGATGTCTATTGGAAAATACCCTTCTTCTGTCTCCATTCAAACTTATTTTCAAAAACAAATTATTTTCAGTGAGAAAATAGCATGGTTTTTACATGCCTTGCCTTTAGCAGGAACAGGAGAAGGAAGTTCCACCTGCACACGGTTTCCTGCTGAGGTTTTGATTTGTGCTTAGAAGCAAACCACTGTATAAATGATAACCAGGCCTCAAGTCCCCAGATTTCCTTTGCTGTTGTAAAAAGCATAACTGCGATTCAAATGGAAAAAATCATACACCCCAAACTCATGGGTTGTTTTGCAGTGCACTTCAGTGGGGCTGATGCTCCTCTGGAAGTGAGCTTAAGCTAGGAACTGGCCTTTGGTTAGTGAGCAAGTAGGTGATGGGCTTTGGGAGGTTCACGTATCTTTTGCTGTCGCAGTGCTTTTCTTTCACTAGAGCATTTTTTGGCTGTATCAAAAGCAGCACTTGTATGTCACGTTTTTTTCATTAGACAAAGTCATTTTCCAGGCTATCCTCTGTGATTTCCAATGGGTGCTGTAAAACAGCATGCCAAGCCCAATTTAGACAAGAACGATTATCTCTGAGGTTTTCTATCTGATGTGCTTGGTAAGATGGTATTTAAATTGCACCTGTGGGCTGATTATCCAGCCACACCACAAACCTCACTATGGTCCTGAGATCAAGCTGCATAGATAAGGCTTTTATTCTGCTTTTGTATCTGCTATATATTGGTCTGTGCTGTAAGTGGGTTCTTGATTCGGTACAAATGAGCAGCTCTGATGAGAAAGGTAGTTGTAAAGGTTAAGAGCAGAGATGTCTGTATCTTGATTTACCTACTACCTGTAGCTCCTAATAAAACATTATAGTCCCAAAAATTAACACGCGGGGAGGGAAAGACTGCATTCAGATGGGGAGTTTTCTGAGATATAACAGTGCGTTAGGATTTCATTCATTGCACTGCCATAGCAAAAGGTGCAAGATAAGTTTCAGTTACTAGTTCCAATAAAATCAGCTCAGTTTGGAGAGAAAATAAATCAACCTCAGGCACAACTAACAACAATTCCACCTGAGACCTCCATTTCTTGATGATGAAACCATGTGACATTCTAAGCAGATCATGAACACAATTTTTCTGTAAACAAAGAAGTGTTCATTATAATATCCACCATTTGATCTTCTCTGCCCCATATATATTAGCAATGAAAATAAAATGCCTTTCCTTGAAAGGCAAAATATAAAATAAAAGCAACAGAATTTCATTTTTCATTTCCCAAAGAGAAGGACCTGGTTATACCACATGCATGTTTATTCTGCTGCAAGCATCTTTTTAAATCAGAATATCTCAATTTCTCATCTGTTTAAGAAAAAAGCTTTGCTCCAGTAAAGTTGAGCTCAATTATAAAACTTTATTACAGCAAACAAAACTCTTAGCTCCCTAGAGAAAAATAGCATTAAGAATGACGAGTTGTTTGTTGTTTTATGACCAAGTGTCTGTGAAAGGTCCAGTACTGAACTAATTTCTCTTAATTTTTTCTCATATGAGGATTATTTTTCCTTTACTAAAATAGTTTTTAAATCTCTGCCACAAATTGAAAGCCCAGAAGAAAAAATCCCTCTAGACCTCAGCCTTGTTATTGTAATATAATGGGGTTTAGGGTTTTGAGCTTTCAATATTTTTAGTAACTTGCAACTTCTTTTCTCATTTTAAAAAATAAATGAGGTATGCTATTTATTTAACACTGCTAGACATTTTAGTATAATGAAAAAGCAGAAAAAAATCTAGATAAGAGTCCTGTCTCAGTAGAGTGTGAGCTTGTTCATGACGGAGTAACAATACCAGTGTGACTGATGGAAATCTTCACGGGAATCCCTTTGCAGACTTTCTTATTCATGGCTCAGATAAGAAGGGAGGTTGTCCTGTCCACTTATAAGAAGCCTTACACATGGATAACAACTCTTACTTCTTTTCGCTACTCAGACCGTGCTGATGGATGTTTTCCTTTCTTGCTAAGGAGAAGATCGTGACTTCCTACAAGGAGTCCCCTTGTCTAGGAGAATCTGAAGACTAGGATAGACTTCTCAAGGTCACCCCACAATCTGTTTCCATATCCTACTCCAAGAGCAGCTCAACAGAAAACCTCCAAAGTTCGGAAAAGGACTTTTTTCCTGCCATAGTGTCAGTGCACAGATACGGTCCATGATGCAATGGAAGCTATTCCTGATGTGCTACGTTCCCATCTCTCTCTTTCCTATCTTCCTCTCTCAAGATAGTGCAGCTTGTGAAATGCACAAGGCTTAAAACCATGCCGGTGCCAGGAGGCTGGAGGACCCAGCTGGGGGACTGCACGGGGGCAGGAGGTGAGCAAGCCCTGGCAGCTGGCTGAGGCAAGAGCCACACTTCATTTCTTCTAGCACAGCTCCTGCAAGGCACCCTGCACCGCTGTGCTCACACGTTCACACTGTCTCTCGCACTCACCCACTCACTCTTCAGTGGATTAACTTGACATTCTTCTTGGAAAGAATGTGTTCTTCAGAAGCTCATGACTGCAATACGTGTCTATTTATAAATACCACCAAGTTGAATAGCTTTCCTGCATTGCAAAGGAACATTTCCTAATTCTGCAGTGAGATAGTGCATTTTATAGAACAGTTGGATGTTTTGTCTGGGTGGATTTGGCAATGGCTCCAACAGTTTCTTATAAAGTACCATAAAAATCCTGCATTTGCTATTCCAGCTGTTTCAGTTCTACCTTGGTGCTGAATTAGGAGAAAACGGTTGTGATTGGCACTGAGTGAAAAGAGAGTGCTGGGCGTTAACAAAATAAGTTTATTCTAGTTCATACAAGGGTCCAGTTGACTTTAGGAAGGCTTTTACACTTTCCCCTCACTGCTTCTGTTCAAGTGTACCACCTTCTTAGCAGTGGCTGAAGACAGAGCCGTATTTGCGTCATCAAAAGACACAAAAGATTTTAATATAGTATTACATAGACCCAATGAGGATAAAGTTAATGACAGCAGTTGTTGCAGCCCTATCTTCTCTTTCATTCTCACTGCATCTCCTTGTAGCATCACGTCAGGTGTGTTCACCTTATAACCTAGCTGTTTGTACATCAGCTGCTAAAATTGACATACATGATGATTTAAGCTATGTTCTTCCAGAAAACTGGAAATGGATTTGCAATTTCTTTTTCCTCTTCCAGGTATTTATGCTTGTCTCCTTAGATTTTAAGTGTATTTTAGGAAGGAAGCAGTGGAAGTGAGAAATCAGGCAAAGAAGTAAGATGCAGTGCTTTGTGTCTTCAGTGCATTGCTTTACCCACAAATAGTGTCTTTCGAGAAGTCTTGAAAAATATTTTCCATCTTATGATGGGAGCATTTGGTTCCCCCCACTTTTAAAAAGAAATTAAAAAAAAAAAAAGGAAGTAAGAAACCTCAGAATTTCTTGCGAAAATATTCTTGGTATAAAATTGTGAAAAGAAACACTATGAGAATATTATCTTTTTGGGAGGGGCGTGGGAAGAAAGATGGAGAAACAAGTGCTGGAAAACTAGAAAATGCTGAACAAAGTGTGAAAGCTCTGGTTGCTATGATTTTTTTTTTAAAGAAGTTACCTACCTAGACAATACCCCAGGTGATGACTTGCCTACCTCTCATTCCTTTATTCATATGAATAACAGAGAACAGAGAAGACCAACAAAGGAAAGCAAATTCAAGAGTCAGAGAGCCTGCAGGACAAAAGTCTTTTCCACCAGTGATCTAACCTATAAACATGGGAATTGTTAGCATAGTGTTCTAGATAGCTAATCTTAATTGCTGTGGTTTGGAGAACCGGGGGAATTAAGTATACTGCTTTCATGAAGAGCCTATATGCATCAGTCTGTGCATGCGAAGATTATTTATAGAGTTAAGTACAAGAAAGCTGTTTAGTCTGGTAGAAGATGGAAACCAATGGGCAACAAAAGAGTGGCTGAGACATGATACCTGGGGTAAACAACTTCAAGGGAGTTAAAATAACAAAAACTCAATAATCAGTTGGGAAAATGCTATTTTTCAGGCCCCAGGCAGTTGCACAGCTGGCTTGCCAAGTCTGAGAGCCCAGAGATCAAAAAGAATATGAATCTTAAAAAGGACCTTGTTGGAACAAGAAAGGAAGGAGTGGGTTGTGAGCAGCTGTCTGGAGATGCGTGGAAGAGCCTGAAAAAGGAAGGGAATTCAGCTGAGCCCAAAGATGGAGAAAACTGAACAGACTGCAAAAATGTAGGCTGAAGCTCACTGCTGCACAGTGCTTATTTCAGCAGCAGGTGGAAGTAAATCCTAGTGCACCTGGGAATATGGTAACTAGAAATATCTGATTACCATAAGGACTTGCACTGATACCCAGGCTTTTGACAGGGTTTAATTTTCAGTGATCAAGGAAGAAGGCAAAATCTAAAACTGGATTTTGGTGCTGAAATTCCGTTACGGTTTGAGAGTCAGCTTTGTTGCTGTTCTAATATTTCCCCGAATTAGTCCCACTGTTTTTTCTATGCAGTAATTTATTGTCAGCTTTACTCAGAAGGATCAGTAAAGTGCTAATGTCTTTGTCCAGTAATGTCCATGCTATTGATTATGTTGCAGTGCAGTTGTAGGGCAAGGAAAGTTTTTTTTTTTTAAGCAGGAATTGGTTCTAGGAGATGCCTATTCAAGAAAGCAAAGCTGACTGTTACTTACTTGAAAGGAACTAAAACCTATAGTGAACTAAGCTAGGCGACCAGTCATTTTGCAGATGGTGCATTGTTTGTATACCCAGTAAAGAAACAACTTAATGTCAGTTGTAGGAAGCTTCCGATTTCTTCCTCTGAATGAAAATGAAATATTTGGAAACTAAAGAACATCCAGTTATGTGCTCTGAGTCCATGCCTTAGCCTCATGAATATAAGGCGTTTAGGATTTAACAGTATTCTTTTAGCATATTTTTTCCAGAATTAAGATATCAAACCAACAAATGATTTGAATAACTGACAAGGAGCTCTACTCATGGCAGTGTGCGCAGTTTTTTAAATTTTCATTTGCTGTAGGTTTGGCTCACTCAGACATCAGTTTAATACCATAACATGCTTGTGCTTTAACACCGTCTGACTTAACATTCCCAATAGTGACTACCGGCTCTAATTCCTCATCTATTCTTTGCTCCTTTTATTTATTTTCTGTTGTTACAGCTATAAACTCAAATTTTAACAACGGCTTAAAATCCACAGAACTTGGGACTTAGTCATCCTTTCTGTCTTCATTGCAAAATGTTTTCTGTTTGCTTCTCTCGTTCCTTTGCATTGTAGATCAGGTAGGTGTGTTTTAGGTCTCCCATCTACCACAAACTAGAAATAAATGTGAAAGTACAAGATATGCACTTGTCTTTCTCAGGAGACCTTTTGCACCATGGGAAATGGAGTACCTGCATTTTCTGGCTCCATTAATGTTTTTCCTTAATAAAAGATAAAACAATAATAATAAAAATAATAAAAAAGACAAGCAAAAAGCTTTGGCAATTGTGTTGTAATTTTCCCCTTGTGAAGTTAATCGAAGTACAACAAAATCTCTTAATGAGCCTGCTGCTATTATTGGTAATGATCAGTAGGGTCTGGGCTTTGAACCAGTGAGCCAGGAGGCTCTGAAGCTTAGATTTCAGAATGGATAGTAAACTACATTTTAGCAGGTAATTGGGATATTAGGGAAGAATTGCTCCTAGATAATACCCTTGTGTTGGAAGCTCATGGTTTTTTTTTCAGCTTAATAGAAATAAAAGTACTAACAGCATCCCTGCAGTGACAAATTTGTGTGAATAGACAGAGAAATACAGAGAAATAATTAGCAAAGCCAGTTGAGAAAATATCATGGATTTGCATAAAGAAGAAACTTGGTCTTTTACAGTTAGAAATATAAAAGCCACACAGAGCTGTGAGTTAAGGATAGAGAGACTTCTAGGGAGTGCTCAGATCCTACATGGATGAATAATTCAAACAGTACAAACAGTGTAACTGGAAAGGGAAAAAAATATGCTAAATAGAAAGAAAAAAAATATGATCACATAAAGCTATTTCTTTAGAGTCCAAGAAGTTTAGGAATACATTATAAATGCAAAAAAGTGAAACTGAAGACTCAGGTTTCCAAACAGAGTTATCAGAGGTAACAAGCTCCTGTTGGCTGATCTGCACTATTTGCTGGTGTTACTGTCCATTATTGGCGAGTAGAAAAATTCTTCAAGGTTTGCTTAGAATCTCCTTAAAAGAATGTATTGCATTGAAATTGTCCGGAAAGTAAGTCCCTTAATGTTGAACTCCTCTCAAAAATACATTGAGTTTGAACATAACGGTGAAGTGTGGTTTTTTTTTTTTTTCCCTTTAACTCTGACCCTAAGCCATGCAGGCTAGGACAAGCCATACTCAGCCTTTTGGTAAATTAATTGTGATCTTCTATATGCATCACTTCTCTGCTGTCAACATCATGTCTGCTAACTCAACTCCTGGCAACTGTATTCAAATGCAATAAGGTTTTCTGCTGGAAACAAAAGCTCGCTGAGACAACAGCATGTAAGTACAAGCATTGTCTGTGTGGGACGAGAGTTTATGTTTGGAATGGTTCTTTTATCTTTGAAGCTTTGAAAACCATAATAAATATTAAGGAAGCAGATTCCCTGACTGGGGTTTCTTTGGGATTTTTTGGAGTCCCATGGTGCCTGCCTCCCACCCCATCCCACAGATTTGTCTCATCTCTCAGCTGTGGTTTGTCAGTCGAGCTGCAGGCTCCTTGGAGCAAGGACCGTCGTTTTCCTCACATCTCAGTGAGCTGGCTGCTGTGTGCTGTAAACATGTGCTGCAAAATAATAACAGCCTTACCAAGTGGGATTCGGTTAAACATCCAGTTATTGCTTTTGAATTTGAACTACTTTGTTCAAATCTTCAGGAAAATATTGGGTTTTCTGAGAGGAAATCCCTCTGCAGCATAAAAGGCAAAGCCCACAGCAGAACTGGGATCATTCAGCTGTGACCTCCACATTGGAGTCTGTGCGGTTGGAACATAAAGCTCTAAATATGCTGCTAACCTGTGGCGAAAGATCACCATTTTGGATTCAGTCTTTGGTGGATATTGAGACAAATATTGTCTTTTATGGGTGCTTAGAATTCTCCCAGTGGACCTGAACAGCAAATCAGTTTGCTGAGCAGTTGCTAACAGACCCTTCTGGTGGAGCTGAGTCCATTCCCTCACTTTCAGTAAAATGAATGTACACCAATTTTATTATAGGCACACATCTGCCCCAGCTCATGTCAGCGTGGGCTCAGATGTCCAGGTCCACCCACAGATTAATGTTAGCAGGGAGTAGCAAGCAATGCAACAGCTCATTTTTTTTCCATCTCTGTAGAGAACTGGCCTAATGTTTCCACTGGACATAAAACCATGCTAGCTCATGCAGCAAAGGATTATAAAGTCTATCAGAAATACCGTGCCACGGAGTTTTCAGAGTGACGTATATCCTCGTTCATCTGCCTCTTCAAAATTACCGTCCACCTAAGCAACTTCTCTGCACGTTGGTTAAGTGCCAAGCATGTTCTCAGCACCAGGCAGGAAGAAGGAAGGCTCAGTCCTGCTCCTCAGAAACCACCATCACAAATCAGGCACTGACAGCCTTGTGAAACCCACGGGAGAGCCAGATCTTAAATCGTCACACATTTGCAGTTCTGAATTGTTACTCGGTGGCATCCTCGCTGGCAGAGGTCTGTGGACATGGAAAAAGTGAGGCCTGAAGGGTGACTTGAAAAAAAGAGATAACATTAACGGCTCTGGCTCTGCACAAAACTCGCAGGGCCTGCTTTGACATCCTGCTGGGTATGTTCGGTGACTGGGTAGGGCTGCAGAGTTAGCTGTGATGACATTTTAGTTAGTTGCATGGCATTTTGCTGCTCAGATGCTCTGAACCAGTGTGTTGACCCCTTCAGCAGTGTGAGAACTAGGAGCAGCCCGTGCTGTTTCAGGGACGTTCATTGTGTTCCATCAGTGGTGATTTCCACAATTTCTGCTGCATTTTTGCTTTGGCTCCATCTGCAGCTCTTGACCCTTTCCCATGAATTCTCTTGCTTCTTTCCACTCTCATTCAGCATAACAGTACCAAGCATTCTGTTTGGTTTTGAAATGTGACGAGTTGTTTGAACTCACCACCAACAAAAACCTTTTCCTTGGGAAAAAAAGAATAAAATTGCTTACAAATAAATAATGAAAAGTTTAAGGATCAAAAGCACTCAGCATCTCTGACTGATGTCAGCTGAAGTCTTCTCATTGGCACTAACATCATTTATAACTAGATAAAGGAAGATATGCACAGGGATTAAATATATATATATATTTTAAATCTGTTCTTTGTTGAAAAATGACAAAGCATCTGGGAAATTGAGATGAGGGTTAAATAAATAGCAGATTAGATAGATTAATGATGATATACTTAAATAGGTAGGATAGGTTATCAATAACTTCATAACAGCTTGCTGGAGGTATTTAAGGTTGTCTATCCACTTCACATAAATTTCATTTTCTGTTTGACAACAGGAACAATATATTGTCTATTGCCAGGAGACAGTGCGTGAGTAGGGCTGGGAGGGCCACATTTCGTGTTTCTTCCACAGTACCTCATTGAAGAAAAACCCTTGATTTGTATGGTAAAAGAAAATATCTTAATTTTGATTTATAATTTTTACTGTTTGATAGAGGGAATTCTGTCCTAGCTCTAATAAAATTGCAAAATGTCTTAAGCATTTATCCAATACTGCTAATACTCACTGAACAGCGAAATAAAAATGTATTTGCTGTCTTCCAACGCCCATTCTCACAGAATGTACTCCACAGAAGGAAGTTGCTTTCATGCTCTTACAGCTCTCATTTATTCTTCCAAATTGTTCTAAAGTGATCCAACAGGTAGAAATGCAGTGTCTTTGTATGTCCATGTATTTTCTTCTTCCAGCATGTATTCCAGCAGTAATCTTGTGTCATAAGTAAGTAAATAAAACCAACAACATATATTATTACCTCTTGTTGCTCTGTGTCTGCTGTCCAACATTACTTCATAACCCACTGAGTTTATTAGGGGGATTTTTGTAAGACGTTTCTGGAAATGCTGGTCAGATGTAATTCCACTGGAGTGAAAGAAATATTTTTTGACTTTGTGCTTTTCTGTGTCAAAGCCAAATTTATGTCTGGGTAGATATTTTATTTTTTTTTTTTGCCAGATAAGACAGTAATACAACAAGACCCTGTCTCTGCATTCCTCATATTTAGGGTTTAGCAAGCTTTTATTAACAAGCTGTTTTATTTTTTTCTCAGAAGTATGCCAGAGATGACATAACCGATGCCAGAATTTAGTTTTGTAGACCCTAAAGTCATTTTCATTACATATTTAAGTTGGGGAGATAGTGATTAGCCAGAAATCTTTGCACCCATACTGTATTTACCTTTGCATCTTAGATCTTTTATTTACTTTGCATTCGTTCTTTACACCAGTGCTGTGTTTGCCTCAATATCTCAGATCTTTTCTTTTCATCCAACTGATGGCTTTCCTTGCATGAATTGCCTTTGAGCTCTTCTGTAGATCCATAGCTAAACTTATTTATCTAGATGGAAATTAATTATGCCTCATCCTTAGGGAAACTGGATTCATGAACTGAATCTATTGAAGTAGTATTGCTGATAAAATAATGTGTGTTTCATTTCTGGCCATATATCACACTCCTGAAAGAGTAGAACAAGACAACCTTTTACTCATCAATGGAGCAGACTTGGAATAAAATCAATTATATTGTCCTAAGTGCTGCATGTACTGCTGTAAACAGGCATGATGTTCCCTGATTAACTTAGAGGCAAGGTGGGCAAATTGCTCCATCCCTCTCTGCTGTTTCTGCCTCTGTGATCTTTGTTCAGGAACCTGGTCAACAGCTGAGCCGTGAATTAGAGCTCCCTTTTCCCACACGTCCCCCTTGCGCCCCAGCTGTCTGACCTTGCTGCCTCCTACACGTGGATGTAAAATAATATTCAGTGGAGGAGGCCAGCTGTGTAATTCATATTAATATAAGAAATTGCACTGAGACAGGATTCTTTGTGAAACTAAGGGTTACTTGTATGAGTCAGAGACCGAATGTTTTTCTAGGTGCAAGCAGTGTCATTAACGGAAACGAGGAATTCAACTAAGTAAGTCTTGATCGCTGGAATACCTCAATGCCACACAGTCAACGGCCAAATATACTGTGTGCTAACAGTGTGGGAACAGAGAAGCAGAAATATGGAAGTAAATAAGGAAGAGATCCTAATAGTTTAGTAACATTATGATTTTTTTTAAATGTTTTGTTCCGTTTTAGTGCTTTTTTCTATGTCTCGCAAGTCTGGTGCACTAGCTAGAGTTGCTGCCTTTGTGATTTAAACTAAATTCAGTCCCTCTGTCTCATTTTACTCTTCATTTTACTCATTCCTTACAATGAGAAGGTCTTGCATCAGTATATTGCTTTAAACCACGCACTAATGAGCACTTGCTCGTTAGGCAAGGATTGCAGAATTTCACTTAATACTAGCATGAAGCAGCGAAGATACTTTAAGAAATGCAATCTGAAATTCTCAGCATTATAAACCTATCTTTTTTTATAAAGCAAATTCAAATGACGTTTGTTTTTTAGATTGTGCAGTTAGTTCTCCCCTCTATGCTGGACATTTGTCTGTCCTGTTAAAATCCACATATTGAAAATCCTGGAAATCCTGAAACAAAGAAAGCAGAACTTCTGTTTTCTGGAAAAGTTTTCATCTTGCTGTGATCTACTTGGACACCGGGCAATGTGCAGACAATTTAATACATTTTCTACTGTGTGGGTACTTTGGCTCATTCTATTCATATTCTATGCATCATATAATTCTGTGTTTCCACATTATTTATCCAAGACATCAACCTAAATTATCTTTCAAGTTTGCCAAGTGTTGGCCTTACCTGCTGAGAGGCAAGGGTAGATCAAACCTCTCTCAGCCCAAAACTTCACTGAAAGGGGTGAGATGAACAGACAAACCCTTGGCCTCACTGAAGACGATGGAATTTTGCTATTGACTTTGTTGGATTCAAGTTCTTGCCCATGAACTCCAGCACTTTGCTTCAGGAGCAATGAACTGCTGGCTTAGTGAACAGGCAATGTTGGAAAAGGCAGAGCACCATTCAGTCTGGTGTATGCAGCTCTCCGAGCCCTGTAAAGCTCTGCTGAGCTGTATCCTGGGTTGGTCTTTGCAATAAACTCCTACTTTCTATGAAAGTGAAAAAGGAAATTATTTGCTTTTGTCCCGAATTGTTTATTCGTGAGAACAATCCCACGCAATCAAAAGAATTACTCAGATTGAACCATTGTATAGCTGCAAGTCTCATGGAAAGTGACAGCCGTACAATATTTACTTCTTTATGATGTTGCCACTAGTTTGTATCCAGGCAGAAATGTAAGATGCCTGTTTTGCTTGTAGTTCTCTTTCCAGCCTTAAATATTTAAGCATGAGAAGTAAGCAAAAAAGGTCCCTTACCTTGACTGTTGCTTCCTTTTTTGATTTAAAGCTTTGCAATAATAGAGCACGGTGTTGACAGTAAGGAATTTCTGTCCTATGATTTGTGAGACAATTTGGTTTTCTCAAAGCTGCTGGAGGTCCAAAGGAACAACCCTGTAGACCTGCTTGTTCATGTGAGTGAGGGACTTGAATTCCAGCACTTGTGGCTATTAACTCTGTTTCCAGCATGATACAGCTTATACTGTGAACTTCGGGAGAGATATGGCCCAAGCTGTAATGCTACACTTTGGCGTTTTGTCCTTACGTTTTCTTTTTAATGAAAGTGTTTCGTGGCATGTTACCCTATAAGCACTTGCATCAACCTGCCATAAAACTGCTCTATGAGTCTTCTTACTTAGCCCCTTAGCATGATAGACCCTAGAGAATTTCTGGGACCTGATATTTCTACTGATGAAGTTAAACCTTGCGTATGGAGTAATGTCCTTGATTCCAGCGGCTCAGCTGACAGATTAATGTACAGTACAACCTGTGCAATGAAATCAGAATGTGGGCATCCATTTACATCGGGCATGACATTTGTGTAATTTAAATAACCTCCCATGGCCCTTGTGTGAATGTTATTGGTCGTGTAATTACAGACAGAAATGATTGTGCCCATAAATCAGGGGAACTGTGTATAAGTCCTTGATATTAGGGAGTAGGATCTTGAAATGTAAGTTATAGGCAGAAGGAATGTAACACACAGAACAAATTACTCTTGCCAGGAAAAAAAAGGTTGATTCACAGAGCTCTATATAGTTTTTAATTTATAATAAACTTCCTTTATCTCAGTTTTTGTACCTTTTGTTAAAATATTAAACAACTTTATATCAAATGTATCCCCTGTGGTATTGGAAAGGAAATGGAAAGCTTAGCCACACATTAATTACATTCCAGAATGTGGTATATAGCTTAATAAGTTTAATTTAAAGAACCTTAGAGCAGAGACAGTTACGTTTTAACTAGAGCAAACAAAAGTTGTGCTGCACGCTTTTAGACAAACAATTTTTCCGGTCAAGCTAGGCTCTTCTGACAAGGTGCACTTCCCTGCAGCATGTCAGTCTTGTTACAGAGGCTAAATTGACTTCCTGGAGATGGCCATTGGCTAAAGAAAAGAAACAACAACCACCACCACCACCAAGAACAAAAAACACCAATATAAAGCATTATGAGAACCAAGCAGAGAGTATAGGCAGCTTTAAAGCAAAACTTTGTAAAAAAAACAGATAGGACTTTCCCAGGAAAATGAAGGCATTTATTTCTGTTTGAGGAGAAGATATTAAAAGGACCAGATATCTTCCAAAACCAACAATAAGTGTTTAAGATGATTAATGTTATTTTAATGATCCCTTTCTGCTCTGGTATTCTAATATCAGCACATACGTCTAAAACAGGAAACCTCAAAATTTGCGAAGAAACGATTGACATGAGACAAAAATCCCATGCAAAATCAGAGACAGATTAGTAGATCTAATTTACTTAAAAGGTATTCACAAACTGTTATAAAAAACAGATTGGTCATAAGACTTAAAGTTGCTGCCATATGCATCTCACAGATTCTGTTATGTTCCTTATGCTGGCAAACTGACTAATGATTTCAAGATTGCTCTCCAGACAAGAACATGACAATTCGTGTGTTGTGCATTAAAGCTCTTCGTGTTCTGCAGCAGAGTGAAACATAAATTTTGCAGAATTTAGATGTTCTTTCACAATCTGGTCTGGGAAAAAGGAAATTGTATAGCAACTCAATATATATTTAAAACAGAGATTCTTACAGAGGGTAGTAAGCATACTGCCCCTGTATTTAATTTTACTTTTTCTCTTTCTTTTTTTTTTTAAATACTTTTTATCCACAATATTAGTATTTCATTATTTAGTGGATTTTCAAATCGATAACTTCTGCAGACCATTTGGTTGTTTTCTTAGGTGGTTTTTTTTTTCTTTTTTTCTTGTGATTCGACAGAGTTTGGAGGCACTTGAGACCAGAGGACAAGCAGAACAGCCAGGCAGACCTGCTGAAAAGAACAGCAATTGAATTGTGCATTCTGAAACCTAACGGTGCTAATTAAAAATGTCAATACTATCAATAATCCAATAACATTATCGATGCTAAGCACAGGTATTTGGAAACATATCCGAAATATTTCATTAAAAAATCTGATCATAACATAAAATTAACATTTCTTAGGGAATTCTGTCATTTCAAGGATTTTCTTTATTATTGGTTTAAAATCCTTAACTTTTGGGGGGACTGAGGTCTCAAAAATGCATTCAAGTCAAGAAACCTTCAGATTCTGGAAAAAATGGTTCCATTCAAAAAATGTCAACAGCCTCTATATTGGGGTTCATCGGGCAGTTTAGTGAATACAAAAACTAACACATTTTTTTTCCTCCTTATAATCTTTGAAGTCCTAGAGCTACATTTTTTAAAGGGAAATTCATTTTGGAAAGCACTTGGACTGTGGAACCATAGGATGTATGTGGCATCAGGCCAAGTGCTTGGTATTAGCTGTTAATTGGAACTCAAATTCTTACTCCTCTTTGCAGGCATGTGTGCCTGAAAAGTGATAAAACCAGAGCAGTTCTGTGCAGCACTGTATGCTACAGAAATTCCTTAAAACCTTTCTTATAAACTGCCTTACCTCACTAGCAAGAGGTCTACTTACGAATCCTGGTAGACTAGAAACTTAAGAGTTCATTTATCTTAGACTGTCCTAGGTATTAAGAGAAAGCCCAGCTGCCTAGAAAATGTGCTCCCATGCCCTTCTGCACAAAAAGATGACGCCGATGAGCTATGCAATTGATGTCAGATGATCTGAGAGTGAAGCTCTAACCCCATGTGATCCAGTGGCGAGGAGAAGTCATGAATTTACCGAGTATTATTTCTTCTGCCTGGCAGCGAAGACAGGAATAAATGAGCAATTACCACTGAGTTCCTCTCCTCTATTTTAATCCTGAGACATGCCCTGCAGCATCACACTTAAGAATTTGAAAACATTGAATCACAATATTTAATTGTGGTTGCTTAAACCTCCATTTGATTGTGGTAGAGTTTTGATTCTGAAGACACAATGCAAAAAACAAAGAAACATTAAAAAGAATTAATCTATACTTATAATTGTGGGGTAAATATTGTGTGAACTCCAAGAACAAACAAACAAAATCATTAGTAATTTAAGAAATGGCTTTTCTTCCCTGTTACTGCCATTCTGTTGTAACACAACCTGGTGGAGTGGGTTTTGCATGTGGCTGTGTGTTTCCAAGGGATGGTTAGATGATTAGTAATTCAACATGACCCTGAATGCTATCACCCACAAGCTGGTAATCACACAGCTTATGTCTATTTTGCTGTTGCTTTGAACAGGGGAAGATGGAAGGATTTCCCTTCTTCATGAATATTTTAGCAGCAGGGCTAATCTGATTCCATATGGTATTAATAGAAGTTCACTTTTTTATTTTTAATTCAAATAATGTCTGGGAACAGCATTTGATATTAGTCATGATAGCATGAAAATATTGTGTCAATATGTTGTCCATGAAAAATATTGCAAGAAAAGATGTATTTTGTGGATGCTGGTCTCCAAGACACATCCCTACTGTTCTGTCACTGCTGCTCCTGTGGTAAGGCACTGTCTTGTACATCAGATACTCCAAACACATGCCAAAGGTTGTGTTCACAGGAAATGAGAAGAAGAGGATGTTCTTAATTGGGAACATAACTTAATTTTTAATGACCACCTTTCATTCCAGGCCGAGATTCTCAAAGTCCTGATTTGCTCGCGCCTTTTGAAGATCCTAAATTCAGTGACGTAGCTGAGGGTAAATGGAAGGATTCAGCGTTTATCCAATTCTCATTTTGGCATGGGACAGTGTCAAAACTGTGCACACATTTCTCCCTACCAGGCATTGACTACTGAAGCGGTGAATCCACCTACGTGTCTCTACAAACATTCAGCAGCTTTTGGGCAGCCAGACCCTGATTTGGAAGTCTGTCTATTTGCCATGGAAATCATCTGTTTCGGGCAACAGGGACAGCAGAGGAAACACTAGTCAGATGCTGAGTTTGATTAAAGGCAAATTTAGACCAGGATCAGCTGTGTCAAGCACCATTCCAGGAAGCACTGGGAGCAGTGCTTTCCTGTGATCCCGTATTATAACCGACGCTCTGGTTAATCACATTTCACATGGCTCCCTCCTGCACTTGCTCAGTGTTCTGGTCTGTCTTCATCATGCACGGTCAGTGCCAGAGATGCTGGTGATGTAATTGCAACATGGGGAACACGTGTAGTCCCGTCCAGATGGACACAGCTGTGTGACCTTAATATCCTCCCTAGCTGGGTCTGGAAATTAGCATCATCTCTGTGGTCCTCAATAGCTCTAATGCACCAAGGGCATTTCTTGAAAGTTCTTTTCTCTGATTTTGCTTTCCATCACCATACAATTTCCATCACCATACTCTAATTGATAGATTGTAACTTTGAAGAACAGCGTGCCTAGAATGGAAAATCCCTAAAAAAATCTGGAAACATCACATTGTGAAACGATAGCTCAGGCTCTGAAGAATGTCACCAATCCATCATTCTTCTTCTGATCTCTCCGTCTTTATCTGTCCTTCTGCCTCACACCCATGGACATGATAAAGCACATCATGGAAGAGGCAGTATGAAAAAACGTTGATTTGCTTACATCCCACTGACAAAGTTTAAAAGGCACCTCCTTTCCAAGTTTTTTGCCAGGATGCAGCCTTGGAGTGAATTTCATGCACACCGAGGGAGAAATGCTGCTCTGGAGTGGGTCTTCCAGAAGTCTGAATTGATCTTCTTGCCAAACAGGACAAGTCCAAAGTAGCATCCCAGCCCTCATCACATTGTATTCCACAATACGGTGATTGAATTGTGAAAAAGCCAACTACTCGATCTTTTTTTTCTTCTTCTTCTTTCTTTTTTTTTTTCTTAAACAGAGATGCGTGGGAAAAGGAAGAGGCTTATATTTCCACTTTCAACACCCCCAAACACATTTACTTACTATTGTCCAGGAGGCTTATCTTCAACAAGCCTCTATGGATGTGAGTCAGGCATAGTGAATACACATGGAATGAACCCAGGAAATGCATTTCAACCTCAGGATACCAGGATATTTTGTGATAGATTTCCCTACTCTTTTGTCCAGTTCACAGGACACACCTCAGGCATTACTATTCCACAATCTTTTTCTTATAAGCGTTTATCTCAGTGTGCCTTTCAGTGCTATTTGCACCGTGTCGTTTCCTCTTACACCAAAAGATGCAGCTATGAAACAGCAATCTGTGTGCCAACTCTATCACTCCACTGTTTAAAATCCTGATACTGAGCCTCCTATTTCAGGGGATCAATGCACAACACAGCCCAGGTGGGTGGAAATTAATTGATGTGACATTTTACAATTAATTCAGAACACTGGGCTAATGTTAAGAGGGGTTTTAATTATGCAGATGAAACCTCTAAGGTTTCAGAGTATGGCAGACACAAGTATAACTCAGTATTTGCCTTGTCTTTGCCCTTTCTTCTCAGGCATTGCAGAGTTAGTGGACATTGTCAGAAACAAAATGCTTGGGCAGGTGGAGCTTTGCTCTGATTAGTTCTTGTATATTGACAACTTTTTTCAACGTAAGTATTTTAATGCACCTTTATTTTTACATGTTAGCAGGTACAGTAAAAGAATTAGATTATATTTGAAGTGACCTAGAAGGGCTGAGAAGAAAGAAAAATGTTCTGTGGCTATATATCCAGCCATTAAAATATTCAAGATGGTTGTTCCTTCTTTGTAAATGCAAATGCAAGAACCATAAAGCATATGGTAAGGGATGCTCCGTCACTCTTAAAGCACACTTTTGCTAATGTAGAAATGAATTATGTCGCATCCCATAATTCAGGGATAAGATTTTTGAACATAATTAAGAATGTACTGTCTGGTCTTTGAGACACAGGTGCACGTATTCACTTTGTCTATTTCAGAAATAAAATCAAGTGGGAAGCTACCAAAAATATTTTGCGCAAGCTTTTAAATGCAAGGGTCTGCTGAGAATTTGCATAATATCTTACTTATGAAATGTAAAACCTGGCATAAATCATAATTCAATTTATAACACAATTAAATGCATGTGGTTCTGTTCTCTTTTATGGTTCTTGGAAATTGTTATCTTGCATAGCTGAAGAAAGGGGAGCCGCAGAAAGCAGAGAATGAGCATATTAGAATAGAGGGCAAATATCAGACAGCCATTTCCTTACATATTTGGGTTTTGTTGTTGTTGCTGTTGTTTTTCCAGCTGTCCACTCTGGACTCTGAAATAGTGCTGCATATTTCAGATTCCTCCTAATTTCTTATTTTATTTAGGACACAGAGTGCCATTTGTATCTTGTGGAACTCGGGCTGTTTTGCTGCAATTATTTCTGAGAAATTTTCTGCCTTTTTAGTCTTTTTGCAGCTTATGATCCTCAGCAAATCTCTCTGGTAAGATAAAGCAATTCTTATCCTCTGTAAAAGGGATAAGATGATGTTTATAAAATTTACCAAAATACCCTTCATAAATTCTCATTTCAAACCAGGCGAAGGCCTCAATTAAGTTGGCAGTAGTATTTTTCTAATACACTGTGTTTTTAAAGTATACTTTTAAAAATGCATTGCCAAAAATGTAAACTTGTTCTAGTCCTACCATTAGTTTTATTGTTATGACAGAACGCATTAGCCTTTTGTGGATTATAGAAAGATCAGTTCTATAAATATTGTTGATACCTAGAAAACCTGAACTGAGAAATGAAAATACTTTTGTCAAAATGTGGATGTTACATTACTTGAATCTTTACATTTTATTGCATTCATGAACTTTGCTATTGAGCAGATGGGGCAGCAGGAATCTGGGAAAATGGTAGTTTGCTCCTACCCTAAGCATTGATGTGAAAAAGGCCCTTTTTCCATGCAAAAGACCACCTCTGGCTTTACTGATCACTTTTATTAAACTGACTAAGGTAGTTTTTTAATCCAACTAGTATTTTAGAACTAGTGAGCTGGAGGGTTGTCACACAGACGCAGAATTGGTAATGAAAGCCTTCATCTTGCTGTGCAAATTGGTTTCAGCAGAATTTAGCTTAGGCTCTTATTTCTGAAGGTGGAAAGGGATAAAAGATGTTGAGGAGGATCTAGTGACGTGGAAGTCCACTTCTGTGACTCAAACCCGGAAGGTCTCACTTCATGTTTTAAATCACAGTGTTCTAACTACAATATATCACACACACAAACAAAATCCCTTAAAATGGATAAACTTTTATTGTATTCCAAAGCAAGACGTGGCATTTTGGTGAAAAGGGCGTTACTTCCATAGTTCTGATCTCTGCGTCATTTTGCTGATTCAGATCCCGGTGTTATTTCTGGGATCTATCCTGTTGTTTGTGTCTTGGCATTTTGGTGGGGAGAACAGTACTGTTTATTCCTTTTTGTTTTTTGCCCAGTTGCTTCACAGAAAGGTTTCGGGGACGTAATTAAGTATGCAACATGGAAACTATATTCCTGTATGCTCTGTGATCTGTTCTGCCTGAGGTAACCAGCAGCAGCCTCTATCATCCTAAGGATGTCACTTGTTGGCAGTGCTTCTGTCAGTAAGTCATGTTAACGTTAGGAAAGAAAAATATAATCAGCTTAGTAAACCTTGTACAGCAAACAAGTGGTCTGTTAATGTGTTTGTGCCAGCTACTGCTCTCTTAGGCTTGATAATCATCAAGTTTCATCATTCGAATTTTGGTTGTTGCTTAATATGTGGTTAAATTTGCATAGACTTCCATAGACTTGGGATATGTAGAATGTTAGAGCTGATGATATGAAATGAAGGACACCTGTGTGCTTGGTTCCTAGTACACACTAGCACAGGAATATTTATGTGATCTCAGTTACATTTCTTAGGTAAGGGGAATTCTGCCACAGACATTTCACCTTTAGGAGGATTTCTCCAATACTCAGTGTCATTTTCCCTAAAGGAAAAGCACCATAGAATTTAACAGCACTAACTAGAGAACATCATAGAAATTGCATTTCTATACCTCCAGGACTGAATAGAGATTAATGTATCTTCTACATTCTTATCGAGGTATTTCATTGCATTTTATAGGAATAATAAAATTTTCTCTTAGATTATATGGGATAGTTTAAAGAACAAGGTTGTAATTTCCTTAACAAATGCTTTTAAGACCTTCCTATGATTGTTCATTTAAAAAATTTCATTATTTTCTCTATAGCTTATTTAGGCAAGTGTGGTCATCCATATGTGACGAAACAAATTTAAAAAGGGCACTTTATGTTCCAGTTGCCAACAGTTGGGTGGATGGGGTTGCTTAATATCCAAGACTTTTGGATGAATTACGAGCAATATATTAACACAATTACAATGGTAACACAGATCAAAGAATGTAGCTGGGAGGTCTTATTAAAGTATGAGACTTTATTAAAATGTCCTGGTTTTGATTATATTAGATTAAAATATCTGAAATATCACCTAGTTTCTTCATGTCCCTGGAAAAGTAAATTCTGCTGGGGAACTGAATCTTCAAGGTTTCATACCTTGACTTTTAATTCTTTTAAAGTGGAATTGTCATAAATTAGAATAGCCATATGACCTTTTTTTTTTAATCTATTTTTTTGACATTCAACACATTCTCATTCACTTTAAATTATTACCTTCTTCTTTTGTTTCTGGACTTTATTGATTCAGATGGAGTAAACCAGCTTGGAAAGACCTAATTTCTTCAAAGGAAATAATTTAACAAACAAACAAACAAAATAACTTTCCACTATTTTTAAATAAATAAATATTTAGAAATTATTAGTGCATTGCATGGAATGAAAACACATGGGAAGACGCAAGTTCAAGTTTTCCATCTCACAGGTCAGTGTGCTGTAGTGCTTATCTATTTCTAGTTCTTGTGCCAAGATGCAGAAAATACATCTATGCTGAACACTAGTATCAGTGATAACAGGCCTCTAAATTGGAAACAGTCACTGTAAAGACAACTAACAGAGTCTTCCTCTGGTACATAATAACTGGATTGAGATAAAAATCACTTTTCGTAGTTCATTCACTTTCTGTTGCTACACATCGTGCCAACGTTTGTAATCATGTTAATATGGTAAGTAAAGCATCCTGTTGTGCCACACAAACAGTATATATTTTTTTAATATTGTTGTATTGCTTATATATTACATTTTGTAGTTGGTATTGATAGAGTGCTGTTTAATCTCTCAGCAAGTGTACGGGTAGAGACTGGCACTGCCCTTGCTTTTGCTGAGGAACCCCATTCCCTAGGAATTTTGCTTTCAACCTGCACATCTAGGCGTAAACTTGGGGAAACAGCAACTAATTTATTTCATGCTGTACTGTATACCTGTTCTTTGTATTGCAGCAAAAGTAAACATACACCGTGTATTTCCACAATTACTAGAACATACTTTTAATAGCAGTGGTGATTTCTTTCTTCAGTTACCGGCGTTACAGATCTCGCCACAGATATGGAAAGGCTCAGAATGAGATAGCAAGGAAGTAGTTTATTACAGACAAATAGAGGTCAGTTTCATTCACCTATGGATTGTTTCTGGGATTCTGAAAACCCTGGTAAAACTACCTAATAAGATAGAGAAAATGGGAAGGAGGGAAAATCAATCTCATTTCTCAGTCTATCTAAGCGAACAAAGAATTGCATGTGAAACAGAACACCGTGAGTCAACAAAGCTCACACTGAACCAAAAAGAAAAAAAAAGCCTTACTTTGCATAATTATGTCTGAATTACAGTAGATTTGACAGAACATGTTCCATTCTAAGCTCTAAGGTCTTATTTAGATGGAGCACGATATCAAATGTACTGGCTGCAATGTGCTCTTTCTGGGCTAATCTAAAGTCTCATGGGATATCATGCATGGAGACAGCACACAGTGTTGTATGGCTTCATTGGCTTATACTCGGCTGTTTGGCTTATTCGATACATGTGTTGAAAGCTGGGATAGCGCACTGTCAGATCTCTGTAGGCTTGTTTCTTCCGGGGTGGCTTCCCTATCTCTAAAATAGAAATGAAATAGAAATTATTAATGCTATTCTGATAAGAGAGGGATAAGGCTTAACCCCTGAATACTTGAAAATTGCTTCAGAGGACACTTCAAAAGTGCCTAATGCTATAAATCATGTTTTTATCAAATGGTATTTTATCAACATTATTGTGTTAGGGGTTTGGCTGTTTCACCTTTATGCACGTATTTAACTTGATGCCATGTGGCTCACGGCAAGGCTTTCATGAGCAGCATTACCTGTACAATTTGAATAAGGGACTTAATAGGAACCTAAAGGAACTGAGCTATGCCCTATTTCCTGCTGCAGGGTAAGCTACTCGGAACATGGCTTTTCCTCACGAAAGGTAAGAATCTAGAAATACTGTGACCAAGGTTCTCTACAATCACAGTAACACAGTTTTATCTGAATGAAAATAAGTTATATTTACAAAATTGCTGATGCTAACAAAGTCTCCTAGTATTATCAGCATATGTGCCTTAAACCACAGGAATTAGAATGACTGTAGAATATCCCAAACTCCACAGCATCAGGAGGCACTACGGCAGTAAGATGCTTAGAAAAAGAGCTCAACATCTCACAGGCAAAAGCACAATAAATCAAAGATAAAGTAAACTTTCTAGATAAGCAAGAGCATTTTAATGCCATGCTGATTAAACTTATCTACAGGAAATGAGTAAACACAGCCTCCATGCTTTCTCGGTCTTTCTGCCAATTTACATCTTAATGGCGAAACTGGTGCAGGTTACTTATTCAGCAGAGCAAGGGACTGATTTGCAACTTTTTGCTCTGAGTGCTGCCCTTAAAGTCTGCAGGACTGTTCAGGGCAACTGCGCACGGCGAATGGAGCCGCTTAACGATTAACAGGCCTTCGCAGCGTTACGGGGGCACGACAGAGGCATTGCAAGACAGGCATGCTTTTTTAGTGTTATACATATATATCATGTGTCTGCTGCAGTTATCACACTGAGAGCTTTCAGTGAGTCTTGAAGTTTGTTAATTCTGTGATACTGGTTCATTTTGGAGCCCTGAGGTATGAGATTACAAGAAAAATCTCTGATTTCATTAAAAAGAATACATTTATGGTCCTTGTGTTTGTACCAGAAAGCCTTAAAATGCCAACTGAGTAATAAAGATCAGTTGTTCAGCTATACTTATGCTTGAATGTGAACACAGAGTAAGGCAAACTGTTGATTTTTAAAAGGACGCAACACAACTATAATCCATATGGATCCCATGAGGAGCGGAGTGGCCTGTCTGAATTGTGTTTGTCGTCTTTTTCATACTGAGGAACTACATCAGTTACTACATTTTCATTAGTAATACGGGAAAATCATATTATTAATAATGGACCGAGAAGTTTCTGTATACTATGATCCGTTTGAAGCCCCAGATCTTCCATCTTGAGCTCAGACACAGGCGAGGCACACCACCACGCCTCAAAACCTCTGGGGCATGCTTCACACCCGACCCACCCCAACGCCACCCCCGTGCCCAGGGCTGCATTTTTGGCTGGGACCCCCAGAAACAGCGCTGCCAAGCGGAGAAAGCCCCCGCGGCATGCCGGTGCCGGCGCCCCCTCAGCGGCGCCCACACGGCCGCGCCTCATCGCCCGCGCGCGGGCCTGGGCTCGAGACCTCTCCCTCAAGGGGCTGCGCGCCGGGCGAGGAGCCGCTCCCGGGGCCGCGGGTTCGAGTCCCGAGCGGGGCCGCTGCTCCGGGACCGGCGACGGGCGTTCGCCCGCCGCTCTTCCCGGGGGGCGGCGGCCGGGGGTCCCGCTCGGGCGCGGTCCCAGCGCACATGTGCGGCCGCCCGGCACATGCTCACTGAGCGCGGCGCATGAGCAGACGCGGCGCGGGGCCATCGGACATCTTGGGCCGCCCCGCACGGAGCGGGGAGCGCCGCCGCCGCCGGGTCCCCGGGGCGGGAGCAGCCGCGGCGCCCCTCTCGCCTCGCCTCGCCCCGGCTGCCTCTCCCTCCCCCGCCTCCCCCGGGCTGCTCAGAGCATCCCTCCTCCCCTCTATGCATTTGTCTTAATCCTTCTCAGAGACAAGATGGCAACGCCGGCGGCTGTAAACCCTCCCGGTGAGTAGCTGCCGTTGCCCCCCTGCGCCGCAGGGTCTCCGTCTCGCCCCACGTTGGCCCCGCCGCACCACACGCCCCCGGCCCGCCGTAGGCACACACCGCCCGTGGCGACCGGGACCGGGACCGGGACGGGGACAGCCCCGCGGCTCTCCCCGCTCCCCCGCGGCTCGGAGCGGGCTCGCCCCGGGACCGGCGGCGGCCGTCGGCAGCCGGGAGGAGCGGGCGGGCGGGCGGCCTCGCACCGAGCCCGGGGGAGACCTCGGGAGCCCGGAGGAGTTGTGCATAAGCACCTGGGGGCAGAGGGGAGCGGGGAGAGGCTGAGGGCCGGGGGCTGCTGTCAGTGTATGGTGCCCTACGCCCGGTCCTTGGTACCCTATGCCAGGTCTTTGGTGCCCTACGCCCGGTCTGTGGTGCTCTGTGCCCGGTCTCTGGTGCCCTACGCCCGGTTTTTGGTGCCTGGCTGCTGTCCCAGCCACGCTATCTGAAGGGAAAGTGGCACGTCGAAACCCAAGGAAAGCACCTCAGGGCTGGCAGGTTCTTTGGTGTGCTCCCGTTTCCGTGCCAAAAGATGCCATAAATCAATTTTCCAATAATAATTTATTAGCAGAAGGAACTCACTAAAGTTTTCTCTTCAAATTCTTTGTGGGGCTAAGACGTTCCCTGAGGCGACGTGTGTCTGTGAGGCGCAATGTCTGGTTCGTTAAGTGTGTGGTGGAGTGGGCTCGTGCGATGCGCCGTAGTACGTGTTTCGGTAAGGTACTTTGGTCAATGAAGTGTTGTATCGTCGAGTATCTAACATTAAACACAAATGGAACAGCGGATTTTGTGCTGGGCACAATACGAATGAGGAACACTTTCATCAAAAGTGGATTCCAGTCCTATTTGTTTTAATACTGGGATGCTTTGCCATTTTTCGGTCAGTTTCAGTTCTGACTGTTAAGGGCTTCCTGGAGGAAATGTCAACAGTCGTTCAAATGTTCTTGTAGCTTTCACGCTGAAGGTAAACCTTTTGGTGTACACAGTTTGTTTGTTTCAGTAAGTGTCAATAAAGTAAGCAGGAACAACAAACCTTTGCCAATCAGATTGAGTTTTCATTTCAGAATTCTACGTATTAAATGAAAATCAATATTTAATGACAGGTTATTAAACGAGTGTTATTTAGCTTCCAGGCTACCATGTCATGCATGAAAACGGAGAATTTCTGTGCGTGCACATGTAGCTAGAATCAGTGAGCGGTTTTGCAGGCACGGGCGGATACAAACAGCTTTTTTTGGGGAAAAGTTTGGTTTGCCTTCGTCCAGTCTGCTCCTCCAAGCTCTGCACAGAAGGAACAGCACTGATCGCTTAGAGGTCTGTGCAGAAACTGCTGAGGATTTGTAGAGCCTGGCGGCCCTTTGGCACCACCCTTTTCCACCTCTTTTTCTACCTACCTGCAGCTGGAGTCACCAAAAATGTGGTTGCAGGAGTTTGGGTACACACGCACTGCAGGGTAGCCTTGGAGCAGGGCTTCCCGGTCGTTCCCCTGTGCCCCAGGGAGCGCTTGTGTTGTGAACTCAGGGAGAGCAATGGGAAACATACTGAATGTGAGCGCCAAGCGTGCTGGCAGTGCAATGATCCAGCACAACGAGGCTGGCTTGCCGTGTGGTCGTCAAGCGCTTCCAAGCACAGATTGCCGTCCTCCGGAAGGATGAGGAAGCGTGTTGGTTTCCTGGCACGAGCCTACACGTGCGTCCGCGAGGCTGAGGTTGCAGAGCGTCTCCTCACTCCTCGTCTAGGCAGCTGGAGCAGATCTGGGCTGACAGACAATTCACCAGCGATTAACGACCCTCCCATGTTATCTGCGCATGAGCGTTGCTGTCAGACAAACGTAGCTGTGCATGGGCAAAGTCAAAATGAGGAGACTTTGAGCTGTGAAGAGGTGAGAACAGTAGACTTCACTCTGCGGTGCAGTGCTACGTTTGCTCTACCACGGACAGCAGAAGATAGAGCTGTGTGCGTGACATATCTTGACTTGTATTTTTTTAACATGATAATCTGTTTCTTTTGTTATTCTATTTTTAGATTAACCACAAAGCAGTATAGAGAAGCAGAATCAAAAGCTTTACTGAGAGGATTTTAAGGCTGCTTTTTTCTTTTGGGGCCAGATCCTCAGCTGGTGTAGAACAAAAGTAGCCCTATTAGTATTGGTGAAGCTGTGCTGCCTTACGCCAGCTGACTTTCTGATCCACGATGTTAGGGGAGCACAATAGAGAGATTAACTTGTTAAGCATCTTTAATGATGATTAGAAATTACAATATGATTAAATTTTTATTAAGCAATTGTCTGGGGTTCTAATAACATTTGATAATTTAGGCAGGACATTAACCTACAGCTACCACAATACAAATACATGGGGCATTAGTCATATTCTAGGTAGTGGAATGGGGATTATCAGACACAGAAAAGCTGGGTATTCTGTAATTCTGGACGTGGAAATCTTTCCCTGTGGTATCTCCTGGTACAGAATTGTGCACTGCTCTGTGATGTTCTGTTCTCTCCCACGTTAGATGCAGATTTATCCATTTCCCTGCTCTTTTTGCAACAGGGTGGGAGCAGTTTGCAGCCTGTCCATGTTAGGGCTTGCAGGAGCTGCAGTGTCAGGACCGGATTGTGACAGGGATACGGCCACATCTGCTGACAGGTCTTTGTGGTGAAGGTGCTCGTCCATTGCTGCAAAGAGACATTGCTCTGAGAACTGGGGGCTCTGTAAGATAATCTCTTTTCTTGCTCTTCCTGCACACTTAACCTCAGGAATAGGATCTGGTTAGAAGTACTTTGTTCGTTTGTCGTAATCTCGATGACTAACCGAAGTGTGAAACACAATACAAGTGTGTGGGAAGCTCATCTGCATTGGCACAAAGCATCAGAGTTAATTTATTTCCTCCTGAAATAAGATTGGCATATTAAATGGGTTTTAAGAACAAAAAAAATGTGGAGGTGTAACAAGCATTTCATAAATTACTGCTTGCAGCAAAGTAACTTAGTGCCACGTCTGTTTTAAATACATATATTTTTGGAATGCAAACTTGTCCGTAACTGTTGCTACTTCGGGGTCAAATTTTGCTTAACTTGTGATGAAGTATGTGATGTGGTGGTTTTTGTAGGAGCCCAATTGGGATGAAAACGTGAAATTCTTAATGAAATCAACATTTTCTTTTCCTGAGACTTTATCTGGCCTTGGGTGACTAAGTTGGCTCAGTCTTACGGATGGTGCCAGAGCAGCAACTTTGTTGTGCTTAGGAGATGGGAAATGGGCTGGCTTTACCCCTTCAGCTCTTCCCCAGGTGGAAGGGGCAACCTAGGTAGCACCCACAGATACACTGCCAAATGCCACACACTCATACACCGAATCTGTAGAAATATTGAGATTAAACACTCAGAGCTTATCCAGAGTTACACCAGAGGGCAGTTCCCTTAGGGTGGTTTTGGCCATCTTTGAAGCTTTTGTGAATCTTTAGGATTGTATTCTTATATTTAATTGAAAAAACAAAACCAAACAGTAGCTGGGTTGTTCACATAGTCACCAAAGCTCCTGTAATGATTTCTTTTTCAGCAGAGAGTCCAAGGTCTGACAGTATGTACAGCAACCTACCTGGCTCGCAAGGGCATCTGTCAGAGCTGGGTTGAGATTGAGAGAGGTGCTGGGCAGCGGCAGAAGTGTGCTGCTGGGGCTTAAAGCCTCCCTCTCACAACCACAGCAGCTGACTGCGCATCCTTCTAGCCGATGGCTAATGCAGGATTTAAAAAAAAACAAACGCCTGAGGTTGATCCTCAAGGAAAGACAATTAAATGAGCACTTTCCACTTGCAGTTTGTAACGAGTTAGCAGCAAACTTCATGTTGTATGAATGAACACGTGTAACTCAGCCCTGCATCTGGCTTCTTGTCTTAGGCAAGTGCGTGGGTTCTGGGAGCTGGTTTGGTCGGTGTCCATTCGCTTCTCGTGGGAGTTCAAGGTGGAGATAAATCATTCTCCCGTTCCAGCTGGTCCCTCTGGGAATGAAGTGGGTTGTTAGCCCGCCTTGCATTGCACTCAGGGTGCTAAGATGTTAGAAAATGTGGAAGGGGTTTATTGCTGCCACGTTCCATGTTCCCACAAAGGAATTGGCTTTGACAGCCTGGCAATTCTTTTTATTTTTTTAGCTTTGGTAGGGCTTAAAAATTGATGATTAAAAAATCTAATTTGGTGTTTTAGATTTCAAAAGTGTCTATTCAATGCTGAGCCCCAAATTTGTTGTGTTTTATTGCTACGGTAGTAACAGCTTTGCCCATCATTACAATATAGACTATCCAGTAAACTCCAAAATCAATTTGACAGCATCCTGGGGAGTAAATGGAGTGTTCTACTGATGGGGATTATAATGGGCCCTAATGTTTCTGGGATGCAAAAACGTAGTCTTGTTTCTAGGATAATGCTGAAACTCAAAAGCTGAACACTCATTAGCTAATGGGATCCTTAAACTACAGATCTTTTCCTTTTGTTTTCATTTCTTTCTTTCTGCAGAACTTGTCTTCAGTCTTACTTCAGTCAAACAGTGGGGTGAGGTGATAATGCCTATTGAACTGTTCTGTGATAATGTTTTGACCGTCAGGACTGTGTACAGAACAGTAACTTGCATTGAAGAAATGTAATTTTTTGGTGTTTCTAATCTACAGGGATTCCAAAGCATTATATTTTAAAGTATCTCTTCTATCACAGAATATTTATTTAAAATTTGCATATGCAGCTTGTGGTTAGTTTCAAATATTTTTTCAAATAGAATAATGTTTCCCCGTTCCTCTTAATAAAAATGCAAAACAAAACAGATATTGCTGATTCCTGTGATACCAGATGGTACTGCTGTTTTTTCTTTCCAGTAAGAAAAATTGCTGTAGAGATTAGGTAGGAAAGGAAAAAACAGCCATTTCAAAACAATCAAGGCAAAATAACACCTTTGAGTTAGTGATTATTGCTATTAAGAGGACAGAAATGGGGCTGTCATTATGAAGATGAATTCAGAGATTATGCTTAAATGGCTTGTGAAGATCAGATGTGTGTATAGTTTAGGGTAATTTTTTTAGACTTACTGCTTCATAACTGACAAGTAAGAATGGAAATGCGTTAATTCAGTGCTAACTGAAGAAAGTATAATGCTATTAACATTTTGCAATAGAAGGGGGAAAGAGGGGCCTTGAGTTTAGGACGTGGGGATGTACATCTCAGTTCTTGTAGGTCTTCTGCAGATTTTCCAGTCCGCCTTGTGGAAGCGTCCCTTTGGGTGGCCAGCAGCATTCAGAGGTGGATGAGGATGGGGCTGCTCTGCCTGGCCAGCACCACGGATCCCTGCACACCAGCCCAAACTAGGTTCTGCTGCTGACTGAAGAGCAGGCTCAATAACAGCCATGGGGGAAAGAAATCTGAAGATACAAAGGTGCTCCTTCACCCATTTGCTAAGATAGTTTGTGCAAGAAAACAGATGCGTTGGACCAAAGAGGCAGAAATTCTGAAATTTCGGAGAACTTGGGTGGCCGCTCAGTATATAAACAATTGGTACTTGTTTATTCTTGCCGACAATGTTTCCTTTGTTCGAATGCAAAGCATTTCCTGCCGCCCCACGTGTAGCCTGCATTCTGTGTAACAAGGAAGAGAAAAATTGCGTAAGGCTGTTGCCCTACGTTTTAGCTTTTGGTTATAATCCAAAGTGGATGCACATTGTAACCAAAGAAAAAGAATGCTAAAAGTGAATCATTCTTCATCTTCTATTGTAAAAGTAAAAAACAAAAACAAAAACACCACAATATCAATTTAGATAACTGCTTATCCAAATTAATTTGAGTATGGAAGGAATACTTTTGGTTGATGAAATAAAAACAATTGCCCTATTTAGTCAGCACATGATCTTGGAAGATCTTCGAACTGGTAGATCTGATGCTCTCATACCTGTCTTTGGTTTTCTTGCTTTTTCAGTCATTGTTGTTTATATCAAGTTAGTAGTGAAAAGGAATTGGTTGGATAAACTCACGTGGACCAAATTCCCCCTTCTTGCCTACTTCTGAAGGAGTATTTTTGTCACAAAGTGTTGCAGGATTTTAGCAAATACTGGCCTTTTAGATGAGTAAGTTGCGTGGTTTGGAACTTCAGTACCGGGCATAGAGCACCATGTTTTTCAGAAGAGGTGATTGCAACTTTACCTTGAGTAGTCAGCATTTCAAATGGATTTATGTTGAAAAAGGCAACATTAATAAACTATCTTTCATCTGTCTTGGGTTTATCGTTTACGTGAATTAATGACCATAGTCATGCAATGGGTAATGAATTAGAAGCTGCTTTCAGGATAGATGTCATTTCCTTTTTTTGTACCCGAAGCATGCTAGTCCTCCTTGGGCAATGCCATCTGCACGTGGAGAAAGAGAAATGCTTTCTTTTGGATGTTCTGCATTTTCACGAACGTTTCTAAATTTTCTGCTTCCTCCTGTCTTCTGTCAGTTTTTATTTCCATTCTGCCAATCTACCTCCCACATTTCTGTCCCCCGGTTTCGATTCTGCGTTCCACTTGTGTGCCCCTGCCTCTCGGACGACTCCTGTGACTGCCACAGTTTGACTGTGGTGCTGAGCTGAGCTGTGCGTTGGCTTCTCAGTTACTCTTGTCTAAATGTAAATGAGTCCTGGCATTGTACTGCTGCTTCTCTCAAATCTTTCAACAGTTTATAAGTTGTCTCCATTCTGTTGATAGCAACTCCTTAAAGAAAAGTCCGTCTTCTTCTGAGTAGCAACTGTGAAGCCTTTTATGTAATGGAGCAGCTACTACAAGGTATAATCAATTGGCTCAAATTAGGACTATCTATTAGTTTACATATTCTCTACATGTATATATGTTGCTGTTTTGTTCAAGGACAGCTCATAACGTTAATTTTAAATGTTTAGATTTGGGCTGCTGCTGTTTTTCTCATCTAAATGTCAACTGCATGTGACAAATAGAATAATATAAAATAATTACATATTTTTTCTCCAATCGAGGAAAAGGGGTGTTGAATTGTTTAATTACTGGCTTTGCCAGCATACAGATGGGAAGGCTTTTCAGGTAAGTTGCTCATACAGAATGCCTGAAATGGGTAGTAATTAACAACTGGCTCTTCATTGGTATGTTAATTATGCTGCCATTTGTCCTGGTGCCTGTCCTTGTTTTAAATGTTCAGTTACACTGAACTGAAGCGTTCACTTCCTGGCAAACAGAATGTATCAGAACAGTTCGACTCTCAGATATATGCAAATATTTTATGGGAAGAGGCATGCCAGTAAATCACTGAGCTGCAAAGGACAAAAACACTGCATATTTGTATTCCTCAGAGGTAAAAGCAAAATCTGTTTCTATGGAATACACAGGCCTGGTTTTGAAAAATGTTCTCCAGTGCTTTCCCAGTAATAATCCAGAACACAATTTCATGCAGGTAAATAACCTGAGGGACTGGTTGCTGCTGGCTCTCTCCATTAGGAAGGGTAGGTGGACATCTGGGTGCTGTGACATGTTCTTGCAATGCATGTATTTTTAAAACTGCATTGCCTATAATGTCTGGATGGAAAATCAAGCAGAGCTGGAAACAATTTTAAAATTTGAGGTAAAACAGGCTATTTTGAATGCAAAGAGAATTAAAGTAACATCTCGTGTATAGATCACGTCAGTAGTTTCAAATCGTATTTAATTTACAGTTCAGTTCTTTTGAGAATGCAGGTTGTCCTCTGTTACTTGGGTGGTGCTTTGCCCAGCGCATCCCCAATCTCCACATATTACCACGACAGGTAAAAACAGACTGCATCCAGCATGAATCTTTAAGTTATTCAGCGATGTCCTGAAGAGGGCCGGGGTGGTAGTTAGGTGGCTGACCAGCATGTCAGAATGAGACCAGTGTTTGAACTTGCTGAGCCTCTGTCACTTGGAAGGTGGTTCGTCTTCCCAAAGCCCTGTGACCCTTGTCATCACAGGGCAAGTCAGACACCTGAAATTAGGTGCTGGTTTTATAACAGGAGCTGTAGGAAGAGGATTCGAGTCATAAAATTAGCTATAAAATGGCACTAGCTACCGTGTGTCACTGCCCTCTGAGTCATGTTTGAGCTGTTTATTGACCAAAAAAATGTGGTGCTGTTGGTACTGCAGAGCCTGTATGGCTCCAGAAGAGCTGGAGATCCCTTGTTCTGTGTCCAGCAGGCAAAGCTGCTAGCTCCGTTTGGAGTCCAGCTTCAGAGCCTGGAAGTATTGTCAGCTAGAAAAGCTTGGTTTTGAGATGCTGAATTCCTGTGTTCACAGCCACGGAGAGGCAGCTCATCCAGCAGAGGCCTGCGGAGGCTCAGAGAAACAGGGGTCGATCTGACTGCCCCCATGAGTCCTGTTCATGTCACAGTATATGGGGACACCGGTGGTTTCTGACAATTTATTTTTTTAGGGCATCTTAAGAGATTGACTGGTTGTCTGTGCATAGCTGTGTCACCTTGCTCTGCACTTTCTGTAATAAGAAGTGATTTGACCAGTAGAAAACAAGGCTGCATAATGAAAACTTCCCTTTATTTTTCGGGATTTTCAGCAGCCATAGGAATACAAAGGTAAATTATTGGAAGTATGTAAAGGTTTCGGTGTTCCTGGGATAAATATTCTTTTACTAATTCATCTTGTTGATGTTTTCATGGAAAAAAAGGTGAAATTTAATTTGCTGGGAGATCAGGTTTGTGGGAGCAGCAATTGCATCTTAGCTGCATTGTATTTTTACTTACCAGTGAAGGTTTGAAGTATGCACATTCATTGTTGAAATTAAAGTAAATGAACCATCACTGAGAAAAACACGGGTGCGTTTTCAAGCTCTTTTACGAAGACTGGAAAATAAGAATAGCTTCTGAATGTGTGGGCACGTTTAAAAGGTGGGCTGAAGTCCTAGTAATTATTCTTCAGCTCCTTTCTTGTAGAAATTTTATCAAGCCAAAAAAGTTTCCCGTAAAAAATAGTCGTGGAGGGGGTATTGAGACCTTCTCTGGCCGTGAGGCACAGTTTGGCTGGAAGAGGTCGGTCTGTGCCTGCCCCACAGGAGGATGGATGGCTTCCCTCCTGCCCGGCTCTTGGAGGTGCCCGGCCGTGGTGCTGAGTGGGCTGGAGGTGCTGTGCTCCCCCTCCACTGCACCACTGCCCCCGTGTAAGCTAAAGGCTCATGGGGCAGGTTTGGGCGACGTCTGTCTCTGAGCACCGACTATTCGCAGTCGGTGTGTTGAGGGCATCTTCTGTTCTTCATCATGGCGGTGGTTTCCAGCAAAGAGGACAGTGGACTGTGGGATTAAGGGTGTTTCAAATAAACATGAATATCTTCCCCAAAAGTCACGTGTTGAAGTCTGCAGAATCCAAATCTTACACTTGTGCTCTGGTGCTGAAAAATGTGGAAGGTCTCTGCAGGTTCTCTGCCAGAAGTTGTCCATGCTATGAGTTAAGGAGAGAAATGTTCTCCTGTTACGCAGGTGAGGCTCAGCTGGATTTTCACTACCAACAAAACATGGCAGATCAGACTTGTGCTACATGGAACCCCTGTCCAAAATTTTGTCTGTCACAAACATTTAAGAATAAAGTGTAACACTTCCATTATGGATGCTTACGGATTAAGACTGCAACAGAGAATTTTCTACCTTCTTTGTAGGTGATGGGCGTTGTGAAGTACGTAGGTTTATAAGAGTCTTTTGTTCCTCTTGTAGGTTATTTAAGCTTGAGACTTGGTTCTTGAATGATAGCCGTTGTTAGTTTTATTTCTTCTAACAGAAATCAAGTACTCCTCTACTTGGCATGGTCTGTGATGTCTTCCTGATATAACAAATGAACCCGTGCTCTCTGAGATGTAGTAGTAAATCAAGTAAATTTTGCTACTCTTCTGCTCAGCAAACAACTTATCATTGTAAGTTTCCAAAGTATTTGCTGGCTCAAGACTTACTTTTTTTTATTATTTTTATTTTTTAAATGGTGTCCTCCTTCAGCTACGTTAGCCCTTTGGTTCTCAACAGTAAATGGAATTAAGGCTTAAGATTTCAACATTTTAGTGAAAGCTGCCAATCTGAATTTCTTTTGCCGTATTCCGATGACCTTGAGATAGGCATTCTAGCCACACATACTGTAAGCATACCAGCCAGATTTCTCCAGAGTTTTCCCTTTTGCTGTTTGTATTTCTCCCTCCAGGTTCCACGTGTGTTTTAAAAAAGGGGACCATGGAAATATCTAAGTAGTTTTTGAGGTGAGGCAGCTGTAGGAAGGTGCTGTAAAATAAAATCTTAATGCTGGGGTACAATAACCAAATTAAGGGATAGGTGGTTTTACTTGTTGGCATTTTGCTTGGATAGAATCAGTTGGAGATCTGTGGGTGGGTGGAAAGAACATTTACGTGAAGTTCATGCTGAATTATGTTTTGCTTGAGGAAAACTATTCATTACTCGCATAGCTGGCACATGCTTTCCTACTCTTCCTCTAAAGCGCTACCTGACTGCTTTGATGAAAAGGTTGAGATGTCATTAAGGAAGCGGCTCTGCCTCACCTACTGATGCTGTGCAAAACCTTTCCTGCCCTTGGTGTAACCAAGTAGGACGCAGGCAGAACCAGTCCTGGCTTTGCTCAAGGAGGACCGTACATGTGGTGAAGGTTTTGGGGTGTGTGGGGTCATGGCTCCATCTTTTGGGATGGAGTGTGTGGCTGTTCATAATGCACCAAAGCTCACTGCAGCTCCACCTGTACCCCCTTCTTGGGATTGGTTTTCCAAGATGATCTTCAGGACAAAATGTTCTTTCATCGTTGCTCAATTCAAAGCGACTGTGGTAATTATGAATAAGAGTTTTGGAGACCAATAAATTCTCACAGTGCAGGAGAATTCTTGGCTGTTACAAGCTGCCTGCATTTTTCAGTTTTATTGCTGGCTGGCTACCTCCTGTCTGAGAAGTAACCGGGGAAAGAAGACAGACTTGTGATACAGTCACTAGCCAGGGTTCAAACTGATTTCAGACTTCTACTTAACCTCTGACAAGTCAAGTAATAGCCGCGTGCCAGAGTTACCAGTCATTTGATTTTTGTTTCAGTTCTCTTATTTCCAATTTGCCTGTCCTGCTTATAAGTCTGTGTATTCTGGGATGGTTTTTTTATGTGCATCTGTGAAATCAGTTCAGTTACAATGGGTTATAAAATAACATATCTGTAGGACAGTGTGGAGTGCCTGAATATATATATATTTTCATTGTTATGTAATTAATAATATTTTAATAACAGACCTGTATTATGTTGGTCTACCGAAGAATATTTCCCTCTCATTGGGAAGAAGGGGAGATAAAAAGCAAAATATACATTTTCTTTTGCCTTGGAAACAACAAATATTATTTATTCTAGGCACACTAATAACCATTAATTTGTATTTTCTTTATATGGTAGCTATGATGTTGGGATAACATGTTTTCTTAGTGTCTTTGGAAAGTATACCCACAAGCACAGATGGATAGCTATTTCATTGCTAAACTACCAATCATCGACCTGGCTATAAAATCTTAATATAGGCTTTACAACTCACTCCTTGCTCTCTTGACTTATGGTCACTCAATCTGCATTTGAAAACATGTTGGTTTGTTCTCAGCCAGGTACAGTTTGAATTAAGGTTGAGAGCAAAATATTGATTGCTTTGTGTACACACAAAAATCAAAAAACCGTATGAAAAATAGAGTGAATGAGTAATTTTTCAAGTGTTACATGTTTGAGAGCTGAATCCAAAAAGTAGGAAAATGCATTATAGGGGGTATTTGGTTGGTATGTTAACTCAAACTGCTCTTTCAGAGAAACTTGATTTCAAGTAAATACGTTTTCAGAAATCAAATCATGATTTGTCCTAATGTTGAAATGTAACAGTAAGGTATTTGTGGTGATTTTTTTTTTTGTTGGTTAATGCCTTGGGCTGCTAACAGTTGTTTGCTTTGTTCTGTAGAGTTCCTGTAGTAGCTGGGACACAGTTGCCACGTTTGGCATTCGGAGTAATTGTATATGTCCTTTGTACTCGTCTGTGCTGCTCTTCCATCAGCAAATATGAAAGTTAAAAATTGAATTTGATCAATATTTATAGACAAATACTCAGCTTGTTTTTTGACAAACATCCGATTTGTTTGTAGTGAGTTTTTTTCGGTGTCGTTCTTCGCTCCCGTATTTGGTGTATCCACAGAACCGTCTGTATAGTTTTGTGAACAAGGGGCTTGTAACGGATGTCAGTCAGATCATATTTAACGTGAACATGAGGCCGTGAACATCCAGTAAATTCTTGTGCTTTGTAATTTTGAAAAAGCAACAAGAGTATCGCTTTTACAGCAGAACGCTTCTTGAAAGCCCAGCAGAGCTTACTTGGAACCATAATTGTTTTTGTTTTAAAATCGGTAATTCTGACAAAAGCAAAGTATAAGATTCAGTATTCATTCAATAAATGTAACACCAAGGAACCTTCTGCAGCAGAGCATAGCAGTATTTTGTATTTACTATATGCCTATCAAGATTTCCCTGACTCCATATTGTTGGGGTGTTCTCTTTGGGGCATGTGTGGGAATGAAACACTCTAGAAAGTAAAGCAAAAAAATGCAAATGCAGGTACTGTTGAATTTCCAAAAGCCTGTGGGCTTCTATTATATTTTTATTTGCAGACATGAAAGATGTAATGCTTGAAATTACCTAGAAGGCAGACTGTTCTAAACAGTGTAATTAATGATCCTGGGGCAGTGCTGGGTAGAAAAATCATTAAGACCTTTGTTTGTAGCCTTTTTGGAAGGTAGAAAAAATCAGCTTTTGGGGAAACTCTTCTTCAAAGACATGGGCTACTGCTAATACAGGTTGGTATGTCAGAGCGGTGGGAGTTTCAGAAGATGTTCCTAAGGCTGTCCTCTGCCGGAGGTTAAACTGAACACAACCAGGGCCCTGAACGGTGCAGTCTGTAGGCTGGAGGTAGACTGGTGGATACTTTTCAGGCATCTTTTTGAGGTCCAGTCAGATTTGAATCTGGAATTTCCCTGTCCACAGACCTTTTCCGTGATCTAAAGGCTGGACTACAGAGCTTCATAAGTTGTGCCTGGAGTTTAGAAAAAGAATGGCTTGAAATAATGGATCACGACCAGTCTATTCACTTGTGCATCTTGTTCAAGTGGTATGAAATTTTTGATCCTCGTCTCTGCTATGGAAAAGTGAAGATAGGTGTTTTTTTCCACCTCTAGAAAGAAAAATTAAAAGAGATGTCAATCAGAAAACCTTTTACTTGCAGGAATTTCAGTGAGGGATAAAATGAACATGGTATTTAATACTCAAGGCTCAGGCTGGGTTTTTTAAATGGAGCTAAGTGTGTTTTTTTTCCTCACCAATTTTTTCGCAGAGAACGTTGCTTAAGAAATTTTGAGGAAAAAGGAGAAACAGGAAATCATACTATTTTTAGAACATATTTTGTGATGCATACTGATATTCTTTTTAGGGTATTTCACACAAATATTCTTACTTGTAGTAATAAATAGGGATGTGGAAACACCTGAAAGGCCAATTAATTATCGTAATATCAAATAGGCATCATTTGCTTGTTGATCGAGCAGAACTGAAGTCATTAGTGCTATCAATAAAATATTGTTTAATGGAAACAACAGAATTGTGATTACCCAACAGTGCCTAAGGACACTGTAAATACACTGATAATTAAGTATTTGGTAACAGGAGTTGTTGTTCTGAATAGAATTTAGAATTAACATACTCTTCTGAGGCAAACTTAAAAAAATCTTTGTAATAAATAATAATAAATTAATAAATAATAAAGGCATTTGAAGGATATGAGTAAGTGATTTACAACTAATAATTTAAATTGGAGTGGTCTAAATTTTGTATCTTTGTAGTTGGACTGTGTTGTTCCTGAGCTTTCTACACGCAGTGGGACTGGATTCCCTGTGTGTGGGCGCATCCAGAAGGCTCAGGTCTCTGACCCCATCTTAGTGGCTTGCAGGACAGCTCGTGGTCCACTGCCACAGCAGCAGTGGTCAGTTCAGTCTTACATTGTTGGACAGACATTGCTTCCTCAAAGGTACTTCGTTCAGATCTTTCATCGTCTTCCTTAGCATCCCTTGATGACTTGGCTCAGTGAACTGACCACCAGTGGTGGTTTCTCTGGGTGTTTGACCTGTGCTCTGTTGTAGTGGGCAGTTAAGGCACGAGACACCGCTTCTTGGTCTGGCTCTCAGAGTTGCAGTTTTAAGTTTAGGATAAATAATGTAAATACTTGTACCTGTGAGCTTAGACCATGCTTACTGTGCCTGTCCACCTCAATGAAAATGGATTAAAAGAATATTTATGTGAAACAGCTAAGAGGGGACCACACATGAATTCATTCACAAGAAAGTCTCTGCTCAATGTTTAAGAAAAGTCTTGTTAAAGTTCTTCCAAGTCAAATCAAAAACTATATGCATAAATACTGCCTTGCATGCTCATGAAATCTGAGAGCTGATTTACCATAGGTAGCTTTACAGAAAATATGGACAAGAATCAAGTGGTGTTGATTCTCAAGTCACGTAATCTGACTTTAATGTGCATTTCTAGGTCAGGATGAAAAGTGAAATAGTCAAGAGAAGGCTTTGGATTCCTAGGAAAGCTAGGCTACCCCAGTCTGCATTTCGTTAAGGTCAATCTTGTAGGCAGATTTATTACCCATTACCTTTATTTCATTGCATATTTACAGCTATTCGGTATGTTTTTATGAGGTCGATAGGAGCTCAGAGGAGGCTACCTCTGTGAAAGGAGAGCACTGTTGTATTGTTGATGTGAACTCCAGGGAACCATAGTGAGGCTTTTCTTGCTTGTACCATTATAATTACCTTAATGGTAATTTCAAAACAATTTCTGCAAATTGACATTTGAACTCAAATTGATTTTGTTCATGTGCAACCACTGAACTTTGGCCAAAATCTAAACCAGGTTCTGTTGCTGGAAAAAAAATGGCTAGACAGACAGCAAGAAGCCAGACTTCTTGATAGAAGTGAACTGTTGTTTTTATTCACTCATCTTCAGATTACTTATTTAATAGTGAAGTCACAAATGATGGCATAGTAACTGCTCAGTAGTTTATCTACACATATTGCTATTATTTATTTCTCATAAAACAGTTGCATAGGAATTTATTAAAGCACGTTAGCTTGTAAATATCTTTGGACAATTATCTTGCAGAACAGGAAAATGAAACAAGATGAAGAGCTTGAGGAAGGACAAATAGCAATGTCCATATAAAACAAGTAATCGGTCATCAAGAGTAAGGACGTGCTATGGCAAATACTTAATTTGATTATTTATGAAATAAATTGGGAGTTGGCTAATTTCTTACCTCTGGAGAAGAAGCAAGCTTGAGAAACATGGTGTGCCCTGCTCATCATGTACAACCTGGCTGTCCTGTCCCAGACAAAAGGTTCATCCAGCTCAGCATGCCTTTTTCCAGCATTGGCCACAGCAGATGCTTGAAGGAGTATAAAATCAGGGCAAGCATGTGTGGTGCTCCCCTGGGTACGTTCCCACCCCTCAGCCATGCGTGACTCAGAGCCTTCCTGAGCCAGGCATGACATTTGTACTGAACACCTCTCAGCATGTTTCCTTTCCACTGTTTTGGGCAGGCTCGTACAGCCTTCTAGCATCCGCAGCTTCCTGTTGCAGGGAGCTTGGAGCATCCAGAGATGGTCATGGCTGGTCAGGATGGCACGGAAAGACGTAAAAATGGTGCAGGGAGATTTAAAAGAAAAAAAAATTAAAAGGGACAATTTGTAGGACAGTTTGACTCAAATGGTTTCCCTTTGCACTTGATGAGTGGACAGGCTCGGGGCGGTTCCCAAGAGGGGACTGGCAGTGCAAGGAACCTCGATTCAGCTGTTCGGTTTGAGGCACAGTCACGGGGACATCCGGCACGTGGAGCAGTGCAGGAAATAAGGGGTGGTTGCATGAGAGCGTTTTGCTTTCTGTGCAGAAAGAATTCAAGTCTTAGTGCGGAGGCAGATGCAACAGAATTTAGACATAATCGGAATCCCGGTAGAGCTAATGGTGCAGTGACGCGTGTTGTTTGTTGGTGGTGGTTTTGTTTGTTTGGTTTTGTTATTTTAGCTTGTACTGGAACAAATTGAGAGCAACCCAGTTGGCTCTTTGCTTTCCTGCTGAGCCACAAAATGTCAGAGCCTTACCAAGCCCTTTTAACTAATAACGAGTGAGGATATTCTGGTGCAGCTCCACGTGCAGGTGTTTTGCCTAGGTCCGTGTTACCGTGCCTGGCTTCAGCGTAGCTCTGGCTTGTCTTGCAGCTTCCGCTTTCCCTCCTGGTGTTTACTGGTTGAAATACAGCAAGTGTTCTGTTTTAAAAAGGAAAAAAAAATATTCCTGTGCATGAATTTCTAATTGAATGCCAACCCAAACAAGCTAAATGAAACAGACTTGTTAAATGATGAGTTAATGGACTGAGCGTGATCTGTCTCTGAGAAACTTGAAGGAAAGTCATTGCACGTTATTATTTTTCATCTTGTTTGTTTGCCCAGGCTGGGCGTATGCTTCAATTTTTGTGAGTTCATAAATGGGTTAGCCTTGGCCCATTTTGCATAAAAGAATAGCCATAGATTGTATTTGCTAGTTCTGACACAGTAAGTAAAAAATATGGAAAATAACTTTGAATGTTACCTTCTGTTTCTTGCACACAACTTATAATTATGCAGTTATTTTTGGCAAATACAAAATGTCAGAGGAGGAGGGAGGATCACCATTCATTTTAAATGGAAATGATGCATTGTGTGGGAAGCCTAATTTTTTTGTAATGCAGAATCGTTTAATTAGTACTTTTGCCACGTGTCACTAATATCAACTGAAATAATATCAATAAAGCCAGAACAAATTAAGGCAGAAAAAATGAGGAATACGTGTTATCAGTGCATGATCGTGTATGCAATGGCCTAAGACCAGACAGGGTCAGATTCAAACGGTATAAACCATCCTGGCTGCAGTCTTACCATGACCCTTCGCGTAGGCTAAGCTTCTGCCTCTTTTGTTTTAATTAATGTTCCCTCCACCCTGAAACAGCCTTTCGAAGCCGGATTTTCATCCTCTCTGCAAACTGTCCTTTTACAGTGACTACCCTACTTCCCTGCTCGGTTTGCACCTACACTTTCCCACTTGCGACTATTTATACCCGAGAGTCTGTTGCCGTGTGGTTGAGGCTGAGGTTGGGTTTTCACTCCAAGGCTGGTCCGGGTCTTTGGATATGCTTCTGACCTGGTTTTTGGTGCGCTTAACAGACCTTGGATGCGAGAAGCACTCCTTCCAGTGAGTCAGTCCATCGTAACATGTGGTGAAGTCCTAAGCGGTGTCCTGCTGGAGTTAAATCCACTGCGTATGCAGTGACAAAGCTTTACGGACGTTCAGAGGCAGGCCAGGTGCTCAGGTTCGGGTGACAGTCTTCAAAGCTCGTTCCGCAGTGAAGGTACAAGCCTTCTTCTAATACTGAGGGGTTTATTATTTTCTGAGACTAGAGACAAGCTTTTAGAACAGGAGCCACTGACGCCTCTCTTTAAGTGTTTCCTCCATATTTTGAATTCCATCAACCTCTCATTATGTGGTGGGGAGGGAGGGAGTTAACTTGTCAGCAAAGTTGGATTTGTTAGCTTATTCGATGGAGTACAAGGAATAGTTCATCTGAGCCAGATACTGAATAGGCCAAGAAGAGATAGCAAAGAATTATGAATGAGAAATTGAAAAGCAGCTAGGGGAAAAACACACAGGAATATGTGAGAAGGTGAATTGGTGTCATGCAGTTTGTCAGGAAGATGGGAGGAGTGAAGAAGCAGGTATCCATCCTGTCCTTCCCCAACTAGTTGGGCACTTAAAGGAAGAATTCCCATAAAGTAGACCAAAACTGTATCAGTTAAAATTAAAAGTAGAGCCCAAAAGTAAGTTTTTTGGACCCTACCTCCTTTTGCACATCCCCGTGATGGACTACAAGGCATGCAGAAGGCATGGTTAGTACTGAGATGCCAGGACTTCTGTAACTGCCCTTGGGACACAGCAGTGAGATGTGGAGGCACCACGCAGGATTTCAGCTCTTCGGATACGATAAATATCTCCTGGATTGGTTTCATTGTCCTAACAGCTGTTGGTGTCTCCTCCGGAGTCACAGCAAAGGCAGTGGGCACAAGATAGCTGGATTTGGCCTCCAGACCACCAGTTAGGGCATCTCTTAAAAGGTCTGTGACTGTCTCTGCCGTGTCCCAAAACGATGAGCTTAATCACATTGTTCCCCCCCCCCCTTTCATGTATGCTTAGCGTTCATCTGTGATGCTGAAGGGTGATAAATCCCTGATATTAATTTTTTAAAAGGGAGCATTTCTCCAGTAACTACTCAAAATGTGCCCTAATTTTTCTTTGAGATTGTGAGAGACACACCCCCCTCCCCAAAGTACAGGGCATTTTGATTTTGGTGGTGGAGAAATTTTAAAATTAAGTAGAATTTATATATTATTCATAAAAGCCCTCCCTTTCTTAGTAGCTGTTTCCAGAACCTAAATGGTTAAAGTAGAAAATGTTAGTAATTTTGCTGCAAATAAATTGATCAGTATGCAAGACGGTTGTCACTGGCTGAATCATGGTCCACAGTTAAGGTAAACAGATCTGTGATGACATTTTCTGAGCAGAATACCAATGCTGCTACATTTCTTCCCAGAGGTTTCTGACACTTCTTATATGCGGATAAAATTTCTCTCCAAGAAGGTTTTGTTCACAGGAAAGAAATAGCATCTTTGAAAGAGTCTTCTTTAAAGGTGGGATTTATTATATTTCCTGATTTATTTGCTATGATAATTGTGTTAGAGAGCATAGAAAAGGATATTTTTGCTTTTCTGCATATCCTCTCTGTACAGTAGATCTTTCTGATGTGGAGTCTATTTAAAGTATCTGGCAGTGAGCTGCAAAAAAACAGTATTGAACAGAGTTAACGGGAACAGTGAAATGTTTTAATTCCAATATTCTCTGAAAGTCATCTCTTGTTTTATAATCTCCACAGATAACATGCAAAAGCAATGACTGAATATGCAGCTTTGTTTTAGCATAGGTGTTTCTGTGAAATATTTTTGGCTACATGATGGCTTCATATGTTCAGTGGCATATTCTAAAGTAAGAGATGCAATTTAGTTTATTCCTACATGTCTCCGTGCTAGGCAGAAACCCTCCTTTGCAAATGACTGCAATCAGAACCTGTTTGCTGAGATGCATCTAACCCCCGAATGACTTCAGGGTATGGAAAGATGCAGTTTCCAAAGAACTTTGTGAAATCTGCTCTCTCGGAACACTTAAAATGTCCGTGGATGTTGCTGTTTGAGGGAGAGGGAACGTTCGTATTTCTGTATTTAGCCTTAGATCCATGTTTACTTGGAGGTGATTGACATCTCGGTCATTCTATGGATTAGCGGTCAGAAATCTGTTACATTTCTCCTTATATAAGGAGAATCCTGTTAGTCTAATCAGATGCTGGTATCCGACTTTAATCCCATCAATTACAGTAAGTGCTGAAGGATAAGAGAGCCTTGCTGAGAGCATGCTCCGTGATACCTGACATGTCATAGCAGACCTGGAGCTGGTCATTAAACTTGACGTCAGAGATTCAGAGCCCATTGAAGTCGGTGAGAGCATTTCTGTCACCTCCTGTAGGCTGTGGGTTTAATCCTGGCATGTGTAGTTGAGAAGAGCGCGGCTTGGCGTGCTGGAAATAACGTGGCTAACAGCTCCTTCGGTAAGGTGGACTTGCAGAGCCTTGCTCCTCGGACGGGTGTCTGAGCCCGTGAGCAAGCCAGGAGGAGCTAGAGCTGGATTTCACTCTGTGGATTTTGGGCTTGAGATCTGGTGCTTGGGTTTAAGAGCTGTGGTTTAATAATTCCCGAACTCAGGAGGAAAGCCCAGATTCATCCAGGTGTGTTGTCCCATCCAGCGATTCTTGTGACTGCGGTTCACATGTGCTTTCAAGCAACATTTTCATGCAACGTTTAGCTTGCTTTCTGTCTTCAGCTTTGTAATCCCTCTAGCTATTTTTGTACAGATCTCTGCAACAATTTGAGATTAACTTGGAATTTACTGGGAGGAAATCCCTGTATTTTATCTGTATATCTTATGTACATTTGCAGATTATTTAAATTATTTTAAAATCCTTAAATATATCTGGTGTATATATCTGTATATAAATATATCTGGTATATACAGCACTGGAGAAAAGTTCGAGCAGAGCTTGATGTGTTCAGCAGTAAATTTAACTCTGGACGGAAGCGTAGGGATCAATTCTGCTGCTTTTACGATGCGCAGTGCTGTTGTCCCAGGATTAGCACAGGTCCTCGGGGGTCCCTGCGGTGACCGTGAGGATTATGGCAGGGTCAGGCCTGCGCCCAGGCGTGGCAGTGATAAGACAAGGCCTCTTAGGTCGTCTGGTCCGTAACTGGAAGAATATCCACTACAAATGTGAGTGTTGTGCTGAGTTTTATGTTAATAGCATTTCCGTGTTCTTTGGCTGATCTCTAGGTCACTTTCTAACCTTGAAATTAAATCCTGTGTGCAATTTTCAATAGAAGAGCGATTTCCATTTGGCACTAAGGAAGTTCTTTTAAACAAGTTATTTTTCAGAGCACTGCCACGAAGGTTATAGATGATTTTCTTGAACGTTCAGCTTGACATTGTTTTGCTTTCTGAACATTATACCTTTACACTTACGTTTTAATTTTGGGTACAGTGAGCAATGTTTGTCTTATTTCTGTTGGCAGAAGGAAAGTCTTCTCGAGAAGTCCAATCTCAGAAAGAGAACAGTTCGTTACCTATTGTTCGTTGCTGCTGAAACCCTCCTGTGAGCATCAGTATTAACATCTGTGTGGATGTGGGCCTTGAAATGTCATCTTTGATTGTTGACCACATCTTTTATTTTACATTATTTTATTTTTGGGGGTAACTAACTTGACACCTGCTTCTGCATTGATGGGCTTTGGTACTAGTTTATGCTACAGCAGAATAGCTTCATTTACTTTAGGGGGCTGCCCAAAATGTGTTTTCATTAAACTTCAGACAATAGCATCTTCCTCTTATGATGATGATTGTTATTAGGTCTTGGACCAATACACACATTTTTTATTTTTATTTTTTTTTAAGGAAATAAGCTCCCTGGAGTACCCATCTACGACAATATTTCTGTCAGAGATTGTGGTCTGTGGGTGGTTGCTTGTCCCCTGTCTTTCCTTCTGGAGCGTGGACATACAGTTACCTTCTCTGATCTCCAGTGCTTAGTCAGAGAAGAATCTGGCTGTTCTGTCAGGTTCTTATTCTGACTCTTCCACACTGGCCTTTGCTTTCTGAGATAACTCTTTCATCCTTTTCTTACCAGCCCATTTTGTAGTTATCCCATCCTGTCTATAAAACCCTCTTTTACAAATGTGAATAACATCAAAGATCTGTTGCTTTTAGATGCTTGCTGATGAACAGAGATGGAACTAATTTGGGAAGCAACTCAAACCTCTTCCATCATCTCCCCAGACGTTCTTGCAACCTGGAGGGGAAGGCTGGGAGCAGCTCGGTTTGTGAGCAGAGTTTTTACAACCACAATCCAGTGCTCCCATTTCTAGAGCAGCTGTCCAGCCTGGGTGATGCTCAGCTGGGTGCTGGCAGCTGCAGTGGGGTCACTGGGTGATCCAAAGTACTGAGTACTGAATTGCTTTCCTCGTTGTGTTCCTTACGTGGCTTGGGGAGACCCAGCCCACCCTCTGGTTTCACCCTCTTCAGAATTCAGGAAAAAATATTTGATGGCAGGAAAGAAAGCTTGGAAAGCTGACTGCTTTTATTAGCAGGGTGCAGCTACCCCCTGGGGTTTTGTGAAAGCTGTGGCTGGTGGCGCCTTGGCATGGCGGGCTCGGGAGTGGAAAGGTAAATTGGGTGTCTTATGCGTGGTTGTGCGTGCAGGGCTGTCACACCTGGCTGTCCCTTAAGGGAAATCCTTCTGATTTTAAGGGCCTGAAACTATAGGCACTCTTAGCTGAGCTTTAATGTGTGTGGAGCCCCTGATTTTATTTTCCTGTGCGTGTATCTTGGAAATGGAAATTTTTGAATACATCCTTCTAGGGCAGTCAGCTCAATCAACTTAATTTTGTTCTCCCAGGACTGTGAAGACGTGTTTAAAGGCTATTTTGTGTAAGAAGTTGATTTCTTCATTTTGTTTTTATTGATGCATCATTCTGGAGATTGAAGATACCTACACAGTAACTCTTCATTTGTCTGTCAGGGTATAATCTGATTATTTGCTTCAAAATGTTTTCTTTCAGGTGTTTTTGGACACTGGTATGATTGAGTCTGTGGTTTGGTCATTCCTCTAGCCACTGCCTGTGTTTTTTTTCTTTTTAAAAACATGCAGTTCCTGTTTTACCATCCTATTTGAAATTCCCTAACTGCCCTTTCTTCTCATGCCTCCACATGTTAAAGGCTGAACATAGGAGCAGAAACCCAACTCATTTTCCCTAGCCACAACCACCTAAATTGGACGTCTGATTAGAACTATATGAGTCTGCCTGAGTAGTCAGTGACAAGAGCAAGGGCCCTACAAAAAGAGGGCTACTCAGCCTAACTCAGATACATCCCTAAGCACAGAATGCGTAGTAATGCAAGGATGGTGTTTCATTTCTATTTCTATCTATAAAGTTAACTTAAAAAATCTCTTTTACTTCTAGACTTTGAGAAGGAGATGAATCCAACCCTTGGCATGGTTTTCTTCAATTTTCTTTTACCCTTGAGGAAAATGAGACTACAAGAATTTCTTATTACAAATACAGCATTACGTTCAGTCTCTTCAAAATACCACTCAATTGATTTGAAATTGTTTTATGATTACTGATTAAAAAAAGCAAAAACTGATCTCCCAAATGATTTACACTAAAATGTGTTTCTGAGTGATGGGGACACTTTGCAGGTAGATTTATGGTTTTCACCATCTGTTTTAACAAATGAGTCAGCAGAGCATTTCAAAATAACCTTCGGTTATACCCATGAAATGTGAGTTTGAATGTTCCAAGTGAATTACCGGCATGAGAGTGCTAAAAGTACTTTTTCTGGAAATAGTGTTTTACCAGTTGTTTAGATGCTCTTGCTTTTATTTGTATGGAAGTACACCAATATACATTCATGTAGTGATTCCACATACCAGAAGCTTTAGACACAGCAGGGCTTTTCATAGTATGGTAATGTGGGCAGAGGTCTTGTTGGTTGTCCTTGCACACTTTTTTGAAAAATATCGGATGAGTATTTTGTTGCTTTTTGCTTGAAAAGGAGTTAATGAAAGTAAATGCACCAGAAGAAATTCATGGAATCAGTGAACAGATAAAATGTTACTACTTGAAATGCATAATGCTGCATAATGGATTTATATAAAGTGTGGCAGAGATGAAGTGCTCTACAGACATAATGAAAGAAACATGGATTCCTGCTTCCATAATTGAAGTTCTTTTGTATTGATCTGTTGGGAAAGAATAGCAGGATTTTTGAACAGATTTGCTTCCCATTAGTAAATATATTTATTTGTAGCTCCAGATACTCAGCCAAGTTTGAAAAAAGAAAAGTTGGAAGGAGGATGCATTTTCTTTCATGATAATTAAATGTTATGACTGTAGATTTTTACCTCCAGAGTAAGTAAAGTTTATCTGCATTTAAAAAGTTTTAATTACTCGCATACTTTACAGGAATCGCACAGAGACAAAACGTGCTTAACCTGTGAAGTAGGAAAAAATGATATAAATACGTTATATTCCATTTTTCTTTTTTAGAGTGTAACAGACTGTTACTGATAGCTTGTAGAAGTACTTGCCGGTAGTGGTCTGAAGGCAGTTGCACTGTTTTTGTTCCTCAGGTCAAGGATTTGAGATTTGGAGATCTCACTAAGCCTGGAGCACTGGCAGAGGGATGAGTGCCAGCCTGCGTTTCAGGCTCAGGTCAGCTCTGCAAGGTGCCACGCAGAAATGCAGGAAGACTTGGAGCTCTGCTAAGTTCAGTCTGGTCTACTGAGTGCTACCAAAATGTAAATAATAAAAAAACAGTGTTGCCCAATAATTAATTCGTGCTCTAAACTCTTGACCTCTTTGGCAAACTGGGAAGTCCTTGAAGTTTTATTTTCCTCAGTTCGTACAGCTTCATTTCTCTTGGGAATTCAGCCCCGCATATCTCTATGGGGCAATGTAACTACTGTTAAAGGTTGCTGGCCTTCCTCTGCCAGCCCCTCTGAGAAGCAGAACTGTGACGATCCCATAGGTAACCGTTAATGCAGAGGCACCTACAGTATGCTGTGTTCTCTCAGCCATCTCCCAAGGCACACATAATGGTTATTTACAAACCTGCACTTGTTTTAAAGGAGCTGACAGCTTGCTAGGCTTTGATGGGAGAGCTTTACTTTTTCTCAGAAATAAAAAGGAAAGCTTTTCCCCGTTTATGTTTGAAAGGGCCTTTCCGTAATTTTGTCATCACGGGTTTCTCCTTGGAGGTAACGGATTAAAAGATCTTTTTCCCCTCCCTCTTTCCCTACTTCTGTATTACAGAAATGGCATCTGACATTCCTGGCTCGGTGGCCTTGCCGGTGGCACCAATGGCAAGTGGACAGGTGAGAATGGCAGGATCCATGCCTTCCAGAGGAGGAAAGCGCCGCTCTGGGTAAGCCATTTCCTTTTGTACAGTGCTGAATGGAAACTATTTTTATTGAAAAACTGGAAATACATATTTGTATCTTTATTATATAACGTTTATATAGGTAAACCGTGTTATGGTATTAGTTGCTGGTGTTTTGCTTTTCTTTTCAATGTATCTGCTCTTACTGCAAGATCAAACTTGCTGATAGGGGTGGTGTTTGTTGTTTTGCACACTTCAAAGGACTTTGGGATTTGGCAAAGCATCCAGAAACAGAGTTTGGGTCCCATGGCTGTTTTTTGTGTAATGATTGTGTGTTGCCTACGTCTGTTTAATCTCAAAAGTGTTTATCATTTGAATAAAGGTAATAAGATGTGTTCTTACTTGTACATGCTGACTTATCCAGCTTCATCTGAAAATTGGACCTGGAATCTCTCAAATAAATGCCTTCTGTTAATAATGTATTTTTTTTTTATAGTCCCAGGTACAGAAATAGCACAAGTAGTTTCTCTGTTCAGAGTTTGTGGTGTATGATATCCTAAACTTCATGGGAAATGTTGCATAGTCTCCCCACTTCTGGGAGAAAGGGCCTGAATCGAGTTCCTAACCTAGATGAAGGTTCTGCTAAAGAAGAGGATTTGTTTTATCCAAATATAAAGGTTGGCATGGTGTAGCCATAGCTTTTCCACATCACATTGTTCTGTGGCAGCTGATAGTAATCTTCTGTATTAGAAGAAATACATATCAAGAGATGCAGAAGAGCAGAAAACCACTCTCTTAATACTATCAGAAATACCAAAAATACCTTTGGTTTTTTTTTTTTTTTCCCTTAACAAATGGTTGATCACAAGTAATGGTGATTCTTTCCCAGAGATATCTCTGGTACAAGTGTGCCTGCAGAAGAGATTGGTTAGTATTATACTTAGCCCTAAATATTACAATGGTAGGACTTAACGGGATCGATAGTGTGAATCAAATCTTCACTGATAGGCACCTGGTGAGAAGACCTAATTCCCCGTGAGTGCTGCCCTAGGGATCGCTGGCCAAGACATGCTGCCCGTTCTGGGTGCCTGCCCAAGTACCGGTGCTGGAGTCTCATTCCTGGAACGAGTTGTGAGGAGAACGTGGACCTTGCCTTGGATGCAGAACTGAGCTGGTGTGAGCTGAGCACTTGGGGTGTTTGCTCTGAGGGAGGTTCCTTTGGGCAGGACAGTTTGGAGGTTGTTCCTCTTGGAGTGTGCTTCCGTATGCTGAGCTAACTGCATAGAAGTGCTCTGAGAAATTCCTGAAATCTGTTTTTAACCTGTTTTTTTTTTTATCCCATTTTTAATTTGAAACTGTTCAGTGAAAAAGCCTTTTCAAAGTTGCCCTCAGAAGAGAAAACAAAGCATTAACATATTTTTATTGCTACATGGCTTGTATAACCTTCTGTGCTTTTGAGTTGCAGGATAGTTGATCTCTTTTTTTGATCATAAACCATGTCAACTATGAATACAAGTTTGCAAATTACTGTTACCAAGGATTGATGCTGCTGACTGTGAAATCTTCTGATTATATTAAGTCCTGCCTTGATATTAATTGAAAGCTCTGCTTTAAATGTTGCATTTTAAATATCGTCAATCTATTTCCAAGGAACTGGAGTGGGGGAGGACAGGAAGAACGTAAAACCAAATGATTTGAAATGTATTTGATATGCAAATTCAGTGAATAAGATAGTACAGATTTGCTGTTATATCCATACTGTGGTACTTTATCTGTGCACCATAGCTCTAAACTAATAACCCTTCTTCAAGTCTGAGCCAAGGGTGCGTTTTTTTTTGTTCAGTGTGTACATATTCAGGCCTGGAGGGAAAGAATGCCTGCTGTGTCTAATTCCTTGAAGCTTCTCTTTGAACAAAGTTGCAGCTAACACTTGGTCCTTTCATTACTGTCCTGGCGATATATCTTTGTACACCTAAATCCTTGGGCATTTTAGAAATGAATGCTTTGTGTCAGACATAAAGGAATATAGCTCATGAACACAGTCACCTTTTCTAGCTCCAGTTATCTCTGAAAATTGTTTCTTTTCTCATAATTGCTGAGGCAAGCTGGCAGAATAATTGCTGTATGGACTTGAATGTAGATCAGTTTAAACTCATTGGCTATCCAGGAGGTGTTCTGCGGTGCAGGCATTCAGCTTCATTGACAGCTCAGAAAAATATTTTTCCTTTCTATAAATTATACCAAGCACTTCATAGAAAAAAGTGACAGCCTAGTAGTGCATAAGAGAAAACATCACTGTGATCAGTAACTACCGAATGTAAAGTGAAGTCTTTAGGTTTAAAGTAGTTTTAGAGGGTAAAGGGGCTTTTTTGCCCTCCTTGGTTATCTGTACTTGGAGAGGAAGGGCTGTTTTTTTTGTTTGCTTTTACAGATGCATTGGTTTTGTTTCGGTTCAGCACATGGTTTTGTTTCTCAGGCGCAGAACAGGGAGATTTGGGGAGGAAGAGACCGCAGCCAGCAATCTCTCTCCCCGGGTGCCCCCATCTCGCACCGAACAAAGGGCTGTAGTGCAGATCCTCATCCTCCTCTCAGCAGCTCTGCCCCATCATTCCTACCTGCACCTTCCTATACCGAATAATCGTGGCAAGCCATCTTTTGACACTGCTTGGGAGTTTTACATAATTATTTTGTTGTGTTCAAATCCTCTCCCATCTCATTTTTTAACCTGTGCAGAACCACCTTGTGTTGTGAATTGTTGTTTTTTTTTTGTGTGAAAATGTTTCTAATTAAAAATCAGTAATAAAAATATTTTTGTCACATTACTTATGTTACCCACACATCTTTTGATGAAAATGTTTTACTAAGTACCTCGTACATCAGATCTTTTCACGATTGACGTGAACAGTATGAAAGAGGAAAACAAGACTTATGCTCTTTTCTCAAAACAAAAGAGCACAGTGCAGCTCTTTTTTAGTCTCTTTTTAATGGGAAATTTAAATGAAGATAAGATACTCTTTCTGGAACTTCTGAAATGATGTCATTTGTCTTCTTCAAGGTTGCTTCAGCTGCTTTGGTACTGTGCAATATATTCTATCTGAACAGAAGATCTTATCTGCCAGGGTATGAAGGGTTTGTTGGAATATTATTTTTGTGTGTTCTGCTGTGTTCAGCTAAAGGTTGCAGCTGATTCCTTACCTTTCACTTTGCCTTACTACAAAGCAGATGGAGTGGTTCTGGCAGGAAGTTAGAATCACTGACTTTAAACCTGAGGGTTTTTTTCAGATTTTTAGAGGATTTTTTTTTTCATTTTGCACAGTGAAATGTGAAATTAGGGAACTTATTTATTAACAAAGAGGGGACAGATACATTTGCATTTTTGCAAGTATTGACATTTTCATGAACTACACGTTCAATTTCTTATTTTTTTATCTTACTGCATTTGGAAAGAAGTCAAGATTTTTTGGTAGTTGAAAAAGGAAAGGTGTTATTTAGAGATTTAGTATGCTGCAGTCTGGCATTGCACCCTAGGCAACGAGTTTCTGCAGTGATGAGCCTGTTGTACATGTGGTAGGGGTTACCTATGGGTATTAACCCATCAAGATCTTATGAGATGAGGAGCTGATAGCCAGCCATTTGGAAAAGTAGGGAGTAGGGAGTAAGTGGGACTAGGCATTGAGCATGGGCAGCAGGATCGAGCCTTAAACTGTCATCAGGCTCTCTGTAATTCTCGGTATTATATTCTGGCAATAATAAAACTTAGTCTAAAGTGCAGCAGAGACAATACTTGATTTTTGAGGGGAAGATCCATTTCTTAGCACTCAGCTAGAGTATTTGGCTGGAAGCTAAGAAAATCTACCACAGTATGGAATCCTAGTGTATTGGAGAGGAGGAAAAGGGAATTAAAAAATGAATGCATCCCAAATTTAAGGAGTGTCTTACTAAATCTCTGGGGGAAAGTCTTTTCCCTGTAGTATGGCTATGTATTTTTTTTTCTGTCCGTGTTCCATACACTGGAAACTCCAGCTTTATCTCAGTTGTGTTTCAGTTGCTGGTGAAACCAGGGAAGGATACGCCTGACATGATGATTTTGCAAGTTGTTCTAGCTGCAGCCAGCCCAGTGCCTGCCTGAGTGTGTACTTTGCTTGAAATGAAACAGCTCTCACCTAACATTGACTTTCACATTTTTGGCGTAAGCACAAACACTGCGATTGATATAACCCCAAAGTGGGTTCTGGGCTGTTGTATATAGGCACATTATTATGTGGGGAAGAAGCAGGTAGGTAAGAGGACAGCTTCAACAAGATGATAATGCACAGATGTTAAAATACAACGAGTGTTGCAGCATATCTGAGGAAATTCAGGCTGTGGATGCCAGCACCGAAGGCCACGTTTGGGGGTAGCAGCACATCGCAGGGTCCTCCTGGCGTGGTACTTCTGCATGGGAGATGTCGCTGGCCGCTGGAGGTCGGTGTTGTTCTGCACAATGCAGCTGAGAGGTCACTGGCAAGGGAAGTGATTTAGAAACTGGGTTTGGTGATAATTAGGTGAGCAAGAATGTAATTTGTAGTGAAAATGGTGATTGCATCAAACAACCAAATTAAATGTGCATCTCTTCTTAAGACTCTTTTGGGAAAATGGTTTTCTCCTTGCTTCCTTTAGAAATGAATAATCTCTATTGCCATCTGGAAAATATTACTCTGTCTTTTTTAATGCCATTTTCAATTCCTGTGCTTATTTGCTGCTCACGTCCTGATTGTACGTAGATTGCTGTGAGTCAAATGCATCTTGTATAGACCAGTCTGTCTTTGATATCAAAATTAGGAAGCAAGGCTGTATTGTCTAACTGGAGCACATTCTGCTGTATGTTCATGCAATTTTAAAGAGTGTTTTTACACCACTGATCCCACACTCTGAATGTATAAATCTTAATTTTTAATTGGAAAGGTTTTTTTTTTAATATTGAGTTAAATATTGCCACTTTTCAGGGTTTTTGCCTTTAATATGACATATATCTATTGGTAACATGAAGTAGTAGAGGCATTGAATTTGTAATTATATAAATTATATTATATTACACTGAAATGCTAGAAAGCTTCGAGTGTGAAGAAACCCAATAAAATCATTTGCAAAAAACCCTGTGATTTCCTTTCTACACGAATTACATTTGTGACTGCTCAAGTCTCTGTCATACTAACATAGCTTCTTATTAAAATAAATACACTAACACGGTAATTGTATATGATAATTTTATATCAGATTGGTTCTTAGTCTGGCATGATGCCAGAGTCGCCCCCTTGTAATTGGGATATCTATTTGTCTACCTCTTCTTAGGGATACAAACATGTAAAAAATACTTTTTACAGAGCTTTGTAGTGACAATATCAACAGGAAGGAGGTAATCGTGCTGCGTAGTGTAGGAAAGTAATTTAGGTGACTAATTTAGGAGGTTAATCTTCCTAGTGTCTCTGTGTGATAAGTGAAGAAAGAGGTTCTTGCTTTTTGTGGCTCCCTAGAGCATCCTAACTGGAGGGCTAGGATATGGCCCAAGGAAGAGCTCGTCTCTTTTACTTAAGAAGGTCTGGGATACGAAGCAGGTAAGTTAGGTGCACAGTAGATCCACAGGTCATTTTAGTATGGCCTAGGTAAGGAACACCACAAAGTAATTGCTGCCTACAGCCAGGTAATTGCTATCTACAGCCTGGTTGGTAATTCATGTGAAATTATTGGGAGATACAGGACAGGTCTAAGAGTGTGCCATGGTTACGATCAATAGAGGCGAAATACGTAATCTTTTTGGCAAAGAGGCTGGGAGTCGATAACTGCTCTACCTTTAATTTCTGTAGACTTCTATCAGGCCTTAGAGATAGCACTTCTGGCTGTTTCACAAGAATTGCATTTGTTTAATATTTCCTTTTATTTGTTGGTTTTAGCAGTGTGGATTTTTGTGGAGCAGAACAGCGTGGTTTTTTGTTTGTTTCGTTGTGGTGGTGGTGGTGGTTGTTGTTGTTTGTTTGTTTTTTAACTTTTGTTCTTTGTATTCCTGGCAGCTAATAAGCTACTTTTAGGGGGTCTGGAGAGTATGAGCAAGACTGGAATCTACAGCCATCACTACCCCCAGTCAAAATATAAATCAAACAAGATTGAGAACTGTTGACTTGAATGTTCATGTCACCATTGCCAACTTCATGATTACATATTTGGAAATCTTGCTTTTACAGAATGGATTTCGATGATGAAGATGGGGAAGGACCCAGCAAATTTTCAAGGTGAGCCTTTATGAAGAGTTGACCAAATTTCTTACTTTTTCAGTGGAGAAAGACAGCTGCCTCACTACTGCTGTTTTAGAGTCTCTGTATATATATGGGCTGAAGAAATTGCCAACAGCTTGACCTAAATTCTAGTTACAGTTTACCAGCTTCCTCTGCAAATTAGGCACACTGACAAAAATCTGCTTAATGTAGTTATCGGCTTACAAAGTTGACAGAATATTTGTGTCATAATTTCACTCTGCAGCTAAAAATCACAATTTTTCTCATTTGACATAGCTTAGTATTTCAACTGCTGTAAATGAATTTTGATAATTTGACATTGCTGAAGTTGTCTTTTTGCCACTGAAAAATAATTTTACTTTGAACTTAGTTCAGATACTAACTACTTGTTAAGACAATATGACAGATCCTAGAGGCATGGGTTGTTTTTTTAAGATTCAAGGTCATTATGTACCATTAGGTGTAACTGAATAGTAAGAATTGCCAAAATAAATGTTACAGTTAATGTGGAATATTCTATGCTAGAAACAAAAACAAACATCAAAGCATCATTGCCATTTTTCACTTTTCCTTTTGTTCCAGTCACACTGTTTGCATTTTTTCATTAGAAACCAAGTGCCTGCGCTGAGAATAGGTGCTTTGAGGCCTACTGATAACTGCCGATCATTCAAATTGTAATTGCAGCTATATAGTAGCAGCCATGTTCAAGCACAGCTGTCACTATAGGGTTTTAACAGGATGTGTTGCAACACCATAACATAACCTCCTGGACAGGACCAGCAGCACACAAGTTTAGCTGGCGTCTTTTACAGAAAGAATATTCCAGTCTATGGCATTAAAACACCTGGTCTGAGGGCTACTCTAATGTTTGGTAGATGATGTGTGTTAAGGGTTCAAGATTTATAATTAATATGATCTGATTTTTGTCTGCATAAGCATCAGGGTTTCTAGGTACAGTTGTGCACATGAGTTGGTCTGTCTCCAGCCTGGCTTTAGCCATGGGTAGTGAGGAAAGCAAATATTTCCATTATTTTTATTGGAGAAGTATGGTATACAGTGCGTAGACTCTCTGATTTTAGATGCCAGATCAAAATGTGATATTTAAATCTTACATGATGTAAAAACAAACAAACAAACAAAACAGATTGTTCTGCTTTTAGAGAGGGTACAGAAAAACAACGTGGAGATGCCCAGGGCTATGTGCAGACATCCTCTTCTGGCCACGGTTGACCTCTCAAGGAAATGTTATTTCTAGTTGTCCTCCTTTTAGGTCTTTTTCCCTTCTCCAAATTGCTCACATAACTGATTCCTAGCTTGTGTTGGCCAAAATTAGTTGTTTAGCAAAGAATTGCTTTTTAAAAGTTTAAGCTAACCCAGCTTGTCTTGACTGAAGTACCTCAATAATGCACTCGTAGAGGTCAGCTGGGAGACTGGAAGGGAGAAAAGAGTAGCTAGAGGCAACAGCATATTCAGCCCAGCCAACCAGACAAGAATGAGTAGACAGTCCCTAAGCTAGCAGCAGCACTAGAAGTAGTGGTGTTAGCATGGTGCTCCACGTGAGTTAACACACATTGCTTCTCAGGGAGTTCCAAGGCAGCTCAGCTACCTGCATGGCTTCTCACTGTCACCTGGAGACACATGCATGTACTTCTCGCCTAACAGCATGTGGACATTCCTCATTGAACCTGTATTTTTGTTTAAAACTGTTCAGGCACAGTATGTTCTCAGGGCAGAGTCAAGTGGAAGAAAGTGACATTTTTCACTTGAATGTTTTGAGGGTGTTAGTGCTAAAACAATATAGAAAGGAATGCGCCTCAAGTCTCACTTAAGCTTTGTCATGAGAGTTCGAATCAGACTTAGTGAGGAAGGAAAATATGAAGCCTCATAGAGGAACTTGCACATTTGTGGTACTTAACGTTACTTTTAACTCATTTCAGAGGAGAAGTTGTTAATTATTAGTTTTTAGAAGAGAAAAGATGCTTAGTTATGCTGTGTTTCCTTATCAAGTAATAAGTGAAAGCTTCATAGGCTCTCTGTAGTAATAAATTACATTGTTTTGGAAAGACAGAATTCTAATACAAAATCTCACTGGTCTATTCTTAACCAGTAATGCTCTTCACTTGTAGAAAACCCATTAGCCTCTTAACCTTTTTTTTTTATTATTTTTAGTTTTTTTTTTTATTTTCAAAAACGTACTTTTTCTGTTTTGGAAAAAAGCGTTTGTGGTTTCTCCAAAAGTAAGATTTTTTTTTTCAAGATGCAAAAAATGCATCTTTTTGTAACTACTTTAGCAAAATCTAATTTTGAAGGATTAGTATGTTTTTAGGAAAGGGAAAGGAGCATGTCATTTTTTAGTAAAACATCACGTTGGTACCTGTCTCTGGGGCAGCACTTCAGAAGCAGTGAAACTTCAATCCTGTGGGGCTAAAGTCCCATTGATCTGGATTTCCTCCATAAAGTTGACAGTGATACACCACGAGTATCTGTTCAGGCATCTAACTTCTGTTGATTTGGGAGGGAATGAGATAACTGTTTACTTCTAGATATTTATGACAGTTTTAATTTCACTTTTATTTACCTAGCAGTTTCATCTGCCTGCCTGACTTTAGCCAGTCTTACCAACAGACGGTACATCATAGATACCTACCTGAGCTTTTTTCTGAAGGCATCCCTACGTATTGCATTGCACTTAAGTGTGTGTCTGTGCCCTCCCATGTTATCTGTAGACCATCAGTGCCCTCTACTGAAAGGAGCGAGTTGTGGTTGCAATCTGGGAAAGATACAGCTCATTCACTTCCAACACAACAATGAATATTTCATGGGCTGCTGCCGATAGAAGCTCAGTGGTGTTTTCTGTAATGGTGCTGGTTGTTAAGTTTCCCAAGCAATAAGTGTACGTCAGAGTGTCTGCATAAATCCACTGAAATATGTCTTCAACTTGTTTTAAATGTACAAATGAAGTTTTTGAATCGGCATGGCTTGGAAGTTTCATTACACTCCACATTTTCTTTGCTTTATTATTTTCATGCCCTCATTTTTCTTGCTGTTATTTGTAATAGTGTGCAGTTGTGAACCTCTTTGCTTTCTGCTGTGTGTTGACTTTAGTACAATGTATAACCCTTGTGAATTTACTTGCTATCTTTTGTTTATAGGTATGATGGTGATCAAATCTCTGGTGATAAGGAAAAGTTTGCAAGGTAGGCGTGTTCCGTAGAGGTCCTCTGCTGAGAGGAAAGAGGGGAATGGTCATATCCAAAACATCTCAGTATTTGTGCATTAGCTTAGAGAGCTGGTTATTTTGTTTCTAGATGGGAAGATGATCAAAGTACTGCTGACACAGAAAGGATGGCCAGGTATGAGAAAGGAAAATCAAAAATGGTTTGCCCCCATTTTTATTTTATATGATGCAGTTCTGACTGTCAGGAGGGTTGACTGATCCAAAAATGCTTGAAGTCAGAAACACTAATACTGGACCAAAGTGGGTTTGGATCAGCTCCCACAATCTCCCAAAATGTAATGTGCCTCCAAAACATCCACGCAAAAACAAAGCTAGAATTGACAGAATTAGGACATCATCCTGCACATGTTTATGAATGCCAGGGTTCCCTGGGCAGGCCCTTTTGGAAAAGGAGCACAGCCCATTTTTTTCTTTTAAGAGTTTAAATTTGAACTAGTTTCAGGAAAGTTTCAGGGTTTTGTTTGGTTGAACCTTTTCATGGCCAGTTGGTTAACAGACTATTACTTTTTAGTTTTTACGATCATAAATGAAATGGACTATTGGATATTTTTCTCTTTCTTCTCAGGAAGTCCTGCAGTCTGTTTACTCCTTATAATGGTTGTTTATAATGATCAGTAGTATCAAAATACTTCAGTGGCAGACAGTGGAATATGTATTTATGAATGTAAAATGTGTGTTGAATATATGTGTTCTTTGTCTCTCTTGTCTCTCAGCCACCATTTCTGTGAAAATGCTGAACTTAGACCAAGCTTTCATCGTGTAAAAATGCATTTTTCTTCCCCTTGTCCGTATTTATCTTCATGTATAAAGACTTGAACACACATGCTCTTACGTGCATGCACACTGTCACACAAGATGTTCTGCTTGTGTGTGTGTATATGGTCTGACTCCCACAGGCAGTGTTCTCTCCCACGTCTGTGCAGACCCACACAAAGACTGTGTATCAGCCATTTGAGATGGAAAAGTTTATTATTAAGTTGTAAAGTAGTTGAAGAGTGTGCCAAGCCTTTCATGATCACTCTTCATAACATTCAGTTCCAAAGAATGTTGCAGTTTCTTTTAAATTTGTGTTTCTGTACTGATCAATGCTGGTGGACTCTCCATGCGATCACCTTTCACATCTTGTTGGATCAGCCAGCGATCCCACAAGAAAATGCCATGCACAGCTCATTGAAATCAGTGGAAGATGCTGCTTTGACATCTGAAGCATCACATACCTGTTGTGTACTTGTATTTAGCTGCCACCTGACAGGTACAGTATCTGAAATATAAGTACTAGACAGAGAAGTATTCTAGGTCCCTTTGGACTGCCTCTCACTTCTGTATTTATTGGTGAAATTCCTTGATAGCAATCAAGCAGTGGTGATTTACAGTAAGGGAGAACTGAACTCCCAGATCTTCAGCTCTGGCAGAATTTGGTGACTGTCAATTTTGAGAATTCTCAGATTTGGCTCACCAGCGCAGTCATATGTTTTCTATAAAAGATGAGAACGCTGGAGCTCGGCCTGAAGCGGGGCAGCATCAAGTACTGTCATTGTTACTTCCCTGCTGTGTTAGATTGTTCTTGTACATAAATTCTGATCTTTGTCTGACAAGCCAGATGTTTACTTGCTGTCTTTTGTCTTCAATTTATTTATTTATTTATTTATTTGGTATGTACTTTTATACCATATATGGTCCCAGTCCCGTCTGATCCTGTAGGCCTGTAGCGTCTCCCTGCAGGCCTGTGGCTTTGTACTGGGATGTGGGACTTTCCACAAAGCATTACAGGACTGGAGACCTATGTTGTCCTTAAGTGGGTGGTTGTGGGTGTGTTGTGTTTTTTTTTAGCTGTCAGTCAGAACTGACTCTTACTCCTGACATGATCCAGTTGTTAGCGAGAGCTTTCCTCTGAAGGAGGCCTCTTACAAGCAGAGCCAACACCTTGGGCAAGGACTGGAAGCTGTGAGATGCATGACATCTGTAGCAAATTTGGGAGTTTGGCAGGAGTTGACAGGTGTCAGTACCTCATATTTTTCTACTTCCATTATTAGTCCTTCAACAAAGGGTACTAAACCGCTTAAGAGATTAAGGTCAGAAACAAATAGGCTAGAAATATGGGTTCTTTTCACATTTAACCTTCTGTGGCCTGGATTTTCTGTCTATAAACTGAGAGATAATAGTGCTTAGCTTTGTAAAGTACTTTGCTCTCCTGGAGGGAAAGCTGCAAAACAAGTGTGAAGTATTATGATTTATTACCTCTGATTGAAATTCTTACATTGATCCTGTCTGCTTTTCTGTTGGTTTGGTGTTTCTCTAAACAATCAGGGAGAATCACAGTGAAATTGAGAGGCGCCGAAGAAATAAGATGACACAGTACATCACCGAACTGTCTGATATGGTACCCACTTGTAGTGCGTTGGCTCGGAAACCTGACAAGCTGACGATTCTTCGGATGGCTGTTTCACACATGAAATCAATGAGGGGCACTGGAAATAAATCTACTGATGGAGCTTACAAGCCTTCGTTTCTTACAGAACAGGTAGATTTTATTTCACAGGTATCTGTTTTCTCTGCTTTGTGGTCTTCCGTGGTGTGAGGAAGTGCTGAGAGGAGTATGGTCTCAGTTTGACCCTTCACTGTTGAGTAGTAACTGGTACAAGCTAAATATCCAAGACGTAAATGCACACAGGTTTCGTGTGACTTTTTGGACTTTATCATAACCATATGACAGATCCCTTGCTCTGAAGCTGCAGAATGGACATTCTTGTCCATTTTCGCAGCATAGGGTACTTAACATTGAGGTCTGTCCTTCTGAAAAGCAAATCACAGGCTGTCCATTGCCATTGGAGATGACTGTTCATCTCTAGGACTGGGTTCCTCCTATCCTAACACAGATTCTCTAAAAAAGATAGAAAGGAATCTGCAAAAATCTGCCTCTCCATCCTTAGTTTAAAGGAAGATTTAAAAAAATTGTTTAGTTTCAATACATAAGTTCTAGACAGCTGAACTGGGCTGAGATGAATCTCATCTGTAACAGCTGAGGGACTTTGGTTACATTTTTGATGGAGGAGGAGGGAACATGCACCCAGTTTTCAAAGAAAACCTGTGCTTAACAGAGTGCACTGGAAATTCCTACCACCTTCATTGTTTTTGAAGTCCAATGGGTGTAATGTGCATTTTTGTGGTTTGAACAATTTAAGTACTTACACATGTAAGTTATGGCTAGAGGTACTACTTCTTTCTGTTAGAGAAACAGCAGCTGTTGCTGACCTCTGAGTGTTCACATCTCTGCTTATTCTGGCTTTCCTGAAGTGTGCTTCTAGAGGGACTGCCATTCAACTGGTTTTTGCTAGGGCATCTTGCTCACTTGTCCTTCCAACTTGGCTTTGGAACTTTGCAGGATGACAGAGCTTATCTTTTGTTAATTATATATTCAAAACAGTTAATTATATATTCCTTATCCTCTGTATAGTGCAGCCAGCTTGCAGTGAGTTGGTTTTTTTTCATTTACTAAGGGGTTCAGAATTGATATGCTTTCTCTACAGTAAAGAAGTTGAAGCCAGCAGAAATCTTCGGTCTGTTTAGTGTTTCTCCAGATGTGTTATCCATTTCTTTTGGGCTTTAGTAGAATTAATCAGATTTTGATCCTCACCTTATCAGGTAGTATCTGCCACTTGCACACCAGCCATGCTGTGCTGTCTGACCTGAAATGGGGCTCAGAAAGCTCCCTATCTGAGTTTCAGATGCAGTAACTCACTGCTGTATCCTAGCAAGCCCTGATACTTGCTGAAGCCACCAGGCAAGGGCTGTGCAAGCTTGTTTTCCATGAACTGGGGAGACAGTTGTCTTCTTTTCACATCAGAAGTTTTCAAGCTCTGTTAACCAAAGGCAGTGTTTTCATGTGATGCATGCAAAGAGCTATTTGCATATGCAATTCAAGATATTGGGTGTCTAGACCGAATGTCTGAAAGTGAGGGACAGAACTGCCTTGATTTAAAGGTCTGTGGCCCCCAGCTTCAGATCCCAAGGTGGAGTGGAGGCTCTGGGTGCTATGTCTCAGGCAGATGGGTGAGTATCTCAGAGCAGAAGTGCTCAGGACAATGAGCAGGGGACCACATAAAGAAAGGCAAAGGGCAAGGGTGTCACAGTCGTCTTGGCTCTCAGAAGCTTTGTGTTCACAGGTTGGAAAAGGAAAGCAATAAATGGTATAAGTTTTGTGTGTGATGGCTTGGGCATCCTAATAGGAGAGGAGGCTGAGGATTCCTGTCCTTGCCCCATCACAGTTTCTGTCTTTTATCCACCGACTGTTTAATATACAAACAGAACTTGTCCAGAGGGGGAGAAAAAAAAGAAAACAAACAAACAAAAAGTCTCGTTGTTTTCTTTCCAATTAAATTATCCAGGACATTTAATTAAGGGATGGGTCTGCCATATGAGTTCTAGCCCTTCATTTCCTCTGTTTGTACTCCTAAATAACTTTATAAAAAAAATATTAGATATCTATCACGTACCAGGCAGTGAGTTTTAGTTCATTTTCTTAAAGTGCATTGAGATCACCAGATAAAAGGCAATAAAGGAAAACAATATTGTTTGTTACTAAGGTCAGCAATTTATATTCTGCTGCTAATTTGGATGTGTTGTTTTTTCAATACTACAATAAAAATTTCTCCTCTAACGTTGTGTTCATCTACTAAAATCACAAGAAAAAAATATTCTTTGGCAGTGATGTATGTGTTATTTAGTTCCCTTTTCTTGCTGGCCTTCTAATCAAATCCTTTCTTTGAAAGGAACTGAAACATCTTATCCTGGAGGCTGCAGATGGGTTCCTGTTCGTAGTTGCAGCTGAGACCGGAAGAGTCATCTACGTATCCGATTCTGTGACTCCTGTGCTGAACCAGCCTCAGTCCGAATGGTTTGGCAGCACTTTGTATGAGCAGGTTCACCCAGATGATGTGGAAAAGCTACGGGAGCAGCTGTGTACATCTGAAAACTCTATGACAGGTCAGATATATCTGATGTATGGATCCCTGCAGAGTTTTTCTGACATTCAAATGCCTGTTGTTACAAGTCTGGTAAAAATGGAGTTCTGCAAGATTAGGGTGCTTTTTTTCTTGCAGGCACTGCAGTAATTTAAGTCATCTTTTGCATCACTACATTTTGTTGCCTATTTATTCGACTTCAGTCAAACCCCCTTCATGTAGCTCTACCTTTCAGACTTCTGGCTTGGGTAGGTTTGGAAGCTGAATTGTTTTCAGGCACGGTCTGGAAGTCTGGATTGTTTTCTTTTCGTCCTCAATGAACTTGTGACTTCTTTACAAATGTCTTGCTTTATGGCAATGTTTATTTTGAAGGCAAAATCATACTTCAGACTTTTCCATTTTCATAAAAGTTCCTTGTGGTTTGTTAACGGGAATCCTGGAAAAAAAATTTAGTGTTTGGCAGCTGAAAATCTAGTGTGGATTTTAAACAAGAGGCTTGCCCCTGTAGCAATGTGGTAAGTTAGCTACAGCTGACTATGTATCATTTGACACACAAAACTAAATAATATTCACAGTATAACTCTGGCTTTTACAATTTTTCATGCTCAAGACTTGCCAATAGGAAACTATCATGTCTTTAATAGAATCTGTGTATCAGAGCTATGAGAACGCTAAATCCTATTTTAACTCAGAATTGGAAAGGAGGAAACCCAGCTTCTCATTTTATTCTTCCATGTAATACATTTATAGCTAAAGGGGGAAAAAAAAAAAAAAAGGAAAATTATTTATAACAAAATCCTGATCGAGGCAAAAGTCATATAATTTCTCCTTGCTTTAATAATTCAGAATTCTGACCTGGCTTGCTGGAAGTTTTGTTGTGTTTCATAACTCAAAGGACAGTGATCCAGTTTAGAGTGAACCTGCACACTGTTTACAGCTTCCATGTCAAAACAGTGCCAATTTCATGGTTTCCTGTGGTTTGAATGTGATGTGGTTTTGGCAGAGCTTTCCCGTATTCATATTGGAAACTCAAAGCAAGATTCTGTGGTAAAAAATCCAGATGGATCAAACCCAAGCGAACAGTTAGGGGAACCTGTGCAGAGCAAAACAGCAGAGTTTCATACCACTTTAAAATGTATGTGTGAGATTTGCAAAAGAGCACAACGACTGGTTTTTATTACATAGTATGCAATACACTTTAATGCACGTACCATCTTCCTCTAAGAAGCAATTACTCCAGAACCTCAACGAATGGTCACACTTAGACTTTCTAAAGTGCTCATTTGGTGAGTGGGCTTAACCTGCTCAAACTGGAGCACGACTAGACAAACACAGAGCACTTCTGAAAGTCCAACTCTGTATTTCTTTCAGCTTTAACTGTATGCTTTCCTTTTACACTTCATCCATCTTTAGCCAGTGGAAAGAGAAGTTCAAATACTAGTACTTGGAGGGCTAAATCTTTTTTCTTGTCTGACTCTTTTAGACTCGTCAGATTGCTACAGAAGGCTCTTAAAACTGTCGTACATGGGCAGCTGAAAGTTTTCCTGGCGTGAGGCAAACAGCAGCCTGTTTAGAGCCAGGGTACTGAGCTGCACACTTTAAGGTGTGCATATAGGCTGGATGTAGAAAGACGCTTTTTAGGGACTGGAGAGTGTGTGTAACTACAGCCATTTCAAGCAAGTGCAAATAACAGTGCATAATTGGTCCTAACTGTATAGGATACCTTGTGCAAGTTTTCCTTTGCAAACCTGTTGTGGTTACTTGTATGGTGCAATTTTTTTGGCTGCCTAAACATCTCACAAGCCGTAAACACAATAATCAGTCTGCTTCTGAATCAAGCATAGACCTATAGTTGTATGTGTCTCATGTCCTGTAAGATCATAATAGAAAGAACAAGTTTTTGAGGTGCCTACTGAATTTTTCTAGCTTTTTAATAAAAAAAGTGTGAACCAGTTTACATCATCATATAATCCTGCTCTTTGAGTAGTTTTGTTTTAAAGATGTGACTGATGAAGTACATTTTTTATTTTATTTTTTTAGAATAACAGTAGTTTTGTCAGTCTGTGGAGCATATAAATAAAACTAAAAGCTGTTTCAATTTGTTGTATTAAACTTGTATTTCCTTGACTTTGCAAAGTACCATTAAATAAGAGAAGCAGTCCTCTTTAAGGACTGTCAGCCAAGCATCAAATTGCTTATAAGCAGTATACAGTCGGACTTCAGGAGCATCACTCATGAGCCTGTGCAACCAATTCCACTTCCCTTCCTGTAACACAAGCTATATTCAGAGTAGCAGCATTGTAACAGGTAGGAGTAACTGGTAGTGAACAGAAATAATGAGTGCCATAGTGACATTAAAAAAAAAAAAGTCATGTAGGCAAATGCAGTTCTTTTAAGTCAGTGTTTACCTAACCATTTGGGCAGCCTCAAGTCTCTCTAGGCTTTCGAAAGTTACGTTTCATGCAAAACAAAGGTCAATGCAGAGCTTGAAGGAGCAGCAAAGTGCAAGCCAGCCAGCTGTGCATTTGATTTTTTTTTTAATTTTATTTTATTACTCAAAGTGAAGGTCACCCTGAACAGCAGGAAAACCCCTATTGTTTAGCGGCCTCTGGCTGTTGAGCACTGGGACTACTTAGAGAGAAGGGATTTTCAGGTGAAAGCGTAATGAATCTTACAATTCTAAATTTTGCTTTCCTCCTCACCTTCTTGGGGTCTGTTTCTCAATCCTATAGCCTCCTCCTTCAGCCCTTGACCTGAGGAAACAAAGACAGCATCTTGACAAAGATCCTTCACTTGCTTTCCGCTGGATCGGAGCACTATCCTCTGTGTGTGTTTGTTATTAACGGTGATCGTTATCACTGCATTGCTGTGTTGTTTTTTTCCCCAGCACCTCTTAGCAATCCTGTCGTACAGAAAAGATGTTTCAGACCCCGAGAACTTGTGAGGCTACCATTGCCAGAGAGAAGTGACAGAATGAGCTGGTGGAGAAAGCAGTCTCCCTCTCACATTTCTGCCCCCAGGAATAAGACTGGGTCTGTGGTTGCATGAGCGTTTCTTTGGCAGTCGTACCAGCTTATGCAATCCTCACCTCGTTTCACCCTCTATTACTTTGGCATTTACAGCGTGAGTCACATTAAGGGGGCTGGTCCAGCCGAGAGCTAACCTAAGCAAAAAAAAAACCCCTTGGTTTTAGTAGAGATAGCTCTTTGGCCCACCTTATCATAGGGCTACTTGAACTCTGTGCTAGTGCAAAGGAGAAGCAGGGAATAGTTATGGATAAGGAGAAGACAGGACTTCAGGAGCAATAAAAGCATATGCCAAGCTGAAGTGGCTTTTTAACTGCGGCCTAAAAAACATGATTTGTTTGCAGAGTTAATTGCTTGCTCTATTTTTAACTCTCAGGATATGGAGAAGGATGGATATTTCTATTTCATTTTATACCCTTGGAGATTTTATTTTTCCCTGGAAATGGAACAATTGTCTGCTTGTTTATTGTACATTAATTGCAAACACATTGCAGCAACGGGAAAGCTGAACTGTATGTATGGTTTGAAATGCTCTAGAAAAGACAGCAGCTGAGACTTGATAGCAACAAATGGTGCTCCCAAGAAGGGTTTGCGTGTGTCATGGGCATGATTAATTAGAATGGGTCAGATATTCAGCGTAATAATGTATTTTCCCTTTTTGTTCTTGGAAATCTGCAGATGGGAAAAACAAATCACTTTAAATATGCATGAGATCAGATCCCACAGTAGGATCCATTTGCAAAGACCTCTTTGTTCTTAGGATGCACTGATGAAACTTGATGGATGTTGGGGTTCAGATGCAGGTTCGGGGTTGGAGGTTGTGAAGTGGTTGAACAACGCACAGCAGAGTGGAATCCTAATGCAAGTGAGAGCCTCTAAACGGCTACAAACAAAAAATCTCTGATGGCCCAGAAGATAGATAGAATTAGAAAGAGTTAAGTACAAAGAAAAACAGCTTTTGAAGAATACCTCCACTGTGTTTACACTGGAGTGTATGATATTCAGCTTGGAGCTCCAGGCAGCACAGCACATTGCAATCCATATATAACGTCTTCCTTCTGCTTCCTTATAGCTAAGGTGAGATGAGGAACAGGATAAAGAGTCCCATCCATGCACAAAGCCTGCTTGAGACCCTCATGTTGAGAAGTCTTTGCAAACCGTTTTAGCTGAGTAGATGAAGGATGCTGAAACTGTGGTCCTGTGACTGGAAGGAAGTGATGAAAACCAGAACCTCCAAAGCTTTCATTTTCAAGTGATTTAAAAATGACTAAGTCAATTTAGTTGCTAGCTGAAAAAGATTAATTGAGGTTACTTCTGGACAGGACTTGTATTCCAAGTTTAGTCTTGGCACAATATTTTATTGCCATATTTTATAAGTACAAAAAAAGTAGAACTTTATGATGGAAATGGTGACTGACCACAGCAAAAGTTAAGCTGATAGGTACCTTTTTAGAAGAAAAGACCATTGTGCTGCAGTTTTCAGTGGTTCATGAGTACTGTGGAAATATCACTCCATATTAGTTGAACAGAGGTTTGGATTGGGGAACCTGTCTCTCAGAACTTTCAAGTAATGTGTTGTCTGGTGGCGATGGTTTCATCATATGCAGTTTTCTATGCAGCTGCAAAACTTGCTGTTACCAAGCACAGTTTGTACACACAGACAAAATGTAGATGCTGTAGATAGAGTCAAATTGTCTGTAGAAATGAGAAAAAACAGTGTTAAATTCAAAAGAGGGCAATGTCAGAGACCAGTGGAGAAGCAAAGCAAAGCTTTCCATAGCACTGAACAGATGGAAAATGCTCAACAAACTGTAAACAACCATGTGAGAGACAAGATTAGGAGTAACTTCCCTTTGCAACAGATGCTCTTCCTGAAATTCAGCACAGGGTTTTTGTGCTGAGAGCTGTCTTATACCTCCACATCAATTCTTCAACTCTGATTTCTGCATGAGCTTTCTTAGAAGAAAGGCGCTTCTTCTCACACACACTGCCAGCCTGTGAGTGCAGATGTGACTCTTAGGCATGGTCAGCATTTTGAACTCCAACTTGAATTTACGTTTCAGGAGAGGATCCAACTGATACGAAGAGTTGGATGAAATTCTTCCTTGGCTTCATGTGCAAAATTCTCCGAAGAGATTCAAAGACCGACTTGAGGCATGCCCAGAAACTCAGCTCTGGCAAATCGAGTGCCGCTACGCTTTAAATATCATCATCAGTAGCAGTAAAACTCATGATTAATAAAAAAGTAGTGTATTATCAAAACATTTAATTAATGGGATGACTTCTGCAATATATTAGCAAACCAGGGAGCTTTTCCTAATCTATTTGAAAATTGGGTCAGCCTGTTAATAATAATAATAAAAAATCTATTCAAGTTATCGGTGCCTGAAATTTTATACCAAAAAAAAAGTTCAGAAACGTCTTCTGACAGAATCTGTCTTTGTTCTGTTTTGCGGTGATTAAGATACTTGCCGAAGATAGATGTTTTTCTACCCAGAGCTGTTCAAATTCCTTGAAAAAGAAAAATTCTCTTTTGTTCATGTAAGCATGTCCTTGTCAAGACAGTTGACAAAACGAAGAGTGGTAGTAAAGCTTGTTTCAGAATTTATTCCTTGGCCTTTGGTTCTGAAGAGCACATTTATCAGAGTTTTATGCATCAGGAAGGTACTGTGCATGTGTAGGGCTGTTTCAACTGGCAGCGTTTTATTTCTTTATTTTTTCTTCTTACTTCTGTGAACTCTTTTGAGTGCATGAACTCTAAACAACCATCTGCCTCTGAAACATGCCCAGCCCAGCAGCTTAGGAAGTCAGAGTACAGAGAATTAAAACCAGATCTCAATACTTCAGATTTTAATGTCTTAGCACAGGATGACTGACCTAGTAAGACCATTAGCCTCTGGACAGGTAGGGAACAAGTTGTATTATTTTTATTTTTATAGAGAGAATTAATAGCTACATGTGTCTTTTATTCGGGGATAAAACAGCGGTTCATCATCCACCGTTTTCATTGAATGTCCATGAAACTTAACAACCTCTAGGATGAAGAGAAGCAGTCATCCCGTAAACAACATACGGTACCAGCAGGCAGGTGGAAGAGGAGGAGATGAAGTTTCCATATACATGATATGAGACGTCCTGAAGTCTTCTAAGTCTCTGCAGAACTGTCTGAACCTTGACTCTTAATGTTTTATGGGATTTTCCACCCAACCACACCCCGCTTTATTCCATGGAAGGGTGGAAGCCTGGGACAGCTGTGCCAGGATTATTGCACCTGCAGGGGAAGGGAACAGAAATTTTTGAAAACAGAAGCATTGAGTTTGTCCCTGCTTTTTCAAGATGTGAGTTCACGGTCTTGTGTAGAATGTACAAGTGGTTCATGTGAACTGGGTATTTCAGGATTCAGTCTGGTTTTATGGTGGAAAAAGCTAATTCTGGCAAGGCATCTTCTCATATTTAAATCCTGGAAAATATTCAGCTAATTTCTGACAAATACCAAATCACCACGTGTTACCTGTTTTTCAGCAAAGGTATGTGGTCCCACCGGCATTGCAGAGAATGAAGAGGATGTTTCAGATGTAAGGCTTTCCAAACCCGCCAGCCCATTTCTGTGCCATTGTTCCAAAGAACAAAAATCTGCCCACAGCTTTGTGGACTGTTTGTTCTGGTAGCAAGGTCACAGTACCAGCCAGAGATGGCATTTGAACTTGGGCAATGCCATGCAAAGGAATTAGTGTTTTTCTGCTGTAGACTGTTCAACTTGTTTTTACATGTCAGATGAAGGAAATGAGTGTTTTGCTTCCCCCAACCCTGTTCTGTTTGCAAGGAAATGAATTAGTACAGTAGATGCTTAGGAGCATGAAACAAGAAAGCTGTGCCGCTATGGCACGTACATCTTGGATCTCCCACTAATGTGCTTAGAAGTTATGCCCAAAGCCTCTGTGTTTCCCACTTCTCTTCTGTTGATGTTTGATTTGATATACTGTGGTTTGCCAACTCTGTCTGACAAAATAAAAAGCTTGGTGGGTGAATGAGGTTTGTCTGAATCTGTGAATGTACTGAGATCCAGAAGGAAGACAAGGAAACTTTTAAACATTCTGCGCATTAAATTACATGTATGGGACTTGAGGTTTCCTTTACAAGTGAATCACACGGGTTTTCGGTTGAAGTGGATGGAACAAATCATTCATTTGTGACTGTGTGAGCAGTGAATGTGGTTGCATGGTCTTACAGGGGCAAAGAGGAGCATGGAATTTAGCTTTTTGTGTTGTTCGTGCGAGGAAGAGGACTTAGGTTATTTCTGCCCTTTGACACACTGGACAATATCACAGAAATAGAAGAATGTAGTTTCCTCTCAAAAAAATAGGTACTTTCAAATGATCATATTTTAAATGTATGGTACATTTAATCTCTTTAACTTATTCCAAGAGAATTTTGTTTTGCTTTGGTCTCAAGGGTTGTTTCTGGGGAAAAAAAAAATCCCAAATGTTGGGAGAAGTCAGCTGTGCATAAAACAGTTCATAAAGTAACTCCTACACAAACACACAGATCCAGTGGTCTCCCTGCTGCTAAGGCACTTGGTATGGGTGGATAGTACTGGAAGGAAAACCAGTGATAATAAATTCAACTTTTAACATGATTTTACTAATTATAATGGTTGTTTAAAGAGGTTAGTACATGTTTTTACAAAAATAAGGAAGCAGCTTTAGCCTAGTACTCTAAGACAGACTTATAACACCTGAATAGCATTAGGGAATGCTTTTAGGGTGGATTTTCAGGTGCTTGGGCATGCATGTGCAAGTGGGTTTTGTGGTTGTTATTTTTATTTCTCTTTAGTCTTCATCATGAGTTTCTCACTTGGAAAGTGCCATGTACTTAGGTCTGTTATCACAGATGTTTGACTGGATCATTTTCAGTTGCTGGATTTTTTTTTTCTGTTGTTGTTTTAATGTTCAATATTTATTCAACCTGCTCTGTTTTGTTATACTGTGTTCATACATGATGAAATATATGGAGTTAGCAATTTTTCCCCTTTTGAAAAAGATTAGCGTTTCACAAATACCTTACAAAAATGTTGAACTTTTTTGGTTAGCACGTTGCCAGTAAAGCAGTCCAAGTGTGCCTCGTGGAGCCTTTTGGCACTGGCCCTGCTTGCAGCCCACTGTAAATCTCGGATGGTTCAACGGAAACTCCTCAGATGCTGGGAGGGTGCAGTATTAGCTTTAACATCTGCCCTGTGGGGAAGCAGCTTTTCCTTCAGTCACATTAGACTCCTGTGCTGTCTCAATTAAGTTAATACAATACAATACAATATTTTACTGTTGTGTGATGAGTTGTAGGAGCAGGAGGAGTGGTGCCGTGGAGTGATAGTCTTCCACCCCAAGCATCTGCTTTCTTCAAGTGGGGGATAACTGGCTTAACCCATGCTGCTGGCATCTTTTCCTCCTTAGCTCAAGCTCTTCTATTTCATAGTAGAGGGACAGCAGAGGCTTCACTTCCACATTCTTTTTCTATTCCCTGCCAGCTTGCTGGGACTGTGGCACCCACCTGCCCTGCCCTGGTCCTGCACAGAGCCATGTGGAGGGAAATGCTTCCCGTATGTCAGGACACTGCTAGCGTGGTAATGTGGCCTATCACCAGTTTTCTGTGATGTGATCACAGAATCATAGAGTATCCTGAGTTGGAAGGGACCCACAAGGACCACTGAGCGCAACTCGTGGGTCTGCATAGATCCACTAAAAATCAAGCTGTGTCTGAGAGCATTGTCCAGACGCTTCTGGAACTCTGGCAGGCTCAGTGCTGTGATCACTGCCCTGGGGAGTCTGTTCCAGTGCCTGACAACCCTCTCGGTGAAGAACCTTTTCCTAACACCCAGCCTAACCTTCCCCTATACCAGCTCCATGCCGTTCCCTCAGGTCCTGTCGCTGTCCCCAGAGAGCAGAGCTCAGCGCCTGCCCCTCCGCTCCCCTCGTGAGGGAGCTGCAGGCCGCCATGAGGCCTCCCCTCGGCCTGCTCTGCTCTGGGCTGAACAAACCAAGGGACCTCAGCCGCTCCTCATGTCTTCCCCTCTAGGCCCTTCACCATCTTCATAGCCCTCCTTTGGACACTCTGTCTGTTTTATTGTAGTGCCTTAGATCTGAAGTTAAGTCACCAAGCATATTCTTCTTTCTGTTTTTATAGTGTGGAGACTTCTGCGTGTAATGCATAAATGTCTTGAGTCTTCAAAAAGAGAATTAAAACCTGTTACGAAGTTTTGCCACATATACCATATCTTCATTGAACTAAAGGAGTAGAGGAGTAGCCTATGTCAAGCAACCAGCTTCCCTGGGCATTTTGTTTTCTTCCTGCTTTCTTACCCTTCTTTTGTTTAAATTTAGTTCTGTCCACAGCAAAATATCTCAAAAAGTCATCCAGCATTCATTACTTATTTTCTCTAATGGGCTGTTCCATTGTGTGTGACTGGCTCGTGGAACAGACCACAGCCTAATTTCAGAACCAGATGATACTAATATTTACTAATAAAACATATATTCCAGTTATTTGAGTTTGATAATGAAATACAAATAATTCAGAACGCAAGAATTTGAAGCTTTTTTGGCAGAAGTGTTTTTCAGTAAAGCTTCCTGCTGAGCATTCAAGTGGAACAAATAGTTTAAATTAAAAGCTACTTACAAGCTTTATGTATTTATTTATTATGCAGCTGTGAATGGTAAAAGAATAAATTGCATCTTAGAGTTAGTTTGGATGGCTTTCCTGTGGTGGGAGTTTCTGCTAATGGTACTTTGGAGTTTTCTGGGGTTTTAGATCCTTTTTCTAGCTGTAGAAAGTCTGCTTTGTCTTTGAGGAGTTTTGTATCTTGGGTCTTTGGCAGGCCTTAGTGTGATAATTTTCTTCTGCTCCTTCAAATACATCTGATAGTTGTTACAGAATTGCTGCCACAACTGTGCCCGGTTCATGGAGACATGAACTCAGTGGTATTTATTGGTTTAGAAGTACCTGTGGAGATCAGAATATGTCTTTCAGGCCTTACGCAGCGTTTTAGCACGATAAAGCTGCTGCACAAGTTTAAATGGTCAATGCAAAGATGGAAAAAGAGAGGATCACCATCCCACTTTACAGGTGGGGAACTGGAAATAGAGAGAGAGTGCTGTTGTATTTTTGTATAAGGAGAGCTCAGGTGTATGACCTTGCAGAAACTACTTTAGTTAGCACGGTGAATATTTCCCATACGTAAGATAACTTGTTAAGAGTTCCAAATACTTTTAGTCCTCCTTTTTTTTTTTTTTTTTGGCGTTATAACTTAACTTTTATGATATGCTTTGAATTATTTGCTTGGGATTTTTTTGGTCCATTTTTTCCAGGTCCATCAGCGCAGAAAATTGCTTGTGATCTGTAATACTATCCATTCAGATAGTCCCTTAAAGTTAATTCAACAGCGTGTCTTAAAAGCCCACATAGTTTCATTTTTAATTTAATTAAAAGGATGCATATTTGCCCAGCACTGTGGAGAATTACATGATGCAGTCTGGCTACTCAAACGTGAAGGCAGTCACAGCAGAGACCTTTTGGCCTCATGAGCTTTTATAAGAACAAGTTGTATTAGGCTAACAGCTATGTAATGTGAGGGGGTTCTTATTAAAAAAACAAGGGGGGATGGGGAGGAGGTTTTTCAATTCCCCCTTTGCTGGTTAGTGTCTCCAGTTGGTAAGCAGGGGACAGACAGATTTTAAAAATAGCTACATTTCAATTGCATTACTTCGTCTCTTTTGAAAAAAAAAATACGTTGCTGTTGATTGGATCGGCTCTTCATTCTATTATAAGAATGTCATAACTTGACTCTAACGCTTATACAACGCCTTTTGCAATTAGATGATGTAAACCTTAATATCACTAGAGAGGGTCAAATAGTCCCCCTGAGGAGCTAGACCAGTGAGAAAAATGAGCTTTGATGGCTTATATTTATAAATGGAACATTATCCATCATTAAGGATAGGTAGTTCAGGAATTTTTTCATGAGTGCAAAAGGAAAAATGAGCAACAGAAAGCATTTTGTGGTTCTAAGTAGCATCATGAACGTGGGGTATTCAATTTAAGTGCAGTTTATTTTCCTCATTTGGGCTAATTCATTTCAGGTTTTATACTGGTACACCAAGAGCTTATCACTGGATTTAAAGACAGATAAATCAGCCACCCAGTCTTTAGTCTTTTTTTGGAAGTGTAGTCGTACATTTCACGTATAAGCTGATTATGCCCCCATAAGCACAAAGTTGCCATGAGACTTTATGGACTTTCTGAGAATCACTGTAGATTATGTTACTGAGAATTACTGTCTACATCTACAGTGTGTGATAACTGGTATTGCTTTTGTGAACTCAGGCCCTGATCCTGATGGCACCTCCTGCTTCTGGCTGACCAAGTGAAAATAATTCTCTTTTGCTTCAGTTTTTTCATCTCTAAAATAGGAATAAGGGTATGGATCTGCTTTGAATGTTACTTTAACGTCTGCTAACAAGAAGTACATGCTTGCAGCTAGTTATTTGTTTTGTATACTGATGTATTTGCTTATTGATATATTAGTGATGCTTTGTAAAGTGGGATACAGTGCTGCTTATTGCTATGTGATAAAACAAGTGCACAAGAGCAGAGAAGCCTTATGCCTGTGAGAGCTAAAGCAGTTTCATAACATTTGTGTGGAAGGCACTCATCTTCAGAGCAAGAGCAACCGCATTTTATCCATGCCATCCCATGATCTTCTTGGTTGATGTGAGTGCAGAATAATGACAGCTGGGAAGCCCTTTGTGGTCCCTGATTTTGTTCCTGGCTGTGTAAGGCTGACTGATTTAACATTTGCGTGATATTCTCAAGGGATGTTGGCATATCATCATCCCTATGGCTTCATTCTTCTGGATGCCTGGGGTTATTCTGCATGGCATGGTTACTCTGCACAACACACACTGTTGAGCAGTCGAGCAACATCCCGACTCGATGCTAGAAGACCTGCATACATGCAGTCTGTCAATATGTCCAGTTTTCCTTGTGAAATGGCAAGTGGGACATGGGACAAAGGCAGGGAAGAGCTATGACTTGTTCCTCTAGGTCCCTAGCTACGAGATTCCACATGCACCTTCTCTGCATAGCTGAGAATTATTGAATGCTGGAAGCACTGCTGTGTCAGTGGCGTTTGTGCCCCATTTGGCTTTGCGTGTTGTCACCCAGCAGAGTCTTGTCCCATGCTCCTGGCCCTGCTATGCCCTGTTCCACCCAGGTGCCACCTCCAACCCTCCCAGTCCCACAGGGGGCATGGGGTGACACTGGAAGCAGCATTTATTTCCTTTGCCCACCTCTGCCTGCTGCTGTCACTATCCTTTTTGGTAAAGCCTAAGGATTAAAGCTGCTTTGTATTGAGCCTCTTGGATGCCTGAAGATCCCAGGAGGGGTTGGACCAGGACATGAAATCCTATACGGCAGCAGAGAGAGGTACAAATGGTGTATTGCTGTACAGCCTTGGAGGTAGGGTGAAGTCTCTGGTGGGAAAGTCACATCATCTCTGCAGCCAAACCAGCTGGGAAGCAAGGGCAGGAGGTGTGCATGGGGTTGTGATTGCTTTCCGTGCAAAATCCAAGGACTCCTGCACCCAGAGGGGAGACAGCCTGGAGAACAGCCCCCAACAGCACCCAGACCCTCAACCACTTTCCACGCGTGAATTAAACCTATGTGTACACTCTCAACAACGCAGCTCCGATACTTCACATAAATCTGACACGTGAAAGAGAAGAGCCTCCCGTCTGGTAGGAACCCATCTGTTCTGCATCCTTCCAAGTCCTGGCAGCTGTCCCGCGTGGCGGTGCTGCGTCTGATTCAGGAGAAAGTGAGTGTGTTAAGGAACGCCAGTGCCAGCGTGCTGGGGTTGCTCGTGGCAGGGCGATCTGGTGAATGAGTTAAGCATCACGAGGTAGCAAATGTGTTTTGTAAAAACAACCTCATCAGGCGCTTTATTTCAAGAACTGTGTGTTCCTTGTGACTTCTTTGTGTATTTTAAGTGCTGTTAAGAATTGGTGTTTTTGTGGTAGGTTTAAAAGACCGTTATGAAGTAGTGGTGTTAAAATAAACAACAGATTAGCAGGTACTGCCTGTGAGATCTGCACTGCAGCCTCTGAGGGGAGTGAGAGGAATGCTGTAAAATCAGTGTTGGCTTTTGGGTGCACGCTGTAACTGGTGCCAGTCAGGTGGTTCTGTCCCTGGTTTGTAATACGAAGTTTTGATGGTCATAAGTGCACCTATTTTTGAAATATTTAGGCTATTCTTCTTGCTCGTGTTTGTGCTCCCCTTTCAATGAGGGGCCAAAGAGGCATTTTTCGTGGGTACGGTTTTACTAGGATTGTGTTGTTCAGCGTGTTCACTCCATGTAGTTCCTATTTTGGTGTTGAGATGCTGAAGGAATGCTCTCTTTTTGGAAGGTACTTGGATGGCCAGCAGCATATTTCCGGGCTGTGGCAGTTTCTTCTCAATCTGAGTGCATATTGTTTTATTTGTATATTGCAAGCGGCCTCTGGTTTTTATGAACATGATTTCCTGGAGGGAGAACACCCATATTGTGTTCGTATTTCTATTTTGATTCTTAGCATATTTGTAGATCATCTGTAATTTTTTTTATATTGGGATCCACAGGGTGGAAGTTTATTTATTAAACTTAATAAAGCTTAAAACACTTGCTGAGATGCATTAAACATGAGACATAACTGCATCTCTTACTATTATAATGGTATCCATTTTTAAATTGTCTTTTTTTCTTTTAATTGTTGATTTAATGCAAAATAATTACTTTGCTCTGGCATGAGTTTAGCAAGAGTAATTTAAAATAAATTGATGAATTGTAGGCTATCTAAGCTTATTGACAGTATTTTGTTTATGTATTCATAATGCATCTATTGTTTTCAAGAACAATTCTGTCAGCTGGTGTAAAGCTGAATTTTCAGCAGTAGTTGGTGGATATGTGCAGACTGGTAATGGAGAGGGGGCGAAAAAAAAGCGTTAGTTTTCTGGAACTTGGTTGTTTGTCCCAAGCAGTGGACAAGTGGACAACATCTTGTACCTGCTGGGCTGTTGTTGGAGAATCAGCCTTCCAACCACCGCTGCTGCCTTCACATCTTCACATCCTTCCTATACCAAAATACAGTAACAGAGACCACTCTGTGATGCTGGCTCTCCTGGATGACCAAGTCTTTTCTATGTTTCCTCCCTACAAAATCATAAATGATAAGTAGTTCATTTGCAGGGTTGCGCTTCTTTGTGATGGGCTGGCAGCTAGTAGTTGAGAGTCCATATCACTGCTGCTGCTTTCTGAAGGCTTCTCATACGAGCAGGGAGCATCAACACAGAATAAGGCTTTTGTTTTCTGACATTTCAGTTTGCGGGTCAGCTTACGTTTGTATCTGTATCCAGAAGTTTCAGTACCTTGACCATCACTTCTATTTTATTTTCATTATTTCCTCTTGTTTTCCTGCATCCCTGTCTTGCTTTTTCTGTTTTTGTAGTAAGATAAAGATGTTTTTAGTTTTCATAAGAATTTTTTGGTGCAGTATTCCTGCGTTCTGTTTTTCTTCCCTGAGTAGCCTGTGGAGTGTTTTTGATGAACACAGAGTCATCTTTTGTTATCTTGTCCAAACCAAACTTAGTTTCACCTTCATTTTATTTTGCCTGGAAAGAAGTGTGTAGACAATCCAGTGGCAGAGAATAATTATGAAATATCCGGCTTGTTCTTTCTAAGGCAAGAGACTATCCTCTACAGCATGAAGTTTGCTGGGTTGCTGAAGGTTATTGTTTTGAAGGCAATGTGAGACTCCTTCTATTAGTTCAGACTGTTTCCTTATCAACTCCAAGATTCTGTGCAGGACAGCAGGTGATCTACTCATGAGCTGGAGGAAGATGGAAAGTTGTATCATGAGCTTTGCCAACAGTATTCTGGTGTGCATGAGGCCAAAACAAACCTATTCTGAACCAAGAAAGCAAGTAGAAGTAGCCTTTGGATGCAAAAGAAGGATATTTCCATGCTGCAAACTCCAGTCCTGGGTCTGGGTACCATATGATAGTTTTTGAAACAGACAAAGCAACTTGCATGGAATTTTTTTCGGAAGAATACGCTCATGTAACGGGCTGTAACGGGCCCTTCTTTCTAATTACAGACTGGGGGATTCTTAGGAACTGGAAATACAGCAGAGAAAGCATTTATGATAGAGTTAGGTGTAGATGCCTATGGAGTTTTGGATCCACTAAAAAAAAATAGAACTGAAAAACTAACAAAGAACAGGCTGTGTTTGATAATCGGACTATAAACCCTAGCATGCAGTGCTTATATGTGGAGGAACAAATTTTCTAGCAGGATGGTGCTATTGTGTAAAGATGGATTTGAGCCAGACTTCCAGATTTGAAACCCCATGAATGCCGGTAGGCTCAGGCCAGGCTTTGGCTTGGGTTCATCTCAAGCATTGCAAGCACAGAAAAGGTATTTGAACATTCACAGTAGCAATTGGAGGTCCAAAAGGGGAAGGTATCTGCATAATCCGTTCACTGCTTGCACATACAAGGGGCTTATTACTGCCAATTTGAACCTTTGTCTCCTTGATTGTTACGAGAACATTTTTAGAGCATCTTTGAAAACATGCTGCAGCATAACACAAAGGGAGCGCTCCTGGCATGCATCCTCGCTATTTGAATTGGTTGCTTAACTATTCTCTTCAGTGGGAAGAGCTTTATTTAGCTTCTCTAATTTTACCCAAATAATAAGTCTCTTGCACATTGTCCTCAACTATGTGGTCCCCTCTGACAGCCCTTTCCTGTAGCAACAGCTGAGATCGGGTTCCTGAATTGCGTGGTGGATTCAGAGGACAACGGGTACATTACAGTTTAAGCAATGCTGCCCTCTGAAAGTGGACTCTAATGGGTAGATTTCAATAAATTATCAATTATATCCAGACCAACTGGAGTGATTTATGTGTTGGTTTTAATAAGCCTTGCGGTCATGTATTCACTTTCACTTTTGCAGCAGAGTAAACTCTGGTTTCCTCTGAATTGTGCAGCTGCTGTAAATGGTAACAAGGCACCAGTGTCAGTCACAGACATGCATCCTGTGCTTGCTGTGTCTGAGGGTTGTGTCTGAAGCTGGAGAGGGGAAAAGTTTCACGTGAAAGTGAACTACATGCAATTACCAATTTATGTGGAAGCTCATGGGGGATTCAGCCGGGGGTTGCACTGAATGGCGTTTCCCTGTTGAAATTGTTCTGCTTAAGAAACTAGAAGAAGAAGGGGAAAAAATGCACGTACGCACTGTTCAGTTAGAGGAAGTTGTCAGAGCATCCTAAAATGTTTCTTATTAATGAGAATATAATTGCCAACTTTTACATCAGATGTACTTTATGCAGGTTTCCTGTGGAGAAACCTAAATGAGCATTTATCACTGCAGAGGCATTACTAGTGTAGAAGACACAGGAACACACAGAAATACGAATATGTTATGGTTCTGTGACAGAGCTATCACCAGAATGTACCATCTCCTTGAACTGAGCTGCACGTGTGGCACGAGGTTGTGATGTACGTTAGATTGCTTGCCCGCAGAGTGGGACCCACTGAGGTCCATCATGTGAGCAGCTGCAGTGAGTTGCAGATGATATTAAAGCAGGTAGCAGATGATTTTGCAACTCCGTGCTGGCAGGAGCGGAGTCCCCTTCCCAGAGTAAGGCGTGGAGTGGCAAAGAGCCCGGGGAGGAGACACGGCTGTGACTCCTGCCTTGAGCCCAGGTGAGGTCGTGTTGCAGCTGCAGATTTTCACAGCAGTAAGAAGTTGTCACGAATATTTCCCTGCGCAGCATGGCCACACTCGTTGTGTGTAAATCTCATAGCAGGTTGTTTCTCAGTTTGCTCTACCAGACACGCTTCACACCTGATACCACCGGTACTATGAATTTAAAAGCTCCAACTTTATTGAGAGCCCTGTTATGCCATGTTTTAAGAAATCCCTCTTATTCCAGGGATGCACTGGCAGACTGGTTTGAGCTAAACTGAAAATTTTATCCTTGGTCTACTCAACTATAATTCTTTCCCCTTTTAATACAATTTGTTCATAAACTTCTAGCAATATGTAAGACAAATTGCATGTTCTTTATCAAAATTGGTGATATATTGTTACAGCACACATGGCAGGCTGTTGAAACAAACTGCTGAGAGAGCTGTGTCATAATATCTATGTATCAAATATTTCTGACTCACCCCCACCCCCTGCAGTTATTTTGTAAGTCAGGGCAAAATTTAGACCGCTGTTTTTTATCTGGTACATACTTCTAAGGCATTGCTAAACAAAAAGTTAATCTTAAAAACTATGACTTCTTGTTGGGGGTTCCAGGCTTGCCAAAGGAACTTGTGTCAGCAATTTTAAGCTTAGCAGCCACGTAGCTCTGAAGTATATTTATAGATGCTCTTTCCTGACAAAAACTGCGAAATTTCCAGTGGCTGTTTGAGTTACGTTTATAGTCACAGCTTTTTGTTCACTAACATCACTTTAAGAATTCGTATAGAAATGAAGAAAAAACTGAAGTGCACAACAAACAACTCTTCTTTTATTTACATGTATGACAAAGTGATTGGGTTCAAAGAGAAAAGCACTTTTAATGGTTTGACTGAGCACGCATGCTCATGTGGACAGCTGTGGGGTCCTGCACATATGCGCATCTTTAACCTGTTTTGTACCGATTTTATTCCCATTCTTGGTTGGAGGTAAATACTTAAAGCAATTCTGAAATGCATATGGTTGGCAGTAGAGTTGTTTCAGAACTTAATTTTTGGACAGAGACTTTTGAGTAAGTCTGGTGAGGGAGACTTTGAATATATTCTGTATTTCTCCAATTTAGTACAGGCAGAGTAGGTTATATTTCTATAAATTTGGATACTGTCGTATCACAGTAAAGGCTTTAAAGTCATAGGCTTGTATCATTTCAATAATTGAAAGGTACTGTACCCACCATAAACATGTGGGTTTGCTCATGGCCTGTGTCATCAGCACTGGTGGCTGTAATTTAGTTGTCTAGCAGCTGTTCCACTGCATTTCTCTTGGCCAATGTCACTTCAGTGGTGTGTGGAGCCCTGAAGCGTTGTGGAGCTGGGCCAGTGATTCATTGCTAGTCCATTTTTGTAATAAACAACATTTTATATTCGTCTGTTAATGACTGAGCTGTAGATGCAAAATAGAGGTTTGTCAGTTCTTTGATAAGCAGTAGGAGCCTAGATGATACCCTTACCCTGCTATTACTGACCTGAAGCTTTTTGTAGTACTCACTGCCTTCTGCTTTGTCTTAGGAGTGTGGAAAGATTAAGTTATGCTACTGCTTTGCTACCTTTGTGTTGTTTTTTTCCTGAAGACCTCCCCCAGTTTACTGTAGGAGCATCGGCTCAATTCTGCGTCCGTTTGTCCTCTTCTCATTGCTGTGTTTATGGAGCAAGGGGCTGAGCTTCATGGTCAGCTCACACAGATAAGCAGGGTCCGGCCATGGACCTTGCACAGAGTCGTGGTGAGTCAATTATCTCACGGATCCAGCTGAAATTTAACTTCAAAAAATACTGATGTGTCAGTTTTTGATCAACTCTGAAATGGCCGTACCACAGGTGCTGCTGTGACATATTTTGTGTCTCATCACCAAGGAGAAAAACTTGGTGTTACATGTTTCTTATCGTCGTTATAAGCCTGTATGTGTGAGATGTTGTTACGATGGGGATTCTGGAGAGACAAACGAGCACAGGGAATGAGAAGCAGCCACCAGAGAAATGATGCCTGTTGCTTTATCCACACTTCTGGTAAGGAGCAGAGTAAGCAGATCAAGTCAATAAGCCATTCTTGCTGTAATTGCCTGCCCTGCTTCCAGACATTTGACCCTGGCTTGGAAGCTGGTCTAGGGCCAGTCAAGAAAAGAGCCATCACTCTTGTGACTCAGAGTCAGCTTTGCTGAAATCGTTAGTTAAGCATATAACCAATGTGAGACCAGGATCAAGCTGTTTTGTTGTTTGTTTGTTTGTTTTTTCTTTTTTTCCCCCACAGCGACTAATGACATTTAGTTTATGAGCTTATTGTCATTTTATAGTAAATGGGATTCAATTTATGTATTAAATGTTAGTTGCTCTCCCTGGCTTTTCTAGGACGAATCCTGGACTTGAAGACTGGAACGGTAAAGAAGGAGGGTCAGCAGTCCTCAATGAGAATGTGCATGGGATCGAGACGCTCTTTCATTTGCAGGATGAGGTATGTATACACTTGATGTTCCTGTTACAGTCCCTTCTCAAATTATAGGCTCCAGACATTGTGTTGCACTTATTTGACCTTGTTTAAAAGCTGAAGCTGTAATGACACATTCCTATTAAGAATTTCCAGAATGCTTACTTTTGTAACTGTAGTAAAACTGAAACTTGTTTTCCTTCATGATGAATGACAAAGCAGTACCTCATTTGTGTTGCAGTTATTTTTATCAGTATGGAGTGTTGTATGCTTTCCCCAGAGAACTGCATGACAACTTCATCCCTGGAATGTAAGCCATTGTCTCTTCTGGTCAAATTATTCGAATCAATACTTTGGGAACTGAGCTTTCGCAAGTGTAATGAAAGCCCAACTCTGTGTATTTTTCCAACAAACCAATAATATTAGAAGAATCTTGAAGACAAACAGGAATTCAGCTGCAAACTTGCCCGCTATGGAAGAATTAACCTAAGCCTGGTATGAATTAACCAGATGTCAGCTGGTTGATTCTAGATAAATGAGTAATTGTTGGAGGATTTTTATTTTGCAATTTTCCAGCTTCTCCTGTATTGCTTGGGCTTCCTAAGAGGTCTGCCTGCCCAGTGGTTCTGACTAGAGCTTTGTGGACACTTTTATTGTAGTGCAAACTGGATAAAAAGTCTATTCCTATTGCAATAACTTCCTCTCTGTGTGGTTGGGGGGGAAGTACGTAATTGCATCTGCAACCTATATCCAATATGTACTCTGAGAACAGATGATGTAGAATTTGTTATGGAATGGAACACACAAACCAAAATACTTGACACGTTACAACAGATCCATGTGCTTCTGTTAACTGTGGTGGATATTCTTCCAGTCATGCAAGGAGTCAGAATATATGGCTGTTAGGTGCCTTTGTAAGGGGCTTGTGTACTTCATGCCTGCAACATCAGACTTGAAAGCTGTAGCTCCTTTTATGCCTTGGCATCCTCGGTCCATGCAAAGAGTCCCTGTGCTTTAGACTTCACTCTTTTTTGTAGTGATATATGCAGGGTAATGGCCATAATTTAAACAAATAATGAGTGTTGGAGGATGCAGTAAGAAATGTGTATTTCAACAGTAGCGTTCATCAGACAAGGAGAACACTTCAAAACTGAAGGATGAGGGCTACGCTCTGAAGACCGGTTTTCATACTTTTTTTCTCAGTGCTCTGCAATATATGAGGTTGCTGCTCCTGCTGATTTTAACTGTATTTGGCCTTTGAAATTCTGAATCCAGTATCATGCACGCATCCTCTCAAGTAACGTTAATTGTAGTTTTCTCTATTGTAGCTTGTTAGGAAACAAAATATGGTGGCTTCAGACAAAGATTTCTTTAGAGACGTTAAGTCTGATATTTGCTATTTGGTAAGCGTCTTTTCTTCTCTAACAAGGAGACAGCAACCCACAGCCAGTGCCAAGGATGGTTAGAGCTGACTAGTTAGGCTTTTGGATGTTATTTAGCAAGGCTGATACAGGGTGAGGAGCCAGGAGATGTCTTGAGATACATTTCTGGGCGTAGCAGCTGTGGTTGGCCAGCATGGGCAAGATGCTGCTGGTTGGCAGCGCCTTGTCTCTTTTGAAAGACAGCAGCCTGAATCCTGTGGTGTTACTACATTTAACTGCTAATTTCACGGGGAAAAGAAATACAGCCTGGCAGAGAGACACTTGGAACACTGCTTTGCCTTCCTCCAAGCTGCACATAATAGTCATGTGAGGAGGACTTTTTTGTGCAAAGAAGGCCTAATGTCCTGTTTACTGTTTTTCCCCAGCTTTTAAAACGATTCAAATTGCAGTTATTTTTTAACACTGATTCTGGAAACTCCAGTGCATGAAAGTAGTTTTAGACATTCCAATAGTCCCATTGTTTTTGTAATTCTAAATCTTACTTTAATTGTTCATTCATTCTCATTGGCAGTGAGTGGTAAAAATAAATAAATAAAAACCTTGTTAGAAGAATGATCCTCAAATAATGTGAACTTTCCTTGGGATTACTTCTTTCATTGTTATTGTTCTTTTTGTCAACTGCAAATGAACTGTTTCAATCCTTCAAACTATTTACTTAGCTTCAAACGGACTGTTAAAATTATGCAGTTACACATAGAAATGCCACAAAATATACAGGAACAAGTGTTAAACAAAATTACTTGTCAGTAATAAATAGTCCATTCTTGCAAAGATTAGTTTAATATCTAACAATGTTATAGCTGGTGTGTGGCAGTTGTAATGCTCTGTCCAAGAAAGCTACTAATACACTGAGATTTTTTTGTGTCGGTGTGTGGGGACCTGACTTATATTCTTGTCTAGTCTTCACCCTTTTTGTAATTTATATCTTGAAGTGTATCTATTCTTAAGCCACTCTTGGAATTTCTGTTTCAAATAGTCCTTAGGTTTGGGGGGTTGGAAGGGAATCTTTATTTTTCTTTATAACATAGAGAAAATATTTGTAGTATACCCAAAAAGCTTGAGCTGTGAAACTCGCAAGTTCTAAGAAAACATGTATCTGGGACTTCCTGTCAGAAATAAATATCCATTATGGTCTATTTATGCATACTAATAGAAATCTTAAAATGCATTTTCATCTCAGGTATTTATGTTCATTTTTGAGCCCTTTCAAATATGAATTTACTTTTAGGTGTGGAAATGCTCCTCTGGATCATTTACCTCTGAACAGAATAACCACCATGAGAAAAAGATACAGGTACTATTACTTAATTTACTGCAACAGTCAGTTGCCATAAGCACTCTCATTTTTCCACTGGTCTGATACTCAGCTGAAGAGTACTACCTGGACAAACATCTGTGTTAGCATACAGTGTGAAGTAGCCCTGGGTCACAGGGGAGGAGAGCTTGCCACTCAGCTCAGCCATGGCAGAGTCACTGGATCTTTTTGCAAGCTGTTAGCAAGTCACTCAATTTATTTGTCTTAACCAGCACCATATCTGAAATAGGTTTCATTATATTTCTCTGAGAAGTATTGTGGAAAACAGGTAAGGTTTGAATAGCATTATAATAGAGCCGATGTTGTACAAAACTCTAGGTTGGCTGTTTCTAATATAACTTAAAGTTAACGATAAATCATTAGTAGTTTTAAAATGTAAAGCTATAATGCATGTCAATCAATGTGATGTTTTTGTGTTTCCTTTTCATTTAGGAATGGCCTTGGCCCAGTAAAAGAAGGCGAAGCACAGTATGCTGTTGTCCATTGCACTGGCTATATCAAGGCATGGCCACCAGCAGGTGCGTACCTTGTATGTGGCATGCAGCGCACTGTCTGCAAAGGGAGTTGGAAACATGGCTCAGGATCCATTTGCTGGTAGAGAGCCAGTTTCTATCTGATCTTGAGAAGCTTTTGATATCAAGCAATCAGCAGTTGTTACACTCTCAGAATCTCCCCATTGTTCCCTGTGAAACCCTTCTCAAGTTTATTGCCATGGAGTGCTGTAGGAGTTGTCATTAACGTGGGACCACAGCAATTGAAACCAAAAGTTTTCAGTCTGATAGCCCACATAAAAATGGCCAGATTTTAAGCAGGTGAACACAGAGTGCTTGTACCTCTACAAAACACCAACTAGTGCTTTTATGTTTAAGTACCAAGTTGCAAGAACCCACATATGAAAACGTGTAATTTCAATTTCGGTGCATAGGTCTTCACTTTAAAGTGGTGGTGGAAGTGAAGAACGTTCAGCGTTTGTGATAAGTTCTCTATTAAGGCTGTTTTTCTGAGAAACAAGTCTTGATGTGTTTCTTTGAACTGCAGAGAAAACGTTTACCTTCTGTAGCTTAGTATTGCACATGGGAATATTTACATTGGAAAAATTCAAAGAGGAGACAATGGAGTTCATCCAGACATCATCATGAACTGGGCTGGCTGACCTTGGCATTTGCAGTAGCTGGAGAGCGCTGTTTGCAATATGACAGCACCTGGCATGAATCAAGCCGTGAGTTGTCCTGCCCTTTTGCGGTTGTATACCACAAGCATAAATCACATTTATGCAGGGATGAATGCTAAAAGTAGTTTGCACCGAGTCTGTACACTGGTGTGCAGATTACAGGCGTAAACCTCTTGTTGATTTCCTGCTGAACTGTAGTTCAGAAGTTATATAATAGTTCAGTTACCAGTGATTTTCGTCTTGCACACAAGTACACGCAAACAAATATACATGTTTAAAATAGTACAGAACTGAAGCTTGTGACATTGTCTGTAACTTTTGCAGCCAAGAACAGGGCTAATTTATATCACACGTGATCTGTGCTGGTTCAGACCACAATGCAGACAGTGAAAACCTCTGCTCTTATTGCTTACAGGATTTAATACACTTCAGCGTGATGTAGAAGTCAAAATGTCCCAATTTCATTTCAATCCCAGAAGAGTGAACAGAACAGTGTATGTAAATTGCTCTATGAAAATGAAACATTTTTGTTTGCTTCCACAAAGAGGTCAACCTTTCTGTTGGTATTCCCAAGCATAAGTAAATTTAGCTGTGATATATAGGATGTCTCTTCAGAAAGGTGCAGGTCAAATGAGATTTTTTGGAGATCCTCGCTCATTTCAAATGAAAAGCTTCCTGTACAGTATTGGAACCTTAGAGTCCTAATGCTTCAGGGCTGTGAGGTGTTTTCCCCTACTCCAGCTCCTCCAGAACCACACAGTTGTCCCATGCTTAGCATCCTCTCCAGTCTCATCTTCAATAGTTTATGGGAAGATTATGCCAGTGTGTATTCTTGGACTATATTTCACATAAGATCAAACAGGAGTTTTCTTGTCTCTGTCTCCAGTGTTCTGGTGCACTTCGAGAAGGAATTCATATCCTGTCAGCTTTTACTTTGCTCGGTTAAACCATCCCACTTCTAATCTCCACTCTTACTATGTACTCTTTTCTTTGCACTTACTCACAGTTTAACTTCACTCTTCAAAATGTGGGTCACCAGAGCTATAGAGTCTTGTTCCAGATGATACTGCAGTGATATATAATGAAAAGGGTATTTCCTGTCCTGACTGGCAGTATATGATATGGTCTGTTTCTCTTTTATATGGTGCATCCTGTTGGCATCTTAAGTCACCTAATATATATACCAGACTGTCTTTTCCTCAGTTGTTGTCACTTAAGATCTTCCAGTTTATAACAAAAATAGCTGTGAATTGTGTGATCTTCTGATTTCGTAATACGAAGTTTCATCCAGTTTCTATTGCTGTCTGTGGCAGTTATTGGTCCCCAAGTGCATGCTTATGCATTTAGCAATGTTGAATTTCATCCCATTTCTATTACTCCTCTCCTCAAAATCCCGTGGTGCTTCCCCTATGATATCCCAGTGCTCCTCCACAATGTTAATGCCTCCAAACTGTAGCACAGTCCTAAGGGATGTTCTAGTCTTTTTAAGAGCCATATGTGGAATTTCAGTGTTCTTTTATGTTACCATCCAGATTGTTACTCGTCACAGTCATGCCTCAGTGCCTTTTTCAGGGCATATAGTACAGAATGGAGACATCTTTCATGACTGTTTATTTGCCCTCACCCCCAAGTCTTACCCAGTTTGTATTGGTGATTATCATGTATACGGTGTCTTTAGGAGCTGAACGGGAATATCTAAAGGCTGAATTGGCTTCCAGTATATTTGGGTAAATCAGTGGCAACATTACTACATTTGTTCTCATTTCCAGCGGTAATTCAACCATAATGTGCAAAGCAAATGAAATAACTGCACAAGTAATCGAATTTGCTAAAGCTTTTCCACCCTGTAATAAAATTACTTTTTTTCAAGTCAGGTAGCAATTAACAAGCCCCTGGCCTTTTCATCATCTCTGCATTCATGGGAATAAATGTGTTTGTGCCAAATGTCAGCAGTTTTAAAAATTAGCTGTAGAAAGTATCATTTTCACTTATTTTTCAATTGCCAAGTGGACACTCCAATATAAACTCTGTATCTTCTTCTTTCACAGTATGCAATGTGGCATGTGCATTATGCAACTAAGACATAAGGCATACTTCATAAAGAAAGTAGCAAATATTTAGCAAATTTACCTAATCTGCACTTAATTAAATTTGTTTAGCACCCAGTATTTTCTCTTTCTGGGTTGTATTGCAATGTCCGTCGCCAATGTGTTAATTCTTTTTCAGTCCCACACAAGCAGTAGTGATGCAGAAATGCCAAGACAAGAACTGCTGCACCATCAGTGTTAATGTGATAGACCAGCTGGTCAAAGGTTTGACAGTTGCTGCTATGAGTAATCTATGCTAAATCGCTCAGGTAATTTGAATATTTTAAACATGAAAACAAATGAACTATAAACAGCTGTCATCAGTGTGGTGGCATGTTTTAAGGATCGGGCTTGTTTTTTCAGAGTTCTAAAACAGAAAGCAAATTCTGTTTTGTCTCATGTCTGTGGTCAGTGTGAGATCACTTCTGCCCGTCTAGCCTTTTTTTCTTTTTTTTTCTCACCTTTATGGAGCAGCAAGGCTCGCTTACTTATTGGCAGGCTGCCCGTAGTGCCTTTTTCACTGTATGATGGATGGAAGAGAAAACAGAGGAAGCATCATACCTCATCCTCCTCTCAGAAGTGCGCAGAGAGCAGGCAGGACCCGTGGGCAGCACCTGCCTCCTTCCTAGCAGAGCAGACCAAGGAGAGCTGCGGGCTGTGCTCCCTGTGCATTCCCCTGCAGAAGGTGCTCGTTGGCTGTTCCCTTAATCCCGTGGGGTTTGCCTTTGGTTGAGTGAACCACAGAGGGAAGACAGCTGCTTGGAGGGGTGGCTCTGCTCAGGCTGCGTGTTTTGCTGGTCTGTTCATTGTCCTTTGTGTCTGCAGCAGAAGGGTAAAGCTTTAAGTGCACGTACAAACCCTGGCGTATGACACCTGCACACCCATACGCTCACAAATTTTAAGTTGACCTCAGATAGACTCTGCATCGGGATAAGTTTTGTGTGGAAGAGAGGGGATTCAGATCTTCCAGATCAACATTCCAACCTGTTAATGTTGTTCATTTCTTACATGGAGTGTATGTTAGAATAAGTAACGACAGTGCAGTGTTGCATTATTTTGAATGAGATGAAAAGCCCCCTTGTTTGAAACTGGCTGTGTACCAACTCCAGGCTTTGTCCCCCTGTTTCCCATGAGGCAGCCCAGCTAGAAGACCGTGTGATTCTTAGCCCAGAGAATGCTTCAAGCTCATAACCAGTCACAAAACTGAGAAGTGCTGACCCTTTCCTGGTTGTTCGGTTTTAAACTTAAGCAAGTACTTACTTTACAAATTTTTCCTCCCAGAGCATCTTATTCCTGAAAGGAAATTAATCTTATGTAGTCCATATGATATTTTCCTAATAGTTTATTTTCATGCCGTAACAATTGATGGAAAATATTTGGTGGAGAGAGAAGATACAGTCTGTCAAGATGTTGTTAGTTTTCTGTAAATCAAAAACAGGACCTGCAGAAGAAAACATTGTGAAGAAAAGGCTTAGATAGATCCTTATTTCAAAAGCTTCAAATAAAAAGTCCCAGAATAATGTTGAATTCAAATAATGTTGAAATCTTCCTCTTTTTTCCTCCTTAGTTTTTTATCTTAAAAAAGAAACAGTTTGGTCTTCCAAGTCAGACTTACGGTAACGTCTTAACCACAGCATGCCAAAGCTGTTAGGTTATTTTAAAATTTTGGCTGGAATCTGGACGTTTGTGTAGAGTACTCCCTCTTCCAATACAAAACAAAATAGTTGCTTGAATATTCTTTGCACTGCTGTCATTTTAAAGTTCTGGGTTTTGCTTTGTTTTTTAAAAAACGAACCTCAGCTTTTAGTGGAATTTTCACAATCATTTTCTTTGGTATGCTGTAAATATCCACAGTTTCCACTGTTGTGTATGAGAAATAATCTCATGCAGTGCAGTTTCACGCACAGGCGTATAACTCTATCAGTAATGGTTCTGATGGAGATAGGCATTTATAGGGGATTGCTAGAGATCACTGGGCACTCACTTACATCTTTCTAAATACTCATAAATGATTTATTTTTGAGTGTAGTGAAGTGAAACCACAAATCCACTAACACAGTTCTGTGTCTCGCAGAAAGTATGGGGCAGAAGGACAGAGAAAGAAGGCAGAAAATGAAGTTTTTTTCTGTTGTTAGAGCCAACTGGAAGCTCAATGGGAAAACTAAAAAGTTCCTTATGTCCACATAAACACATGCCATTACCCTGTGGGAAACTGTTTGCTGGCACACAGGACACTTGGAAATTAAATATAACCTCTAACAGCACAGTGTTCTATTTGTGATGCTCAGTTGCAGGCTTAGCTTTGTAAAATGTTGATATTAACTTGAACAAGCATCGCACTATATTTATTATTCGAGGGGAGCATATACTTGGTGTTGAGAAATAAAGCCTCTGTCAGGGTTACATGTAAAGAATGTGAATAACTGATGTATGTTTATTTTGTTCATGTCTTCTAAAGGTCAGCAGCATGGCCGCTCTCCTGCATGCTTTTGGAACTTTTCTGGTGGTGCTGATGGTGCTTGATGAACTTAAAGAGCAATGTTACATTTTGTTAAGAGCTGCACAAACCTGTCGTAACAAAGTCTGTCTTAAGACAATAACTTCCATCTGTGGAGTGCTATCAGTAACAGCCCCTACACTGCAGACAAGTGGACAGTCATTTTGGCATATTTTTGCCCTGGGCACTTCTAGAGAAATGACAGTACTTTACTGGGTCGTGTATTGATTAATTCCAGCCAGGTTGTTTTTTATTCATAGTGTGTCTTGTGGGATAAACCAACTAATAACTTTTCCAGTGTGTTATGGAGACCAAATATACTCCATCTTGAAAAAAAGAAAAAGAAAAAAAAAAAAACACTAACAAAAGGTGAAGTTTAGATCAACACCTTCCCTTGCCAGCACTGAGATCCATCAGAAATGGTGTTTCTTAGCTTGGTTTAATTTTGGAGATTGTTTATGTTGCTTTGAGTTTATTTGGGCAGTAGCAAGCCTGTACAAAGTTCCTAAAAAGGAAAGTGCTGTTGAAAGCTGCAGAAAAAAGATTGTGCAAAGTGGAAGCCGTCCAGCTGGGTGTCCTTGCTGTCATTTCAATGCACTGTGCCGCGAAGGAAGTGACTGAAACTGCTGTTGGACACAGGAACATACTTCAAAATTGTCCTCTCCAAATGGAAAACTCCATTTAAAAGAGATTTTTTGGTTAAGATTCTCCAATCAGGAGGTCTAAAATTTCTTCCTTAAGAACACGCTTCTCTGTGTTTAAGTGGCCTACTTCTCAGAAGTCCCAAGCATCCCCCAGGAAAATCCTCTGGAGGTGGCAGGATCTCGAGTCACCCACCATCAGTGAAATCAGACCTCTGCTACCGAGCTGTCTGAGCGTAACCGCCGTTACTTCAGGCGCTGGCTTTTAGGATGTTTGGGTTTTTGGCTGACAGTTGAACTTACGGTTTTTCCCTGGTGTGGAGCTCAGGGCTGAGCGATGTCCCCAGAGGCGTGCAGTCCCTGCTGCAGTCTTCCAGCCAAAGTGTTACAGCCCTCTCCTGTTTCTCCAATTTTTTTTCTTTGTGTGGTTGTTTTGTACGCTGCTGCATTCCTTTCACATCAAAGTCAGCATCCTCGTGTTCCTTCTGCCACATCATTTAATTTGTCATGCTCTCGGTTCACCCCTCCACTCACAGCTCTGTAGGATGAAACAGGGTCGGATTCCCTTTGCAAACTGCATTATACAATCCTCAGTTAACCATTTTACACCTATTTAAAAAGAAAATTGGTCACGTGGAGGAGTCTGCGTTTAGGTTCAGCAGCTCAGCCTTCCCTACCCACCACATGTATGTGATCAAGCAGCCATGTGTCTGCCAAAATCCTGTCTTAAGTGGACAGGATTTTTAGTTGCTGTGTTTGATGCTGCTTTTTCAGGACAATCTTCTCTTCTTTTTTCTTAAGAGGCAGCCAAATTCAGTTCTTTTGCATATTGGAGCTGTCATTAGTTAATTACTAGGCCTTGTGTTGAAGAAATAACTCTGTAAACACAGCAAGGAAGAAAAACAAAATAATTCTGTAATCCGACTCTCTTAGCTGTGGTTTCACGTCGGTGGTTTGTGCACTTGGTGATACGCTGCTCCCTCAGAGCGTGGGGCTTATGTTTGGAGGCTTTTTCATGGTTTGCCTTGTGGGTGAAGAAAGAGAGACTGGAATAGTGGTGTGTGAAACGTCAAAGCAATGCTTTGTGATTCAGCTGCCCGAAGGACCCGATAAACTGCGGGCAGCACAGCGCAGTCCCGCAGGAGGTGTCTGTGCAGCCTGTCTTCGCTTCAAGGATGTTTTACATGGCCCCAGTCAGGTGAAGCCGTGGTTCAGTGGAGATACTTGGTCAGAAGCACAAAATTGAAAAATAGTAGGATTCTGCCCGGTGTTACTTTTAACTGCTGTGTTTAATGACTGATTTCTTGAAGTGTATTCCTGAGGTCAAATATTGCCATCTTGATCTTTTTGCACAACTTCTAAGAAAATATTTCAAACCAAGTTCCCTAACTTTTGTTGAGGGATATTGCGTAGGTTTAGAAGCTAAATTTAGGGCCAAATTTTTATCTATGGATAGTAATATCATTGGGTAAAAGACAAAGGATTTCTGCCTTTTTTTCAGTTCTCTTCTGTGACATTGAAATTTCTTACTGTGCTTCAATTTCCCACTTGTTAGAAGGGACAATAGTGCGTTTCCTTTGTAAGCCTCTTGAGATCCCTTTTGGAAGTATCGTAGTTAGCTGTTGGTGGCTGCAAATGAGGTCAGCCCCCAAAACTGTGAATTTTGTTGCAAATAAAGTTTGTGATCATGATAAATATATATGCAAAAACATGTTTTCATCCATACTTTCCGTATTTTGTTTTGTTGTATAGCACAGTAAGAACTGAAAAATACCTGTAGAATGATATTTAGAAATTGATAGATAGGGTTGAATTCTTTTGATACAAAATACATCATTCAGAAACTCCTTCATTCAGTTCCTTTACTAGCATTTATTGCCATTTTTCAGAGGCATCATTTTAAACAGTTGTGTGCCATCATCCTCTGCATGGTCCAAAGATTAACCTATGTGGGGAATTATAAATTTTGAGAATAAGGTGGCTGTTGTTTCATAATTGGTAACTGCTTTGCAATTGATTTCATCGATGAATCTCATTAAAGCCAAAAATGCATCTTAAATGATTCACTGCCTGTTGTGACTGAATTCCTTGAAAAGTCTTGTGAAAGAGCTTGCAAATCACATAAAGTAAGTCATCAGTGTCACTATGGGGAGATGTTTTTTTCAAATCCTTCATAGGAAACTGGTATCTCAAAACCTGAGTTGGGAAATAGCCTTACTAAAAGTTTAGCCAGCTAGTGAGCAAACAGAGCTAATCTGAGTGTTCCTATTTGTGAAACACTGAGATGGAAAACAGTACACATGTATGTTTTGAAATTATTCCTGTGTTTATAGTAGTTACTCCTGTTACACAACTGAGGCATGCACTGTTAGCTAAGCATCCGCATTTTTTCAGTCTTTCAACGTAACGACCCAGATTTCGTCCATTATAGAAAAAAGTAAAACCGGCTGTTAAATGTGAGCACGAAGGTCATGAATAATCTAGGCTGTGCCTTGTTTTTAAGGCTGTTGATAAAAAATTATTCACAAAGAAAACGGAATGCAGTGTGCGGTGACTGACCATATTAAGTGACAACATGGTTCCAGTAACATGCTGCGGAGCAGTACTCATGGAAATGTTGTTGCCCATCTCAGTGCGGCATGGAGTTTTTGGTACCTGCTTTCTCTTCAGCAGCTGAAATATTGCTGCAGTATTTGCTGTATTTGCATTTGAGATGTGTAGGATCGAGCACAACTGAGAAGGATCATCTGATCTGAACCCAGAGATAATGTCTGAATCCTAGAGAAGGTGATAAGGTCACTTGGTATGATTCAGAGCATCTAGAATAGCACAGAACCAGGCCAGCAGCATCTCTGCTCATCCCAGTTTCCTAATTATAACAGTATTTGTTATTGTTTACTTTAGGAATGACAATACCAGAAGAAGACGCTGATGTGGGACAAGGTAGTAAATACTGCCTCGTGGCAATAGGAAGGCTTCAGGTAATGCCAGTCTTTCCTTATGTAAACTACTTCTGAACACTTAATCAGTGTTGTGGTTTAGGTGTAAAGGATTTTCACGAAGTTCTGGTTCTTGACGATAGCTTTTAATATGCTTCCAAAGCATAAAGTGCCTTGATGTCTGTGTGCAGTCTGTGGCTTGCTTAGAATACATCGACAGAGCAATGACAACGTGATTTTGGTAAACGTATGTTTAACCCAACAACAGCAACAAAGATGCTCCAGGAACATGAGCACATGTAGACCTGCTGTTCTGTAGGGTGCGTGGGGCTGCAATGCTGTGGGTGATGAGAACCATGGGAGTACAGGTGCTGCAGATGGTAGGTTTAAGTGGCTCCCAAAAACAGCAGTCTGCTCCCTGCTGTTCTCTCACCTGCCCTCTCTTTCTGGTTAATCAATTACTTGAAGGAAGGTAATTGCAGGAGTTATTTTGAGAATGGTAAAGATAAGGCAGTCAAGAAGCACTTAACATCTAATGGCTTTTTTTCTCAACATGTGTTGTATTTTGCATTCAGAGGTGATGCCAGCTGAGGGAACTGTGAGAATAAAATTTTACTGCCTTTTTGTCCTGACTGTTGCAACCGATGTGTTATATTTTCTTCCTTTGCCCATTGCTGGTGAGAGTTCTGAGCTGGATCTGGAGCAGTTGCAGTGAATCTCCTTCACCATAGCAGGAAAGCTAGTTTTTAGCTTTGCAGCGTGGGAATTCTGCCATGAGCGAATGTGTTTGAGCCTCCTGCATGATCCCTTGTTGGCCTGCACTCGTTGCCATATGCTAGGATGGCATCACTCCTCCTTGCAGGGTAGAAGGGACCCTTTCGTAGAGCACAGGTGCCAAGCCTGCCTTAGTCGAGGCGCACAGCCTCCACGTTACTGGAAACGTCAGCACTTCAGCAGAGTGTGTCTCTGTTGTGATGGCAGACCTACAAAAGTATTGCACGATGTTTTTGAAGTTAATCATACTTTTATAATCAGGGGTAATATATTCCACTAATGGAGAGAAGGAAGTTATGGGGATTCGTATGTTAGAGCTGCCAAAGAAAAACTATTTCCGAGAAAATTGCATTAGTAACATGTGGAGTGTCAAAACATCTGTTAGATTACAGAAGCCAGCAGGGCTATGGGAGGGAGTGCAAGAGGAGGCTCCGGGGATGGGTTTAATCACAAAGGAGTTAAGGTACAGAAATGAAAAGCTGTGCTCTGTAACAGTAAATTGAAATCTTGCATACAGTTAACTGGCAAGTCTGCAACAAGATGGCAAAAAATGAGATTTTGTTCCTTGTGCTTTGGCACCTTGTTAGCCTCGTTGGCTCTGGAAGTTATAAGAAAAACAATAGTCTCACTTGTAGCCCCAGCAGGAACAAATGGAAGCGAAGTGGCCTGATTGCACAGGTTTCAGGCAGAGAGCTGGAAGTGCTTCATTCTGTCTGATGAGCTTTGGGGAGCGTTTACAGGAGAACTGTGTCTCTCCATTGCTAGCAGCCCCTTGCTAGCATAACCTACAGCAGCCTGTGGAAAACTTGGTCAGGTTGTCTGGGAGTTTCAGGTGAGGCTCATCTCACCTGACTGCGGTTATCTGAAAGTTGAATGCTTAGTCTGAGCTAGTCTTAGATCCATTTACGGATAATGAGTTGGCCTCTTCTAAAGAGTGACCTTCCCATCCTAAAATGGCTGGCTTGACTTGTCCTCGGGGAGGCTCTCGTTCTTGGTTGGCAAGCGCAGGAACCAAGATGCCTAACTTCAGTGTGGTCCCACACAGTGAGATGAATCCAATCGTATTCTATCCTGACTGTTTCCTTCCTTATTGGAAACTTCTGATGTATTTGTTTTCGTGCTGTGCTCTTAAGCCTAGGAAAGTCCCGTGGGGTGAGATAATTGCACTGCAAAGTAGCATAAAGGCAGTTCTATGTCATACACCCATGCTGTTGTTTTATATATGACTTTCTCAGTAGTTAGTAGTCTGCCAACAGATTTTGTTTTTTAGCTTTGTTATCAAATTTGAGTTCAGGTTGCTGTTCTGTGAACTAAATGCTGCGGACTTGGTTGGTCGTAGGTAACCAGCTCTCCGGTGTGCATGGACATGAATGGCATGTCGGTCCCAACTGAGTTTTTGTCGAGGCACAACTCTGATGGAGTCATCACGTTCGTCGACCCCAGGTGCATCAGCGTCATTGGCTACCAGCCCCAGGTCAGTGAGCCGCTGTCAATGCGGAGACTGGTTAGACCTGATAAAGAGAACTCTGTTTGCACATTAAAAACGAAAGCAGCAAAACATGAAATATTTGTAGCTGACGATTCATATGTTGCGAAATAAATGATGTTCATTTTTCTTTGCTGTCTCTGCTTCTGTAAAATTTGGTTTTCCCCTTTGTATGGGGGATATCTTCTTATCCCTTTTAGATCTGATTAAAATCCAAATGGCAAGATGCTTTAAATCTTGCATGGCTAGCCAATGAAGACATGCTGTGACAGAAAGTTTAACAATGCTTGGAGAGAGTTTTAGCTCTGTAAATCTTAACTTCTGCTAGACTCTTGTAAAGTAAGAGAAGATCATTTATGGCATCTACTTTCCTTTAGGCTTACATCTGTTCCTCTGAGTAGGAGGCTAGTAATTGAACTGAGGAGAATAATAAATGAGCTTCTGACTGCCACAGCCCTCCCTCAGATAACTCAGCAGTTGCAATTTACAGGCAAAAGTCATTTCTTGCTAATTTGTTTTTCCATCTATTTTGATTTTAGGTAGCTTTATAATGACTGTTTTTACAAAAAATAGTGCCATAGAATGTATTTTTGTAGAGGATGTCAGTCTCTTCAAGACACTGTTTCACAGGTATTTAAAAAAAAATCACTTAATATATGTTTGCAAATGAATGTGTCTGTGCAGCAGGGCAAATACAATGCAGGACATGATGCCTATAAACCTTGCTTTTATGTTCATCTTTGATTAATTGAGTAGTCCCTTTGAGGATGATGGATCTAGTGGCTCTAGGGATTACTTACAGATCTGCCCATGGATTTGTGTTGTGGTTTGGGTCTTTTACACAGCTTTGTTTTATTCTAGGATCTTCTGGGGAAAGACATTTTAGAATTCTGCCATCCTGAAGATCAAAGCCATTTGAGAGAGAGTTTCCAACAGGTGCTGCATCCTGTTCATTTTCTTTTGCCATTGACTTATTTATTTATTGCTATTTCATTCAGAGAAATAGCTTTTATTTTACATTTCAAGGTATTTTTCTGTTATCCAGGGGAAGAACTGGCAAGATATGAAACAGCCTGTTAATCAGTTAAGGCCGTCAGTAAAGCTGCATAAACAGTAGCTTAAGTTCAGCATCTGTTGGCTCTGTTTTCAGAAATAAATCACCTTGTTATATATTTTGTTTTCTTTTTACAAAGAGTTAACCAAGTGTTTGCTGCACAGTTAGAGCTGTCCTTTCACTTCAGAGATGCCTGTATAGATCCCCCTGTGTTAAGTGGTAACCAAAATTATTTATCTTCAACAAGGTGGGCTGTTGATTTGAAAGTAATTACATTAATCTGTAATACTGTGGATTTTTTAACAGGGGAATATAAAAGTAATGTATAGATACATACTCACAGATACAGTTTGGCATTGTTAAATTTGCTCAGCAGTGGACCTGACTCTCTTCCTCCCGAGGCTCTTCTAGCGGCTTCAGTGAGAACAGGTTTAGCTGAAACTCAGTGAGTTTCAAAATTAAACCTGCATATAGTTTGTGACGTAAATTCTCTGCTTGCGTAGATAATACGCTTCATATCCTCTATGGGAGTTACACCACTTTACATCAACAGAGGCATTTATTCCATTGTAACGCTTGTTGTTTCAAATTGATCTGGGACGTACAGTAGGGGTGTTTTCCCCAAGACCTCTGCTCACTGCTGGTCTTTGCAGTGCCTTCCCTCCGTGCACTAGAACGAGTTGTGTATCATGTTTAGCTGATTACTGAGATCCAGATGATGTAAGTGGTTCCAGATTTTCTGACAACAACCTATAGCTCAACCAAAGTTTGTTGATCCATCTTGTGCTAGATGTTGTGTTTTCAGCTGTGAAGCATGGAAATGAAGTGATTTTTAAACGAAACTATTTACTCAGGCATGGCATGCAAAAATGGAGCATGAAAAAACTTCTCTGGGGAAGAATAACAGAATGGCGTTCTGTTTCCGTGGATTGTGAAACTCAGCTTATGGTCTTAAGTTTGGTATAGTGGAAGATACCAGTGCTCCTGAGCTATTTCTCACCATCACCACCACCCTCAACTGGACAAGTGTGTGAGCACTCGGCATCCGTGTGGCCTTTGTGGCCTTTGAAAGGATCAAATTCAAACAGCAGCTAAAGGCCTTTTAACTCTAAGGTGTTGATTCACAGGCAGGAGCATCTGAGAGCTGGATGCTTGAAATATCTTACCACACCCAGTCATCTCCTCTGCCCTACCTTCACATGGATGTGATGCTGCAGCTACACCTACGTGGTGGCATCCTGTTACCAGGAGTCAGGTCCTACCACCCCTTTTCTGTCCTCCCTGACCTCCTCCCTGCCCTTCCTACTGTCCTGATACTGTCACAGATGGCCTTGCCTGGTGGGCTACCCAAAGGCCCACTCAATTTTGTGTAGGACTAGCTTTCAGATGGCTCAGCTCCCCGAGCCCGTGCCTGATGGCACCAGTGGTGCAAGAAAAGCAGCGAGAATGCGTATGCTGTTTTTCACTAAAGCCCAAATGATTGATTTCACTAATTCATGCAAGAGACAGTGACAGAATGCTGCTGGATAGTACCATGTCAGATATCTGTCTCTGAAGTGATTGTCTGAGTGCTGCCTGGGGCTCAGGAAGGCTGACTGACTAACATGCCAGTTAATGACTCGGTGCTCACTGAGTGCACTTGGGCCATAGGGGGCTGCTGCTGTTTCCCTGAAGTCAGTTGCTGGGGACTTGGCTGTCGCTGCTCAGTACTGGGCATGTCCATAAACGATTTGCTGGATCGGGGACTTCCATGATTTGCTCAAGGTCATGCAGAAAGACAGCAGGAAAAAAGAGCAAATTAGAAGTGAAAGTTCCTGTTCACTCGACCTGTGTCCAATCTATGAAAATATCGTGCTGTTTCTCTAGCAGGCGATTCCTTTTTCTGTATATTTTTGTTCAGTACAGTAGCAGTGTGATCTGGACTGTTATTTCAATCATGGAATAAAAGACTGAAGTAAACAGTTAAGCTATGCACCAGGTGGTTTTTATTTCTGAAGAATGTAAGAAAGTAAAGGTTAAACATTAGCTTTGAATCTTTTTTTGTTCTATTTTGTTTGTGTGCACTGTTTTAAGACAGTTCACGATTTTCCCACCAGTGATCTCTGTGCTTTATATATTATTACAGAATTAATGTTTGCTTTATTCAGACTTCAGAACAATAGATCATTGCCGTTTGTTTTATTATTGTTAGTTTGGCCTTACAAGACTTTTCATTAAAAAGGTAACTGTGATTTCCAGTAAACTCTTTTTTTTTCCCCTCAAACCTCCTGAAAACTTGACGTGTCTAGTTTGCTGGCAGTATCAGAACCAGGTTGGTGCATAATAGAGGAGGAAAGGAGGGCGGGGTTTGCAGGTTTTGGTCAATTGCCAGCATCCATCTCAAAGCTTTTACTTCCTTGGGAAGATAAATTCATTCATCAGGGTGGGAAAATCAGGCCAGAATGAGATATTCTCAAGGCCAAGATCAACAAATAGAGTTTAGTATCAAAGGATCCAGAATACAGCTATTCGATATCCAGTCGGATGCTATTCAGATTAGACACTTTTACACAAGTTCTGTGTTTTTTACCCTGGGTGTGGTGGTAGAAAATTGCTGATTATAGAATGTTGCTCACTGAACTCAAACTACAAAAGCATTTATTAAAAATAAAAGGCCTTTGCCTTAGTATTATTTAGAACTTTTCCAGGCATTTCTAAAAGGTTGTTGGTTTTTTTGTTGTTGTTGTCATTCTTTCCGTTTAGTCCTGTAGCTAGTTGATCAATTCGAGATGCATCGGAGCACATTTCCTAACCTGATTGCTTGTCAATAAAGACACAGGGTAAATAGTGGGTTTCTGCTGAGATAACTACTCATGGGGAATATAGTAGATAATGATTAAGAACCCACAACAAGATGTGGCATTTATTTGCAGTAGGCCTTCCCTGAGGCCCAGCTGAGGTAGCTTAGTGGAAAAGTAATAAAAAATAAACACACATATCCCAGGTAAGTGCCAGCTGAATGACTTGAAACCATGTAAGTTTTCTTCTGACTTAAACCCAGGATTATTAGATAACACGTACAATGCAGTTACAGTGCCAGTGTGCAGGTATTGTTTTGAGCATGCTTCTTAAATTCATCCATGCTTGTCAGAGAGAGAAAGATACAGGCCTCAAAGTTTGGAGTAAGTGCATTTATTTCCAGAGTTCCCAGGGACCAGAACCACGTTACTTATTTTGAGATAACTCTTTATTACATCATCTTTGGTGCCATCAAAGCCTTTGTTTTTTTTTCCATCATACTGAGAGAATCGAGGTGAAATTTCTCTCTTGGTACCCAACTGTTGACTTCAATGAAACTTCAGCTACCAAGGCCAAAGTTTGAAATGGTTATTGCCAGACACTTAAATTCTGACTTAGTTATAAGCAAGTATGCTGTCCAAGCAAAGAATTGATGCTCTGTTTTCATTAATGCTATTAAAATGGATTCTCTCTGCTCTCTCCATTCAAATACTAGCTCATTCTTTCTTCTTGTGAAAGCCAAAAGTGTTTCACTTTGCCATCATAGGTTTTTTGCTATATACTCATGGATGCTCTTTCACTTGATTTATTATGTGGCGTGTTTATTTTCAAATACAGAGATACGGAATTTCCCCCAAAATTGTCTTTCCTTGCGATGTGTGAGCTCTGATTAGCTTTGTATAATTATTGAAACTATTTTAGTGAATATTTTAGTTTATTTATCAGCTTAAATTACTTCTTTTGGAATGGTCTGTTTTAACTTTAGGTATTGCAGAAGTAATCTTCAAGGTTCATTTCAGCAAAGCACCGCAACTTGTACTTAACCATTAGTAGGTGGTAAATTCATTTATATTCAACTATGCCCCTAAGAGCAGTTTAATTTAGCACATGCTTAATTCCCACTACATTTGAAGGTTTGTGCACTGCTAATTATTTTTTGCTGGAGACAAATCATTTTTGTCTATTTTGCATCTATGATTATGCCTTTATGTATCTGTTTCCTTCCAACATAATTGCTGGCTCCTATGTATTCTTTGGGAGTTGCCATTGCCTGATCTTTACCATCCCAGCAAGGTCTTCCTGGGTCTGTTCCACATAGCAGAATTCATCTACACATCAGACAGATCAAGGGTATCTCTGCTTTTTATTCTTTTTGTCTTTCCCATCAATATTTCTCTAATTAGTTATCATTCCCTGGAAAAAAAAAAAAAAAGGTAAAATTATTTTCCCATACTTTTTCTTTCACGCCTTTAATTATGAATTATTACCCTTCTCTAAGTGCTTTTCTTCATTCTTATTGCTTCTTGACAAAATGTAGAACTTGTTCTTCATCTCTTCTCCTATCTTTGTGTTATCTCGGGCAATTTAAATGCTGTTTTTAAATACTGTTACCAGTTCATTTGTTGGAAAAAATAAGGTATAAAGGGAACTTGTCAGCCTTTGGACAGGAAAGCTTATAATAAGGAAACAAGCGCACAAGATAAGGATTATTTTTTTAAGGCATTTGCTATCATTAGGAAGAGGCAGTGAAAAGAAGAGATGAGATATAAGGGAGCAGATGCTTAGCAGAACCCTAGCTAGGTGCCAGACTAAAACACTGAACAGAGATTTCTGAAAAGGGACTTAAAATTTGGTAGGCTTTTTTTGGATAGTCTTTCTTAAAAATAGCCTGTGGGTCCTGCTAGCTGTGTGTCTTGAAGTCTGCGTGGTGCGTCTGTTCTTATGCTTCAAGGGCAGGGTGTATGTTAAAGCTTTCTCCGAAGTGGAGTTACGAACAGACACTTTGAGAGAGAATCCATCTCTGAGTAACCCTGACTTAGTGCAGTGCTCTTTGAGGAGTTGTGTCAGGATGTGACATCAGGTGAGCAATGTCCTACTGCTGCTTCCTAATATGAAGACAGAGACTTATAATATGGAGAGACTTGCAGTCCGAAACATGTGCTGGTATTTCGTCTTGGCTACAGAAAACACAGCTGTCCTGAGCAGCACTTTGAGGTCTTTTGTCTTGGAGTGGTTCTGCCTTTAAGTAACGCTCAAGAAAGATGACTCATGAGGTCTTCCAAGTCATGCTGGGATGGCTGAAAGGGCCCCCAAGCTGTCTGCCCGCCCCTCTGACAGAGGTTAATGCCCTGAGACCAAAAGGGCTGAATCCACAGAAATGTTTGCTGCTCAGCTACCCCTGAATTAACACCCAGAACCCACCATCAGTTTCCATTCGTGTCAAGGAGCTGGCCCCAAAACTGTGGTGACCGAGGGCTTCTGTTGGCTTTGTGTGGCAAGACTGTCACACCCCAGGGGGGAGGAATGGTAGAGTTAAATCATGCAGGGAAATATATGTCAGAATCCCCATGGATACAGAAGGCTTTGATAGGTAGAGGCACTCAGTAGGTAATGCTCAGAGTGTTTCAGGATCAGATATTAGTGATCTGAAGAAAGATTTAGGCACTAGGGTAAAGATTATCAGGCTTGTAATGTTTGTAGGGAAAAAAGCAAAAACAGCCATATGCAGTTTCTAAGTGTGTATATATATATATATTTTATTAATTTTTTTAAAATATTGTCCTAAATTTTGATGCTACTGTATAGTTTGCTATGTCACACATGAATCGTATAGCCAGGTATCCAAGCAGAAAAACAGATAGCCAACCTTATAAAAAAAATTTTTGTGGACTTTTATTTCAGCTGCAATGTTTAGTTTATGATATACGCATATATACATAAATGTTTAAAAGATGCCTCTGTATGGTTTCTGTCCATCTCTCTTGATAAATGTTCTGCATTAAAACCTTCTTAAAGCTTCCCTGTTGGGATAACAGCACAACCTGTTGGTTCCTGAATCTGTGTTCTGCTTATACGCAGGCTGGAAAGGACATTTTACATAACAAAGCGTGGGGAGCTGACTCTGAAGGAGATAACTTCAAACATGAATCAGATTTTGGTTATTTTCTTTGAATTAAGAATTTTCCTGCTGTGTCCATGGGTTTCTGTAATTTAAGTTCAGAACACACCAGTTACTGCTGTTTACTATTCATCTGCACAGCAGGTAGCAATCTCCTTTTATTAACCTTTCCAAATGGTTTTGCAGGTTGTGAAACTGAAAGGTCAAGTCCTGTCTGTGATGTATCGTTTTCGCACCAAAAACCGGGAGTGGATGCTGATCAGAACCAGCAGCTTCACGTTTCAGAATCCTTACTCTGACGAGATTGAGTACATCATCTGCACCAACACCAACGTGAAGTATGTGCCTTTCAGCTGCTCACGTACATGGTTTTGAAAGAACTGAAGCATTACTTTTTGCTGTTAGCAGTGTAAATGCACATTCAGATTCTTGTGGTAGCCTGTTTCTAGCCACGTTTTGTGACGCTGTTGCAATCTGTAGTAGGATTTTTCTGCATTATAAGATCCTGCAGCATAGCTGCTTCTCTGTGTCATTATCTTGCAATGCTTCCAGGGCCTGGCTGCACCAGGAGAGACGTCACTTATCTGTTATGTCATTCAGCAAACCCATTGATCTCAATCCAGGCTTTTTTAAACTAGCAGAGAGCTTCCAGCAGCCAACCAGCTGTCATGATATTGCCTTCATTTGTTAGCCAAAGAGAAAATTATGTCCGTGTTAACAAGTAGCACACAAGTTATCAACACTCCTGCCTCTTGTTCATTGTGATCATACCCTTAGGTAGTCCTAGGTATCGTCTTACAGCCTATGAAAGCTGGTGATGTGATTTCCTAGTAGGCTAAAGTGGGAAGGGTTCCTACTATTCAGTTGAGATCTGATGGAATATCCCCAAGTACGGGGATAGATCCAACCCCTTATATGACGAGCGGAATGAAATCATCCTGTCTTCGAATAAATACTTTCAAAAATCTGTCACTGGATCTGTTAGAAGGCGGTTGAATTAGTGGGTGTCTCATTCTGCAGCTGATGGAGCTGCTTCTAAAGAAAAGTCTTGCTAGGAGTGCATCAGGGGTTTGTCACGGTGTAACTGAGCAGAGAGGGTTTTGGAGCCTCCTGAGTTCCAAGCCAGCAACTGCAGAAGCTGATCTGGTCTTGATAAAGCTGTTGCTCTATAGTTGTTAGGTGTGGGGGTTTTTGTGTTTTTTTCTGTTTGTTTTGTTTTGTTTTTTTGTCGTTTTTTAATAAATATTTTTTTATTTCCAATATAAACTTAATCTATTGCTAAAACAAGATCTGTGTCTGGTCTGACCAGAGTTGTTTCTTGTGTTTCTTTCTTTGCCAAGTGTTTAACTTAGAGGAAATTATTGGATTTAAGATCTCAACCTGTTAGACTGAAAGTGCTGAACGAGCAGTCTACTAGTGGAGATGCACACTGAAAGCTCCACTTGTAAAACCAGCCTCCCGGGGCTTTGGCATTTGAACTACTAGAAAGCTAGTATGTGTCTGTGTGTTCCCTGACTTGCTCCTGAAGAAAGGTGTTTGGACATGGCACCTACCTGGGCTACAAGAGCAGTGCCTTCAGTCTCTTGGAACCCATCATCAGAATCAATTTGCTTATTTTTTTGTACCCCAAAAGTTGTGTTTAAACAACCGAACAGTTTGTCGAAAACAAGTGTGTCCTGGAATCAGACAGCTAATCATCCCTGTCTGCGCTATGAATCAAAATAGATATTTCCTCGTTTTTGCTGCCCCATATTTGTTTCCAAAATGATTTATGTATGCAAAACCAGGCCTGAAAAATAAAAGGCAACTGCTGCAATCTGTCCTAGGATGGCTTAATTGTGCTTTGTTCCCAGGAGTCCACAGCTGAGAGAGCGGGACTGCAGACTATGTCGTGTTTACTCTGGGAATGTTTTTCCGAGACCCCGCTATACTGTGCAGCTTGGCATCACAGCACTCGCTGAGATGAACAGGGTTGTGCCAGCTTCTGGCTCTTGTTATATCTCTCTTGCTAGGTCTGAATAACAACCCAGCAATGTTGCCCAAATATGGGAATTGCCTGCTGCTACCCTGACGGAGGATGTTGCCTCTTTTCTGTAGTGTTGAAAATGTTCTCGTCCTATGGCAAGATAAAACCCATTAGACGTCTGCTTCTGAATAGTAGAAAGAACGCGTTATTCAGACTGTTTCTGTTTTTCTCCCTGTTCTCTCACACTCCTCAGACAGATGTCCAAAGAGGACTCACTGTAATGGAGTGCTCTTCCTGCCTGGTTCTGGATTTATTTATCGTTGGGGGTCATGTTTTGAATTTTGATTTCCTAGAGGCGTTGTTCGGCATGGTAACTGCTGATTTCTGCCTCATTCGGCTCCAGCTAGGGCTGGTTGTTCAGCCCCAGCATGCGTGGCCGTCCTTGCATGTTGGTGGCTGCATCCGATGCTCCAGATCCAGCAAAATGCTTCACAGCAGCATCCGATGCTCCGGGTCCGTCAGAGTGCTTCATATGGAGACCAAGCAGAGGTGCCTTCCCCTGCGCAGCTGGAGGCAGTTCTGCACAGACAGATTTGGCTTTATCCCTGAGATAACGTAGCCAGCTCCATAAAATGCAGGTTTGAGGCAGTAAAAAAAATTCAAGATGCAATTTTAAAAAGACAACGTACCCAATCGAGCTAGGTTTAAATCAGTTTTTGACTTAGAAGAGTTTAAAGCCACAGTGTGTACACCTGTGTGTCTGTACAGGCAATAGCTCTAACTTTGTGGTGGTCGGTGAACAGTGTTTTCCCAAACACGAGACTGTAGAGGGCAGCGATGGCTCCAGTTGTGGAGGTATTAGTTGATTTTTTTGTTTGTTTTTTCTTTTCTCTTTTTCCTGTTTTTCCCCTCTTTTCTTCTTTCTTCTGTTTTATGGATTTTCCTTTAGAGCTTTAGTCAACTTTCCAAATCTGCTTTTGGTGCACAGGATAATGAAAGATTAGGTTCAAATGTTCAGTTAGTTCCTTGCAGAAAAAAGAGAAAAAAAAACTCTCAGTTTCTCTTGGGTGCAGTCATCCAAGAGAAACTTCCTGGAGAAATGAAGCATTTAATGTTTAGCATTTGTGCTGTGTTCGGCTGAAAAGAAGAGTCACCCATTCAACCGCATCTTCCTGTGTATTTGGGGCTGTTTGATTTCCAAAAAGAAATAATCATTTTGATTAATGTTCATTTAACAGCTACACAGGGTAGTGCTTGAATGAAATAATCTGTCATGGTGACAAATGATTTTTTTTAAGCCTTTATATATGTAAACAAAATATATTTTTCTGACCTTTGTGGAAATCTTGATGTTTTCATTTTTGTAAACACCAAAGTCCGTGCATGTTCCACTGCATGCAGTTATGAATCCTCTGGTTGTCCTGAGCCTCAAGATTATTTTTGTCTCGGAGAGGGCTGGCGCAGGTCGCTGTTAGAGGCAGCCTGCCGGGTGAATCAGCCATGCCTGTGGGACTGATGCTTTCCGTTTCTGATTCCCGTGGGCCAAAATACGAATGAGATCGACTCTTTTGATAAAATTTCAGCCTATGGTAGTGGTGCTGAAGATTTGCTTTCTCATGATTGCTGTGCATCTCTGGGCTATCTGGTCCATCAAGGCCTGTGTAAGACAGACAGTTTTGTAGTGGTGACTTTGAGATTGTAGAGAGAGACTTCAAGACTTTCTGAAAGAGGACTTCATGATGGCAGCCACAAAGCTTTTATTACTGCCTTTTTGTCCAAAACAGATCTGGGAAGTATGTGTGCTTCTATCATGTACAATAGCATGGTAAAGGTACAGTGTTGTTTCCGTATGGAGACTGTTAAACTTAAAGTTCAGATCCTTCTTTTCACTTTGATGTCTGAAAAGGAACAGGTGTGTTGCAGAGCAGTGCTTACACTAGGCCAATGACTTTTTGGCTTCTCAAAAGCCTCCCTTCCGGTGAGGAGGCTGGGGGTGCCCAAGGAGCTGGGAGAGGACAGAAGAAGGACAGCTGACCCAAACTGGCCAAAGTGACGTCCCATACCACGTGGCGTCGCGCTGAGCAATTAGTATGGGATGGCTGGCCAGGGTAGGGGGGGATTGCTGTTCAGGGATAGGCTGGGCATCGGTCAGTGGGTGGTGAGCAATTGCATTGTGCATCACTTGTTTTGTACACATTCTTATAATTACTCTTATCATTATCATCATTATTATTTATGTACCAGTAAACTGTTTTTATCTCAACCCACAAGCTTTTACTTTTTTTTCCCCGATTCTCTCCCCCATCCCGCTGCAGGGGGCAGGGTGAGCGAAAGGCTTTGTGGTGCTTAGCTGCCGGCCGGGTTAAACCACAACATCCTCCAAATGCATTCTCCAAGGAAATTTGAATTAACTGTCAAAAAGCTTCACATTTGCTGAGAAATTTCTTGTTCAAGCAGAGGACTTTCCCAGTTTCACATTGGACTGATGGGTGAGCCAGGAATTCCTGCAGTACAGGCAGGAGCCAGTGTTGACCTAGGCAATACCTTACTTGCTACGTTGGGTAACAAGCAGAGCGAAGAAATTTTGCTTTCCCTTTTTTTTTTTTTTTTAAGCTACAAAACCAAAATCAAAACAAGGATAGTTTAGTTTGGGTTTTGTTTTTGAAGTCAGAAAGCAGTTTCAGTTTTGCCCAAACTGATACTAAGTCCCTGTTCCATATCATCTCTCAGAAACCGTGTGGCAATGAGTGTCCTGGGGGTGTTGCTCCTTCAGTCACAAGGGCTGTTTGGATGGTGGGGTCCGAAGTGACCACAGCAGCAGCGTTCGGCTCTCCCTGGTCGGATGCTCCTTGACTTGCTGCATTTGCTTCTTCCAGGTTTCAAACACCATTTGTGCTATTTAGACAGTAGCAGCAAACAACAGCAGAAGATGCTAACCCGCCTTTGCATTTCAATCTGAATTAGGTGCAGTGTAACTAACATAGAGCTCAGGGAAGAAACACTGAAGTATTTGATTTTTTATAGGAAGTGGATTTGCTAGGTTGTTCCCCAAGTCCAGTGCTGTTAACACAATGTGAAATTTAGATTGTATTGCATGAGTACAGTATAAATACTGAACGAGTATTAGAGACAATAGAAAAGGGCGAAGGAGTACTAAGTTAGAGAAGAGCCTACAAAACGAGTAACTAGTAAGTATGCTGTTTTGCTTGGCTCATTTATATGTATATGGCTAAATCAAGAAAACATGCTTTATACGGAACAGAAGAAACCTAATGTGCTGTTTATTGACACGCGCACCGAGTCACTGGTAATAAAAACAAATGAAACAGTGTAATTAGCTTTCACGTTAACAACAGGATTTAATGGGTGTTTATTGTCCACAGGGTAGTATTTAGAAAAACTTCCTCATAGATTTGCCATGATTAAATTACCTCCCATAGTTCTGTTGGAAGAGCATGCATTTTGTGCTTGCAGAACAAAGAATGTCTATGCATTCCAGGGGTAATTTTTTTTAGGATTTTTCTGTCGACTAAAACAATGTGAAAAATCCATGCCTCTATAATGACCTGAACGAGCAACTTTTTTGCTCGTTACTTATGGTACAAAAGTGATTCTGTGTATTATGTATTTTTAGATAGTAAGGCTAGCAAAAGGCATTTGAGCATCTGCTTTGATCTGTGTGGTGCAGGCCACAGATTTTTGTCCAGTTTCCCGGACAATAGTAACTAGTGCCTGTGTAAAAGTATTGTCTAGAAAAGCAACAAGTCAAGATTAAAGGCATTAAGGAATGGAAAAAATAGAAAAAAAAAGTCACTTTAGTGTCAGTAGCTTGTTCGAGTGGTCCCCCACATTCCTATCAGTTTGTGCCTAGTTTCTTGTTTGGCTTGGTCTGTATGTTTGTTTCTTAGTCGTTTGACATTTCAATCTATCTAGATCAAAATTTTTAAGAATGTTTGGATAAAAATCTAAAACTTAAGCCTAAATCTAAAATTATGTCCTAGTTATCCAGAGTTTTGAAATCCACAATCTTGCTCTTTTGCAACATCTCATCTACTGCAGCTGCCTGCCTGTTAGGTGATTTTTCCTTTGGAAAGAAGTCAGAAGCATGCAGAACTGCAACCCCTGTCAAGTATTATTTGCACATATCAAGCTTGTTAGTCCAACTCCAGTCTTATGCCAAAGCTCGAAGATGAGGATAATTTACAGGGTTTTATATCTCCTTTAGTATCTGAGCAAAGAGCATTATAGCTAGAGTGTGCTACTTGCACATTCTCAGGTCAGAAGTAATCTTGCCAGTTGTGACCAAGTGACAGAAAGCAGCCGTTAATGGAAGGTGCAAAGCATTCAGGTAATTTCTCTGTAGGAACAAAATTAAGTAATGGAGAGTGCAATCCCCAAAAGACAAAATATTTGATCACAAAATATTCCTGTTCCATTTTTGTGAAGCTAAAACCTTTAACTGAAGTGCTTTACAGTGATTCAGATCTTCTTCAGGCAAAACCAAATAGCCAAAAGTCGAGTCTTCTGTCTTACGTTGTCTAACATTTGTAGAGCACGTTTAGGTGAGCTGCTGGGAATGGGCTGGAACGACATCAGCGTGCCCGTCCTGCCCGAGCCCTGCACTGCTCTGGTTGTGTGGCTCTCACACTCTGCTGTCCCGGCTCAGCACTGGGACAAAGCTGGGTTTGTCTTTCTGCAAAGAGGCTACAGATCTGCGCTCAGACAAGCGAGCTTCTCAATGACCTAACGTGGGGATGGTGCAAGTCCAAAAAAGAAGGCATAAGTTCACATTTTAATAGCAAAATTCTGGTATTAAAAGACTGGTAGCAATTTTGCCTTTCATTTCAAGAGGCTTGGTTTTTATATTGGATAAACTTTACTGCACAGTGGGTTCTTGTGTTGTCATTTTATTATGGTAATTTCAAAATTTCCAATAGAAACAAAATGATAGTCTCTGCTTTGAAATAAATAAAAAAATAGGAGCTTTGAATTCATCTTTTCAGAATTAAAAAAAAAAATAAAGAAGAGGGTTATATTACAACTATATAAAAGATATGTATGCTTTTATAAATAGTATTTTTGCATGTAGAATATGAATATGCCTGACTTACCATAACCTGCGTACTGTCCCTACAAGTCTTCATCTGTAGAAAATATCACCATTGGTTATTTCTCACAACTTCCAAAGATCTTATCTGTTGACCCTGGCTAATTGTTGTAGTTAAGTAACAGTGCCTGACACTAAACACAAATCGAGTGCATTGCAAGGACTTGCAGTTTTCAGCACTGAAGTTCTTCATTCTGGCCTACAGCCTTAATATTTATTTGCTCTGGCAGTTTCTTCTGAACTGTTTTTCTGTTGCTGCTGCACATTTAGTTTCTCCCAAGTTCATATAATTGGATTAAAGCTATTACTTCCAGTGATTCTTACCTCATTTAAACAACTGATTTATTTTTTTTCAGTTCTGATTAGCATTAATATGAGACTTGTGTTTTCTGTAGCATTTCTCAACACAAATTGATTTTAGGTAATGCCTTGATTTTAGATAGTAGTACAAGTAATTTATCTCTTGATATTCACTTCCTTAAAAGCTTCAGAAATTAGATAGAATCCGGACTTGGATCCTGAGAAGAGTAGCACCAAAGCATGTTAAATAGGTGTTACTACAAATTCGAATTTATGCAGTTCGAGCTCAACATGTTGTTGCATTCAGTCTCAAATTTGATGGCTTTTTTCTTACTGACTGGCATAATTCTGCATCATTGTTACTGGAGTTTTACTGGTTTACTTCAGCAGACTCAGGGAAGGAATCTGACATATTCATCTTAAACTTGAGGAAGATATTCTTGGAGTCTTCGTAGTGAATTGTTAAATCCTGCCTAAGGAAGTTGTATTCCATCCTCCATCACTTACCCACCTATATTTCCGTGCTATCACAGAAACACCCTTCCTGTGCACTACTGTGCACCACATTCCTGTGCTGCAAGCTTTCTCAGTGAGAAACCTTAAAAATCAGATGAATCTCACTGAAAATGACTTAAATCACTTGAGAGACACATCAGTCAGAGTATAAAATAGAAGAGCATGGCTGTTCTTTTTTTTGTATCTTAACTGTTTTTTTGTAATGAAGTCATTTTGTCTCCTTTGCAGACAACTTCAGCAGCAGCAAGCAGAACTTGAAGTGCATCAAAGAGACGGGCTGTCATCCTATGACTTATCACAGGTGAAATATCTCAATAGTTTTTATTTCTGTGTCTGTGATTTTTTAAAATGTAAAGCAGTGGCAGATTTCAGCAAAATTAAAAATGCACTGTGACTGTCCCTGGATTCCTTTTTGTCAAAGTAGCTGGAGGGGCTCATCTTCCTCTGTGTATCTCAACAGGTGCCTGTTCCAAGTATACCAACTAATGTCCATGAGGGCGGAAAGTCTGTGGAAAAGCCTGATGCTATCTTCTCCCAGGAGAGAGATCCTAGATTTGCTGAGATGTTTGCTGGAATAACTGCTTGTAAGTGAATGTCTCTGGTGTTTAATTTTTAATACTGTGTTAAGTTTGGTTACATGATGTGGAGCACAGCCTTGAGAGATCGAAGAGAAAATATTACAAGCAAAGTCAATTTGCAAGGCATTTCCTAGAATTTGTCTTTAGTTGATATTTTCCCTAAAAATGATGAGGAGAAAATCTTGAGGAATGAAGAGCTGTTGTTTCACCAGAGCTGCTTATTTCTGGTTCTCTTTTCATTCCACAGGAGTACCTTAAACAGTGCTCATAGATACTAAACATACCGAGCAGAACTTGCAGTTTCTAAGAAAGTTTTTTCTTAAACAGCAGATGTGAGTTCATCTCTCTAAGTAGACACGGACTAAGAAAGCTACCAAGCAGTCTCAAGATAGGCCTGCAAATTTTATCATATCACCAGCTTTTGCATTGATGTTTTGAGGTGCCTGTGCTGCCTTGAAATATAGCAATATCCTTGTTCTCTGGCAAGCTGAGGCATCTCCTGTCATGTCTGTCTGGAGTCCTTGCTCTGTTCCCCACAGCTCTTCAGCCTGTTGGCAAGTACTTGTAAGAGTGATACGAGAAACAGTAAGTTCTTCTATATTTCATGAAAATTACTGTGAGGACAGAGTCCTCACCCAGTGCCCTTGCTGAAGGATTTCACAGCCCTGTTCCAAGAGGTAATAGCCAATTTGTCAGCTGGACAGACGTAGTCCCAAACTCGCCCCAGGTTATGCTGCCTGTTCCCTAACAGACAGAAGTCATTGAGAAGACTGGCAGCTGAAAGGGTCATCCGAAATGTATCTGTAGGAAACCAGGCTCATTACTTCCACTACTCATGGAAGAACTTGTAAATTGTTTATTGTTCTTAACTGTCCTCACTGAAAAAGAGAAGTTTTTACATTTGTTTTAAATAAATCAATGTGCAAGTGTCACGCAGCGCATGAAGGAAACAACCCACAGGGTCTGACTCCAGGGGTGCTGGGAGGTGACCTCACTGCATTGGTTTCTTATGTCTGGCTTGGCCATTTCAAATGGAGAAGGCAATGTAATTGCAGGATAGTCTTGAGACTCTGTCCTCCTGTTGCTGAGACTTCTCTGTTATTCCTGTTCATCCTTTTCTGCCTACTCTAACAGTGAAGTCAACAGCTGAGGCCATAAAAGGGGTCCATTAGAAGGTAGCAAGATTCCAACCTCAAACATCAGAATGTGTTTTTCCGAGCAAGAACATCTTGCTTTTTGGCTGCCTTATTGGCTCTTTTTCAGGCACCTCTCAACTGTTTGCGGGGAGGGGTTAGGGTTAAGGGTGTAGCAAGCTGGGAGGTTATGTTCTTGGAAATGCCATTTCTCTTTTCATTCTTATCAATTTACAGGCTGTGCTTTTTTTGGGACATTCACCCTGTCTGAATTTCTCATGGGAGCTGTGATCAAGGTCTTCTCTGAATGATAAAAAGAGATGGTTCTCAGTTGGAGATGAGATAGTCTGTCCAAAACCAATATTGACAAACCTGCATGCTGCCTGCAAGACATTTGCATTATGTTGATACCAGATCTCATGCTCTGCTATGTTCTATAAAATGACGGGTTTGACATTCAAGGATTGTTGCTGTAATCACACGCAGCAGCCACACATAATTAAAAAACCTAAAGTGGGGGTAGGAGGGCTTCACCCATTCATGCAGGTGCCTTGAGGCACGGGGTGGTGCAGTTCTTACGGAGATATTTATTCTACAGGCAGAAACACTGGTCCTGCTCAGATAAGTGTGTGTGTTTGACCAGTAAAGGGACTGAGTGCAGGGAAGGGGATTAGAGAGAAACAGGACTAAGGATGCAGGTAAAACATCAAAACAAAATAGATACTTAATGTTCTACCAAAGGTGAGAGAGATGAAGTAGTGTGTAGAGACCTGAGTGGAAATAAGAGATTTTAAAGCCAGTTTAGCTGCTTGCAGTTAGTTTAGCTGTTCCCTTTGTCTCAGTCTCATCTGCAGCATGGACCCGCTAGCTGCCGTGGCAACTCCTCTCTTGAGGAATTTGAGTTCATTTAGGGCATTCTCAATGTCGTTGTTCAGACATTTTCAAATATCTAAAGTAGATGCAGGATTTTGGCTCAGTCTTTCAAACCCTGAGAGATTGGTATCTTAGAAAAGGGTGGCCTTAGGAAATGGGAGATCTCAATGACATCACTGAGGGAAATAAGGCAAAATCTGTCCTTCTTCCTGATGTCCTTATCCCAACCCATTTTCATTTCTTCTCTCTTACCATATGCACAACTTTCTCTAAACCTTGTCCTCATTTCTCCCTGCTGTTTTTATATCAGAGTGTAGGTTTGCAGCCCAGACTCACAGTCTAAGCAATATGTAGCCAGTTAGGAATTTCTACTCTCTTCTACATTAAAGAGGAAAGCAGTGCCAGCTTGCATCAGTGGCATACACAGCCCTTCTCTCATGTTCTTGTGAGGTAATTTGAGGCGACTTCTCCCTTTGGGAAGGTGAGCTTAGATACTTGTTAAGAAAATAGTGTAATAAAAAGTTAAGTAGCAGAGAAGAGCAGATGTGTGGTGGAGAATTTTTGTAAGCCAAGCTCACGGGGTCGCTAAATGCTAGAGAAAATTAAAAAATACTTGGAATACTTGTGAGTTGAGTGGGCCTTGTGTCCAGGAGAGCACCTTGTGAAACGAGTGGGTGTCTGAAAAGAGCAAAGAGGAGAATGAGGAGGCAGACTTGATTTCTAGGCTGTCAGAGGTGCACAGCAACAGATGGCTGCAGTCATCAGTGAGTTGTGGGGCGTTTTGCACCCGAAGGTGGTAAGGGAAGATGGGGAAAGTGAGTAAAGGGGGATGGAGAGGACCTTTCAATTATTTTAACAAAAGTAGTAGTAGTGAGTTTCTCTGGGCTTTAGAATAATCCAGTGCCAGAAAATTAACTTAAGGGACTAAATGGCATTGTTTGTTGTCTAATTCAATTAGAGATTGATCTCCAGTTGCCACATTAAGAGTAGGCTATGAAAGTTAATGACATTTCTATGTGTATGTTATGTACTATGCTAGCCTGTCTTCCCGCACCCCTGGGATGCTTGCATCCTATTTCTTGGCTCCCTCGAGCCATGTATAGGACAGCGAAATCCACAAGAGACCAGTGTTATGCCTTGCTACAGCTCATCCGCATGAGTCGCGCTCATGCTCAGAAGCAAAGAGCCTCCAGACACCTGTGAGACAGACGCAGGTAGAGGCAGCAGTGTCACCCCGGTTAGCTGGTGACCTGGGGTTTGCAGGAGTGCCCCCAGGCTGCTGGGAGAGTTGGGTACTCCACTCCTGCTGTCCCTGGAGCAAGCGGACTCTCAGCTGGTTAGGGCAGGAGCTCTCTGACAACCGTTCCTTCGATCGTTTAACCCACCTGGGTGTGGGCCCTCACTACAAACACCTGTGCTGGCAGCAGTGGCACTGTGGGGGCTTCTCCTGGTGCCAGAAACAAACCCTTGCCTGAGGCCGTCCTCAGGCAGACCCCAGAGGTGCACGTGCATCAGGCTTTCTGCAGGCCTGGCTCATTTCATGCGCCATCCCTCCGTTCCTCTTCCTTTATTCCAGCAAATCCACGTTCCCCTTCCCAGGCAATAGCTGGGACTCGTGTACCCATCGCTCCCCCCTCGGCCGCTGCCTGTGGCTCCCCTCCTGCCTACATGGTCTGGAGCAGCTTCCAGCGGGCACAGCAAAGGTCTGGACTGCGTGGCCGGGGGGCATGTACCAGTGTTATGTTCCATGCAAACAATAGCATTAATGAGGTACATCCTGGAAGGGGCTGTGAAGTAGACACAAACCAGCTGTGGCTCTAGTTTCATATTGAATTGTCATATGGCCCTTTTGTGTCATTCCTAATGTATTCCACAGGGCCTTTTCATAAAGGTTTAAGAAGAGAAGAACAATCCCTGCTGTGTGTATACATAGCAATTTTCATTAAAAAAATCTCTAAGCTTTTCTCTTTCTGTGATTTGCTTTTCTTTTGTAGCAGATAAAAAAATGATGGCCTCAGCATCCACAGCAGGAAACCAGCAGCTTTACTCACAGGGAAGCCCGTTTCAGCCAGGACATTCAGGAAAGACTTTCAGGTACTGTAGTCCAGATCCTGAGCATATCAGCTGGTGACTGAGTGGGGGCTGTTCTCTTTCAGTTTGGTGGAAACTAAACTGACCGATGGTGAGAGGGCTTTCTTTACATTTATGAACTTTTCTTTGCGTATGTTTCACTCCTACACGATGTCTCAGCACTTGGGCTAGGCTTACAAGCTGCGAAGATTTGGATCTCTCTGTTAAAAATAGTGACTGGTAAGTGCAACTGGAAAAAGCTAAGAAACAGCAGCAAATCATGAAGGGAAGCAAATCTGAGAGGTGATGGGGAGCCTCAGAGATCCGTCTGAGGAACATTCACCTAACCTGGGAAAGTGCAAGGATTTGTTGTGCACTTCAGGCTGTCAGTACGTCTGCAGGCTGCCTTGAAGGGCATCGTTTTTCCATGATCCAGCCTCATGTGGACACCACTATTAAAGGGAGCAGAGGAGCGCTTCATCATTAGTTTCTGGTGAAGCCTGGGACGCAGGCATGAACAGTTTCTTAAGGCACCTTCCAAACATGTATTAGGTGGTGGTGTAACACTTCCTGGGGTATTTTTGAGTTATTCAGAGCGCATGTTGTTGCCTACCAGCTGGCAATACAGATTTGGCTAGTAGGAAGTTTCAGAATTTGCATGCTCTTCCATTCACTTCTTGAGAGTGTGGTAACAGTGATTATATTTACCTTATTGTCCTTCATGTCACCATTCTGCAACTGTGACACTGAAGTTTCATTCAGAGGCTGTTGATTCCAGGAACTAGAAAACATCTGCAAATTATAATTTTATATAAACCATTGTGTTCTTAGAGTTATAATTGCTAATAATCTCAGTGGGGAGAAAAATAATCCCTCTGCTTGCTTTGTCCAAGTAAAAACCAAGAGTAACTTACAATACAATACTTTTCCTGACAGTGAACTGAAATGTCTTTTAGTTGGATATTGTATATTAGTGGATGGTTGACGTGCCATCTTGGGGTTTGGCATGTGTTTTGTTCATTTCCTTTGTTCATTCCTGATGTTTAACTGTAGCTTTATTTCTCCTGTTCTATTACATCGAGTAACAACACGTAGACCAGCATTTTTACCCTTGATGAGCTGTCCTTCCTGAATGCTCTCCAGGCAGATCCATTAGGTTACTGAGCCCAGCAGCCTTTAGGCACTGTTTTTTAGACTCGTGGTTTCAAACTGTATGTTCCAGATGCTGTCCAAGCCCTTCAGACGATGTGACTTGCCAGTGTGGCTGAGAAGGTGTTGGCATTAGGGCCAGCCCTCACGAACAGCTATTGTGTGCTTCCAGAGGTCAGCCAAAGTTAGATGGACTTTCTGGTTCACATTGCCCACTTGGGAGACTCTGTGCTAGTAAAAAATAAAAATAAAAAGTAATAATAATACAGACTCTGCAAGGAATTTCTAGACACGCACTTTTAGGCAGCTGAAGACAGGATAGCAAATCCCATATTCAGATGCCTGCCACATTTTGCTTACTACTGTGGGAAGTATTTAGTCAGTCTTCTCAGAGGATTCAGATTCCCGTATCCTCTTTGCTCAGCCTGGTTTACTTCTTTTCCCAATCTGCTCCCTTCTTTATCTGTAAAATGATTGTGAAAATGGACAATAGCAATGACGTAGAAGAAAGATTGAACTGTTTCATTTGATGTACAAAAGCATTTTTATATGTTGTCTTCATTTATATTTATTTAAATATTTATATAGAATATGTAAATTTGTGAATATACATATATACTCATATACGAACAGCATAAATGCATATTCACAATATGTGGTTATATATATTCAGTTGTTCAAGTGTTAAAGTCCTTCATAATATTTTCTTTCTGATTAGAAATGTCGGGGAAATTTCTCTGTAGCAAAATTCAGCAATTAGGAAGCACTAACATATAAACAAATTCTTTTGGAAAAGAGTTTAATTCCACATGTGTAATTTTTTAATTCCACGTTAATTTCATTTTTTCTTGATTATTGCTTTGCCTGGATATATAGCTACATATTCTTTTTTCGCATTAGTTGACAGAAATGTGAATTAAAAACTTTAATTTTTTATGTATAACACACACTTCTTCATTTTCAAGGTAGGAAACAAATAAGGACATATTTGTAATTATCTTTTTGTGCGTCTTCATTTAGGATGGCATTTCAGCAAATGCTTAAATACTGTTGACTTTTAGCACAAATTCAAACTGAAGTACCTGCTTGAATACTCTGCAATCAATTTTTTTCAGTGCATTAGATGATAAACTTGGATGGAGCTAAGTGTTTATGTACAGTGTGCTAGATTACATTTTTTTCTTGCAGGGGATTATAGAAGTCAAATTCAAAATAATTTTGTCGTCTGTGTCTATTTGAACCTTCATTTTAGAATGCCAATAATCTTGATAGTTTTCTAGTGGTTCTAATTATTTTTTTAATTAATACAGGATGAGCAATTACTTTTACTGAGATGATTATCAGAATTTCAGTATCTGGAATGCTATTTGTGCGTTGAGAATATATCCTACAAGCTGGGCACTGTTTCTGTTTCTTTAGTTCATCTGTGGTACATGTGCCTGGTGTGAACGACATCCAGTCTTCTTCATCAACAGGCCAAAATCTGACACAGATATCTCGCCAGCTAAATCAGAGTCAGGTGGCCTGGACAGGAAATCGCCCACCATTTCCAGGACAGGTATTGATTAAAGCTGTTCTGTTTTCACAGTCATTAGAGATTTGCAATCCCTCTTCTTTTTACAAAGGGATTAGTAAACTCCATTTATATTGTGATTAAATGTACTGTGTTTGGTTCTCAGAGGGAAATCTGTTCCTCCACTTCTGTTCCTTGACAGGTTATAATAATTTGAGACAGCAGCCCTATGTGTAACTGCATTTAGTTTGTAATAGTGTTCATAATAGCGACAGTCACTGTACTGACATAAATCCCAGTAGAGGTCTCAGTCCTGCATTTATTTGTGTGTGTGCACTGAATGAAATAAAAGAGGACAGCCGCTATGCGTTAGGATTAAGCTCACTCCTTCTTTCTTTCTTGAACCAAGGTCTAGCCCCCAGCAATACTACCCACAGTTAGCAGCATTATCTGGAAGTGGCACATACAAATCCAGGCATGAATTTGGAGCAGAGGCTACTTAGTCCATTGCCCTTCCATTAACCCTGCCCGGTGCAGCTCACAGTGTGACGTGTACTGGAGGAGATGTGCTGGCACATCTTTCTATGAAATACCCCCTTCAATAACATCAGGGCTACCTTAACCCAGAAATCACCTCTTGTTCTAGGTAACAAGAAATAAATGTTTCAGAACTCCGTTAAAGACAAAGAATATAAAATTACCATGTTTGATCCATTATTTGTGCTGTTCTTAATCACTGACTTTCCTTTGTTTAATAGGCTAGAATGGCACGGTGGGATGGGCACTAAATATTTTTTGTGTAGCTGAGTTACTTCCACATTAGTCACATTGATGCTGCATAGCCCTCGGTGTGCCATGGTTATTCTGTTACACCTGCTTAACAAAATACAGTTGTAATGTTGACACTTTTTTTTTTTTTGGAACGATATGGAGGATGCTAAAAATGATGTAAAAAAATTACTCATCTCTCTTTCTGTCCAAGTCAACGGAATTTATATGTGAGCATGAGGAAATTGGAATTCATTCATCCATCCTAAATAAATAGAGTTAAGCCTTGCAGAAGTAACACATCATGCTCTCATTGTCGTTGTGGAAGCCTTTCGAAATGTACGATGTATTAGGTTTGGAACTGAGCTGAAGACTTAATAGCATCTCCATCATGTTATATGCCTGTTGGGATCTCTCGTCCTCCCCCAGGTCCCTTGCATTTGTCTAGGAGAGTAGCTTCACTTGAGCGCATTGATTGCCAATAAAAGTGCACATCATTAAAAGTATCTAGAGATGTAATCACCTTTAACTTCTATTTGTGGAACTGATTAGGCAGTGAGTTTTTCTTGGAACTGCTGGATTTGTTCACGATGCGGGAGACGGGAAAGAGTTTATAAGCAGATTTTATCTGTAGCATTATATGTTGTTTTAGCACATGATTTTGGATGAGACACTTCACCTCCCTTAGACTCAGTGTACATGTCTCAAAGCAGTCTTGCGGTGTTTAATCATTAGTATTACATTCTTGGAGATCCTATGACAATGCCATTATGTAGATGAAAATGACACCAAGTTGTTTTTTAATACCCTTGAATTAACTTGGCTGCGCAATTAGATCAAAGTTAGACTGTTTATTCCCTCCTCCCAGGACTGGTGATTCACACTCCCTCCCAAACCTTTTACAAGGCAAAATAACTTTGCTCCTTGTACTTCTTAGGCAGGGAGAGAAAGCAGCTCATGAGCTTTTGAAACTTCTTTGGCTAATTTCTCCCAAGCACTGAAGACTCTAATCACCTGAAAACAATTTATATTCTACAAGGCATTCACATAACTGATTTTACTGTGGCACTGCAAAATCAAGACATAGCAAATAAAGGTGAAGTCTTCATAGCTGTTCAGTTTGAGATTAATCCTCGTAATAGAGACGAAGGAAATCATGTTTTTGCAAGTAGCTCTCTTATTGAGTACATGCAAGTTAATAAGCAGGAGAGCTGTGTTAGTTTATAGCTTTGTTGTGTTCCTTATGCAGCAATAAGTTGGCTTTGACAGAAATTAAACATGGCTGAGATGGGGATAATGTGCCTGTTTGCATCTGCAGAATTTATTAAGTCTTTGCTTTGCCTTGTTAAAACGTGAGTATGCTGTGCTGCTCAACAATAAAACTCATTCCTTTCTTATTCCCTTATTCCTCAGCAAATTCCTTCTCAGTCTGGGAAGGCTCAGTCATCTCCCTTTGGGATTGGAACGAGTCACACCTACCCAGCTGATCCATCGTCGTACAGCCCTCTTTCCAGCCCTGCCACCTCTTCTCCAAGTGGGAATGCCTACTCTAGCTTAGCAAACCGAAGTGCAGGGTTTGGTAAGTTTTAAATGAGGTAGCACAGAAATGCACGTAAAAAGGAAACTCTCCAGTACTAACGTAGTTTAAAATCCTCCAACCTTTTCTTTTGGTGAGTTGGTTGGGAAGCCCAGGATGTAAAAGGGTTCTGCTTTCTCCTTTTGAGCATGGTGGACTGAGATGACATGGACCCTCCATGATACCTCTACTCTACTCTACATTTAGTAGACTTCAGAATGTTGTGACGTTTTGTGATATGAGGGTACTTCTTTCCCCCTGTAAATTGTGTCATGATAGATTCAAAAATTGCTTACATCACTAGGACATGTCCTCCCAAGTTGTGGCCAGGAGGCTCAGTCTCTTTTCACATTGCTTTTCATTGCTTATATGGAATGTTCAAATTTACATTCCTTCAATTTTTCAACTTCTCTGACTGCATAATAGCATCATGTCCTTGTCCAGAGATGGCTTGCTAGAGTGTGGCTGGATACAGGATTTTCTGTACCTACACTGCTGCTAACCTGATCAGAGAAGGTGCCATGTTTTGAAATGGTTTTATTTGCCAATTATATCGTCATTCAGTGGCTTTCAGACTGTAATCTAGTGGATGACCCCTTCTTGAAGATTTCTGGACCCAGCAGCAGAATAATATTAAAGAGTAAAAAAATTATGGATCTATCAGTGAAAAGCACAGATGGAGTCCATGAAAGATGTTGCTGGCTGATAATAATCTGCAAAAAGCACAGGTAGCATCATGCTAATGTGTGTAATTTTCTCTTCTCTCTTGAGAATACCATGGAAGCAGCTCTGCTGCAGATCAGCCTCGCTGCGTGCAGACCTGCGCTGCATTGCTTAGAACAGTACAGTGAAATGGAGCTCTTCCCACAGAGCTTATTCATGACTCCATTTTCATTTCCACTAGGCTTTGTACATTTGTTTATGAGACAGCCTTGCATTTCAGGCCTAAGCTACTTGGCAAGAACCCTTTCACCTAATGAGAAACATTACCTGACCTACATCAGTTTGGATGCTATTAATAACACAGCCTTCAGAAAGACGAATGTCTTCAACCTCCGGCTGGCAGTAACCATTTTGCTGAAAAGAAGCATCATTTGCCTCACTGACTTAATTTCAACGTATTCTTCTGAGAAAACAAATGTTGCAGCTTTCTTTTAAAGGGTAACTTAGATGAATTTTATTTTGGCCAATAAAGTGACTGTAGGATTTCTGAGTCAGCTGAATTATTTGTTGTAGTAATGTCAGTAAGGGAAGAACTGTAATTATCTACTTAAGATGTGATAGAAATAGGTCACTACAGCTTGTTTACTCTCCTGTAAAATGTTCGCTTTATCTGTTTTGCATGGCTTAGCTGGTAGTCAAAAAGACAGGATTAAGCATGCGTTCCTTTATTTTCTAAAGCAATGACTATGGGATAGTGATTGATTTGACATTATAGGATCTGGTTCTCAGAGATGTGACATAACGTGGTGTGTGGAAATTTGGTATAGGAAATTTGGCACCCTTGGCAGAGAGTGCTGATAATCTGGAAGAACCAGATCTACGCAGCTTGGTTCTTTGCAGTGTTGGGAAGACAGGCAAAAAATAGTAGAAATAGCTATTAAAAAAAGAGAGAAAGAGAGGGGGAAAAAGTAGAGGAAAAGTGTAAGCCTGGCAGCAAGCTTTCTAAATAATTCTTAGAAGGAGATATTGTAAATAAGTAAAAGAAAATTATGCAAAAAAAAAATTTAAGTTCAGGACCAACCTGTAGAAGTACAGGGTAAAATGAGTTCAGCTAAGTGTGAGCTGTGATCGTGCTCATGAAAAGTGTATGTGTAATAGGTGATTGAATTAATGTGTGTGGTATCATGTTTTTTTCTGGCATACTGTTTAGAAAAAATATCTCCCCAAAGTCATCATTTTAAGTGTATTTACCATAAAACCTTGTTGTTCTCATTACTTTCTGTGAAATTTAAATGGCCTCAGACATTTAAGAAGCCATCAGCACATGAACAGGATGATAATTTGCTATAGACTGCCTGTTAAATAAATCATTTTGCATCTGTAATATTGGTGGACATGACAGCCCAGCACAGCACTCTGCATTTAGTGCAGCAGTGTCCGCATTTAATACGGCAAGTCTGTTGCCTGTTGATCTTACTGATTTTACATCTGTTTACAAAATCTGAAAGTTGCTTCTCAGATAAACAGGTAACTGAGCACCCACTGCTACAGCAAGGATTAGTTTTAAAGAGACAGCATTTGGATGCTGCAGTTTGTTTAGCTTTTAATTGAAATGGTAAATATTAATGATTAGTAATAGCCCATTTGTGCCTACAAAGCTGTAGAGGGATGCTTGAAAATTGTCTTCCATGCTTGGCTTATGGCGTCACGGTGCGTTTTGCTGTTAACAATTCATCTGCCATGTCTGTGCAGTGAGGGCAGTGAGCTTTGCTCTCGGGTTGGCACCTACCCTGCCGTCAGTGCTGAAACTGCCTTTGGCTTCCACCCAGCAGGGGCAGGGTGGCACTCAGGGTGCTTTTTCGGAGAGGCATTTCCAAACGTGGGCATCAGCGGATGAAGCTCCCAAAGCAGGTCACTGTTTTGAAGGAGCTGCTCTCTGATTTCTGCCTTTTCTCCCCTCCTCCAGCTGAAGGTGGACAGAGCAGCGGCCAGTTCCAGGGGAGACCATCCGAAGTCTGGTCCCAGTGGCAGAGCCAGCATCACAACCAGCAAAGTGGGGACCAGCATTCACACCCGCAGCCCAGTCAGACGGAGGTGTTCCAGGTGAGGAGAGCTCAGTGAGCCCAAAGTCCCTCTAACAAGTTCTCATTGCCAGTTTGAATAACCATGGCTCTTGATGAGCTGGGGGGCTAGCAGGGTTTGGAGCAATTACCTCTTGCTGTGTGCTGCTGTAGGTTTGCGTTGCTGGTGGCTGGTGTTAGCTACAACTGAGATAGTTCTGGTTGTTGCCAAAGAACAGCATCTTTGGTGATTTAAAATGTTGCTTTCCCTTCTTTTTTCTGCCTATACTTAGAGCATAGGTATTTTGCAGAGAAGCCATAAAATAGTTCCAACTAGAGTGTCTTCCTTATCCTGGTGCTGACCTCTGAAATCCCAGTCAAGTCCAATTAGACATCAGTCTAATTCAGGATAGTTCCAGCAGGAAAGGAGTCTGATGCTGCATAGAAGAAAGCGCCCAGTAAGTTTTTGAGGCTAAATCCATTCAGATATTCAGTCTTCTTCAGCTACCTGATTTTGCAACATCAAGTATTATTTTTGGCCTTCAACAATGGATGGAGTGGTCTTTATAAGTTGGCTTATAAGGTTGCTGTCCTTGTATAACTTGTTTTTAAATTAAATGAAGACAGCTTGCAACAAATCAATGCAGATAAGTACAAAAAAAGACAGCTCAAGCCCCAAGCAAGGTTTAGAAGTGGGGCACCTCATTATCATATTTGTCTGCAAGACTGGGCTCGTGCTCAGTTGCTCTCAGGAATGCTGCAGAAGAGGAATTAGCCTGAAAATGTTCCTTTGTGAAGCCATGGTTCATTCACACAGGAACAAATAACGTCACTGCATCTAGAATAACTACCTGTCTTCGTGCTGCATGGCCAAGGCAAGATAAATCTGTTATATCTCTCTATAAGCAAAGTATAATCACTTTGCATGTATTTTAACCCAAAAGCGTCTTCAGGATAATTCCAGTGGAGCTGATGGCAGCATAGTTCGATTGCCCGCAGAGACACAGGGCTCCCCGCAAGCAGCATCTTGCTTTTGTGTCTAAGGCAAGTCCTGTGTCCCAGCAAATGTTTTTTGAAATTATGGGGAAGGAGTGCCAAGGATTAAATGGGAGAAAGGAAGAATTAGACTCACCTGCACAGTACTTGGAGGGGAATTTGCATTTGGAGAGATTTAGGGTAATTACTGGATGTGATGAGAAAGTTGGATGAGCTTGATTGAAAGGCCTCCAAGAAGCTGCTTGGGCTGTTTGTGCCTGAAGCCAGCCCTGGGTTAGCTGGACATGAGGAGAGAGGCAAAACTCGAAAAAGGAGCTACCCTGCCAGTCTTTACCTGAGGAGACCTTGCCTCAGAGGCCCCAGCAACAGAATGCCTTCAAAGGGATGGAAATTTAAGCAGGCAGGGGCAAACGAAACTTCCCTTTGGCTGGGAAGGAATGTGGGGAAAGATGAAGGCTGACCCTGGCAGCTTGGAAACTGCCAGTACTGTCCACTGCCTCATTCTCTACTGCTGATGGCATGCTACGGAGACCTCAGTTGGATTTTAATCTTCCTTTATTTTGGGGCTACTGCTCAGTACACAGCTGCTCTCGGTAGTTATTCCTTCACAGAGCAGATCTGGTGAGCTTTCTCATTTGTTCTTTAGATTTTGTTTTATTGTAAGGATCCATCCATGGCAAAACTTGGCTTTGCAGTAAGGGCTTATTATTGTAAGGACTGACAGGAAAAGCAAGCGTAAACTCTGGTTTTCTCAGCAAGGGATGTCTTTTCCCTGTGGCTTCAGTCTCCGGCGGAGAGGAAAGGTTGAGTATTTTTGAAGCCTCCTGCAGGGACCTCACTTGGCTCAAGACACGTGGGAGCAATTACCATGAAATCCCATTTCTTCTGAGAAGTTCCTGCCATTTCCTCTGCCACTGCGTGTGCAGGAAGGCTGCTTGGGCAGCTTGTCAGCCAGGGTGGACATCCAGGCTTCAGTGTTCCTCAGAGGATGAAGAGCAGTAGTATGTTCACTTACAGAGTGCTGCTCCCCAAACCGGTGCTGACTTAGCAGAAGCTCCTTTTGGTAGGATGCAGGAGTGTGAGAGATGTTGAATATTTCCCATGTAGTGCTGCCCTCAGTGAAGCCAGAGAGTTAGCTTCTCTCCATGTGTAACTAACTACCCACTGCACTGGGAATTGTCTCAGCCTGGGACTAGTATGGGATGGCTCAGCTGTGGTTTACTCAGAGGAGCAATCTGAAACTTCTGCACTGCTGACATCCCACATCCAGCACAGAAAAGCTCCAGCAAAACAGTGGCACATAAACCTTAGCCCAGTATCCTGCAGAGGTCTGGTTTTATCTTATTTATCTGACCTTTGGCCTTTCCTGGTTTTACACTGAAGAGATGAAGAGGAAATGGTTTGTGTCTGGGTAACATGTGAGAAAGTGACACTTTACTTTGATTTTTCCTTATCGTGCAGGACATGCTGCCAATGCCGGGGGATCCGACGCAGGGTACTGGCAATTACAACATTGAAGATTTTGCTGATCTGGGCATGTTTCCACCATTTTCTGAATAGCTTGTGAAGCAGAAATGGAAGCTCTTCTCCAAGGCCCTTTCAGTGTATTTTTGGCTCTGCTTTTTCTGTGTTGCATTTCTGTAGAAGCTACTAAACCAGAAGACGCATTTCTCATATTTCAGATAGTGATGTAGGGCTTGCTCTTACCTCCTTGGGGTGCGTCAGTGCCAACAGAGGAGCTCCAGGTCGTTAGTGTTCATTGACAGCTCCATTATTTTTTTTAATGTCATCTACCTCAGAGATCAAAAACTTTGCTTGATTTAAAAAAATAATCTCTGAGACTTAAATATTAGAATGTGAATGATACCCAATATTTCCTTTTGAATGGTAATTTTTAAATAGATAATGAAGTAACAAAGACTAACAGAGAAAAGGTAAGGTAATGTCTTGTTACAGTGCCTACCGCTCAATTTCGATGCCTTGCTTTAAGCTTAAGTTTCTGGAAGCAGACACAATATTCTGTTTTCTTTGATTCTTGTAGTTCTTAGGTCACTTTAAATGTGAGATTAAGCAACATAATGTAGGCCTCTCTCACCAGAAGATTCAGCTCCGCCTTTTCTAACTTAAACTTGAATGTGTGTACATTTTGGTACTTTATGTATATCTTGTGCTGTATGAAGTGATTTCCTGTACTGGTTTCTTTTGCCTTTAAATAGGGTCCATTCTGGAGCGTACTGAGAAGGCTAACAATATGTGGAGGATTTAGGTATTGGAGGAGTCTCCATCACTTCACATAGTGTTCTTACTTTTAATTCAGGTTGTTCTCTATTCAGAACAAGCATTTACTTACATAAGCTATTAGTCTGGTTTTGCACTGAATTGAGGCCTATAACTCTATACGTTTCTCACTGGCTGCTTTAATTTCTATTGTTCTTGCTTTCCCAAAAATATTGCCTCATAAAAATGACTATAAACACACCAAGATCGTAATTTCTATATTAGCTGCATTTATTTTCTGTGAAGTACTTTTTATACTGTGAAACCTCACATTTTAACAGTGCAAGGTGATGGCCTATTACAATGAAATCATTCAAGCTCATTTGCTGCAAGCAGTGAGATGGTTTTGTAGTGTATAATTTTTTTAGAGTGAGTTGGTAATAGATATCAGTTGGACTCCTGTCCACTGCGTACACGATGATAACTTGAATTTTTGCTTGGATTCCCAAGCAATTTCTTCTGTTAAACCCTGTTAACCCTATTATGTTAAATATGGGATTTTCACCTTACCAAGTGTTTTGAGGACTCTGACTATTCTGAATGCTATATGCTTTTCCACAGAGGTAAGTGAATCACCTTCCTCCTGAACTAGTCATTTACCACATACACTCATCAGAAATGTGGTAGAAAGTTCTTCATTTGTTATCTCATGTGCATGATGAGTTACAAGAGGTTGGGTTGAAAGGTCAACATTTTTATCCATTCCTTTGGGCCTGGAGGAGAAGAAATGGCTCACAAAGGACAAGGAGCCCAGAGTTCCTGCGTACAGGGTTTCTGTGACATTTGAGGTTGGAAGGTGGTAGTCAGCCTTCACAGAGGGACAGGGTCAGCTTCCTGAAGCCTTTGCATGTTCAGGAGCCATTACGGACCTCACAATAGCAACCCCAGGGCATAGCCCCCCATCTAGAAGATCTCAAAACCCACAGCAATTCTTAGACTTCACAGCGCCCTTCCGCTGGGAAGGGCCGCGCTCGCTACTGCCGGCCATTTTGCCAGGCCGAGCAGCCAGGCCTCCGTTCTGCGGCGTGCCCGGGCCGCAGGCCTCGTGCTGAAAGGCCCTGCAGGCTGCCGGGCCACAGCCGGTGCCACACAGGGACACTGCTTTAACGCTTAGCCACGGGGTGCTTTTCCTTCTGGATTTGCTTCCCCAGCCCTCGGGTAGAACAGCATGTAGTTTTCGATGTCCAGGAAGAGCCTTTCCTACTGTTTCTCTTGGTAAACCTGGGACCAATCTCTTACTCTACGTGCAAGTGGGGTTAGGGACTCTTTTTTTAGGATTTTTTTTAATGTATCTAGATGCAGTACTGCAGAGGCCTCAGGTCTCCTGGTCTGTACTTGTCTGACCAAAACCATGCTGAAAACAAATTAAAAAAAAAAAAATCATCTCTCTTCTCTCCCGGAGATATGGAAAATACCTTCCTAGGTAAGCAAGCCATGTGCTTATGCACTATTCATTTAAATACATGGATGTTTATTCTCTTGGAGCCTTCTCCCTTTCCGCCCATGCTGCTCAGACAAATGACTGCTCACTGAACTAGATAAACAAAGCTCTGCTGTCCTCAGAGTGAAATTCAACAATTTCTGTAAAAGGTGCATAGATGCTGTGCAGGCTGGAGGGAGATACAGTCAGCATCTGCATGATTGTATAATTAGGAGCATTCTGTAGGATCTAATCACAAGGGAGAGAGCAGTAGATGAGCAGCGTATATCTCTGTGCAGAAGACACTTGATAAATTTCAGTTCTAGATTTTTTTTTAAAAACGTTTGTCTATAAAGTGAGAATGAATCAAAAAATGCTGTTCCTCTGTTTCATTTAACCTGACAGACTGCTCTATTTATAATTTATTTTTGTTCCTGAATTCAATTTAAAAGTAAGATCTGTGTAATTTTCTTTTTTCTAATATCAGCAATGATAACTTCCTCAGTGTATCATGTTTTTTATACTACTGTTGAAGGCTTCTTGTGTACCGAATTTGACTGTGCAGTTACAAGTGCACTGTTAGCAGGATTTCAAGCACGTCTCCCCTTTTTTGTTTTGTTTTATTCTTCTACATACAGTATTTTTTTTTTTTTTAAGCCAGTATGCCAGAGGCATCAGAGCATGGGCTGCTTCTTATCTTGTAGAGCACCCCTGCCTTCCTGGTTGGGAAAGGGGGTGGCTATTCTGTTATAGGGCAGACCGGAGAGCACCAGGTTTGGGTTTTCCTTGCAAGCCTTTTTCACCCTCGTTTCTGGTGTGCCATCCAGATCCAGAGCTTTCTTCTCATTTCCACCCTTCCTTACCTCCCAGCCCGGTCCCGGCCATCACATCCTTGTAGCACCTTGCCATGCACAGGTGGGGAGGTGTGGGGCAGCCCTTCCCGAGCCAGCGAGGAGGGAGCGCTTAACAAGCTTTAAGAGTTTGGCAGCTTCGTGCTTCTGGCCAAGTGAACAAGCGAGCTCAGTGCCTGCTGCTGCTGGGCATCCTGCGCTGCCCTGGCTGCGTGCCGCCGTCGTGTCAGTGGCTAGCTCCTCTGCAACAGCCTGGTCCAGGTTCTTGTGGCACAACGCGCCGTGTCGCCTAAGCTGTGCTGTATCTTTCCGTCACGTGTTTGGTTACTAAAGCAACTTACTTATACTATAGCTGAAGTTAGAAAGTGCATTTGGAATGCTGACGTCTTTATTACGTGCCGTTGGTGTAACTTTGCTGGCGCTTTGGCTGCCGGTTTCCAGAATTTCACAGGTGGTGGATTTCTTGTTTCTTTCGTGGTTTTTTAAGCTGGAAATAAAGCTGTGATTTCTGATCGAACTGTGTTGCAAACACAGTGTTTCTTGAAACTGAATCTTTTGATTTTTAAACTGCAAGTAATAATGGTCCGGGTGAGTTATTTCCATGAGTGGGCATGTAGACTGAGATTTTAGATACTAAAATATTTACACTCGTTTATTCAAACAAGCAATCCTGTTTAACAAGAGGGACTCCATCACATTACTTGTTACAAGTGCTACTGGCAGTACCAACGTTTATGCTTTAACCAGATAGTTCCATTTGTAGCTTTGTTGCTTTTTTTTTTTTGAAGTACAGTATGAAACTGTAAATACTTCTTGCAGTACTGCCTTTTTAACTCTTAATTACTTTTGGCACAGTGTTAAATAGTGTTGGATTTACCCAATTGCTATGACATATATTTTTATACATAGGTGTACTCTTTTTTCGAGAATAATACAGCCATTTTGTCATTAATGCCTTATCAGTGTCATACTGCTGTTGCTCTTTGTTTGCAAGGTATCGAGTGGACTAATTTCTAGTTCGGATATTTTCACTTTTCCTGGCAGTGCTCAAGTTTGGATTCAGGTGATTTTTTTTGCCAGAGTCACATTTTTCACAGTTGTTGGCTGTGAGAAGAGGAGAATGCGGGCTTTGTTTTGTTTCTATTAATGGAGCAAAGAAAAAGCGATGGCATCTAATTGTCTGTAGAAGGTCAGTCTTTTTCTACTTGACACCGGAGTGTATTTCATGGAACTGATGACTGGGCACTGATTACTTTGTGTAGATTAATGGTCTTTAAAAAAAAAATCTCAAAAATGGGCTTCTGTCATGGTTAGGCACTTGGTTACTTATCTGTTTAAACTCTTCATATTGATGTGAAATTGTGCTGTGGATAAAGTGTATTTTGTACTTCTGAATGTTCTATATTTATGACTAACAAGTACAGAATCAGTTGTGTGTATGTATAACTAATAACTGCCTTTTTAAATTTCATTAAAATAAAAATGTCATGAGCTGTTGTTACTTCCTGTCTTTTTGTAAATAAGTAAGAGAGGCTGTTGGGAATCTTCAAGTAGGAATTAACCCTGAATGATAAGATTAATGCAAAAATCAGAAGATCAGGCACTGATCTTTTCTTTGAAATCTGCTTCTATGGTGTGTGGTCGTGCATGGGAAGGTACCCTTTCCTTGTACAAAGGCTGTCCAGAGGGAGAGGAATGTTAGTTTGAGATCTCAAGTTTTGAAAGAAGTTCCAGAAAAGCATTAATCAACAGCCCTGTTCTGCTGGTCGTGCTGAGGTGTGTGATTTGGTATCTGTATTGTACAGTGCTTCATTAGAGCACAATTGATTTAGAATTGATTCATAGTCTGTGGCAATTTTTATTCAGTCTCTGGGGTGGCAACACAGTGGTTTCTTTGTCCACCTTTCGGTCTCGTTATTCAAAGTTGAAAAATACTTCTACCCTTCCCACAAACATTCTGGTGACCTTTCCAGACTTTCTTATGTAAAGTGCATTTGCCTTTCACAGTGCTTCTTCTTCATTGTATTTATACTGTATTTCTTTGTCTGCTTGGTATTTTGTGAGCGGGATTTACCTTGCTAATAAATCCAAAAAGCCGATGCCTTAACCACTGCAGGGAGCTGAAGATGCTGTGCTCCAGGGCATGAATTCCTCTTCCAGGGTAGGTGGTGTTTTCACAGCCCACGCTCCTTTTTAAGGGCTCTGCCTGCAGAGAAGAGGCATGAGCCCTGCTGGGGACCCAGCGGGGACACCCATGGTCAAAGCAGGGCACTGGGATGTCCTTAATCAGATGGTGGTGATGAGGACAGGTTGAAAACGTTCCATTGATACTGTTTTGCTGTGAAAACTGGGTCTTCAGCAAAGTGATATTCTTTTTCTTTGGTAGTATCTTTGATAAATGGATATGCCCAAAGCCATAAACCCCCAGAAATGGTTCAAGCGTTTGTCATTGCAGCTGTTTGTTGCTTTTTTGTTGTGTTTTAGTAGGCTTTTATTTGCTTTTGGAAGGACATTATCCAAGTAGAAAGGAGCACACAGAATGGGTGGTGCAGCACTACCAAGCAGGGTACGGTGTGGCTGGGCTCTTACAGGATCCCTCCTAGCGCTCCTTTTGGATTGATGGTCATTAACCTGTACTCTCACGTGCTAAATCAAGGGTGCTGCTGGGCACCGTGATGACAACTGGCCGTAGAATTGCTGGGGACTGTTACTGTTGGTGTGGAATCTGGGTTTGGAGATGCAGATACGGAAGGGAGCCGCCAGATGTTCAGTGACAGTTGCTGTGGCACAGCGTGGTGGTGGGACACCATGGGAGAAATCAGGAAAGAAACACATGAAAGCTGATGCACAGGAAAGAAATGAAGTTGAGTATATCCCTACGCTTACCACCTTTGGCTCTATAAACTGGCGCTAATGACTCATAAAAATGGCTTAAGTCTTCATTAAGATGATAGAAATATATTTTTCTTAATTTTTCCGTGGGAGCTAATTCTTAGCCACATTTCCATCAATATACCATCATAGTTCAGGAAGTATTACTCATTTTCCCAGTTTCTCTCCAAGTTGGATATAACGGGGACAGATACAGATGAATTCTTTCATCCTTTTTCACCAAGTTTCTGCATATTCCTGGTTGGAAATACTTGGCAGCATCTTTCTTCAATTTTCTTGTTCTGTCCCACATAAAATGAAACAGAATCACTTGAAATGTATTACTGGATTTGGGATCAGATCCAGAGGTTGTGAGGGCATCTTTTCATTAGCTCTGGAAAAAATTATCTTCTAATTATAGACTGGCACTAAATAGTAATATACAAAATGTGTCATTTGGGACCCAGCTGAAAAAAATGTCAAGTGAAGGGTCACACATAGAAGGTGCACATGCAGCAGTGCAATTACCGTGGCTCTTGCAGACAAAATTTAACAGCTGTACACACATTACTGTAATTACAAATATGCAGGCACAACTGAGGGACAGAAGAAAGCCCCAGCTGCAGCTTGGAAGTCTGCCTCAGCTCATGGGTCCTCTTCGAGGTGATTAAATTTTCCATTGCTTTGGTGCACCTCTGCTTCTTATAAATAGCAGGTTCTTAGCGAAGAAGGTGAGGTTTTAAATACTTGAAATGATTTTAAAAGCAGACTTGAAGCACTGTAAGGCTGCTTGGTGCACCCTATCATCCAAAGTATGTTTGGGGTGGCTCCCGGGGCCTTCACGCCCAGCTGCCCGTCCCTCCTCGCGGTGACCGATGGCAGCCCCAGCAGTTCTGTGTGTGGCCTGGACAGGAGGCGGCTTCGCTCTGCAAAACAAAATCACGGCAGAGTTATTTTCCTCTCAGCGCTGGAGTTACTGGCTAGGCAGTCAGACGCGTTGTCACTGAGGAGCGAGTGTTGTGGAGGCCTACGTTACTGCTTTTTTGGAGTTTGGAGACCTCCGCTTTGCTAAATACAGAGGAGAAAACACCCTCGCACACGTACACACAACCCACGCTGTCTTCAGTGCACAGACCGGGGGGTGAGGACCAGATCGTAATACTTTCTGCTTAGTGGAGGAATCCGTACTGTGGGATTTCTCTCAGCTGCAGCCTTCTCTCACCCCTGGTTTCCCTCACTGCATGGAATTGCAATTTGTCCAGGCCCAAGTGTGTGTGAAGGCGCAGGGCGAGGGACACCAGGACATGACTCACAAAGGAGGTGCGAACGCTTTGGGGTTCCTCCGTGTAAAGCACACTCTCTCAACCAAATGTCGTGACTTTGTTTCTGGTTCACATCTGAGCAGAAGACATCATGAGGCAACACCACAGTGCGAGCGACTGAAGACTAAATTATTATTTTTAAAGGGACTCTGGGTATGTCGCATCCTCCCTCCTTTACCTGCTGCCTTCTCCAGCCACCGAGAGAGCTCAGTGTGAACACTGGGGGCTGCGCGAGGTAGCCTGGGCCGGGCTGTAGGTACGAGGGAGCGATGCAGGCGGTCTGCTCACCCCACCATACTCCGTGTGCGAAGCGTGGGTGCCCATGGAGCATCCCTTCTTCATGAAGGTAGCTAGAAAAAATAGCTCCTGACCCCGTTGCAGTGTTCCTTTGGTACCAGCTTACACAGCCGGACTTGCAGTCCTCCCTGTGCCTCCGCTGCTCTGCGGTGTGTAGCCACCCAAGCCCCTGCTTCATGGTGGAACAAACTCTGCTATGTTTTAAAAAAAAAAAAAAAGATTTTGGACATTGGTTTTACATAGCATCGACTAGTCTCCCCCTTTAATACCAAGCACATGTGTCATCGTGGTTGTCTCCTGTAGGCAGGAAAAGCTCTTCTCCGATGATTTGTTCAGTGATGTAGGAAAGGATCTTTGTCATTTTACCCATGAAGCTTAGACACTGAACATCTGCGTCTGTTGTGGTGTGGCATGGAAAAGTATCAAACCCTTTAACTGAAAAATGTCTTGATTTTATTCTGTGCAACCCTAAAACTAGAAGGTGCTACAGCTTTCTGAAGAATTTGCAGAACTGATGCTTTGTGAACTTCTAATCCTTATGTTTTCCATTGTCTTTTTTTTTAAAATGCATTTGGTGTGGTTGGAAAGAAAAAAGGCACGCTTTGAAATTGGTGAAATTCCTAGGAAACAGTTACTGAGAAACTATAAAGTGTTCAAAACAACGCAGTTCCTTTAAGTCATACTGATGACCATTGCACAGAGGTGCTTAATCTAAAGGGGGTCCTGAATTGGATTTTATTTGGATTCTTAACATATTTTTTGTGACCTCCGTGATTTAAGGTCAGAGACCTCAGCAGGGGTTCAACAGAAGTTGTCACTTTAATCATTTCAGTTCTAAAGATTCATCAAAGTTATGCGAATTGACCTAAATTTCCAGATCCTGCTGAGGGAGTGGGGTTCCGCACTAACCTACCAAGGCTGACCTGGATACATCATCTGGTAATGAGATGCCGAAGCAACCCCACTGAAGCAAGTGTCGATTATATAAATAAGGCTACTAGAAGACAAAAGTCCTAATGCAGTAAATGGTAATATTCGATATTTATAGATCACTATAGATCCGCGTGACACTTCATCGCAGACCGCACACCCGCTCAGCTCACCAACAGATTTCCTCTGACAGGTTTGCAACCCCCCGCTGTTCCCTCTGGTTCTTCCCATCTACAGCTGTGTCAGTAGAGGGTGGGTGAGCGCATTTTTGTACCCACGTTAATAAGGTGTCAAGACAACTTTACAAGACTCCTCTAAAATCAACCAAGACTTCAGTATTGAAAAGAGAACTTTATTAGCAGAGGTGGGAATATCGGAAAACAGATTCCTGTTTTTCCTCTTGTTTTCATGCTTTTTCCCATCAGGAGCATGTTTCACAGCCCTTTAAAACAATGGAGCTGAGCTTCCAGCAACAAGTCCATTAATAGCTCCTATTTCCAGGAGGTTCTAAAATTGGGTTAAAGATACCCTGAAGGCTCAAATTTCTTTGCTGTTAAAAGTTTGCTATCCAGAAGAGAACAATCTCTTTTTTTATTAAAAAAAAAAAAAAAATTGTTTCTTCTCATGCAGAGAGCATGCACTAGATTCCTTTTGTTGGATTTTTAAAGTCTCTCCCCACTGCCTATGAGGATGAGCGATGCACCAGCACTTCTCTCAGCTGCTGGTATGGTGGCCGTCTCCCTCTCCTCGTCACCGGACTCAGAGTCTGGTGGTAGTGGAGGAGAAGGTCTGACCCCCGCTCCGTGGGTCACAGCCACAGCCTGCAGCTTGGGAGGCTCCGTTTGGACACTTGGGGAAACTTCGTCACTTGGAGAGCTTGTGTGGTGTGGGAACAGGCTGCTGAAGGGTCCTGTTGTCTTCATCCTCTGCTGGACCAGGCCGTGAGGTGGGGACAGCCCTGCTTCCCCAGGAGGTGACGAGGTGGCCTCCGTGGGCCTGGTACCTCCGTTATGCCTGGGATTCAGGGAGGGCAGCTCCCACCCTCAACACAACCATGGAGAGAAGGCACCAAGACCTTTACATGGTCACCAGCCCTAAGCCAGCTGAAAAGTCCATCTGGCCTCCCTGGCAAGGTGGAGCAGCCGCAGGGCTGAACAGAAACAGCCACAAGACTTTCTCTGGCTGCAGCCGCCTCCAGCTCTGTCTCCATCACGCCTTGACACATCCTTTCCCATATCCTGAAGAAGGTCTGAGAAAATGCTTTGTAACACAGATTCGGATTTTATGCCACCTAGCCATTCCCACACCCATCCTCCTCTGCAGAAATCTGCTTTACAAAGAGCAGGCCAGTTCCCCAGAATGACTCAAGTTGTTGACAAAAATCCTCTGGAGCTGCTGACAAAACCCCAGAGATACAGTCTATCAGCAAGGCCATTCCCCGAGTTTTGCAAGCAACTTTTCCTTTTTATTACGGGCCCTGAGAAACCGGGAAAGGGAAGAAAGGAACCGGAGTGAAGAAACAAAATAGCTATTGCCTGATTTGGAACCCTTTTTTTGCTGGATGATCTCCAGTTTTCCATCAAATAAAACCTTTATTAACAGCACAGTAAAACGCAAACAGGGCAGTTACCAGACGTAACAACAGTGGGAGAAGTAAACAAGGATATTAATGGGTAAGATCACAGTTTAGCCACCAGCTAAAATATCTTCCTGTAGGATTATTTCCATCCTCATCACCCAGAAGCTATATGGACTGGTTTGTATGCGGTGTCGAGGTCAAATGTGAAGTCTGCTCAGGGATCTCAGTGCTATCACAAAAGCATCCCGGACCGAATGCCTGAGTCTGATTCCCATGGCAGGGGCGATGCTGCTAAGAAGGAAGGCTGCCCTTACAAATGGTGTCACAGTATAGGCCCTAGTTCAATATAAATTTAGGTTTTATTTGATGTTTAACCACCTGAGCTAGAATTAGAGCCAGTCGTTTCATGGCATTTACAGTCCTGTTGCTCTGCAAGCTTCCATTCAGATGTAATAGCTGACACGTTCTTCAGCTGTTTGGAAATTGATGCTTTTTAATCATTAATGTTCCTGGGCTAGAAGTCACTTGTTCACTTTTTCACTTCCCTAAGGATCCAGAAAACTGCTGCGGTCTTACCAAGAAGGCTTTTGTTCCTTTACTGCTAGGGAAAGTGAGAAACTGCTGCAGCGTGCTTACGGGTGATCTCAGCTCAGAGCAGAACGGCTTGCACCAGACCCCGTCGGATGCAGCATTCCTGATTCAGAGGCTGCCTAACCCGAACCAGCGAGAGGTGAAGGTAGGAGAAAGTTAAGAGCCAGTCTTTAAAGACCCCCAGTCTTTATTTGGGTGTTTTTGACCTTGTGCACCACATCAGGATCCTCGTCGTCCTCTCCCGCGCCAGGATTAATGCATTGATCCTCAACGTCAGCCTGCTGTGAGGAGGTGTCACCTTCTATTCCTCGTTAGGCGCTGGGCTGCTGACACGCGCAGGGGTTAAACGGCTCGGTCTGCACCAAAGCGAATCACTGGTGACCCAAAATTACAACGTGGGAGTTCCTGACTCCTAGGCCCATGCTCATTCCGTGAGACCACACTGCCTCCTGAGAAAATATGTTTTAATGGTATCTGGCCAGCTGTGTAAACATGTCAAGAGACAGCCATGTAATACCGAGCTGCTCCCACTATGCAAGTAATATTCTATTTTGTTTGTAATCACAAGTCCTAAATCCCTCCTCCAAAACTGCTGTTTTTGCTAACAAAAAGTTGGGAAATGAGGAAAACCAAAATCATTCTAGATGATGGTGGTGTTTGGGGCTACAGGTGACACAACCAAGTTCACTTCTTTTCAGTCACTGAGCTTCTTCCCCTCCACCGGAGGAGGAAGAGGACTCAGCCTCCCAGCCTGGCTTCGTGCCCGAGAGGCAGTGCCAGGGACGGATGCGCTGATGCTGCGGCGGATGGGGAAGGCACCTCTCCTGAAATACGTTGCTGTAAGAGTCAATGCGCCAAACTCCTGAATAGCAATGAGGTCTGAGCACCCTCATTGTTCAGTTTTCTCATTTAGCTTTTGTTATAGGAAGACAAAACTTTTCCCGGAGGATGGTGTGCCCAACCACCCAACAAGAGATCTTTATTCTTTTTTTTTTTTAATTCTTTTCCTGAGCATCACAGGGTACGGAAGAACAAGGAACGTGTTGTGTTCAACACTAACGTGACCCATCCTTCCAAATGCAGTTGTAGCAACATCCGATACAATGAATTTTTGCTGTTTTTCTGGCTGTGAAAAAACACAGAGGATGGGTCACCACTTACTGCCACTCCAAGGGAATCAAAAGTAGCATTCAGGATTTGAGTAAGTAAAACCAAATGCAGAGCCATTTGCCATTTCACTGTTCTGTGTGTGCTTTCCTTGCACCTTCTCATGGTTTATTTCCCTTGCGCATACCCAATATTCTTGTTCTGGGCTGGCTGTGCCTTACTGTGCTTCACACCACTGTTGTACTTATATGTACTTAGATCCTCTGTGGAGGTGCTGACTCGGTCTGAAGGGGACCTGAAGCATCTTTTGGCTGTACTTACTGCTGTGCATTGACTGTACCAGACAAGGGCTCGTTTCTCCTGCTGTACGTGCCTCAACCATTCCCCATTTGGGAACCACCCAAGCTGCTTTGCTTCTGTGCCCCATGAGCAGCCCAGTTTCACGGAGGTAGAGGCTGGTTAAATGCTTCAGGAAGATGGCTTCTGCAGACATCCCAGCACCTGCTGAAGCCGATTCCTCTCTGACAAAATGCTTTAGGCTTCAGTGGGGACTCACATACCTCTTAAATGAAAATACGTTCTTGCTTCCAAATTCACCACCCAGGGCCTTTCTCATGGCTGTGCTATGAGTGCGTGGCACAGCACTGCTGGGCACAGCTGCATCCAAGCACAGTGCAGTCACTTGAAGCTGTACGCTCAGGTTCTGCTGTTAATGCTGTTGCTACGTGACAGCATTTCGGTGATCCCACCACTCGTACTCTGCTCCAAAGCTGCTGAAAGCTTTATCGGCAGGAGCCGGCTGTTACAGCGTGTTTCAGTGCTCAGCTTTGCTCTTAGGCGTGCATCGTGTTGTTTCTGCAGTGTTCATCAGTGGCGTTTCTCTGTTCCTCTGCAGCAGCTCCGTGCAGAGCTGAGCTCTCCTGGGGATTTCCCCCCCATGTGGGGCTGGAGATCCATCGCGCTGCGTCTGCGCTGCTGACTGTACGTGAAGTAGAAATGTTCATCCTCTGTGTCGCTTGCGGCCTACCAGTAAGCGGCGTGGTGGGCGAGGGGGGTGTGCTGCCCTTCGCCTGGCCTCCTCCGCCAAAGGCAGCGGCAGGAAACCAAGGTGGAAGAAAGGGGTGGGGGAGCCAAACCAGGCTTGGCTGCCTCTGTTTCACACTGCAAATACGTAAATTTGGAGGCCTGGTCTCATGCAAGCCATGCCCCCGGGCTCCCGCACTGACCTCAGGCCATGGGTTCTTCCCAGTCCTGCTGATTGTCCTGCTGCAAGATGTTCCGACCCTGGTCCAGGCCGGAGAAGAAAACCAGGTCCAGGCAGAGATGCCATGGGTCCAGGAAGCACATGTGCATGGTCAGGAGGTGGGGAGAGCCCCTGCACGCCCCAGCCAGGCTCCTGGCCCTTGTCAGCCCTTGCTGCTGTCAGACCCTCACCCATGCCAGCTCCACGCAGGTCCAACGGTTGCGGTTGGCTTCTAGGTGGCAGAGTCCGGTAGACACATGTACTGCGTTGGCATGGCAAGTCGAGCAGAGCAACCATCTCTTCATCACGTGCACTTCAGCCAAGACACGGGAGCGCGGTTCCCGCTTCCTAGCAATTAACTCAGTCTTTCCCATTCAACAGTTGGAAGTGCTGCACGGACCTGTGGATCTGCAGATTCTGGGAGCTTCATCTTCCAGTTGGGAAATCCCAGAAAATTGCTATGACAAAACATTCTTCCTGTCATCCAAACACAAGGAAACAGGAAAATGTCAGGAATATTGCATATGTGGTCTACTTATCTCCCCTCTGTTTTCCTTCCCCTTTTCTCTCCTAAGTATAGCACAAGCCTAGCATCATCCAAACAAAGCTTTTGCACCTGCCATGTTCCAGAGATTTTGAAATTAAACCAAAGTGTGATTGGTTGTTGATGGTATCGATGGATACTGATGGATTTATATATCTATTTTTTTGCCATTTTAATCATAAATGAAGTAGCAACATAAGATGTTGTTTTAGACAGAGAGATGAAATGCAACTGAACTTCTCCTGAAAAATGAATGCTTTCTTGAAGACCCTTGTACAGGTTCAAGAGGGTATAAATGATGTAATTATGAGGAGGAAGATCTAGTGGAACCTAAATCAAAACTCCTTTCTTTACTTTGTATTTTCCCAGGAAAGTCACTGGAGCTAGTGCCTGGATTTAATGTGATTTTTTTTTTTCAGCTTTTGAGTATGTTGCCAGGAGCCTCGCTACAGTGAAATAACTCTGCAGTGCCATCACTACCAACAAGAGGTATTTAGTGAAAAATGGAGTGAGCGGTTTCCTAAGTAGTAAAAGACTTGCTGGCTGGTAAAGCACAACGAGTGGTGTTGGCCAGCAGGCAGCACAGGCTGGATCTCAGCAGCCCTGGGCTCAGCCCTGGGCTGTGCTGCAGACCTGCACCCCGAGATACGGCCCTTCATCTCCCACCCAGCCCTGCTGGGTCTGGTTCGGTTATTTGTGGAAATCAGTGGAATTACTTAAAGACAGCGAGGCTGAGCATCAAAACCATTAATCAAATGAGGAGCTATTAGGGAGGGAAAGGAGGGCTGAAGGCGACTGGATTTCCCCTAGCTTTGCTGCTGCCCTTCCAGGTACTCGGGAGCATCCTCTGTGGCCAGGGCTGGGTACGTGGGACGTGGAGGAGGCTGGGCAGGATGCAGGTGCAATGGGCCCAGAAGCTCGTGGTCCCTGGGGTCCTGGCTAAATGGGAAGAGCAAAGTCCCTTAGCTGTGGGGCTGCTGGTGGGGCAGGCCCTATTTATTCACATTCTAGGTGGGTTCAGTTGCGAAGTCTTTGCGGCCAGGACTGTTTTCAATCTGGTGCCTGTGCCCAGAATAACAGGAGCAGGATGTCAGTGGGAGCCTCCAGAGCTGCTGCAGCACAAATGCTCATCAGTCACTAACAGATAATGTTTCCTGTCTCCAGCTTTAAGAGAGCCTTGTGGCCCAAGTGAATAGAAGCCTTCCTCTCTCTTTTCACTGTTGCGGTCTCCGGTTCGGGCAGGTATAACGGGAGGGCCTGCTCGCTGCTCCATCAGCTCTGGATGCTCTCTGGGAGCCATCAGGGAGACCCGGTGGCTCCTGAGAGAGAAAAATCACACACCCAGAAAGGCTTGGACGATGACCAGGTGCCCCACGCCTCGGGAGAGCAGCGCTATCCGCGGCTCTGCCCAGGGGTGCTGCCTGGACACCGGCCAGGCCTGGGCGAGATGGCCGGGCAGAGCGCGGCGAGGGAGCCGGGAGGAAGGAAATGAAGTCAGCGCTGTGACCCGCACCAGCTGCACGCTCGCACTCTGCCGCAAGCTCGTTACCCCCTGACCGCGCGGTGCCCCGAGGTGCTGCTCCAGCTGCTGGGGGGCTGCCGAGCCTGGCACGGGTCCGGCCTCTTCTCGAAGCTCCTTTCCAGTGCCAGGCAGCTCCTTCCCCAGGGCCCGGGTGGAGCGGTGGTGGCTGAATGAGTAACGCCAAAATCTTGCTGCGTGGAGACGTGCACGGATCAGTGCCATCCCTCCCGGGTCTGTGCGGCGGCCAGTGCTGAAAATGTTGGGTGAGTAGCAATCCCAGAAAATAATTGTGTTATCAGGACGTGACAAGTCGAGTGGTTTAACGGTATGTCCGAGTACAACCAGCACAACAGCCTGCTGCTGGGACAGCCAAGCCATGGCCCTGTGGTGATGACAGAATCCTAGAATGCCTCGGGTTGGAAGGGACCCTAAAGACCATCTGGTTCATCTAATTCCAACCCCCCTGCCATGGGCAGGATGCCACCCACTAGATCAGGTTGCCCAGGGGCTCATCCAACCTGGTCTTAAACACCTCCATGGATGAGGCATCCACAACCTCTCTGGACAACCTGTTCCAGTGCCTCACCACCCTCTGAGTGAAGAATTTCCTCCTAACATCTAATCTAAATTTCCCCTCTCTTTTAGTTTAAAACCATTCCCCCTTGAGTTATCATTAGGTCCTGTCCCTGCTGGCAGCGGCGCTGGGATAATCGCAACCCCGATCCTGGGGCCGTGGCTGGGGCAGGAGGAGGTGAGATCGGCCAGGCGGTGCTGCGGCTGCTGCAGACACCAGGAGATGAGGTGAAACGGATGGAGCTTGGCCTCTTCACAACTTCTAGTAGCACTGGTTTGCTCGAAAAAGTAGCAGCTGGAATGAGAGCAGCTGCAGCTGCGGGGTAGGAGGCCAAAGGAGAAAGAGGCAAGAGGAGGGAAGGCCGCTGCTAGGAGATTCACTCAGTCAAGCCAGCTGCAGATCTCTCGTGGCTTTTTTTGTTTGTTTGTTTTGTTTTTTAATTGATTTTTATACTAACAGACAAACTGATTTTTTTTTTTAAATGTTTCTCTTATAGTGAGTCATTTCCTGGGAGTGGGAGGGAAAGAGAATTTTTCTCAAAGCTTCAAAACAGTGTTTTGGGGTTGGGGTTGAGGGGCGGAGGGTTCGTCTCTTGCTCGCTTGTTTGCTTTCACTGAAACAGCTACATTAAAACAAGCATGAAAGCAAAAGCCGGAGGCTGACAATTCCTAAACCTCTGCCAGAGTTGCTGTTTGCTCACAGAAATGGGTGGCCATATAACGGGTGGCCCACGGCAGCGCACAGGGGAAGGGATGGTACCTGCTAAAGCAGCCAGGCAGCAGGCTGACGTGTCACCACATTCGCCCGCGGACGCTGATGCTTTTTCCAGCTCCTGCACGTCACTGGTGTCAGTGCCTGTCTGCTGCACAGCGCCCTGACCTTTCATCTGGTTTACACATTGAAATGGACTGTTTTGGCAGTGGTTTCCAGTTTAGCAAGCCACATGCCTTTGGAGTGTAGTGGATGTAGGGCAAAGCTGGCTATTGTCCGCAGAGCTTACGTGTTAGTAAATGCTGTTGGTCTGGGGAAGCCTAGTGTGAAGCACTGGTGAGTCTGGATTTTTTTTTTTTTTTGCTGTGAAGCTCTAAGTAAAATGTGCTTGTTAGCTCTTTGACTAATAAAAGCGGTCATCTGCAATCAAGCTAATTTGCTGGAGATTAGAGCCTAATTAAAACCAAAGAAGCGAGAGGGCTGCCAGCCTCAGAGCTAAGCACACACACAGAGCAGCGAGCAATGACAACCAGGAGATGCTCTGGCTTTTCGACAAGAAGCAGCAACTAGCCACCTTGAAGGACAAGCCGCACCACCCTGGAGCTCCCACGCACCAGCTACACTCCATCCTGTCCTGCCTGTGCGCTCAGGACAGGCAAATCCCTGTCGTGGTGGAACAAACAGCAAAAACTTCCCTTGACATCAGTGGGTCCTGGACTCATCTCGTGGCCTTTTTTGTTTGTTTGTTACGCATGTCCTGTAGTGCTTGGCGTGCAGAATGTTTTACGCATAGTTTCTCAGTGGAAAAGAAGGAAAACATATGCTTTGAGAGTTACTGCTTGTACGTCACGCAGTTGGCATGAGGGGGAACGTTGGTCTTGGTTGAGCATTGGCATAATTACGCTGGAAGTCAGAGTCAGTGCAGTTATTTGAGATCTGGAGAGGCTTAGCTCAATGCAATATTCAGCCTGTTGTCATCCCTAAATGGTATGCCATTAAGCCACTGGCTTGGGGGGAAGAAAATTTTTAAAGGGTGCTCATTGACGCAATGAACACGGTAGGAAATCTCAAAAGGCGTGCAGGAAGCAAGCCTGATCCTGCCTCCTCCCATCTTCTAGTCCCTTCTTGTATGGTGCGGGTACTTGCTAGGACCCCTAGCACTGCTTGGAGTGCAGTAATACCTGGGGCTAGGGGCTAGCCCTGGGAACTCAACAGGCACATGGTCAACATCAGGCCCTGGTAAAATGCAGCTTGTCTTGTGAAAACAGCTTGACTCTTATTCACAACAGATTGTATTAACCCATGCTCAGCTAAACTGGGGAGGGGTGGTGATTTAATATTTTAAAATAAAAGGAAGCAGGAGAATACTGATGACTAATTTCCTCCAAAAAACGTCACATAGGTCACCTTCATCATTGGTTGTTTGTTTTGCTGATTAGTCTTTAGGTAGATATTCATATATCAGCTATTATTTTCCGCTGTGAATTGTGGTTTTCTGCCCAGCAGCAAGTTCAATTTCCAGGGTAATGGGGAAGCCAACTCCTTTCTAACTACGCAAAAGATGAACTGTGTTTCCTGCAACTTTAATGTCTGATGTTACTAGTTGAGTAATAGCCGGACACAGCAGTGTCTTCTGTAAGGAAATATGCCAACAGTTGTTGCTTAGAAGTGAATAAAAAGTGCTTTTTTATTTAAAAAAAGTCTTGAATGACTTGAAGCTGCAATAACAGTCCTTTCCAGGCAAAGCTTACCCTTCCCATCAACAGGATGCATTGCTCTATTTCAGCAAGCGATAATATTGTTTTTAGTCACTACACATGCTTTGCTTCCTGTTGGGGGTATTGCACAAAAAAAAAAAATCTAATTTGTTGCATATCAGATAACTAATTCATTGTGTATTTACAGATGTTATATACAGAGATGTTTTCTAATACCATCTGCGTGTAAAGAAAATATCTTTATAGTAAGCTAGTGTGATCTGTTTATTGGCTGCATGAGCTGCAACAAAATTAAGGAGAGCACCCTCTAAATGAAAGACTGCACTGCTCTGTTAGTATTAGCAGAGCCATGTATATTTAGGGTCTCATTTTTCTGACTGTAAGTCAGGAGCATTTTACTGTCAGAAAACATTCATTCTGGCAGTACGAGACCTTTCCCCTACAATCTCCCAGTTGCTTAAAAGGCAATTACTGGGAGCAGTGGCAAGATTTAGCCTAAGGCCTTCTGCATTTGCCCCCTGCTAATGATCTGCTGGGATCCTGTCATCTGCCAAAACATAAGCATAGCAGCAGTGACTCTGATGTCTGTCACTGCTTCCTTACTTGCATTAACAGTTTATTTCATGGCTGACTTCCCATCGTGCACTTAGTTTCTCCGTGTCAAGCTGTACTAACGAACAGAGAACAGATCCTGAGCTCTCTGTCTTGCAGGGGAAAGGCACCAGCTGAAAGCAGCGGAGCCGCTCGCTTTGACCCTGGCCTGAGGAGGCCCCGCATCCACCTCCAGGTGAATGCCCTGGGGCTTCTCTTGCAGCCGAGCAAGTGCTGCTTCTGACATTCTCCTAGAAAAAAATAATCTTTCAATCATCCTTGCATTACAGAAATGGGGTGTCTGTCACGGTGCTCAAGCAATACGAGTTGGTGGCAGTGCCCCGTGCTCTGTGCTGCCAGGCCGCACGGAGGCCTCATGGCAGGGAGGCCGGGGCTCCGCAGGCACATTCCCTGAGATGCTGGGGGAGGAATCCAGGCCGGAGACAACTTTTGGGCCTGCAAATGCCAACCAAGGCTGTACTGTTGCCTCAATTTATTTATAAGTTTGTACCTATCTATCTATCCATACGTTTGAACTCCAAAGTAAGGCTGAACATGTGGTGAAGGGCCTGGAACACAAGTCCTATGAGGAGTGGCTGAGGGCACTCGGGTTGTTTAGTCTGGAGAAGAGGAGGCTCAGGGGAGACCTTATTGCTCTCTACAACCACCTGAAAGGAAGGTGTGGGGAGCTGGGGGTCAGCCTCTTCTTGCAGATACCTAGCGATAGCACTAGAGAGAACGGCCTCAAGTTACACCAGGGGAGGTTTAGGTTGGAAACGAGGAGACGTTTCTTCTCAGAAAGAGCAGTCATGCATTGGGACGGGTTGCCCAGGGAGGTGGTAGAGTCACCGTCCCTGGGGGTGTTCAAGGAAAGGTTGGACGTGGTGCTTAGGGACATGGTTTAGTGGGTGACACTGGTGGTAGGGGGATGGTTGGACCAGATGACCTTGGAGGGCTTTTCCAACCTTATTGATTCTATGATTCTAGCCACCAGCACAGCCCATTTTAACGTTCTCCTGTTGGGCTGTCCCCACCCAGGAGGGGGAAGGGGGTGCTATGCCACCATCTAACCCCGAGCTTCCTTCTTCCTGTGACTCAGGAGCCTCCCTTCAGGCCGGTGGAGGCAGCAATGAACTCATGGCCAGGCTGCACTGTCCTGTGACCCCACACCAGGAGCAGAGAGGGCTCCCAGGTCAAACGAAACGGTGCGTGTACAGGGAAATAAGGCCCCAGGGGAGCCTTGTCCTTGAGCCTTTATCCTCTTGCCACCTGAATGAATTCCCTGAACACTTCAGCTCAAGCCGTGCTCAGCTCCTTTATCATTTACGTCCCTTTTCCATCCTGTTTGTTCCGTCAGCCAGATCTTTCGCTGTGGGTATCTGACCCGGTTTCACTCATTTCCGTGAAGATCGGCCAAGTCTCCCAGGCTGGGGAAGCGGGTCACTGTGCGTGGCGTAGGCCGGGGCTTTGGCAGCAGGAGTCCTTCCCTCTTTCCTAGCTGAGAAGCCTTCCTGCTGACACGTGGAGCTGCCTTTCCACCTCCCCGGATGGTCGCCGGCTTCCGCAGGAGGAACGTCGGTAAGCGGTGTGAGGAACGGGAGGCTCTGGTGACTCAACAGCTGTGTGAAGCGCGCCTAAGTGAGTTCAGATAAATTTAACTCGGGGCTTGCTTTGTTTGAATAGCTTCAGACGTGAAGCAAAAGCAGCAGATTGTGGCTCCCCAGCCAGGGGGTTACTGCCAAACGGATGCGCTGCAGCAAGCGCTTACAAGAAACAAATGTATCTGAGATGGAGAAATAATCCTTCTGTTAAAAATTACTGCAAACAAAGCTGCAAATGTTGCCATCACGGTGGAAGCTTGAACTGTGACAGAGTGGATTTTCCATCCCTCAAAAAACAGCTTTTTGGCCAAAACTGGGAAGCAGAAAGCTTTCTATTCAAAAAAAAAAAAAAAAAAAAGCCACAGATCTACCCTTTCAATCCACTTTCTTTTTAGACAGTCTAAAATTATGCTTAGAGTTGTATTTATTAAGCTAAATGCTCTGCAGAGACCTAGTCCAGAAAAACAGGAAAGTAACCTAGTGTATGTGGACAGTTTTACTCATTTAATGGAACTACTGGACTGTTTCAAGTTAAGCGCCAGGATAAATACTGAATCAGTTCAGAGCCAAAATTTGTCCAATTTCTGTAAGAAAAAAAAATCCATCCCATTTCAGTACAACTAAAGAAGTACATTGAACTTTAACTAGTTTCTTTTTGAAATATAGACAGTAATTGTAACTTGTGAAAATAGACACCTCCCAGGCTGGGTGCTTGGAAATGAACAGCAAAGTTCACGTACTGACGTTTTCTGTAAAACAAATGAGCCCCACTTCATCATAATCTACTGTGGCACTACTCCCTAGAGTAAGCGGCAAGTATTTTTCTTGGTAAAGTGTGAATGACTCAGCCCAAAAGGGTTTTTTCCTCCAGTCCCCAAGCGACCAACAGGCAGGAAGAGGAAAACAGCGTGTTTCACATGGGAAGTTTTTCAGGGTCTTCCTGAACTTGTCAGACTTTCCTCCTCTGCTTTCCAACTCTGCAGTACTTTTACTGCAAGCTGGTGTTGGCTATGTTTAGACTTGAAAGCAATGCTAAGTGGACTAGCAGATGCATAGACCTATGTACTGTTCCTGGTCTACCTATTCCACAGTGCCTTCACTAGCAGATTAACTTCAGCGTCGAGATGCCGTGAGCAAGCCCCCTGGTCTAGAAAGGAGCTCTGGCATTTAACGTGGCTGCTGAAAGCCTCGCTGATGTGAATCAGACAGCCTGTAGGAACGGGGGTGTCTCCTCTCAATAACCAGAGCACCGAGAAGACCTGTCTGCTGTGACCACTCTGAGGAGCTGTGAGCATCATCTCCTACAGCATTTGTAGAATCCAGCCTTTATTAACCACTGACAGCCACTGTGAGCACCAAACTCCCTTTTACTTATTAGTGAGACATCCATGTTCTTGTTGTGGGAGAATAAGGAATGTGTACTTAGCTGTAGTACAGCTCTCAGCAAATTGTGACCATCACAGAATTGTTCCAATTACTCTGTCATTATATATACGATTAATACGTGAAAGCCAAGGCAGTCAAACATATGCTTTGGGTTTTATCTTTTCCACAAGCCCCTAATCTTTCTTCAGGAAATTACCATATGGTTTATCTGTACCTTGGCATTAATTTTTAAAACCTCAAGATTTTAACCAGAAGGAACTGGTTGTTTACTGTTTTTCTTTCATATAAATGTAGTTGTTGTTACCTCATTAACTATTTAGGATCTGGCAGGCTATCGCAATGAGCTTAGCTTGGCAGAATCACAGGGTTGTAGCCCCTGAAGGAAAATGCCATTGCTCTCCTCAAAGGAAGCAGTAACAAACCCTTAATAAGATATGTTTGGCAAGAAGTTATGAAATAACTATTAAGCTGATTTACATGCCTTTCTTTTTTCATTCATGTTGCCCTATCTAAATGCGTACTTAACGTTAATCTGCTATCACAGTAACTTGGATTATTTTGTTTCTGGGTTTAGCATCCACATCACTGTCATTTAATTTCATTACCGCTACTTCACCAGTAAGTAACGAGTGTCTTTTTATCTATACACCCATTCTCTTGCAGCCAAAGTGATCAGCAGCCTGTCTCTTCAAAAATACCTGTCACACAAAGCTGAAGAATGACTAAGATAGCTCCATTCATTTCTTATGTTGCCAGAGAGTTCATATACATAGAGTTTGCTAATTAGGTACAAAAGCATGTGAGATTTTAGAAGACTGGGGACAAATCTGTCGAAAGCTTTATGCACTTCCAAAATAATTTTTTTTTTCAAGTAAGCACATTTCCCCTAAAGTACCTCAGTTATAACAGCAGATGTTGCCCAGCAGGTTCAGCAAAAAAGGGGAAAAAAGTTACATTTCCATCGGATGGTAAATAATATTTGTTTATTTTCTTCTGGCAATGTGAGTCAAAAAGAAGTGAAATGTTTAATCTCTTTTGGGAAATGTGAGCATTTGCTTCTGCTGGTCATTTTTCAGCGTCCAGGCTTGGAGGGCTGACTCGTGGCTAGGGCTGGCATTTCACCACATAGAAGTACATTTGTTGTCCGCTCATGGCCAGCCTAAGGGGCTGTCAGAGAGACCACCTTGGTCACCCTGGCTGGCCAAAAGCCTTGGTGGTGTGTGTCACCCATAGAAAAGAAGGGGTCTGAAAATGAGAATATTAAGTGCTTCCTAAAAGGCAGGGCTGACCCGAGCGTGTCCCCTGTACTCAGCGCTGTATTTGTTTGCAACTCTGCAGGTGCCAAGTGTGTTGACTGGATGAGAAGCAGAGAAACGCAACCTGATAAGGACAACTGTGATGCTCTGCGTCTTGGTAGGAACAAGCAACAGCAAAGAAATGGGGTGAGGAGCCAACAGAGCGAGCAGCAGTAGTGCTGAGAAGGCATGGGAGTTAGAGTGGGTTGCAGGCTCACGGGGAGCCAGCAGTATCATGTAGCTCTTAACAAAAAAGGGGAAAAATAGCCAATATCACACTGGTCAGTGAAAGTACAGTCTATAAGCTGTGAGATCATCCTACTACTCTGCGCAGCAGGAGCTAGGCCACAGCTGGGGGACCATTTCCAGCCTGGGGCTGTGCACTTGAGGACAGCTGTGGGTCACCTTCAGGGAGGCAAAGAACAGGGATAATTCAGAAACAGAAGTTACAAAGAGAAGTTGAAGGAACTGCGTTAGTCAGAAGGAATGACTGGAGAGAGAGAGAAGGATAAATACGTAAATAGCTGCTGCGAAGAGGAAAAAAGACTATTCTTAACACTGCCTGTGGATGGGAAAGGTAGTGGTGGGTTTAAGCAATATAAACACTTAGTTCAGAAATTAAGGAAAGCATTGGCAAAGGGGAAGAATGGGGCCACAACGGAGCAGGCTGCCTAAGACTGCTTCAAGAGGTGTGTTTCAAGAACAGGTTATATAATATTTTTTTATATTTTTTGGGACTGGTATGGGTTTGCCTTCAAGCAGGACAGGGACGCTTCCGAAAAGGCCACTCTGTTCTCCTTTTTATGCTTCTGTGTTTGGATGAAATTGTATTGCCTTTTTAGATAGGACCAAGTACAGAAGAATTTTCTAAAAAACCTCCCCTAGACTATGAACATCAGGGTTTGATCTTTTGTAAACCACACCAATGGAAAGGCCTCAGTGTAGGTAATGCCTGAGAGCTGGGCTATGTTGTTTCTAGCCTCAAAGGCATACTCCAGGTGAAAACATGTGACGTGGTTTTCAGATTTACATCCCTTTCAGGGAGTCCAGGAATGATATCAGACTAATGGCATTTTTGGTTTGTCTGATTTGAGAAAACGGGAGTTTGAGTGAAGTTGAGAGGAAAAAATTGATATACCTCCCACATGAAATAAAAAACATCCATGGCCCTTCTGTGCCTATACTTTTAAAAATGAAATTCATGCTGATTATAATAGGTTTATTCCAGTTGAATGATATGGCTTAGAGTCTGTATGTGAAGATTGTCTTCATTTGAATGACAGTTGGAAAGGTTCACATGCTTCAATAAAGCATTGCTGCTTTATTACAGACTTAAGCCTAGATGTACTTTTCTATTTCAATTACATGACCAGCACTCATGAACGGGAGCCTAAGCTTTATCTCCACTGACCTTGAAACCCCCCTGGAGGTTTATGATGAAATGAAGCATATGTTTTCTGGTGATTTCTGGAGAACGAGGAAACACAAAATACAGTGTTCTGTTTTGATTCTAGTTTTGATTTTCTCAGGAACCAATGTGATACACCACTGGAGAATTGCGAAGGTCTTTACTCTTGTTCCCTTGCCATGCACAGATGTGGCAGTGCTACGCAGATACAGAGACTGGGATCGCACACATGACAGCCTCTCCCCTGAATATTTGCACGAGCGTAAACCAGGAGAACAGTAATTCTGTCTCTTGCTGATAAATCAGATCATCTTAGTAGCTGAGCTACTGTAATGAATTAAATGGATGCCTACACCTCAGTCACATTAATGACTCTGCGCTAGTGTAGACATACACAAATTAGCTTTTAATTGATAGCTTGATTACTGGTCTAGACACAGCGGCACAGAGCTCTGGCTTTGTCCATATTTTATTTGGTAGCAAGGCTTCAGTGCTTACTCCAGTTTCTGACCCAAATGAAGTGAGTGCACTAGTTACAGCTTCCATACAGAGATCCCAAAGAGTCTTTGCAGCCTGTTTGTTATAGACCTGCTGAATGCATGGATGGAAGCAGGGCACGAGTCAGCTGCTCTCAGGTTACTGTGGCCCCAGTGGGGATCCCGGACATATCAGCAGAATAAAAATTCTCACCAAGGGATAGGGTGGAAAATGGTGGGCAAGGGCATGAATGCAAACAGAAATACACCTGTGTGAATGTGCTCATCAGAAACTGATTTGCCTTGCACCCCAAGTATTCAGTGACTGCAGATTAGATAGATAAAGCTGTTTTGATTTCTAAATATTTTTGTGTGTTTTCTATTGTTTTTCTCTCTCCTTTTTTTTTTCTCTCTCTCTCTCTCATGCACTGCCTTTATGTCTATGTCTTACTGTTCTTCAAGCTTCTTTTCCCTACGGCTTTCACTACTACTTCATCTCAGTTCTTCCCATGTAGCAATGCAGATTTACAACCCCTTTCATTTCCCAAGACACTGCTTATCGTCACAGGGCAAAAATCAGTCTTTTCTTGCCAGGTTATGCAGCCATCCTTCCCAACACTCGTGAATGAGTCTAGATTGCCATTCCCTTGGGGACTAAACTAGATTGGGATTTATTAAACCCTTAGCCCCCTGTTTGAGTGATATATGGCTTCAGGCAGGAGGCACTAAGACGAATGCACACTGCTTCTTTGTAAAGGCACAGTAAACCATGCTACAGAGTGCATTGCCCCAGGCATTCCTAAACTACCTCGTCCTGTGTCAGCAAGATGCTTTAAGAACTCTCTATGGAGCTTTCACTGCTCCATTTTCCCTCCGCTCCCACCCTGTGCATTTCAGTACAGTAAGGAAAAGATTTCGCCCTTAATTGAAATTCCTTTCATCAGCCCAGATATAGCCTGAACAAAGATACTGACATGAAAAAGCAGTCAAGAACATATCTTTAAAATGTCAGTTTGCCAGTGACAAGCATAAAATGCAGTCACTGCAAATCAAGACTCTGAACCCTCCTTGTATGTCACAGTTGCCCCCCTCCCTCCCCACTTTCCCCCCTGTAAGTTTTGTTGTTTGTACATTTTTGTTTTCCTTTCCACATTCTTCTCATACTGCATTCACAGCAAATGTGAGAATAGCTGGGTCTTGATTAAACTCTTGCAAACCTTAGAGAAAGCTGTTTTAAAACCTGAATAGTGTCATTTATCTTAGACTCGTACCTCTGGAAGAAATCGATCTGTCAAGCTCTGTGGGTTTCCTCTACTATTTTTCCTTTTTTGATTCATTCTGGTAAAGTAATTGATGCACTTTTGCCCACAAAGACCTGTAAATTTAATGCTACATGGGTCTACATGGCAGGAAATTGCTACGATCTTGCTCAGCCGCAGAAAGAAAAGTAAGAAATGAAAGTTCTTTCCACTGGCACAATGTAGGGAAGACTACACCCAACAGAAAAAACATAAGCGTGGGCCATCTACTGAAGGCTATATTTAGCGTGCTTACCAAGGGTGCCTAATTTAGGTGTTACATCTTAAACTCTTGGCTGTACAGAGACCAGTCTCTGGCGCCCTGGCAGCTTGAGCGACCCGAAGCATCCACCACCCTCCGAGGCTTCAAGGCTACACCAAGCGCCAGGACCAGCTCAAGCCACCCGCTGGGGAAGCTGCTGTGTTGTACTGCCAAGGGGGGATGAACAGGCACGGCCCCAGTGCCTGCTTTGTTTATGGCAGCATCTTGGAAAGCAACACAGTGTGCTGCTGCCAACAGGGAGCCTGATCTCTGTGGGTGGAGGATCCGTCGCATCCCGGGAGTTGCAGTTACTGCCCTGACTCTCCCTTCCTCCCAGCAGTGGCAAGAGGAGCAAGCCCAGCCCTTGGAGTTCACGGTCTGGCTCTCCTTCCCTGCTCCATCCCTTCCCTTCCCTCTCCTCTCCTCTTCCTCTGCAGTGGTGCTTTAGCACTAACCTGGCAGTGCTCTGCTGGGGGCAGCAACAGTAAATTTTCCTACCCAAGAAACCTGCAACTGCCTCTGTATTTCTGAAGAGCTGCTCTAAATTAGAGTTATCCACATTTGTTATTACTCTTCCTTAATTTTACAGGTCACTTTGACCTCTTTTTGACGTCATTGACAAGGCTTTCTCAGTGTGTCCTCATAACAATTTTTCTTCTCCTCAGTAGCACAAAAGTGATGTATGTCTCCAGTAAGCTCTTGATGCCACCATCTGTTGGCCAGGCACTGGCTTTTTCAAACGCACATCTTCCCACTCCATCTGCTTCAATTGTGCTTGTGAGAGTCCTCTTCCATCCCCAAAGCAAATTCATTTTTCTCCTTCAAATCCTTCCTTCACACCTCTGCCAAGAAGCTGCAAAGAAGTTGCCTGTGACTTGGCTGATGAGAACGCAGCTGAGCATGCTGATTAACAGCATTTCTTTATTTCCCCTGCCCCTCAGTTTGGTAGCCTCCAGTGTGATCTTTTGCCTTATGCTTCAGCTGGGGAGACATTGCCTTTCAGCCTTGCTACTGCTTTAACAGATTCTGGAAAAGATCTACAATACACAGATACTAACTTATATAAACAGTAGGAAATAATACTTGCACTCTTCATGGAGTATTTGTCCAGGAAATCAGCAGAAATGCATTGAGGAGCTTCCTAGTCTGAGTTTGGAGTTTGCAGCTGGCCATTCAATAAGATGATGGTTGCAGGCATGCAGGTATTAGATGTGGACTATTTATGCAGCTGAAACAGTCCCACAGTTGGCAGGCAGCAGCAGGAAGCCAGGCATGGTTAATGTTTAAGATACGTAATCTTCAGTGCGCTGCTGCCAGGTGTCTTATTTGGCTTCAGCCTCGCTGTCTCTGCCTATTCTTTTGTCTATCTGGTGTTCAGGAAAAGGAAGCGGGATGTGAAGTGCTCTGCCCTTGTAACAGGAATGGTGAGGCTGCAGGACACGGTGGAAATAATCAAGGCACGATGAACCGCTATGTGTTCCCTTTGTTTTATTCACCCTTTTGGTAGCTATTTGAAGATTTCCCCTGCTCATCTGAGGCGCCTTGCCATGTCCATCACTGCTTAGTTAATGGCTGATGGTAAAAGTCTCACAGATATTTATTTTTCGATGGGTTACTTCCCATCTCTTAGTGGGCTTGACAATTTGTTTATTATTAAATGCTTGCATATTCTACCCTTGCAGGCCATCTATTAGCATTTAGTGAAGAAGCAGGGTACTACACTGAGTCTTGGTGTCATGTCAGTTACAAGGCACAGCAGTAGGGACATCTTTATTTACAGATCATTAAAAAGATGAGTTCTGCGGTAACAGGCAGAAATAGTTGTTTTTCTTGAGCTTTTTCACAGTATTTGGTCAAGTGAAAACTATGCAGACGCCTGCTGGCTGCAAAATGAAACGGAGAAGAAAGAGCAGAGGGAAGTATGGGGTTGAGGGAAAAGAGAGAGGACCCGAGAGAGACTGCTGGCCTGAAGCAGTAGTATCAAGGGGAACACGTGAAGGAAAGGTCCAAAATGCTCATTCTTCAAGTAGCAGTTTCAGATGTTGACCATGAGAAATGCTGGCACACTTCATGTCTGTTGCTTTTCTGTGTCCACCATAACAGAGTACCTGGACATAATGGCACAGAAAGCAGTACAGCACCTCTGTGCGTCCTGGAAACATTCTCGTCCCAGGGAGAGTGTCAGAGCCTTAGCAGAAGAGGTGGCTGAAGGAAGGAGGGAGAAACCAGTGAGGAACCAAAGCATCCCAGGACGATGGTGATGGAAGCAGCCAGTGTGAATGTCTGGTGGGCTACGGTAATTAGGAAGCTCTGAGACTTGTCTAAAATGTTAAGAGAACAAACCAAGCTCTGGGCAGTGCTAGGGGAGTGTGTGAAAGATGCGCGAAGCCACCTGTGCCCAACTTTCACAGTTGGCCCTTCAGCCTCTGCCCGGCAAGGTGCTCTACAACCCCACAGCACCACCTGGGACCTTGGAAGGTTTGAGGCGTGGCTGCCACTGAAGCGCCATACAAATGGATGGATAAAAATCCTCTTAATTTTCATTCTTTTAAGCACTCGTGCACTGCAGGTCTCTTGACAGCTCAGGATGAAGAATACACACTAAATGAGTGCTAATTTTTAAGTCCTGACTAATTTACTTTCTTGAGCTACAAACTTATTGCACTGTGTTTTCAGCTTGCCACGTTGGCTTCAGTATTCAGGAACTGATTTTTTCTTACTTCTCCATCCTTCTCATCTAGCATGATTTGCTTTTGCGTCACTCCCTCTTGATCCTTTCTTCATTTTGTCCTCCAAGACTTTGGCAAATGTTAGCTTTCTTGAGGAGGCACCCACAGTGCAGGAACTATTCTGTTGTATGACAGATGGACAGATCTAAGAGCATAGGAAGAGAACACTGAAGAAATTCCAATAACTAGTGAGGTCTGCACAGCCTAGTTCACTCAAGGAGCAAATTTCTTGACACTTCCCCTTGGATTCCAAGAGGACGTTTTAATCTTACTATTACAAACATGAATGAAGGAAGGACCAGGGTGGAGCCTGGGAAACATTGTCCTTTAATTGTCTACTCTTTGGAGTAGCAATCTACTTATGATATAACAGCCTTTGCTGTCTGGCTCTGGGCGAGTCATACTCTCTTTGAGAGGGTTCTGAGAAATGTTACTTTCAGTAGGTCGTACATGCCCAAATTCCAGCTCTTATCTTGGTTTCAGCGTGTGTGCAGTGAGAGGGACACGTAGCGGCAGCACTAAACAGGCTCTTCTCAGATCTCATCAGCTAAATTACTTCTCTGGGCATATCCAGGTTTTTCTCAGGGCTGTCTCAGTCTTCCAGCAGAATATCAATAGTGCCTCTCATAACAGCGTAGGTGGAGTTTGAGGCCGTTTGTGTTCTCCCGGGAATTTTGCAGGGTTCCTCATTTATATATTCTGTATTTTCTTTATCCAGATTGTTCTGTCACACTCTGCTGAGGAGGGGTCACTTCCATCATTTCATCAGATGTCCACTGGTCTGTATGCAGGGCATGTTGGCTCCGTCTCTGCCACCTGAAAGAACCCATCTCACAACGTCAGCAGGTAGGATGTGCTTCAGGACCCAGCCAGACCTCTAGGCCTCTCACCCTCCCAAGCAAGACGTGCACGGGACACGGGTTGAAAAAATGGATGTTCTCTGTCCTCTGGAGGAAACGGGCTGTCTGTGCCAGAGGCCAGGCTTTCAGGCTGTTTGGAGATACACAACTGTCACCTTTGCCCCTAACAGGCACCACAGACACAATTATGGCTGACTGAAGTTAGTTGTTTTTTAAGAATCCCATTGTCAGCAAAACTAAAGATTGATGTTGATGGGGATTGGTCTTACTTTTGACATTCCAAAGACAAAGGAATACCACACATGATTGACTCTTCTGTATACATTTTTTGAAATAACTTTCTTAGACTTGACAAACGTTAGTACCAGAAGAGAATTTAGTCTGAGGTTTGTCACTAATGAAATGACCTCAGCTCAATGTTGAGTTTTTGAAACTTTGTTCCTCATAGGAACAGGGAAATAACAGGGAAATAATTTCCCAAATCAGGGAAATAACGCGTTAAGAGAGAGCACCATCAAGATGTGAGTGCACATGGCAGGAATTAAGTCAGGGTGGTGGTTGGATGTACATGAATACATGAATTACGTACTAAGTACGGGTATCATTTTCCTTATATTTTCACGTGGGCAGCTAATGCTACCGTACAGGGTGTCTTTTTTTTTTTTTTCCAGCAAGTACATGGTGGTGGCTAATTAAAGGGCTTACTTATAACCCTTGTTAGTAAAAGAACATTAACACAAATACATCCATTTGACTTTCATCCAGTCCATGTTGTTCTCCAGAACAGTGTGTTGAGACACATTTCCCTGACCAGCGATGGGTTTTGTCATTTGCCATAAATGTTTTGGTAATTTATTCAACGCGTTGTTTGGGATGTGGGATATTAGCCTATTTTTCCACCGAAATCAGGCTTATGCAGTTGCCTGCGTGTCTTATCAACTCTCTGTGGCCCCTCTTGAAGCTCTTGACCAAGTTTGGCCACATCTAACAAAGACAGGAGGCCTCTAAAGCTTTGCGCTCTGGGACATTTGGCACGCTCGGCAGTGCTCTGAAGGCTACCAGCCGAGGGGCAGCTTCGTTCGCATTCCTGTGCGACACCACGACCGATTTTCTAGGACAGAGACTCAAGGCCACAGGCTGCCCAGACACCGGGGGGCCCGTAATGCCCCGGTGTGCGGGAGGCACACGGCCCGTTCCTCAGGGCGGCCGGAGCCGGGAGGCCCGAGGGGACCCCGCGCCCCGCCGCCCCTCAGGGCCGCCGCGAAATGGCCCCCGCACCCCGCCCGCCCCTCAGCCGCTGCCCCCAGCCCCTCCGCGCATGCGCGCGCGGTGGGCGCCCGGCGAGGGTGACAGAAGGGGGGGGGGGCGCTCCCTCTGCACGTGACCGATGCCGCGGCGCGGAAGGGGGGGGGCTGCCTTAAAGGGCCAGTCCTCCCGCTCCCCGCTCGGGCCGCCGCGCCCCGGCCGTGCTTAGGGGCCGCCGCTCCCCTCCTCTCCCTCCGGGCCCCTCCCCTCGCCGCGCACCTGCCGGGCTCCCCCCGGCGCAGGGCCTAGGGGGCGGCCGCGAGCCGCGGCGGGCGGCGCCGCGTGGGCAGGGCCCGGCCCCCGCCTCGGCCCCGCCGGCACCTGCGGCGGGCGGCCCCGCGCCGCGCCCGTAACCCGGAAGCGGTGCGGAGCGGGGAGGGGGGGGGCGGCGGGGAGCGGCGCCGGGACATGGCCGCCGCCGGCATGGCCTTGAGGAGCGCGGCGACGCGCGGCTGAGCCCCCGCCTCGCCGGCTCCTTCCTCCTGCTCCTCCTCGTCCTCGTCCTCCGGGGGCCGCCGCTCGGCTCGGCCGGCCCGGGGTTGACCTTCCCGCCGAGGGGGGCGGTGTGGGGGGGGGGCTGCGGCCGGCGCCGCGTTAGTTGGCTGCGCGGGGTCGGGGTGGTTTAGCGCTATTTTTTTTTTTTTTTCCCAATTTTTATTTTTTTAGGGGCTGGTCGTGCACACGTTTCGTGCGCTTTTTATTTTTTTTTTTAAGCGCCTTTTCCGGCCCCGAAGAGCCCCCCCCCCCCCCCCCCCCCCCAGGCTGTTTGCCTTCTGGGAGGGCCGCAGGGAGGAAGGTGCGCGGGTTGGGCCGGGGCAGGGCCGCGGGCTGCTGCCCGGCACAGCTCCGTGGTGGGGGTTTTCTTATTTATTTATTTTTTTTTTCCTCCTCCGGCGTCTCTGATGCCAGAACAAGGCCCCAGAATGAACGGTTTCTCTCTGGGCGAGCTCTGCTGGCTCTTCTGCTGCCCGCCTTGCCCCAGCCGCATCGCTGCCAAGCTGGCCTTCCTGCCCCCGGAGCCCACCTACACCGTGCTGCAGCCCGAGCAGCAGCAGGAGGCCGGGGCGGCCGCCGGGGCAGGGACCCCGACAGGCTCGGGCACCTGCAGCCTGCACCTGAGCGAGCGGGCGGACTGGCAGTACTCGCAGCGGGAACTGGATGCCGTGGAAGTCTTCTTCTCCCGCACGGCCCGGGATAACAGGCTGGGCTGCATGTTCGTACGGTGTGCCCCCACCGGCCGGTACACGCTGCTCTTCTCGCACGGTAACGCCGTGGACCTGGGCCAGATGTGCAGCTTCTACATTGGCCTCGGCTCCCGCATCAACTGCAACGTCTTCTCTTACGACTACTCTGGCTACGGGGTGAGCACCGGCAAGCCCTCTGAGAAAAACCTGTACGCAGACATTGATGCAGCCTGGCAGGCCCTCAGGACAAGGTAAATGGGTGTTGGGGACAAGGTTTTTCTGTCTCTCTCCTTAGTCCGAAGAAGTCCGGCGTGTGCCCAGTTAACCTGCTGAGAGGTGGAGGGGAAGGGCCTGGAGATGGTGTGAGTAGCGTTGATGGTCGGCAGACGTTCCAAGGTGTGACTTGCTGGGTGGCTTCGTTTGTCAGAAGGATGCACGAGCCTTCATACATGGGCTTTTTCTAGATTTAGGGATTGAGTCAGCCATGTTATATATTAGCCATTATTTTGCCATTGTGAATCTCCATCTTGGGCAGGAGATACCGCACTGGTTGCAGATTGAGCTTGCAGGACAAAAAACCTTTTGTCCAAGATTTGCGTTGGTATAAATCTTTCCCACCACTTGCTACGCTTAGAGGTAACGCTGCTGAGGCCAAGCTTTGACTGAATTTGGCAATGACCTAGGCTCGTGCTTACCAGGAAACTGCAGGCACTCTGTGGTGCGTCTGGGGTTTCATGCAAGCTCGTGCGACACACGTCTTCTTCTTCTGGCAACCAAGCGACTGTTATCAAGTTGGGGAGGGTAGCGAGGTGGAAGGAAAAGAGTGTTGACAGGTGGAAGTAGAGCTGGGGATTCTGCCAGGCGGAGATGCCGAAGGAGGTGGCATCCAGAGGCATGGAGCAGCAAGGAGAAGACTGGCAAGGCGGCGTGGCTGGTAGGAACACGGAGCCCAGGGCTTCCAGGAAATCCTGAGCAGAGCTGCTGCCCCAGGCGCCTTGCTGCAGCTGCCCAACATCCCTGGGCCTCTTGCTTTTGGCCACGGAAGCCACGAGTGACTTTTGTTGTTGTATAAGTGGTTCTTAAAGCAGGACCTTTCCTCGTGAAAGAGGGAGCTTTAAAAAGCTTAAATTGTTGCAGTAGAGCAAGAGACAAGAACGATGGACGTTTCTTGTTCTTGTCTCTGTGGCTGTGTAGATGAACTTGGCTTATGAGAATTGAGTATTTAATGTCTATCTAGGGGATACGTGCCAGCTTCAAAAATAGTGACAGGAGTTGTTTCTAATTTAGATAATTGGCTTTTCAAGAATCTGGGGATTGGTCAGTTGTGGAGTCCAAATGGCTTCTGACATTGGTCTGCCCAAGTCAGGTTAAGATCATGGGGGAAAGTTACCCTTTCGTAGCATGTGGTGGGTAAGCCAGATTCTAGGACTCCTTAAAATAAATAAAATAAATACAAGTGTTTCTTGAGTATAAGTAATGTTTTGATTGAAAGAAATAACTTTGATATGCTGTACGCAGAATAATTAAAGGCCACTATACTGCGTGTGGCTGATGTAAATAAGCTTTAAGGGAGGAAACTGCTTTGAATAAGCCGAGCCTAGTTAATGCTCGTCATTTAGTAGCTGTGTTTTCTCTCCGTTTCACTATTTAGTTGACGATATTTTTTCATGAAAGCCTTTTATAGCTCTGGAGAAGTGTGTTCACGTAAGGTTGGTAGTGCTCACATCTTGACAGGCATTTAGTAGGTGTTTAAGATCAACGTGGATCCAGAAGCAAGGCGTTCCTTCACTCAAGCCTACCAAGAAGCCTGAACTAGAAGGCGATGCGAGCAGGTGCCCTGCTTGCCCTGAAAGGATTGGCTCCTTCTATTGAAGTGTGACTGGAGGAAGTTTGTAATTTTGTATTCGAGTCCTTTCTGTGGTTTATACAAGATCTAGGTTCTGTTCTTCCTTAAATTGAGGGGTTGAAATTTGCTGACTCTTCCTCTGCTTATGCTTGTAAATCCCAGATCATAGTGCTGTGCTGGGAGTGCTGCTAGGGTGGTTGTGTTACCGTTGGTTAGATTTTTGGCAGCCAAAGGAAATAGTATTTTAGGTGTCCAGTAAAGGAATAGGTTAGTGTAAAATGTAAGTATTGAAAAAAAAAAAAATCCATACTGTCCTCTCAGGTGACTTTCAGCTTGTACGGAAACCATCATCTTCCTGCTTATAAATCTCTAAGCAGTAATATGAACTTTAAAAGACTGATAATTTTTTAACCCCATTTAATAAGTTCAGACGTCTAAGAGAAATATTCTGCTGTAAAAATACAAGTCTGTCTTTTGAGGTAAAATGTCATACTGTGCGTGCCGTTTCTGCTGCAGCAGTTAATTAGTAGCTTCCAAGAGTTTGTGTGTGGTTTCGTTCTTAATGCAAATTTCTAGCGTTTGGCCTGGAGTCATGTGGTAGTGAACTGTAACGCGTAGTTAGAAGTGAAGCCTTAAAATAGGAGAGGTTCGCTATGCCATAGAAAGCGTTTAGTCATCTGTGCTAAGGTCTGTGCAAAGCTGTCGCCCTTCTGAATCCACCAGGCGTTCCACCTGGCAGCAGAAAGGAATCAGTAAAATGTTGGAGGTGTTGGATTCCCTTTTTTTTCATGTTGTGCCTGCAAAGTACAACTGTTATTTAGCAAATATTAATTTATCAGTTTGTTTTGAATGTTGTGCTGAGTAGAATTTACACTACACTTGGACAAAACAGATCGCTGCTGAGTTTTAGGATGATGATGAACCGACTGTGGCTGCAAACGTGCCTGGAAATTTTGACGATTTTTGAAGGTACTGACGTGAGGATCTTGCTATCACACACACAGCTGGATATCAGACCTTCTATAACAAATGATTGTAAAACAGTTGATGAAAAGTAGTATCACCGAGGTTTATGTTCAGTTCAATTTTCGACCTTTCTTTGCAGAATCAACGTCAACTACTTGCCATTCTTTTAGTCATTGTAGAGAGTAACTTCCTTTCCTTACTGTTAGTCAAATGAGTACTAACTACAGAGTTTTAATGTTAAATGTCTTTCAGCCTAGGTAAGATGTCCTATAATTTTATCCCCTTGAAAATTTTTTTTGATGTTCTTTCCAATGTCTAACTGTATTTATTTATTCCCTCCTGATAAGCAAATTTCCATCTAGTACCTAATATTTCTCAATAGATCTTCAATCTTCATTGCTTCAGATGACATTTTTGAGTGCTACGTTTGGGCAGGCAGGTGCGCGTCTGCTTTGTTTCTTGAAGGGAAGGAAGCTGCGTTGTCCTGCTTTCTGGCAGGGCCTGGAGGGCTCCAAGGTGTTGGTTTTATCGGGGTGTGATTGACTCCCCCTAATACCTGATTGACATAGTAGAGCATTTGAACAGAATGACTTGTTTCCCCCCTCTGTCTCCCTGAATTACACGTGGGAAGACCGAGCTTTCTAACACTTTTACATGAAGACAACGTATGGTATTTAAAATGGGATACGCACTCAGGGTTTGTGTACTGTGCTCAAGCACAAAGCTGTGACTGCTCTGTTGGTTGCATGCTCTTCGTAATAAAATCAATTCGTATGTTCTCTAAAAACTTGGGGAGGGTTTGAGAAAGGCTTTAAAATCCTGGTTAAATGAAAGAAGGCACTGCTGCTGCAGTCTCCAGTTCTGTGCTAGAGTATCCAAGAGAACCTGTTAGTGTAGCACGTCTTCTGGATGTTGCAAGATGGCAAAGAAAACATAGCTAATAAATTGGTTAGAAGAGCTATTCTTGTTGCGTTTAACAAAATACTGCTTGATAGTCTTTCGTTGTGCACAGTACAAACTATTCTAATACCTTCTATTTCCATTTTAGCTTTTCATAAATGATAGATTTTATTGAGATGTTTAAATATTTCATTTTCAGAACAGGTACATCTAAGTTTGCCTTTCAGTCCATAGAGGAGCATTGGTTCGCTTCTGGTTTTGGTTAGGCTTCAACAGAAATCTGTCTTTGCCACGATGGAAGGAATTGAATTATGAAACGCAAGGGCTTTTGACAAACGAACGGCAGATAGTTTAGAATATTTAATTATTTTAGAAACTTTTCCCTCAAATTTAGTGTGAAAAAATGAACGACCATCATTATATGAATATTTTTATTGCAGTGCTGATTATCTGTCACTCCTTATTGCTGTTTCCTTTGCAGGAATTGGTGGAAAAGTGTTACAGCTTTCGTTTAAGCAAAATTAGGAAACACCTAATGGGATTAGACTGGAGCGATAACTAATCTTCTGAGGTTGTGTCAGTGTAGTTAGTCTCCATTTGCTGAAGTGGCTGAAGCTTTCTAGGTGAATAATAGTTTCAGGTTTTTTCCCTGATTTATTAAGATAGTTGTTTTTTCCTTTAATTTTTTTTTCTGCAACAGTCTTGTTTCATTAGTGCTGTGTGTGACCTGGCATGATTTCTCCGGATTGAATATTTTGGCATTCAGGTTCAACCTAAAGATTTTCATTCTACGTACTCCCTTGAAGCCCCTCCTAAAGATCTGGCCTTAGTCCTTCCTTTCCACTCAGTGTTTCCGGAAGCATTTAATTGAAGAATTTGTAATATGTACATTTGGTGGAATTGGGAGGACAGAAGTCATCGTTTATTACAAAGAGATGTGAAACATTCAACACCTTCCCAAAATGTTTTATACTAGGAATAAATTTCCTCAGTGTATACACCACTGGAAAAAAAATAATAAGGATATGATAGATTAACTTCTGTTACTTTGAATATAAATTTTCCAAGGAGATCTTTGCATCGCCTTTCTATCACTGAAAGCAGGCATACCAGCATATTTTTTCATAAAACAGGTATATTATTTTAGTGAACACATTGAGGTTTTGATATGAAATCAGCAACATTAATTCTTGAGATGGCCAAGGGCCATGGTTGGCTGAGCTCAGGAATAACAGGGTTCCACCATGCTTCCCTGTTCGTGGTGCATCAGCTGGTAGGCAGTTCTAAATCACACCTAGGTTGCAGATAATTTGCATGTTGACCTTCACCCTACATGATATTAACCTAGACTTCCTTGTATTGCCTCTTACTGCAGTTGTTTGTGGCTAATAATTTTCATAATATATATAATAATATAGCTGTTCTCCCAACCAGCTGTAGCCTACGTGTGCTCTCCTGGTTCCTTGAGCATGTCAACAGCGGAGCTTCGTACATCCAGCCATGGGTTTAGATCCGGGACTTTGTCGTTGACTGTAATAGGTTATTTCCCACTTCCAGCTTTTTACTAACGTTGGTAAGGTGTCTGCAAAGAATTATTTAATGTGCGCGTACTACTTTTTAAGGAGGCTGTTTTCTGAAGTTTAATGTATTCTACCCGCTGTGGTTAGTACTTCAAGAAAAACTGCACACAACTTGTCTCAAAAATAGAAGCACACGAAATAGTCCCCTGTTGTTGTCTGTGTAATGAGCAGAGATGAATTCAGATGATGTCCCAGGGACAAATACCGACAACTGTTTAAAAACAGGTGCTCTGATGTTCAAAGTTACTCAAAATGTTTATCGAGCTTTCGTGTCACATTACACAGATTAGTCACTGCAGTAGAAGAAAGTACTGTTGTTAAATATTTTCCTACTTCTGTCGGGACCGTAAGATCAAAAAGCATATTTAAAAAAAAATATATATATATTCTTGGCAGTGAAAAATCTTTTTGCAACCAGTGTGTTTGGGAAGAAAACTAAGCTGCCAAAGAGCCTTTGGGTAATGATATTTGTCATCCTGAAATCCAGCCGCTGGAACGGGAGAGGTTAGTTTCCCTTGCCACATGGAGGTTGTAGGGCCCGGTTCTCTGCATCGTCAGAGCATGGAACATAGGGGTTTCTAGAGAGCCGTACTGTTAAATCCTGCACGCTGAAATAACAAACGACTCTTGTCTGTTTTTATTCCTGCTCAGCTGCCTGAAGTCTTTTGAGAAAGAAGGACAAGCCTTTTCCCTTTCTCGCTCTGGCCAGAGAAGTGTGTTCCCTCTCAAGACTGAGCTGGAGGCTGTTACAGGGTGGCCACTTGAGCTGTGCATGTTCTGGTAGCATGTGGGTTTGTTCGGTGTGCTCCTAATGGGAGGATGAGCTGGATTTTGTTCTGAAGCCAGAGTCAATCTCTGCTGCTTCACAACCTCAAACAAAAAAAAAAAACCTCCAAAATTCAACCCTTTGGTTGTCCGTATTTGCTTGTCCTTTACTACTCTTTTACTTCGGAGTGTTTCCCTGAGTTTCCAGTGGCTCACTGTTTGTAAGTGAAAAGAACAAGGGAAAAAAAGTAGTAACACTGTCCAGGATTGTAGATACCTGGGGATAGAGGTGGAGAAACATCTTAAGCTGCAGGAGCGGGTTATCTGCCAGCAACTGGTTTTGTGGAGAAAACTGGCTTCTTGAGCAAACGGATATTTGTGTTTCCATACAAAGAAAACAGGTGAGGTTTTTCTGGGGGGTTTTCTATTTTCTAATTCTATGCTGCTTCCTCATGTGGAAGTGCACTAGTATAAAGGAAATGCCAAGCAATTAGCCATTTAGAGCCTAAATAGTGTAGCATATGTCTGGATTTCTTGTTTGGTTTTAAGATGACATTTGCATGGTGGAGAGAGTAATGTGGTTATGGCAACTTTTACCTTTAAACCCTGTCCCAAATATTTTTAAGGGAAATAGGAAATTAATTCCTCAGTTGCGTTCTATGTTGGCTTTAAAGACAACAGCCTCAAAATTATGTAGCACTAATAAATTCATTGGACAAGTAACATTGCTATTTTTTTCCCTAAAGCCGGTAATAAATTTAATGAATAACTAACACTCCCTTCTGCCCTCCTTCTCAAAAATAAATCAATTACAGGGCTGCGTTGGAAGCATTTGAAATGAGTCATAAAATAAGCTACGCATATGTTGAAACTAACGTGCTCCTGCACATACCAGGTTTGCTTCGCCAATTAGCCCCTAAAAAGGGCAGAATTCTTTCTCTGTTGATTAACTTTAGGAGATCGTTTCGGTTGCCACTGCACTTAAGAGAAATTAAAGGCACTTATCCATGTGCAAGGTGAGGGGCTCCTTGCATTTTCTTGAACCTAGAAAAGGCACATCTTGATGGTTTTTGAGCTGTTGTGGCTATTGATTGTTTCTTCATGTTAATTTGGGCCTATATTGACTGTTTATACTGACCTGAAGGAGAAATAGTTAAAGGTTATTTTGTCTAACTTAAACTCAGTTTTGCTAGGGGCTAAAACACAATAAATAGGGGGATAAACCTTTTGCCTCTGTAGGAATCAGCAGATAGCAGATAATGGAGGTAACAGGGACTGGTATTTGCGAACAAGCCATTTCAGTGACCCAGTCGCTCCTACTCCATCTTGCTGCTATGCTTGCCAATTTTTAGAGGAACAGCATATACCAGTCCTGCATGCTCAGCCCAACATCTGATGATGAAGCTGAATTTTGTTCCTGCTGTCAAACTGAGTGTTTCGTTGGGGTGTGTGGGAGCTGTTTGTTTGTTTTTCTTCCCAGTGCTGCCTGTTGTGTGAGCAATGGAAGCGTGTGGTTGCAAACCCAGGAAACTCCCTCTGAACACAGAGGACTAAAGATGCTCTTAATAGAAGACTAGAAGACTTCTGATAGAAGGGGATGAATAATACATGCTGTCAGCTTAAGGACTTTGGAATAAGGAATGCAAAGATGTTCCTGAGGCTGGTTTGAGGAAAAATTAGTTATTGTGGCATGCTTGTGCATGAAGCTACGCTACCTGCAAACTCAGGAAGATGCACATTTAGGCCAGATGCATAATGAGCGTTATACAGGCATTATGTATATCTGTACCTTTATTCCATATCTTTTTTTAACCACCATGTTAGTTTTACAGACCATAGCTTCTCCTGTACTGGCATTAAACATCGTGGTTGGATTTGCTGACCATGAAACCACATCATGCATAGGCAGAACATTGTGCTGAACAGCAGGATTCGGCTCCGTTCCCACCCGCCTTCCCTCCCTTGTCTCGTGTGTCTTGATGAGTGCTTGCATATCTATGGGAAAATCCCTACAATCATGAAATAAATGTGTAACCTTTTTCCTTAAAAAGGGAAATTTTCATGTGGGTTCATAAATGAAAAATGATGGCGATGTGGAAGATGAGGTTGTAAGTTAGTACGTTTGCCTCAGAGTGCAGAGGGAAACATTTAAACTTAGTGTAATCTCAGAGCATTGCATCTGGTTTTTGCGTGGCCTGTTTCTTAAAAAACTTGAGTTGTGCTTGTCTGAAAGTAATATTTATTGGTACAGTCTGTTGAAATTATTTCTAGGCACGTCTTTCAAGATGTAAATGCGTTTTTAAATGTTAATTTGAAATTAATGGTTGGTTTACACAGTTTTGGGTATGCTTTTAGGAAGTTCTGTTGTTCAGCCTTCTTTGAAAATCCTGCTTACATATAAAAATGTTACTTTAACAACTTTGACTCTTGCGAGCCTTGTTTATCAGGCAAGGCATGCTGCTGAAGCGAGCTGTGTACATCAGTGCCTGGCAAGGAACCCTTCTCAGGGCTTGCGGTGTCAGCTAGTAGTTCTCTGACCTTTTCTTGTACAGGACGCTACAAAACTTCTTAGGATCCCAGTACGTTAGAACAGTTAAATCTAACTTTATGACATCGTGTGTCTACTTCTTGGCATGTACTGCAAATCAATGGATATGAAGCCATGAATAATGGGACCCAAAAAATCTGAACTTTTGGAGACCAACTTCAACACGTTTCTCAGGAAAGCCTGCTTTATATATGGCTTGAAGTGTTTCTCTTTCAGCAAGAGGGTTGTTTAGAAAAGGCTTTGCTCAGACTGTAAAATCTTTCTGGGCACTCTTCACTGCTGACTTGTGAAGCTTGTCAAGTTTTTCTTTGGATGTTCTATGAGAACTTGAAAAATGGTGTTGAATATCAGCAAAGCAGCAAAAATGACTATATATTCTTTCCAGTGTAAGATAAGCTGAGATAAGGTTCAGATAATTTAATCATTATTCCATGAATCTTAAGCATTATTTATAATAAGTTAAAAGGGAAGGTCTGCTGTTGTGGGGGGTCATTTGTCTCAACTATTGCACTATGCAATAAATTGCAAGTCTTACAATAAGCGAAACAAAGTGAAAGCCAACAACAATATGGGGCTAAACTTCTGTTAAGCGTTTTGCATTTGTGGTATACAAAACCAGCTGCACTTTAAAGGAATTCCTTAGTAGTTCACTTGCCTTTTTAAATGTTGGACTGGCTTGTTTGTACAGATCTTAATCTTTGTCCCATCTCTGTATCATCTTCCCCAACAAGTGATGAGTTCTTGTAGGATGAACGCATGACAGCCTGGGGAAAGCGGCATCTTTCAAGAAAATGGTCTTGGTTTTGAAGCATGTCCTCCAGGGGCAAATTTAGAAAACTCTTCTCCAACATGCTGTTAGTTCTTCCTAGCTTCATTTCTCTTAAAAGTATGTGTATGTTCTGGTGGGTGTGGTTTTTTTTTTTTTTAATTGAAATAGCTAATTCAATATAGTATTTATTTTGGAGGTGTTCCCTGGACAATTCTCTACCTTGAGGCAGTTGTTCAAGAGCCAGTCCGTCTTCTACTACCTCTAAGTCTCGGATGGATCTAAACTTACCTGTTGAGTTGTAGTATACATTTTTTTCACAATATTTTGTTGTTGTTGTTCCCTACTGTAAAAGTTACTATATTTTTCTAATGAAGTATGCCTGTAATGTGTCTTAATGCTGCAGAAAATTATAGTGCTTCAGTGCTTAACCAACTGTAAAAGCACTACGTTGTAGGAAGAGGTGGGGTGGTGTTTCAAATAGCTTTACAATTTTTACGGATACCAGTTTATGAACATGTAACCTTTGCCTCGGGCTGGTTAATAATTACACTGACTTAACATATGTTACAGGCATCTGGTTTTGATGCAAGAGGCACCCTTTTAGAAGTCAGTACAGCAGTTTAAGATATGTGGTGTTTGACCCAATGCCTGACCAGCATGGCTGAAAAGTTTTGACTTCTGAATCTCTGCCAGCTTCCAAACTCTTGCTTCTCTGATGAAGTAACCCTCTACGCTCTCTGTTGAGCTCTTGCTAATTATTCATGTAATGTTATATTCGTTTTTAAAGCCTCCTGTGCATAAAACTAGTACAATTAGTCCTATATCCTGTTTTATAAAATTTGTACTAAAAACTAATCTGATTACATATGAACTGTTATCTCTGAAGTAATACAGGCACAAATTTATTTGCCTTTCAAATAAAGGAATCACTTTGATTTGCGTTGTCTTTAACAAAGAACAAAGATTCCTGTAGGTTCAAAGAACAGACTGTACTTGAAAATAACTTGTCTGAATTTTGGCGTAAAAGATAAGATCGTTGTAAATTCTCAATATTGATCCAGTTTTGTCCAGAGTGAGAGGGTCGCAAAGTGTCCTTGGTCTACTGAATTCTTTCCTAGCCTTTTATTTTATTGAGACTGAGCAAGCTGGTGCCAAACACGCCACCCGTCCAAACTGGATGCCCTTCTGTCAAAGCACATCTAAGATTGGTGGTCCATTTTGTATAGAGCTCTGAATAGACACTATTGATACAAATAAGAATGGGCATCTTCTGATTATTTCAGGAAATTATCCTCTCCATCCAAAATCCACTTCAATAGTGATCGTAATGAGGGACACTAAACCTGAGGATCTTGTGTGTTTCTTATCTGGATGCAGTTTGAAAGTTGTTGCATTTCACAACAGGAAAATCTAAGCCAAAGCTGATAGTCTTTGATTATTATAATTAGTCTCTTTGGTTGGACATGGTTTTGTTTTTTTGTTTTTTTTTTTTAATCCAAAGTGAGTGTTAATTTGGAAAAAGGGAAGCAATGTTAGTTTAAACTTAGCTTGCTCTGTTACTGGCATTTTGAAGGGGAGAGGATTTAGCAAGCATTGCTTGTCATTTGTTAGCCTCCTCTGCCTTCCACTGCTCCCAGTGCTTCTGGGCAATATTCTGATGTGAACTGTCTCTTCTGCCCTACACTGTAGAATTGGTCAAGAATAAGTCTGGTCAAACCTAGTCTTCAAATATTCTTTTTAAATTCTCATGAAATATTTCAGTTTTGCCTCTGCATTGAAAACTTCGTGGTACTAGGAGAAAGGGAAGCACTGTTCATTTGAAAAGTGTAACCGTGTGGAGAGCTAAATATGCAGAGTGTATACTGGGAGGACAACCCAGCAGCAGCTTGTAACTACAAGTGTGTGTGTCATGAAATGGTGAACTACAGAAAACCTACACAGACACAATATTACTAACCAAATGGCTGTTTGGCTAAAGTAGACGTGAATACACCCACTCTTCTAAACATTACACTGTTATCTGTTATTTCAAAAATAGAAACTCCAACAGCGCACGACATAGCAATAAACCGTGCTAGGCAATTGCTGGTGTGGCACCTACTGGAATTGCTGGCATTTTTTCCTGCATACCCACTTGTTCTCAGGTGGTGCTGCAACTAAGCAGGGAACCTGATTTGTTTACCAGAATGGCGTCACAGATACAGAGGCAAATAGGACACTAAAAAACATCGTAGTCCAGGAAGCTACTTCTCCTCTCTCCCTCTTTTTTATTTTTTTTTATGTTTTATTTATTTATTTTTATTTCCTAAGATGCATCACCAGGTCAGTATCTACCTTTAGCATCAGCTGGAGTAATGCACTTAAGTGATTGCATTAACAGATGTCCTTGATCCACTGCTAGGTACTTCTGCTGCTTGTGGAGTGGCTGTCTGATAACTGATAAGCGTCCTTTTCTTGCTAGTCAACCTCCTCCTTGAAAAAATCTTTCACAGACAGAGCACAAAAACAATTGGCCCTGTTAACTAGAGAGAATGCTGGCAGAAAACAAAATACCCAACCATGCTGTTTGAATATTGTAAAAGCATCTTGATCTGTACAGTTTGGTCAAAATGCCTTTTACTCCGTAGAAGCCCAGATGATGCCAAATAAGAGCTGCTTAAGCTGAGCAAGTGTTTGTGACCTAGTTCCAGGGCTGTTTTCTGATGCGAGTTCAGGAAAGTTATGAGAAAATTAGTACTTTTCTCAATCTCTAGAAGTACTGATCCCGTTTCTTAGACTAATATTAGTTACTATAAAATAGGTAAAATGCAGTGATGTGTAATGTTTTTGCATTCAGTTAAATGCAGACATCTGTTTATGTAATGAATTGCTGGGTTTGTGCTCTGTTGTCAAGTTCCTGGAGAGCACAGCACCGATTTCATGACTGCTTCAACCAAACACGCAGGGAATGCTGAGTCCATGCTAAATTGTTCAAAATTCCAAGCAGTGGCTCCTGGACAAAATGGGAGGAGGGATCTAGCCCCTGGGTCTGTGATGATAAAGGCTTTGGCTAGGAAATTTGATTTTAAGCTCTGAACCTAGTTATCTGCGATCTGCTGTTTTGGAACATCTGGTGCTGTTAATCCTGGTGATTGCTGTATATTTTTTTAATCATCTTAGCTTTATATTGACTGTTACTGGGGTCTGAACATTGAATGCGCTAAAAGTTCATTAAAGGTATGTGCACAAGAGGAAAAATAAGTGTAAAATTATGCAAGTCTAAATATTGGTTGAAAAACATATGGATTCTGGGGAGCAACAGGTCTTTAAGCCTGGTAGAGTCAAGTCAGCCCGTCTTTGGGTGACGAGAATGGAAGAACTTGAGGATGCTTTGGAATCGTTTCCAGCTTCCCATTTATATAGTACTTTAATGTAAACTACGGGAGGCCCTTGCTTTTTTCTTCTTCCCACCCCTGTATCTGTTAATACACTTCCTCTTGAAGATTAGTTAAGAAGCTACCCGTAGTTGATACGAGAAGGAGGTTTTTTGTAGTATAAGAACATTGATCTATATCATCAACATGAAATGAATGCTTAAGATCCATTTATGTGTAAAGGCACTTCCTAAGCTTCTGTTAGTATCCTTTTTTTAACCTCCTTAGTGCTTTTTTCCATTGGAATAGGTCTATATCGTCTGCCCTGAAATGAGATTTTGAACGCCACAGCAAAAAAGTAGAAACGAACTGATGCCTTACTTCAAAAATGGAGTGCCAAAAATGGTGAGAAACAAAGAACACTGAGATCTTCTTGTTTCTGAAAAGATGTTGGAAAAATATTTTCTTGTAATAGATTGGTTTCATGAAATGACTGTCTTCTTCCATTTGGTAGTTAGCACTCTTGTTATTTATTAGAATATTTAATAAATGTGGCTGAGAATGGATAACAGAGAAGGCAGGAGAGTGGTGTTTCTCTGTGAGGCTGTGAATATTCTCCACTTTGAAATCAAGTGCCTAAGCACATACAGATTTACACTGTAGTACAGCTCAGTGTCTGCAGCACGTACAAAACTGATCTGCTTTCTGCTCTTGGCTGGGGGTAGGGAAAAATAGAGGTTACAGTGTCATTTATCCAAGCAGGATTTGTTCCTGTTTGTGATTCGCAAGACGTGTCAGTGCAGAGGAAGTGCTGAATGTTTAGATTTTTAGATCAAAAGGAAGCATTGCTTTTCCTCTTTAAATCTGTGGAATTGGTTTCAGAGTATCTCAAAGAAACATGAAATATTTCCATAGAATTAAGAGTGCTGTCCAAGCAGGATGTGTGTTCTCCTGGAAAAATGGGCCATGACACTTCACTTAGCTTCTGCATTGAGCCCTTAAACGTTCATGAGATATTGCATATCTTTGAGAGAAGTCTAGTCTTATTTAATAACTTTGCTTGCCCTTCTGTAGTGCATGAGCATATTAATGTAAGTATGCAAGGGAAGGAGAAATGCTACTGCCAGCTGAGTCATCTTCATATAATGCTTGTCAATAAAATATTCATTTAAGAGGGACAGATGCGTCCATTTGCAGTCAGTTCTCTTTAGGAATCTTGGGCCAGTGCATAGGTACTGGTATTTTTTTTGTAGGACCTCTCTGCTGTTCTCATCCGCTTATCTCCCTTCCTGCCCTCTCCTCCCATTTCTGCCAGGGACTCTTAAATCACTACCAGAACTAAAACAATGCTTTGGGATAGGCAGAAACAATACATGCGGATCGTCTGCTCACATATTTGCAAGTCCTCATCCATCCCAGCTCCCCTGTAATCCTCTTGGGACTTCGGCTTTGGTGCTCTGCAGGAGAGACTGCATTCAGATTTCCGGGGATCTTTGAAGAACAGTGTGAAAATGGCTTTAACTTTGTCTGCTCTAATAGGATTTCAGATACAAGCACCTGCAGTTTGCTGAGGCTGTTCGACTTCTTTGTTTTCTTCTGTCAGCATTATGGAGATAATGGTTGAATCTATTTTGTCAGCTTGTTTTCTGGATATAATTACAGATGTCTGAGTGACTTAAGGAAAATACTGTATCAATGCCATGTGTTTAGTGGTTTGTAAGTTATATCAATTAACTGTAGCAAAGCTAGTCATTTAATGGGGTTGATCTTCTGTTTTTATCACCTGAAAGCATAAGGCTCTTTGTAAAACCTATAGATGAAATATCCTTTAGTCTGAAATGTAGGTATAATAAATAATTGTGAGAGAATGCAAGAGTACTGCAAGAATTAACAAAAAAAAAAAGGCACAAGAAAAAGCTAATTAGTTTCATTTTAATTCAGTGGCAGGACTAGCTACGTAAGTAGTTTTAGGACCCTATGCTATAGAAATCAGTTTTTGAGTGATCTGCTTTTATTTTTTCCCTATTTAGCCTTCCTAATATTAGTCTCCAAAGGATTAATTCCACCTTGGAAAGCCGTTTAATTGTTCTGGAGCATCTAGACAATTGCCTTCACAAGAGTTTGCATACACTTCTGTTTTAAGATCCTTATGTGGGGGATGCTTTTTCCATTAAGTCATAGTGTGTGTGTGTATAGCTGATCAGCTATGCGAACCTATGCTCACATTTAGGTGAGCTTTGCAGTTTGATTACAACGTAAGGTTAGTCTTGTTTCCTTGAGATGGATATACCTGATGAAGAGGGATCAGTTAAATCAGTGCTGCTGTGAAGTTTGTTTTTGCCGTCAGCTTTAACTAGTTTGCTTTCTAATTGTACTACATGATCTGTGTGCTGATTGTTAGACAGCAGGGAAAATTCTGTTTTTTGTTTGTTTGTTCCTTCCGAATTAAGACAGATGTATAACAGGGATACGTTTTGGGAAGAAATCTGTACGTGACCCTGCATGAGGACAGGATGCTCAGCTTATATTCCTGTACAGTAATGACTGTATTTCAGAAACTACAGCCTGGCACGTTCAAAGAAAACCGGTGCCTTTTTTTTTTTTGGCTTGGCTATTCTGGATTGCGTGCTTCAGCAATTCCTTGCTTTGAGAGCAGTTGAGCTGGTAAAAGGGTAGAAACGTCAGACACGGGTGGGGCAGGCAGCAGCTGGGGTCAAAAGCCACTGTACTGGTTCTCAGATAAGTAACCTCAGCTCATGAGTCAGAGGCTTAAGACTTGAATAGATGCAGCTCCTGGTAATTAGCGCTGCCGTAGGATGGCCTTAAACTATATTGCATGGTGTTATAGGTATGAGGAGGGGAGGGGAATGCAACAAAAGTGAATTCGGGGCCTTGTGTGGCCAAGAGTCGGGGGAAGAGCAGTGCTTGAGATTTGGTTGAGGTGACAGAGGTGCTCCAACAAACAGGTGGGGGTACTGAAAGAATAATACAGTGCTTCTGAACAAAACTGCTTTGGGAGCTGTTGGAGAGCAACGAGTTTGCTTCCCTCAGCTTGCAAACCCTCTGACTCCCCGCGCCGAGCCCCGGCCGGCGAGGAGTGTTGTGCGATGGGCTGCTGCAGCAGCCAGACTCGGGAGGGAGCCAGGATGGGATGCCTTGGCTCACTCTGAGCTTTCGGCCTCAGAAGAAGGCAAGGCTGTCCGGTTTGGAAGCAGCTGAACTGTAAGAAACAGTTAGGAAAGCACAGAACTTGTGGGACCGCAGGACCAGTGTTAATATTTGTACTCGTTTTTTTTTAATGTTTCCTTGGGAATCAGAGGAGACTTCTTCTCCAAGAGCAGTTTCTGTGTTAGTTGCCACATAACTTGGTTTACCTGAAATCCTTATATAAAAAAGATACTGTGTCTAGGTACATGGATATCATCTTTTTTTTTTCTTTTTCTAACAACAAGGAGTTGTTCTGCAACAGCCCTTATAGGATACAATTTTAGGGAGCATTTTACTGCATTGTTTCAGTCAGTTTTCAGCTTTTGAGTATTGCTGTATTATAAAACATACTGTATGCAGTATGTGGCTGAAATAATGCCATAGCAAGATAGAGATGAGAGAGAAGCTGGGGACGAGGATAATGAATTCCTCACTCCAGAAGATGCTATAGACTGACTTTCTCTGAGAAAGTAACAGAATTTTCTCTGCTGTATCAGGTTATTTAAATGTACCTCTGAGACTGGCTATATAGATTTTGCACACTGGTTACAGTAAAGAGTATATAATGGAACGTAGCTGGCTGAGATTTTGTGAATTATTCATGCTGTGGTCAATGGAGATAGTTTTTAGTGGCCAGTAAAGGTTCCCTGTCTTTGATAAATAAACTTAATACTTCTTTCTTGCACGTTTATTTGCTATGAAGCGTCTTAATTAAATGCAAAATACTTAGTTGAAGTAACTCTAACACTATTTTTAAACTAACTGGACTGAGAGATTGACTTTAGTATGCCATCTACCCATTCTGTCTTGTGACTAAATGGTGTAAATCGAGACTGCTGTTACAAAATAATTTGGGAGAAGCAAGAAACTTAAGTATAGTAGACAGTACATGTGTGTCTTCAGAACCTTTGCCTTGTGACACAGTGCTGGCTTCAGAGCTATAATTGATTTCTCAGGTTGTTAAAGCAAGGAAAAATACACCTGTATGTACGTGTTTAACTCTTATTTCAGTCGTTACTAGATACTGGTCTTTGTTTATGGTGGTTTTGATTGTATTTGCACCTGTGAGTAGGGAGATAAGATAAATGCCAAAACGGACAGTCTCAAAAATCATGAGTACTACGAGGGTGTCAAGGTGTGTCCCTTTTAACTAAGGCACAGGTTCAAGGAAGAATAAAACACATCTGTGTTCTAGTTCATGGGCTTCTTTAAGAAGCCAGAGGGTGATGCTTCATGCCTAAATACTGTTACCTCCTGCAAAGAAGGCTTTTCTTTTTAATTTTACAGTTACTTCTATACTGACCAGGTTTTTAGCCACTCTGCCCTCACCATGAGTAGTACACATGAGAGGTCGGTTGAAATCTTTGAAGTGTTTTGAAGTCACTCTTCAGTTGCAGGGCACTGTGGTCAGAAAGCTCTGTTAATTGTTGAAACTCATTTAAAAACACACGGCTGAGAAACAAGAAAACTGTCATAATACCACATGTAGCAGGCTTAGATTCCTGCCAGAGCTGTTGTTGTGCCTTTCTCTAGCAGTTTAGTAGGTTAGCTTTTTGTGTTACATAGAGTTACTGCTTCTCTTTTTGTTCTACGTGGAGTATGTGTATAATAATTTATTTTTTTTAAGTTAAAGCTATGTCGTGGTTTCCCTGTCAGCAGAAGACAACGTCACTGCGTGCCCTTGGAATCGCAGTAGTTTGTTCTTGACTTCCCAAGTTGCTGTTCTGTCTGCTCTCTTGACTAGTCAAGGTCTTTGTCAGTAGGCAAACGGAAGAAAAGAAACCATGGGACTTGACAGGAGAGTGATCCTTCCCTCTCATTGTATGAACGCACACTGGGATTGGAGCGTTATTATCTTACTGTCGTAAAACAGCGGAATGATAAAGGTAGAAGTTCAAATAAACGCTTGGCTCATTGTTCATGGTTTTTGGATGTTCTAGAAAAGCCTGGTTTTGATCATCAGTGGCCTTCTTGCTAACTTTCTCTCAATACCAAATGATTGTAGAGGTAAACTTACTCTGTTCTCTCACGTCAGTGTGCCCACTGCATGAGTTTCTGCTTAAATTTCAATGTATATTTACTGAAAACTCTATTTCCTCATATCTTAATTTTTTTTCCTCCAGATAACAACTTATCTCAGTCCTGCAGAAGCAACGGTTTCAAATCTGTGCCTTGTTCATACATAACAGCTAGTTCATGTGGAGACAAACAAGCATCCTAATGCAAATGGAACATGGAACACCAGTTCAGTATTCTAGGGTATTGGGGGGTGTTGTGTTATAAATACAATTGAGTTCTCAGTGCAAGAGAAAACAAAGGAGTTCTTACTTAGTAGGTCCTTAATAAATAAATAAATCAGCAAGCACAGAGTGCATATTTTCTGCCCATTCTGTCTTCTGTATCCCACTTTGCTACTGCTCAGCCAGCTTGGAGGAGACTTCTTCCAGAATCTGGATTTGCAGAAGTATTTCCCAGCTGATGAGGCACGCCACCAACTATTTTTCTCTCATTTATTTCTCTTTTGACTCTGTCTGAAAAACACTCAAAAAATTCAAGTGGATAGATGCAGTCTTACTGCCTTTGTTAAATGGTCTCTGCTGTGAGATCATGAACTATACACGGGCGTGAGGACAGAGCCTGATTTACGAGTAACAGCAGATGGGCTGCAGACAGGACCTGCTGCCTGCCAGGGCGCGGAGCTGTGGCTGGGCTGCCAGCAGGACAGTGGTAAGATGGTTCAAAAACGTGGTGCAAGACGAGCCTGTGGAAGTGCTGCCATGGTGTGGTATGAAATTCTCCAACCATACAGGTGGCAAAGGGGAAGAAGGAACATACTTGTGCTGGTGAAGCTGGAAGAAATGAGGGGAAGGTGTTTCCCACTTCAAAACATGACATCTTCAGGGGCCTGTGCTTAAGCCATATGAACACGAAGTAACTTACTGTATTTGGAAGTAAGAAAAAAAAGGCTTTTTTTTTTTTTAGAGGAACTGTTATCCTAAGGAATTTATTTCAAAATAGTGTATCAACCCCCACCCCGAAGCTACTCTGTGTAGAGCTTTATAAATTTGTTCGGTTTATGCCAAGCAGTAATCTGTACTTTTTTACAAAAAACATGTCAGTCTTGTCTTTAGTGGGAAACCCCACTGAGCACTGAAGTGCAGAAAATGGAGGTGAGCAGTCCTTAAGTGTACCATTCATTCCCAAGCCATGACTAATTATCTTTGACCTATTCCTGGTAGGTGGACAGTTGACCTGTTCTCGCAAACATTAAATCATGAAAATTCTGCTGTCTCTTTGGCAGTCAGTTACAGTGATCCTTCATATAAAAGGGGGGTGGGAGTGTGGGGGGAACTAACCTGAACCTCTTTGCTGCATTTTTTTTTTGCCCTTTCCATCTTGTTCTACTCAAACTAGGCAGAGTGGATCCCATCTTCATCTCTGCAGCTGCCTCCTCCATATGTGAAAGCTGTTGTCATGCATTTCTAAAGCCTCCTTTCCTTTGGAATAAACAAATCTTTGTTCTCTAAATCTTTCAAATGCTTTTTTTTCCCCTATATGCCTGGTTGTTCTTGATGATCCTCCCTGAACTCTCCACCTCTCTTCTGCCATGGGATGCTGGAGATGAGATGCAGTAATTTGTCTGAGAACCAGAACCCCCTGGTTCTGAGTGAACCAGGAATAATCTCTTATCTGAACATCTGGCATGTTTAAGTACTGTGTTTACAGTATGACATGGGTTTGTGTTGAACTTGGGATCTACCATAATTCTCTTTCTTTCTGTACAGAGCTGGTTTAACCAATTACACCCTGTCAAGGAATGAGCTAGCCTCTGGATTAAGCTGTGGCTACGCGGTGGTACTGCATAAGCTGATTTTCTGCTAGCGCTGTTACAGCCATACGGGTGTGAGGATGTAAGACAGGTTAGTTGGTAGAGGTAACAGTGATCATTAGAGCAATTAATACTACTGGGGCAAGAGAAGGGCGGCACACAGCACCTGAAGAACAGCGTTTGCTGAAAAAGCTCACCTGTCTGTTTCTCCCTTCCACTTTTTGTTGGTCTAACAAAGGCTATTTTCTTAGCTTAATAAGTGGAAGTTACTACTATCCTTCTGCCTGACTTCAGTGTCAGGTGCTCGTTTCCACATCCTGTGTCATGCTTGAACTAACCTGGGTAGGGAAAGTTCTGCAAAAAGAGGAGATTTTCAACTCTGTCAGTTCAGCACGAGCACTTGTGGCAGTACCCTGCTTGGGAAGTGGGGAAGTGCTGGATGGAGGCTGGGAGCAGTTACACTGCTACTGCCGTCAGGCTTGTGAGGCTGTGCTGTTAGAAATACATCTGGTTAATGATTAGAAACTACTGAAACATTTTGCTCCTAATTTTATAGTTGCAGGGTTCTCTCCAAGTAGATCTGGTAACAAACAATTCAGTGTAATTCAATTAATGTGTGATTTTGTTACAGCTTGTGCCAGAGAATGCCATGAAATAGCCTTTCTTTGCCTGCCCTAGTTGTTCAGGGCTGAACCTGCTGTGCCTTCACCACTCAGCACTGTGCAGATCACCTGGGTTTGTCATGGCTGATGCACTTGGTGTGGGCATGGTTCTCAATATTTAAAAACAGCCGATTATCACAGGGCAGTAACCAAGAGGCAGATGGAGCAATTCGTGCTTTGGTGTAGGTAACTGCAGCACAGCTGATCATCCTACAGAAGTGGCTGGAGGAAGCCAAGTTGCTTCTGTGTGGTTGACTGATTTATATGGAGAGAAAAGAAAAACAAAAAAAAAGAGCTGCTGTATGACTGGATTAGTGCCACAGTTGCCTGCTATGCTGTGGTATTTGTAAGTAGTGAACTTCTAAAATAACCTTTAAGAGGACATTTTCAGGTGTCGTAGGTTCTGTAACTCCAGTGTCAGCATGTATTGATCAGTGCTGGGGTTTCTCCATAGCATAAGCAAATGACTCTCTGGTGTGGCAGTAAAATAACAGTGATATAAAACAGTGGCATATTCCTTGATTAAATTTTTCTGGCAGCCATTGAAATTATTTTGAGTGTGAACACATTTGTGGAATTACTTGTCTGCTCCTGTGACAGTGTGCTGGGAAATATGCCAAAACAAATTGTCTCTTTCTTGCAGTTTCATAAGCCAGAATACTATCCAAACTGTTTCTGGCTTCTACTACAATGAAAATGTGAACTCAAAGTCTCCTACATGTGAACTTGAATCGCATTGTACTTAGAACTGGGCAGGAAAAAGGTAGAGGGGAGAGACATCGCATAATTTAAAGAGTCAGTGTCAGTGTCTATTGTGCTTATGAAAACTGAAGAATTTTAGACCTATGTTCATGTGAATTCAAGGAATCTTGAGTGAGAAACTGGCAAAGGGACTCTAGCTGTGTGCCAGAGCTTCGTGTGAATTGTGAAATAATTCTGATTTTCTCATTTTACAGTTGATGTTATGGTTGACACAAAAATCCTTAGTCTAAAATCTTGCTTTCAATTCAGCGTTGGCATTTAGGCTGAAAATGTGCTGTGATCTCTGTGGTGTTTTGGCTGAGTTGTGGGAGTGGCAGTTGCTGAACCAGGATGTGAAATTCAGTGTTTTGTTCTGATAACGTAAATACTTAGAGTACTTACTGACCAAACCTCTCTTGTTGATTTTTTTTAAACATAAAGATCCCACAGTTTAGTCTCATATTCAACATGCAATCTGCATGTGGAGTTTTTATTTTTTAATTTTTCTTTCAATACTCCAGATTAGATTTTCAGATTCATACCAGATTATTAAAAAACAATCAAACAAAAACTTATTTCTGAAACTGTAGGTCTTATGGAAGTGTATAATGATGCTAAAGAAAAACCTATTTGTGTTCCTTAAAAGCAATCTAATTTTCTCTGGATTATGCAATTTAGAGATAATGTGCTTTGAAAAATAAATGAAAAGTACATTGTGACAGATGAAAATATGCCACATATGTAGTTTTTCCTAGTATTTAATAGCTTGTAGTGATAACTTGTTCTTTTAAAAAGATTTCTTCAATTTAAAATTGTAAGAGTAATTTGTAGTGTTTTCTTTGTTCTTTCAAATGATTGTAGTGCCCGGTTTTGCAAAGTACGTGTTTAAAATGTTAATTTGGGGGAAAATTGAAAGGATTTGTGTAAAGAGGAACAGGCTTGCAGTGAAGCCTATGAAGACCTTACTATATCTGAGCACATGTATGTTCTAGGAAAAAAAATACTTGAAGTCACTATTGTTTCCAAATGTGGCATGAAGTTTTGTCGCTCCTGGTATATGCTGGTTTCCCGTTCCATGTTTTTAAAGTGAATTATTTCATTGTGGTGTTTCCCTTGAGAGAGGAATGCACAGTTTTATACTCAGTCTTCTTATAGAACACGAGCAAATGCCCTTGTTTTGTCTGGCCATTTCTCTTTAAAAACTCTTTGAGGAAGAACTCGACCACCAGTAGCTGCCTTAGCCTGGTAGCGGTGAAACAGTAGGTCTCAACAGCATTAGGAATGGGTTTTGTGTAGTCAAAACACTTCTGTGGTGGTCTCTGTCTAGATAGAGCTACTGCGACTGGTTTTTAATAGCATGAAAACTTGGATTTGCTGCTGTTGCTGTATCCACACTGCTCTATGTGCTTTCCAGTTCAGGTAAGGGATACTGGGACAGCAAATATCATAAAATTTCAAAACTGAAAATATAAGGTGTGGTTAACTTCACTGATTCAGCCTGAAAAAAAGAACTGCCTTCATTAATGAATATGTGTTTAGTGTCTTGGAGGACTGGCAGGACTACTGTAGCTTTGGCCACAAGCATGGCAGGGTTGGGGTGTATGGCACTTCTGTAGTCCCTGCAGCAGCATGCCACTAACGCTCGCAACAGAGCGAAAATAGCAGTGGTAAACTGTCTGTCAGTATCACTCAAAGCTGAAGTCCTGCTGGTGTGACTGGAATCTCATATTAGTCTGCACAGGAGCAAGTGGAAAAGTCAGGGATGTGGATTCTTAATGGCCAGTTTAAGTGAATGGGGTTCATGCTAGCAGAGGGGAACCAGAATTGCTGTAAATGATGTATTTTTAGCCTATTTATATAAATTGAGGGAATAAAGGGAGGGAAGGGAACAAAACAAACAGTGTTACTATTAACTGTGGGCTGCGTTGATGCCTTAGCTCGACCTGGCTTGAGCTGGCAAGTTGTAGGTGCCTGGAGCTGTGCTGTTTGTGAAGATGGCTGTTTGCTTTTTCCGGTACACCTAGGAAATGTAGTCCATAATCCAGATAATCTACTCGTGTGGGTTCTTGGGAGCAGGCTGCACCGGAGAACTTTGCCACCTGATAAATGTTTGTGGGTTGGGGAAACGGAAGCACACCTTTTAAACGGCAGTAGCTTCACACTCTTCAGCAGCCGACTTTCACTTCTTCTTTTTCTTTCCCTCATTTTCTTGCCAAATGGCTGTTTTGCATGTGCCCCCGGCAGGTGCTGGGATTGCTTCCTGCCTCGCTGGGAGGCTGTCTCCACGTGGCACCTCGCCGTGCCTCTGCTGAGCCCCGCGGTTCGGCTGGGGCCTCGCCATCCCTCCGCTCGAGCACTGTTTCCGCAGAGACCAACGCTCCCTCCTTTCTCGAAAGATATTTTTAGGAGCTGCTGTTTAGCTTCTGGAAAGACTTTTTCCTTAATAGGCGAGCAGGCTAACAGAGTTCGTCTCTGCTCAGAGTGTCTTTTGCTTTGTGCGTTCGCTGTTTTCACTTTTTGCCTTGCTTGTATGTCACTTAGTCCCCATTTCACTGCTTTCTTTTTATCCGTGTCTCCTCTACCTCGTTTCTTCCATTTCACTTTCAGTATTGCTGTTCCCAGCAGCAATAATCTTTTAACACCACAAAGGAGCTTGCGGAGCGAGGGGAAGCCCAGCCTCCTCTCAGAAGAATATTGTACTTTAAGGACAAAATCCTTGGGCTGTTTGGTTCCTCAGCTAAACCCTCCTTGCTGAGTCACCGCCGCCTGGGCAGCCTCTGTGAGGCCTCGAGCGCCCCGGTGCCAGGCCGCGGCCTTCAGCTCCCAGGGCCTCGCACGTGTCAATTATTCATGGCCCTTCCTTGCGAGTTGTCGGCTGTCCTTTGGCCTTGCAATAAATTTTACATGTAGATGTTTCTGCTGATGTTTGTGGTAAGTTTGATGTGTCACCTTCTGATCGATGGCCTAATGGGAAAGGGCTTAGAAAATAAATCTGTAACAGTAACTCTCCTGGCTTGGAAAGTTGGACTGTCCCTGACTGAAACAGTCCAAGAGATTCTCTCAGTTGTCAGTTAGTAGGAGTACAAAATAGAAAAGACGTTCAACTTAATGACAGGCTACAACACGCACTCGCTCAAAGTCCTAATACTCTTAAGAATTGTTTTGTTAACATTACCGTGTTGCCTTTCTGAAGAGTTAAATACTGACTAGTTGTAGTGCTTCAGTGAAGAAAGGCTTCTTTACATTTAGAGAGCTCTGATTTTGTTAATGACGCTACAGACTGTATCTGTTTTCCAATTTCATATTATGCCAGTAAGATTGATTTTCTTTGTATTCACTACTTTTGGTGTTCTGTTTCTGAAAACAGCTTATATTGCAGGTTGAGCAGCTTGCTGCTATGGCAATAGGCATGCTAGAAAGAAACAGTATTGAAGAAAATTGCAATGCTAAGGCAATTGCGTTAAAGGAATTCTCTGGCTACCTTATGCTGTCCTGTTATCCTGCGATTATCATTCAAACATCTTTTTCTCTACTTTCCATAGACTGTGAATCCTGTAGAAATAGGACTTTACACTTAACATGATATTGGAGCGCAAGATGGTACTGCAAAACCTACCAGTATTAATGCTGTTCTTTCTCTACTTAAGTGCTACAATCTTGTTCAGGTCACATTTTGTTTTATTTCCTGATGTTGATGCATTTCTGCCCATCTTTAATACGATGCAACAGCCAGTAGGTCAGTGGATTGGATGCACGGTTTCCATATTCAGCCTTTAAGGTACATGCCTCTGACCCACTCACTACCCAGCAGCTGGAATGATGTCTGTGAGGACAAGGCTTCGCTCTGAGATTCTGCTAACATGCATACCAAAACCAGCCAGGCTCTACTGTGTGCTGGACTGTTTCTAACAGTAAGAAGGAAAAAATTCTCCTAAAAGAGCTTTACAGCATCTCTTTAAAAACATCAGGCCATGGCTGTGGTGATAGACCACCAACGTGAGCTGCTGCTTGGTTACCAAGAGGATAAAATTTTACTCCAGGGAGATATTTTTATACAGATGCTTATTCATATTACAGTAGATGCCGAAAGCACCCTTATGCTCAGCAGCATGGAAATACTAAGAAAATTCTACTTTCACAGAATCTACAATCCAGCCGCATTTTACTTCATTATAAAAACTGCCAGCCTGTACCTAGATGGTCAGGGCTGGATTATTCTTCTGCTGTAATTTTTATTATCTCTTTTGCAAGTACCCAATCATTTGAGTGCTTGAAAGTCAGGTACTATCAAGCCCTGTCAGACACGTTTATCAGCTTGTCAAAGCTTTCCAGCTGTACATTGGTTATAGGCTAAACTATAGGTTTTGATTGTCATTGTCACAGCAGTGGCAGCAGGACTGTAGACAGACTGGCAAAAAGATGTGTTCAGTGCAAATTATCTTTGAATAGAAATGTGTTCTCTTCCCAATTATTCTTTACATAGCTTGCAATAGAAAATGGTGTTAGATGTAGAAACCTGGATAAATAATCCATAACCAGCTGAGAAATAGCTTTGATTTGTAGCTTTCTTAACAAGTTTTTAGTGACCAAATTCTACTGCACTGTTCCTTCTACCCTACCCTGTTGCCTCCTTCTGTGCTACTTCCAAATTCCTTTTTTTGCATACTTAAAATTAATGATGCTATTAATTTAGCTGCTGCTTAGTTGCTTCTGCGAAAGAGCGCACGTGCTAGGACAACTTACAGGCCAGATAGAAATATTCGGGAGCCATCCAAGTCTCCCTTTGAACCCTGAATTTTATGGAATGATGGAATTATGGAATGACATGTCTTTATAATTGCAAAATAAGCTCCACAACATATTTTAAACAGGAAAAGAAAAATGATGAATAACTCATACCGATCATCAATTGAAAAATGAACCAAACTATCCTCTCAAAGTTCTTATGCTCTTTGGCATCATCAGCTGCACTAATAAGGCAGTTTGGTCTTTTTGTTTCAGCTGTGTTGGGAAAAAAAGGAGTGTGAAAGGAGTAACCATTTTGTTTAATGGTGGAAAGGTTGTCAGCCTCCAGAATACCTAATTTAGATTCGTGGAAGTGACTCTAGGTAGGGAGAAGTCTAATTTATAATTCGCTGTGCTGCAGAATGGAAAGATAAGAGGTGTTCATGAAAATGGTGCAGATCAACAAACTGACATTCCTCCTTTGAGGATAGCTTTCTTCAGCCTGTGCCATACATTGAATATTTACTTTACGGTTCTATTTTAGAGTTTAGGCTTGTAAATTCATGTCTCGTAGGAGTGGATTTTTAAAGTTCAATGGATGGAAGGGGTGCTTTGTGGTTCTTTTTGATCTGTTTTACACCCTCCACCTTTTTTCTTTTTGTCTTTTGCCTTTATGATGCAAAATGTGTTTTTTAAAGTGATGTTTATTTTCTCTGCAGGTATGGCGTTAGTCCTGAGAACATTATTCTGTATGGTCAGAGTATTGGTACTGTCCCTACAGTAGACCTGGCATCTCGGTACGAGTGTGCAGCAGTAATCCTTCATTCTCCTTTGATGTCTGGATTACGGGTAGCTTTTCCTGAGACTAGGAAAACCTATTGTTTTGATGCTTTTCCAAGGTATGTATAAATGCTGCAAAGATGATTGTTCTGTACTGAAAGTGCTCTTTAGGTGCTTAAAAAGGACTAGCTACGTAACTTTCTGGGGAACTTTATCGAATCGTGACCTGTATTTTAAACTTCACATATGCTTACCTTCTGAATCAAAGTAGAGATTCACCATGTGAACAGGCTGCTCTCTCTCTCAAACTGACATGATAGCTTAACATACAAATAAGTCTTAGTGTTTACAACTAATTTTTGTCTCCTTTTTTTTTTTGTTATGGGTTGTTAAAATTAGGATTTTTATACCTTCAAGTTTGGATAGGTAGCTTAATAACTGATAATGTCCTATTAAGTCCTTCAGAATAATGACTAAAATTATTAATGTATGCTCTTAAAATCTGTCAGCTTTGATTTAGAAGCTCTAGGGTATTTTACATATACAAAAGTATGTACAAGTGATTTCAAGATAAAACACTTGCCTTTAGAGCCTAGTGTCTCTCTTGAAATTGCAACAGTTCCAGGTTAAAGAGTGTCCAAATATTTGGGAATAGATGTTTTAGGAATAGCAGGCAATTTAGGAATCTTTTTAGTATTTCTACGTGTTTGCAGGGATCCAGTATTCAAAAATTCAATTCTAATGCTTTTTTCTTGTTTTTGTTTTTGCTTTTTTTTTTTTCTGCTGAAAGGGCTTAGCTTTTATTGCATGGAAATTTACAAAATCATTTTTTGTAATGGTGATAGGACAAAACATATTTTCTTGATTTCATAACTTTTTTTTTCCTTACAACCAGTAAATAATCCACACATTGCAGGCCAATGTATGTCTAGTAACTGCCTAAGTGACTGTCTAATGACTTTCTAAGACTTTGGTAAATTCTACATAGCACATCGTAGCATTTGAGCTTAGCCTTACTAATTTCCTACAGATGTTTTGTTGTTGTGGTTTTGAACAAGTTACACTTCAAGTAGTGCCAGAAGTGGACTGCTGTTTAGAAAATTGAGATATTTTTGTGACTATTGTCCTGCATCAAGACAATGACAAAGCTATCTGTGAGAGTTGGACATCTGAGAATGTGAGAGGGGAGCCAGTCTCTTTACAGCAGTGTATACAGACTTGGGGAGAGTAAGGAGAAGGACAGATAAAAAGCAAAGTGGTCCATGGAAGGGCAAAGAAGAAGCAGAGGACTCACTGAAATCTTGTGCAAACCTGACTTTGCTTCAGAAGGTCATGTTTGCAATGAGTGTAGTAGGAGATGCTCATAGCATTTGTCATGTTTGTTTTATTCCAGTTACAACAGATTAAAATTAGACTGTGGGGGAGGGTGAAAACCGGAGCTGTAAACCCACGCCTAAACAGCCAGAAGTAACAGTGGCTGTCACAGTATCTGTCCAGTCCCTTAAGTTTTGCATTCTTCCAAATAAGATAAAAATGTAAATTGCTGAAGGTGCTGTCAGAATTTGAAATTGTTTTACACAAACTTGTACATCATCCCCAAACCTTAAACCCAGCATTTCCAAATGCTTCTGCTAGAGAAAGCAACAGAGTCTTAATAATAGCTGTGATCGCAAAACTAGTAGTGATTAGCTGATAGCAGCCAAATCAAGTAAATTAAGAAAAAAAAAAGGGGGGGGGGTGGGACATGACACTGACAACAGATGCACTGTAGCTCTTGAGTATTTTGTTCTTAACCTACTGAGCTGCTCATTGCTGTCAGTCTGACTTCACTTACACTGTAAGCAGTGAAAATAAACAGCAGTGTGTTTTTATGAATGTGTACAGCTCAACTGTCTGTCTTCACAGCAGGAAACAAAATAGTTCTGTGTGCACCTCCAGCGAATTGCTATTATGTGCATTTTATGTTGGGACTCCGTGAGAATGTGGTCTCTGTAGATTTTTCTAGCTGCAGAGTGGTATGGCTGAGAATACTAAGTAAGTCCAGCGTGCAGTGTAAATGCTGCCTTATGAGTCGCTGAGTTGGCAATGGGACGCTTTCCAATTTTCTGCAAAATACAAATATCTAGCTTAATGGCCTGTGAATATATGTGGGGAAAAATAGTTTCAGTATCTAAATACTGTAGGGAAAGGGGTTTCCTGGTTTCATACAATAAATGAGATCTTAGTTTGTAGCCACTAAAACGATACGTAAATATCTTTGTAACTGTATGTGGCTGACCTGTCTTGTCACATCGTGGAACTCAGGGACAGACCCTTCATGGGCTTAAGACTTCAGTTTACTTAGCGTTTTCATGATGAAGTATTACGTTTGGGTATTGTACTAATTTGGGGATGATAGCTGGGGGAGGAAATCTGCATTATTCTGTCTCTCAAGTTCTTGGGATATTTTTCTGTATTCAGCACAGTTGCACACAACTCAGGTTCCAGACAGGAGAAGGGAAATAGGCTACATTTTAATTTTAAATAACACGAAATCTGTTTTTCGAGGAAGTATTGATACAGAGACTAAAATGTGTTTACACTCAGCTGTTTACTGGAATACCAATGGCTGTTCTGTAGAATACTGAATGCTGAGATTTGTGTGTATGAGGTTTAGTGCTTCAGTTTACATCTTAATTTTTAATTAACTTTTATATTTTCATAAATCTTCTTTAAACCTGTTTTTAAATCAGTGTATGTTGGCATCTGTATTTGTTATCATCCTAAGCAATTAGTCTGGTCACTTTGTAAAGTTCCTAGTGTTACTAATATCCCATTCTTTCTTCAGGACAGGAAAATCCAAACCACTTATTAGATAGTGTAAAGAAATAAAATTTTCTTCCCGTCAAATCAAATATTACTGATACTCATTTTTCCCCCCAGCTCATCCCCTATTCTACATCATGTCCTGAGCCAAAGCATGGTCTCATTATTGGCCAATTCCTCCTTTTGTTGATAGAAGTGGAGGTGGTGGGGAGCTGAGCACATTAGGACGCGGTGCCTATGCACTGGTCTGGAGTTGCAGGTAGCTACCAACGTGGAACGGCTGTCTGGAAGTACAGGGTGGTGCCTGGGAGAAGGCAGGCAGAGGAAGCTGCTGCTCACCGCCTTGAAGGTGATGTGCTACCAGTATGCTTCATAATTGGGGTGTTCTGGTCTGAGCTCAAAGGTGTGAGGGTGCCTTTGTCACCCTTCCCTTTCCTCTGCCCCTGTTCTCCTGTGCGAGGCAGTTACTAGGTGTATTGGCCTGCAAAATGTGGCTCGAACAGCTTGCTTTTAAGACCACTTTTTGGTAGTGGGGCAAGAAATCAGAGGCATGAAACAAAATCCCTTGTGAGTTTCATTGGGCTTGCAGTTAAATGTCCTCGTGTCATGCTGTTTTCCCACAGTTTTCTCTGTTGCCATTTGAACTTAAACAATCAGTACAAAGACCAGGTTGTTTTTCTTTATCTCATTCCCCCCTTGTTTGGGGGTTTAAAGACAGGTTCAAACCTCATGAGCTGACTCTTTTTGCATGAAGTCTTTATGACTGGAATGTAGTTAACTGGTTGCTAATCTGTTATATTGGAAGGTGATAATGTGTAATGCAGAGTCCGCACTGGTAACATGTCTCATGGAATCTGATTTGCCTCTCACCAGCTTTCCGCAGTGATTTCTTTGATAGGTACACCACTCGCAGGTGTTTCAGGTGCCAAACTTTATTTGCACTGCTGCCCATTCGAGCCTCTTGTCATCAGAACTGGCGGCGTAATGGTAGCACAGGCTCCAGTTTGCACATGCGTTTTGGGAGTAAGTCTTGTTCCATATCGCTTGGGCACAATTTCAAGGTTTTGTAGCTATTTAAAAACACGCAGTGGTAAACAGGGTGTGTACCAGTAGTTAAGCTAACTTTCTTTAATTGTGTGAAAACTAAAGTCACAAACTGAGCACTGTTTTCCTTTTCCATCCCCCAGCATTGACAAGATATCTAAGGTAACCTCTCCTGTGTTGGTAATCCATGGTACCGAAGATGAGGTGATCGATTTCTCCCACGGCCTGGCAATGTACGAGCGATGTCCACGAGCAGTAGAGCCCCTCTGGGTGGAAGGGGCTGGGCATAATGACATAGAGCTTTATGCACAGTACTTAGAGAGACTAAAACAGTTCATATCTCATGAACTTCCCAACTCCTGAAGAAGCCTACCTGATTTTACCTCAGTTACTGTGAACGGAAGAAATTACCTGTTTTTGCACATGCTTTAACTGGATAGCTGTAATAGCTTTATACTATGAAGAAATGCCCTGTATTTAGGGTGTTCTAATCAAACATCTGATGAAATTTGTCTTTTATATCTGGAAACTATTCTACTAATGCACACAATATGGTCAACTACTGTAATTCCAACAATTTTTAGCTTCATTGCCCTGAAGGAAGTGGGGAATACTAGCTGCTTATGGGGACACTTTTTACCTAGTGCTGTATTCATTGAAGATCAGTTTTCTCTGTCTCACTTCTGATCGTTTATAGTTCTGTCCTACAAAGACTTTTTTTTTCCATGTTCTCAATGTGTAGAACATAACTGTTATGAGCTACAGCTTCTAAACAATCAGCCATGGGTTCAATCTAAGGGAGTACTTTCTTTGTAAAGTTTCTTAGCTGTGGTATTGTAACTGGAAAGTTATTGTGATGAAGTTCCTCCTCCTCCCTTTTAGTGTTCTTTTGTTAACTTACTGATCTTCCCAAGTAAATTATTTAAATATACTTTTTCCTGATAATAAACAAACTACTATATGGGGCTAAACTCTGTAATGACTTCTCCATTACCTTGTATAAACATAACTGGAATATTCTCAAAGGAACTATGGACAAAATTGCTTTTGTTTAAAAATAAATGTGTAAATTTACTACTAGAAAACTCATTTTAATATTCAGATGGTCTGAATAATAGCCATAACAGACATTTCCTTCTGTAAAGCATTCCTGTAGACTTTTTAAAAGTACTGTACATATTTGAATTTACATTGTGCATAGATTCTTAATTGGTAGTTTTAATTTAAGTCTAGCTACAATAAACTGCAAAATTCTGGTTTGTATATGATTGAATACATTTTGTTAAAATATGTTTTTATCCCTATATTATTTTGCTATTAAAGTTTTATAAAGTTTCCAGGACAAAAAATTTACACATTTATGTTTTGATGAATTTATGTAACTAAATTTTCATTGAGCTGATCTTTTTAGTTTAGGAGTAATTTGATTCTTTGACACTGGAATCGCACAGATTATGCATCAGAAATGCAAAACATGTAATTGTTACACTACTAGCATAGGTCTAATTTTTCCAAATTTAAAGGCCTTAAATGTACTGTAAGCCTCAGATTGTTGTATAAATTGATCGCGATTGATTGCAGTTTGTGTCCTGTTGCTAGAATGCAACACAGTGGTTGTAATGGAATAAAGGATGCATGGATTAGATCTTGCTGCATTTTTGAATCTTATTTTTCATACAAAAACCAAAATGTACTTAAAATTCATTAATTCCTTTTTTCCAAGGAAAAGCTATCCTAAAGTAGAAAGCCTTGTTTCCACACAGTATGGTATGTAGATCAAATCTTTAAAAGATTATTTTTAAATGATGTCCAGCTGTTTTTTAAATAACAAAAATACATGAGTCACGGCCGAGAAGAAATGTCTGAGCATAGTTGTCATAAGACCTTCCAACAGGCCTGCAGTTAATTGTCAGCACTGCAAGTGTGTCTGGTGTCTTTGGTTTTTATTGGCTTGGCCCTATTGCTGTAAAAGGGGGGAAAAAAGGTGTTTTCATTTGTAGTGGTGTGGGGAGTAGGGGGGAAATGAGGACGCCTGTTCTGCACATTACTTGGCATGTTACTCTGGGTGGTTGCACCTGCGTTGTCCAGTCAGTTTTAAATGCCCCAAGCACCAGGGTGCCCAGCTGTTCTCTTGGTGACTCTTCCAGCCCTAACTGGCAGTTTCTGCTTAATCTTCACTTCAAGCATGTCTCTTCTGTCCTGTATACTAAGTAAATATTCAGTTATGTCTCATTTGTTTTTTAATTGTGCGCCTTTGTAAATCCAAGGTGGGTGTGTTGTTTTCTCCATTTCTGCACGTATTCATTTCTTGCTGAGACTTAAGCTCGGTGGAAGCAAAGCTGATGACCACGCTATAAGGGGGCACTCCAGGTTACTCGTCAAGTGTGAGCCTTCCCATGTAGTGGCTTGAGGAATTTTTACTTACTTGGTGATGGTTTTTTGATACCCCAATTGAACTTTGGATTGCTCTGAAAAATTAAGGCTACAGTGTTTCTTCTCCTCAGGACCCTTTTTGATTCAAGAAACTGGTACTTACATCCTCTTCCCTAATTTTATTAATATTATTATCTTTTATGACTGCAGGAATTTGAGAAGTAGTAATTTTGTGACTTGACAAAAACAAAGCAGATTCAAGGACAATATTCCTCTGTTAATGAGACCCCCAAATCTGAATTCAATATTGTCACATTGGTCCCAGGGTCACTGCACATGCGGCCCAAGTTCAGTGTTCTGACTGTATGTGAATATCTCCTTGTACTATCCTTTATTTGTTCATATTTCTGCATAACTGTAGTGCTCACAGATGCCTTCCTGTATTTCTGGCTTCTGCATTGCCTGTTTTGCTCTGTAAAGTTTGTATATATTGAACTAATACGAATATTTTACTGTTAATTAGAATGTTAATTAATGACTTATCAATGATCCACTGGGCTTTTCACTTTCTTTTGATTCAATTATCTGTTGACCTGTTTGGTCCCTTAAACAATTTTTGTTGTGGCCCTGTTCCCATTGAATAGTTCTTAGATGAGTTGTGAATTTTTTTATATAATTTCCTGGCACGTCCTTTTAAGAAAACAAACAATAGTGAGCTTCTTCATGCTATAAGCTGAAGTGATCCCCTGTATCAAGGTATCACTGTTTCAAGCATAGTACTAGTGCATGCCAGCATTAGAATTACTAGTTAAAAAAATCTGTGGCCAGCTCATGAAACTGCTTATAAGACAGTGGCTTTCAGGTCCCCATTTGTTTAAAGAAAAAAAAAAGTTGGAACAGAAGTTTTACATGGTGGAAAAGGGGATGATGTGAGGTTATGAAAGAGAAACTTTGGATTGGGCTAAAAAAGTAGCTTGTTCCAGCAAACTGCTAACATTCACTCATTTAAATGTATAATGTGGGCCTTTACAAGAACTTGTTATGCATATTTTAGAGCTACCAAGGTGTCACTGTAAGAGTGGCTGTATATGCCTGGATAAGTTATGCAATGGGTCTTCCAAGAGTGTAAATAACTTTTTTTCTTCCCGTTTTTCCTGTGTGACTTGCTAACTTTGTTTATACAGTGCAGCACTACCTGACGTACAGCTTCTTTTCAGGAAGGTAAGTTGTGGAGCATCTGGTCTTAAATCAGCAGTTGTCTAACGTTCGTACTTTGAAAAAGCCAGAGGAAAATATTTGTTACAACTTTAAAGGTGGCATTTTCGAAGGAGTTTGCACATCTTTTTAAAATTTATGTAACTGTTATAAATTTAGCCTGTATTTGTTCACACTGAGATCTGTTACCCTTGTTGCTTCTGCTACATTTTTTTTTCCATTTCTTTGTCATTCCTGCAGCGCGTGGCAGCTCTGCTCAGGGCACTGACCTTTCAGCTTTCTGAATGCCCAAACCCGTATTTCCACTTCAGTGTAAATTCACTTCAGTATTGTGCGCTTCATTTATAAACCCTGTATCACATTTGCTTTTTGTAAATAATGCTAAATATAGAAATAGAGATACCAGTCCCCTCTCCTCCTGTGGTTACTTGATTGTTCTCATCTGGCAAATCCTTTTTTCCCTAGGTCTATTCTCGTGAATGTAAATCAATGATCTTATTTAAGTCCATTTAACTTCTCTATATCCAACCTCCCTTCTTTGTGGATTCACCATCTGTTCTAGCTCTAAAATTTGTTGTTTTGCAACTGCGGTCGTTTTGTCCTCCCAATACGAAGTGGAGGACGGCTCCTTGGTGGTGGGCACGCTGCTGCTGGGAACGAGGTCAAGCCCCAAACCTACCTGCTTCGTCTTCATGGCTTTCAAAGTCCTGCAGTAACTCTTAGGTCAAATCAGGATGAATTTCAAAGTGAATTTCACCGTATTTCAGCTGTGAAATATTTGGGTCTCAGAACTTCGTTGTGACAGTGAAAAGGACGAGCTCGGAGCGGCAGAGCGAGTGCCGTTTTGTTTCCCCGATGCCTGGTTTCGTGGCTGGGTTCCAGCAGTAACCAAATTAATTCTGCGGAAAGTTAGAGCAACGTGCATGCTGCCTCTCTCTCAAAACAAACAATACCAAACCCTCACCTCTTCAGGGTCTTAACTTTACATTGTCTTCTGCTCGCTCCAAAGGTAAATATGCATCTTTGGGGTTTCAGGAGGGCAGGCTGCGAGGGGATGCAGCTGAGCTCTGCCATCCTGCAGGCTGGCCGGGGAGCAAGCCGTGCGCGCCGTGCTTGCAGCATTACCCGCTTTTCCTCTGTTTTCCAAAGCCCCTGCTCCCCAAAAGCGTTGAAGCGTTTGAGCCAGCTCCGGGCACGGCTGATTCTTGCCCCCACCAAGAAAAAAAAAATAAATAAATCCCCCCCGCTGGCTGGAGGCGGGCTCGCAGCGGGGCCGGGCGGCGCTGCCCGCGGCATGGAGCTGCCCGCAGCCGGCCCCTGCGCGCCCGCGGGACTTGCGCCTCCAGCCATGGGGCCGGGTAAGGGGGCGCCGGGAGCGGGGACAGAAGGCCGGGGGGAGCCCCAGAAGGGCGGCCAACCCCCTGTCTGTTTTGCAGGGAGCCCCCCGAGGAGCGCTGCCCTCGTCCTGCTGGTGCTGCTGCTGCTGGGCGCACGGCCGGAGGCGCAGGAGACGAGTGTCCGCAGGCAGCAGCGACACGGTGACCGTCCCCGCTCGGGTGCCCGGCGGTGGGGTGGGCAGTGCTGGGGAGGAGGAGGAGGAGGAGGGAGGAATATTTTGTTAGAGCCCACCTGGGGGCTGCCAGAAAGGCAGCGAGCTCCGTGCTCCAGCACGGGGGCAGCGGGGGGATCGCGGCTGCTCGGACTCACCGCCCCTTGGTGGGAGGGAAGCAGAGCCTGGTTTCCAGCTAATAGGTGGCGCGGTTTGATTATGGCTTTGGAGGTGACTACGTGCAATGGGCCCTTGATTCATTTCCTCTTTACTTCCTCAGGCCTTTTTTAATGTAAGGGCTGTCTTTGAAGACGAGCCGTCAGCCCAAAGTTGCGCTCGCTCTACATGATGCTTTGCGCAGCAGTTTATCGTAGAAAGTTTGCTGACCTGCTTAGAGGCTTAATGCCACTTGTGTTCCAAGTCGCTTCGCTGCAGCTTTGCTGTTGGGCGCGCTTGGGGAGGGATGCCTTGGGCTGACCCTTTGTCCCAGAGCGGCGCCAGGCAGGTTGCAGCAGTGCAGCACGGCCGCTCGCCCCAGCGCTTCCACGCAGGACTAGCGGGTGACACGGACCCAGCCATCGCCTCTGTTCTCTCTCCTTGTTCCTCTGGGGAGCTGGCACAAGCTGTTAGCTGCCCCCGACTTCAGTGAGCCCATCGATAAACCAGACGAGGAGCTCATTGATCTCTCGGGGTTGTGTGGGTTGGGTTCTTGCAACGTCTGTGGGTTGCTCTGAATGAAAGATGCACTAAGGATGCAAAGTGCCGCTTTCGTGATGCTACTCCTGAATCATCCACTGCCATATAGTTCTAGCAGGCATATTTTGCAGTTTCTAAGTAATACAGGGTTATCTTTCAGTGAATTACAGCCATATATATGCAGTTTGTTATATAAATTTCCAGTGTAATAGTAGAACATTTAACTAATATGTTTACAATACCCAGCTAATCTGATGGATGGTAAGTCACGACTACTTAACTCCGATCTTGAAATCAAATAAAAAGTATTTGAAGCTTCTAAGACATGCTGGACTGGGGTCCACCTCTAGGAAATGGAACATTCTTAAAAATTTTATCCGCTGCTTAGAAATGAAAGCGAGCGCTGCAGGCGCATTCCAGGGCTCGAGGACGTGACCTCCAGCATTTAGCAGTATGTCCTTACGTTAAGCCATTAACTATTTCAAACACTCCGGGCATGATGCAGCTAAGTTTTGCCTTCCTTGTCCCTTTTAATTAGTAGAGCTTTCCAGGATGTTTGCAGTCTGACTTATGAAGTCCCAGCCTACCAATGCTGAATTTAATTGTTTTATTGATCATTTCTCAGGGTGTAAATTGAACCTTCAGGCTCAGCCTGGATGAAGGAGTGCTGTGTAGGAACACTGCCTTAGATACAAACTTAAGCTCCAGAGAGTTCCGATTCTGCTGTAGCAATCAGTACCTCATCCACAGGAGGAGGCTGCTGTGGCCTCTGAACCACAGCTTAACCCCGTTACATCACGGTAATAATGGCTTTGATCAGCAGGTGGAGACCAGAGAGAGCACCTGGGAAGCAGAATGGAGCCTTTCATCTAGACCCAGCCTATAGCTCTTGGAAACCTGGAGGCTCTGCTAGGCCCCGGGGATGGGCTCAAGTTGGGAATGGCACAGTGGGAATGTAAATTTTCCTTTCTTAGTCATGTAAGAAAAAGGCTCTTACAGTCTTTAATAGGAATCACTTTTCTTTTTTTTTCAGAAAGTTATATGAAGTACAACATCCTATTTTGGTCTTTTTTTAAGGAATCTGTGTACTCTGGAGTGTATATATGATTAATAAAGGTATTTTCCATAATGTTTAGGGAAAATATTAGTTTAATTAAAAGGAAACACCAACCAGCACCAAAAAGAAAAAATAAGAATCATTATCACACTATAGTACTCCAAAATCTACCTATTTCTAAATCTACCTATGGATTTGACCTGTAGAACCTCACAGCTGGTTTGTCAAAGTAGTGTATCCAAGGATACAGTGAAACATTCATAAAAGTGCCTGTATATGTACATAATTATATATAAAAGAAAGAAGCCCACTAGGATTCTTCACTGTTTAATAGATTTTGCTGTATTTACAATTATTTCAGAACATAGTCTGAATCCCAACAGTTCTTGGTCGCATATGGAGTACGAAGGACTGCTGCACAGTAAGAAAACCCTTCCCGGGACTGTGGGCTCACACAAACTCTCCAGCCTGCTCAGAAGCAGCTCTCCCCTCGGTCACAAGGACAGCAGAAGTTTGCTAAGCCAGAACTTGGGCCAGAAATCACAAGAAAAGCAGTTGTCCTGTGACATGCTCCTTAAACTCTCCAGGTATATTTTAATGGATACCTTTGGACCTAGCTTGGCCTGGAATCTCTTCCGATTTTATCACTGTGATCAGGAAGTCAACCTGCCCAAAATTCACATCAGTCCCCTCAAGCTGGCACAGCACAAGCTGAAGCCTTTCCTGCTGCACAGGATGCTTCAGCTGCTCAGGAACATGGGAGTGCTGTCTGAAGGTCAGCAGTCCAAGGTCTTCGCTCTGCTCAAGAAGCAAATGCTGAAAACAAGGAAAATGCCCTCAAAGCCCCAAGTGGAGCAAAGTGGTAGGTACATAAGGAGGAGACGGTTTGGATTCTGCCGCGCCGATGGGGCTGAGGTGGGAGCCATGCTCGGTGTGCAGGCCCCGGTGCTTTGCTGAGCAATGACGAGGGCTGAGGTGCTCAGCCTGGGGCAGGAGGTGTGTGGCGAGGCGGCTGGGAGCAGCCGCCCTCCGCACAAGAGGAGCCTCTGGGGCAGCGTGTGGAGGGCAGTCGCCGCAGATGAGCCATAGATCGGTTGTGAACCGCGTTATTTGGAGACGGTCTGTGGGAGTCCATACCGGTGCTAAAAGCCGTGGTAGTGCTGTACCTGGCTCGGTGCGGCTGCCAGGCCTCTGAGAGCGTCTCTAATGCATTGTGAGTGTGCTGCCACGGCTCCCCAGGGCACGGCTGTGCCGACGATTCCCCCTGCCCCGCTCGGAGCTGGGGGCTGCCTGCGGAAACGTGTCAGGGAGCCGCGCTGTATGGAAAAACGTAAAACTTAGGAAGAATTTTAAAAAATAGAGGTGGAGGATGGCAGGATCTGCAGGTAGGGAGAGGAGCAAGAAAACCTAATTGATAATGTTTGTTTAATTAAGGGTAACGTAGGAGCTGATGGCCTGTGTCCTTTAGGCATTGGGTGCTCTGGAGGATGGGACGAGGCCTGAGGGGACTGAGGACTGAGGGCCATCGAGGCCTGAGGGGACTGAGGCTTGGAGGGCACCGAGGCCTGAGGGGAGAGGGGCTTGGGGGGCATTGCGGCCTGAGGAGACCGAGGTCCGAAGGGCGGGACCTGAGGGGACCGGTGCCTGAGGGGCCCGGGGCCGGGTCCGAGGCTGGGCGGCCAGGGCTGTGCAAGGGCGACGCCGCCCGGCCGGCCGCGGTGCAGCCCCGCTCGGGATCCATCCCCGGCAGCCCTGGCAGTCGGTGCAGCCCCGGCCGGCTGGCGTTGGGGCAGCTTTTCTGTTCTGTACCGCCTGAAGGCGAGGCCTCGGTAGTCACCGGGGTTTGTTAGGGAAGGCTCCGGCTGTGTTTGCCTTCGGAGCAAGCCGAGACGGGAGACGGCAGAGATCTCCTCGTACCAGGTAGCCCGTTAAAGAAGAGGAAGACGACCAACTTGCTTTGCTAGAAAGATAAACTTCAGTTTATAACCCAGAGTAACAACGCTCAGAGGAGGGCCTAGGATTATTTTTTTTTTTCAAGGAAGATCTGTAACAACACTCAGAGGGAGGCTCAGGATTTTTATTTTTATTTTTTTTCAAGGAAGATCTACCCCAGCAGTGTGCTTGAGGCAGTGAGGATTAGTCATGATTTCCCACTTGCAGGTGTGAGGATGTTTGGGAATGTGCTCGCGCTGAGGATGTGCCCTGTAACTGAGCGCTCTTGTGTAAGCTTCGGCCTGGCGCTGCTGCAAAACAAAAATCATCCACAAAAAGGAAATTTGGGAAAGAGTGAAAGGAAAAGATTTTAGCTCGCAAGCACCAAAATACAGATAAGAACAAGCTTTTCTGTGCTTTCCTGAAAATGAGACGGGACTCTTTGGAAAAACAAGATGATACATCCAGTCTCATTTGCTTTGTAATTTTCCTCCTCAGTCAGAGAAAACAATGCAGGAGAAAATGGTACTGAAATAATTCACTTCCAAGAATTATTCTTGCCTTAGAAAACAAACAAACAAACAAAACAAACAAAAAACAACAGAGCAGTGTAGCTATGTGGATTTTGAGACTACAGGGGGAAAATGGCTTTGAAGGATTTAAACAGTGCTCACACCATACAAATTTTTCGTTCTTGTTCAAAAAAGGGCCCTTGTGAATTAGAGTCAGCTTTGGCTTTGCTAATAGTTTCACAAGGCCTGCATGAAATTTAACACTACCCAAAGCCTGTATTACACTTATTTCTACTATTACTAGGTTATGTTAACCATTGTTATCTTTTATTTACATTGCAAGTAAGTCTAGGAAATCTTTTGCAGAGTAAATGTTTTATACATATATGAGGTTTCTAGGGGACTGACAGGCATAAAATAAAGGTTCAAGTTCTCTTCCACCTCCAATTCTACACTTCTAGAACCTCAGAATTCAGAGAAAATAGTGTGTTTTAAGACAAAGCACTCCTATTTGTCTTGTCCCGCCTGGGGCTCCCACCAGTAGATAAATCTTTCTCCAAAAAATGAGCACAGCCTACCATACCTCTGATAGCTGCTCTGCTTTCCCATGACCCATATTCATACACGTCATGTTCAGATAACAAGGAGGCACAGTACTGACTAATGCCACTTTTTGGAAGGAAAATGCCAAAAGCTATTTGAGACAGGAATAGAAGTGCCAGCAATACATGATAGATGAACAGCCGGTAGCAAAGGTGGCAGCTCTAGCATTTCCCTGTATTATGGAGTGTTGTTATGAGGGAGTATCGGCTGGATGTGTTTCTCTGGGCTGGATGCTTATCTTGATTCAGCACCGCCCTGGGTCCCACAGCAGGGTGTAGGAGAGCAAATGCGTTTCCTTCAGCACAACTGAGTGCTGCTCCTGCTCCAGAGCTGTCATCGGGAGCGTGGGCACGGCCGTGCCCCTCGTCCTCCCCCCTGCTCCCAGTCTGTTCTCATATTTTGTCTGACAGCACTCGCTCCTTATTAACATAACTATAGCCTCTTTGTGCCCTCTGATAGAAGAAATCCTGCACCAGAATAAATTTCAGGGGTGACAGATTGGAACGGTTTGACCAGATGATGGCACACAAATGTCGCTGAGATCAGCAGCACCTGTGGCTTCACACCTCTTTGGCATTGGCCCTGGCACTGCCGCTTGCCTGCTTCTGGCTTCTCCTCGCCGCTGGATGCTGGGCAGCGAAGAGATGAGGGATTAGACTCTGGGAAGGATGTGGCAGTGGCTGCAATAAGCAGTTACTTTATGTGTCCCCTGGAAGCTCAGTTATGCTAGAGCCTGGGAAAAATGTGGTATTCTATTTCATGGAAAGCAAAAGCATGTGTGGTGGTCCTCCTGCAGGCAGTGCCATGTGTGCGGAGACTGGAGGCCAGCCTGGAGCCCGTCAGGGCAAGGAAGAGTCCTAGTCCATGGGGATAAATGCAAACAGATTTCTTTGAGGCCGCATCCTGCCAGAGCACCTTCTAGAGGGAAGGGTTTTTGTCTCTTTCGCTGCGGGCTCTGACTACAGCTTGGTCGGGTGAGGTGAGGTGATGTGGCAGATACCTCTCTGCCCCCCCACTGTCTGGGGGGACAATTGCAGCCGCTGGGTTCGGGTGCTCTTTGCAGAGCTGCCTGTTGCAGGACGGCCTGGGGTGAGACACCCCTGTGGGAAGGTGCCCGTGGCAGGGGGCTTGGACCTAGATGACCTTCAGGGTCCCTTCTGACCCGAGCCGTTCCCTGATTCATTCTGAGGTGCCGGGGGGCTGCAGTGAGAGCTGGGGGCTGATGCTTCAACCCCTGTCTCCCCCCCAGGGCAGACTCCAGGCCCCTGAACCCCACACTTCACACTTTTGAGCCCAGCTGGGTGCTCTGCGGGCTTGCACAGAGCCCCCAAAGCCCTCCCCGGACCGAGACCCGCTGTGACCCCCGGGAGCCCGGGGACCCCCGCAGCAGCCCCGGGGCCGGGGCCGACCTCTGCGGGCGGGCAGCGGGGCTCTCCCCGGCCCCGAGCATCTGGGCGCCGGCCGCAGATATACCTCCGGGCTGGAGGGCTCGTCCCCGGCTGGGAGGAGCCAGAAGCGGAGCTGCTGTAAACAGTGCGGGCACCGCCGGCGGCTGGAAGATGGATATAAATAGGGAGGCGGAGGGGAGGCAGCCGGAGCGGAGGAGCGGGAGCTGCCTGCGCCTGCCTCTGCCCAGCAGCCCGGGTCGGGAGCTCCCGAGAGGCGGCGTCCAAAGTTTGCTGCTCGGCGCAGCCGGGGCTATAGGTAAGAGGTCTTTTCGCCAGCCGGAGTTCGCCGGCGCTTCTCGTCCGTCTGCCGCTGGGGTTTTCTCCTCGCCGGCTCCCCGCTCGTCCTGCTGTCGGGGTTGTCACACGCCGCGTGCGGAGCGGGGGAAGGAGGTTGCTTCTGGTTTCGCTCTTGCTAGGTTAAGTGGAGGAAAAAAAAAAAAAAAAAAAAAGAAAGAGAAAAGGTGGAAAAAAACAAAAAAGCCAAAAGCAAAATGTGTCTTGGCGCCGGCTCCGTGCGAAGCCGCGGAGAAGCAGCCGGCGCCGCGCACGTGTTCGGGCGGCGGCTGCGGGCTGCAGGTAGCGGCCGGGGGGAGCCCGGGGGTGCTTCGGCTCCCCCTGCCCTTCGAGCCGGACCCGGAGCCGGTCCCGGAGCCGGTGCCGGTCCCGGCAGCGCCGCGGGACGCCCGGCGGAGCAGCGAGCGGCAGCGCAGCAGGTCGGTACCGCGCCCCTCCGCCCCCGCCGCGCCCCGCCGCGCATCGCCGCCGCTGCCGCTGCCCCCGTCTGTTGCAGGGCCGTGCCCGGGGGCCGCCCCGCACCTCTCCCCGTGGCACCCCGGCTCCGACACCCGCCGAGCCGCCGTCGTGGGCCGGGGAGCGGCTCTGCGCCTGGAGAGCTCCGCTACCTTCCACTCCCTCGTCATCCGCGACGGAGGTAAGCGATGAGGGGGGCGCACAGCCGGGTGGGGGGGGCACCTCCCGGTCCCCTCTTTCCCGTCCCCGCCGGTGGGAGCCCCCTGACCCCGCTGCTCTCCCCACGCCCGCCAGGGAAGCTGGTGTTCGCCGACCGCCCCCGCGGGCCGCCCATCACCCTGCGGGCCCGCTACATCCTCATCCAGGACGGCGGGGAGCTGCACATCGGCTCGGAGCGCTGCCCCTACGGCTCGCGGGCCACCATCTCGCTGTACGGGCGAGCCGCCGACGGGGCGGCCGTGGCCGGCTTCGGGCAGAAATTCCTGGGAGTGGGCGGCGGCGGCGTCCTGGAGCTGCACGGCCGGCGGCCTCGCTCCTGGAGCCTCCTGGACAAAACCCTGCACCCCGGAGGGCTCCGCCACGGCCGCTACTCGTCGGAGAAGCGCTGGGGCAGCCGCGGGCTCAACCTCCGCATCCTCGACGCCGGCACGGGGCGGGTGCTGGCGGCGGGGCGCTTCGACACCCACCTGCGAGCCGGCGAGTGCCGCCGCCTGCTCGCCTTCCTGGCCCTCCAGCCCCCCGGCAGGGTGGTGGCGGCCGCCGTGGGGGACTCGGCGGCCCGCAGCCTCACGCTGGAAACGCGGCTGCTCCTGCGGGACCGCCTGCGGAGCGAGCACATCGCCCGCCTGGGCTACAGGTGAGGCGAGCGGCGGGCGCGGGACTCGAACTCGCGGCCCCCGGGGCTTCGGCGGGGCGGGCCCGCGGCGCCACCATGGACAGCTCCGGGCCCGGCGCCGCGCGGCTGCGGGACAGCGCGGGGCGAGCCCCGACGGGGGGCGCGGGCCGGGGCTCGGGGCGAGAGGGAGGGGGAATCCGGGACTCTGAGCAGCCCCTCCGGGCCCCGGAGGCTGGGGGGGATGTGTGTGCGGGCTGCCCGCCCGACCGCTCCCTCCCGGTGCCCTTCAGGCAGCCCTGGGCGCTGGTGGGGATCCTCGGAGGGGATGCGCTTTCCACGGCTGAAGATAAGAGGGAGTATCACGGGAACGGGACCACGGGGTTCGCCGTAGCCCAGAGGGAGTTCCTGACCTACGATGGCACCCGCTTCACTGTTACTGCTTTCAGTGGATGGATTAAAGGTTTAGTGGCTCCTGATCGTTGCTTGCCTTCCGCTGCTTTGCTCGGTCTTCTCTGCTGGCTACAAATCTGAACTGTGCCACGATAGTAATCGTTGTGCCCCTGTGCATGGTGACCACGCTAACAGCAGTACTCCCGTGACATAACATTTAACTGCCGACAAAGAGCTGAGGCCGACATATTTAATGACCAGAGCGCTTCTATCGCACACAGTTGTCGAGATAAAAATTAAATCAGCGAGCGCTTGGACTAATTGTAGGACTCCATCCTGTGCAACTGTAAAAATAATGGATTGCTTCGTTTTTCAGGGGTGCCTCATAATGGATTTAGAGTGGAAGTGTCTAAAGGGATAATTCTTCATTTAGTGGATGATGTTAGAAGTTGGTTACCTGGTGACAGGATTGTCATTGCCAGTACAGATTATTCTATGCATCAGGCTGAAGAGTTTAATCTCCTTCCCTGCCCTGAATGTAAAAATAATCAAGTGAAAATCGATGGTATGATTTATTTTTTTTTAAACCTGCTTGTTTGTTGTAAATACTTACATTGTTGTGTCTTTATGTTCTACATTTACAGTTACTTATCTCTTTAGCTAATTTTTGTCCCATGTGGACACTTGTCATAGGAGAGCTGAAAGGCCCTGATACTGTAGTGGGACTTAAAATTTGGCCTGAGGCAGCCGTTCCCTATAGAAGCCAGGGGAAGTGCCGATCTCCCGTGGATCAGATACTGAAAACAGGGCACGTCCCAAACTTGGTGATTGCTTAAATGAAAGGTGTGCAGTAGCCTAGAAAACACATAACAACAAGGACACCGGTCTCCCCCTGAATAAGAGGTTTCTGATTTTTACAGGCAGCCCACTTTATCTTCATATTGGAGAAGTCATAGATGGCATCGATATGAGGGCAGAGGTTGGTCTTCTGACTAGAAATATACTTATTCAAGGAGAAATGGAAGACTCCTGCTACGGACAAAATCAATGTCAGTTTTTCTCCTTTGACACATTCGGAGGACATATTAAAGTGAGTGATTTTTAATGCATGTGCATGTAGGTTGTTTCAGGTAGTTCCATCCCTGGTTTATAAATGAGCAGTATGCTGCTTGAAAATGCCATTGTGTCTGGGGGGGGGGGGGGGGAATAGAATACTTGACTTTGAAGGTGGGGAAAGTTTGTTGGCCTATTTTGCAAAACTGGACTTACAATGAGGCTGTGCCATTTTGTCCTCTGCATATCCAAAAGCATACCCTTCTCCAGGCTAGTGGGGTTCTTTAGCTCCATCGCTGTTGGTAGGGTTGGTGTGAAGTTACACAGGTTGCAAAGTGCTGCTGAAGTAGTTGTGCTTCCTCCAGCGCAAACCTGCTCCACTCGTGGCTCAGATAAGCGCTAGGTCTTGCCACTTGGGCTTAGTCCTCTCTCTGGGTTGTCCCAGGTGTTCCTGGTGGACGTGCAAAGTTTTGCTGTTCCAGGGCCTTTGTGTAAGATAAATGCATTCCCAGTTAGTGGAAATCAGAGATCTGGGCAGGTCTGACCTAAAATCACTTGACAGAGATGAAGTTTTCAGGAAATAGAGCCTGTTGGTATAAGTGCTGTCCCTTTCTGTAGCTGGCAGGAGTATTTTGTCCACAGCTGTGTCACGCGTTTATGTGCTGCTGTTGCTAAAAGCTGTACGTGCTGTTTGGCAGCTATTCCTTGGCACCCCCACACCTGTAGGTGCGCAGCCGCCGGCACACTTCTCCGCAGGTGCTGCTGTGAGTCAGAGCGGGGAGCTGGCACCTCCTTCTGGGATCAGGCCCTGTTTTGTACTGCAAACATATTGCCTAATGGGGAAAAAAGTGTTTTTCTTTTAGCATGTTATTTATATTGCAATGCCTTACTTGGACCTACGCTTCTTTCAACAGATCCTAAGGAATTTTAGTTCTGTTCACATGTCAGGAGTGGAATTAAAAAACATGGGGCAGCAAATCCTGGGCAGTTACCCTGTGCATTTTCACATGGCTGAGGATGTGGATGAGAGAGGAGGATATGACCGCCCAACGTACCTCGATAACCTGGCTATCCACCACTGCTTCTCTAGGTGTGTTGCCATACATGGAACTCATGGCCTGCTGGTAGGAAACGTTTTATTAGTACCGAGTTAATTTCTTTGCTTAGGCACTGCTAAACAGTAAGAGCCATTTGTGATGCAAAGAGAAATCAGAATATTGAAATAAGGTGTCTTTTCCCCCAGAGATGTCTTGACTTGTCAAGCTCATTTGACAGGTTACGACTGCTGTTCTGGTGGTGCAGCTCTTTGAACTGAATTTCAGGTTCTTCATATTCTCTTGGTAATTAATATTATTAATGGTGTGATCAGATATAGTTAAATCTCTGTCATGGTTGCTGTGGACAGTTTGTGATCATACAAAGTTTAATTTAAAATGAAAGCAATGGGCTTTTAATGAACGTGACTGAAGCAATAGATCTTATTTGCAATGGAGATAAAAAAGACAAGGGTTGTTCAAGTCAGGGCAATGTGAAACAAATCCAAAAATTTTGCACATGACAAAGGGAATGCAATATGAGATGTACAGACCCAAATGGCCACTTCAGTGCCAGAAAAACCCTCAGGAACTTGGCTTTGACCTAGATCTTCACAAGGGCATTGTGGAGAGGAACTTTTTTTTTTTTTTTTTAAAAAGAAAAAAAGCCACACGAGTCCCAGCTGGAAAAGACAGGTTCCTGCTCCAGTCCTGACACGTCCAATTGCTGTGTGCTCTGTAGGGCCCAGAGTGGTATTTTCATGTTCATGGACATTTCCTCATTCACCTGATGTGTGCTTAGGCAGAGACACTCCCAGAACTATTCGTGACCTCCCAGGTTTTTCCTGGCAAGATTTTCTCAGCTCTGGATATAAAGCTCTGTAAGAAATGACATAGATGCACTCTGGTGGGACCCTTGTCTAAAAGGGTCCACCTATAAGCAGGTATTAGTAACACTGCGATCCTGGACCTGTACAACTGAGAGCACTTTTCATGTGTCTTGAACAGTATTTCTATTGTCCATACCACTCAAAATTATTGATTGCCTTCTCATATATGTGATTTGCTCTGGCTATAGCACCTGCTTTTGTTGACAGAGCCCTTAGGTGGCGGGAGACTTGCACAGTATGTGTAGATACGCTTCAACTCCCTTTCTCTTCCCATCAGTATTACACCCTTTGAATAGCAGGAGCCTGCCAGGAATGAAAAGTTAAGCCTTACATTAATATTTTTCCTGAGAAGAATGATGGTCTCTCCTTAGGTCTTTATCAGAAGGGAGGCTGTCAAGGGTTTAGCGGGGTATGTGGGATTCAGTAGGTGTGCAATCAGGAATCCAAGAGTGAGATCCAGGCCACTAGCAACCAGGCTGGGGTGGCTTTGGGTCCATGAATTAATCAACAGATTTCATAGCAAAGGTTAAATAAGTGATTCTGTGGAAGAATCATGTGGTTTCAATGCATTCATTAAGAGTAATTACAGTGTATTAAAAAGCCCTGCTTTAAAATAAACTAAAATAATTTGCAGTTCCAGAGAACTGCATATATACCGGATATTGGCAGCTAAATAGCATAGGTGGGTATCCGTTTTTGCACCAGGATATATAACTTCAGCCTTTGAGAATAGACCAGACAGGTTTCTCTTCCCCCTTCCTGTTCAGAAGAAGTAACTTTAGACTTTACGAGAGTGCTGTGCTTTGTTCTGTGCTGTGCACGGGTCACACAGCACTGTGTGCGAGGCCCTTCTCCCATCTGCTTCTCCTGCATGCCAGCCTTGTGCCACTTTGCAAGCCCACGGCAGCAGCACAGGCAGCTTGGGTTACTCACTGTGGTTAGAAAGCGGGCCGTGACATGCTGCTCGCTTCCCTGGCACACGTCACACTTACCGCAGAATACTGTAGTCTTACATGTATAAAGTTGCAGTGCCTAAAGGTCACTTATATTGTGTTGCTGAACTATATATAATTCAGTGTTTAGAGGCATCTTAAACATCTGGTGTTGGACACGCCAACAGGGCTGTATCTTGTGTTGTGGACAATGCTGCACGCTGACACATACAGTAATATGCTACTGTTAATGTCACAGCGCTGCAGGCAGGCTTTCCTTTCCAAGCCTCTAATTTCTGTCTGGGATATGCTGGGAGCATTCAGTTGTTGCTGTTTTGATCTAACAGCATGGATCCTTCTCATTAAGTGCAAATGTAAATGATCTTTAAAATGTTATAGAAAAGTGATCAATATAATTTCACATGTGTAGGTTTTCAGAGCCACCACGTGTTTCTGAAACTGTCACAAATTGTATTAATTAAAGTTAAAATCTGTTTTTGGATACGAGACTGGTTTTTAATGCACTTCTTTGAAGCACAGATTAGTTGAACTTAAGCTAAATTTATAAGAATAACACTCTACAACTGAAATGCTTTTTCCTTTATTGCAGCAGGTGTTTTGCCATTATCAATTCTATCCAAAAAAACAGTCTTTGATGCAGCTCCTGCCCATCATTTGGAAGGATACGAGTAGTCAGACATACTGTTCTTAGCAGGTTGGCAAAGACGCTTGCATTTTAATCTAAATCCATTTCTTACCCGTATTCCTGAGATTAAGCTGATAGAGACACTTTCTCTCAGTTGTTGCATGTAGGTTCTTGGTTATCTTCCTTGTAGCTCACCCTAAGCGACTGCACCTGCAAGAAGAACCTCATTGAATTCCCAAAAATGTATCTTTTAGAGCTGGGTACCTCATTGTATGCTGCCTTTTTTTTAACTTGAACACCTCACTGAGGCAGAAACAAGAGCAGCAGATGACATGTTTGATGGGTTACTGCCAGGAAATCAAGAAATCCAGTAGAAATATACTTACGGAAACTATAGTGTTTGTGACTCCAGATGTTACGTACAGTTGTAGGCCATTAAGGGCTAATCACAGGATATGAATCTGAAATGGATTTGGTTCAAGTATCCCTCTGTATACAGAAATAACCAAATGGGTTAATATTAGTTAATCTTGCAGTTTTACAAGGACATAACTCTAACTGACGTCAACAGGAATTTGGTATGCTTGAAGAGTGAATAAATATGCCGACGGGGATCATGTAAAGTACAAAGTTCGGTTTAAGTGAGATTTAGTAATAAATAGTTGGTACTTTAACTAACCTGATTTAGTATTCACATTTAAAGGATTTCTAAATTTGTCTTCATAAAGCTGTACATCAAAGGAGGCTTGTGCTAAATCCTCTTGGTCAAATTATGATTTAATACATGTCAGTTAATCTTAAATGGGCTGAAGCAGTGAGAGACCATCTCTGCCCAAGCTGAGCATTAAAGGAATGAAGTGGACTTGCATGTTCTAGGAGTGGAGCAGAAAGAACAGAAATCTTCATAATATAAATTACTTCACATAGTGCAATTTAAAGATTTTTTTATTATTTTATTTGGGAAGTATTACAGTCATGACAATTTCTGGATTACCGGCCTAACTTTCTGGTTTATCATGCAAGACACATACATATTTACACAGATATTTACTTCATGACACTGAAACATATATTTTCTCCTAGAGCTGAGAGTGGCTTTAAATCCAGTATTTTATGGTTTTCCCTTAATTATGCGTATGATCTCCCTCAGAGTAACTTTAATAGCAGTTACGCTGTATAGAAAGATCAGTCACTCTTATGCAAACCACATGCGGCTTGAGCTACCTCCTGGATTGATGCACATTAAGACACTGCACTGTAGCAAAACTGCTCCTGGGAGTTTCTGAGTTCACTGATAAAGCACATCACTCGTCATTCCTACTGCTCTTAGCATTACAATCTGTGGCCTGTACACTTTCTTCCAGGTAAAAGACACCATTGGCTACGACACTCTGGGGCACTGTTTCTTCCTTGAAGATGGGACGGAGCAACGCAATACGTTCTATCACAACTTGGGCCTCCTCACCAGGTCAGGAACGATCTTGCCCTCAGATCGCAATGAAGCTATGTGCCTTGCCATCCGGAGCCACGTCTATGGGAATTACGTTCCTGTGCCAAGCACTGACTGCATGTAAGTGCTCCAGGAGATATAGTTTTTGCACTGACGTTGAAGTTTGTAGCTGGGTCCTAAAAATGCTGTGTTGAAACAAAACTTTTAATGAAAATTTTATGCTATTTGATGAAAAATGTGCAGCTTTTCCTATCATTTCACTTTTAAAAATAATTTAGCTCTTTGACCTTGTTTTACGTGTGAAGATAACTGTTAGCACCTGCATGAATACTAAGCAAGGAATACTTGCTGCTGTTTATTGCTGTTGCTGTTTCCAAGGATCATAAATGCATAGAGTACTTTGCTTGTGTCTGAACCCCTTTCAGTCTTTTTGAACCAGACAGCTCCATGAAATCTGTATGATAAACGCAAGTTGGCACAGCCAAGTTGGTGTAAGCTGGCAAAAATATCACCTTGTGCAAAGGGAATTTTTACCTGTTTTCACCAGGGCTGAATTTTGCATTTAAAGTCAACAATACATAAGTACATGAGTATCTAGACTATACTAAGAGATTTAGTGAGAATTTAGAGATTAGCGTACAGTACAGTGAGCCTCATTTAAAATACAGTAAACAATATCCTGCTATAGCTGACCAAAGTCAGCTTCCATTTTGGAGACTGATGTGCCGTAACATGGGCACTCAAGGGATCCAGGAACTGGCTTGGTTACTGTCTGCAAGTGAGAATATAATTTATCAACAGAAATTTGTATTTTCACATTTTCTGGAAAAGGATCAAGTGCCCAAACCCTACTTATTTTAATTCATGTAAGTAATCCAATTGAATTAATTACAGTTATGGTTGTTGAAATGCTACGGTTGATTGTATGGTTAACATAGATTTATTGTGCACCTATTCAGTCGTTCTGTTCAAGCAAAGGAGTGGGGATTCTTGATCATGCAGTAGTTAAGGTAGATAAAAAATATTGAGATTTTCTGCTTAGAATGATCAAATTAATTGTTATGGTCATGAGAAATGGTTTACAGTGTTTTTACATGTGGTCTTTATTATTGCAAAAGATGTGATCAAATGAAGTAAGACAACAGATCATAATGTTTTCATAGCTATGTCTGGCTTCTGTTTGTGCCACTATTGACCCTCCCTCTGAGGCAAAAACTCTTTATTTGAACAAATGTCAAAATAATATCTCCTTAATCTCCTGTTTAATGAGCCATTTGTGGCTTGCTAGGACATTTGTTTTGTTTTCCAAGTGGAAGCATAGTAAATCCATAGCGAATCCCCTACCTCCTGCCATGGCCCCCAAAGTTCCAAAAAACAAAACAGAAGTTCACTCTTCAGGCTTTTTCCAAAGCTGCTTAACTTTTGGGAAGAAAAAAAAAAAAAAAAAAAGACATCAGATTTCCTTAAGCTGCATTTAACAGAGCATGGATTTTGTGTTAATGGTCTCATATAATTTACAATAAGTTCAGCATGTGGCTCCATAAATGAATGTCTGACATCACTAGATGCTTTTCCTTGAAGAGAATCGTTAAAAGGTTGTGTGGAGTTTTAAAGTCAATAGGAGGGTTGTGGCTGAAGTCCAGCACAGTGCTATGAAAATGTACCCTTTCCTGTTTGGTAACTGCTTAGGATCATTTTGATTTTGATTTTGATTTTTCAGGGCTGTCAGCACTTTCTGGATTGCAAATCCAAACAACAATTTAATAGAGAATGCAGCAGCAGGTGCTCAGGTAAAACCATTTAACTGCAGGAACTATACTTTGTCTCCAGGTCCTGTATATTCTACTCTTATTGATGTCATTAGTATGAGGGCAGTGAATTTTTAGGAAGTCGTCATAAAATTTGGATATATATTTCTGCAGCCTTTCTCTCTGTTAAGAACAAGTAGTTGCCTACAGTTGTCTCTGAGACTGATTTCTCTCACAACGATGGCTGCAAATGGTGTGTGGCATCTCTTAACAAATGTTGATTTTTATTAGTAGTTAATAGTTAAATGCCCAATATAATTTTACATTTGCATATATAAATATGTACTCTTTCCGTGTTGTTATCTCTGATGTTTAACCAAATCATGTTTGTGTTTAATGTGGCTGTATAGCACCTGTATTTCACCCCCAATATATGGATTTTTAAAACTCATGTGTGTGTGCCTCAGGGGCCCACTGTGCATGCCAAAAGATAAGAGGGGTGGTGTGGGAGTATGTGCTGCTGTGTGTCCCCTGGGACTCACACGTGTTTTGCAGGCTCAGCTGGGAAATCTGGTCAGCACAGTGGGAAGCACTAAGTCCCCAGGACAATCTACATCATTAATTGCAGTGTCCAATTCCTTGGACCTCCCTTTGTTCTTTAGGATGTCGGGATATGGTACATCTTCCACCGGGTTCCAACTGGACAGTCCGAGGGGCGATATCCAGAGGGACAGGCTGAACATACCCCCCTGGGAGTATTTTACAACAACAGAGTCCACTCCAATTTCAAGGCATGTGGATGATTTTTGTATGTTACCAGCAATACAACAGTATGGTGTGGGGTTGACAATATATGGTGCTCTGATTTACGGCTGTCTTAAATTTTGATTATGGTATTATAGCACTATATTAAGAGACACTCAGCTTTTGGGGGTGATGCTCTTTCTAGATTAAAGAGGGACCAGAGCAGAATGCGGCTCCTGTTCAGGTGCCTGTGTTAGAGGGGATGTGCTCAGGCCAGAGGTGCACCTACTAAGTGAGATTTAAGGAATGACAGGCAGGAGGACACTGAATGCTGCTGTTGGCCACAGTGGTGCAAGGATATAGGGGGATGAGTAAAAATAGCTTGTGCCAGGGCCTGCTTATCACCTTTGAAAAATTAGAACAAAAATTCAAGGGTAATTCCAAGAAAAACGCATTTCCCAAATATACTGTTGACATGAAAACTTAACCTGTGAGCTATAAAAAGCATTTTTAACTTACTTCTCAGGATTCTAGATTGAAATCAGTGCTGTTTTCTGGGCCTTGTGTATATTACATCTTGGTCCGTGACAGCTGCTGCTCTATCCCAAAGTCTTTAACTTGGCTACAGCAGCTCATGTTCTCTTTTGACTGTCGGGGGACTCGTCACTCTTTATTTAAAGCCTTACTTCTTAACAACAATCTTTTTCCAAAAAGTTGTCAAGAGCTTGGCAAAGTCCCTTATTGCTTTCTGCAAGAGAGAGAGAGAGAGTGGGAGTTCAGTGCCTCGCATTGGGTCAGAAGACAGCCCAAGATGTTGATGTGTAACACATGGCAGGGCAGGCTCTGTCCTGACTTCAGTGTGCTACATCCTGTGCTAATGTCATGCTGAGCGGTGCCAAGTGACACCGAAAGGGAAGAGAAAGCCCAGGCTTCAGGCACTCGCTCTGCCTGCACTCACACTGCCTGCACACACTGGCTGCCCACGTTCATTGATAAAATCTGTGATCTCTGGTCTCTTGTGTGCAGTCTGTTAAAATAATTGGAGTCATCTGCATTCTCAGGCTGGTTTGTTTATTGGAAAAGGAGTAAAGACAACAAGAGCCAGCGCTGAAGATCCCAGAGAGTATCTCACTATCGATAATGCCAGGTAAGCACATGTTGTATGGCTAAGTATTTTGGATACTTGTATTGCTTCCTGGCTTCTGCATTGTATTTAGCAGATCATTAATGCCTCATTACGGCTGAAGCATCTGAAACTACACACAAGCTCTCTCTGATGTGCAGAGGCAAATATTTCATAGCTATGCACTGAATTGTTTGTACTATTGCTGACCAAAAATGATACATGTGCACTTGGGGTTATGAAGACTAAGCCATGAAGCACTTGAAAAGGATTCTAGATCCCACTATTCTGTTAGCGTGTTTGTAAACTTCAACATTTCTTATTAATTACTAAGAAGAACTTACATCTGAAAGATGACATAAGAGCTCCTAAATGTGCTGCATTAACCCAGCTCCTTGCTTCAGGTTTCGCCCACATCAAGATGCTGATCCTGAAAAGCCGCGAGTTCCTGCCGTAATTGATGGTCTTATTGCTTTTAAAAATAATGACCATGGGGCCTGGGCCAGGGGAGGCGACATTATTTTCCGCAACTCCGGGTAGGTTACCATAATTACATGCTGTACCATTCCCCTCACGGCAGACATGAGTAGGCCTGTAGGCCAAATTCATCTCAGACATTCTTTGTAATTTACACCTCTCTGCTTCCCCCGTCCTAGGTTTTCAGACAATGGAATTGGACTCACTCTGGCGAGGTAATTTCTTAAAATGTACCTTCTTCCTGTTTTTTCCCCACAATGTATCAGGCCAAAGGATGGAAGCTGAGACACTCCCCCAGTAATTACTGTAAAACATAAGAAAATCTCACGTTTCCCTCACAGACCACATCAAGCCTTCCCCACGCAGCCGTTAACACAGGGAATAATTTAGCCTTTCGTTCTCTTTGCCTCAGCATGTCTGGGGAATATGTTGTAATTGCCGAGTATTTCCTCTTGGCTGGTAGGCCCCGAACCAACAGATTAAGCACCTGGCATTGCTGAGAAGACTTTCCTTCCGCCCTCGCCTGGCGGCGTGGCCCGGCTCGGCCTGCAGCTCATGCACCATGGGCACAGTGGCCGACCTGGCATTGCCATTGTCTGTCTTCTCCATTGACATCTGCCCCACTCCCACTTCTCTTGTCAGACCCCCTCTTGCAAAAGTCCTGCAAAAATAAGCCAGACCCAGAGCCTGTTGCAGGCCATGAGAACCAGCGATGGTTGGTTGTTGTGTCAGGGAAGTAGCTAAAAACTTAGGGAGTAGCTTGGTGTAGAGCAAATAGATATATAAGTTGGGTATAAATACTATATCTTTTGTGTAATTAACAGTGCAAATTAATCGGCTGTGTAGTTATCTGGTGTTTCTTTGTCTACTTGTAGTGATGGGACATTCCCCACCGATGACGGCTCCAGCCTGGAAGTGACACGCTCCATTTTTGTTGGAGAAAGCAGCAACTTTGGCTCCCAGGGAGGGCAGAACAGCTACTGGGGGAAAGGGGCAAATGGAGAATACAGGACCCTGCCCAGAAACAAGTGAGTTGTTCTTCTTCTGGTTCTTCCTGGCATTAGTGCAAGCCTGAAGAAAAACCTCAGGAATGAATGTGGCTACCAAGTAATTTGTGCTGGGTGTTTAAATTATTGTACAGGCCAGAAATAATAAGCGTTCAAGTAAATTCACTTGTCAGGACAACAGTTTGAGAGCATTCTCAACTGAATATTTGATTTAATTTTCTGCTTGATTTATAAGTCATTGGAGAGTGGGTTAGAGAATCTGAAAGATACCAAATTGCTTTTGTGCAATGCCTCATTAACACAGCATCGACCTGATGGCACAGCTCCCTTATGCCATGCTTCCCTTATGCCATGCTTCCCTTATGCCTGCCTACTGGCGTAGCTGAACGAACAAGATCAATGTGACAATGGAGAAAGGTGTCTTCATTATTGAATATTACTTCTCTTTCAATGGCTGTATGTTATTTCCTAATTCGATAGCAGTGCAACCTCCTCCAAAGCAACAGCATCCCCTGAGAAAGCTGTGCTTCCCCAAGCCTAAATCCTACCCTAATGTATGTTTTGGATGATGCTCAGCAATCATTAAACCCTTTATAAGAAATAATATAATCTAGTCCTCAGAGACCGACAGGCTGGAGAGAGCCTGTGTGCCCTTTTGCTGTCTGCTGTGTGGCTTTTACGTCTGAACAAATTGGCAGTCTTTCTGGACATGGTGGACATTGACCTACCCTCCCATGCTGCTACTGGCCAGCTTTCATTACCATCTGCAAAGCTGAAGCAGGCCACCCTTTAATCAAACACTGCCAGGGCTAAGTAAATCTGACACCTTCTCAAGACAAACCATGGAAAGGGTAAGTTCTCTCCAATGGTGTCTTCTTCTGCCTTGACATGTCCATTGGCTGATGCTGCAGGAATCAGCTTTATGCATTAAATGCTGTGAAGTAGGTCCTGGGGATTTCATGTGAGGTGGCTTGTAGGGAGAGCAGTGCTGCACCACTTGGTAACTTCTTCCATGGAGACACTATTGCCTACAGGAAGTCTCACTGATATCGTTTTTTCAATCATGCCGAGGTTTTCTGAAGAAATATCTTTATCTTGGAACAGGAAACTTCATAGCAATGCTGACACATATCCCTCTGGGGCTTCCTCATACCAATGAATCCCTGAGTGGCAGGGGGCAAGAGCTTTGAACTGCTTTACACTAGCCTTATGTAAGCTGTGCAGGTCATTGTTTTGTCCTTCGAGGCTTATCCTGTAGAGGATGTTCAGCAGAGATTCACTTTTCATTAACTATGTGATAAGCATCCAGATAACAGTTTGGGGAAAGGAAGGATGTTTTACCTGCTTATTGATAGGTTTCTGTGCTTTCAGGAGAAGACTCAGGCTTTGTCCAAGCTTTTAGCACAGGATTTTGTTTGTTTTTAAATCTCACAGGACATTCCCTATTCGTGGATTCCAGATTTATGATGGGCCTGTCAGGATGGCAAAGTGCACTTTCAAGAAGTTCACCCCAACTGTTGACAGACATTCAAGTGCCATTGGGTTCTTCATGAAAAACGCCTGGCAGATAAGCCCCCAGAATAATGTGTCACAAATCCTGATGGAGAAAAGCGTAAGTAAAACAGGAATGCATGCTGTTAGATGCGCAGTTTTTCAAAGTTTTTAGAAGTGGTGAGAGATTTATCCTAGAGCAGGAATTTCCAGACTGTGGTGCGTGTTACATTGGTGCATGCCAACACTTCATTTTGCAAGACTTTTTTTTTTTTTTTTAATTATTAATGATGGTTATTTATAAACCAATAAAATTTGGGGGGCATCAATATCAAAGTTTCTTATACCTGGGCAGATATATATAACAAGATCTGCAGTAGTGGAAGGTTTCACCTTGTAATCAGAACAGCCATGTCACTACTCTTAGCTGAGCAGCATTGATAGCTAATATATAGTGAGAACGTGGTGAAGACTGGGTCCCAGAGTTTGAGAGGGACGCAATGAGATGGCAGGAGACAATAAGCTGCAATACAATTCTTATAAAGAAAGACGGAAATGCAATTAGAAGCAAAGCCATGGTCCAGATTCTGGGTTCAGCAGTGAAATTCCTGCTGAGCACAAACAGGGACTTTCCTTGAGCAGTCACAGCAGAATGTGGCTCTGTGTCTGTCTTGGCAGGACCCATAGGTTGCTGAGCAATTCCAGTCTTTGTCTTGGATTCCTGCAGGGATCATGGCCCTGCACACTTAGCTTGAGAAATGATAAATTCCACTTGGCTTGCACTCAGGGGTCATAACCTCTCCTTATTTATTTATTTATTTTTTTCAGACAAGGTCCATGCTTGTTAGGATGTCCATGAACTGTAGTAACTTTGGGTTGAGGTTTGGCTTTATCTTGAGGAAAATTTCCATTGCTGTGGGATTGACCAATATAACTACTCTGGCAAGCAGTCAGTTTGTCTGTCCCCTCTCTGGTACACTTTAGACCACCACCAGCAGGGCATTTTACGAAAGGATGATGTTGATTGCAGTCACTTGACTGCTTCCTTTAAGTAAACACAGTTCCTTTCTATTTCAGTAAAGAGCTCTCAGTTATTTTGGATACTTTAGGGAGCTTTGGAACAAGAATAAGGGCTCTTTTACTTACTTCCTTATGTCTTCCATGAGGAAATGGTTGTAAGATGATCATGGGGAACAAGAATGAGAAAATCAACCTGGAAAAAGGGTGAGGAAAATGTATAATGAAAGTTTTGTTCAGTGGATTGGACGAGAGTGGAAATTTTCCTTCAGTAATGGCTAGGACTCTATCCAATGTAATGGTTTCAGATAGATTATATCTGTGCACATCTGCAAAGGGGATGATTACCTCTTGAATGGCTGAAAATGCAACTCTTTAATACTGTTGTGCTATTTGAGGCCAATGAGCCTGTTAAATGTCCCAGCACCTTTTGCCTGAGGGGAAGTTTAGTACTGCAACACCTTTAAGATTTGAGATTTTCAAGGTAAAAATGATCAGAAGACTTAATAATTAGTGTCTGCCTATTACAAAAAAAAATCTAATGACATTATCCAAATAATTATTTCATGTATGTACGTTTCCAAGAAATGTCCATTTCTGAAGTTGGTATTTTGCCAGCTTCAGAATCATTTATATTTGTAGCCACCTGCATCTCAGCTCTTTTCACTTTGATTTTATTTTATCTGGATTGAACCCAGATGTGCTAAATCTGATTTCAGACTTGAAGGACCATGGTTAGTTTATTGTTTTGTTGCTAATTGCTATATGGGACAATATGTCTTTGACTAGTTAAGATAGAGCCTGTAGACTGTTTTAATTTAATTTTCCATCTCCAGGCTTCATTTTATTACTTTTTAAAGGGTAGCTAAGTACTAATTCCCTAAGGGACAATCATTTTACAGTTGTTTTTGAAGAATAAATTAAACATTACTGCAAGTTGTACAGTGATGATAAAACTATTAGTCATGCTGAAGGATAATTGTGTAATTAATCAGACTAATCAGCTGATTGGTTAGACCACAGAGTAATAAAGCCAGTCAGGTCTTGTTTAATTCCAGCATAAAAATAAATGCTCAGGTAGAACAGAAGACTTGAACACTATGCTCCACAGAAAGTGTTCTAGTTGCCTTTCCATTCACAAACCTAACTCTCTTATATAAAAATAACTGTGCATTTTTTAACAGCATTTTTTCCCTGTAGCCAGGAGTGTAGGGGGGATTCAAGCCTATTTTACTCCTAACTGTGCCAGCAGTATGGCAGCTCTAAAATTTTTTATGTCAAAGACATCCCAGCGGTCTGTGTCCAGCAGGTTTGTGATCTCTAGAAGAGCTCAGAGGGGTCAGAGCAGGTTCTTGACCATAGTCTAGCATTTCCCATGGGACTGCAGTCCTGCCTAGCTAAGAGAGGGGCGTTTCCTAATGTTGCCTTTTTATGTTTAACCTGTATTATCATGGTGCTGGGGTTCTGTGTCAAAGCAGAAGTTTTCAAGTAGTTCACAATGGGAAAAACAAAAGTAGATGCTGAATTGAAGTGCAGGTCTGTTATCCCCTGAAAAAAAAAAAAAAGGAAAAAAAAAAAGGCAACAAAAACAGCAAACAGCTGAAGAGGTTCCTGACTAAAGGGAACTGGCAGGATGAGAGCCTGCAACACTCCTTCAGAGGAAAAGCTATATTAATGAGAGCAGAGCTCTTTGGTGATAAAACACAAGATTCACACTGGTTGAAAAAGGTTTTCTTAAAATGATAGCAGCGATACAAGGATATTATTTGTTAATCTAAAAAGAAGTGTTTTCCACTGTAATCTTCAGTACTTCTCTGCAGATGTGTTAGCTGTGCTGCCCTTGGGCAGGTTTATTTAGCGTATTCCTAAGAAATTACATACTCCTGTAACCATCATCCATCACATGCCTTACAAAAGTACTGTTTATAAAAGAAGCAATACTGCTCATTATCATTTCTGTTTCATTTCTGACTTTCAGAGTTTTTAGAGGAGAATGTTAGAAGTCATATTAGCATCAGCACCAAAACTATCTGCCTGCTGGATGGAATCACTGACTGTTAATCAAACATAAGCTGTACAGGCTGTACCTTAGTTTGTTTTGAAGTACAGCTGACTTTGTTCTCTTCCCCAGTGAAATGCCCATTTTCAAATTCAGCCCCAGAAGTACGCTGTCACAAAGTGTTTATAGTGGAGCTTTGAGCTGCAGCAGTGTTTGCATTTTGCAAAGATTTCCTCTTTTATAAATTAAAATGAAAAAAAATAAAAAAGAAAAACAAAACAAAACAAAAAAAACAAATCACAGAACTTAGGAGATCCTCCTTCCTTGCCAAATAGCCCTTTGGGCAAAAATTTCCTGCAGTGCAGTAAGAAAAGGTTTTAATACACTCAAAAATACACATTAAATTTCCATATGCTTGAGCCTCTTTTAAGTGAGACTGCTTCAGGTGTTTGTTTATGAGGCTAATACTTAGACAAGGAGGTGGCAGAAAAATGCTTCTAGGGTTTAATTTAATTTTAAGGTAATAAAGACTTAATAGAGCAATGTAAGGTTCTCACTACTTTTATGCTGCAAGTAGTTATTGCTGCAGTAGAAATTCTTTTTAAGTCAGTGGGACTTTCCATCTAACTAAGAATCACAATGCTCCTCCTATTCTCCTAAGTTGTTGTATTTATTGTTGTGAAAATAAAGCCTTTAAAGTCCTTAGTAAACTTGCAGCCTAATCTTGCTGACCTTAATTCTTACTTCTGTGAGCAACCCAATTAAAATTAGTTGAGCTAAATGGAACAAATTACAGTCTTTTGGGTCGGCGTGATCAAGATGCTATTTATGCTGTCTCTTTTAATATACATTGCTGCAGGATTCATTCAGTGTACTTGACCTGGAATAATTATTGTCTTGATTGCCTCAGAACTTAATTGTCGCACACTGCAATAGTTTTCTCTGCAAACATTAAAATATCCCATGCCTTTCTGCTGAACATCTACAGCTTCCTTGTTTTGCTGTATTTTCATATCAGGACAGTCTTTTACTTAGCAACTGAAAAATTTTGAAAACAGAGCTGTGCATAATGAGGATAATGCTGTCCCCTGCTATTTTCCTTGCCTAATAGATACATATACATATATATGTTCTTCAGGGGATGTACGCCAGAGCCAATTCTGAAAAATTCTGTCACTTTTATGAGTTTCATAAGGTTTTGGGGGGAATGAATTACAAAAGAATGGCATTCATAGTACCACTTAGAACAATCATTGGAAATATATGAGTAAATTCACCATACGTTTAGTAGTTTTTGTTTCTTTAATTACAACTGGGATAGATGATGATTACTTCTCAGCAAACCTCATAATCTTCCAGTACTTCCCTTCCCTTTGAGTCATCCTCTTCTTTTTGACACAGCACAATTTATTGCTGTGTGATTTCAAGGAATAAATGGTTTTGCGGGTTCAATTCAAAGAACCGAAAGCCTAATTTTAATGAAAATATCTCCTGGGATTAAGAAATAGGAGACAAAAACAATGTAGTCAGAAATCTAAGTAGAAGAGGCAAAGCAAAACTCTTGCTCAACAAATAATGCTTTCTAGTTCTAGCTGTATCACTGTCTCGGCTGTTAAAACACCACAAATTCAAACCCCTACTTATTTTTTCTTCTTACTCTCTCCTGCTAGGTTGGACTGAAAGTGTTTTTTGGCAGATCAGGCCAGTGGTTTGGAAACAACGACAACGATGGTGACAAAATGTCCATCTTCCACGATCTGGATGGCTCCGTGACAGGGTATCCGGACACTTTCATTGGCAGAGCAGACAACTACTTGCTCCGTCATCCTGGGTGTCTCACTGTTCCACGCTGGAATGGGATGATGTGCACCGGGAGATTTGCACAGGTAGGAGGGGTGGCTGCAGGCAGTGTCACTGGGCGTGTTGGGTGGGTCTTAGGGGTGGTGGAGTGAAACCTGATGAACTCTCGAAAAGATAACAGAACAATAATAAATTTGGTATAATTTTACTGCTCTCAGTGTTATCTGCCTAATTCCAAGGACTCAGTAAAGCCCCTGTTGTGCAGTTTCCTCTAACCTACGGCTGTAAGGAGCCCTTTTTCTTTCCATTGCCCACAAGAGGCTACAAGTTGAAATCTAGCTGGGGAAAAGTCTGATGTTTTCTAAGTCCTTGTTTCCAGGAGTTTGTTCACTCTGTCATGGGGCTTCAGTGGATAATTCTAGTTTCCATCACTCTGGTGAATCTAGTTTCTGTAATGGAAGATGTTACTCTTGTCTCATGGGGGGTCAGTAGTCATTGCCCAGACATCGGTAGGTGCAGCACAGGATGAAACTGTGCCTGAAGTCACTGAAGAACAGGAAGCATTAATTTGCCCCCCCTGGAAAGAGCAGACTGTCAGGTTTGCCTTTTTAACACACAGTTTTGTGAGCATGAGGATTAGCAGAGCCTGATGTCCTACAGTTGCATCTCTGGAGGGGTTGCAAATTCAGATTCACATTTTTTCCACTTTGGAGGACTTCTGAAGGCACTTTTTCTGTCGTTCTCTGATGTGTAGTAAAGGGTAGGCTCACAGCTTAGGCAGTCAAACATCACTCTGCTTCCCTTACTCCAAGGAGTTTTTCTACATGAAAATTTTAGGGATGCAATTGTCTTTGAGACCTCTATGCATACATAATATATGCACAGTCATGTCCAAATTGTGTGTCTCCTTAAGCTAAAAAAAATTTATTTGTGTTTGCTTCAGTTGCACAGCAGAGATCAGGAATTGCTGTTTAAGTGTCTAGACACTGGACTTACGTCTTCTGGTTCGGTATTGACTAGGCGGAAACAGGATTAGGCTCCTACGGATAGCAGTTCCACTGAATTAGGGATTTCTCCTTGGCACTTACATTTTGCTCTGTGTCTCTAGAGAAATAATATTCTGTGCTCTGGCAATATAACAGTTAAATTTAGAATTGTAAACAAGTAGACATTTGTGTTTTTATGTCTATTAATACCCTTGCGATCATGGCACTCTACGTGTTGAGGCAGTTTTTCCACCATAGAGAATTTCCTTGGCTAGGTTTAGGCAAGTGTAAACATTCGCTTCTCTGGGATCCGTTACTTACCAGCGTTTTTCTTCTAATCAGCATCCAGCAGGATGAGTGAAGTTCTTATTAACTTTATAGGTTTTGGGTAGGGAAATGTATATGCGTGCAATGTAGAAGAAGTTGGTCCTGTGCAGCAGGGTTGGATTTAATTTGGAGGGTATAACTCTTGGAGTATTTCAGCTTGACCTTGGTTCTCAGTGTCTTTACAAACTGATGATTTATTTGTGTGCTAAGTTCTGAGTGTCATATTTCAGATCAAAAGCCTAAAAGAGTGAATCCAATTATGGAGAAAGATGGTTGGCTTTGATCTTAGCAGCTCTATTACAAAATCTGTTTTTCTTTTCCTTTTCATGTAGCTCTGGTAGACAAGAACAAGATTCTTCCCTAGCGCAAGCAGGTGAAAATGTCCTTTCAGCTGAAGGAAATAGTGACTCTTATATTGCTGCTGAACTGAGCCCAAGACAGTCAGACTAGGGATGGGCTACTTGGCATGGAAAACGGAGATCCAAGTCCTTCGGCTAACATTGCAGCCAAATCCTTTCTGAGCAAAATGCCTAGAGTTCAGTTAATTCCTTTCTGCTTAGTTTCTTCCACTCACTTTTCATGCTCTTCTTCTGGATGAAATTTGCCTAGGAAAGGAAATGCCAGGGGAAAACCTATTCCTCTGGCAGTGTTTCTAGCACCACAAAATCCCAGGGACAGACTTTCCTGAGGATGTTTTAATCTGGCGACTCAGGCTGATGTTCCCACCTTCCCAACGTTGGTTCGTGGCCCTTCCTCACCATGTCCAAGGAGCATTACGCCACCTTCCCCACGTGGTGTCTGAGAGCTTCCTTCAGTGGGAAGTACTGAGAAGTGCATTGTGCTTTGGCTCCAACGTTGCCTTTCGCTACCAACAAAGAGTTGTGGGACCAGCTTAAGATCGTGAGATTTACGTAGACAAGAACTATCAGGCCTCTTTGTCCTCCCCTTTGGATTCTGAAGTCTGTAGGGTTATCGTTGTACAAACGAGACCAAATCCTTTTTTATTTATTTTTTTCATGACAGCTGAAACTCTCATGTAATGTAAACACAGCCAAGCTTTAAGGAAGAACATCAGAGAGAGGGAGACTGACAAGGAAATCACAAGAGTTGGCAGCACCACAGCTTCTGGGAATCTCTGTGAGTCACTCAGACTCTGTCAGCAGGGTGTTGAGGTTCTCGGTGTCCTCTCAACCTGATTTTCAGCTGTTGCAGAGGCTAATAATAAAAGAAAAATGTAGGGAGAGGTCCATTCCATAGTTCTCTCCATGTAGGTGGGTGAGATTTCCAAAAGCACTGACCTGGAGACTCCTCAACACCTGCATTACTTGTGAAAATGTAAATGAGATTCCTCAACCATTTCTGATTTTTATATACACAGCAAGAGAAGTGCCCTGGTGCCTACTGGGCAGTTGAAGCTGTGCACTTACTGCTTCCTTGAAGACTTCAGAGAAACTCATCAGGACAGACTGTGAAACCTCTTTTTTTAGTTTCTTTTAAAATAGGCAGAGTTTTTGGCAGTACGTGCTTTTTTCCTTTATAAGCTTAAAAAAAATTAGAGATTCATAAGAGACTGCCACTTAACTGGATTAGTGTCATTTCTGAGTTAAAAAAAAAATCGATGCCTTGCTATTATAAAATACTTTAGTTAATGCTGATGATTTTTCACCGGTTCGCTCCAAAAAGTCACCACCTTACTGCAGACTGCTGAACTAGAAATTGTTCCATTTCTGTTAACTCTGTTTTTGCAACTACAATAACCCTGCACATGTAAGTTGCATATGTCCAGTAGGTAGCCACTTATCTATTAAGTGCTGCATAGCTGGTTTTCACAATCATGCTTTTAAAGGTAAAGCAAGCAAGAGACGCAGTATGTAATGAACTGTGTTTTTCCCAGCAAAACTTTATGATCCCATCATAATGTACTGTGTGGTGCCTGAGCAGTGTCGGCACCTCACAGGCTGGGAAGAAGGAAAAGCCTGCAAGATATTTTTCAGCTAGTGCTCCATATTTGGACAAAGTGGTCCAATTTTGATCTCTGATGCACATCAATGGAAAATGCACACCAAATAAAAATAGTTTTGCTGATGTCAGCAAAGCTGATGTTATTTTTAGGGCTAAAATTGGTCCTAGTATGTCTTACAGGATGAAAAAAATGTTTTTTGTTTTTTTTTTTCTTTCTGAAAGAATTTTAAAGTCTTCACTTGGAAGTTCATAGAGAAAAATTGTTCCTTTGGGAACTGAGCCTACTTTGAACAATTGAACAACCAGAAGAGCAGAAGATGTGTTTTGAGTTTGTCATTTTTAAATGATTTTACCCCAGTTTGACAGCTGACAGCACAGCAGAACAGAAACAATGTTAAAAAAAACTAGAAACACAACCAAACTTTCTCTCAGAAATCAAGATTTTCTGTTCTAGTGCTTTGCATTTTGCTTATCTTCATACTTGCTATCCAGCTGAATAGCAGCTCCCCCATGAATTGTAAAAGAAATTATCTTCTCAGTTTCACAATCTACTTGGGAAAATTGCCATGTAAGCACAGGGAAATCTGACACACCTTTTTAGCATGAAGTGTTAAGCAGCTAAAGTGACAACTATGTCCATTAAATGATCCAGGCAAGCAGTAGGTTCACATTTTAGAATGTTTTAAATAGCTCTTCTCCTTAGGTTGTAGCATCTGGGGTATCTTCTTCTCTTACTATTTTATCATATTTTAGAGTATCATTATGACCCTCTTTCTTCTCTTATGTATTTTTGTAGATCTAAACAAAAAATAACAGAGATGTTGCTAGGAAGATGAATTTTTCATCCTAGAACAAAATTATCTTGTTACACTCCTTTATTTCATTTAGCTCATTAGGAATTAAGAGCATCCTTTGGTGGATGACTCTTCTGGGATTTTAATCTTTTTGTTTTGATTGCAGTCCTGAAAGGGTAACAAAACCCAAGCACTAGAACTAACATTAACTGGCATCACAGCAAGGAGGTCAGGGATTGCATGGCCAGGGATTGGATCCCCTTCTTGTCCCTTGTTCCTTCAAACAGGAGGATACACCACCTCTGTCTTCTCTCAAACGAATTTTGCTGTGGCCAGGGCATTACAATCCAAGAAGAAAGCAATGGCAATCTGCTGCTTTTGGTGTCACATGGTCTGCCAAAAGGCAAACCAAATGTCCTGGCAAGCACTTGCTTCTTGGCTGTGGTTTGGAGTCAGCAAAGCAATTTCTGTTGTATTTTAAAGACGTGGTATCTTCTCTTATTACTAGTGATACAGTAGAAACTAGAAACCCTAGCTAAATGAAGCCTTTGTATAAAACAGTGAGAAACAGTCTGTTTTGGTTTCAATCTGTGTAGCCAAGACAAGGAGAAGAGAAGCAGATATGGTGATGTAAGGGACCAAGGCCTCACAGCCTAGCACTGGAAGGCGGATATCCTGAAAGACTTCATCTCGACCTCTCCTAGTCTTGGCTGTGCCTGTGTCCTGACCTGCAGTATTAAAATCTGCTAGAAGACTGACTCCATTTTGATCTACCTCAAAGACAGAAATTAAGTTTAAAAATAATTGTGCTGAATTGTTGCTCATGTAGAAGCTTAGGCATTACTGAGCTAATACGGATTTTTAGGATGGACATTCCTGTTCTTGAGGCAAACAGCCCTATTCTGCATTGCAAGAGACTGGAGGAAGCATGCTTATAGGTGTTCCCACCTGTCCGCTATGCATTTTCAACCTTTCAGGGAACATGACAAGCTGCCTGCTACATCCCTGTGTTCTGAGACCAGTTTGTATGACAGTTTGTATGCATCCTCCTTCTGCAGTAGAATTTCATAAGGGGAGAAGCAGGTGGACATCATGTATTCAACCTTAAAGATAACGCTTGCCACATGAAGTGGCCTTCATTTAAGTTATGGAAGGAAAGAAGAAGTGTAAAACTGGAGGGTGGTTTTGTAATTGGCCTGCAGGGTTGAACTACAGGCCAAGGGCATCTGTTGGTCCTCAGACAGAAGAACTCTCTGTTGAAATGTGCACCATTGTATTTAGTCTGTAAGATCATACAGTCAAGCCACTGAGTTTTAGCCCCTAAAATTTCAGCCTAGTTTGCTGCTTGAGAGCAGAGATGTGGATTCCATTAGATAACTGGACCTGATCCAAAGCTAGTTGAAATCACTTAAGAGTTTTCTGTATTTTCAATGGAATAAGGCTGTTTTTAAAGTGTAGTTATTTGAATTCATAAAAAACAGTTACTTTGCAATATTTCCTTGATTATCCTTTTCCCTGAAGATTTTGAATAGTGAATGTTTTTATGGTGCTGTACAATTCATATCTCACTTCATGGTGTCCCCACAAAGGACTGCAGATGCTATTTCTGTTTTACCTTTTTATTTGAACTGGAAATGTTTCAGTGACTTTCCAAACGTTCTGAGTTCTTCACTGGCAAAAAACATTTACAGGCAACGATGATCAAATGCACATGTTATGGCTGAGCCTGGCTAGTTTAATGGATATGTTTGTCATTTTCCTTTCACCCTCAGCTTTATATTCAGGCCAGGCGCCCTGAGAATCTGACCCTATCCATTGCCAGAGCAACATACTCTTCCCACCCCTTGCAGTTGCAAGGCGTGAACAGAGGAGCACCATACCAGCAGTACCAGCCAGTTGTCATGCTGGAGCAGGCTTATATCATCCAGTGGGATGGAAGAGCACCTGAGGATATCATCCTGTACCCAATCAACTTCAACAGGTACTCCCCTATGTTGTTAGAAGATGTTCTGTTTTAAAAGTTCTGGAGCTCTAACAATTTCCCAGGCTCTTTGCAACTCAACCTTTGAATGTTTCTGCAATTTCTGAGAGCACCAAAGCAAGGTGTTAATGACTGGCACTTACCAATGCAAAGAGTTGCCTCTGCTTCCACTTTGTTCCCGCTTTACTGATGTACAGAGATGTTTCCCTTTCCAGTAAGTTTTGAAACAGAATCCAAGTAAGTCCTGGCCTTCTGTCCCTGAAATCCCTCCAGAAGAGCTCTGGCTCTTGTTCATTTGTTTGTACTAGTTGCTGCACACATAATTTATCTCCCATATATATAAAGTGCAGAAGTCCATCAGAATGTGCACAGAGCCTTGCATCTTCTCTAATCCAAACAGTACTGTGATCACTGTTGTTTTCTACACAATATTTTAAAGCATTAGGACTTGGTACAACAAAATTGCAGGCTGTGCTGTATTTATTTTCCATGTTTTCTTCCATCTCATCTAGCGTTACATAAAAGCAAGGCATAGCTGGTTTAGACCTACCTTTTTCCCTTGCAATCTGTTTCATTTTGCATAATTTCTTTTACAGTTTTCAGTACTGGTTCAGGACCAATGTTCTTCTTTCTTTGGTGAAATTACTTGTCCTTTTCACTGGTACACCTGCTAGGAGAGAGTCCTGTGATCTATTCGGCTTAGCTGTGACAGACATCGCCAAGGTTAGCAGAGATTTGTTGCAAGAGATGAGAACCAAAAAAACACCTGACCATACCCCTGGGTTCTGCAGTTTCTGTGGCTCCTTAGTTTCCTAATAAAAAGGCAGTGCAGGAAGAGAATTTGCATTATGCAAATGAGATCTTTCATAACTACATGTAACCCAGCCACACGGAGGCTTGGATTTGCAAAGCAGGTATTACGTAGCTGACATAAAAGAAGTCAGAGGCATAGAGGATGTGAAGTAGCACATACCACTAGTAAATGTGGCGGATTTCGAGGTCCATCCTGTATTATCCACCAAGCCCCACACCCATTCTCTGATCCTCTAGCAGAGAGTCACTGCCATAGTTTCAGCTTAGGATAGTTTTAGCAAAGGCTTGAACAATGTTTGGGTCCCCTGAACTTTGGAGCTGATGAAATTTGGGGAAAATACTATCTGCAGTCCAGTTATGAAGCCTCGTGGAAATGTAGCTGAGAAAGGCAATGTTTTCTCTTTATGCATCACATGCATTTTTGTAAATGATGTGTAACTGGTCCTCTTTGGACTGAAAAATGTAGATAGCTGTAGGGCCATGACCGAGTCACGGGAGGAGCTGTGGTTGGATGTTCCTGTCACAGAGGAATGATTAGAACTAAGTCACTCTTTTCTCTATTAATATAAGGTCATGCACTTTAAGGAAGAGGAAAACCCTTTAGTCAATCATGGGCAAGCTGAGGTTTGCAATTATTATCTGTCTTTAAATAATTAGCTATTTCCTCGTAATTATAGACCTAACTCTTCTGCCTGCGTATACGGTGATTACCGTATCACTATGCCAGATAGTACTTGCCAAAGCTTTGGCCTGTGGTCTTCAAGCACAGATTCAAATTTGAAGGCAGCACTGGGTAACTGATAAAACTCAGTTTGATGTTCAGCCCTTGTTCAAGCAGCAACAGATTTAACTTTTACTATTGAAAACCACAATGTGTTTGTGGTAGTCTTTGTCTCGTGTGAAACCAATTAAGTTATTTGAACATGTCAAAGGTTTGTAGACTTTTCTGGTCCAGAAACTGTTGGCAAGGTGTTTGTTTTAAAGAACTATAAAAAAGAAATATACTGTAATAAGGGAAAAATATTTTTTTCTTTTAAATTTTACTTCATTTCACCACAAGAAAGATATTGAGTTGCTAGAAACCATTCAGAGAAGAGCAACAAAGCTGGTGAAGGGACTAGAAAACAAGACATACAAGAAGCGGCTGAGGGAGCTGAGGCTGTTGAATGTGGAGGGAAAAAAAAAAAGAGGCTGAGGAGAGACCTCATTGTTCTCTACACCCACCTGAAAGGAGATTGCACTGAGGAGGGTGTTGGTCTCTTTTCTCAGGTGATGGGACGCAAGGAAACAGCCTCAAGTTCTTTCAGGGGAGGTTTAGAATAGATTTTCGGAAGAATTTCTTCATGGAAAGGGTGACTAGGCATTGGGACAGGCTGCCCAAGGAAGTGGTGGAGTCACCAGGCCTGGAGGTATTTAAGAGACGTGTGGACGTGGTGCTTAGGGACATGGTTTCGCTGTGGACACAGTAATGTTAGGCTGACAGTTGGATTTGATGATCTTAAGGGTCTTTTCCAACCTACATGATTCAATGATTTAAAGCATTTTGCTAAGAAATAACTGCGAATGAGATGTGTGACTACTCTGTGTCAGTGCTGTGAGACTTAAAGTTGATGCATTGGCAATGGTGAAATGTACAGACTGCATGCAAAATCATAGGCAAAAGCAATTCCTCTAAGGTGAAAAACAGGATTTAGGAACTTGAGGGAAAACAAGTTTCTGCTTAAACAGTTCCATGTATGATCTTTATTAAACATTGTATTCCAATCATTTCTGGAATGGAAGAAATCTCAAACTGTGGGGCCCAGAGTAGTGAGAGTTGGAAAATCAGGGAAGGCTTTTACCTGTCTCGAGTGGCTTTATGCTTTTTGTCCTTTTTAAAAAATCAAAAATACAAAATAATCTGCCAAAAAATTAGCTCTTAACATGGTTATATCCATGCAAAATATATGTGATGCAAAACAAAAAATGCCTGATGAACTTTAATAGCAATATTCTAGGATTAGTATTTTCAGACATAACTTTAGCAAACAATCAAACTATTTTTAGACTTGTCATTGTAAAATGATGGATAAATATATCCAGGATGCTGCTTTCACAGCTGCCTCATGCTTCTGGAAGGATTTTCTCTGTGCTGGCTAAAGGAAGGTCAGAGGGGAAATAAGGAATTTGACAAGGAGATGTGTACCAGGATTTGCATTTCTTTGGAGGTCAGGCATAGCACTGAAGTTGAATTTTTGTATGATTAACGCTTTCACTGCTTCTGAAGCACTGTAGAGAGACCTCATAAAAGTAATTCCAGTTTAAATGTTTATTAAAAGACTGGAACATCAGGATTCCTCATGTGGGCAGGAGCTGGTTGGGAGGAATTCACAAGGCTCAGTTGCGAGTCTCATCGGGGCACTGCCCAGGTGTCTTTGCTCAGTGGAGGGGGACAACTTGCCTTCTTTCTGCTGTGGCACCTGAAGGATTGCTGCAGTGTGTGTCTCCCGTGCACTGATTCAAGCCATGTTTAGAGGGTTGTTGTTGTTTTTAAAAGACCTTCCCTCTTTGGTTTCTCCACTTGCATCAAAATATGTAGCTAAACCAAAAACATCACTGTGTCTCCACGTGCTGCCATCTGTGGCTGTGCAGTGCAAAGTCAAGTGCAAATGGGCTGCTTCCTGCACTCAGCTTTGCTTCCAACCAGAGCTGTTCTTGTTTGTGTTTGTCAGGGGAGCTGTGGCACTAGCTGACTGGTAGGCAGATATAGAGCCTGGGCTGAGACCTGCAGGCTGTGCTTGCATGCTGCTGGGGAACATGGCTGGCCAAAAATAAATGCATTTTTTTACCGTAGGTAGGGTTGTCTGTCTAGTGGCTGGGAGTTTCCCTGTGAGGACAGGGAAAAGACTGGCTGTTGATGCTTCTGGAAAGAGTTAATGGAGGACAAGTAATTTTGAACATTTTGGCAAATGAACGGAAGGAAAGTACTGGCTAGAATTTGAATTGCCAGGCATAAAGTGTGCTCCAGAACCACTCCAGACCCTTTGAAGGTTGTTTTGATCAAACATGAAGTGTGTGCAAAAGCTACATGAACTGAGAACTCAGACCTCTCCTGCACAGGCTTCATCTCTTTGCTGGAACAGTGCCCACCCCTTCTGACCTGTTTCTGAGTTTTCTTCTTCTTTTTGTGCTTCACAGAAAGATGGAACTATCTGTAAAACTGACTTAAGGGCTTTGCTCAAAATTGCTGTCCAGTTTCTGAAGAACAAAGGCCCGTAGAGAGCATCAGGCTTGTTAAGAGAGGAGGGAGAGGCTGGTAAGACAGGAGGAGAGACGTTCACTTGAAAGTAAGTGCATCCTTTCAGGTGCTGAAAACCAGTACAAGGATCAGCACTTCATAGAGTAAGCAAAGTCAGAAACAAAGTCCATCAATTTAATGACATAGGCTTTGTGTGTGTGCAAGTTCTCTAATTGCAGAAGAAGCTAAAGCACATACTGTTATCAAAGGCACGGTGCTGTTCAGTAAATCAGTCAGGCTTATTTGTGTTATCAGCAAATCTAAAGATAAGAATTAAATCTCCTCAAAGCCCATATCTGAAGTATAAAGTTGTGCTGTGGAAGCAGCCTGAAAAGCAGTGGCAATTAGATTAAACATTCCTTGTTTTTTTATGAGCACAGGCAAATATCTCTATACTTGGTTTGTTGAGGCTCGATGGGAAGAGTTTCCCTTATTAGGGCTCTCTGCTGTGATTCGGAGAATTTCAGGGAGATGTGAGCAGGTAGTAGCATAAAGGGGGTATTTTTTATAGGCAGATTGCCACAGTCTTGCAAGCAGGGGCTTTCATGTGTACTGCAATTCTGGTTGATGCCAGCATCAGGGAAAAGTTCTGGGCAGCCTTCCCTGGGCTTTCCTCATCGGCACCCTCTCAGTTTCACCTGGAGAGGTACAGTGAGGTTTGTAACACTGACGTTGTTTGGTGCCTTGTCGCAGGACCTGAATCCCCATGAGAGGTTTTCCAATGATTTTTTTTTTTTTTGGCAGTGGAGAGCCAAATTTCTTGTCAAGAGCAAACAAAAGAGCAGATGTCCATGTGTGTGCTTGGGCACGTGTCCAGCCTTCCCCACGCTGTGGTATTTGTGCAGGGACGGCGCAGGTGTACTGCTGGATTCCTGCGTTTGCTAGGCTGGAGTTCTGCGCTATGGCTTATTGTCATGTTCACAAGAAAATAATCTTAATTATCTGAAAATTCTAGTGGCTGGAATGAGCTGGCTTGCGTCTCAATTTTGGATTAGAAACAGCAGGGCCTTCTGATGCTGGGTGATATGAAATCTCTAGAATGTTGTCACCTATCCAAAGGTGGAGATTTCAGTGCAAGCAGACAACTTATGTAGACCATGTCTGCACTGAAACTCCAGGGGACTGGTTATATCTGTCTTTTTCAGGGCTGTCTAGGTGGGTGTTTATCCTATGGCTTTTTATTCAACGCCATTCTGATTCATACTTTCAGCTACTTGTCATTTCTGCGATTAAATTCTTTAGTGGTGATAAGGGTTGGAGGAAAACAAAGATAATGAGACAAGGCTAGAATGTGCTTGTTGCAGACTTGCCCAGTTTATGGATATTTCCTAAATTGTTCCTTTTTCAAATTAGTTTCGAATGCACTTTTCCTTGTGCTTTTCAGATTGATAAATGGACAGGAAGGTGAAATTAGTATTTCAAAGTGCAACTAACAGTTCAAGGCTGTGACTGCTTCCTTGTCACTTGTATGTATGTGAGTGCTGACCTCGATCGCCTAGATCTGGATGTAATACAAGTAACACCATCACTATTTCCAATAATAATAAGTAAAGTACTACCTGGGCTTCATAGCTTGTCCGTCCTGATTACATCTGTAATTCAGAGTTAATCATCCACATGACACAGAAATCAGCACATATAGTTGAATCCCTTCTGTCTATTTAAATCCCTTAAATTACCCGCAAGTCAACAAGTGGATGAAAGCCACGAGATTTTTTTAAAAACAACTGGAAAGAAGCTAAACATCTGCCAGAACACTCCATTGCAGACTGCACTGCTTCAGTACATCTGGGCCATGCCGGGTGCTGGCATTACCTTGTGTGAGTGATCCTAAAGCCTTGTCTTTGCTTCCCTGTCTGCAGCCCTTTTTGTTCTATGTCCTCCGTGGCTTGTGCTCACTGCTTGCAGTGGCCAGGGTTAACAAGGAGACTCTGAGGAGACACATCCTTACTGAGCCGGTCATTTTACTGAACGAATTAGAGCAGTCTGAGCAACCAACCACCCCCAATGGCTGTAGCAAACCAGGCTTTTTGGCATTTTGAATCCTGGTATGTGAAACCTGAAGGTTTTCCTTTGCTTTAACTCTTCTCCTGGAACATGGACCTGGGACTCATCAGGGCCACCAGCTTCTCCAGAGCAGGTGTCTGCAAACTAGGCACAGCATCAGGAAAATACAAAATGCACAGTAGTCTATGATACAGTACCTGGGAATGCATTAAAAACAAGATAAATTGAATTGTTTTAGGATTCCTCCAAGAAAGCACGTAGAGTGGGGAAAAAGTCAAAGATGACAAGGTGATGTACTGTATTTAAATGCAGGAAGTTCTTAGTTTTTTGCTTAAATACAATTGCCTGTGAGCCAAATGTTGCCTGAGTGAGATATTGGTTTCATGAGTGTCAGTAGGAGCATACCCTCAGGGCAGGAGCCCTGCTATAATGTGTTGAGTTTTGCACAAGAAAAAATCATTCTTTATGCCTAAGTAGACACATGGATAAAACTCCCCAAAAATTAATTTATATGAGGCATGATCTATGTTTTTGAATTTTTAATAGCATTTCCTAAATGGCAACATTTAGGAAAGGCATTTGAATCCCAACGCACACAACTGTAGCTAGCTAACCACATACCTAACGTGTTACTAGCCCACAGCATGCTGCCTTTCAGAACTGTCTAGCCTTAATAACAAAGTCCTGAAAAAATTTGCTGGACGTTTGCCCAGTAGCAATGTTTGTTGTTATGGGGGTTTGGATGTGTTTAATGGGCTTGAGTCAAAGGCAGAAAATTAAAAAAAGAAATCTAGAAAAAGAGGAGTGGGAGCTGCAGGGAGCCAGCAGGAAATGTGAGTTGAAGAAAAAGAGCTTGGACTGGAGGAAGAAGTGAGAACATGGCCCAGGTTCCTTGCAGCCCATTCTTCACTCTTCTCAGTACTCATGAGACGTGTGGGTATTTCTCATTCCTTTTTCCACACCTCTGATGTTGGTGTGGGAGGAGATGGCCTGTCCTGAATGTGGGTTTTGTGCTGAGGAGATTAAGCCAGGTCTGGGCAGGGTGTCATGAAGTTCGGATATATTTTTGGAGAGAAAAAAACATCTGTATCATGACTGAGATCAAGGAACACTGACCTCCGGCGATTTGTTCTTGAGATGGGTTGGAGGCTGAAAGGTGGCTTTGCTCTTTTTGTCTTTTGAAGTTCAACATTCATCCTGTGAGAGGCAAACTTACAGAAGCAGCACGTGAGGATTTTTGCTTGGTTCCCATAATATGAACAGGAAAATTTCAAATTCCCTGTTCTCACATAGATCTGACCAAAATGTCAGAGGGGTTGTTTTTAAATAGGAGTAATAACAGTTGGGGGAGGCTGACTCACTGGATGAAAGTCTCTTGTTTTTTCAAGCCCAAGGAAAAAGTAAGTAATTTTTAGTTGTACTCTACTGCATTCCCTCATTGGCTTACCCCAGATTTTCATCAGTGAGATCAGGATTTGGACTGTGTACTTCCATGGTCATCAGCTACGTGACACACCATGTCAATAAACATGGTGGAGCTGTTTTTTAGAATAATATTCATCAGCTTAGAGTTTCCCTTACCCAAAATACAGCCAGCAATAACGTCCAGCAAAACCAGCAACCCCATCACTAGACCCTATCCATTTGTCCAGGACTGATACTCCATCTGATACAGTCAAGGGACATGTTCATGGTATTGAACAAGTGTTTGTTTGTCCTCTCCCAGGTGGTGAGAGTCCCAGACATGCACTCTTTCAATGTTTACTGCAGCCAAATCTATCTCCAAGTTATATGACTCACTTTACATCCCACCGCTTGCAAAAGTCTCCCCTCCCTTGCCTGCTCAATCACGTTTCTCTGAGTGGCTTTGCCTTTGGGAGTTTGGGGTTTGACTGTGGGGGTTGTTCTGAGGTTGTAGAGGAGGTGTCTGTGTATGTACATGCAGACCTGTATCTACCATATATCCAAGAACAGGAAACTTCTTGCCTGTTATTTTGCCTTTCCTCGTACATTTTTTCCTTTTGCTTATCCCAAGAAGCCTGTTCATTGCCAAAACACAAGCATAATTTTTAACACTTTGCCTGATGCTTGTGGTCCACCTGAAAGCATAAGAACTGCAAATGTCAAAGCCTTGCTGAAAACAGAATGGCTTCTTGTGTTCCTTTCACCCAGCCATTTCCAAAAGGAAATAAACAAATAAACAAGCTAGATACATTCATAAAAATGCATGAAATGCAATGTGGGGATTGTTGAATGACAGTAACAGAGGGGCAGAAATGCTGGGTTCGATACATGCAGACTCTCAAATACATGCTGATACAGGCAGACTCTCAAATATTTTCCAAGAGGTGTTTGAAACTGGTAGGATCCACAAAATGGTGATGGTGTGCTAGTGCATTTTTAGCTTTCCTCCTTTATATGTCTTTTTTGTAGGGGTGTGTGTGTGTTTAAAAACATATAGGAAAGTTTTGGCCTCATCAAAAGCAGGAATTAGAAAAATAATGTTCCTTATATCTAAAATGATCTTAACTTTAACACTAGATAAGGTTGTGAATGTGTTTACATAGTTTTGGGGTGAAAACATCTTAAACAGCTCAAGTTAGTTTTCTAGATATGTAAATATAACTTCTGTTTAAACTGATAGTTAATTTCAAAGTCAGACTTTCTGCCTGAGCATATTTTCATTTGTTTCTCTTGCAAGAAACTCTGAAGAATGAAAGTAGAAAGAAGTCCTGTGTATTGCTCCATTGGACGACAGTTTGTATATCAATATTCTGACTTCTGTCCTTCAGGGTTTAAATGATATTTTCTCTCTGTTGTTAGTCATTATCCATGGGATAATGTCCTCTCCTGAGTGGGCATTTCTTGCTAGTGCAGAGCGTGTCCCCAAGTCTCTGGGACACCTGCGAGGATCCCAGCTGACGTGCAGGCACTCTCAGCAGCAGAACGAGGGTCCTACAGGATATTTAGGCTGGTTCAAATTTTTCTGATTCTGGCTGCAAATCTTCACCACAGAGTAGCAGCAAGAAAATAAGACAGAATGGAGAATTTGAAGCAGAGAAATAAAGAAGGAGTCGTAGTTTATTGACCACCCTGAAAATGAAAAAGGCTCCTGCACTGGAGACCCAGCCAGGAGAGGTCCTCTGCGGCCAGCGGAGTGGCTGAGGAAGGCACACGCAATTCTGTTTTCGTTTGCAGTGTCTAAGACTGATCATCTCTGCTTGCCTGAGGCAGCACTTCTCCTTCAGTTTTGGTAATCTGGAGAAAAGGCATGTCACCCCTATCTGCTGCCCATCTGCAGGGCAGAGTCCTGCGGGCATCCTGCAGCAGCGCTGCTCTTCCGGGCTTTGCTTTTCTTAGAGGCGGTGGAGCTCTGTTCAGCCACACAGCCAGGTATTTGGGAGGGTTCACAGCAGCACAAGCTGAAGAAACAAAACTGACACTAAGAACTAAATAGGAAGCTGTTAAAATACCTCTAAAATAAAGAGAAAATAACCACCTTATTCTTTCCTATATTTACATAAAGGATAACTTCTAATACCTTCCCTTCTCACATCTCCTGCCAAGCCTTTTGTTGTGGGAATTTTCTTATTTCCATCTCTTATTTCACAAACTCCAGGGTAGGTGCTTTTCATTTGAACTTCTCAGTCTTGATATAATTTATTTCAGAGTTTTACTCAGCCTGCTCATGTGCACAGTAGGCTCTCATACTCATATTCCTAAATGTCCTGGTGACTCAAGACAGTCACAGCTGTAGGTTTTTTCACATTTTTTTTCACTATCCAATTTCCTTTTCTGGTGCCTTTCTTGTCCCCTGGGGAAGTGGCAGTTGGCATAACATGGCACCAAAGCTAGTTCCCAACATCTGAGGGGGATGACGAGGCCACTTTTTGATGGTGTCTTCAGGGGATGAAATGCGCTAACTCAGTGCAAATCACCCTTATGAAACAGCCATATGTCTTGGGACTCCATCCCAAAAATATTCCACAAACATGGTGCATTTCTTTCATTTCCTCTTGTCAGAGGCCAAATCATCTGAAAATATATCCATTTTCAAGCCATCCTATGTTGTGACACAGCTGGATTTGGTTAAAATCTAGAGGGCAGTATCTGGCTCAAGCTGATGGGTCTTTGTATGACTTTGTTTTATTATTCTAGAACAGTCTGTCTCCTCTTCAGCCCTGTAGTAGTTTTGCTTTGTTTTAATGAGAAAACCAGAAAAAGGCTGAAAAAGTTTTGCTATTATATAGTCTATGCACAATGCAAAGTAGAGGTCTAGGCATGCAGATCCCCCAAATTCTCCAAATCAAAAGAGATTTTCACTCCTGTATTGCTCTGCAGGCAGGGATGGATGGTGGGTCACCTCAGTGGAGCCTTAGGAGAAACTTTGTGTTCCTCAGATTTGCAGGGCCCTGGAAGGCAGCTGATGAAGGTGGTAACTGTCTGCCGTTAAGCCAAATTTATATTTTCACATTTTAACCAGGAATCCAGGTAATTAAAAGAATACATTTAAGGCCTTGGTGGTTTTGGTAATATAAGGAAAGCTAACCACAGTAACGGGTCAGGTACCTGCATGTGGTACCTGGAGCCACTTCAGAGGCTGGAGTGGAAACAAAAATAATTAAGCAATTGTCTTGGTATTCTTGGTTTTTCTTTTCAAGTGTAAATGTCTTGTGGCTTTCTGCTTATTCTGGTACAAGTGGATCCTACAGACAGGAAAGGGTGTTGGGTTTTGTGGAAGATTCTTCCCATCAGTATCCGAATTGCACTGCAACTGCATCTTTTGGCTCTGAGTATAAAGTAAAGGTTAATCGTGTGGAGCCAATTTTGGTCTCCATGAGGGTGGTGATGCAGATCACAGGATAAAGGAAAGCCGTGGGGACAACTTTTTGCAAATGCTTGTGCTGAAATTGTGGTGGACAAGAGTTAAAAGACCTTTCAGCTTTACCCTTAGTTATTCTGAACTGATACTGAAGAAATAGCAAGGGAGAGGAGATTTTAATGGAAACCATAATACTAAACATTGCTGTAAAGTGGCGGAAGCAGGTCTCTTTAGACTGTGGCTCTGGTTCAAGTCAGAGATTACTTTCTAATTCCTGAATCTGTGCCCCTGGTGAAATGTCTGCTGGATGCCGGTTCCCTCTCCTGCAGCAGCTCCGGATGAACTAAAACAAGCCCCTGCTGCCTCCGGAGACGCGAGTGGGTATGTGACTGGTTGTACCTCAGCCTTACAGGACAAGGAAGCGAAAATCTCTGGGTTTAAGCCGTCCTGGCACCTGATTCAAAGTCCTCTGAGGTCAACTGGGGTCTCTGGATCAGACCTTTGTAATAAACAGACATCTTTTCCAGACAAAGGAAAAAGTCTGATTTTCTTTGGCTCTGAGGATTTTTTTATTATTATTATTATTATTATCTGTTTAAAAGAGAAAGAAAACCTCAAAGGACACTTCTTTGTTTTCCCCTGAAGATTGTGCTCTTGGCTGGAGACCATCTCTCCTGTACTCAAGCCCATAAGAGCATTTTCTCTCTTTCCTGCTTTTTGCTGACAGAGGAGACTGGCTGCACGTTGCCCTCTGCTACCCCAGGAACACTGTTTTCCACGTGGTGACAGATGTCTATCAGCGACAGACGGGGATGGTACACAGCATAAAGCACTACCTCGCAGCTCCTTCCCGGGCCAGTGCTCTCAACGGGACTGGCGAGAGGCTCTTCTACTTCGACAGAGCATCAGGGTGAGCCCATGACAGACCCCAAGCGAACGGGCAGCATCCCCCTGGGGTCCTCCTCTTTCCAGTCCCACTGCCTCCTTTCCCTTCCTCATAGTTAAACTTCAGTCCCATCCAGCTTGCGTGGTCTTTTCACTGATTTCACGTCAAAATAGTGTTATGGGCTGGCGTAACCTGGCTTAGGTCTGCTTCTGTATCACCGAGCAGTGCTTGGCATTGCCATTAAAAAATAGCTTTTTTCTTCCCTGGCCCTAGCTCCTTTGAAGCCTCCCCCCTGCTGCTGCTCAGGTCGATGGAGTTGCGGGAACAGTGTAAATATTTGTTAAAATCCATTGCAGCCCGAAGGGCTGTGAAAAGGAGCCCTCCTGTGCCTGCTGCAGTTCCAACACTGAGATAGTTTGGGAAATGTCGACTTCTTTGTATTCCCATGAAGACTTGTAAAATGTTCACACTCAAAAAATTAGAGTTTGGAGGGGGAAGGAGGGAGGAGGGAAAAAAATAGGATAGCACCATAACACGTCTTGTATTTTGAAGGTAAGAAGAGAGTCCTAGAGATCACACACCATCTTTATGAGAATCTAGAACACCTTTGGTTACAAAAACATGTTACGAAACCATGTTTCTCAGTCAGCTAAAATAGCTGGGGAGGAAAAAAGTGTTTTGTGGTCTAACCATGAGTCCCATGATGCTTCACCTGACTAAGCAGCTACTTCAGAAATCAATCCACAAATGCCAAATTAGAAAAGAGGATGGAATATGTTTATTCTTTGAACCATAATATATGAGCAATCAAATCCCCAAATGCCTTCCGTTTTAACCAAGCTCCTTGGTGATCACTGGGTCTCTCTCATGATAGGAATTGTGAAATAAGGGGGATTAACGAGTAAACGGTTTTCTTTTTCTTTTTCTTTTTTTCTTTTTCTGTGTGTGTGTTGGGGGGGGGGGGGAGTGTTGACAAAATTCTGTAGACAGGTTGTTTACTACTGAAGAGCAGGGAAAATGCTTACACATGTGGGTCTGTGGGGACAGAGCCATTAGCTGCCAGCAGCCATCTGGACCTGGTGCATGCAGACTGATGGACGTAACCCACCTTCCTTCTAGCAGTATCAGCCTTTTGGTTCTCTGTTTAATTCAGCAGCGCTTTTTTTAGCCTCTCAAAGTACAGAAGTTAGGGCACTGGCTTTTTTCTTTTCCTGTTGTTGTTTTTTAGACTTTATTTCATAATAAGCGGGATGTTTCCCCTTCTTTTTTTAACCCCACGTGCTGGATCCTTGGAGAGGAACCAAGCTTACTCATTCTTTCATCCAGACAAATAGAAACAAATATTTCATTTTTTAAAGAAACAGAAAGAAAAAGAAAAGAAAACCTTTATAGCTCATGCATCATTTTGATCCTGAAGCTGAGCTGAGCTGTTTATATAATTTCCTCTGCCTGAATTTCAGAATGGACACGATTGAAAACATACTTAGAACAGCTAGGAAAAAATGAACTGCAAGGGCCAGAAGATCTGGCTGCCTTGGAGCTTTTGTCATGCATGCCTAGGGCTAAGCTGTGCCTGCAGGCCAAGGCCATGAGATGCGGAGAGCCAAAGGGGGAGATGCCAATATTTCCAGGCAAGCCTGCACAATAGCGTGAGCACGCTAGCAGGATGCCGCCACGCCCAGGGCTGGAGGTGGTGCCTGCCACACAGACGCTTGCCCAGCGAAGGAAGCTCTTTTGGGCATATGGGCTGTAAGTGCAGCAGGTCTTGTCATGCCAGGACAGGAAGAAAGCTCGACCAGCATCCTTGCAGGACTCATTTTACAAGCGCAACTTGTGGGCGTGCTGTATTACACCGCTCTAAGACACAGTTGTTTGGTGTAATTGGGAAATAGGAGGGATAATGCAATTTAGCAAGTGCAGACCCTGCCTCTACTCAACCTTTCCTCTAAACACACAGAGGCGCTGAGCTCTCTGCTTGCTCTCATTTCCAGGTACCTCTTTGTTCACCTGCAAGCCCACGAAGCTCGGAAAGGCCACAGTTACTGCTCTCAGCAAGGCTGCGAACGTATTAAAATCACGGCGCATATGTACCCAGGGGGGTCCTGGAGCTGTGCCCCAAACCCCTTCCCACAGAGGCCACCAGCTCCCCAGCGCCCTGTGTCCCAGCGCCCAGCCAGGCCGTGCAGGGCGTGTGGTGCCCCACAGGTACCCAGCGCATCCTCCGTCGTGTTTGGGTTATGCAGCGTACGTGCATCCGTGTGAGGTCAATGCATTTTCACAACCCACAAGGAAAATTCATGGGGAATCGCCACTTGTGAATCTGATCGGCATCATGTCATGTGTAGGGCGAAGGATTTTACTCTAAATTTCTACAGCTTCTTGTACTATGTTTCAAAGATAGCCTCAAAGAAATTGCCCAACTGGAAGCATGTGAATGTACAGCCACAGCACTTTTTTCCCTTTTTTTTTTCTTTCAAACAAGAATAAAAAGATGCTTGAGAGGGCTCAGACTGGATTAGCTTTGAATTCCAATGCACAGCATTACTGTTGAATTTCAGACTGGGAAGTAACTCTGGTTAATGACAATAATCGGAAAATTAGAGCCAGGTTTTCTTCTCATTTACTGTCGGTTCACCCCACTGTAAATTCTGTAGAATTGTTTCAACCTCATACAAATCTGCACTTGATTTTAAAGCCAAGCAAAATGTATGAGTCATATTCAAGTTGTTATTCAGTGGCAGAGTGACCATCAGAGGTCCTTTCCAACCAGCGTTACCATGATTCTTTGATAAATGTTGTCTTAACAACAAACACTTACTTATGAACCGGGATCATAGTTTGAAAAAAATTAATTCTCCGAGTTTTGCAATCATGTATATGAGCAATGGTACTCGGTGCCATCCAGTTTTTAAGGTTCTGTCTCTCATGTAATTGCAGCTTGCTATCACTAGCACACCCTCAGTCAAGTATATGAGAATCCAGATCCAGTCTCTCAGCAAGGCAGACATACAAAGCCACTTGACATCTGCATTCATTAAGGTATGTGTTTTACTGTATTTGAAATGGTGATTAAACAGGGGAAACTTTATCTCCAAGGAAAGTTATTACGAAATCTTGCTGAGCCTTGGCAGGAGGAAATGGGAAGTTCCCCTGGAAGAGGCGAGTGCATTGTTCTCCCTCACAATTAGCTCCATTAGAGTCACTGGGAGTTCGTATTCTATTCAGATGAGGATTTGAGCCCTCAGGGGGAGAAAAGGCCTTTTATCACCTCAAAAGAAGAATTAACACCATCACTCTAATATGGAGGAAGTGGGGAGAAAAATACAACAGAAGTCACTGTTTACAAAGGATGTGGGGGAAAAAACAAGCTTGTTTTTCTGATTTTCTCTTCTGGCATTGCACTAAAAGTTAAAAATAACTGTATTTCACTACTGAAGGAGTTTGGAGCTGTCAAGTTATCCCTGCACATGCCTTATATCTCTGCCTGGATGGAGAAGGGTGACTGAAATAATTTTAGCGAGGACAGTTTCCCAGGTTTACATGTTACTGAATTATATTAATGCTAAAAAATGCCAAGCAAAGCTGGTAAAGAATCCTTACGGAGTGAGAGCAGCCAAGATTTCTCACCATGTGCTCTGGCTGCATCATCAAAAACTAATTCAACTCATTAAAAAGCAGGGGTTATTGGAGGTAACATCCTCACCTGCAGTGAATCGCAGAGACCTGCCTGTGGGCAGCACTCCACTCAGGGCCGTTGCCTGCAGATGATGGAGCCCCTCGTGCATTCAGGTGCAGTGGTGCCCTGCTCCAGCTCCCATGTGGCCACAAGAGCCCCAGTGGGTCTGGAGCACGCAGTCAGGGCAAGACACACAGCTGGGCTCTTTCTTTGGCCAGCAGCTCTGGTTTAGGTCAGCTTGCAGTTGTGGTTACTCCCTGCTCTACATGCATCCAGACTTAGACATATTGTGGAGGCTTAGAAGTATGAGCAAAAGATTTAGTCTGCCCTGCCTTTGCTTATTCTCACTCTCCCCTGCCCACCCATGGCCCAGACATTTGTGTTTCCCTTACCCTTGACCTATTGCATCTCTGAGAGCCTTTGTCTTTCCAAAAGCAGAGATTGTGGTGCATTTTGAGAGCTGAAACCTGAGGAAGAAGCCCTCGCTGGAGGAAGGGAGGGGAGTAGGAGTCACTTGTGCTGCAACTTATTTGAGGCCCTGGGACAGCTCTACCGAGAAGGAATATTTTGTTTTTGAAATATTTTTATATTTACATTTCCAGGGGGAAAAAAAATGTCCATGTGTTGCTTCTATTCCCCCATCCGCTGTCTCAGCATCTCTCCCGTGTTCCTTGGTCAAATCTGCCTTGCCAAGTGACAGTAATTTCACCCACATGAAAAGAATCTGTATTAAGACTGAACTAGGCATTTTACTCCCAGGATTCTCTGCTTCCCAAATGTATCTTCTTAATACACAAAAGATGTCAATCTCACTTCTCATGTTTTTGGTACCCCACTGGGCTTACCAGTGCCATTCAAACCTAATGTTTTTTTCCTCCTTCTGCCACTGACCAGATATCAGTGATGTCACTTCATCTGCACTAATTACATATTTAAAATTATAGGGTGTAAACGTGATATTTTCCTTGCTCATAACTCCCTTCTTATGGAAAAGCAGACTCAGAGTCTGAAGCTCCCCAGTCATTTACTGCCTGTCTCCATAAAACCTACCTCATTTTTTGTTGCAGATAAATGGTGCAGTGTTCCTGATCAATAGCCCTGGGATATTCTTCGTGGTGCTAGATGCATGTTCAGGAGCAGTTGTGAGTAGGCGGCACTTTGACACAGTTACTGGGGAAAATGCGGCCAATTCAATAACTGATTATGTTCAAACATTTATAAAAGAGAGGTAAGCAAAGTACTGAGAGCCCAGTTCATGTAGTGACCTGGGGCTGATAGACAAAGAGAGGAAAATGATCTACTTTCAGAACCGAACTTGTACTCTGAAAACATTTGGCAAAGATTGAATTATGTACAAATCCCAAATATCACCCAGATAATAAGAAAAGCACTGTCTTTCTCACAGGATTGCACAGATTAGAGCAGAAAGAGACAGACTTTCTGGAAAACTGGCAATTCCTTCTAAATTAACAATCCATTTTCCACTTTGAAGTAGATAAGGTCCGTGCAATGACATTTGCAGTCCTGTGTACGTATCCCAATGGCCAACAATTTCCTGGCAGCTGATGATTCAGTTTTCCATTTCTGAAATGGGTTGGTTTCTGTTTACTTTTACTGATTGTTTTTGCCTCTTTTGACAGATGAAAATCATAGGTGTGCCAGATTTTCCAAGACTTTTCTTGGGCAAACCAATGAATAGACCTGCGTGCCTGCGGGCTGTTACCTTGAATGTGTCCTGGCAAAGATCTGGATCATCTCTGTTTGTGTCTGTTCCACATTCCTTGTGGTTTTATGTGTCGCCACATAAACATGGAACAACAGAGATTTATAGATAAATTCTTGGCTGCTGGCAGAAGCAGGTCAAATAACCAGAAAACAGACTTTCAGTCCAAGACATTTCTGAGCAGTTCATGACCAAAGATTTGAACACTCTGGAGTTATTACATCTTTATTTATGCACATGAGTATGTACATGTATGAAATGTGCATGAAGTGACATATATGCACGTGATGCCTGTACATTTGGTTTGATTTTCTTGTAGGATGTGTATTTTTGCAAGGCTGGGCATTCAGCTAAATGCAACCAGTTGTGCCTGTAATTCATCACAGGTACAATTCACTGAGTGCTGAAAGCACATCTGTGAGGACCAGTCAGGCTGAGGCTTGACTGAAAATCGGACTCAGTTTATAGATGGTTTCAGCGTCTCAGGACTGCACAGTAACTGAATTTCTTCTGCAGCTGAGTGTCACTTTCTTAAAAGGGGTGCACTCACAGTCATTTGTGCTTGTTTTGAGTCTGTGTGAGGAACAGGCTTAATTTAGGAACGTATTTAAACAGAGGGTTTAGCTTATGAAAGCTTACATGTGATTGAAATCAAAGAGATTTAAGGTTGTTCTTAAAGTTAGGCAAGCTCTCAAGTCCTTTTCTGAATTAGAGCTTAAAGGTCTTGCAGATTCTTAGCAATTGTAATGTTTTGCTGTCATGCAGTAATTACTGTCCTTCCTTTCAGATCACTTGTTCTTGTGTGCTCTAGAGATATTGCAGACGTGGTGGGGAGCTCTGAAATGTCTGTTTTTACAAGGTTAGGTTCTGCAAAGCCTATTGTCTTCCACAAGGAAGGTAAATATATGTATTCTGTCCTACTTCTTTTGCCTGAGAATTACTGACTGGTGTGTCTACTTACAAAAATATGCACGTACTCACAAAGTGCTTATCAATATATTTGCTACTACAAAATATGCCTGTGTAATCTCATAAAAAAAAACTCTTAGCTCAGTGATGTTGAGAAGTGGGAGAGTTATTCTGGATTTTGACCCTACCTCACCAGTTTGCTTGCTGCAAATTTTTCATCCTAAATGGAGCTTTTTTTTTCTAACAACAACAGCAAATAATTATTTGATAAAGATTCCATCTCTAAAATTCAACTGCTTTTCAAGGGAAAATAATCACAAACTAAAAGGCTAATGAAAAAGAAAGTAGCCTGCAGTGAAATAGGAGCTCTTTATTTTCTTGGATGAAAGAAAGGTGAAATCACCACTCTTGGAAAGCTCTTACTGCAGACTTACCTTGAATTGCTGTAAGAAATCCATTGGTATCATTGGTCCAGAGAATCCAAGTAGTTTTGGATCACAGATTTTTATAGCTTTAGAGCATTCATTTAGAAATATTGTCACTGCACTTTCAAAGAAACAAGAAAGAAAGCAGGAAAATCATTGCAGAGGAGACCGGCCCAATCCTAATCCCGAGTGATACTCAGTCTGTTCAGTCCCAAAGTTTGTTCTCCTCAGGGTGAAAAAACAGCAAATTTGTGGGCATCTCCTCCCTGCAATGCCTTTGAGCAGCGCACTTTTTTGGCAGAACAGCTTTCAGTCTGAATTCCCTGTTTTTGATGGAATTAAAAGAACTGCTTGTGGAAACTCAGAGTGCAAAAAGCTGCCAGTCACATATTGCCTTTACCATGCTGGGTTTCCTTCTGGAAAACAGGGGGCTGTTGAAGTCCAAGTTTGGACAAATGGTTCGGGTGATAAGGATATTAGGAATACAGCCAGCTAGCTTGATTCAGATTCCACTTGCAGTCTCTTAAGCAGAGATCAGAAGCAGAATTGGTTGCATTTCCAGCTTCTTTTTTTTTTCTTTTTTCCTTTTTATTTTTTTCTTGCTGTTGCTTTACTGAAATTTACATCAATTTCTGGTTCAAGTTTCAAAGCTCATTCCTGTGACTATTCCAGGAGGAGGACAGCATAATCTTTACAGCAGAGACAGCATTTCACTTTGGTGCCTGTTTGATTCCTGAGAAGCTGTTTTTGCTTTCATCCTTTCAAAAGCAAAAATTTGAGTTTTTCTTTTTTGTTTCTTTGTCCTGGAACTTCATTGCTTCATTCTTTCTTCAAAGCCCTGACTACTTTTGAAAGGAATTTTTTTATTAAAAAGTAATCTTTTTTGTTTGCTTTGTCAAACTTTTTTTCCCTGGAACACCTGCGCCGCTCACTTGGGCACAGCCCTGCCAGGTCATTTTGGGAGCTCGGTTCAGCCGCCAGCCTTGACCACTCCTGGAGCACACAAAGGAGCAGGTAGGGCCACCACAGTGCCCCATCCCGAGGACACACCGGTTGGTGGCCATCTCCTTGCCCTACCTCTCCAGTGGGAAGTCAGGGGCTGTTGTGCTGGTGGCTGGCAGAGGGACTAAGCCACTGCTGGCTGATCCCATGTCGCCTCTGTTTTGCTTTTCTGAAGGGCAAGGGTGTTCACCCGCGTGTCTGCCCTGATTTCCAGTCTGGGTAATTATGTTCTGATTCATGAGCTTTCTCCTGCTGATTCAGGTATGTGCACTATTTGACTTCACAGCTCCAAAGGCGATTGCATGCAGGACTGTGTACAGCAGCCGCCGTGGTCCGCTCTGGGGGGCTGCAGTTCAGGGCAGGCTGGAACATTTCTCCCAAATGCTTATTGATGCTGCCAGGGATAATGCGCAAAAGCAATCCCCTTGACCCCAGCAGGATCAGGATTTAGGGTCTTGTTGCCTGGTTCTGCAAAACCTTATTTAAATTAGAAGTGTTTACAGGAATAGTCTTGATCCAACCATCTGCAAATAGCCTTGGGAGTCTTTGCAATGAAAAGCATAATATAAACACAAGACATTATTATTAAAATCAAAGAACACATAATGCCTTTGTACTTTGTGACAGCAGAGGACAAGAGCAGAACTGACATGGGGAACAGTTTATGCATAACAGGAAGAAAGTGATGTAAACTAATAAAAGAAGGATTCAAAATGCCTAACCATTTTCATGTAGTCAAATATGAAAAAGTACCAATGGTTAAAAATAAAGAGTAAAGCAATATTCCTGCTAACTCACATCTGGGAATCTCTCTCAGCTTATTGAAATACCTGTAGAGCTGTGATGCAGTGAGGGTACAGCTTCAGCAAGGCTCATTCCCTCTTTCATCCCTTTTTGCCTCTTAAGCATTCTGGTTTTTTTAATCCAAGGAAACAAACAAACAAACAAATAATAAATAAAAGTCTAAGAAGTTTCTGTGATATCCATGCTGTGCTGCTGATAACTGAATGGATCCACCCAGAGGGTCATGCTCTTGTGTCTGTTTTACAGGGAGTTTTGCTATGCTTGGCTATAAAGGACAAGCCAAGCCCTCCTGGATTAAAGTCCTTAATCACGCTGGTTATCAGAAAGCCGCTTCTCTACAGCATTATGTTCCCTTGAAGCTGAAAGAGTATCAATGTTCAGCTAACACTTTTTCTCAGAACCACTCAGAGCACATCTCTGCAGAGGCTATGGTGCCCCGCGATTAGCAACGGTGGTGTAACACCAACCAGGCAAGTCCAGCAGCTGTCAGCAAAACCTGCTCTTGTTTTTACGGGATTGTACCGAACCAATGTTGTTCACTTGTATATTTTATAACTAATAAATATAGTTTCATCTTACCCGCTATGGTAGAGTTTTATTTTTTAAACAGCGCCCCACAGGACAGGATAGGAAAAGCCTGTGGGCTGCGCTTCCTAAGGAGAGAAGTGTTTGAACATATCTACGATTTGGAGTCAGATGGTAAGTTTTAAAGGCAAAAACATGCTCTTCAGTATCATAGGGGCTGGAAATGAAACTTGGCATGGAAACTTTAGCAGCATCCAGGGAAACAGATGAACCTTCAGCAGAGGTAGGGAATTCTCCCATCAGTCCTGTTTTCCCTCCATTAATGCCTGCTTTTAAACCAACTAAGCGTCGTCCTCTATAGCATCTTAGGTGAACTCAGCAGCATCTGCTTGCATCGATGGGTAAGCACGTGGTGATTTTACAATAATGTCTTCTAATCGACCTGAATATATACGGTTGCAACAAGGAATTATAAATGTATTTCTGCCTGTAGCTAATGACTGGTGAAATGATGTTTGCCCAATTGATGTGAACATTTAATTAAAGTCCTACAGGAATAAAACTAAGGATAATGTATATGCTGTGCAGGGCAAAATGTTGCATTCCTCCTTCAGACAATGATTGTATTGACTTTCTGCTCCCATCGAGGACTGAAATACTGCTGGTATTAGTAGCTAATATTCTTTGGTTGCTTTTTTTGTTTTGTTTATGAGACTGCTTTTTGAAGTGAACAAAAAGGAAGAGCTTTGTATGCAAACTGAGAAACAAACTGATGATCTCACTGATGACAATTTAAGTACAAACTTAGCCTGAAATGATGACATGCTCATTTTGGTTTGAAGGTTTTTTTACTTGGTGACAGCAGTGAAGGGGAGGGTGAGTTCAGATGAGCATGTCTTTGTTAAAGAATTCTTTACAGGAACTGAACAAGCTTCCAAAATGTTCAAAACTGTCAAAAAAAAAAAAGAGGAAAGGTTGAAATTCTGATGCAGGTAAATAAAATAATTATGATGTTTCTTTTGTTGTTATTGTTTTGTTTACTGTTAAGCCTACAACTAACATCTTAGATTTGCTTTTTTAAATGCAGATATCACAAGCCAATCAAGGACACTGTTGGTCTTAATCTGTGGTAATTTTCTTTTTTTTTTTTTTTTTTTTTTACACAGCAGAGTACAAGAAAATGCACAGGTAGGGCTTGTTTGCTCACAGCATTTGTTTGATCATTTTGCTGATCGGTTGCTACGGTTTTGAGCGGGGGCATCCTACTGGGGAGAAAGGTAGCTCAGAGAGAAAGGCCAAGGTTTGGATTATTTGTATAGAAAAAAAGTGACAGGTCATGGGGCCCTGTCTAGCAGAGAGAAATCTGAAAAAGTAGCTTTACTTGTACTGCTCAAACGTGCAGGTGAGTGTGTATGTCCCTAGACGTGCCTTCATGTCTGTAATGAGTAGATGAAATCTATGGCCATAAATATCAGACACTTCAGACCTTTTCTTTACAGAATGACATGTTTTTTTTTCAAGCTTTTCTACTAAAATGTACTGATTTTTCCCTTGCTGTGTAGTACATTGGGACCCTTACATTTCAAGGCTAAACCTTGTGTCACGAGTGCCTCTTTTTTCCTTTGAGTTGCCGACAGCTGTCCACAGGTTATTCAAACAGGTAGGTGAAGGCTTTGTTACTAATGTCCCGTCGTTTCTTTGAAATTCTCAGAAATGGCCAAACGAGTTGCTACAGGGCAAGGTCAGCGTTTTGTTGGCCAGACTCTTGCTCCCTGGTGGGTTAGTCGCTCTGGCATCCGTGCATCGCGGCGGGAACTGACCTCCCCGGCTGAGACGCTTACCTCTACCACCTCACACTGCCTGGGTGAGGGGGAGAGGGCACCAAAAGGTTTGTGGGCAGAGGAGGAGGCCGTGGCTCCATCTCCACATCAGGGAGGAGAGGTGGGAGTTGGGTTCAGCCAGAGGTGAGGTCTTGGCTTGCTGGAGAGCGTGAAGAAGTTAGTGATGCTGCTCGGGAGAGGGAAAGTAACAGGACATCGCAGGCCTGCGCAGCCCCCACGGGGAGCGGCGGGACAAGAGGCCGAGTGGCTGGCACTGAACCTCTCAGGAGCAATCTGAAGTCCTTCTGAACTATTAGTACCTAATTGTTATGATTTCTGAGGCCACGCAGGGGAAGAAAAGCAAGATGTTTTTGGCTGTGAGCTTAAGCCCAGCATTGGAACAACTACTTACAGAGCGAGCCTTTACTTTCTTGGAGATTTATTTGATAATCTGTGACAGGTCCAGACCCTGGATCCCAATAAAACTTTGCCGAGCTCTAACCCCAGCCTGAGACTAAACAATTGGCAAAGGACAAACCTAGTGAAGGAAGGAGAGGAATGTGCCTAAACTTCTGAAAAATCTCTCTTCCTCCTCCCACCTCAGAATGAGAGCAAATGGCAAATGTCCTGGAGAGGAAGGCGTGGAGCCGTGGTGAGCTGGATGCAAACAGTCAAGTACCACAAAAGCAAAAAGAAAAATATTTACATCCTGATGCAGTTATTTGAATAGTTAAAAGCAGCAGCTCGGAGAGGTCTCAGAATGCTGTGATCCTCTGAGCTACTGCACACGCTTCCCTTGCCTTGGGAGGGAAAAAACTCTTTAAAACCAGGGACGCTCCGCAGAGGGTACAGTTCCTCAATGGACCCTTGGGACATTCAGGACGAGGTTTTCAAAGGCTGCTGCTAACTTGGCATGCACCAGAAGTCTGAGTGTGTGAAGCTGCAGGGTAAGTGCCATGTGGGTGTTATATTTGTGGAGAGCTGCCATATTCCTCCCCAGGATGTCCAGAGCGGGAATATCTCCACCCGCACGCTGGAGTCCTTGTGGACTGTGAATGCCCTGTAGCTAATCCAGGCATGTTCAGTACATCTAATGCATTCAGGACATACGGCCATCCCGCTTATTCCCTAAGCATTTCTTCAGTGGATATACTATAGCTCCTTCTGAAAGCATTGGCTTGGCTATCCATCAAGGACTTTCGCAGTAAAGTCAGTGCATCCTGAACCTCAGAAACTGGGATTCAGCCTCCCACCGCCTTGGTGCTTTGAAAATTTCATGTAGTGGACAAGGATTCGGTGAAATGCTGAGCACTTTGAAAGGATGTGAAACTGGAGGTCAGTCAGGCTCTGATAGGTGGAATGCTGTGAATTGCAAATGATTTAGTTTTAGCTAAGCCAAAAATCACTTCCTTTCCTTTTAAAGGTCTTTCCTTTTAAAGGTCTATAAGCCTTGGGGGGGGGGGGGGGGGGTAGAGATTAATTCTGAAAAAAAAAAAAAACAAAAAACACATATGTTTAAAATAACTCTCTTATTTCTGTCCCAAAATAGTTTGCCAATGAATTCATTTACAATGAATTTGCAGACACCTTAGTTGCCTTTAATTTATTCATTGTAAAAACTCCCTCTAACTCCAGCTCCTTTTAAGAAGATGTTCTTAAGAACATCAGGAGGCAAGGAGCTTGCAGTGACATTTATGAATGGAACATGTGAGCGGAACCTCCTTCCTCACAGGGAAAGACATTGGATAAATTGATAAGAAACTGAGGTTCATAGGGAAAAAAGTCAGACTTCTGCTTTTGACTCCAGTATTGATTTTATTGAAAAGTAGGGTCTTTTCGTGCATTTCGTCCACTACTTGCCAGCAAAAACAAACAGCTAATGGCTGGATGGCAGGCACAAGATCAAGATGAAGAACAGGAGCAGCTTTGCAGCCGTGCTGCCCTGGGACTGGGAAGGCATTTTCATTAGCCATCCCTCAAAATGCGTTTGTTTATTTGTATAGGGCATCTGAAGGCTTTAGCTATGCTCGCGGCTCGTGTGTGAAGGCTCCTCTAGCACAGGAATGTCACTGCAGCAAGAGCTGACATGTCCTTGGGTCAAAAAGGCAAATGCGCTCATCAAATCTGTCTTCCCAGCTGGGGTTAAAATGCGAAATTTCCTGAGTGGGGCGAGAGGACAGCCGCTGCCGTGCGGTGTCAGCAAGGAGGTAGCGGAGGTGCTAATTAAACAACTCCTCCTTCTCAGGAATCGGCTTCCAAATTGAAGTTGGCTTCTTTGCATATGAATGAGGAAATACGCAGTAGCTCTTCAGATCTAGCCAACAAGCCACTACAACCTCAGCATCAGCTTACGTTACCCTTTTTCTGGTTACAGCAGGCTGAGGGCCCAGCTTTGGCTGCCGGGAGCAGGAGGGAGAGCATTCACCCTGCTCGGGACTAAAAGGCAGCTTTTCCATCGGGATCCTGTGAGATTTCCTGGGGATGGCCCCAGATCCCTGTTTGGGCTGTGGCTGCTCTTGCCGGGCAGTGGCAGCAGCTGTCAGGGTGCAGGCAGGTTTCTTGCTCCTGTTTGATGTCTCTTTTTGGAGCCCCCTGGGAGCTGTTGCTTGCCTCCCATCCTTGCTGTGTTTGTAACGGGTGGCTTAATGCTCCCGTCAAGCCCTGCTTGACGTACCAGAAAGGAGACTCTTCTTCCGCAGGTGCTGAAGGCACATCCTCTAAAGTGCATCAAGCCAGTCTTAAAAAGCACCTCAAAATACCCAATATCAGGAGTTACTTTCTTAAAATTCTGGTCACAGGCTTGGCTGGTTGACCCCCAAGTCCTGCAAGGTGCTGAGCCCAGGCAAGAGCCTGCCCGTGCTGCCCTGGAGGGCTCAGCTCTGCCACCCAGGCTTTGGGGTGTCCACAGGACTCCACCATGAAGCCTGGGACAACCCGGCTTCCTCAAAGCATTTCTTCACTGTTTTACCCCCAGGACTGTCTGCTCTGTGCTGCCTCCAGCATTAAATCCTCATGGAGCACAGTGGATGGGGATTCCTATCTACGCAGTGTGCTTTCTAGTACAGTATCACTGCTGACACCTGCAGTAGCAGCCAGCTGGGGACTAATGGTTTCCTGTATCTACTTTTAGCATTGTCTGCCACTATTGTTCACTCTTTGGCAAGATCCAGCAGCTGGGAATCATTTCAGAAAGTCTGCCTCGCCAGATCCAGGGATATGAGTCCCACTTGCCATTGCCAGGCAGCTTTTAATGGCGAGATGAAAAAGCTTTTCTCACCCAGGAGAGGCATTACAGACGGTGTTTTAGAAACACTGGAGATGATAGACTCAGGAGGACACTTGCACGGCCCTTGGGCTCTCAGAGTGCCCAAATCCGTGGGGAGATTTGTTGACAGAGCGGGTTACATCAGAGCTGAACTCAGCGACGTGGCGCCTGTTCAAGGAAGATGTAGTGCGATTGCTGTGTTCCCATGCGGCTCGGAGCACTGAGCTAACGCAACGGCTCTCTGGCAGGAGGCAGCTGCTCCTGAACCCTCTCCAGCAGGAGACATTAATGGAAAGAGTCACTATCCCTTCCCTATCCCTTCCTCCTCTTATAGCTAATAGTAAAATCAAGCATGTCGCCGTTTGTGCCTAGTGTCTGGGGAAGATGCTTAGCTGAGAGCCTTTGCAGGAAAATTCCTGAGATGACTGTCCTCCAAACCACACTTTACCGGCACTGGGTTAGTCAGAGCTGAATCAGAGGAGTCAGCGCTAGCAGCAAAAGCACTTCTCCTTGGCCCTGTCAGCTCTCAGCCTTTCCAACCTGAGTGCCAGTTAATACTAACATTGCAATGAACTCAGGCTCACGGAAAGCTGAATCAAACACCCTGCTTCCGCCACAAAATAAGCAGGGTATTCTTTGAACTGTGGCAGATCAGACACTAGAAAAATATTGGAGTCCCGCACACAACCGATGCCTCCAAAAAATGACATGAATTTCCAGCGTGTGATTGTTTGTTTTGCTCTCTGCCGATGAGGATGGATGTAATCAGGGAAGCGGTCCCCTGGGAGCAAGCAGGGATATAAAAGCAGAAGCCATTTTGCACAACGGTGGTAAGTACCATGCAGTTAATGGCTTTAGAGAAAGCAAAGGCTGTGAGATTTCTTATACCTACAATGTTTCTTATTTCCTACCAGTTTGCTACAGGTTGCTGTCAGAACAAGACCATAAAATGTGCGGATTATTGCTCTCACCTGGCAGAGACACTCCTCAGAGTTTGCAGGTTTTAGTGGTCCAGAGACAAGAAATTTCTTTACCACCTACAAAGTGAAAGGAGAGCAAATGCATGCCGTCACTGTCAAAAATTCAACCCATTTTTTTTATTTCTGTGAATATCATCCGATTATGTTTTATGACCGATACCTCACCGGTTGGAACCTGGCTTTATGCAGCACTAGCACACAGCTGTGCCTGCGCCGTAGCAAACGCTGCCTGCAATGACCAGCCTGTGGTATTACCAGTTGTTCAGCTTTTCTCTGTCGTTAAAGCAGAATCTAGCGATTGGGTTTGCAGATTATACTGTGTAGTAATGGCTAATAAATCTTGACATTTTCATGGTGACTGCTGTACTTTGGGCATACCGCTAATAATGTTCCTTTAAAAGAGCCCAGGCTTATCAAACATTGATGGTTAATGCTGTTAAAATGTCAGACACGTGCAGCCTGGTTCTGGCACAAATTCCATGGCGACGTTATTGCTCCCCGATAATGTATATCATTCGAAGTTATAGCGTTACTAAGTGCATTCCTCTTTTCTACTGCTCTGTAACAGCATTTCAGCACCTGATAAACTGCACCACGTCTGCGCTGTGACCAGAGCTCACGGCTGTCAAGTACACTACACCAAATCAAGGAAACATTTTCCTCCGGGAATATTTCCTGACAAATCTGGTTCTAATGCTATTTTTAATACAGTCATTGGATTACATGTGGTTTGAACATACCACTGCACCTCGAGCTGTATCACCTCTAGGAAGACTACAGACATGTGTTCTGCATATCTACACTGTGAAATTGGCTCCAGTCTAAACCTTGGTTTCTTGCCTATCTTTTTCTTATGTTTTTTTGTTTGTTTTATATTAACAAGTGACATGAAAAATAACACGTGTTTTTTCACCCTGAAGAAACTGGGGCACCCTGGAATTTCATTCAATTGCTTTTTTGGCGTCTAAGCTGTGCAATGTATACATTTATCGTATTTCATCAACGTGATGTGACATGGCAGGTACAAATAAGTTTCTTCAATATTCTTCAAATGCTGGCTTACATGATAAAATCTAGCAGATCCTTGGACTGTGTGTGAATTTTAAATAGTGCTTTATGAGTACGGAGCATTGAACGCTTATAGCAGTGAGTCTTTGTGCCTTGGTGTGACCATGTCAATAAATTGCCATGAGCTCAGGCAGAATTGCAGAATTGATCACTTGAGCTTGTTGGAGAGAATCCCATTAATTCTAACCTTGACTTTCATGACACTACTTGTTTGTTTGGCCGGGACTTGGCTATGGTAGAAACAAAAACAATATTGGGTAGATTGGTTTCAAAAGCAGTTTTTGGTTTTGCAACAAGATTCTGGGCTGGCAGACTAAACAGACAGGTCTGAAATCCAAGAAACTGCACGCTTCAGACTGGAAGCTTGAGTGCAGTTTGAGCTTGGGGGTGCACAAAACAGGGTTGCTGAAGATGTGTGGGTAGTTTGGGGGGAGGAAGGTGCCACCGAAAGGTTACTTTGTGCACATTTGTCACTCTGCAAACACCTTTGCTGTTGTGTTTCATTACTTTTTTGCACATGTGATTATTCAGCCCTAGAGAGTCCTGACGCTGGATGTGTTTATATTACATTCCTAAGACATTTTTGGTTACATCTGGTGGTTGCTTTCTGAGTGTCTATTTGGATTCCCGAGTGGGTTTATCCTAAGCCAAACAAAAGGTGAAGAGCTGCCCTTGGCTCCTTGCTCTGTTTGGGCTGGTCCTGAAGCGGCTTGAAGGTGTTCTTAGTCACAGAGCCAGCTGGGAGTGGAAGTGGGCTGTCATAAAGGCGCACACAACGTGTCTCTGGGTGGCGAGCAGTTTCTGCATGAGCTAGAACAAAAAATAAATAAATAAAAATAAAAAGCCACACTTTCTTGATATTCTGTCTCCACAGGTATCAACCCAGAGAATTTTGCATCCTGAAGCATGGCTCTACCTACCTCCAAGCACCTGGCAGAAAACTTCATTTTCCTTCTGTTTGTAGTTTCCTTTGCAAGCACAGGTAAGTCTTCCTGTTACAGGGGGGGTTAAGGCGTGGTTTGTAACACTGCCTTTAAAAAAAGACATTGCTGGTCTAGATTGAGCAACTTTTCACTCTTTGATCCAAATTCTTATAAAAAAGCCAAGGACAGGGTGAAAAGCTCAGGAGAAAAACAGTTTTCTGATGTCTCAATACTCCTTCATTTGGGCAGCTGGAGTGGCAAAGAGTGAAATTTCTGAGCAGGTGAAAATATCCCCAGGGAGCCTTCAGCCCCAGCTACGTATTCTTAAAACAAACCCCAATCCAACAAACTGCCACAAAGAAATAACAAAGGAAACCTCAAGTCCTAATAGCTGTGGCTGTGGGTGGTGAGCAGTTTGCTGCTTTGTCCAAGTGCAGATGTGGAGACCAAAAAGCTCTGGGGTGGCACATCCCTGCCCTTGGTTTTGACTGTTATAAGCAGTCCTTATCCCAAATGGTTTCAGAGGAAAGGGAAGCTGGAAATACATATTCTAAATGGATTTATTTGGGGCGGTTGCCTTTGTTTAGAACAAAGAGACCATATGTCTTGCCCCAAATGCCGCATCTGCATGTGGCAACATTTCATTGCCCTTTTTTGGGCCCCTTTGGTCAAGAATTAAACTGTTCAGTTAATTCCTTGTGCTGGGTAAAAGTTGCCCTCTTATTCCCCAGAAGACCAGGTGAGTAATAATCCAGGCTGGAGGGTGCCTGATGGGCTGGCAGGAGGTGCTCAGCCCTCCGGTGGCTCTGGTGCAGCGGGTGTGGGTGCTGTGCTCTGCTCCTTCTCCCTGGTAGGAGCAGGTTACCTTGAACAGCTGGTATTTAATGGGGCCAATTCTGTAGTTTTCTTAAAGCTTGAATCTGGTGGAGGAATCAATCAGAGAGGGAACTGAATGCAGACGGACAATTTTGTTTCTATTTGCTGTGGAATTGCAGGTGGCCCTCGCGTTTCACAGCGAGAACACACAACAGCCCTCCACCAGCTGCACCAGCACCCAGACAGGTTTCCTTGCGTGGATCCACAGGGCTGTCCTCGCATTAGGATGCTGACTGACAGCATTAGTATCCATGAGGAAAAAAACAACTAACAAATAAAAACTTTACTAAGTGCAGAACCATAATCCTGCTGAAGTCAGGGGGTTCATCCCACTTCTATTGCCACCTATTTGTGGTTCCTGTAATTTTGCTATGGTGTTTTTGTTTTAAAGGATAGAAATTGGAGAGCTGGTGAGAACTCCCAAGCCCTTCTGATGGCAGAGCTCCTTGTTCAAACTTCCACTGACCTCAGCTTCCTAGGATTAGAACAGTTTCTGCCCTCAGAAAATATGCATCCCCCATGGGACTCTTGCACTTGTGAAGTTGTGTTGATTAGAATAAGATGTGAGACTCACATATCGAGTGAGATTATATCAGGGAAATATTTTATCTTAAGTAAATATTTATGACATGAGACTTGGATTTGGTATGGGAGCAGTTTAGCTAACACGTCACAGCAGCCTGTAATCAAATATGTACGCAGAGATGAGTGATGTGTGTAATCAAAGAGAATGAGTCCTTATCTCTTCTGTCTGAAAAAGCTTATGAAGCTGGAGTCTCTCTCTTGTGGGATTTCTGTTTCTGGATCGATTGGTAATTCTTTAGTGTGTGGTGCTTTTGTGATAATTTGAGCACTATTATTTCCTGTCCCCACTAAAAACACAGTATGCAAACCGATTTCAATATCCTTTTTACCTTAAACAAAGTATTTCAAACCTCACAAGTTTTTGGGGGGCATTAGGTAGCCTTTTTAAAGGTGGCTCCTGTTTTAAGCTTTTGTCAACATCTTCCCTGAGCTTGTGAAAGGCTTTTTGTCAGGACAGGTATGAACAGAGCTGAATGTCATTGTAGGAAGGGCTTTATTCCAGCCTTTTCTCCAGTGGTTTTCTGGAAACTGCATCCTTGACATGGCTCCTTTGCATCCAGCAGTGGGTTTTTCCATGCTTCCAGAAAACAGAAGATCATGCAGCTTAAACTGTTGTTTGTTTTCTTTTGGTCATGACCCAGAGGGACACTGCTGCACTGAGTTATCGCTGTGTTCCAGGGAGGCAGCCAAGGGGGGGTACGAGACTGGTGCTTAAAGATGCCCAGATGTGGAGCTCTCTGTCTTGCACCAAACATGTGGCAACTGTCTTCACTCTCCACTTCTATCCAGCAGAAGCAGCTGTGACATGTCCTGATAAGGATCCTGAGCTACAAAACTGGAACCCAGGTCACAATGAAGAAAACCGCGTTGAAATCCGTAATGGCAGGAAACTTCTTCTCTCTTCTTCTGCAACTGTCCACTCAATCCACATCGCTGATGGAGGTAAAACTTGCTTCCTCCAAGGCAGTCAGGCTGGGCGAAGAGTGCTTTCCCCTACGGCTATTTAGATCACCCTGTCTCATGCTGGGAGAGCTTCCTGTTCCTTGCCGAGAACTGGGTGGCTGCTGGACAAGCCCAGCTTTAATTTGGTACAAGGGTGGGTGGTAGCTGAGATGCTATCAGTCCTGCAGCCATTATAATTAACCTACTCGTCATCCTTTCTGGAGAATTTACAAAAGCACTTATATGTACTGGTTTTTATTCCACAATTTGCTTCAAAAAACATGTTTTACTAAATTATTGTTCTGGTAACATAAGGCAGTCGTTGTGTTCTCAGGATCTCAGGACAGAGCAGATACATACGGGCTTCCCTGTCTCTAAGGACAGAGTCATAGCGTTGCTGGTGACCGTTAGCACAAATAGCTTTTATTCATCTTGACTCTGAATTTCTGTCTCAGTTTTAAATGAATCCTATTCCAAGCAAATCTTAATTGCACTCTTCAAGAGTTGGACTGAGTAAAAAAAATTTACTGTCTTTAGGATTTCTATTGAGAGCTGTTTTGTGAAAAATGGACAGAATTTTTCAAAAATTTAGATGAGAACCCAGCACTGGTTTTAGCACAATGATGTCACAATCTCTGATGAGCTTCTGTATGTTAAAGCAAATGTCATAACCTTTTCTACTTAGGAAAATTGGTCATTAAGGATGATGTGCAGCCTATCATTTTGCGTACTAGACATATACTCATCGAAAATGATGGAGAGTTGCATATCGGCAGTGAAATGTGCCCTTACCAAGGCAATGTGGTTATCATCTTGTATGGGCGGTATGTATGCACGATAAAATATTATCTTAGAACTTTCCAGTATCTCTCTTCCACAACAGGGAACAAAATGTTCCTTAAAATTACATTTTCTCAGATGTATTTATCATTTATGTTTTGTAAAAACTTCAGTAGCTTGTTAAACAATTTAAATGGCCTTTAATAATTGACAGTTTTGGTTCTGGTTTCAAATCTACTGGGAGATGAACACTGGGGTATTCAGGCATGCCAGAAAATCAGCTGCAGTCAAGTTGATTCATAGATTTTCCAGAATAGGCTTAAAGCCTAAACATTCATTTTATTTTGAAAATTCTCCTCCCTAAGCATCCTTTCATTCTGCATGAGAGTGAGAACTAGGTGAGCCAAAGGATAAGACATTTATGTCTTGCAGATTAGTACAGGATCTCTCAGCTTTTCAAGGATGCCAAACTCATTTTTAACAGCCACTAAGGCTTACCAAGTCCTGGTTAGGGTCCTAACTTCCTATGGAATTCAAGAACATAGCTGTGTTGTTCATTCTGGGCTTCAGGCCTCCTCAGGCCTGAATATAATGAAAATAACACATATAATTTGAGTTCCAGATTGCTCCTGGTCCATAGTTGCTAGTATTATTTCAAATAATTTATTTACTGTAGAGCATGAGCAGTTGCCAATTCTTAAGGTCATTGAAAAAAATGCTTTACAATTCATGATGCTTCTCTCGTTGGGCTATAGCAGAACAAGGGCAGAGGCTTCTTGACTGTCAGATACAAAACCAAAATTGAATCTTTTCTTCCCTTCCTGTTGCAGAGCGGATGACGGCAGCCAGCCAAATCCCTACTTTGGGCGGAAGTACATTGGAGTGAGTAAGGGTGGCACTCTCGAGATCCATGGAAAGAAAAAACTGTCCTGGACTTTCTTAAACAAGACTCTTCATCCTGGTGGCATGGAAGAAGGCGGATACTACTTTGAAAGGAGCTGGGGCCATCGGGGTGTCATTGTCCATGTCATCGACCCAAAGACGGGGGCAGTTGTCCATTCGGATCGGTGAGTGACTTTACAGCTGTCTAGATTTGTGGGTCTTTGGGAACAAGTTGGGAACAGCTTCTCAGCAAGCTCAGAAGCATGTGGTTTAGCATCTAGTTCAAATGGGTGTTGCTGTCTCTATATGCAATTCTTTCTAGATCACCGATCTCCAAACCCAAACAGCAAAATAGCGAATAGTGTCATTTTCTTACTATTGTGTTAACTGGAGCTTAATTGATTTGCTTTAACAGAAACCTGTAAACTCTCAGACAAGTGTTTTTCCAATGCTATAATATCATTGTTGTAAACAATACAAAAAGGTTATTTATTTATAGCAGTTGCTTTTTAGTACTGTGGTGCTTGTTAGAGCTGCAATGATCACTGAAGTAAATGTTTTTTGTTTTTTAATCACTTTAGGTTTGATACCTACAGAGCAAAAGAGGAAAGCATACGTCTTGCCCAGTATTTGGGCAGAGTTGCAAATGGCATGATCCTGTCAGTTGCTGTGAACGATGAAGGATCTAGAAACTTGGACGACTCGGCCAGGAAAGCAATGACCAAACTGGGCAGCAAGCATTTCCTCCACCTTGGGTTTAGGTATGTGCCAGTCCTGCCAGTTCTCCCAGCACAGAGGCTTTATTATGCTCCTCAGATGTCCAAATAATTCCACTTTCTCAAAGGCACAAAGTTCTTTCACATGGAAAAAAAAAAAAAAAAAAGAGGGAAACCTTTCAACATGAAGTTTTAGCAGCTAATTAGATAGTTTAAGATGCACTCAGTGTCTATATTGGGTATTTTTATTAGCAGATTGAGGAAAAGCATATGATTTGTATTAAAAATATGATTTTCCAAGATATTATTCCCTTACAAGTTACTCATTCCTATTTATTTTCATGTCATCCCCCAAAGATTTAAGAAGCATATCCATGTACCTACAATGGATTGAATGGCCTGAATGTTAAGCAGGGTAGGATAATAGGCCTGTAACCCTGGCTAAATACATTATAGACATGCATACAGCTTGCTCATCAGCTTGTCCAATACATATTTAGAGACTTGTGCAGCACAGAAATTTAGCATGCATGAATTTATGCTGTGAACCATTCTGTGGCCAATACATTGTCTGTGTTGGCGCACACACTGATGAGAATATTTGCTATTTATCCAACAGTAACCATTATAATTGTGTGTGATTATCTGAATTTATGTAGGCTTGTTTGTTTGTTTAAGAGGATGTCTGTCTCTCTGTGGACAATGGTCTGTACAGACACTGAGGGTCACTGCAGAACATGAAAAAAAAGAAATCTGCTTTGTAGGGAGAAGTGATTTAGAAGAGCAGCCTGTGGGAGCAGACAAGTGTCAGTTGGACAAGATTTGGAGTAGTTGGTGAAGAGGTTGTGTAAAATACTACAGGGACTTCTGTGCACCAGGTAGAGGATTTCAAAGAAACAAGGCTGCAAAATAGTGTCCAGACACAGGCTATCTCCATCAGTGCAACACTTCCTCTCAGATACCCAGAACCCATATTAAAGCCCAGGAGCCTGCTGGTTTCTTTTTAAAGACTAAAATTAGGGAAACAGAAAAAGATTTTCAAACATTATACTTTTTTTCCAAGCCTGCAAGAGGAAAAAAAATGATGGTTTTCTCATATGTTTATAAAAGTAAATTGTTCTTGATGGTGGTGTTTTAATGCTAATTTCTCACTTTGCTGTAAATGCTTACAATGGAAATACCATAGAAATTCATGTATTAAAGTGTGACTTTCTGCATCACTACTGTATGTATTCAGAAAGCTAATCCTTGTCATGCTGTTATCTCTAATTCCACAATAATTCCCTATATAAATAGTAGAGACATTGTGGGTACCATAATGTAGTAGTAGTTGGTCACCATTATCTCTCACCAGAGTACCGGTGCGTGCAAAAATACTCATATCACGGTGTGTTTTTTTTAAAGATTGTATTTTTAGGGGTGTTCTTAGTGTATAAGTTCAACAGCTTTGAAAAAATATCCAAATTGCAGCCAGGACCTGCTCACTGCCTAGCACCAGGGGGTTGCTGGCCAGTCCCACCTAACCCCCTGCCGACGTCTGAGGCTGGCCCTGGGCATCACTGAGACAAAGATGGTGTAAGCAAGGTAGCAATTTGAGATAGGGACATTCTATGTCACATTTTGCGAGGTGCCATGTGAGTCAGGCTGTTGAGCCATAGGCTGGGTGGTTTTCTCATGGAGGCGTTGGAGGGAGTTACTTGGCCAAATTCCTGCCTATCTCCAGTTGCCCCATATTCAACCAGATTGTGAAGTTGTGCAAATCCCGGTTGCTGCAGAAGAGCCAACGAGCAATGCTGATTTTTCAAAAAAATTTCTGTGCTCCTGGCATCTCTTTCAGTTGCCTATTCTCTCTGAGCCCAGGACATTAGGAATGAAAGGAAAATCTTGCATTCATCCTCTATTGTTGTCCTTTTGAAAAGTGAATTTGCTCTTTAAGCATGAGTTTTTTTTTTATTTCTTCAAATAATAAATTAAAGAAAGCCTTTCAGCACTTGATGACACAGTTGTTCTCTTTGGAACCCTACCCAAATATCACTGGTTTGGCTCTGGACTTACTGGTCCCTTCATTTCAAATAGCCAAAACAGATTGCTTGTGTTTTTACATGTTAGGGTTGAATGACTTTAGGACTGTTTTGTGTGATAAACTGACTCTGGGATAAACAAGTACTGTAACATATGAAATGGGACCAAACCTTGAGCTGCAAAACTAGCTAGCTTCTTATTCTTTAGGTTTATTTTTAGATTTATTTTGTTTATTTATATATTTTTTTTCCACTTGTTTTGAATTTGGTGACCAAAAAAAAAAAAAAAAAAAGACATATCTTTCGTGCTGAGTGATAAAGTGTCCTTCCTCCCCCTGTCCCCTCCCCTCCCTGGATGGGGATCATAGCCCGGCAGTGCCGCTGGCAGTTGGCACAGGGGCAAGTTTTCCAGCAGGAGCATCTGGCTGGCTGGCAGGCTCCCGAGGCAGTTGTGTGTTGGCAGCTTCCCCCGAGCCTGTCCTGTGCTGGGGCTGAGGACGCGCCGCCGGGACTGCCATGCTTCGGGGAGCCACAGCCGCTGAATGGCCGTGAACCTCGGCAAAGCCCAGGGGTGATCTCTGCGTGCTATCTGTCAGTGTCTGTCTGTGTTTTCTTCCGAAGTCCCAGGGCGGTTTGTAACTTCACTTACACCAGGCAGATGGTAAATGGAAGGTGACCTGCAAGACTCAAGGGTGAATCTCGATGCTATTGAAATCACCGAGTGTTTTTACCAATAGAGACATGATTTAATCTGTGGGCTGTTTGCTAAATCCAGGGTAAGGGTGACAGTCTCCCTACCACCCTAAAAGCATATTTGTTATTCTGTTAGTCATGAAGAGCAGATACGTCAGAATTTCTTCTACTTCAAAGACAAAACTCCCTCCTGACCCTCATTAATTGGGTTCACCTCCGGCGCTGGGAGGTACTTTAGTCTCTGTCTCCATTGCTTACTCGACCATGTGTTCATTTTCCAGTGTTGCTGATGGATATTGGGCCTGCTGAACCAATAACAGCCAGGCAGTAATGAACTGATTTCTGACACAGGATCAGATGGGAACAGACAATTCAGACTTATAAACCTTTGTCCTTGTTCAATGTTCAAAATGAGGAAACTAGATAACCAGAGACAATCTAGGTATTTTTTATTGCCCTTTGCAAGCCTGTCTATCTATTAGAAATTCTCATGGGTCATTCCAAAGACAATTGTGATATACAAGGTTTCAGAACGAGCTAGATTTACTTAAGCAGAACTGGCTTTTTTCATGTTTTTTAGTGCACACACACACACAAAAGAAAGATTTTCAGACTCCCTAAGGAGTTGCTGGTGTCCTATGTGTCTGTCACACACAAGCCTCTTTAAACACTCATTTAAAAGAGAAACATGCGTGTTGTACACCTGTATTAAGAAGGGATTTGTCTTTGAAATTCCTCATCTTATAATATATTTACTGAAGAAATACGAAGTCTTAAGATATTTTTAATTTTAACCAAACTCCCTGTCACATCAATCAGACTGTTTTGAGTGAGGTGCCCCTGAGAAATTCAAGAACGTTATGCCGTGAAAAATATGCATCTTGTACATGACATAAATTGATCGTTTCTCATTTTGATTTTCTAGGCACCCGTGGAGTTTTATTACTGTTAAAGGAAATCCCTCCTCTTCTGTTGAAGACCACATTGAATATCAAGGTAATTCACGCACAAAATGCTGGCTTGACATTATCTACGGAAGTTACTGGAGTTATGGATGAGACTAATTTTGTCAATGGCATTTTCAGTTGACATTGCATTACACGAAAGCTGTAAACAAATGATGGTTTGGAATATTTAATTAATGCTCTTTTGATATTTTAATACTTTCCATTAATGCAGCTGAAGCAGCAGAGTGTGGGGTATAACCTGTGTTATCTGAACCGTCAGGTAACAGGCGTGATCCTACCCCAGCGTAAATCCTTGTAACTCTGTTGAGCTCAGACTCTGCCTTCCGCTTTGACACAAAGCTATGGAACAAGCCCACTTTGCATCAGCTGAAAAATTGATCAGCGTATCCTGCTTTGGTAGCCTCAAAAACTCCCACAAAACCATTTTGTTGCTAGCTGAAATCTTTTGAGGCTTGCTGTGGCTTTTCATGACATTTTCAAGAGCAGCTAACAACATGGCTTAGTACAGTACCAAATAAAAATAGCAAAATATAACAAATAATTGGGTTTTGTAGTTTTTTTTTTTTAATACCCTCTTGAATTTTGAAGATTTTTCCTCCTGATTGTCCAGGCAGTTATGAGTGTCTGAAGCCTCATTCCAAAATCAATAACTTTCTCTGGAAGCTTTGCAGGGCTAATTCTGGATAATATACCCCAAATACACAGATATACACACAGACAATTGCCTATTCATTTCTGACATTTATTGAGTTCTGACATTTATTTATTTACCATTTTTTTAAAAACAGGTCACAAAGGGTCAGCTGTCGCCAAAGTATTCAAACTATTCAAAGCTGAGAATGGAGAACTTTTTAATGTCTCTTCGACTAGTGAGTGGGTTCAAGGTAAGAGGTCTGTTTGCTGTTTAACTCAGTAGTAGAGTTGAAAAATGCTGTGAACCATCCTTTTCACTACAATACTTTACCATTTGGGAAGAGTGGACTTGCTAGTTGCTATTTATGTTGCTACTAGTGCAAGTAAAGTATGTGCACAGATTCTTTCCCCAGTTGTCTCCAGGACTTGCTGGATAACTAGCATCTATTTTCCTCTGCTGCCATGGGTATGAAATTCCATCTCACATGATCTAAGAGATCACACACAACCTCTTATTTCTTTTGAATGCATAGTCATCATGTCCATGTATCAGACAACATACAATAACTGACTGAAACTTGATCTGAAAATCCAAAAAGGCAGCTAAGGAAGACTCGGATCCAAAATCCATAACTATTAATAATGCTAATACTACGTACTCCAGTTATGTAGCTTTTAATAATTCCTCTCTCCCTTGGCTGTTTGCACTTCCCAGAATCATAGAAGTGGCTGACAGACTGGCAGGAAAAGGCAGGAATCAGATCATCAGCGAAGAAACTTGTGAATTATATCTGAGATCAAATTATGCTTCACGCATTTTTGCAGCATTCATTAAGCATGACTTTCAAATGACTTTTCTTGTTTGCACTTGTTTCCAGATGTAGAATGGACAGAGTGGTTTGAGAAGCCTGATAAAGCAAGATCTAAGGACATGGAGAAGCTTTCTGACTTCAAAGCTGCTCATCCTGATAAAATCTGTAGGCAACCCATTGATATCCAGGTAGGCTAGCTTACTGCTTGCTTTGAAGAGACAGGCTGAGTCCTCTGTGGGGTGACACTGAACCCCCAATAATATTGTGCTTGTCAGTAAATCTTGTTTCTAAACAAAGGACATTGTTTATTTTGTTGCTCTAATACATAACTGACCAGATCTGGTATGCAGTCTTGTGTCATTTTGAGACAAAAGTTTATAGAATTAAGCTCCTTTCAGTAAATTCTGGCTTCTGGCATGGAAAGGAGTACAGATGGGGTCATAGACAGCACAGATGCTATCATGAAATATGTGGTTCCCCAGTGGAAGATTACAGGAAAAAAATACGTGAAAATTTCAAAGTTTTTAAATGGTCCTGGAATGGACCCTCCCTAAAAAATTAATCACAGAATGTAATGAGATGGTAAAACTACCAGCTGTAGTAGGTTGGAAAAAATGTCAGTGAGCTTGCAGCTATTTCTTGGAGTCAGTTGGTTTTTCTCTATGGAAAGAAATTTGAATTCTATTTGGGGCTAAACATTATAATTACACCATCTTGCCAGCATGCTGAGGAGAAATCATATACCTTTTCTGAGACTGCTAAAGCCTCTTTAAGCCAAAAAAAGAAAGCACCAAATCCAAGGCTTTTTTTTTTTTTTTTGGCAAATGCTAGCAATATACTTTGCCTGTCTACCTGCTACAACAACTACCACAGAAGCATCGCCTAGCAAAAGACAATAAAATACTTCATATCTGTGGGAGGCTGAGGTTCCTGCATGCTCTGAACCAGTGGATTTTCCTTACTCACAAGAATGCGGCTATTGAACTAAACGGGAATGCTGACAGTATGAGTGAAAGTTTCCAGGCTAGATATTATAAAGAATCTCCTCTTGAACAGAAAGGAAAAAACTGCCCTACAACTTTCTGCCAGGTCTTAGCAAATCCACATTCATTTCAGCTTCCATATACATGTGTTGGAAGTGACAACTTAGTTCAGAACAGAGGTCAGATGTTCAGTATGATAGGGCTCCTTTTAGCATGTGTATTAAGAAAGAAACAAGAAATATATTCTTCTGCTCCAGTATCAAACCTTTTTTTCCTGTTCTTTTCAATGCCAGTTACTTTTTTTTTCCATGTATATTAAAAGTAAAACAACATTTTTCTAGCTTATCCTGCAGATTTTAGAACAAATCCTCAGGTAGTGCAACCTGGTGTTTCTCATTGCCTTCATAAAATTACATTGATTTATACCAGCTAGCCTGCTCCAACTGCACTGCACACAAAAATGTGAAGATACGATGATAATAACAGAAACACAGTGCAGCCAGAGGCACATTCCTCCAGCTGATGGTGTTGATCCTATACAAGGCAGAAGAGTGGCTGCATTAATGAGGAAGGTCTGCATGAGTGAAAGAATCAGTATAAGGCTCTTCACTGAAAGATGGCTTATCTCCTGCTGCCTTGTCAAAATGCACGTGTTATTTGGATTTCCCGATGCAACGAATTGCAATTTTGTGAAAAGGGCAAGAGAATTGCAAGCTATAGAGCTGCACTGTGAAATTTAACGTGACCCTGAGGGGTGACGTGCCCCAGCAGAAGCACAGGAGCGGCTGCACATCCCACAGCCTCCTCCTCAAGCTGGCCCTGCAGGGTGGTACTTGTATATGAGAAAAGGCCACTTCTTCCTTCTGGTATTATATATATATAGCAAGGGTATTAGAACTGCTTTGATTTTTGATCAGAAAGCAATTAGCACTGATCTATGCAAGGAAAAAATGAGAACAGATTCCCCCCACTGCATTCTTCTGCAAGGTTCAGGCATGGTCCAGCCACCAGCAATGAGAAGAGGCAGTGCAGTAAGAGCCGTGAAAGCACGGGTTCATTTGGGTACAAGCATCTGTGTTCAGTGTTGTCATCTGACCTCAAACGAATGGCCAGAGCAAATCTAGGGCACCAAGACCAGATGTGAGTGAAGCTCAGAGTACTCCTCCCAAAAAAAGCACATGGTCTTAATATAGATATAGGAGAAACATACACCTAGCAATAATCTCTGCTGTCTGCACATAAAATAGCTGCGCTGGAGCACCAGCTGGGATGGCAGCTGGATAGTACACGCAACAGTCATCCTGTTTTGTTATGTAACTGTTGTGCATCACCCAAAACAAATCGAAAGCCTCTTATAATGACATTGATATGTCAGTGAATTCCCTTTAACTAAGTGTATCTCTAATTTTACATTCCTATTCTCATTCCAGGCAGTGACACTTGATGGAGCTAATTTAACAACCGAGGTTTTCTACAAGAGTGGCCACGACTATCGGTTCCTGTGCCATGGCAAGGACCAGACAGGCGAAGGTTGCCGGAACTACAGAGTACGGTTCCTGTGTGGCAGCTCTGGTACGTGCCCCATGTCTGAAAGTCAGATTTCTTGTGCCCTTCAGAGGAGCAGCTCTCCCTCCTCTGGTATGGCTGCTCCAGGCTGGAAGCATGAATGCATCCCAGAGAAAGAAAATCCGTCTGAGGAACTTGAATTTTGTGTAGTATTTTTGCTTCTGATATCTAAAACCGTATGGTCTTCTCCACTGAGCACTTCACTTGATGCTATAGGTATAAACCAGTATATACAGACAGTGTAGGTATAATCCAGACCAGGGAACAGCAGAAACACTGCCTTCCGATGACTGACTATTGTTCAGTGTAAGAACTAGAGTAAGTTCCCAAGCTAAAATTTTGGCTGGGCTGTTGACATGGACGTAGATATAACAGCTGAAGATTTATCTCAGGAAAAATTCCTGAGCCCTAACAGAGGTAGCAGGGTGGTGTCTCAAAAACCCAGCAGTGCCATGGCAAATACTTGGCAAGTCCCTTCCCGTAAATATCTTGACTTTTGCTAAAACATTTTAGGATGACGTATGATTGGTCAATCAGCATGAAAAGACAACAGGTTTTGAAAGTAATACTTTGTTTTGAAGTTACTAATTCCAACACCACTGCCCATAACCTAGCCATGAGACAGGTCATTAGGATACTTCAGTGCTCAGCTGGCGGGAAAAGGAGGGCTGAAGACAGTTGTTTTGCTGGAAAACACAGTCATTATGTTAAAGACCACTTGGCTGCTGTAAATAACAGTGCCCAGTGCCCACATGAGCTGCTGCTAAGTGGGTGTGGTGAAAATGAGCCACTCAGAGCTACATTTAAATTTAGCCATGGGGTTAGTGGAAAATCCACCTGCATACAACTAACAGAAGCCACTTTCTTGTTTGCTTGCTTTTCAAGGCAAAGCTAGTAACGAGCATGATTTGAAGAGTTAACTATCTTAGGAAATTATCATTTTTGGGGGTGTTCCAGGCTTTAAAAAAAAAAAAAAGAGGAAAAAAAAAAGCAGGCACTTTCTGATAAGATTAACTGACTTCTCCACCCTTCCCTTTTGGCTTTTCAGTGAAACCAAAGCTTACGGTAACCATTGACACCAATGTGAACAGCACAGTCCTGAATCTGGTGGATGATGTGAGCTCATGGGAGCCAGGAGACAGAGTTGTGGTTGCAAGCACCGACTACTCCATGTACCAGGCGGAGGAGTTCCAAGTGCTGCCATGCCCATCCTGCAGACCCACCCAGGTCAAGGTAGCAGGTAAGGTGCTCCATCTTGTCATGTTGGTGTTGCATTACATAAATTCTGTCTTTAACATTAAGGAACTCCATTAACTCCATTAATTGCCAAGGTTTGAAAGACACCTGAATTTGACGGCTAGTTTAGGTGATGCTTTTGGGAAACATATGTCTTTCTTGCTTGAAAGTTATTTAATTTGCTTCTGGTTCCTTTCTGCCTTCCCCTTTCATAGCTGATTCCATTGTTTGTCCCCAGGCATATTGCTGAACAGATGTATTTATTTCAGGGATACAAATACAGGCCATGTATCTGAAATGTTCAATTTTGCATTTCTGTATTCGAAAATGTATCAGTTCCTGGAAAGCAGGAAATGAGCACAGCTGATCTGAGCAGCGTGCTAGGGGAGGAGCAGACTGTGAGAGACTGTAGGGCTATGAAGTCATGGATCAGCTGGGTATTTTCCTAAGAAAGTTGTATTTAACAAGAAATTTAATCTCACATTTTAGAAAGACTGTTTGGTACCACTGAAGCTACTGTTTTTCTTTTACTGCATCTCTAGACTGCATTGCTATGAGGTGATGTATTAGCCAAACTTTTCTGGAGCCATGTGGCCAGTGTATTTTGCTGTGCCACAGCACATGGGGAAAGGGAGTCTGCAGATTGCTGACCAAATTGCTCTGAGCACAAGGAGCAGGAAGCTTAGCAGAGTCACAGCATTTTCCTCTTGAAGGTGACTAGCTCAAATCTGTAACAAATTGCTTTCGATGAAAAGACATCACAGGCTAATGACTGTAAAGTCACCTTCAGACACATTTCGATGATGAAGCACAGACTCTTACTGATACGAGCATGAAAGTGAAACCCAGAGGGGGAGATTTGCATCTCCACTTGAGTCTGTGAAGTGGGCTTTTTCTTCCAGAATTAGATTTTGGCACACTAATGAGCAGAACATGGAAACAGCACGAGAACTGTATCTTTTCTGGATAGGCAAATGATTTTTAACTGTCATACTTTACAAAAGCAAAAGTAATTTTACACTCTATGAGTATGTAACAGCTGAAGCCATTTTTAATGGCTGTATTTGTCTGGTGATAAAATATGCACGTTACAGTATCTTTTTCTTACATGCTGGCAATTGCTCTGTGCAGAGGTTTTGTCAGAGTTTACAGTAAGATCTTTCTGAGAAACCGTCAGGGCACTTGGAACATCCAATGCACCAGGGAGTTAGCTGGGTTCTGTGAAATGAGCTACTTCACCATTATCTCTGATGCAACATCTTCTGGAAGGTACGAATGCACTTCCTTTGGCAGCTGCCTTCCCACAGACCTCCAGCCATTCATTGTTGCACAGTCTGAAGGAGAGGTGCTTGTCAGGCCAAGAAAAATGTTATTCACAGTTTGAATGTATCATAGTCTTATGACTTAAAATGACTCGTACTTTCAAAGAAGACACATCTCCAAGTTGGATATTTTTCTTGAGCAACTTTTTGAGCTATTGGAAAAATTGTACCAGACTGGTATGATACAAGTTACATCACGAAGATGATCTTGGAAGATCGTCAGTAAAAATAAAGATGACATATGAATATATCTCTTAAGCTTCCCATAATGTAATAGATCTGAAAATATCAAGTAATTATATTCCTCTTCTTCAACAATGGCAACTAAGTTAGCTTAAGGAAATTAATAAGGGGTTAAAAACTACAAAAAAGTTCGTGCAATTTTCAAGCAGTGGAAGCAGTGGAAACACTTGTTAAAGTAATTGTGCTCTTGGTCTCCAATTACTCTTTAGGAGAATTAGGACATTCCTTTTATTACCACAAATGACATGAGCAGCGGGGCCAAAGTCTGCCTTTACTTATATCCAGGCAACTCCATTGACGTCAATGGGATCTTACTGATTATATAAATCAGGGCAAAATCTGATCCAGTAGTAAAAATTACATCCAACTTTCTTGTAACAAAAGCACATTCACACCAGCAAATAAAATCATCTGCCTGATTCTAAGCTCAGTCCCGATTAAATGAACCTGGGGGAAGGCTAAGCTCTACCCTGAGCTGCTCCATACCCAACCATCGCCTAAAATCACCCAATGCTCTGTGCCATGACACGCAATTAACCAGGATAAGGAGCACTAATGAGCCGGAAGGGGTGGCTGTCTCCATGCCACCGCCCCTCCGGTCTGCCTGCGGCTGCCTGCAGCCTGCACAACCCTGCCCACGGGGCTGTGGGATTTTGGCTGTGCCCTGGCACTGGGATTTGAGGTGCATTCACTGATCGAGGAGGCAAATGCCGGCATGACGAGTGCTTGGCTGGCACTGCAACCAGGCTGTGCACGTGCATGCCTGCAGCTGCTGCCGCTTGGTCGGGTGCTGGCTTCGATGAAACTTGTTGACCCAGAGGCTCAGACGATGTGTGAAAGAAAAATGACGGAGGCAAGCAGACACATAAAGTAGCTGGCAGGCGGGGGGGGGCAGCCCACAGCCTCAGCCCAGGTGAGCATCCGCCCCGGCACAGCCTGTGCTTGTGCAGCCGCGTTGGGCTCTCAGCCGAACGCGGGAGGTACCTGTCATAAATGTCTGCCGTCCTTTCCCGATGTGAAGTATTCAGAGTTGCTTTGCTCTGTTTAGAAAAGGCTTCTACACAGATATATTTATACACAGGGTCTCAGGGGTTGTCATTTGTAATAAGTGGAGTGGCTTGATTTGCCTAAGAGACTTAGTTTAGCAGCTGAGAACTCCAAAATTCTGTCCTTTGAAAGACAAATGATAAAACTGTTCCTTTCCATAATGTTTTTTATTCATTTTAATCTCTATTTTTTTTCCTTTCCATTTCTTTTAAATAAACCTAAATGTCAGATCTGAACTACTTAAGAGTCCCTTTGTTTAAAAAAGGCAGAAAACTTCTCTGTGGAAAGACAATTTGGTGTGGCAGCCACTTGGCATACCAAGGTTTAATTATAATTGATGCTCTCATCGTTTAATAATATTTTAATAGACATGGTTTAGCGCATTATGCCAAATAAGTAAAACTTATTATTTAGCTCATGTCCTATTTATATTTGATACTTCCTGCTGAAAACTCATACTTGCTAGAAATGGCCTGATTAGAGGCTGGTCTTTTCAAAACAGCTTAAGAGAGTTAATACTCAATTCCCATCAGGATTTTTTTTAGTAGGATTTGGATGTCTAACTGCGGAACTCTAAAAATCTTAGCGTAGGAAGCAAGGGGAGGACACCCAGGAACTGACCTTGTGCACTCCTTTATTGGAGTAATTGCACTGATGCCAAAAATGCCACAAGGGAGCATGGCTTGGGTGAACACTCAGCTCTGCGGGTCCTGCTTGACTCCTGGTCAATCGGTCACTCAGTTAAATGGAACTTTTTTCTCCACTGGCCTCCTTTGTTTGATTTTTTTATTTTTTTTCACTTGTCATTTTTGCGCCTAGATTATTTTCTCTGTGGGAACAGATTAAAACTGTTTGATCTTGCAACTTCACAAGGGGAGGGATGACGGCACAGGGCAGAGGGAGAGAGGAGGAAGGAAGGAAGGAAGGAAGGGTTGTGTTGTTGTGGCAGAACTGGATAGTAGGAAAGATCAAGCATTTGGTCTAGTTTCCCTGGGAAACAAGTCTTATCTGCATCTTGGTTGCTCTGTATGAAGTTACTACCAATGCTGATAAGCTTCACCATGGAATAGAAATGCCCTTTTGTGTGTCCATATGCTCTTGATAAAACAAGAAAACCCTTTTTGTGCTTGGCATAATTGCTCCAATTATCCCACATACTAGTGAATCTATGATTACAAGCCCACATATCTTAAATCTAGCTTATTGGGCTGGGAATACTGTAGAGAGATGGTGTGCACAGGGATCTTGTTAATGCTGAGAACTTTGAAATAAAAATGTAAATACATAGTCATCTAACAGCTTCACCGAAACTGCCTTTGTCAGCATTTATCTTGTGCTGTAAGGATGGGAGAAATTACTCCACTACCAAAATTAAGATACTTCTAGAGATTTAAAAGGTTCTGTCTAGAATTTGGCATCATTTTGGCTGGAACTTTGCCCAAACTCTTTTTTAAGGCATCTTTGGTTCTTGAGGGTTGGGCAGGAAGTGTTGTTTAACGGCCCTTTCTAGCAGCCTTTCAGAGCTCCTTCTTCTACCTTTGGGCATTGACTAAAAGCAGTGTTAAAAGAAATACACTCAAGTTTAAGTAACAGCTCAGAAGGGTTGTGTTCAGGTCTGATTTAAGTAAGGATTTGCTCTGTTTGTCTATCAGAACTCTGTAATCTTCTCACGCCAACTGCAAGAACTTATTGGTGAGGACGAGAGGAAAAACCAGAAGGTCAGAGAGGGAAAACCGAACGTTTACAGAAATAAGTCAGTAGATTTCCAAGTAGTTGCTGCAGAAAGAGGCCATGAGGTGGGGCAGCAGTGGGCCTAGGAGTAAGCGCGATGCTGTCATTGGGATAAAACAGAGAGACCTGTGCACATCTGTCCTTTTGTCACACCTAGCAGCAGCATTAAGGTCTGCTCTTTTCAGGCAGTAAACCAAACGGCTACTGGCAGAAGGTTCTGGTCCGGTGCAGCACTAAAACATATGCTTAATATTATCCATGTGAACTCACGGCTACTTACGCTCCTACAGCTGAGGGTATGCTTCTGAGCTTTAGAATGCACCCTGTGGTACCACAAAGGAGAAGAACAAAGGGCCATAAATAGGATGAGTTAATCCAGCAGGAATATGTCCCAAGAAGGCTTAAGTTTGCTCTGAACTCCTTATAAAGTTTCATCCTTTCTGCTATAAGGCTTTTCACTGGAAAACTGATTTCCCATGAATTGGAGGAATATGTCTTCATTAAGATGTCAGGCTGTAGTGCCTGGCTCAAGAGGCTGGTCAGCTCTCCCAAACCATGCCCCGTTGCATTACAGGCTTGTGGCTTAGGGATGCAATAGCAAATCCCATCAAGCTAATTCAGAACAATGAGGGTTTGACAGGATGCCTGTGTGAACATTTGTTGGTTATTAAATATAAGCAACAGGGGCATTACCACCAATGATGACAAATGTTTGGCAAAAATGCTAAATCTGACAGAGGTCTGGGCTGGCATCTACAATGAGTTGCACTGGTTTTAAAAGGGCCCTGAAGGATTCACTGTCACTGGGTTACTAGAGTTGAACAGACAGGTTTGTATTCAGCATTTCCTTTAAAAACTCTGGTTTAAGGTACACTAAAAGACCATGAGAGAGAAGGTCTAATCCACAGAGTTCAAAAGAGAACAAAAGACCCATTAGAGAAAAAAATAGAATAAAAAAATAAACCAGAAGCATCTTAGCTCCACTTTACCTCCACCAAACCCAGACCTTCTTGTGACTGATTCACTTCTGAAAGGGAGATGTAGTAGTTTATGGCACTGAGAGCCAACGCAATTAGGAATGCATGAGTGTACCTGGGAGGGTTGTCAGAGACGTATCTGTGTGTATCTTGCCAGAGCTGAGCACTCATCCACACCTGTAGCTGCTGAAATAGTTTTACTGTCCCACCCTTCTCAGGTATGATAAGCCTGAGAGCCAGGTTTTATGGTTAGGTTCAAGTACGGCAGGTTTTCCTGGAGCTTTGTACAGTTTGGAGACACTCTGCTTTGAATTGCTGTGTTGACATAAGTGTGTCTTTGATTAGTAGATCATCTATGTTTATCTTAATGCATACTTTCTTTTAATAATTACCTTCTCCTTACGAACTGCTCTGGTAACTTTAATAGTCACTGTCTTGAGTCATGAGCATGGAAACGGGCTCGTATTTTGCTGAATCAAGACCTCTGTCAGGCAAGCCCGCACATTAAAGGAGATCGATTTTCCCTGCGAATTAACATTTTAACTGAAGGCACCAGTATGACAAATAGAACAGCAAACCAAGGGTGTTCTTCTGAGCCCATCACATAGGCCTGTTGTGGAGAGATGTAATCTGTGTGGCCACAAGGCTTTGTTTGGTTTAGATTACAGCACAGCACAAGTCTGGCTCGCCAGCGAGGCAACATCTCCCCGTGAGGGATGCAGCAAGAGTGAGCCCAAAGAGGGAGATGGTGAATCAGTGACCCCGGGTTTGTTAGTGCTTGGGCAATCCCAGGCATCAGCTCTGATGCTGAAGCAGCAGATGCATTCTTCCCACGTTCAAAGCACAGCGTTGCTTTTCTTCCTATCAAGCCACTTCAGGGCTGGTCTGCACACCCCAGGCTTGGGCTTGCCCATGGTCAGCATCTCAGGAGCTCGGACATTGCGGCTGCTCCCTGGGAAGGCGAGCAGCAGCCTAGCCTCAGGTTTCCAGCTCTGCAGTGAGAGGCTCCCATCTTCAGGTGAACTCCCCAGACTCAGCACGGAGCAGCCTCTTTTGTTTTATTTCTTCCTCATGCCACTCACGGCCGTGCCCTGCCAGCTCGCTGGAGGTGCCACGTGTCCATGGACGCACATCGCGGTGCTCCTGGCCCCGTGGGAAGTGCCCGGTGCCAGGTTGCTGCAGGAATTTGCAGCACCTGAGCACTCCTGTGCCTGGGTCGGTCTCCTGTGAGCCATTTTGGCAGGATGGCCCCACTGCCACGGGGAGCTTGAATTTCTGGCTGCTGGAAGGAGAGGATTGTTTTTCAAAACTCTGTTAAAGGAGTTATTATTCAAAATCCACTTTCACGTTGGAAGTGCTTTCTGTCTCTCCTTTTATCTCCAAACAAGTCAAGTCAGCAAAAGCACAAAGTGAAAAACATGCACCCAAGGAGTTATATTTAGAAACTGGTTAGTGCGTATTTAAAATTCCTGTCAGTGCTTACACTATTTTGCATGTCTGGACTGGTGTTAAATTAAATTAAATACATGCAAGCATGACATTTATTATTCTAGAGCTCAGCACATTAAATAACAAAACTGCCTATCTAATTTCACTGCCACAAATCCTGGAGATGTGGCTTGAAATAGGATGTTCTTATGATTATCTGAACTTCTTCCTGCATCTCAGTAAATCAAGGAAAGGTCAACTCTGGGGGAAACTGAAAAATAACAGCTTAAAAACAGCTTCATAACAAGTGGCTGTGCTTCTTAATGGAGCTGCTCTAGGGTCCAGCACAGGGTATCCTCATGCAGAGGACACCCACTGGCATAGGTTTTTTTTTAGTAGACGTGAATAAGGGAGGTGAAGCTGTTTTTTGGGTAAGCTGGGTCTGATTTTGGCCACACACCTGAAGAGGCTTGCTGGCTTCAGGGCAACACTGCAGGGAAGCCCAGGACCTTTTTAAGAAGGTGACTGCAAACGCAAGTGAGGTGCAAACCCACAGCCTCTTACAGCCCTTATTTTGGGGGCTGAGCATGGAGCTTACTGGAGCATCCTCTTCCCACCACAGCCCCCACAGGCTGCCTCCCCCCATGGCAGACTTTCCTTCACCCAGGCAGGAGAAGAGGGGTCAGCATGATGCAGATTATACGAGGAAAATGTGAAAGATGAACTGAGTCTTTCTCTTCCCTAGCTAAACTACTGCCAAATAATTAATCCCACAACACGCTCTTCTAGCCTTCCTGCCCCCTGTGTGATACTCTTGCTTCATCGGGGGCTGAATGGATAAATGGGTAAAAGCGTTCACCAGTCCTGCCGTCACCACCACTCCAGTTAACCAAGGGTGTCTTTTACCACTGTCACGTTATTTTGAAGGTGGGGAGCTGAGGCAGAGGCTCATGTAGGGGGTGAACCCTGTCCTGCAGAGTGGCAATCTCGGGACGAGGAGGAGCACTCACCCTTCCCAAATCCCAGTGTTGCCATCGAACTACGCTGCTCCCAGCTCCAGGAGAAAGGGGGAGTTAATGGTGTTTGTTTATCTTTGTTATAGAGTCAAAGCAGTAGGTTTTGGTTAAAACAAGAATGTTTCAGTGTTCAAAATCCTCCCTGCAACTTGGCACCTCTGCTCCAGCACAAAGTGCTTCACAGGGATAGCCAGGCTTCGGGCTTGCCATTTGTTTCTAATTATTGCTTTGAATGATTCCACTGAAATTAAATACATGCAAGTGTAGCATTCCTTAAAGTTCAGTGTTTACTTAAAGAGTTTATTACTTATTTTTACTGGAATAATACAGAATGTAGTCCGTAAGATGAACCTTTTCCCAACTGCATTCTCTGCAGAAAGCCGAGGAAGGAAGGAAGGAAGGAGCATGAATACGTTTGAATGAAATTACAGCAAAGAGATTATTTTGCTTTCTAGACATCCACACTGCCCGGGCTTCACCCCTTTCTGGTCAGGCCAGGGAAGGCTCTCTGTGGTTTTAACCCCGCCACAGAGCCAGGTGTGTGTGCGGAGGCCAGCCACGAGCTGGGTGAGGGGTTGCAGTGGTCCCAGGCCACAATTTCCACAAGGCTTTCTGCCCGGTCCTTAACGCTATGCAGCCATGGTGTTAGCAGGGTCAGGCTGATGCTCACCCATGAGCAGTGCTGCAAGGTCTGAGCAGCTACCAGTGTCTCGCTATAGAAAGTGCTATGTTAACTTTGGGGCTTTTCTGTAGCTGCATCATCAATTTTCTTTGCACTGAATGTTCATACACAGCTGATTGTAAACCTAAGTAAAAATCTCTCAAGTGATCAGCGTCCCTTTTCAAGGTAGGAAATGTGTTTTGTCTGACAGACTGTTGGTTTAACTCCCTGTCTAAATGAAGCAACTTCGGACCAAAAAAATCCCACTTCCTCTGTTGAAAATATCTCAGCAGGACATGGTGTGACACCTGTGTTCCAGCCTTCTGCCTTTTGAGGAGTCAGCCAGCAGTTTTTGCTGATTCAACTGCTCCTTTCATTATCAACCAACCCCACCACGGGAAGTGCTGCAAACCAGCAGCATTGGCAGAGTAACTCTGAAACTGGATCTTGTTCCCCCAGGGAAAGCGGCATACCTCCACGTTGGCCAAGTCATCGACGGCGTTGACATGCGGGCAGAAGTGGGGCTGCTGAGCCGCAACGTCGTGGTCATGGGCGAGATGGAGGGGCGGTGCTATGAGTACGGCAGCAAGCTATGCTCCTTCTTTGATTTCGACACCTTTGGGGGACACATCAAGGTAGGGCTGCTGCCCTCTCCTTGCACTTCTCTCCACCACACCTTGACATACTGAGGAAGCCAGGACGCGGGAAGGGAGGCGAGCATCCCCTCCCTGGGTGCAGAAGATCCTCCCCACTGCTGCTGCCTGGTATCTGGCTTTGAAGTGTATCTCACACCCCTGCAGACACTGCTCAGCCACGCGGGCTGGTGCTCAACCCCTCCGAGAGACAGCCTCCGCATCCCCATCCCAGTTCTCCCCAAATTCTGCTGGTGCGCAGCCCAGGGGGGTCAATTTGAGCCCAGGTGAAAGAAACTCATGGAAAACATTAAATTTGAATGTTTTTCCTTCCAAAATGAAGGCAGATGTAGCCATGGCAGCAGTGGTGGGACCACAGAGCTGCTACGGTCCCCTTGGCCAGCATGAGCCTCTCTCCCTCACCCTGTAGCTATACACCCCTTGCACAAAGTAGTTTTCTCTAGCAGATACCACTCACCCATTCCTATGCTGTATTTGCCCTCCTCCTTGCCCTCATCTTTCCTGACTGATGTTCTTTTCTTCTCCAGATTGCTCTTGATTTTAAGGCTACCCATATCGAAGGTCTAGAATTGAAATACATGGGACAGCAGACAATGGGACATTACCCAATTCATTTCCATATGGCTGGAGATGTGGATGAGAAAGGAGGCTACAACCCTCCAACGTATGTGAAGGACGTCTCCATCCACCACACCTTCTCCCGCTGTGTCACCGTCCATGGATCCAATGGCTTACTGGTAAGAAACCCCAATGTCTACCTTACTGATCAAGGCACCAAATTATTTCCTTGTAGCGTGAACGCAGCTTAATTATTTCAGGGTCATTTGTTTTATTCTTAGAACTAGTATGTCTCCTTCTCTTGTCCTGATTATGTAGATGTATGTTCCAGGCGTATTTCAACCCGCGTTAAGAAGGAGGAGACCACAGTGGCACTGTAGGCTGTGTGTGATTCAGAGCAGGCAGAGCTTTTGTCTGTGTGCAGGGATGTCTGCCGACCAGCCCATCTCTAATGAGCAGTTGGGTCTATGTATAGGCAGAGAGCTTGCTATTTAAAGAGGATAATCAGAAGGTTTAAGTGTGCTTCATTTTTCCTGTAATAAAGATTCGCGTTTGCAATGCCATTCACAACATTTAAGCATTCACAAAGTTCTGATTTGTCAGAGTTGCTCTCCAGACAGGAAATCCTTTAGGACAAATCTATATAATGACATATGCTTATCAGACAAGTTACAGCACACCAGAGATGATGAGAGCACGTTCAGATTCTACCTAGATGTAGGGATGTTTTCTTCTTTATGTAAGCATGCAGAGGGAAAAGTCAATCTTATTGATTGTCCTGGAGACTGGCACGTAACCCCAAAAGGTTTTCTTCACTGCTATCCCACCTCTGACAGCTTCCTCAGAAAACACACTTGCTCCTTTGGCACTTCTGGGATAGGAATGGGTTGTGTTGGTCACGTCCCTTGTTGCTTTTGTCAGCTTCCCACTATTTTAAGGCAGCATCTTCAAAGCCAACCACACCATTAATAACAGATAGGGTCTCCTACCCAGCACCCAACTGGTTGCAGTAAAGAAACTAAGACCTAGAAAGTACAGTAGGAATGCTATTACTGAAGCTATATATCCAGTAAGCTCCATTCACAAAAATGAACAGGAGAAAAGAGAGATCTTTACCTGCATTCAGGGAATATGAAGAAATCTATCCCAAAAGCAGAGCTGCAAAAGGTGTGAAATAATTATCAGGTTTGATTAGCCAACTTTTTCCCAAGTATCCATTCAAAAACAAAGTCTTGAAATCCCAAGATTTCTGCAGGTAAAGGATCCCTGCCCATTCAGGGAGATGGCAGGGTATTCCAAAAGGAAAAAAAAAAAAAAAGTGTATGAGTGCCCTGGAGTATTTGTATAGTCAAGAGCTTTGCTACCATATATAACAGAGATTTAAGAGAAGATGTATCACCAGCAAACCATCACCTAGATGGCATTAGGAGTTTGTATTCATGCAAACCATCACCTAGATGGCATTAGGAGTTTGTATTCATGCTGTTTTTAAACTCTTTTAAAGTTACCATACCCTCTCACAGTAGGAGTCTATAAGAGGCTACACTCAGACTTACTTGGGGAATATCGTTCATTTCCAATGCCTGGTGAAGACATGGTTGTAAGCCTTTGTTTACGGATGACTGCTTCCTCCTTTGCTGACACTACCACACGATGGGCTTAGTCTTACAGTCTCCTTTAGGCAAGACCTGCAGGCTACAACTTCTGAAAGTGGCAGCAATGGAAAGGGACATCACAGGCATAATTAAAATGCACAGAAGTTAAAGAAAGGGCATTGAAATTGCAGCCCTAGAAGCAGAGCTGCTTTTATCTGCTATTTACGAATACGAGGTTTTGCTTCTGACCTCTGTCCTTCTAAGTTTATAACGTGAAACCTAACGAGTGAACTTGGCTTCTAGAAAAAAAAAAGAAAAAAAGAAAAAGAAGAAAAAAAAGCATTCTGCTATTTAAATTATATAAGGCATTCAGGGTCATATGGGATCTTGCCAACTCAAAGTCGCCAACATGGGGGCTCAGCACGCAATTCATGTGCAGGGTGGAAGGGCAGTGCTGCAGGACTCGTTTTTCACACGATCCCAAGGCTCTTACCAATGGCACCATGAATGCACTGGTTACACAGAGGTTGCACAGCTGTGGGTGAGCTGCAGGCCAGCTAAAGCCCTGCTTCTCAATGTGACGTGAGATCTTCGTTCTCTACTGATTAGTTCTTGCCAACCCAAATACCCAGCGCCTGGCATTTTTCGTATGGGTCAGACAGATGGATTTGTATAGAGCATTTGGAAATACTTCTGTCTCTTGTGCTTTCTCCGAGTGACAACTGTACCTTGGGGAATCCATGGCAGAGGGATCCGTGTGCTCAGGCTTTTCCAGACAAGATGACATGATGAAATTCAGACAGAGTGATGCAGCTGATGAAAGCAGCTTGTTTCTCCTGCCATTACTCAACAGCCACCATTCCCTAGATGACTGTGGTTTGCCTTCATAAGGCACCCAAGAGAAATCTTAGAATTTAGGACATATAAACTAAACTGTTGATCAAGAATTCAATCTCTGCAGATTATAATTTATTGAAATGTGTGAACGCTAAACTCCACTCATAATACTTAACCTATTTTTTATTTTAACCATACAATTGCTGCTGATGGCTGAATTGAAAGCCCCAATGAAATAAAGCAATCTAACTGTGTTTGTTCAGTTGCATCACAGAAGAGGTGCTCCAAAAGTTGCATCACCTAAATGGTGTCTCATTGCTCTGATAGACATCTGCATTCAGCAGCTCCAAGCCTTGATTCTTCAGGTGATTCCACCGCAATCTCCTCATCTGCTTTCCGACTCTATTTTCCTTCCTTTCCTCTTCCTTCTGCCCCAGATAAATTCACAGACACCCACACGGGTCTCTGGTGACTACTAGGGTTATTCCGTACATTTCCTTGCTGCCTGTTGTCTTCTTACTTGGGCAACACCACATGTTTCTACATGCACAAGCACCATTTGTGCAGACAGCAATGAGCTCCTTCTTCCCCCAGGTAACAGTCATTCCCGCTGAGGTCAGGTAGACCCAAAGCATACTTTTCTGAGGGAAAATTTGTCTTGATGATGTGCATGAACTGTACTTTGGAAACATGCAAAAAACATATAGCTGGACTGTTAAACCTCAGCACAGTATATAGCATTTAAGGATGTACTTTAGGCCACTGATTTCCAAGGGGCTTCTCACAAGACTGTAGTTAAGTACCTGTGTAAATGCCTTGAAGAGTGCCTATTTATTCCCAATGGCAGGACTGTTTTATCTGTGGGTCTGCACTGTGCTGCTAAAACTCCCTATCCTGTCAGGAGTTCACTTGCATCAGTGGGCTATTCTGCACTTGTCTACAAATTCATAGTTACAGGGAGGGGAAGAGGGTCCTTCTGGAAACAAATCTGTAGAAATTCTCCTCTCACCATAATTAATGTTTGAAAATGCCAATAATTACCCAATGTTTTCTTTAACACATTGGCCATAAAACCACCCAGTTACACCACTGCAATCCTGGGGATGAAACTTTGCTCTGATTCCCACTCTCTCCACTGGATCCCAGTGAGCAAGCTAAAATAGAAACAGCCATCAGGGCAGGAAATTAAATGGAGGCCAATAAACACTCCGGCAGGAGCCAGGGGAGAGCTGTACTTCATGGAATAAGTGGCTGTGCTAACTACTTCAGTGGTATCTGCTTTTAGTAATCCAGCTATACTGCACAGTTTTACCACGGAGGGCATTATCTGGCCATAAATTACTCATGGTTAAGGTGAGATTATGGACTATTAAGAAGGCTTTAATCAAATCAAAAATTAAATCCATTGGAAAAATGCTTTTGGAACAAGCAGCTCTTTTGCTATCCAAGCATTTCAGCACTGGGCTTGTGTATGAAAACACACACAGGAAACTAAGTCAGAGCTGACCAAGAGATGAGATATGGGAAAAATAATTAATCAAACGGAGGGTGACAAGTGCATTAGGGAACAGGTCCCTGGATGATAACTATGTTGTTCTGTGGCCTTCCAGGGATGAGTTAGGACAACACCAGGCTTGCTGTCTCTCCCTCTGCCAGTGCACATTCCTTTCTCTGCCTCACTCCTCTCTGGATGTCCTGGGGGAGGCGTTCTCCTGTGACGTTTCTTCCCATGCACGGAGGTGGGCTTTGCCCCAGCTCTAGTCTGGTCACCTCAGGTTTTCATACCCCATTCCTGGTGGAGCAGTGTGCCGGCTGGCAAGCTAAATAGCCACACCACGTGGCTAGTGTTTCTCTAAGGAAACCATTTCTGTCATCTAAATGTCACAGCAGCGTTCCTTATGCGTCTTTCCAATGGTACAGCTGTGTGAGAGAAAACTAATTGGCTTCGGTGGCTGTGCACAGTTCTGACATCTCTGTGATTGGAAGACTTCCTCTACGCATTGGAAAACTTCTGAAAAGAGATCACTCTCCTGACATATTCTCCTGTCCCATAAACCTTTACAATTGCAAGGCTGGGACAGCTCACGTGTCCAGGGAGGGACAGTTCAGTGTAGTACATACTTTCTCCACCTACAAAAAGAAGCCTCAATTTTGCAAAAACTGTCGTCTAATTAAACTGGCAAAGTTAGCCGTAAATTTCAGTCAGGTAATTTAATGGAACACACAACTTTGCAGGTCATTTTAGCTGTGTTTAATTTACTGTGGTGACTTGTGTCCAGAGATTTGAGTATTTACAGTGGAGCATGGATGATACATAATAGATGTGGGTGCAGATGTAAGCTCATAATATACTTGGCAAGTGGTGTTTTTTCTCATGTGAAAACATATTTGTAATCATTTCAACACAAGTCCTGGGATTTGATTTGAAATCAGTGCTCCTTGCCTTGAGATGAGTCATGTAGGTGACAGAGGAATCTCAGTCCTGTTTACAAAAGTAATTCTGGTGCTTGGGAGTCTAGGTCTTCCAATGACACCATAAAGAACAGGCTTCGTATCCAGTTTAATATCTTCTTTTGCCCTCTCACCATTGCTGTTTCACCAGAAGCATCATTAGGAACACACTGGTGTCTAGCTAAGCTTTGCCAGAAAGGTTTTTTAGGTCAAAGGTAGCTGATGGGTGAGGGCTGATGAACAATTAAGGAGAGAGCCAGGAGAGCCAGCACTTCACCTGACCTGAAATTCATTTTCCATATCCTAGACATAAGCAATAACAACTGACTTGCTTGGACACAGCATGTTTGAGGATTGCGGTCTCCCAGCCAGTCCTAGCCTTAGGCTTCAAACTCACATATTTGCATATATGCTTCTGAAACTGTTTTTTTCAGATCTTCTAGTGGGTTGATGGCTGTTGTTCTGTCCTACACAATGGTGTCCTGATGTTAACATCATTCAAACCAGAAACAGAACGGCACTGATTAACACCAGCTGATTTGTCTCAGGGTCAAATAAAGCTTCTGTCAACAACTTGGAAAAAAGGATCAGGTCAAACTTAAAACAAGCCAGCCTGCCTGGAAAACAACTTGCCACCTCTCTGATAGCCTGAAAAATATTTTTTCAGCTCAGCTGCATTTTTCAGATGCATTTTATATAGCTGTTCATGTAACTCCATATGAAGATGAATGAGCCCAGATGTGATCTGAGCATCTAACATCCTTCGCTCATCTCCCCACCCGATGTTTTTTCCGGTCTCATGCTAAGATAGTCTCTGATTTTGCAGACAGACAAAAGAATGGAACTAACATTTCCTAGGTGATGACAAATTCTAATTAAATTTAAATGTTGGAGTTATTGTTTATGCTGTCAGCTCTTAAGAGCAGGAAGTGATCTTGCTTTTGCTTCTACACTTTGAGCTCAAGAGGGTACTGGGGTGCTATTACTGTAAAGTCTCTTCTTGTTATGTAATGGCTGAAGGATGAAGCCTGAACACAGACCTTTGTTTTCTTTATGCAGGTGAAGGATGTTGTGGGTTATGATGCACTGGGCCATTGTTTCTTTACGGAAGATGGACCAGAAGAGCGCAACACATTTGACCACTGCCTTGGACTGCTTGTTAAACCTAGCACTCTGCTCCCCTCTGACCGGGACAGCAGGATGTGCAAGCTGATCACGGAGGGAGCTTACCCCGGGTACATCCCCAAACCCAGGCAGGACTGTAGGTGAGTGGGAGCCTCCTTTTCTTCTGCCTGTTCTTTGCAGAACTGAGCCATAAAAGACAGCATTATGTGCATACGATTACGTAATCCTCTTTTCAGATCTGGGCTTCATGCCCCAAGGTCTGGGAGAGCAGTCTTATTGGTTCAACCAGAAGTTGCTGAGTTTAGAATGGGCTGGGCTCTGACATTTGTGCTCATATTGAACGATAGTTGATTTTGAAAACACTCACATTAGTTCTAAAGCCATTATCTGCAGAGCACAGATATTGTTTAATGATACAGCATTAGTATTATGCATTCATTTGGCAGTTTACCCAAACTGTGAAGTGAAACCAAAATGGTATGATAAATGCAGTTTAGCACAAAATTAGAACTTGGCAATAAAAGATCAAAGACTGTATATGTCTGCTGGATCTCTAATAGTCTGTCTATGTATGAGCTCATGAAAACGTTTCCATGAAAACTTCTTAAAACTTCTATTTGCCGCAAAACCAGTATTAAACTTGAAAAATGCTGAATGCCTTTCATCTCCCTTTTGCAAGATCCTTTCCTCTGTGTCCTTTCAGACCTGCCAGCTGAGGTTTAGATGAGGATTATAGAAGCATTTGCAACAAGAAGGAATTTTACAAGTTCTTTTTGCAGTTCTGTTGCCTTGAAGAAAAAAAAAAAAAAGTAAAAAAAAAAAAAATCAGGTGAAGTATAGAAGAAATATGACCAGCTTGGCCACACAGTTAAGCATTAGAATTTATTCTCAGAAGAATTAATGGGATCATTGTTGGTAGTAATTTTTAAACACAAGCTAGAGAAACACCAGTCACAAATACTGTAGTGGTAGTTGACCTTGTCACAAGGTCACTGTGCTCCTGAAAGCCATTCTAGCACTCCTTTCCCTGATTTTCCAGCTGTTTTTTTGCTCCTAAATCAAGATGCACAACCTAGGAATATGATTCAGTTTGTAATTACTGGCTGCTTAGACCATCTACTTGTTTTGATGCATATTGGGTAGTTAATTAGCTTTCTTGTTCTTCCTTCCATTCCCCTGACTCTTCTGGAGTACTAAACTCTTAAAGTACAACCTGTGTGCTTAACAGCTAGGCAAGCAGACAGGGAGCATAGCAAACAGTCTGGAGCAAATCTGTGGATGTCAAGTTTGCCTTTGGAAGTTTTGAATTGATGGTGATCATCAAAGCTTGAGAACAATACCCCCATGCAAGAGAAGGGAGGTCCTCCCCAGTGAAGTCTTGTCTTGAGACCACAGGGCATTGATGCTGCACTGAAGCTGCTGGCAGAGAGGAACTTTTCTGCCCCTAGCTCAGATTTTTCTCCAGGGCTTTATTTTGCTGTATTTGGATGGGGAAAAAGATCTACACTAGAAGAAGGTGAATTTCTGACCAACAAGAAGTCGATGAGAAAGTCTCTGGAGCTAGACTTCCATCCTCAAAATGAGACAGCGAGAAGCTGATTGATGCCTAACAGCTAAAAATCTTTGGGGGTTTTCATTTATTTAGAAAAACTCTCAACCTGCTGAGACTCTGCCAGCATCACCCATCCTGTCCTCAGAACAGACTGGGGTTTTGGCCAAAGAAACATATTTTTAGCTTTTTACTTTGGCAAGGGAAAGATTTGAAATACATGCAATGCTCTTTTTCACATCTGTGTTTGTTTATAAATTACACTCAATGTCTCCATTCATAAAATAAGAGTTAATCATCCATTGTGCTCATTTTCCACTAAAAATTCATTTAATAATCAGAGGAACATACTTAGTGTCATATTTTGGAAGGTTATTATATGAAAAAGCACTAGGAATGATATGCAGAAGTATAATGAAAAAATCCTACAGTACTTCAATCTGCCACATCTTCCTTTATAAAAGCATTTAGGGACTGATCAGACAAAACCTTGGTTTTGCACTGGGTTCATCCACCCTGCTGGTGGATGAGTACACCAGTGCTGTCCCACGCATCAACCCATGCCATCCCCTGGGACAGCGGCCAAGGCGCCCAGTGCAGGGACGAGGGATGAGCACCAGCTGTGGCTCTGCTGGCTTGGAAGAGGCAGGCAGGCAGCCGCTGCCAGCGGTGAAGGTAATAGGATTGTGCCAGTAACCTCCCCAACCCACATGGCTCCGAGGGACAGGACAGGACTGGGATGACTGACATGTCACAGTGGAAATACTGTGGGTTTGAGGCCCCTGCCTATGCAGCAGGAGGCAGTCTATAAATAATTTCAAGTTGCATTTTTGTAGCCCGGCTCTGTATTATGTTTTCATGATAAAGTCATGCAGGCCAAACTTTGTCTCAGGTCAGCAAAATCCATTGGAATAAAGCCCCCATGAAGTCCTTCATAAAACAGACATAAGGGTTAGGTAAGTTCTTGAATCTCACCCAGCAAATTTAGGGAGCAAGCCATGAGTCTGCTGTTTGTAAGCACTGGAGGTTTTCCTCTGAAAGTTCATGTGCCCACTGGTTAATGAATGCTGTATGTCACAGGAGGCACGGTGATGGATTGATCTTCCCTCCTTGACGGGAATCTTTCAATTAAGTCTTTTATGTGCATTAGGCAAATGGAGTCCTTTTGTCCCAGAAGAAATGCATGGGGGGGTGGGAGCAAATAAAGTTAATGAATCACAGCAGCTCGCAGAAAAAGGAGGTGCTGGGGTATACTTGGAAAGCCTTTAGAGGTAATTCATCGGGTCCCTTGATTAAAAGAACCTCTAATGAACCGGAGGCTTATTAGGAGGCAAAGTGCTTTTCTGTAGCTTGTGCAACAACATATTTACCTTATCATAAAACAGAATTGACACCTGACAGCTTCATAGCAGGCTTGGAATTGCAATAGAAATTCCTCATTTAATACTCGGGGGTTTTAAAAGATAAGGCCATGTTCTCTGTCAAACCACAGAGGACAAATACGGTATGAGAAGGGAAAGAAAAGAAACAGCCCCTTTGCCCTAGGCAGGACCCCTTATCTGGGGCATTATCAGCCATGCCTGTACTGCGGGGAGTTGAGCTGTGATTCTGGCATGTGCTCAAAGTGTCATTTTCATCTTGTTCTTTGTTTTCCTCATCTGCAGCGCTGTATCCACCTTCTGGATAGCCAACCCACACAACAACCTTATAAACTGTGCAGCTGCGGGATCTGAAGTGAGTACAGAAGTTTCTGATTTGGTAACAGTTCAGAACTTCGAGCCCTGCAAGGCTCTGGTTGGAACAAAACCTGCTTCTGTTACTCAGGCATTTTTGAAACTGCTAGATCGAGACATATATTAATGTGGTTAGTGCTGCCAGTAAAAAATAATGCTTTTCCTTTTGCTGCACACTTCTTGTTTCTCCACACTTGCTGTTTCTAGAGCTGGATGGATTTAACAAAAATTCCCACCCTCTGCACAGTGTGCAGCCTGAATAAATGAAATAAATCTGACTGCATAGTGCCAGTGAAGTCTTTGTCAATGATTCTGTTGATTGCGGTACAGTAATGTTCCTCTGAAATTTCAATCAGCCCTAATGTTAATTCCACAGGAATTCTTGGTCACAGCAGGAGCTCTTATTTTTCTACAAAGACAAATAAATAAATAAATCCTTAAACAAAGAGATGCATCTCTTAAGCAAACATTTCTCTTTGTTTACGAGATGAGTCTTTCTAAACCTTCAAAATTTGATTACCTGCATTCAGGTTCCTAAATATATTTTTAGGCAGGTAAATAACATTGACCTGATTTTTAAGACTTGCACATACACTGATGGGAGGACACCAGCGAATCACAAAAGTCTTGCTTATACCTTCTATATAGATAAGCTCTATATAGAGCTTAACTTCAAGCACCCCAAAGATGCTGGGCAGGAGTCTGACTGTGAATATATGTGTGTGTGTGTTTGTGTGTGTGTACGTTCAACTTTCTGCTGAGTGTAGTAGAGAGGTCAATGCTGCTAGCTGTGATTTGTCCTGGTCTTCTGGCTTATGTCTTGTGGGTTTACTGATAAATCCTCGGGCTAATGCAGACCAGCAAAGAGGTTCAAGCGAAGGCTCAGCTGCCGGTTCTTTTTCTCAGGAAACAGGCTTTTGGTTTGTGCTGCACCACGTGCCGACGGGGCCCTCGGCAGGCATGTATTCCCCCGGCTACTCAGAGCACATGCCGATGGGGAAATTCTCCAACAACCGCGCGCATTCCAACTACCGGGTGAGTCTGCACGCAACTGGAATGCTGCCGTCCAAAAAACACCATTTTCTCGCTCCAGCTCTACGGGTCTGCAAGTTATTAATGCCTGTGCTTTCTGTTTCACTAAAAGTTCATGCAAGCTTGTTTGTGTCTGCAGAAAAAGCAGCTCGCATGCTGGCGTGGGAGCACTTGGAGTCAGCCAGCACCCGCTTCAGCTTGGCTCTTGGGCATTAAGGCTCTTCTCTCCGCTCAGTTGCACTAGGCTCTGTGCTGCTGCTCTCCTAAAATAGCTCCTCGAGGAGCACCATCTATTGGCAGCTTGTCTAATTATAGACCCCAACTGCCAATGTTAGCAATTAACTGAACAGCTTCTAGAGGGATAAATACAGCCGCCGTGTCTGATCGCTTTCTCTCACTCTTGCCTTATTTACCCCCGTGCCGTGGGGCTGTGAGGTGAGGGATGCTCATCACCGAGGGTCTGGGGCTACGGCAGCGTGTTCATGGGTATGGGGGTACATTCACAAGAATCGCTCAGTTTCTGTTAACCTGCAGCAGTTTGGGGGGTGTATACAAGTCCTGATACTGTTGACAACCCTCTATTTTGTATGTTACTAACAGAAGCAGTTTTTAGGATCATGCGATAAGCTTTGGCTTAGAAAAATTAGAGAAAGAGCCTGGAAATCAAAAGAACCATCGAATAAATATACTGTAATGTCACATTTCCCTTTTCTTTTAGGCTGGAATGATCATCGATAATGGCGTTAAAACAACTCCAGCCTCAGCCAAGGACAAAAGACCTATCCTGACACTGATTTCTGGGAGGTAAAGTGTGCTGCACAGCTTGGTTTGGAAAAGACCTAACGTATAGCACTGATTGAGAGCTATGACATTGCTCCCAAGGAAGCTGATAAGAATCCTTGCGATGCTTTTGGGGATTCTTATTAAAGAAAGGTCTTCATTTAGATTTACCACCTAACTTTTTTTCCCCATTGCATACCATAACGGACTCCCAGCATGTACATCCTCCTGTTTTGTCCTTGCTTTTCAGCTCTGAGCTGAGCTGGCATGGATATTACACCTGTGCTAGGGTGTTCTATTTTTTTTATTTTTTTTTTTACATAGAACCTCTCTATAGATGTATCATATCAGCAGACCTGGTCTGCTGGTCTGGAGGCACCTGAGAGTTCCCACTCTTTCCCCAAAGCAGACCACAGCAGGGAGGCTGAAGTAAGCAAAGGACTTCTGCAGGCAAAGTGTAATAGTGTAAGGGCTGTGCTTGCACCCTTTTATCTCATTAGAGGTTGGGTCTGGCTCTTAACATAGTTGCCAACCCCAGGGAGAGAAAAGGACTTAAATGCTCTCAAGTTGCACAGTTTTATTCCCTGACACCAGTGCCTCCAGTGGCACTGAACCTGCAATTTCCCATGACTGGGTTCCTCAACAGAAGAAAACATCTAGGGAAGAGCAACCTGCTGAACATCTCTGCCCAGGAAGGGAGAATGACTCTCAATTTTTTTCTTTTCCCCTTTCCATCTCTCGGGAGCTGTAGTCATACACTGGGCAAGGATTGCATGGGTGGGATCGGTCCTCTTGAGGGGACCCAGCCAGCGCCGCAGTCATCAGCTGTGCCCTTTGTCCTATGTCTGCATCGCCCCAGTGCCCTGCCTTGCAGCTGATGCTAAATGAAGTTCCAAAGTGAATATTATTTACAACATTTTAATGCTAAATCAATTGAAATAATTACATTGAAATTAATTACATAATGAAAGTGACTGCTAAAAAATAATAAGAGCAGCCTTCCCTGCAAATACCTCCAAATTCCCCTGGGAGCTCGATGCTGCTTTTCCAGATAGCTGAACGCGTGCCTTGGGAAAGTGCCTGTTGCCAGAGGCACAGTAAGCGATTACAAAAGGCAATTTGTCCCTTGCCATACAAGGGCAGGAATGACCCCTGGAAGCCAAGCAATTCATAATGCAGTCATGTTTGTGCTTGGTGATTACCCACCAGCGTGGGCTGCAGCTCAAAATATTTCTACCGCTTTCTACTTTTCACGTGTCAAAGCTGAAAGCCTGAATAAGTGATTATAGCTGGACTGGCCAGGGCAGCCTTGGAGGTAGGCTGGACAGTTACAAAGCTGGAGAGATTAATCTGCATTCGATTACGGCATTAAATATCTGGGCAGAACTCCGTACCTTATAGCGTTATTCCAGATACACAGGGATGTGAATGAAACTGGAATCCATCTCGCAATATCTGTATTTAACAATGTCTAGGGAATTCACAAGGGCTGATACTAAATCTCTCTCTGAAAGCAAATTCATAGTGATGAGGCTGCCAAAGCAATATTCATTTACTGGAACCCCATCAGCCTGCCGCTCAGTTTTAGATTGATATGATGGCTTATTAAGCAAAGCAAAGCGCTATTGAATATCTGTTAGCGATTTGACAGCTTGGCCTCGCTACCCATTGGCGAGGCATGAATTTTAATCTCTGGACCATCCGCTGCTGGCACTGACTTGGATACTCATCTGTCAGGGTTTCTAAGCTGTGCTGTACTGATGGAAGATGCTCCTTCGGTAGCAATAAGGAGAGCAACCCCTCAGGAGCGGGTAAATGCCAGCCGAGCTCAGCAGCACCGCAGCGAGCTGGATCCTCGCTCAGATGCTCTTGTCCGAGTGATGGCAGACAGGCAGCTGAGGGCACACTTTGCTGTAGCTTCCACTTATGTTTCTTTTTTCTTTTTTTTTTTTTTTCCTACATCAGGCCAATATTTCATCATAGTTGAGGGTTTCGGAGCTAATAAATCTCTTATGTGTGTCCTGAGCAATGGGTAGTGGAGGAGCTACTCTCAGCCCCTCTCCAAGATGTTTTAGTTCCTTCCTGCAGTGAGGAAAAAATGCTCATTGTCACAGTACGGCCAAGGGTAGGAGATAAGAATGCTCAAAAGGGGAAACAAAAGGACACTTATCTAAACAGGAATATGCTAAAGGGTAACAGAAAAGGATTAAAAAACATCTCAGCCTTTTGGGAGCAATAATAAACTTTCCGTGCCTGCAGCAATATATCAGCAATACAATAATGGCAAGGTGAAAGGAAACTTGGAGCGGGTCTTTACAACTGCCTCGCCTGGACTGGCCGTCCCTTGGCAGCAGGGTCTGGCCACCGCAGCTCGCCGAGACACGCTGCTTGGCCGGACTGCTGTCCCAGGGCTGTTCTGAGCTAGCAGAAACCAGATGTCCTGCAGGGCCGCAGACCGAGCGAGGCTGCCTTCCCTCGCCAACGTTTCTTCTCTCCTTCTGGTTACAGATACAGCCCACACAAAGATGCTGATCCTTTGAAGCCCAGGGAACCTGCAATAATCGAGCGCTTTATTGCCTACAAGAATCAGGATCACGGGGCCTGGCTGCGGGGTGGAGATGTGTGGCTGGACAACTGCCAGTGAGTTTTGCCTTATTTCAACTCTCGGAGTTCAGCCTGGTGATTATGGCGAGCATAGCTGTGGTTCAGACTATTTATATTGCTTTGCACCTTTTCATACGGCCAAGATTGAAATAAAGATGAAACATTAAGTAAACGCAGGCATTGTTTTATGCAAACAAAACCTGTTTTTTGTCTGCACTGAAGATCACTTAGATTGTTTTTGCGTGCGATTCTGACCAGCATGCAAAAATGATAACACGCAAACACACACACACGTGCACAGATGCAAATAACTGTACCTTCTCACACGAAAAACAAGGTGCTTTGGCAAGAAGTCAGCAAAATCCACCACCTTTCCTGGCTAGGTCTGGTCACAGATCAGCTTTATGTGGTTCAGTGTTATGCTGAATAAGCTAGTACTGATGAAGTAGACATGAAACTATGCATCATAGCAGCAAGGGAGAGAAACTGGGCAAACACATCTTGTGCTCTTTGAAGGCTGTTTCCTGTGCTGGTCAGAACAGATATTTCTTTTGCACTTGAAAACAGATGATCTGCTATGTTTCCTTCTGCTGAGCCAGGCTCTTGATATCAACCAAGAATAAGAAAGAGGAGAAAAAGGAAAAAAGCTACTTTACAAGGCATATTGTGATCACCCTGCCACGAATAGCTGTCTCTCCATTATCTGGTGCCCAGCTGCTGGCAGGGCTGCCTTACCCTAGAGTGACCCACGTCTCCTAAAGCCACCAGAGGCTATAAACTGGCTCTAGTGACCTGTCAGATTGGCAAGAAGGAGATCGGGGCAGAACGGTCGGAAACGTAACGCTGAGTCGCCCTGTTTATGCTTCTTGTGAACCAGAAATACCTAGCACACGCCACAGCCGACAAGTGATGTCTTTGCAGATCACTCGCATGTCACTTAGAGTTTGTGCTCTGAGTGCCACGTTCGGAGGGTACCAAGCTACTCAGCACGTTACCCCGTTTTATGAGCTTCCAGTAGCAATCCTACGGTTGTATCTGAATAAAAGGAAGCGGCTGTCAGACTGTAATTGCCTTTATAGCCACCGTAATTTCCGTTTGTGTTGCTACAATAAGACTTATGTAGTACATTAACAAAACTAATGTTAATGTGCTGTGCAGGGTACGTTTATGGGGCCGCAGAAACAGAGGGGAGGCGATAGCGTGTAATGGGCTGCCACCTAGAGACAGAAGTGGGATAAGGCAGAGCTGGGATTTACTCAGCTGCTGGCTCTCCACTAAGGGTTTTGATATGCAGGAGAGAACAGTGACAGAAGTGTACATTTACTTGTGTAAACATGCTATCAAGATATTGACTCAAACCATCACATTAATTGTAGCCTCCCCATAAGCTGGAGGCATTGATCAACAGTTGTGATTTATCTCATCTAAAAGCTTTGGAATTTGAGCAAAATGGGAGGACATTGCAATTTTTATTTTTAATAAGGAAGATCATATCTCTGTCTTCCTGCTAGTGACAAAGAAGCCAAGCTTCACTGCTTTTATAGCATTTCCCCTAGTAAGGTTATTTCATGGAAACAGTATGTAATACGTGAACACAGGGAAGCACAGAGCTGTGGGTAAGACAAAGCATTATTAAATAACAAAAGGTAGTTGGGGGTGAGAGATAAACACAATCTTTTTACCTAACAGTGAAACGAGTGTGATAATTAGATGCAGGGAAAAACCTTTGACAGGTAAACTACACCCAGCCATCTCAGACTTAACTTCCACATGGAGCAATTAGGTGCATGTCTGCTGCTTCTTATGAGTCACAAATACCTCGAGATGTGCCAAAAAAATCTTCCAAAACTGGAAAGGGAACAAGCACGCAAAAACCTGAGTTCTCCTACGAGCACCATTCAGTAATTAAGCCCTGCTGCCCTCCGCCTCCCTGGTTTGGTGATTTCAGTTTGACATGATAAAACAAACGAACAAAACCAAACAAAAATCTCTTCTGAAGCACCTCTCTTCTCCCGGCAGGTTTGCAGACAATGGCATCGGGCTGACCTTGGCGAGGTAAGTGTCACACGGGTTGTGCCGCAGCGTGGGGCACAGGCCGTGAGCAGCCCCTTCACCTCCAGGCCTTTCCCTCTAGTGGTGGGACCTTCCCTCATGATGACGGCTCAAAGCAAGAAATCAAGAACAGCCTGTTTGTTGGCGAGAGCGGAAACCTGGGCACGGAGACTATGGACAACGAGATCTGGGGACCCGGAGGCCTGGATCACAGAGGCAGGACCCTGCCCATCGGCCCGTAAGTTCAGCTCAGCATATCAAAGCGCTCGCTGTTCCCACTCCTGGTACAAGCTCCAAGCCGGTGTGGTTTCCTCAGCACTGTTTGGTTTAATAGCTTGCACACAAAGGATTTGGTTTCATGTCTCCCTGTCCCAAAGCCCTCCCTGTGCAGCTGCTGCTGGCAGGTATGTACTTGCAGGCTGCCAAGACGGCATCAAGCTCCTCTCCTCTTTCACCTCCCCTTTGCAAACAGAGTTGAGGAGACAGTCAAAGGAGTGTGTGCTAGCTGGGAACTTTTGTACATATAGTCAGCAGTGGTTGCATGAAGTGGCCGTCTCCATCCAAGGCAGCTGCCAGGAAATCTCACAGAAGGCCTTCCCTGGGCTTGAGCTGGCCTAGATGTGGTCATAGACGGCCTCAGAGCTGCTGTTAGTATTGCTGCTGTGCTACGGGAATTTAATGCCTTCAGTAAATAGCTTCAAAACATCTAGTGAACTTTGTGTGTGGCCTGTTCCTGGACCTTAGGCCTACAGATTTGTTCGCAAGTGAAGTAATGTTTTGATGTTATTTCTGAAAACAGTTATCCTAACAGTAGCTCTGTAGTGAAAAACATCTCAACAGATATTTTTCTGCCATTCTATGTGTCTCAACTTTGCCTGTTGGTAGTGATGCAGCAGGTTTATTGTTAACCATACTAATAATGAAAAGCTACTCTACTAGGGCTCTTCTTCTAATATCCTTTATATATAAATATGTGGGCATCTATTGTCTTAAGTATTGTGTGCAGAAACTCAGTGACAGAAGTATGAACTTGCCACAGAAACAGGGTTTCGAAGGGAAACCATTCATATGAGAAAGGGATCAAATTCTGATTTATTATAAGTGAAATATGAAATATCATCTTAGCCTCTTAAGGAGTTTAAACATCACATTCAGTTAATCAGCATGAAAATAGGGTTATCTTTACTTTGCAGCTGGTATCAGAAAAAGCTTTTAAAGTTTCATTGGTTTGTGCCCTCTCAACTGTTTTCAACCTTATCGGTGAGATCTTTCCTCGATTTCAAATCTGTTTTTACTGCAATTAAGTTGCACTGTTTCTCTGAAAGATGTGGTAGGACTTCTTCTAGCCCTACTGTTACTCAGCCCAAGGAGTCTCTGCAGATCTGAGGAGTTTCAGGTTTCGCTGCTGCAGAACTCATTTGTGATAGCACACACGGATTTATTCATTTTTAGTTCAATGCCTTGGCACGGCTCTAAGTTCCTTCCCTTGAGAAGTACAGACTAAATAAAGATGATCTGTCTCAGACATGAGCGAACTTGAGATGAACTTGCAAGATTAAGAAGACTTCACAGACCTAAAAAGCAGGGAAATCCCTTCTCTTCCAAAACATTAACTCAGGAGTCATCCTACGGGCTGTGGAAAATGATAGCAGCTGAGAACCAAGTGCTATGGGACTGTCCATGTCTAGAATGCATTCTCAACCTCATGCTCATGTCATGACCATGTCTCTGTCTCCTCCAAATCTGTTTTAGGAACTTTCCCATTCGAGGGATACAGTTCTACGATGGCCCGATCAACGTCCAGAACTGCACCTTCCGCAAATTTGCTGCCCTTGACGGCCGGCACACGAGTGCCTTAGCCTTCAGGCTCAATAACGCCTGGCAGAGCTGCCCCAACAACAACGTAACCGACATCCATTTTGAAGATGTCCCTGTGAGTTATCCTTCCCAGTAAGGCCTTTGACAGTTGGCTTGGAAACAGGGTTGTGGGCAAAAAGGGTGTAACAGCCTTTGGGAAAAAAAAACAAGACAAAACAAAAAAACACTAGATCTGCAGGAGGTGCCTGTTGTCTTTGCCACAAATTTAAAAAAGAGAATGACATCTGAGAGAGGAAATCGGGTGGGTGAAATAACAAGCAAATCGAGTTTGCAGCAAAACAGAAGTAGGCATCAGTATCAAAAAAATAGTGACATTCAAGTGAAAATCACTGTCCTTTCTGTATGTCTCAGAAACTGGTGAATTAGGGAGAAGAATCTGCCCCCTTATTTTCAACACAGGTATAATATTAAAGAACAGAGGGAAGTCTGTTGTGGAAGGTCTAACTCGCCTAGAAGCAACAAATACTAATTTTGGGAAACAGCCAGTGAAACTGAGCAGATGCTGGATAATTGTGCAGCCCTGCACACCAGGGTAAATCCATGGACTCCAGTTCTGCAGACATAAATGAAAGCAGAATCCAGCCAAAAAGTGGCTGCCAAATGTTGAATTACAACATGAACTTCTGGGTGCTGGTCTGAACCTGGTCTGGGGTCTGTGATTTAGTTATTTTTGTATTTGCTTGCACAAATATGTGCTAACTGGTTGCTGATGTTCACCTCTAGCAGCTGTTAAATCCAACTGCCAAACATGACCAACAAATAAATAAAGTGGTTGGGACTGAAATTATTTGGGTTGCTTAAGTTTCAAAAAGTTAGCAAACTTGCTCGTGTGTCAGGAAAAGTGCTGACTAGTGATCCTTGTGCCAAATGGGATGGGAAAGGCAAAATTCCCCCAGAAGTGTTGGTAGGTCTCTCTCTCACATTGCACCAAGCAGGCTGGTGACATGACATTTATTTATGCTGGATAAAAATATGTCAGAAGTTGCCCGAGCAGCCATTTCCCAAGGGAGGTCACTGATTGTTCCCAGCATCATTATGACTTTATGTGGCTTTGGAACCTTAAAAATGTATTAGTGGACAACAAGTGAAGTGGCTATAGTGAAATTGTCCTGTCTCCTGAACCTTCCTCCAGAATTTTAAAACAAGTCTTCATTACTGTGGCTGCAGTTTGGGTTATTTTAGCCTTTCCCCCAGGGTCAGCAGGAAAATCTGTGTCTGCTCTGTCTGACAAATCAGACACACCTTTAAAGAGCACGACCCATCTCTATTCAGACTTCAGACTTAATGAAGAGGCAGTGTGCAGGTAAAGGGGGAAAATCCCAATGTTCCTGTACCAAATGACACTGATGTTCCTGCCAACTAACAGGACCAACTGAGCTGAAAATGATTTTGTTGTTTCCAGCTTTGGATGCCCTATTTCAGAAGCTCATAGTTTTATTAGCACAGAACTGTTATCCCAGAACACCTGGAACTCCAAACTTCATCTGGAGGCATGGAGCTTCAGGGCCACTGCATATCAAGCTTACAATATCTCACGCTGAACAGCCAAAACTCTGTGGCTGTTTAAAGAATGATGTTATTAATGCATACACTGATTTCTACGTGCACAACTTGACCCCCAAACTCAACAATATTTCTTGTCCAAGCTGTTTTCTAAAACCAAATAAAGTCAGAAAATGGGTCCTTTGAGCTGTGTCAGTGACCACAGCTGTCCTTTGCTTTGTACTTTAACTGATTAATTCCTTTTTGGTGACATAAATATGTTTCACTGTTTTGTTTAGATTACCTCAAGGGTCTTCTTTGGAGAACCCGGACCCTGGTTCAATGATCTGGATATGGATGGTGATAAAACATCAGTTTTTCATGATGTAGATGGCTCTGTGTCTGAATATCCAGGCTCATACCTGATAAAAGAAGATAACTGGCTAATCAAACACCCTGACTGCATCGATGTGCCCGACTGGAGAGGTTCTATCTGCAGTGGACACTACGCACAGGTAAAGTTGCTAACTTTGCAGGTTTGTAATCACTTTATACTTATTTTAATTCTCTTGGCACTGTACATCTTGACCTTTAGAAACTGACTTTCTTCGGGGTGCCCAGGACTTAACTGCATGTGTGAACAGGTGGTTTTGAAGGTGACGATATTGGGCTTTTGCTCAGATGCTTTGGCCTTCACTGTTAACTGAAACAAATTTTACCTGAAGTCCTGTGAGAACTCCACAAGCATTAACAGATTGATATTCCCAAATGTACTGGTTTCTGGGTAGGGGAAGGTTATTTTCCCTTGTTTAATGGCGGGAAATGTTACCCACAGTGCTATGGGAAGTGTGCTGAGGAGTCAAAATTAGGCTTCAGCTCTCATGATCTTTCATCCTGTTGTGTAACCACAAACCATTCTTCCTACCACACGAGCTCCTCACCCCACTGCCGGGAGAGAGCCCTTACTTTCCTCTCATGAGTAGCACCTTTTTTTTGTCTTAGGTGTTGCAAGTGTTGTTTTTCTTCAGTGTAGGGCCACTAAAATCAATTCATAACCACTGAGCTGTTTTTCCTGCTTCTGAAATCCAGACAGAAGGGTCCTTGTTTAACAGAAGTCAGATGTCTGAGGTAGATGACATCCCACAGCCAAGGGTTGCCACTAACATTGTGGAATACTTCAGCCCGACTGTAGGCCTACCTGTAGCCTTAACTGGCACACACTCTTGAACTCAGTGGACAAGGAAATTATCTTTTCTTTTTTTTTTTTTTTTCCTGAAAATTATTTTGTTGAAAAGTGAAAAAGAAGCTGAAGAAACTGAATATACAGGTGTAAATGTATGTCATACAGGTCACTGCTGAAGTCACAGGCCTCACACAAGTTCACAGCTATTAAGTAGCTGGGACTTTAATGTTTTACTGTAGTTCATTCTTTCTCTCATCTAGATCTACATCCAAGCCTACAAGCCAGCCAACCTCAAAATGAAAATAATAAAAAATGACTACCACAATCACCCACTCTACTTGGAAGGGGCTTTGAGCAAAAGCACTCATTACCAGCAGTATCAGCCAGTTATAACTCTGAGGAAAGGCTACACCATCCACTGGGACAAGACAGCCCCTGAAGAGCTGGCCATATGGCTCATCAACTTCAACAAGTGAGTGATCCAACTGAATTCCAACATTCCAGCTCAATAATGTAACTGCATATTTTTAATGGGTGAGCTCATCGCCTCATGAACTCTTCCAGAATGAACATGCTTGTTCCAGGAAGTCCATTGACTTCACCATCTTTCCATCTGACATCTTAGATTCCTGTTTCCTCCCCAGGGAAGCCCTGGAAGATAACACTATTCGTTTTTAGAAGCCTAGAGCTAATTCATTCCCGGTGCATAGAAGTTGGAGGTGTAGGAGTCAAGAGCGGATCTGACCCCCACTGCACAACTAACCCATGGATGTTGTGTCTAATTTACATGGCATTCATTCATCACAAGTCATTAAAATTTTAACTGGCCATGAAAAAAATAAGTTACATTTCAGAGTGAATTATTTAAATTGGCTTTTAACATGCCCAGGAAAATAATAGTCATGTGTCAACTTGTTATAATTTGGGTCTTTGCTATTTTAGGAATGACTGGATCCAAGTAGGGTTTTGTTATCCTAGAGGGACAACATTTTCCATTCTGTCAGACATTCACAATCGTCTCTTGAAGAAAACATACAAAACTGGAACCTTCTATAGAACCTCTCAAATGGAGAAACTGGAGTACAGATATCCTAGCAAGGGATACTACTACTGGGATGAGGACACTGGGTAAGGAAATGACCCTTACTTATTTGGACAGTGTTGAGAAAGCTGCTGAAATCATGAGCCTTTTGGCTAATGCCATTAGCAGGGATCACAACAAAACCAGGAATTCTTTCTGGGAATGTGACCAGCATTTAATTTTCTTGGGACTCCCACAGCTGCCAGTCATTCATAGGCTGTGCTGCACTGCCAGCTACTCTGGGAAATGTTTTGCCAAGTGAATACAAATTAGGAAAAAAAAAAAAAGTAAAGTGCAGACCATAGCACTGAACTGGAGACACACCCAACCCTTTTTGTTTTGAACAGCAACCATTTATAAATACTAAGACAGGGATGCACAGGAACCAGTAGTGTGAAGTCTGTTGTTTTCTTTTAACAAATTAAAAAAAAAAGGGAAAGAAAGAAAGAAACATAAAATAAAAACCATTTATCTCTCTGTGTAAATGAACATTATAAAATAGAGCTCTAAGGTAGTTCAGGTGTCAGCTAATCTCTGTCTTAATTTTCCTGACCTCCCCAAACAATTTCTGAGATGCATCAATTTAATTGCATGTAATTTGCATTATAATTTGCAGACTGAGGGTTTGCAACATGCATTATTACACAGCATTAGGAAAGAGTTAAAAATGGGACTTTTTGTCATATTTTGCACAGAATGCTGAAGTATGCTCTTCACTCTTCTCTCCTATCCACAGGCTGCTGTTTCTGAAACTTAAAGCTCAAAATGAGAAGGAGAGATTTGCTTTCTGCTCTGTCAAGGGCTGTGAACGAATAAGGATCAAAGCTGTGATTCCAAAGCACGCTGGTATCAGTGACTGTGAAGCCACGGCCTATCCCAAGTACATTGAGACGCCCATAGTAGAAGTGCCAATGCCTAAGAAGCTATCAAGTGCACAGCTGGTAAAGTAGTTTTTCTTATCACAGAATTATTGTCATTGTAAATCTGTAGTTCTGGCACATATTGTTCCCATAGTCATGGAAAGACTGTACCGGACTCAGGTTATCACGAGCCTAATTTTCTGAAACGGACCAGGCGTGCAAAGGTATATGAAACAGATTATTTCAAGTGCAGAGCGCATTGGTCCTCAAAGGACAGAGCTGTTCATGACTTCAGCTGAAGCTGTGCGTAAAAGCACAGGGTAAAAAGTGATGATTGGTCCAGGGAATGTGCTGTTGGAGAGAGGCAAGTATGCCTGCCTGGACTCCGGCCCCTCCAGGCTGTAAGAACAGAGGGAACTGCTCAGCTGTGTCTCATTCATATAAAGGACTTTGCACAACACTTTGTCTCCTATATCCTGTCCAGTCTGGTTCTGAGCGAAGGAGGGGAATATTTTTCTGTTTTATTTTGTTTTGTTTTCCACTCATCACCCTTGAAGCAAGAATGCATAGCAAAGCCTCACAGAATCATGTATCAGCTCTGCAAAGTGAGAATCACTTAAGCTCTGCCATTTGGTGAAACAATTTAGATGCTGGCAGGGTGAGCAGAGAGGTTACCATTGTGCCCAGTCTCATTAGCAATGCAATTTGGCAAGTCACAGCTTATTATGTAGCTTTCTTGCTGATTGAATTTTGAGGTTTAAAATGTTTTCAGCATTCAGGTATTGGAAATCCTCATCAGAAACTTTTTTTTTAATAAACAGAAAACAAAGGACCACCTACTGGAAGTGAAGATAGAAACTTATAAGAAACAGTACTTCCACCTAAAGGACGACTTTGCATACATTGAGGTAAGCAGGTCATCCCAGTGAACTTTGTCTCATAAAGATATCTAAGATACTTGCTTCATTTTTGTGGAAAACTTGCTTATGATGTTACCATGAATAATTAGATTTGGGTCACTTTTGCTTTGTATATAAAAAAAAAAAAAAAAAGCAAAAAGCAGGACAGCTTGACCTCAGTGATCTGGAATTCTGCCCTTTGATATAATGAGCAGTCCCCTGATTCAACACTATCAGTGCTTCTTAGAGATGAATGTTTTGCATTTGTGTTTCTTCAACAAACCAAGAATATTCCTTACCCTCCACACAGGTTGATGGTGTAAGGTTTTTCCTCACCGATGAGGGCATTCAACTGATTGTGATTGATGGACATCATGGGAAAGTGGTTGACCGAGTAACATTCAAGAATTCAATTCTACAAGGAATCCCAGCACAGATAGAAAACTATGTCAACAACATCAAAGATCAGTGAGTAATCTGCTGTTACTAAGGCAATTCTGTACAAGAATGCTGTACAACACATCTTTTTTGTGGCTTTAGTCACCTAACACGGGCCAGACTGACTGGGCTAGCAATGTGTTTCTGTACCTGCTGACTCCAACAGAGTCCAAATGTGTGCAGGACATCCAGGCTGCAGAAAGATGCAGACTGTGATTTAGGAACAGATCAAGCCTCTGATAAGCTGCAGAGCTACATTTGATTAATAAACTGCAGATCCACATTTATGTGGTGGGTTACAGATAAACTGCAGGCTTAAATTCAAGAATAAACTCAGCACTTATCGGTACAGATGTGCACAGTTTACATTTTTCTATTGCCTGCACACTCTCTCAAATAGCAGAAAATCCCACTAATAAAATGCATTCCTCTTTGCACGTTTCCTGCCAATACTTAAGGTCTCTATGCTTTTATTTTTAAAACATGGGCAGACAGAAATGCAGAGTTTTGCAAGTGGGTGGTAAGTACCCAAGGAATGCTCTTGCATCCTGGAGGACAGTGGGTTTGTCTGTGGGAATAGTAAAGGTAACATCAGAAATCTGTTATGTGAAGGGTTTGTTCCTATGCTGGTTTGTAGAGAGCTACGGGGAAATGAATATACTTCCCTGTTATTAAGCCTATTTTGATTTGAAATCCTGTACCTAACATTTAATACAAATATGATTGCTTTGCTGATGAGCAATCTGTGGGCAGACCAACAGGCTATTTTTCTAGGATTTATTATAGAGCCCTGGGGGGAAGTTTCAGCAGGGTGCCATGAATGAGGATGCAGAAGTGTTTCTACTGTCTTAAATAGTCCTAAAGGTTGCAAAAAAACCACATCAAGTAGTTACTGTAGAGAAGTATAGTAGTTGCTCACTTTTCTTTCATTAAAAAAAATAAAATAGGACATTTCACAGAAACCATCATCCTCCTTTGTAAAAAGTCCGCTCTCTATCCCCACTGAACCCTGCTGCCTGGATTCTTTCTTACTTTAGAAGATTGAATTGTAATTAGGCTTTAAGTGCATTTGGGTCTATCTGAGCCTCATTGTCTTCTCTTGATTAGTATTGGAACTGGGTTAGGATTAGTGTTAGGGTTAGGACTGCAACTGGATCCAACTTGGTCAGCAGCTCTTGGGTCTCACTCAGCTGCGTGTGCTTGCAAGGGCTAAACCCTCAAATTCTTCTCCTCATTTCACCAAAAGCTTTCCCAGCCTTTCCATTCCGATCAGACAAAGACTTCACCTACAACCATTGTTCATCCGTTTGTTGAGCGAGGGTGTTGTTCAGTTGGATGCAGACACCATACAGAAGGAGGGACCGTACAGCCAGCAGCTTCTTGTCACCATTCCCCTTCTGCGGTGCAGAGCACAAGCTGTACAGAAAAGTGGTGCTCACAGAGGGGAGGAGGCTCCACCACCCAAAACACCTAGCCAGCCTCTCATGATGATACTCCTAGAACAACTTTTAAATAGGTTTATAGCTCTGGGGATGTGAGAAGAGCTGTTTCTAGCAATGACATGCCTCTTGGTTCATTTAAAGAACATTCTACAGGCCAAATTACTTTTTTTTTTTAATACATCCATTTTTTTTTTCTGATGAGTTTCCCAGGGGTAAAAAAACAAAACATCTGTTTAATTTATTTTAAACTTCCATAGTAGAAAAGGCTTAATAGAAACTAAAGATTTTACCAAATAGAAAAAAGAAGTGATTCAGCATGCACAAAGTAGTCAAAAACCAGCCTGAAGGCTCAATCCATTCTTGTAAGCACTGGTGGATTTTAACACCTCGGTTTTATTTTAGGAAAAGACCTGATGACTCTTAACTCCTCTGCTTCTCTTTTTCCTTTGCCACCATCCACTGCTGTTTTCCCCTGAACAGTTTCAGTTCCAGCTGAGGTGTTAGGATGTAACTACGGCACGCAGTAGCTCAGGGCTTGAGCTCTGCAGGAGCTGCTGCCTAATTAATTTTAGCGACTTGTGTCCACTGTGATGCAGGAAAGCAGACCCAGCAAGACTATCAGTTGAGAGCCAGTTGAGTCAGGAAAGCTTCATTCATGGAAACCCTGCAAGGTGGAATGAAATTATTTAATCTGACCAAGTGTTTGCTCAATTATTCTGCCATGCAGCTTTAATTAAGAGCTGAGCAAGAATGGCATCCCAGCCCCACTGAACGTAGTAGCAGACTTCCACCGAGCTCACTGAAGTGTACTGCTCTTCCTTGATGTGCTCTGAGATAACCCTTGGAGGTGTTCGTGCATCTTGTAAGGAAGTAATGAGTCAACTTCCCTGAGTGGCCTGTGCTCCGCTCTGGACAATTTTCTTTGTATGATTACCCCTTCATATTTAATTCCGATTTTCATTCTACACTTTTAGAATTAAGCCCAGTTGGTTACTGAGTTTTATCCAAGTGTTTGCAGATTTGTACTAGTTTAAAGTACTTAACTCAAGTCTTTTGTTTATCACTTTGCATTTGTAAAGGACCCCGAGAAATTTTGAGGTGAAAAACTTACGCAAGTAGGACAATAATAAAAAAAAAAAATCTAAGACAACAGATTATTTGAGACTTGCAATGAACATCCCAGGGAGAGCATGTTCCTTTCCGAGCAAAGCAGGATGGAAGTGCTGGTTGGAAACATTTGAACCACCCTAGAAACCAGTGTATTAAAAAGAAAAAAAAAAGCAAATTCCATCTGTTTCCTAATGGGTTTTGCATGATTGGAAAAGTGAACATATGACTAAGATTTTAGCTTTGACAAAAGCCATTAAGGCAGAAACCACTGTAGTTCATGGGTGTCTTTGAGTCACACAGGCTCAAGCCAGACAAGCGAGGACTGTTTTCTAACTCTTCATCTGTTTATAAATGGCTTTGTTTCCTTCAGCTCTATAGTGCTGGTGACGTCTAAAGGAAGATTCATTTCAAGAGGACCATGGACTAAAGTATTGGAGAAACTTGGAGCAGGAGAGGGCTTTAGGTTAAAAGGTAACTGCTTTTTAAAAATGCAGATCTAACAATGCTTTGATCTATTCCCCTCCCATGGTTCCCATAAAGGCACTTTTTTTTTCTGCTTCTAAACTTTGCCTTGCTTATTTCTATCAGCATGCGCTCAGACATCCTGGGAGCCATCAGTTACTTATTCAGGAGGGTTGTATCCCCTGCAGATTTGGATAACAGCATTTGGTTTAAAACTGTAGATGGAAAAGTGACCTGGCAGTTGCTGTTAGAGTAAAGGAATTCCAGGGCTTCCAGATTTGTTTTAAATAAAGAGGTATTTTAACAATAGAAATATTGGACTTTTTTCCCTCACTATATGCCCCAAAATATTTTTTTGACTTGTCTGCAAATATTTTTATCTGGTTTTCTCCTGAAACAAAGTTCCAACTTGAAATCAAGCGTCTTGATTTCAAAGTATCGCGTACTGCGCCAGAATGTTGTTCTTTGTGCATAATGCTCTGATCAGCAACAACTGCAAGCTTTTTTTCCCTGAGTATAACCACCATGGAAATGATAATAGCTTCAGTAGACAGCTCAAGCTGCCTGCTCTGACAGGGGGTTTCCTGCTCTCTTTCTCCTCTGCTATGTGTCACAAAGGGGCTATTGTTAACTAATGCAAGCATTCAACACGTAAATGCAATTTTAATTAAGCTTCATCAGGAAAGTATTTTTTAATATCTTGATAATGCATTATTGGCAAAGTTTGCATGCACATTTGTGCTCTTGACCACCTGCATCCATCCAGCCATGTGGGTGTAGCCACACACACTGGCGGCCCTGTTTATTTCCAGCCCTGATGCACTCCTAATGTACTTGCTCTGTTTTGCAGAAAAAATGGCTTTTGTTGGATTCAAAGGCAGCTTCCGTCCTGTCTGGGTGAAGCTGGTCACTAATGAGGACTCGGCTAAAATCTACCAAGCACTGCCAATTCCTGTGGTGAAGAAAATGAAATTATGAGGACATGACACCTCGCCTTCTGGCTGCCAGCACTGCCCCCAGTCGGACGGACTACTGACTGTTCATGACAGGCACATCACCAGCGTGCTCCAGCAGTGTAGCATTTTCTTGTTGTTGTTATTCAAAAGAAATCTTACTGTAAGTAGCTAGAGTGGCCACATGTGACGGAAACGCATTCCTCTGTCATCAGCACATATCCCGTGATCATCAGCTCCTCACCAGCTGACTTGCTCACTGATGCCATGTTGATGCTCGTGTCACTAAGCAAGGTTTGACCAGATTTACAAGGTGCTGGTTTTATCAGCACGCCCACAACAGACTATGTGCTGTCTCTCAAAGGGTCAGCTCTAAATCTAAAGGCCACTGAAGATTATTGTTTGTACCAGACTCTAAATTGTCCAAACACTTGTGTTTTGTTTTTTTTTTCATGGTGTAACTAGCCATTTCGAAGGCTGGTTGAAAATCTAGGACAGCAAGAAGTGTATTTGAGTGATTACCTAGATGCTAGGATAACTGGACAGCAAGAATTTACCCTAAAGTTTCTGTGACAACTGATCAAGCTCTTTGGGATCCGTATTGTAAACACTAACCCATGGCACATAGACAGGGAATAGAGGAGAGAGGAGCAAATAAAGCAACACCAGTGGAGATTGGTGCAACCACATCTTTCTGCTTGCTCAGAAAACTGTGATTCTCTTATATGGATTCAGGGCTTTCAATAGTGGTTACTCAAATAGGAGGTCTTCCTTCATCAAGTAGCCATAGGATGGAAGAAAAGACCTGTCACTCAGCACATACACTTTCTCAGCCTCTTGCATCCAGTTCCTCCATATAATAACGTTCAGGGCCAATCTGGAAGGTTTATGGTAGCCAGTCAAAGACAGCATCCTGTTCAAGGTTTCCCATTTTCAGCTGGGGATACTGGGACTTGGGTTGCTCAGCCACAGCTGGGTGAGCAGCCCTTATCTTTCCAGGGGTGTCGGAGGGAACAGGGTGGGCTGGTCTGCTGTGTGTTGCCTTCCCACCACATCCTCGGGCTTAAGGGCAGGCGTGTCTTGACCACCTGGAAGAGCTGCATGAAATCTAGGTGGAAGGTGCCAGAGGTAGAAGTCTTTGAGGTCTTACCAGGAAGCTGAAGAATTAGAGTGGGAATCCCCATACACTAGTTGGATGTCTTGTGGCTCCTTCCCCTCTTCTTCAAAGCACTAGCTGGGGAAAGAAGGCAGGTGAGTGCGAGTCAGCACTCCTCGGGGGACATCTCTTGAAGCTGGGAAATTAAAGATTGTCTTGTAAACTGTTGTAAGCACTTCCAGTCTTCAGTGGTATTTCCGCCTGTTGCTCAGAAGTGCCATGAAAGCATATGCAGAGCCTGTGGCTGTTATAAGGAGGAATTAGAGAGAGGATGATGAGCTTTGAAAAGCATATATAGTTGCCAATTTTGCCAGTAACATCTGGGTTTGTTCCCTAATTTGTCTTTCCCAGCCCACATTGCTACAGAAATTATTGTTGCTGATAGTTACTTCAATTTGCTCTGGTTTAATTAGAGCTTCGGTAACTAAATCACTTTTTTTTTCTTTTTTTTTTTTTCTTTCCCCCCACAGTATCCAAAAGACTGTCTTGTAACTAGAATGAAGGAGCAATGATTCTAGTGAGTCATTCCACAGCTGGGCTGATGCTGAACTCTGTAAGCCCTGACCCTACTTTTTAGATCGATTGCTCTGAAAGTCAGCCTCTCCTGGGTTTTGAAACTGGAAATGTTCCTTTCAGTCTTATTGTATAGTTGTTTTGAACTAGCTGAATGTCATGTGTATTTAGAAAAAAAAATAATCCAAGCTGTCCCTCCCTTGCTTCTGAACAAGAGCCTGTTAATGAAGGAGCAGCACAGTCATTTTTGATTTTTAGGCATTTCTGCTGTTTCCAGAATAAATGGGCAACACTTTAAAAAGGCAAGTAAAGTGGTGGGTTTTGTTGTTGTTTTTGTTTTTCTCAATGTCTTATGATGGTTTGGGGATTTCACCCTCAAATCACAAACTATTCCCTAAAAAAGTCAGTCTCACAGTTAAACCATGACAATCCAATTATCACTTCTCTGACATTCTCTGGTAGCCAAAACAGAGCCAGATCCCTGAAGCTGAGCAAATACACTGAAAAAAAAAAAAAAAAAAGAATCCCTTGAGTGTTTTAGGCTGGTTTATCCGAACATCTCCACCATGCTGAGGCAGTTCTGATCATGTAATTGCACCTGTACCAGTGGAGCATACGCGCATCCACGAGATGGACCAAACCATGAGCATTTCTTTCATGAGCACTTGACATGGGCAGGAAAGCGAGATTCAGAATGTACCTGGTTTGGGATCTGGTTTTCTATACCCGCCCTGTGGAGCACTGTTCCCCTGGGTCACTGGAGGTTCCCATTCACGTGGAAACACCTGGGAGGATCGTGCCACATGGGCTGTCCTCTAGACTGGTTTCTTCAGCTACTACGAGCATGCTGCATTTGTGTGAAAGCTGTAGCTTCTGATTTTACAGTTTTTGGAATTCTCAGGGTGAAATCATAAGACTTGGCTCTAGGATATTTTTTTTTCCTGAAAAATCTTGTCTTATTAAGAGAAGAAACCTTTTAAGTAGCTTATTGTATCATGCAAAGCTTGCCACATGGGGCCTGTTTTGGAGCTAGGGCTGGGTCTCATGCTGTGAATACTTAGTACAGGATCACTGCAGTCTGCAAGCCTGAGGGATAATAGAGCATCATAGCAGAGTGTAATGGGGCAGGCACTCCTGTGAAATGCAAAGGGCTCCCATTGACGTGTATGGGATGAAGTCAGTGTGTTACTCCGAAGGCAGAGCGTAGCCTGATGCCATCACCAGTCAGCAATAGTTTTGTGCCATACGATTGCTTTTCAATCTTTGACTGTTGTAGAAATTACACGTGCACATTTTGACTAGTGAATTAACTGACTGCTTATACTTTGTACATCCTTTTAACAGTCCCTGCACAAGCTGCAGTTATCCTCTTTATAAGGTTTTATTACTGCAAATGTTCTCAAGTTTGCCAATGCAGTTGCCATTGTCAGAATGATTTTTTCTGATTGGATTTTGTTTGTTTGGATGTTTGCTTGTTTGGATGTTTGATTTTTTTTGAGTGTTTTGTTCTGTTTTGTTTTTCTTTTCTCTCTCTCTCTTTTTTTTTTTCATCTGTTCAAATGCTTATTTTACCTGTTGCCGAAATAGCTGGTCCTTTTTCGGAGTTAGATGTACAGTGTTTTGTACATTTTCTTATAGACTTTCCAATAAAAAGATATATTTTCTATTTATTTATTACAATGGCACTAAGACAACTAAATTGCAGACATATGAAGCATTTTACTGGAGTTTAGCATTGCCTAGGTTGTTAAGGAGGTCGGCAATATGGCTTTTCTGATAATCTGCTTTGCACTTGAAAGCTCTCTATGTCCGCAGAATGTGGTAATGCATTGACTGTCTGTTTTATGGTGACAAGAGCTGTTGGGACATTGGTTCCAAAAGATTGTGGCTTACAACTGAAATAACATGTAGTTGTTCAGAGTACACAATGTTTATCAAAATAAATATTCAATGCAAATTTCTTATTTTATTTTTGCCTCTTGTCTCTTCACTGTATCTCTCTAAGAGTGAACTGGTATTTGCTGGAATATCTCCTCCTTCATCCAACTCAAGTTTATTCAGACCACTGCACCTCGAGTGTCTTAGCTTACTTCTTAGTAGCTTGCTAAGAAAATAAGGCTGATAAAATGCCACTAGGTCTAGAGTGGAAACCCCCCATCCATGACCTGTTGCATCAAGGTACACAGCTCCTTACTTATTTTAAAAGACAGAAAAAAACCTTCCTTAGTTTCCCTGTTCACAAAATATTTTATTTTCTTAGTTAAATAGGGTGAACATGTAGTATGCATATACATGTAAATAATATATAAAACACACAGGTTTTGTAGTGAGCAGCTGTTAATGCTTATGACAATCTCACTATCAGATCAAATATGACCTTTAGACTGTAAATTTTTCACTCTGGGGCAGTGCCAGCTAGGCAGACTCTGCTGTAAAGCATTTGGAGGCTTCAAAACTGGAATGGGATTTTTTTTTTCAGGTTATCGAAATCAGCATCTCTAACATCCAAGCACAAGTTTTAATCAGCCAAATCCCACAATGGTAGGTAGTGCATTAGAGAATATGGCCTCTGCTCTAGCCTATAGCATCACCTGCCGTTATAACTCCTCCAGGCCAGGAGACTGAAAACACACACTGCCTACTAATGTCAGATTGAAATTACTGATGCAATCATGTTTTGAAGATCAACTACATGGAAAAAAAAAGGGGGGGGGGAGGGGAGAGAGCTGAAAGTAAAGTCAGAAATCTTGATCCACAACACCAGACCAGTGCAGGTTAAAAAAATATATATATATAAATAAATTAATATAATAGTGTGATAGCATCAAGGGCTGCGATGCTGAGAGCTACCAGGCTGCCCCAGGGGCACCAGCCCACATGCCCAAGCTCCCTCCCTCCTGCTGCTCCTCCATTTTGCACCAACAGTCCTTCCCTCAGCGACAAAACCCACATGAGAAGTGTGTTGCCCTTGACATGGACCTACAGCCCACAAGGCCTCCCAGCTTAGGAAACGTTTAAGATTTGTCTAGCTACAATGACGTGGGAAGGAGTCAAGGGCAACTTCTTCACCTTTGTCTCACTCTTTTCCCACCTTTTCTCTTCCCCCCCTTCTGGCCTCCCACCTCGTCTCCACCTTGTCTCCACCTGAGGCCTCCTCCCATCTCAGTCTCTTTGTTCCCCACAAGCCTAAGATGCTTCCTCAGCAAGTTTGTGAATGACCCCCACGTTGTGTGGTGCAGTCGACACACTGAAGGGAAGGGACGCCATCCAGAGGGACCTGGGCAGGCCTCAGAGCTGGGCCTTGTGTGAACATCCTGAGGTTCAACAAGGCCAAGTACAAGAGGCTGCAATGGGCTGGGGCAATCCCAAGCACAAACACAGGCTTGGCGGAGAAAGGACTGAGAGCAGCTCTGAGCAAAAGGATCTGGGGGTGTTGGTTGATGAGAATTTCAATGTGAGCTTGCAGGCCAGAAAGCCAACTACAACGACTCCTGGGCTACATCAAAAGCATCATGGTCAGCAGGCTGAGGGAGGTGATTCTCCCCTTCTGCTCTGCTATTGTGAGACCCCACCTGGAGCACCACATTCAGCTCTGGGGCCCCCAGCACAAGGATATGGACATATAGAACAGGCCCAGAGGAAGCCACGAGGATGATCAGAGGCAGGAGCACCTCTCTGATGAGGATGGGCTGAGAAAGTTGGGGTTGTTCAGCCTGGAGAAGAGAAGGCACCGCGGAGACCTTCAAGTGCCTAAAGTGGGCCTACAGGAAATCTAGGGAGGGACTCTTTGTCAGGGAATGTAGTAATACGGCAAGGGGTAGTGGCTTTAGACTGAAAAATGGGAAATTTCATTTAGATATAAGGAAGAAATTATTTACTATGAGGGTGGTAAGGCACTGGAACAGGTTGCCCAGAGAAGCTGTGGATACCCCATCCCTGGAAATGTTTGAGGCTGGGTTGGATGGGGCCTTGGGCAGTGTGGTCTGGTGAGAGGTGTCACTGCCCATGGCAGGGGTTTGGAACCGGATGGACTTTAAGGTCCCTTACAACCCAAACTATTCTGTGCTTCTATGATGTCTGTGTGTATGCGTGTATAAGATAGGTGTACAAATTGTGTGTTTGTATATTATATGTGTATGTGCATGTGTGTATACAGTATTTGTACATGGGTGTATATCTAATATATCTATGTGTATATGTATGTGTGTGTATAAGGTATGTTTATATATGTTTAGGTGTAGGAGTCTTTAGGGAATTACAGGCACTTCAGCCTGAACTTGATGCCAGGAAAGGTGATGAACAGGTCATCTTGAATGCAATCACGCAACATATGAAGGACAACTGGGGGGGATCAGGCCCAGTCAGCATGAGCTCATGAAAGGCAAGTCCTGCCTGACCACCCTCATCTCCTTCTATGACTGGGTGACCTGCCTGGTGGATGAGGGAAAGGCTGTTGGCGTAGTCTACCTAGACTTCAGCAAGGCCTTTAACACGGCCTGCCATAGTATTCTCCTGGAGAAACTGGCAGCCTCAGAAAGTTTGCAGATGACACCAAGTTGGGGGTAAGTCTTGATCTGCTGGAAGGTAGGAAGGCCCTGCAGAGGGACCTGGGCAGGGTGGGTCAATGGGCTTATCAGGAATAGCATAGCCAGATCATCCCCTTGTGCTCTGCTCTGTTGAGACCACACCTCGAGTACTGTATTTGAGTTTTGGGCCCCTCACTACAAGAAGGACATCGAGGCCCTGAAGCGTGTCCAGAGAAGGGCTAGGAAGCTGATGAAGGGCCTGGAACACAAGTCCTATGAGGAGCAGCTGAGGGAACTGGGGTTGTTTAATCTGGGGAAGAGAAGGCTCAGGGCAGACCTTACTGCTCGCTACAACTACCTGAAAAGATAGTGTGGGGAGCTGGGGGGGGGGGGGGGGTTCGGCCTCTTCTCGCAGATAACTAGTGATAGGACTAGAGGGAATGGCCTCAAGTTGCGCTAGGGTTTAGGTTGGAAATTCTGAGACGTTTCTTCTCAGAAAGAGCAGTCAGGCATTGGAACGGGTTGCCCAGTGAAGTGGTGGAGTCACCGTCCCTGGACGTGTTCCAAGGAAAGGCTGGACATGGTGCTTAGCGACATGGTTTATAGGGTGACTTTGGGAAGTAGGGTGATGGATTGGACCAGATGATCTTGGAAGTTTTTTCCAACCTTTATGATTCTGTGTTTATTTACCTGTATGTGCCTTTAAGCATATACTTGCGTAAGATGTGTGTGTACATGTATTTGTGTGCGCGGCAGTGTTCATGGCTGCGTATTCCTATGATATATGCAGCCGTCAGAACTAACAGCAAACTATACAGACAACTATATCCAACTCTTTACTCCAGCTCTAAAATAACCAGGCCCCTCAGCTGGGTGCATATATTCAAACAGAGCCCACGCACGCTGAATACACGAAGCGCACGGCCGCGCAGCGCCCCCCGCAGGCCCGCAGGCCGCGCGTTGCCAGGGGTTACAAAGCGCTGACGGCCAACTGCGCCTGCGCGCCCGCCTCACGCCCCGCGCCGTGGGGCCCCGCCCGCCGCCTGCCCGCTCCCGCCCCCTGCCGGCCGCGCGCGGGACGCGGGGCGGTGCCCGGGGCCTGCTCAGCCCAGCCCTGCCCTGCAGGGGGAGGGAAGGGCAGCAAGGGCCTTTGGGGCGGGTTTTTTTTTGTTTAATATTTTTTTATTTTATTATTTTATTTTATTTTATTTTATTTTATTTTATTTTTTATTTCATTTTTTGTTTTATTTTATTTTACTTATTTTATTTTATTTTATTTTACCTTTTTTAAATTTTATTTTATTATTTATTTTAGCAGGAGGGGTGGGTTGAATCATAAACCAAAAGAAAAAACACACACACAAAAAAAAAAACCACCAAAACTGAGATTCTGCTCTTAAATAAACCCTTTCTTATCCCAGCATGACAGTAATATTCCCAGCAGAGCGTCATAAGCTTATATTTAGTCTCTTCTGAGTGCCAAGCAAAGAACAGAGCTGCTTGTTACCGGTTCTGCTCACAGCTAGGCGATGCAGGGCTGGTCTCCTTTCAGCTTCACAGGCCAACAGTGTGCCAAAGCCTTGCTTCTCCCACACACGGACAGCAAGGACCAGCTCCCCATAGAGCACGCTTTTTGTGCAGCCCAGCCTGCCCGCACCTCCCACCAGAACACAAGGCCGGTGCGATGAGGCCCGATGAGTCCCGGCATCACCAATGGGCCATGGTCCCATCCGCTGACTCAGAGGCCGGTCTGTTCTGTCACACCACTTTCCTTCTGACCAAAGGATGGGGAGGGCTGTGGGGAAACCACCGCTGCAACTACACCCTTCCTTCCTCTTGCAGGCCTTCCTCACGAACGGCACCTTCAAAAGCCCCTCCCTGCAGCCATCTCTTTGCCACAGAGCCGAGTCCAGGCAGCGTGTCCCCTTTGAAACAAAAGCCCAGGGGAGCTCCATCACTTCACAAATACGTGAAGATTTCTGAGCTGGGGTCCTAGCTGGCGTATCACAGCAGCCAGCAGCTATTGTGGGACACAGGCAGTGGCCTGCAATGAGGAAGCGGAGAGAGGGCTCACCGGGGAATTGGTCTGGAGAAAGCCCTTTAGAAATAAACGTTTCCTCCCTTGGCAAAGGGTGTAAAGTGAGGTTGTCTTCTCTTGTGTAAGTGTGCAATGAACAGTACAGGACGGAGATGTTTCCTGAAGTGCCAGTCCCCCATCTAAGGCCCAAGGGTCTGTGAGTAGGTAGCAGCACCTTAGGGAACTGGTGCAGCTGATCTGGCTTTTATTTCTGCTGCACATCTCCAATATTCAACTGCTGCTACTAAATATTTGGGTATTTCTTGAGTGTCATTTTTGCTCTCATGAACCTGAGGTTGATTTCCCATCCCAGGAAGTAAGACTGTCCTGGCTTATCACTACTGCCACAAATACTAAGGTGACTGAAATATATTTCAGGCTCTGCACCACTAGGGTTATCTGAGACCGAGCAATATGGCTTATATGGCGATGTGATGAGGGAATAGGGTGGGAAGGAGCGGAGACAGGATGGAAGGTGGAGGGAACATGGCCTTTGGGTTGGGTTACACAGCTCATTAGATCACAAAATACCTACCTCCTACATTAAACGCTTACAGTTTTCAAAATCCTCTACTCACCTGCTGTATTAAGTGCTAAAACACCTCCATATCTACGCTTCCACTAAGTTCCCTGGCAACTGCGTCCTATTATAACTGCAATTATCTAAAGTTCACATAGCTATTAACGTGTTTTACAGCAGCAGAAAGACAACAGCTGACTATCAAGGATGGCAAGCTAGGAGGGTTGCACTGTGCTATGACAGGCGGGATAAATAATACGATGTTCATACAAAGGAATTCTGCAATTTGAAGTATGTACTGTTTTGGATACTTGTGAGATTTCATTTCAGATGACAGGATGAAAGACTCTATTTCGATGAGGTCACCCCAGTGCTGCTGTTTAAGAGCTGAAGTATCTGAAGGCACCCTAAATGGCATGAATTACAGTACTTCACAAGACAGGAAGACTCTGTCGTTATCACACAATGCAGAGCTGTGTGGGATCAGCAGGCGAGGAGCAGTGCCTGACCCAAGGCCATCCTTATCTTAACAGCAAGTTCATGTGCTCTGCCAATATGTATTTGCTGGCCTTTGCCAGTAAAACTGGAAGGAGGCTGCAGCTCCTTTAACTATCCCATTTCCCCCTCCCACAATAACATCCAACATTTCAAAAAAACTTTTTTTTTTTTCAAAAATCTTTTTTTAGAATTTTTTACTGTTATGTGATGGTTAACAGACCTACTTTTGATATTAGAAAAATCCATTGCTACAATGACACCGATACCTTATTCCCAACTAACAGCAGTATCAATAGTGAAACCATTGGCCTATTAAGTAGCATCACACTGGAAAGAAACAAAGCATTAACCAGTTGTCTTTGGATAAAATCTGGTACACTGTGTAACGTTTGATTGTAATGTGTTACATCAACCTTTTAAATAGTAATCAGAATCCACAGTGCACAAACCTCTTGTGCTTGAGATTGTGTGTCCAAGAAGTTGCATTGCCAGAATTTTTTTTTAATTGGAAATTAAACAGCAGAGTGTTTTCCCCTAATGAATCCAAGCAGCTCTAACCTCCTGGCAATTTAACATAAACTGAATCCAGAGTCTTGTCCCTGTTAAAATGACAGTGTGAAAGACTGAAAACAGTGATATGCAGATAGAGTAAGAATTATCAAATGAAATTATCGCAACACACACAGTAGGATGGAAATCTTAAGTATCAGACGTATTACACTACTAATGGAAAAAGTATTTGCAAAAACAGAGGCATGTCCATGCATCTCATCCAGGCATGGGCTCTTTGCATTGCTGTAAACATGCAACGCAATCAAAGAAAATTCTGAAGAAGGCACTGTTACTCCTTAAATAGAAAAGGAAATGAGCCACAGAAAGACTGGAAATAATTCCCAAGCCTTACTATAAAGCCCAAGAGAACAGTGGCCAAATATCAAACAAAAAATAGGCTGTTCCATATCTTAATGGAATGATATTTTAATTTACGATTTCCTTTTTGAAAGAAAATTGAAAGAGTTTAAAAGCAGTGACAGGAATGTGGGGTCTTTTTGAAGCCAAAGCTGACCTGACTTTTCAGAGAAGAGAAATGCTTTGAGAAGTGAGTATCAGAAGTCCTGTTGGCTGGGGAACTTCTAAGTGTGTCATAATGGACTTAAAGATTAAATTTTAAAAATGTGTCCTTCACCTACAATCAAGTGCAAGAACGGTGTTAGGGACAAACTAAAAGAGAAGCTGCAAAAGGAATGCAAACTGCAAATCCTATGCATCTTTTGCTAGCAGGAAAAAGATTGTGCAGCAGATAGAGATAAAAGACTGGTAATAGGAATGCTTTTATATTAAATTGATGGCACTAAACTTTATTACATCGTTATGTGTAAACCTTAGCAATGTAGTCAGGTCTGCACCTGGAATTCTCCTCTTTTTGAAATCAATGTTTACACTGCTTGCATCTCCTAAATAATAAGATGTAGTCTTTGGTGAGGGTGTTCTGTTCTAAATTCAACCACCAGGATTCAACTATTGCATATGCTTCTTCTCTCAGGTCTTCCAGGTCCTCGTCCTGTTAATTTAAATGTCAGCTTCCTTACTTACTTTGCTTGATGATGTTAAGCCCTCAAGAATTGGAAATGCCCTTGTTCTCTTCCAGCTTGGAATTTTAATTGGAAAAAAAAGTAAAACAAAACAAAACAAAAAAACCCACACACAGTAGAACACACAAGGCAAACAGTATACATTAGGATTATCTTGAAAAAGAAAACAGATATTCATTCCAGTATTTTATCAGACAAAATATTGTCAACCGGAAATTTTTTACAAAATGCAACCACATCGTGTGCGGTACCATTGTCAAACTGTTGTTTTTTTTCTGAGAAGGGCAGCTGGATTAAAATATAACGATAACCTTGAAAACTTAAGTACAACACTAGAACAGAGAAATAACTAAATGGAGTAGAGAAAAACAGCAGAAGTTTAGCTGTGAGGACAGCAGATGTTTTTCCACGTACCTCTGTGCAGAACTTAAGAAGGAAAGAACAAGGAGAAATATAATCACCAACCTACTTGTTGAACTTCATTGTAAAGGCTGTATCTTTTGCCTGCTTATAGAGCCACAAAAACCTTTTGTTGGAAGTCTGGTGAGACTTGAATGCACAACATTGTACAGTGAAAACCAGCATCTGCTGGGTTACTTCTAGAACATCAACAACCTCAAGTAACTTTTTGAAGATATTTTTATACAAATCTATAATATTGTCTTTGGGTCTCTTAAATGAGTAGAAAATAACATTGATTATGTAACACTGTACCAGTACAAGTGCTAGGATCCCAAAGAGTTTTAAAAGGGAACACAAAGTGTTTTGGAGTAGAATTTATGAACTGTGACATCGGAGAAAGACTGGCTGGTGATTAAGTTACTTCTAGATGACCACATTACACTTAATAGCATATTTATTCATGTGTTGGGTATAAAGCATGGGTGGTAGAGGACGGGGGGAGAAGAGAGAAGGAAAATGCAAGACAAAGTCTACTTGAAGGCATTTTTTTTGTATTTTATATGAGAAAAAAAAAAAAAACATGAGTCAAACACCAGAATACCTAGCAAAATCTTTAAAAAACAAAAGACAAAAAAAAAAAACATTTAAAGTGAGCTATGTGGTACAACACATGCCTACATTTGGCAAATTCAAATTAATCACTCAAAAACAAATAATTGGCCAACTGGCTGGTCGAATTTCAAAGCTGGTCTCTCCCAGTTCTTTTCACTTGAAGGTGAAGAGACCCAGCCTACTGTAAACACTGATTTATGAATGATTAAAACAAGCGTCTATTCTCAAAAGCTGGGCTAGAGTTGTAAGGTAGTATTTGTCCCTCCTCCTTAGCATATTTGATTTTATATTATCCATATACTATTTTGCATTGCTTAATTATTTAGCTCAGGAAAAAAAAAAAACAGTTTAATCAAAAAATGAGTCATATGCTTATGCTTCGTAACATTAGGAAAACGACAGAACATTTCCACACATTTCTGATGGTAATCTGATTTGTCATCTCTATATTACAGATTTATGTTGTAAAAAGACAAAACATGGTCAATGTCATATTTAGTTTCATTTGAACTATGTTCATCTTTTGAGAAGCAATATTCTTTAAAAAAAGGGAGGTACAAAACCAGAAAAAATTACAAAATGATCAGTTAATTATGAACAAGAAATGGACTACACATCTCTCCCCAGTGCAATATCCAAGGATGTACAGAGGCTTATCTCAACTCCTCTACGTTTTTGGATTAACAGTAGTATATAAAAGTTAAACCTGAAGAAATACACGATTTTCAGTTTTCCACTCCAACAATTCTTTAGTGAAGTGTGGTAGGAAAGGTTTATTTAATACTCAATACAAATGCCACTGAAAGTAAATAAAAATGATCACCTGGACCTTCCATCAACATCATTCAGTCCTTACAAGTAATTACAGAAACCAAAGGCAGGCTAGTTTCTCCCCAGATATCTATCTAAATGTATTATTATTTAAAAGGTTTTACTACTCAGTGAAACAGTAGGTTTAGCCACATAATTTATTTCGGAACAAGCACTCAGCAAGTCACAGTTTCCCACTTTTGATATTGAAGTATTCCACAGAATCAACCATTATGGTTCAATTAGGACCTTTCATCCAAAACACTTGGATATTAGCACCTTAAAAAAAAGTCAAAGCAACATTATCTTAGTACTATTGAATGAAGACAATTAATACTGTGCTAATCCTCTGGAAAACGATAAACAATGTGGACAAAAAAACTTGGTGCATTTAGTCCTTAGTAAGGGATAAAGGAAATGCAACTCTAAGCCATGCATTCAACTGAATACACCTTCCATGCATTCAACTGAATAAAGCCATGCATTCAATTGAATAAACCTTCCTAATTACATGAAGTCTTTCAAGGAAAAATCCGACTTGCTCCCAAATATCAATCTTCATAGTACTTAAATCAATGTTCATTTACAGTCAACAATGTCCCTCAGGAATCTACCAAAAAAATTAAAAAAAAAATCACCATAATCTGGTTATTAGGCATCATTAAGCGATACGTCTACTTCAAGTGTACCTCTATATTGTAACTAGTGTTTTTTTTTAAAGATTTAAGCAAACCCTTAGCAAAACAAATTAAGTTGAGTTAAAGTTGTATCTTCTCGCTCATTGTCAAGATAATGGGGCATACATAGCGTTTGCATTGGTGGGCACAGTTCTTTGGCAGCAGTAGCAACTTGAATGCCATGAATATGACTTTTCCTTTCACCCTGACACCGATCCTGTTGGTGTTGTAATTCCATTAACCTCAACGGCATCAATTCTGATATGTATGGAATCTCTTTTCTGTACTGATTTGGAGTGCATTAGTTGAGCATCTGCCTACCTTCTATAATGCTTCTAAGCGCTTCTGTGGATTTTTGGTATGGACAGAAGAGTTTTTGTTTATTTTAAAGAAACAGTCTAGTCAGACATGTCCTAAACCCTGTAATTTCAGGCACCTTTGGCCACTGTAACACTGTTCTTTGCAATTTCAGCCAGTTTTGCAAACTTAGTCTGGCAAACTGGCTTCCTAAAGAATCTTTTAGAAATGAACTCTGCTACCTAAGAGCAACAATGAATGAATGACCGATTTGCATACCCATGACACACAGCAGCTACTACAGGTAAACACAGGTGTATTCCGAGACCGTATTTCTTCCCTTCCACTTAAGTTTGTAATGTTAGACACACAGACTTTCATGTTAACTTTGAACAACAAAAGCATGAAGAATTACAAACTAGTCAGTCGCTGCTATTAAACATTACCTTTCCTGTAACTAAACAAATGGCCAACATTAATAAGTAAACTGGTGTATTTCAACATACAAGTCTTTTAACCTCAGTAATGTCTGCTTCCTTCCTTCCCCCAGTAAAGCCAGAAATTGTACAGAAACTTCAGTTTCCCTTCAAGGAACAGCAGAGCAGTAATCAGTCTGGTTAATGCAACCGTCATAGATCATCTCTCTGCTTGGTTGCTCGGTTGTCCTCTTTGCTGTTTTTAGATTTCTTGTCTCCATCTTTTTTCTTCTTTGCTTTTTCAGGTTTTGTTTTGTTTTTTCCTTTCTCACTTTCATCTGCTCCTTTGCCAGGATAAACCTGGCCTTCCAGAGTAACATCCGCACACCTTTCTTGACTTATCAGAAAGTCTTTGATCTCCCAGGCATAACCACCATCACGCAGCATAAAGATTGCACGATTTGAGCCAACAATAAACCTAGAGGAAAGATACATATATTTTTTTTCAGTTAGCTCTGTGCCTTTCCAGTGCTAAAACATTTTGCTTAATTCAGAGCACTCCAAGATAGACATCCATTTAAAAGCAAGAAATTGGTCTTGGTTTTGCTGTTGCTTGGGTGTGAGGATGAGAACAGTTTACTAGCACACATATGAATAAAAAGTATTAAGCTTACAAACAACTAAGTAGAAGAAAGACTATGAAGAAAACCCTAGAACTAATTTGACACTACATAAAATCTACTAATGGACATTAAATCTGTTTCATGCTCTTACTGCAACCCTTCTCAGTCTCAACTCAAGAGTGCAACATTCCTCGGCTTCAAAATCATCCTCTCTCTCGGATAAAATCTCATTTTTAGCCAGGGGAACAAAAAGCCTTTTGTGGTTACAAGTTTTCCAAGTGTGATGTTTTCCATCAACACATAAAGGCAAACTATTGCAGCTAAAACTGATAAATAGCTGAACCATAATGAGATAAAAAGAAGCTAGGCTATATACACATTGTGAGTAAGCGTTAAAAAGATTTGTGCACCACACCAGAATTTTTCCAGAGTGACTTTTGAAGGAAAACAAAATAGTATATAAACTGATGCTGAAACAAAGCAAGAGGGAGGATTGATGAAGCTAGGGAGGAGCACAGGATGAACAACCAAAAAGATTTTCAGGAAGAAAGAAATAAAGAGCTCTGTAAAAGCAAAAACCTTATCCTTGTGTACAACAGCTTACCTTTGTACATCATAGTTTGCATTGAAGAGACTGCCCTGCCACAAGCTGGTAATTTCTTCTGTCTCCTTTTCTGTGGGATTTCCTGACACGGTGACAAACATCATCAGAGTCTTCCCCTTTTTCGTCAGTTTCAGGATACTTTCAGGCTTGCCTGGATCAATTTTTGAGAAATCTATTGGTGCTGGAGGCCTCTTGTGTTCAGGAAGATCCCCCTCTTCAATGTCATCATCTTTCTGTTTTGAAAAGGAAAAGGATAATTTAAAATTAACTGTTCCACAAAACTGTTCTTTTTTTAAGCCCTCCGTCATTTCGAGAGTAACTCTGCTTTGATAAAGAGATATCACTATGTAGTTTAACAATGGAGACGCTTGAGTAAGAAGCAGCAGCAAGTTTTGTCTTGGGGTATGTCACTAAGAGTGCTCTTCCCATTTACAACCCTCCCCTCGCGATGACGCACATTTTCATACCAACAGGTAGAATCTCATTTTACCATGTACTGAGAAATATTTCAGCCTCATGGCCAATTCAACGCAACTCCAACTTGGTACTTCAAAAATAACTTTAGAATTTTTCTTCCTCAGAGTTTCACAGGGTTTACTAAGCACACAAGATGAACTGAGAAAAAGCTGAACTGAAGAGCCTCATACACATATAAATAAAAATAAAAGCAATATACAAAGGAGGTCAAAGCTCAGTTCTGGGAACTTTGCCATTAATGAGAATTTCATTTTCCTCACTATAGTCTTTAAACAAATACATGTATTCAGAATTTCAATGCTCAAGTCACAAGAAAACTTATATTAAAGGTTTCATGATTTTTCTAACGCACAGATGAAGAGAAGTTCACTTTGTGACAACATAATCACCAAGACAAAATCAGTATTAGATAAAAGAAAAAAGAAATTATTAATGCTTCTGCTGACGTTGACAGGCATTTAAATATTTGGAAAGGCAGAATTCAAACTACTGCCCCTTGAAAAAGCTCCCAACAGAGATGAGTGAGTATAGTGACAACTTACATTAATCCAGAATTTGATTACTTAACAGTATTTATATTACAGAAATTAAAAAAAAGGAAAAAAAGAAATCAGAAATCTTATACTGGCATTCACCCAAGCACTAGTAAATCTGTGGCAATTAAGGTAGATATTTTAGGTGTTGTTTTGACTTCAAACATTTAGCAAAAATATGCATTGCTCCATTAGGAATGTGAACTGCAGAAGTATCTAGAGATATTCGCCCTTCAGAAGCCTCAGAGGTCAGGAGCCCAGCTTAATTTTTAGAGCTACATATGCATTACTTTCTCATTTCTGCCTGCGCATATAAACTCCCACAACACCCTCACACTACAGTGAGTGTCCCATACCCTTTAAAGGTTAAGGTTTCATACAAGCGACCTACGCTCTTTTCCCATCTCAATTACATACAATATGCTGTCTTTCTGACAGGGGACTTCAAAATTTAATTACTATAGAATGAGATTTGTAAATGACTTACATTTCATCCTTCCTTTCCTTACTAATTACGTATCTGTTTCAATTTTTCAAGTCTGAAGCACGCATTTAAGTAGTTCACATGCCTTTGACATTTCCACATCAAGTGAACTGGGAGCAAAGGAGAGCCCCAGGGAAGTCCCGCTGCCGTCACTAAGCGGGACAAGGCTTATTGCAGAGGAAGCCAGAAAATGCTTGTATTTGTAAAGTATTGTTGAAGGACAAGATCTTTGAATGAAAAATGTTCTTCAGAAGTAAGAGCAAATTAAACCTTACTTTATACCAGTTTGGCTAGTGCAAAACCAACTTATTTCATAGTTTTGAAAGGGAAAGGCAGAAACAAGTGTTTGCAAATATTCCTTACACAATATAGAAACTGACTTTGGCTTTAGTGACAGCCCAACCTAGGAATATATATTATCTGGTTTTTTTCCCTTAACAATTCAACTGAATGTTCATAAAGCACTATTGCAGTTTCAGTAGAAACATTATAAGAAGCAGTCAAAAGCTCTCCTACATGCTACTTTTCTTGGTGATCTTGTACAGAACATCGCAAAATTTTGTATTTATAAAGCTGTCTACAAAGTAAAGGCAGAAAAGTGAAAGCTTTTGCTTTGAAATATCCAGCAGATTTATTGAACTCTAACATGAGGTGTCAGAGGGAAAGCTTTGCATAGATACAGTGACAACTATATATTCCTTCTTTCTTTGTCCACCTTCAGTTCCCATTCTCGTACCTTTCTCATCAACTTCCTGTATCTTTATTTTTAAAAATATCAGCAACAAACGCCACCTAATTCCATAGCCTATTAAATACTCGTAGCTCAGAGTCAAACCTTAGAAACCCTGACGCTTATAGCAACAGCACACTGTTTGAAAGAATGACATTTTAGCAACAGAAGAACCTCCGGACGAGATTCTCAGTTCTGTTTCCAGCTCCTCTGGACTCAAGGCTGCTGGAGAGTCCCTTACCACACGGTAAATCCCTGGGTGGCACACACCAAGCCCATTTTTCCTACCCTACTTCTTCTCTACCAAAAGTAATGGCTGAGTACACCAAATGCTGATAAATCATAGTTCATTTACTGATCCCTGTGGGGGTAGCAAGCCACCGAAATTAAAATCTGCAAGATGTCAAAATTAAAACCCTTTAACTTCTCTAACTTTGGCAAGCCCGCTCTATTCCAACCTATTGACCTTAAAAGTTTGGAAAGATCTTAGTAGTAACTTTGTCCCCTCAGGCCTTAGTGGTATCAAAACAAGTTTCAAAAATGCTGAAGATTGCAATGAAATCTCTAACAAAAACCACGTTCATAAAGAAATGTTACTTATCTATCTGCAGTTAATATAAGCAGAATCTTTTAAAAGTCTCACAAGTAAGTGAGCAGGATGCAAGAAGACAGAGCTCATACTTTAAAGCTCTGGTTCACATTCTGCAGCTGAGCTGCTGAAGCAAAATCCCTCTCTTTTCCTCTCTCCCCACGCTCATTCCCCACCAAATCACGCTATGTTCACCAGGCAGCCACACACATGGCAGAAACAGTACCTTGCCAGGCTTGTGGCTGACCCCAGGGATGCTGAGACCACCACCCTCCAGTGATTCTGTGCCAACTGCCATGGAAATATAGAATATTAGGAATCATCTCACTCGGCTGAAACTAAGGAAACTTGATTCTGTACAGCTCTGTGCCCTGTGCCCCCTCACTCCCAAGCATAATTCTTGCTCTTATCCAAATTCATAATGGCTCCTTTGTTTCTCTCATCCCCACCCCATCAAGCCCATTCTCGGCCTTTCTTCTTTATCCACCACCCCACCCTCAAGTCTTTCATGTTCCCCATATCTGCCCTAACTACTCTCGGGGGAAATGCCATACAGCTGACCATCCAGAAGACCACACAATCGGTAATTGTTGAGCCCCTGCTCCAGTAAGATTTTTTTCTTCTGTGGCCCTGGCTGTACATGCATTTCCACAGCGGCAATGCCAACCTGAGCTGCAAACTCTCCAGCTGCTCGGCCACATCTGCATGCAACATGACTGCAAGCATTCGTGCAGCACATGGCGAACTGGATCAGAGTCCTGCTCCAGCTAAAGAGAAAAAAACAGAACAGCTTCCTAACCCTGCTTACCACACAGCTGGAACAGAACATGAAGCCAAAGAGTCCCAAAGGCAGTAACTTGCGTCTCCCTTTCACCAAACTAATTCACAAGCTCAGACATACTTATTGTTTAGGATTTTTCCTACTATGCCAAACTTGGTTAAATTTGCCCACTACTATCATTTAAGCTGATTTTTTAGCATCTGGGACTATCTGGTCCTTGGCTGATAACACTAACAGAAAGCGAACTTTGGGCATTTTACATAATTTAATTTACATTTTAACTCAGTTTTCTAAGAAACTGCCTTTCTGAAGGGGAAGACACGGTAACATTTCATGGGAACAAGGAGTCCTCAACCTGCCAAGCAGGTCCAAGGCAGGCATCCCTACTTCTCAGAGAAGTAACCGCATCCAGATTACGAATACAAACCCTACTTCTTCATTTTGACTTGCAGCCGTCACTGGTGTTGCATGAGACAGAAGCTTTCCTCCAGTTTTTGTGCAGAATGTTCTGGAGAACAGCCTCATGAGTAAAAACAAGGCATGAGTACTCTGGCGTTTATCAGAAGATGACAGAAGATAAAAATAACGCAGAGAACCAAACAGTAGCACGACAACCACATGGAGAAAAGAGCGATGAGGAACTGTCCAAAGCGACCTGTCAAAGAAAGTTAAGGCAGCGGGCTGATGGGGATGGAGGAGGACAGAGACATGGAATTAGAAAAAAAACCAAAAACATTATAATGAGGGGTGGCAAGGAAAGGAAAACACAAACCACCAAAGACAAACAAACAAAACCCAACAATATAACCACTCCGTAAAGGTGAAATGGACATTCCTCGTGCTATTCAAGCTCTACTCACACAATCCGTATCGCTTAACGCTGCCAGTCGCTGGCATCGCACCGCCAGCGAGCCTTTGCAGCCGGGGTCGTTCCCCAGCCGGCGGCCGGGGCTGGTGGCGCTGGGCAGAGGGCAGCTGGAGGTGCCCAGGCTAAGGGAGCTCCCCGAGGAGCCCGCTCAGCCCGGCGGTGTCCCCTCAGGGGACACAAATCGGCCCCGGCCGCCCGAAAGCCACCGAGCATCCTTCCCTTCTCCCTCCTGCCCGCTCCAGGCCGGGCCCCCAGCCCCTCGCCGTACCTCCCACTGCTCCAGCAGCCGGGCCATGTCCGCGTCGTTGTAGTCCCGAATATCCTTCTTCTTGGCCGGCCCGGCCCGACGCTTCCCCTCCGGCTCGCCGGCCCGGGCGGCCGCGCAGAGCCACAGCGCCAGGCCCAGCAGGGCCCAGCGAGCGGCCGCCGCCATCTTGTGCCGGAGCTCGCAGCCGCGGGAGGGCGGCCCCGGCTGCTGGCAGGGGCGGGGGCAGGCGCGGCTCGGCCCGGGGCCGCCGGAGGAGCCCGGGGAGGGGAAGGAGGAGAAGGAGGAGCTCGAAGGGGAGCCGGGGAGAGAGCGGCGAGAGGCGCTGGGGGACACGGGGGTGGGCAGAAGGGCGAGCGGCCGGCCCGCCGCGGCTTGTCGGTCTGCGGCCCGGCAGCCGGGGCGGTGCGGGATGCGGCCCCAGGGAACACGGCCCCAGGGGACACGGCCCGGGCTGCAAGTGAAGGCCCGGCCGTGGTGTTACAAACGTACGGCTGGGCAGCTCCCGGACAGGCAGCGTGCGAGGTCCTCCCGCTTCATCCTTTCTTTAAAGCAGGATGACAAGGATCCGTGTCTGCTGGTCTGTGCGATAGGAACCGGACCCACTGCACTGAATCTCTATACTACTGATTTAATATCACAGCGATACCAGTTTTTTCTAATAGACTTCTAAAAATAAAGCTGCTTTGTTACTAAAATAATATTCCAGAGCATCTGACCACCACCGGAAAGAGAGTAGGCTTTTTCTTTGTAACTCTACTTTTCCACTATCCAAAACAAACTGAATTACACAGATTAACGTCTGTACAGGCCTATTCAGATCTTCACTCTTCGTTTTTTTCCTCATATAGGTGATTTTAATTATAAATAGCACGATCTTATATTTATTTATTTATTTTTATGTGGACTCCAGTATGTTTAAACTTAGGAATATGAGGAAGCATCAGAGCAGCTGTTACTGGGGGTGTTTGGGCCAGGCTGATTAGCGAACAGGGTGCTCTTCCCTTCACACACAGGCACCCAGGGGCAATGGAACCAGTTCTGAGTGAACGCCTCAGCCCTCATTCTGCCACTGCACATAGTCCTGTAACAAACCAGGAGCCCGCTGTGCTTATGGGCACAGCATGCAGAACAGAAGCAGTAAGTAGGCATCTGGGGCATGGGTTCAGCAGGCTTTCCGAATCCAGGACTAACTCCTGACCTGATAAAAATCCTGATGGGACACGTAGCTTGTGAACTTCAGGCAGACGTGCCACACGAAGCAGCAGCAGCTTGCCAAGCACACATGCAGAATGAGAAACTGGAGTCTCCAAGACTTAGCAGGCAGCAGAGGATGTGGGATCCAAGATTGCAGTGCCCCGATAAGCAACCAGCCTGGTCTGCAACCTCCATCCTGAGGGTTATTGTTTTATAAAATTTCAGAAATACTACCGAGTGTGCCTGAGAAACAGGAAGCTGTTAGACCATAGCTATTCATGGAGCTTGTTAAATGTACAGTAACTGGAACAGGGTTTTAGTCAAGTACCTCTCACAAAGCTGTCCAGTAAGTCACTAATGAGCACATTTGCTCGGTGATTTCTCATAGTTTCCTGATATTCGTTATATTTAATATCAGATTGCCCTGATTAATGAGGTTTTACTAAAGTATGTTCCTGCTTACTTTGTTATTACTGGATCATGCTTACATTCACTGAGGGGGAAAAAAAAGAAAAAGACTACAGATTCAATTTTGGAATGGTAGACTTGCAGCATAAAATGTATTTTTACTTAATTTCTACTGGGAAATATTTTCTTCAACTGTTTTTTCTTATTAGAACAACCAAGCCAACTTTGACTTTCTTTAATATCTGGTGCTAGGTTCACATGTGGATCTCAAAAGCAATGCAATTTCCTTTGCTGAGTGAACAAGTAGTTCAGTGTATCAAGCACTGCACCAAACAACCCTATGCATTTCTGTCATGCATATAAAAGTGTTAATTTGAAAGGGAGATATTTTTCATGCTTGTCTTTGAACTTGCAATTATCAGGCAGAATTCTGTGTCCAGGAAGAACTTTCTCAAAGTATATACACTCTGTGGAGTCACCTGCAAGACAAACACCTATTCATACTCTCTGTACTCCACTGTTCTTTCCCATACATGAAACAAAAGCCATGCAGCTATACATCCATATCACTGACAGAAAAAACAATTGCTTTTTTATTTATTTATTTATTTATTTTAGTGAAACATGCTGTGTTTGGCTCAGCATAGCTATGGACTCATACAAACATGCTTTTTATAGTTTAAGCACTCTCATATTCCTTAACAGCTTTTATAGTCCTAGCAGCTAACACTATTATAATTACAATACAAAGCATACCTGATAATAAATAGCTACTGCCATTATAGATTGCAAATGCAAGATGCTTAATGATTTATCTGGTAGCTTACAGTCTCATCTAGCCATGCCAGGGGAAGTCTCAAGCTGTGAATATCATTTCAACTTCCACAACGTGCAAATTGTATTACTAGTGTTTTCAATTACAAAGTTACACTTTATCAAAAACGCAAATCTACCTCCCCCTCTTGATGTAAAATGTTTTCATTATTGAGTAGGGTTAGGTCAAGTTGTAATTTGAGATGATTCAGGATGTCCTAAATTTCTGTTAATGAAGTTTGGGATTCTCTCTACACCTGATTTTTTTTTTTTTTAAATCTAGTCTTCATTTTTTAGAACTATACTTCTGCATAAGGTACTTCCCAATACTGCTGTTTCGTATGAGTTAGGAGAAGAACACGCATATATTTTGAACTGCCAAAAGCTCTCTCAAGTCTTTGCTGGTGGTGGGTTTCTGTGTGCAGTTTTGTATCTAAGCATGGAATCTCATTCATCATATTTTACTTTTATTTGCAAATACAGTACAATAGAGGTAATACACTGGATCTTACAGCTTTTCCGTTGACAGTCACCTTGGGAAAAACAAAGAACTTGAAATCACCAAGGAAAGGGCAGATCCTTCTTGGAAGGACATGCAGACAGTTCAGAGCTGAAAAGAAGCTAACAGCATCAGAAGATCAACCCTAAGCATGCAGAAGGGTGAAAAAAGATGCAAGAGCTACCTGCTATCAACACATTCCGTGTCTGGAAGAAGTAACTCATTTTAAGAATTCTACTAATACAAGAGGATGTTTAGTAGTGGCTCAGATGAATGAGGTGTTGCAAGAGGCAGTTTTTCAGTGATTACTTGGAATAGCTAAAATGATTAAGGTCTCGTGGACAGACATGCTCTTTTTACAGACAGACTGACACTACACCTGCTTTTGCACCTACATGGTTAGTAAAGGACCAGCCCAATACTGCGTTAAATAATATGGAAGACTTGGTCAGTTACAGATGTCAGAAAATTTGAAGAAAGTTTTGAGACGACCCCGCATTCAGAGTACTCTTGCTCTGTTTAAAAGCATTGTCCTACATTTTACAGAATGCCAGGGTATTCTGAGTTACTTTCAGTAAAACATTCAAAATTAGTGTTTTCATAGTTCTAATTAGCTTAAGTACCCTAAATTTTCCCCTGCAGAGACAATCTAATGCATGAGCTCTCATGCAAAGACTGTGCGTGTGTTAATTCAGACTTCTAAATACAGGCACAATCAGGGAAAAACTTGAAGAATCAGACATGATTAACATGTTCTTGTTAAAACCAACAAAATATTTCTAAATCTCAAGAAAGAGAAGAAAATATTTTTCTTAATACTGTTCCTAGCAGCATACCAAGCAAAATATGCCAACATCCAGAGCAAAATATTAATGATTTAGAATAATTTCAGTCCTCAAATTAATTTCATGCACAAATCAAATACTCGCCATCTATTAAGAGAATACATATTTTTGATCTGGAGCTAATCAGACCTTTAACTCTTGGGTCCAAGTTGAAAAATTCTCCCAAATCAGGGGTCAATTAGTGTGATTTGAACATAAATTTCTGATTCAGTTATAACCTTGACAATCAGATTCTGAATTCACTTTTGACCATATCTTTACCATAAATTTATGTTATTATGTGCATGTGCATTATATAAATTAAAACTTATGGCAAACAATATGTTAATTTCATAGCATCACCTATCTGATCAGGTTTGGGAAGGGGGTATGATGTCTGTCATAGTCAGCTGCAATAAGGCTGGACACTGAAATCCTTAAATTCAGAAGCACCACAGAACATTCTTGTCAATACCTGTCTTACCGCAAAATTTGGCAGAAGTCTGTGCTGGTTAAAACTAAGTATTGGTGCTGGTTAAAACTAAGTATTGGTTATACAATTTAAAGTTACCCTCTTAAGAAAAGAATTACATTGAATCAATGTCAAAGAGGAATTTTATACTGTTCCCACAAGAATTCCATTTATAGGCTATTTTCCACACTCTAAGTCAAATTAATTTTGTAGTCCCAATTTAATTTTAGGTTTACAGGTCAGTTTTGGCACCTACATCCAGTGTAAGTAATACATTACACGAAATTCTGATGAATTAAAGGTGTTAGACTTAACCCGGTAACAATCAGCAGCTCTCCTCACAGACTACTCAGGCACAATATAAGAGAAGTGTAGAATCAGAGACTCCTTGCAGTTATTCTATGAAAACATCTACTAAATCCTCTCATGATATGTATTAAAAAGGAGAGCGGGTTAAAAAAGAAAAGAAAAAACAAAAACAAAAACTTCTGTTGAGTATTACAGCTGCAGGACTGAACATATAACCAAAAATGCAATTCAGGAAGGGTGGGCCCTTGCACATTTTGTTCAAAATACAAAGTTCTCCCTTGATCTCAAAAAAAAAAAAAAAAAAAAAAAAGTAAAAACAGACCTAAGGGCCTGAAGGGAGGGCCTGGGATTCCTGTTTATGCCAGACCACTCTTACCAATGACATTTACTACTCTTCCATTAAGTGCTTCTGAGTTTCACGCCAACTGATCTACAAACCTGTACCTGTACGTGAGACCATGACGCAGAAAGCCATGACTGGCTCTGTCAGCATAAAACATGGCACAACCTTCCATTCTGTGGAAACCAAGTTTTGTAGCTGTATTTTCCTTTTACACAAAAACCCGTCTCTTTACCACATCAATGTATTAAAAATCCATATTTACAGCAGGGGACAACCAATTATATATGGTAAGTGGTGAAAACAACAGTAAGATAAACAGTGAATAAAGAAAGAAAAAATAAAACCCACTTTTGCTGTATTATCTTTCTGTTGCAGCAGCAGGAGCTAAACAGTATTTTAGACGTAAATGAGATACTTATATTACCATAGCTACATAATTTTTTTTCTTACCTCAGATACCATATTTTTAACTACACCACACAAAGGAAAAAGAAGCATCAAAACACCAAGTTTAAGTCTGTTTGAGAAAGCCTACCTATTATTCTAAAAGTTATTTATTTATACACAAAATCATTTTCAAAGAGGATCAAACAAAACTTGTGTGTCTGCAATTTGCTGTCACAAATGATCAGCTAACTGCTCCTCCAGATCTCAGGCTGTCTTTTTTTGCTACATGCAGACCAGGTCTCAGGTTGCATCCCTGGTGTAACAACCATGATTACCTCTGCAGATCTGAGACAGACCCAGACCTTGCAGGTTTAGTCTCTCACAAAGCAGGGACAGTAAATTCTGACCACAAAACACTTACTTAGCACCAAACCATTTAAGACAAAATAGGTCTCAAAAACAATAAACCAGTCAACGCGCTTGCCTTTCTTTCTGTCTGACTTACTGCTCCATTGTTGGTGAAAGGAAGGCCCAGCTCCTTTTGCAAAGTCGTGCTCTGTATTAAATTATTTCCTTTGTCAGTCTCTGCCAACGCTATCCTCCTCTCATTTCTAGTTCTCAGCCTGACAAGACAGCTGCATCCCTCGGAATTGGAGCTATCATCTTGTAATTACCACCTCATGGGTTTAGTCACATACAGCTGACACAGGGGAACCGCTGAATTACCTCTTATTCCTTCATCAGCTAGCTCCCCATTATGTTAGATCAATACATCCATACAGGACAGTAATAGAAAGTAGTGTAACCCATTCTGTAGTAACTTCCTCTCACCAACCAGGCCACATACAGCGTTCATAAAATTATTACAACTTGGTATTTTTCTTCAGCTATTACTCGACACTGGTTACAGCAGCAAAAAATCAATTTCTCCTTCACAAAAAAAAAGAAAAAAAAAAAAAAGATTTTACTAAGCAATAAAAGCACCAAGTCGTTGTCAGATGATTCAAGAAAGAAGACTTCGACCTCCGGTTTTTGTTGTATGAAGCACAATGCAAAATAAAGATCAATGTGACAAAAGAAGAGCCCTCACAAGTAAGGCAATCTTCTGTACACTATTAAGCCACACTAAAAAGCCTTTTAATCCCTTGTATCTGACAATGCCTGCTGTTTTCAGCCCCATAGTGTTATTTCATTCAATCTGTCAGTGAAATCTTTTTAAAGCCAAGCATGGCTACCTGATTTTCATGTCTCCTAAGTCTGGCAGCTCTGTGAATTAGGGTACAAAGTCCTGCAGGATGCTTTTGGACTCAGCAGCCATGAAATCAAGCAGGTATGTACAAATCCTCCTTGAATGAGATGTGCCAAGGACTTAGTAAATAACCACTCCAAAAGTCACCAAGTAAAATTTTCAGCCTAAACAATACGGATACATCTACTGGACCTTTAAAGCACGTATCAAGCTGATCCACAATCCTTCTCAAATTACTGGACCCAAGAGAATCCGTCTTCAAGGCTCCCTTTTACAGTAAGACTATGTGTTTACAGTCAAATAATGGCCTGCAAATTGTACAAAAATAATGGAAGGAAATACCTTTTCACTAGAGTGTTGCTATACGGGGAGTGGGAGAGAACTGGTTAGTTTATGTACTGAAGACAAAGCCTACATGGTTCCTAACCCTGTTCTTCCCTGTTCCTTTGTGCATATACAGAAACTGTATTTTTCCTTAAATGATGTGCACCCTGTTCACACAACACCTTTCAGAGTTATGTTCACCTGGCCACATGCTCGGGTGCACCAAAAATAGTCAAGGATTTATTCCACCAAATTATAACAATCCTAAAAACAAACAAACAAAAAAATAAAACCAGAACAGACTACCAGTGATCGTGAACCTAGCTGGGCAAGGCATACCTATGAAGCAACAATGACATCTGTAGAAAGGATTCAACAGGCAGCTGCTCCAAGAAATGCCTCATCCATGACTGACCAAGGTGGTATTTTCTACATTTTTTTCTTCCAAAAAACAAGCCAAAAGGGATAGCTGGGTCACTCTTCATTACACATTTCATATGCAAAAGAGCTGAACACCCGGAACTTCTACTGGAAGAAAATGACATTTGGTAAGAGACTTGGAGACAAGCAACCAACAAAAACAATCACCACTTTTGCACCTTGCTAATGCTGATGGTTAGCAGTACCTCAGTCTTGTGGACAGATTAAAAGAGCGCAGAGAATATTTGCTTTATATTAAAGGAGTTACGAACTGCTTTGGTGGCCCTTTCATCTACTTGAATTGCCATGGGTTGAGGCCTCGCTGTATTTCTGATGTGGGCAGCAGAGACGGAGGCTGTGGATGAGCTGCAACAGAAACTGTCCAAACCAAGGATGTCTCCTCTTCATCCCGGGGGAATGGCAACATGTGTAGAATCATAGTAGCAGCATCTAAAAATGGAAGAGATTATTAGGTCATTTAACACCTCTTCTAGCCAGGGGTGAGAACTGAGGTTTCTAAAATGAAATTTTCAAATCCTCATTAAATGTAGTCACTACTCATTGAAAGAAAGTAGGTTAATATTTGTATGAAAGGCATTCCTTGTGCTATGTAATATCCCACTGCCTCACTTAAGGACATATCTGGAAATATTTTGAAATACAGTTCAGCTGGCTTCTGCTGCTCATTGATTTTTATTTGTCAGAGTATTCTGAAATCATTCCTATTTATAGTTTTGAAAACGAGTTGTTGGCCGTAAACCAAAATTGTTTAGGCCCAAATCGTGACCTTCCTTTAAACTGCTATAATGCGACTTAAGTAAACAGAACTTCCCTCACACTGCTGCTGTGAGGGGTGGGTGGAGAACTGCCGAATTTTGGTCACACCCAAAACAGCCTATCTGCCCCTTCCCTCAAGCCTGGCTCTACAGAAAGGGTTCCCCTCCACCCCCCAAAAAGCACACATCCTGTTAACCCTACCACTTCCAGAACTGGAGACATCCTGCTCACGTCCCTCCCTGCCAGTGAGCAGAGAAGGCCAAGGATTCCTCCAGGTAACGGGTGAGAAGATGTACAAATAAAACTTGCCCAGAGAACGGATGCAATCCATTAGGTGGGCTCTGTTTGTGCCAGGACATTACTGGATTTGGCCTGCAAGGGCATGGGCTGGTCCAATTTTCACTTGCATCACAGTCACTTATACCCCCATACAGAAGTATGAATGTATCAGGACTTCAACATAGTCGTGAACCGAGAATAATGTATTTCTGGATTTGTGTAGCCTGTTAAATGTGTTGTAGGTACCCAGAATTATGAGCCCGAGTTAAAAAGTTAAGTCTGATTGAAAGGAGCAAAAGAATGTTATTATTTAACTGCAGCAAGATGTGTAGCAAATGTAAAATGTGGTTCCAACATGAACTCTGATTTCTTTTGGATCATGTTGATAGAGATGTTGCACGACAGCAGATAATCTGATGTGTGGGACATCAATATTCTCACCATCATCATTTACCAAACAACATATTCCCCTTGGAAGCATCCCAGGGAACATTAAACCCATCTTCTTAAAACTTGTTTGAGCACAATTAATAATTTTCACTTTATTATTAGTTAATGGCATTTACTCGGCTGCCTCAGATTTACCGAGCGTAACACCTTGCTTCCGAGAGGACCAGAGTTTCTGGAGTGCTCCAGAACAGAAACATACAGAGCAGAAAGTCTTGTTTTCAAAGACTTTTCGTACACGAGGTTAGTGTCAGTACGATTATGTTCTCCCCACTACAGTCTAGCAACCCATCTTCAAATACCGTGACAGCGACACACCAAATTCATTTCCACTGCTTCAAAAAAAAAGGGGGGGGGTGTTAAAACTCGTCTCAAGACCACTGCGAGCTGTCGAGGGATGTGTTTACCCGTAAATAAAAAGCTCACGACCCCTTCCACCGCGCTTTAGCACCGATTAGCGCTAGCAGGACCGGGTTTATAAACACTTTCAGTCAGCGAGAGCCTCCCCCCGGCTCCGCCACCTTCCCCCGCCGCCCTCCCTCAGGGACGAGCCCGCGCCCCTCACCTCAGGGCGGCGGCTCCTCCGCCTCCCCTCAGCCCCTCGGACCGGGCCCGGCCGCCGGCCCCGCTCCCTCGCTACCTCCCCCGGCCCTCCCTCGCCCCCCGCAGCCCTCCCAAGCGAACACCGGGCTCTCCTCACGCCTTAACGCCGCGGGGGCCGCTGCCGTGGTGGCGGTGCGGGCGGTGCCGGCCGCGGCACGGCGCTGCTGCGGCCCCCGGCGGCGGGGAGGAGCGGCGGGGCGGCGGGCGTGGAGCGGGGCGCCGGGGGGAGGGCAGGATTTAAACGAAGGGCGGTGACACCGCACAAAAGATTGTGATAGGCTTAAGTGAGGTTACAGCAAAGGCAACGGGGAGGGGGGGGGGAGCCTCCCTCAGAGCCATGCAGCGTCTGGCTGGCAGACCCGCGGCAGCCGCCTCTTCCCAATAGTTTGTCTCAAAGCCTGAGAAAGGGAATTTAAAAGAAGACCTTCCCCTCCCCTCTCCGCTTGTTTTTTTTTTTTTTCTTCTTCTTCTTCGGGAGTTGGCGACTCGGCTACAGAACATGGCAGGAGCAGCGCCAGGCCGGGCGGGTTGCGGCATCCGCGGCTGCAGCCCGGAGCCCCCGCCCTTGTTTGCGGGAAGAGCCTAACTCGGGGCGGCGGCGCCCAGTCGGCGGGGCCCGGGGCCGAAGCGGGCATGGACCGCGGCGGGGAGCGAGCTGGCGGCGGCCGCGTGAACGCTCGAGGCAGGAAGGAGTGAGGCAGCCGCAGGAGGAAGGCGAACGGATCCCGCCCTCCGCTCCCCCCAGCACCCGGATCCGGTGGCCTTTTTTTTTTTTTTTTTTTTTTTAATTTAACCCCCCCCCCACCATCCCATCCCTTCCCGCGGTCTTAACCCCTCCGGTTCCCTCTCCCCTCCTCTCCCTCCCTTTTTCCCTTTCCCTTCTCCCTTCCCCTCCCCGGCAGCCACACCCTCCGCGCCGCTTCCTGCGAGCCGGCGGCGCGGGGCCGCCGGGGGCGGCACATGGTGCGCAGCCGCCGCCCCTCCGGCCCTTGCGAGCCGCTCCCGGCTGCCGCTCGCCCGCCTCGGGAGCCCGGGCACGGCGGCGACCCGCGGGGCTGCGCCCTCGCCCCGACTCCCCGCGGCTCCCCCGCTCCTCCGGGGCGCTCCTAAAGGAGGGAACTTCGCGCCGGGATCCCCCCCCCCCCACACACACTCCGCGGTGGAAGGCGAGGGAAGTGCGAGCAGGAGGGGGAAAATAATAACAGCGCTAATAAATTAGCCGCGCCATGCCCGAGCGGGGCCCCGGGGGTCCCGGCGAGCGCCGAGCCGCCGCTGGAGCGTCGTAGGAGCGGAGGCTGGCGCCGGAGCGGTGCGGGAGCCCCGGCGGAGCTCGCCCCCCGCAGCAGCCTGCCCTCGCCTCCCGGCGATTAATGGAATGATGTTGCGGAAAAGGCAGAGCGATCCTGCCGGGCTCAGTCGGGACTGCTCGGGCGGCGGAGGCAGAGGCGGTGGCAGTGGGGTAGCGAGCGGCATGCGAGTGCCCCCCCGGCGCTATGGCTAGCGGCGGCTCCGGCAAGTCCAGCAGCGAGGTGTCCGGCGGCGGCGTCCCCAGCAGCGGCTCCGTGCAGAGGAAGAAGCTCGTCTCTATCTGCGACCACTGCAAGATCAAGATGCAACTGGTGGCCGATCTGCTGCTGCTGTCGAGCGAGACCAGGCCGGTGAACACCGAGAGCTTGTCTGTCTTCGGTGAGTCCTTCGAGAAGTGCAGGGACACGATCATTGCCAGGACCAAAGGACTTTCCATCTTGACCCACGACGTCCAGAGCCAGCTCAATATGGGACGCTTCGGGGAGGTGGGGGAAAGCCTGATGGAGATGGGGGAGCTGGTGGTCTCCCTGACGGAATGCTCTGCCCACGCTGCCTACCTGGCTGCAGTGGAGACTCCGGGGGCCCAGCCTGCCATGCCTGGCTTGGTGGATCGCTACAAGGTGACCCGATGTAGGCATGAGGTGGAGCACGGCTGCGGGGTCTTGAAGACCACCCCTCTGGCAGATATGAGCCCTCAGCTCCTGCTGGAGGTTTCCCAGAACATGTCCAAGAACTTGAAATTCCTGACAGACGCCTGCGTGCTGGCCAGTGAGAAATCCAAGGATAAATTTGCGAAGGAGCAGTTCAAACTCAGTGTCAAATGTATGAGCACCAGCGCCTCCGCCCTCTTGGCGTGTGTCAAGGAGGTCAAGACTTCACCCAGTGAGCTGACCAGGAACCGCTGCGTCTTGTTCAGTGGACCTTTGGTGCAGTCTGTCTATGCTCTGGTGGGCTTTGCCACTGAGCCCCAGTTTTTGGGTAAAGCTGCCACCATTAATCCAGAGGGCAAAGCTGTGCAAACTGCTATCCTAGGAGGAGCCATGAGCGTGGTATCCGCTTGTGTGCTCCTGACCCAATGCCTCAGGGATATAGCCCAACACCCCGAAAGTAGCACCAAAATGAGCGATTACAGGGAAAGGTTGAGGAACTCAGCTTGCGCCGTCTCGGATGGTTGCAACCTGTTATCTCAGGCACTAAGAGAAAGATCTTCACCCAGGACTTTACCGCCAGTGAACTCCAATTCTGTGAATTAACCCCCACACCTTCTGTTTAGATCCCAGTCATTGCTAAAGGAAAATAATAGCCCACCTCCTCGCCCCTTTTTTGTATACCAAAGAATTTGCTTGGATGAGCCCAATCCTTTGATTTCATGTGGTGAAGAAGCAGAACAGCATATTCAAACTATACGTACTAACAAAGGTAGCCGGTTTTGGCTTCTTTTTATTTTACTTTGAAGTCAAGGAAGTATCTGCAGATAAATGTTCCTTTATTCAACATGGTCTTCACACAAATGGTAACAGCAACTGTTTAAGAGTTTTATATTTGGGGAGGTGGGGGTATCTTAAAAAAAAAAAAAAAAAAGGAGAAAAAAATAGCTTTAATCGCGCTGGGTGCGGTTTTTAAAGTTTGTCTTGTCTTGTCTTCCGAAATTTCCCTTCTAAATTTTACTGTTCGGTTGTTCAGGAAAAAGGTTACCTCAGTTCTCACTCATTTAAAAAATGAAAAAAAAAAAACCACCACCACATAGATGATGGATGTAGCTACTATTTTGTTTGTTTTTGTTTTGTATGACTTTTTTTTATTTTGCATCAAGTGTTAGGTTAGAAGTGCATTTGGTGTGTAGGAGTGGAAGGACTGGAGGTTGTGATTTTGTTTTCCATGTGTTGATTTCCAAACTGGGGGAAAAGCTACTGTGAGTGTTTAAACAAACAAACAAAAAATTACACTATAACAAAAGTGATTTTTAATTTTTTTTTCCAATGTCAGTTTTTATCTTGCATGTACTGGAGTATTTATTTCATCTATTAAAATGTTATGTTTCTCAGATGTCTTTCTGTGAATCTCTTAATACTTGAATAATTGAACAACCAGGCCTGTTTGCATTGTATGTCATTTTCCCCAGGGAATGGGTGGTACAAATGTAACTGTAGTTCGAGACAGCAGCATACAGGCTTCAATGCAGTTCTTTTATTTTCGTAACTACTGTCCCTCCCCTGGTACCACCCCTCCTCCTTGGGACGGACGTCTCTGATAGAGATACTCTTTAATTGTATTTGTGGAAAGCTGCACAGTGCTGGATGCGCTGGGGTTTCTGTATCTGCAGTTGCTGCGGCACGGCATAGGCTGGCTTTGTTTGTCATTATCAGCATTCTGTGTAATCTTTGAGCAGTTTGTGTATTTTAGCTTTTGCAGATGTTGTGGGCCACGTGCATTAAGTTTGTGAATTTTCATTTTAATTTATTAAGGACTTACTGAAAAACTTTACCCTGTTGGATAGCCCGGCTTATTCTTTGTGTCTGCTTAGGAGCGTGAAGGCGTGCTGGACTGGGCACTCTGATTTACTCAGAGGTTTGTGTTGGAGCTCCTCGGTACAGGTTTCTGTCAAAGCACATCAAGTTTGATGTTGCAGGTACTGTGAAAAGTTAGCTAACTTTGAGGCCCCGTTCAGCTCCAGTCGAATTCCTTGGGCGCTGTGAGGGGACCTAAGGGAACACCACAGTAGTTCCCGTAACTGCAGGGATTTTTTTCAGCCTGATCTTGGTGGACTTGTGGGGTCCATTGCGTTCTATATGTTCCATGAAAGGTAAATAAGAAAAGCAAGTCTTTTGGCAAGGAGGCCTCATTTGTCTGCACAGCTCCATTGCATAACTATTTTTTCTTACAGGTCTGCAAATCGAACACTGTTGAAAGCTATTGGAAAATGTACCTAAAAATGTTGTTGCTGTGTTTTAAACCTTTACTGTACCACCACTGCCCTATCTGTTTCTTTGAAGAAGTGAGTCTTTTGGTTGTGTATATAGAACAGTCCCAGAGTAGTGAAAGGCCTTCCTTTTATAGCGTTATTGTTTGTCTTGCATATGGTGCTTTTACTTAATTTCAGACAGGAGTAAAACATGACTGTGTAGTGCACAAACACATCCTGTCAAAGGAGGTCCAAGCTAAGCTTATGTATCTGTATCTTCAGGGTCAGAAAAGAAAATCAGTGTAGTAGACCCCACTATTAGGTCTTGTTTATTCTTTGGTCTGTTTATTCTTTTTACTTCAGTGAATTGTACAATTAGCACTTTTCTTTGTGAAAAATCCATCCAAGCTACGTTCCCCTGGGTATGGTTTTCTCACTACATCTCTGCTGCAATATAACGCTATCACTACATGCTGCAGAGGACGCAGTAGGGTATAAAAGTTCTCTCACTTTTATGTATAGATATAGACAGATGCGTGAGTGTTTTTATATATGTGTATACCCACACAGGTACAGACAGATACTGTTCTAACTTTGACTTAGATGATCCTGTCTGCTGGACTATCCAGTGGAAGAAACCTCCACAGGTATTTCCTCAGAGACTTGTGTGTGCATGCACTCACGTTTTCCCAGCTGGATGGCAGGAACAGCTGTAGGGCTCCCAAGGGATTCGCAGGAAGCCAAGGCCATCTACAGGGAGGTCCTGCACCTCTTACGTGCTTGCGGCTGTCTGCTCAGCTCTCCTTTGTATCTCTTCTAGCATGTCTCCATGGAAGCCGAGATGCTGCCCCAGTCCGCCCTTCCTTCTTTTCCGCAGTTGCACTTGAGGGGAAGGAGGAAAAAGGGGTTGTAGCAAACATAATGCTTTCAGGATGTGCTATCTTCTGCGGCTGCGGAAAGGAGGTGAGGAACTGGCTCCACCCTTCCTCTGCACAGATCCTAGGTGGTGCAGGAGTTCGTGCGGGACGTGGGGAGACGGGGCTGCCCGTCGCCCGGCTCTAGCCCGTTGGAGTCACCGCGACCTACGTTTGGGAGCCCTGCTTCCAGATACAGACCAGAGGATTCCGAAGGGCAGCTCTGCAGCATGTCTGACCAAAAAAAACAAAAAAAAAGTCCCACCACCTCTTTTGATGTTTCTACTTGATAATTTTTGGCACTGCTGAACTAATTAGATTCTTTTTGATTCATTTATACATTATTAATGAGGTTATATGGATCACAGTGCAGCCTCCTTATTACCTCTGTGTATGAAGGGTAATATATTATTAATGATAGCACCAATTTTGTTGTGGTTCAGTACAATTTCAGTTTTTAACAAGGATACTGCAGATTCCTCCCTCTTTCTGATAATATTTTGAAGTATATAAGTACATACCTTCATCGTTTCTTTCCACAGTAGAACTTCCACTGATAGCAAAGGTAGCCATGCACTCCTCTGGCCTCAGCTCAAGGGATTATCTGTCAAAATCTGTACTGTATGTATTACGAACCTAGCAAAGTTCAAAAAAAGGGCTTTTGATACAAACAGCTGTTCATATGCACTCTGAGTAAGCGGTTAACAGGAAAATTATTTATAAAGACGATGTACATTGTGATAATTGCTTTGGAATGTATTCCTATAGAATATTAATTCTGATATAAGGTTATTTCACTGGGCATATTTATATTGTTCTTTTACTTTGTATTTTCTGGGACAGAAAAAATATACCTAATGGACTTGTTTTCAGGTTGCAGTTTCAGGCTGCATAATGGTCACTGATTATCACTTGGCTTCATACTTGAGGTCCATGTTGCCCAAATGCTTACACCATTTGGGTAAACAGGTCATGTCACTATTTCAACATAGGGTTAGACAAGCATTAGACCTGTTTTTTGAACTGGAACCTTCCAGAGAGAAGCTTGGTTCCAAAGTTTCTCTCACGGATGGGAGAAAACTTAGTATTTCAGGCTGCTTATGTCGCACACATCATGGATCTATTCTAATAGTGTATTTAATAAAAGGGTTAACTTATTTCTAAATACATTATGCAATGCATGTTTGTAGCCAAAAATAACACTATCCCCACCAAAAGAGAATTAAGCTGCTTTTTTAAATGTGAGAATTTTTAACAGGGTAGAAGCTGCCACTTTTGCATTGCTTGTGAATTTGATACTACCTTTTGGTTGCTTCATCACCATAATGAAGTTCTGTATTGATTAAATATAGCAGTTGATTACAGAATTTGACAGAGCAATGTGTTTTCTGATTCTAAAAAAAAAAAAAGTAAAGTTAAAAGTTCTGTAAGACAACCAATAAACTAGCAGCAAAACGCTATTGAAAAGCAAGTATGCTATTTAAGGGAACTTGCAAATGTAAATCCTTGTTATTTTTCAAAACTAAGAAAAAAAAGACCATGGGTCAGATAATTCCCTTCACTTTTTTACCACAGGAAATGATCAAAGTAGCAGAAAATCTGCTCTTTTTGGCCAAACTTCTGTCAGAGACAGAAGGGGTCGAGCCAACACATGGTGTATGCAGCCTTGCAGCAAGAGGGGATGTGGCTGATGGGAAAGGAGGTGGAACCAGAGAAAATCTGTAGGGTAATACCTCCTATTAAACCCACAGGAATTTTCCTATTCTAGATAGAACAGAGGCTGATCCAGTAAAGCAGATCTCAAACAACGCAACCTTTCTTTCCGGGATGTTAGATGTTTGTGAATGGAGATGTTGGGCTGGCAGCATTTGGGATGCTCTGTGTCAAGCAGCTGTACTGCTGTAGGGAACCAAGGGCCTCTAGGGCTGCCTTGAGAAGTACAGGCAAAAATAGGTACTTGCCAGAGCAGTTTGGTGGGAGATGAAGGTGGTTTTTTTTGTTTCCTCTCCCTATCAGGTTCCCTGTAGACTTTACGAGCAGAAGCAGATGGTAGGGACCAGAACATTTAGCTCCAACTCTTTGTTCTTGCTGCCTGCGAGAGGTGCCAGATGGGCAGTGATAAAGATAGAAATTCCCTTCCTGGAACCCAGGAGAGCTACAGGAAGCGCGGAGCTTCAAGGCTGCCCCATCCTCACAGGATCAGCACAACATGGGGTTTTTTTGGGCCCACTGGTGGTGTTCTTTGGCTCTTGTCCAGGACACTGACAGAAAAATCCCAGTGGCAGCTTGAAAGTGGCAGCCTGACCATTAACAGCTTGTGTAAGACACCAAAACACCACCAGGCTTGGGGCATTCACACACACAGGGCGAAAACCAGGCAGGCTAGGTATGAAGTGGAAGGCCATTTCCTTCCTATGGATAACCTGGAAAATTAAATATGGGGAGGTGTTTATTTACTTGGAAATTACGAATTGTCAAAATTTTATATAAAAAGTTATTCAAAGGTATATTTAACTGACAGAATTAGTGGCATTATAAACTATTTTCTTAATGAAGAAGGATGGCTATGGAAATGGGGCCTCATCCATGACTCAGTTAAGTCTGTAATTAAATATTAATATTTTCCACGATGTTAAAACATCAGGGGTCTTCTCATGTTGCAAAGTGAGGAATTACATATATTGATTTTAATGAATCTGAATCTTTTCTTGGAACTGGTTTTATTGTACTACAGTCCTTTGAACCTAAGGGGTTTTTTTTTGCTTTGTTTGTTTGTTTTTTAAACCACACAGTGTATGGTGCTATATGCCAACAAAGGCAAAAGCAGCATTTCAAGATTAATCCAGAGATTCCTGGGGTCTTCTGTCAGTTTGCCAGACTCTTGTTCCTGTTCTAACTTAATTTTTTATAATTTCCTTTTATGTTAATAAAGGCTTCTTGTGCCTGTAAAAGTCGAAGTTGTCTTACTATAGACAGCCTGGTTCTTATGTAGATACTATTTAGATTATTTAGAAATCCTGCTGGTTGCCAGATGGAGCTTTTTTGGGTTTTATGTTAAATAGTTGGAAAGCTAAATAGCTTGATTTTTTTTTTCTCTTCTCCCTCCCTTCCTTCCCCAACAAAATAAATATGTGTAAAGTGATTACTAATAACTTGCTTAACTTAAGTTTTAAAATCAAATTAGTTTGAGGTGAAGCGACTGTAAGTATAGGATACCTCAGCAGTCAGTTTTCAGTGCTGTTTGACTTACCTCCAGTACTTACCAGTAGTTTTTCTTCAGGCTTGTTTGGGTGGCAGGAACCTGAACTTGAGTCTAAGGACAGAGAATCCTGAAAAGCGTAGAACATGGCCCCAAATCCTGCAGTAGCATTTCTTGCAGGATCTGGACTTCAGATGGAAACCCCAAGACGGTCTTTGACTGCAGTGGCTGTTAGGATTGCTGGAAATAACTTGAAGGGTGTGGTTCAGTGGTATGCTAGGCTGCTGTAAGCAGCTTGTATCCCTGGATGTGTTTAGCCAGCCTTTGGATGACCGAAAGTGTCTGTACTAGCTGCTGCGTCTCTTGCCTCCCTGCTCTGAGCATTCAGGTGAGCAGGAGAGGCTTCACATCAAATTCTCCATCACCAGTGTGGAGCCTTGAGGCTGTGTGTAAATCGTACCATTGGCACCAGGAACCCATACAGATGCCAGGGTGGACTCAAAACAAGGTGGTTTGAAATTGCTGTTACTCCCCAACCCTTTGGGGGTGCTTCACTCTTCGTTCAGCCCATTCAGTCAGCTGAGTTCAGAGGATCTCCAATAGCGCATAGAGCAGCAGCAGCAGAACCAGGGTTGGGCTTCATCTGGATTTTAGTTGTGAGGCTTCCTTTGTTTGAAATTCAGACACGCCGCTGAAGCTAGGAACGTTTCTCCAAAGTGGTGCCTGTTGTGCACAGTGGCTGTGGCACTGATGAACAGAGGGACTGTGTTTCATACTCTGTCTGTACAAGGTGTTCCTCTGGTGCCCACAGAAAGAGCTTGGAGAACACTGGGTCAACATGATGCTGATTATAGTTCTGTTGTCATTAACTGCCAAACACAGTCAAAACAAATTTTGGCCTCCAGTGTTATGTTTTTAATATACAGAGTAAAAACGATGCTGTTTTCTGGTCACTCTTTTCAGACCATGTTGGTTCTGTCTGGTTCACATTAAATCTAGGAAGTCCCTTGACCTGGTAGGCATGCTGTTCAGGTGTACTTCGGCCCCCGTTTGCATTCTAGATGTGCACTCTATGGAAAAAAAAAAGTGAAAGAAGCCAGGTAGATGTAGGTGCAGCATGATGAATTATAGGCACTTCTGAATTGTCATGTAGTTAATGCTATGGTCTTATTTAAATGCTTTAAATGTAGTCTATGTTTTAAAAAATTACTCTATTTAAAAATTTACTATGGAATCAATGCATTCTAGCAATGTTAGATTCATAGTTCAAAACTTTTACCTCTTTCACTGTCTTAACGTAGCCATTAGTCTGAAAATTTTCAATCTCTCTGTCTGGCTTAAAAAATAAAAAGGAAACGGAGCCCTATATTTCAATTTTAATCCTCTTGAAAGCTTTAAAGCTAATTAGTTGACCTATTTTTGAATTATAGAACATGGAAAAATAGTGGGTGTATTCTTTTTCATGTTGAAGTAAGCTATTGTTTCTCTGCTCATAATTAAAAACTTGCTTTTTGGAAAACTAAGATTGGTCCTAGGCATTGCAAGAGAATCTGTGCGCAAAAATAACTGCATAAAATTTTCTTAATACTGAATCTAGGCAGGAACTCATTCCGAATCTGTAATCTTGTCTACTCCTCTGACTGTTGTGTTAGGGTAGTTTGTTCCAACAGCCTGTAAGTGGGGTTGGTAGCATCCGAGCGGGCTGAAGAGCAGTTGTTGAAGTGAGGGGTACGAGCTCCAGAGGCACACGAGTACTATCTTTGAAACTTCAGAGATACGTGCTGCAGCCTGGGGCACTGCAGGTTGTGGTACTTGTGGAGAGCTACAGCGAAATACAGGTCTGAAAAAAGCCACAAGCAACAGACATCTGTTTCAAAGTGAGGGCACAATCTGTAGTTTTTAAGAAGGAAAAAGAAAAACAAAACCACCTTTAAATATTTGGTCATAACAGTAGGAGTATTTAGGGGCTTAACCCCCAGCGAATTTAATGGGAGCTATACATCTAGATGTTTTGTGGACTTGGTCATTTGTGCTGAAGTTTGATTGCATATATTTTAAATATTAATTATCGAATGTTGTGGTAGAATTTTACTGAAACTCTGTAAAGTGCAGAAATTTGCAGTCGAAGTACAATGTGCCATAATTCTGTTCCTGCCATCCTGACCTCTCGGTACGGGTTAAAAGCTCTTGTTATCCTTGCACACACCCTCGCTGGCAAGCAGCCAGAGGCCCGACTCTACCTCATTTGCCTCTTATGGCTGCCAGATGCCCATATCTTGCATCTTACCTTCACATCAGCATCGCAGATTTCGCCTCCCTCCCTCCGCCCTCTGCTCCTGGTACAACACCCAGATGTGGAACAGAGATCCCTTTGTGCTCTGTGCATGTTATCCTCGTACAGGCCGTGCACTTAAAGACAGTTCACGCCAATTGAGGTCCAGATTGCATTAGAAATATACCTGTTCTTTCTGTATGCAAATTCCAACTACCTCAATACCACATATGTGCTTTCAAAATACATCTTGAAGAGCTGTCTGTAATCCATATTCCCAAGAACCATGTTTCACACACAGTTTGTCAAAGAGCTGTAATGCTATTCAGAAGAAAGGGTAATCTGGCTTCATGTATTTATGAGGTGTTCTGTACTCGGGGTGCTGGTGAGTTAGCTGGATACCGTGAGATGTAGGTTAGTGGCTAACAAAGTTGTTGTAGCAGCCCTGGGCGCTGATTTCTCAACAGAGTAGCATTTAGGCTTTCGGGGGCATTTTCTGGCTCTCTTTGAATTAACTATACTGTTCTGCTAATGTTGTGTATTGAGTTAATCAGCAACTTGAGTTCAATAACAGAGAAGTAGCATCTGGATTTACACTGCACTGTAAAATCTATTTATTACTGAATCTTCTATGAGTTTTCTATATTGGGCCCTGGGACTTTTTAAAAAATTTTGTACATTAATGGTGATCCTTACCTCATGCTTAGCTTGTATTACCAAAGTTGTGTTTGTTTGTGTTTTTTGGTAGTTTGATGTTGTTGTTGTTGCTTTTTAATCAAAATTGCCTTATTTTTCTCTCCAACTGGAAAACAATCAATCAAAACCCTATTTGTTGATTTTACCTGGTTCTCTGCCTATCTACCTTTTATGGACAGCTTCATAGAATCATAAAGGTTGGAAAAGACCTCCAAGATCATCTGGTCTAACCATCCCCCTATCACCAATATCACCCATGAGATTTCAAGATTATGTTTCTTATTTCAAGACACTATATATACTTATTTCAAGATAATAAGATGAAAATCACTTTCTTAGAAAAATAATTTTACTTCTAAATTTCAAAAGTACATTCTGAAACTTGCAAGCTTTTTGGTTTGTGTGTTGTTAAAAACACACCTGTTCATTTGGGTAGAACAGAGGAAAAGGCATGCTAGACCAAAGCTTTTCTGTCTTAGTATATAAGATAACAAAAGGCCAAATGTTCTTTGGCTCACTTACATGACATCAGTACTGTAGTATGCAAAATTCCGTTTCCTTCAATATTGCTGTTTTAGATACTGAGTGTCCCTTTGATTACAGGACCAGCACGTTGTGGTCACTTGACTGAAAAAAAAAAATTGAATAACCCCATCAGGGCTTTATTATTACATTCCGTATTAAGTTTAGTTTTGTTTAAGACAAGAAAGCTTGAATCAGAACTGCGTGCCAAGTCTTTACAAGATCCCACTCATTTGGCAAAGGAACTGCTTTAATTAGATCTTGTTTTCTGTACTGTGTCACTACAGAAGAGAGAGCACATGTTGCACTTGTAAGCGGATGAAATAATTCACTCACATTTTTGAAGCCTTTGCTATGTTTTCCTTTCCCTTTGAAAATGACAGTAGGCTGTTGAAGATTCTCCCTGGGATGACAACTATGCTTTGCAAATGTAGGATGGTGTTCAAAAGTTCAAGTAAAACAGACTTTAAAAATTAGTAATGCTCTCTGATAGAAACATGATAAAAAAAAAATCATAATGACTTTGTCAAAGCTTTTCCCACAGGTATTGTTTTAGCCAAAGTTTTACTTGTTTTTGTTGTTACACTCGTTTAACGTTACTGTTAGATATTTCCTCTCCCATGAGATGATTTTATAAGATGGAGTAGTTTTACTTACAGTAGATGCAGTTGTTGATTGGTCTTGGATGCTTTCTAAAGCTGTGAACTGTTGCATGTCCTTCATCTGTTGCATGTCCTTCCTTGTAAATCTGCACTTTGCTGAAGTGATCTGGAGTTCACCCGAATCACAAAAATCAGTCCTATCCAGAGAATAAAGCATAAAGAAAGTGTAGAGCACATCTAGAGGAAAATTCTTCAAGATGGACAACTCTCAATAGCTGTCTGAACTAGCCCCCCTCCCTCCTTTTAAGAATATTAATTTAAAATTAAAAATATTTAAAGAACTTCAGCTACAAAAGAAAAGATAACCTACATGATGCAAAGCCTTCTTTCACATTTTGCTTCTGTTCATAGTCTATTTTAAAATAATAGTTTAAATGTATTTTTGTGCAAAAAAAAATGTTTTTTCTTTTTTTTTTTAACCATTTTAGTAATTTTAAAGTAAATTCTAGTAATTTTAAAGGCTGTTGTATTTGTAGTAGCTTGTTTGAGGACTCTTGCAAGCCTGAAGCATGCTGTTTTCAAGCTGTTACCACTCAAGAGAGTGTAAAAATTATCTCCTCCAGACCAGGCCATTTGGGAATTAAAGCCTTTCAGAACATACTTAGGAAGAATGATGCTAGTTAGATCTGGTTTGCAGGATGAGTCCTACCTGTACATGTTAAACTGGGATGTACAGGTTTAGCACGGTTTGAGGTATTTTGTTGTAATGCCAGTATAGAACTTCATTGCTTGAGACTCTGATGATATCTGAGATTTCCCCCCCACAAAAAAAAAATAAAAATCTACTATTTCTTTTTTATAAGTTGCTATTTTGTTTTTTGTGGGTGAAAATCTGAGAAGTGTTTTGTGGTGATCTCACCTCTTTTTTTTTTTCTTTCCTCAAATGCTTCTACTGATTATCTTTTTTATATTTTCTAAATACACAGCGAGTGCTTTGTACGAACATGGCAAATCATCTCTTTTCAGTGCGGATCTTGTATCATGGTTCTCTCACTGTATAAACACTTTATCTCCAGCCTCCTACCTGTGCTGTTAGCTTGATGGATGAACTCTAAGAACAATGAACTTTGCCTGTGATCTCCAAATAATGGTGTAGCGATCAGGATTTCCTCAGACAGATAAGGATGTAGCAGGTGTGTTAGATGCAGGTACGAGGTATGCAGGCATAAACACGTGCACAAAAGAGACTCCTTCTGAAGTCTGTGGCTTGACCTTCCTTCCCCACACACTTCTCTACAAAACAGTAGGTTTCTTGCCTTCAAAGACTGCTAGGTTGGGAAGACTGAGTCTGCTGGAAAGGCAGATAGCCACTAAACAAGGGCATGGGGTAGGCAGCAGATCTACCAAATTATACAGCAAAAATACTAATGCGTAAACACTACTTATTAAATTGCTAAAGCTCTGGGTCAGAATTAGCAGCTAGCTGAGAACTTCTGCTTGGAGGCAGCAACCTCCGTGGAAATACCTTTGGTAGTAAGGTGAATGCTTGTCGGTGATTCTGGGTCTCTGCGTGTTAGGACTAAGGAATAATGTAGAAACTTGTTTCATCAAAAAGAATATACCAGTTTTCAAGAAAGAAGGCCCTTCCAGAGTGAGCTTGGATTTAACCAGTACATCAGGAGATGCCACTCAGATAATTAAGGGATTTGTAGAGCACTGTGAGTCACAGAACCTGTTAAGGGCATTTGGGCCGTGTCAAACTCATCCAGCAAGCCTTTCTTCTTCAGCAAAATGAAAGCTTTTTTTTTACCCCTAGGCTGTTACAGCTCTTCACCTTTCCATATGCACAGGGCTGCAGCTGTTCTAAAAGCAGAGATAAAAATAATGCGCCTCTTTCCCAAGAAGCATGTCCCAGAGTCATCACTTTCTCGTTGCTGTCTTGGTTCTGAGCATGGCGCTACGTAACGCTGTCTAGTGGTGCTTCGCTTTTGCCTTGCCTTTTTGCCTTGTCACTCAGATATTCCTTAGTGTGCATCGTCAGACTAGGAGCCATTCCTCACCTCTGTTTATTTCTATTTCTCCTATAACGCTTCCAAGAATCTCTTGTTCTGACTTACAAAACCAGCTGGAACTGCAACGTCGCTCCATTTTAAGCTCTGAATTGTGTTAGCCATTACATTGGTTCCACATGCTGCCTGGGTGGAGACTTCAGTTCAAATTCCCAACACGGTCAGTCAGGCCAGGAATTGCAGCGCTGTGTAAGTGGTGGTGACTTCCTAGTTCTTGATTACATTATGCTAGAAAAGAAGATTGTTCCCAGAGCAATTTACCAAGCGGGGAAAAATGGAAATAGAGTTCAAGGATGACCTTCCACCCCAGTGATCTATTTGGCTGGCGGCTGTTATTGCTCAGCTTCTCTGTCATGGGTTTTGCAGTAGTCAAGTGCTTTGTCATCGCTACTAAGTGGAAAACTCCTGAGCTCACTAAACAGTTTATGTGAGGGTTTGGGGTAAAGGGAGATGCATTTATGAATGTAGCTGCAGAACAAAGTCTTCTTGAAGGTTACCTGAACGAAACATGGGTCCTATCTGAGCAGACTTCAGATTGAAGTTTTACATTCAACACGCTTCAAGTGCTGTTTCTGAGCCCAAGATCCTGAGATAGATGGAGAAAAGGAGAGAGGAAAAAGGGAATTACTTTGCAGCATTGCAGCATGGCAGCAGGAAAAGAGTGTTGTTGAGATTGTCTCCAAGAGAGAGGCAGTGCTGTAATCCTGTTTCATTTTCGTACACAGAACTTGAAAAGATTTTTCCTAGAAATGTGTAATGGGACTGTCAGAAAACAGACCACTCCCCTTCCCAGTAGTTTCCTGCTGAAGTCATTTAAGGCCTCTCACGGCTTTCATCTGTGTAGGCACTGAGAACTCATCTCATGGGCCAAGTTTTTTTTTTTTTTTTTTAATGGAATACAAGCAAAAATGAAGTGCTTTAAAAAAAATCATTAGGAAAGAAAGTTGGAAGTTTCTCTGCAAGAGAACCTGGCTCACCACTCAATCAGTTTCTCATTTCCGTTCTGTTTCCGTCAATCCCAGCAAAGTGGATCTAGGTGTTTTTCTTGTTTTAGGTACTGCTAAAAGCATGTATGTGAGCTGCCCAAAGGGGCGGGGAGAGAAGTTGTTCCTTACTTCACTTCTGGGACTGTCTGTTCAGGGCTTTACACAGGAGGTGACTTGGAAAGGCTTGTGAATTCCATTTACTGTGCACTCGGACCTGATGATCACAGTAGACTGAACATATAAAATCTGCTCTGCAGGCAACAGCCCTTGCTCAGTAGCTGTTTAAAAAAAAAAAAAATCCCTTTGTGGAGCTGGCAGATAGCCTGCATTCACAGAGATGGGGATTTTTGTTGGTATATATGCCATGTTTAACACAAATGATCAAGGCAATGTGCTTTTAAAAGAAGCCATTACTACCCTGAATAAATGGATGCTACTCGGCATGCATTTTATGGTTGGATTGAATTCAAGCCTCCCATTCTGAAATGGATAGCTTTTTTGGATTGCATTCACTTGTCTCTCAGACAAATCTGTAGTGTAGATTTGTTCCTTAGATGAATGATGCACAATTCATCCGGTTTCTTTCAAGTTGAACTCTGCCTGGCAAAGGAATGATAAATGTTTTTTTTTTTTTTTTCCTTTCTCCTTCTGGCTAGAAGACCATGTCGTACTGTGAAAGATGAACTTCATTCTCCAGACAGATGAACTGCATTCAAAGGTGGATTTACTGATACTTGTTTGTAAAGCTACAGCTGTGCCGTAGGCACCTCATCAGACAGACGTATTTTGTGGCAGTACCGAGCCTTAGTCTCCTATCAGCCCTTTTGTAAGGCTTTAATTGGAAGCTGTATGCCCTTAAAGCCAGAGGGGAGTCTTCTCTATTGGGAGGGAATTTTCCTGTTTTCTTTTACCATTATTCTTTGGGGGTTGTGATGTATATCACATACAACTGTCTCAGCCTGAAAGCATGAAGAACTTGATGAGGTTAGCAGGCCATTATTAATTACGTATGCATTTAAGAAAAGCAAATGATGGTATTTAAGTATGCCTCCGGCATGCTATGAATGCAATCCACAGTATTTATATGACATTTAAAGTGTGTATTTGCATTTACTATGAAATTGTGCATACCTGATGTGTAATCTTCTGCAGTTTCTTTGATTCAGTGGATAAGAAAGCTCAGTGAGATGAGCATGGCCTACAGAAAAACTTCGTGACTGCTTTGAATTAAATTCGCCATCAGGTCCCTGCAGCAAACTTGGGACTGACTGTCAGTTTGGGACAAAGTGACATATTCAGAGAACACTCAAGTTTGCTCCAAGTATCTGATCTTTATCCCGCAGTGCTAACAGGCTCTGAGCATGACTTGACCCAGGCACTTCCCTATGTCCCATCTGCCCGTGTGATGAGAACATATGTTAGAGGCTAGACAGACGAGACGTCCTGCAGCCTTTCAGATAAGGCTGACGTGACGTGAGGACACGTGGCACTTTTAGACAGTGTGGATCCAGGTTGTCTGCAACGGCAACCTGGACAGAAGTTGGGTCATGTCACAGTACCTGCTTTGAGAAGCAGCCATCTCAGGTACAATTTAATCGTACGTCCAGTGCTATAGATACATGCCTGTTAATGCTGAGAAATTAACCAAACTTTCCCAAGGCTTTAGGATCCAGAACCGTGCCTACTTGCTAAGGTATTTTCGTTTATCTGTCTTGTTATTGGCATGCATCTTGTTGCTCAAATACAGTGTTGACAAAAGTTCCTGTCATACTGAAAACAAGATTTGAACTGAATCCAGAGAGCGTGGAGCCAGTGCAGCTGTGTGATGGGGAGTAGCTGGTACATGCTTTCAAAGACTTGAAACTGTTAAGCACATATTCAAGGAAATGACATCTAAAATGCTTTTATTTCTGGTGGTAACTGATGATTTTTACCAAGTACAGCCTTGATCCTTAGTATAACCTCTTGTATCAAGACTATAAAACTATCAGACTCTACTTTAATGAGTTAGGGTTGGTAATTAGAGATGCCTTGTCTGTTTTTTGTGATATGCATGTACACCGGTCTATGTTAATAACAGGAAGCATGTAATTCTGAAACCGTTTTTCCAAAATCTGTCTGCTGTTTGGTCCCGTATGCAAAGGATGGCACCAGTCACCCCAAGTGACTAGCCTCAGATACTCAACCAGCTGTGTGCTGCTGATTCACGAGTGACTGGTGATGACCTAACGACCAGTCACCACTAGTCACCACGCAGTCTTAATGCAGGAGCATTCTGATACGGAATCCCTTTCTGTGTGCGTCAACCCCTCGAAGAATCGGCAGCACACAGCTGGTTGAATATCTGAGGCATGCAATTGTACAGAGGTGGCAAAAACCTGCAGAAGCAGCGTAAGCCTTCCTTCATAACAATAAAAGAGAGTTGCTGGCAGAAGGTGATAGTGTCAGTGGCTGTTTAGATTAGGGAAGGACTGGGTGTGTTCAGCAAGGGGGATAGCATTTGTTTAGATTTTTCTCTCCTGGGAACAGTTTAGTATTTTGAGTATGTTTGGGAACTCCTTTTTTCCCCAGCAGGCTAAGATGCGAGCTGTACAGTCTGTATTTGACAGAGTAAGACTTAACAATGTTTCAGAACAAGTAGTTTCATATCCTATAATGCTATTTTTTTTTCCACCTGGATGCCTATATAGACAGTATTTGTTCACTGACTTTTCTTTCAGCTTAAAATACACAAGAAGATGCCTGTTTCAGCCTGTTGGGGCTGACAAAATACTAAAAATGGACAAAACGATAGAGTGAAATGCAGCTGAAACCAGTCCTGTACACGGAGTCCCTCTGTGTGCTATATCCAAGGGAACAGCTGGAATCTGCTACTGACAACACTCCGAAAAACATTTTTTTTTCCCATCTGATTGTATGCTTAGTGTGCATGCCCTGTCCAGCAAAATGGAGAGCTGAGAGCTGAGACTTGTCTCCTTTTCATTCACTGGCTGCAGGAAGGTTATTTACAGCAGCAATGTTTGAGTCATTTTGTCACAAGCTAGTTCAAAAGGCATATGCTGTATGTAAAACTTGCTCTAAGAAGATCAAAAGCAGTCCCAGAGAGACATACTCATGGAAATCACCATTCAGAGATCATGAAACAAAAATGCATAGCTCTGAAAGTAAATGCTGAGACCCCCAAAATAATTGGCAAGGGTAATGGAAATTATTGAAAGAATGAATGGGAGCAGCCACAACTATTGCCAAAATCATTACGGTCATCAAGCTGAAAAATGAGCCTGGCAGCGGCCATACATCCAGATGTCCAAACAACACGACTTATTGGTAATCCATCTATTTGCCTGATTGGAATCTCCTCCACCCACCAGCTCAGGGAAAGACTCCAAGAGGTCCCAACGGGGCTCCTGAAATGAGAGGCACTGAGCTCCTGCAGTTCTCTCGCAGGGAACGAGCCTCCCCCAGCAGGTAGCCAGCCACCACCGACACCGCGGGTTCAGTGGAGCCCTATGTACGAATGTCACATCATGATGTTAAAACAGATGCTTTCTGAACGCCATAGACCCTGTATTCCGTGTGGCTGGGCTGAGGTGCTGTGTTTGCTGTCAGTATGGCTAAACAGCAATTAAGGACTCCAGGAGGTCTCGCTGAGAATTTATGTACGGGCCTGCACAGCTTGCCTTGCAACACCACTTTTCCCAACAGAATATGATTGCTGTAATATGGAAGGGAGCTTTGCTCTACACACGCTAAGTACTCTTATCTCTCAAGTGGCCTGACTAACATAATTAGATTAAACTAAGAGGAATTGGGCCTATCCTTGTCTCTAGCTTAGATCTTGCCACTCCTTTCAGACCCAGGGAAGAGACTTCAAGCCTGCCTGTTCCTTCCAACAATAATAATTCCCCATAAAAATTATATGTGTTTGTTTCTGATAAACTCTGCTTCCCTTGGTACAATACCATCATCAGTTCAATCCTTAAGCCTTGATTGGCTTGTACATAAATCAGAATAGAGGGATCTGACCTGAACCGTTAACTACATTAAAAATATATTCATACATGCCAAAGCTACTGTGCATTAGTGCAAGATGACTCCTCCAGATGACTCCTCCTCAACATCTGAGCATTAAGCATTAGGTCTGGGAGCCTGAGGTCACTGTTACACAGAAGATACAGGAACACGCAGGGCACGTGTCCCTTCACATAAATCAGTCCCTATGGCCATAGCTGTAATGGAACTCGCCGCTTTTTGTGACCAGATCTGCTCCTCAGACCAGCCTCAGGAACAGTGCCTGACACGTATAGCAGGGAAGCAAACCTGGGCAAGGAGCCTTCCCCGCTTGCGTGGAAACAACCAACTTTCCAGGTGGAACTCAAGGAGACTGAAAGGGGTCCTAAGACTTAATACAGAAATCAGTAAGAAGCAGCCATTTCCTCTGGGATCCCAGTTTATCACTAGTTCACACTGACAAACCAAGTTAATGTAGGAAATTCAGAGCAAGGAGCAGTTGAAGGAAATGCAATACACATAGAAAAAAATGAAGCTTCTTCTTCTCAACATGTCTTTTAAGGAGGAGATTAAGAGGCAGAATTAAGCTTAGAGAGGCAGCGAGAGAAATGAATAGCTAACGTTGTTCTGGTATTTCTTTTCACATTTGTAGGAACTACAACTTTTGAGTTTTTTTTCTGAAAGTTGTCCTTAATGTGGCACTATTTAATAATGTAGATAAAATCAAATCCAAGTGGTTACCATAATATTAAGTTATCCTCTCCACATTGTATCAGTCCTCTTCAAGAGACATCTTTCACCATATAGCATCTGCTTTATTTTTTAAACAAAACTATTTAACGTCCAGATCATTGAAAAACTACTGGCAAGGTAGAACCAATAGACACTGACATTACAGCAAAACCTATCACCTTTATTTGTAACCTTCTCTTTGACACTCATATTTCAATATTAATACCTGTTCACACTGCCAAAAGTCATGGGAACCAGTGGCAAAAGCTTGATGTAGTAACAGTAAAACTGGAATAGCTGAAACTATCCTAGATGTCCTTTAGCAATACGTCAGCAGTATGAAGTGAGGCACGCATCAGCTGCATTAGCAAAGTAAAGCTGCCAGGGGCTCGTTCTCGCTTCCTCTCCTGTTTAAGTAAGCCTTTAAAGGACAAACAAACCTCCCCTTCGGAATGGAACTGAAACATACTGCAGAATGATTCACGCCAAACAAATTAATGCTTTTCAGTTCCAATCATTCCCTATTGAGTTGAAGTAGTAGTATGCTGTTTTCATCTCATCACTTCCAGAAAGCACACACAAACGAAAGAGGTGATTTTAACACTCACGCAGAGCATGTAGCCAAAGGAACAGGAACAATTTTATGATGACTGAGCTTAAATCTACGCCAGTTTACAACTTTCTCTACAATTAGTTTAATTTCTCCACTTCATTCCTGAAAAACTGACCCTGCGCGAGAATTCCTGTGCATTTCAGCTATCTGCAGTTTCCATGTCATTTGCCACCGAAGAACTCAGAACACTTATAACCCTTCTCCAGTTTAATCTTATTGCCACTGAGATTCCCACCCACCTTCACAGGGACATTCAACTTTTAACTCCCATCTGCAACACCAATCCATCTTAACGGGTATCAATGAATATGCAACAAAACGTAACGGTCATTTTGAGCACAAATGCATGCACAGGAATACTCCCCACCTAATGCTCAAACACAACTGGCTCTTTGATGATCAGTGGAAGTAATTTGACAGCTTTGTAACAGCACTAAATAGTCATCTACTTAGCCTAGAGCAAAAACCGAAGCAGTAGGAATACACGACATTTGAATCAGCATTTGTTAGCAAAAAGTTTCTCTTGTGACATGGAAACTTTATTGACTGCAAATATTTGGAACTTTGATAATGCTTTACTTAAAGCTGGTAAGTTCTGCAAAAAGTAATTAAACACTGTGATTAGGACAGGGATTTTGTTAACAGTGGGAGGGAGCTGTCTCTGTGTGAATGACCAGTGTCAACAGTACCTGTGCCGTTCTGTGAAGGTTTCTTCTTACAAACACCAGGCTACTTCTTTGATTTTTTTTTTTCACATGTACAACAGGAAGCTCCAGTCCTGCAAAACATATATTCTGATGAGACTGTAGTCTGAGATGTTGCAACAGTCATGACACTTGTTTGTCACATACAGTTTCCATGTTCTGTGAATGAATCTCCCCCTCTTCAGACTCAGTTCCATAGCGAAAACACTTTGCTTGAGGTCTGAGTTTGCTCTTTCCTTTCATTCTTTCATAGTCCTTGAGACGTGAGAGCTGATACTCATGTTCATGTGGAATAGCATGGAATTTCACAGAACATCCTATTAATTACAACAGGATCATTTGATATGACATATATGCTATAGTTAGCATTTCTGAGGTCTGTCTGTGTTGGCTAACAATTCTGCCATAGAGTTATAAAGCGGTGGTGAAAAGCAAACCTAGGTGAGACCTGAATGCATTTAAATTAATTTTTTTGGTATGTTTAAAAAATCAAAAAGATATGTAGGAGATTTTTCCGTATTACCGTTAGTAACATAAAGGTGTATTTTTAGCAGTATTTAAAGTTCAATTTTTCATTAGGTTTGGGATCTATGGTAAGTCTTTCCTTAGTAAAAAGAACCAGAAAAGTCTCTGTTTTCCCAGTGGTGCTCATTACTGACGCAGACTTGCTGTCAAATTGACACCTCACTGCAGAAATGCATACAAATCAAAAGCCTTCACATACAGGAAATTTAACAATTTAGCAAACAGGATATATAATTCATATAGCTAAAAATGACAGTAGGCTCCAAAAAAAAAATCTTGTCAGCTTGAGTTTTTTTTTTTTTATGTAAGAAATTTAAATATCGTTCTTGACATATCGTTCTTATGTATTGCCAGACTGTCTGAATTCAGTTCTACTATCATAGCTGCCTTCTGGTTGAAAAAAAAAAAATCCAAGTGAAGCCATTTTAATTGTCTATATTAATATTTTTAAGTGGAAAACCACACAGAATTAGTTGCAATTATAAAATTACAGATCAGACTGCTTTAAATTTAGCTCTCTAATATATATGTGTGTGTGTGTGTGTGTCTAACATCAGCAATGCTGAAAAGTCTAAACATCAGGTTTCACAGTAGCCAGCTGTTCAATAGTAAACATGCTGCACCTTTCTACTAGGAAGAAACAGATGAATTATTTCAGTTGTCTTTGTAATTCTGATACAAATCCTCCTGAAGCCAGTGGAAAGATTTCTCTTAAGACAGCTTATTGGGACTTCATTGTACATGTGTTTGTCTCACTGAGGTGAGTGCCTATTTCATCTTGTTTTTTCAGGACTTCCAATCTCAACACTACAATCTGTAAAGCATTTTTTTTTCCTTGAAACTGAGATAGTATATTAAAAAGAGAGCTATTGGATAACAACAGACTTTTGTTACTGCTCCATGGCAAGATTTCAAACTGTATAAATTCTAAGTTAATGCTTTCAATAAATTTTGAGATAAAAAATCATACCAACCACAAAAAATGTCCTTAGGTGACACCAATAACGAAGGAGATTCACTTTGGACAGGCAACAGGCTCACTGCAATTCTTGCTCTTGCAGGTGTGCTCTCACAAGGCTGGGAAAGTCTTTATTTTTGGGGGTTTCCATGGAAATGTTGGCAGGCCTAAATGGAAACAAAAATATTTAAAAGGATATGTTAAAAGAAAGTGTGATTCAAATATGACTGAAGTTTGTATTTTTCTAAGAGTAGAAAGCAGAAATGTTGTTGTACATGGATTTTAAAATTCCATCTAAATTAAATCCAAGGAGAAATCCAGGCACAGTTTTACAAACCATTATGGGTTTGGCATCATAAAAAACACTTCACGGAAGGCCTTTTAGGAGTAGGAAAACACTGACTGACTCTTTTCATGTTTTGTTTTCAGCAATAGGCGGCCGTTTTCTACAACCTGAATTTCCATACAATCAAAATGATCTTTGCAGTGAAAGTGGTTGCTACCAAGAGCACGTAACACAAAATTCTATGGTAAAAATGACTCGGACAGCAATGTGAGGGCAGCCCGGGCGCTGCGTTAGCAAGCTCGTGAAGGTGAACAGGTCCCCAGCGGCCTCAGGAAAAGCCAAGGGGAAGCCACCTCCTTTCTGCTCTTGCAGTGGGCTGGGAAGAAGGTCTGAGGTGGGAAAATATAACACGTGCCCCTTCCCTTTGCCTGCTTTTGCTTCAAAGGGAAGGCAGGCAGTCGGAGGGCCTGGCGCTAAGGCGGTTTCAGGGACCTGATGGCAGTGCTATTTATACAGCAGGGTTGAAAAATAGCACTTGGAAGTGCCTCTGTTATAAGGTCCCGCTTGAAAAAAAGTTCCACATCTGTGAAAACTTCCAAAAATTGCTTTCCTCAGTGTAGAAGCCGGATATATATTTGTTGAATCAGGCTCTTAATTAGGTAGGATACAAAGGGCTTTCTCCCCCCGTGATACTTCCTGTGCAACAACAGCATCCCCTGCTTTCTGCTAGCCCTGCTAAACCTTGATGTGGATTTTTTTTTTGTTATTATTTACTTCCATGAGGAGACCCTAGCAATTGACAACTGATCCCTTTCTTCCTCCCTCCCCCCTTTAATTTTTTTTTCTTTTTTTTTTTTCCAGGGTAAATTTCTTCCCACTTTCTTGGGCTGGTCTTTTCATTAAAACAAGTTCTTCAGCTGACCCCCAATCATTTGCCCTTCCTGTCCATTCTTGGTTATGCCAAAACTGTTAGTTCACAACAGGAAACCAATAGCTTGTGCTATCAGGAGACATTTCCTTCACAGCACAAAACGTCTGAATAATAATTTCAAGCAAGGCTTCACCCATTTCCTGTAAAAGGAGGGAAGTTTGCCTATCCTAGTCCCTCAGAGCTCTTTGTTTCCATCCCTTCATGACGTAATGCTTTCTGCGTAGGGAAGATGGATCATTTTCCCCTAGCAGCACTAAATTCAACATCCCGTGTAAAGACTTGATGCTGCTCTTCAGCAATGAAACATACAACGTCTACAAATAATAAACAGATATGCTATAGTTTATACTTGTGGTGTCTCTTTTAAAAAATAAATTAAACTTTTGGTGTCTGGAAAATAGCTGCAATGAAAACATGAAGGCTAAAGACAGCCTGGTTTATTAAATGTTTTACTTGCAGAGCAGAGCATTAACACCACAGCTGTTAACTACTGCATATCCTCCCGGCAGATATGCCAGCCCAGCCGGCATCAGCTCTTGGTGAGCGCTGAAATGCCCATTACATGGCGCTGCATTTTACAGGAACACTGCAGATAAACTGTCTCAGGCACTGAGTCAACACATCAATTAAGCACATGCTTAACTTCATGGATATCTAGCAAAAAAAAAAAAAACAACAAAAAACAAAACAACAAAAAAAAGAAGCAAATGCTGAAGAATGAACAACTTTCTTAAGTATTATGCAACATCAAAGGCTTAATACAAAGACAGTGCTGAATTGTTAAAAACGGAATTATCAAGCAATGCACGTGCTAATATTCCAGTGCTGGAACATTTAGGGATGTTCAAGATGCTTAATATTAGGTAAAGCTGTGTTAAAGTAGCCTTTAAATAAAGAAGACATAGAAATTGGTACATGGGAAAAACTGTTTCCATTGAATCCTACTATGACATTTCTTAACCTGTTTTTGTTAAAAGATGCAACCTGGAATGAGGATATGTGTTTTATTTAATTTCCTACAGATTTTTTTTTTTAAACAAGCTTAAAAAAAGGCTTGTGAATGACTCTCTTTATCAGCTATTGAAGCAATCAAGAAAGCTTAAAAGGAGAATTTGTCAAAAAGTGTAAGTTCCTTAAAATAGCTATCATCACAATTACTATTATAGTGCAGTCTTAATCACATCATTTGTTGTCACACAAACATAATACATTTCTCTCTCCATTATTCCAAAGACAATACAATTTTTATTACATTTGTGTTTTCTGTGTGGTTGTCATTCGAGATGTTGGAGCCAACATGAAGTTCTGCATCTGTCTCATTCTAATTCACTCGCCCCAGTCAGGAGCCCCAGCACTGTGAACTTACCATTTTCTTCCCTCCTTTAATAAGCACCCCATGCATTTCCTACTGCGTGCCTCATCAGCTGGGAAGCCACAGGTAGAAAGCACCTTCCTTCACACAGAGTCCAGTCACTTTTTTATTAGCTAGATAAACCATTTTAACACCTCTCTGTGCTTAAGAATAGCAGCTTTGCATTTCAGTGTCTCTTGTTTGAAAGGCAAGAATGTGGTTTTCTTGCTGACAGCAGGCAGGACTCTGCATTTCATGGTATCCAGAAGTACATTTCTCTGTTACGGAGCAAAGCAGCAGGGACTCTGCACTGGGGAAATTTCACCCATCCTTACAACCTTCAGTCGTCACTTTCTCCATCAGTGACTGTAAGACGTGAGATATCAGTCCCTCTACATTTCTTTCAGAGGCCCTGTATAAATGGATTTTGATTCACTTCAGCTGGGGCTAAGGGCAACATTTCCCCCTCACTGTCTTTCACAGATCACGAAATCGTTTTCTAAAGGAAAGAAAAATCTGTAAAATGTTGTTCAGACTCTTTTCTAATTGCAAAGTACAACCTTAAATTGGGACATCTTTTTGAAAACATTCTTTGAAAGTGGTACCCCAACATTATTATTGCCATTTCCTTTTTCTTTCTTTTAAATCTCAGTTTTGAATCCCCATCTGGGCATTTAACTAAGTTACATTTAATTGTCTAACAAGACTCCAGTTTGTTTGCTTATTCAGAGGTTGGTAAGGCCAATTAGTTCTGGCCATTCATCGCCAAAGCAGAACAACAGGTGAGCCAGAGGATGTTCTGAGAAAAGCAATGCAAACGACTGATGCCCAAAGAAATCAACTACTCTAAGACTGAGCAGGCTGAATACATCTCCTTGTGCCTAATGGCAAGAAAAGCTAATGACAGTGTTATTCTACTGGCTATTAGGAAAATATAAATGCCAAGGTATAAAAATGAGTATTTAAGAAAAAAATCAGGCCAATCATCAGCGAAAGCTTCCTGTCAATCCTGTAGTTTAATATCACAGAATGATCTTTTATAGAAACTGTGGGAACACAGTGTCCTTTTCAGCTTGTAAAACTACATTTGCAAAGTGCTCTGGAAAGGTCGGTGGGTAATACCACAGACTGGCAAGAAGTGACATCGAAGTCCTCTTCTTCCTATTATAAACTTGTATCATTCTGTATACGCTTCAGTAAACTTCACTAAAAATCCCATGAGAATAAGAGTTTGCGCAGGGTATTTATATTTTGCTATGGAATAGACTACAGCACTCAACCATCTGTCAAAACACACAAGTAAATCGTGCTTAAACCTAATTCTCTTGTTGGTGAACTGAGATTCATAAAAATTAGGAGACTTGACGAAGGCCAGACAGGAATAAATGAGAAAGTAGAGGCTAATGGAGCAGAGTCTGTTAACCATTACAGAGGCTGTAACTGCGTGTTAGCTTCTATGACAGACCACACAGTGCTGGTGTGCAGATGGTCCTAGACTTCTCTGTTATACGTACCAAAACTGGTGGAGAATATCGTTCACTGGTATGGCTGGAGGGGAAGGGAAGGTGGTACAGACACCATCCTAATAGACCAGGCAGTGTCAGTAGCTAGGAATGATCAAATGTCCCTACTAAACTCACAGAGGCACAAAAGGAGCTAATAACTGACATTTTTAACACTGGAATTTTCAAGCAAGTCAAACCCTAATTTTATCAGAATAGTGATATAAACAGCGTATCATATATAACTCCTGGCTTAAAGTCCTGCTAGGCAACAGAGCAGTCTTGGAAACTAGATGCCTTTATAAGCTATGTCCCTTAAGTAGGTTAAATCCCTCTAACACCTCTCATGCCAACATTTCTGCTGCATAGTGCTCAGGCTCTCATTATGTTTGACATTTTATTTCCACTATTGAATTGTCTTTTCCTTGTTTTGCTCATTCACAGTGCATACTGGCCAACCTACAAAAATGTAATTTGAATGTTTTAAAGTAGACTAATATATTTTGACTGTATCCTCACTGACACAGAGGGCTGTAATGCAGACAGCTGTTCATTGTTACTATGTTAAATAAAGTAAAATTCCCTTGTGATATGCTATATACTAGCAAATGATGTAATGAAATTCTGGCCATGTGAAAATTCTGTCATTATACCACCCAGCATCCCCAGGAGCAGGCAGAGGCCAAGTCAGTCGTCTGAGAAGCCCCGTTAACACATCATCCGTACTATTCAGAACTGTAATTGGTTTAACCTGACATGCTGCTCATTTTCTGTCCTGCATGCTCCAGTAGTACAAGTACACTCTTCTTTCCACTCTACTGGAGAAAAGGTGTGTGAGACAAAGCCAATTTAACACATTTCTCTGCACTCTTCTTTCCCCCATCCCCAGCTGTATAGCTGTTGTATCACATCAGTGCTTGTGCTTCTGGTGTGAGCCCCCACAGCAGTTGTAGGATCACAGCTCAGGAAACAGAAATGCAGAGTTGGGGTGAGACCAAATGCAGACTGTTTAAGTCCACTTCAACATTGAAACTGGTTTCTCTCAATGCTGTACCTGAAGAAAGTGTGAAAATAAAAGAAAAAGAGAGAGGAATGAAGGGAAAAAAGTGGGTGAGCTTTATGTTGGACACACTCTGACTACAAGCAGAAATGATAACCTTAACTTAGGTGGCTGTAGGTCAGCCTTGAGATTTACCCAGGGTGGCAAAAATACAATGCAAAGGTACGGGGGAAAGCTGGGAGCAATGTATGGCCCGTGTGTCCCCATTACATTTGGGGAAGCAAGAAAGGAGCTGAGAGCAGACACTGTTTTTACCAGGGGAATTTTCAGGCAAGAGAAACCAAATCAAAAACAGCGAACAATTTAAACTTTCAGAACTTACAGAGAGGTGCCCAGCTCTTCAAGGAAAAATTCAAAGGTGGGGGTGCCTTCCAGCCAGTCACGTGCTGCCCAGGAGACCTGGTTATGGAATCAAGACACTTAAGTAAGCCAACTGCCTGGGGAAATTGGGCACTGCAATACAACTCTAGCTGAATTCAAGGAAGGTTTACAAAAAATTAGGCCTTTTGTGTGTTTATACTTCTAGTAGATTTGAAGCATTTATCTCTTGTCGTTTTTAGAGCCCATGCAACATACTAATTGTCTGGAAAATGGTAGGATGGAAAGGAGAAAGTTCTGGGTCAGTCAGGGTACCTGGGGAGAAGAAGATGGAGGGCAGCCATTCCCAGTAAACGCATGGCAATCCTGCATGGTGGTGGGCTTTCAGAATAGGGCCTCTAGAGCAAGAACATGAGTATTGCACCATACCTTGGTGTAGGATGTTAGTCCCCTTTATCAGAAACTGATTTGGAGATCTCCAGCTCTTCCAACTGTGTGGCAGGAGTTCAGCACAGCTAGCAACAGCGGGGGCTGATTTCTGTGGTGGGTTCATCACCTGCTGAAACAAAAGACAGCAATTAGCTGAAGCAATTGCAGAAACTGAAGTTAGGAGAAATCCTTAGAGTACGTGAGGAGAGAAAAGCTTTGTGCTGCAAAAGGCAGAGCTGTACAAGAGTTATCCCCATTTGCCTAAACAAGGCGGTAGAGCTGCGCAGCCCCAAGCACAGCCATGCAGATATACCAGCACTACAATGACCTTTATGCAAAGCACCAAAACGACACAGCTGTGTTGCTCCTGGCTCTGGAGAAAACTTGCCTGGAGCCAGAGCAGGTATCTCCACTATGCCACGCAGACATACCCAGGAGCCACTGGAAACAGGTTAAAGCAGCCTGGATGCACCTGAAATGATTGACATGACTTCCTTACCACGGCTCATGTGAGACAGGCAGAAACAGTGAGTCCACAGACACCAGTCCCTAAATCACTTTGCATGATTAAGCATTTCAGACAAGGGGTAAACTCTCATCTGAGCTTCAGCCTTGTTCTGCTGCAGTTTTCTCTTGGTGCTATCTGTTCTTTCCTGGAGGGTTCGTTGCAAAAATATCAGTGGCCTTTCACTAGCAAGGATGGGGAGGAGGAAGAACACCATATGGCATTTCCCAAGTGTGTTCATACCACATGCCTCTTACATGTTTACATTTCTTGGCCATGGTCTGAGCCCAACCTCAGGCTAACCTTGAACCTTGCAAACTAAACACAACTCTGCGAGCGCAGCTGGAACAGGTGGGAGAGCCAGATAACAGAAAGAGCCCTCTGCAGTGTTTTCAGAAACAAAAGAAAAAAAATCCCACCCCACCCCACCCCCCAAAAAAAAAAAAAATCTGTGCTGTTAGAGCTAGCCTTGCTACACTGACAATGTTTAATTCTGGAAATAGCAGTGAAGTATGTTCACCCTCTCATATCATGAAGCTGAATGCGAACAGCTTAGCTTTTTTTTGCCCAGATAGTGTAGAGGACACCAGCACCTTAAGGACAGAGGCAGACTGCTGACTTACCTGTCCGTTCTTCCAGCTGAGCAACAACCCTGGGGAACTGTGAAGCAGGAAAGCCATTATACAGAGCTGCTCCTGCTCTGTAGTCTGTCTGGAGATAATAAATATATGTTCCTTTCATGTTCACTGGATGGCATCTGCTGTGAGCAGCGCTAAAGCTGTCTGACTCCCACGGAGCTGTGTCTATGCTCGAGCTCCCAGGAGAGCTGTTGACCCGATTGTAGCACCTGGGGGAATATCGTGTTAAAATTCCCACGAGCAGAAATGACTGTGAAGCTGCAGGCTGGGATCCAGGATCCAAGCCTTCATGAAGCACTTTTATTTCTGCAAGATAATTAGTGGTGTAAATGAATTGGCAAGAACCGTTTTGCATGAAAGTCCAATAAAAAACATTTTTAATTCTGAACATGGCCTCTGAGATTGTCTAATCCTGAAATACATGTTCTATATAATCTCATTTTTTTAATTCACTTAATTTGTAAACTAGCAGGTCTCCCCTCCCCATTCCCGTGGAAGACAGATAACCCTTTATGAAGTATTTTGGCAGAAGACACAGCTTATTGTATTTATTGGCGCCATCATAATATGTTAGAGTAAAAGGGAAAAAATTAAAGCTATTAGAAAGAGGTCGAATTCCAGCCATTTCTCTAGAGTAAGGTTCAGTTTTGAAGTAATTTTTCAAAAGAGGTTTTACATTTACAAAATTTAATGAGGTTAATTTGAAATTGAATGAGCTAATCATTGGTTTGATATTCTGGACACTGCAAATTTATTGCTTCCTTCAGTGTGATAACATGATTTATCAGCTTTCTTCTGCTACCTTGTCAAAAGAATAATTTCTATTTCAGAGAGAGGCTCTGGCTTCCATGTTCCTGAAAGCTTGCGCTATTCCATTGTCTTAACGCTGGAAAAACCGTCTCTGGGAGGCTGACACACCCTGTTAGCAAAAGTACTGGGTCTCAACCGCTTTCTCTGCTAGTGCAGGGCAGGAGGCATCAACCACAGGCCATGGCCTGAGCAAATATCTGACACAAGACATGAACAAGGCCACCAATGCATCATTCCAGGTGGTAAGCGTGGAAAATGGGATGCTGCTTACTGATCATTACCTGTCCAGGATTACTGTGCTTAAGCTGAGAGTCATTATTTCAGAGAACTGAGCATGAATCCTACCTCAAGTAAGTTTATTTTTCTGTGGCCTTTCTGGCATCCTTCATAGAATAACTCCCAGGAGGTGCTGAGTTTGAGTGCTTCCAAAATTTGCAGGTTTCATGTTGTGGCTTTGAAGCACATATACATCCTGCAAGGCAGAAAAGGGAAAATAATGACTTGTCTTCAGCCCCTACGTTACAGAGCGTAATCACATTCCCATGGAAGAGTTGCCCATACCTGAATGGGGCTCACTGTTTCAATACGTCTCCTAATGAACATACCCAAACTCCCTTCCTACACAACCAAAGCCCATCAACGGAGCTTACGCAGAGTGAGAACTGAGAGGGGCAGCAGCCCTGACACCGATGTTTATTATACAATTAATTAACTCTAGCTTGGTGTTAATCACTTGCATAGTCAACACAGACAGCAGAATCATACAGGAAGAGGACAATATAAAAGGAAAATATTCACAGTGATTATTTCCATTTCCATATTAATTGGAGGGAAAAAAAAAAGGAAAAATTCAATCCCAAACCCGTGTGCTCTGCCCATGACTCAAAACTGCCAGAAGCTCTCTGCAATATTGCTCGTTTGCCCCTTGCCACTGAAAGCCAACACACACAGGCATTACGGTGGAGCAAGTCCTGTGAAGACCCAAGGTAAGCTGTCCTCCTACCCTACTTGTCTCACCCAGCTCACGTTCCCTATCACACGGCTTCACCACCGCACAGTTTCTCCCTTTCCCCATTCCCATTTCTGCCCTATGCACGGGGCACTCGTGAGCTTGCCAGCATCCCCTTTCCACCACCCCTTTTCAGAGGCCCGGTGAGACACGTGGGCCTACAAGAGGGAACTGCTTCTTTGTTGGGTATTTTGCTGTCTGGACCACAGTGTTTTGAGCTGCTGCTGCTTAGACTGTGAGAAAATAGCTAATGTAATACAATGGCTATCTCCACCCTGGAGCCTGTGGCTTTCCAAAACCACAAACTATGACTACATGACAACCAAGTTCCCTACTTTTATGCATATATGTATGTATATATATATTACAGTATATTCATACTTCTGAAATAGATAATGAACAAATCCACTGATTACAGCTTTCCCAGAGATGATGTTGGTATAGGCTACAGAGCTGCAAGAACTTTGAGAGGAAAAACCATGCGAAAAGATCTCAGTTACACGGTTAAACACACTATGAAACTCTGCCTACCCAGCTAACTCTGCACATTGGCTTGAAACTACAGCTGCAAGCTGTACAAAGGAAATGACGACAGGATATAAAGGACTAGGGGAATATTCAGTATTTACTAAACAAAGATCTTAGTTTGAGCATGTATCCAGTCATACCGTAAGTATTTGACAGAAAAGGCTCCCCGAGTGTGGACAGGTCACGGAGTCACTGCTGTCATTTTGCAGTGCACATGCAATGAATCGCCTTGCATTAATATACTTGCAATAGCAGATTTTTTTCCTCCCATTTTTAAGTTGCTATTTCAAGCAAAAAAGACATTAGCAAGCCGAAAGGCACCAATAAATACGGGAATAAAACCTGAAACCCTGAAAGACCCACAATCATTTTGAGAAGTAAATTTCACACCTTAATTTTTCAAAGGAACTCTCTCTAGAAGAAATATTTTCAAGCTCAGGCCTAAACATGTGTTAAAATCACACCAACTTGCTGGGATTTTACAACTTCTGACTTCTGTGGTGTTCAGAGCAGTTCAGAGCATCCTTAACATTACCAGGTGAGAGTTGTTTCTTTAACTCAGTGCGTTGTGTCCTTTTCTCAGGAGCTGAAGAAAAGGGCTATTGTAAAACATTATTATTTATGAGCAGTGTTATGGCATTTTTCAAATGACAGTGTGCAAGGGGGCCCATCTCTAATCAGGCTGCATGGAGCTTAGGTGCTGTAGTGACAGACTGTCACCTTTTAGTAGACTCTAGTCGGAAGAGACAACAGCAGCAAAAGGGCAGAGACGGGCGAAAGAGATTAGAGGATTTACCCAGCTTCAGAGAGTGAAGTCTGTGTCAGAGCAGGAAACTAAACTCAGATCTCCCAAGGTCCATGGGTTGCACCCCAATGTACTGTGACTTACAAGTAACTCATGGTCAGTTACTGACAGTTTAGATTTCAGTTACCACAGATTATCTATCTCCTCTTGCTTTTGCATTAACTTTCTAGGACTATTCAAGTGATCACATTTTACTAAAGCACTCATTCATAGAAGTTAATTTTAAGGCCCCGATGCCTGAGCATCTGCAGAAGTCTTGATGGACAAAAGATAATAAAAGGCATAAGAGAAAGGCTGTTATTCCATGCCACTCGTCTGACTCAGTTGCACACAAGCGGCTGTCCCAGTTCGGATGAGCTACCTTTGATCTGCTAGTTGTAAATTCAAGGGGAACTGTGAAGTCTTTGCAGTTAGTCCTTAATAAGAATAAGAGCTATAGTCTTCAGATAAATAACAAATAACGATTCTGCTAACACCTTCAAAGTAGACTCCATTTGAAGGGGGATCCCAGGTGGTCCCACATAAATGACGGACTTGCTTCTGTTTGCAGTTTTTTCTGCTTTCATGTTACCTCATTTTACCTTTACATCACTGCATTTCCTGAATTTTCCCATCATTGATTTATATTTTTGTTCAGATGTGTCTCTACTTCTTTCCTCAGCTGTTGCTTATGCAGCAATTTGAACAAACTGATAAGCAAACATAATTTGTGGGATCAGTGTAAAAAATTGCTTGATTCCCAACTGTGATGGACTGAAGAGACAACAAATAGTTGCGAGTCAAGATTTTTGTACCTTTTAAACATTTTTGAAATGCAACTTTTTCTTTTACCTTCATAGCTCAACTAATACGGAACTCCAAACCAGGTTTGTTCTTGTTCAAGTAAAGCCTGGCTCCTAAGACACCAGTTGCTCCACAGGTCTTTCACCTCTGCACTTAACATTCAGCCCTGAACTGCTACAAGCTTCTCTAAGCTTGTTGCAGATTTACTTTTCCACTATTGGGTTCTGCAGGAACAAGAAATTGTAATGCTTAGTTTCCTTGCAAGTTTCTTAGTGCTGCTTTTGTCTACAAAGGAGTTTGATATTTTTCTACTGTGATTAGAAGAGGACACAGACGGGGAAGTAGTCTTATTTGTGCCATTTGCAGCACTGGTAATTTTCTGAAGTTGACAGCCCAGGACTAGGTGCGAATTTGTTGTTGGTGATTTTTTTTTTTTTTGGTAGTGCCTGTACAAGGTTATAGAAAGCAACAGAAATATCTGCATAGTATCTGGCTAGCAAAACTTAAAGCTTTTTACTTCAGATATACTTGATGTTGCTGTACAGAGACCCCAATCATTATTTGGTAGTTAACTTTGTATTTTATGATCTCATTTTTCCTTGTAACTACAGAAATGTCAGAGTTTCATTCAATCCTACCACTTTGTTCCAAAGTCAGGGGAAATTACATACAGTATTGAACAACACAACAATGTGTCAGGAAAATAAATGGGAATGGCTTTGTGGTGTCAGTTTGTGCAGAAATGAGATGAAATATTTTTTCCATGTGCTGAATGAGCCCAGACAAAATCTGTCTAGATACTAGGCTCACTACAACCTGCTTGTATCATTTTTGGAGAGGTGAACAGTCTGTTTTATGGCAGACACTCAACCATGCTACACACTCAGAAAAATACTCCCTTTTCTCAGAATAAAATTCTTCACGGATAAGATGGAGTGGAAGTTATTTGGTAGAGTCTTTTGGAATAGCAAAGCACATTGGTTGTGGTTTTATACAACACTAAAACTTTTTCTTAGGCTCTAACTCCTCTTGAATCAGAACTAAATGAATAACCCCAATAAAAGGAGAATTCAAAAAACTAAGTGCCTGTTCCAGGTGACCTCATATGTTGGAGAGCGAGTTCTGGGTGATTGTGGGTTACTGGAAGTCTATTCTGGGTGGACCTATACGTGATTTTTTTCCAGGCTTAGGATGCCTCTAGCTTCCACTATGTTGATTTCAGGTAAATATATATTACTTAAGCCTTAAAATTTTGGTTCACGGAAACTTTAGGTCATCACTTTTCATTCAATCAAATAAACAAAAAATAATGAAAATTTCCTGGTATTGCAAGGACGACTATCCATGTGTAAAATGTACTTTTTTCTGTCTCTGATCTACCCACATTCCTGTGAATTTCATTCACTACCAAACCACTGTCAAATGGGAAAAGGCTTTTTTTTTTTCTTTTTTTTTTTTTGTAAATAGCAGCTTGTAAGTCTCATCTAAAATGCTGAAAATATCACAGCATCCAGTTTAATTACAGTGAATTAAGCATGAAGAAATTTTCAGGATAAGCTTTATGTGAAGAGCCTTACAGTCTCTTTGGGGGAAAAGAAAAGCAGTCCAAAGAAGGTAACTAAATTTTTTTTTTCCTTTAAAATAGGCAGGCAACAATTCTCAAGTTTTCATTCACAACTTCTCAAACATTAAGTACATTAACACCCCTAAAAATGCTCATTGCATGGCCACATGCCAAGTACTAGGTGACACACTCTATTTATTGTAATGACTGCAAGCACCACCCGTTCTCCCTGTATCTCTCAGGCCACAATCACTGGTGTCAGATGTGTTTTTGCTAACAAGACTGTGGAACTGGTAAGCAGAGAGCTTTCCCACCCTTCCCTTCTCCCAAGCATTCGACAAGCCACGCTTTCAGAGTGGCCACACCCTGCTTGTTATTGTTGAATTCAAATATTAAAGGTGGGTTCTTTTTCTATTTTCCTTAGCCTTTCACCTTTATTTAAAACAGAGTGCATTCAAGAGACATCTGTGTTACTGGCAACAACATCACGTGAAGGAGCTTTCTATAAATAACATCACTATTAAATAAACTGCTGGAGCACAGCTTTACAACCATGCTGAATTCAGTATTGTAGTATTTATTCTTGGTAGAACTGACTCTTAGAGAAGTAAAATGTACTTTTATTTTCATTTTGAAGCAAATACTTTTAATGTGCAAATAAAACTGAAAAGCAAGATTCAAAAGATGTGTTGCCAAAACTGCTAAATTTCCTAAGTGACACTGGCAGAATGACTAACATCCAAATCCAAAATGTTGTTCCTATTTTTTTACATTTTTTTAAATAGACCGTTTTTGAAAATGGGGTTTCTAATCTCTTTTATCTGTGCTTTTCCGCTGGAAAAAAAAAGGTGGGGAGGGGGTTAATAACACGACTTGTTCACAAAAGTATTATGATGGTTAAAACATTTGTGTGAGTAAAGGACATTAAGTTTCTCTGACTGAATGAGTCATTACAATACAGAAATTATTTGAGATGCTTGGCATGTGAAGGAGCAAGGTATATACTAGCTCATTTTCTTCTGTTTTCACAACAGAAGAAATGCAAAGACTGTAAAACAGAGGCCCGGCATTCAAAGAGCTACACAAAATCCATCCAAGTATACGTTCATAGCAGCTTTCATAGAATAATGTAGATGTACCCCAAACCAGTTCTAAATTGTCTGGTTCGAGGTTTGTCAAGGTCTAGTCAAAGCTGTGATTTGCTGTGGAAATTGAGTAAATTAGCCTGCCAAACTCCTTATTGTTTCTTTAAACTATTACTATTAAATAAGCTATCTAGGTAAACCTAACTTGAATGTTTATGCCCTAAAAATGACTGCAGCGAAGACAATATAATTTAAGCAAGCAATGTGATAAATATGAGTTTTTTATGAGAGAAACAGGCACAAGAAAAAAAGAATATAAGACTACACAGGAAGTGGAAATAGACATAATTTCAACAAGAGGGCACAGCAGCAAAGAGATTATGAAAGAAAACCTATAGAATTGATTAGAATAATTTATTTTTTCCTATTCGTAAACATCCCGTGGAATTTAATGCACACATTGAAAGATTTGTTTTTCCTATTACATCAGGGAGCCAAAGGACAGCTACATAAGCCACACATTAGCCAATATTAAGTACACAAATATCCCAAGCATAATGTACAGTCCACATTAATTTTTTATGTAATGCTAGAAGTTTAAAATGTGTATGGCATTTCTTTAAGGAAGAATTCATCTGAGAGGTAACAGTATTTTATTAAGAGATTTATAAAGGCCTTGGAAACACATTCAACTCAAGATGCCTGCTCAAAAATTGGACCTGTGATTCTAAGGAAATTACATACTCCAGAAGGAAAGCTATGCAGTTTCTGAAGAATACATGGAATAAGGATACCTAAGTCTTTTTAAAATCTGACCTTTTCACAGTAGGGCCAAAATATTCACCAGTTTTCCTACTTTATTTTTCGGAAAACTCACAACACATCTCTTAGAATAAAGTCACATAGAAAAGCCTAAGAAAGAGTAATCAGGAGTGAACAGAAAACAAAACAGGCAGTATCTTCTTGCCACCATATAAATCCATGGCTCACCCACACCCTAAATGCTGTGTGCAGTTCTGGTGCCCTCAGCTTGAGAAAGTATGTTAGAAAAGGTCAATGTTCTGAGAAAAGTAACAAGGATGAATAAAGGTTCAGAAGAGCTTTCAAACAAAAAAATTAGTAGGTAGGCTGGGAATCTTCACATAGAATAAAGAGGGGAAGGCTGCAAAATCATTAATGGCATAAAGGGGTTAGATAAAGAATGACTGCTGTTTCTTTCAACATAAAAACCAAGCACAAACACATGAAAGCCGGGTTCAAAGCAAAAGCGTAGATTTTCTTCATGTAAGAGGTAATAGTGTAATTCAAAAATGGATACCAGAGATGCAAGAAATGTATGCAATTTTTATGAGTCTGAACAAATACCTGGAAAAGAAATCCTCAGAGGTTCCTATACAGAGAAATCACAAGTTCAGGAAATTCCCTTAACGAAATACAGTTGGAACACAGGAGAGTACATGACAGAAATACCATATTTGCTTGCTCTGTTCTTACTCTTCCCTGACACTTCTGTTTTTTCCAACAGGTCTCTGCTGCCGACACTAGATACATTGACATTCAGGCATATAGCTCCTGAAGTAGTTATATTCTCAGCACGCCTGGATTTTCTCCAGCTGCTTCAACTCTTCATGCAATTTATCATCTACTCCACTGGCCATGATCTGTTGTTTCTGCCATCCTTGACATCCTTCTACTCAATGAGGCACAAACTAGGAATCCTGTACTAACGGGAGTTCTGCCTACTAGTGAAAATATGTTCCTCTTCATCTTCTGTCAGCATCCCTTCTCTGTTGGTAAAGTCAATCTTTGTTCCTCAGTACCACGTGTGTCTAACATTGGCCCAGAACATAGGATGGCAAAATGATTTTATGCCAGCTTTTGATATTGCTGTTTTGCACTTGCAGGGATCATGACAGATTTGTCTGCACTGCTCCAGTTTTGGAGACAGGCTGTTGGACCAGATAAACCCACGGGTTGTGAGGCTGTTCTTATTTTCTAGAGAAAACTAAACCACGCATCACTTTACTCCCCAAAAGCACAAACACAAAAATGCTGCATTGGCACAAGTTCATTTATCAATGGATTCCAAATCAAGAATGAAGATTATGGTTGTAGCGGTCAGCTATGACTGATATTTAGTACATTTTTCATCTATCTTGTGGAGACATGAAATGGGTTCTTCATGGGTAAAATATGTCGTAAGGGAAGCTTTTCCTCTAGGCCAGTCCCTGGGAATTATGCTACATGTCATAAGGAGAAGTGATGTTTATATTATTTTGCAGGACCTATTGACTGTGCTCTTATAATATACCTTATATTGAGATGCAGAATTAAACATACTGAATGCTGAAAAACAATAAGGTTGGAGGAATACAATCGCCAAGTAAAACAAAACAGAATTAAACCTAAATTTCCACCATAGGACTCCCATGTGTTGGTATTTGAGACTTAGGAGAGGAATAGGCAGGTTAAGCCTAACAGAGATTTGTTTTCTTTGGCCAGTAAACAGCTAATCATTTTTTAAACTTGGCTCTTGTTTCAGATATCACGTTCTATATGACTGCCCCTTTGTTCCCCTCTTTTAAGTCTTTTGAATTTCTTTAATATATCACAAGGTCTTTTAATTCATTATATTTTGTTTGTTTGTTTAGAATAAGAAGGTAATCTACTGTGTAGCATATTAAAGGGAAGGTAAATATTTTTGGTGACAACTCGACACCTACAGAGTTCAAATCCACCCTAGACTAATGTTGGTTACCCTCTCATGTCTCCCCAAAGCCACATGGATTTTTGATTACAGTACAACCGCAGACTTGCATAATAAATCAGTCACTACAGTAAAACAGCAGTAATGACACATTCAGAAGTGTAACTTGTGGCATTCAGCCACCAGTTAGGGGTCTATGGGGAGCTGCAGTACCCCAGGGAGGGAAAGCTGGAGCAGACACCACGTCTTCCAGAGTAGCCTCACAGCACTGAGGACAGTGAAGCTTGTACTCTGTTTTAAGTTAAGCTGACTGTCAACTTGTGAACTGACGTGACTGCAAAAACAGATTTAGAGGCACTCAACGAAATGACTGTTCAGGAGCAAACTTTTATGATTTACCTCAGGCTGAGCGTGCAAGCTCCAACTGTGGCAGACGCTTGCAAGGTGCAGGGCTGCGGTGAGAAGCCAGCCTCCAAACCCGCTCTGGAGGTGTAATTTTCCAGCACGCTGCTCTTCTGAGGGGCTTGCCTGCGATAAGTCTCCAGGGCCACCTACGAAAAGAAGGTGCCGGTCATTTTATGATTTGCCTTTCAAATGACAATTACCCTTTGATTCTTTTGAGCCCCTGGTTTGCTGAGTCCTGGCACCTGCACAGCTTCAGGCTGGAGGAAAGCCACTGTGCTATAATGGCACGGCTCCGCTGGGGGATCATTTGTCCAGACCCACCGTACTGTTTTTCCAATTTCATTTCTAAACAAAAATCAATACATCCATACAAGAATACCCAATACATTTGTGTAATACCACTGTCACTCTGTCCAAGTTCCATATGGTATTCTAATGACTGCTCTGGATTCATAGGCTATTACCTAATTGCTTCACGCCTACCACACCTAGAAAAAAAGAGTTACGACATAACTGTAACTAATCATGTCATACAAGCACATTGATTAACTCAGACAAAGCACTATGGATGTCTAAACCACAACCAAAATACTGTCTTTCATTTACAGCTACACGTCTGTTATAAGGGCAGATGCTGAAATGCCTCAGCTGTGTCATTGCTGAATATGTTAATGCTACTGGCCGGTTGTATAACAGTAGGTCAAGGGATGCCACAAGGTTTCTTGAGACACATCATTAAGTGCTACGGCTATAGTCAATCATACCACACAGAAAGGATTACGAATGTTCAGAACACTTTAAAAGAAAAAAAAAAATCAGCATTGCAGTTTTAGGACGAATCCACTAAATTACACATTTTGTCTGGAGAACTGTCATGATTTACAAGTGTACAGTAGAAACCAAGATACATAAGAGTTAAAAGAGCAATTCAAACCTCTCAAACTATATTTAGTGTTCATAAAACTTGCTACAGTTCGCGGACCTGTTTCTTCCATCAGTTAAATTCATACTCCTTTCAAAGAATGACTCCCTTTTCTTAGTTTTAATAACGCTGGGTTTCTACTAACTGAACTTCCATTGAAACAGAGCAGTCTCTAAATACTAGACTGGCACAGACACTTATTTGCATTAAAATTTTCATTTTCCCACTTTGCTTCTTTACACACAGGCTTCTCTTGATTCGCTTTTTATTCCACTCTTCCACTCTTACTTGGCTCTGCCTGAATTTTCATTGAAATTTTTTTTTTTTTTACTTTCCCTTTTTTGCCATCTCTCTGGAACGTAATGAAAACATGTAGCATTAAGGCGGACTTGGAAATAACAGGATTGCTCATCCCAAATATAAACACATTCATTTTTTCTACAGTTATCTGACACCTCCTCCTTATAAAACAAAATAAAAAAATCCTTAAAAAAATACAACAGGCATACAGATGGAAACAGAGAGTGGCTGTCACTGCGGTCCTGTAGCTTTACTGTAAATTGCAATGTCTAGCAACTTTGCTGCAGAATTAGCTTTCTATGTATATACAGAATACCCATTTTATGTTATTCACATGCACACAAACCCATATATATGTATATTAGGGGCTACCTGTTAACCAAATATAACTGCTGTTACAATCCCATGCTAACAGAAATCATCGCTAAAAGAAGTTGACAAGCCCAGAGTCTTCACATGGGTTTCTTCAACACAAAATACAGGTGCCTGCAACAAACTCTGCAGACCAAGTGAATCCTGATGATAGGAATTACATTTCAAATGCAATGTTCAGGAAGTTGACTACACATCTTGCATTCATAAAGCACAATATTAGGAAGAGCATTTTAATATCATTTTGAGTGCTTATTAATTAAAGTTATGAAAACCAGCTTTTGTTGTGGAGTAAGAACAAAATATTACATTCTACATATATTCTTATTTTTATTGATTAAAGATAAAAAAGTTAGATTAACATTTGACTATTGTTTTCCTACAACAGTCAGAAATTTATATCTGAATTTAAAAGTGAGGTTGCTCAGTCTCTCACAGAACTGCTTCCATACAGGAAAGACAGATGTTGCAAAAGGAATCAGGTGGACAAGGCAGGCAGGTTGGAATACCAGGCAAAAATTCAGCAGGAAAATTTTGGCTTCCATAGCCATCTTAGATCATCGTATCTGCAAACACACTTATCATAAGAAGAAAAGTACACCAGCGACAATATTATGCTCTGGGCAAATTTTCTTAACGTATTTATACCAGGTTTGAATTTGACAAACAGTGTTCTAGGAGAGAGCATTTCAGTGTCATGTGTATCTGACACCATTATTGGAGACTCTCAGATGACATCCATCAGCAGTGCATCAAGTACATTTATTTTATGGCTCACTACAACTTGGAAGACGGCAGACTGGCTTTGCTGGTATTAGACAGCTATTTCTGCACTCTAACTTTTGGACAAAGCTCAAAAATTTCTCAGACTGAATCCCAGCATACTTACGTTCAAGGACTAGCTCATCTTGGAACTACTGAAAAACATTCTTGCAAGTAAAGGCACACAGAGCTTGGCTAATGTTTGTCAATCTATTGAAAACGAGATAAAATGTTCTGAACAATGACAAAACATTAACAATAGCTTGTAATCTGAAAAGAGAATACTGAACACCAATGTCTGTTCTTGCTACGTCTTCTGGTTCTACCACAAGAAAAGGCAAAATCCACACTGCCATAACTGCAAAGACTGTTTTCTCTCCCACCTAAACCTGACTCTGGCAGAAGGTGAGTGGGGTTTTTGGACCATGTCAGAGATGAGTAGGGAGGAAGTGAAAATAGCCACTCTGGCTCACTCACTGAACTTGCTATAAGGAATGGACAAGAGCCACTTTTTCTCAAACAAGGTGATTCCCTCAAAAATTCTGGCATCTAGTAGCTAATCTGTAAGCAGCCAAGTTAAACACCTGTATGCCAGGCAGAACCAGCTGTCTGTGTGGCTCTGCCAACCCATCTGCCCAATATACCTCCTACTAGAGGCTTGAGGCCTTTCAGTAAACACACAGTCCAAATACAAGTTGTTGCTGTTGTTTTTTCTCTTCTGTTCACCAATCTTCCTTAAGACCTCAATTTTCAAAGCATCCATTTATCAACTACAATGACAGCACTAATTGTATTATCACCAACAGCTGGACATCAGCACAGTTTTAAGTGGCTACTGTAGAGATAAGGAATGCACGCTAAATAAGTTGCCATAAAAATGCTGTTGCCTTTATCACCCATTGACACACAAACACCGTGTCGCTCAAAATTTTGTCAAAATAATTATACATTTAGGATAAGATTATGTTTTCAAAAAGTAAATCTTCTACGGGATTCAAGAAGGGATACTATAAGGGACATGATAGAAACTTCTTTTGGCTGTGTCCAGCCTTAAGTCACCCAATATCTTGCAAAATGAAAATAAAACTAGGTTAGCCATTATTGTAGCACACACGTTTCAGAAGGGATTGTATAACTGCTGGCCTTCAGGAAGGAAGAATGAAGAGAAAAGGAAAAAATACTGAAGCTTATTTTCATTTCATCTATGGCAGCTCCACAGTTACACGTGCAGCTGTTACTAACCACCTCAGGAGCTGAATTTGTATCAAGGGAAGAAATGCCACCCCACGCTCCCTCCTCAGAGAGGTTTTTAAATCCATCCTCACAAACGAACTATTTCCAGCTAAGAAGAAGAAATATGCGTCTTTGTTGCTCGCAGTAGTGAAACAGAAGCTGCATAGAAGCCCCAGCAAAGTCCCCAAGAAACAAACCTTGTGAGAAGCCTCCATTATCCAGCCTGGCTGAGCACGGCACACCATCTGCTCTAAACACATAACAGCATTTATTTTCCCTTCCTTGCCCAAGAACCTGCTTTCTCCTTAGTTCCCAGGTCAGTTTACCCATCTGGTTTGGGAAGTATGTCAAGTTTTGTCTGGCTGAAGGGGATCGTTTTAAAAGACTCTTTATAGTAATTTTCACCTCTCCTCTCTCTCATTCTGTTCCCTAGTGTGGCCTTTTCGAGGAGGCGGCGTTACATTTCTCCCGGAAGAGCAGTGACCCATTTGTGCCTGAGCACCCACCTTTAAATGGTCCTGACAGTTTTGCTCTGTTTGCTGGCTGCAGAGAAGTTTTCCTCCACAGTGAGCTCTTGGTTTGCTCTTTGCTCAGACAGACTATCTGTCTATTTTCAAACCGGTAAAGCTTAACTAGTGCTACACAGGATGTGTCTGACCAGGGAAGCTAACACAAACCAGCAGGACACTTTCAAGCATTGTGTACATTCCCTTTATATGATGTCACTCTTGCTGCTGGCTCGGAGGAAATGCATTTATATGATTTACTTTTCTAGAACGTATAGGCAAAGTATAGAAACTGAAAGTTTTTAATTTCACAACATTTCATCATCATTTACAGTGCAAAATAAATTAGAAGAGGTAAAGTAGAATTAGATCCTCAGTCCTTTCCCAGCTAGGAAATGTTTTCTGTAAAGTTTATGGCTATCCATAAACTGCAACGTAAATATGAAACTCCAACTTTACAAAAGCTGATGCCAAGAAGATTTTGGAAATGCATTGGTGTATTACTTAATTTTACAGTACCTTTGTAAGCATGCACATTTCATTTGGGTAAGGTGTAAACTCTGTAACAGAGTGTTTTTCTTTGGGTGGGATATAGCCTGGAATAATAAGCATATTATCACAAATTTATTACAGCCAGTTCTCCTAATGATACGGATTCACGTGTCTTTCAGCCTTCCTGAAACTGCTTCTCTATATAAATGATGGGGTGCGCGGAAGGAATTCGCACACTTTTCTGAAGGAAAAATTTATACGTTATTTTGAAGTTTTGTATATATTATTTCATGATTACGTCTTCTTATCAGAGAATGGGATTCATGTCCCATAGATGTATACTGTATTTCAGGACTATTGAGAGGCTCTGGATCTTTCCAGAGGAAGAGGATGAAGAGGAAGAACATTACTATTGCTTGTATAGCTTGTCTTCATAGAATAGCTCATGGCAAAGTGAACAAGGATTCCCTGAGCTCTGTCCTGAGCAGAAAGATATAAAAATATAGGTAAGAGACTGGGGAATTGAGGTTCTTATCCAAAGAGCTAGGGCTTTTTTAGGTTAGATTTTTTTTTTTTTTTTTTTACAATATTCATTTTGGAGCATGGATTCATGAAAGCTGCTGGCTTATTTAGGATAGCTGTTTCTTCCTCTGGGCTCCCCTCTCTCCAAGTTTCCCTTGCTAAATAGGAGGAGCTCAGGTCCTGGAAGAAAAGATGCTAAATGGCTATTTACAAAGAACTATGCCCAGGTAAAATAGCACCAATTTCATGTTCAGTCTGGCTCTAAGTGCTGATGTTTCAGCAGCTGCTGCATAAGCAGGTGAACCAAGGAGGGACAGCAGCCATTCGAATGTGAGCTGTGCCCCTCACTTATTGAAATGTATGATGATTTTTATATTCCTTTTATGGACATCTAGTCCTGGATATATAACTATTTCTTTTCTTTCCTTTGCTGCTGTTGTTTTTAATTACAAATATTTGGAATTAAAATATATAAATGAATTTTATAGGAAATAACATCATTGATGCTAGCAGTACAGTACCGGATTACTTGGTTAACAATGGGCTGTTCCCATTAAACTTAAACTGGCAGAACTCTTAAGAGCAAGGCACTTTGGGGAAGTTCTGTTGCCTGTGACTACAAACATACCAGAGGGTTAAAATAAATAAATTCAATTCAGACTCAACTTAAAAGCAAAACTATATTCTCGAATTCAAATCCAGAGAAGTGATTCTAACCTGCTCCCAGCCATAATCAAAAATATGGGATGGAAAGGTTCTGAGTAGGAAGATACATCTCAAGCCTCTTTCTATTTTTAGGTAATGTTTGCCCTACTTGCTACTGTGAGAGTGGCAAGAACTCAAGCAGTATATCTACATCGAGGTCAGAGTTTACCCCACTTTACTGATTTGTGTGAGGGAACATGAAGAATTTAATACAGACTGCAAATTGTTCCAATTCCCTTAATTATTTTCTCTGTGTCAGAGATAGGTCTTTGGTGGTTGTTTGTTTTTGCAGCCATAGTGATGGGATATATTTGTTGGCTGCAGTCAAAATAATTCCAAGCAGTTATCTACTGGCATTTTTTTTTTTTAATTCAGCGAATCCAGACATTTGCCTGCTTTACAACCAGAGGGTAAGAATTTGGAAACTGTGGTCTCAAAATAGCTCTTAAATTATTTTTCTAAATCAGACTCATAATTCACCATTTTGTTTCCCACAAAAAATCAAGACGGGTACTCACACTAACCCAGAACTGGCTCCATTCAGAATTTTCTTACTATTCCATTCCTGGTGGCAGGAGGGAGGAAAGATGATCTAATTTAAATCATAAACTTAAATATTCTTCAGAGCAACATCCTTTATAACATGCGTGCAATAAATCACATGCTTTTCTCACAACGCTGCTTTGCTACTATTCCTTTTGGTGTGAAAAACTGTCAGGATATGATTTGAACAAACTGCTGATGCTTGCTTGATTTTAGAAGCATATAGGAATCAAACACTCACTGAAGTTCATACGTCTGGCAGCAGTGTATTTAAAAGCATGTGGATATGTGTATAAATACACATAGGCTACTTGACTTTACTGACCTTGGACATAAGCAATGTTTTTCATAGATCTGCATTGCTCACAGCTTCACAGAAAGGAGTTAACCCCGTGTGATTAGCCTGGAGACTGACGACAGTTTTTGTTGCAATTAGGAGTGATAGTAGGAACACAACCTTTTAAGCTGCTGAAGTTAAAATCCATCAGGGACTGAATCAAAGACCTCACCGATTGCAGCTCACAGGAAAGTAAGCTGAACTTTATGGGAGCTTGATCTGCTATAGGCTGTGGCTTCTCAAGACAGGAACAGCGCCTAGCGAGCCACCCCTGCCTCCTGCCTGATAGCATCTTGCAGGAGAAAAGGCTGAGAGCTGGAAGCAGGAATCTCTTTAGTCATGCCAGCACGAATTGGCATCGCTTGGGATTCAAAGCACGTATTCACATGAGCAGGACCTATTCTCAGAGCTGGAATAGCCCCATTGATTCAGTGTATCCAAAGTAATTGGATTATGAAACAAAAGTAAATTCTATCCTTGTGTTTTCTCTACATCGCTTCCTATTGATGCAGGGTGCTCTTGATTCTATTTTCAAAAAGAGGAGGCCCAGGATGCACTAGAGTTGGACTTAGAGTGTAACCAGCCAGTTAATAGTCCTGGGAAGCCTGTGCACTGCGAAGAACTCAGTATGCTGGTACAAGAGGTACTTGGTCTGGGGAGCCATCAGTGGTTAATATTGTTTCAAGTAATGCTGGGCAAGTTCCCAGCTACCCTGAACTCCAGAACTGTCACAGAGCAAGCATTTATTTGCTAGCACTCGCTTGCCACCCCGATGAGCTGCTCTAAGCCATTATTGGAAGTGGCAGAGCACTACAGGCTTGAATTTTTCAGTCAAATTACAAAATGAGATTCAGTGATGAAAGGAAACTAAGGTATAATCTTGCTTACGTAAACCGGAATCAGCAAAACACTTTTTGTCTCTGGCACGCAGTTTGAATCCGATCTGAGCACAGAGATGATTTCAGGAGTCTCACCCTGTTCCCTGCTTGACAGCTTTCTAACATATTTGCTTTCCGTCATGAAAAATGTATTGTCACAACAACTGTAAGGAGCCCTTTGTGCAGGACAGAGTTTAACAATACAGCATTGTAGGAGCAATTTGTTTGCCTTTCATTAATGAAGATGTATAGGACATTAAGTACTAGCCATAGCCTTTTCATCATTTCTGCTAGGAGAGAGGGCATTTGCTGTTCCCAATTTAAGCAGGAGTCGGGATGGCTGTTAGAGCAGTCCATGTCCTCCAGGATGGGTGTTGCTAGTGAGTATTATTGTTTAAAAGTAAAAATAGTTTCTAAACAAAATGTTGTGGGAGGATAAAAGTTCAGTTAAAGTTGGGCAGTGGCCAGCCTGGGTTTTATGGAGTAATTGCTAATTGTGTAAGCTCTGCCCAACGCTCTGTTTACCAAGGATGTTTTGCCCATTTTAGCTGAGGTGGGGCTCGTTTCCTTAACAGACACAGAACAGAGCTGCAGTCTGCTCTGTATCCTGCTTCGACAGAGCATGCTCAGATCCTCAGGCATTCACAAAAAGTAAAAGTAACTTCCCCCCCTTCCTGCTATATAGTGGGCTTAGATAAAAGAATCAGGATGTCCTTCATGTTCAATATTTACCTTCTCTTACCAGTACATTTCAGAAACATCCAAGGTCAAGTGCAATTCAGTGCTTGTCCCAGTTAATCCTTCCTGTCGGGCTCAGCTGAAATGCAGCATTCCCAGTATTCCATTTTGATCAGCAGTGCATGGGAGCAGTATACAACACTGAATGCACCGTCCGTTATTGTTGTTTAGAAGCTCCTGCTCACAATTAATAACAGCAACACATGTGGTGTGTTAATACTAGCAAATCAGCCCTGACTGCAGTGCAGGATGCAAGCTAAAATGTATTTATTGAAGTCATTGTGGGTTACAAGCTCTACAATGCATATTAGCACACTGATGTAAGTGATTTACCTCTCATAACAGCCATGGGCTAGAAAACCACAGAATATTACTTTGTTAATTAGCTCTTCTCTCCTTCATTATAAAATTAACCCGAAACTGAATCAAGTAAAGCAGTCTTTTAGATAACCTAAAACTTAGAGCTTGTGGTATCTGATGGAAGGAACAGTTTTTAGGCACCACAGAAATCTCTGCCAAGAAGAACCATCAGCAAGACTACTTCTGCAAATCAGTGCTAGGTCAGAGGATTATAATTATCATTTTACTATGATTATTCTTCTCATGCCACATTACGCAACATTAGGTTAGCTCCCTCTTAGTTAGTTAGCTCCCAGTTCTGCTTTGCTATCACGTAATAGCCACATTCTTAGAAACTGTTCACATGGTTGAGGTATTTATATAGTCCCCTGCTAAATAAGAATGCTTGAACTAGTATTCTGAACCCAGTACGTGGAACTGGCCAGGCACCGAGTGGCCCATATGGAACTCTGTAGCTCTATTACACGTAATGGCACTGGAGTTAATTACATCTGCAACAGCAGTCTTAACTCAGAATTCCTCAGCCTTTGCCAAGTTACATCTAGAATATGGAAAACCTTGTATGACTGTGTTTGTTTAACAGGAGTATGATCCGCATACCTCGCCCTTAAAAACAAGGAGAAAAGGATTGAGCACATCAGTCTTTCACTTTTAACAATGACACCGCACTTGAGAAGGCAATGGATACCAAATAAAGCAGTTCCTTGCACCCTGTCCCAAACCTGAGTCATAGCCCTGGGGACCTCAAAGCCTCCAAATTATATTTCCTTTGCCTGTTGTCTTTAGCTTGTTAGCACACCCGTCTGACTGAAGGAGACTGCCACTGATTATGTACCACCTTCAACAATAAGAAAGGGTGGGGCCTGGGTGGAAGGATGTGTGAAGTGCCATGGAATAGAAATTCTGCGCAGCAAAATCTTTAAGCAGTGCTGTTCCCCAGGGTTTATATGCTCTGAACTGCACACCAGTGCTTGAGAACGTGTTGCACCTGCTGAAAAGAAGCGACATGCCAACTGGACAGAATTCGTGGAAAGGCAGAAAATACCCTACCTTCCAGGAAAAGCTGCTTTATGTTGAATTGATGTTCACAGCCTTCAACATACCTCTCAAGAGTTCTGCTTAAAAACATGGCATGTTTTATGCTTTGTGCGTTGGCCAGGCTCGCTACACATACTGATACTACCAGTTTTGTTTTCACTCTCTCCTATCCCTGGCATGCCACACTCCCACAATTCTCTACAGCATGGTTTGGCTGTCAAATTTTGAAAGATTTCATGGACAGTGAAAGATTCATGCTTACTATAAAATCCTTAGCCCCAGTGCTTCTGGATCACGTTGGAATTACCAAGAAAACCCATATTAGCTCCACAGAAGGCATCTGTGATGATGCCCAAAACCCCATCTGACTTTCTGCAAACGTGCTGTGCGTTTGTTGTGAACACAACATGAACGTACCTGGAATCTCCAAGCTGTGCAGTGTCTCTGCTTAATCTACTGAACATCCATAAATCCTGAACAGACAAAGAAAAGACTCAAATTCTTCCTGCAAACAAATTTCCAGATGGAAAAAGATGACATATACAGAGAAATCTGACCAACCAGAACCCAGCTCAGAAATTCCTTGCAATCTTAGTTTTCTCCCTTGTCAAGAAGGATGTGGGCACACTTTCTCCCCATTTTCTATGCCAGACTTCTGATCCTCTGATAAGAAAGGCAGTGATTCAAAGGTATCATGTCACATAAAGATATGCCATTGAGTTAAATAAAAGACTTTGCTTAGCTTGGCACCAATTTAAAAAGAATGTTTATCATACACACGACAATCAAGAGGCACATATACCAACCCAAAGCTACCTTTTGTTTTCCTTTTACAAACAGTGTTTTCCAGCTATCTGAATTATTTTCCTCCTCGATAAAAACAAACGAACAAAACCAAATCAAAACCACCAAAATAAAACAAAACCAAACAAATAGGAGCTGTATCTTACAGCGCAGTTCTACAAGAATTTGAGCAAAACTAGCAAAAGAAGAAAGGTCCTGCTTCCATCCTCTCCTGTGCCAAACCTCCTTTGCCCCTTGCACCAAACACAGCACTAATCAAATATTTGCATGAAACAATTCAGTTTAGTAACTCAAGAAAATCCTGCCCTTTTCATGCTGGCTGAACATGTTAAAGTGGCTCACAGAGGAGTCTGTCAAGGTGCAGGGTAAGTGCCGGGTGCGGTTAGCTGGGAGCAAAGGAACAAGACCAGACCCTTCCAGCAGCAGTGAACTACCAGATCAGCTCACCTTGTGCCTCACAGAACCACATGCTTAGAGGTTTAGCTCCAAACTCTTGTAGCCATATAGATAATGAATTAAACAGAGTCTCTCCAGGGACTATGGGAAAACAAAAACACGGTTAGCCAACAGGACTGGACAGCAAACTTGCCAGCAATTCAGAACTCCCTGCTCTGGCCCTGAAGAATATTATCTTGATAGCACCTCTTGTCCAAATCTCAAGACACGGCTGCATTTACATCCCAAACACGACAGGGGACTGCTCCTTTGGTAGACAGCTAAAAGGAGGAGGAGGAGAAAGAACAAAATGAGAAACTAAGCTCATTTACTGTTCTATGCTTTCTCTTTTTGTTCATCTTCAACTCACATTTCAGCATTGTAAGCGGTAACAATGAAGTGAATTTATTTTAAATAAACTGCAGAGGGATTACTTCAGGGTTTCACTTCTCAATAGCAAGAAGAGAGCACAAAATAGCCCTATTTATTAAAACAAGGACAGTTTAGAGTAGTACATCACTGAGCAGCTATTCTCTGGTTCTTGTCCTACTTCGTTCACCTGTCTCTCCCCCAAAACAAGCAACGACTACAATGCAGAGATGGCCAAAGAGGAATTATTGCTATTTCATGATATTTGGAAGTGAAAGACAGCTAAAATAATAATAATAATTATTATAATTATTATTATGAAATAGATGTTCTGACATCTGAATAAACCAGTGCCTGCCCAAGAACACCACAGCACATAATTGCCGCTCTGTACAGCTTGTGCTGGTCTCTTTTGTGTCTCACTCTATGCCATATAACCCATAACAGTTCCAGTGAGCCATTTTCAGATAAAATCATATTATTGTTACTAATGTTACAGAAGGACTTATTTGCAAGCAACATTGCTTTTTAAAAGTATTAAAGAAGAACAGGTTCCCAGAAAAGAGAGTAATGCCTTCTGCATGCTAACAAAATATAACTTCAGGTCGTTGATTGATTCTCCCCCCCCTTCCTTTTTTTTTTTTTTGGACATAAACTCACATTTACCTCAGGAAACCCTTCCAGATGCCAGAAATTCATCTATTTTAGTTAAAGAGAAAGCAAACTGTCTCCCCACATAGAACTTTACTGATATCAAAATGTATGTAAGTAGACTGCCTTTCAGCAGAATTTAGGGGGAAATTCTGATCCTGGCCATAGCCATGCAATATATTAGCACAAAGTAAGAGTATATCATGAAATGCTGAAGAAGTCTTTACGTTTCTAATGTTATTTTTGCTACTTGTGGCTTATACAGAATAACAGCAGTTAGAGTTCAGTATACATTGCTAACTGCCTTATTCCTATAGCTTATAATTTCTGAAATTATGTTCCATAATTAAACAAAACAATACTATAATATAAGAGCATTAGTTTTAATGAAAACCAGTCATGTATCAGTCTTCAGCTTAATTTGCTCTTCACAGACCCCAGAAATTAAAGGATTAACTATTGCAAATCACCCTGGTACTTTACATTTAATCACAAGCAATTGATGATAATTTATTCCACATGTCTGATACCACTGAAAAAATTTGCAAATAAAACTTGCCGATGCCTCCAGGAAGTGAGCTGCTCATTCTGTTCTAATATTAGAAGCAGACTACAGCAATGCAACACGTAACATTTATTCCATACCCCCAAACGCTGTGAGCCATCATTTTATGCACGTACAAAACAAATACGAGTGTCTGACAGCGACTGGGCTGAGAATTTCTGTCACATGAATACTGAATGACTTATAAATATGAAGAACTGAAAAAGAAACTTTGCTGGTGTCTCAATCCAAGAGTAGAGGAGTATCAGAATTAACTTGCTTCTTTTTTTGTACTTGAAGGATGGCTCAAAGTGAGAAAGTACTTTTGGCTATGGCATACACGTACCCTTCATGGTATCACACCCACCCACAGCATTATTGGTTTTTAAATCAGCTAGATTTCAGAAAGGCAAAACTTTCTGTGTAAACCCAGATGCTGCAATAGAAGTTTGACTTCTGGAATACCGGAATACAAAGAGCGGCTGACACGTTCCTCGTATGGCAACCGGGGGTTCGGGGCTCCTGCTGAGCTGATGGCAGCGCCGTACTACGGGCTTACTGATAACTCTCTGGTGCTGGAGGAAGGCAGGGCACCTGGCTCTCCCTCAATTTACAGTTCAGAATTAACCAGGAAACCTTCTACTGGCACACTCAACTACTAATTTGGGAAAGGAAAATACTGCCTGGCAAGCTTGCAAGGCTGCTGACCCCGGTCTGCTGGAACCACGCAAGCCTTAGTGCTCTGCACCACACCCTGGGCTAATCAGTCTTTCCTTGGCTTGCTCAAATCCTCTGAAACAGATCTGTGTGAACAGGAACCCCTGTAAGAGAACTACTGGGTCTTTTCATCTTTCTGTGTCCAGCTTTAGGTGTATAAGTTGGACATCATTATGATGTGATTTTTACCGAGCAGGTTTTTTTCCTTCCACATGGAAGCACATCATGGAAGTGAGGGTGGCGTGTCCGGTAGCTTTCAAGCTCCATTCGGCAAACTGTCTAGCAGCTGCCTCAATGGCCTCCAGTTCTTATCAGCACACAAAATATGGGAAAGTGAGTTTTTAGACTGTAGATAGAGGCCAGGTTAGCATTTATATTTAGATATTAATTAAGCTCATAATTTAATGGTTATTTTTCTTGTGTCCATATTTTTGAAAGAGTTTCAAGGTTGTTTTTTTTCCTCCTTCTTCTAGAAACACTTCTCTATTTTCTTACCATAGCTCTTCCCTGAAGGCTGCAAACCTAATTATGAGAGGACTAAAAGAACTAATTATTTTCCCAGTAGCATCACGTCTTCCATCACCATGTGTACATCGTTACACAATGGTTAGGCTTCTTAGATTTCTTTTTAAAGAAATCTCAAATCTTTTTAAACTTGTATTCTGGCTTGGTGGGACCAGCAGTGCCAAGGAACAACAGGTGCCTAGGAAGAAAACAAACTAATGGCCTTGAAATTCAAATTACTAATTTACTTCCATTCTATACTTGTTACAAGCATCATGCTGTATGAGATGTTAGGGTCCAAGATGGCAAAACTCAAAGAAATCCTGCTTTATAAATGTCTTTAATCAATAAGTAAATTGGTTTCTTGTTGAAATTAACCTAAAACCACAATGAAGCAGGTTTTAAAGGCTAGAAGTACTTGTATCAGTGAGTAATGAAATATCTTTTTTTTCTGAATACATAAGTTCAATTTCACTTTCTACAAAGATGGCAAACAGAAAAACAGATGGTTCTGGAGGCCATTGCTTTTCCACAGCAATCCTCATTAGCATAAGTTTCTTACAATATGTGTATGAGAACTGAACTAAAAATAAATAAAGAAAAGTCTCCCGAGTAAAACTCAACTGCACAAGAGTTTCAGACCTTCTGTTGTCCCATGATGTGTTTTTGGCTCAGGTGTGATTCTGGGCAATCTGTTGATTTCCCCAGTCCAGGGCATTCATTTCAGACATTCCCTTTTCTTCATCTTGCTGTTGTCTGTCACCCAGAAGGGTTTGGCCTGTTTGCTTTTCTTCTGGAGTAGCCAGAGAAAAAAGGTAAAATATTAATAAATGTATAGCACTACTAGAAAATAGCTGTGAGCCATGAGTTCAAGGCTGTACTAGAAGAGAAGATAGCAGATGGCAAATAGCATGCGTTTTCAGACTTGTTTCTGCAACTATTTTCATTAAAACTAGTTATGTTTCATTATATTTCATTAAAACTAGAAATGACAACTAGTTTTAATGAAAATAGATAGCATATCCTCAAGTATTTCAATCAGTAATCTCAGAAGGAAATAAAATTTAAGTTAGAACTGCTCACATCAGTGTTGTTCTGATGCAAACAGATCCTACACCCAGATTAATTTTGTGATTAAGATTAGAAATAATCATTCATTTTCTTTGAAAGAAAGAAAGAAAGCTATCCTCTTGAGACCCAGTTATTATGCCCTCCCTTTATGATTTATTTGGCCTTGAGAAGCAGAAGCAGTGTTACACATCTGACTGGGGAATGTTACAGTTTAACAGACATGAATGCGGTGGGTAGAAATAGAAGCTGCCCCTGCAATCAGATTAGGTACCACTTTACCAAAGTTTTAAAAATAAAATTCCTTCTATTTTTGTCACTGGGGAAAATTCTCAGACATGCAAATCATTACAACTGCCCCACGTGTTTCAGTACAATTTATGCCATGCTTACAAGCACATATAAAATAGGGAAATCCTTCCCAGATACAAAAGCTCTAACTGCCTGCTGCTTTTCCCAGATTTAAGCATTTCCTGTTATATACACCAAAGTTTTAAATGTTCAAATGATGGCATAGTGACCATTTTAGTAATTGCTAGCTCCTGAGCAGCTCCTGTTTTCTCTGAACCCTGAAAGCTCCATCAGAAATGACATGTGTACACACACCACTCTGTCATACGAACAATCATCTTTGAGCACATTTCAGGAAAAAGTGTGTGCTATTCTAAACACAGCTTTAAATAGCTCCTGTGCAGACAGATTGATTTCTGCCTAGCAGTTTTTTGTTCCCTTAAATGTGACGGAAAACGGAATGATGAGCACGGGAATGAGTGATACGTATGGGAATCGCGAGGATGACATGGTTCCATTGTGTCTTTGCGCCGTTAATCTTTCCAAGAGTGAAATTTCCAAACACTTAAGTCCGGGAACTTAGGGCAGGTTTGGTGTGTCCTTTCCCGATCTATGGTTGGGTGGAGGACTCAAAAATCTTTCTGCTGGAGACTTCCTGCTAAAGAGAAAGTGCGTGGTTAATCTGGTCTGCAGAAACAGATGTAGCTGTTGCTTTGCTACCAGAAAGCACTAAAACAGAGGTTTGGAGTAATACTCAGAATAAAACATAAAAATAGAATTGAAGAATTGCCAGTTTGTCAACAGATGTTATGTCCACATTAGCAAGTAATACAAGCACAACAGGAATGGATCAGTAGAGCAAAACAATTTGTTCTCAGGCCTTTATGCCTCCACAACCTGTTTTTCTAGGATTTCACTTTGGATTATATTTGGTCTGGTCCTGAGATGAAACATCTCCCACACTTGGTTTTACAAAAAGGACCAGTCAATGGTACAGTCTGCAATGTCCCCATCAGGGCTTCAAGCAAACGCGGTGCAAACCCACTGTGAAGCCTCTTGTTTAGTTTTCTCCAAGAACAGCCTAGCTCACATATGCCAAAACTATTCTGCAAATCAATCCAATGCACTGGGATTTGCTTCAAAACCATGTTACATCTTCAAGCCAAAGCACTAATGCAGATAACTCTCTAAAACCCCGTTGTTCTCTGACCCTGTATCATCACCTAATGGCACTTCCCAGATATTTGATCACGATTCCAAAACCTGTACCAGATCATCTCCTGTCACTTCCTCTCCCACATGGCTCTCTCGCAGCTGCACAGTACAATTTGCTGGCCCATCACTCCTCCACCTGTGTCAGCTGGATTTTGTACAATTACAGACACCAGCAGGATAACCGTCTAGATCATAAATTAGTTAGTCCAGAGTAATATTATTCCAGAATCTGGAAGAAAAATAAAGAAGGTACGTGTAGGAGTGGTACTAGTTGATAGATATTACACAACTAGTGGATGAACCACTACATGTTCATTCCCTTACATGAAAAAAAAACACAACAATGAACAAAATATCTACATTAGTATACCTGGACGATTTAACAGGAGATATTGCTTGCACTAAACTTAGTTTACTATTACTAAAAAGCAGTTTAGGATGTTGAACAATGGAGCAAAATTATCTGCAAAACGGAGAGGCCTGTAAGTGAATTACCATGAAGACAAAGCTTGTGCAAACTGATATAAGGCTGTGCAACTGCAGGTGCTTCACTACCTTAAAGCGGGTCTAAAAGACAGTAAATATATTCAGTCAGAGAAGGTTTCCCTACAGTGGAGCTCCCACCAGGAGCTGCCCTGCTATTAACAATGAAGGGAAACATTTGCCCATAGCCACCACCAAACAAACTCCCAGCTGAAGACAATGGCATGGTGAATATCTGCATTGCTAGCTACTTGGCAGAACTTGTTTTTCACTTGATCATACAACAAAGAACTCAAACCACTGCAAATGACTGGTTTTTTTTTGTTTTTTTTTTTGAGTCAGGTTTAATATATATTCATTCCCTTTGTCACAATATTGAAGGAAGAGTTATTGTTAACATAATTTAACTGTTCTCCTCAGCATTCACTGAGAAAGCAGGCATCCCTCCTAAATTCCTTTCAATGACTAAGGCATGATGACACATTTGGCATTAATTACATGGTGGTGCTATAACACTTATTTGCAGGACTGACTGGCGCTAAAAAATATTTTCCTACTCCTGCCTCAGCAAATCTCTAGGAATAATCAGCACAACCTACAGCACAAACTGATTTCCAAGGGCCAGACTGCTCTGGAATATAGGCTCTTATAAAAAAAATCACTAAGGCATTAATTGCTCTCCACCACATTGGCAAAAATTATTCCATCTCACTGCCTCCTCTTCCTTCCTGAAATCCTTGTCTTGCTCTCCAGTGTATCCAGGTTTCTGGAATTATCGTTTGCTTTGCCTGGCAGTCATATTTCATCTCCTCTTTGCATTTCACTTATACGTTTCACCTCTGTTTTCTGAACTTCCTGTCTTTACCCTTTTTGAGTTTTATTACTATTATTATTTTTTTGGGGTGGTCCTTTGGTTACCAAGGACTTGGACTCGATGATCCTTGTGGGTTCCTTCCAACTCGGATATTCGATGATTCCATGGCCATACATCTCTGCCACCACCTCCAGTGCCCACTTCATCTCTAGACCTTTGCTCTGCTTGGACAGTCAAAAATGCACTTCAGTATTTTTATTTTTTTTTCCCCCAGAAAATATACCAATATCTAGGATTCAGGATACTATCACGTCAAAGCCTGAGCATTAGGACAACACAAGAAGACACCAGAGTAACATGTGGCTGAGAAGAATGGTAAGACCACTACGAGATTCCCCCTGTTACCAGCAAGCTTCTTCTAGCCACAGGTATGAAAACATTATGTTAACAGACTGGACTACAAACATGACTCTAACAATTAAGATGCCTTTTTTTTTTTTTTAATTCCAGTGTTTTGAATTGCCTGCTTTCTGGTTTTTTTTGCTACTGACAGGTATAAGAATATAAAGCAGCACTGCTGCAGCTGTAACAAAAAATTCTGGACAGCTCCAGGTGCCACCTAGCCATCCTATACTGAAATGCATATCTTAAACCACTGAGTGATTATGAAGTATACTGGAAGAAAACTGCCCTGGAAATATTTTTTCTCACAAGCTTGCTGCTTCTTCCTAGCCTGCAAGTAATCCTAAGAATGAAAATGGTAACACGTGGAAGTTAACTTCATGTATTATGCCTGGACAAAAAATGCAAAATTTATCAACCTGTCTCACCAACCATAGTAATACCAATTCTTCAGCATTTCCTACTACCATTCTGAAAATGGTCAGAGAATCACTATTACCTTGAGAGCCTTCAAACCCTACAGGGGTTTCTATATTCTTCATAGAAATTCAAAATTCATGATCAACTTATGTAAGGTAATTGCTCACCCTACGTCAGTTTATTTACCTTTAAAGCACAGAGACAAACAGCTGTCATCCAGAGGTGCTGAGGTTCCTCTAGGTAAACTTCAGCATGTCTGGAAGTAAACACAGCTATGCACTATAAGCAGATCATTACATTTAGTAGTCTTTTAGGTGAAAAAGGTATCATAAAGTTGTTCTTCTTTACTACTTCATGAAGACAAACCTAGTTTATTTTTTTGGCCCACTTGATAGCCTTTGCTAGCATTACAAATTCACTAACGGGACATGGAACAACAGATGAATAAACTAGACAAGTGCCTGGTCCCCAAGCCAGGGTAATGAAACAATGGGAACAATGAACCTTAGTAGTGAATTAGCATGCTAAGCTGGTTTGTAAATATAAACCTTTGCAAATATATGCAAGGAATCACAGGTTTTTAATATAACTTTTAGAGTAGATTAAGGCACTGTTCTCACTCACATTTACTGTGGTCTACGTTTTAGAAAGGGTATAACTAAGGCATAAGAAGAGAAGAAAAAAAGAAGTTGCAGAACATAATGGATAAAATAACAAAAGCATGCACCGTACTCAGTAAGTACCTGAAGGAACTCGTATCAGCAAAAATACATGTAAACAGTAGAGTCTCATCTGAAATGCCTATCAAGTCTCTAGGGACTAAGCAGCCTTGACAGATTGTATGAAATATGGGATTAGGAAAAGAAGTAAATGAATGAAGAAAACAATTTCAGAGGTAGCGAAAGTAAATAAAGTGGTATTTGAGAGGAGAACAATGGAAGAAAAGGGAAGGGGAGTGGAAAAAAGGAATGTTTATTCTAAAGCTTCCTTCTGTCTTGATAACTATTGCATTCCTTATCAACCAGAACCACATGGTCAGATTTGATTCTCTCTTCATGCCGAGTCTAAAAGAATCAGAAGAATGCCACTTATTCCTCCTTCCAGCCACTAAGAGGCAAGCTTTTCACTCTCCTCTCTGCCAGTGTTCAGATCCAGCTGGTCTCCCAAGGCTAAACCATCCTCCTTTCTGAATTTATTTGCAGTTTCCCAACGTCATATCATACGCAAGCGGCCAAGATCACCACTTAAAATCTCTTTAACAGTTCTTTGATGTTTCTCAGTTTGTATTCACTAATACGTTGACATAAAAACCTGCAGTGCTGCTCTAATTGCATGTGTGTATTCTTAAGACTTGGAATTTGCATTCCTGCATGGCTATCTCTATTCAGAAATTCTTTATCTCAAGGTTTACTCAACTGAATCATTTTCTTACCCTGTTACATTATAAGAAATCACGCTAAACTTCTCTAAGACACCACTGTTGCTTTAAGTTTTGCCAAGGACTGCTGCCAGGACCAACATAGACTAAAAAGTAGTTTGTGGATTTGGTGATTGTTCTTCATAGAGAACTCCATCCTTACACAACTTCTTTAAGAGGCAGAACAGCTCATAATGTCGAAAGACTATATAAAATGGAGACAAATACAAATATCTTCCCTCTTTGATTATCATTATATGCAAATATGTCCATTTATATCAGTGGTGTACCTTGCAATAAGAAGAAAATCTACCAGCTCATTTCTTATTCAATATAGCCCATTGGTTTTTATATCACTGATTTCATTCTTTGTTTCCTACAGCTACTATTGCTTAAGGTTGCTCAAAGATAATCAGGCTTTCACTTTCCATGTGAAAGTTAATAAGCCAAAAAAAAAAAAAAAGAAAAAAAGCCTTGCAACTGCTGCAGTTATTTGATATTACATACTTCTCAGTAATTCCTACTACGATGAAACAACAAATTTTCTTAGGGACCATTCCAAAGTGAACCTTAGCCAAGGGTTCCGTGTATATATAATGGACAGAAATGCAATTTCGCGGTGTTTTCAGGGCTCCCTTTACTCAGAAGGGCGTTCAGACACCCCCTTGTGGAAGCTGCCCGCTTGTATATGTGAACAGTACACACACACACCAGTAGATGTGCTTATCAGAGCACAAAGTACTTTTCCTGCTTACAGGTACCTTGCCTCCTTTCTAAAGAGCTCCAACCCTTGCTTTTACACTTTTTTTTTTTTTTTCCAGGTGTAAACCTTGAAGAAAAATGGCTGATTCCATATCATTCCATTCCACTGAAAAGAACAAACAGGAGGACACTTACCAACACTTAGAAGTGATTTCTGTGACAAAGTTATTCCTCCCCAAAACAGGTATTCAAGGAATGAATGATCTAGCTTTTCATTTTGGACTAGCAAATGCATTACACATTGCAATGACTATTTTAGTAACTGAACGTGGCTCAATCATTACATTATTTGTGCTGTCTGTTCCTTGAGTTCTCAACATTATATTGACATACCATCCCTCCCACATCTCAAAGAAAAACAACCAAGTGCTAATTTATAGATGATGACCTATGGCAAGAAAGAAATACCAAAATGTCCATCTCTCAAATTAGAACAGTTGCCAGAGTCTTCAGACATATAAAATATTTTCTGTAGGCTGTGATGTCTGACATAAATACACTGCCAGAGTAAGGTCATCCAAATCAAAACCATAAATAGTGGAATGGTGGCAGAAAATGTTAAAAACAATCACAATACATGTGTTCTGTTCCCCTTAGGACAAGAGATTCTCATCATGTTCCTTTTTGTTATGCCAGAAGTATTTAACTGATTCATTGTTTGTGGTGTAAATACATAGGCCAGTTTCTGTTCCTGTTTTTTAATAGTTCATTTTATGTAACATACAGATTCATTTGAACCAAAACAAAAGTATTCTGATCACTAGCATTTCTTTATCTCTAAACCTTGCCTAACACAAACTTCTCATGTTTGCCCAGTGGGACACAGTTTCCAACAAGCAAATTTAACATAAGTTTCAAGATGGACTGACATGTACCTCTACCATTATTTGTAAACATCATTACTTTCCTTCAAGAGATTGAAGCAGGTATTCCTACTAAAGAAAGGGAACAGAGTGTCTTCTAAACTTTATCACCACAGGGAAGTGACATCCAAAAGGAGACGAGTGAAACAGGGGCAATGACTGATGCACAGAGGTGATTCACCATAGAAGATAAGGATTATGCTGCAGGCAAGGCTAAAAAGGGAAGCAGAGGCAACCCTTAGCACTATCTATAGATAGCTCTAAAGTGGGAAGAAACAGAATCAGCTGGGTTCACAACAGGTCATGTAAAAATGTCACTTTTCAGTTTCAAGAACAGTTGGTTCACAGTGGCAGGACTACAAGCTCGAACAACCCCAAAAGTCAAAGTCAGTTAAAGTCAGAGTTTAGGTGTTTTTTTTTTCTTTTTGCTTTTTGGTTTTGCTTTTTTTCCATCAGACAAGCATGAAAAAAAAAAAAGCTAACAAAAAGCAAATTTCAAAATCTCAAGCATGAGTCTTCATGGAAACCAAAGTTTAAACAGATCAGTAAACAAGGGAGACAATGACCTGATTTCCACCCTTTATAAATAGGACCACGCCTCACCCACAGTGATTTTGTGTCAGTGACTGTGGGTGATGACAGAACTTTGTAGTTAGTGAGTGTAATGCACTCAATATATTGGAAGTAGGGTGGAACGTCACTTAACAGAAGTCTCTTCAAGCATATTCCTGGTAAAAAGTACTTAAAGGGAGCCAGCTGAGATCATACCATGTATGTTAAAAGCTGCAAATTTAACATAAACCTTTCACCTAACCAATGACATGGCCAGTCTCAGTGTTCTGGTCGTGACACCTTTGACAAAGACTCCGTAACTTGAAAAATTGTTTTTTTAATTGCCTGAGGATATACATACAAGCGCATAGCTCTGTGCGGAGATGAACATAAGAGTATAAGAAGCGATATAGCTTTGCTAGTTGTCTTTCTGCTTAGGCTGATAAACACAGTAGTCATCAACTAAGCTACTTCTTGCTGACAAAAGTATTCCAGCTTCTTCAGGGTTAATATGCATCTCTGCAAAATAATGCTCCTTGAAGGCATCCTTTAACATTCCTATATTCTTTTCATAATTCACTGCTCCTGAAATGACAACACTTTCCTGAGCGCTTCAGAGCTCTAGTGGTTTTTCAAGATCACCTCCAAAGATTCAGCCAGTCAGGGGAGAACATCTTCAAATATCTAGGATGACAAGTCATGATGAAACAGCTCAATTTAAAGATAAAATTATCTCAATTTGAAGATAAAATCACTTTTATAACCACTTCTCAAAAGAGTATGCTTTGCACAAGCCTAAATTAAAGACCCCTTAGAATGAAAATACCACGGGGAGGTGGATAACTCAATCCAAACTTTAACTGGCAAGTGTTTGGCAGTGTTAGACATATTCTTGTCTCTCTAACAGTATTTTTTGGTTATAAAGCCCCAAGGGAGCTATTGTAGCAATTTTAGATGTCTTCAGCCAGATCCGATCTAATACTGGGAAAATTTCCACTTGTGTAGCCATATCAGCATACCTGCTGCCAGAACAACACACAAGCATCCTGCACCTCTTTCTTGTAGGAGGTGGACTGAGAGGTCTGCTTAATGCACTACTACATTTCAGGAATTACTACACCACTAACAGGTTGCTTGCTCCTCAGCAACAAGCGTGACAGGAAAACTCCACGTGGAAATTCACTGCCAGAATGGGAGACATCAGCACAAGCATCTGGCACAACAACAATCCCTAAATCTTAGCGCATAAAATACTTAATGCTTTTTGTACTGCGAACAGATGAGTGTTTGGGGAATAGGCTAGAATAAGAAACTGTGGCTATATTAATAACAAGCAGATTAATCATTTTAATAGCCAAAAAACTAGTAACAGAAAAAAAAAAAAGATAGCTATGGTCTGATTTATAGCATGTGTCACAATAATGCTAGTGTGAAGCAATAAAATGAAAGGAGACACAGTCCTGAAGAATGTGATTTACTCCTATGTAGTACTATTTATTCTGTATTGGTAATCAAATTTGGCACACTCATAATTTTCAACAGAAAAAGCAACAACAAAAAAGAAGGCAAAACAGGAAAAAAACAAATACTCTTCCAAGGCAGAAAAGGCAGGTATTAAAAATATTCTCATCCAACCTGCATATGATTAAACATTGTTTTAGAACTTTTTCCAGTATGAAAAGAATTTCAGAAGTTGTGAAACGTCAGCAATGCAAGAAAAAATCATGTTTTCCACCACAAAATAGGGAGGTATATGAGTGCAAGAGTTTACAGATTTACTTAATGCTCTGTCAATTCCTCTAAATAGAGATGACCTGCATTATTCTTGGATTTAATTTATGTTCATATCCATAGACCTTGCTCTTTCTGCCAAAGGAGATTAAACTATTTTAATTTGCACTATTGACATATGCCAATGCATTTATGTTTTAAAGTATTTTTATATATATATTATATATAGCTCTATATATTTCATATATGATATTTTCTATATGATATTTCATATGATATGAAATATATTTCGTTATGATATTTCATATAGCTCTATATGATATTTCAGGTCTTCTCAACCATCTAGTTTTTGGAAGAAGAAAAAGGAAAATAGGGGGAAAAAACTATGACTCTAGAACAGTAGGGGTCAGGTTCTCACTTCTTTACCATGATGCAGTTTCATCTATCTCCTCAACTACATCAAAGGCACGCCGACTACATTTTTATTTAAAAAGACTTGAAGAAAAAAAGGGAAGTATTTGTTTCCAATAATTAATAAACACCTTTAAGCTTTTGTATGCTGACATAAGTTAACACACAAAACACGGAACAATTCTTTCACACATACAGCTTTTATACACAGCATTTAATAATGCTAAAAACCATTAGGAGAAGGCACAGATCATATCTGATCAAAAAGAAACCAAGTAGAGTTGAATAGGCCTGTAAACTTTCCTGCAGAAAAGATGTTCAACTTAAAAATGTATAGAGGCATCCTTTTTTTTTTTTTTTTTTTTTTTCCCCATGGAGTATTATGCAATCAGAACTGAAACCCTTCCTGGTGACAAGGATAGTCACTGCATAACCCTTCTAAGAGATGCTCCTTCTAAGAGATGCATGTAGAAATTTCTGTACACAATTATATTTTGAGTACAAATACTTCTGTAACATTTGCATCAAATTTTGTAGGTAACTAAGTACAGACTGATCCACGAGATCATAGAATCATTAAGGTTGGAAAAGATCTTCAAGATCATCTGGTCCAACCATCACCCTACCGCCCAATGTCACCCTATAAACCATGTCCCCAAGCACCAGGTCCAACCTTTCCTTGAACACCCCCAGGGATGGTGGCTCCACCGCTTCCCTGAGCAACCTGTTTCAATGCCTGACTATTTCTGAGAAGAAATGTCTCCTAATTTCTAATTTTCTAATTTCTAATCTAAACCCTGGCACAACTTAAGGCCATTCCCTCTAGTCCTATCACTAGTTATCTGCGAGAAGAGGCTGACCCCAGCTCCCCACAACCTCCTTTCAGGTAGTTGTAGAGAGCAGTAAGGTCTGCCCTGAGCCTCTTCCCCAGACTAAACAACCCCAGTTCCCTCAGCCGCTCCTCACAGGACTTGTGTTCCAGGCCCTTCACCAGCTTCGTAGCCCTGCTCTGGACATGCTCCAGGGCCTTGATGTCCTTCTGGTACTGAGGGGCCCAAAACTGAATACAGTACTCGAGGTGTGGCCTCACCAGAGCAGAGTACAGGGGGATAATCGCCTCCCTGGTCCTGCTGGCTACGCTATTCCTGATACAAACCAGGATGCTGTTGGCCTTCTTGACCACCTGGGCATGCTGCCGGCTCATGTTCAGGTGAGCATCTATCAGCACCCCCAGATCCTTTTCCTCTGCACAACTTTTGAGCCACTCTCCCCCAAGCCTGTAGCACTCCATGAGCTTGTTGTGGCCAAAGTAAAGGACCCAGCACTTAACCACATTGAACCTCATCCCATTGGCCTCTGCCCACTGACCCATCCTGTCCAGGTCCCTCTGAAGGGCCTTCGTACCCTCCAGCAGATCAACACTTCCCCCCAGCTTGGTGTCATCTGCAAACGTACTGAGGGTGCACTCAATTCCCTCCCCCAAATTATCAATAAAGATATTAAAGATGATGGGCCCCAACACCAACCCCTGGGGTACAACACAGGTGACAGTCACCAGCTGGATTTCACTCTGTTCACCACCACTCTCTGGGCCCGGCCATCCAGAGTTTTTAACCCAGCAAAGAGTGTGCCTGTCCAAGCCACGGGCTGCCAGCTTCTCCAGGAGAATATTGTGGGAGACTGTGTCAAAGGCCTCGCTGAAGTCTAGGTAGACTATGCCAACAGCCTTTCCCTCATCCACCAGGCAGATCACCCGATCATAGTAGGAGATGAGATTGGTCAGGCAGGACTTGCCTTTCATAAGCCCATGCTGACTGGGCCTGATCCCCCAGCTGTCCCACATACGTTGCATGATTGCATTCAAGATGACCTGTTCCACCACCTTTCCTGGCACCAAGGTCAGGCTGACAGGCCCGTAGTTTCCCGGTTCCTCCTTATGACCCTTCTTATAGATAGGTGTCACATTAGCAAGTCTCCAGTCATCTGGGATCTCTCCGGATGACCATGACCACTGATAGATGATGGAAAGCGGCTCGAAAATCACATCCACCAACTCCCTCAGCACCCTCGAGTGGATAAGGCTCTAAAAACCCTATGATTTTGCAATTTTGAACTAAAGGTTGGTAAGTCCCCATTACCACTTACATACCAATATAACTAACCGGTCACCCTCAGCAAAACCTTAGCTCTGTGAAGAACACGAATGTCAGTTTAAGTGCTAAGTAGAAATTGCTAATAACTCAGGAAATTAGCTAAAATAAATCTTTTCTCTCTCTCTCTTTTTTTTTTTTTTTTTCCTGAAAACACTTCAGATTTCTAATCGCTTCACAGAATCACAGAATCACAGAATCGTCTAGGTTGGAAGAGACCTCCAAGATCATCTAGTCCAACCTCTGACCTAACACTAACAAGTCCTCCACTAAACCATATCACTAAGGGCTACATCTAAACGTCTTTTAAAGACCTCCAGGGATGGTGACTCAACCACCTCCCTGGGCAGCCCATTCCAATGCCTAACAACCCTTTCAGTAAAGAAGTTCTTCCTAACATCCAACCTAAACCTCCCCTGGCGCAACTTTAGCCCATTCCCCCTCGTCCTGTCACCAGGCACGTGGGAGAATAGACCAACCCCCACCTCGCTACAGCCTCCTTTAAGGTACCTATAGAGAGTGATAAGGTCGCCCCTGAGCCTCCTCTTCTCCAGGCTAAACAACCCCAGCTCCCTCAGCCGCTCCTCGGAAGACTTGTTCTCCAGACCCCTCACCAGGTTTGTTGCCCTTCTCTGGACTCTCTCAAGCACCTCCATGTCCTTCTTGTAGCGAGGGGCCCAAAACTGAACGCAGTACTCGAGGTGTGGCCTCACCAGAGCCGAGTACAGGGGGACAATCACCTCCCTAGACCTGCTGGCCACACTGCTTCTTATACAGGCAAGGATGCTGTTGGCCTTCTTGGCCACCTGAGCACACTGCTGGCTCATATTCAGCTGCCTATCAACCAGTATTCCCAGGTCCCTCTCGGCCAGGCAGCTTTCCAACCACTCCTCTCCCAGCCTGTAGCGCTGTTTGGGGTTGTTACGCCCCAGGTGCAGGACCTGGCACTTGGCCTTGTTGAACTTCATGCAGTTGACCTCAGCCCATCGCTCCAGCCTATCCAGGTCCTCCTGCAGAGCCTTCCTTCCCTCGAGCAGATCGACACACGCACCTAACTTGGTGTCGTCTGCAAACTTACTGAGGGTGCACTCGATCCCCTCATCCAGGTCATCGATAAAGATATTCAAGAGGACTGGCCCCAGCACTGAGCCCTGGGGGACACCACTAGTGACCGGCCTCCAACCGGATTTGGCTCCATTCACCACAACTCTTTGGGCCCGGCCATCCAGCCAGTTTTTAACCCAACAAAGCATGCGCCAGTCCAAGCCACGAGCAGCCAGTTTCTTGAGGAGAATGTTGTGGGAAACGGTGTCAAAAGCCTTACTGAGGTCAAGGTAGATCACATCCACAGCCTTCCCCTCATCCACCAAGCGCATCACTTGGTCATAGAAGGAGATCAGGTTCGTCAAGCAGGACCTGCCTTTCATAAACCCATGCTGACTGGGCCTGATCACCTGCTTGCCCTGCAAGTGCCGCGTGATGACACTCAAGATAATCTGCTCCATGAGCTTCCCTGGTACTGAGGTCAAACTAACAGGCCTATAGTTCCCCAGGTCTACCCTCTGGCCCTTCTTGTAGATGGGCGTCACGTTTGCTAGTCGCCAGTCGACTGGGACATCCCCTGATAGCCAGGACTGCTGATAAATGATGGAAAGCGGCTTGGCCAGCTCCTCCGCCAGTTCGCTCAGTACCCTTGGGTGGATACCATCCAGCCCCATCGACTTGCGTACATCCAAGTGCTGTAGCAGGTCGCCAACCATTTCCTCGTGGATAGTGAGGGCCACACCCTGCTCCCCATCCCCTTCCACCAGCTCAGGGTACCAGGTATCCAGAGAGCAACCAGTCTTGCCGCTAAAGACTGAGGCAAAGAAGGCATTGAGCACCTCAGCCTTTTCCTCATCTTTTGTAACTAAGTTTCCCCCCGCACCCAGTAAAGCAGGGAGATTCCTCTTAGTCCTCCTTTTTGCATTGATGTATCTGTAAAAACGTTTTTTGTTATCTTTAATGGCAGTAGCCAGATTGAGCTCCAGATGAGCTTTGGCCTTTCTAATTTTGTCCCTGCACAGTCTTGCAACATCCTTATAGTCCTCTTGAGTAGCCCGCCCTCTTTTCCAAAGATTATAAACCCTCCTTTTTCTCCTAAGCTCGAGCCACAACTCTGCTCAGCCAGGCCAGTCTAGTTCCGCGTCGGCTCGTCTTTGGGCACGTGGAGACAGACCGCTCCTGAGCCATTAAGATTTCTTTCTTGAGGAGTGCCCAGCCTTCCTGGACTCCTTTGTCCTTCAGAATCTCCTCCCAAGGGACTCTGCCAACCAGTGTCCTGAACAGCTCAAAGTCAGCCCTCCGGAAGTCCAAGACAGCGGTTTTACTGGTCCCCTTCCTGACTTCGCCGAGAATAGAGAACTGAACCATTTCGTGGTCACTCTGCCCAAGACAGCTCTCGACCACCACATCTCCCACCAGTCCGTCACTGTTTGTGAACAGAAGGTCTAGCGGGGCACCTCCCCTGGTAGGCTCTCTAACCAGCTGCGTCAGGAAGCTATCTCCCACGCTCTCCAGAAACCTCTTAGACTGCTTTCTCTGGGCTGTGTTGTGCTTTCAGGATATGTCTGGGAAGTTGAAGTCCCCCATGAGAACAAGCGCTGACGATTTCATGGCTTCTGCCAGCTGCCTGTAGAACTCCTCATCAGTCTCCTCATCCTGGTTCGGTGGTCTATAACAGACCCCCACCAGGATGCTTGCCTTGTTGGCCTTCCCTCTGATCCTAACCCATAGAGACTCAACCTTATCATTCCCAGCCTCGAGTTCCTCAACATCAAAACACTCTCTAACATAGAGAGCCACACCACCACCCCTTCTGCTGTCTGTCCCTTCTGAAGAGCCTATAGCCAGACATTGCAGCACTCCAGTCATGAGAGTGGTCCCATCACGTTTCCGTGATGGCAACCAAGTCATAGCCTTCCTGCTGCACGATGGCTTCCAGCTCGTCCTGTTTGTTGCCCATGCTGCGTGCATTAGTGTAGATGCACTTCAGCTGGGCCATTGCCTTCTTCCCCGGCTTTGCCATTGTTCCCCCTGGCACAGCTCCAACAAGCCTAATTTCAGCCCCATCCCCCTTCTTTCCTAGTTCAAAGCCCTCTCAACGAGCCCTGCCAGCTCCTGGGCTAGGATCCGTTTTCCCCTTAGAGACAGGGACCCGTCTGCGGTCACCAGGCCGGGTGCCGAGTAAAGCACCCCATGGTCAAAAAACCCAAAATTTCTGTGTTGGCACCAGCCTCTGAGCCACGTGTTAATCAGGTGGGCTTTCCGTGTCCTCTCTGTACCCCTCCCTGCCACTGCAGGGATAGACGAAAACACCACCTGTATTCCCACTCCATGCACTAACCGTCCCAGTCCCCTAAAGTCCCGTTTGATAGCCTTCAGGCTTCTCTCATCAATATCATCACTGCCAGCCTGGACTATCAAAAGAGGGTAGTAGTCAGAGGGGCGAACCAGGTTGGGAAGCTTCCTGGCAACATCCCTGACCCTGGCCCCAGGGAGGCAGCAGACTTCCCTACGGGTAGGGTCAGGCCGACAAACAGGGCCCTCTGTTCCCCTGAGAAGGGAGTCGCCTACTACTATCACCCTTCTGTCTTTCTTGGTGGAGGCAGTCTTGAGGCGTGGAGTCGGCTTCCTCGCCCTAGGCATCCTCCTGGGTAGACTTTCTACCTCGTCCTCACCCACCGGTCTCTCAAGCTCCAGGGCCTCAAATCTGTTACGTAAGGGCACCTGGGAAGGTGGGGCCGGTAGGGGGGGGGCGTTGCCTGAAAGGTCGAGCAGGGACCTGTTTCCATCCCACCTCAACTCCTAGGTCCCCTCCCTCTGCCCGACAGCGACAGGGCAGGGGGTCCATCCCCATTTGGGGTGTCTCACCCCAGTACCTCTCCTTCAGGCCCTGCAGGGAGTCACTCCACCAGTCTATCTCCCGCTCACACTCCCTAATAGCCCTCAACCTCTCCACCTCCTGAGTTCTACCACCAGGCGGACCAGGTCATCCACCTGCTCGCACCTCACACACACGGTGCCTCTGCCTCCCTCAGATGGCAGCAACAGGCTCAGCAAGAGGCTCAGCAACAGGCTTCTGAGGCTTCCAAAATTTATTGGCTTTTGATATTTGGCCAAGATGAACGAAGTTTCCTCCGTTTCAACAAACCAGTTTCAGCATCACTCTGAATGTCGCTAGGTGTAGGAAAACTTCGCTTACCAGAACTGACCACAGAGTGGTGCTATTTGAACAAATATAGATTTATTCCGTCCTTGAAGGCTCTGAGATATGCTGAATAACTTTTGGAGCGAGAAGAAAACCAAACCAAACCAAACGAGCTATCGTGTGAACTGTTGACCAAGATGGCCGATGATAGCATGTAGCCCCACCTTCCATTAAAACAAATAACAAAAATAAAACAAAACAAACCATTTTCTCTTAAGGCTTTTAAGTTGCCCGGCTTTGAAACCTGTTTACAATGGTAAGCTTGCAAGAAAACCAGAACTAAGAAAACCAAGACTATTAGGGGGATTAAATGTCCTGTGCGAGGATCTACGCCATGACTGAAAATTGTTGGCTTAAGCTGTATGGAAAGGAAAACCATAGTATGTTCACACAGCTTGTTTTGCCGTGGTTGTCTTCAAAACTAAAATAATCACAGAACCAAAGCATTCGCAATCAAACTCTTCACCATATTCAGCAACACTATAGTGGTAGTTTTGTGCTTGTCAGGTAGGTGAAGATGAAACAACTCTTTGGCCAGTACAGAATGTAAAACTGGTGGGTTCCAAATAACGCTCAGTCCAAGACCATGTGTCAGCCTTGCTGTTCTTTGAAGAATCGATAAATTGTGCCTCCAGTCAGTGGGTGCCGGCCTATCGCCCCACACGCATGCAGCCACCCCAGTATAACGCTTGCCTTTGGCCTGGCCACAGAGGTGCAAGCACCAAGGCAGGTGCCCCGAAACCCCCCAGCACAAAGCCCTGGGACTCAGCCTCTCGGCCTGCTGCCTTCAGACTGGGCCAAATCACAAGGGACTCCACACCGATATATATATTTTTATTTTTTTTTCACTATCAGTGGCCTGTCCCTGCTAGACAGGGGGGCAGTCTGGGGTCTGGCAGTCACTCCTTAAGAAGGAGCGAATTCAAGGGGCTTGCTCCCCAACTGCCCCACGCTGGGAACAGCCACGGAGCGCCACGCTCTGTGGCGACCTCCTCACGCCATTCCTCGTGCCGCTCTTTCTCCTCAGCGTCCCCCGGTAACGCCCTGCCCCGGCGGGAAAAAAGAGCCCGCCCCCTCCCCTCACGACCTCTCCGCTCACTGGCGGCCTCTGCCAAGGCAGCGCCCAATCGCCGGCTGGCGCGGTCGCCATGGCGACGGTGGAGGCGGCGCGGCCTGGGCCGCCATGGCCGCCTACAGCCCCGGGGTGCTGGTGGGCAACTGGCACGAGGCGGCGTTCCTGGAGGAGGTGACCGCGGAGCTGGGCCCTTCTCTCCCCCGCCCCTGCTCCCCCGGAGCCTGCCTGCCTCTTCGCCCGACGGTGTTCCCCCCCCCAATTCTCGCTAAGCCTCAGGTTGTTTGCGCTGGGTAACGTTTGCCCCTTCTCTCCTTTGCCAACAGGACCGCATGAGGGATTTTATACGTAAAAGAGACCGAGGGGAACTTTTAATGCAGAAAATAAGCAGACTTGAAGAGAATCTTTTAAAGAAGGTAATTTTTAAAGGGGGTTTTGTCAGTTCTCTGTGACTCCACGTAGAACGATATAGCCGTTTATTAGTGTGCTTTACGTGTGAAGAATGCTAGGGGTTAGCGTTTCATAGGTTAAAATACTGCTGATACTAAGTTCAGATAATTTGTATAAAATCATGTGTATTTTGATTTAGATAAAGCTGTCAGTGTCTAAGGATGGATTTATTTGCTTTGGAGACACTGTGATGCTTTTGAGCCCCGACAACAAATCCTCAGTGGACAGTTACACTGGAGCGTGCGGCAACCTAACGCTGGCAATTAATCTGGAGGAAATATCCATATATTCAGCTGTGTCACTGCAAGCCCCTTGTGGAGTTAGTGCCGTCAAAACCGTGGACCCCGTGGGTCGAAACACATTTTGTCTTTTAAGGTTTGGTACTTTATTCTATGTTGTTTTCAATTATTCTGTTAGCTTTCAATATCTTACTTTGAGAAATACTCAATGAATTTTGCTAAAATACAAATGAACTTGAGTGAAATATATTTGAGAAAGACTCTAACTTGGGTCATGCATTAAGCTTGCTTCTGCTGTGCATATCACTGTGAATGATGCCAAGGAAGTTCAAGTCAGCATAGAACTGGTGTGAAAACAGAATGAAGTTCACTGTGTCATTTGGTAAACTCTGCAGCTGTTTTTAATGTGGTCATATTTCAGCTGTAGAATACAAAACACGTCCAAATAATTCATTGTCCTGCAAATAAAGTCTCTGAAGTGGAAATTTGAGTCAATGCCTTTGCTGTCTGTAAAGTGGACTGCTACTGCTGTTGTCCTAAAAAAAAAACCCTCAAACAGAATACTCACTCTCACAGACATGCTTGATTCCAGCTGCTTGCAGGAGAAAAAATGGAACAGGCCCCTGCTCAACAGTGGAAGGCTCTGCCTGAGTGCATGTGTTTAAGAAAAATAACATTGTGTAAGAGTACAAACTAGTCTATATAACGCTGACTGAGCAAAACACTTTCAGTTAGACATAATAAAGAATTTTGATGCCAAGATCCCAATTTAGGCCTTCTAGAAATGCAACCAAAGTACTTCTGCTCAGCAGCTGTCTGATGCTAGTCATTGGCACTGCGTGCTTTCAGATCCCTCATTAGCTAACTACAAAGTTCATCAGCTGCAGAAGTTTCTACTCTAAATATACTTAGAACAGCCTAGCACTCAATTTACTGATTCTTTAATGTAAGATACAGAAATCATTTTGAAAATATAGATATACCAGCATGTACATTGATGTAATAAACCCAATTACTAAATATCAATTATGTGTATAATTAGCAACAGATGTTAAGTTACAGACAAACACTGTTCTGCTTTAAGTGTGATTTTTCAGATGCTTGTATTAAGTATATTTGGAAGGGGGCCTCAGTGCTTAATTACCATTAATTTTTCATTGGATATTATCTTTCCACCCTGCGTGTTAATGAATGCATCATAAAAAGTAATCAATGAAGTTTGAATTTCTATTCCATTAAATATTTTAACCAGTAAGTAATTTATGATATATCTTTTCAGTTAACACATAGACTTAAAACACCAAAAACTAATAGTAAAGCTGATATATTTGAATTTCTCTTCGTTCTTTTTACAATTTTGACAGTGTTGATGGAAGTTCAGTGGGTGAACCCATTAGATTTGGGCAAAAGTTTGGTCTCGGGACAACAGGAGGGTTTTCTGATCCAATGGTAAGGAAATAAAGTTGCAAATGACAGTGACAGCATATACTGATATTATGCATTTAGTTACGGTATATGTATATATATACACCAAGCTGTATAGTGGTTCAACGTCTTAGTTTACAGAACAGATTAAGAACCATACACAGATCAAGACAAACAATACTTAATTAGAAAGTTCATGCAACTTGTCTGAGCTCAGGTGTGCAGTCAGTCCGAGGGGACTGAGCCAGAATGATAAAGGAGTTTTTTGTTTTTTTTTTTTTGAAGTCCAAAATGAAAAGATTTCATTTGATTCCATTTCTTGCGAAGAGAAAGCTATAGTCTGTATATGAAGTAACATGCTATTCTATCATTCAGAGGCAGATTTCTATTAAATGTTAACATTGTCTTCCTTTACAAGTTAAAGGCAAAATAGACATTTCATGTTATATATGTACTCAGAATAAATCACCACAACTACAAGAAAATTTTCCCTCTCAGCTATCACTTGATTCAGAAAAAATCTTTGGAATGTAAATTCAATTTTAAGTTAATATTCACTGGTTTAAGTATAGCATGGCTACTTTATGAGTTTATCAACACTGTAGACTATTTTGTGGGTTTTAATTGTGTAGCTTTAATTTGGAAGACATCGTTCAGAAGCAGAGAGATATTTTCTGTGCTGATTTTTTTTGAATTACATATATTTTCATTTTATATTTATATTGTCATTAATATGTATTTTTGTTTACAGTTATATCTAGCAAGTGACCATAAATCATTCATCAGATTTGCTAAAAAATCTCACCTTCAGCAAGTATTTTTGACAGATGAGCTTTCTTATTTGACTTGCTGGCAAGCTACCTTCTTGGATCCACAGCTGCGTCTTGAATACGAAGGATCTCCAGTTCCTGTAAGAAATTAAAAATGTTAAAAAAAAAAAAGTTGAGTATTTAATTGAAAGAGTAGATCAACTATTTAAAAGAAAGTTGCATCCATTTTATTCATTCATTTTGCATATGTAAACTCTAAACTGTAATTTTAAGAAAGAGAAGGAAGATTTTTTTTTTTTTTAAACTAGGGAATCTGGTACTCATTTGAGGTTGACTTGCTCAGTTTTTCAAAAATTGTCAAAGGTGGGCACTGACGTGTTTGGAGGATGCAGTACTTGGAATCTGCATTTCAGGACTTCTGAGCACTAAATTCCATTTCCAATATTGGAAGCTTCGATTGTTTAAGAATGTTAAATTTAAAAAGCAACAACAACAAACTGCAAGGCATCTGGAAAAGTGGATGCTTTTCCAAATTTTTTGTTGTTGTTGTAAATACATTAAGCGGATACAGTGTTTTCCTGTTCCACATAACTTCTTGGCTTCCCAAAGTGCTGGGTGTATAGCAAAGTATCACAAATATAACAATTCCAGTACAGCCTTGATTTGTGACTCATTTACATGAATCAGCTCACTAATAAACACAGAGTTACGTAATTGTCGAAGACAACATTCTTTCACAGTGGTGGTAAACGAGGGTGACTAAAGATTCCGTTTTACCGAAAAAAAAGGTAAAATATAAGGGTCCAGATCTAGGCTGTATCCCCAAAACACCTGGATCTCTCATCTGGCAAATATCCACTGTAAGCAGTATTACCCTGATTACTGGCATAACTCTCCATTATTTGCTTATTATTATTATTTTATTATTATTTAAGTGCCAACACAAGGGAGTGGAGTGGACTGTATTGGACAGAAGAATGTGTCTGACCTGGGGGCTAGGTGTTTGGCTAGTCTGAACTGTTAAGACAGTTGTGTTAAGAACGGATGGCTTAAAATACCTCACTATCAATGTACAACGTGATACACAGCCATGCAGACTTGCATTAAGCAGTAAAGTAAATCATTTAATTTGAATAAGCGTTATTAAAATCAGCCTAAAAGTATCTATCCCTCTTTTGGTTTTGTTTGTTTTTGTTATTTTCCAGGCAAACTCTAAAGTGATTATTACTCATTGCCATACTAATCGGAGCTTAGCCGTTCCAAGAAACTTTTGGGCAAGGTAAGAATAATTTGTAACTGGATGCAATATGCATTATGATACTCCAGCTCAGTACATCAGAATTACTGTAAGAAGCAATATAGTTGCTTTAGGAATACACTGACGAAACGGAAAAGAATGCAGAATGCATGTTCTCCTTTTCCCCAGTTTTATTTCTTGGCTGTAATATGTGCTACTGTGATCCTGTAGACAATCAGCTGTCTTACTCATATTTGTTTTTCCTTTTTATTTTGTATCACATCATGCTTCTAGCCTTCCTTAGTGTCTTGGTGTTTCTCCCTTTCAATATCTTGAGCAATTAAATTTATTTTTTTCTAAGAAAAAATGGTATGCCAAGAAGTGTAAGGAGTAACAGAAAATAACTACACACTTCATAAAATTCTATGCTTCTTATATATCCATATGACTCACAACAAATGAAAGTTAGTCCAACAATTCAAGTTCATATGCATGTATTGAATTAATATTGGGTAAACGTTGCTAAGGAGTATAAAAATTGTTTCTCATTAAATCGAGGAAAAAAATTGACTGAGGATTTGTTTCAGTTTTTTGAGTATGAAACAAGGTCTGAAATGCTGAGACTGAAATGATTAAGTAGCCGGATTCATCTTCAGTCAGAAAGAATGGTGATATAAAAGGCTACAGAGAACCTAACCTGCTTCCATGTACTCAGGGTATCAGTGCTGTATACTGTTGGGGCTGGTTTAGCTCTGAGACTAGAAAGGTGGCATTTCCCTTTGATTTCAAATTCCTAGGTTATTAGTGACTAACAAAGCGATATATAGTTGTGTTTCTATTAAGTGTCCAATCTTTGAAAGTGCATGCTAATATTTCTGAATAAACCAAGAAAAACATGAGAAAACATTGAATGTCTTGCAGCTAATTCAGACTTGCTGAATGTGTATATATTCATTCTATGCCCACACCCTTTTCTTTGGCTTTGCAGGTCTTATTTTGGAAGGGAGTATGAAGTTATTTGTCACACTTACCTGGACTCCCATAGAGTTGAAGAAGGTAAGAATTACTGGGTAATAGTTACAGCAAATCCCAGTGACGATGGTACTATGATTGATAGACCCGACTCTCAGCCAGGGGGAATCTGAAAGAAAGGGTTTTGTCAAGAGACAAGAGAATATAAAAATCCCAGATTACAAATGACAAAGATTGATGAGATTCTGATTCTTATTTTTTCTGCTCAGATTTTAGTATGAGAGATGTTTAATTAAAAACAGAAATGAAAGTCTACCATTAATAATTTTATGTAATCTCATTAACTCATCGGGGTTATGTGGATGGCAAAAATTGACTAATAAAGTTTGATGAACAATGCACAACATCAAAAATTTGTGAATCAACAAGGGTTCATTTTCGTACTTTCACATTCACTGATGGCAAAAGAAGTCAAAACACAGTAAATCAAGTGTATTTGCACAAAATTACTGGCCTTTAGAGTGTATTTAACCAATGCTTCCAAAACCAAACCAATGTCACCCTTTTGAAAAGAATGAGCGTACAGTTTCCAAAACGCTAAAAACCAAACTCATGCAAGCTATCATGGGACACTTTGACATTTAAAGATCATCTGAGAGAAATTTGGTGGTTGAGCTTGTTCCACACAATGCAATGTTGCCAATTATTAAAAAATCTCAAGTATGGTCTCTATATCTCAAGATCGGCTTCAAATTTATGGGAATTAAATTAAGAAAAAAGTATAAATTTTTACTTTCATCTGTGTGCTCTAAAAATTTAAGTTCCAGCTACTCAAGCAGTGCACAGCGATGAAGACTAGAAACTTCTGAGAGCTGTTTCAATGCATCACCATGTTCCATTTGCTTCCTAATGGCAGAATTTTTCAATCCATAATCATTTCAATCAAGTTTGACAGCAAGGTAAAATTCTCAAAGAAAAGTAAGCTCATACATGTCAAGATAGGAAAAGAATGAGAGACCCTGTAAATTTGCCCAATAAGACTGCAGTCTATGTTCATACCTAATCAGACACCACATGAAGAATCCACGTGAAAGTATACATGGCCCAAGAATGGTTAAAAGATGGAACTCACATTTTCTTAAACATCAAAATCAACAAATCACGAGATGCAAAGATATGGAAAACAGTTATCTGTCTTTATATAGAAGCTGAAACTACCACAGAGAAACTTCTTAATATTTGGCATTCCATTATATACATTTAGTACAGTTACATGTATACATACTCCATTTCTTATTTTACTGCAATGGCAGGCTCTTTCTGCACAAACTAAATAATTGAATTTCTGAGTTAATAAGTCGGTTCCCACAAAGCACTCCAAAGATCTTCAATGTCCGTAAAGGTTAAACTAAACTTGTTAAGTTTAACCAGAACAAAAATATGAAACTTTCACAAAAGAAGGGATCAATCCAAACATTTATGACTTCAAGCTCTGTCCCAGAAAGATTATGACCAGTTTCAAACCAACTGGGAAAACTTTAGAAGTTCTTGCCATTATTCAATATAAATTAAATAGCAGGTTAGGCTAACTGGCACTTGTCATACAGTGTCTCGGAGCAGGTGAAAGATTACAGTTCGGTGACATGCAGATTTGCTCTGGGGGAGCGTATCACAGAGGATCATTTTTGAATCACATTCCATGTGTGCGAGCCTTGACAGGTCTGCTACAGATAAAGCTATTTCAAATCCAGCAAAACTTCTTTTCATTGAGTTAAATGTAATAAACAAGAAGCCTTAAAACAAAACCATTATTGAAACAAAGCTTCATGTGAACTCATGCAGGAATGAGAACTGTGTGGGCAGAGAGTCTTGGCTGGCCTATGTTATGGATAGGAGTGTTTGTGTGAGTGTGTGCGCATTTGTGTGGGAGAGAAGCAATGCAGACTGTACAAAAACAAGTTTTGTATGGTCTTAGAGGAAAACCAGAGATAAATGGACACAGAAATGAGTGCAGAAGTAGACAATGTTGTAATTAAGTGCTGATTAAAAGTGGCTTGGAGTCTTTCACATGTTTTGATCAGACTGCACCTTATGGGAAAGGACTACCTAAACTGTTGGAAAATAAACAGGATTGAATCAGTTCCTGATTATCTTATCAGTTTTTTTTTCTGACCTAGTACAGTTTTAAGAGCAGAGATTGTGCAAAGTTTCGTATATCACAAGATATCTATTTATAGTATAGCTGATTCTTGATGTCAAATGCAGATATTTGTCTGTTATTCATTTTTTAAAACTTCTTTTTACACTTCTTAATGTTGTCCACACGATGGCACCACGTTGTCTAAAAGGGGTGATTGTTGCCAGCAGGATTATTGCTACATATGTAAAAATAACTTGAAATGTTCACATTCAAATAAGTTCTTGATACAATGCCAGAAAAGCTAACTCGATGAAATCAGGCTTGAATTTTGGGCTAGGAAATGTGATCAATGTTTTATCATCTTTTTAGAAAATAAAATCAAGTTAAGCAACAAAGGTAGATAGAAGACAGTACAACATATGTGCTTTGCAGGCAATCAATTTCTTAAAATTAATTGGAATATTAATTTCTAACAAAAAACATACTCACAGAAAAAGTACGTTTTTGAAGAAAGAGTAATACTTTCTACATAAAGATATGAAACCTGATGTGCAGCAAATGATGCATGTTTATATAGGGGCACTGCTGTTATTTACATCAATTTACAGAGATTAAAATTCTGCACATTTTCAAAATAGATTGGCATAATTCTACTTTGATGTTGTGAGTAATTAACTAGAAAAAAACAGGCTGCATGAATGTACTGCAGAGTTTCTAATTTGACCAGTGTGGACATTTATTGGTAAACACTGGGTTTAATATAAAGCTTTATGGGACTGAATATTAGCACAGAATCTGAACAATCCTGTGACTGCCACAGTGTGGCCTGAATTGATGGAGTAATGGAGATCTGAACCATGCTCTAGACCTGACCATTGAGCAACTAAGGGCATGCACTGTATTTTGGTTTTGCTGGTTTTGCAATCCATGAAATATGGACAGTGATTCATATTGCCTCATTTGCAAAGCACTTTGACATATAACAATGAAAAGCAAAATGTCTTAAGAAAGCTCTTAATGCTTCTTCCAAATTACACCCAGTAAAGAAAGGTCTACAAAGTACATTGTGGGCAGATGAAACTCACTTCCAGGCAGCTCAAAAGCTGTTAGCATGAAGCTAATCCTGAGCTATTAGTCCCCGCTAAGAGACAGGGTGCATTAGATCAGATTTGGTGCTGTGCTGATACAGCTTTTTGGAGGCCTGAGGTATAGAGAGCACTCGCATCTGCATACGTTTTGCTGTGTGATGTATATTAACAGCACAACATTGAAGTAAAGAAGTATGGAATTCAAGAAAGCCCTCATCTTCCTAGTTAACTGACACAGAAATAACGCTGGAAAAATGAAAATCCAGTTATACATCTGCCTTTTCACTTTCCCTGCTCTGTTGCATGATCCCCTATATCATATTTCACATCACTTCTCCTCTGCCATGTCATCTACCCAAACCTACTGATTTGCAATGGTTATAAAGTCCTCTTCTAGCACTCAGTCCAAGTTCCTCGCCCCTCACTCTAATCATACCAGTATCTTCCTAGGCTGCTTTCTATTTTCTGATTGTCAAGAGGTATTTTTTAGCTCAGTCAGCTGGTCAGAGGAGGAAGCCATATGCAGACTTAATAACTGGATATCTGAAAAAAGGAAAAAAGAAAAGCACAGAGAACATTACAATAAGAAATTCCACACAGCAGTGGAAGAATATATCCAAGCACTGGAAACTTTGGTGGAGTTGGCAGGTAAGAGGGTGATTTTGATAACATCTGTGCCCACTCACCCTAAATTAATATTGCATAAATGCTGTAATTTGGGATGGAAGGGAGTGTCCTTCTAAAACGTTCTTTAGAAACACTTAGATATTTTAAGCATAAAAACTAAACTAAGGGGGCCACAGATGAGGAATACATAAGACATGAAATGCAGAAGGCATCAAATACAAGTGGAAATTAAGAAATCTCTACGTTGTTTTGTCACCTACACCTCTCTTCTTTTCTGGTCTTGCCTCCATTCCCTGCCTAACCTGCTCTCCCTTAGTTTCCTTGCCTGTATGCAGTATAAAGAGGGAAAAGCACCTTATATCATGCTGGCTTGGCTTCATCCTGGAAGTAGTAAAAGGGAATCTAATCCTAATTCTAATACTGTACTCCCCTGGGTAAGAGTAAAGGTTGGAAAGACCTGTCACCTTGCTGTGACATGCTATTTCAGCAGGGAGACGTGCAGCCCTAATAATGCCATCTACAAGATTTGCATGATAGGTGTAGCACTGCTTATAATGAGAGAGACAACTTGTTATAAAGACAAAGGGAGAGACACCCATATTGTTTGCTTTTTTTTTTTTTTTTTAAATGGAGGATATATGATGAAGCGATTGACAAATGGTGGGCTTGTGGGCAATGCCTTTTATGTGAGAGAACAGAATCATCAGTGCTGTGCTAGAAAGGATTGCCATGACAGAGTCACTTTAGCTTTCTTTCAAGAAGTTTCTGTATTTTTTGTCTAGGAGGTCTCAAAGTGCAACAGGATAGGCACAAGCATTAGAAAATGCTTGATGACATTAATACACACATTCACTGATGAAATTAATTCATACACATGCATCTCTGCTGTATATTTATATGAGAAGCTCAGAGAGCTCATTTTCCAACATCTGTTAAATGCTGCTTCATACAGTACGTCAAAACAAAACTAAACAGACCATCCAGTTACAGGCCAGCTAGTATATACGTTTCTATAATGCTGGTCTTGTTTTAATTATAGGCTCCTTGGGGCAGGGACCATACCTTTATCTATTTCCCAAATAGGAACAACTACAGCAGAGATGCTCAGTAAGCAATAGCCTAAAGTTGTTATTAAAAGTGGTTGAAAGATGACAGGAAATTGAAATAGACCTGGTGCAAATAACCAGAGATACAGGCATATGAATTCTACACATAAACCAGCACCAACTAGTAAATTCTCAGTGTGGGGTATAAAGATGCAGCTGCCCGAGTAATTCTGACGTTAATAGGAGTTGCTAGGAGAAGAGCCCACAAACCACAGTGCTGTCTCTGTGGGTCTGACAAGCCCACAGAAGGGAATAAGAATTATACATGCCAGCATTTATTTATATATACATATATATAGTTATTTAATTATATGGCACACCAGTTAAAAATACCTAACCAGCTTTTAGCATAAATCCCATTTCCAAAAGTGGCAACAGTCCTGAAGAGCCAAAGAGTTGTTTCTGCAGCTTGTTCACGTTAAAACTTTTAGGAGTTAGGTGATCTATGCCTTTGAAGATCTCAGTCTATGAAAAACACCTTCAAAAATTGCATTTAGCTGTTTCAGAAAATTTTGCATGTAGAATTTATAAAAAATATTATATCCTGAAACAGCATGAAAGCAAGAAACTAGTGAATAAACAAAGCTCTAAATTAAAGCTTGAGTTATCTGTCCTTTATAGGCAATATTTAATAAAACTCTTAAAACTCCTGAAGCACTATTTAGCATGGATTATTGTTATAGGGCCTCTTAAAAAATTAAACACAGCAGTTTGTGAAATCCACATCAGACAGCAACTTCTATCCTTCCTCCCTGGTTTCCTACCACTCCTCTCTTGCTTGGGCTTTGTGCCTCTTCTATATCCTGAAGAAACAACTGAGCAGTTGTTTGGGGAAAAGTTTAAGGTTCATCAGCTTTTCCGGTCTTTCTGCTGACAATTTTGGCAGCATCAGTTTAGCCAGAACACCCAAGATGTATTATAGCCTTGCAAGTAACCAGTGAATTTAATTGACCATGAAAAGTTATATTTTGCCAAATAAATATATATCTATGCATGCATGTATACATATATATGTATACATACACATATATGTACACATGTACATATAATAAAAGTGAATTAGCTCTATACACACATACTAGGTACTTTAATGTTGGCACAGCAATAACATGTAGTTCAGTGTGTGAAAGAGAACAATCTTACCTCATCTAAAAATATTAACTGGTTTCTTTTGAAACTACCTGAACTAATCTGTTCTTTCAGTGTAATCTTGTGTGGTCCTGGACATATTCATACTCAAGGCTGATTACAAATGACTTCACATCACATGGTAATCCAGAATAGCACTCTAGCTACATTTTATGCTTCATCATGTCCCTTTTCTTCTCGTCCATCATCTTTCCCCTTTCTGCCTGATGCACAATTCTGTCCACAAATCCAGTTGACCTCAGCTTCTACTTGTGGCTGAGAAGTCACTCAGAGACAGGCCAATTTATGAGGCTGTGCTCTTTGGTCCTCTTAAGCCAGTGTGATACCTCCCCCTAGGACATGTTGAGCAGATGACCATGTTGAGTGCCTTCCACCTTGTTTCCTACAGAGGGGAAGCCAACCAAGATAAAGGGGAAAATCGAGGTATGAAACTGCAAACAACAGTTAACCCCAGCCTAAGAAGGAAGTAGTCAGCTATAATATCCTTGGTAAGCCCAGAAACAAGCTTCAGAGGATGAGGAAGTCACCCAGTGATCAGACAGTCACAAAGCTGCATGGCATAACAAGTTCATGCTCATACCTGTTACGAAATAAAATCACAACTCATAATAAAATAATAAAACATATTTCTTACAAAAATGGGAGTGGACTAGTTTTCTACGTGCATGGTAAACGGATGAAGCCCAGGTGAAGGACTGTAACTAACTCTGTCTTTTGGTTTTATGGCATCATCTTTGTTTAGTGATCGTGGTAGATAGAGGTAATAAATAAAGAGAATGCCAAGGCCAAAAGTCCCCTAGATTTGATCTTTGTATTTCTGGTCACTGTTTTAAAGAAAGTGAAAACTCCTTCCGTTTCCCTAACTAACATGAGTAACAGTACCCTATTTCACACTTTGTCATACATGTATCAGGTACATTTTCATCCTTAGTTTACCATACCTATGTGTTAGCATCCTTGCCTGATAAATGGGCATAACTCCTTTGTAAAGGATATAATAAGAACTACTTTGTGGATGGTTTCTAGGTGCTGACCAAAGCACCGTATAAATATTGCAAATAAAATGTTATTGTTCATAAATGTCCTGGCATTCTAAAATGTACCACAAAGTCTTTCTGCATATATTTGGTGTCAAATCACACCAAAATTCACAAGTTTAATTAAAAATAAAATTGATAACTCCATCATGACAAAAATACTCAGGATCTGTTGTCTTTTCCCCACATTCTTTTTTTCAGGCACAAGTGAGAATTTGTTTAAAAGGCATCCACATAACTATCTCAATAATTGCAGTGCATGACCTTTGGTAAAACATACCTTATTGTTCTCACTGCTCATTGAAAATGTTGATGCTTCCAGCAGTGCTTGTATTTTAACATTTTCCTCTGTCCCATGCTAATTAACATCTAACTGCATATATCAACTGATTATGCCATGTTAGGCGGTTTTGGAATTTTGTCCTGAAGTGCTAATGATTTTAAACAGTATCATGCTCTGGGACTTGTGAATGGTTTCTACTGAACACTAGGCTTAACACAGAATTAAGAAACACCAACACAAATTCCTGCTTCCTATGAAATTAGCTTAACAAGGATTTGGGGAGTAACCATTTGCACTATATGGTTGATGTGAGCAACCATTTCATCAAAGCAATTATGTCTGAGAACAGAACATTCATTCATCACAAAAAGAATTGAAACAAAGTTGATTTATACCACACATTTGACCAGTTACACAACACAACCATTAGCTGTTTGGTTTTAGAAGTTAAACGTTACATGTAAGTGATGCAGGTTATTTGGTCGGTCCATGTAACCTACAGCAATTTTAGGTTTTCTGCAATAACACAAGGTTCATATTGTAAAGAAAGATGTCAGAGTCAGTATAAATGCACAATAATGATTCTTCAAACATAATTCAAGTTATTGTACAAAAAGAACATATTAATGTGCTGGGGTAGGGCAATTTTTCTAAAGGAACAGTGTAATTAACTGAGGACAATTCTCCTGTGTAACTGCCATGAAGAGAGTATTCATCAGCTGGAGACATTGTGCCTGCAACATAACAGCACCATTGGCTAAGACATGCTTCCTGAGGGTGGGACAGTGAAGTTGAAACTGAACTGATAGGCAAGGAAAGAGTTCTTAAAGAGCCTGCAAAACATATCTATGAAATCAAAACTACAGAGAAAAAGAAGAACATAAACTAAAGCTGTTCAAAATATTTTAAAATTTGTATGGCTATCTGTGCCTGGGGAGAATCTAATATGACATGAAACATCTGAACGTGAACGGAGATTTTCCCCACAGAAATAAACAATAAATCATCTTTCAGTTTAGTAGTCAGATATAGCTATAATTATATTCTTCAGTAACAGTCTATGAAGTTTTTTGCTGATACTTTTCTCCCCTGTTGATCCAAGTTAAAAATGTTCACTATAAATAGTATTTTAGAGACTAAAAAATAAATAGATCTTTGCAAAAGTTAAAAATAGTTTGTTGCATATCGTTCCTGTTACTGTGCAAAGATCCTGGTATGCCTCAAGTTATGGAAAAAAAAGTGTGTTGCATTTACAGCCCTGAATTCATTGTCTATGTACCATTTTCTTGTTGAGTAGAATCAGGGCAGCACCAGGGGAGGTATAACTAATAGCTTCACTTAGGTAAAGAAAACAAACCATTAGTGAGGTGAATCTATTTTACCCAATTTTGCCAAATTACTGTGTTACATTCTTCCAATCCAGAAGAACATTAATGCAAAGTGTGAATAGATGGGCAGGCTTTTGTAAAAACAACAACTGAATAGCTCTTCAAATTGGTTACAAGAGTAACAGCTGTTGAAGATCAGCTATTATACCCCAAACCCATTGCTGCTGTAGTAAATTTCACAGAGCAGAATAAACATTCCAGAATGCTTTAATTACCTTAAATTATGAACATTTTTTAAAACCGTATTTCTGATTCAAATAAGTCTGTCTTTCCATCCCAGTCCTCTGAATTCTGTCTCATGAAGGTATGTACACAGACAGCAAAGAAATCATCTTGCAACAATCTGCCGGAAGAAAATAAAACAGATTCTTTAGTCTCTTACTGCAATACACACTCCTCAGACTTTTTATATATTTTTTTCTGAACTCTTTCCACCTTGTTAACATCTTTTCTAAAAAGAGTGGATGCCCTACCCGGGCAGAGTGGCTCACGTAATGCTTTATTCAGTGGTAAGGACACTGTTCCCCCTTAACTTGGCACACACACACCCATTTCCAAGACTGCATCCACAGTGAGGTTGGGTGGGTGGCTTGGGGCTAGCCAGAGAAAAGGGTTGCAGTCCTCCAGTCTCCTCTTCTCATTTCCATTTGCTGGAGTAGTCTGAGACCTGCACATGCTGCTTCCCCAGCGTCAAGGAAGCAGGAAGGAGAAGGGAGATTGGATGCATGGAACAACATGTGCGTTCAATAGATAGGCTCAAAGCACCTAGGAGCTGCTTTACTGAATTCAGGTGTTACTGAGTTATTCCATGCTGCTCTTGGGAGACTAGAAGGGACTCCTCTTGCACAGTAGGATTACGATTTTCTCACTCCCAACCATTCTGCTGCTCTAGGTAAATGCTACTTTTGCCTATAGCTAGGCTGGCTGTATTTGTCCATACACAGTTTCAACAGCCAATTTCCATTAAATTCTTTATTAAAGACATTACAAAAGGAGATGAAGTTATAATTTTAGAGGTATCATTAGGTATATATTCTAAATAGCGTAAAGCATTTGACTTAGGGTCAGTAGTCAAGACCAAATAAAAAACCACAAGTTAATGGCTATTTTCAGCTAGGAAGCACATTAACAAGGAGATATCCAAAAATCTACACCCAAACTGGGATTAATATAATGTATTTACTACTCATCTGGAAAGCAAGCATGCAACAACAGAGATGGCGTAACTGTGAAATTACATATGATTGTTTAGAAAAGCTGTAACTTAAAGAAATAAAGGAAATAAACAAAAGCTAAAGGAAGGGTCTGGGCAACAAGATGGCAGCTGAAATTTAGCATAGTTAAGTGTAAAGTAACGTGCATTGAAAGGAACAATTCAAACTATTCATATACACTGATGGTTTGCAAAATCACTCAAGAAAAAGATTTAGGCGTTACTGTGGACAGCTTAATGGAAATTTCTACTCAGTGCACAGCAGTGGTCAAAAAAAGCAAACAAGATGTCAGGCTTTATTAAAGATGGATTGGAAAATAATACTGGAAATAATAACAATACCATCAAATACATCAATAATGTATTCTCTGTTTTAAGAATAGCTTATTTTGCTTTCACTCTTTGAAAATCACCTAAAATATGGAATTGAAGTGGATTTAAAGGCATAGAAAAACTTCTATAAAGTGAAAGTTTTTTTAAAGGATATCAGAATCGTGACATCCTTGAAAGTAATTTTTTTCCTTTAAAAAACTTATCTGCTCCTCAGTTCATAAGTTTGTAAACAAAGATAGTGGGAGGCACTTACCTTTACCATATCTATAGATGAATGGCTTAAAAACGACATACAGCCTATTGACGGGCCTCTTTCCAGCACAAATGCGTCATTTCTCTGATACTGCTGAGAAAAATGGAAAGGGGCAGTTCTTCACCAAGCCTCCTCTCTGCTCTCCCCTGACCCTAGTCTGCAGGGCCCAATCCAGTGCCACTTCCTATCTGGTTTACACTCAGCTGGTGTCTGTACCCATCACCTTCTATTCAAATTTCACCTGCTTCCCCAGGTCCAGTCCAGCACCCTAACCTGAGACCTCCCTTCCTTTAATCCCTTCCATTTCCTCATGCCCCACACTTGCACATCTCAGAGCTGATCAACCCTCTGCTGCTTCTACAGTCCCACACCAGTTATCCCAGCGCTCTTCCACATGACTTTATGACCCACTTTTCCCCCACTGGAGGCACAGCTCACCAGCTTAGTTCCTTCAGCTTTGCTGTCAGGATTGTTGATGCTGTTGGACATCCCTTATTTGCCTCCCCTGCAGTATTTATGCAGCAGGTCGCTTCCCCATGTTCTGCAGACCACTGTCAGACATGCATGATGTTGTTGACATTATCACTTACACAGTAAACTAGAAAGACTAAAATCAGAGGTTAATTTATGGCAGAGGAACCCCCCATGTACACACCCACCCAGTTTAGGGCTATAGCATACCTCAGTGCATATATCGCTTAGATATTATTTAAGGCAGAGGTTTCTCTCCTGAATACTTGACATTCCAGATTGAAGGCTGTCCTGTGAACTATGGACAGTGATATACACCAACCTGTGTGGTTCCTAGGTTCGTAGTGCTTGCTGTAATCAGATGTCAGATTTGTAAATTCAACATTGTTTAGTCTGAGGATAAGTGAGGAAAATGGGAAACTCATTTGCCCAGCAGTGGGAGGGTGTGGAGTGAGACAGTGTTGTTTTCTGCAGAGGATTTTTATTTTTATTACTAGACTCCTGAGAGCCTAAAGATGTCACTAGGTCCTTACGCTGTTCTGGGCTGTGAAACCAGCAAGGGAAAATATGAACTGATGCAGTTTTATATAACTTACAAATGTGTTTAGCATTTTCTGTGACAGAGTGAAGGCAGTCAAAAAATTTAACTGTTTCCTTTATGAACTTTATTTTGTTTATTTGTAAGCTTGCTCTATACCAGCAGAACTGGCAGTAGTCTTGTCCAGAGCAGGGGCAGGGCACTTTCCCACATAACCATAAATTCTTATTTCAATAAAAGGAGGAGAAGAAAAAAAAAAAAAGAAGAAAAGAAAGTTATGCTGTGAAATGGCATTATTACCTCTAACAAAAAGCATATGGAATAGTAGCTTGCACATAGGTCTGAGAGCCAGGAATAAATCAGTGCTAGTCTAGACATGCTGATTCCAGCTGTGGTCCTGAAACAAGCTGTTAGTGCTAGAATTTGATTAAGCCTAATGCCCATCTGGAGAAGATGATGAATGAAGGCAGAATACCACAGAATACCATCAGAGTTGTGCTTAGAGGTATTTGTATTACGGCTGGAAAACAGGTCGGAGAACAAGGGTTACTCATTGTATTCCTGTTTCTCCCAGTAAGTGACTGGTTCCACAGCCAGTATGGTACAGACAGTGGGGTACATTCTATGGAATTGTGACTTACCACATAGCCCTTTTCTTCGCCTCAGTATAGGCAAAGCAGCAGCAGCAATGTCTTTACTCGGTCCTGGTTTCCACCTATTTACTATGGCCCCCAGTCATTACGTCTCTTGTGCTTTCTCCACAGTGGCTGTAACATTTAATTAATTAATATTTATAAGCACACAGAAGATGGAAAGCCCTATATATTATATGTTTAAGGTGAGTAATTACCTCACAAAAAGACATAAACAAACTCTGACCAGTGATGTAATTTCAGAATGCAGAGTGCTGGCAGGGACTTAGAAACCCTCACAAACATACCTCCTCCCTCCTGCCCTTCTCCTTCCTTCTGCCTCCTCTCCCTTCCCCAAAAGAATGAATCCCTCTCAAAAGTGACCTGATATGAATAACATTTGCACCTTCTTTACTATTATCTTCTTTTCATGCAGCAGAAGGGTCCCGGTTTATCTGTTTACTTTAGTTTAAATTCTGCCATCCGCAGACAAAACTTTTTGCTCCACTACACAGACTTTATTCACCAAAGAACAACCTCCCAAAACCCTTGCAGAGCTTATGAAAGGCGTTTTCACTCGCTTGGGTTAAATGAGCACTGTGTGTTTTCTTTCTTCTTCCCTTTTTTTTTTTTTTTTTTTAAGGTTAGGAGTAATAAATGAATCATTTCAACTTTGGGCAAGGAGTTTAGGTGTTGTATTTGTACCATGCAACTACATAAACACAGAATGAGCCAGTTAACCAATGAATTGCAGGGATTAGAAGCAATGAGATGATCTAAAGCATTTTAACACATTTTCCATATATTAGTCCTTGGACTAGTTGTGTTTTGCTTTCTTACAACAGACACAAGTCAGTAAAAGTCCAAAAGGAAAGTCTGAGGTTTTACATTTCTGTTTGTGGTACAGGAAAAGGGTTACGATCTCAGTGGTTGATTCAGTGAAATAACATCTCTTTTATACACATCTGCCTAGCAAGTAGGGCGGTAGTTGGAAATACCCAATCTAAAGCATTAAAGATTTGCTGGCAAATAGCAAGGCATTTTCTGCTGAGGAAAAATTGTTATATTGAGTAGTCACTTTGAATGCTTAGGAGTTACAGTCAAATATCCAAACACTGTGGAGTTACACTGCATTTATTATTTTCTCAAGTATTTAACACACTGGGAACTGACTCTGCTGTATATATCATGTCCAAGAAGGAATGATAATAGTGAACTTAAATAAGAAGAACCTTGGCAATGGTAAGTAATATTTTTATATCAAATTATTTGGGCATCATACAGTCAACTGTTTTTATATGTCAGTATGTATCATTTTCAATTGTTTTTATTTGACAATTTAAATGAGAAGAGTAAACAGGTAAGACATAAAACCAGAGGTATTTCACAAACTATATATTTTTTGCCTTACTATTCACTGTTTTGTTTTTAAGTTATATGAGAAATTTGAAGGAAGTTATTATTGTTGAATTATCAGTCTTATGATTTAAAAGAGAGATGCTGTACACGGAAGTACCTTAACTTAGGTCACTTTTGCTTTGCTGTATATTTCTCCTATTTCTCCTGACACATATGAAAGTCAGCAGACTGTACCAGAGAATTTTGTGAGCTTGTAGCTTTCTTCAGTTTTGAAGGCCTCTTAAAACCTGCAATATTGGGAGGCAGAAAAGAAACAAAAACATAAATCAAATGATTCATTGCTCAAATGCATTTTAAATTTACAAATTCTCTCTCAATGGTAATTCATCTTCATAAAAAAGAGAAAGCAATTAATTTCAAAACAGGATATAGAGGAGAGGATATGGGATATTTTTTAGCTTTTGCTAAGTACTTTTCTTTTTTCAGAATTGTTTCTAAACTTTCTGCTCACTTCAAATGTTGTGTAGCTGCAAGCTTTACTCTTAAATGTTTTATTTTTCTTTAAAGAAGAAATGTAGAAAAATGTATGTCTTCATGAGAACTGGATAGGAGTACTATCTAATCCTCTGAAAACGCATGCGCATTTCCAATCCATTTTACAATTAAATATTAATATGATTATTATGTTTCAGAACATACTTCCAGGCAAGACATCCAAATGCACTATTTACTTGAATCTCTGTATGAACTAGCCTATACAGGAAATCAGTAAATTGGTCCAGAGTCTCAGACTCAAAGGGGATGCATATTTGTTTAGTCATATACTATAAATAACATCTGTCGTCTTGGAACTGCGCCAACATTATTAATGCAATGCTCGCTTAATAGTTCCCTCTGTTATGAGCCTCATTAGTAACTGATTCATACAGTATGAGCCTACAGAAAAAACACGCAGGCTAGTACAACACACACATTGATGATATATTGTCCATACTGCCAGTGTAACCTCATTTGTTGTGCAGCTGGTAAGCTGTGAGCCAAGGGCACACCTCCTGGCCAGCAGCCCCCTGGGAGACGCAGTCAGTGCAGAGGCTCTCTGCAGGGGGATTGCTGTCAGGGTGAAAGTGGGGGCCAAAACACTCCCCTCTTCCCCCCACCATACCATCCTGTGGCTGGGAACAGATGACATAGTGCTCTGCGGCTGTCAAATTGCTTCAATCTGTGCTGAGGGACAGACCCTATGGACCATGGCCTCTTCATCACTTCAACACGGTTTTGCTATTAGAGAGCACCAAGGATGTGATCTGCTCCTTGTATTTTTCTAGTACTGTTATAACATTTACCTTGCCTGTATTACAGTATGACACACACTGTACACTGTAAAATAACTTGCATATTTTCCTGCTTTGATATTTCTGGAATTACCATACAGAATAAACTTTGTAGGAAATATATTCTGCATAATGAGATGGGTTGGTATAGGATATCATTACTTGACAGCAGCAAATACTTATTGTTTTCTAAGAGTAGTTAATTGCTTTGTCTAATTAAAAGAATATCACTTAATTCTCTTTTAGTACTTTTTATCAGAGAAATCCCCACCCATCTGAGAAAGAAGGTAACAGCCACAACTCATTTGCATTGATGAGGACAGGGATCCAGAAGCACAGGGAAGTAAACTTATCTGATGTTAAAGCATCAGGTCGCTATCAGAGCTGGAAGGAGATATCCAGACTCACAGTACAGTGCTCTGTTGAAAAATGGGCTGGGGCATATTGTTACTGTTTTATGGAGTGAGTGGTGTGTATTAGATATGGTAGATAAGGTTCAATTATAGGTACTTGAAGTCATTGCCCAAGATTAGTGGTCAGCCTACACTGATATTGACAAAAACTTAACATATTATACATAGAGATCCTTTGTTTTGGCCAGAAACAGGAAAACCAAAAACCAAAACCAAACAACCACCACCAACTTTTAAACTCCTGTTCTTGTATGCTACCCCCAAAAGTCTGGATATTCTTAACTCTTGAATGTTTGAGTCAAGTATTTTAAGATCACAAATTAAAAGACAATATTTATAATCGGTTAAAAAGATGTTGAAGAAAATGGAAAGAAAACCAGACTGGAAATCTTGGGTTACAATGTTGGTTGTATGGTTGTCTTAGAACATGATGTTGGACAATCGTTTGGGACTCAAATTCCAGAAAAGACTGTTTCTTTTGGGATACTTGAGTTTAGACAAAAGATTTAGCATTATTTCTTACAGAGAGAACACTAGATATTTTCTGGATTCCCACTCAAAAATGGGCACATGTGAGGAAAAAGGCATTGAAAATTTGACCTGCCTGAGCTCATTTCTGCTCCAGTGTCATCATTCAGTGGCTGCCCTGAGTCCTAAGCCTGCTTTAGCACATGGCAATCTGTAAGCCTGACTGTGCTGTTTTACACATTCACAGACATACCAGGTTTTTGCACATACCCAGACAGCCATCCAGAGAGCCTTTCCTATTCACAAGACAGACATGCAGTCAGGAGGTAGACAAACTGTTGCATAATCTGATCTCACAGCTGCTCTTGTCCCCTACATCAGTTGCAAAATAAATATAGTAGCTGTGATCTGAGTTATAACTACTTCTTATGGAATAAGGTATCCCTTCCACTCCTTAACGCAACGGATCTCAATTACCCACTCTCTGGGAGCCCTGGACTACAGACACTGTGGAACCAACAGTTATTTTTCAGTGTTAAAACTGATGTCATCACAAAAATAAAAACAATAAAATATTAGGACATGCAATAACATTTCATGACACCTCCCGACCACCACCTACTGATCTTCATGAAAAAATGCTAGGGAAGTGATCATGGTTTTTAATGTGCCATAACAGTACTATTCAAGCTCTTTTGGACAAATATGTAAATAAATGCAAATGAGTATCTGAATACAGAGATGTTTAAAAGAAATAGTAACTAACAATCTATATATGGCTAGAACAAGTTTTCAAGATTGGGGGGATAATGTCTTCACATTCAGATTTGATGCTTATTTTAAAAGATATGCTTTACCCGGAGCAGAAATTGTTGCCATCAAGACAGGAATAACAGATTAAAATTTTCTTTGTCAGGCCAATTAGACTAATTAATTTGAACAACTTCTTCTGAACCTAAAATCTGTAGGAAAAAAATAAAAAATCCCAGGTCAGGAATCGTCATCTGAGGCCTCTTGGTCACTAACTCCAAGCTATTTAACATTAGATACTGCTCTGAAGGTGTAGACTGATCTCAAAACATGTGAGAAAAGCTGTCTCCCAAAGACAGTAGATCCTAGACTGTTTAGAATGCTAAATTTGGCTCCAGTATCAATCACACACTCAGGCAAGGTATCATTGGATCTCATGAAGCGCCAGGAGCATTATGTTTTGTGTCTTACCAGGGAGCTATTTTTTCTGACAGACTATATTATTTCACCCACAAGAAACATGTACGGTAATTTAGTCTCATCTTGCTGTCAACAATGATGCTAGTGAGCAATGCATGCAGTCAAGAGCGAGACAGCTGCCACTGGAGCTTTATACTGTTACCTTCAACACCACAAATAAAAACCATCCACTCAGACTCATTCTGATTGTCACAGCCTTAGAGGCACAGTAAAGCAAAAGAAATGTGTGTCAAGGTTTTGTTAGTGCAGAGAAGTGGCTGTATTAAGTAGCTGTGCCTCTTTGAGGCATCAGGAATGACAAATACTCAGAAGTAGCTTTAGCTAAAGCCTTGCAACTGAAATGACTACTGTACTTATGAATGCAGTAAAGTCATCTTATTCAGGCATAGGTATCTACAAGAAAGAGATTGCATAATTTCTCATCAACCACTGACAATGCTAAATTAAAAACAAAAAAACAGCAAACCCAGCAACCAAGCCAGGACCACGCATACTACCTGTGAGATGCTAAGTGATAAAAAGCCCCAGACTTCAGTGAGGCTGAGATCAGGTTATAGAAAGTGGTGCCTGTGACAGAAAGTAAAATATGGAGCAAATTCTGCCACTAGTACTCAAATGGACTTAATATATTCATCTTTGATTACTTCCATTCATTCCTATCTCTCTGTTCAAGGCATAAAGGAAAAGGTAGTAGCAACAAATATGGCAAAATGCAGAGACTCACAATAAAAATGCAGCATCAGACAGGTCTAAATATACCTTTTATACTGAACTAATGAAAAATACAGAGAAAATTTTCATATGATTTTTATATGTGGAATAAGTTCATTTTTCTTCTGCCCTTTGCTTTTTTTGCCTGATAAATCATAGTTTTGGCAATTGATAATTCCCCTTTCATTCAACCTAAAGGGCCCCTTATTTCAGCTTACAGTTTAGGGGAATATAAATCAAAAGGAATGCAAAGTCAGATGAAAAAGGAACATTATGTGACTGGAAATGTGGAATGAGGAAGTAAAGTCATAACTTTTTAAAATATTTGTTTTAAATTAGAATGACACCATACAGGGGAGCTCACATACTGTTTTTACTACTCTTGTGCTGCAGTAACTTATAAACTCTGTATTGGTCAATGGCTTTAAAGAAATTGATGGACCTTTTTTTCAGTACCAGCTATTTAGTAATTTCATAGTGCAGACACAAGCATCCTGTAGTATCTCTCTAAGCCCAACATAATCATTTATGCAGTCTATAGACTCAATACAAAAATATTAAAATAATAAACACAACTCAAAACCTCGTGTTTAAAGAGTACCATTCTTGCTGTGTGCGATACACCATACCATGGCTAAAGTCAATGCACTAACCACTGACACTACTGTTATTGTTCAATTAGACATGCTTTTAATGGAGTATTTATATCACATAGGTTACTTTTCTGTAAACAAAGCATTGTATGCATAGAGTAACAGAGTTTGGGAGATGAAGCAAAAGTACCTTTTGATGAGAGTACGCTTCATATTAAATCTTCGTCCATGGACCTACATAAGCACTATTTTACAGGTTCTCTCTAAGGGACTACAACAAGCAAGAACACCTGAATAAGGTTAGTAATCATGCACAGCGAAAGTGCATGTCATGCAACATAAAGTATTTGGGAATACCAGGTCTAGGAACTTTAATTAACTCAAAGGGTGGCACTCCATTGGAAAAGATTCTAGGAGGCTGCAGAACTGGATCGTTATGAAAGAGTCGGGTAATAAAGCTCACACAAGGAAGTCGATTTTTAAAAAAGGATCTGAAGAAAAAGGAGGAGATCCAAATATATGAGAGCAGCATGAGGCTGAGAGAAAAGAGAGGCAGAGGAAGGAAAGATAAAAGTATGCAGAGAATAGAGGATGACATCAGTACAGAGATAAATGAGAAAAGAATTCTACAAAGACTTGAAGAGCAGGGTATTTTTCCTAGTACAAGAACTGAACAAATTTTAGAGGCAACAAATTTGAAACAATTACAAAGAAGTATATTTTTAGGTAGCACATGAAACTCATTGCCTCTGGGTAATCAAAACTTAATGGGAGCCAGAAATGGGTAGATTATAGTTACACTACACAAGATTCATTTCATCTGTAGAAGAAATATCCTTTATGCTTCCTGGCAAAAGCAGGTACTAAGTGACGAAAAGAATTAGAAAGAGATTTACCTAATTTGACATAGCGCAATACTTATCCATTACGGCCTCATGTAGCTTCTCTTAAAACAATACTATCCAATCATAATGTAAAAAGCTCCAACAGTTTTGGAATTCATACAAAACCTCAGAGTGCCAGCCTACTCTTATCAACAAGGCACTCAGAAGAAACTCTTCCTGAAAGCAAGTTACCTCTTGAGTACTTTTTTTTCCAAGGTAATTCTATTGAAGCAATTGCTATTAGCCATTGCTGGAGAAAATACTGGATTAACTGTGCTTATAGGGTGACGCAATGTGCCAGTTCATATGTTGCTCTGTTTTGATGGATGGAAGGGCAGAGTGAAAGCTGCAAAACCCAAGACAGAGATGACTAATCCAGTCCTGGCTTAGCCGCAATGAGGGAAGAGACTGTCTTGTGCAACGTAACTGTTGTCTGGAATGTGGCAATGTGTGAAAACTGTCACTGTGCTCAAGGCAAAACTAATTCATCAGTTTGCTGAGCAATGTAAGGACAGGACAAAAACTAGAACACCTCAAACTATTGGCTTTCTCTCCTATTAACACAAGCACTGCTTGGACTTGGGAGGGGATCAGGACAGAGGCTAAGTTCCATCATTACTTAGATTTGCTTTGCCCAGTGCAAATGTTCTGTTTAAATTTATATGTTGCTTTTTGGAAAAGGTTATCACCAGTAGCAACGGGCAAAATATTTGGTACTGAATAGTCTGTAAATTTGTCCTCTACAATCCAAACCTTTGGATTTGGAAAATAATTTGAAGGGAAGGAAGGATCAGCTCCTGTATCTGCTGTGGTTCCAGACACATCTTGAGTTTAGGCAAAAGAGAACTCTCATAAAAAAATAAATTCAATGGTTCCTCTATTGCCTTCTCAGAAAAGTGTCTCCACTTTGTGGTAGCTAGGACGCTACCCCAGGGCAGAAGTATCACTCTACCTGTGAATGGTACTGTTTGACTTTTATTCTGAAGCAACAGTTGCTGCCCCTTCTGCATGCTATTTCCTTTAACTGCAGTTATTATTTTTTTAATCTACTCACCTCTTGGGGTGAAATCTGTGTCCCACTGAAATCAAAGGCAAAACAGCTAACTTCAAAGACCTAATAATTTCTACCTTCTTGTTCCTCATAATAATTATGCTTTAGATTTCAAGTATTTCCTTTTATTTATTTGAACTCTTCATTTTATTGCATTCTTCCTTTCCTGTCCCTTACATGAGAAGAGAGTAAAGAAACCCAGCTGATTTTCCCCATAGTAACTATTATTTCATAAACCTTTAACGATTCAGCTCCTTTCTGTAGAGAGAGTTCACATCACTTCAATCTTTTCAAACAAAATCCCAGCCTCTGATCAGTGTTCATTGGCATTTTCCTAGTACGATAACTTTGAGCTATGTAATGAAGATTGACCACAAGATCCAATATCAAAGCATACCATTAGTGCAACACGGCAGGCGCAGCAGCGTTTCTCTCTCCCTCTCTCCTTTTCCTTATGGCTTCTTAAAACATGCTTTTCTGTTCACCACTGGGCACTGAACAATTACTGTACAGAGAAGATGGAAAAAATTGCAAAAGGTTACAGTGAAACATCAAGAAAAAACAGCCCCTCCTTGTGATATTTATGTTTCTGCTGCTGGCCCTGGCAGAAGTCCAGATTCTGAACGAACAAAACTCCCAGTGGCTTAGGAACTACAGAATTCAGCCCATAGTCAGGAAATGCAATAGCATATGACAATGGGAATTAAAAAAAAAAAAAAAAAAAAGCTTTCCAATCCTTTTGAGCTTCCAGCTCAATCAGTTTGGATCAAAATACAGGGACTGTTGAGATTTTGCATGAATGAGTTCTCTATTGCTAAACAAAAACATGTGTGTGTTACAGTGTAAGACAGTTAAATGGTAAACAGTACGTGGCTCTGCTGCCTCAATGATGTTTCATTTTCACAGTACTAGAACTTATAAAATTCCATTTTATATAGAAGGCCAATATCCTCTCTATTCAAACACAGTGCGGAACTGTTTCCTAAAACAGAAAATCACATCCCTATTTCTGACCTTTCCAGGAAAGCTACTTGATATCCACTGTTCACTACTCAGCATCAAATCATGATTCTTCTAAAGATTAGTATTTAAAAGACTGTGGTAAAGTTTATTGTCATCTAGTGATTCAAGTTAAAACTGTGTCCTTTACAACATATTTCCCTAGGGTAACTAATACCTGAAAACCCATTAGCTGGGAAAATAATGCCAAATTTTCTTTTTTTGTAAATACTTAAAATACAAGTTAACCACTATTCTATTGTCAGGGACAGAGAGTTTCAGGGCTACTGTAGGTGCTGTAAAAAGCAGAAATTTCAGCCTCACTTTTTGTCCCAGTATGTCATTCTCCTGGAGCAGATGCTTGTCTTCACAGTCCACATTTTATCTAGAAGTCACAGGAGACCACTAAACATGAGACCATGTCAGCAAAATTTTTACAATCCTTTTAAAACTCTCTTTTGAGAGTTTAGTGAGAGACCAATAAAACCAGGATCTTCGAGCCTCATAATGCAAAGGGCAGCAGGTGTCTAAACACTCTTGTTGGCCATTTCCATGACCAGACAGGTCTGAATGTAAAATTCGGCTTTCTGTTTACATTTTCCAGAAAAGTATAGGATGCATGGTTTGTGAGAACATTCCAAAGAGGTCTCACTATTTCAATAAATTAGCATTAGCTGTCTCAGAGATTTTTATTTTTTTAATTTACAAACTCTCTATGTAACTTGTTCCTACTTTCCCCTGAAAGCAGTCACACCATTGAGAGAAAGTAGGTTTCTGAAGGAAGATTGCTAATCATCAATGTGTGAGCAGAGCTAGGGATCGACAGGCAGAGAAGAGCAGACTGATGAATGAAAAACAGCTGAGCATGCCTATGGACATGGCAAAAAGGTGGCTGCCTGCTCCTACCACTGACAGTGGATGCAACTCAAGCAGCATTTTGGTGAGAGGAGCTGCCATAATAATAGAAGGGACTATGAACGATTTATTTCACAGCATATTAACGGTGCAATTGAGAAAATGGGCAATCTGTGGCATAGCTCTCATTTCCCACATACCCCATGGAAGGAGCAACAATTTTCTGAGTCCTTGATAAGGCTGGATCACAAAGGTGCAGTCTAGCCCATGAAGAGGAGAGTATTTAAAAACTAGCAGGTTAAAGGGACCATGACACTTTGTGATGAAAAACACAAGGAATTGGCATTCAAAAGTAGCTCCTATTATTATTATTATTTTTGCTCCTGGAGCAGAAGCTGCGTATGAAATTGTTACTAGCTTAATCTTTAAAATATCTGAAAAAAATTGTGTAAAACATGCTTGCCATCTCAGCCCCCAGCAGCAAATCCTGCCCTTGATTAATATAGATTCCCCCATGCTCCCCTGTAGGTTCAACATGTTTGAACCCCATCAATCCTAGGACCAGAGAGCAACGCATAAAAACAAATTACACAAACCCCTTAAATGGAGTAGCGCCTTTGGGTAACTGGAAGTTTGCTGGAAAGTTTCCCCCAATACAGCATCCCATTGCTTTTGTTTATCTATCCTTGCTGACATTTTCTTCAATTAGGAAACAATAGCTCCGTTCCAATGTACTGAGCAGAATTACTGAAACCAAGTCACGTGACGCCACGAGAGTGTGTTTTCAATTATTCACTCTGTCTTTTTTTGCCAGGCCTATGAAGAGGAACAGCCTTCTGCAGGAGTCAGGTTTGTCTGCCTCGCTGTTGTAAGTTTGTCCTTTTGAATTTTTATTTTACAATTACCGATTTTTTTTTTTTAACTGTAAATTCAACTCTCAGAGAGTTTCTTGCTCTTTTATTAGAGAATTTCCAAATCTCTTGCTCTTCCTGCTGCCTGGAAATCCTTGACATCTGCAACAGTTCAGTTCTAATAGTACTGCTCAGTAACGAATCTGATGAAGATCACAAGATCTAGATTAAAAAGGCATGCAAGATATCACGCTATTAGCACTTGGTAATGTAAAACTCATCTTGCTCTTGCTAGTAAAGAAGCTTTAACTTTCCTATTGTCTGGTTAACAGTAGTGCATTCCCATTCAATCTGGGAGCTACACCAAATTATTTACATCTTGTAAATGCTTGGTTTAATATCAACCAAAAATTTGAACCAAATGAGCACAGCTCAAATCATGTACTTTGTTTGCAGAAGGCAGACTGAGTTAGGACTTTTTAGATTTAAAGCTGGAAAAATAAAGCTTGGGGGGGAAAAAAAAAGAAACAGAAGGAACATTTGGTTTGCATTACAAACCACAGACAACTTCCATCAGGCATGCTGAAGGTATAAGAATGGCAAGAGAAAATGACAAGCAGTGAGTGCACAGGAGGTAAAGATGAATGGGTTGGAGAATTGACTTTGAAGTAATTGTCCATGCCCACAATACCTTTAATTCAGTTTGCTGTAATATGGTAATTAATCATAAAGCTTTTCCAGCACTTGTGATATTGTTTTCTGTGTAACATTATGTTTCTGGATATTTTTATTGGAAAACTTATAGAATATGTTTTTGGTGGCTCCTATATTTCTGTCACTCATGCAACCCTGAATCAGCAGCTCTGGAAAGGATGTTGCCTTAGTTAAAGACCTGGGCTGTAATCTAATCCCTAGAGCAAGAGCGAGCATTTAACTGAAAATCTTCAGGTCTAATGGGCTTATTTTCACTGCAGCCACTGTGTTGAGATACTAGGTAAGTCATTCAGGGTTAAATTTGGTCTTTGAGCTAATAAAGCTCAAAGGAGGAGGAGGAAGTAACTGATGCAGCAGAGCTAAAGAGAAATTCTCTCTGTATAATGTAAAATTTCTCAGGAGAATTGCAGAGGGGTGGGATGGAAGAGTGCACTGGAAGCAATGTTTCCTTCCCTGTGTCAACAGGTGCTTCTGTTTTCCCTGCATCCCAGATGCTTAGCACTAGTCAGAGGCACCTTTTGAAGCATTTGCTATTGAAGGCAGTGCTCGATCCTGATGTTCTTCAGCTCAGCAGCTTCAGGCAGTGAGAAAGGCCTCCCACGTCTCTCCCCATCTTTTATTCTATCTTGCCAGTCTCCAGAGAGCTGTATTTTGGCCGTTAAGCTATTAAGTCCTCTGCTTACCCATGAGCTTAACGGCTGTGATTTTTATTTTTATTTTAATTATTTCTCTTCACAGAAGTAAGAGTGCAGTTAATATTTGCACAACATAGTATTTCATTCAAGGATTTCTATTTCTCCTAATTTTCTCCCCTAGGCAAGATTGTTTAGGTATGAATGTGCAACTTGGGCTCATTTCTGACACTGTTATTGCTAATATCTAATAGTGATTGCCAGAATCACAAAAGAAGCAACAATCCCTTCTGTAGACTTTCATGTGAGCGCAATCCACAGACCTTCAGCAAGTTAGTTCTGTTGCTTTCTACCCAGGTGATGAGGTAGAAGCTTGAAGAAGTTACCTTAATACATCAGCAGCAAAGCATGAAGTTCCCCTCATCCTAACCATCCTATTGCTTTTTCAAGTCCACATTCTTGTCTAATGGGCCAGATTACATTTTTTCCTTCCTCTGAAATACCTTCAGACATACAGGAAAAGCAATATCAAGCTTTACAAGATAAAATTCTTAATATACTAGTGACTCTAACAGAGATTTCGCAACCCCAAAATTGAAACTAAGTTCATACCTATTATGGTATACTAAAGTTTTGTGCTAAGCAAAACACTAAAAAGGGTTCTTTTTTCTTTTTTTTTTAATAAAAAATAATAAAAAAATCACCAAGCCTTGAAAGTCTTTATATATTAGTAGTATCAGTCATCTTTTAACTAATGTAATCAGTGAAAAAGCATACAAAAATTGCTAACATGATGCTGAATTACATCAACAATTACTTATTGCAGTTCTCAAAATTATTGTTCTAATTTAATTCATTGTTCAATTTAATTCATTAATTCAATTCACTTTTCATCTCTGTACTTCAAAATAAGTTCTGAGAAGTAGCTTCTCTCAATAGTGTAGGAAGGGAGATTAACCCCAGCGAAATAAGATCACAAGTCAACCACAAAGTCCATCTGTTAAAGCTGAATTCCATGTCAACCCCTTCCCCATCCCCTCTGTATCCTTACATACAAGCTCAGATGTCCTTTATTTCAGTGTGAGCTGTACATCACAGGAAGGGAGCGTGGCTGTGCTGTTGGGTTGTCCTCCATCCATACTTGTGGCTGCATTCAGCCATGGTTGCAAGTCTTCATAAGAAGAGGGGGAATTCTGAAAAAAAGAAAAAAGAACATTCAGTGCACTAAAGAAAATACGCTTAGTTTGACCCTGAAAGATTTCTTCATGACAGTGTGGGGAAGGCTGGGAGCCCAGTAACTTTGGTACCAATATTCCTGTAAAGTGGGGTCAGATTTTTCCACATCAGCAGGGAGGCTCCCAAAGACACACAGGAGAGAGTCAGAAAATAATGGTTTTGTTCAACTTGACATGTTCTCCAGAAACTTTAAAATTTCAGCTTTGCCATGGCACCATGTCTTTCTGGGAATCCTGAGGAGTTTCTGAAGTGTTGGGGATTTTATTTTGGAAGAGAGAGATCAGGCAGCAGATCAATGTTATGACTGGTATGACAGAAGTAAGTTATAAATGAGGGTTGCAGGAGCATTACCTATCAAAAACACCAGAAAGGAGTGCACTCCCTGGGAGAAAAAGGGACCTCTTTTCTCCTCCTGGAAGAGCTATTTCCAAGGTTTTCCTTTTATAAATCCAAATTCAGATTCACACTGGATTGTGTACTTCTCCAGGAATGCCATATCGCTCCTTTAAACAGGCAGCCAACCACATAGTGCTTACCATCTTTTTTCCTTTTTTTTTTCCTTTTTTTTTTTCCTGGTTATTTGTATGAGATGAAAAAAGCAAAAAATATAATCCTTAGGATTTATTATGGCTGTCTTGTGTTTATTTATAAATATGGGTCTGGTTTGGCTAGAATTTGCAGGCCTATGTTTCTTGTCAGGGCTGTAAGGAGCCTTTAGAAAATCTGCCTTCTCCTATTTCCGTATCACCATTTTGGGCAAAAAGTGCATATGTGCCCACCTAATTCTGCATCGAACCCAAACCGGACAGTTTGTAGCACACTGTACAACCGTTTTCTCTCAGTGGTATACTTGAGAATGTCTTTTGTGATAAATATGATAATCTAAATTAAGCAAGCCAAAGCAATTCATTTAGACTTCCTCACGTTGATTTTTTTCTAACACCAATAAATTCCTAGCAAAATAGTTCTACAAAATTTCTGAGAGAAAAAGGAAACAGCTTTAACAAAACTCCCCTTTGCTATCTTAACATGCTCATTACGTTTTTTTCATTTTACAAAAGCTGCAACTTGTCACATTTTGATTGTATAGCATTTCTTCCATTTTCTCTTAATTTGGTATGCTGTATCATACACTGAAGCAAACAATTTCTGTAATGGGACACTTTTTGATTGATGTATTGGCGCTGTAATCCTTTATAAAGTTCAATCCTTAATCAGATATTCATATCTAAAGTGCTTCACTGGATCTCTGTTACTGTTAAATGCAAAGTCTTAAGTGAGTTCTGGTCTGTGAAGGTAGGAGCTTTATAGCAGCCTGACATTCCTTACTCTCTCACGGCTAAGATCTTACTTTTGCTAAACCACTTACAAATCAGATGTGCCAGGCAGAGAACTTAACCTTGACAATTTGATTAATCTTTGAATTATAGTGGTTTCATGAATCAAACTTCAGAAGGAGCTTCCTCTTTTCAAGTAATGTTAGCAGGACAGAATAATGCTTTTAAAGTATCTTCCTTTTCAATTTAGGATTTCAACATGCAAATTCAGCAGAAGCCAAAAAGCAGTAGCACAATGGAAGCATCAAAAACATTTATTAAAAGCACTCCATTGTGCTTGGGGAGCATGGGAAGAGAATGAAAAGGTGAAGGAGAATTTAGTAGAGCACTGCACAGAAACAGAATTAGCAAGTCATGAGATATCACGTGGCTGTTAGCAGACTGAAAGGCTCTGTTGATTCAATTTATTCATTAGGGCTTTTCAGTAGTGTAGGTTATTAAGTAGGGGTATATTACAACTTACTTTTTATATTTCCTTTCCTGGAGGATATTTAGCACCAGAGAAGCGGAGAAAGTTATTGAAGGTATCATGCCACATAAGTGGGAGAACGATAGGAAAAAGAGCAGCACCACCAGCTCTCTGAAGATGGATCGAAAGAGCAATGCTGGGAACAGGAAGTCAAGAAAGTTTCGCTCCATTTCAAGATCACTTATATTGTGCAATGCCAAAAACAGTGATGATGGGTCAAGTCCTGATGAGAAATGCCCTGATCCCTTTGAGATCTCTACTAGCTGGGGTCAAGAGGATTTTGACTGCTGCCCTAGAACACAACTGCAATGCACAACAGAGACAGAAGACAGCCCACCTGATCCTCCACGTGTCATCACCAGCATAGTCCAGTCCAAGGCTGCAGCAAATGAGAACTGCAACAACATGAGAAGAAAGTTACTCATCAAGGTAGGCAACAGCGTGTTATATTGTAACGTTTCCTATTGCAGTCATTCCTAAATGAGTTAATTCATATTTCTCAGGAACACAGGATTCCGTCTGTCTTTTTCAGAGCTTATGAGCTTGCAGTGTTCCTGCTCTGTATAAACTGCATGAAAATGTATTAGCTTCCCAGCTGTGCTGTTACACTCTGCTGATTAACGTTCTACTGAAATCAGTGACTGATTGGTCACTCCTCAGTGTATTCATACTAGCACAGCTGATGCTCCCTACTTGCAATATGTACTCAGCTCAAAATACAAAACTGTCGCTATAGGAAAATGAATGTGAGCATAAATTATATTAACACTGTTAAAGACGCAGGAGATTCAGCAGGCAGATTCCATCTGATTCAGGAAGGAGGTAGTGGTGGCTCTAAACCAAAGAGGTCACTTTCTAAGGAAAATATTTACATCTTTTTAGAGATGTAAATGTTCCATTTTTCTTTAATCAAGAAGCAACTATTTTAACATCCAAACCATTTTTCAGTCTAGGCAATGTATTTCAGATGCCTTTAGAAAGTTGCTTCTCTGTGACATATCCTATTTGTTCACTTTCTCTCTACCTGTTGGTGTGAAGGGGAAGGGGGACGTCACTGCAACTATGATATGATTTTTAATAGTCTGTGTCCTCCCAGCACCTAATATCATTCTAATACCCAGTATTTTATGCTTTTTACCTATGCAAATAGTGGCTTATGTGGGAAAAAAAAAGTTTCTTTCATCTATAATATTTCTCTTACATATTCTATTGTACTTACCTTCTGTAAAAATTGACTAAAATCAGACCTCTACATCTAAAGACAGAGTGGCACTGAAAATCTGAATCTCCCCTTACTTCTTGAGTTTCTTTCTGATGATCACAGCACACAGTCCAATATTACAAAGACTGCAGCAGGACAGAATTCAGGTGAGGACGTATTTTAGCCCCTTGGCAAAACCACAGAATGAGGACAAAAACAAGCTAACTTCCTATTGCATTCTGACAGAGAACATAAATAGGTGGAACTGACCAAAGTCCCAAAATACACTCAGTCACCTGCAAAACCGTACCGCCTCCTCCCATTTGGAAACAGTTTGCATGCACTCTGCTGATTTCTATGTGTGAGTAAAGAAGGAGCTGGCCTCTGTGGATTCTCCCCTTTTCTCTTTTATTACAGCCTGAAACACTTTCTTAGGTGTGTGTCAGCTGCTGCAGTCTGATTGCTTGCATACCTCCAAAATATGCCAGGCTCCAATAACTGTCATGATCCATATGCTTGTGAAACTACTCAATATCTTATTGCAGACTCTAAGTGTAGATCATTTGCTTTTATAGCTGGGAAGCAGCTCAAATAGGGATCTGGGGAACAGAGTAAGTCTCATAACTAATGCTGTTGAACAGGTAAAATACAACTGCTGAGGGTATAAATCCTCTCTTAGGTTGGAATGTTAGTGTCACTGAATAGGGTGGGTCAGGAGCCTGGATGGAGGGTGACATAAATCAGTCAGTAACCCAGGCCTTTCTGGCAGCATTTGAGTTGCTTACTGCCACTATAGACAAAAGGCACAGTAAATTCTTTCTCCAGAGCTCTCATAGCAATATAAACTTCTTCAGGTGCCACTTGCTAATATTCCTACCTTTCAGAGTCATGGATCAGCAACTCTAAAGTCTTATCTCAGCATGCTAAATACGATAACTCCTACGCTGACCTTACCCTGTACCACTGCTCCTGAGGCTTTGCCCTATATTATGAAAGCAGTGATCTTTTTTTTCCATATGGCATAAGCCTGGCATAACAATCTTTCTATACCATGTGTGTTAACTTAAGCTTAAAACCTCTCTGTTTAAGAAAGGAGTCAACAACTATTTTTCAAGTTCTAATGTACCACACTCTCTTCAGTCCATGTGACACTTCAGAAATTCATGATGTGTGACTCAGAGCTAAAGGGTCCTTGTCTTTTTTCAGGAAAATTGATTCCATTCTTTCTGTGGTGTTGCTGAGATTATTCCATTATTCTTTTGCTTTCCAGTGCCTGCAGCCTTAAGCATGACTCTGAAGGTGCTAATAACTCCCACAGAACTGAATAACTTAATTTTTTCTGTCACACTGGAAGTAGAGAAGAATGTTTAAAAGTGCAGCATGATTTACTGCTCCCTGAGACTCTCTTCTGCAGAGCTAAGGGGGAACCTGGAGCATCAGTCTTTCTGATACTAGTTCTTCTCTACTGCTCAAAAACTTAAGTATCTCTCCAATCCATACCCTCTCAATCACATGGGATTCACTGTTACAGAAACCATACTGCACTGATCGGGATGGGACTGCAAAGTGATGTCACTGTTCCTCCACCATCTGGCCCCACAGCACAGTGCTAGCACTGACTTGTACTAACACACATTTTTGTTTTTAACCACGGCATTCATAGCCAACATTTATGCTGCTAAAAGTTGTGACACTGACTACCATTTTAATTGCGATGATGTGTGGCAGTACAGGGCGACGACGATGGTGAAGGGCCTAGAGGGGAAGACGTATGAGGAGCGGCTGAGGGCACTGGGCCTGTTCAGCCTGGAGAAGAGGAGGCTGAGGGGGGACCTCATCGCGGTCTACAACTTCCTCGCGAAGGGGAGTGGAGAGGCAGGTGACCTATTCTCTGTAAACACCAGTGATAGGACCCGCGGGAATGGCGTTAAGCTGAGGCACGGGAAGTTTAGGCTGGACATCAGGAAGAGGTTCTTCACCGAGAGGGTGGTCGCACACTGGAACAGGCTCCCCAGGGACGTAGTCACTGCACCAAGCCTGTCTGAATTTAAGAAGAGATTGGACTGTGCACTTAGTCACATGCTCTAAACTTTGGGCAGACCTCTGCGGTGCCAGGAGTTGGACTTGATGATCCGTATGGGTCCCTTCCATCTCGGGATATTCTATGGTTCTGTGACTAGAAGACAGGGGTTCAGTTTATAATTGCATCTTCTAAGCAACTTCCTTCCAAAAGTATATGGCATGGTGGCACAGTCACCGTGTAAAGGACAGACAACTTTAACTGTTGTCATTGACACGTCATCCATAGTGAGGTTATAACCTCATTGGTGGAAGGGAAGAAGGTTGAAACAAGACTTAAGTAGGAGCCTATCAACATCTATTCAGTGGTTCGTTACATTCAAGGCAAAAACTTCAGTGAGTGCTACATCCATGTAAACTATGCAGTTACCTGAGACATTTGGACATTCAAATCCTGACAAAACATGGCCATTATATTTTGCATAGGGCCTTGTGTACCAAATCTTAGTGGTTATGCCCTTCCATGACTTTAGCCTACACTGTTGCCATACATATGTCATTCTCCTGCTGAAGTCCTACCTTCCAGTCACTTTTTTTTTTGCCACAGAAAAGCTGTTATGACATGCAGAGAACGGAGAAGACAGGAGACAATCTGGGAAAAGGGAAATGGAGAAGGGAAAATAAAGAATTATGAAGACAGGAAAAGAGGAAACAGAAAATGTATACTTGACTATAAAATACTTCAAAGCAAGTGAAGCAAGAGGAGGAAAAAGCAACAACCAGGAGCAGTGAAGGAATCAGACTTACAGCAAAGTGCATTAGTTAACTATTCCAGGCATCCTATCAAATACCACATTCTTCCTTTTTTTTCCTTCTCTGCCTCCCCAGTGCATTTTGTGCATTGCAACAGCAGCTTTATTCACCTACATGTTGCTCAGCAGAAAGGCAAGTATAGATGACATACCTAAGGGCCATTAATTCATAGACTTCCCAACAATTTCTTTCTTTCTGTCTGACCGATTGTACAGGAAAGCAATAAAAGCAAATAACACATAACCATGCACACCCAGGCAAAGAAAAGCTGGATCAAAATCTTATAGCACATAACTCACACGCTGTAAAATTGTACCTGGGAAAGAATATCTCAGTCTGATCCATTACTCTCTCTTATCCTCTTCAATGCATCTCCTCTACTTTCATTATATATTCTAAATAACAATGATTTTTCCCCCCTTCTCTAAACGTACTGCTAACGATGATGAGAACAGTCTTTTAATTCATTTGGTTTCTGTGTTCCAAGATTCGCTCATATTGACTCTTTCTCATTGTGCCTACAGCACCTGGCATTACCCAGGCATCATCCATTCAGCCAGCTCCTGAACCACTTAGCTTCTAAAGTGAGGCGTACTTACTCTGGCACTGACAGAGCTGGAAAACCAGCTTGTCAATTTATAAATAAGCAGATCTCCTTTATAGCTTGCTTCTCACAAACTCAGCAGTTTCAGTTGGCCTGAAAAGGGAAAAAAAAAAAAAAAAGAAAAAGAAATTATCTGATACCTGATGAACTGACAAAGCAAACACTTTTGAAGACAGCCTTGCCTGCTCATGTCATTACAAACTCTGAGGCTTTGTCAGTTGTAGGAAGGATGGACAGGAGCAGACAATATCGACTTGTTCTTCAGAGAAGAGCAGTCTATGCTGGGTATGAGAGACGCTCCCAGAAGCATTCCATTACAGTCAGTGGGCTCTCCTCCCTGCACTGTGGACAGTCTGGGAAGCACTGAGGTATGAGCCACAGAGGATGATGGTAGGGGTGAAAAAACATTTAGAATAAACTGTAACATGGAAGGGATGGCTCTTTACACAAACATTAGATCCAAACTGATCTGACTGAATGATTCCTCTTGGTTCTAGAAACTTCTGTGTCGTTGCTCCCCTTGGTCCCTGACCGTCTGCTTGAAGAAGGAAAAAAGCAAAAGGTCATTTTCTCTCTCGGTCGTCACAAGAATTATTTTTATTAACTCGCCTTTGTGCAAAAGCCAGTTAGTTGGCTGCTTGGTACCAGGACAAGTGTTATGGCAACAGACTGTAATGTCTTGAACATGAGCCTATGGCAAGGATGGAAAAACAAAGCAAGTAAGGGAGATTGTATTTATTTAGACATTTATGTTTTCTCCTCCCTTTTTCTATTTGCTCTGTCTTCCCAGTCTTCCTGTTTTGTGACATCAGGACCATGCTATGCCCAGAGCAAGTTGGGAAAGAAGCTGTTTTATTAAGATAGTGCATGCTGCAAAACATGGGCCATTGCACAGGCTCCCAGAAAAACATACCAACGAAGGGTGGAAAGGTCTGTCTGTAACATCTAATATTCTGATTGTCTACGGAGGGCAGAACCCAAATCCCATGCCCTGATTCTTGCATCATCTAAAGGCATTCTGGCTTCTACCATTTTTTTAATTGCAAAGGGAATATGCTGCTGGGAAAATGAATTACATCTACTATAAATATTTTGGAAGGACCAAGGCATCGGCTGGGGTGTCGGAATCAGTGGAGTCATGTCAGTTTGTGCCAGATATAAGCTGGAACTTTGTTAGAAATTATGCAGAAAAAAATGGTTCTTGAAGAAAATCCCCAAAGGCTGTATTCTCTTAAACTTCCACTTGGAAATCCCAGCCATTTCACAGTCAGAAGGCCAGAAAAGCCAAATATTTAAATTCACTATTGTACTGTTGTAAGACTTTTTGTTTTATTTTTTATTTTTTTGGCCTTTTTTAAACAACAGTCAATCAGCTCATTGTCACATGGTTAGTTAACTGAGTCAAAGACCTTACTTGAACTAGCCTTGTATAACACTTTACTTCATTTCAGACAATCTAACTACTGTGTCCTATGTTAAGAGTGCACAAAAGTTTTTTAGTTTTTCACAGATGCCATGGTTACCCTTATTTCAAAACAACATCTGGAATGAGATGTTTTGAGACGGGACTCTGGGCTAGAAACGTTTAATGAGAACATGAAGGGAAAAGAAATCTCTTAAATGTCAGATAGAAAAACATCCTCAAACTTTTCATTTGGCATGACAAAAGAAGGGGAGCAGAAGGACAGAGTTGGCCTGGACTTGCAAATGACTTTTCCAGAACAAAACACATGAAAAATTAATCTACTCTCACCTGCAACACAAATAAATGTAAGACGACTCTTGAACCCTACCTTTGATTTTAATGTTTCAGCAAAGTAGATTCAGCTTAAAGACTAATTTTGTTTATAATGCACTTTCAAAGTGTTGGGTTGCAAAGGCCCTTATAAGCAGAGAAAGATTTTATTCACTGGCAGCAAATACACATTTAAACATATGTTCTAATAATGAGAAGGCACAGTTGACCTAGAATCCACCTGCCCACACACCAGACCTGTCAACCTTATTTTAGCAAATTTTCAGCATTTGCTACATTCAGAGCTATAAATCACCTTGCAAAAACAGCAGGACACATTAAAAGGGAGGAGGATACAAAACAAATACTGCCTTTACTTTTGGAACCATCAGCAGTATTTCTATGCATAAAATAACAAGTGAGACAGGAAATAAAAGACATTAAAGAACAAAACCCAAAGCAAATTGACTGCTGGAATGTGAATTGGTCAAATGTTTATTTTTCTAAAGAACAGCTTTTATTAATTTTCTGTCATGTTGCAACAACTTGGATGTGAATATAGTGATCTATATCCAAGATCCCAAAAAGTGCAAATGCTGACAACATACAGATATTTGCCACATGTCTCTGCAACCCAGTAATCTTTTTTAATTTTTAAGTAATTCACATAAATGAATTTTGAAAACTACTGACACACAGAGCCTATTTGAAATATAGATCAACATGTTAAGATGACTACAGATTTAAACAAAAATTTTTCCCAAGATTTTTCTGCAGTTCACAATGAATTTAACTTCTTTTCTTCCAAATGAGTAAGTGTATGCAACTGCTCTTAGAAAGAACATTCATATAAGTTCTGATTGCTGTTGTTTCACATATATGTCCCAAAATTACCACCCTAGCACTTGTCCCATTGTACAAAACACATCTTTCCCAAAGGACTTAAACAGTGCAGCAAACAAACAAACAAAAACTTCAGAGCCAAACCAATTGTACTTCTGTGAAGTCCTGAGAAACTGATGAGAGCCAAATGCCTTTCTGACAATTAGTTTACAAAGGGTTTTATAAATACTATCAATGCAGCAGCTGAGCACTATGAGCAAGTTACTGGAAGAGCAGGAGCATAACTGATGATGTTCTTAACAGAGACAAGTTAGGGACAGTCGGAAAAGGCCCACCATTAAGTTAAAATCATAACTGAAATGGAGAAAGGAGAACAACTATGCAAAGTTCTCCATGTGTGTGCCTAACCAGTACCAGTGAGAGCATGTCAACATATTTCAAGGGAGCGGTACACAAGACTAAGGGATCCTACCTTTAATATCTATCTTACATCTTTTATGCTTTAGAATTAGCACACTGCCCTTCTGAAAACCTTAAAAATTTAATGGATGCTTCATGTTTGCAGAATGTAGCCTGTAATTTCTTACTAGAATCATAGAACCATAGAATATGCCGAGTTGGAAGGGATCCATAAGGATCATCAAGTCCAACTCCTGGCACCACACAGGTCTGCCCAAAGTTTAGAGCATGTGACTAAGTGCACAGTCCAATCGCTTCTTAAATTCAGACAGGCTTGGTGCAGTGACTACGTCCCTGGGGAGCCTGTTCCAGTGTGCGACCACCCTCTTGGTGAAGAACCTCTTCCTGATGTCCAGCCTAAACTTCCCCTGCCTCAGCTTAACGCCATTCCCGCGGGTCCTATCACTGGTGTTTACAGAGAATAGGTCACCTGCCTCTCCACTCCCCTTCGCGAGGAAGCTGTAGACCGCGATGAGGTCCCCCCTCAGCCTCCTCTTCTCCAGGCTGAACAGGCCCAGTGCCCTCAGCCGCTCCTCATACGTCTTCCCCTCTAGGCCCTTCACCATCTTCGTCGCCCTGTATATGTATATATGTATACTAATGTATTTGTATACTAATATATATGTGTACATATATATACATAAATATATGTATATATATACACATATATATGTATACTAATATATAAAGCAAAGAACAAGTGTAAATAAAGTTAGCTAACAATTTTTGCTACTCAAGATCTGACATTTGAAGACATTAGAATTCTAATCTTTGTTATGTCACCATGCTGAAGGATTTTAAAGAAAAAAAGAACATTACATAGTCCCGATTTCAAGCATGTATTTTCCAGATACTTACTTTAGGTAAAAAGTAAATACAGAAGCTCCAAAACTAATACTAGAGTTCAAACAAACTGGTTTAAAATGGAATTTTGTCCATACTCATGCACTTACCTATCACTCACTAGAAGTACTCTTCTTGAACAAAAGAGGCTTCGTAAAATTCAGACACTCCTCATTAATGGCAGACAATCTGGAATGCAAGCAAACCCACAGAGTTAACAAGTCGGTCAATACAAGTATAGCCCTTATCCATTACCTACTGAATTCAGCCTGTAGTGAGCGTACGGCTCAAATACTTCTTTCATTCACACCCTTAGATTTACTCTGGCAGGTCTCAGAATGGGAACCAGGCTTCAACAGCCAGGATGTCAATGACCTTTATTGGAATTGTTGTAAATTCAAAGTTTGCCTTTGCTGTCAGTCAGGTATATTGTGATCCCGATTGATCTGTGGTGAAAGGGCATCATGGTTCTAACCTTCAGGGCTGGATGAACTCTGCTTAGAGCAGAAATGAAACCCTAGTGATGCTGAAGAAGGTGATTACATAGCTTTCCTTGTGCTGCCAGAAGACTTTAAATCACTGGAAATAGTTCATGGCACTCTGACCAGGGGATTCTGGAGCAATACTGACAGTCAATTGCCATATATTGTGCACAAGACAGCAGTCCTGACAACGGCCTGTCCTAACGTACGAAATGTGCTTTCCCTTCAGAAATCTATACCTCAGTCATACAGATCTCTGGGAACAAGCCTGGATCTAGGACACACTGAGGACCCTCTTCACTTTGTGGAGTATGGAGAGGCTGGTGGGGGCAGGGAAAGTGGATTTAGTAGGGAGGAGAATGAGTGAATACTTGAATTAGGAGATGTAACTGAGCAAATGGAGAAGAAATTGTGCGCTAACTTCCCAGTTTCCTTTGTTTCTTCAGAATTTTGAAGTGTTTAAGCATTTGTGCTACAGGAGTGTATTTCCTAGACGGATGTGTTGCCCTTTGTATGCTTAGTCAATTCATTCCTTGCTTTATTTACTCATATGACTTAAGACTATTTCTCTTTCTGTATGCCCACATGTTAATGATTCATAACTGTGTTACAAATGTGCTTACAATTAGTCCTCCAGATGCAACACACAGACTACAGCAACCTCCGCCTGGAGCAGACAAAAATCTTCCACTGTTGCAGTCATCTTTGCTCCCCTGCCCCCTCCTTAACAAGTCAGCAGCTGGGGTGGAGCTTCCAGTGTTTTGTATACACTTATTTTTCATTCAGACATCTTGTGTTTCTGGAGTATTTCCTTTTCTGGTGTATGTTTACTTTTCCTCCCTGCCTTTTCTTATAATAGTTAGCATAGGCAAAATTTGTCTAGTTACTATGAAAAGTGTATTATCGGTTCTCTTCCCCTCTGTGCAGAGGCACTCTGCTGTAGTACTTCCCTCTTTTAGACAGAAGCCACTGATGTCCTAAGGAAAACAACTTTTTCTAAACACTGACTCTATAATGTAATTATTCGTTCACAACTGCACAGTGTTATAAAGGCCTGTTACTCTTAAAGGCAGCCTGGTTCTAAGGACATTTTCTGCATTTCTTAAAAAGGCTCAAGATAAGTAACTTTTAACATCCTTGGTATGTTTTCTTTCAATGCAATCTTTCATCTTCCTGAATCAGGACAGCTGCATCTGCAGACTGTGTACAACCACAGGGAACAGCAGCTCAGGAATCAAGCTCTCTAGGAATCCAAACTGTGCACCTCTCTGGAAAGGGTTCACAGGCTGCAAGGTACCTGCTGGAAGCACAGCAAACAGGTACAGTATGTATGGAGTTAGCAAGCTTATTAGGGAGCTATTTGTCTGCATGGATTTTGCATGACCATGACAAGCACGGGTTATTTTCTACTGTCATGGTAGCCTGGTTGAGCATCTGTCTACATACAACAAGCTGGCCAGCATGGGAGCTTCCAGGCAGGGAAATGCAGGAAAAGGGAGGGAATGGCTCACGCTTGAGCTCTGCCCCCATAGGTAGTACAGATACTAGTGGCTTGAACCATGTGGCACTGAGAACTTAAGGCAAAACAAGAGCCCTGATAGTAAAGGTAGAGTAGTTAGAGCCCAGGAATGCTTGCAAGTAAGAGTATTCATGGTCAGGACAGTGCAACCAGGCACATCAGGGTATCCCTGGGTGCCTGGAGCAGGACTGCAGCCATACAGCAACAACAGCACCTACCATGGCTTTATTCTAAGGTACGCTTCAAGTCTAAACTGTATCAATGGATGCAGCTGTACATGGAAAGGTAGTTGTTGACCACCAGGACTGAGCAGAAGGGAGTAGCAACAGGAAGAAGTCCTAGCAAGGGGTGGGGTGCATCATACATCAAAACATGCCATGGCAGCTCTGTTCAAGGCAAGGGGAAAATTGCAGTTCACTCCTTAGTAAGGCATGTAGCACACTAGTGCTATATTGTTCTTTGTCTGTAAAATTATATGCATGCATGTTCCTTTTTTCTTTATTTTTTTTTAAAGGGATGGTCGTCTGAGCCCAAGGGACGAACTATTAACACTAAATGGACAATCACTTAAAGATCTGTCTGGCAAAGAGGCTGAAACTCTCATTCAATCATCAACACGGCTGGTGAACATAGTGATGGCTAGCAAAGTAAGCATGAAAGTTGTGTTTTTCCCTCCAACTGTGGGGTGATTTGACAACATTTACTTGAGAGAGATGGGGAATTTGTGCATCAGACATTTGAAGAACATGTTTTTGCTCTTCCTGACAAAACCCCAAACCTCTTGTGGTCAGACTCTGGTAGCTTTCAGCATAGCTTTTTCCCAGATAAACAGAGGCTATGGGGAAGCCAAGGCCCTGGGAAATTCTAGCAAAGGCTGTACAATCCCTCCTTTTAGAAACCAATTGATTGCCAATTTTCATTTGCCATTTGGAAGTTGAGCAAAGACAGAAGTGGATTAAAGGAAGATCCATGAATCCAGAAAGCAGGCCCTGTACTGAAGTAGTGAGTTTGTTCTTTTTATTTATTTATTTATTTTTTTTTTAAATGTACGGTCTACAGCTAGGAAGTTCTTGGGATGAATGTTACCGGAGTCTGCTACAGAGACAAGTCATCTTCTGCTTTTTAATCTACAGTTAAATCACATAGAAAGCTCTGGTATAATCCTGGAATGAGAAAACAGTCCTGACTGAAGCTGCTATCAGGTCTGGTACAAAGTACCTCTTTCTAAGATTGTAGTGTTGTGAACTGTCTCACACAGATGTCTACTGGATTCTACCAAAATTTTTGTTTATTTTCACTCCTTTAAATGCCTAAGTGGCCAGAGATGGACTATATTAAACTATTGTAGTATAGTACCACCCAAGATGCAGCCAGGGGAACTGTGCATTTAAAGACAAATCTGCTACAAGATACTTAAGGTTAACAGTAAAGGCTTTTCATGCAAGCTAGCTCATGAGAGAAACACTGCAAAAAGCAGTTTCATAATGCTTCTTTAAGGATCTGAGTGGTTTTTTTTTTTTTTTTTTTTTTTTTTGTTCTGAAAAGCTCCCTAGAGGAAGGGACCAGAAAGCCCTAGTAGGATTTAGCTACTTAGCAGATGTCTCCACCTGCTGTCGAAAGGGAAAATTACCATTGCTTAGTTCATGAGAAACAGCACTACTGTTTGGCTTCTGGAAGAAAGGATTTGTCTTGGTTGACCCCAGACAAGGTAGAACATATAGATCCTGCTCTGATGGTACTCTATGACTTTCTTAGCCCCTGCAGAATATTGCTTACCAAAACCCTTTTATATTTGGAATTTTATTATACTTCAATCAGTTTCCCTTTATGGTCTGCATTCAATAATATTCTTCCTTTAACTGTGGTTCCTTCAACAATCAATGGCATTCGTTGTGTCACGACAGAAATAGGGCTATCAAAAACCATATATATCCAGAAGTTATTCCTTACATCAAACTGTTTTTCAGTTGTTATCATTTATTTATTTTCAAACTGTTTTAAAAACTTGTATTTAAAAGCCTGAAAGTGTTACCTACAAGTTTTTAAACTAATGGCCATAGTTTGAAGTACAAGTTTCCAAATAGAAGGAGCTGAGTTTTTGGAAAACACTAAAGCCTAGGCTGCAAAGGTTTTTAAATGCCCAGATCATATTTGGTCATTCTTCTAAGATCAGCAGGAGTTAGACACCTATTCACCTTTGCAAAGCTGGGTCTAAACATCTTCTTTTTGAAAATAATGACCTTCTAAGACAAGGAAAGCTTAGTACCCAAAAGTGCCAGTCACCTCCAAAAATTAGGCAAGTATGGCTACAGTTTACCCGTACATCAAAACATTAAGTCTCTCTGAATTGGCTGGGGATGTCCACTAATTTGCTGTCCATTCTGACTAAAGACCAGAATCTATTTCTATGTTATTCCTTTGGCAAGTTATAATCATGTTTTTAGCAAAGCTTTGAGCTGTGTTCTCTTTTATCATCCTATTTATTTTAAATAATTATCTTTGCTCAATGTTTTTGATTCAGATTGCAATTTGTGCAAGCCAAATTAGTAGAAAATTTATTTTTAAATTGAGATCACTTTCAATAATTTCTTGCAGTCTTATTATAAAAAGTCAATATGTGGAAGAATTTCTACTTAAAATGTCCCTGGTCTTTTTGTTTGTTTTTAAGGAAATGTCAACCTGTAAGGAAAGACCTTTGGAAATACAAAACGGTTGTTTTCTGCACAGTAAAGCCACATGTCAACGGACTCGCAGTAACTCAACCAGTAAGTTGCAAAGAAGTAATCTTTCTTCTTGTAATATTCGGGGAGCAAACAGCACAGCACTTCATCATGTGATGGTACTGCAGTGTTGAAAGAAATTGCAGCTGTTGTCCAGACGTAGGCTGGCATCCTCAGCTCTGAACTGCTGACCAAAAATCATCAGCGTTTATATTCACAGTATCCTACAATCTAGGGTGTTGTGCAGAAACTTTTTTTTTTTTTTTAAGGTGTATTCTAAATAAACCAATGCTCTTTTGGTAGGGAATGTTTGCTTTTACTATACTTAACACTTATGGCTACTCATGCAGTTAGAATTAAAAAAGATCACTCCCTTCGCAGGAATTTACAACTGGAAAAACATTTCTAAGTAAAATTTACCTGATCAGATCAATGTGCAGAAATGCCTAAAGCTAGGAGAAGTAACCAAGACCTTTCCCCATGTCCGTCAGGCATAAACCCATACTGGACAGGGGAAACAGACTGCACAGCGCCCCGGAAAGCCGTGCCCTTCAGAGATCGGCAGCCCCACGGTCTCCATACCAGTCGGAAATCACTTTCCCAACAGCTGGACTGCTCTGGAGGGAGAACCCCAGTAAGTACTACAGGAAATCACCTGAAAAACATACAGAATACACTCACATGAGAATCTTGGAATGATGCTGGCAGCCGCGCTTTCCACCAAAACGTGCCTTCCTCTCAAGCCCTGTCAGGGAATATGGCGCCAGAGACACCTCCTGTCAGGGAATATGGTGCTGGAAACGCCTCCTGTCAGGGAAGATGGCGCCGGAGACACCTTCTGTCAGGGAAGATGGCACTGGAGACGCCTCCAGTCTCTGTCAGGCCTGCTACCTCTGTTTAAAACCCCACATCTCCTCCATGAGGAGCAGGAGAGCGGGCAAAGCACTGTGCCAGCAAAACCCCTTTTCTTCAGCAGCTTCTCCCTCCCCTTGCCCCGGCAGGTTTTACAGTGTGTGTAAATCGCCCCGTGTGGTTTGCACCACCTTGGTAGCCACCCGGAGCCACCTCAGAGCTCACCGCTGAAGAGGCCCCTTCCTGGGCGTCTCCCCGCCGCTGGCCATGGAGATGCTCTGTGCACGTGGCTGATAAAACCCCGGCCTGAGCTTCGGGCCCTGCCGCCGTGAGCCTCCCGAGTCACCTCCGTTGGCCCAGACATGGCCACAAGCAGGTATGGACTTGCCTCGTGGCTGGTAGTCACTGCCCCTAGCTGTGTGAGACATCCCCCTTTCTACTCCACTGGCAGTCAGACATATTTCAACAACCTCATTAACAATGCCCCTTTGCTATCCAGGTGGATGCTAAGCAATCCACTTCAGGCCAGAAGAGCAGAGGCAGGTTAGAGGGCATGTGGGTATTTGTGGCTGAAGTCCCCAGATTCAAGCCTGGAGTGGGGTGATGGAGGCAAAGCTCATCACAGTCGGCTGCCACCTTCTGAAGCCTGGCTGGGGGACTCGTTGCTGCTGCCCTGCCTTTCCCTGGGCAGTCCTTCACCCTGAGGGCACCAGAGCCTGACTGAGGGCTTTAACAGGGGGGTAAGGAGGTGGCAAACTGGAGCACAAATCCCAGCCAAACAATGCCCATGCAGACAGACCCTCAGGGACTTGCTGGACTTCATCTTGCTTGAAGGTTGCATGTGGCAGATGCTGCCCATCCATCCACAGAAGTTCTCTGATGGCATCCCAGTTCTGGTTACTGTTCTGTGTACATCACACGCAGAAATACAAAGCACATCCTGCACAGCCAGAAATAGCTCCTCTCACAGACAGAAGCAGAGGAAATTTGAAGATTTCCACTTTCAGATTCAGGAGACCTGAAAAAGGGGAGTAACCAATCACATTGATGTGGCACTGTGCACTTACCAGAGTATATTTTTGGTCTTTCATAGGCACCTCCCTGTTCTTACTTATGTTCCCAATACCACGTTGAATAAATAAGCTTGTATTCAGGTCAAATTGAGCCTTATTTTCTGGTATATGTGAAAGCCTAATTTTTCACTGATGTTCCACACACTTTCACACCTGCTAGTTTCACTTTGCTGCATTAAAAAAAAAAAAGGTGTTGAATTTGCTTGGACTTTTAAATGAGTGCTGTTAACTCTGGCCCTGCTGAACCTTGTTCTTTGTGTTAGCTTTAGGTAATGACTTTTGTCAGTGCTTAAATTAGTTTCTAATTCCCAATTCTATGTTTAGTTAGGAGGTTTTCATTAAATATTTCATTAAAGGTTCATTAAAATGGGTCAAATCTCAGGGGCTGGAATTAATATATCTACTAGCTGTGTAATGGAGGGAGAAAGCACTGAGAAATTCCTTGTTTTGGTTATCAAGCAAAAAGAATGTGCTTCACCTGTTTCAGATGTAGAAAGAAACCTATTTGGTTGCTTATGGAAAACAGTGCAGAGTAGTTTGTAGTATGAAGGGCTTTTGTGAGCACTAATTCATATTTTTGGGGAAATGCAGAAAAGGGGCTCTGTATGTCCCATTATATTCTGTGGTAAAATGAGGGAAGAAGTTAGAACTTCTTGTTTCTTACTTCAGTTCTTAGAGGTAAATACCATAATACTTGTCTAGGACCCCTAATATCCATAAACAAGATTTTGGCATGGATGGTCAAGTGCGACCACAAAAATGTGTCTTTCTACACTATCACACAACCTCAAGGGCCAATTGTTTTAGTTTTGCTCTAGTTTAGTCACTACAGGGTAATTTCAGTAAGCAAGACCTCAAAGTTCAAGTCATGTGCATTTAAAGATAGCAAAAGACAGACCACCAACTGCTGAACGTACCACAAAAAAGGCCTGTTTTAGCATAAAAAGCCCTGACTACTCAGTGTGGTCTTCAGTTTCATGCAAATTGATCAGCTGAAGAAACAACCGGCTTCTGAAAATGAGAAAGATTTTTTTAAAAGCGCTTAGTAACATCAGTTATAAAGAAGAATATTTAAAATAAACAAGTTACTCTAATCTACATCAAAAAATATCTGGTTCTGCATTAAGAGTGTATCTATTTTTTTTAAATTATTATTATTTTTTTTTGTTCACAGGCAATTTCAAGGCCGTCTAGATCACTAAGTACAGCACAGCTAGTGCACACATCCTGTGGCTCACAGGCTTCAGTAATCTCAAACATCGTACTGATGAAAGGACAAGGGAAGGTGAGGCTGGTTCTGTTAATATAACATAAATGGAGCTTTAATTTATTTCCCAAATGTAAACTGCGAAGTTCAAGGAAATTACTTCAGGGTGTTTAAGTTGCTCCTTCTAGATTACCAACTAATATCCAGGCTTCATTAGGAGTGATTAGTTATCATCACTACCTTCTTAACTTACTGAAATATACCTGTGAAATGAACTGAAGCACAGTCTTCAAGTTCTAATAACACACTCACATCAAGCTAGCAGCATCAGTGCTGACGTTCACTGCTACTTTTTTTTTCACAGTTTGAGGTAAGCTCAAAATCAGACTCAGTGTCATCTGTGGGTTTGAAATAGCACAGCAACCATAGAGCTTCCTTCAAGTCAGATGTGAGCCATAAAGACCGTTCTGTTGAGAAGGAAAACAAGATATACCAGGAAACACACATGACCTCAATAAAAAACATTTGCAAAAACCACAGTAAAGTCTGGAGAAAGACAGAAGACAGTTATATCTAGAAAACTATTGTCACTGAAGATGCAGAATACAGAGAGTACAGAATACAGAGAGAATACAGAAGCTATGAACTTAAAAATATACCTTTTTGAACTTGTTGAATGAGGTTCTAAAGTTATTAATAACTATTTAAGTATTTAATATTTTAATTATAACTATTTAAGCTGTGAGATGACTCTCAGAAGTTATTCCATGAAGTATGATAACCATCATTTACAAAATCATCATTTATTGTCTGTGTTTTGGGATGATGTAAGGACATCATCAGCATAGTATTTTAATTTTTCATTTGAGAGATGTTAAATGGCTTCAGAGGTACAAATTAGTCTTGCGACATCGTTCTAAGGGTAGCAGATAGCATTTGACTTTTTATATAAGAAAGAAGGGAAAAAAAATAAAGAGAGGTGTCTACCTACAAGGAGCTATCAGCGTTGCTTAAGCTTACAAGATGCATTAACTCTGTTTGGTAGAGGGTAAGAGACAGCTGTCTCCACAAGATCTTCCTCTAAATGTCTGCAGTTAGTTGCAAGATCGAGATCTTATATGGTGGTTTTATTACTTTCGCTTATGGGAAAGTAAATCAAGGAAAACAACAGATAAATGAATCTCTGAAAGTCGCATACTGGTCCAATGTGGAAGGAGGGGGGATTTAGAAGCCTTCCTGTGTGTTTATAATTAGGAAACGATCATTTGCAACTGAAACAAAATGCAAATCATGAGAGTATTCAACTGAAATTTTAATTTGCTTTTACTACTGGCATATAGTTGTGGGTTTTTTTGTGAGTTTTTTTTTTTTCATGGATTATACTATTCTGTTAGCTAGTACTGCCTATATAGCTAATGCAGAAGACACTGCAAATAAGCTATTATGACAACTGAACTTAGGCTCTCACACATCATTTTTGTTCCATAAATTAGGGTCTGGGCTTCAGCATTGTTGGAGGGAAAGACAGCATTTATGGGCCAATAGGCATCTATGTCAAAACCATCTTTCCTGGTGGAGCTGCTGCTGCTGATGGAAGGCTACAAGAAGGTGGGAAAACCCTCTTCTCTCCCTTTTCCCACTCCAGATTCCCAAAGAATGATATCTAACAGCAGATTAAAGTAAAGCTGAAATGATCCATAAGCAACTTTTACATCTGCATCCATTATTGCATTTCCAAGTCTCCTTTTGAGTACGCTTATAATGCAACTTACTGCACAATATAGGAATAGTAACAGTGTGACTTCTTTTAAAAACAGGTGATGAAATCCTAGAACTGAATGGAGAATCAATGCATGGATTAACACATTATGATGCTCTACAAAAATTCAAGGTTATGTACTCTCCTTCCAGCACAATTTCACTCTTTATATGCAACATGCATGTTAAGTCAACCCATTCAATCATCTTTTCTTTCCAACAGGCCAAAAAGGGTCTTCTGACGCTTACAGTCCGGACAAGCTTCAGCACACCACATTCTGCTTCCAGCTACTTGTCACCCCACTTATGTCAGTCACTGAGCTCTAGTATATGCATAACCAAAGAAAACAGCTCTTTCAGTTCAGAAAGCACAACGTTCTCATTAAATGCTACAAAGCCCAATGACAGGGTAATAATGGAAGTTAGCCTCAACAAAGGTAAGTTCCAAAATTAATTTAGCACTTGCAACCAAGGCACTGATTCACAAAACACTATTAATTTAATATCCAAATCTTTCCTCACTAACCTGGTTCTTTTCTTAAGTTTTTCTTTCCTACCATACTAAAGTAGATCTCGGTACCTGCCAGTAGTAACAACTATCCTTCAACAGCACGTTTTTGAATACCATCTGTCCTCAAGAGCCAATCTTTATGTTTTCGTTTTTTTTTTTACTCAAGCATGTGATTGTCACATTCATGTCCGTCACATGAAAAAGTAAATCTCTTAGCAACAACTACTAGTTATTAAGCAGATTATGCAACTTTTATCCTTTATTATTCACGGATATTTTATTATTTATCCTTTTATTATTCAAGCAGCTTGTTTCATTCTTGAGAAGGCTTAAAAAGAAATAAAATATATACCTATCTTCTTGTATTTCTATCATCTATTTATAAACAACAACAGACAGGATGAAATACACTTTTAAACATGGGAACATCAAAATAACGAACAAAGAAAAGTCTATGTGAGGTAACAGCATGACTTATCAACCAGTATGGGATCTGGCATTAGCTTGCAAAAATGAATTTGCAAAAATCTTAAGCAGCATTATAGAATGCAGAAAGAGGATTGTGATGATACATCAAACAATGGCCACACATCGCACTTACTCCTTAATTTTTTAATTCCATTTCCTTGTAAAGACGTTTGAATTCCACTGTCATGAAAGATTTTTTGCAAAATAAACTTGCATCTCACCATGTTTGTGATGTACCAGTAATGAAATATGAACCGGATCTTGGATGGATAAAAAAAAAAAAAAGCAGTAGGAGCAGCAGCTAATATTGGATATGTAAAATTAATAAGCACAAGAGTAGGTGCCTGGTTCATTCAGAATAAGTTATTTAAACTGAAGACAGTTGGATAGTTTTAAAAAATACATTCTCTCCAATTGTTTGTTTTAACTGTTTCTTAACGCTTCTTTAAAATTATTACTTCTTTCAGAGCCAGGTGTTGGCCTTGGAATTGGGTTATGTAGCATCCCCTACTTCCAGTGTATTTCAGGGATTTTTATTCACACCCTTTCACCAGGTTCTGTGGCGCATATGGATGGGAGACTCAGGTAGGATAAAAACAGTGTCTTATGACAAAAGTTTTCCATTGTTCTGATATGTTTTATAGCTTTATATTTGACCTGATTGGGCATAGTGCTTTCTGGAAGTTTTGGGTTTACAGCACATGTGCTATTCTGAGTGTTTGAGCATGTATAGTTGTAATATCTGGGACTTCTAGAAACACAGCAACCCAGTGGCACTACTGTCTTTCATCTACACTTGGCAAGCTTTAGAGGACTTAGACAAGCATATAGAATTCTTTACGGAGAAGATTTCTAAGTGAAGCAATAAAAACAAATCTGGGGGAAAAACAAACAAAAAGTAGGTGGTATATTCTGGCTTGCATGGGCACTAATTTTTCCGTATGAAAGCTCTTCAAATTCTATCCCTTCTTGCCAATAAAAATAAAATTTACAAAATGATATTTAGTAGAAATTCACCTCATAAGATTTATGAACAAGTAGTCATGTTGAACATATTTAGAGTTGAATAGAACACAGCATTTTCAGTGAGGCTTTTTTTGATTTAACTTTGTGTGCTCTGTAATCCTCCTCTCTCTACATGCCCAAGAACTTAGCTGAAAGAACTGTTCTTCACTATTTGAAAGTTTGTGTGATATGAATCAATGGCTTCAGTAGGTCTCTCAATGTATGTAGGTATTTTCAGTAAAGCAGAGAAGAGTGTTCTCAGTTTCTATGCGGGCCAAATAAGGATTTCATCTGGAAGGATTCAGTCTAGCAGCCACCAGGATTACAATAGTTTGTCATTAGAATTTTTGTACTAGCAAGTTATTCATATGTAGCAGACATACAAACATCCTTTCTGATCTTAAGAGACCATAATACTAACAGAACACTAGCAGACCATAAAGATATGAAAAGTGAAGTGTTAACTGGATAGGAAGGAAGGAAGATGTAGGTGGAAACTGCAGCTGAGCTGCATACAGCAGAAAGATCACAGACACAAAGCGTGCATAGCTGAGCATGAAGTTCGTAAGTTGCATGCAACAAGGCCATAAATTGAAGAAAACTCGACATCCAACTCATTTCAATTCCATTTTCTGTAAAGGGAACAATGAGACATGGTGATTAATCTGTGATCAAGTTAGAGGTCAACCACGTGAATTTGCTTCTTGCATATTTTTACATGGGTGAGACAAGGTTGAGAGGAAAACAAAACATCTGTTCTGTTCACATCCTTTTTTTTTTTTTTTGTATCTCTGTAGGTGTGGAGATGAAATTATTGAAATTAATGAAGCATCAGTACAAAATATGACCCTTAATGAAGTTTATGCTGTGCTGAGTCACTGTGATCCTGGTGCAGTGCAAATTATTATCAGCAGACACCCTGAACCACAGGTAGCACTGTATTCTTTCTGATTTCCAAAAAAAAAAACAAACTGATGAACTAAGATTAGGTAAGAAAAGAGGTGCTAATCTACAAACAAGTGAAAGAATGTTGATAGCAAAGATTGTGATCCCTCTGTAAGCATCACTGCAAGTATGAGACAGATTAAGGTACAAACCTGAGATATGCTCTTACATATAATCATGTAAGATTTGAAGATTGATGGAGACTGTCTTACATAAATTTCTGTGCTGTGAATAAGAAAGCTACAGAAATAACATTTAAGGGATAAAACAAATTATATATCTTAGAACGATAAACTTTATTCAAGAAAGAATTCTTAATAAGAAGAAATAAGTTTTCCCTTGGAAGAAGGAACATACCCCTCCACCCCGAAAGAGGCGGGGGGGGGGGGAGAAAGATTTATACAGCCATCATCTTTCATACCGTAATTAAAATTTAGGGCTTGCTCAACCAATGTTTATTATTAAAATATCTTTTCTTACAATAATTTTCTACAAAATGCTTCCTAACACCAAGTACAGTACAAATGATAATGTTTAATTCATTGCATTAAATTATCATAAAAATTCAGCATTAAATCATCTTACACTGGTAAGTCCAGAATTAAATTTCTAGTGAAATATACAAAAGGACACTTATCTTTGACAGATCCCATTTTACCAAAACAACCGATATAAACAGCAGATGTATAGAGAAATTTCAACTATATTGGAATATATGCTAATATAATGGTGTGTACTTGCTTAGCTTTAAAATTATCTGATACATGATATAACTAGGTCTATTTATTTCAATTAGAGAACTTACAAAAATTAGAAAACTTTGTGAAAGGAATCAAGATTTAAATGTTACTCATCACACAGCAATCTTGTAAGAGTGTAATAGCATGATATTTCCTAGGTATCTGAGCAACAGCTAAAAGAAGCTGTTGCACAAGCTGTGGAAAGCAACAGATTTGGAAGGGATAGACACCAATGGAGTACTGAAGGTAAGGGGATGACCACATTCACTTACATGCAGTAATTTTGATTTTAGAAGATATATAGGATGAGTATGTGCTATAGTAGAATCCTTATAAGATTCAAGTTGCCTGGAGTCAGAAAGAAGAGGAGAGAAGCTCACAGGACATGACTCCTAACATGCCTCCTAAGATACGTTACTAAAGAATGAAAAGAAAAAGACATTTCTCTGATCCACAGCAAGAAAAAGAAATGCATTGTGCAAACAACTTCTTGCTCTTGCTTACCCTCTCCAGTGCATAATCACTGCTTAAAACTTTTCAAACAACTGTCAGGAGGTAACAAGACCGTGACAACAAGGAAGTAAATGTAACCGTTGACATTCACTTACACGCCTTTAACTCCTTTTATGGTGTGATGCATAAATCACAACTTTGCATCAACTGATGATGGCATTTAGCCACAAATTTAACCAACTGAATCTTAGAAGTAAGCCCTTTGCATGTATCTGAATAGCCATTTTGATCATGTTCCTGATACAGGTGTTAAAAAACTAGACACAAGCTGGCATGGAAGACACCCATGTGAAAAACATATTGAAAAGAACGCTGCTTATTGCAACCGCAGGGCACAGAAGCTAATGACCCGCTCCAGCAGTGACAGCAGCTACAACCCTCGGTCCTTGTGTAATAATGGAGCTGCATACCAACTGTGTGACTTGAAAGAAAGGGTACATAGCATTGATGTACCAATTACAAGACAGCCTGGCCTGCTGTACTCATTGTCTGGAAATAATTTGGAGAGAAATTCCCCTCCTACTTGTAGTGAAGGAGGTCGACCCTTGCAAAATGCTAAGAAACCAACAGAGATTCTTGTTAGAAAACCTAAATCATCAAAGCCCAAACCTCCACCAAGGAAATACTTTAAGCAAGACTGCACAGGAAATGACCAGTGTAATGCAGACAGAAATGAAAAGCTTGTATCCGAAGTGGCTGTATCACCTTCTGCAAACCTTCAGGTAAAGCAAAATTTGCAAAATTTACGTGTGTGCATTTGTGAGTGAGGCAGGGGAAGGAGTAAAGCAGAGAGAGTGACTTCAATGATAACAGAAAGACAGGGAAGAAAGAATGTGTTTATGTTTGTGAGCACTGGGGGAAGGGTATGAGGTTCTGTTTTGAAAATAATAGAGAAAGTATCTGAGTAGAGCCACCTGGGTTCTAAACTTGATGTTCAAAACTGAAGCCACAATGCAGAGACGTGTCTGAAGGAAATTTGATTCCATATCTGAGAATGTGAGTCTGAATCCCAGTTAGAACAGCCTCAAGAAAAAATCCACATTGGCATTCCCTTGGAACATGTGCCACTGGTAGTATCGAGCATTCTGTGCTCCCAGTGGGACTGCAACAGTGAGGTTCTGTGGGCTGGGACTGGAGGAGTTTGGACTGACTCTGATATCAGTTGCTATGGTTCTTCCTAACTTCAAAATTCACAGAGTCATATAATTTGCGAAGCAGAGAAGCTGTGAAACAATTGCTTTGTTTCACCACTGGACTTCTTTTGGAAGAAAGCACTAACAATATGCAGCAGGTAATCCTGGGATTTTTTTTTCTTTTTTTTTTTTTTGGAGATGAAGACGTATTAAATAAACCCATATAAGTTATCAGGTACACATTTGTTGATGAGTATTTGAAAATTAAGTGCATATTTATACATTACTGAATTTCAGTTCCTTCTCTTATCTAAGATAAAATAGTAAGACACAGTGTTTCACATTTGCATGAGTGTGCAGGATTGTGAGATACGCATGCTGAAACAAAGTTGTGGTTTGTTTAAAAATGGAACCTCTTCCCCCTGAATTTAATGTCAGTAGAAACGAACAAATCTCAATGCAACGCAAAACATTTCCCAAGCTGCACAAGTCAAAATAAACTGATACAGCTTAGACTGAAGTCCAGGTATAATGTTAACATCCAAGAAAGTTTCAATTCAGCACCTCATGTAAGGTGCTTTTCCCATCCCCTAAGAAGAGAGCAGTAGAAACATTGTCATCAACAGCTACTAGAAAATCACCTATCAAAAATAAAATTCAGGGAAGCTAAGTACTTGTTGAACGTATCTGCAAGCAACTTATTATCCTTCACCCCTCAGTTATTCCAAATGATAGGGAGAAAAAAATCCATTTTAAGATCAATAAAGTCTTTGAAAAGTCAAGTTTCTCTGTTAATGAAAATAATTTCCTCTAGAAAGAAGGCTTGTATATCTCAGGACAATAGTCCTCTGTCCCACAGAGACAGAGTTTCATGTCAGAAAGTATTTTAGATCATTAAGAGGTTTTATTGCTGCCTTTTCTTTTTTTTTTTTCTTTCCTTTATTCTCTAACCTTTTTATACTAGCCAGTTTGAGGCCTGCACACCATAGTTTTGTATGGGGGTTCTGCAGACTGTAAGGTTGCTTTTTCATAACCAAGAATGATTATTGATTAATTGATGTTTTTGACCGTGCTTTAAACCGCATCGATACAGTAGCTATAATTCCTATCAGTAGAGAGTAAGCTCAAACTGCACGTTTGGGTACAAAACAAAATGGTACTTCACTTACTGAAAGTACAATGTCCATACCTAACAGCAATGGAATACAAGCACAACTTTCAAGTAGGCCCCTAGTAAGTGTGGAGGAAGGTTTTCCTAGATCAAGAAAGCTGCACCACCACCACCACATTACGGAAAACTTAAAGAAATCTTCAGTTACTGATTTTTTTCAGGACACAGACAGACCCTGGTTGGTTTTGCTTCCTATTTGTAATCCTGTAGTTTAACTACAAAGAGGGCGCTTCCAGCATCACAATAGAGGAGATGGCAATTTAGTGTCATTGCTAACAAAGGAATCAAGTAATTTCAAGAGCATCTGTTAACGGTGCTGAGAATAGCATTCATTGTAACCTCAAATTAATCCTCTCACAGTGTTTCCAGCCAAGAACATGAAAGGGAGAGTTCTGAAGATGCAGTAATGATTTAACTTGTCCTTCAGGGCAAAAGGTCTTCAAGAGAAAAAAACTGGTTTATGGTGTTTTTGCCGTTGACTAAATTTTTGGGAAGTTAACTGCATTTTTTTCAGTTTGTTTACCAGTGTGCCATAAAATACCAGGCTGGGTCTCTTGAAATACAGAAACAGTTAAGTCATATGAGAAATACATCTCAAGCAGAAGTGAAAGCTTGATTCCTACTCAGTATTTCTTTTCAGATTAGAAGTAAATGAAAATATGTTTTTCTTCAGATTCATGTAGTGTGGTTTGTATAATTACATTCTGACATGCTTCAATTTCCTGTTTGTTCAGCAGGAAGTTAGAGAACCAATGCTAGAGGGACATCAAACAGACGTAACTCACAGTGTCTTCACCACTTCTCCTACAGCATATCATGCTGAACACACAGCAGCTGTTCCGGCGGGCAGAGATCAAGACAGAAAAGCAAATTTAGGTATGTTTAATGTGACGCTTGCAGATGAAACTAGCATTTAGTCTGGGCTGACTTGACCTCCATCTTTAAATGTAGACTTCACCCATGTTTGTAATTTTTTGGGTGAACAGATGAAATTTTAATCCATTGATCAGGCCTTGACAAAGTAGAAACTACATTAAAAGGATACTAGATGATTTCTTGTCCATTTGAACTTTTTACAAGTATACTATTACTGTATTTTTTCAGATGATGCTTTGCTTATTTATATTGAAAAAATAATATTAAAGTTTTGTTTTAGCATTTCTAAAATACAATTTTATGTATAGATTCAAGACAAGCATTGTAATGGTACGAAACCATGGATAATAAATTAGTATCTTAAAAAATTAAAGGAAGCAGTGTTAAGGGAACTAAACAATCTCAAGAAGTCCCCTTCTAACCTAAACCTTTACAGAAATTTGTACCTTCTGTCTCAGATCATTAAAAGAATATTTCCTTAAACATTATATCTTTTTTTATTCTGAGGCAGATAAAAGTAACTGTGCAAACGTACAAAGAAAAATTTGCTTCCATTCATCTCTACTGTATCTAACCTATAAGACGTTAGGATACCTTATTAGTCTGTGACGTATAAAATATTCTTACAAGAGAATTCAGTTTGTAACTACTAGAAAAATACAAGTGGAAAAGTTTGCACAAATTTCAGCTAGCATAAACATTAATCAAAGATCTTCATGGGAGAGTCTGTTTACAGCAGGATATACTTAAAAATGTAGGAAACAAAAATGAGCTTTTAAGAGAATTTACTGTAACAACAGCTTTTTCACTGCACTGCAGATGACACTGCAATTTTATCCATCTAGTTTAACTGCTATAGTTTGTATCATGACTACAGTGTCTCAAAATTTCAGGTTACCTTTAGAAGTTACAGGCCCCTTTGGAAAAGAGAGCCTGTGCCTAAGCAAGCCTTGTTTTTTCAGTTAATTTCAGTGTCAGGAAACAGAACTTGTAGATCAAGAGTTGTGAATTTAAAGTTTTCTGGAGAATGTTAGAAAATATATTAGAGTAAATACTTACAGCAATGAATGAAATTCAAATTCAGTGAAGTAATAGCAATGCACAAATAAAGGATGAATAAGGAGAAGAAGGAGGCAGCTTGCTAATAATTGATCTTTCTCTAATATAGGAAGTCTACTTTCATCAATACAAAGGCCTGTACTTAAGAGGCAAGCACGTGTAGATTATACTCTTGATACAACAACAGAAGACCCTTGGGTTAAGATTTCTGACTGCATAAAAAGCTTATTTAATCCTACAATGAGTGAAGACAACAGCCACTTAGATTTGCAACCTGGCATCAACACAAATGAAGAAAATCAAAACCGAAGCAGCTCAGAGGCGGTTCTGCTGAAATCAGAATCAGAAATAGTCAGTTCAAAAGTGCTAAAATCAGATGAAAATGACATTGTGAAAAAGGGTCCTCCTGTTGCACCTAAGCCAGCCTGGTTTCGCCAAAGTCTGAAAGGACTGAGGAAAGCAAATTCAGACCTGAAAACACAGGCAGATCAAAGTCCTCCTGGCCTTCAGAGTATTTCCACCAAAGAACTGCAATCCAGTTTATCCTGTCTCTCTTCCAGGGGATCATCAATAAAACAAAGAATAAGCTCATTTGAATCTTTGAGTGCTCCGCAGTCACCTGAAAAAGTACACCGAAGGCTTAGCCTGAAAACATCTGTCCAGAAAGAGCATCCTCCCAGCCCAAAAGGGTCAGAGGGGTCTCCAACCCATTTAAACCAAGCCTTTCTCCAATGCTCTGAAAATAGCCAACAACAGTCAAAGTCATCTGTGGCGATGGGTACAAAAAGCCTAGACAGAACTTCCTCTCCCAAGGAGGTCCTTGCAGCTAGCTCAGAGGAAAGCAACAATGCCAACCCTGAAAATTCCTCAGGCCTTTCAACTACAGAAGCCATTGCAACTTCCCGCGCGTTATCAGTAACAAAAGCACATAACCTAAGATCACGAAGCTTTCCACTTACCGCTACCCAGTCTTGTGAGATGATGAAGACATACGATGAAAAATATAGCAAAATCTATTCCATCAGTAGCCAGGTGTCATCTGCTTTAATGAAATCTTTGCTTTGCCTTCCTCAGTCCCCAGTCCCTTCGGGAAACAGTGCATGGGAAGCTCTGGAAACCTTGTCTCAGTCCTCTGTGGAAGAGGATGGGACTTCTCTCTTACCTGCAAGTGAGAATCATCACATGGACACTGGATTTTCTCTAAAGTAAGATACCGTATTTAAAATCAGATTTGCAGATCAGTATTGCTGGGTCTGTGTTGTGATTAGCTGACAGATTAACACTCTATGTTAGGAGCGCACAACTGTAAAACACAAATTGAGTTAAGGAACTTTTAAGAACACAAAAGTTTGAATGACTTGTGTAATTATTACTTTTATTTTTAATTTGTTTTATATAAATGTAGGCATATTTCAAACTTCCTCCTAGTTAAAGAGGCAGAAGGTAAAACATCATTACTGATAATGAAAAGTATGCATTTGCCAGTGAGGAAGCAGAGGAATTTGAGTACACTATTTCTAAGTTATGTGAAAACCTTATGATTAAGCTTCCCCAAAATACACTGCTGTAGCCAGTCACAGTGATGAGGCGATGTAAAAATCCTGATGCTCCTAATATTTGACTTGAGTGCCACCAACTCTCTGGGTAAGTTATGCAGTTATACTGTGTATCACTGCAATAATACTTCTGTCTTAAGCAGAAGCAATTCTGGCTCAAGTACACAAAGGTGATGTTGCAGAGTGGAGCCTAGGCATTCCCCATGACACAATAGTATCACCCTGCTCAGTCTTGCTTCCTATGATTCATATGCATTTTCTGTTAACAGCTAGTCAGGGATTTCAGGAAAGAACAAAGTGAATAAAGGTAACACTTGACAAAATATTTCAAAAAGTACATATGAACCTTCCAAAACTCTTTCAAAATTCTATTGCACGGGTTAAAAAAATATAAAAATAAAAATAAAAATCAAATCTACTGTTTGTCTTCTCAGAGACAGTTTTATTAACAAAGCTTATTACCTTTTGCCAGAGAGTTACAGTCTGTGATGGCTGCACATCAAGAGATTTACATGGTGATCCAGATAAACCCTGGATTTCGAGTGTCCATCTGTATCTCTTAAATCTGCACAACTTGAGTAGTATTTTCTAGCTCTAATTAAAAATACTGTGAAAATTGCCTCTTAGAAAAACAACCTTACATGCATACCTACAAGAATTCCTTTCTTGATAAAAAAGTAAAAAGCCCCAAATCAAAACCCACCTCTTTATCTAATCCCAGGCTTATCTGGAAAACACAAAATCACATGAAAGTGAGAGACTGAAAAACAAAACAAACAGCAACAAAACCACAGACATTTATTTAGGTCTGTTTTAGCCTGGAGCCGAGAGATTATTCTTGTTCTCCTATATGATGGATCCTGCTTCTGTTAGACTATGATATATGTATTTATAAGACATATTACAAGAGAGCTGCCTCCCCAAAAATGGTAAGATCAAAATATGACTGCTCTAGTCTGTTCTATGCTTGTGTATATTCTTTCATAACTCAACGTTTCCTTTTTATTCTTTTCACAATGGGACACAGCCTTTCTGAGTTGAGAGAATACACTGTGAGCTTAGCAGACAGCGAGAAAGAGGAAGAGAAACAGGAACACGGCTCACCTCAAGCATCCGGTGTGTCAGGGCAGTCCGTCATCTCTCTGCTCTCCCCTGAGGAGTTAGCAAAGCTTATAGAGGAAGTAAAATCATTAGATGAAGCAACCTTAAAGGTAAATCAACTTTTTTTTCTGTATGATTTTCAGAGAGCTGTGGAGCGGATGTGCCTACTTAAACTTTGTGACTTTACATTTCTCACAAATGAACAAGTTACATCAATACGTATCAGTAGTAATACTTAGCTCTTTTGTTCTGAAATCTTAAAGAAGTCTACCAAGATAACTAAGCAAGACTAACACCCATTTAAGTAACTGATAACAGCTACAGAGCAAGTGAGGTCAGTGTATGAAGTAGACACTGATATTTGGGACACCTTTCATTTTTTGTGGGTTCCCAGTCTGAGACGCCTAATGCCTCCTCTTGGGGATTGAACATCCTTTAGTCCTCCTGGATTCATCTAGAATTGTAATAATGTTCAATACGAGCCAAAATCAAGGCTAAACGTGTATTCCAAAACTGTAAAGACTTTTAAAAAGACTGCCCACACTCAAAGAAAAAGCAGACAATATCTAGTGCTTTGCATGGAAAACAGTCTTCTGCTGCCAGCTGTGTGTTTACCATGTTAGACTTTACAAGCAGCCCAAAAGCAGTATAACTATATTAATGTGCCAATGAGCCTAAGTTAATATATTTTTGCCTCTTAGCTAAACTGCAGTGGCACAACTCCTAGGTTAGTTGTGGATTGCATCTGTACTGAATGAAGCTTGGGTGCCTATTCATGTCTGCCTATCACAATACCAGCCAGGTGGACATTTTCTTACTGACAAACTTGCAGCTACTAAAACACATTTTCATGTTGTATGAAATCAATATTAGCCTCTAGTTCTTTAAGAACTTGCTGGTAAATTGCAAAAAAAAAAAAAAGCAGTTTGATAAGCAGAATTTATGAAAGCCAAGTTTCGTATCAGTTTGTGCTTCTTGTCAACATCCCACGTTGATATTTCTTGGTCTTATTACCTGTAAAGTTATTCCACAATGAAACTTTAAGGACAATCTCTGAGCAGCACCTACGCTCTGTCTCATTGCAGAAACAAGACAATAGCAACAGATGCAATGACAATTGGTCACATACTGAAAACAATTACGAAATGTGGTCAAGAAAGCCATGTTTCCTTAGGAAACTACACTAAACAGGAGTTGTTACCATATACAAACTCTTTTTTGCAATAACTGTCAAAAACAGTTCACTCTGATTCTAGACTGTTGTTAAAAAAATAAAATACATTTTGGAAGCAATTTTTAAGCTATGGCACTTATATCCACATTAGTTGTATGACAAATTATTTTTCCTCTTTTTCCAAAGCAAGGCCCTCTACACAATTAAATATTTTCAGTTTCTACAGCTCTCTTTAATATAATCCAATTTATAGTCCAGACCTAATAGATAACCTATTTACAGAACGTAACAGTTTTGGACACAGAAACGTTTTATAAAATAGGTAATTGATTTGTGAATTTGATCAAAACTATTAACATGTCTCAGCATTATGTCTATGTCCTTAGGTCTCATTACAAAATTCCCATGGACAAAAACAAAATGTATGGATTTCCCAGTTATTCTGATTTATATACTAAGATGTTCTTAACACAATTCCCTTCTCTGCCTAGGAATTTGACGATATTCATGTTACAATTTTGCATAAAGAGGAAGACACTGGGCTTGGATTTAGCCTGGCAGGGGGCGTTGATCTAGAAAACAAAGTGATAACAGTAAGTAGCATCTTTCAAAAAATACTCTGAAAACAACTACTCTATCTAAAAAGAAATGTATATGTTGCTGGTTTTCTACTACAGAGGCTGTCTTTCATCATAATGAAAACAGGCAGCTGTGCTGATAGATCAGAAAAATCACGGTCTTAAGTGTGCAAGAACGAGATCCTTCTGCACAGTGCTGCCCTCTCCAGGTGACTGGCAGTGGTGTCCTGTTTTCTCGGGCACCACCCTAAACAGCTCTGAAATCCAACAACCCACAGCCCTCACGCTTATAGAAGATCCCAGTGCTTATAGAAGACCATACAGGGTGGTCAGTCCTACCAGGAGGAGTGAGGTGTGTGTGTAGACAGGCAAGGCTAGAGACTAGCTTCATACCATCTGACTGGCAGAGTAGCAAGAGGGTCAAGAAGTACAGGCATGGTACGTACTGTGGGCAGCAGGGTGTTGGCCATCTGATACCAGGGCTAGAAAGATTGCCTCGCTGCCTGATGAGTCCTGTGTTCTGGAGAGCTTATCTGTACAAATACTTTCAGCCTTCAGCCCTGAAATGTGCTAGAAACAATTTTTTCCTGTCACAGAATGAAAAATGCACATAGTAAAAACTATTAACCATAGTGATTTATCTTGTTTTTCCCCCTCTCTTTTCTTGTGTGTCTGCATGGTGACTGGGCTTTTCAATAGGTTCATAAAGTGTTTCCCAATGGACTAGCATCTCAGGAAGGAACCATTCAGAAAGGAGATGAAGTACTGTCCATTAATGGAAAGTCCCTTAAAGGTGCAACTCACAATGATGCCTCAGCAATCATGCGACAGGCTCGACAACCCAGACAAGCTGTTGTCGTCACTAGAAAAGCTAAAGATGGAGAAAAAAACAGCATTTCAATTGATTCTAGTACATCTTCAGTAGCAAGTGATGCCTCACAAGACTCTGGTAAGTTCAGTACCGTTACCTTGCTGCCCCCACCTACTAAGTGTTTAATCATCACCTGAAATCCTTGCTGTTCATAAAGCAGCTCAGTAAGGCTGGGTAAATCTGAGAACCATGATTATGGACAGGATAGTTAATAAACAATCCTGAAATAGATATTTGGAATAACTTTGTTAGAGTGGAAAAGAATTGATGGATTTCTAAAATAAATGAACATTCTGAAGGAAGAAAGGAGAAAAAAGAAGGAAGTGTGAGATCCTCAGTATGAATTTCTGAAAACATGCAAATACTACTATCGTAGTAACAGGCCTAAATACAGTTATAGTGACAGTTCAGCGATCAGTGATTCTTTAATATTACAGTTTCTACTTTACAAGACTTTTTCTTTGTGAAAGAACTTTTGGTTTGAGCATCGTGCTAGTGTTTGATGTAGCAGGTGGCTACATCTGAAACATGGCAAGGACAGATTTTTGCAGAAACTTTGACATTTCTAAGATATTTTTTGTGTTTTGTTCTAAAGCATAATCTGGAGATCTGGAGCTTTAGTTATGTACTGCAAATAAAAATTAACCCGTTATGATTAATAAAAATTTCGAAATTAACATCAAGTATGTTTATCATAAATTTTGTTCATTGAACATATTTTTATAATTCTAGTAAATATCACCAGCTTTCATTTTTATATTTCTATTCTGCCATGAGTTCAAATACAACTTACTCCAGCTTCCCAGAGGGCCTTACAATCACAAAAAGAGGAATTAAAAACTATTGTTTTCTTTTTCATTTGGCAGTTTTTAGTGCCTTAGCAAACAAAACAGTTCATTTTTTATAACAGATTCAGATTTTGTAACATTTCTAGATATGTGGTGCCCATCTGATAACTTTCCATTTATTTTCAGCAACTGAAGATACAATCTGCACTGTAACTCTAGAAAAAACACCTGCTGGTTTGGGATTCAGTCTGGAAGGAGGGAAGGGCTCTATTCATGGAGATAAACCCATTGTCATCAACAGAATATTTAAAGGTAACACACTTAAATGTGTATATGCAGGTTCCTAGCTGATACAAATGTGCAGTTCATAACTGACTGCTGATTTATACCCATGAAAATGATTGTTTTTAAATGCAGCATTACCCCATGCAGTGCAAGTAGTTTTTGCCTGCTGAGACCAGGTGGTTTATACCAAACATGATGGTGATTCTTAATGAGTGAAAGAATCACTAAAAATTCCTCCATTGAAAGAATTTTTATTATTATTTTTCTTTTTACCCCTCTCTAGGGACTGCGTTAGAACAAAGCAGCACTGTTCAGCCTGGTGATGAGCTATTACAAGTACACACAACTGCCATGCAAGGACTCACTCGTTTTGAAGCATGGAATATAATCAAGGCATTACCTGACGGGCCCATCACAGCTATCATCAAGAGAAGGAATCCAAGCTCCGTTACCACCAAGGCATCTGAAACTTTGTAAGAGGAGTTATTAGACTACTGCCAATATTACCAAAAAAATAAAGAAAAAAATGGGGTGTAGGGGGTTATCATTTGGCTAGCAGAGCAAGATATTCAGAAAGTATATATGAAAAGTACATACAATTTTACTGGCAGTTACAGAGAAAGCTGTTCAGGATAAAATGCGAAGATGTGCACAAAACATGCAGTATTATTATTTCAACATTCAGAAATGGTTGTTACAAATTGTAGAATGATAAAAATTACTTTATTAATAATATACTGGTTGTAATAAAATGTGACAGCTATAGTAAGTACTCTCCTATTTTAAGCCATTAACTTAAATATCAGAAGCACATTCTGTGGTTAAGTATTCAGTTCTGTTCTGCTGTTTTTGCTCCCTGCCTTACCTTCACAGAAGCAGGGAAAGCCAACAACTAAACACTGCAACACAGGATGCATAAAAGGCAGAGAAAGTGGGATGCATCTTAGTGTATCAAAACTAAAACGTGCCCTGAGAAACTCCAGCTTTTCTATTCAAACTGCAGAACAGCCAAAAACTAACTAGGGTAACTTTCTACTAGCAGTTGAAAGAGACATCTTGACTCCAGCAGGCAAACACAGGGGAGTGTCTCATCGTATTGCAAGGGTGAGGCTGGAAGCTGAGGGTAATACAGTGGAGGTTCTCCCAACCTTCCTCTGGCCAGACATCTCAGAGTACTAAACTGGGAGAGCAACAAGGCCATTTAGAACCAAGACTTACCTTCTGACCACACATGTATTTTGAAATATCTCTGCTAATTTTGTAAGGAAAAGTGCCAGTGTTTCCGAATTAAACCTTCCAAATCCATATATTTATTCTAGAAACACTGAATAACTTGGACACAAATCTATACTTCAAACGCTGCTATCAGTATTCTGGGACTGATCTCCCTCCAAACACTGTATGGAATCCTACAAACAGCACGTGCACCTACAGGAAGGCGATCTTGTGCACCCTTTGGTTCTCTCTAACCTGTTTCTCTCAAGGGAGACAAACAACGCCAGGATAGAAGTATTCATTCACTAGTTGAAAGCCATATGGCTACAGTGGTTGTCATCCTTGGCTGCTCACCTTTCCCATATTCTGGGAATCTGCTGCATCCTTCTAAGGTTACATGGGGGAGTCCTCCAAGATCTTACAGGATGATCCTCACTGGGACATCTGCATCTCCAATTTGGCATAGCAGAAGACTGAATGTTAAGTGCTCTTAATTCCTTCTGAATAGAAAACACTGAGCACTCAGAGAAAGGATCCTCAAGTTATTCCAATGAAGAGATTCACCTATCACCTTTATTGTTCAGAGTAATATAAAAATATAACAAATATACAATAAATAGCTAATAAAAGGCCCCCACTGTCTGCAAAAGGTTTACTTGCAGGAATAATCAGTGGTGATGTAAGCTCTGCTCATTGAACTTTTTACTAATTAATCATAATCCTGCAAAGATCTGCCCAGATATCAAACTTCATGCCCAACTAAAAACTATAGTATATTTACTTAAATACGTACAAACCTCTGTAATACCAGGCCCCAATCTCTCCTCAGTGAATGTATTACCCTTCTTTAAGCACAGAAAGCAGCAGTCTAAAATGGAAATATGGACCAACCACAGACAAAGAAGTTGAGAGGGTGAGTGCTCTCACCAAAACACCTAGTGGGGAGCACAAACAGGAGTGAAAGCTCTTCTCTGCCTTATTGCGTTGAATTCAGATAGATGCTGGAGGTCTGAGTGTCTCTTTAAGTTTCTCTGTGCCGGGGAATGTGGAGCAATTTTAGAGAATCATTCAGAAAAACAACAAGACAGCAAAAAAATATTTATTTCATCACACTTGTACAGATTTTTACATCTTTCTTTGCAAAAGAGACTAGATTAAAAATTGCTTCCTTTAAAAATCTATTCCACAGGGTGAGAATTACAGTGGAAAACTTTGTATGCAAATCTATACCCCATACTAAACATAAAACAAATATAGAACAGCAAAACATAATAACCTTGTTAAATAACCAAATTACAGCATTAAAATCACAACCTACATTTAAATTTCTAATACAGCAATTTATTTTCCTTTTGTAATTATATGTAACCCATAATAATGTCTGACACTCCTGCAGTAACCAGAAGCATAAATATTTTCAAAAGCTGCACACATCACTACACACTAGATCAGGAGCTGATTTCCCAAGATAGTGCTGCGAGGTAAACCAGTCTTAGACAGAAAGAAACGTCCTTATAGCCTGTCAAGTCACTACTGAGCTACAGAAAAGATTATTTACCCGTTAAGACCTCTCACCACAAAAAACGGTAAAATGTTTAAAATATATGATCATTACAAGTGCAGTTAAAAAATAGCAAGTAAAGTGCTTAACGCTCATTATTTATTGCCACTGTGTCAGTGCAGTTTGGTTCATGACATTATGGAAATCACTGGTTTTGGTAGAGGGAAGGAAAGAAGAGTGTCTATGTGTCAACCAACAGACCCATGAATTGATTTGCACTGCTAGATCTTGATTTAGGAAAAGAAGCACCTAAGATATATTTACCATGAAGACTACCTGTTATCTGTGGGAACAAAAAAGTAGATCCTACAAAAAAATCCAATCAATTCTGACTTTTAAATCTTACTGGCCTGCTCTCACTGGAACATCTTAGCAGCTCTATGAGGGCTGGCAGCAGAAGAGCTACCTCTTCATTTGGGGAAGGAACATTGTCCTGCAGGAGTCTACAAGGAGCTTCAGAGACAAAACAGGGCTCACTTGCACCTGACTAATACTGGTAATGCTAAGTGGATTTTAGTGATGCTCCTCCTCTTAGGCAATGAGAAAGAAGAGTTCTAGTACACACATCTTCTCCCCGCAACCAGCCAGCAGTGCTGCCTCTAGGATTCTTCCAGCCTCTGGTATGACATTCCTCTAATTACGAAAATGAAGGAGAGCTTATTAGAAAAGTATGCATTGCTTTGAATAGACAGGCAGAAAATGGTGTTTTAGAAATGTACTTTGCTCAATCCATTCTTCCCATTTCACGTTTCCCAAGTATCTTTGCTGGTTAAAAAAAATGGCTATAGGTCAGCTTCATATCTCCCATGATTTCTACCCTCAAGCTACCAGTTCTTTCCTACCCTCAGCTGGTGATGCCAGCATTTGGTCTTGTCATGCTTTTAATGCCTTAACGGCTTTGGTCAGATTGCTGTAAAATCCAGCTATGCTAGCTGGAAAGAAGGAATCCACCACCGTCTGGGGAAGATAGCCACCAAGATCTGTCTGAAAGAAACTGAGGAGCTGAGTCTTGTCTGGTTCCCTGCAAAGACAATGCAAATGATTTTATAGGCAGAGGTTTGGAAATATTTAGGACTTCACAATTACTCTTACATGCATTATCTGATGACAGATATTTCTAAGTTCTTTTTTTAGGAAACAAGAAAACAACAGACATTATTTCTATGAATGTGGCTATCCCCGCAAATCAAATTACAGTTAAGCTAGGCCCTCATTAGGTACACGATTCTGTTTATGAACTATGACAATGTAATAAACAACTGGATACTCATTTCCCCCAAATTAAGACCATACTTGTATGTTCTGCTGAATCTCTGTTTAAGAGGTCAGCAAGAATCCTACCACAATGATAGTCCCTGTAACACTGAAGACTTATTTCTAGGAGAGACTAATTCACCACACAGAATAGAACAAAGAAGGCACTCAGTCATAATGACTACAAGTCACAGGAAGATGGGAACGTGTTATTGCTGAGGTGCTGCAGATCACGTGTAGCCATATACACAAAACCACACTGCACAAGGGATAAGAAGGACTTCAGAATTCAAAGTGGTCAAATAGATCTTTACTTACCCTGGAAGAGGTATACAGAAACAGCCACAGGGATAATTAAACCCTCTCACAAAATTTGGTTGAGGAGGACACTGTGGGTGTTCCACATTGGTGGCTACAAGAAAAAGCAATTATGTAAGAGATGTAATTTTCACAGGAGATGGGAAAGGGCCCTTTGTACTCAAAGCACCAGCTGAGCAGCAAACTCGCTGTAAGAGAATATATTTAAGAATGGTTGCGTAACATTTTTAATGTTGGGCTGCGCCATGCAAGCAGTCAGAAAAGACCATTAAAAAGGAACCACTCTGGCTACAGAATTGAAAAAATCAAAGAAGTTTTAAATTCAGAAGCAACTGTTACTGAGCTCTAAGTATTAAGATGTTTTGAGGGAGTTTTACTGAACCTGTGCTGTGACAGTGCATTGCTTTTCTTGAGAGGTCATTCAAGTTGCTTCCAAGTAATCTATGCCACAGAGGTATAGGCCCCTTGATTGCTGAGAAGCTGCACTCCAGCAGGAATATAAATTCCTGGCAAATTGTTCCTGAACAGGATGGGAAAATTGGGCAGCTGAACAGAGGGACAATAAAAGCACTGACTTGCAACAAGCAAACAATAGGATGAAAAGGAAAACAAACAAGCATCCCTCCATGCAGCAGTCCCTTAAAAAATCAGCACTATTTGGTTTCATAGGAACCACAAGCCAGCGGTATGATATTCTGAACGTTACCATGGCTTTATATATATACTCTGCCTAAGAAAAAACAGTGAATAGAGACCACTAATATTTTACCTTTTGATCAAAATCAGACCAATAGCTACTAAGCAGCATATAACTTTGTATTGTATATTTATTTCTGGTAGCTGCCAATTAACTCCCAACACAGCATGAGCACAAGCATCTTACCAGCAGATAGCATTGTCCCATCCTCATATTGCTTCATTAGGACCACATCCACAAATTCTCTTGGTGAAATAATCCTCATGAAAGCCGAAGGGGTTGTGGTTCTGCATACAGAGACAGCCTAGAAATTACAAAGGCCTTACGTCAGTTGATGCTCTCACAAGTTCAGCGTAAAAATCCCTGTGCTTTCTGGTACTCTTTTAGTTATGCTTGAAAAACTTATCATGAGTTCTATTACACCATTTGTTGAAAAAAAACGCAAATCAGCACAGGCAAAAGGCACCAAGGTATGTTGACAAAGAACAGCTTAATGAAGAAAAACACAATGATGCCACGTTGTTCCCAGGTCACTTAAGGTCAGATACCACAAGGGGTGCTGAAAAGCAAATCTGGCACATGTATGCTCATGGGACAGTTAAAACGCTTCTCTTTTCCAGGAATTTCATGAAGATAGCTTCTTTGTAGCATATCACATAGTAAGGCAACTTGATACCCAGATTTGTTACCCTGAAGAAACCTTAAGACTTCCATCCCCTTCTATAGAGGCTCTATAGTGGATGGGCACCCCAAAACAGAGGTTTCTACTACATTGGTAAATGCTGGCAAAACTGACAATGTCTGTGAATTTCAAACGGCAAGCTGTACCACTTCTGAAATCAAGGATTATAACTGATTGCCTGTAAGGTTCCAACAAGAAAAACTTTCACAGGACTTCCACAAACATCCCTGGGAATGGTTGTGCTTGCACCCTGGATATCTCCAAGCACGAATATCCACTTTTGATTTGGGGATCTAAATCCAACATGTTTTTAAAGTTCTGACACACAAAGAAAAAAAAAAAAGGAAATTAGACTGTACAATCACAGTAACAGGAGCAGCCACTGCTCACACACAGCCCTTTTCATCTGTAATGCTCCAAGTGCATCATCTGTGTTTTGAAGAGGGAGACATTGAAGCAAAGTGCTGAGCCAGCCAAAGACAGTGGCACACAGCACAGAGCACCGGGTGCTGCCATGGTGCAAGACAGGGCCTGAATTAATGGTTGGTAACGTGAACCTTAGCTACTTAAGTCTATATGCTCGCTAAACCTTCTCTTTCCTCACAGGTATCTTGTTAAAAATAATCACACTTACCTCGATTTACAGCATTAACAACAATGTAATGCTGGAATATTTGCAGTTTAAAAACATGTAAGTTTACAACATTAAAGTATTTAGCCAAAAATGTACAGTAGTTCCTTTCACAAAGATAATCCACTGATAATAGATAAAGTTTACTCAAAATTGTACTCAAAAAAATAGATTCCTCATCCCAGTACTGTCACACTGATCCAGACAGAGGCTGCACAACTTCTTGAGACCCTTTTTACCTGCACGTGACGTAGGCTGTTTCAGAAGGCAGGGCCCAATTCCTCTGAAAACCCCGCTCATTAACCCCACCGCCACGTTTCTTAATGAACTCACATCACTGACGGTTTCCACAACCTCGAAGTCCTTCACGTTCTGGTCCCACTTGGTCCTCAGCCCGCCGGCCACCGGCTTTATGCACTCCCAGACATCCTCCGGGCAGGCGGGCACGGTCCCCTCTGCCCTGTACCTGCGGCAGGGCGAAACGAAAGCAAACCCCGCTGCTCCACCCCGCATCGCCCCCAGCCCGGCCCCGGTCGGTCCGCAAAACGCCCCCGGCTTTACTCACACGTTGCCGCTGAACTCAGCCGAGGGTCTCCACGACACCACAACCTCGCTCTGCGGGGATGGGTGAGAGCTGTGAGCCGGCATCGAGCTGACCCCCCCGTCCCCCTGCCTGCCCCGATCCCCCCACCGCACGTCCCTCCCCGGGCTCACCGTGCTCCGGCAGCCCCGCCAGCCGCCGGGGTCCCGCCGGTAGAGCCCGATTTTGACCGCCGCCGCCTCGGCGAGCCCCGCGTAGTCCATGGCCGGGCAGGGCGGAGCCGCCGCTCGGCCGCAGCCTGTGAGGCGCCCGCTCCCTGTGGGCCGATGGCGGCGCCTCCCCCTCACCTGAGGGGCAGCGGCCTCCCGGCGCCCGCCCCAGATCGGGTCCCGAGGCAGGCAGCGGCGGGGGGACGTCGATCGGGTCGCCTCCGGCCTCCAAGGAGCGCCGGGAGCCAGCGTTTTGCTGCTTTCATCCGAGCTGGATGGCGTACCGACAGGCCGGAGCGGCGGGCCGGCCGCCTGCAGGCTTTCATCCCGAAAAAAAACCATCTTCAGCATCTAAAGGAGGCGCGGAATTGCAAGACTGTGTGAAAAAAGACAGGATAAATCAGGAGTAATGACATACGTTTTTAAAAGGCCACGGAGAGAAAGTTTTCCCCAAAGGCTTGTAGTGAAGTTTATCAGCGTGGGCTGACGAGTCTCCCCAGAAAATGAACAGAAGACCTAGGACTTCATCTGTGAGGCTGCATGGACTTCCACGATCAAATAATTCAGTTGTCCATGTAGTACAGTGTAAAGAAACTCACTAGGCTCGGTAACTGACCTGTCACTGATTTCTTTGAGCTGCCCCATATTCAGGGTAGACTCGGCAAGATGTCAGTCGGGCTGCAGGTTGCGGCCCTGCTTGCAGGAAGGTTACTACCCGCTCGATTTATTCACTGGGAGCATCTTAAGCTGTGACTGTGTCAACGAGACAAAGAGAACCTCATCTGACATGTTTTGGTACAGGTTTAATTTAAATGCCCCGAGTACATAGCTTTTGCTTTTCCAGTATTTTTAAACAGCATAACAAGTAATAAATTGCAATAATTTTCCAAGTTTTGCAATGCATCAGTTGTGATATGGAAGCGAGGTACAGTTAACAGTAAAACACAAGGCTATCTATACTTTCCCACCTCAAATAGCTGCACACACTGTTGTTCCAAAGACCGTTGTAGTTATTCCAATAGACCTCAAACAGCAAGTACAACAAATGTACATACACCTGTCCAAAACACAAAAAAGGCTGGGGCACTTTCTCAGACATTTGAGCATACCAGTTCATTAGGCTCAGACATATTTAGATCAATACTGTTCTTTGATTTCTTTTTGGTGAGTTTTGACCCAGGTTTCAGGTACTTTTCTTTGCTGTGAATGACCTGGATATATTGGTCATTGCTGCTGTTCTGCGGATCACTGCTGGATTCAACGGAAACCGAATCAGATTCTGTGGGAGATTGCTCCAGCTTATGCTTTGACTTAGGTTTCATATGTGGCTCAGGACAGTGCTGGTCAGCTTCAACATTTTTCAGGTGCACTTTCTTGTAAGCATATGGAGGTCTGTCCAGGTCTAGCTCGAAACCATCATCCCAGGATTTATAATGCACTTTGGCTAGATCCTTGCTCATAAGAACATGGCCATCAGCATGCTCCCCAATGTAAAATCGTGGTGCCGGGCGAAGATCAGACAGTGAACGAGGGCGGTGGGATCTGTTCATGTAGTGTCTCCTAAGTTCCTCTTCTTCCTCCTCCTCTTCACTGGGATGAGGAGAATACACCCGGTGTGGTGTTCGAACCACATATCTTCTAACGTTGCGTGGATACAACTCAATAACATCTCCTGGTTCTTCCATTCGGAATTGCCTGTGGAGTCGGGAGGTAAAACGGGACGATTTTTTGCGGGACTCATTTTCGTTAACAATAATGTATCTGGTAGCATGTGGTCTGCGTCCCACAAAAACAGGAGCCCCCGCCCCAAGAGCATCTGAATTTGCCTGCCGGATGCTTTTTCTAAACAGAGGCTCAGAATGAACATCTTCCATATGCTTTTTGAAAGTCATTGGTGTGTAGGGCTTTGTTTTACAGAGCTCACTTGCGCTCCCATGCACAACACTTGGGTACCTTTAGACAGAAAAAATGAATCAAATGTTGAGAGATATTCTTATGTCTCAATATAATTGAAACACGTAAGAAATTAACTACACAGAAGTCAAACACTGGACTGTAAGGACAGAGATCTCCGTTGCAGAATCTGTATTGTTCAAAAGTTTCAGGAACAGTTAGAGAAACACACAGAAATTAGGAGATGCATTTGTACTTCCCTAGGAAATGGCAACAGACTGTTGACCTTTCAAAGCATGTTTCTAGATCTGTTTTCTTAATATTTTGGGAACTATTTAAAAACACTTTTAATCTCATCACTTGGAAAAAAATAAATAAACGTCCCCCAAAAAACAACAAAAACACAACACAAAAAAGCCCACACAGGTAGCTTAAATCATCAGTGTGCTGTCTGAACCAACATGTCCAAAAACAGTCATGCAACAACTAGACTTGCACAGGCATTCTGCACAGGATTACTTCACTGTTACTGTGTCTGTCTTGTTTTTTTAAATAGTGTCCCACACAAACTATTTTCCTTATATGCCAGACGGAAAGCTTAATATTTACCTCTGCTTGAGGTATGTGTAAACTCCATCAACTACATTATTTCACAAGTTTTATAATCCTGTCTGGCAGGCTGAATTAAGAGAGAATTAAGGAGGTGCTGTTACCAGCAATCTGAATAGTACCCATGAATGAATCTGCTTTTACAAAATTCCTTAGCTGCTGTACTGCTTCAGACAGTTAGTCTGAATGCACAGCTATTTTGCAAATAAACACGGGTATGTCATGGAGTTGATGGAATAAATGTCATTTCAAAACAAAAAGTCTTGCCTGTTAGTTGTATGATTGTTTCTTGATTTCTGTACACTTGATACTGAAGGAGCTGATGTTAAAGAAGTTGAAGTTGTGGGATTTGCATTGACAGGTCTTGCAACATCAGTTGAGGGCACAGTTTGGGGCACAGATTGGGAAATGGTTTGTATTCTGGTGCCTTTGCTCACAGGAGATTCAAAGTTCAGGACACTGCCATTCTTCCGTGGCGTTGAGGACCGAACAGAAGATTCCTGACTGATAAGATCACTTTCTTGGTCTGGTCTCTTGTCATTCCCACCCAGATTCTGGATTCTGGCTAGAAAACAGAAATTATTACACGATCTCTCCACGCCTCTACATTTAGAAGCAGTTGTGTAAATGCATTGGCTCAAATTCACCCACCGGTCAGGGGATCGCATGATGACAGAACCCCACTGTGTTCAGCAAAGAGATACTGGCGCTCTACTTGTAGACAGGGTGGTAAAAAGGGGTGGATAGGCACGCTGCAGTACGCAGCAGACGTACTATCGCTGAACACAGAAAAACACTAGAAATTTGCACTGTAGAAATCCAAGTGGGCACAAAGCCACCGTATCTTTTCAAGAGCCCAGTTAGTTCATAACGTGTAAGAAGATGGCCAGATTGAGCAAACTGACCCCAGTGACTGTGCTGGTCACAGCCAAAAGCTGCATTTGGTTTCTGTAACAACGGAAATCAAATTAGCGCACACACCTCATCACACTTCATTGCCCTTTACAGTCACTCCTCATCAGTACATTGCTCTACATCAGGTTTTTCACCATTTACATCTCCACGGTAGCGATTTAAGTGGTCAGTAACATTAAGATCTAGCCATAAGGCTGCTGAACCATGGATTGTCTTTTTCGTTTTCATCTTGGCAAATATCTACTTATTCCTTTCACTGGGAGGGGTTAGAAGGACTGCATCCTTTTTGTGGTTTCTTGTTGCTAAAATCTGAGAGGTGGAAGGTGCAGGCTCAAATTCCCTCAGGCACAGTAAGCAATAAAAACTTAAAATTCTTCACTGCAGATGAAATGTTCAACCCAGGGAGGTCAAAGAACAGGGGCCATTCCCTTTTCCCTCTTCTGCCTATTACCCTATGAATTTTGAGCAAGGTCTGACATGATTTGAATCAGGGATGCCTACCAGGTTCTGCCCTGTATGTGACAAAAGTAAGAAAATACTCAGATCAAGTCAAGCTGGGCTCAAAAGTCATCTAAAAGGATGACTACCAGAAATAGTTTTTTAAACGTGGTTGAATGTCTCTCTACATAATGAGAAATCAAAATATATTTGTATCCAAATGCTTTATTAATAGTGGAATTTCTAAAGCTCAACAACTTACCCACTGCCATCTGAACCACCTTTTTCTTGTCTTCAGTTCTTTCCTAAAATGCATTCAGGAGAATGAGAAGCAGTGGATTACTATGGACTAGAAACTAAATTCATTGCTGCATAAGGATAAGAAATACAGGATGTGTTTTACGTTGTGAAACACTGAAAGTGACTTTCAGGATGTAATTAGGCTAGCACTTTCCTGAAGACCCACCAAATTGTATATAAAAGTACTTTGAGCTGTACTTACTGTTTGGATCTTCATTCTTAGCTGATTGTTGGTGAATTTCAAGGATCTTGCAATACTTTGTAGGTAATAGATAAGCATGCTAGAAGTGAAAGAGGTGATTATGAATCACATCAAATATTCTTGACAATATTCTCTTTGAAGGTTTATAAGTCATCAAAATGGTGTACAGGAAATGCTCTCTAGCATTTCCTGTATATTGTAATAATGGATCACAGCCTTTTTTCAAGCAAACACACATGAAATGTAAGAAATGATACTGAAAACAGTTTTAACAGTAGTGCTAATTGTGCCTGTGTTTTTCTTTTTACAGGTCTTTTCATTTTGCATGTAACCTTGTGTGCATTTCTAGCTTTCTCTTTCAATTCTGGACACACTCAAAATGAAAATTTTCTCCTCCTCCTTTTTTTTTTTTCTTTTCTTTTTCCAGTCCAAGGTTACTTGGAGAGGAACTACAGCTGAGGTGCATGCTCATCACAATGTCATTTTGTTGGCTGGTTGGAATAACACCTTGTTTACACTGGCACAGCTGACATCAGATCTGGCTTGGCAATGTATTACACTGGCTTTCAGATGATGTAAAGTCTTATAACTAGACTCGTTAGCACAAACATTTACATATGTGCTTAGCCATCAGTTTAAAAACAATCTATAGATCTACTTAAGTTTGTAAATATGTTTATTTACGAAGCTGTGACCTTAAAGGAAAAAGTTACAAACAATAAATACTGCTTTATGTCTTTTCAATTTATCTGAAAATCAAGCTGGGGATTTGCTATAAAAACTTGCTTGGTACTACAGTGGGACAAACTCTGCAGTCGTCTGTAGCTTATTGCTAAAAAAGAATAGAAAGACTCAAGTAAAACACATGACACTTCACAGAAGCAAAGTGAATTTCAAAAAGCTCAAAGCAAATATTAATTCCCAGCTGTGAACAATTATTTAGAGACTGGAGTAAGAAAGGACTTCCACTGGAAGGTCTACAGGAAGCTGTATTACATTAACACTTAAGAGCAGACCTTCATAATTGATTTATCTTGTCAGGAATCAGCAGGACTGGGTAGCTTCTTTCAGTGATGGCCTGAACCCTGTTCACAGTCATAAGCTCAACTAATCACTATGAGGAAATGAAAAATTAACTTCTGAGGAGCTCTTGAGAGGGAAGAAAGATCTTAAAACTTCCTAGAACCAACAGCACTGTAGGCCTTGACAAAATGGAATGAACTTGCTTTAACACTGTTTCCCAGAACAAGAAATGTCCTTTTGAAAACGTGTTGACAGTCTTTTTAATATCCTCTCATTCCCATCTGATCTATATACCACATATTCAGTAAGAGTTTTTTTCCCTTCAGATATGCTTAACGCTTAACAATAATGCAGTGGTTATTCCTTAGTATCAACATTTGACTCTCAAGAGATCAAGTTAACAGTCAAGCTAACTTTTCTATGAAAAAAAATGCTTACAATAGAAGTAGGAGTGCAGGGAGGACCACCACAGGACTGCTGATATAAGTAATTACTGTGTTGAACCATGTGGGAAAATCATTTTGAATTGTTTCAGAAACAATATCATATATTTTTTCTTGTCCGCTACAGGAGGAAGAAAAAAGGAAGTAAAATTAAATTGTAAGAAATGTTTGGTACACCAATTTTTTAAGGAATGTTGCACTGAATAAATAAGAATTTTCATCCAAAGACCACTTTGGAACAGTGTAGTCCAAGGGGAGAAGAAAAAAAAGATAAGCTTTTATAAGTAAGTTCATTATTTTTTAAACAAATTTACAGAAGTGCAAAAGCATTGACCAGGCTTGAAGGGTGCTTGAACTGAGACACAGGATGGTGATATGTGCTAGATTTCTTGCTGGCACATTACATCATCTAAATATGAAATATTGGAACCATATGTATAAAGCAACTCACTCAGGAGGTTGATATATTCAGCTAATTAATTCTTAAACTGGAAAACACTGACAGCACAAAAGCATTGTCCCATCCATAAACTTCTATTTGTTGGTAATTTGGGTAACGTTAAAGCTGATTAATTTATTGAGAGAGGGTGAAATAAAACATTCTCAATTTTCATTAGTCCATTATAACTTACCTGAAGGGACCACAGTTTAAAGATGGTTTATATCGGGCAATAGCAAAAATTGTTGGTAGCATGCATAAAAACAACATGAACAGCAACATGGCCAAGTAGAAATTATTGGATCTGCAAGAAGGCATAACATGTTTCAGATTATACTAATCAGGGAGAAAAACAGAGGCAACATGAAAGATGTAAGTCTGCATCTACCTAACAAGTTCAAGATCTATGTTTTTGAAAGATCAAAATCATTCTGTTCTGATTAAAAAGTCTGAACAGAGCCAGTTTAAACAGACCCTTAATGATCGAAATTATATTTGCACTGCTTTCCAGATACCACTGCTACAGCCAGAGAACTGTTTATAGCACTCGTCTTTAAAAAACTCGCCTTAATTCCCAGACATGTCATGGGGAGAACACAAAAAAAGTGGCAGAACTTAAATCATCTTCAAAACACGTTAAAAATAATTGACTTTTAAGATTTAAAGATGCCCTAAGTTATTTCCATTTTGAGTAAACAATTCTGATATTCATCCTGACAGAATAAAAATGTGGAACTCTGTTGTGTTGTGCAGCAGACAAAATCAGATACTTAATCATAAAAAGAAATACCAAGAAATAGGACTTGCAACAGTTTACACATGTAGCTTATTGCACCTTAATCAAATTTCTATGGAAATAAATCATGTGTTAGACTGCATTTACCGGTCTATGAAAAATATGTCAGGGAGGGAATATGCTGTTTGATTTCTATTCACCTCCAAACTTTGGCAATAAGAATACTTTTGATACTATTTGTTAATTTCGTCAGTGAAATGAGGCAACCCTTGATGAATCCTTCTGCCCTGGATACTGCCCATCAAAATCCATACCTTGCCTTTTTGCAGGGAATGTCCACCAGAGTTTTCAGTGCAATCACAAAACAACCTTGGGCAATTCAATGCCATTTGCCTCTCTTCTGTGTACATCTTTAACTACCCAGCTTTTCGAACTCTCCAGTTTCTCAGTAACTACTTTTCTACTTTTTTTTTTTCTTCGCAGACCTTTGTTATCTGTCAATTTTGATTGTCAGTTTTCAGAACTAAAAGCTCCTTTCATTTTGCTTCTGTGCACAGAAGGCATTTCTACTGCCTGCATTTCATTTATTCTTTATCTTTCATTCTTATTTTGACTAACCGAGAGGCTCTGAAAACCTGCTGATGTGGTACATTACACGTTAACACAGCCCAGCTCCTCAGGTACATGAGTCCAATCAACTTGAGAACATTGAATGCTGGTAAGCAAGGTGAAAAGAAGGCTCCCATCCTGCAAAAATAATGTCATTTCAGTGCTCAGTATTGCTGGAGCAATTTTTATAGCAAAAAATGCATGGAAAAATAGGTAACTATCAACAGACAATCTCTTATTACAATAAAGTATAAAAATGCATGTGTAATATCCTACTTAAGTAGGTTTAATTGGGAATTATCAGACTTAGTAATCAACCCACCGACCAAGGACAAGAAAAATCACTTATGGATTACATACCAGATCATTCCTTGATTGTAGACCAAATGCAGTACATTCTCTGCAATTTTGAATTCTCCATATTCTGGCTACAATAAACACAGTGTAGGATGAATACCTTACCTTAATCCTTTTTTTTTTTTTTTTCCCCCAGATCATTTATTATAAGTATTTGACTGATGCAGTTGTCAGACAGCACATAGCCTGAAACGTCCAGATCAAATACGCGGTTTTGACAGGCAGTGAGAACACAGTAAAACCTACTCTGTAGCAGGGGATTAAACTAATTCCTCTCTAATTTACTTCACTTCTTTATTTAAGGACAAAGAACAGACTTCAGCCTTTCATGACAAGAGCTGCTTGCTAACCAAATATTACTTAGCTTAATTTTCTTAAAGGGCTATATGCTTTTGGTTCTTGCTTCTTGGACTACTATCTCCGTTATGGATTGTGTGACAGCTACAGAAAAGAGGATGTGGGAAGCAACCCATGCCCTTTGTTTTCAAAAGGCCAAACTACTCGTCTTTCTCTCTGGGACTGTTACATCATCTCATTTTGGGAAAAACAAAATTTTTGCACCACAACCATGGGAGCAGGCTTGAGAAAATCACCCAATCTTAGCATTTATCCCGTGCCCTCCAAAGAGAAACTCAGTGTGAGCTGTGCCTTTATAGACATGTGCTACCAAGAAATTATTTATCTGTTGAAAGGCTTTAAGAACATCCAGTACTAAGGGAAGGATCCTACCTATCTTTAGCATCGTAGTTTCATAAAATAAAAGCCTGTACTTACAAACTTGCTTTCTAGATCCCAGCACCAACAATCGCTTAAATATCGGACACACAGTCCACGGAAAAAATCAATTAGCAGGATGCTTGCAACTGTGAAAATCATGTCGATGATTGACAGCTTTAGCATCTCCTGAAATACATATTGTTCCAACACAGAGTCATTCTGGAAAAATATGCCTCGCATACGGCTCTTTTGCATTTATGCTTCTATTTCATATTTTGGCTCCAGATTAGTACCCTGATGAAATATGATTTGAATATATAACTTGTTGCCTTTTAAGCTTTTCCTGTTTGACTTCTTTTATTTGCCTTTGTTCTGGCAAAGAGAACAAATATAATCAAAATTCCAGTGTGCCTTCTACTGCTTGCAACAATATAACTGGTCATAGTGGCTTCAACCTTTTTTTCTGATGATTGTTCTGAAAATTTTACTCTGTTGAACTCGATGCTTTATTATCCTCACCGTTGTAACACACAGTGGATAAGTGCTTCACAATGAGAAATGCTGATTCTTCATACAAAAACACAACCCAATGACAGTAAGATCACCAAGCCATAACAGAAATCTGTTTAGTGCTTACAAAGGAATAGTTATTCCTTATTTGACCCTTAAAAACACAAAATTACATTAAAAAAGATTGTTTCCAAGGATCTCTAGCCCATTCTGAAAAAAAAAAAAAGAAAAAAGAAAAAAAAAGAACACCAATTAGAAAAAATACCCGATGCCTGTGTAATAGGGAGAGTGGCTATACAAGAATAGAAGTCAACCTAATAAACCTGGGAGGAGATTTTTGCTCCTGACGGTCAAGCAAGACCTTTAATACTGCTCACTCTGGAACAAGGAGCTAAGCAAGTCAGGTGCACACTAGCGTCATTCTTGCTCCATTGGCCTGGACACGAGACATGTGCAGCACTGACAGAGACCAAAATGCATCAGGATCAAATGACAACTTTTGTCTTATGCATCCTGTTAAAATACAGTCTGGGTCAGTATCATGCATCTGTAGAGATCTGCCTGTGCAGAGCTGAAGACAGAGACTGAAGCCCGACAAAAGGACATTCACATAACACTAAACACATTGTAGATACTGAACAAAAAAACAAAGCTCGGATCTGTGGCCGTATCATTTTGCATAGTCTTCGCTCTTTCTACACAACCCTTAGCTAAAATTCCAGAATTTGCACAAAGAAAACCTTTAAAATTGAATACAGCCCAACATGATATTAACTTTTTGGTCAAATATGGATTAGGAATGAATTGATTAAATAATATAACAGTTACATACTTGGCCAACATAGGTCTCCCAGCACTGATCCTGTGGGTTCTGGGTATTATAGGAAGCTGTTTTGTTAACCTGTGAGTCAGGGACTGTCAAGCTTTGAGTGTGAGACTCTTCCGATGTGACAATGCTGCTACTCATAATTTGTACATAAGGAATAGTTGTAGATAAATTGTCTTCTTTAGAAAAAGTTTTGGTTGCTAAGAAGGCAGTAGAATTACTTGCGTTGTTGTTAACTTTGGAGCCCTGAAAAAATAAATGTCCTGAGAAGCTGCATTTTCAAATGCTGTTATTACTTGCAATACATACAAAAGCCCCATGCCTTCAACAAGGCATACATACACATAAAGACATTTCTTCATGCATTTTCAAGCAGCAATTAGGTGACTTTCAAGTAGCTGCCAAAGTCCAGATGCAATTTTAGGACAGCACTAAATGCTGAGTGGAGGTCAAATATTTCCAACTACCTAAAGTGCTGACTTATTTGAGTAGTCAAACAACGCACATAAATCTATTTTCTTACTATACATCAGTGATTAAATGGATCCAATTATCCTAAAAGAATACAGGTATTTGCAAAAGAACATTACAAAATAAACTTTACAATCCTATCAAGCCGTAGTGTTTTTAATACTTTGATTTGAAACTAATTTTCACCTGACTTGATATATATATTACAACAGAAGGAATTCTATAATAAAACCTATATAAAATCTATAAAGCCAACTAGTTTTACACATAAGCAAATATCATCAAACTTACAGTGTCACTCATGATATTCACTTTATCCAGGAGAGCAATGATTAAACTGTAGAGATTTCCCAGATACAGAACAAGAACTCTGAAAACAACAAGAAAGAGATAATTCCATGGGATATCAATGCCAATAACCTTTCTCTTCTATCCTCTGGTTTGTCTGAAATAAAACTTGTGACCAGAATGCACCTTTCCTCTTCCTCCCTTGCTTTTTCTACGCTGCAGAATGCCCATACCTGGCCAGCTGAAAGCGAAGTGTGGTTCTTGGATGATACATCTCTAGAGCTGCCACAAGTTCAAAAGCAGAGGGTGCAATCATGGTGATCAGTGACACGACCACGCTTACCTACAGAACAGAAAGACGCAGCATTTTGTAGCTTTGCATGTTGATCTCCTGTAGTGCCTTGACTAATGACTGAAATACTACTGCATATTTTAGTGATTGATTTTCTTGAAGAATATATGTTAAACGGTTATTATTGACATCAGTAATAACAGCAGATGAGATCCAAAATTATAGATCTGGAACATCACTCAGGAATTTTTACTCTAGATAGTTAAAGTCTAGCTTTCAAGTTATTACTTTATTAATTAAATTATGTTTGTTGAAAATATAAACACAGCATCTTCCTCTGAAATTGAGGAGTGTCTTCTCCATATCCATTCACTTCTTATTCTCAGCAGCCACTTGTTCCTCTGAACTGAAATATTCACAGAACATTCAGTACCCTTCAGCTGAAATCAATAGCCATTGTCAAAGCTGATTCCTTTCTAACAGTTCTTTCTAGTCCCTTGGGCCAGTGTTCGCTCAGCGCAATCACGGGCACAAAAGTAGATTTGTAAGTGACAGCGGAGAGTTTATGCTTTGTCCTCATGAAATAAGGGGCAGCTAGAAGCGCAGTCTCTGTGAAATGAGGACCTGCAGCACCCCCCTGTCCGTGTCAGTTCTGCTGACACCTCAGTGCAGAGCAGAGACAGCCAACAAGCAAAGAGACCCAGGTAACCACAGCTCTGCCCTATTGCTCCTCATTTCTCCTGACTCATCTCTCATGACTTACACCTCAGTGCACACTATCACTATGGAGAGCCTCGAGACAATAATGCTGCTTCTAACACAGTGGTGACAAATGCAGCATACCTCATTTTTTTCCCAAAGAGTCAATTCCTTTTTGGCATGCTCTAACCTTTGGGATCGATCCACGACAAAATAAATGATGTAAATACTTCCAGCAAGTGAGAGAAGCACAAGGATGTTTGCAATAATCCTTAAGCTTATAGTGACTGCCCTGAAAAACAAAAAATCACACAGCCAGTACAGTAGGCTGTCTTATGACACCAGGGGTCTTTTCTAATATGCTTTTTTACAAGTATGAAATGAGTACATTAGCCCTGCTATCTGCATTGAAGCAGTGCTTTGGAAAGTATCCCCAATCTTATATACATACAGGTTTTTGGTTTTCTTCTTCTCCTGCTCCTCCAATATAGCTTCCTTGAAAGAAACACAACATTATGATTTTAGTAGCGTTCAGCAAAAATAACACGTGCATCTTTCGCAGTAAATATTAAGTATATTAATAAAAAAACTTCACATCCTGGAAATGCAAGTAGATAAATGCCTCTTTGTTCTGCATAATGTTTTGGAAGTGCTAAGGGAGCTTAAGAATTGAAGATTTCTGAGAAATAAACATGCAAGTAATAAAATATTTGTGCACTTTCAGCCACTTTTGTCTCTTACTGTGCTGGACAGGTCCTGCTAACTTGTGTTGTCGCAGTGGTTTCATGGTCTACTAGTAGAGGTTTACACCACTGGATCCTTTTTGCAGGATGTGCCTATAAAATCTCTGAGTTAGTAATATAATACACAACTGTCAAAAGCTATCCTCAGTCACTGAAGTAACTAAATCTCATTATTAATTTGTCTTCAATGCAGTTGAAGTAATTTGGTTTAATGATTTATAAGAATACACTAAATTTATGAAGTAAATTGCTTTTGAGGAAAACCATACCTGTTTTTAAATTCTAAGTGGAAGATATCTGTATTTAATTCAACTTTTTAATATTGATAGAGATGTAAGGTGTCTTTGGACCATTTGTTACAGAGAGATGAAATAAATCCGTGTTTTTACATTGTTAATGTAACTTTGATTCTACTGTTCAATGAAATTGCATCATGAGCAAATTTGTTGCAAATTTTCTAGCTTCCTGTCACACATATGGTGGCATTAAATAAAACATTTCCCGAGAGGAACACAATGGCCATGTAGGGACACGACAAACGGTATGAAAAGGAGCAACAGCATCAGCAAGTATGATACGACTGCATTACCACACAGAGGTATGATACCAGCCCTCCCCTAGGCAAAGACATTCATCAATGAACACCAAGAAACAACAGAGTGCAAGGAAATGAGAGGAAAAGCATATTTAACTTCCAGCTTAACAAACAATTCAGTTCTAAAAAAATTGTGGGGTGGATGCTCACCCGAATGCTGTTAACTATGGCAGCAGCTTTGCTCTCTGCAGCCTCGGGATTTCCTATTAAATAGTCCCAGGCACAGAACAGTCTCCAACAGAAAGTGTAATTTTCATCAGAGGCACTTGCTAAACTCATTCTTGAGTTCTTCGCCATTCTGGACCAAAAAAAAAAAAAAAAAAGAAAAGAAAAAAACGTTGATGATGTGTGAAGATGAGTATCAAGTCAGTGGTTTGGTTCATAGTTTTCAGTTGTCTTTGTTTTAGAACCATGAAAATTTTGTGGCAATTGGTGTCATTGCTGGAAGTTCTCTGAAGAAAATAAAATAGGGTGAGGCTGCAAGAACGAACTTCACTTTTGTCCTAGTGCACAAGTGACTCAGGGTGGAAGTGCAGTTTGGTATTTACATTCTTTATAGTTAATAAAAAAAAAAAAAGCAAACCTATCTCACTAGAGCTGTGAGCTAAAAGGGTTTTAAGATCTCCAGGTAGGATCCAGCTAGAAAATGCTGTAACATATCATCACAATTAATGTGATTATGAGCCAGTCTGGCAAAACTAATGATCATGCAGAAGATCTGCTTGTTTTTGTTTTGTGTGTGTTTGTTGTTGTTTTGTTTTCATCCTCAAAATATATGTTATTGTCAAATAGAAGCCCAGTGCAATTTTACTGAGTTTGGGAAAAAGAAAAAAACACAACACCTACTTGTCACAGTCAAGAATGCAGAATATTGCAAACTCTAAGAAATGAAATGAAGATTAATAGCTTATGAAAGAAAGGGCATCTAAAAGGACAGTGTTAAAAGGACTACAATAATCTGGCAAGCAAGAAGTCAGTGGGCTAAATCAGAAGGAGAAAAGCTAATCTGCAGGAACTGCAGATGTGTAAATCAGTGCCAAGCGTATCAGTGACCCCGACACAAACTAGCAGCTAGAATAAAAATAAATGAAAAGGGATCAGTTTTGAAACAGAGAGTTATTATAGGCAACACTAAAAATCACCCTGGACCGCACTGTGCCAGATAAATGGGTATCCAGAAGGGAGGAGAAAGTGAATTGAGAGGATAGAGTGACCTTGCCCTTCTGTAGGCACTGCACATTCCTGGATTTATGGCCAGCACTTAGTCTTGCTCTCTTCTAACTCTTGGCCCTTAAACAGCAAAGGAATTAAGCTCATGTTTGAATGGGATACCACATACCAGCTGAAATGATGCAAAGGATATTACATCTATGAGAGCATTTTTATATTTGTGTTTCAGTAGATGGGAATAATAATGCTTGAAAGCATTACACGTAAAATCTAAATTTCTGTCATAGCAATATTGAAACCAGTAAAGAGGAAAAGAGGAAAATTTCCAGGAGAGTCAGACCTAACTCTATACAAACATAAACCACACGGATCTTCTGTGCTGCCCTCCTTTTATAGACTGGGAAACCGAAGAGGGAGAAGAGATCAACAGCAAGATAAAGAGCACGCTATAATTAAAACCAGTCTGCCACCCTGCTATTAGCAGGTTAATAGAGCCATGCAGGATAAAGGCAGAGGAAATGGGATAAATACACCATTAACTGCCAGAACATGTAAGCTTATGAACGGCAACAAACGGGAAATCTTACTTCTTTAAGAGAATGATGAAGCTGTAAGCAAACACTGCCATTCCCACGAGGAAGTAGGCGAGGGGCAGCCGGTATCCTGCTTTCCCAATCTTCCTGTCCCGACCATAGTAACCGTAAAACAGAACGGAGTACTGGAGGTAGCCCTGCAGAGAGCAGAGTCGGTAAGTAAGGTCAGTAAATAACGGCTACAACCAAACAGCGAGGGGTTTAAAATAAAGAGTGGATTTAGCCTTGCCCCCAGTGACCAGATGGTGTCCAGATCTTGAGCAGAGGCGATGCGCTCCTTGGGAATGGTCTTGCTGACTGTGCTGCCGAAGGGCGCTCCGGCCAGCAGCTGGGAAAAGAGAGACAAAGTCTCAAAAACTGTGTGAGCCCCTCCGACCCTCAAAGGCCTGCCCCCCATTTGGTATATCAGATAGCGAGGGCTTTGGTCACCCTGCCCCAGCTAGCAATTCCACGAGAAATCCTGCATTCATTTTCCGCTAAACCAGATTTTTTTTGGCCATCTGTGGTCTACCTATGAGGTAATTTAGTGCTCTGCAGACATCTTCTAAATGGCTGAAAAATGAAAAGAGAGGTCAAGTGAAATCATTAACAATACATATTTAAAATGGACAAATATAGTTCATTTCAATTTAAGCATTTTAAAACTAAATATAACAATATTTGATCTCAAAATAGGACTTTAAAATTAAATCCACTTTTACTTACAAAATCAAAAAAATGAAAATGAATCTTTTCCATTTCAATTTACTTTTTTTTCTTTTTTTTTTTTTGTGCTTTGGGGGTGCTTTTCTCTTTTATCATCTTCACCAATGTGAAGAAAAATGAGACACTGACATGTTTCTGGTGACATTATTGAAACACAGGTTCGGTGGGGCAAGATAACATTTATTAATTATTTAACAAAGTTAATAAATAGCCTTATTTGTATGCAAGACCTAAACAAAGTTATGTCTGTTCAGACTTCTAGAAAATGCCTTCTAATGGACAATAAACCGGAGCCTGGACGCAAATGTTATGTTTTTCTGCCTGTAAATGACATTAGCAGGACCTGAGTGTACTCCACACCAGCTGCAGCTTTTAGGATTTGATTCTTCATTTTAGTAATCGGATACAAACATATTCTATAAAAGCATTAGTACCATGTTGACAAAATATAATCTCTAACACTAATAGAAAAATTCTCTTACCCTTTGGCAGAAAAAAACCCTCTTAACAGTGGAATTTATTTTAAATAATTTATTTTAAATTGATGTATGCCTTTAAGTGTGGCACTTGTTTAATTCAGAAAGGGAAGTGCAACAAGTAAGCATTTTTCTGCAAATATTAACCATACGTTCTTACCTCTGGTAAGACTACAAATGCTCCCGTCATTATGGTAAGTACAATATTGATTCCAAATAGCCATCTCAAGAAGATGAAATAAGAGGCAACTCCAGACCCAAAATGACCTTAAACCACAGAAAATAGTTATCTGAGCTACACAGTATATAAAAGCTCATATCATTTATTCATGAAGTATTACTTGAAGACCAAAGAAAACCATGCCTCATTCACGCAGTGCAAACAGCAAGGTCGTGAATATGTTAGCATGTCAATGTGGAGAACACAATTCCGACACAAACTCTGTTGGAGAAGTCTGATAATTACCAGCAGCATTTACACAAGAAGCTGCCACACTGGGTGACATCATGCAGCCATTTCCTTTGCTGCAGAAGCACAGAGCTATGTCCCAGCTCACTGGGAGGATGCTAAGCACTGCCCTAATCCATGTCAACGACACTGACACCGGGGCTGGCGAGGCAGGTTGTATGCCACACGTGGTCCTGGGCACATCTGGGCTTGGCCCAAGGATGCTGCCCCATGGACTGCAATAAGCTATGCCCAAAGCTTGCTGCTCTTTAAGAACCACAATGGGACAGAACTGATTTTATTTTTTAAAGCTACCCCAAACTAAGGTCATAAATGAGAACTGTGCAGTGTCTGAGGCAAAGTAGAAAAAAGGAAAGCTCTAAATGAAAACTGTGTTGCTGCTCAAAGTTTATGTTTAACACTTCCTCCCAAGTACTACTTTTTCAGTAAACCCAAAAGTAAATCATTTCAGCAAGTGCTTTACTGTTAAATCCCATTAAATCTTTATACTTACTCTCAATTTTTTTTATTCTCATTTCCCAAGGAATAAAGATGACCACAAAATTATATGCAAGTCGAAGAAACTTCCTCCAAAGCTGAGGAAAAAAAAAAAACACAAAGAAATTTGACAATTTTGGATGGAAAAGAAAAAAAATCCATCAGAGCACTTTGCTCACCTCTCTTTTATCTGGTACCACAAGAAATACTGCAACTATTAATTGCTGTGGTCTCAGAGCATGTCTGTGGGGTTGAGATGGACAAAGCAAACCACGGTGAGTTTTAGAAACACGCAAAATGTGAGAAGGCACAGGAGCCCTTGACCTTGCTTACTATCAAATCCTAACAAATACGAGGGATTTATACACCTCTGTGGGTACAGTCAGTAGCCATCAACCTGCACCTTTGACGCACAAGGGCCAGGCATACAGAAGCTGATGGGCGCTGTTCCCCATCGCTGCCCCTTTGGGCTGGGGCTGGGGCTGTGGAGGGAGATGCTGGGGGAAGCAGCTCTCACTCTGCCTGTGCCCATCACCCCCTTCTCCAGCCTGCCAGATGGGGTTTGGTTGCAAGATGCCTGGAAGAGCATCACAAGATGACTCCATGGCATATGCCTTTAGGGTAAGAAGTTGCAAAGATATATAACTAGACCTGAGAGTCAAAAACAAAACAAAACAAAACACAACCAAGATCCTTAAGAGGAATTCTACAGGTCCTCTAGATCGACCAAGCCAATACAAATCAGTCTCCATATACTTTATGAGGGAATCCCACTGTACTAAACATAATAAATTGAATTTCTAGGGCAAACAAATGAACGTACAACAAATTTCAAATTTGAAGAGAAGTGGGACACCAGTTTTTCTCAGAGGACAAATAAGCTTTTCATAATTCAACAGCAGTAAATTCAACAACTATATTCTCATCTCTGCACATTGCAATTGGCACCTACAGAAGAACTGTGCTTATGCTTTGTACAATCCTTATTCAATCTCCATATTTTGGCATGCTCAAAGCAAAGCATCTTCCTGCACACAGTGGGATGTGCACGTAGGAAAAGAAAAGATCTGCATGAGCAAAACTGAGAGTAGACTTTGATTTGTTGAATTAGAGCTATAACATGACAGTATCAATAGAAAAATAACATTTGTATATCTTATTCATTATAAAGTACATTTCACAGTACAGCTAAATATTTAAAAAACTCTATTTTAGTCAGCAGCAGTGTCAATATTGTATCATGAAATCTCATCTCCTTAAACCAAAGAGAAGTAAATCACATTTTAATTACTGAATGTATCATCAATCTTTTTGGCCAAAGTTAATTAATTTTTATGGTGATGTGAGTATTTTTATTGCATGAACTGGAACTATTTTAATTAAAGAAATTGTAGATGTTGTGAGTTGCATGGGAATTGCTAGGATTGCTACTTTCATTTGAAAACAGGATTCACAAGGCTGAGACCGGAATCAAGTAGCTTGCACCAGTTATGTTGCAGTTTTATAAAGTACACAAAGATGTCCATGTACTTACAATTATAATTAGATAACCATCATCTCTTTTTCTACCTATTACATACCTGAATAAAACAGGATAATTATACCCTTATAATCCAGAGTATGGATATCAGCAGTAAATGTAAATGTAAAGAAAAAAATAAATGGGAAAACAGTTGAACTGAAAAACAAAATGCCTTCAGTGCCAATGTCAAAACAGTAATAAGTAGTTTAGCTTCAATTTTTATAAATACCATCAGGAATGGCTTGTCCAGTTATGAACAGTGTGTATTTTGCCAATTTTACAAGCTAATTTAAAAATGGATACACTTAACAGCTTCAGTTGCCTTCAGACTGTTGATGACATCTTACAGGTTGATGCAAACATTTTGTTTTTAGCTCAAACATTAAATTCGTATTCTGATGATCTAGTGCTTGTTTTTACTGTGGTGCATTTTTAGTCACCACACTATTTTCTAAGATAACACTTCCAGTTTAATAAACAATTCAGCTCATTCTGTTATACTTATTATTATTAATAACTTAGCCCTGAAATAAAGGCTATATTCTTTAATTTGTGCTGGAAAAAAGAATATCCTACACATAATAAGTGGTGCTAATTAACTTCTGAATTATATCTCTATGCAGAATATCTTCAAGCAAAAGCATGCAGTAGACGCAAATAAATTAGATACAGGCTTGAATCATTGTGAACTCTTAAGATGAAATCTTGATTTTGTTATAGAAACGGGAATAAGAACAAGAAGGGAGCCCAGTACCTGATTTACCAACACATACTGCAGACCCTTAGCATGTCTCTTTCTAGTTAACATCCTACTTCCACTGAAGTCCAAGGTATGAAACAGTATTTAACAGCATCTTACTTCCACTGCATTTGCCATACACAAAAAGGCAGAACAAGAAAAGATGAGACTTTCCTCCCTCAAAAAGTAGTAGTTTTAACTTTTGCTGTGTGCCACCATAACAGAAAACAAGCTACATGCAGCCTTTCACTTGTTCACACAAATAATATACATGGTGTTCTATTTTACTGTTACAACCCTTACTTTTAGAATTAAGATGAATTACATCATTAAAAGTCTACTCATTATGATGACACAAATATTCTTGACTGCTTAGATGACTAAAGACCTCTTCTCTGGTCGTTGCATATTAAGGACAAATTCCTATGTGTTATTAATTTCCAGCAATTAGGGCCAGGGTCTATTTTTAGTGTTATAAATAGATTTGCTAAGATTAGATTCAAATTATTTGAGCATTATGCAAGCAAAAGCTTTCTTTGACAATGTATTTACAATAAGCTACTGTAGGATTGTCTTCCAAAATAAAAGCTAGACACATTTTTCATACTAAACCATTGAACTGTGGCCCCACAGTCTGCTGAAATTGCTCTTCAGAGAATACTGACATTGTATTGTTGGTATCCCATTCCCATCACCCCCTCTGGCAGACATCAATATTCATATATTATTTGAGAAGGAAGCTTATCCTGCGTTAATAGGTGATCCACTCCTCACACATTAAATGAGTCTGCAAAAATGTAATTACTAAATTCACAATTGGAAAAAAAAAAGGAAAAAAGAAAAAAGAAGCTTTTAACTCCTTTCTCCTCCCTCAACAGAGTTCTTGAGATAGAGATTGGGACAGCACAGAAAACATACACTCCTGTGAATAAAAACTGCAGATGACTATAGGTATAGAGAGGAGCTGTAATTTAAGAAGCAGCAGACATACCTCTGCACCAGCAGCTTGGTAGCCTCTTGTTCTAGTGAGCCTCCCTTCATACTTCAGCACAATCTCCTTTGCCTGTCTGCAGAAGAAGGTGGAATCTTGTTTTACATTGATGCCATTACTCTGAGCCCCTAGCTCTGCACAGGCAGCAACTAGTAAAGTGCTCTGAAACGCTGTCATGGACTATGTCACACCGTAAAATCCTTAACCAGGCAAAGCTTTTTTTCTTTTCATACTGAAGTTTTTACTACCACTTTAAAACCACTGAGAGTTTTGTCTGAGAAAACTTGACATTAAAAACTTTTACTGCAGGGAGAGCGCTCTCTCCCTCTCTCTCTCTCTCTCGTGTGTGTGTGTGTGTGTTTCTCCCATGTCCTTTTAATTCAAATCTTTCTTAAAGCAGCACAACCGAAATGACTAAAATAAGACAACTGTCCTGACAGCATGTTTAATCGTATGTGAATACATAAGAATATGGTATAGAGCTCTTTCAAGATGCAAATAGATTCATATCCGATCCTAAAGGTGCTTATCCTTGATCTTTAACTTCAGGAGAAGGTGGATGAGGACCACAGGAAACTCATCAACACAGAAGTCATGTAGGAGCAGGGAGACATCAAGTCGCTATTCTGTGTAACAGAGAAAAATCACTTTGTTTCCAAAATTAAGCAAGGATCCTATTGCTGCTGGGACTTCCTCAGGACTACAATGCCATCCTCGCATCAGACAGTGTTTTAAGAGAAAGAGGCCTGATGAAGAGGAAAAAGAGCAAGTCCCAAGTAGACCATACTGTGAAAGACCTAACACAGTTTAACTGAAAGAGTTGGACACCCACCTTTTGCATTCCAAATATGGCAGTGTTAATATAACTATTGAGATCTTAAGCTGTGAAACATCATGACTACACCAAATGTGCCTACCAGCATGCATTACTTACCGCCATTTACAATGTATTACCTGAAGATTACAACCAGCTCTCAGGTCTCATCAGAGCGTACTCACACCGTGCTTTCCTAGCCACTCTTAATCATTTCTGGGCTCGTTCCCTTTCAGCTTACACTGGAAAACTGCAGCTGGAAACACGGTCACAGTCAGTAAGCCTGAGAGCTTCTGTGCAAACACCGTTACCTGAGCGCCCGCAGCTTCTGCCTCATCGGCCACGGCCTGCAGCGGATGTTGGACATGATCTCCTTCTGGTACTGAATGTTCTGAAAGATCTGCTCGGGGTCGTGGTTGTCAGCCTTATCCTCACTGATATCCTCATCTGAGTTGCTGACGGTCCAGCACACACCCCATGAAATAAAAAACAAGACAAATTATTACCCTCCAGATCCCCAAACTGTTGATTTGTACAGCACCCAATCTGTGGGAGCAATATGACAGCAATAAGCTAGGGAACTTGAATGACCTTCTTGTTTTTAGGGTTGATGAATAATTCGGATGATTTCCCCATCTCTAGGATGTGCCTCTTCCTCCCCACCACCTGCTACTCAGTCATAACTCATCCGTGCTCCCCAGCAGGAATTCCAGTCTTTGCTCTCCCAGCCTTTCCAGCCATACAGCTTTTACATCAGGCTAGCAAGACATTCTGTATATTTTTCTGGAACAAAGTGCAGTCTAAACATTTCCAGCAAGAGCACTTAACATTCATTTGCTTGCCATGCGGTGTTGGCCTTTTACTTTGATGGTAATAATGAAGAAGTTTTTCTTTGTTAAGATGAGGGGAAGAAATGCTAAGAAATTCTTGCCCTTTGCGCCTGTTCTCTGCTGGGAGGACAGGAGTGTAAGACCCCAGCACACCAAGAATTACATATTCCTGTAAAAAAAATTGTGTTCCAATGCAGATTTCTGTGAATGATTATTAAATCATCTTTTCTGATGCTGTCACCACATTTGCTAAGCTACAGCTCTCTCATCCCATTTTAAACAGGCTATTGTACCTGACAGCAGCAATATTCACTCTTGCAGGGACTCACGGCTAAAAACCTGTTGCCATGATTTCCCCTTGCATGATGTGAACAGAACTGAACACTTTTGAATCACTTTGAAATAAATCAACCTAAACGCTTTCTTGTAACAGCATTCAAAGGATATACGTGGTCAGATTGCTGGTCCATTGATCCACAGTCCTCACCCTGACCTTCGGTCACAGTGGATATTCAAGGGAAATTATAATACACCGGAAAAGTATAGAGAGATTTATTACCCTGCTATACCCTGAACTCACTGGAGTTATGCTGAAGATGTTTATGATGCAGTATGAAATATTACTTTTATGAGAAGAAAAAAAGAAGAAAAGAGGTTTAAAGTACATCTAAAAATAGAGAGAGGAGTGATTTTTCTCATGCTCCTTTTCACGTTACTACACTCTGCCTAAATGAAAGGCAAAAGACAAGACCCCACATTTCTGCTCAGTAAGGAATATTTGCACTTCAGGAGAGAGCAGGATGCCTTACCTGTGGGGTGGCTCCTGGTACGTGTAGATGCTGGCGTGCCGCTTCACTGTCTGGTACTTTTTGCAGGACTTTGCAGTTTTTACTGCAGCAGCACCTGGAGCTGCTGCCATGGTGGGAGCTGCCGCCAGCACCAGGTGAAACTCTGCCACACTAGACGAAAGCCTTCAGCTCACTGGTCAGCTGTCTCCTAAGCAGGCAAACGTTATTAAGTAGAGAGCAGCGAGGGAGTGCCGAGCCCTGATCAGAGGATTGCTGCCTGCGCCTGGTGCTCCTGCAGTGGCAGGACCTGAAGCCTGGCAGTGCGTGCATGCCTTAAAGCGGCAGCACACAGCAGCCAGGGTGCTTTTAAATGAACTTCCTAGAAGTGAGGTAGGGAACAGGATCCAAGGGTGGGCCAGCTGCAGTCCTTAAAGCAGAGCCAAGTTTCCCTTGTGACGGATGAGGTGATCCCTCAAAGTGCCGCCCCACCAAACCAGGCTGAATCACGCTGGGTGATGTTTGCAATGACCGCGCTGGAAAGACTGTCAGCATTGCTTCACGTGTTTGAGAGAAAGTTCTTGCTCGTGTAAAGCAGGAATTGTTTGTATTTTGGTCTTTGCTGACAGACAAAAATGTGATGGCATTTTCCCACAGGACTACCAAGGGGATAGCCCTGCCACAATGCAAGAGCTGCTGCCCTCCTGGGCCCTGGCCCCACCTTGCAGCGTGACCTGCACTCACTGGCCCTGGATTTATGACTTCTCTTTTGGAGGCATCAAAATACCTGCCATTCAGACAAGTACATGTTACCAAGCAATTCACTCTTTCTCAAAACTTGTAGTATCTTAGTTATTTTCAATTCCATTAACTACTGTAACTTTTTCGCCATTTACTTTATGCATCTTCTCAGATTATCAATATTAATAATTATTCCTAGAGCTTAAACACAGGAAAATATTGTCATCTGATGTTCGTTTCCCATTTCTTCAGCCCTACTACTTAACTAATTTTATTACAAAATTAATTTCATAGATACTAAATGCACACCTAACATGAAGTCACTTTAAAAGTCAACGAATGGATCAGTGATGGCAGTTTAAGGACCTGTATTAAGTAACTACTATCTTTCTCTCACTTTATTCAAGTCCTGGGGCCAGTTCTTGCATTTTTATGCCTCGCTTCCCACCAACAAATACAGAATATTTCTGCATTTCACAGGAATAGCATGCAATTTATCACAAATTTTGAGGTACTCTGTGTCTATCATATGATGATTATGTATTATTCACAGTAATGCACTTCATTAACAGTCATTGTGGGCATAAACTTCCTAAAGTTCCTATAGTCAACTCCAACACCACCTCTCCACGGTACTGGTATTGGATTGTCAGGACAGAATAGACTGCTCCAAGTTTTGTTGGGACCAGCAACTTGCCACATCGTCAAGTGAATTTCCAGAGCCTTTCTCCATCATAAAAGTTACAGGTATTTTAGGTCACGTTATTAAAACAGAGCAAAATGGGCCAAAAAACCACCTTTGTTATTAGATTCTATGGACATAATTTGTTGCTCAGAACTTGGGAGGAAAGGGATGAGTTTACAGAGAGTTTTCACTTGTTCCTAACTTGGTGTTTCTCTCTGTAATAACTCTGTGCACAATGTGGCAAAGGTTTCGGTTGCATAAATCAATGGTCTGTTGTAGTTAACTTTTATTTGCAGCCTCTGACAAGAAAGAACATTAAGTTCTCTCTGCTACATTTCCTGTAGAGACGCGCACAGACTGCTTTTCCCCTTTGCCCTGAGCTAATCAAAAATACTGCCACTAGCTGAGAAATCCTACTTTTCCATTATTATGGTTCAGTCCATTGTACTATACTTATTTAGCTAAATAATTAAGGGACTAAAAAGTCACAAGCCTCATTACCACACAAGTATCTCTCAGACCATAAATAATGAGGCTTGTGAAGCCCAGAGCTCCAGGTGCATCTTGTTTGAAGCCTCACCAGAAATCTGGGACTTCCATTAGCACAAAGGGGAAGAGCCACAGAATAGCTCCAGAAATGCCCCACCGAGAGCTCAGTGAAAGCAGGCACCTGTATTCTGCACCACTCCTTTAATTCCTCCTTTTGTCACATGTGCATGGCTTCTAAACATAGTTAAAAACGTTGGTGGAAACACCACTTAGCCATGTTCTATTTACTCTGTAGATTTTTCTCTGAACTCAACTCACTCATCCCAACCACATTCTGGGCATCTTCTGTACACACCTCCTTCGGCAGCAATGGAGACTAAAGGGTGTAGGCTCCAGTATTCAGCTTCCCAAGAAGAATGGAGCATAATAATCCTACTTTTTCTGTGCTGTATTTTATTCTTTTCATAGTGAATTCTGTAAAACAAAGGTTGTTAGATCTCTGGCATATCAAGCTACCTGTGCCTTACCTAAATTCCCCAGCCTTGGAATGGCTTTGTTGTTTGGCTTCAAGTTCACAGGCCAGAAGCAGCACCCTAACATCCTCTCTGTGCATCAGACCACCATCAAGTGAAAGCAAGCAGCCAAAAGGAACATGTTTCAGCCCAGAACCATGTCTCCATCAAAAGACTTATCACCACTTTCCAGCTGGAAAAACAAACAGAGGAACTATTCTGGATGCCAGAAAAGCCTTTTAAAGCTTTGATGTTCAGTCAGTACTGCAAACACACCCACATCACCACTTTTGTGACCTGCTGCAAGATATGCTTTCAATTTTATAATCTGAAAGCAATGAAACATCAGTTCAAATATATTTTCTGGGTTGTAGTTAGTTATTTGCTTTGCATTTTGGCCAGTGGTACAGCAATGGGGACCAGATTCTGCCGCTTTGCTCAGAAGAATAAATGCCTCTCTATTCAGGACAGCCTACTAAAATCCATTAGTTTGCTACTTATTCCAGCTATGTTTAGTCATTGCTCTCCTTTAAAAAAATCAAATATTTTCCATATATACATAATTTCAAACAATGCAGCAACCTAGCATCCACATGGCTGTGTGTCACCCTGTATCATATGGAGAGACTATTCTGGGCCAGAAGAGCAGTGCAGCTTTGTGTCCAGGTAACAAGCCCATTCCATCAGCACTAATTGACTGTTAACGTGCCTTTATTTTTTATTGACTAGTGCCAGTTGGTTAATGCTGAAGATCTCTGCATAATCCATTATCAATGTAACAACATGCCCTATGAAACTCAGTGCACCTGAAACTTATTACACATTTAATAAACCAAAACACACCCTTAAAACTGAAGGCTTCAAGCTAATCAAGATGGTGAAACCTAGATAAAACCTGAAGCACCTGACACCTGGTGGTATCTTTACAGTAAGCTGACCTTGCCGCTGTGCTGGTCCTAACAGCCAGGGTATCCAGCTTTAGGTCTTCATTTTGTGGTTTGCCTGCACCACAAACTCCAACAGAAGCAGAATAATCTGAGAAAGAGCCCTGAGTAATGTGACAAACATGTAGAAACATTAAACTCACGTCACTGATAGAGGTCTTACTAAGGAAAATTTCCTCCCCCATGGAAAATAAGTTAACACTAACATCCCAAATCCCTCAGAGAGCATGATCTAGACCTCCAAAAACAACAGGAGAAAAACCTGTCCACTTCTCCCTCTGTATTACAGGTCCTACTTCTCACCTCTTGCTTGGCTTCCAGACACACCAGTTTTTATTTGAAGAAACGACATGGGAGATTAAGACTTCACATCAATGGCAGTTCCCAGGGATTGCTACATTTCACAGATAAAGCGGTGTCCTTTTATGCGATGGTGGTACAGCACTACCAAAGACATTAAAATGCTAAGATTAATGATTTATATAGATTTAATTAGCTTGTATATCTTAACGCATCAACAGGGAACATATTAATTTCCTTTCCCTTTGTTAGAAGAAAGCCCAAAGTATTAAAACAAGGGGACAATTTAAGCCTGACATTTATATGGCTCTAATACTGCCAGTGCTGGAATCACATATGCAATCTGAAGTTACTACCAAACACTAAAAGCACAATGAGCAGCCAGAGACTCATGAATTCAGAGCCCATCTGACAGGAGGATGCAGAGTGCTTTTTAAGAGACAAGAGAAAGCTGGCTTCAAGAGTTTATCCCTGATGTTGGAGGCATCCTCCGTTACCCATGACCTTTGCAATAGCCTCTCTAAAGAACTCTAGGATTCACTCGGATCACAAACAGGGTTCAGGTTTGGCTGTTCAGCTCGGCAAGCAGTTTAGCAGCCTGCTTCAATACGCTCTGTCGAATCCAGAAATGTACTGGGGGTTGTTTTACTGTGAATGAATACTACAATTGTTATAGATTTGATTTCAATTGTCATTAAGTGGATGTAAAACAGGATGTTAAACTTTTACTGCAACATGTATAGTGGCACCTCTCTGTGCATAAAAGCAAATCTCACGTTTGATGCATAGGGCCATGTTGCATTTTCAAATACTTAGCTGGGGAAAAAACCAAAAAACACACAAGTGGGTAGACTCTGCACATAGAAAATTGGAGTAATTGGAGCTATCTTCCCCATGCTTGTCCATTCCTATGAAGATTCAGTTTAAATCTCCTCTTTCTTTCAGCATTGCAGTCAAACTTGGACCTTTCCAAAATGTTCTTACATGGGAAGGGGACATCCCAATTCTAAGGTGAAAATTCAGAAAAGACTGATGTTTTCAGTGGTGTCTGTAAAAGAAAAAAAAAAAGTACTACCCCTCCAGATTCTTAAGTATATAAAACAGATGGTGAAAAAAATACTCAGAAACACTGAAGAAAGAAATTTGTGCATCTTTAAGAGAACTAATTATCAGTAGTGCTAAAAAAAAAATCAGCTCTGTAGAATACAGTGATAGGTAGTGATGCTGTTCAGCATTCAGGTTTGTGTGAAAACACAAACCCCTCTTAGTTTGCGAACATTTACTTTTAGAGCTGGAAGAGCTATGATCAGAAGACAAGCCAGTTGGACTTCAAAGAAATACGTTCCATTATCAAATTATAATCTCAGTTCACCTGTTCAGGCCCCAAAGATATTAGAGATGCACAGCTGGATAAAAAAGCAGATATGGGATTTCCTGGGTAATGTTGCCAAAGCCATTGTCTTCATGAACTGAGAGTAAAATTAATCTACTGGACTCTGTTAAATCATCGTCTCCCCATGAGTTTGTTTGGACAGCTTAATTTCATACAGTAGGTTTCACTCTTCAATTTCTGCATGCTCATAACTCTTACTGACATTTATCAGACTTGGATCAAGGGGAATACTCCCACTGCAGTTCAATTTTCTCGTGAATTCACATCCCACATAAAAAATCTTTCATTTAAAAAGCTCCTTATGTAGTTAACTGATCTTACATCATCATAATAGGTATATTTTTATTCATTAGATGATTACCATGACTATTAAAATATACATTTCTGTGACAGTACAAACCACAACAGAATACATCAAATTCAGAAAACCGTCAAGAGCAAAATCAGGGTAATGCTTACACGAGCATTTTAAAGCCTAACGCTGACAGTGGCGAAAGACAAAGGGAGCCACAAGCAGAGCCAAGCACCCGTGGTGGGGCAGACCATGTCCCACCAGCTTTTACAGCTAATGCAACCAAAGCACAAGGCCTGCAGCGCTGCCCTGACGTGCGTGACGCTGCCCTCCAACTTGCAGCTTCCTACTTTCAGGTAGCAAGAAAGTAACTGGACACCTAGATAAACTTACTTTTCAATTGCCATAGGCCGTAGCTACTACTTCTATAAGGGAATCTGTGTTTTGTGCAGCTTTGTCTATCCAGCAGTATGACGTGCATCCTACAGACATATTCATTTCACCAGAGACCTTTCTGAAAGCACTGTAACTAAATTATTTTCCAGGCTTACGTGAGTCATTACAAGCCAGACCTAGGAGTCATTGAAAATGCAGAAGACAATTTTATAACATTAAAAGAGAAAGGAGAGAGGGGAGAGAGAGAGAGAGAGAATTTTCACTTTTTTGGAAGAAAAAAGAGGAAAAGAAGATCAAGAATTTTCACAATGGCAAAAAGTAACCAAGTAATCAGAATCCCCCCCCCACTTTTTTTTTCTTTTTTTTGGATGAGATTAAAACTTTTGCACAATTGCTTCTAATAGTCTGCAGGGAACTTATTTGTCCATTAGAAAGTCTCATTTTGGCTCAGAATGAGGTCATGAAGAGCTGTCAATGTTTTGAAACACAGAATGGTTGTTTCAATTCAAGTTGGTTTTCATTGTCCTCCAAACATTAAAACACAGTTTTGCACCATTTCTAATGCTCACTAAAAACACAACTTTGGTTTTGCAATTCTTTGAAATACATGGGATGCTAAGGAGAATTGAAACAGGGTAGTCAGCATTTTTTCCAGCAAAGGCAAGGACTTCTGTGCCCCAACAGAAAAGCCTCTGAACTTCCCATTTTTCATGAGCTGTGATCTCAGAGAGGTCAGGAGGAACACAAAATCCAGATCTACTTAATTGACTGCATAAGGAATGTTATTAATTCTACTATAGTATGACATAGGAAGACACTTCAGATACACTATAGTCATCTCATCAGCAAATAATCTTTTGTCCACGGAAAAATCCCAAGCACAGCTATTAAAAGTATTGTCTGCAAAGACATGAGCTTGTTCTCCAGGATACTCCAACACACAATTCCTCAGAAAAGCCAGGTGCACCAGCCTGCAGTTACATGATCACCTGAATTCAGCACCTCTTCACAGTACTTCTGGCTATACTGACCCACCTCCAAGAGTAGGTTTTAGCAGCTCAGTTCTTTGATTGAGCTCCCATTCAGCAGCATAATCCCTACTGTGAGTGCAGGAGAGGTGGAGGGAATGAACCAAGGAGGATACATCCAGTTGGGTAGGCTCATCCCTTTCAACAGTAGTATGGATTTATGTCAAAAGAAAGTTGTAACTACCTGAGAATTGTTAAGGCCCACAAAATCCCACTGCAGTAGTTCTTTCACAGCTTGTGCCTCTTGTAGAGTATTACCTTCAAAGTTCTGGCTGGTCCCTTCCTTCCTCCCTTGGAAATGTACCTGATTCCTCTCTTAAGCTTGTCTTATTTCCTTATTCAGTCCCAAACTCCTTCAGCCAGCACAAACTTTGTTTCTTTAGACCAAGGAGGCAGAGCAAATCAAACCCAGCTTTCAGCCACCAGTGTGCTCATTGGAAGTAGTCTTGTGGCCCATTTCTGTTTCTCAGCGCATGAAGTACACAGTAAAAATACAATGAAAGACAGTCAAGCATATACAGAGTTTGCAATATTAAACCAGGATTCAAAAGCTCTACCTAGACAAAATCCACAAACCATCAGAGTCAACTGTGCATGATGAAGATATATAATATCCTTTGCCTGGAAAACAAATCGAGCTGATTGTCTCTAGATGTAATTTAGACCAGGCTGGTGATGAGAGAAACTGGCAGCATAATGACTTAGTTAGAAGAGTTTTCTAAGGGAAAAAAACGTATTTGACATTACGAAACACATTAGACATTAAAAAGCACATTAAATATATATACTATATATTCAATATACATAAATATAAATATATTTACATTTATTTTATATATATAGATATGTGTATATATATAAAATATATATAAGAAATATAAATACATCTAGCAACATCAAGAAACTGCCAAGGGGGAAACTCTGAAAGTATAATAAAACAAAATACCAAAGCCTTGAAGACTTCAAAACATTATGCACTGGCACAAAACCATTCTTAATACCTTCACGCAAAAACAGTGTGCTAAATACCACAGTAATTCAGTAAGATTTGTCATTCCTTCTTACTCTACCCATAAAATACGCCTCAACTTCTAGGAATAATGATGTTAAGATTGATGTTTATTAAAAGTTTCAAAATGTTTTTGTTTTATGCAGTTTCTAAAGTGCCCTGTTGCCTGAACTCCCCTTGTATTGGATGACCTTGAAAGTGCCTGAGTCATGGGCAATTCTAGCTGCCATCTAAACAACCATCCTAAATCATACACATTGTCATGTTCTCATTATCTGGACTTTGTACTTTCCTACCATGGAAGGATTTTCACATAAATTATACAGGAAATGAAGCAAAATGTAATTACAGTGTCCAACAGTTCCAAGGAGATAAATAGCACAAGGCATGGAACACAGTTGAACTGTCAGCTTTCAATAAATGTCACCTGGTAGAAAGAATCTGAATGCAACATATATCACTAAGCCACCCGCTTTGGAATTATATTATCTCATCACAGGAATAAAGAGTTATAAGGTTATGGCAATTTCAAACAATCAGCATTCAAGCAGATTTCTCAAAGGGACTTTCATTCTTTGCTTTTACACATCCCTATTTGGACTTTAACATATACTAGCAAATTCTATTATATTTTATTAAATTGAGTTATACCAATGAAAACATTTCTAGTAAGGTTAACCCAGACATTTAATAATCCATTAGCACCCTCACTTTTTCAATGTAATTTTTCTCATAATAGCTTTTTATTCTCAAAAGGAAAAGACACAGCTGTAGAGCTTTAGAGTATTCTGAACTCATGCTATTGAGCCAACAGAAGAACACTGCAATGATGAATAAAATCACATTCTTGCCCTTAACTGCAGTGGATGATAAGTCAGACCCACAGCCTTTGCATTAAATGTTCGTAGTCTAGTTTCTAGAGGGGAGCACAGAACACCATCACATTTTCTAGGGGGTATTCTTTCTTAACCTATTTTAACAGGGTAAAGATCTTGGGTTTTTGCTTGTCTGGATTTGGTGGGCTTTTGTGTGCACTATCCTCCACACAAAAGAATTATAAAAACAATGCAAAAAAGCAAAATATAGTTTAAAACACTAAGGAAAGTATTACAAAATTGTAATATCTCTGCATTTCAAATAATCCTTTCATCCAAGGGCCTCATGATGCAAATACCTAAGCCTTACTCTGCTATTGAATTGTTATCAACCAGGTTATTTATGTGGAGTTTTGAGCCCCAAAAGTTAGAAAAAGCTCAAATTATACAAGCAGCATAGAGACTTTCTCAGATACTGTGGTAATGATTTTTTTCTTCCTGCCAGCATGCATGAAACACATGCTGTTTTTCTTAAGAGTCTATTGTGCTCATTGGTCTCATGGTATTTTTATATGCCTAGTAGGTGGAATGTTTTGAGAAACAGACAGTATGGGCTTAGCTAAATTAACTTATCTAAGATTTGTTATGTGTTGTGAAGATTCATATGGGCAAACCCTAAGGCTCGGCTCATGCAAAGCAGTTTAAGCCTTGGTAAAAGGATTGTGGATCACAACCTACCGTTAATATTTTTTCATTATTGTTGTACAGCAAAATTAGACTGATCAGCTTCATGTTTTGCTCCCCTTTCTTTTTTCCTGCTTATCTATCATGTGATTGTACAGTTCTCCTGTACTCACAAAAAATAATTTTCACACTTTAAAAAAACCAAAACATATGTTCTTTTCAAGGTTTTAAGATACCCAGTTCTCTTCATAATTTAAAAATATACCCAAGAATAAATTTAACCACAGAAATTGTATCAATGGAATTAAAGCAATTTTTTTTCATGTTTAGTTAAATCAGTGCCATCTCTTATGAACTTCTAAATCATCTTAGCTGTAACTAATACTGATTTAATTGGTAACTAAAATCAGGTAACTGGTTTAAATACCTAAAGAATTAAACTGAACCAACTCTACGTTAGGATGTTATTTAATTCAGCCTCTGCAATTTGTACATACAGACAGACCTTCACATTTGCATTTTAATTTAAAGCACATGAAAGAGTCAGAGAACACACCCACTCGAAGTACTAGTCTATGATCTGATCGGTTCCTTCAGAATGTGCACCCAGCTCCAAGGGGATGCCATGACTACCAATAGGTAAGAAAAGGTAACGAAAATAAAATCTGTAGGAAAAAAATAATCAGTGAGAGTTCTTATAAAAAAAAAGTCTTACTTTTATCAGCAAAAAGATTTTCCTTTGAGGCTTCATTTCCATTATCACACAGTGAATCTTCTGCCATCACAGACACAGATGTTCCCCTAAGTCTGCACAAATGCCAAAAGCTCTTTGTCTTAAAATCCACTCTGGAAGGACTTCACTGTTATTGAGGACAGATTAGCAATTTATTTAGTAATGTTCCTGCATCTGCTGCTGGTCCTGAGCCTTTCCCTTCAATGTGGTCCAAGTCAAGTGCTATAAGAAATGAGCCTAGAAGAAAACAAAGTATATAATGAGCTTCTTACAGGCAGAAGCCCAGAGAAGAAACAGGGTGCAAATGATATGCTGTTTTTATTTGTAAACATAACTGTGTATATCAGAATTTGATGCATCTAGGCATGAAAAATAGGCCAAGGACCCCTTCATCTGCCTGTGACAGTAGGCTAAATACAACCATAATGCTGGAAATAAACCGGAATTTGCTGGTCTGATTGAATTGGTAATTAATTTCACAATTAGATGCAGTTTCCAGAAATGAAAGCCATCCATCCACACTTCTCGTTACACGTATAAGGATAATTCCCCCACATAAGGAATGGCATTTCTAGGGGGAACTTACAGGACTTGGCACCTCCTTCTCTGCTGGAGGATTCTGGCAATCAGCACGCTTTTTCTTGCGGGGAGAGCAGAAAGCTCCACCATGTGGTGAAGTTGCTTCCTTGTAAATTGCTTGTTACCAGAGACGATGGTTTCCCTTTGTAAATGTGTTTTAACCCTAGTAATATTTAGATTAGCTCTTGGGAAAACAAACAACAGATTGAAAAGATTTTTTTTTTCAGCTAAACAAAAAAACAGGTGGATAGTTTATTAAGACGTATTCTGACCTATTATTTCAGCTATCACAATTTCGCTTGGAATACTTAAAACGTATTGCTTGTCCATTTGACTAGAACACAATGACAATTACAGCCTCTGAACTAGTAATTGGTACAATGGAGACTCTAGATGTACAGTCTATTCAAATAGCAATCATCCTGATTCATACAAACTTTGCTGATATTATCCCCCCCCCTTTTATTTTTACTTGTAGTACACTTGTGACAAGACATTTCTAGCTAATAAACTGCTCCAGATCCAGTTTTACACTCCAGATCTAGTTGCACAGCAAGAGCAAGGGATGGCACTGGGAAGCTCAGGCAAGATGAGGAATACTAAAGTCACAGAAAATGAATGTGAAATTCCAGAAACAATTAAATCCCTACATGAAATCATTTAAAACTGAAAATATATATTCTTCAGATTCTTTAATAAGAAATGGTGAGCAGTTAACTATGAATAAAAAAGATAGTCTATGTAACATATAAGATACATTTATTTCAGTTATTTTAATGTATTTTATTTACTTTATATCCTTCTTTTTTCCTCACTGATATAGGGTGCATCTCTTTCTCTTGTTTACTTTCCTTTATTTTTAATATTTAAAACATTTAGAATGTTTTTACTTCATCCTTTCTGCTGAACTCCTTAGTAAGCCTTTTAAGCACTACTTCTTCAGTGAAGCATAAATATTCAATGCCCTATTAAAATGTTCAATATCTGTAGATGGCTATAGAGATAAGTATTATTGTTGTTAAGACATATTGACAAGAAAGCTAAGTGAGTGGACATTTAGGCTCTCATTTAGGCTCTGGTTCAAAACCTTATTGAAGGTGTTGTTTTTTTTTAATTATTATTATTATTATTATTTATTTTTTCCAGTGTGTTCTAAGGCCTTTAAAATGCTCTAGCAGAACACCAGGGATTCCAGCCATAAAGACCTTGAGAATATTACCACCATTTACTGATTTCCCAGTTTGGAGTAGCGGAAAAGGTAGCAATGCAACAGAGTTTTCTTCAAAGTCTAATCCCACGCCTTCTTACCTAGAACAAACTCATCCATTTACAAAAGCAGCATCCTCTGTGGAAAGGTGAAGCTCTCATAATAAATGAGATATTTTTGAAACTAAAAGAGGTGTCTGATTCAGATGACTAGTGCATATACCACATTTCCTAGAAATGTGTAACATGACTCTACTGTCTGTCATAGAAAAATTTCTTCTCGTAATGATGAATAATGAATAACGTACATGCCAGAACATAAAACAAACCCGGCGTGCAGACCACATTATTTGTCACTTTCATAGAAGTTTTTGAGGAAGGTAAATGAAACTTACATTGGGAACAACACTTGACGTATTGACTGCCAGAGCATTTTTCTGAAAACTACTTTTTCAGCTTAATTCACTGTTTACGTACACTGGAAAAACTCCTTGAAAAGTGGGCGATGCATCCAATATCAAGTGTTCTTTTCCTCATGCACACCTGAAGTAGACAAATTCTAGAAAATATAAATTTGTAAGTACCAAGCCCAGACATTTAAGCTGTTCTGTTTAAGAACAAGAAACTAATCAGATTTTGTTTTAATCTGATTTGGAATTTGTAACATGACCTAATATGAAGAAACCAGATCAATGAGATTAGGAACCTACACTTCTCTAAGGAAATAAGCCAATAGAATAATCCACAGACATACACAGAGACAAAACAACTGGAATCTGAGATGAATGTAGCAAAACAAGATTCCATCATTTGAGATGCAATCATTTCCTGGAATCTTTAATATTAATACGATTTGCTACATATCAATTAGGAGCCAAGAACACCTGAAAAAGAAAGGTTCAAGTCACTGGGTCACAAATCCCTGCTTCAGAAGATGAAAATTCTTATGCACCCATTACTGGCAATCTATTCTCACCCTGGCCAGTGCAGGAGCAAACAGTTGTTTCAGGAATGGAAAAAAAAGGCATAAAAGCAATGCCTAAAGTGTTTGTCCCCTGGATTAGGGATAGCATCTGCAAGATACAATTTTATGAAAGTGGGATATGTAGCAATGCATCACCTACCAGGCACCAACAGGAAGAACTAGAGCTCAGTTATTCAGGATGTCATCACTCCTGCCATATATCCAAACCAATACAAAAGGAATTCTTTTGTGAGACCGGTATGATAAACAGCACTTTGTCATCTCTAAATGTGCCACAAAGTTCAGATCTCAGAAAATCTAAAAGCTCAATTATAGCAATGAGTTTCACTGATCATGAACCATCAATGTTTCAGCAAATATGAAGATGAATTATTAATTGGGACAATCTTAAGAGATTGCTATGAACAGAAGATACAGAGAAATCATGGGGATGCTTAAGGATTTTCTCTTAGTAATAAACATCTGTCCAAACCCAGATAAACATGTCAATATTGATTACATTCTTGGTAATTACACTTTGATTCAGCTCTCAAATCTCATCCCACATCTCAGACCCTGTTGACAACTGCTTAATCAATTTAGGTCTTTTTTTTTTTTTTTAATGTGGATGGCTTGTCTTTAATTCTTTTCATTGTGAGATTATCTGTTGGGGGTAATTATCAGTGAGCATTTAAATAATTGCTGCAATAAACTGCAATTTCCTGATCAAACAGGAAGCGAATTTCTTTTGTTTTAATCCCTCTCTATGTACATATTTCTCAAATATATCCACCAGAGCTACCCTCAACAGTGGAGTAAAGCCAGGAGGAACCTGAGGAGGAAGCAAAGGCCAAAGCCTCTCCAGCTGCTCAGTTCTCCACGAAGATCTGGTCACGAGATTCTTGTGGCAGCCTTTTGCCACGGCCTCCCCAAATGGTGCACAGATAACCTTGATTTCCAGTGCATAAATTTCCCCACGATAAACCAGGAATAAATTTAGAACAAGGACATAAGCCATCACCAAGAAGCCATTTCCACGCTGCCCACTATACGAGGAAATAAGGATACTAGGAGACATCCCTGAGTGCTGAAATCCTCCTATCAATAATTGGGTGGTTAAACATGGCCAACACAAGTCAGGAGGGGAGAATGGTAGTAGGGCAGCTTGCTAGAGAGCTTCAGCAAGTTCCACTAAGGAATTAAAAGAAAAATGATACAATATACAATAGTTCTTAGAGGGGAATTCATGAACTGAATGGCCTGTACCTTCATGATTTGATACTGTCAGTCGGTACAAATCTGTTTCCAAAGGAAACTTGCTTGGTCTCTGCCTTCCTATGAGCTGAATCCACAAAACCCTCAGGGAAATGAATGCTATTTCTACTGAAGTGAGCATCCTTTGTTTTGCTGGTTTGCAGAGCAAAGTGCCAAGAGGGGAGGACAGTAAAGCAGTTATGAAAAGAAAGGAAATGCCGTCCCCAAGTCAAATTCAACTGGTTGAGTTGGCAGGATAAGAACAGTAAGGGTATAATCAGAGAGAGTGGGAAAATAGAAGGCATCTAGTTGACGGAAGGATAAAACAGACATGGCCTGTTCAGCCTTTCAGCCTCTCTGTAGTGCTGTCAAACAGCTAATCCTTCCAAAACTCCTTAGGGAAGTCAGCAGCGACTCTGACAACTGCTGTGCCACAATCCAATAGATGTAATTTCTTATGAAGCTAAAGCTTCATCGTGGCAGGGGCCTTCAGCTCTGCAGCCTGCACCCCAAACTCTGCATTCAGCCTCCTGTCAGCCTGTGGCAGCTCGGGAGGCAGAGTCAGGCCCTCGTGCTGGGCTGGTGCCTGGCAGCAGCATGCAGCCCCAGGAGCTGGGCAGTAACGTGGCTTTTCTCTGGACAGGCAGCTCGGGTTCAGCAGATTTAACACGAGATTTAATGTACCTCACAAGCGAGCTTCCAGGGGCTGGAAAAAGCCTACGAGCTCAGTGGCGTTTTGCACACTAAGATCAAGTAGCCACAGAGGGTGGAAAAAAACTAAAGCCTTCCTCAGCCCTGCTAGTAAGTCTGTGGTGATGTGGGGTGGGGACGAGATTTAAAAGTAAAAGAGAAATTGTCTACCAGTACCTAGTCACTACTCACTGACATATGCCACAGGACTCTATTCACTCTGACCCAGCAAAAATTCACAGGGGCATGGAAGTAAAGCTTCAATGGATGTTACCAGCAAGGCTACACGCTGCTTACTGCATGAATCCCTCTGGCAGCTCTGCCTCAGCAGACGTGCACAGACTCCCCGCGAGATGGCTGCAGAGACTGCAGCATCATAGCTGAAGCTGCGGCATCTCAATCCAAGGGCAAGATACTCGGAGTATTTCAAATGCGCATGGGCACTACAGAAAGCTGCACCTTTCAAAAATGCAAATCCCCAAGATATTTTTCAAAACTTCATGAAAAAAGATGTAAGATTTAAAGGAAACATTCCTCCCTTTTTGAGGTGTTTTTCTCATCCCTGTGCTCATACAGTTTTTCACAGCTTTTGGTTTTTATATGCTGCATAAGCACATGTTCCAAATCACCAGCACTGCATTTCTTTTCTTTTTTCTTTCTTTTTTTTAAAAATTTTGAAATATATTTTTTTTATTACTATTATTTTTAAAGACCTTTTGAAAACATTGCATTTCTGTCTTCTGCAGATAGAACTTTTCTGTTGATTACACTGATTGTCAAACGTGCTTTCTTACCCATGTTTGGCTGTCATTCAGCTGTTCTTATTACTGTTCACTACACCTCCTGTCCCTTCCCAGCTTATAATTTTTGATAATTGGCCATTCCACACCCTTGCTTGTCACTGGCTGTGGGTCTTAAGCTCTAATTCAGCCAAGGAACACAAGCACAAATCCAGACATAAGCTTGGGTATGAAAAGCTTGGCCAGTCACCTAGCCCTGGAAACTTTGCCCTGACAAAAGAACATCAACACAACCTAAACAGAAATCTAAGCCAAGGATATGTACTCAATGTGTCTTAATGTGAACAGCTGTGATCCAAATTCTGCCTCATTCTATCTGCAACAGTTTTAGCACAGGCACTGCAACAGCTTTAAACCAGGGAGATCTACATGCCCTTACACAGCCCTAACTTCCTGAGGTCTGAAGGACGTAACATTGATTTTAGTCTGGGAACATCTTCTGAAACAGATATTAAGTATCATCATAGTCCATGATCCCTTTTTAGTCCACAACTAATTGCAGCCTTAGTTTGGAAAGTCCCACAAAGAAAGCCTACAGAAGACTACTCCCAAACGAATTTCTATCCTGTCCCTGGTTGAAATCTAGGTCTTATAAGTTTTCCCTGCTGATCAGAATTCTTGTACTTACTCAAATCTATTTCATATCCCTGTAGTGGAGCAACATTTCGTCTAAACATTGAAGCAAAGCCCATCTACTTCAACTCGGTCAGACTTCAGGCCTGATTACTTATGGATTCACATGCCCTTCTTATGCACCCATTCTTCAGATGGGTTCTTCGAAACTTAGTCAAATTGCTGATGCCAGCTTCAGCTATAACCTCATCGTGGAGCCAGCTACTCTTGCTGACCTTGGTTTCCATCTAGGTCTAACAAGCAACCCTAATTTTCGTCCGTTAGCTGTGCCCAAACATCAACCAAAAACTCTACGCTTACAAAAATACTTAATGCCTTTGGTTTTAAATCCCTCTTTCTGCCCCAGCAACAAACAAAATTATTCAGCATCAGACATCCATGGACCTAGTTCATCAGGAAAAAAACAACTTCTCAACATAAATCAAACTTCATGGCCTCATCTAAACCCAGGCCCTTAATTTTCATGATTACAGGGTATGTAAAGTAGTGTGAGTCACACAGATATCCTTTTGGATAAGACCATAAGACTTTGTTCTCCAGACCCTGAATGTGCACATTTAACCTTCTGAAATCAATTTGTATAGTCATTACTAGCTGTTGTTTCATGCCTGAGGATTTGAGGCTTGGCTCTTATCGAAGAGCTGATTAATTTCAACATTGCAGAAACCTCATTTAATTAGGGGGACTTTTCTGGAGTTTAATTTTTTTTTTTAACTGAAAAACAACCATAAGAGTACATTAAAATTATGTAATTTTGAAACTCTGAAGCTTTTCATGAGAATTTGCATTTAGAAATATCTTGTGTTCTTCAAAAAATACTTTCAGTCATTATGTTACGGAAATTAGATGCAATTAATTTACAACTTCTAAAAAGAGTGAGAATTATATATATACCACAAAACAAAGTTTATAATATGCCAGGTACAGGCCAAGGTCCTAGACCTGTGCATAAGTTCAGAGATAAATACTGAACCAGTCAAAATTACATATTTTAGACATCTCATTACCAAAAGCAGAAAGGACAGTTAAACACTTTTTTTCTTTTACCATGGAAAGCTGTTCCATTGACGTAATTTCTCACTAAGAAAAAATATTTTATTAATATTTGTTTTGTAATTAAATCAAATTATGATTATTTGAAAAGTAATAATTGCAAATTAATTTCTTTTCCATTTTCCCTTCTTATTTTATACAATATGTGATAAGGAAACTGTGAAAATGGGAAGGGGCATCCTTTTATAACTACACTTCACTGTTGTGAGAAAAGGATAAGTAGTATAAAATATTTGGGGAAATGTGAAATCTTCAAAAAACAACATGAAAACATGAAACCCTTTCATGTACAAATCACAAATCATAGTCTTTGAGGTGAAACAAAGCACGCTGCAATATTTTAAGGTTTTAAAGAGAAGTGATAAATTTTATCCAGACTTGGGAACAAAGGAAGTTGCAAAAGAAAGTTTCTTCAATGAAAACACAAAGTTTAAGAATTTGTATCATCAAGATGTATTATGAAAACAGAGTTACTTTCCCTATTCAAATGACTATTTTCTACCTTTCACAGAAACCCTGTAATGGCTCAGCCACACTGGAGATGTTAAAAAAAATATCCTGGCAAGAAAAACTTTTATAATATATACCAATTAATACACCATATAACTGTCAATCAGATATGAACTCTAATTTTTTGAATGTGTCACATTCTGAAGTAGGATTAAAATTCATGCATCATCCTTTGGAAAAAATAGTATTAAATAATTATTAAACTATATTCTGAATATGACCATTGCCTTTATATCCATTTGTTTTAAGTCAAAACCTTTTCTGAATGTGTTTCATTTTTCTGTAAAGGCAAACAGATGAATATAAATGGTATTTATCAAATTCTGGAAACAAATGGAATAATAAAACTACTACGAAGTTATTTGTGTTCAGACTGTCTGAAAAGGCCATATATAATATATATTATATATATACCCATATATAATGGGTAGACTAATCAAGTACTGTAGGCTTCCTAATTTTGCAACAAAACAAGTGACACCAAGAACAAGTATACTTTAAATGGTCTTACAGCATCTAATATTGATGATTTTGTTGTTCCCACCTACTGTTCTCCAGAACATGTTTGCTTTTTTACTCGGCTGGTTTTCTTTACTTCTAACGCCCTTCCATATGTTCCAATGATTCTGCGTGTTTAAACAGCCTCCACAGATAGTTGACTTATTCACACGTTTCAGGAGGCACAGAAAAGCTGAAGAGCGTTACAGATGGCCATCAGAAACATCCCTTACAGAAAGATTACTTCATGCCCAAGAGAGGCAAGTTTATTTGCCCATCCATACCCTTGAGGTTTAAGACAAAATATTGAAGTATCTTGAGAAAATCCTAGTTGCTTAAAGGAAAACTAAATGGTGAACAAAAGAGACACTTCAAATTCAAGTAAAACTTACCTAGTTGGGGAAATGTAACAATAGACAGTAATTTCTTCCTGGGACAGAGGCCTAAATAATCTTCCAGACAAAGCAGTCTTAAGAATCCCTTCCTTAAGGAAATTCTAGCAGGGTAACTGTGTTCTGAGTGTGAGGAGCGTGAGGAGGAGTTTGGTTTCAGTGTGAGGATAACTGCTTTATAGCAATTATCTTCTATTAATGTTATTTAACTAAGAAACCATGATCTAGCTCTTCCCATACACAGATAGTAGTGTCCTCGAAGTGGCTAACATTCTTATACGATGGAAGAAAGATCTATACATGAAATAGTGAAACACAGTCCATCCCTTATTTGGCTAATTAAGAAAGAAACTAGTATTAGCAGCTTTGAGAAAATCCACAAGAAATTTAAGCATCTGGTATTTTCTACTCATCTCTTAACTTGGGCTTTCTTGGCATATGAGCTGTCTTTTGGCTGATTTCCACTACAAGCAGGGAGCTTGCATTATAGGAGAAGTCAAGAAGAGTCCTCACTTTCCCACCATCCATCTTCACTCCTCTACAAAAAGGAAGTGACAAGGCCAATGTAATTTCTTTAGCACCCCAGGCATAGGGGGACATATCACAAACATCAAAAAATTTTAGCATCATATATGCAGTTGCAGTATTTTTGACATACTTTCCCTACATATCAAATGACTTGGGGATTCTTGATGTCTATTTTGGTGACTTTTTTTCTTGCCACCTCCTTTGCTATAAAATCCTTCCTTTGCTGCTGCTGAGTTGGGGGGGGGGGGGGGGGAAGGATTGCCAACAAATCAGCCAAAGAAGAAAAAACTTGCAACTCTCCTCCTCCTCAAATACTTTCATGTATCTACATTCTTCAAAATTTCTATGTTCCCATGTATAATTAGGATTGCAAATATTACTGAAAAAGAAAAAAAAATCATATTACTAGACTTCAAAATGAAGATTTCATGGTGCGTGAAAAACAATCAGTCTTCTCCACTGAGTTTCACTTCATTTATCATGAACAAAAGTTTACAATAGCTGATGCCCAAAATAATTAAAAACCTATTTCTTGTACATGATGAATACAGGTCTTGAACACATTCCCTCTAAACAGTTCCAGCTTTGGTTATAGCAAGGCTACAGTAAAATGTAGTTTGGGGTCTTGTATATAACACCAGAAAAAGAAATCACTGCAATATAAATTACATTTTGATCTCCAACACAGACAGTTTAATAGGCCAGATTCAGCAAAGCATTTAAGCAAATGCTTAAATCCCATTGATTTAAGTGGGATTTAAGTACTTATTAAGTACTTAGTTGAATTGGGGCCATACTGTGAAGGGACTCGTAGAACAAAGAAAACACAGTAGGCTTTGGGGATCTTTATTTACAGCTCAGACGTTAAACTTAGCAAATTTGGCTTAGGAACCTGTATAATGCAAAAAGAGCCAAGGACAGACTGCAAGAACATTTGGCTGCCCCGGGTCACTTCAGGATAATGCAACATACCAATATGGGATGGATTTAGTTTCTAAAATACTTTTATCTCATAATTTACAACATCTAATTTACAATTAAGGTGTGCCGCCTTAATGCGTCATTCAGCACTTTACTGTACAGAGAGACTTCAGATGCTGCCAAATTTCTAGCGCTCTCATTTATTCATCTCCTGTTCTTCCCTCCCACTTTTAACCCCAACCTTCTGGTTACAGGGTGAGGAGGAGGCATATGACATTTGCTGTTTGTCAGTCAACTCTCACTGCATAACTAAAGAGGAAAAAAAAAAAAGGAAGAAAAAAAGCTAACAACATCAAGTACATCATCCTGGAATATGGTTCTCCAAGAGGGGATCAAACCAGACATTTCATCTCAGTCAAAGGAGTTCTGTTAAAATTATGTAAATTCTCTTGTAGGTGTCTTGGAGTGAAACCAAAACTATGTTTAGTCTACATATAATTTCCTAAACATTGCAGCTGACAGAAAGAATTACATCACCCATAGGATGACTTTTAATTATTTCCTTATCTTTCCTTCTTGACTCTAGATATAAGTTTTCTAACTCTACTAACATTACTGCAGATGGTTGAACTATTTCTATTTATCTTGCAAAGTAGAAGTTAGCTTTTGGGGACATTAATAATTCTTGTTGTCAGCTTTTCTTTTTGGGAATAAGCCTATTTCCGGGGAAGTCTGGGAAGCTTGGTTCCCTAGGTCTAAGAATAGACGAACAGGAAACAGAACATTATACCATGTCCAAGCACTGCCATTTGTAGTGAAATTAAGACTCAGGGTTTTATGAAATCTCCTAATCATGTTTTAAAACAGATTAGTTTTGAGGTCAGTTTCTATTTAGCAGAATGCTCTCATGCTTATTGGAACCCTTTCTTGGTACTATCTTCATGGCAAGACCAAGTTAAAACATGATCAAATTTTGGTGAGCTAAAAAACCACCTGATTATATTGCTCAGGCTTATTTCAAAAAATATTTCATTATTATAGATGATACTGTCAAAATTGATAATTATAATAATTTCCATAAATAAATAATAAAGATTATTTTCAGTTAGATAAGAGATGACCAATTTTTTTCAGGTATTTAACTAAGGTGAAGGGAGGGTTCCTAAAGTCATCCTAGACTTACAGATAAAATTTGTGCTAAACAATTTTATGATAGTGCCAGAAGCTAATCTCACCTTTTCTGATTCCTACGAGGTGTCACATTTTCAGAAGACCATGTTTCATTCCAGGCAAGAATCATGAATCCACTTAGAGTACTGTCACTGCACAGCAAGTATATACAACTATTCATCCAGGTCACAAAAACAAACAAAGAAACAAACAAAAAAAACTCTCTAAAACAGTGCAAGACCTATTTAATTACATGGTAAACTGACATGTCATTGCATGCACTTTTATTTCTGGTACTTAAAACCTGCTGAGGAAGTTGCATTAACCAGCAAAATTACTGACCCCTTTGTGGGTGCAAACTTAAATGAGTAAACACAACCCTGAGCATACAAAGGATCAGCCCTAGTTGTTCTCACCCGCGTGCGCGCAAAATACTCTAATTTCATTACACATTAGGTTTGTTAGTACTATGTTAATCCCAGCCTGAAACTTAGGACACAACAGTCTCTGAACTGAGGCGAATGTGCTTCTAGTGATTAGCAGATAAATTAGGAAAATACCGAGCCTATTAAATTGAGCATACTCAGAAATGTAATTGGATAGTGAATGAAATAATTTAACACTGATCAAAACAGATAAACACCACAATGTTTTGTGCTCTGAAAAAAATGTATTACATGACAGTTCATACAGCCTATCAGAAAACAATAAAAGAATAAACTTTAGCAACAACATTCATAACAGTATGACTACTAAAAGAATGATCACTATAAACACTTATCCCAAAGCAAATTTTTGCACTACTCAACAGGTATTTACAATGGAAAGAGGCTTACTTTTTCTTCATTCTCAATCCTGACAGAACACTCTGATCTCATTTACCTCCTCAGCTAAACCAAGTCTTTTCTTCTGCATACCATAATATGGCTACAGAAATCTGCTGTGGGAAAAAAGATTTAAGTGAACAACTAAATAAAAGTGATTTTTTCTCCCTCAATAAATGCAGTAGAAGTTTCCAATACTTTGTTTTCAGTTTGCAAACTGTCTAAATTCCCAAACAGCAGACAGCAAACAGCTTACGTGGCACAGTAATACAAAATTTTCATGCTGGACAGGAAAAAATTAAGAACTTTCAGTAAAATTTCTGTTCAGTATTTTACTACATTGAGCTGATGTCAATTTTATTCAGAATTTATGTTGCATGTATTCTGTCTTAAAATAAAAGCTGAAGAGGGACTGTTCTCATTCAGAAGATACAAATCCATGTGCCATTTCAATTACTTGTGAAGTAGGAAATTCAGGAGTCACAGTGAGTCTGAGAATCTCACATCTGTCAAGTTAAAGTGCTTTAAAAAGACTTGTATGAATTTATTTTTTCTTCAAAAGAGTATGATAAGAATCAGACTACGAGGAAAATAATATAGTATTATTTATGTTAAGCAGCTAAACCATGTGATTGACACCTGCATCCCCCCAAAATATGCGAACAACAAAATTCACTACAACTGAAATTATTAAAAAAGAAAAAAAAAAGCCCAAGCTTGGGAAAAATTCTGCAGTGAATTGTGACCCTGCTGTTACTCTTCCTGCTTTATATGCATAACAGCAGTAAGCCATGCTGACCTTCATGTAATCAGTTAAAGTTACATCAATAGGACAATTCTCAAGGGGAAAAAAAGGTGGTAAGGAGTAAAGGGGAGAGTCAGCCTAGATATTTCTAAGGGAAAAATTAATAATGATTGTGGGCTAGGGCGGGTATCCCTTACAGAAAAGCAGCAAAGCACAGTAGTCTCACCCCAGCTTTTTTTTTCCCCTCCTTTTTTTTCTTTTATTAACATGAAAGTGCTTAATTGTTTAGGATGACAGTGTCTCTGCTTGCGAGAGGGAAAAGTCTAGGACTGATAAGCTATAAAAGGCAGGGCAACTGCACTTGGTTGGTGTCCTTCTAAAAGGCTCAGAAAACACAGCCCCCATGGTCTACCATCATGTTCTGTCCTCTGCCTCATTACTGAGCGCCACGAATGAAGGACTAAAATGGCATTTATAGGATGTGTCTTTTTTCAGACGGCAGGAATCCTGAATTACTCAAGTTAATGTTACACAGGCCTGCTTGAGTCTTGGAAGCCATCCAGCAGTTGCAATGGAGCGATCAGGAGAGATTAATTTCATCTGCTGCTTGGGTACAGTTTAGAGTAAAATAGCACATTTTGACCTCAAGCTGGTAAGAGAAGTCTGTTTCTGGTACCAGAGTGATTTTAACAGTGAAGAATTTCATTGCAGGTTTCTGTGAAGACATACTGCTTTTTTCATTTCCTTGGCTTTGTGACCATCGGCTTAAAAAGTGTATTCATACCTCCTACAGTAACACATGCGGGGAATGCACAAGGCAGGAGCACCACAGTAGGCTCCCAGCAAACCGCTCAATGGTGCGGCACGAGCGAACAGCACTATGCCTGGCAGGCAAGGACGCACAGTTTCACCACCCTGACACTTTGCTAAACTAATACATCTAACGGGACTCAACCAGTGACAAGACTCTGAAGGAATGTGGTGAAAACCCAGCTTGGCCTGGGGAATTTATTGAGGAATCATCACAAATGAGAAGGGAATTTACTGAAGGGATCATCCAAATGAGGCTGGAAAGCTCTAAACAATGTAATTACTCTTGTTAGCATCTAGGGGATAAATTATCCCTCAGATGGAAACTAAATCCATAAGAGGGGAAAGTTATTTGGTAAACTCACTACGATAAACCACAAAGAGTCATCTCAAAAGCAAAGCTATTTGCAGGCCAACAAAGAGATACAGTTTTAAAATTCCCAGCTATAAATGTTCATAATCTTACAAAGAAGCACTTCTAGATCTCCTTAAACATGTCCAAAAGCACAGATCTTCCAGCTATTCCTTCTGTTTCTGTAACACTGGCACTGGGTGATTCTCTATCATTTCCCACTGAAATCTTTGCCCTGTCCTCCACAGCACATAACCCCAGTAAAGCTGCTGAGGAACAATGCCACAGAAAAGTTTTCCCTGTAGTTTTTTTTTTTTTTTTTTTTTTTTTTCAGGTTATTCTCTACAGTTTCAATGTACTTAGGTAGATTTAAATTGCGATTACTTATTTGCATATCTTACAAATTTTATAGTGGAGCTATGACTCTATTATACAGACTTTTCTGCTCTATCTCAAATCAAGCTGTAAGCAGATAACAGTGTGGCCTGCTAATAGTTACTTAGGAATGCAAAACAACTAAAATAAACAACTATCCCTATAATCAAAACCACAATAATCTCCATAATTAGCTTTTTCTGTTTGTTTGTTTGTTTGTTTTAACTCCCCTCTTTCTTTTTCCTTAATAAAGGAGCAAAAGGTCAGGGCTTCAAGCACACTAACAAGAATAAAGAAAAAGAGAATAAGATCAAATATCTTGGTTTTACCAGCAACTCTTAGGCTCAAAGACTAGCAAGTCTGTGGAAAAGTCAATACACAGAACTTGCGGGCACCATTATATCATTTCCTGCTGCTTTTCCAAGAATCCCATGATCATTTAATGTGGCACTTGCAGGAAACACATAAAAAGGAGCACTGAAAAAAGGAAAATAAAACAGTGCTGTGACTTGAAATGTAAATACACATCATCCAAAGATTATTCCTAAGAATGGTATGAAAATAATCACCTTTATGAATTCCAAACGCCTAGAACGGGTACTTCTAGCAGGTACTGTAGTACTTCTCTGGAAGACCATCACTGGCAGTCAGATTACAGGAGGAAGAATCTGATAAATTAGGCCATGCTATTGAAGAAATGACAGAGTTGATACATAACCAGTATCTGAAGAAATATCCAGTTCCTTGGAAGGCATCACAAGTACTGAATTGAATACACAACCACAAATAGATAATGATTTGGTTTCCAGAGAACTGAGAAGACAACTATTTGTTCAGCTGCAGGGGGCATAAAACGTGTTTTTCCTTTGTGCCAATATGCTATAGGGTAATGGTATTGAGGTCAAACAATTTCAGAGGTGTACTTTCATTGAAGAATTAATAAACCATTTTAATACCTCAACGCAGCACACCCCCTGCACCAGTCAGGAGGGTCTAGAAGCTGGTCATGCTGGCTTGGAACACACTGCAGGAATCCCCTGTCTACAGGCAACAAAGGAGGGCCAATATTTGCTGCACTAGAGCAGCAGCAGAAAGCTGGGTGGAAAAACCAGCTCAGGCTGTTTTCATCAGGGTTTTATTTAACCCTGTGCTAGCACAGCTTAAGCTGTGTTACTGTGAGCTACCACTGTAAGATTTATTAGAAAGGAGTGTAAATGTAGCCTTAAAACAGTGTGTTCTGTTTGGAAGAGGATTCCTAACAGTATGCCCAAATATGCTCAGACTATAAAAACAGGCTTTGGACAATAGGTTTTATTAGAATCAAACTGTAGGAACTTATTTTTAGTTCATATCAAGCACTCATTAGAGGAGAAGAGTTCTCCCATTAAATATTCAATTAGTTACAATGATCTCTCAGTCATGTTACTGCTGCCTGAGACACTGGTTACTCATAAAATACCGAGTTGTGAATACTGACTGAAAATACTGTCACCAAGCGTGAAATAATACAATGTAACAGAATGGGGAATAATAAGAGAAAGACTTGTAAAAGTTATTAACCTACAGAAAGAAGTCTGCACGTGATGAAGGATAAAGCAGCAGCTGTTGGAGAAATGCCTACATGAGAAGACCTCAGCATTCTGCTCTGTATGCCAGCTTTCTCATGGGACTTTGAAAAACGTTGATTTTTCTTCATATATACATAGAGTAATGGGAAACACAATACGCGTTGCTGATTTTCAAAGGAAGGTGAAAAAATTTATAATGGCAATTATAGGAAAAACAGTTTGTGGTATCAAAATATCTGCATAACTGGTGACTTATAGCTTCCAGTATTCCTCTATCCCCCTGCAAATATATTCTAAAATCTCATTAGCATCTGACAGCCAGTGCCAGCGCTGTCTGCACAATGCATGTATCCAAGCACTCCACACCTGAGCTCGGCTCCTTTCTAAGAACCTTATTCTGCAGCCCCTTACAAGTTTCCACTAACATCAAAACATCCCAGAATTCTTATATGACTCGTGACAAACTATAGGAAATCTCAAACTAAATAATTTTTTAAAATATATATTTGATGACTTCCATCTGATGACTGGAGACGTGTACAGTAAACAGAATTGGCCAGCTATTTTCACTTTGTATATGCCCCAACTCAGATTTTCTCTTGAAGGTAAGAGACTCAAGATGGCAATAGAGAGCTAGAAAAAGCGTATTCTAGGAGAGTACTATAAATATCTCTTTTGTTGCTTAATGTGTTGATAAATCTCTTGCTAGAGAGGCCTCTGGTATTAATCTGCCCATCAGTGTCTCAGTAATTCTCATCTAAAATTATCAACAAATAATTTTGTTAGTACAAAATGTTTATTTGCAGTTACACAACTCCCAATTTGCAGAATATTAGCTGCTTAAAACATAAGCAAACAGCCACAGACTATAAAATCCAGTGCTGAGAAGATTAATTCATAACCTTATTTTGAAGTAAATTTAATGTTACAAGACCTAGTAATGTTCCCAAAGTCTGTTAAATGTTAGTGCCTTAAGGGCAAACATTTTATTTGGATTGTTTTTAAATGGTACTCAAAAAATATGATCAAGATTTCAGAAAAAAAATATACTTATTTTTCTTAACTCAAAAAGAGGATTCTCTGTCCAGTCACACAGAATCACATGACAATATTAACTGGATGCAGAAATGCTGAATATGTCCTGAGACTGCTGTGAAGCACTGCTGTGTGCTGCTTGACAACCGCTGCCTTCCATCCCAGAGGTGGCAGCCTATAAATGATGAATGAACTTATTCATAGAGTCTGTAGCTATCTGAGTGTAAGAGAGATCTAATATGCATTACGTACATCTGTCTAGATATATGTACACAAACTGAATTTGGTTTAATAACACTGGAAAGAGTCCCAAAAGTAAGGAATTTTAGAGTTATCACTTCTCGATATTTTCCAAGATAAATGTCCAAAGAAGTAATATTTTCTACAGAATTATTCTTAATTAGTATTTATCATTGGAAGATCTTGCAATAGTATGCTTCCTCCAGCCTAAGTGACTCTACTGGCTAAAGAACTTGCTATGCTAAGGGCTGGACCAGAACTGATAAGGGTTTATCCCTTTACTTCAGTGGACTTCAGTTCAAACCTATGGCCCCTGCCAGGGGAGAAAAATGTTTTTTATAAGTAGGAAAGACAAATTTCTGCCTAAGCTCCTGTTTCTGAACAGAGCAAGAGTTGAAAATTTTAAAGCTGATTACAAATTAAAATCTGTCTGTCCCCAAATGCTTGCGTGCCTTCAAACAATTGGCTGCCCCTCTCTGCTGAGCTGGAGCTGCAGGGACAGGTGTGCTGAGAGCTGACACCTATTTCAGGATCAGAAGAGGGCACTAGGGTTTAAGGTACATTCAGAATAAATCCAAGACAAAGGAAAAAAAAAAAAACCAACAGCGAAGCGTGTTAGAAATAGTCCCTTGTTATACTTGTCATATGAGAGAACCGGCAGAATAAAGTGAAAAAACATAAGCAGGACTGGAGGCCCAAGGGACCAGGGGCTGTGGCAGCTCGAGCACAGCTCAAGGGTCTTGTTCAGTCACCAACATTTACACAAGTTTTACACAAGTGCCTTCAGCTTGCAATAGTCTCACCCCACCTACTGCAGCCCTCCCCTCCATCCCACCCCTCATGGGTGAGCCTCACCACATTATTTCTTTGTTGGGCTCAGTTGGTGACTGCGCTGGCGGCAAACAGGCGCACCACCAGAATGACAGCAACTCACAGAGATGCTGAGCTGCCCAATCCACCAAGCCGAGAAGCAGTCAGATAGGTCAAGAGAAGGGTCCTTTGGGGGCTCAAGAGATGCAATGAATTTCACACTGCAGCTTAATAAGCCACACACACCCACGGTGTTTAATTCTCCTTGTAGCTAGGAAGTAGAGTAATTGCAGTGTTTGTTTTTCTCTGTTAAATCCGATGTGGTATTTTGACACAACGCATTCCATCACAGAGGGCTTGCCACATATTGTGCACGTTCTGTGTTAAAGGGGCACATTCAGTGGTGATGGACAGGTGAGGTCAGGAGAAACCCCTCTGTGCTGTGCAGTTTGTATCAGCAAGCTCAGCTGGTTCTTCTCCCTCTGGTGTCAGTGTTTAGGAAGAGACTCTACTGACCTATACAGTGCAGTGCCTACAAAAACTGACCCTATAAGAAGCGTTTTAATATGCAAATTTCCAATGTATTTGAGTCTGTGTCTTTTGGAACAAATAAAATATTCTAGGATCACTTGACAGTGCTGTACCCTTTCCCTTGGACTAGGATTTTTAAATCTTATTCAGCATATTTTAGAACATCATCTAGAGTAGTTGCTACTCAGGTCATTTCCGCTGGTCCAGTGAAAAGAAGCTAGTGTTAGTCTTTTAAGACCTTAGAAAAGTATACATTGTTGGCACAAAAAATGTCAACAAACAAGGAATCCACATAAACTTGAGAGGAAGTGAACGAAAAGGCTAAATTACGTCTTTGCAGTGAGGTAAAGCTGCCATACGTGCTATACAAAGGGACTTTACCAGGACATCTAAACAACCTATGTTGCTCAATTAAGAAACATCTGCGTATGTGTAAACGTGATGCCAACTACAAAGCCACATCAGACTGTATAGAATTCCTAGAACAAATTCTTATTAAGGGGCGGTATCTTGTCAGAATTTAACTCGTGTCTTCATGCTTTCTCTTTACAAGCAACCTACGACTCCCCTGAAATTTTCTGAACTAATACCAGAGATTGTCTGTCTCTTGTCTCCAAATCTTTTTTTTTTTTATCTTTGCTTTTCAAACTCAAGCAGTTGACTGAAGAATCTAAAAATGCAGATTTATCAGAGAAACACAGAGAATATTGTCTTTCATAGGGCCTACCACATGCATACAGCCGACTTGACATTTAATCCAAGGACCAAAATAAGAACCTGTATGTTGCCAGATTCTTCTTGTAGAGAGTAATTGCACCTCAAAATTATCCAAGTCACAAGCATGTTGCACTGAAATGGGTTATATTACTGGACACCTATTCTCTTCATGCACAGTCACAACAACAGAGGAGAGTCTTATTTCATAGATTAAGTATATGATCTGACACAAAAAAGGTAGTATCACCCACAAAAAGTGACTAGAGTCATGAGTCAGGATTATAATACCACTGTCTTGGAATGTCTTAGTATTTCAGCACAGACAGTACATACGCTATCAGAAATATCCAAAGGTTTTCCATTAGACAAGAAAGAGCAAGAAAAGGAGGAGACGTTCTTGACTATAAACAATGACATACCGAGGTGCAGATCTTAAAATGGCGAAATTTGGTTCCCAGACCGTCTGGTGCAGGGCTGGCTAGGAGCAGAAGGATGCTTTACTCTCTCCCAGGGAGAACTGGAAGCTGAATTTGAGCTTAAGTAATTAATTTATAGTTACTGATAACAGCAAAAGTGCACATTTATCACAAAAGTTGAAATTTCAAGGGCAAACAATCACAAAGATGAGAGTCAATAATGGCTTAATAAAGCTGGAAATTAAAGGGACATAAGTATTAATATTGTACTTAAAAAAGGGGAGAAGACCAAAATTATATTAATGCACATGTGGAAAAAGAAACACTCACAGCAAATGGAAAAATAATTAGGAAAAGAATTGTGGCAGTTTAGTGTGATTGATTTGCTATTTGAAAGTTAATGATGAAAGACACTGCTTTGGAAAGGAAAAACAGGTCTGCTTAAAGGCAGACACTCCTTACTTTTGTTCACAAAGCCTTGCAAAATAACGAGGAAAAGTTGAAAGCTAAGGATGTGTTTTGGTGAAATATAACACATCTTGGACGTTAAATGGGAATAAAGACCAAACAGTAGCAAAAAGTGATTTTGAACTGAGACTTCTGGAGAGAGAAGATATGTATTATAGGGAATTGCTCCTTTTTCTTAGAAAAGGTACGATGATTTTACAGACCTTCCTTTAAATTAGACCTTTGGTATTTCAAGTACCGAATATACCATCAGGAAGGGTTAGGAGCAATATGCCAGCTTCACTGATCTCATCCATTTCTATCTGATCAAGCCAGTAACAGATTGGACGCAGACTGATCAGGATAAATTTGTGTGGTGATCAGCTCTGCCTGGAAGAAAGTGCTATACTAAGTTAAACATGGTTTCCTGGTATTAGATAAAATGGTGAAAACAACACAGAAAAGCAGAGGAATACTTTGAGACTCGGTGCTAGTAATGACTTCTAAAGGAAATGATAAAAATTGCGCTGGAATTGGTATAACATGTTTAGCCCTTGAGCCTTTTTGCCCCCTAACGGGAGCACACTTCTGTATTGATTTCTATAGGATAGCTGAAGATGCAAGTATCGTTATTCCCCCATGAAATTCTTCCTGCTCTTGTTAAGGCAAGGGAGATTCAAGGCCATGTCATGCTCCTTTTCATATTATCCTCCTCTCAGAGCACCATAGGGATTTGTATTGAGGTTTAAATTTAGTTCCAGCTTGTGCAGAGCTCTCTCTGACAAGTATACAAGTGATGAGAGAACTGTGCCCTTTTGATTGTAAAACATGCTCTTCTGAAGACAAAAATAAGACATGCCCCATCCTGCAATCCCAAACAGACAATGAAGAGAAGTTACAATTTCAAAATAAAAAATATAGATGGATTGCTAATAGATCACTGTCTATCCTTTCAAGTTTTGTCTAGCAACACATCACTCACTTCACTTCTACATTAGAAATAGTACAATTGTAGTTACCTTTCTGAACAAAGATTGCAAAAGGGTTCAGAAAGGAGCCTATTATTATGGTCATTTACATAATGCGTAATAAAAATTTGCATACAAGCTATTAAGATATTCTACAAGTAATTTATAATCTTACATTCTAATGGCATTTATAATTAGTGCCTTCATGGAAGAGTGATGTATTTTATTGCCCAGATTTTTACTTTGGAGGGAACATTACTTTTTAAAAGTTCAGCTGAAGGCCTCAGAAAAATTCTCCATCACATGACTGCATCACCTATATTCCGACATGTAATAGCTGTTAATAAAAGCTAGAAGTGTGATAATACTTAAGGAAACAAAGTGCTTTCCCTGGCTATGTATCACATTAAGCATCTACCTTGGCTGCATACAGAAGCTCCCCATGCTTACCTGAACACGCAAAGTGCAAAAATGCTGATTCCCCGTGACCCCCTGGAAGTTGCTCAAATATAACCAATAACAACATCTGCTCATATCTTTTCTGCATTTCTATTTTTGGAGGGAAAAACCTCTCAACTTCAGCTTCTCTGTGGTAGATGTTGAGAAATATAACATTCATACTGCAACAGTGACAAGCATGAGACCCATTCCTCACGCGTAGCATACAAAATAACACTTTACACAACTAAGCTGAAGAGCACACAGAGTCTTACTCAATATACTCTTTCATTAACCGCAGAATTTACTGCATGTTACTACAGATAACAAAATGTTAGACAGTGTGTTTGTACTGAAATGTACAGCTAACCAACAAGAAAAAAAACTTATTACATATATCTGTAAAGCCTGGTGGCATAACAATGCATACATTTAAGGCTTAAACATCTTCAGAAAAAGGACTGACTGGGAAATTTCATAAGACCATGGTGGAACTATGACAATTTATTATTATTTATTTTTTACAAACTGAAGAGCCAGCCTTGAGACTAGAACAGAGTTTGTCGAGAAGGAAGGCAGTCGGTAGGATTAGCTTTGTAATGCAACACTCATCCGTATCTTGGGGAGTGGTTTTGGTGAGTTTCATGGTGCAAAGGTAGCTCCTTCCACCTTGCACACTAACACCCCAAAGCTTCACATACAGCTCACAAAAAACAAAGTACACCGTTAAAAAAATCTGCTTTTGCCACCCCATAGATTCCCACAGTAATCTCCATAGGTCTGAATGCGCAGAAAAAGAGGTAGTTTGCCGCAGGAGGAAAGCATTTGCAGTAACATTATGGGCTAAGTTAATGTAACATGAGTAATAACAACTTGCTCTTTAACTATATGCTAACATTACCCTGCAGCCCCATGAGATGGTGGCAACACCTGCGGAAGTTAAACATCAAAACTTCGAAAAAGTCACCATATGCCTATTGCCTAGAACGAAGAGTCACCTTTAAAATATATTTATAACTGCTGATTATTTACTGCGGTATTTTTCATTTATGCTAGTAAACAGAACAAAAAATACTCCAGAAATGGAGATCTGAAGCTGAAACCATTGCTCCACTAAACCTCAGATCGTCTGCATGGTACTTTGTTTTATGTTTGCAATGTGATACTCCGAAAATGCCAGCAAACTTGACCTCACCCTCGGCTTTGGACTTGCAAAATGATCTCTGCTTGAAACTTCCTCACATTTCCTTTCATGTGCCAGATCAAGACTGAGACCAATCAGATAAAGCAGTGTGTCTTGAAGGCTTGACTCACAGCTGTCCAGACAGTTAAGCTTAGCCATGGACGGGGGGAAGGGGGAAGAGAAAAAAAAAATCTGTTTTCTTTGCAGACTTACAACTGCTGTATCGCATGATGTGACACTAATTTCCCAACAGTGTATACTTTGAAGCTGACAAGTGTTAATCTGTGATTAAAAATTCCAAATGAATCTAAGTGCCTGTCACTTAGATGTGTCCCTCAGTTGCATTGGTGACCACAGGAAAACAACCAGGACTCCATCTGTCCATTTATGTGGGAGGAAGGTGCTGCAGAGAACTAATTACAGGGTGAACCAGTCAGCTTTCTCAGCAGTTGCAGATCAGATAATAGTTGACTCCAAATAAGCCTAAATTAAAATGCAGTTTGTTTGTAATTTACTGTTAGGATAAAGGATAATACAATGGACTAAAAAAAATGAAAAAAAAAAAAGGAAATAAAAAAGACTGAACAATGACAACCACCCCCCAAAAAAAATCAATGGGAAATTTTGCATACCGACATACTGACTTCTAGAAACTCACGTGTATATTGTGAACAATTTTACTAACTGGTTGAGAAAAATAGTTGTTTTATCAATTAATTAAAACATGTATCCATGAAACAGCTGTACCAGGAATGCAATAATTGCAATAGATAAATAAGAAGTGTAATTGGAAAACACGCAGTACCTGCAGGGGAAATTGTGACTTTGAAGGAACCTCATATCAGGCAAACGTGACAGCTTTTTACAGACAACATACCTTTGATAAGTACACTACAACTTATTGCTTATGCTTTGAATATGCATTTACAATTAAACAAATCTGCAGCGCCTTGTTAGCAGTACATAAGATTGAGCTATTTTTGCTTCTTTGATAAATAACTCATTCCAGAACCTTTTAGAGTAATAAATTCATTTTAAGTAAAAAGCAGCTAACTGTAGAGCTTGTTAAACTGTAACAAACAGATATAATAAACATTAAATATAAATTAAACACACTAAGTAGGAATATTACAGATGATTTAAATCAAGAACTAAAAGCTACGAAATAAGTAGAAAAATTCAAAACATTTTCAATAATTAATAGTTACAGCAAATATTCAAAACTGTTGTTTAGTCTAGATTAAATCCTTATTTGGGCCATATTAGACTAAAAAATGCCCTCTGGTGTTCATGTGCTGGCTTGCTTTTGTAATGGAGTAAGAATAAGAGGAATGCTGGAGAGGAACACTAACAGTTTTACTCTCAAACACTTACTTACATGAGTAAATCTACTGTGTGAGGAGTAGCACTGAGCTCCCCAGGACTGTCTGTGCAAGGAGTTCCTCTTAGGCATCATTTACAGAACTTAAGCCATTAAAATCTATTAACTCTCCTCCTTGGCTGTAACGTTATTTACATATTTCCCAATGAACAGAGCCAGTCATTAAGAGGAAATAAAAAAAGACTGTGCACTGGACAATAAATACATTTCTCACAAATAGAATTATTTGAGTTATATGGGGTTAAATATGCTGTCAAGGAAGGAGTTGACTAAGCAAATCAGAAGCTTGGAAATCAGTTTAGACCCTGCAAAGCACATTTCACTTAAAAAAACTAACAAAAAAGAGCAAAAATATAAAAAAAAACAAAAAACAAGAGAGGAAAAAATCCCCAATGCAGTAAACATCTGTAACTTGTGAACACCCTCCTTTGCCTACAGTGCTGAAGCTTCCAGAGCAAATAGTTCCCCTTCCCTTACCCACACCAAGAAAAGTGACACCCAGAAAAATGTTACAAACCAGACTCCTCTCTTGTTTTGGCTCACAAATGCTACGCTATTTTTGATGGAAACAGGAACTAAATAGTACAGCAGCTGGCCCTTAGATTTATGGAAAATAGCAGCCCTTTTCACTGCCATGGCAATCTTCTCAAGTCACTGTAAACATTCACGGTAGCACGCGTGTGTTTCTCTAAGGAGGATCCGTGCACTGTGCGTGCAGTGCCCTGCTGAATTTCATATAGCAGCAGAAAAAATGGCTGTTTAAAACCCTTGGAATCACACTGCTTCAATGCTCTCTTTATTTTATATACAACAGATCTCCTCTTTTGAAAATTTATCACTTATTGTCCCCCACTGGATGACTTATTGGATTCTAGTTTCTCTGTGAAGTCACCACCATCATTTAAAAAAAAAAAAAGTAGCAATGGCATGGCACACTGGCAGTTAGGTAATATGGACCCACAGTTATCCGAGTGATTTCTTAGATATAGGTATTCCTATTAGTGTGCCTATCTACATTAACTTCCCTTGCTTTTGAGCATCTTTTTCTCCACTGACAGTGCTATTTGTCTCCCCCAAGCGCAATGGTCATCAAAATGCAGTTATAACAATTCCAAAATTACTCACAACAAGAAATTAGTATCTTGTTAGGAACATGGCATTGAAATGATGGCATTATAATCACTGAAAGATTTAAGCGGACATGATTACAGTCATTTCTATCTCGACGTGATTATGATAATTTGTATCTATTAATTAACACACTTTCGAAATCTGTTGCCATGTTCACTTTTTAAACAAAATGATACACTTCAACTTAATGAAGTGAAATTCACCCCAGCTATGTTACTTATTTCTTTTCAATATTTTTGCACGACCGTAGCACAAGCACAAAACAAGTACCACCAACTACTGAAGAGCTAAGTTACCTGGATGGGATCAGAACGAAGTCGTGTGCATTTCTAGTAGTGCCGGCGGAGAATCTCTTGACAAGTCTTCTACATAAGTGACATGGCTGTTCTCTGCTGTTCCCTTGACTTCACTTGTCATATAAATACAGCATTAAGGAACGTGCCACTTGTACTTCTATCCATATCGACACGTCCTGAGTCAGATTTGGCTTGTGTGTCACTCAAATCCATTTATGTTTCCAAACTACAGGGGAGAAGAGGATTTCTGAAGACTAAGTTTATTGAGCAATTAAAATGAAAGTCTAGAGTGAAACCTTGCTAGGCTAACAAAATATCTATATTTATCTAAATAATAATATGACTAATAATACCTCATACATTACACACTGAATGGAATAGCAGCAGCTAGGCATATATCTATTGCTACTGTACAGCTGAGAAAGTTGAGGATGATAAAGATGAACGAATAGCCTTAAAATCACCCAAGATGATGTCATTATTATTAGTAGTAGTATTTAAATAAGGAAATAACCAAGAAGCATGAGAGTCTTGAGGAGGCAGCAACAGAAAGATTTGGAAGAAGGATAAAATATATACCAGGAAAGGGTAAAAGCAAGCAGAGCTTTTCAGACAGCACAGTGAAAGTCTCAGCAGACATCTCCTCTCTTTCAAGCCTCCCTTGGACATTAGGACTCTCCAAGCTGCCTGTTACCCATGTTAAAGAAAGGAGAAAAGCTACAGCTGATTAACTCTTCAGTCTACTTACTTTTAACCTACTAGCTGATGTTTAGCTCTTAATGCTGGCCAAGCTTATTCTCTATCTGAATGATGACCCCTACCTTTGGAGAAGGATGTGTAAGTGGTGACAAGCACACAGTTAGATGAGGAGGGTAATGAAGGAAAATAGCAAGCCCCAGAAGCAAGTTAGATAAAAAGGTCACAGACCAACCAGTGATAAAGTGAATTTGGCAGCCAAGTGAAGAGAAGGGGGGGTGGGAGGCAGAAATACAGCACCAAAACCAAATTACCAGTGGTTAGCACCACCTAGCAATCCCTGCTTTCTAGGGCATGCAATCAGTTGCTATTGATCTTCTGTAACTTCCAGCAGACCCCAGGCAGGGAAGAATCAAGTTTCAAGAAAGCAAATCAGGCTCCGGAGCCAGGATACATATTTCTACCTTCTTTCCCTGTTATGTCCTTGAATTTCCTGGGCAGGATTGAATTACATCAATTTCTCATTACTCACCATTTTAACATTTTACATTTACAGTAGCAAGCCAGAGCCAACAGCACTTCTGCTTGTATCTTAAACTGGCAAAACTTCAAAATGTTGTGCCATAATTTCACAAAACAGGCTGGGGATGGACTTGATTTGTATTTACTGTTTATACCAAGGAGACACTGTGTCAGGACACTAAAATACCTCTGAAAAAAACTATCAAGGAGGGTGCTCTATACAGCATAGGTTTATGCAGTTACTTTCAAGCAACCCATATATAATATTGTTATGCTACTGCCTGGTAAGAACAGAACAACTAAGTTGAGCTTTGTTATAGGCTGCCTTGAATATGAATCATGAACATGTGTGATTTTAACTTGAAAGCTAAATCAGAAAGAGCATTTGACTCCAGATAAGGCATCTAAACAAATCTACATAGCTGATAAAACCAATTCCAGAAATTATATGAGGAAATTTAAGGAAGCAAGCGCAAAAGTTAGTTCATGTTAAAATTCATAATAAATAGGCTGTTGTTTTAATTCAAAAAATTGTCACTTCATTAAAAATATGTTTTTAAAAAGCCCACTCCTATCAGAAATTCTTTTTATATTCTTTACCTCATACAGGTCAAAGAACCCCAACATATATGCTTTAGTTGGGTTTATATCATTATTTTTTGGAAGGGTTCAAAGATTTCAGAAAATCCTTTTAACAAATTGTCAAAAAATTAAGTTAGCCCTTTTAGAAGGGCAGGTAACACTTATTCATAAATTCATTGATTCAATTTCCAACACTTCCTGACTATTCCCCTCCCCCCAAAAAAGTCATGTTATTTAGGTGTGATCCCAGCTGCTCAGCTTCCCCAATATATCCTAGAATTTTTGCTACCTGTACCTACATTATTTATGAAGGCAATACATTCCCTGAAGCAGGAGTTTGATTGCTTATATATGTATACAATAGGGGGGGACCTAAAGGGGACCTAAACTAACAACAGAAGATTTAACCACAGTAAATCAAATAAATATTATGGAACACATTTTACAACTAGGTAAACTGAATTGAATTGACCAAGGTGAGGGAACAAAGTAACAGGAGACTTGGAAATAAAAGTGAAAAATCTTACCTAGCTACTTATTTTAACTAAGCCCACCGGATATAAGCAGAACATATGAGACACACTTTTCACTGCATGCCTTCTCCATTGAGCAGATGTGTCTTGGAGTGAGAGGCTTGTAGCTGTCCGGAGCTCTACTTGTTGTTTTGTGTCATCTGCAAACTTAAAAGCCATCTTTCTTGCTGAAAATGGTGAATATGCAACAGAAAAGAACAATATAAACTACAGTTTTTTATTTAAAAGAAAAGAATGTTTTATTGTCTTTGCAATTGAGATGTAGGAACATGCTCGTATGGTGGAAGATAACCTGAAATAGGTTGCTCTGTTTTTCTATTTTGTCATTTAATTATTAATTGTCCATTATAGTATGTCTCAATTTTTTTCCTGAAAACAAACAATATGTGCAGCCTGTAAAATCTGGGTAAGTTTTGTAGTTGTTTTGTTTTCATAGCTGAACACTGCTATTGCAATTCACTCTCAAATATTGTTCAAGGACTACTGGTTTTGCAGGGTCTCCTAAGCAACTCGTAAAATAGCAGTGCAAAGTGTAAGACAAGAAATTACCTCTAGATGCATATTTCAAGACATCTCCATCTCCCAGTTCCCTCAACTCATCTGTGCTGCACCACTTACAAATTCCTCATGAAGATGATGATCCTGAGACCCTCTTCTTCCACAACCTCACACCATTAGAACAATAAATGCCAATAGATTCAGTAAGTTAATGACTATAAGAAGTTTACAGTCTGTTCCTAATAAATAGATTAAACAATGACAAACACAGAAAAAAAGAAACTGTGATATTACACTTTACAATTTCCCCCCAAAAAACACATCAGAAGAAAGGAAGACTGATCAACCCGATAAACTAAGGAATGCATTTAAATTAAAACCTGATTATTGACATAATGCATTTTTACTTAGGAAACCAAGTGATTAATTGAAGAGAAAGTCAGATGAAAAGTGGCCTATAATGGAGTTGTGGAGGCAGCATCTGTAAGCTGACCAGACTAAAAATGCAGATGTAAAACTGATAGCAGTTTTTTTTTTAATTGTTGCGTTTGTTTTTTATTTTTTTAAGAGACTTAACATCATGAATTGTATTTGAAATCTAATTTCAGTGCCAATTACTTTCTCTAGCTTAATGAAAAAATATATTCATAGTAATGTAGATTTCATGTACTTAAATTTCATTTGAATGTCTAATAAGGAAAATGCAGACAAAACAATGATTGTGCTTCTCCAGGTTGAATGGAAACCAACTAATGTTACTGTAACAAATGTTCTTTCTGGACAAATTTCCTAGACATTTCTAATCTATATGCAACTTCCTGAGGAGGCGGAGTGGTTTGGAAATGGGAAGAGTTCTAGCTTCACAGTACACACACGAAATGTAGGCATTTTCTCTAGCATTTTTGCAGGTGTCTGTTTTAATCTACTTGTTAATGACATCACTGGTGGTGATACAATAATATTTCTCAATGTTGCATTAAAATTATACTCTATTAAAACAATCATTAGTTGATTTATTCACTGTTGCCTGAAGTCATTCCCAGTGTCCACTGGGAATATTTCTTTTAATTTTCTGTTGCCCCCCGCCCCCCTTTTTATTTTATTTTATATATTTGTACAACAAATCCCTCTTTCAGAGGAGGCAACTAAATACTAATATTTCTCACTGTTACTGCAGGTGAGAAATAGTAACTCAGATCAGAGCTGAGTCTTTAGAACGAAACCAAGACAGACATACTAAAAGCCTGGAGGCACATGCCTTGATGAGAAAAAGAAATGGCAAGAGATCTTTGCAGCTGCATATAAAACATACTGAAAAATTTAAATGACATACGAAATTCTACGTGCTGCGTTAACACACAATCATCACAACACACATTTTCCACTCCAAAAAAAGTTTTCGTCAATGGAATCATGAACCTTCATTATGAACCTTCAAGAAGGCTTCTTATAGCCATTAGTCTAATGGTAGAAAATATATAATAAAATATAGATATTTTAATGTACTATAATATTATAACACCACCAACAAAATGTTTTAAGATGCTGAGAAAAGATGTGGTAAAAGAAAGAACAAAGAGGACTGGAAACAGATCTCATTCTTGTTCAAAGTAAAAAAAAAAAAAAAAACTATTACTTTTTTGTGTGTGTGTGTGTGCTATGTACATCATTCATGTGAAGACAGACCATGCTTCACATCTATAATGACTTGGAAGGTTGTTGGTGATTTAACTCTTCTAACCTCAACAGAGCTAGCTTAGTTTAGCAACGTCCTTCTTGAAAAGAAAACCACAGCCCAGATTGAAAAGGAAATCTCAGTTTTATGGAAATCTCATGAAACTCACAGAGCAGCCAAGACTCCAGAAAGACTTCCTTCACTGTTGTCCTTGTAGGTCTACAGATATGGGTTTTGGGCAGATGGGGAGACCATCTCTTAACCATGACAATCTGGAAATAAGGAAAAAATGAAAAAAAAATTAAACATTAAGACTCATGAGCACTACAAAATAGGCAGAAAACTAAATAGGTAATACAACTCCATATTCTATAAATATTTGCATGAAATGCTTGAATTCAGGTGTGGAGGCAATTGCACTGAATTCAGACAGAAAAAGCATGAAAGTAGAGCTGCAATTAAAGCTGATGATAGTAATCCAATATCATTGTCATTTCTGATGATGTAAGCTGTCAGCCAGATATTTTTCTCTAAAATCATATACTTTGTACCTTAGCTATATTTATTATTATGTATCCTTCCTAATACATAAGAGAAGTCTGAAGGATTAGCATATTTTTTTTAATCAAACATTCTGGTGTTTTAACCCCATAGTCAATGATTAATTGGTGTGCTAGATGAAATACTTGTTTGAAACAGTCAACTTTATAAATACCAGCATTTTAATATAAATGAAAAGGCCTTGATTTAGTAGTATTTTCAAGTTAAATAAAAAGGGTCTCCAGGGGCTTTGCACCATGGCTTTCTTAACAATAGTAATAAAACAATGGCAAAGCAGAATCGAAGTAAGTACTTCTGAATTCAGAAAGCCTAAAAAAGCTTGTAAACATCCTTACTCCTATACTTCCCTGCTAAGGATCACTCCAGACATTTGCCCCTTGTAGAGAAAAGACCCCCCTTCAGTACTCACTGCTTTCCATATTCTATCTCAGATCCTCTCTCCAGATTTTCAGATTTCCTTTCACTGACTTAAGAAGTGCAGCCTCAGTCTACCCTGAGAGATGAAGAAAACAAAGGGACACTGTTCACAGCAAGCTCTTCATGTCTCAGCAACTCCCATGGCTACTATGGTTTTGATTTCCATGGTAAAACCAGGAACATTGTGTGGGAAGGGTTTGCTTTCCTCGTTTATGTATTGAAAAAAAAAAAATTGTTCCTCTTTGCAACAACAAACAGGACTAGTACATTTTTAACGCAAACAAGCAGCCGTAGGAACCTCAGACAACCCGGGTAGCCTAGCAGCATTATGTTGGAAATACCAATACACCAATAATAATGCCATCTCTGTAAAATCCTATGAACCCCAAAATTAAAACCAGCAGAGTCTTTACAGACAATGTATGGGGGAAAACTAGGTGATAAAGTCCTGACCCCTTCCTTTCTTGTCAATATCTTTAAGGGCATTTTGTCCACCTGCTTAAAAAGAATTCACCAATATCAATGAATGTGTTACAGTTCAAGAACAGTTATTGTTTAGTTAAACTCTCATTACTGTTGTATATAATTACAAAACAATCCTCAGATTTCTCTTGCCCCTGAAAAAAAGGAAGTAGAATTACATAGCAAGGTAATAAAACAACCTTATCTTACAGAAAATGAGAAATTCACATGTTTAATATTATTATTTCCTGCTTGGAAATGATCATCCTCTGTCTTTTTAATAAAAAGCAGAAATGTTATAAAATATATATGAAAAAAATCATCACTGCCAGATGAAAAGGATTACGGGTAAGTAGCACTCCCAGTTTTGCAAGTTATAAAGGCATAGAGCCGTTTGAAGTTGGAGACCCATGCAGATGACAAGCTGCTTTCAAATACAAGCATTAGCCAACCTCCTCACTCCCCAGCTGCCCTTTTTGGGACTATTTCTATAAATGTGACAAGATGTTAGATTGCCAAGATTGCTGATTAGAACATTTCAAGTCCTGCCATCTACTAAGAGAATCATTTGACCACAAACTCTAAGTATTTCAGATGTTTGACCATTAAGTCACGGGTAGCATCACCCTGGGAGCCCTATTTATAGCTCTTTTGCTTCATTGTAAGGTCTTAAATTAAAGGTAAAAAATGTCTTCAGTTCTTTTACACGCAGACAAAAAGCTGATGAAATAAAGTCAGTTCAGTTGAATTTTCAGAGCAAAAGAAATCAGCATTCAGGGTGCTGCCTTTGAACAGTGAAAGAAGCTTTTATTCTTTTATAAATATCATATTTTATACACAGTTTATAAATAGACTTGGCAAAGAAATTTCACCCAAATGTTAGCAATTTCATATCTTTCATTTACAGGATATTGACCCATTTGATTTGTAATTAATTGCAGAGCTTTTTCTCGTTAGCTTATCGATTGAGGAGTCTGCAATGCATTCTTGACCACATTATAAATTACAGCCTTGGATCCAGGGTACATTTGGTTGCATTTAATTCCGGTTGTCTACATTATTCACATTGTAAGATTTACCTGCTCTACATCTTGCCAAACTATATCCTTTAGAGTTGAGAACTACAAGTCCTTTGTTATTGTAGATCCACTATGATTTATAAATTCAAATTTCTACTTATTCATATTTAAGAATGCAACAGTAAGAAACAAAAAAAGCTTCCATTTTCATGCTCTGAAAAAAGGCCTTAGCCAAATCTCATGAAACCTGCTGGAGGCTTTCCACTGATTTCAAAGAGCTTTGGATCAGTCTCCCAAGTGAGTAGGTTGTTGCAGAAGTGTGATTGAAGAGCATACTTTTTGAAAAAAATAACTAAAAATATAACAAGAAAAAAAAGTTAATCAGATCATTATCTAAAATAAAAGTAATAATAATAAAAATCCTTTACTGGAAGCCCCGTAAGACTACCAACATTGGAACCCCTTGCAAAAACCTCACGTAAAATAAAAGCCAAAAAACTCCAGGGCTGATCAGGAAGGGGAGTAAACTTCACATTCATTCAAACAGATGCAGGTATTAGGCAATAGCATTCATAAACACTTGCTATTCAGTAAAGGTAAGTGCTCTTATTAAAACAAACAAACAAACCAACCCTGTGCTTAAAGAGCACTTACCTGATTTCACAGCAGTGGAGTTCAGTAATAAGCATTAAAGGTAGCATGAAATCAACATTCTGGACCATCTTTTGCACCTGTTCAAGTTAAAACAAATGCAATAAGATACAAATTTAAAAGAAAGCTATTTTGTCTTGAGTGCGGCAGGAGAGAACAATGTCACGCCCTACATTTCATTTGAAATAAGCAAGCCCAGAGCAGCTCTCATTGCAAAACTGAGAGCCACTTCTGCTCAAGAAGGTGCAGCTCTGAATCACAGTTATTGCCTTTGATGTCCACCCTGACCCTGCACCACTGTCAAACACACTCTCAGCAGCCCATAATTCTATTCTGGTATTTTAGCATTTAAGCTGGAAGGTGCCCTCCCCAAAATGCATCTCCTTGTCACTACAAACACAACATCCTGAAAATGGAAGGAATTCTGTATTTAAGTACATAAATTACTGACTTGCTTGAGTCATTACCAAGAGGAAATGTTCATTAGAATAGAATTATGATCCATTCTGGCAAACACTGAAGAGCTGCATTTCCACCAAAAACGGAAAGGCCTCCAAGGCCTCCAGTCACCTTTTAGAGGTCCATCTCCTCTCCCTTGATCTTCACAGCAGGATTTCTATCCACTAAAAACCCAGCTACTTGGAAGAATCTAATGCCTTGCTTTTATATAAAGGTTTTCCAGCAAATGAGATAGAATTAAACTGTAATATAAACCCCTTCCAGCTGTAAAAATCAATCAATCAAAACAAAAAACAAAAACCAACAACTTGCATCAGTACGAGTTTCTGTTCCGCTCTAGACTAAAGCAGTTGCTAAAAAAAATAAATAAGATAATCCAACCCTAGAGCGATATTTTACCATGTTATTCCTCCAGGGTCTTTACCCATAGAGCTATATCCATTCTAAGCCCAATTTCTTTACCTCCTGTGCAGCACAGCGACTTAGGCAAAAACTTTTGGGATGTGCTGAGGTTGTGTTAGAAATGGCACTGCAGGCAGGTGAATGCCACTGCAGTAGGAGCGTTGAGGATGTGAGAATGCATTTTGTACTGACAAAACTGCGTTTACACCACGAAGCTTTTTCTGGTCCTATTTATTGCTCGCTCCTGCCCAACAAGTACATACAGCATAGCCAGAAAAACTGCATCTGCTCTTGGGGCTTCTCCTAGCACAAATTCTCCTGACAGGGATCAAACTCCTTATCAAATGTGGCTTGACACAGCCCTGCCAGCAAACATCTGTAGCTGAGACGTGGCCTAAAAGCCAGTGCTCTGAAGGGAAAGGCCACCAGCTGAGTTGTGCTTTCTCTTTGATCTTTCTGAATGCTTTTATCAAAGCAATCTAAAGGGTCTCTGCTGAAGGGATTGTTACTGAACTGAAAAGGAAAAAGCTGAGACACAAGAGGAGGAGAGGGATGCCTTAAAAAAAAAGGGGGGGGGGGGGGGAGACATTCAAGATGGGATCATGACGATATTAATTTTATAGTGGATGCCTGTAACTGGATATCTGAAGATCTACCTTGTTGCTTATATAAAAATGTCTACATTCATCTGGCTAGGGATTACATATCCATCTGTGCAGCCAAATAATTAATAAAATAACTTATTTCTCTTCTGCCACTCAAAGTTCTTTCAGAACAGTGTCAGTAATAATGTTTGCACAGATGGAGGCTTCCACCAAAGACTGAGTATTGTATACTCAAGACACACAACAAAAATTACTGTGGCAGTGCATTATTTTAGATCTATGCACCTAATTGTTTCAAGCTCTTGAAAAAGCCTGTTTAAACCGTAATTTATGAATGGGTTCGGAGTAACTAGTGACTGCAGCCAGCACAAAGTCATTGAGCAGCCTGAATCCATTTGCCTGGTTTTGACAGAGGCCAACATGCTGCCTGATGGGCTGGTGTGCTTCTCCTCCCTCCCCAGGTGGAAATTCCAGACCTGCTCAAGTGTCTGCTCATTTTGCAGCACACTGGCTGAGATTGGACAAAGATATGTTGAGACGTGTTCTCACACAGCGTAAAGCAGCTTCAAATAAGGATTCTTAATATGTGTGAATGTCAGCTCACTATCACACAGGGATTTTTGTTTACCTAGAGAGCCTCGCCCCCATTCTCCAAGGCAAGCCAGCCAGCTAGCCCAAGGGATGGTGACCTTAACCCACAGTAATTTGACAGAGCTATGATCCCTGTTGCTACTCCCTGGAGGAACCAGATAGCACTGATGACAGATCTTTGGGGGATGGCGAGTGACTCAGTAATACCCTTGGAAAGCACAAAATTGCTACAGCCAAAAAGCTTGAAAAAGAGATCTTTCAGGAACTTGAAGAGCAGACTGATTGGGTTATTTCTCTTCCTCTCCACAACAGACTGGAGGAAACAACAGGCAAACTCCGACTGTCTCACAGGGGGAGGGCACAAACTCATCATCCTTAAAGCAAACAGTTAGAAAAGCAGAAAGCCCCAGAGGAGCCCCCTTGCACACATTTACTAAAAAACCTAATCCTGGCCTCTTAGCTCCCTGATGACACTTTCAAAGATTAAAGACGACTGTTTTGCTTTCCTGGCAGCTCTGCTGAAAACTGCCAAGATAAGGAACAACTAAGAAGGGCCATTTTAATACCTAAAACAGATATTTTTTGGAAGTCTTGAATGGAAAGGTAAGACAGAGGATGTGAAATTGAATGTGCTGGAGAGAATTAATTCCCCCAGAAAACTACAAGAGGCTGGCCCATTTCCAGCTCTGAGGCATTTTGTTTCCGATCTGTCCCATGTTGCCTTCCATCTTTGTTCCTCATCAGTCTGGTATTGCCTTTGTCCCTGCTCTTGGCCATTCCCATTTAGCCACACCTACTTCTGAAGCACAGACACACAGGCACACACTCACACACACCTCAGAAAACAGAGCTGAAGGTCTCTGCAATGCCAACCACCCAACTTGCTCCGATCTGCTGACTCTTGCTTGCCCCCAAAACCACTTTGTTCAAATTGAGTTTGTGACATGGGCTTGTGCACATCACAGAAACCAAACCAGGCTTAAATAGCACATAGTGCTAAACATCCTAGCTCTGATGAATATAGCAGTTACTAGAGGCTAACAACTCATGCTTGAGAATGAAATTTTCTAAGATACCTCATAAATTATTTTTTGTAATGAGCTTTTTTTTTTTTTTTTTTAACAGTTTTCCTACCTAAGTCCCCTGTGTTGCATTCCCATGCACAAATTTTGAATGATTTTCTTCACTTACTGTTTCTATAGACAAGATGGCTACTTCCTAGCAATGTTAGGCCAGGCTTCTCAGTAGTGTAACAGGATGAAATCACAGTTACTTGGTTTTTGGTTTACATTTATCCTGCGTGGGTTGAAGGGAAGGAGGAAACAGACTTACTTTCAAGTGACATCAGTCAAGAGGATTGCAAACAGTGCACTCGGTCAACTGTACAATTACTAACTGAAAAGCAAGTGCTTATACTTTTCCTGTACTCACAAAGTTAGTCTGATGGATAGCTTTAGAAACAAAAGTCTTATTTAGGCACAGAGTGCACCGCAAGGGATACTGTTACCTTGCCCAGTTTTGGTGGAAGAGAACCTGAAAAGGCTGGAGGTGCAGACTGTGTTACCAGCCAGTTTACAGGGAAGCAACCTGGGCTGGTCAATCACAGAAGCACAAACTGTAGCAAAACTTCCTTTAGCAATTTACCTTAACCTAGTCATTGCATTATTTAGCCTAAAATATTTATCAGCTAAGTTTATCACACCTTCAAGAACAAACATTTAAACGGGTTGCATTGGTTTAGCTAAACAGCCTTTAAACAAAAGTGCAGTGAAATTCATGCTTATGGACGTCAAGCTACTGTTTGTGGCTCTCACCCACAGACAGGATGATTCACCGCTCCCTAGTGAAGTGATTTAACTGGCTTCCATTCTAACTTGCCATTTTATCAGGGGCAGAGAAATTGAGCAATATGGGGAGAGGGAAAGAGGGAAAAAAAGAAACCTCTTTCAGAGAATGGAGCACAGCTAAAGTTTTGGTTTCATTAACTTAGACATAAGACTAAGCTACATCCAGTAGAGCTGGAAAGTCAACACACAACATCCATATCACTAGCAGTGAGTGCCTTGCTTCTCCAGTGGATGACTGAGTGTAAATATCCACTGGGTAATTCTTCACCATGACATTTATGGCACGGCTTTATCCCAAAATTCAAAGTATCAGCTATCAGGAAACATGCTATTTTCTAACACAAAGGTTTCAGAAACGCTCCATGGCATTCCAGATAGAGCAGGAATTTTGATGATTGTTTGAGCATGTAGCTTGCATAGGACTTTCACTGCCCAGACTCTTATAATCAGAGAATTGTGCCAAGGTTGAACATGCTAAGAAACAGAGTCAGTCTGCAAGCACAGACTGATTTGTGGTTTTCCTTGTCCATGTCCTACACAGCTAACCATCTGTCTATTCAACGAGAAAGAAATACAAGTGGCTGAATGTAGTCAGATCCTTCTCACTGTGGTAGGAAAAAACCAAAATCTTACCAAGAAAACTCAAGCTGAGGGATTTCATTTCCTTAGATTTGTGTCATTATATTCTTAAATGATTCCTGGAGAAGTAGAAAACAGAGCAAATTTATGACAGGCAAACACTCACTGCCATGCACTGAAATCTAAGAGCCAGTTTAGCTGCATTTGACCTGTCTGCTAAGGTTTTTATTTTTATTATTTATTTTTTTTTGGTGGCAACAGGTATAAGTCACCTTAATACCAGGAGTGGGTGTTTATCAGATGAATGGATTAATTGCTTGAATCAGATGATCCTTCTGCTAGGAAACCTGGAGTCTATAAAATGATTAATTAACGTGACTAATGTCAACAAATTCAAGTGTATGTTTCAAGGGCAAACAGATCAGACCTTCCTTTGCCCCCCTAATGTATTTATGGTCTTGTGCAGAGGAGGAACACATTAGGTAAAGGAGAAAACTACAAATACTAACAGGCAAACCACCATGGCCTTTATTTTATTTTTTTTTTTTTTTAAACCAGGCAAGAAAACAGAGTTTTAGTGGTCAAGACTGCAATTGGCCCACATGTTTTGGAAGAAAAAACTGCTTCTCAGCCCCCATGTTATCCCAAGCAAAAATGACTTTTGAAGAGAAAATGTTAGTTCTCATAGGAGACCAGCACAGAATTTTTATCACACCCACTGGCAGTGTTTTTATTTTTATTTTTATTTTTAGATGTTAATCTACTAGGATTTAAAAAAGAAAATCCAGCTGTTCCATCATAATGGCCCACCCTAGTCAGATATTTTTTAAATTACTTTCCACATTAGAAGGTTTTGCTGATGAATGGTGTAAGAACGATCACGATCTGCTGTGCTACCAGTTTCAGTCTTACTGAGATCAGACTCCAGGGCACTTTGTAAGCATATTTCTGCAGCAATATAATCTAATGGAGTAAAACTGATACCTCAAGCACATTGATTGAGCCTCTTTGCAAAGCAAAATGATGTTTTCATTTCTTAATGGCAGGCTCTTGCCAAACTCCTGTAAGAGCACAGAACATGGCAAAAAACTGACCTCAGTAGTGCTTAGATATTTAAAGGATTAGAACTCAATGTCGGTTGTGCAGCAGCAACCAGTCAATCATGCAATGCTCTCTTCACAGTCCTTGCCTTGGCACACTACTTATATTTGAAAGAAAATAGCACAAGAATTTGGAAGCCTAGAATGCAAAACACTACAGCCAAACATTCACACACAGTTTAGTCAGAAAAGAGTGCAGAAAATCTAAATAAGATGCATGTTGGTAGGGTAGTGACTGCAGCTGAAAAGCTCAAAGTGTTTTGTGCACTGCCCAAGGTTAAAAATTCTTACTGGCATCTACCCCGAACTGAATTTTTCCACAAGAGGTCTGAAAATACTATCCATAAGAGGCTTTCATATTGGAGTCCTGACGTCTCAAATATCTCACAACTACTTGAAGACTATTTGTAATTTGAAGGACTGGGCCTTTGTAAGAAGCCGTTTAAATAGACGGTACTGTACTAGGTTTTGCTGAAAAGCAAGTAAATTCCAATTTAAAAGTGTACAATTGTTATTTGATATTTATATAAAAAACATTCACCAATTCAAAAAAAAATAATCCTACATAGAACAAAGAGCTTTTATATCAGCTTCGCAGAAGCCTATGACATGTTCTCATCATGCACAAGAACAAACAGGAAAGAACGGATTTATTGTGAACTGGGATTTTTGCTATAAATTAAAAGGCCATTCCCTTTTATATGTCATGTGTATTTAATTTCACTCCATAGGGTAAACTTCTGAGAATTCAGAGTGTGCCAAGATCTACTTTCCCCATTCCTTTTATTTCCTTAGGCAACTATCTAGAATTAGAGACAGAAAAGATGAAAAAAGGGAAGGCCAAGGGAAATACAGAGGTCCAAGAAAGAAAGTAAGAGCAGTCTAAACAAGATTTTTTCCTGGCCTATGCAAGCAGCACTGATTATTTATAACAGGGAAAAGCACCTGTCTTTGATTATGATTTCACATATACTGTAGATGGTGGTGAGCTTACTCTGTGCCAGAGAAGACTGTCATCCTGCAGTACAAAATTCCAATGAGACAAACTAATCTCTCTCTCAGGGAGAGACTTCTACCTTTGACTAACTGAAGGACATACGGAAAGTGCTTTTATGCCAGGAAAAATAAAACTTGCAGGCTATTACAGAATGCAAGGAAATCAGATTTAATTTACAAACAAAAGATAGAGTCACAGTGCATGAATTTTGAATAAATATACTTGAAAGTGTAACCGCATGAAGGATCTTCAGCCAGCCTACGTTTTGCAACAAAACTTAAGAATGCATATGATAGAAAAGATCAGCTTTCCTTTCCACAAACCCCTATACAATAGTCTTTAGTTTTGTATTATTTGAGAAGAACACGCACGTTGATCCTAGGAAATAAAAGCAGCTTATGGACTCAAGAAGGCAATCCATAAGCACAGTACATGGATGCACATAAAACACTTGTGCACAAGTAAATCTACAGACTTAACCTAGAAAGGCACTCTACCATCTTTCAACTCATGACAAGATGCTTCAATCTAACAATCCATTAAGTTGGCAGGTAAAATATTAAACCTACTGAATCTGTGTATTATATTCTCTTTCAGTGCAAACTAGGAACAGCTGAACCTCTCCAGCCAAGCCAATTCATGAGATGTGGAGATAACAGCAACCAGAAGTACCTCACAAGCAGAGGATTTTCTCAGAATGGAAAATAGGTGCCATTTCAATGCTGATCCTTTTAAGAGGATAGAAAATTATACACTACAATGACAAGAGTAAGAATCCTCAAGATGTGACATTTAACAGTTTGAACAAATGTTGCAGGAGTTTATTTCCTTTTGTAGGGCTGAAGGAAGCAGCTTCCAATTAGCCATTCTTGCCATTCAGGACACCCTGTCCTATCTGAAATCAAATGAGCAAAGCATGAAAGTCTTCAGGGCTTCCCTTCTCATTGCCAGTTCATCAGAAAATGAGCTTCACTTGCTCATCTTTACTCCATCAAGACCAGATTTGAGGCCTCAGTTACAATCAGATTCTCTTTCTGCTCTTTATAAAAAAGAAAAAAAGCCAACAAGCAACCTAACGACTCTACCAATAGTGCCAAAAAAGGACATCTGATGATTTGATGGACAAGCTACAGTTCAGAGTAGTCTGAAATCCATACAGCTTGTCAAAAGACAAAGAGCTGACAGCATTTTGTTGACACATTTCCTCAAAGTAATGCGCAGACTTTCAGATTTAATTTTAAAATACTCTGCATTTGAACGCTGCCAAGTGATAACAACATGTCACAGGCACTGAAACTCCATCTTATCAGTTTCTCATCAGCTTGAACAAACGAGAAGTCTAAATAAGACTTTTATTTCTATTTTTTAATTGTGGTGGCAGGGTAATTACTAAAGTTTATCCACTGGAGAAGAATGTTGTCCAAGAAAAGCTGTTTTACTGATCGAGAGGCTACATCTGGTAACACATCAGATCAAAACTCTAAAATCACATTAAACTATTTTTCTCATAGTAGCTACTATTTTACAGCTCCTCATTTAACACACTCCATTTAGAAACAGAACATAAATCCCAGGTACAATAGCAGAACTATGGTCACTAATCACCATTGGATTTCTTTAAATAATAGAGCTTCAGGTCTGAGCCTACACTGTTGATGCGACTGGGATTTTTGCCATTTCTGTACCACTGAAGTGGGATCAGACTCAGAGTTAGTTAGCTATAATAATAATGATAACTAATGATAATTTCTAGCAGGTGGCCTAGGTTAGCAGGCAAGGCTGTCACATTTATCTACATACCCGACACTGCGCTGAGAAATTACTATTGCTGCATGAGCTGACTGAGGGCAAGCATAAAAGAAAACATCAAACTGAATCCAAACTATTTTCTTATTCTCCCACATCTCCTCCCCTGACTCAGTTTTTAGACCGCAGCCTGTCCCAGCCCCAACACCCCTGCCATTTCCAAACCAGCCCAACCCTACCATCTTTTAGTTCTGAAAATGGAAGAGGAAGCTGGTTAGAGGGTTTGTAAGGGACCGGGAATTAATATTGGAGCCAAGACTTATTTATTTAACAGTGGTTTCTGCGAAAGGTGTGAAGTACACAGAAACCCCAGCTTGTCAAGAGAAGTGGTTCAGCTTCCTCTAGGTCCCTCTAAGTGACCCCTTAAAGACTAGGCCAGAAAATCCCTATTCACATTTAAGTATTTTAGAGAATGCCCAGTATAAGCGCATCAGTTTTGCTTCACACATTTTCTGAATCTTGACTTTATATTACCTTCCTCATTGATTTTTGTGTGAGATTAGAAACCAAATGAAGCATCTGTTTCCTTCTTCAACACCAAGTCCCAGCAGGAGAAATATAGCATTCATTTTTTTTTTTTTTTTTTATTTTTTCGAAGGCCTTTGCTGAAAAAGGCTTTTATCCTTTTGGGTACATATATATAAAATAATAATCCTTTTTCAGAGGAGACACAAAATTTCAAAAGCTGCAGCACTGGCTTTTTGGACAATAATGAACACCCCCAGATACCCCAGGAATTCATAGCCTACTACAGACTTGCTGTGTGTAGCAAAGGCAAGTACAAACACAGCTCCCAGATCTAAAACCTGGGGCTGAACAACTTAGAGGTTAAATGTCAGTGTCTAGAGAAAGCAAAAGGTTTAATAGTGTTGGAGAACCTTCCTTGTTGCCAAAATACAATTAAAAGGTTGTTAAAAAAAGGAGAAATAAGAAGAAATAGTATCAAGTGTTTAGCAGGCAGAAGGCAGAGGAAGTTTCATCCACTTGTACTTTTACTTTACTAATTCCTTCATTCATTTGTCCCATTGTAATCTCTGATACTCAAAAAGGTTAAAGACTCAACCATGTGATATGGCATAAGTGACAAAAAGTAGGAAATTAAAACTTGATACTTGGGAGGACAGGTTACACGCCCTAGACTTTCAGCAAAGTCCAAGAATTAGACCTGGCTTAGGTCACTCGGGAAAATGCATTTCTGGTCTCTCTGGACACACACACACTTTACAGAGTACCACACCACATGGCAATAGAAGTACTAGTGGGGGAAAAAGAGCTCAGGAACTGTGTAACAAGAGTATTGTGGGTCAGGATGGTGGTAAGAGCAAATAGCTGGTGTTAGGAATTTTAGAGGACATCCTCAGCCACAGGCTCAGCTAGCTGCCGATGCTCAGGCACCACGAACAAAGGCTTTTTCCAGTGAAGTCAAACTCCACCGCTCTGCTTGCCCACAATTCCAGCTCTTTCAGTGATTTACCAAGAGATTTGTTACTTGTTGTGGATATAAAAGGCACCACCTAAGACCCAGAATAACTGAAATTCACCTCTTCCTCACCCTGCCATCTAGCATCCAGGATACCAAGGGATGGTAACAGGAACTGTAGACATGAATGCCCATCACCAGAGACCACAAGACAAATGTTGAGATCCACAATGAAAAACAAAGAAAAGCAAGCCCAGCTGAGAGCGGTATGGTTGTCTCCCCACACATTAGATGTCTTCCCCCCCCCCCCCCCGTTTTGCTTCTCTCATAAGCAGTCACTAAACAAATTCTCAATGAAATATGGTTCATTTTCTTAAACGCAAAGGTTTAAAGATATTCCACAGGCAAACACAAAATAAATGTGAACCCATGACTGTTATTCAAAACTAATACTCATTCTTACCCATAAAAAATTAAAAATCCTACATCATTATATGATCTTCTATTTATATATATATATATATACACACACACACAAGCAGGGATGTTACCAGACTCAGCTAGAGTTAACTAGTGGATCTGAAGTAATCTGTTTGATCAGCTCTACAGACTGTGTTTGCATTTCTATTTGACTGAGCACTTAAAATCTATTTTAAAAAGCGTTGCTTGTTATACCAGTCTCACTAGACTGGAGCTACAGTGATAAAATTTCCATTATGCTTAGAGGTATCAGCAATCAGTCAACAAGACAGAAGAACCAGAGACAGCATATTTAAGCAACGTATCTTAGTTATTTCTCATTGTCTTTAATGAAGACTGTGCAAGAGAGTTAAGAATGGACATACAGTTTCAGTATCACAAACCAAATGTGCTTGGATTTGCAAAATTACAAAATATGCATCTAGTTATTCAATCAATTTTGAACTAAGCAACTCCCTGTCTTAAAAATAATCACTGTATTTAGTAAAATATCATTCAAAGTCTGACTATACCATAATGTTCAGAATTGGGTGAATGGTTATAAAATTGGGTGAATTTTTATGCATGACTCATAAAACCCCTGCAAATCAAAGCTAGCTATGGAAACAGTGACGTAGCTACAGTAGCATTACAGTTTCGTCACTACCATAATGAGCTTTAATTATTTCACACTTCAACAGATTTGCACATGTTCATAATCCTAGCAGCTATAAGAAGTAACATATGAAGACTGATGCGGCTCTGCTCTCAGAACTAGATGTCTTTAAGTAGAAGGAACAACAGAAAAACCTTAGGAATCTCATCACAACCTTAACATCATTTTCCTGCTAGATCATAACTCTTACCAGGTTCAATCTTGCACTTTTTTGATATTCTCTTAATAGGATGTACTCCTGCTGAGGCCTGAGCTAGATTAGTTCTCCACATTAAGATTTATTGAACTCTTAGAATTAAAATTGGTGTTACTGAAAGCTGGAAGCACATAGGCAGTGGAACCCTAATTTGAGGTTTAACAATGAATAGAAAACAAGGAGATGCTTTTCATTACATTAGGCATATTGAAAATTGAAGATTTACAGCATACACATACTCTCTGGAGTAACGATCAGTTATTCTACTTAGATTTAAAAAATTGCAATTGTCTTTGTAAAACAAATCATTAGATTTGCATACAATCATACTGTGTAGCCACATGACAATAAATTATATTTTCTGCTTGCATTTCTGTTGCAGATTTAATTGATGTAACCGTGCAGAAAACTGAGACAAAATTTTATTTCTTCTGCCTTTTAATTACCATCTGCTAACATAAGATTACATTTCTTAAAGTGACTGGGTCTACCTGCCAGCTGAATTTTTCGCCTGATTTCCTCAAGCTCTGGCAGCTGCCTTCATTATTGGTGAAAATGGCATGGCAAAGCTAGCATGAAAAATGAGGCTAAGCACCTGTCACTTCATTTTTCTGCAAAGAAACAAAGAAAACACATGAAACCCGATGCTCTGCACCATCTATACTCAGCAACATCTTGCTGCGAAAAGGATAAAGCATCAGTTTGTTCTTGCATACAATAAGAAGCATGACATATAAAAACACTTCTAGCAACCTACGTATTTATGATAATCAGAACAGATACATCTCCAAAAAAACAATACAAGGAAATAAAAGAAAAAATGTGCATAAAAATCTTCCTCATCATCACTGAATTCTGTGAATATAATCACCCTCTAAATACGGGCTGTATGGGGATAAGAGCTTTACCAGTGAACTTCACCTAACAACTGATAGAGTCAAGTGTCTTACTGATTTTCTTTACAGTAAAAAGAGCTTCCTATTAAACCATGAATCAGCCAGGTACTAAGCACTTTAAGCCCATGAGTAATCTCACTGTGGTTACAAGTGTATGGATGCCTCAGTGTTTTCCAGAATTGAGGTCCTGATCCCTGTGGAAGATGGTTAATATTTGGTGCATCTGAAGCCGATGCATGCCAGGAAAGGCAACCTTCTTGTCAGAAGCAGCTATTTGAACAGCCTTTGAAACCTGTCAGCTTTCACACATGGAAGAACTCACCTGAAAAGAATCCAAGGTTGGAAACTATGGAGGAGGGCAAAGAAAAAGGCTTAAAAGCACATTATAACAGCTTGTTTCTATCAAATTTTCTGCTTCATCACAAAATAAGAATGGTTATGTCAGCTGTTTTTTTCCAAAACAAAATAACCATTCAGGATGCCTAAAGTTGTTCTGATGAAGTTGAGCTAAAACAGGACTTGATGAGAACACAGATTTGAAGTTATCTAGACTGCTGAGCTTGGGGTGAACATTTTGGCTAATTTCCACCGTGGTATCCTCTGTACCCTCCTCACAGTACAGCTCTAGAGCCATGGTTCTGATTGCCTGAAGGGAACAAGAGTGGATCCATGAGCTAATTCCTTTATTAAATGCAAAAAAATGAGACGAAGAAATACAAGTAAGTTCTGTTATGGCCGAGTTATAACCTGCTTTGTCCCGTGAGTGGAACATCCAGAACCATCTGCCACCTGGAACAACTTGTGCATTTACTTCAAGCATACTGATTGCAAACTTTCAGGGCTTTTAAAAATACCCTACACAATAAAAAGGAACACAAATATTAAAATGTGCCCAGGGGTGTGGAGGGGTGGGGTACGGACAACAAGATTTTGCTGCTTTTACTTGGAGATAAATTTGTGATAGGCTGGATTCATGGGGCAGCACAGTCTACTTCACAAAGTGACAGAGGAATCCTGTCAATGGAAAAAAAAAACAAAACAACACAAAAACAACAGATGTGAATTCTCTCTCTCTGCATTTTTTTTTTGTGCATATTCTCCCCCCACTCCCTTTCATGCCCATTGTTGTCTTTTCTGCCAAATTTTGAGGGAATGTCTGTGGAAGATTTTGATGAATTGACATGAACTATGAGCCATCTTAATTTTACAAATGGTCCAGCAACTTCCTAAAGGAAAGACTTCAAGTTGTCAGATGCAGAATCTTGTTTATATGAGGTCACAAAGGGATTGTGATGCAAATATTAGCAAAAAAATGTAAATTCTCAAACTACTTCACCCCATCAGAAAGACTCACTATTCCTATTTTAATCTCTACTTCAGTATCTCTTCTTCAAGCACAGGCATGTAAAACGAAGACTTCTATTCTGACACTTGGGCTGGTTTCATGCTGTTACTATAGTCATCCTCTAAATCCAAATAATACATGGGAATCCAAATTACCAACTTTGAACAAAAACTTTGAAGTTCTGTCTGGAAAGCATTCAAAATACTCATTCCATGAGATTCAGTTTTTCTACAAAACTGAGGTTGTCCTCTTTTTCTTTGGAAATGAAAATACACATGTCCAAAGATGGATTTTTTTTTTTTCCCCTCTGCTTTGCCAAAAGAAAGATTTTAGTAGGAAAAAACATAGAAAGATCTGCAATTGCAGTCATGCTGGAATGAAGAGTTTATGGAATAAATATATACTTTATTCCATCCATATTTATGGAAGGATAATTGAAAGGTTTTGCATGAGAGACTTCAATGATATGCTTTTGAGCATCTAGCCGGATGCACAAAGTTTTGTTTTAATTCTTTTTAAAGGACATTTCTAGTTTTTATGTGACACAGACTGAAATATTGCATCAATTATTAGCATATTTCTGAAGAAATCAGTATATTTTAGCACTTATAGCAGTGAAGAGTTCGAATCAGGGTCAGGTAATAGTAATGTTTTGTGGGTTGCTATTAATTTCACTTTTATTGCAGTCTCTTATAATTAGCATGTTAAAATACAAGTTCCAATGTCCACACTTGGAAAAAAAATACATTTGCAAATGCAGGGTGCATTATTACACTGTAGTAATCTCATCCAGATTAAAAACATTACATATGCCCATGCCACGTAAAGGCCTTTATCCTCTCATAATTCTTACAATAAGCAAGACAGGATTTATTTAGTATTTTGGGTGAAAACTGGTGAATACAGATGTTGCAGAAAACAGAACTGGTAGTTCAGTAGGTGGCACTCTTCCCTTGGAGTTGGTACTGAAACAAAGCACCAGCATATTAGGCACCGGGGACATTAAATGATGAAGCAGATACTAAAGAGAGACCTTTAATTGCACAAGGTCAAAGATCCCAAAGTGTCTTTTCTAGAATATTAGTGCTAATCATAGCATCCTCTTCAAGTTTCCCTTTTGGTAGTTGCAGCCCATCAAATTTCGACCTGACATTTCCACAGTGTAAGGAATTTCATGGCTTGCACAACCTGATGGCTTGCACAACCAAACAGCAAAAGGGTTGAGTTTCTCAAGCAGGAGACATCTGCAGTTCAGGTTGTTCAAACCAGGACAATACTATCACATGCCTTCTGCCGTATGTGACCACTTCGAAAGCTTCAAGACTTTCTGAATGAGACAGTCAGTAAAAAGAAAGTTTTGCCACAGCTTTTCTGTAGGAGTTAATACCTCCCTTAGTGGATTCAGTTTTAACTTATCCCTTGTGTCATGATTTATATTCATATTTGACCATGAAAGGAAAATAAAATCAATGTTTTTCAAAAAAATTCTCAGAAAAGACAGTTCAGACTATTCTAAATATGTAATAAGTAAATAACCCACTTTTCAGAAAGAACTACGAAAACACTCAAAACACATCCACCACTTACAAGACAAATGTGCAGCTGGAAATGCACATGGTTGTTTATTTTAACGTACAAGGTGGTCTCAAGGATTTAAGCATCATGGACCAAGTTACTACCTACAGAATTCTGCCAATCGTTAAACCAATTCCAATATGTCAGCTTTTTATCCATAGGTTTTTCGTATTCAAAGTAACTCCAATCCTAATCTTCACATGTAAAGCAACAAACCTGATGAACCTGATTTAAGTCCTGAGTCTTTAAGGAAAAGGAGCTTAAAAAATTTAGCATGTTTACTTCGTTCAGTTTAGAGGGAAAATAATCAGGTTCAGCAAAGGTTTGGGTTCAGCAAAGTTCTGATCGGATAAATGTTATCTGGGGGTCTAACTACACCTGCATCTGGGCAAAAGAAACTCTGCATTACATTACATTATGCACTGCAGATATATAATAAATATACAATAAATACAAGTACAGTGAAAAAGTCAATGAGGATATTACTAGAATATTACCAAGAAAAAAGATGTGGTTCTGCACTCCTTATATTTCCACAATGGTCTCCCAGCTGCAGGGGTGGGGGTGGTATCTAGGCCTTTTGTGTTTGTTTTGTTTCATTTTTAGGTGTTTTGATTTGATATTTGGAAAATCTTTTCATGTTTTTAAGAATCTCGTGTAAGAGGACTCCAAACATGCTCATTTACATGACAAAGAAAACAAAAATACTGGAGTTTTTCAGCTTATGAAGCAGACCCTTTGGGAAATGAACAGTCAAATGTTTTGAAGTCAGAAAGGATCTGGTCTAATAGCTATTGAACACAAATTGAAGATTCTCTTTCAATTATTACTAGATCTGTTCCATCATTTCAGCTCTAGTAGCTTCTTTATAATGATGCCCAGACTTTATTGAGGGAATTTGTTCAGGCCACTATTTACAAAATTACAGGTACCCCTAATGCCAAAATTTATCCCTATCTAACTATAGCCCTCTATAACCCACTCACCTCTGAGCAGATCTCCAAACTCTCACATTTCCATCCTGTTTGTCCTGCTAGGCTTTCATTATCCACTGGTAAAACATTTCTTTTATATGACCACTTTACCCTAACAGTGGCTGAGGCTCACTGCAAAACTGCGAGGTTCCAAAAATAATAGACATTCTCATTTATATGGTCCCTTACCCTACACAGCGTACTTACAGTCTCAGTAAAGAGAAGACATTACCAAAGAAGAATTGTTTATAGTTGGTCCTTTGATGACATGGTTTAAACACAGAATTGCTTAGGAAAAATTCAGTATCAATGGATACTGAAAAACACCCACCATTCTCTGGAAGTTAACACAAATCTTCTAACTTCCCTCTCAAGCCCTTGCATTAATGAAATTTTGAGTATTCCCTCACACTTTCCTGAATCTGCTCATGTTTTTATAGAAATACAGCTTGGATCTTGGACTAGCAATGCAAGGGAACAGAAAGCTAAGGTTTTGCTTTCCCCAGAAGACAGACCAAACATTCTCAAACTCTCTTTCCGGAAGATAAGAAAGTCATGGCTGTGTTGTTTGAGGGCATTCTTATTTGAATATCAGAGGCTATATCACGGCTTTTTGTAACCAAGCCCCTAAATTACAAAAGATGACTTTAAGCATTTCAAAGAGAGACAAAGCAAATCCTGACCAACTTTCTGACATGTATCAGGTACACTACTTTTGGTCAGACAGAAAATGTACAGATATATTTGCAGAAGTGCTGAAAGTACAGTGTGAGTATCAAAAAGCTGAGAAGGTCTTTTAAGTCATTTGCTGTCCATATGAAACAACATTACCTAATACCAATCCAGTCTTTCCCAGAGAAATCAATATTAGACTGTGTGCTAAGTTCATATTTTATTAACCACCCCACAGAGCAGAAAGTGCATGTGTTCAACTAAGCTCAGCCATTTAATGTCATTTAAAGGTGATGAAATCTTTTAAATATGAAACCTTTCATATCATGCTAACATTTTAAAACAACTAGGGGAAAACTATTGATAAAAGAGATAGAGAAAATGTGAAAGATTGCCCGGTTCATGTGAGATGATAGCATTTCAAATATTTTCTATTTTTATAACATATGTGATATAATTAAAAGATGCAAAAAACAGGGTTTATTTATGCCCTGTTATAGTGATAATTTGCATTACAGCCCAGTACTACATGTAAAAGAATAGCTTGTCTCAAGCAGAACAGCTATAAAACTCTGAGTGGCAAGCTGCATTTAGTAGACTGCTGGGAGGGCTGTGTAAACAATTATAATTTATGTCAAGACTTATGTTAAGGGTCATTTTTTTAAAAATCATGACATTAAACAGTTTGACTTTTTTATTAGTAGTTAATATATTAACAATATTTAATAACTAGTCTTATTGTAGTCCTATGACAAATTCATCTCTGGAAAAAATCACAATTGTCTAAGATTTCCAGCCAGTTCATTTATATAAAACGCTCTTTAGGAATAAAGCAACTGCTGTAATTCAATCTCATAGCACGCTATACAATCTTATAACACGTTAAGGTGTGTATCAAAACTTTGCAGAAAACTATGTACAGATGCTACACATCTCATCAAATCAGATTGAGGTTACCTTCTAAAGCCAAGTCTTTCCAGAAGCTGAGTGAAGGTCAGCAAAGACAACCAGTCGGTTGGAAGTATTTGGAACAGGACTTACCTCCTCTTCACAGAACCACAGAATGGCCTGGGTTGAAAAGGACCTTAAAGATCATCTAGTTTCAATCCCCCTGCTCTGGGCAGGGTTGCCAACCACTAGAGCAGGCTGCCCAGAGGTGCATCCAACCTCTCTTCAGAGAGTCATCTCTTCAGAGAGATCCATCCACTTACTCATTGCTCACAATGGATTGATTGCATCCCTTCAGAAACCTCAGTCTCCTTCTAAAAACTCTGTTTATTCGAGAGGGACAACTTTATTTTTTTTCTTCTAGAATTAGCATAACGTTTTGCCTAAAAACATGAAGTGGAAAAGTAATTAATGTAATTATGGTATAATATAATTAAACTACAGTAGGTAGCACTGAATCCTCTTAAATCTCAATCTCTTCTCCATTATACCATCCTGTTCTCATTCCATTTTCTCCATCCCTCGCTTTTCATGATTTCCTTCACTGGCTCTTTCTACTCACAACCTTAAAAGGCCTTAACTACCTAATCACCATTTCATTTCTCATTGCCTATTTCTCTGAAAATTCAATGGAGATGAGATGATATCCTCTTCCCAAATACCGTCCCCCTCACTTTGAATCCCTACCTTTTTTTTTTTTTTTTTTAAATTATTATTGGACATAGATTATTCTCTCTTCTCCTAAGGCAGCACTGGTTTTTAGTCTGTCCTTCCCAGAACTTCCAACAATCTGTCTTTTGTGCTGTCCTCAAAGAACAAAAAACATTTGAAGCTTTTTTCTACTTTCTGGTTTTGTAGCATCTCCATTCTTTACTGCTTAAGGCTCTATGCTTTTAACTATACATATATATATATATATATATATATATTATTTTTTTTCCTGATCTATGCTTATTTCAGCCTGGCCCATCAGTTTTATGCAATTAGTGTAAATGTATTTGTAGTCCTCAACTCAAATTTGGTCTACGTTAGAAGATTTGTACAAGTTAACTAAGGTGGTTCAGGAACGTGAATCTAAATTACATTGATTTTCCTGTAGAGCAATTTGAATATTCTCCCTGATTCTACTGCTACTGTCTTCAAATAAGAACTTGGTGTTACTTCCTTACTACAATTCATGAGACTCAGTCCAGGAAAGGCAGTGTCTTAAAGAAAAAAAAGAAAAAAAAGATTAAATCCCACAATGGGGAATTCTCACTTTGCTTTTGGAATGCCGGATATTGCATATTGGGAGAAATGGGAAAAGTGTCACGTCCTAGATGTGAAACAATCTGGGAGTAAACACTCAATCCAAGATACCTACTCATCTCACCACACTCATATATATTGATTCCATCCGCTACCCTCCCCCCTGCTTCCCTCTATTTCTATAACATCACTGTGACTCTTGCTCAGACCGGGATTAATTTTGTCTAAAATGAACCTTAACATCTTTTTTTTTCTTTTCATTTTTACATTTGTTCACAGTTGAATCCTGATGTCCTTTCAAAGCCCCTCAGCAACTTTCTGAGTTCATCTTCAGGCAGAGGTTATCATGCCATTTTTACCTTTCCATCCTTGTGTTATTCCTCCCATAAGTAACATACACCCTTTAAAGTCTCATTTATCAGTATTGCTCTGTATTTATACTACCACTGCTTTTAATTTGCAACTGTCTTCTCTCACTGAAATCCAACCTCTGCCTTGCTTGCTATCTATATGCAAGACACTTTACACAGTTCTGTAAAGCATTATCTCATTATTCTGTCTCTCACTGTTGAGCATTTTCAGACCCTCTGTGTGAAAGATGAGATATAAAAATAAATTGAATTGGAATACATGATGCTAAGTCCTGAACTTAAACAGACTACACTCACAGTGCATATGTAATTTGACAGCTACAGGCTATACTTTCATGATATACACCAAAAGGATTAATGTAAGGGATTTAAAATTCTAACCATTCTGGGTAGTCTGACCTAGACGACAGTCTCACGGCCGTGTAATCCTGGGTTGTTATTAACCAATCTGACATAGAAAAACTAGGGTGATTATTGCAATGATTACTAGTTAGGTAGTATGCCACGGCCAGCCTTCAAAGTTCAGCACTTCTGTAAACATTCATGTCTCCTGTCCACCATAACCACGTAGTAGCCATGTTAGCTGCCTTCATTAATACAACATAAGAAAGCATTTGTAAGACATATAGATTTCTGTCAGACAAAAATAACAACAGAATGTTTTGGAACATTTCTAAAAAGGAGAGCTGTGTAGTACAGAACTTCGGGTGTTGACTTTGATAAAGCTGGACTAAGTAAGGGAGGAAGCGTTAGTTAACATTTTCATTCTAAGGAGGAAAGAGAAGTACTGAAAATGAAACCTGACACAAGGAAAAGGCAAAGCTCCATCTGCCACAGAATCTCAAAAAATCCACAGAATTTTCTCCTCTGTTTCTTTTTTCCATTGGTGTTTCAACTCATTAAAATAAGGGCAGATAAAAAACTTCCTGCATTCATTCCTTTAAATATAAGAACAGTATTATATTTTATATCAATATTTAGAGATTTAATATTTATAATTGTTTCACTTTGAGGAAAAACAATAAAAAATACATCAATAGAAGTCACTCCAATTGCTCTAACTTTAGCTAGCTCTCTGTGCAAACGCTGTGGTTTTGCAACCACATTCCTCCACATGGTTTTTAATCACAAAATATAGTAGTTATCTTATCAAGAACAAGTAATGAACATGTCATAACTTATTTTTTTTCTTGAAATAAGAATAAAGAAATCATTATGATCTGAATCTATCTGATCAGAACTAAATCAGAAACGTCTACTGTGGTTTTTATTTCTTTCAATTAAATAAAAGTTTAAACTAAGATCTTAAATTGTGGTCATAAGACTCAGATACTAGCTAAGACCTTTGCAAATGTTCAGTTCCACACCCATCTTGTCTGTAGAGGCCCTGATAATGATTCACTTACATGTCTGCTTATTAGTCTGCTAAAAATTCAAGCGCTGAGATCCACATTAATTCTTGAGTATAGGGATAATTATTTTGACCGCAATATAGCTCAGAAACACAGCCACACAAAAATTTTATTCTTAAACACTATGAAGAAACAATATTAAGAAAGCCTGTGTGTTTCTCTTAGTAGAGCTGTGGATGTACATACTTCCCCAAACTAATCAGCCTTATGAGTCTAAAGACGTATTGTGCATGAGCTGTTCCATTGTTTCATGGACATCAAAAAGTACAGCTGAGAGTTATTCCATTTGAGGATTTAGATCATAAAACACAGGATATTTTTACACATGAAAAAGAAACAACCTCCCATTTCAACTCTTTTTCTTACTCAATACAACATGAGAAAATGCTTTTTTTGTTTGTTTGTTTTCATCCCTCCCCAACTCATTCTAGTAACATAATATTGGTAAAGCTATCTAATAATATAGGAGGAATTTAGCTAAGAGCAACAGCTGTTTTGAAGTGGATTCAGTCCTTTCATTGAATCTCCAGTAAAAATAATTTAACTCAGGTAAAACTTGACATTTTCCCTCAAGCCTTCATTTAGAAGCTATTTACCCACAAGCATAGATTTGAAAACCTCATAGTATATATTGAACGATCCAAAAGAGAAAAAAGCGCTTAAAAAAGAAACAAAGATTATGTATAAGCTGGAAAGTAGAAACATTCTAGGAATATTTATTGTAATTATCAGCCAATTTTATATTTCAATGATCTAGCTTTAAATTAGAGAGAAGCATAAAACATGCTATAAAGAAGCAATTCCATTTATTCCACTAATAAGTTGCAACCTGTTTCCGTTTTACAAGCGTGCACATAAATGTATTCAGTTAGCATGAATTATATATGCATGCCTGAATGTTCATGAACCATTCCTAATGGCTTTAGGTTATTGCAAATCTGATATTCCAAAAGTAAGTTATCCTTAAGTATGTATGGAAGCAGCAAATTCAGCCCTGTGCCTTGTCTGTTTCTGCTTAAGGGTGCCGAGAAAAAGCAATGTGAAACTTGAATTCTGGTCCTGCAAATGGGAGGTCTTTTAGTTTGCCCAAGGGCTGCTCTATGCAGGATAGAATCCTGTCTTCAGAGTCACGAGCACCACTGAAAGACTCGTCCTGCCTGCTGGATTTCCATAACCATCTGATTGCTTCCCAGAGAGAGATGAAAGAATCTGGGGACACTTAGATAAGGAGGAAAGATGGTCTGGGGAAGGAACATGATAAAAGTGCACTATGCTGCTTGTACAAATTGTATTAAAATATGCCTGGGATTTGTAAATAATGAAGCACAACCTGAAGTTGCTAGTTTCTAGACAATATACTAGTATTATCATCACCCCTTTAAGAATTCTGGCTCATTTGTTTTGTAGCTTGAGTGCTGAAAAGAGAAAGTTCAATAAAATTCACCTCTGAAATGAACACTCAGGCAAGCATATACACATTCCTGGTCCTCTACAATGACTTGGCAGGTAACCATAGCCTTAGGTGTTTGCTCTATGTTGCAAACATCTTTCTCAGTCTGACCATCCACAGAGCAGCTCTATTCCCCAAGAAGCAGATTGACGAAAAGTGTTCACAGGTAGTACAAACCAGGGGAATACTATTTAACAATATCAGTACTAAACAATGGCGTACCTAGACAGTACGTAGAAACTGTAACTGAAGGAAAACAGGAATGGCAGCAAATGACCTGGATTTCCATCCACACTGCTGCAAAGCCATCTCCTCCCAGGAGGAACAACCCTTATCCCGAACATCTCCTCCCTTCCACAGGAAGAGGTCAGCAAGCCTCAGCTCTCACTTTCCTTGCAGCCCAGACACTTGCTGTATTGGCCAGTGATCAACTACTGCTCCCAGAAGCAAGGTGACAGGAGGGTAAGACTTCTGTCAGAGACACTTCTCTGACTCAAAGTATTTCTGGACCTTGACCTGGAGTCAGAGCCTCCCTGCTTGCATTTAATATTTCACACACTGATGGGATGAACAGCAGAGCATTTTCTCAAAGCTAAGAAACACCCACTCACTCAAAGACAATGATGAATACAGATGTTGAACTCAAAAATTGCTAAACAAGCAATTCACATGACAATCCTCCTAATGCTCACAGAAAACCACAGCCACAGGGAGCATCCTACTTCTAGAACCCTCCCTGTGCAAGAGAGGTGCTTACTTAGGGCTTGTCCACACAATATCTATTTTATCATTGCTTAAAAAAAGGAATATCCATATAGAATAGACTATGGGAGCTGCTATTATAACCAAAAACCAATACACTTTCTTTAAAAAACAATTCATAGTCTAATTCCTTTATTAAAAAATATATAAACAGCCTTGATCCTACCATACAGCTTGTCACAGGCCAAAGCAGGAATTTGAATTATGCAAAAGAAGATTTGTCTGACTGGTGTGTGGGTGTGACTAAGAGGACAGCAGAAACACCACATACAAACAGATTTTTATAAAGGATATCCAGATGCAGGCTGGGCAAATGTGGGATGCAGCACTGAGAAAATCCTAGACAGAGCTTTTGGGTCTGAGTACCAGCTGAAAACAATCTCCTGTTGTTTGATCCTCCTATGCTCAGGGAAAAGGTGCTTGGCACATCTCTATAAGTAAACAGGATTTCATGAAAGACATTTGTCTCCAGCACCAAATTCTCCTAACTGGAACAAACTTGTCAGGCTGGCTGCTTGACTAACTCAGAAACAGTTACAATAGATTTTCGGAAAGCCTTCCAGTGTTCTCATTAACAACACCCTGTCAATTAGGTGGTCACTGTGCCTTAGTAGTTCAAAAAAATAGTTTCAAAATAGAGTTTTTTGTACCAGGAAGCAGTAAAAACACACATTCTGAAAGCAACCATAAAGTTTGATAACCCATTACACTAAAAAATATTTCTGGGGGCTAATCCGTGCTGATGACTCAAAACATACAATCACTTTCCTAAAATCCTGATTTTTAGCACTGCAAACAACTGCACAGCTGTGGGATATGCTGGCTCCAGTATCAAGTATCATGAACATTTAACACAAGATCACAGTTGTAATCAAGCAGCTATGTATACATTTAATGTAATTCTACTGGTCTAAAGCACAATCTCTCCTTTCTTTGAGGACCTTAGATGTCGGACAGATCCACAGCTATACTCTGAGGCACAACCTGTGATGCCTCCAGGTAACATAAGGAATTATACAGCCAGAACTCTGAATTTATTGATCACTTAACATGAAAAAAAAGCAAGCATATTTAAGACTATGGACTTTTCCTGACAGGCCAACTTGCAAAATATGTTGGCAGATGTGTTTTATTATATGGAGAATTTCTCCAGCCATCTAGCTGCTATTTTTAATCATTGCAACATGTATATGAATGAAGACAAGTAAAAGAATTATTATTATCAGCAACTTCTACTCCTGGGAGAAGACTTGGCTCTACACATTTTCAGACAAAATACACGACTAAGCCATCAGCAACTGCAGTGCCAACTTCACCAGCTTATGAACAGGGCAAGACAGGCAATGCCTGGCTGCACGGTACCAAAGGTTCACTGAATTCATTTCCAGCCTCCAACCAGGCCCATGTTCAGATGCTCTGAAGGACAGGATGAGTATCCTGGCTAATTTGCTTCCTTGTTAAATCTCATCTGTGTGTCAAGCGATAGCCAAGAGGAGTGGCAGTGCCCATGCTGTACCTACCTTCTCTGACAGGCAGGCAAGGTCCTCATTCCACTTTCCAATGGCTGAGCTCGACTCTACTTCACACAGCCGCACACATTCCTTCCTTTTTCTCAGCTTCATATTTCTATTTTATTTCATCGACTCTACGGAAATGCAGCCAACTTTTCTGCCAGTTTTAATGGATTTCACCCTGAAATCAATAGAAAAATGCCCATCTATAATAGCAGCTAATTTAGTTCCTAATCTGTATTATGCCAGACAGGAAGTTTTTTTGGCTCTCTTACTTTGAGGGAAACAGTCAGAAACACAGAAACGAAAAAGGGCAAGATTTATCTAGGAGGTGGCAGCAGCTAAACTGCTTCGACTAATGCAGCTGCTGACATTTCCAGCCATTCAGTGCATTCCTCCCTAGGGAGAATAAAGCTGAAAGAAACTACTTAGTATGAAACTACTGGATGTCCATTAAAAATCATTCTAGTGGTAAAGATGAAGAGACTCATTGGCAAAATACCCCTTGTATAAATCTAAAAACAACATTAAAAGCCATCCAAAAAGCAGGCAGTTAAATAGATTCTTTCACACTGAGAAACAGCAGTACAGGAGACTAAAATGGATTCTGGAGAAAAAAAAAATTACTTTTGATTTAAACCACTGATAAAGAGATTTCCCAGTCAATGTCTGTGCAATGCTGAAGAGAATGATTTTTTTCTTTCTTTTTTTTTTTTTTTCACAAAGCCCCAAGAGATGTTAGAAAATATGATTCAAAGAAGAGCTTTAGAAGTAGAATTCAAAGAATTTGGGGGGGATGGTAGACCACTTTCTTGTATTACCAGCTGTTATGCAGGGTAACAAAGGAAAAAAGAGCTTTACTCTAATGAAGGATGGGATTTAAAGGTTCTCTCTCTCTACTCAAACAGTACAGAAATTCTGGGGTGGTAGCAACACCTGATGCAAAGGAACCTTATTAAGGAATTAATGAAGCCATGGTAATTTATACTAATTGAGAAAAAAAGTTTCCTTTAGCTAACCTATGAAATACGATACGTAGTTTTAAGAAAGGAAGCTTTGTGAGGTAGCTGCCAATGGCTTTATCTTACTCCAATGAATGGGAACATACCAGATGTCTCCCTGGACATGACACTCTATACTGGTTTTGGCTGGGATAGAGTTAATTTTCTTCATAGTAGCTTGTATGGTGCTATGCATGGGAACATTTTGCAGTAATTCTATAATCCTATTCCTTTACGCACTGAAAACTTCTATATGGTAACACCTCAGGATCCAAATCAAGGTCAATGCTTCAGTGCTCCAGTCTTTGTATAAAACTAACAATTCCTACCCCCCAGAGCTCCAAGCTAGCAAGCATACCTATGTCCTAGTCTTTCTTGAAACATAGCTCTGGGAATGGAATAACGCTGCAAGGAATAGGAATGGCAAAGTGCCCCACAGCAGGCCTATTTTGCCTTCAAAACAGATACATCAGTCAAATCCGCAATTTCTGTGTTATCTCCTCCTCTAGATACTATAAACACACAAGCGAGGTGATACATCCCCTGATTTAACCAAATTTTCCAAGGGCACGTTTTTATTCTTTGCTCACTGACCTCCAGCTCATTTGAGTTCACTGCATATAGTCAGGTTATGTGAACCATACAGCTTCAATTTAACACTTCTATTTAATATTCACTTCTTCTGTTCACCACCTCCATAACTGGACTGAAAATCAAGTCTTTTACCTCATTATAAAAGCTGGAAAGAAAGACAAGTCTTTTACCTTGTTATATAAGCCTAAAGTGAAAAGCCAAAAGAAAAAGACAAAAATCTAAGTGAGGATCTTTGTCAGCTTCTGTGAATGCCATTTAAGAAAACTGAACAGAAAATAGATATACATGGAGAAGAGGGCTAAGGGAAACATTTCAATTCATTTTCAGCAAATCTGGTTTTCTACTTTTCTGTTGAAATGAAAGCACAAGTGGCAACAACTCCATGCCTACGCTTGTTATTGCCTACTCAAGAATCAAGTGCTCTTTCAGTCAAGACTTGATTGTTGGATAGAAAATAAACTGTCAACTGGTGAGGTTTATTATCAAGCTGGAAAGTGAGAAAGGTTTGCTTGCTGTTGCTAGTTTTGGGATTTCATCAAAATGGCTTTTAGAAGCACATTCTTCTGCTGCAATCCTTGAAGTAGTTCTCTTAGAAGAATAGCATGCAACCAATGCAATGAGGTTGGAGGCAAACAGCACCCCAGGCTTGGTTTTCTTAGTGTTCTCATCCCTGTAATTGAGATAACATGGTTCAACAGAGGAAAAATACGGGATTCCAGAAGCTTCAGTTCTTCTCTCAGCTCTGTCAGTGACCTGTTTTTACACCATAGGAAAGTCACTTAATCTTTCCGTTCGTCAGTTTTCCCATCTGTAAGACATGTCTGATATTACCCTTCTAATGACACACTAGGAGGTCTTAGATGATGTCTATTTACACAAGCGAACTTGCAACAAATTAATTTGGCATTTGATCAAACCTCATGTTCTCCTTCCCCTGCAAATTGCCTCCGAGCTGTAACCCACTTCCGTTCTCTGGGCAGCAGTTGCTCTCTTCATGTTTGTCACAGCACTCTCTCTAGAATAGGACAAATGAAGAGATTTTTTTCCCCCCATCACAGCTTTTCATATCTCACCACATTTGTAGCACTATACAAATACTACAAATGTCCCTGATTTTTTCCAACACTTTGCAGCTTTAAAGCCTCTGCAAGGTTTCCCTGCATGTTCAGAAAAGACTGTACAAGAAGCGTTTTCTTTGGCTTGGCAGCTTTCCAAAATTTTCAAAAGCAAATGCTATATGTGAATAACAAATCTCTAGAAAGGACCCTTCCACCCTTCCAGAGGTGGGGGTGGGAAGGATGAGAGGACAATACACACCCATAATCAAAATAAATAAAACTAAGAATTAAAAAAGAGAAAACCTGTTTCCACACAAAGCACAGTCCTGCTCCTGCATAGAGGGCCCATAAAAGTGGTTGTCCCCACTTTAACAGAATGACAGGAATAAGAAAACACAAAAAGAGCGCCTGATTTCCTCTCAGGCTACCTCTCTAAGGTGCTGCAAAGGCTTAGGTTCCCATGGCCTTAAACTCTAAGATCACCCTATCGTGCAAACAGCACTACACTTATAGATCCTATAGTTTTGGGGCCAAACACCTGGAAGCTGGGTGTTCTGAGAGTTTCAGGTCAATATGAGGTTCACTCACACCAACAAAAGATTATTACATTGATTCCTCAAGGATTTGCATGCTTTCCAGACTCCTGGAACACACAGCTGGCATCATGGGAAGCTAAAGAGCCCAGGAAGTCATAACACTTAACTGTTACTTTGACAAAAGTAAAATATTCAGACTTTTATTGCTTGTATTTTTAAGACTTTGGAATCCCCCTCTACCTCAGCAGGAGTGTCAAATTTTGCATATTTCATCCAAGTTGCTTGTAAACAACCCATTAAATGCACCAGTAAATACACCTATATGACTCCAAGTTTGTATGAGCAATTTTCCACAAGGATTCACTGGGTCTACTACAAATAAAACTTTAAATGGGTACTGACAGAACTCATTTAATTTGCACTGGTGGGACTACTAACCCACATATACTAAACATACATAGGGAAAGGCAGATACTCTCCAACAAATTACATTCAAAGGAAATGCCACCCAAAATTTAAGCTAGAAATCAGTTTGCATGCTGAATATTAAACAAAAGCTTCTTGTCCTGCTAGCAACTGTCACATGGGTATGAAATTCTTCTTAGGACAAACCCTAGAAAAGCTACAGAAGACATACAGCATCCCACTGTGCTTGCTGCTTGGTTCTGGCTCTCAGCACTACTTCAGCAGGAAACTACAAACATTGCTATTCTAAAGAAGTTAGAGTAATGGGGGCCGGAGTGAAAACTATTTTGACTGATGTGACTAATAATTCCAAGAAGATAGTAGCAATTCCATTACATTTCACTTCTTAATTGCTAGTAGAAACAGCCTTCAGTGAGACCTATACACAAGGGTCTACATATTAGTTAATAATTTTCCAAGGTTATACTAACACTAAAAAGAAACCTCCTAGATAATTAAAGGTAATTGACCTAGGTCAGTATTCTTATTAAACAGCTACAGAGAAATGCAGAAAGATAATTTGCATAGACCAGATTAACATACACATAATATGGGCCAGTAGCGACGTAGCATATGTAGAACATAATGCAGGAGAGCGCACTGGGAACTGACACATAATTGTACCACTGGATTTAGTCCTCTAGATTGTTTTTTATGCAAGTGCTTAAGTAACACTGTAAATGAAAGAATAATATCATATGCAGAAATTAGAATTCTCAGAGCTAAATTGCATCCGGTCTGCATCGCAGATACTTAATGCAGACCTTTATTGTGTGTTTTAGCAAGAAGAAAGCCATACAGAGGGTTACGCCAAAGATTCATTTAGCCTGGTATCCTGTCTCTGATAACAGCCAAAACGGATACTTACAGAAAGGGTATGAATACAGGACAAGCATAAGGCATGCCCTGCCAATTCTAAGCAAACCTGCAGTTTAGAAACTTCCTGAGCTGGAGGCTGGCCCCACATCAGTGTCTTTAATGGCTCTTTATGAACTATTCTTCCATGAATTTATCTAATCACTTTAAGAAACCATTTCTATTTTGGCATCTGCAACATCCTGTAGCGATAGCTTCCGTAATTTAATTATGTGCTGCCTGATAATTTCACTTGGGTTTTGTATAGTGAGAAATAATAAATAATCACTATCTTTTCACTTTCTTTATATCACTTTGACTTTATGTAGCTCCAATATATCTTGTTTCCCCTGATTAGTCACCTTTTCTTGAAACTGTAAAAAAAAAAACTAGGTTACTGAAACCTCCCTTGCACAGAAGCCATCGCATCCCTCTGATCACGTCACCTTCTCTTGCACTTTTACAACTTCCATCACACCATTCTTGAGATGGGACGGTTGGAGTCGCACAAAGCATTCAAAATGAGGCAGCACCATTGATTTTATTCTAACAGGGGAAAACACTGAGAACATCATTCATAACCCTTAACGGTTTTTACAGCAGACCCCTTTCCCCCTACTCGATGGGCACAGTATCTCTCTAGGATCTGTGTGTTCTGTCCTCAGCACCGAGGACATCATTTCTATCATCCCTTTACCTGTGCTCTGACAGCATCACATCTTCCTCTGCCTCCCCGATTTCTTTTGACCTCAGCTGCCAGACAGCAACTTCCCTGCTCCATCTCTCCGCAGAACTGGAGGACTTATGGCATCTTTCCCCATCTCCAAGGTTTGTGCACTTGCCATGTTTATGTGCTGGATAATATTTGCTGGAAAATATTTATTGCCGCCTTCCTTTATCCTGCCCCACTCTGCCTTAGCTTAGCAGCTGAAGCCAGAATTTCAGCGTCAGAAGCAATCTCTTTTCAGGCATTTTAAGACAAATTTTTGTGTATCAAAATACCACAAGGCATTTTGCCTAAAGAAGAAAAGCTAGGTAAGACATGCTCAGGTGCAATCCTCACACTCATAGCTACATAAATTAGGCACATAAATTGTGAAGTCTTAAGGACTTCTCACAACCATAAAGGCAAAGAAGAGTTACCCTCAGGGGCAGATTCAGCTATTGGAGGGGTCAAATTACCCTTTGGAGATACTCATATCTCATTGACTATATTGAGAATCTAGGACATTTACAATCCTAAATTTAACAGCTCAGTTAAGTGGGATGACTCTGGGAATTCGCATTTCTAGGACAAAACAGTCTGGGGTTAGATGAAAACAGAAAAGCAGCTAAAAATCTAAGCCAGACTCCCTACACCCCAGTACCCTCAACCCTATGGCCAATAGCTAAAATCTTAAAACCACTTTTTCCTAGGTGGATTTTACACAGCTAAAGTCAGGCCATGCAAAAATTGTAGTAGGCTGTGCCAAGCAAAATTCCTGGGGCATTGGTTTCTGTTGGGAATAATTGCCAAATGGGGCTATTCATTGAAACTTCAGCTATCAGGTTTCCCTGCTGTCCTTATAAACTTTTACAAGATGGGCATTTCAAAACACTCTAGTTCACATCCAAAACACTTCCTCATGGCAAGTTTTTTTTTTTTTTTTCCCCAGCAACACACAGTTGGAGCTCCAAGAATAAGTAGCAAAGCCACCAGCATCTGTAAACTCACTCTTTTTTCTTTCCCCTGAACACTGCACAGTTCTTACATTTGAATTTCATTTCTTTTCTTGGTTTCTCAGTCTTCTAGTGTTACTTTAATGCAACTGCTTAGTTGTTAGCAGAACACTTACTGCCAACTGTTTCCTTGAACCAGCCTGAGACTGACACAATAAAACCAAACCTCAATACTCTCTCTCACACAAATATGCAGAGACCAATTGGCTCTGGTTAGTGCTTGTTTCATTTTTATTTTCATTTCATTTTTTCATCATGACTGTAAACCAAAATAAACCAAACAAAGGGAGTGAAACCACAAACAGCAATGTTCATGTAAGGCTTCAGAACAAGCCTCCAAGAAGCAAAAGACTCAGTTTCTAAGCAAGGGGAGCTTAATTTCACCTGTTTCTCTATAGACACACAATATCCTAGAATGCATTAGCTTGCAAAATTTTATCTATGGATCTAGAGTATTAATTCTTGTATCTTCACAGGAAAATACAAAGTGTTTATATTTACTTGGTAATCAGGGAATGACAGGAAAAGAAAGAAAAGAAGCCTAAGCTAGTCAAAGCAGGAGTCAGGGAGCTTATCACTGCAGAACTTGGATTTGGTGCACAACTGTAGTCCTATCCCATGTCCTATCCCATCACCAATAGCTTCTCATTTTGAAGTATTCTTTTTCAATCTGCTTTTCAGAGGAGTCAAAAGAACTCTCTTTCTCCTTGCTATTCCCTAAGTCCCCTGGTCCCATTACACCCAAATATCAGGAAGGTACATTCTTTTCCCTCAACTTTTCTTGACAGGTTGGCAATGTTTTAGTCTGTTTACCTTCTGATAAACAAAACATATTCCTCCTACAAGCCACTCTGGAAAGGGGTGTTTATGTGAAGGAATAGAACCAAAGATGGTATCTTCTGAAGTGATTGATCATGTGGCCATGGGTATAAAAGGTTCCTTCCTTTATTTATTGACTTTCCCCAGTCACAACATATCCGGCTAAACAGATTTTGGACATGGCTTGACAAGTTTCCTCTGAATCAGTGCTGCTTAACGTTACAGAATTCTCATCCCTTCCAGAACAAGCACAGTAAACTCATTTCTCAGTACTCTGAGGCCCTTCTCAGAGAAGACTGAAGGTCTAGGCTGAAAACACAAACTCCAACGCACAGCCTGATGAGCTGCTCTCCCAAACACTCTCACCAGCACACATTCCTAGACAAAAGCCGAATTCTTGGCTGAAAACAAAAATATGTTTTCAACTCCATTCCCATATCTACCCCATCAAGATACTGACTGAGGTATGTTTAAGATTAAATTTAGATTTGAAAATGCACCTTAAAAAGAACTAACAAAAAATGTGACTTTTTACACCATCTATTAATTCGCTTTCTTTATATTACAAGACTTTTCTAAAATGGCCAGGGCTAAGCTCCAAGAAGTATAAAATCCTACGCTGGAAGATATGTAAGGAGAGCACAAGATATCTTCTATAAAGAGATTTATAGCTGCGAAGGTAAATGTGTCCATTTACCAAACAGCCTAATCTTGCGGATGAAACGACCTTACTAAAATAATTGAAAAATGTAAGCAGCATGATAGAGTTTGGAGCAGAGCTTTGGACACACACTCTTTGCAATGATTACAGCCATGGAACTGTGCCCACCATAACAATAACTGAAGTCAGATGAGGGATGCATGTAGACAGGCCTGCTCGTACAGTCTGGCTCTTGCACACTGCACTAGATATTCATTCTGATCTCAGCGGGAAAGCATGTGTTTGCAGAGCTGGCTTGGGCTGCACAAAGTTAAACTCTTTATTAAATCTTCTAGTTGGCAGTAGTCAGCAACAACTTTCAAGCATGCTAAAAAAAGTTTATTTTTGAACTCCAGATTTATACAGTGGAGTGCTGCACATGTTTTCTGAATTAATGTTTCCCCCTTCTCCTTCCCTGTGGAGACCAGAGCTGCAATTTTTCCAGAGCTGTTTGAGATTAAGACTCCAGCCCCCCTTTCAGAAATTCCAATTTTTAACTGGCTATGATTCCTGCAACGTAACCATTTGCTACTACTGGCACTGTTCTTAATATAAGTTTTCATTTTAGATCAGTCCATGGTCAAGTGATGCATCAAATTCTGGATGAAGAGTCACTGCTTCAGAAAGAGAAGGTGCACCAAAGATTCGAGGCTAAAGCTACCTAAGTGCAGACTGCTATGGCTAATTATATCTACAGAAGTGTTAACCGATTCACATCCTGGGCTGTTTTAAATTAGACAAAAATAACTAACTGAATTTCATTATACATCTTCTCTGGGTTGCAATGCTTGGCCTACAGCCTTTTGAAATTGCCATGCTAAGGAAGAGAGCGCCTTTGTGAAAACAGCAGGCATTGCTGTACAGGTCTTAGCTCACTCTCTGACAATTATTTGATATCATTTCAGTATCAATGCAGTACAGTTGAGAGAAAATCTGGCTGGTAACACAGTACCGCAGCAATTCACTTCATCAACATTATGCTTGAAAGTTACCACTGCATGCAGCAGAAAGCTCCAGTACCCCCCCAGGGTTGGCAAAAACACACTCAGCCAGTCTGCTGGCAAGGAGGCTCCGATCCTAAGCAGGGTCCAGGTGAGCTGCTCCTTCGCTCACCCTCCCCAAGGACCTGTATGGCAAATAAAGCCGTGCTGGTTATAATCCATGTGGGCTGAAAACACGTGAACTAACCACAACATTTACAGGTTAGCTCTTTACTTCAGATTTCAATCAAATTATTTTGTAATTTGTTTCAAACCAGGTAAATTTGATTTTATTTGGAAACAACCAGAGCTTTTACGATAATGTTGCCAACCTTGAAAGCAGCTTTTTTAAAAATACCTAGAAAACATATATTCTAAACTACCATTAAACATTAATTTCACACTGAAATTGATGCACATCAGAGAAAAAACATCCAAAAAGCATTTACCTTACTAACTGGATTAATAAGTAAAAGTATAAGCTAGTTCTCAAAACCACAGAATGCATAACTTTTCAGTCATCACCACTTCTTTCAAAAAAAATGTATTTCTTTTTTTTACTTTTGGAAGCTCGGATTTAACCAGCTATTGTCTAACTAATGCACTATGCATTGATGAAGCCAATTTCTGTCACAAAATCTATGGTATACACATACAACTTAACACGAATATTTTTGGCAATAGTGTATTTTAAAAAACACACTGCTATGCAATTTTTAAACAAGCTGAATTAAAAATAAATCTCAGACAGCTTGTCAGCACCTATAAACATAGACAAATTGACCTCTCCTCCACCCCTCTGCACACATTCTTGCCAAAAGAAAATTGCACACAAAAATGAAACAACTTTCAAACCTATCTGCCAAACCCACGAGGGGAATTCAGATCACTATTTCTATCTATAAATGTCCATTTTAGCCTCTTAGGCAGGAGCTCCAAATATAGAACATTTAATGCCAATGTCAACTTTTAAAATCAACTCCATAATTTAAAAACTCTCTCACTCCACTGCTCAATTATATATTGCAACCAAATCCATTCTGAGCTGAAAACCCGTGCATCATACTTATAGGCTGGGACACGGAGACGTTCCTACTAAAAAGGGAGGAAGGACTATTGCTGGATTAGAATGATGCACCTATAGCAAGCAGCAGATTTTAGTTTCCATACAGTAATTTCATAACAAAAAAAGTGTTGTCTTAAAATACACAGCTTATGCTTGCAGTTCAATCAATCATGAAATGACAAAATATATTGACAAGATTTTCAAGAAATCTCTTTCTGTAGCTGTGCCCTACTGGGTTCCATAACACGGCGACACAGTGTGAACAGCTATAAACTTTACAACCTTTTAGGTTGAATGCTTTCTGCCAAGCACAACAGCAACCACACCAATATATCAGAGAACAGAAAGATTTATCCCTGCTACTTGTCCAGCGCCAGTGTTTCTCTCTGGAACAGTGAATCTCCTCCATTTCTGCCAATTTTTTTTCCATCATGAGGAGTGTGATTAGAATAGTATTATGTGCAATCATGTACCTGACAACTTCAAACGCTCATTCATTGCACTCCGTGCCCCTTAGGGTGAGTTTACAGTTAACCTTCGTAAGAGCATGCTCTTCTCTCATGTGGAAATTACTTTATGCAATGCACAGACTTCACTGACGCGCTGAGAAACAACCTGAGTTAGTGACACCCTTGAGAGAGCAATTCATCGCTCGCCCAAACACCACAGAAAGAGCAATTTACTGGTTTCTTGGACAGTGCTGACACATTTCCTCCTCAGAATAAAACAAGCCAAGGGCCCAGCCTCTTGCTTTCAATCAGGATGTCCTCTAGTTTGCATTAAGGAAACAAAAAGGTCAGGTATGAATGACAAGCCATATTAAATCAGTTCACAGATGAAATTTGTTCTTAGTTACATAATATGTGCAAATGGGGAAACTACCAAGCTGCTGCGAGAGCGTTCAGCTACCTCCGTTTGAAGAAAAATTTGCTAACTTGGAAATTTCCTCCCAGTTATTTCAATTGTGCATATTTTAATGTTTTTTTGTTTGTCTGTTTTTGTGAAAAAAGATATCAGAAAACAGTTCCAAACGTATACTTCCAAAAAGAGCAAATTAAAAAATGAAGTACAACCAGGTCTCTACTGAATCAAGTTTAATTTTAGCAATGCATTACGAGAAAGAAAAGCAACAGGTTTTATACCATTAAATTGCTTGATTTAAAATAATGCAACAGTCATATAGCTACAACGGAATGCTACTCCCACTGGATTTCCATTGCACTTTTGTGAACTTACATGAGCAGATAAACAAAATAGGAAATGTTCTCAGACAAAGTATAGCTTTTCACTAGAGACAACAACTGTGGTTTCCCATAAAACTCAAGATCTTCAATGTACAACGGATTATATAGCATAAAAACACACAGCTGAACTTACCATGTTCTAAGGACATCCACAAATTTATTTTTTATGCAAAAAAAAAAAGAGTTAAGTCATTTATGGACATTTTCATGAGAAGAGAAGCACTTGTGCTAAAGTACAGGGTCTAAATTCTGGCCTCCAACAACCTTACTTACTGCTTGGAATTACCCTAAATTTACCAAGTGTCAATGAAAATGGAATCTGTTCCAAAAAAATTTATTTTGTTTCTGAAGGAGTATAATATACTCCACCTAATATTTCATTTGTAACTGGGGCTGATTTCAGGGTACTCCATTCTGTTATCTTACAAAGATGACTCATAACAGGTTATGCATTAATATTTAGCCTGCTCCTTTTGTGCCTTTATCACTTCCAAAAAGCAAACAGAGGATGCATAAATTGTATTTGAAGAATACAAATCGAAGAAAAACTGATGTACGGGAATGGGATCCTCTGCTATACTAACAATGCTTGCAGTGTTTTTATGTATAAAGAATCTTTCAAATGGATGAAGCAGGACCTGAGAAGTTTATATAGCTACAGGGGGATCCTCATGGCACAGAAGTATTGAGGATCCTGAATTCATCACAACCTTTGCATAACTAGGTAACCTGATATTTTTGCTGCCCCCAGGTTCTTACCGGTCTTGGGGAGCAGCTGCCACCTTGAACAAATCCATATCCGCCCCCATGTTGCCCTACCCCTCAGAAGAGGGCTGAATCTGCAGATATCCAGCTGTCAAAAATGCAAACAAGAGTTACCAACTGTCTAATACATTCAGTGCTTATAACCAGTTGTAAACCAGGTAATTGATGTTACAAGGAAGATTCGTGTCCTCACAAAGGGCAGTCAGTACCTTGAAACCAGCAGGGATAATTATCTAGCAAATAACAATGCACAGAATGGACAAGAAGGAAAAGAGGAACAAAATAGAAAAATAAAGTTTTTTTAAGCATGTAACACCATTCTCTTAAAACCTTCCTTGCTGTGTGAGAGATGACAATGGATTGAACTTTGAGGAACACCCTGGGAATCACATCTCATTTGTCTTTTGTTGCTTTGCATCATACTTGAGAACCAGGAATGTTTTATTTGCAACATCTTCACTTGAGATCATCTGTCTGCATGTACCCCTGCCATGCATTCAGTTCTAGGAGCTGCCAGCACTGTACAGAGACAACATTTTTCAGTGTCTACCTCCTCTTTACAAATAATTTCTCAAAATTCTTGAAAAACATCACACACAACACTCTACACAGACAGATGGCAATTAAGCCAGTTTGTGCAGATCAGGGCAAAAGTAATTAATGATACAAAGTAATCAGGCACCAGGTTCAATATTTTCCCCTAAAAGAAGGAAGGGGAAGCTTTAAAAAGAAAAACACATAAAAAACATTATTCAAATACAAATTATGACTGCCCATTTACCCTAACGTGAATAACTGTTCAAGGAGATACAAATACCATAATACTTAGGCACATTTTCTTCCTTGGCACAGGTGGCTGCTGGAACCTGACCAAATAATGAAATGCTCCAAGTTCTTCTGCCATTCTGATGGTTTAATTATTTCATTTTCCACACCCCCTTAATATACAATAAAAAAAATAATAATCCAGCAACTTTGAGCTAAGACATCTACAAAACAAACTAGAGTTGGCTCATGAGTAAACCACTCCAATTATCCCTGTGAAATAAACTGTTGAATTTCTTGTCATCTCATAGCATAAAATAAACATTTTTCTCTGGAAAAGAACGCATCCCCCCACTTTCAAGAAATGGAGGAAGGCTGTTCTTGGAAACTCTTTTTGTTGATTATACATGGGCAGATCCAACAGAAGCCAAAGAAACTCAAGTATGGTAATCTATTTGCTTCGTACAGAGCAACTTTGTGGATGAGGGCAAACAGTATGAGACAGATGGCAGAAGTATTACATATCAGTACACATACAGCTGATCAGAAGCACTTATCTCATTAGTGACACACCAAACCATTAGACTACGAACCTTGTACCAGATAAATCAATATTTCCAAAACATTTCCAGATCTGAGGTGGGATGAGACTGCTCTGGAAGCTGACTGCTACTTCTGAGTAGGGAAGTACGGAATCCAGACTCAGGGCCATTGCTCAGCAAACTAGCTGCAAGCTTTCTTTAAACCATACAAGTTTCTTCAGATTGCCAAATTCAACCTGAACTTTTACAAAGAAAGGCTTTCCAGTGCTCTTGGCATCAGAGACCATCTTCTGTAATGCTCAGATAGGGTGGTAACGAGTGGGCTATAAAACCTGAGACAGGATTAGATAGACCAGTCTTGCATGACTAACAAAACTTCCTTTGATTCCATGCCAGAAACAATAGAATCCAAGGACCAACACAGTTACAAATATCACAAGAAACAGCATTTCTAGAAGGAAGAGAGACCTTTTACTTCTCATTAAAACTCATGTATACAAAATAAGTATTGCAGCATTACTTCCTTAAAAAGCACCGAAGTCCAGAGACCTCCATTTGCTTCAAAATGGTGCTTTTAAGTTTTATCCCCTGGTCCCCCAGGACTTCCAGACATATTGATAAATGAAAGTGGATTGACTACTCTGGCATCTTGGCATGTAGTCATTTAAAACAGAGACACTTCCTAACTTGTGCAAAATTGAAACATTTGTTTGAGAATAATTAGTGCCTTAGCCCAACAATGTTTGGCAGACTTTTCTAATTAGTTGGAAAAAATGATTGAGGCGGGCAGGCAAGCAAGCAGACTTTGTCAGGCATTCTGTGAAAATAATTTGGACCACACACTTGGCTGCAGAGCCAGATAACGTATGTCATTCTTTGCTATCTTAACAGGTAGGAAAAAAGAAAAAATGGAAAAAACCCAACAAAACAGCAACAACAACAAAACAACAACAAGAAACAGCCATCTGGCATCTGAAACCTGAGTTGAGAGGACTTTTCATTTCTCCTAACGTAGCTCTTCTCTTTTCTCTGTTAGCAACACAATGATCAAGTCATACTGTGTTAGGCCCCTGCAAATTACTTATTTTCTTTTGTATTTCCTATTGTACAGTAAGAACCAGAGCTGAAAATATTCATTGTGAGTCACAGGCTGTGCGGGTCCCAGAACAATATTTGCAGAGTATTCATGCTGGGATAGCCAACTGTGCTTTCCTTCTCCAGGGATATTTTAACGTGCAGAGCATGTTCGAAGCAAACTGGGATCAGGACAATATCAAATCACCACATGTTTTACTAGGCTGTACAGCTTCCAGACATGTTTCCTTCCTGAGACCCTTCCACAAATTAGTCAATTAGCAAATGAAAACTCAAAGTGCCATGTAACTTACCTATTCTAAACAAAATTTCACACAATTAATTTCATAAATATTGCGGTGTAACTACTTGCTACTTCAAGATAAACACACATTAATCCAACTAAATCAGGCACATGGTAGAGTTAGAACTTTTTGACATCCAGGCATATCAAGAACTTCTCACCTCAGCATTTTGCATTATTTCAGTTTAGGGAGCAATCAAGGGAAAGCAAATTTCAAGTTTTAAAACCAGATTGCAAATTAATCTATAAAACAAATCAGCTGGTCAAACTATTAGATGTAAATGGATATATTACAATTTTAAAACGTAGATTTATGATATAATTATATTTGCCAGCAGCATTTGCATATTTCCCATGTCTGCAGACTTTAAGTGGTAGCCATTTGGCCTATTCTGCTTAGATAACCACCTGGAACTCCCTTCCTGGGAAAGTTCCCAAGTCTAGACACTAGAAATCACATATGTTTTCAATTATAAGAAACTATTACTATAAGGCCAACATAAATCTCCTACATCAACAATCAGTTGCCAATTATATCACATTCCACAATAAGCCTTCTACTCTAACTAATTTACGGAATGCTTGGCTTAGAAAATCAATAAAATTAAGAGAAAGGGAGAGGTAAAAATATCAGACCCTGACATTAGAGTGAACATTTGAACCCAAATATTAGTTTGGTGAGTGAAAAAAAAATCTGCAGTGAATTGGATCAACAGAAGTATAAATTATACAAGCTAAAAAGCTTCATTGTGCAATGATGGTTGCGTTATCCACAGTATTCATCACTCACTCCTGCATCATGCATACAAGATTCTATGAAAGATTTAACAAAGATAACAGTGATTAGTGTTTTCTTCTCTTGCTACACTACATATCCACTGTACCAGAGGCCAAAACTGCAGTAAGGCTTTTTGAACAATGCAATAAAACCCAGGGGGATGTTCCATTTTTCATCAATAACTTTTAAATGTTTTTGCCATATGATTACAAACAGCAACCATCTAAAAATGATCTGATTTTTTTTTTTTGTAATAATGGAAAACAAAGATGATTTAAAATGAGATTAGTAGAAAAACAGCCTTTAACAAAATGAAATAGCATATAGGAAGAGACAGATATTTTACACATACATACAGAAAGATCACACTTGAAAGGACAAGAGAAAACACCTGAAAGATACCTAAAACAATAGAACAGTTTTCCATTCCATTTCCCAAGTGGACTGATTGTGTTCATCTACCTTATCTTATCAAGCAATATTAGCTTAACTCTTTTGGGTAGTACTATTGCAATTTATGCACAATAGAGTCCTCTATGGGAAGCCATTAAGTGTATAAGTAGAAATACTGTAATTTGAAGTTTTAAATTGCGAGTTCATTCTGAAAGTGATTGTTTCCCCAATTTACAGATGGGAAGAAATATCCAGCAACATAAAGATTAATATTTTTAGTTCCAACAGCAAATGTTCAGCTTGGTCCTCCGTTCTTCTTTTTAAAATGTATGTTCTCTTCCATTTTAATGCATCTATTTGTGCAAGTGAATGGCTCAAAGTATAACAAGAACAACAAAAAAACACTTAGGAAAACAAAGACACAAATGAATCATGTCAAACAAATTAGAGTTTTTCCCCCAAACAAAGGATGGTTTAAAAAGCCACAGCTCCTCACTGTTACTGTCAGATTAAACTAGGTATAATTGCAAACCATATAATTACCAGCAAGATACTTTCATGGATAGCACATTAATTCATCTTTCTTCTCATTTCTTAATTATTCACTTTATAACACCAACTTATATTACTGTTTACCTTTAAGCAATTCCTGAAAGTAACAGTGTGAGGCAGAGGGACTTTGAGGTGGTTTTAATGACATCTTCAAAGAGTAAAGACTTGGCTCAGGACTGAAAAATGATGGAAATTCATGCTTAGCCTGAAAAAAAAATAGTTTTGGATTTAGATTAATCATTCAAAAGCAAAGAGCACCTGCCTTTTCTGTTCTAAAGAACTTTATATGTCTGGTAGTTTTGCATTCACATGCCTCACTCTGTGAAGAAGTTTTATATTCTTTGAGTTGCTCCAATTAAGTTTTTCAGGTGTGCATTCTAGAGAAAATCCCCTAAACATCTAAACAAAATCCACATTTCTGACAAGTGGTCTAGTACTTCAGAATGACTCTTTTGATATGTATACAGTATTTAATACTGATACAAAAACATCAGTGGCCAAATCCCACTGACTTCCAGTGAAACACATACCACTTATTTTCAAAATTATACAGATATCCAAGCAGCACCTGTACGGTTTTTCAAAAGTATAATGGTTTAGGCCCAGGTTTTCAAAAATTTAAACAGAAGCTCAACGTTTTATCTTGTTAGACCCTTCTGAAAATCCTTGTAAATGCCTGTCTGCATGCCAGAATTTTAATCTTGATGTTTTCTAAATATTGAGTAACTGACTTTACATGCAATAGCCTTTGTACACGTTTATTTTTGAGCATTTAAATGTATAAGACTCCAGTACAGGGGTCTACCCATACTGTATGACTGCTGTATTATCTACATGTATTTTCTTCTTATTATTTTTTTAAATGTATAAGAATTAGGTCATAACACACAAATAAAGCAGAAAAATCTTAAAAGCTTGATTGTTTTGACAGAAAGAACTGTTGAATGTAAACAAACCAATAATCCTAAAATTAAAATTCACAAGTAGAACAGGAACTTCACTCAGTTGGGTCGAATAATCTATGTATTAAAGATCCCTAGAACACCACAGTCTATAATGAAAGGCAGAAGCAACGTGCAATAACTATCATTGCAACATTTTCTAACAAATGAGAACATCCAACTGGCGATGACGACAGGGCACTTTTATTTTTTTTCCAGGATATCATGGAGAGATTTTAATTATAAAGCTGCATTGAAGTCAACAAAAATAAAAATAGAATATACCATATATAAATAATGTAGGCATATTGGCTAGGACCTGATGTCTGTGGTCTGTACTGCAGTCAGTAATCAAATTGGGATCAGATTGTCTGATACACTGCAGAATTACAAGCAACCCCATAATTTAGTCTTTGAGATACTGGTGTGACAAAAATTAGTGTTACAGCTCAGACACAGATCTCAGAATGATGAGAGCTTGTGATCTGAGCACGTTACATCCATACAAATGGCATAAATTCTCATTTGTGGATGCAAGAAAGAAAAAAATCTGGAAATAAGAGATTATGGCAGCCTGGTCACAACCTGTAGTGTGCTACTGGAGGGACAGGCTGCTCCTGATTACACGTAAAAATCATGTGAAGAAGACTGTAAAATGTAGGATATTTTTCTTTTCTTGGAGTAGGTAGCATCCCCATTACAGCTCTTATTGAACAATTTTATTTCTTGTTTTGATCTCAGGAGTAAAGCCAATAATCTTATTGAAACACCAAGAGACAAAAAACTGACAAAACAAAGAATGGCAAACATTTTTACCTTCATGGCCTTCAGAGCAGCAAGGGCAAACAGTAACCTCAGCAGCCTCTCAAATGCTTTTTAAACTAACAGTAAGTAATGGACAGCAAAAGCAGGGCATGGAAATATAGCAGCACAGGAAAATTCTCATATTCCCACTGTTTCATGGTCATTGAAATGGCATAGCAGTGCCACAAAAAGCTTTTCCAGATGGTTTTGAGTGACAACACTAATCCTTTATCCTCTGCTTCAGGCCAAAGCTGAGAAACTGCAGGAGGTACTTCAAACCTCTCAGGAGTTCAGGGGGATGTAGGGCCACACAAAGTTGAAAGATCATGCAGGAGTAGGACTCTTTGGCCAGCTGTTTTCTTTAAGCTTTCCATAAATATACAGCACCTGCAAGCTGCTGGCAACCACCTCAAGTTTGGGATCACAGGGCCACTCAGCCTATCCTGCTATCCTCCCCCGTGTTCACTATATCTCACCTATCTTATGTCACCCAAGGACTTGAACTATCCCAAGCTTCCCACATCATTCATCTCTTTCTCCAGCGTTCATCCAGCAGGAGTTGTGATGATCCCAAAATAAAAGTCATCTCCATGCCTTGTGGAAATACACACTAGGAAAGACACTATGGGTTCGTGCAGCTTGTCAGATGAGGAGGCAAAGGTGTTTGGGAGGGAAGAAAAAAAGGAAAGGATGTCATGGAAGAACAGCACTCATCTTGAAAACAAGATTTGTCCTCTCATTTAGGAGGTTACTTTGCTTACTGCATCTCTAGAAACTAAAGCACATAACTATAGCAAAGGAACAGGTAGAAAAAAGTTGGGTAAATTCAGTGGACCATTCCTCCTCCCTTTAGCAGTCAGTTATCAGTTAACAGCAGCTCCAAACAACTGAAAGCAAGGTTTGAATGTTATTCCCCAGAACCAATTATTATATTCAAGACAAAACAATGTACTTTGTTAGTTAGGTTGTGTGACCTCAAATGCGGTACCAAAAACCAGCACAAAACCCCAAACCTGACAGTCATGTTTTAAAACTTGGGTCTCCTTTACTCACTCAGCAGCAGCATGAAATAGCAGTAATTTCATCCAACACGCTGATCACCACCCACCATAACTTAGAACAGAATTTTTCACTGAGCTTTTCAGTAAGGAACAAAAGCATCAGTTTATTGCAATACTCAGAGCAAAAAGTGATTCTCCCTGTATACAACCTTAAAGCATAACTTAACAACCTACAGCAGAGCATTGTTTGCTTGATAACAAAATTAGGCAGTGAAATAAGGAGAAATTGGGAAGCCATTTGAGATGCTAAAATCTAGAGGCAAGATAAGGAGGTGGCCACACAGATTTGATAAAGGATAATGCAAACCTACAAGAAAAATGCAGAGAATATACATTGTGGATTTTTTTTCCCCACAGATTTGGACTTCTGTTCCCATTGTATTTCTACACCATGCCTTAAAAAGGAGGCATTGATACTATTTCTATGTCTAACTCATGTTGTGAGACTGGGGAAGAGGGCTATTTTGCTTTTCTGAGCCCAAAGAAATGCAATATTTAGTAACAGCATGTGACAATTGCCTTGGCAATGTTTCCAGAAACTGCATGCATGCCCATACCCCACCCACTGTGGTGTACAATACACACATCTCTCCAGCCCAAGAGGGGAAATAAGACTTCAGACAGAAAACTGTAAGGATTGATCCTGCGTATGCTGGAGGCAGTGACGATTTCACCACTGAATTAAATACTAAAACCACTAAATAGTTTACCTGCAAGAAAGAGCATGGGAACTGTTTAAAAAAGGGGTCGTGGTGGTGAGATAAAACAAAAACAATAATTAAAAAAAAAAACACCTGATGCAGTGGTAGCCATAATACAATCAGGGATAATTTGTGACCTAAACAAGAAACAAAGGCAAGAGCATAAATTTTCAAAGAGCTGCACAACATATTAAATGTGTACCTTAAAGTTAATGGGATTTGTGTCTCTACTTTGGTCTGAATGCACAAAATGTCCTATCTGTACAGATTTCTGCAAGTACATTTTTCAAATCTTCAACAAGGGAAGAAGAGGAGTACTGATTATGTGGCCTGGGGTGAAATGAGCCATTCATCAACAAATACAGCAGCAGGCAAAGCGAGAAAGGTAGCCAGAACAGGACATAACTAACAGGTAAAAAGATAGAAAGGCAGAAAAGGTGCCGGTAAGTACTAGAGTTAATCTGAGACAATACAAGTGATAAATAGGTGGAGGCACAGACTGTAAAAATGGAAAATTTCATTCAACAGTGACACACTAACACACATTTCCAGGATGGCTCGGGGATCAGATGAGGCTCAATGAACAGCTGCATGAGTATATTACCGACAACACACACAGGATTCACAGACATGATAAATTAATATTATGCCCCAATATCAACAGGGATGTACAGCCAACCAATTCCCAAAATTGGACTATATCTTCCAGGAGAAGAAACAGAAATGCTGTGGAAACTCTGATTTATATTTTCGCAGATGTTGTTTTAGCTTAAGATATGATACATTCTTAATTCTCAACAAGAATAAAATTACTTTCTAAACTTGTCAGAAATTAGGCTGAGGCAACAACCAGACATTTACATTCCTGGTTAGACATGGACTCGCTTGGCATGAGAGTGGCAGTGAAGCATGGAGAAGATTCTCTTTCCTAGAGCTAAAGCCCAGCTGAAGACAGACACATCACACTTGTTCACGCTCATTTCAAAGATGACGAAAAATTTGCTTTGATTAAGCAAGTTAAAAAAAATACACAAAAAAAAAACCCTAACCCTTTGGATAAAAGTAAAATTGTAATGAAAAACATAGAGTCAAGTCCAACTCCCCCAGTTTTCCATGACTCACAAGCAAACCTCAACACATAAACTACCGAAGCTCCCACCTCTGAGGCACTCCTGTAACTCTTGTACAATGTTCAGCAGCTCAGCAGAACAGTTTATGGATGGAAATGAGAAATGCCCCATCCAACAGAAAGGACTGGGAGCTGAGGACAGACAGCCACCCCTTGGCACTGAAGGGATGAGAGACAGGGTCTTTGAATCACACCGAGCTGGTGAAATTAGCATCCAGATACCACAGTCACACAGACTTGGATTCAGCACTGATTTCAGGAAGGTTTCTGTAGCTTTCTGAGTAGCTAAGGCACATCTATGATTTTCTATGTAAAATAAAGTTGCAGACAAACCCTTTTAACTGGCATGGCTGGAGGCTGGCAGTGGGTGATCAGGCTACATGCTTAGAGAAGGGGAAAGGGGAAAACTAAGGCAACGACAAACAGCCCAGAGCAAACCACACCCACATACTAACAGTGAGAAAAGCTGAACTCCAGGGATGAATCATTTTCAGCCTACCTTTAAGGAGTTGCAGCACAGCTGGAAGAAAAGTAGCTCTCTGAATGAGAGAGAAATAGCAAAGTGGGTGCCACTCGGGCAAAATGAAGCTAGGGAGCTATAAACTAATACATCTGACCTTTGTTGACAAGGTAAGGTCAGAGTTTAATAAAAGATGAGATCACAAACCTTCTGGGGAAATGGCCTGATAAAGTTAGCTTCAAATGATTTAGGAAAGCAAATGTCCTCACAAACATAATGAGATTTTTTTTCTTTTGATTGAGCCAATCATATGAACACGTAGAAATAGAGCCATGAGCCTAATGCACTGTTTCAAAAGGTATGTGAACTTCCCGTAAAGGTAATAACACTTGGAATACAAGACGGATGCCATCTTTGATTGGACTTGGTGGAACGAAAGAAAGCTGTTTCCAACTACTAAATGTACCAGACAGTTCAAAGGAAAATTAAATGCATGTTCAGTAAGAAAGCACTAAAGGACCACATCAGAGAGCAAAATTCTCCTGTTACTGAGAAAGTCTGACATTTGTCCCCATACCCAAATAGAGCCACTCCCTGCCAGACACCAGCCCATCCAGGCACCAGCTGGAGCAGTTGCCCGCTTTCAGACAGCTAAGGCTGAACTCGGGCAGCTAACATAAAAGCTCCCCCCAAAATCCTCTAAACCCTGAGCCTCTAAACCTCAACATTGGCAGACAGACTGGCAGACTAAATTGGGTGGACCCACAAATGGCATAAGTGAAAGGACCCCACTCAAACATACTTGGTCAGGATAAGACTCAGATGTGAATTTACGCAGTTCTGAGACAGGAGCGCGAATATCTGTTAAACACAAAAGGCTCCCCTTGTTGATGGGAGGCAGCTCCTTCAAACTGTTCCAGTAGTGCAAAACAGTCTTCAGATGAGCTCCTAGTCTGCTGGGAGAATCCCCTAAGGGTGGAGAACCCCTCACATGTCATGGTATAGATCAGCAATCTGCTAGTCCTTGGTGGGCTGTTGGTACAGGAGAGTATGGCAAGAGTCAGCACTTAGTATTCGAACACTCCAACATCTAGAAATACAGTAGAGTATTTTTTAATCATCTCTGATTTTTATATTACAGTGAGGTTTGGCCTGTATTTAGACAAGTATAAAGTGGCTTATAACCATTTTTTTCCATCTATACTGATGTATATATATATGTATATATGATGTATATATACATATCTATGCTCTGGAGAAAGAATAGACATTGAAGTAGTACAGTGCAGTACAGTGAGACAGGCAGGGCGCACCTATTGGAGGAATTTGGGAACATTTTGAGGCTCAGAAAGGGTCCTGCATGAATTCTGAAAATCTGGACGTCTGTATATCCTAACAGCACTGAGGTCTCAGCCACTGGGATTTTCACAAGGCAGCTGCAAAATCGTCTCTGGCTGCCCTCCACCTACTAAGACACAGAGGACCGTGTCTGGCAGGACAGAAGATGCAATGTGGCTTCACAAAAATGTGCTGTAATCATGAGAAATCACAAGGTAACAATAGCAGGGAAGCAGGGAGAGACATTCAGAACAACAGTAAGTTCTAGGACCATATGAAGCAAGACATTCATCAGCATAAGGAATGGGCTTTGGAGTTAGTACATACAGAACCCAAAGTGGTCAGATTATAGCAGGAAGAGTCATTTCAGCTGCTGTAATGAACCGAGTAAGAGCTCTCAGGTTAAGTTCATAGAGAATGGGTGAACAACTTTTGATACCAACCATTACATACATCTCTCTACATACATCAAGTTTCTCTTCTCACACGTTCTCATTTTAGAGATGCAAGCCAATAAAAATTGTGGCAAACTCTTTCATAATCTATTTTTTCATTTTAAACACACCCGGACGGTCAGAAAAGTTAAAATTAAAGATGAATATAAAATCAGCCATTCTTACTTTCAATTTTACCTGCCAAATCTGTGTCTAAAGCTGGTGTGTCCACCAATATCTGTTTAATCTTTGGCACTAAAAATGCTTCTACAGTTTTAATTACTAACGTTTGCAAAAATCAGTGACAGGGAACCAGACACTTTAATTTACCCATGAATACAAGTAATGGGTAACAACATGAAGCAATTTATTTCAAGCTTAATCCTAGTAGAAACATTTATATGTAAAAGAACAAAACCCATAAATATTAAATTACTGATATTTACCAAAGAGGCAATACAATTTAAAAATGGTTAAAAAATAGACTGAGAAAGATCTTGACTACCATGAGGAATTCAAAACATTTTTTCAAAGACACACAAATTAAATTATAACTTGCAATAAAAAAAAAATTGCTGAACAACTGCATTAGTACAAAAATGAGATAAATCATCTTGTCAGCCATGTTTTAAAACTAAAGCATGAAGATGGCCTCACCTTCAGAAAAGGAGCACTAGAAAATTGCTGCCCATGTGGTATGGTTTGCCCTAGCAAAGACGTGGCTCTCAGCTGTGGCACAACTTCCCCAGGAACTGTGAAGGCTGAACTTCCATGAGACAGGTGCCATGGGACAGGAAAGCCCCATGCCTTTCAGTGCCACCCTGTGAAATAACATTTTTTGCGAATGGAAGCAATGGTAATTTGCCACATGGATCAGCAGTTAAATCAAATGCAGCTGATGCTCCCCGGTCGTACTTTGTTTAAAAACCATTAACATTGGCCAACAAGAGTAGGTTTGCATTCTTCGCTCTGATAATTTCACACTTCCATACCTGTTCTTCTCTTCCCTTACCATTGTTAATTACATCCTTGAGCACTTCCTTGCCAGGATAACGTTTTTGTCTTATTGCTCATCTTCTCTCAGCCGTGGAATGTTGCACTAAATTCCTAGCACTTGGCTTGTGCTATTATGGCCTGTCTCGGGGCCTCTCTGCATTGTCAACAGTTTCCTGCTGCCTCTTGGCCTGAGCAGCTTTCCTTGCAAGCAATGGGAGGAAAAAACAGAGCAATGTGGTGAAGAGAAACAGTACCATTTGCAACAGAAGCAGCACAAGATGAACCGATTCCTTTTGTTCTGGGGGAAATTTCTCCTACTACAGAAGCAAACCAATTTCTGCTTAAATGAGCCTTGGCAAATTCATAACGTGAGATATGTTCTAGAAACATAGACCACCTAAAAGGGAAGTGTTTAAGTCACCAGGGCACATTGATTTCTTGTTAGAGCCTCAGCACCGTAGATTTAATGGAACTTTAGTAACCCACATTTCCTCAAAAAATGATAGTAAAAAACAATTCTTTTATGAAGAAATTGGAGCTGGTCAGCCTCTGCAACACATGATATGGCTGAAGTACTTAATGCTTTTTGGTTGGTTTTTGCCAAGAGAATGTAATGCAAGCATTTCTAATGCACTCTATTTCTAAGAGACCACCTATTTAAATGAAAATACAAAATAAAATAAAGCAGAAAAGTAATTTACTATGCCATTTTAAAATGGTTCTCATCCTTGCTTTTGCCACAACAGTTGAGATGGGTTTTTCAATTGTCTAGGGGGGCTTTTTTTTTTTTTTTTTAAAGTGGAGTGTGGTGTGCGTGTCAGGTTTTGAGGGGTTTGTTTGTACAAGCAAGCTTTGCCTTACACACTGATCTGGATAGTTCTTGTGCCAGAAAGGTATGGCACAAGATAGCACTAACTATTAAGCACATGGTACTACGGCAGTCTAATCACGTTGTAGGAGGCAGACAAGAAATGTCATAACAATCCTTGGAGTCAGTTTATCAAAGTACCATTTCATCTGCCTTACATTAAACATCAGCTACTGAACAGAAGTTCATGCTAATTTCAACTTAATTGGAATCTCAATGCAAATGCCTGCTCCTCTACTTTGCTACAGGCCTTCTAGCTGCAAAATGAAAGCTGCTGGTAAGTATGTTTGGTTAAACAAATACACCACAGGAGAAGAACAAATACAAATGGGTCCCACTCTGCCCATACCTCTACATGGGTTACTCCCAGCTGAAGATAACAAGACCTATAATTACCTGGCAGATGATGAAATTTGGCTCAATATCCCTTACTCCAGGTTTTCACATACAACTGGATAGACAGTTTCTGGGTAACTAGAGTCAGAATTAAAGCAGACTGGAACATCTTCATCTGACACAGTCACACTCATTTTCGTTGTTTTTTTCCTGATTGAGAGTGGAGCTGGTGCAGTATGTCAAGGTCAGTTCACACACCTGGAATTCAAAGGAAAGTACTATAAATACTGTGGTGGTAATCAACGATTCATAATTCATTCAAGTAAACATGAGTTTAGAAATAAAAATCTACTTAATAACTCAATCTAATTACAAAATGAATTAAGTGGATATGCTATGTTTAGAATTTCCCTAGGTTTGATTAATATTTTTAGATGCCATGTGAACTCTCACCCATTAAAGCTGAAAATATCAGACAACATGAGAATAACAGGTTGGAAGTGGCTGAAAAATGATAGTCAAATATTAATTTAGTACCATCTCTTGTGTCACGGAATAGCATAAAATTCAATTTTCCCTCTATGTAAATATGCCTATAGGAAGAGAGAGTAAAACTGCATCACCAAACAACACGATCTGGATATATTGCACAAGTCAGAGCAGGCAATGAAATCAGACCTACATTGATTACAAACACCAACACCAGTAATGGACAGGAACTGTCCCTATAGGGATTCATCTCGGAAAACTTCATATCAATCTGAAAGCTTGTTTAAGGCAAAGGAGCTGAGAATAACTTGTGAAGACTGGGAGCTTTCCAGCAGACACTGAACTGCACATCAGCAATAGAGCTGACCTCCTGCCACCACCACAACTCACTCAAGCCTCCTGGAAGAGAACTTGAACAAGCCCAAGGAATTTCCAGGTGCACCTTCATAAGCCTCTGTGATCAGGCCTTTGGGCCACTGGTGGCAGTGATTTGTGGTTTTAATGCCTGAGAGTTACTGCGAATTGCTGCGTTTGTGCCTTTGTGAAAAGTGCTCTGTTATGATCAACTCTGAATCAGTGAAAATCCTGGAGTTGCACTGGGTGCTGTCTGAAAGAGGGGGGAATACAAAGATAATGCACTGTAAATTGGACTTCATTTCATTAACTCTGATCCAGTAGTTAATACCTTACAATATGGTCATACACACTAGCCACCGCTTCCTCATATACTTGCCAAAGAAACTAAGTATTAATAACAGGCTAGTTCACTGTTGCCTCTAGTTTAAACCATTGCTGAGAGGCAGAAGGAAGCTTTTTTTTTTTCTTTTCATGAATTATAAAGTCTGCAAATTATTAGAGTGCAAATTAACAAGTTTCTACTGTGTTTAGTTTATGTACATTTAAATTCCACTTTATTGGCTCTTAATTAAATACATATTAGGAACGTCAGTTTGAAGCACTACGACACTCTCCTAATGCCTTCATTATTTTCTCTTCACAGTCCTTTTCTGATTTCCCATTTCAAATTGTTGCCTTTGTAACCATTTTAAAACTAGTTTTTACTATTCCTACTTAATATTAGTAAACGACCTTTCATATTGCAAGCACTCTAAGATATCAATTTATCTTAACAGAGCCTCTTTTTTTTCTAAGAATAGTTTTTAAGTATGTGAGACCTGAGGTGAAAGGCATATAGGAGCTTGCTACAACCCATAAAAGTAACTTAAATCAGAAGCAGAAAAGAGCTCAGATGGGAAAGGAATTGATGGATTTTTGTTGTTGTTGTTTTGGAGAAGGAAATGAGTTTTTCAGCTATAAAAATAATTTTCAAATCAGTCATAACCTATGGATGTAATTTGGTTCAAATTCAACAGATATCCTTGGCTAAAGGAAACAATGAAGGAAAGGGCACAAAAACACCATAATCATTATTTATAAAGCATGGGTATTCTTTCAGGCCAGATTTACAAATCGGTTGGTCTGTCTCGTATAGAAGAAGGCCTTCTTTGCCCCAGGCACTCCAAGAGCATCTCCAAGCAGGGCTATACTGCATGCTAGGACAGTGCTTGGCATGACAATACTGAACTTATTCACTGGCCCAGAGACAGTGAGGTGTGTAGAAACTCCTAAAACCATTTAAACAGCATGGTTTTGTCTGCTCTAAAAGGGGGCGATAACGTCCAGACATGGGACAGGGACAAGCAGCTGGAAGCAGGAACCTTTTCAACCAGTACAGCTGCAGCCAAAGGAGGATGCTCAAGGATGTTCACCTACAGTTTAGGTACGATGGCGGAGATTAGCAGCTGGGGGAGCACCCTCAGAGATGCATACTCTGTTTGCAGCCCTTGTCCCAGCGAATGTATATTTTATTTTCTGAAATAGCAACTGCTAAGTTTGACAAGTCTATACATCATAGTTATTTTCTATATTATTTATTTTTCATTTCACAGAATTATTTTTGAAGCTGGAGACGATAACTTATTTCAAGAATTAAAGCATTCTTCTATTCCTAAATTATCTAGAAACAGACTTTTTTTTAATAAACTCATGGATTATTCATGTATAAAAATACCACAAATATATTACTGCCTACAGTCTGTTTACTACTTGCTGCTCTTAGAGCTTCAGCTATTTATATCATATACAGTCATAAATCACATGGCATTGTTTCTCAATCCAGGGCTGGATGAATGAAAGTGTTATAAAGGAGGAGCAAAATGAGAGACTTTACAATGAAGATGAAGCATTTTCAGAACACACCTTTCAGAGAAAGTATACACTTACAGTCTCATATATGAAAATATAACTCAAGAGAAAGACTAAGGTAGATCAAGAAATCCTCAATCATTCAGATAGAATAATATTTAAATTTTTGAAGTGTTCATTCTGTTTTAACTAGTTTGCTTCTTCCTAGCAGGAAATACATATGTTGAAGCAAGCATAGTAAAACCCAGGTCCCTAGAGCTCAAATTGAAACCTTTTATGAACAAAAAAAATAAAATGGAGACAGAAATGGGAAAACTGCAGTCTGGTCTTGGTTTGCAGAAGCTTCTGTTCAATTCATTTACTGAACAGTGAATCTTCTGCACTGCAGCATTAATGAGAACAGATACAAAAAGCTTTCAAACTTAAACAAAGAAATGGCTGCTACTTTAGGGTATTTTCAGGCATTTTCCACAGATTAACGTAGGAGGCAGATGCTAGAATACCAGCACACAATACTTTAATTTAGTTCAGCATCTCTGCAGGCAGTGGCTTCTCTATTACGGCTAGTTCCCAGAACACAACAGAATGTTATTGCAGGGCACTTTTAGATTAAAATCCCCAAATAAGCTGTTAGACTTTACACACATCAATCTTTTGCAAGTACAATAAGGCAGATTTAATTGGTTTTACTTTCATTTTATAACAAATGTTATTATCTATTATATAAGAAAGCTATTTTAAAAAGAACCATGAAAAGGATTAGAAAGCAATTCTATAAACGATAAAATAGGGGCAGGGAGTTATTATGGACGAATGTGAGCAAGTACATTGCCAAGGTTGTTTACTCAATGCCGAATAATCATCTTTGGAAGTCGAAATAATAAACTTAGTTTCGCATTAAGGTTAGCAAGAAATTGAGGAGTTATTGAAGAGGTAGAAGAAATTGGAAAAAAAAACATAAAATGAATCCACATAACAAATATTAACATGTTGATGATGATGAATATTTTATCTAAGCTAGTGAGGATGAATAGCACCTGGCCAATAATTTGGCCTGAACCGCGAAGCTCCAAAAGGAAACCACCTTGATGGAAACCAAGGTTTCCATCAACACGTGGCAGTAGCCTGAACCCCAGTCAAGCCCCCCCCCCCCCCCCAAAAAAAAAGTACAAGTTGGTTTTCTGTTGGTTTCCTGTGAAGATCAGCTTCAGATATTGTGAATTTCTACAGCTAAAAAAGATCCTCGACAAGGTGGGTGAGTGAACACACAGCACATATTCTTTTTTTATTTACAGCTGTGTAATTACTCAAGAGCATTTTAAACAGATTTATCCTATTTTCTGCTAGTGCCCAGTGCTAATATTTTATCGATACCCACACATCTACATACACACCTACTTCAGTTCAAATCCATGAGCACTTCAGCTAAGGAAGAAGCTGGAAGGTGAAGCTAAGGTCACCTCTAAGTGACCTGTCTTCCTTCCAAGGAGAAGCAAGCAGCATACAGGTGATGCAGACGTGCAGTCCAGCATGTTGCATTTTTGTCAGAAGTGTTTTACTGTATTGATGGGCTTTATTGTCTATTACAACTTCACAGAACATTTAAGTGGAAAAATTTGAATAAAAAAAAAATCTTTTAAAATCAAAATCATATACGAAGAATATGCATTTCAACATCGTACTACCAAAAGGTTCTGAAGCTCTCCAGCAGGGCTGCTAGTCAGGTCCAGAAAGAGCACACAAATGACAGGACCTGAAAATTTGAGCTTTTCTTCAGTAAAAACATTTCCATAAAATTCTGTTTCACCTCATTGTAGGCTTCAAGCCCAATGTGGAACAAATTAACATAGCTCTGTAACTTATTGGACAGATGACCTTCCAATGACCTTCTGGAGTATTATAGTTTCAAGACTGAATTTTTCTGCACTCACCAATCCATAAAAATAAAAGTCAGAATGCTTCATTTACTGGTGTGCATTTTTTATCTGAAATTCCGACAATATTTTTATATTTTTCACCTTTATGAGGGCTAACATAACTCTTGCTCTCTGACTTCTGTGTCTCTGCTATGTTCCTCTCCCCAGCCAAACGGTTGCCTCCTCCTCCTCCTCCCCTTGCAGAGCTTACAAAGATATCTGTGCACACTCTTCCTCCCTCTTTGGCAGTTCTTCTGGCTCCAATTTCCATAGCAGGAAACTCACCTCGCTAATAAATCAAAGAGCTCTGGAAGAGGTGACTCACCACCTTCCTGTAAGTGGTCAAAATAAAAATGGACTACGGTCATTGCTGTGGTCTCCACTGCTCTCTTCTTTAAGCTCCAGTTTCCCCCCCACACCCCATACCACAGGGTTTCTCATCTCCCTGAGTTATTTTCAGCTTTTAGTGCAACATACTCCATCTTTTCTGGTTGCCTTTGTCATTTAATTTGTTCCTGCTCTCCCCCTACATGCTACACTCACTGGTCTTCTGTGTCATTAGAGTCTCTGCCTTCATGGCTGACTGACTAGTCGTCACAATATCTCGGAGTATAACCTGGCATGTCCCTTTTTATTCAGATGAACAGATTTGGATGTTGTATGCAATAGAAAACAAAAACTCCCAACATACTGCAGATTTTCTTCCAGCCTTATGGCAGGAATGCATATGCTTCGGATGCAAACCTATCACCCACAAAGTGCATTTTGATCACGTGCAAGCTATGAACCATAGAGTCAGTCCTATTGCACTTGTACATATATATGCATGCCTGTTATGATCAAATTGCTTTGCTCTCTGGTCAGGTTATAGGCATAGGGTTGTAGCATCTGGCCCTCAAGGGCTTCCAGAAAAGGTTATATTTCTGTAGGCAGGAGGGCAGGCACCACTGCTTACAGAAACAACAAAACAGCTTTGCAAGTGAAGCTATGTTTATGAAAAAATAGTTTCCAGATTTAAAATAGAAAGCAATTCTTTCTTTTACACAACCAACTAGCAGATTTAACAAACCATCATGCTTCTGTATTGACAATGCAGACTCCTGAGCTGCTTCACTGACTACTTAATGGTTCCACATTCTCTGGGTAAAGCTCAGCTACTACAATACCATCTGCTAGTACAGAGATACCAAGCAAATTCCCCTGGAAATGAGCAGAGCTGCCTCCACCAAGCTCTGCACCGGTGGATTCCCATGTAGAGTGCTGTCTAAGTTTGTACCGAGCTGTATACAGGATCATTAATGAACTTTTACATGGTCAAGCTCAGAAAAGGAAACCTATTAGTTTATTTCCAGAGTCTGTATTAAAGCACAACCAAGCAAAACTCCAGCGTATAAAAGAGAAGTTTATGATAACACAGCAGAGATTTTCTGCTTGCTTGTTTTTACTGAACTGAGATCAGTATTTTGAAGTCGAAAGATTGCTTTTCAGTGAACAAAAGCCAAGCTGGGCAGAAGAGATGTTCTTAATAATAGAAGTTACGGGCCAAATCCTTAATTCTTCTTGGCTCTAGTCTCCAGGAAAGTGAAACATATCCAGTCAGCCAAGGCTTCAGCCCCACCTTACTCAATTTAGCCAGGACATTGCTACCCCTTAGCTGTCTTGGTTTCCAAACAGAAAGCATGACTGCGTTGCGCATAGCAGTCCCGTGGGACAAACTCGTTTCCAGAGACCTTTGCGGAGGACAACACGCAGCTTCAGCAGCCTGGAACAGCACTAGCTCCTGTGGCACCAACTTGTGGCCCCAAAGGGACAACGACCAGCAACACGAAGGTGCCAACTGCCCACACAACCTGGGATTGATCTCCAGGCCTCCATCCTGACAGTGCTGCTCCACTTGGGTTCTCTTTGCTTTGGGGAATTAGCCAGTCCTCTTACCACTTATTTGATTTGGAGTTTTAGCATTCGTCTGCATCTTTCCAGATTTGCAGGGTCTATATTATTTATCTTTTCCATTTGATTAACCAGCTGAAAAATCAATAGCAGTGCATTTTATCATAATTTCAGAGGAGCCCTCCGTTGTGTTGTGTTGCTATTTTAGGAACTAGAGCAAAGTTTGTGAATCTATACAAGCAGCTTGGCAACCTGCTTTTTCTTCTTTTGCCCTCTCTATTGTGTGGGACAGCACAGGAATCTTGCTGTGGCTCCGCATGGTAAAAATTGACATAAAACAGCTTTGGTCATTTTTTTTTTATTCCCCCTCCCCCCTGCGTTAAGAAAGTTAATACCATGGAAAAAACTGGTCAGGAGGATCAGATGTTTATGCAGGACGTCATGCTGCTTCGGTGTGCCAGCTCTCCAAGAGTCTACAAGGAAGCCAGCCAGACGGGCTCTGAAGCCTGCGCCCTGACCCCAGCGACCTCTTAATATTTCAAAGTTTATCTAGCCCCATCCCAGCAGTACTTGCATTGAAACCAATCCCCCTGCTCCTGGATATTTGGCAGAAGGGGACTTCCTTCATATGGAAAAGTGTTTAATACCAATTTAATGGTCTGTCTAGCCACTGTAAACCCCCAGCCCCCTCCCTGAGTCTCCCACTGGCAAGAAACAGTGAAATAATATGCTTGAAATAGCCTTGATTCTTCTCCTCAGTGTGGTAGTTGTTTTTCTAATAAGCATTTTTTTTTTTCAGAAAGCTGTAAAAAAACCTAGCAGTTACAGAGCTGAATGTAATCTAATAAGTTCTGCCCTCCACCACCCACCCCCCCCCCCCTTTTTTTTTTTTCTATCATCTCTTCATATATACATTTGCACTGCCAGGAATGGGCACCAGCAGAACCAACAAGGCTTCCATTTGAAGTTGACAGGCTTGCTAGCACCAGAAAAACAAATCGCATTTATGCAAATTCACTTTTATACCAAAATAAGTCTAAGTAACATGTTTATGTTACTGTAAAAAGGCAGGGCTTCTTGGCACAATGGCCATAAAAATCTTAGGGACAAAGAGGCTCAAAGAAGTTAAATTGACAGCTGCTATGGCTTCCCTAAAGCAATCAGTTTGTTGTTGTTTATTTAAACAATGAGAAAGGTGTAAGGCCAGTCCTTTCAGATGAGAAAAGGTCTGACACTTTGCAGCAGGATGGCTCTGTTAGGGAACACAGTGCACTCTCATGCCTGCCCCAGCTCTGGAGCAAAATGGTAGGACAGAACCAAGCAACAGATGCAATTCTAGCAAGTTAGCTTGGCATGATGCACGTCTTTGTATTCATGAGAAGAGTTCCAACATCCTTTTAGTCATTACATTAGGACAACTTACACTTAGGCACTTTGTGGTTGCAGTAATCAAAAACTGAAAATTGTTACAATAGTGATTTGATTTTTCTGCCTCTAAAAAGTGAATAAAAAATATCCACCCCCCAATTCTATACTCTTTTAAAAGGTAAAAAGCCTGTAAGTATCAGCTTCCTCCTGCAGCTTAAGGAGAAAAATCAGACAAGCCCATCTGAGAACACATGAAGGAACATTACAGTCTGCACACCCTCCCATTAGGGTTTAAACCACTTAATTTTCCAGGAAGAAGGAGGCACATTTAGATAGGAACATGGAACGAAAAACAGTTTAATTGCAACAAGCTGCACTGTTGTGCTGAAATGCCACAGGGCAACATTTTGCACAGAGCTGTGAAGGATTCGGTGTCTTGCACTCCTGCAAAGGGTAATCTCCTTGATGCCATCACAGCAATACAACATATAGAAAACAAAAGAAAGAATAACAAGAACTTTCATATGGATTCTGTTTATACCATTATTTAAGTCAACATTTTCTTAAGTGAATCACAAAAAAAATAATAATAAAAAAAAATCCTCGACTGAAAAGCTGATCTACAGCGACTGCTGTTTTTTCTCTCTTTGGAAATACAAGCATGCTTTAAAAACTTCAAAAGCCAGAAAATCTGGTGCTGCCAGTCAAATAACAGCAAGGGAGGCACCAAGCAGGATCTCAGACAAGGCTTACAATTTGCATCCCTGCATGCACTGCCGTTCCACTCACATCCACAGCACTTGGAGAGTCCAGACACAGGTCCACCCACCCACCAGCAGTTACACAGACACGTGCAGGACTTTCAAGGCACCCCTTGTGCACGCAAGTGCCTGTAGTGTCCTGAGAGGGCTCCCAGGAGCTGGGACCTCATCTCTGTGCTGCCTCAGCATGGCCAGCCTGTCCCCCGATCCCAGCTGTCTACCCTCCTGCTCACCCACATTCCCTCTTGCCCTTCCACTCCAGGTACAACCTCTTTGAAGTATTAAACCAAGGACTCCTTTTCCCCTCATTTTCTCTCACACACAGACACAGTGCTCGGGTCTGAAGGCTTCATAGGAGGAAGCACAGCCAAGCAGCTGCCAGCCTACATCCCTCACACACTTCTCGGCCTGCCAAGGACAGGGGAAAGGAATGGAAGGGAGGAGGCAGCCTCCCTGTCAGCTTCTTGCCATTGCATGCACACAACAGATCTCAATCTCAGACTGAAGCCCAGCAGTTAAAATAAAAGTCACACTCTTCATATGGCTGTCAGAGAGGAGAACATTTTCAGAAGTGGAGAAATGAGAGAGATGAGAAAGGGAGGAGGGCATGAAGGAACGCAAAGCTCAGATGGAGCTTTCCTGGGCTTTCTGATGCCCCCAGAGGACATATGCTGCACAGCCTTCCCTGCAAGACCCACTGCTGTATCTCATGATTTTGAGCTCTCAAGAAGTGCCTACACATCAGGAACTACAGCTTTCAGGAATGAACTCAGACTTACTTTCTTTGGCAACAAACAATATGCTCATCCCTCATTCCCTTTCTACGTACCACATGGTGGCACGGCCCTGGAATTATGGCAGTCCCAACGCACCATATGTGCTGTTATGCACGGCACAGCTCACACACTGTAACCACAAAGAATCCAAAAAAATGAGTGAGGGACCTCTTCTGAAAAATGGCTACAAATGATCAAAGAATATCAAAGCTTCTTTGAAAAAAAAAACAGGTTATGATGCATCATGAGCTAAGTTATCCAAGACCACAAAAACACCCAATTGACTTTAGTTGTGCAACTGTTTTGTTGAAATTTCTCTGAATACATTGCATTGGCTAACTAATAAAACAGTAGGAAGGTGAAGTATTACGTGAGGGCAGTTCGGAAGTTCACAGAAAAATACGCAATCAGTTATGGTATGTTTACTAATTCTGTAATGTGGCTATCGTACAATGTACCACCTTGACTACTATGGTTGTTTTTTGAAGGTCCTGCAATTTATCTTACAATTAGTTCAGCAGTGCAGCTTTTCTGACTCGCAGCCTTTCACTTTAAGTGCTCTTTTCTTCCCCCCAGAGATCAAAGAGATGTTTTTGTGGTTTGCTGTTCCATCCACACTCCCGCTCCCTCCTCTCTTCCTTCCTTCCTCGGGTTCCCCTTGCTGGAGGCATCACCCAGCAGCCTCAGGCACAAATCTCTCACGTGTGCATGCACACACAGCCACCACCACAGCTCGGATGAGCTCACGGAGCCTGTATCCTGCTCTGGACATGACCTCGCATTTCAGCAGCTCCCTGCCTCTCACTTTTGGGGCACTGAGTTGGTGTCTGGGCGCTTGTTTAATTTTAAGGCCTGGTTTGGATTCCAAGTCAAATCGAGTACCTTTCAGTGTTTGATGGTAAGAGTCTAGGAGGTAAATGATAATTTAGGGAAAGTGTTCAGATGCTTTTTTTTCCCTGGAATCTGCTGCCACCACGTTCCCACATTGTCCCGGCAAGGGTGAAGCTATTGTGCAACTGGGACAGGACACCAGCTTTGTTTTCCAAACCAAGGGGTTCTGGTGCAGCTTGGGAAGAAGAGGACAGACCTTTTTACAGCGGCATAAAATAAACACTCTACTTGGAGTGGAGTATCTTCCCATTAGGCTAGTTTGGGGCAAAGTTTTACCAAACACTTTAAAAGAAAAGAGTTACAGCTCTTTTCCTGGCATGTTATTAGATAATGGTCAACTGAGAGCTTGGATCAAGACCAGCTACAGCAGATCATGACAGAGACCTCATCTAGAGCTTGTTTTCTTTTTATCTCACCACACAAAACAGGCTTGCACACTGTTAGACGTTTCCACACAGACAGACTTAGAGGTTTCCTCACAAGCATTTGTTCTCCATGCATTAACATACAGACATTTTCAGTTCTATTCTGCCTATGAGGCTAGCCAGTCACAACTTGACAAAGCCTAAGCAAAACCTGCATTGAGACTTGTGTTCCTATTCACACAGGTAGAACGAAAGGCATGATTAAATACTACTCTTGAACCGTTCCACAAATAATCCTTTCCAACAGTGTATTGCAGTACTGAGAATTCAAATTCCCAGCTAGTCTGGGTGGACTCTCAGGTGCTTGGGATGTTAGAAAATTCTCCAGAGCATGACAAGAACCTTCTTCTCCATTCTTGATATTCACAGCTACACATTTCAAATCCACTGCCATAAATAAGTCTATTATATGACACTTGAATTTGTTGTCAAAGTAAACAGCCCTGTCAAGACCTTCCCACATCAAAATATTTAAGCAAAAATAATTTTCAGGAAGAAAACAAAAGGAACAGAGTTAAATGGAGTGAACACAGTCAAAATATACTTTTCTAGATATCAGATTTTTTTTTTCCTTTTTTTTTTTTTTTTATAAAAATACCAGAAAACTACAGTGTGTATTAAGACAAGGACAAACGACTCAAAGTATTATGAATAAATCAGCAGTTGATTGCATGTAAACATCACCTCTCAGTCCGCATACAGAATACTTGACATGAAGAGACTTGTTGAGAATGCACTGTCACTTCCATAGGAAGTTCCCCCAATTCCTGCTTCAGGATTTTTCATTATACAGCACATGTGGATGGCATTGTCCTTCTTTTCAGCTTGCTTGAAACTGTTTACAGTGTATGATTGCTTCACTGTTAATAAAGCACACAATACGAGAGCACTGCCAAAACAGTATTTTTGGTGGGGCAGAAAATGCCTTGATTATAAACACATGAGATCAAGAAATTAAAAAAAAAAAAAATACTGTCAAGGGACAGATCTCTTTTCCCAAAGGAACATCTGTTACTAACATTTCTCATGAAAATAAACACATGAAACTGTAAGTCCAAAACAGAACCTGTCTTCAAACACTGCTCAATAAAAGTCTGTGATCCCTGGAAAAGGATTCTCTTTAAAATTTCCAGCAACCCATAGGCTTGAAGAGAATCATTTCCTCTGCATACAGTTCAGCTCTTCAGAACTGCAGCCATTTGGCAGCAAGTTTGCAAAGCCACAAAAGGATGGGATTTAGCCATGTCAGCATCTTCCCCCGGCTGCAGAATGCAGCTCAGCCCCTCACCCTGCCAAAAAATCAGTTGTAAAAGCCAGCATGACAGCCTAGAGGAAGGTAATCCTCGCCAGCTGTTTCTGACTGCAGCCAACCCCATCACTAGCACAGCGAGCACCAACATGCATCAGCAGAGAAGCTACCTGAGAAGCGGTATAGATGAAGTCTGATTCCAGGATCAATGAAGCACCACCGGGTTGCTGACAATGCCTAGCTCACTTCAGCTAGCTGATTCAATAGGGTTTGTAGCAACGTGCTGGCCACACAACATGGCACCAGGCTATTAAGGACTTCAATACCGAGAATGGGAAATTCTCATCAATCCATCACCTTTGGAGAGCGAAGAAAAAGCCTCAATATTCTCACACAGAACCGACAGTCTAAACAGATTTCAAACCTAGACTGATAATGAGATTTTATTATTAGGTAGGCAAGAAGGGATTTTTCCCTTCTCTTCAGCGTGTCCCAACTACTATCCACCTCACAGATCCCTTCACACTACGTGGCATGTGCAGCCTGGCAGAGAAATGCTGACTGAGGCGCAAACCCCATCCATCAATAATTCACACCATGTTTAGTTAAACTCGGGGGGTGGGAGCAAACGACCTGCCTTGTCTTTTCAGTGCTTTTGCTGGTAATAACTTTAAGGATGTCAGATCTGTTCTTACTTGTTCGTCTTGACTTCTTCCTTTACACATACTGAAACAACAAAAGAGCTCTGTAACATATGTGTAGAAATGATGAAGGCTTACAGCTGTCATCTAAATATTTTTACTGAAACTGTAATCAACTGTTTCTAAGAGCTTGGCTTTACTACAAAGTTAGTCACAGAATAAGAATATTAAATTTCCTCTGTTATCAATCAGCAGTTCTGTTCTAACTCTGCAAAGTGTACCTTTGAGGCATCCTCTCTTCTTACTGCTGTTTTGCTCAAGGGAAAAAATGAAGGATTTTTCCTATGTTATACCCCATTACACAACACAGCTTAAGCTACATGCTTATGCCATACTAAATGCCCCATTCTGCTAATCTACACAGATAACTAAGCTTAATTACATTAATAATTGTTGTGGTTTAGTATGGTGCCAGAATTTACCTCTTCGCTTGTTAGGCCGACAATTTAATTAGTAGCAGTGAATACAATCTCAAACGAGCGATATTATCTAAACTATTATTTGAGGAGTTTTGCTGTTGTTTCTGTACCACCTAAACAAACTCACCGCTTTCCCAGCACTGGTGAGAACTGGAGCTGTATGCCCAGACATCTACGGCACGAGGAATAGATCTCTCGACCCACTCACATTGTGCTGACGGCCAGCTGCAGCAATACAGCAAAGTAAGCTCCAACATTGAAGACTTCTGGGACAAGTTTACTTTTATCTTATTTGCACTGAACCTCCATCAGCACTTACACCTCAGACAGGTTCCACCCAGGACCTTCTGTTTTACCAACGCTCACTCTTGCCTCGCGTTTTGTTTGCCGTACAGGACAGGCAAACCTCCGTCAGGTTCTTTCCTCTCTAACCAACAAAACCAACAGGACAGACAAACCTCCGCCAGGTTCTTTCCTCTCTAACCAACAAAAACAAATTTTTAATTCATTTGAATTCAGACTAACTCCTGTTTATCTCAGAAACAAAGATGACAATGCATGTGTGTTTTCCTCTAGCAACCAATGTTACCTTAAACCTGAGCAAGCCCTGATTTTAGCCAAGTGGCAATCACTATTAACTGCCCTACATTTAAACTATATTATTCATATTACATAAACTTGGAATAGAGCCAAAAATACTACAAAGTTCTTTAATCTCATCAGTCACAGTGTCATTTTTTTTTTCATCCTCTGTGTGTGTTGTTTTTGTTTTTCCCCTAATGTAACTTACAGGCCTATGAAGAGCCTATAAATCTTCCAGGTTAAAAGATATCTGTTCAAAATGTTTACCAAACTTCCTTATGGTACTACATCATGCATACAAATGTTTTCAGTTTTACAGAGTGAATAATCTGTCAAATCAATAAAGCATTCCACCATGAAGCTTAATTAACTCTCACAGCCTCACTTACAGCAACATCCATGCATCAGAAGCTGAGTTACTAAACTAAAAAAGCAACCTTTAGTGTTCTCACCAAAATATGTCAGAATGGTGAGTTACAGTAAGGTACAGAAATAGTATTCTGGAAGAACCAAAACAGATTAGGAATTGTTTGCTATGTTCAGGTATATTCAAACAGAAAATGTATTGGAAAACAAGCGTTACGAAAACCACCAGGAAGCTCTTCACTAACATAAATGCCTGAGCCAGACCGTTAATGTCTCTCCTGTATGCACACTTGTTTGATTCCTGCAGTGATACCTCAGTTTGTTTCTCAAAGGGAACGAAGCTTAATAGGAAATAAAATGAAGAAAGAAAAATGTTCCTTGCCAGCAGAACAGTTGTGATGCCTAACTATGCCAGCATCACATTAGCCAATATTAATCCAAGTGGCTCTTCAGTTCTTCATTGGCATTACTATATGTCTGACAATAGAAAAATAAAAGAAAAGAGAGCCTGAAGCACATACATGGCAAGAAGTCATCTTGCTCAAGCCAAAAGGAGGCATGCTCACCAAATGAGCATCTTGCTCTGCCTCAGCTGCAAGCGGTATGTCATTTCTGGGAGCATTTTAAAGATGCCTCGCAACTTGCACAATGATCTCTTGGGAACACAGCTCCTGCACTTTTTGCATCATGTCCCACCACAACCTGTGCAACAAAGCTGTCTCGGTTGCTAAATACAGTAATGGCCATAATATGGAAGATCTGGAAGGCTGCAGGCCTGGCCGAGGGTTGACATATTTAACATTTCAAGATAGTGACCTGCAGTTTTATGCTATCTGATGGCCACTTCCTAATTACTAAATACACCCATCATGCCTCACCAGCTGTGATTACAGGATTTCTCAAGGAGAATTTCTTAAGGTCAAGAACAAGATTTCTTGAGTAATTACTGCCAAAAGTCGTCACCCCGTTTTCACATTTAAGTTGAACAATGTGTTATTTCTCATTGGAGAACTTTTAGTACTAATGATGAATGCGTGAGGTTCCAGATAAATCCCATTTTCAGAAACAGATCTCAATTCCCTTTGAAATCACAAACTTTTAACATATCCCAAAAGCTGGACAACTAAATACTAATAGATGCTTCTAAAAATCTTGTTTCATTGTCATAATCACACTCATTTATAATCACATCCAGTTGATTCCACATAGTGTAAAAGCAAAATGTCCATTAGTAAAATACAAGTCTCAAATCAAAGCAGCTCAGAAGAACTCTTCTTAGGAAAGTACAAAAACACAGGCTGTACAATTCTCCCAAGGTTAAGGATTTCACTACATATGCAAAGGCTTACCTGCAAGTTAGTGAAGTCAGTTGAAAATCTTATACAGACTATGCAGAATTTGGCAACTTTGAGTAAATAAAAATGGGTGAAATTTGACAAGGCTGAATAATTTACGTGTTAGAATCTGGAGAATTATTTGAGTTGTAACCTGCTCCAAAAACTGAAGGAATGTAAATCCACTCCAGTACCAACCCCAGGAAGTTTCAAAACATCTCTGAAAAATAACATGGCCGAGTTCAGCATAAGCCAACGTGGTCCAGATTTTTTTTTTTTTTTTGAACATTAATAGAGTAAATCACTGCCTTAAGCATACCACTGAAGACAGGGCAAACTGTAACCCATGAATCAGTAAATCTCACTTTAATGCCTCTTCCATGGGCTTTGCCCAATGCCTACAAAGTTTTTGAAAAAGAAGGTGTCACTGTCCAATATCTCACAGGCTTATCTTGAGATGTGCTCTGAGCAGATCAGCCTTATTACACAACTAACGCACAGATATGGGTAGTAAATCAGTCCTTTACTAATAAAAGCTCAGCTCAACCAAAATGGATTAAAATTGAAAGGAAGTAAAAAATTTAAAGCCAGATGTACACCCACATTTGATTCTGCTTTTCTTTTCTGATGTGCTTAAAAACCACACATTGAATGTTCTTGGACTCCAGAGGCACAAATGTGCATAGGAAATCTGTTTTTGCATCTTTACGCTATCTTGAGTCCATATATCAACATACAAAATCATACAGAGATTTCTCTGTACCACACTGTGCAATACTATCTCCTGGAATGCTTAGGAAAAAAAGCAGTATAAAATTCAGGTTAAACAGATACAACTCCTATTTAATTAAAATAATTTCCTCTCCTGCATAAACTACAGTCTCTCCGTATTGTTTGGGTAAGTTTTCTATATCCTATAGTGTTTTGCTAGACTAGCTTTCACTGTTTTAAGTGTGCCATTTATGTCACCAGGTTAAATAAATCCAACAAAATGTTATTTAATTAACAAGTTTTCATTACTTGCGCCTTGTCTAAATTGAAAACAAAGCCGGTATAACAAGGATCAGCTATTGCTCCTTCCACTTAGCAGATTTTGTAGGCACCATCACTTTTATACTCACTCCTACACTCCACTGTAATACCGCAGTACTCAGATACATTCAGGTAGCGTGCAACTGTCAGGATCTCAGCATTAGTGCGCTGACAAAATTGGTATTCAAGTGCTTCTCAATAAAGGCAGAACAAAGAGATGATTTTGACTGTATGCTGCTTAATTAGAATTGGCTCTCCCAAGGGAAAGTGCAATCCCTGACATTTCACCTGAAGGCAAATTCCAGGATCCTGCTCAGAAAAGCTCATCAGGGGAAATGAGGCACATCCTGTTTGCTTTTCAGCTCACTTAGCTCATTAACAGCTACACACACACAGACACCTCACCAAATTTGGGGTATTTTTTCGCATTTATGCAATGCAGGTTTGTAACTATATAGATGGATACACACAGACACACACTTCGCACAATTTAACACCTCTGCTTTTAAATATGTCTTTCTATTCAAACAATATTTTGATAGTTATTCAATAAAAGGTTTAAACCAAAGATGAAAGAAGGAATTTAAAGGAGTGGACACTATGACACGCTATCTTTTTAATATCCCTTGTAGATACCACTGACAATAAATGTCTTGCTTGTAGCAAGAATTCCGGCTTCTCCTTCTAAATAACAACCACAGTTTTTGAAGTGTTTCCTGAAAAGACAAGTAAGGAACTAGGATGCTTTAACACCACTTTATTTAGTACAATAAAGCTTTTACTTGATTTTATGGCTAAATTCTGTTTTAAAGTCAATGGTTAGCCCTAAATCTGAGAGAAAATAATCTGAGGATGATAGTTTATGTCTTCTTAGTACTACAGACCGCTCAATATTTGAGTGCTGGCAATTTTGACGTTATGCACTCCTGAATTATACCTCAGCCCTCCCTCTTTTCCCTTCTTGTAGCCTACTGCTCTAATGAAGCCTGTACAATTACACAACTGAACATATCCACCATTTCCTTTTATCCAACAGAATTGACCTATGCAACTGCAACCCCCACCTTGTTTTCTCTGTCAAACAACCCCCGCTGTTAGGTTAAAACCAGCCCATGTACTGGGGCCTTGAGGAAGGCACTGCCAGGGTGACCGAGACAGCTGACAATAACGTGCAAAGCAGCAGTGTGAATAACAGGTTGTGCAAACTGCTGAATAAATCCATTTGCTAATCTGTGACCATGGAAATTTTTCTTCAAGCTGAATCAAGCGATACTTTGCTTTCCCTTCCCATCAAGTTTTATTTTGCTGAGGCCCACAGCACAGTCACTAGTCTCATCAACAGCTGTTTTTCCTTTTGAGCTTGCCCTGTCACTTTTGGATCTGACTTTTTGCTGATAAAGCGTAATAGAAGCTGTTTCCTGCTACCCCACAGTGAAGCAGATGTTGCAGGAGTTGTGGTAGTCCTAAAGCTGGGCTCCCGAGCAAAATCAGCTACAGGCTAACTCTTCTTCAGTCATAAAAGTTTATGCTATATTTGTTCTCCTGACAATTGATGGAAGTAGGCAAAGAAACATCTTCCATTTTACCCGAGATTTTTCGGGTAGATGGGGTGCCAAAAAGCAGCAGTGTGAGAACGAAAAATACAACCAGTACATCAAAGAAATTAGGAGATGAAGGACAGGAAGGTGCCCCAGCCATCCCTCATTTACCTTGCTGCTCCCAGGCACAGGCATCCCTGCCTATGGCAGATGTTTGCCAAGCCTGTTCTTACAGAGCTGAAGTGATTCCATAGCAGCCCTAAGCAATCTATTCCAGTGACTAATTATCCTTACAACTGCAAAGTTTCCCCTCATATCTAACTTCTAATCTCTTTTTGCTTTAATTTAAGCTCATCAGTTCTTGTCCCGTCCCCAGCGGACATGAAAAACAGATCATTCTCTTCCTTCAAACAGCAGCTTTTTGCCTACATCTTCTCTGTCTTCTTTGCTTAACCTCTAGACTAAACAAATCAAATTCTTTCAGTTTGCCTTCATAGCTTGCATTTTCTTTTGCCATCCTTCTTGCTCACCTCTGGTCTCTCTCCACCCAATGCATGTCTTTTTTGCTAGGTAGCATCCAGGTCTGGAAGTCCTATTTATGCTTCATCCATTTCCCTAGCTCTCTTTTTGTGGTCACAATTCTTGTACTATAGAGTCCTTCAGGTGAACCCCGTACCCATGCGAATTTCGGATTACGGCCAAACTGCAATTCTGCCATGGCCATATTTTCCACATACTTTCTCAAACCATGGCATGAATAAGCTTCTTGCAATCATTTACTGTTAAGAGAAATCATTTCCCTTTATAACCAAGAAAACAAAGCAAGAATTATTCATCTGCTTTCACATGCCAGAAGAGTGTTTCAGTAAGATATCCATCTACATGAATCAGAGACGGAGATTCTTTGAAGATTTACTATAAAAACCTCCATCCTATCACACTACAGATAAGTGAAAGTCTCATAAGACATTGTTACTGCTTTTGAAAAATATTTCTCTTAGAAAAAGCCAGATATCTAACACAATGTTCCCTCCAAACACTTCTATTGAACCATCTCGTCCAGAAAACAAATATATAAATGAGGATAAAGCAAACAAGTCGTTAACCTAACAGTTCAGCCATAGACATCAAAGACAACATGAACAAGAATTACAAGATTTGTAGTCCATAGTTCAAAAAGTATTTCTACCAAACACCATCTATAGAGCAACACCACGATCCACTCCCTGTGAAATGATTGAGCAGCTTTCATTGACTTTTGCTGGTGCAGGAGCAGGTTACCAAAAGCAAACTGGAAATTATAAAGGTAGGCTCTCCAGTCAGCTGCTGACAGACAGAGCAGACCAGAGGCAAAGTTAAGAAGGCAGCTAGCTGTGTATCAAAAGGCAGTTCGTGATCCAGAACAGAAAAGTTAGGCAACGAGGTCCCATTTTTATGAAAATGAACAGCCAGCCTGTGACCTGCGAGCACGCATGCTAGAGAAACCATGCTAGAGTGCCCATCCTTCCTGTGTTTCAACCTCAGGAACTGCAAACCAGCCGCAGACTGTAGGGCAGGACGCACCCAGAGCGGGCGGGGGATGTCCAGCAGGGGTGTTCCCCAGCTGTGCAGCACTGTCTTTATAAATGATGGCCTTTCATGAAGGAATCATAGTTAAAATCTTCCAGTCTTGCTGGAACAGGCTACTACTGTAGTCATTCCCAACTAAGATAACGAGCACTAACTCCACTTATCACTGCCATTAAAACCTTGGTGTAATTAGAGCAGACAGACTAACACAGATTAACACAATTGGATCAAAGCGATCCCATCAAAAGCAAAGCCCTTCCGAGGGAACCTGTGGTTCGCTCCCAGAGAACAGCATGGAGTTAGGTCCACACAGGCTGCTATTTTTTGCCACAGCAAGAGTTCTGCACTGAGAGCACCCCAATTTTGGCATACACAAGAGGAAAGAGGGGTTCTCAGGGTACTTACTGCTTTAGTTAGTGCCTGCCATTTCTTCCCCAGGTTCTCAGTCACTTTAAATGATCATTGAATATTTCAGGAAAGTTTTGAAGGAAGCCATTAAAAAAACCAAAAACGATGTTTTTATTTCTCTGAAATGGATCAGGCTTCACTTTTTTTTTTTTTTCTAACACAACTATTTAAAAAGTACACAGCAAAAGTAAGATCAAGAATTTCTCATCATCTTGCTCAGAATTTGCAAGGGTAGATTTGCAGAGATACAAAACAAACTAAGAATTAAAAGGTTGCAACTTGGATACAACAGGTCCTACGCACAGCGTATAGAAGGAATTTAGCTGGGACAGCAATCAATGCTGGCTGCAGTCTTCTGTACTTCCAAGATATCCTACACTCGTTAAAAGCAATTCTGCGGAGTGGAACTTTATACTTCTGCCAGCGAACATGTTGCTGTCAGTGCCAGCAAGAGGAATCCCTGCCAGCTTTTCTCGTTCTCCAGAAGGTAAAGCACGCCAGGGTGCTGGAGACAGCGTGCATATAAGAGGAGACTCTTAGCCATCTCATGAATTATCCAGGCAGGATTCAATGATAGGTTAGTGTTCAGCAAAAATCCCCAGGTAAATTTTTTTTTTTTCCTACATTCTTTGCAGTGCCACTGACTTTGCAGGCACCATAGGCACAGTTTTCTGTTTCATATCAAGTAAGACCACCATGGTGTTTTTGTGTCACTCATGGAACCTCTTTCTTCAGGGTCTCAAAAACAAGTTGGATTGAGGATTTCTTTCATGTCTTCCAGTGCTGACCACATAGCCTTGAGAGGATTTAAGTTCATCCTGACCTACATTCATTATTATTATTTTTTTAATTAATGATCCACATTTATTCCTGACATTACACAGTTCACTTGAAAGTCATTGGGATTACCATCAGATATTAACTCAAGCAAACAGAAATAAACAGGCTGATTAACAATTATAGCAATTTCACTTTCTAAATGCTAAGGAAAAAGGAGTTGTTATATTCAGAGATCTCCACACCCATGTGGAGAACTGTCAGCCCCGACAGAGCTTCGCACAGCAGGGAAGAGGAACAAGTGCTTGCCTAGGCACAGCTGATTGCAAGCCTGAGTCCCAAGAAGTGACAATTTTCTGAACACTGATTCTGCTCAGCCCTGCTGTGCTCTCCTATCTTCTTGTGCACTTCAATAGCATTTAAAATTTTAGCTCAGGTTAAACAATAAAAAACACACACCATTACTCTTAAATAACACAGACAATCTCAGTCATTGTAAATGCAGAAGTCTGACGGAGGTGATGGCAGCCAGGCACAGCACAACCAGGCAGGTGCTGAGCAAGTTTTCTACCCTCAGCAGCTCTGCCAGCATATATCTGGCCTGCGGTACCCTTGCTATTTCTGTCCTGGATATCTCTGGAGGAAGGACTGCCAAGTGAAAAGTACTGTACCAATTTGTGGGCTGGCTTTGTGATGTGCATAAATGAGTTCTTGGATAGTTCAAATTCATATTGACTTGTGATTTAAGTGCAAATTTAAATTCTGGTATGTCTAAAGGGGAAAGATTTGCACATTGCTATGCAAGTCTGCCAGCTGGCTTCCACTGTGACTTTGTTCCTTTGCTTTTAGAACTAAAACATGAAGCTTAAAACAGTTGTTTTAATATTTAGCATTATAGAAGGTCATGTTCATACCAGAGCCCTGGAGAAAAAGCAGCTCTTGTGGAACTGTGGGAGTCACTAAATGTCAGTACACATAGGACACATCGGTTGCATTATTTTGATATCTCACCCCTAATGACAGTGCACTGATAACTATAGGGCTTTAACCAAGGACTGATAAACAACAACAGGTACAGAAAATAAGATTAAACAGATTTGGGGTTGAATATACAAGTACTCTTTGATAAAACAAAGGAGTGGCTGTAGTGGTCTCTTCAAGCTTTAAAACACCAAGGTGATATTCAGATGGAAAATTCAGTTCCACATACCGAACACCCAGCGATTCCAACTGCACAATCTCAGGGCCTTGTCACAGGTAACTAAGTCAAATCCCTAGATACTATGTAATGCATACCTTGCCCTTGCCGTATTGAATACTTATCTTCCAAACAAACTCTTACCATTTTGTTCCTTCTTCAGTAGTCCTTCATTCACTGCTTTAAACTGCTCATTCTCCTTTCTTTGGCAGCATCAGACTTCAGTCACTATATTTATATGGAGCTTGTGACCACTGAAACTAGATGGACAATTCCTCAATGCCCATGTGAACACACATCACACTACCTGCAATGGTACTTTAGAGCCCCAGATGATGATCCTACAGGTATTCAGAAATATTAGCCCTAGTTTCCTCATAAAGCTGACTTTACAGCCACCTGCAATGCAAATAAGCAGACATAGCAGCATAAAATAGCAGCTAGCTGAACTGTCACTTGATATTTTTCAAGATGAGTGAAGCACAAGAATCATTATTCTGTCCAAATATTGTATAAGGTGTTAAAAGGCTTTAAAAATCAGAGGCACTCATTTCAAAATGCATTTAAATATTTACCATCTATGTTGTGACCCCTCAGCCTGGTGCTTGGCTTGCAGCTCCTGTAGCAGTTACAATACTCCTGTACTCTTGGCTATCCATCTGCCAAAGCCCAGGTCCTCCATTTATTTGAAAGAAAGAAGTTAGAATGAAAACACTCCACTTGGCCCATGTTCAGAGTCATTCCCTGAGCATATTGCTTCCATGAACTTCTATCAGTTACCAGAAACAAGAAGCCAATAACTATTCCCCACTATGATAATATTTTTTATTTATTCATTTTGTAGACTCATTTTCTCTCTCAATAAACCAGGATCAGGTTTAAATTCTTCCCAAACAGGAAGGACAGTTTTGAATACAATAGTGCAACAAACAGTTGTCTAAAAGAAGTTCAGAAGAGGATTGGGAAAGAAATACCACTGCTCAAGTTAAAGTCTCCATTGCTTTCAGCTACAGTGGCTATTTCCGATTTGTTCCACTGTGCAAACAAATGCTGAAAAAGCCACGTCCTTAAAATACAGATGTGCAGGGAGGGCTTAATTCCTTCTAAATATGTCAACACAGACTTAGTTATATCATCTTTCTCACAGCCATCAAGAAGGCTGTCTGCACAGCATCCATGCAGCAAGAGCTTCTGCCCTGCATATGGAGAAGAAACATTTTAATTTTACTGAGCTGAAGAGATAATCTGTGTTTATCCAGAAACTTGATAAATGTAATTGATCACTTGAAAATGTAAAAATGCAAATTTAGCAAAGATTTATTTTCCCTGCTGATCCACTGGTAACAGCTCCAAGCAGAAATCTTCCTCGCTCAAATATAAATATGTAGCAGTCTCCTAAGAAAACAGTCCTGTAACCACAGTTGCTCAGACTGACACAGAGCGGATGGTGACAGATAACGGGAATATAAGCGAACAAGGAGCTGACTTACTGCTGCGCTTGCTCAGCACACCCACAACACAGCTATCCTGTCTCCACAGACTTCTAGCATGCCACACAAGTTGGAAAGAAAGGCTATGATTTTAAGCATCTTCTCCACTTAAGCACAGAACATTATAGTTATTTGCAAAGCCATTTAATTTGCAAAATGCTGCAACACCTTCTTCAGGCATTGAAATGCTAAATACAACTTTAGTACCACAGCACGCTTTGTAGCTAATTGGTTTATACACGCAAATACAAGTACATTGTTCAGACTGTAAGTAGTCACTGTTACCACGTCTGTTCCCAAAAGAGAACTGCTGGGACCCAAGAACAAAGGCTTGCATACAGATTAAGGATGTTAGTGCTGCAACAGGCTCAGTGGGTGTGCATGGCCAGTATGGAAACCCTGCTCAGGTTGTCACAAGGTTCACTGCTGTTAGCCTGGAGAGGGTTACAAAGCACATGTAATCTGTTCTCTTACCCCACGGCCCGCTCAAGGGTAGTATTGTACATATGTAACCACTTTGACAACCTCAAACCTGGGGTTTTCCATCTTTTGTTGAAGAGATTCATGCCCAGAAAGCAGGTTTGTAGTAACACTATAGCCTTCTTCACACCAAAAGCGGTTCTTCTCAGCACGACCCATGCTTCAGGTATTCTCCAGCAGGCAACAACAACCAGCACCTCTGAAGGGAAGCCACATTTAGCCACTGGAAGCATGCCTGCGGTGGGCTGGCCCCAGCAGAAGCTGAGCAGGTCTGTGAATTGTGGAGGAGTCCCTCACAGAACGGCAAAAAACCACTGCAGGACAATCAACACACAGTTAACCCCGTTTCACTGCCAAGTAAAGGAATTGTCAGCCTAGGTATCTCATTTCTTCTCTCCAACAGCATTAAATTGGGGAAAAATAAAAAGTTCTATTAAGTTCATGAGCAAGAGCTAAGGACAGCCCTGAATTAAAAATCCTGACTGGTGTTTATGAGCAGCAACTTAAATTACCAGCTAAACGCGTGAAATGTAGTGACATAGAGAAAAACCCAAGTCTTAGTGAAATATAACACAAGTAGGAAGAAATACTTCAATTTAGTTTGGTACTTTTCTCTCTATTTTGCAAATAGTTGGTGAGTCAAAGGAGCCAACAAATCAAGCCAGAGAATGATCTAAAGCCCAAAGACAACCAGAGTTACTAAAAATTACTTGTAGGAAAGAAAACCTAAATCCTTAAAAAGGCCAGAGCTGTTTTTTAACATCCCTGTTAAAATATACATCTGCTTCAAGTGCTCAGGTATCAAACGCTTCTTTTCCATTTTCTTTTTCCTAACTTGCTACGTGCTTTTTCTCCCCCACCATCCACAGTCATAGCTACAGCAATGCCCAATGTGACACACTCCACTCTCTCCTCTGCACACAGCCCCTACTTAAAACAAAAATCTGATTTATGGAATACTGGACACAGCAGCATTTCAGATGTCAAATATCCTCATGCTAAAATATGTATATCCTTGACAAACTAATTGTTTTTCTGTGGCACTGTGACCTAGACGAAATCTGGACCTGCTCTGAAGTCCCGATCAGGGGGTTGACAGCAGAAGAGTGATGGATGGCAAAGGCAGCCACTTGCTCTGGCTGACCAGGCTCCACTGTACCGCCCATCCATCACCCTGACAGCTAAAGAAATTCTGTACAAATTTATCTACAGGGCACTAAGCAGGCAGAAAGCAGAGCATATATCCCACCAGCTGAAAGGGTAGATAACCACAGAGGAACATTAGGCCATTTAGTTTCCAGAAGTAAATTGGTAAATCCCATTTGGCTCCACTGGCTCTGCAAGTGAGAATACACCAGGAAGAAATGCCATAGAATAACAACTGTGAAAATGATAATTATGTAAGAGGAAAAAAAAAAAAAAAAGTTGTGGGAAAGAGATTTTTCAACCCCTGCTTTTATTTAAAGAAAAGAGCACAAGGAGAAGGAAAAAAAAAAAAAAAAAGAGGAGCCTGGGCCATAAAGTGGAAAAAGATGAAAGGTCATAATGTAATTGAGTTCTTGAATTCTTGAATACTGACAGCTGGAGCTTTAAATCAGGACTTGACTGACACAAAGATTTAACTGTCTCTGTCACTTTTTCAAGCCATAAATAAGGTAATACTGCATATTATTTTGCTTAGGGTGATGAAAATATTCTCTTCTGCCCATATGCTTCTTCCCAAGGTGATGCAGTGTGTGGTTGTATCATATCTGTCACACTGCCATTGGTATCAATCTACCAAAATAAACTTTGCCTCCTCTAATACTAATGCATCTTAATGTTCAGTATCTAAGGATCGAACAAAACTGACACTTCTGTTTTACACAGAGTGGAAAGTGGCTTGGCTGAGGCAGGCAAAAGGATGCATCTTAATATTAAGCTGTAGTCAAGATGGGGTTGAGCAGAAAAAATTTAGACCCCTCAAAGACACCCTTTTTATTGCTTCTGCCTTTCACTTTTCCTGTTTGAAAGGCAGCAGCCTGACTGCACAAGATGTGCCATTGGGTATTTATCTTGAGAACTTCCTGCAGGTGATAGCGATTTTCTATAGATTTGAAGATCAGAGGAGAACTGAATGCACACACTAAGTAAACAACTGCCTGTCAAACTTTCAAATGTTTTCCTGCAATAAGAGGGAGGGCCATAATTGCCAGAACCGCTTTGTTTGCTTTGTTTTGTAAATGAACATCCTGCTTTAATCAATCGACACTCCTCTTTAATTAGTAAATTTGTGATCTGAACATCTCTTGCTTTCTCTTAATAAACTCCTGCAGTGTCTGGTACCACGTTCCTATGCTTTGCTACATACATAAGTGTGCGCTCAGAAATGCCAGATTTTATTGTTATACAAGTATTGACTTTCAAGCTAGCTCCTCCAGAAACAGTGTTATGCTTAAACATTTACTTTCAATTTAATCAATCATATCAAGAAAAAAAATATCCGTGTTGCCCCCCCTCTCCCTTCATTTCTACACTGTGGAAGTTGCATACTTTTACCCATGCTCTTTTGACCATGAGAGAACACAGACCCTGCTTAGACAAATTTCTTAAAGCCACAGCTCATGCCCAAAACACCCAAATTCCCACCAGCTCTGGGGCGAGCGTTGTCAGGTGCAGCACAAGATCACCCCAGCATTATAGCAGCTGTGTGATGACGTGCACATCTAAAATAAGGGCGTCAGTTTTACATTTGAGTACTTACGTAGCTCTCACTCTTGTAAAATAGAGCACACAAGACCGAAAACCTTGTAGCTAATTGCTAACTCCAGAGAGCCACTGGTTATCTTTTAGAGAAGTTAACTTGGGAAGTTTAAAAAAACTGAATGAAATCTAAACTGTCCAAAGAACTTCAGATCCCCTTTAGAAGTACAGGTTGCATTTCTACCCCATGTTCCCTACCTAAGAGCACCAAACCCTACTGTGATCTTGTTTTGTAATTTCCCCCTGAAAAAGGAAGTAGTAAATCAAAATGTTATTAAGGCAACCTTATGAAAATTTCCTAAGCCCTTCTGGGTCAAACTTCATTTAATTAAACTATTTCACTTTCATTCTTAAGAACAGTGTTATTATTCAAAATAATCCTTGCTATTCAATTAATAATAAATTAATGACCAAAGAAGTCACGCCATGCAAAAAGCATTTGGTTTAGGGAGAGGTTTTGAGCATGAAGAAGTGCAATCAAAGAAGTGCAGGGCCATTCAAGAGACAACATAAAGAATAGACATCTCTTTAATAATGCTTAAACTGTCTACTCCAGATCACAATGATGGTCTTGTTCTTGCTTGGCTGACCATATGGAAATTAAGCTTTTCCCCTGTTCCTCACTGCTGTTTTCCTAACATTGCCTTCTGAGGCATTTAATTACACCCTGTCATAAAGCCGGGTGCTCAGTCCGACAGGAACAAGGATCACCTAAGCGCTATTGTGATCACCGGTGCACTTGTATAGGCAATGGAGGTAGAAACCTTTACACTTTGGAAAGGGAAGAAAATGCATTTCATCACTCACAACACAATGCCTCTCTTAAGCCTAAACAATTGCAAATGTACAGACTCTCGGACATTGCCATAACCACAATAAGGCCATTCATGTAGACTTTGCTGAGGCAAGTTAGGGCAAAAGGGTCAGAGGGCTATGAACTTTGATCTATGGTTTCAGACTTGGCAGGCCTTAAAAAACCTCCTGCTTCAGTAAGTTTCTTGATTAACCTAATAAGAATTACACAAGAAGTGCTGTGATCTTAGCACTGCATCGGATTAGCTGCCTAGACGGTGTTCTGTGAAGCCTAAAAATCTCATCAAGAAGCATAATGAGAAATAGACGATGGAAATGTTGAGAAAAAGGTCTCGAGTTTGTGTTTTAATTATGCGGGCAAGGATTTGGAATGAAAGGTACCTGAGAGCTGCATCTTCCGAAGAATCAGGGGACTATTTGTCTGTGGAAACAGACTTTTTACCTCTGAGGAAAATACAATTAACAAATAAAAAGCTCAGAAGTGTTTTCAAGATGAACTTTTGATAATTCAGAAACACTTTGCTTTTGTCACTTCCACACAATATAATCTAATAGTGATATTCATATTTATGATAAGTTCCACAAATTAGTTCAGTGAAAAAATGCCATTATAAGCATTAAGAATTTCCACAGCTACCTTATTAAAACCATGTCAAAGAATTGAAAAAAAATCTTTATTGTTACAAAGGCAAAAGCTTACTGATCAATTCCAGAATTGGGTCATCAGTATGTTAAGAATTTTGTCTATTTAATTAACTCTCAATGTGTTAGACCATTTTAGATTATATTATGATTTAACTTATTAATCAGCTACAACTCATCCTTGAATTGTCAGGATTATTCTTTTACCAGGGATTTGTTTTGAAAGACTTCATTGATAACATAAATGGAAATCTGAGTAGCTGCAGCAAACCTACTCTTCAGAAACAGCTATTTCATGAAAAGAACTAGATTTTACTCTAATCAGAAAGTTCATACTCCAGCATGTTTAGCTCCTTGCTATAACACATTTTTTAATCTACAGATACCTCAAGTGATCAAGTCCTGGTTCACAGCTCCTTGCACTGCACACAGGTTAGAAGGAAAGAGGCTTAGAAGCTGGCTAATGCAGGATAGATCTCTCTGCTGGCTTCTGATCAGGCACCAGCAAAGGCAACCACATCCATACCTTTAAATGGGAGAAGGCGAAGCTACGTGATTGAATTAAAAACAAACCCTCCATGCCATCTTTTTTTGTAAAATACTTCTGGTCCTATTTACAAGGTGCCGAGTCTCCCTTCAATACAAAGCACTATCTAGCATCAGGCCCCGAGGTTTCCATACTCACTCGAACAATGCACTTTAAACATCTAGAAATAATGGCATCTTTGAGCATCACACAGCTCCATGGACAGTTGTTCACAAGGACACGAAGCAATCCTATAAAAGTTACGATGTGCTATGAACTGACTGTATAGCAGTGCTAGGCAGCTGCATTCATCATTATGCTAATACGTAGCCACAAGTTTTGATATATCTTTAGCATCTTGCACTGTATGCTCACACATCAACAGCAAAATGTTCCCCAGGAAACATTCCAAGATTGTTTCTTTGAAAAGTAAAGTTCATTTGTGGGTCAATGGGGTAATTATGGCAGAATGAGTCTGCCTAGCTCCAACAACAGTTTCACATTTCAACAGCACTCCTTCCCATGATCCCAAACTACTAATTTCTCCTATTCTGTATGCCTCTTCTCTTATGAAAACAATAACAATAAAAGAAAGCTAATCACTCCTATCAATTAGGAATCATCTCATAGAGCTGGATTATACTCTGAAATTAGAAAAGAAAAGCATTTTACATCTGTATTGTGCTTGCTCACATTCATATTTGTATTGCTGAAGTGTCTAACAGCCCCTGTATCACTTATCAGCTGTGAAGGATGTTGCAAAAACACACAACAAAAAAAGTGCATTTTCCAGAGAGCTTATAATTCCCTACCATCACATAGTTTTCTGTAGAAAAATTTGAAAGAGCATGATATGGTATCTAGTCTATATATCAAGGAGCCAGGAGAACCAAGAGGAAAACTCTTCCAAGAAGCTTTTAAGTTAAAATGAAACCTGGTGCCAAGTCAAAAGCAGCATGTTGAATCAAGTTGTTGAACTTGCTAGGAAGCCATTTACATATACAAGCCACACTAATTGCAAGATAATAAATTTGTTTATCTTCAATTAACCAAACCTCACAGCATAAGCTTACATGTCATTTGTGCTGTCTTGCACACACTTTTCTGTTACTGTTACAAGACCATTTTTCCAATCAAGCACATTAACGGCAAAATTAAAATGTAACATGAGTAAACCATCCCTTATAGTCAGTAGGGGAAAAAAGCAGTGGAAGAAGGCAAGTGCTAGTGGTAAATGAAACAGCACACTGAAACAGAAAGCAGTGACCAGTGCAACCAGCTACAGACACAGGAAGGGAGCTATGGCCCTGCCTGACACTTGCAACAAAGAACGGGGTCAAAGACAGAGCAGAGCTCTGGATCAATCCTGTAACAGTACTGTAAGAATCACAAAGTAGCTTTGAAATAAAAAATAAAGTCACTGACATGGTAGCAGAAAGCCCACACTCATAGCTCAAAGCCCTGCTGGACTTTGTCCTTGAGCTCACCAGCTCACCCTGACATGGATGCTGCCCACCAGAACCCCTCGGGCTCAGCACTGAGGTTGGCCATGGCAGAACAGCTCATAGCTGATGCACCCAACCATGCGGAAAGGCCCCTGTGGTGCTCAGTCATGACTTCTCCCTAGGTAGCAGCAATTTTTCACTACCAGAGCTGATTTCTTTGACCCCCAGAAGATAGGACCACATGCATTAACAGTAAATAGACAAGGGTTTGATCATTACTTACCATCCAGATGTATTTGCCTTCTTGTTTTTAAGGTACATATTTTAGTTCACGGGCAAGTCTGAGCAATTCTAAATAATTGCTGAGTTTTAAACATCATTTGGGCACTTAGAGTTCTGCCAAATCCCTCATCTCAACCTCAAAAAAAAAAAAAAAGCCATTCTGTGCATTTAAGTGGTCCAAGTTAACCTGGAAAGCAAGTTTGAAGGCTGTTGTTGGTTTGGCTGAACTACTTTATCTGTCATTTCAGCGTGACTACGCTTTTTCAGCATGAGACCTTTAAGGCTTTTAATGCCATATATATATATATATATATATATTATAATCAACTAGATACCAGAAACTACAGCAAAAAATAAACAGCATGGTGCTGTGAAAGGTGTGTGTTCACTACTGAGGCTACGGTATGGGCTTCCAGACATGCCTGCATTCACAAAGGCTCCCTAGGCTGGCCATCATCAGCAGCCTGCTTAACAGTATGCTCACAGCCCAACGGTACATTTGGTACTTGGGCCTGCTTAGATGCAAAAGCAAGTAAATGCCTGATGCTCAAGGGTGCTTTACGTTGGTTATCAATGAGAATAAAAATAAATCAAGATGAAAATGCATCTGAAAACATTTTGTCTTACAAAACAAATACACAGCAAGTGATACAGCTTTCATATACATTTTGAAATTCAAAGCCTCCTTCTTGAAAGATATCTCCATGCTATCACCTACCTGGAAATATTTGCTTACATTCTCTACCATGCAGCAGTTAAAATTACTCACCAAGGTTTAATGTTATTTAGCTGCAGAGCCATCTCAAATGCCTTCAAGTGAAACTACTGTGAAGATCCTAAACTATAAATGCAGTACACAATCCTTCTCTTATATCTTACTGCAGGTATGAAAGAAACATCCATTTAGAAAAAGGTGAAGCCTATATTCACTGGTTTTGCTCTACTTCTAGATTTATAACTACTGAACTGTTGACTAAACTGCTTTTGCTTCCTCTTTCACGAAACACTTTAGCCTATTACAGTGCCTTCATAGAACTGACACACTGCCAAGCAAAGTACAATGTCTCCTAAATCAAGATTAATCTTCAAATAAGTGAGCACAGAGATCAAGCGTGTGTATAGTATCTCAGCATCCTTAGGAGAGCAGTTCACATGCATTTTGCACATCGGGCGTTTGCTGTGGTCTGTACCACATCCAAGGCAGATGCACTGGTCATGAAAACTAGTATGCTGTGCCTGTTTACCTAGAAACACTTCAAGACAGGGACTTTGCGAGGATTAAAGTCATCTAGCTTGTGAGGACTGCATGATATAACAAGACTTGGATTTGTTGCATTACCACTAAAGCTTTGCACAGGCGGCTTAGAAATGTTACTAAATAAAAATGGCTCTCAGTTTTGGCATGAGAAATGCAGCTCCCACATAGAAAAACATGCATTTATCTACAATGTACTTTATCTGAAAATATTCTGCTGGAAAAAGAGTGTTTCTGTCATTTACACATACAATATAATTCCATTTTCAGCCACATCAGTTCCCTGCTCTACTCATAATTATCTCAACCTGTTGAAATATAGTTGCTAAATAGCTGAAACCTAGGCTACAAGAGGCAACAGATCATACAGACTGGAAGCAACTTAAGGATGCAATAAGACGAGCTATCAGCAACCAAATCAGTGCTCAATTTTTGCCAATATCTAAGCAAAGGATGGTTCCCATTGGAAATTTCCATCTTAATGTATGAAAATTCTTGCCCACGTGCATCTTTTCCATTAATGTTTAATATTATACATATAAAAAACAAAGCACATTTATTAGTATTATCGCCTTTTTTTTTTTTTTTAAAGACAAAGCAGAGAAAATATCTCAGTAGAACCACATAGGGATGGCTTTAAACAACTTTCTTTTTTGCTTGATTTATATCAAGGCATCCAAAGAGGTAACCTAGTGCTGTGCTGGTCAGAGAGGCTTTCTAGCACCTGGATTTTAAAAAGTTAAAACACAAAGGCTTTAGTTTAATTTTGCTTGCTGTTAACAGGTGAGATAAAACATAATTCACAAATGCAAAAAGATCAAGTGAGGAGGAAGATTGATACGAAAAGAATTAGTGCATAAGTTTTCAGATAGATGTGCCAGCATCTTGCTTGGATTTATAATTATAAAGCAATTATTACTTAGCTCAACAATAAATTATTAGCTGCCATGGCAACTACTGAAATACAAGGCAAGCTATTAAAGACAACAAGATGGTCTGCAGGAGACAAAGGAGGAAGGCAATTTATTCACCGGGCAGACTGTGCTCTCTCCCCTACTTCTTATGCTACTGCACTCCACTTTCAGGTTTGCTAAATGAAGAATTATAAAATGCTTGGACCCACACATACAGCCAATTGTCAGGGTTTGGGGGGCTTTCTTCCTTCCAAGAAGATAATTTAGAGTCATATTTTTCTGGTGTACAAGGGATATCCCACATCCCCTTTTTACCTAAACAACTGCATGGAACAATGATTAGCAGTTATCTCTGAGAACTTGTAGGAGACAGGCAAGGCCACTGAAAAGCAGAGAAATATAGAGTTAATGCCTAGTATCAAAAAAGATGAATTGAGGAGAAGAAAATTATAGCCTAGGCAGCTTAACTGCAGTTTCCTGGAAAAAATCTGGAACAAACAAACCATTTGTAACCACCTGGAATACAGCAAGGAGATTATGAGCAGCCAACATGGATTTGTCCAAAGCAAATTACACGAAAACCAGCCTAATTTCTTTCTAAAACAAAATAAAAAGCTCTGACTTAAGGCATCTAATGCCGCCATCATGTCCTCCTATGCAAACCAGGGAAGTTTACTCTTTCAAACACCTGTATGACAGAGGCAAAATTATGGCTGTAGATTAGTGACCCACACGTTGTCAAAGAAGAGAGAGGTATCAAACAAGACTGCACAAAGCACCATCTAGATGCCATTCCCCTCAAAATCATCACTGATGATTTGCTGATGGAAGAGTGCTCTATTAAATGCAAATATCACAAAGTAGAGCAAGAGTGCCAAAACTTTGGAAGGTGGATTAAAATTCAGAATCCTTGCAGGGGATCTCCAAGATGAACATGAGTCAATTATGCTATTCTGCAGGTTTTCCTCAAAAACAAACAAACAAACAAAACAAACAAAAAAATACCTCACAAGGATATGTGGAGCATAAACAGGCTTCAAGACACAAAGATACGTAAAGTAGGGTTTAGGGTTCCCTTTGTCCTACCCTCCCCTTTTCTCTCTTTTTTTTTTTTTTTGTGACAATAGACCCAAACCAAGTACAGAGAAAGTTATTAGAATAATCAAGTGCTGGAAAATGTGATCTATGAAAACAGATTAAAAGAAGTGGTTAAATTTAGACTTTAGGAAAAGTCTTTCTAAATTAAGGACAGCGGAGCATGGGAATGACTTGCCTAGGGAAGCTCTAGAGAACCTTTCCTGGAGGTCTTTCAGAGCAGGTTAGAGACATTAATTAGGAATGTCATAGGTGTAGCTGACATCATTTTCCACCAAGGAGACATAACAGGTAACTCCTGAAGGTCTCCTGGGGTCTTTCTGGGGGGAGTGGGTGTACAATATATTTTTTTCCCTCCTTTTCTAATCTCATCTGGATGAATTGTAAGGAATTTGTCTGGGCTTTCCAGACATGAGGTAGCCTTTTCCTGGCAAAAACCCTAGACTGACTACAGACATGTTATACCCTCACAGGGCACATATGCAATATATCTAATGTTTCTGCCAAGGACTGTTCTATATCCAGAAATCAACAGCACATGTGTAATAATCCAACACTTTGGGGAAGAATCAGACTTTATTGAATAGGCACTAGAACAACAGTGCAACAATCTGGAGAACTGGCATAAAATTACTTGAGTCCCAGAAATCCTACTCCTTGAATAAAACAGGAATGAAACCATCTGAAGAAAATTCTTTGTTCTCATCTCTAGGCCATCACTCTACCAAAGCGCACACTCAGCTATGTGTTTCCTTATAGCTGATTCCTTCTCTGAAACAAGAAATTCCACCAACCTATGCCCCAGCTCTTCTGTTTAATGATTCAGTCTCCAAAATAAAACCCTCCATCACACAACTGAACTCGAACACTTAGTTATTAGCATTCATAATGGGGGGAGAGGCAATTTATTTTTCCAGTTTATCTTAAACAAGGGAGAGGGGTTATATTCTCCAGTTTCAGAAATATTTCTATCAGAAAAAACAGGATTTTCTTTAATGCCTGCATAATTTGCAAAAGCAATGATCTGCACCACAAAAAGCTATATGGGAAACTATCATTAAAAAATTAAGGAATATTAGCGGAGCTGATTGGCACAGGACAGGAATCATGCAAATAGCTATAAGGATAAAGAAGGAATGCAAAGATGGCAGAGTCACTATGAAAATTCATCCTGAACCATCCCAGAATTCTTTGGTTTAGAGCAGATAATCAAATCAGCATATTTGTTCAAATTACAGCCCTATGGTAGTAATGAATGCATTAGGTGACTATTCACACTCAGACAGCAGGCAGCAGTTACATCATTGCTTTGGCCACGTTAAGCAAAACCATGGGAAACGTCTGTACCTAATTCCAGTAAATATGGTATCTTAAAATGAATGTAAGCACACTCACTAGGAATATAATACAAAGGAACTCGTAATAGGAAATCCTGAAAGAAGTTTTCAATTATACCAATCCCAAGCCTATCAGCAGAAAACAGTCTGCCTTTTCTTTTTTTAAATAAATATGCTTCCCATCAAGGTTTCTTGTACACAGTAGAAACAATTCCTCCTAGGACTGAAACAAGTAACACCTCTCTATATTTGCCAAAGGCAAAAAAAAAAACAAACAAACAACAAAAGAAAAAAACAACAACAAAAAGCACAGAGGCAGCTCACCTTATTGCCCTACACTAAGAGGAATTATCTGTGTGAAGTTCTACCTGCAGAGCCTCATCGCAACAGCTTTCAGCAACTGAGACAGGCAACACCATGCTCCACAAATAACTCAAGTGCTTACCAGCATAATGCAAACTAATGCTTCAAAACAATGCAGATTTTGAAATCAGAAATGCCCACCCCCTTTGCTTCTCCCCTGTTGTCCACTTTATCAGTTTTTCCCTGGAACAGAAGCTAGCAAATATCAGAGTGCTGCATAGGGTTCAAACACAAGGAAACATGCCAATAAAAACCACCAAAAGGGCTGGTGCACTTCTGTCTGTCCTGAACATGGGCCTGAAGAAAGACCTCCTAACTGTTAACATGGTGAACGTGGTCCTTTGACATGATGCAGCTGAACATGGCTGGAACATGGCTGGAACATGGCTGAAATGTTACTGGCTCGTCTTCATGCTGAAACAGATTTCACTATTCTTGTCATTACAACAGTCGAGTTCTTTGCTAGTTTATAAAGCAAAATGACCCTATGGGTGCGATCATTCTGAAACTGTTCCTGTTCCCTATCTGCTTGTGAAAGAACACATTGGAGGTCCTACGGCCCACCCCTGCTGTACACCCCTGGCAAAACTGACACCTGCATTATTCATTGGAAGAGATAAAGGTTGAGGGCCCTATCCCCACCTAGCTCTTCTGTCTTACTGAACTGATCAGCGGCAGCAGAGTTCTGATCTGTTCTCTAACTTTCAGGGGGTTGCTTTATTTTTTAACTTTCAAATTCTTAAGTAACACAATTATAGCCACTTTTCTCCAAAGCAACTTAGAGGAACTACAACTACACTTGGAAAAGAGGGGGAAGAAACAGAAGTTGACGTGGAGAACAGGTGTACACTAGAACAATTAAGCCAAAAGTATAGAACTTCGAGGTAACTTTGCAGGGCATTAAAGTGCAAATGCCCCAGGACCACGCAAGTAGAGCTGTGCTTGGAGGAGCTGTTCTTTCCCCAGGGTTTTCAGTAGCGATGAGAGGCTTTAAAATGCTGCTAGGGATTCCTACTAACCTTGCTAAAACACGCTGCCCAGGGACATATGCTGAACTGGCAGATTGTCAGGGAGCTTCGCTCGGCTCTAGGCCTGGCTAGTTCCAACACGCGTTGCTGTGCCATCCATCAGCAAGCACGAGGCCAAGCACAGCCCATGGATTGGCTGGCAATGGCTGGTATCCCCAGTCCCAACCACAAAACGAAATCCATCACAGTTAGCGCAAACTACTGCATGGTATAAGACATATTTCAATATATTAAAAAACAGAAGTATGAGAGAAAAGATGAGCAGGCAGAAGGGAGATCCTTGTCTTTCACGAGTTCCTTTTTTTCCCTGATTATTAAATCAAAACTGACTATCTTCTAAATTCATTTTATCATCTTTTATTGAATTTTTCTATAACATTTTCCATGGCCAAATTACTTCAATTTTTTCATTATTACTGACCTATTTTTAACTTCAGTCTTCCCAGAACTTGGCTCACAGATTTAATGCATAAATCAGAAGGCTACTCTGGCTAATCCTGTAACAGAAATGTCATTGATAATACTTTGCATAGAAAACAACAACATTTTCCACAAATGCTTTATCACTGAAGTTTAACAAATTTGTGGAAAAAGAATGCATCTTATACTACTAGTTTCTTACGTGATTTTGGAAAAACCACAGCCTTCCCCAGACTCCAGCCTCTCAAGGGATAAGTAGTATTTATTCACCTCACGGGAAGAACAGTGCTGCTTGATTCATTAACATTTCTACTGGAGACATATAACACAGATATGCTAGGATGTAGATAGATGATAGACAAATCTTCATTTAAAGATTCAGTGTTGATTTGCTTGGTTAGCAGACAACAGCTCTTATAAATCAAACAAAACCCGAGCAAGAGATAAGAAGGCAGCCCAAAAACTTGGCCTCACAATTTCTTACTGAACTCTTTATTTCACATTCAATTCAAAAGACTATCACTCTAACACAACCCAATTGCACGAGGTCCCAAGTTCAAGTCAGAAAAAAGATGCCAGACATCCACAAGCCTGCTGACATAATAAACAACAGAGAAGGTGCTGAGCTCTTTACCAGATCCGAATGTTAGCAGTCGTCTTTCAGCTCCTACAGACACCATTTGACAACTACATTCCTTTTATGTGAAGGCATGAAAAGGAGGTAAGAAAAGAAGAACATAGCTGAAGTTGCAACATTAAATGATGCTTTGTGCCTCTAGGAAAGAAGCGATAAAACTGGACAATTCTGAAAACATTCTATCCTATCATCATGAGGCAGAGCTAATATGGACAACTAATTAGCAACTTCACATTTACGCTCATTCCAGAATTGCTTTATCTCGATAGCAGTAAAAAGAAACCCACTAAAATGCTCACAAGTCATGAGTATTCTGATTTGTACTGTTGCCTGTTTTCCAACAGCTCGGCTTTCTTAAGCCACCTTTTCTAAAACTGCATTTTGCTGATGAGCATTGGTTAATATCTGTAACACGTTCTTGATAGGAAAGCTGCTGAGCATCGTGATTCATTGTCCTCTTCCCCCAGCCCCAGCAGGAGTGACATCTCAAAGCTGATGCATCAGAGCGGGTTACATTTATTTCATTACACAGCATAAGAGGCCAGCGTAGATGGTTCTAACAGGCTCAGGCCAGGACACTCAACGTGCTGCTGCTTATTAAATATCATGCTATCAAATCTCATTAGAAACATTAAAATGAAAATGTATACGGCTGGCTCAGTGTTTAGAATTTTCCTTAAACTGCTTTGAAAAAAAATCTTTTTTACAAATCCCTCAGTGAAGCAACAAGGGTTCTCCAAAGATCGGTACCTTTGAAAAATCCAGCTGCAAATAGGACTGAATTTACTTTTGCATCAGACGGCGATTGCAAAAAAAGTGTCCTTCCAGTTGAGAGGTGCATGCATCTTAACTTCCACATCACCAGGGCCAACCAGCGATAGTTATCTTGCGTGTAGGGCAAGGAGAAAAAAGTAGTAACAATAGCTGAGATCCTCCCATTGTCCATACATACATGGAAGGGGCCGACAATAACATATTCCAGCTTCTGCTCAGCTGCATTCTGGGGGGAAGTCTAGGTGTCCTCTCCCCAGCTGAAATTTAATGCCACATTAGAGTGGGAGGTGAGGGGTGGTTATATTTTTCATATATTTGTGTATCTTAGGCATTATCTATGCTTTAAAATTAGCCTTATTCTAAATGAAGCTACTGTTGCTTTTTATTATTATTTACAAAAACCTAGGCCCAGGGCTGTGTGTAAGCAAATACCAGAGTGAGTGGGAAACAGCAATCTTTCTTTTGAGGTTAAGAAGCCCTTGGATATAATTGCACCCTGTCCCTCCACAAAGAGCTCCTGTGGCAGTAGCATGGATCCCGTGACAGGTAGTCAACAGATTTGCACATATTAAAGTAGAGAAAGCCTATAATAAAGTGCATAATGTGGATGACACAACTGTTTGTACTCTGTGCTGGTATTTTTTTTTTTACCTATGGAGACATGCCTAGCCAGCGCCGTGTTGGGCAGTCCTTCCGCAGCTACGCCCAAGCACGCAGGAAAATTTGGTACTAAGGTTTGATCAGCACTGTGAAATCTTCAGTATTAAACTACAGTACTACCTACACTTTAACTAATGCTAAGGGCTGCATGAGTGTGTTTCTAAATCTGCATGTCTCGTTATTTTAGCTTGGTGCACACTGCGTTTAACCTCTGCACAAGATTACAGTACAACAACTTCACCAAGCAGCTGGGGTCAAAGAAATCCGGTCTGACCATGAAACAGATATTTCAAATACCCTTTAAGGCAGCTATAATGCATTCATTCTCACATTTAAATAGAGGTTTTAATAACATTTTCATTATGCTTCATTGTGCCTCTGAGATTAATACATCTGAAAAAGCTTCGAAAAGTGCAAGAATGTTATTTTCACTTATTTAGCGCATTCCTCAAATATGATATTGCAACTCCCTGTGAAGTCACCTAATAATCAGGTGAAGAAAACGGACCACAAGGAAGCAGGACAAGCTCAAAGTATTGAACCAGTGCCCAGTAAGTCACAGAGTCTTTCATCCACCATAATGGCCTCTAGCTCAAACTCTAGAGAGAGTTTGGTGCCTCCACAAAGTAAGCTCAAGGTTCATGCAAAACCTTGGATCCCTGTAAATTAACAAAGCTTTACGTGATCTTTACCTGAATGCCACGGACAAGAGAACAGCTCCGTGTTCTCTACTGTAGAAGGTGTCATGCTAATAAATTAAAAGGTGTCAAAAAGGTGAAAAAAATGGAAATATCCTTGTATCATATTCTCAGGTAAGTTTGTTCAGACAAGGATGAAAAACTGTTGATAACTAGGCTGAAATAAGCATATCTTTAGGTCCAAGGCCTGGAATACAATTTTACCAGTACCTGTAAATGTTTTTGACATTTAGCAAGGTTTTTTTTTTTTTTTTTTCCCCCTCCCAGCAGGATACAGCATTTCAGATTCAGCTCTAGAAGGTAATCACGTGAGTTCAGAATTTGCTTTCCATTAACATTAATGCCAATTCAAATGTGTAAATGTTTATAAGAAGGAAAACAGGCACAACCGAATCAAGTCACTTGAAAGGTAAGCACATGTATTCAAACTGATTTTTATTTATTTATTTAAACAATCTTGTGCCTATTCTTCTCAACCCATCTACTTCACAGGGATTGTACTTTACCTGTTGCTACAGGCACGCAGATTTTATTTTTCTATCACTATTAGTATTCTCGCTAAGAATTAACAATTTTAAAGGCTCCATAATGAAGCTCTCATCTTGAGCATGTTAAACCACAGCTATGAAAGTCAGCAAGACTAAATCCCATAGTGGGTTTTCAGTCACAGCCGAGAAGCTTCAGACAGTCTGAAAGACAGAAGCTTAGAGATTCAAAGCCAGCTGTAAAAATTCTTATTTGAGTTCTCAATGCAAAGTTAGGCAGCCCTACTATAACGACACAGGCTGCTGCCTCAGATTTCAAGTAGCCTCTTATTTTCCACAGTGAATTCTCACTTTCTCCAAACTCTGGTATCGCAATGTATTTCCATTACAAACTGTCTCAGTAATCCTACGCCTCAACCAGATGATGGTGGTGCAGACGGACAGGAGGAGATATACAGATGTATCTGTTGTAGGCTCCATGTATTAATCTATAGATTTAGGAATCCAGAGCTTTGAGATAATCTCTGTAAAAGCAAATAATATAATTCTGTAAGGAAAGCTAATCTGAGAACAGATGTACAGATAGTAGAGGTTAACTACAATTACTCTAATGAGATCTGTGAAAAAAAATCTTAAACAAATACAGCAAATCCCGCCTGATGATTGGCATAAACAGAAGTATTTATTTAGCTATTTCATTCTTTTCACCTAAGAATTGTTCACAAGAGTTCATTTCTAAGTGTACAGTAAACAGTCTCTTGTTCAAATGTAAATAGAAACCAGTAGAAAAATATTTAAGAGTTACCCAAACTAACACATTAGTGAAGCCCAGACTAACATATTAGTGAAGCTGCAAGAAAAAACTAAAGAAAGTTTTTCCTATTAAAATCAGATTTTTAAGTTAAGTCTGGGCTTTACTCTGGACACTGTGATTCTAGCAGTTTTACAATTTTTACATCACTACTTGTCAGCAAGACTCAAGGCCAGCAAGACAGAAGCTGTTCAGTTTTTTCTTTTCTTTTGCATCCCAAATTCTACGTCTAGATATGATTTGTGATACAAAATTGTAAAAGCAATCTACAGAAGGACTTGTAATTTTAAGAAAGACTTCCTGCTGTTATTATGAATATTTGCAGAAAAATCTTCGGATAGTCTCTTTTTACATCTGTCTCAAGTTCTAGCATTTGCAAAAACCATAACCAGGCCAGCTCACAAATCCAAGGGAGCTAGAAGGCTTGGAAGTAATCCCTCGTACATTCAATACGGTTTTTGATCCTTTTATACATGTTTATTCATTTGTTCCTAGTTTTGCAATGGTAATGAAAACCAATCTCAGAGAAGCTTTATTAGATTTTCATTGCAAATATTTGCAACTGACATGTGGTTAATTACAATTAAAAACAAACAAAAATTTAGATACATATACACCTTGCAGAGCACGTTCAGTATGAAAAATTATTTATCTACACTCTTCCTTGATCTCTTTGGAAAAGTCTGCATTAAATAAGGACATCAGAAGATGCAACTGAAATTATTTAAGACAAATGGGAAACTTGCTTCAAATTTTCATCATATTGTGGACAAACAGATTGACTCTAAATGAAAAGACATTTATTTGTCCAACCCAGAAGCTACCTTAGTTAACTGATACATGAAACTTCAGTAAAATGTTCCTTATCAGGAACTGATAAGACAACACCATGCCACCACCACCACAACAGTTTATTCCTACAGAGTACTTTCACAGATGATGAAAACACTGACATTTAATAAACACAACTGCTTGTTAGAAAAGGATCACATTCCATTTTCACTGAAGGCTTGAGTTTTTATACTAACATTAATGAGAAGAGAAACTGGCCAAGCATCTGGCTGACAGCACACGAAGGAAAAAGAAAAAGTGATCGAAAGAAAGCTTATTTCAGCAAAAGTACGTAGCCATACGTTTATTATCTGCTTACCCCTTTATCTTAAAACCAAGCTGCACATACCCGTACAGCTCTTATTTTTCCTAGTGATGGTTTGTAATAAGATTACGTGAACACTTAAGGAATATCTTTAAAGGTTTAAGTTCAGTTTATGAAATACAGGTACAATGGGGGAAGTGTCACATTCAAAGATCCAAGGGGACTTTTTTTGTTTTTTCCCCACATTCCCCAAAAGCTTGCACACAGCAGGTCCAGCAGAGCTCCTCTGCTGAAGAACAGCTTGGCTTATAAAAGCTTTTTTCCTAAAAGCAAGACCCAAACCAGGATGGCACACCTGTGGTGGGGTGCTGGTGAACAAACCTCTGTTCCGAGGCGCTATTAAAAACAGCTTACGTATTTGCAAAGCTTTTAAGGGCAGCCATAATTAAGCTTAAAACTAGTGACTTCTGGGAGCCAAGGGAGGCACAGACCATTTTTCCTTGCCATCCCAGCTAGCAGCTGCTGGCCTCTCTTCCCTCTGTTCTCACCCTGTGGAGAACCTGGGGCGAGTGAGGTGGCAGAGGTGCCACCAGTTGCCTGCTCGGCAGAGCTGACAGCAGTGTCAGTGGACACCAGCAGCCCACTTGCATGGCCTTTCGCAGTCCCTGGTGTCTCCCTTGGGTTTTAGGACATCCAAAAAAGCCACCAAAGGTCTATTTAAAAGAGCTTTCTGCTTGTTTTATCCATTCAGGAAATATATACAAGCCAAGCATCATTTAGACCAGCAAAAAAGAAATCCCTTTTCTGTTGTTCTGGGAAAAAAAAAAAAGTTACGTCTCTAGGCTTTATGATGACCATTTTCCACTGACAACCTCTCAAATTTAATTTAAAGCAATCTGAATTATTTTCCCACTTCTTTTGCTTCATATCCATAGGGACTGATGCAGTTGCGCTAACACAAATAGCCCTTCTTGCAGCTAGAGATCTCTTCAGAAATCTTAATATTTCTTCTGTCGCTCATGCAGTGCCTTTAATACAGCATAACAAATTCTGTCTTGTTGGCTGTAGTTTTGCCTCCCCCCTTTTTTTGGTAAGGTAGTTAGGAAACACTTAGAAATAAATCTGTGAGCCCTCCAGAGCAGCATATTTAATTGGTGTTTTTTCCACAGGCTGTGTAGGACAAGTACAAGTCATGTTTCAATCTGAAACAAAAAGACTGATTTAAGTATTTTCCCTTTGATATCAAACTGAGATCACTTCATAGGAATCTGATTATTTTGAAAAGAGACTGACTCATTTTCATCTCTAAAGCAATTCACAAAAATGAAACTATGGCACTGTTTTAAAGCAATTTTAAGGGTGACACAAGCTAACAGAAAATACTAACATCTGTTAAAAACCTTCCAAAGTTACATGAAAATTTTAGTTTACTGCACTTCAGGTTACGTATCTGTTGTTTCACACAGAGGTAAAATTTAGTGGACCTAATTATAATAACCAAGGAATTAATATGGGCTTTACTTATGGATGATCTTTAGCTATTTTAAATTAATAACAGAACTTTCAAGGAGAATGGCAGGCTCTCTGTGGCAGCATACCATGATAGCATTTCAGTTTATTTTAAAATGTTTGGTTAGGTCTGACTCTTGGAAATAGTTGAGCTGTCATGTCAGCCCACACAAATGCACTGGTACAAGGCTGAGGAACAAAATCCTTTGCCCCACCTAAATGTAAAGCTTGATTCGGAACAACTGCTTCTGAAGGCTGTATCGTCTTCCCAGGAGGGTAAAACAACAAATAAAATCAGGGCTTATTCTTTCAAATTGTGGAAGTTCTCCTTATTCCACAAGGTGGTTCTTTGTTGGTTGTTTTTAATACATCTTTCACATCACGCCTGTCCAGCAGGACTTCTGAAAGGGAATCACAAAGTGCCTGCAATGCCTTTGGGCCTAAGATGCTGTTTCTGCAGTGTTTACCTCCCATTCAATTACATATTTCTCTCAGCTACTAAAAGTCAAGGTGCCATTTTAGGATGCGACCAGGCTAAAAAGAGAGCAAAGCACACTGAGTAGCTTAGCTGAAATCGTTTGCTACTGGCATGATGCATCTGTTGCAGGTTTTCTCCTGGACCGAGATAAGGTTGCAGCTGATTCATCTACAGATGAATACCAGAAAGCTTAAATTGGAAGAAGGGATTAGAAAGAATTTCTTGGTTAATCAAAAAATCCTCAGGCCTTTAACTGATGAACTGAAAATGAGATATGCCCCCTCATGTGACTTTCTGGTTTTTGCAGCAACCAGGATTTGCTTGGAATAAAAACTTCTCAGAGTTCCTTGTTTACTGGAGGAAATTGCTGTTGGCCAAAGCCCTGTGGTGCAAGACCACAGACCAATTCACCTCCAGGACTACGTGTTGGCCTGGCTGTCAGCATTTACCGAGGTATCTGAGCTACCATTACGGGATGCCTCCTCTCCTCCTCCTTCCTCTCTTTGCAGAAGTGAGCCTCTGACATCCTCCCAAGTTCAGGGAGCCTGGTGGCAAATGGCTCACTTGAACAGACTTCAGCCCCATCAGGCAGCTGTGGTCTGGTAAAAACAAACAAACAAACAAAAAAACAACATGAAAACCAACAAGATTTGCTCTCCTCACTTTGAGATTTCTCTCCATTACAGGATGCAAACCTTTCTGCTAAGATATTTACAAACTCTGAAATGCCTATGCCCCACTTTTTCTCATGCTCCCACGTCCCTCACCTGTAATGCCCACAGGTGGCAGCAGCCCACAGATTCCTGCAGGGTTAAACCTCACTGTGTTTGCCAGGGGAGGGAACAGCACCCTGATGAGGATGAAGCATAAGTCAGTGAGGCATAAGAGAGACTCCAAAATTAGTCTGTGATCATCTTATTTTGCCAACCATTTGAGCAGCACAGCACCACCATCCCAATGCATGTTTTCTCTGTTTTCCTATCTTGCAGATGATAGGAAATCTGAGCTATTCCTCAAAGCATTTTCAGATGTGTTTATTGTTAGCTCCCAGGTTTCTTGCTTTTCCCCTCAGAGCCTTCAACTCTAGAGACTGAGGGAAATGCTTAGGGTGACTCACACTTGCACTTTACTAACAGTATGCAACCCTGTGCTTCTGCAGCTCAAGCTACACTTTATTGAAACAGACTTTTCCTAATAAGTTCCTAGAAAAAAAAAAAAAGTGTTAGAGCTGCAGAAAACAGAAAGCCTGTGATCATCACATCTCTGGATTTCATAACATATCCTTGTAGTACTTTTTGCACTGCAGTCCTAAAGACACTCAGAGCTCTGCACCACCCCACCAAGCCTCTAAGCTGGAGGGGAACTAGAAAGCACCTTCAATATGTTTGGGCCTAAGATGCTGTTCTTTAGTGTTTACTTCCCATTTGTTAGCATATTTTAATACATGATTTTGTTTATATTGTGCAGCTCCATGTGTACTACTGCTACTGAAATCACAGTTCCTATCAAACATATTTATACTTTCTAAGAAAGATGTGTAAAATATTGAAGTACCTTCAAAACCTTGGCTGATTCCCTTGAAGGTTAGTCATAATAAATTAAGGGATATATTTCTCTAAATACTGCTGTAAAGTTTCATTGAGTCACTGTCCTATGGATGCCTGGGAGACAACAACCAGCAGGATTAACTGTTTTTACAGTAAATCATAAAAATACACAAAGTTTCAGAAGTAAATATTAGCTAACATGTTGAATTACATACCTCACACCAAAGTATACACAACAGTATGATCCCTGAGAATTCACCTCAAGTTAGAGCTTGGATATGAAATCACACAAAAAGAACTAGGTGCTGCAGAAGTACGTTGTAAATTGATGTGCAATTCTGCACCTTAAACAGCATTTACTAGTCACAAGAACAAAGATTATTCACTGCAACTGGTACAGAAACAACCTCTCAGCAGGAGATATGTTGGCTTCTGAATCAGTAACAAGCACTACCAGAGGAAGATATTAAGGGATTATATTGGAGACTTCATCAGAAAAACGACATACTGCACAAGGCGACATTCATCATTCTTTGCTGTTATGCTCATCACCAGCTCAGCTACTGAAGCAGACTTCTAACAGCTCCTCTGGAAGCTTCAGTTAGGGGGCTCTTCTGCAGTGTTTCTCAGGCAGTTTTACACCAAACACTGTTCCAGCACAGAGGTGAGAAAAAAGATCCCTTCGGTTCAGGGATTTAGTCAGTGTACATGGAAAGCTTTGGAAAAGTATTTGTAAAAAACAACAAGAAAAACATGAGCTCCTCCTTGCAGTTGTCCCTTTCATTGTAACACAGACACAAAAACAAAATTAGCAGGTTCCAGCAATATACCTTAGATTAGTTCATTCTGCTGCTCTGGCAGCTTGCAGAACTCCACTGTAATACACTCATAACCTGCTCTTGAATCACTGAGTTAATACTGGCCTCAGCTACTGCTGGCAAGATGTCCAAGTCCTCATGAACAAGTAGCTCTCTCTGGAGCAGGCTACGCAATTTAATTAAAGAAAGCTTCCCTCAGAAAAAAATAAAATAAATAAAAATCCAGATTTTCTCATTTTCTGTAGTTGCTAATTGACACAATGTGTATTTTAAGCTGTGCTGACATTTTCAAGATAATCAGTATCTGAGATTCTGCTTTTAAAGACACAAGCCTTGGCCTGCACACTGACTGCTGGGGCATGAACAACGCAGCTCAGCAGCACAGGTATTAGTTGTTGCAGCACAATTCAAACAACTGGAGATTTCTTTTCACATTGCACTAAAGTTCACTTAAAAACACTGGCTTTTGGCTGATCATTTACCAGAAACCTGCAGCAGCAGAGAGTATTCTTAGACAAAAGAAAACCAAGGACTGAAAGTTACCATAAATTGAAATTTAGAGTAAATGCACAATACTGGAACCCTGTTATTTTAGAGGTCATTAATTGCTTGATAAACTCTATAAAATCACAATAAAAGTGTGCCTAAAGTTTAAAAAAATGTACTAAAAGTAATGTCTTACTTTGGACAAGATTTCTGCACAGTAGAGAAAAATACCATTAACAAACAGAAGAGATGGTACATGATCAAAATTACACATGTACACAGAAATAATTAAAAACCTTATTTTTCCTGTAAGAATGACTTGCACTCCATTGATCTGAAATCTAAATCACAAAGCTGGATTTTATTATGAATCCTCTTTGCTACAGATATGTCTATTTATACCCTCTACTCCAAAGCTAAAGTAAATGCATTTCATGCTAGCCACTTTTACGTCAAGAGACAGATCTAAAAACAAAACAAACAAACAAAAAAACCTTACCTTTGCATTTCACAACAATAAACTAGTAAGAAGGTTCTTCTCCTGACAAATTTATTGATTATGTCTTGCAGGGATCAAAGCCTAATACATTTCCCAGAAATGGAACAATTACGTTTTGACAGTACTTAAGCATTTACAGGTATTAAGACAGCAGTGTCTCAGAGGTGTTTGAGTCTTTGTCATAACAGGGCAAAAAATATGTGTGTGTAACTGTACAGGTCACCGTCTTGCTCTCACTTGCCTCATTCTTTCTGGTACATTTCCCATCTTCCTGCTACTTAACCATAAATTGCATACACAGACCTACCAGAAGCATCACTCGTTTTGACCTCACGCAGATGATTTTATGCTGGGATGACACCTGCAGCCTCCACGTCTGCCCCTCTCCTGCATTTGGGACTGTGCCACAGGGTTGTGGTTTGGCAGCTGGAGGGCAGGCAGGCTCCTAAATGAAGGGTCACACTGCTGCAGCCGCTGCCAGGCATTGCCCTGCAGCTACCTCTGCCTGAGGCACCCATGGTCCTTCCACCCAGCTCACCCTTCGCAAAGTCCTGTGCCATTAGACTTCCCCAGCAAGAGCCTGTGCTCAACACACGTGTGACCTGGAAGATCTTCTAACATCCAACAGCAACATCAGGTAAGGAAATCTATCAAATGGGGAGTTACATGGAAGGTTTACTGACAGATACATGGCTTTCCTTGAATATTTTACACTGAGAGCTGGTTGACCCTGGAAGATCATATGGCAATTGGAGAGCTAACATGATATTACACAAGGGAAGACACAGACAGCTGATAACAAAGAGGACTTGGTGAATGTCTCAAGCTCCAGTGATTTTCTTAACGTGGATTCAATTTTATTAAGGATAAAAAAAATTGATTCATCCCTGCATTTCAGTGCCCAGGTGACAACTTATGCTATTTATTCTCATTTCTGCAGCACCTAAGCACCACTGCCAGGCTTCTTAACACATGTGAGACTTCACATGCTGGGTTGCTATAAAAGGGGCAGACATCTGGGATAGCAATTCACAGGTGAAGGAGGGATCGTTGTTCTGGTGTTCTGCCAAGAAAGGCATCTTCCACCAAGAGGTTTCAGGAAGAGGTTTCACTTACTCCAGCTACATTAAGTCATCTAACACAAAGCCGTACCTTCTCCAAAGGACTTCACTTCTCTCAGATAATCACAGCCACAGAATTACTACCTCAAGCCTAGTGAAGAGTTTCAGCCAGCTAAAATTGCCTGGCTGAACAGGAGCAGACCCAGAAGCAGACTGAATGTCATTTCTTTCTGATAGCTTGAAACTTTTACCCTCTCCTTCCTCATTCACACATCATACTGCGAGAAAGACAATGGAATCCTTCAGTATCTGAGTAAAATTACTTTACCCATTTAAGCATTTTATGAATGAAATCATTTAGGAAATCATTGTACTTCGCCTTTGGGTAAATGGGCTAGCAAGCTTGAATGAATATAATTACTTGCTTATTAGTTATTCTTCAAGATGGATAAAGGTTTATGGAAAATAATCTTTCTTCTCATTGTTCTCCGACACAATATCATCTATCCTTCATCTCTTCCATGACTTCCTACAGAATTTTTCCCCTATTACTGTAACCCCAGGAAAAACGGTCTGCTTTCTCCAGGACTTCCCACCTATTCCACCACAGCAGCAGCAGCAAGCTCAGCAAGGCTAGCACAGGCACGCTGGTAACTCTCTTAACTACAACATCTTCAAGCACTGCTCAAACTTTACAAAGGAGGGACAGCAGTTACAGCACCAGGCACACAGGGCTATGCCCCAGAGCCAGGCCTGACCTAGTTCTGAGCCAGCTCGTTCCAGCCACAGTGGCCACATTTGCAAAGCAGTTCGGCTCAGCTTCTCCAGAAGAGTGGAGCACTCACTATAATTAGTTGCAAGAACACAAAACCCCAGCTGGAATGGACTCTAATTGCCTTTAAAAAAAAAAAAAAGTTTATAAACATTCCTTTTTACCTACTGCTGAAGATGGTAGTTTTTTTTTTTCTTGAAGCCATTAAGCTCCTCAGTACTACAGTTGTACTACAGTTGTACTCAGTACTACAGTTGTAAAATCTGTTGTAAAATCTATGCAGAATTTCTGCTTGCTTAAATGAGCATTTGCATTGCGAAAATGTTGTAACTTTTGTTTAAAATAAAAGCCATAAAACAAAATAAAAATCATCACAGCATTTAAAAAGTCAAAGTCATTAGTTTGTTTGGCTTACATTAAATCCAGACAACTCTTAATAGCAAGCTATTCTGTAACAATTACATCAGTGCACTTTTGCAAAAGGACAAAAAATTTTGGTTTAAATTATAAGTTTTCCACTGAAACATTTGAAATCGCGTAAATCCTAACTTAATACAGCAAACACTTGAGCACATATTTAAATTTCCTTACATTATGCCAGTAAGACAAACTGCAAAAGTGAAGTAAATCTCATGCGTGTTTGTGTTATTGTAGCTTATGTAACAGAATGAAGTCACGAGGAGACACTGGCATAACTGCACACGACGACAAACTTAAAGCAATAGTGAACTTATTCTAGTTTCTTCTGTTCAGTCCTGGACAAGTTTAAAATTTCTCTTCCTTTTGAAAACAAGAGATAAAAAGAGTATTGATTAAAAACAACTCTACCAATCTTAAAAACGAGTAGCACAATTTCCTTCACACTTATATTCTTCATAAAGAGTTTACAAGAGCAAAAAATTCCTGTGGCTGGTTACGATTAAGTCGCTTGGCCCACAGACAAAAGTCAGGCCTTGTATTTTTCATAAGGAAGAGCAAACCTCTACAGAAACAAGATCACCAGATTTGAGACCCAGATTTATAAAGGGTGCACACCCACTGGAAAGCTATATAGAGCAGGCAGCCAAGTACCACCAGTGACAAAAGCCTTAAGGTGGAGCAAACCAGAGTACCTTCTATACATGTGACCTACTGCCTTGCTGTTTAGTTAGGAGGAGCCTTTTCACCTCCCATCTGACCACAATCAGCAGAGTTAGAAGATGATCAAAGCTGAACGAGCTTTTCGCCTTCATCTATGCCTATAAAGCATTTGAATATCAAATAAGGATTTAGCTCAGAGTGTAAGCTTAATTTTCTCAATATATGCTGAATGCTGCATATTTGTACAGTACATTCAAGTATTGATTTAATATGATCTAATAGTGTTGATAGACAACTCAGACCAGTTAATTGAAGACAAATCCAAATATTTAAATATATGAAAGGTCCCCAGATTGTTGGGAAAATGCACTGCTAAGGTGACTTCCCTTGCAGTGAGTACTTCAGTCAATGGCTTTTAAGGGTGGGCACTCTTTCCAGATACTGGCTGCATTTTGTCACAAAAAGTGATTGCTTTAAAGATGGACCACAACAATAGGAGCTTTTCTTATCTGCTTAGCATAATTACTTTTACTGTCTGCAGTAACCATGAACCTATTGGTGGTTGGTCAAATTCTGTAAGAAGAGCACAGGAAAATAGGCTAAATTAGTCTTTTGCTGGGATTTCCTTCTTGTGTGCTGTAAAATAACTATAATAGTGCCATTTTAGTTCTCAATTAGCATAAAACCACTTAGAAATATCATTTGTAAATAGCAAGCTGTTTATAAATTGAGTATTGGTATAAGCAGTAAAGTGAGTTATGTCAGAGAAACTCATGGAAAAGTGTTTTGGTTATATACTAAATTGGCGATATATTTTCAGACACAGAGCTTCTCAGATTATGTTTTAGAAGCACTAATGCTATAGCTTGTAGTAGTTCAAAATATCCACTTTCCAACTGGCATCTCAAAAGGTTCACAGATACTGTGTATTAAAGCAAACCAAACTGAAGAATATTTGTCCTCCTGCAGATGCCCTGAAAGAAATAAGCTAAATCTATTCTTTGGCCTAAAAACATGACAATGCACACAAGACAGTTTCCAGAAAGTGCTCTTTCAACTTCCCAGGATCTAAAAGCTCATTTTAATCCTACTATCTCCCCAGCACAAGGGCTGGGAGCAGACCAGCCTTCTGGCTAGAACAACAATTATTCCTATTTATGGAACATCAACAGCATGCATAGTGCTTAATGATGCCATGGCAATAACTTTGAGCATAGGAAAATGGATCAAGATCTGGCCCATAAAAGGTTGCTTAGAAGACAGATTGCCCCAGCTTAATCAGGTTTTATGCCACAATGTTACTCATTCTTTGCTGAAGATTACAAGACAGGCTGCAGAGCACAAAGATTCTTCTTGTTTCTAACTTCATTTAAAAAAAAATTCTTCCAGCAATATAACTTTTTCCTCCTCCTTTCGTTCAACTTTAGAACGGATGTCAGCTAAAAAAGCTGTGGGCAGTGACTTCTTCAAAACTTTTCCTGGTCTGAGTAAGCTCCAGTACACTTGAAAAAGACTCCTCTTACATTCAGCTGTCGCATGTTCAGTGCACGCTACTAACCTCCACAAACTGCTGAGCAATCTTCACATCGCAAAGGGCCACTGCTCCCCTTCCCAAGATGCCAGGGTGTTCATACAAGTCAGCAGCTGCGCGACCTCATTCATGCTGTATTCAGCCCTTATTCTTTTGCAGTAACAGTCTGCTTTAATCAAGCTTTTTAATAAAATACATATTTTCTCCAAAGTCAATTTATTACTGAAGGGAAACATTGTTTCTCCACGCCTCTCAGTGGGTAGCCACCTCAGCTGAACCTTTTATGACTCAGTGTCATTCAGAGAACACAAACAGACAACACAAATCCTCCACTGTTGCATTTTTGCAGGCCAGTAGAGCAGTATGTTGTTAGCTGCCCTCCCAAGCAAAAGGTGGTTTGGCAGTTGCACTTGTTTTTAAGCTACATCTCACACCCAGACTTACAAATAATTGATAACAACAATAGCAATGAAGTACCACCAATTCAGCATGGTTCTCTTCTCCACCCTTCCTTTGCCAGATTTGCTTTCACATGCACATTAGGAGCAGCAGCCTCACTACAAGCACTCCCTGAGCTGTTGAAAATCATATGCCAGCTGTATTCTTCCAACCTCCTAATGACCCTCATATTAGCTCTTCCTTGCATCGCCAGTAACAGAGATCAGTTTTGAGTTCAGGATTTAGGAATATTATATTTAAATGCAAGTACGTGTGTATTTGTGGAAGTATGCTTACAGTACTAAAATTCAGCCTACAAGAAAACTGGAATTAACGTGGAGCAAGAATGAGAGAACCTTGAGGTTTAGACATCACATCAGCCTGCATTTAGGAATAGAAAATAATTTGTGGTACCTGTGCAGCTGGGGAACGTCATGCTGTTGGATAGAGGGAGAAGTAATGGGCCTGATTCTGTGTTACTCTGCTATATTTGGAGTGACCTTTAAAATATTTTCTATTCTTCATATACAAGAGGTCATTCAGAGAGCTCTCCGTTGCCTGCTGTAAACCAGAGCAGACAAATCTCTTTCTGTTGCAGACTTGTTTCAAAAACTTCACTCCTGGCCTCCTCAAGCATCCCTTCGGTGCTGGTTCTTGGCTCCATGCAGGCAGCGAGCTCCTGCCCACCTGAGGCTGAAGATGGACCCGGGAGCCAGAATGCTCTGCCTCGATAAAGCCCACACTCTAGGGTAACCTAAGTCATCTTTGCGATGAAAAGTCATCACCTCTGGGAAAGTCTCTACCTCTAAACCTGTACAGGAGGTTTAAGCAATGTGTGGAGATAAATGAAACCTTTTCTAAAAAGAAATCACTTTCTCAGACACCTCTTCGACCAAGGCTGAGGCAGGAGAACATTCTCTCCCCTTAGAGGCACACAAAGCAGAGGGAAAGCTAGGCCCAAGCAGCAGGAATAAAGCCATCACAATATGTACACAGGCTCTCTACAGTTTCCACAGCCCCACCTAACCACGCAATGCTGAGCTTTACCTATTTACAGTGCTCAGCAACTTCACCCATCTCAATGCTATGCCCAACTGACCACAACCCTTACAAATGCAATTTCCCAAAAAATAAAAAAGTCCCTAGTTCAGGCTCCAAAACACCTTGTGAGGTTCACCCACAGGACGTACTCTCAGGGAGTTTTCAATTCCATTTATGGCCACTTGATGTTATGACAGAGTAAAAATAAATCAATCTTTAGCATACCTGAAAAACATACCCATGACATCGGGCACTTCACATTCACCCAAGGAAGTGAAAACAAAACAAAGCAAGAGGCTCAAAACATGTGCTGTAAGGAAAAAGTGATTTTCTTTGTCATTTTCAGATTTTTCCCAAACAATTTGTGTCAACCCACTGGAACCATAAAAAGGCCATAAAACAAACATATGCAGAGATCATTGAAGAATGCTAGAGTCAACATTACGAAAACTAAATGCCCGTCAGTAACTGCTAAACTGGAAAGAGATGCAGTCATTTAAAACATCCTGTGCACAAATGAGGGTTCACCAGATGTGAAGACCGCCTGCAGTTAAAGGCATTGCCCAGGTTTACAGAAACAACTGTGCTGCTTAAGGACCAGCCTTCTGCCATTACAAATTGAAGGGGTGTTGGTGTTTCCATCCTATGCCTTAATTTCCTGATTTTATAACGATTAAAACAAAATGATTGAGGTCAGACATGGGCTAACAAGATATTTTTTTTAATGCCTTATTTATAATATTGCATTTTCATATTCCACAATAATGTAAAAAATTACTTTTTTTCTTTTCCTTTTACTATTCAAATTTTACGAGTTTTTATTTGAACATCCACAGTCAACTTTTTTCTACTTAAAGGATAAATTGCCATTAGCATGCAATGTCATATGACTTCAGTCTTTTAAAATAGCTCATAGGCTGATACTCTCCAACAACAAGCTCTTGTGTTAATTTTTTAAGCCTAGGAATCCAGGACAAAAGCTATCACACTTCTCCCATCCCTGTAATTGCTCAGCACCTTTAAAAATCAGGCCACTTTCACTGAGATGTCTAAATATAGTTTTAGATGCTTAACATTAGGAACTCGAATTGGAAAAAAAATGAGGTCAAAATGATTATATAGATCTAATTGGCATTCAGAACTAAATGAATATTAAAATGGAAGTAGATGCTTAAGACTTATTTCTTTCCTGAAATAATTATTCTTTTTATTTGCAATATTTTATGGCTTTACTACCTAGACAGCTTGCCCTCAGTGTCTGAAATACAGTGGTACATTCTAGCAGGTTTGCAAGCTAAAAGCCCCATTCTGCCACCCTTCTGATACAAATGACTGCATTAGGAGTGCTTGAAATGGCTCAGCAGGGCTGCAGAGGCAATATTCCAGCAGGTGCACTAATTTGCTGAAATGCAAGGCAAATTGCCCCCATACCAAAACAGGAAATGATAGGAACTGGAAGCCTTAGTCATGAAAAAGTATAGATTGGCAACATCTTTCTTTGCAAAGCAGAAATTCCTTTTCCTGTTCTGCATTTCACTCTACAGGCGCCAGAGCACCGTTTCTAACCAGGTGTGATACTCCCTACCAGCTGGTGGATGATGCTGCTTGCCCCATCTGAAGGCTAAAGATCCAGGCTCTGGAGAAATTTGGAGTTATACCTTTTTTCTTTTCTTTTCCCCACATTAAGCAATAGCTCAAACTTTTGACAGCTCAAGTGACACGGTCATGATCAAACTAAAACCAAATGCATCTTGCTCAACCTCACCAGAACAAGAAAAATATTGTATCTACAGTTAATAGCTGGGCAGCAAAAGAATGACAGTTCAGGGCTATAGAAACCACTGAGCATAACAAGAAAAGCACAGCCATTGCTTTTTTATGTATGCATATATAAAATATATTTTTTTTTTAATCCCACAATTCCCTGTAGTTACTCCCACCATTGGGATGATTCCACAAATATCTCTTTATGTACAAATGCTGGCAAAGAGCAGTACGATGCCCACAGAGTCATCTGTAAAATGCAATCCCTAATATATAGCAGATGAAGGAAAAAGTGCATTTTTCCCCTCTGCTTTGGATCCACTTGTGGTTAGTCTGGAAGTCTCAGCCCAATTTTCCTAACTGACATTACATTACTCTGCAGTTATGCATTTGCACTTTAATGTTTATCTCATAAATCTTGAGCCATACTCTTTGGTCATGTCTGCGGAATATGATATAATCTCAGTAGATGTGTGCAATTAGAAAGATATAATCAAAACCCATAACCCAAAGGAAGATCTTTTCTTTTCCAGACTTTAAATTCATAAGCAATGTTGAAAACAGTTTGTAATTTAATCCCCGTATGCAGAACACTGAAGTATATACAATGCATACTAACTTTTTTTTTTTCCTTAGGAAAGGAAAGCAGCGAAAAATGGTTCACAATATCATTCAGTATCTTCAGCATACAGAGAATTACCATACATCAACAGTTTCTACAGAACTAGATTGCTGTTCCTCATCTGCATCTATAGGACTTGAAGGAATGTGTACCTCTTATTACTGTTACTCGAGAATCAAAGTATTTAAATTCGCTTTCATGTCCAGTTCCACCCAGCAATGCAAAGTGAAGGGTGAAAACTTTTCCCATTGTAATTACAAGACTAAAACATCACTGAAATATGCAGCAGTCTCAGTGACTGATATTGTTATAACTCTAGTAAAGAGATTAAACGAAGGGTGAAAAAAGTTTGGTCTGGATATCAGGGAAGAATTCCTAAGGGTAAGACTTGCAGTGCCCAACCCGAGCATCCCTGAAGGCCGCACTGGCACCTCACCAGGAGCTGAGCTTCATTTGCGTATAAATTTACAGCAAGCCTTCATCAGAGATAAATGTGCAAGGCTTTATTTATTTATTTACGCCGCTAAACGTACACAATGCTCTTCAGAAATAAACAGGCAGACAAAATAACAGCTCAAGAGCTTCAAAGGAAAGCTTTTATCAGTGGAAAGACTGGCACTGCTTCTCTGCAGCCCGCTTCATGCCCAATGTTATCTGTAAGGCAGCCACCCGCAGCACAGGGCGCTGCCCTCTGGGATTTGTTCTAGTCTGTGCTGCAAGGAGGCTTGCACAAAGAGCAGTCAGCCTATGCAGGCAACAGAGACATTTGAACAAGGTTTTACCCACTTTAAATTGAAATTTCATTTTATTGAAAAATATCCTATGTTCTTAGATTCCGGAAAATTATTTCTTTCAAAAAAGAAAAGAGTAGGTTCACTGTGACAACAGCAGCAGAAATAACAGTGACTGAAATACATTTCAATCTTGAAAATGTCAAAAGTTCCACAATTTACCATTTTTTTTTCTTCCAAATTTTAATTTCTAGCTGGCACTCGTGTAGAAGAGCAAAAAAAAAGGCACAAATAAATACAGACTCTTTTGCCCACTAGAGCCTGATGGGTTGCTTCGAGCACTCCCTCTCTTCCCCCAAGGCAGCAGGGCAGGGAGCAGCGTCCAGCCGAGCCCCATGCCTGAGGCTGGCTCTGGGCACCGACTCCCCCAGCAGCCGTTTTCTTCTCCCCAGAAACGCCTCTATCGTACTTTACAACTCAGCAGTGTCAAAATCAAGTTCATCGCAAATGTTTTTCTAACAGTGCCAATCCACATCCTTGTGACACAGGGCAAACATGAGCGAGAGACTTTGAAACCTTTCTGCGTATGGCCATTGTACCCCTTACTTTAATTTAAAAGTCCTGAAGAGGAGGAGGAAGTTCTCAGCAGCTGAACTGGTTAATTCTGTTTTGGCCATGAATTGCATCATCCTGTTCTATCCATGACATGGCCGCTTATTCAAAAAAGTGTCATATGAGATGTTTTACAGCACATTAATATCTGCTCCTCAACTACCAGTCATCTTATTAAATTCTCAGCATGTTCTTGCTTTGGAGCCATCCCGATAATATAGACAGCAACATTAACAGCAATAAAGACATTGCTATTGTAATGTAGTATCTAATTAACAGTGATCTCAGTGGGGCAAGGCCAGGAGAGGACAACTGAATAAAAATCATCTGCATTATTTAAAGTTAGCAGAATATACAATCAATGGCAGAAGCACCAGCTTTAATTAAAACTTAGAGGTGGCGATCCAAATTGGCTAAATTTGACACAGAAGTAATGGCCCCGATCAGCCTAGCCATCCTTCTCTCGTCTTTTCCACTATTTTATGGCTCAGCGTCTATCAAAGCCTGCTGTCTCCAGCTGGAGCCCTGCGCTTCCCTTACTGGCACGGTGAGTACTGGCCACCCAAACGTGGGGCTGGGAGAACAGCTCAAGGCCGCCGCCAGCCTTCACACCCCTCCTTTCGTGTCCGCCCATCGATAACGGGGACGAGGGCTGGCACCTCGCAAGCTGCTTAACAGGCACTGGGCAGCCTCAGAAAGAGCAGAAGGCAGTAACTACAGCTGGCAAGGCCTCAGAAGTTTTAAGAAATAAAAATAATTGCACAGCAGCCCAAAATCAAATGAAATGAAGCCCTTTGTTACTGTATGCATCTTCACTTTCATCTCCTTTCTTCAGTGCCAAAACAGCACACTCTTACTCCAAACTAATACAAACCTCTTTGTTTGCAAGTTCCCTGTATTCTGCCTCAGGGATGCTTTCCCAATGCTCCATCACCATTTCTCTCATTGTTCTTGTAACATACAATGGCAAAGAGGGATGTTTCCTATATCAATGTGTGTTTGGAGGGACTGTCAGCAAGCTCACTAAAGTTTCCTCGTTTGTATTTGTTGATATACCTTCACTAAAGCCTCCCTGAACAACTGAATTTTATAATCTACTCACAAGCAAGGATTCAGTTGCATGATCAACGATAAATGTTTTTAATTCTCACTATATAGCTATTTTTCCCTCTTTTCAAGAATAGCGCTTCCCCCTCAACTTGTGAATCGCTGCAGGCCTCCCATCTCTCAGCCTGCCAGTTCCAGCACCAGTTCAGTGAAAGACTTGGCAAGTCTGTACTTTTTTCACCTGTAGTTTTGAAAATTCACTTAGTAACTTCTCATGCAGCACAGCACGTTCCCTTCTGGCCCCCACGAAGATAATGTTCCAGCCGTACGTGGCTAGGAACCTCCCCCCTCCCACAGCCAAGCCAAACAAAGGCAGCTGCTCCCCGGAAGACACCGCTAATGCCATCTTTCCTCAGTATCCTTTTTCAGTATTTTTTTTTTCATTCATTCTTCTGAACAGGATATTGAAAGGTTTCTGACCTCTATGAAAGTTAACAAACAGCACATCCTTCCTCCAGCCTTCTAAAGATATTTCCTTACCTCTCACAACTTCAAACTGCAGAATAAACTCTTTAGTGAATTAAAAGCATCCTCTGGATGAGACTTTCCCTAACATCTTTCCCAAAGTTTTTGTATCCATCTCCACTCCACATCTTAATGTATTCAAGAAATAAATGTAACTGTTCCTTATTTCATTTATTTGTTTCTTTATTCCTCAGGTATTCATCCATTGTACATCACTGCTCTTTCAACACACACACAGACCCCTAACCCTGCATTGCACTGTCAGAAGTCAGAAACCAGTCTTGGCCAAGGTGGGCAGCTGAGCCTGGCACACTAAGTACCGGCTAGAAGTGTTTCAGATCCTGGCAGTTGCTTTGGATGCCTACTGTCATAATTGCACACTTACTTTTAATGGTGACTTGCCAAATGAATGCCATCAAGGTACTCTATGCTCATTCAAAGTATGTTTTCCCCATAAAACACATGCCATGATTTCCCTAAACGTTACATTGAAATCAAGTTGCATTGTTTCTGACTTCATTTTGTTTTACCTCCTTTTTAGCAGGTTAAATACAGAAATGAAAGTAATCTACAGACAAAACAATACAGAGACCAGGAGAGAGGACTGAATCCCACCCCACAAGGCATGGCACCATGAAAACTTTGAGAAGGAGACAACAAGCTCCCAATGCAGGGAGAGCAGGAGCCACCCCGAGGCCCTGGATGGAGGAGAGGGGAGCCCGGGAGGCGACATGCTGCAGGCTCAGCACCTCTCCCCCCCCCCATACAACCACACACAAATGGAGCAATGCTCTCCCAGATGTCTCGACTGAAGCTGTGCCAGGTTTTAACTGATGTGCACTAAGACAAATGATACAGCATCCACCCAGAGTGCGTTAATACTAACAGGATGATCTGAATCACTGACTTCAGCCTGATGTCAATCTTCAAGTTAGAAGCCTTGCTTTAAGGATTTGATTTTAATCTTGGTCTTTGGTTTTATTTTTCAGCCGCTTTCCTAACCAAAGTGTGATTCTCATTGACTGCATTAGTAGTACACCACTGATTAGGCAAATACAAAGAACTTTTATCCTAAAATTTGGTACTTCTGCTAAACAGGAATGTACACTTAGATAAACATCATTTAGGTAACTATATTGCTTATTATGAGAAGGGTTTTTAAATTTTACACACTGTCAGATGGCTGGACGCAATGCGTTATTTACAAGACTAACAATGAGGTCCATGAATAGACTGGTACAGGAGAAAATCCAAGAAGTTGTGGAAAGAAAGAGGGGTTTGAAAAAGTGTAATCAGCAGAAGGTTAAATTTTACTAGTCATTTCATGTTTTTAATTATTTGCTGTGTTTTAATTTCATGCTAATAGCTATCAGTTTTAATGTTGAACTCGAGCCTTGTTACTATAGGACTCTGTTCAAACTTTTAGCGTCTTTGATGTTTTAATGCTCACAAAAATAAAAAAGAAAGCAAATGTGTAAGTACTTAGAGAGGCACAGTTGAAGAGGCCTCAGCTTCAGGTAGCATCAGGGCTCAGCTTCTGACGAGGCCTCCAGGTCTAAAAGCTGACACCAAATATCGCACTCCCAAGGCCTGCTGTGGTACTCACTCCCCCTTTCTCTGTCTTTCACGGACATACGTTAAGCCAGTATCAGGTTTGACTCACACGTACCAAAAGTTGTGTAAAGGATGAAACGTGAGGAAATGATCTCATTCTGAATCCAGCAGATCTTTTATTGCTTAATCAGGGACATCGGAATTTCCTGCTGCTTCTGTAATGCAGTTTTTCTGGGGTCCTTTCAAGGCTGCATTACAGAACAGATGACCAAGTCCAGAACTGTAAATCCACAGCAGGATGGTGTGCCAAAGTTCACAGATGTCTAATGAATAATATTCTAAAGAAACACTTCACCATATACAAGATAACGCCCAAAACGTTATAGAGACTCCAATGCTTATAGCAGCCTCAGAGTCAGCATATATGTGGATGTTACGCTGTTGCATTACAAACATGTCCCACATTCAGACCCCCCCCAGTCGAAGTCCTACAGCCAGTGGATTGCCCTCTAGACTGGGCAGAAATCATCCTCTTGGGAAGTGGTATCTAATCCCTCCAACTACCTCTAAGAACACAACCATCTCCAAGCAATATATTATTTCTTAGAATTGCTTCTATCTAAGCCCACTACTACTAAATTAAACTACCTGCATCCCTCAAATAAAGTGAAAGCTCAGAACATCAATTTCCATCTCACAATCCTCTGAGACATTCATAACGATAAACTGCCACATGCAACCACGTAGACATGGGCTCAGCCTTCTTCCAACCCTGTACAGTAGAGTTGTATGGTTTTTAAGTCAATTTAAAAGCAGCATTTTGTCCTCTTTGCTTGTCTCTTTAAAGAAAAAGCTTAAACTGAGGTTTACGTCTAAACTTGAATTTAAATCTAATTCTGATGTGTATATAGCGAAAACCCTTCCTTCCCTGTTAGCTGGCCTGTTTGCCATCATTCTGTCACTTAGCAGCTTACCACTGCCCTTGCTCAGACCCTATAGCAAAAGCTACCTGTAACTGCCATCCCTACATCCAAGCAGGAGCTCAACAGCAGCTTACCAATGAACCTAGAGGTGAGAAAAAGTTATGAAACAAACAGGAGAAAGAAAAAAAGGATCTGCAGAAATAGCAATCAGAACATACAAGCATTTTGTTTTCCTAGTCACCTGCCTCTCTTTAGGCAAGTGCAGCTTTCCCTGCACCTAAGCACAGCTACACAGATGAAAATACCCCAATTTACATTTGCTCATTCTTTCTTGTAAGATTAATACAATACTCTGTATTGTACTAAAAATGGCTTTATGCACTGCTTTGTTAGTAAAATGAAATCACTGTAAATGAATAAGAATTCCATTCTGAACTGACATGCTGAGAATACAAATTATATTTTATAAAACCATCGTACAGAACTGTAATCTAGATGGGCGCTGCTCGCATGAGCTATTAGACAACACTTTAAAAGCTGCAGTCTAGTTTAGTGGAGATAATTTTAATTGACTCAAGGGTGTATCTCAATGGTCCTGAAATTGTTAGGAAAATGTATTGCAGGGAAAGAGCATTCCCTCAGCTGTGGGGAGCAGAGTCAATGCAATCTAATAAAGCTCTGGGTTTCCAACTGCTAGATGCATTTTGCAATTGGAAGTGATTGCATCGAGGATGTAGATGGGCCACATAAATGGAAGCTTTTATCGCTGGTTAGCATAATTACTGCGACCGTCTGCACAGTGTTTGCATCTGCTGGAGCTTGGTTAAGATTTCTGAGGAGTCACGTAATAGGAGAACAGTTGCTTTCACAACGAGCTGTTTCAGTGGCTATTTACACGAAACGCTGACTTTCACCTTCTTGGGGTTTTCTGCTCATCTTCTTAGGAGAAAACACGTCGTGTTCTAACACCCCACTACATACCACATAGAAGTGCACTAAACTGTTATAAATCACCGATAAACAAAGAGCTCAAAAACAGTTATAACAAGGCATCTCCTGCTACTTACGAGCATTATCTGGGAATCTAGTTAAACAGGCAATAGGATATTTATATATATATGTATATATTTATCTGTTCCTTTCTACTGAATCCCTTGCTTAGGGCTAGTTAGCATCTTTGAAAGAATTCTCTCATCAGAAACCTCACACCAGAGACAGCATTCACAAATCAATCATAACCTTCTCCCTTCCCCCTTTTAATTTAAATACCACCACCAACTTTTACTCTTGGACTTCCTCCTCTTGGGTAACTTTTGAGACAATAAACCACTTTTTGATTTTAAACAAACTTAAGGCAGTGTAGCATTCCACATCTGATTTTCCTATTCAACATAGCGAGGCTTTGTTACGCCTCTATTGTACTATTGGCTATATCATGCTATAGATTCACAGCAGGTCACCAGGAACATATCATTCAGGGCTCCAGGCACTATGCTGAAAGTTCTCCTTTTAACACAAATCAAACCCAAAGTTTCAGTCCTAATCTTTGAAGTCTTCTTGAGGGTTGTTCTCAGCCCTCTGAAAGGTGGGCCCCTCCTGTGACTCTGTGGGGTCAGCCACCAGCCAGAGGCCAACACCCACAACCACAGGAAACCACGCTCTCGGCAGCTGGCTGCAACTTGGACGTTGCCATCCTCAAGGGAGCATTAGGTTGGGCCACGATTCTCACCACTGTCAGAACAAAAAGAGAAACTCACACCTTCACTTTAGCTTTTGTCACCTACTTTTTGAAGTAAATTGATAAGAGGGAGGAGACGAAGGATTAGAAATGGCAATTGTTTCAACATAGGTTTTTTCATGCACTTAAAACAACCATCAGCACTACACCAAGGGACTGGGCTCAGCAGAAAGCCTGTGTGCATATTGCGTTCCCTTTTCCTGGAAGGGACGCATGCATAAGAATTCATTTTACCTTTGATTTTGTCTGGTGCCCTGAGAAAGCATAAGCAGCTAGGAAAGGCCTCAGGCAGGTTGTTGGCCCAGGTCTACATGCCTGCGTAACAGCTCAGACCTCACTGTGGCCGTGCCAGGCAGAATCATACCCCACAAGGACCTCAGGGCCCTGAAATGGCAATTGCACTTGTTGAGCCAAATCGGATCTTCCAGATTTCTTCAAGTCATGCTAGTGCTTGAATATGAATGGTGTTAAGCTGAATCTACTTATCCCGTTCATCTGTAACCAAAGGTTTTAAGATCACCTCATTCACCATTGCCATAGCTGGATATTTAATTGGTCTTCAAACTGCAAGACTACCACAAATCAGGATGTAACAATTTCATATTAGCCCCAGGAGACACAACACCTACTTTTACAGAACCAAGTAAAGGGAACTTGGAAGCCTTTGATTAAATTAACACAGATCATTTCAAGTGAAACAAATATTTTACTAACCCTGAAGGTGGGGATACTTGTGCAGCAGGTGCACTACAGCTGGTGTGCTGCTGTTACCTTTGGCATGACAGATTAAGCCATGCAGATCTAGTTTTCCAGTCAATGGATCTAATGTATTAAAAGGATTACATTTTTGATACCAAGTTCATTGAAAAATTAGAGCAACTATCCCAATTTGTAGCACAATCCCACTGTATTTTCTGCCATGTTGAAAGAACAGAGGAAGAAGCAGGCATTTTGCTGATTAATTTTGGTTTTAATTCACTTGAAACTGCATAGTTATTGTAATGCCTGGATAAGTGAGTAGACAGACAGATCCTGGCAATACCAATGCAGTTATGAGCATCTCTGATGGCACCACAAAAAAAAAAAAACAGTCTTCATGTGCACAGCCTGGCACAGCACTGGGGTACCCAGGGCTCCAGGGTAGCTTTATTTTTATTTATTTATTTTTTTTAAGCTCTTCTCATAGTTAAATTAGCAAGACTGGCAAGTTTGGCAATGCATCTGTGGTTTCACAAAAAATGAAAGCTAAGTAAGTTAAAGAATTTTGTTTTCTCCCCCCGCCCCACCCCCCCCGTCATCACCAGTGAGGGAGGCTGGTATGGTGTCAGTCAGGCCACTAACACAGCAGCATCCAACAGCAACTTAAAGCTACTTGTTTCACATATGTGACAATTGTTTAATTCCTCACCAAACCCCATATTAGTCAATTTCAGAGACGCTTATCATCAGTTTACCCACTGAATTTTCTACTCATGTTTCTTTAAAGCTGTCTCAGCAAGAACTGCAAAAACCACCACCAAAATCCTAGAGAATCTTTGGATTTACAATTGACCATTTCTGTTGAGAAATTCTGGCATATTACTGTATTTTCAATCTAACCTTTCAAAAATGGCTTAGAACATACTGTAAACCCTAGATTTGGGATGCAATACATACATAAACCCTAGATTTGGGATGCAATAAGCTGCGAGTGCCTGGTGATATATAGGCTACCAATGGAAAAAGTAAAGCTTTCCTGTAAGAGCATGAAGTAAACATCAGTCTTTAACCTGCCATGGTTAATGTTCTCTGAAAAGGAAAAGCTAAAAGAGAATCTCTCTTAGGTACTAATTGCTCTGCTTTCCACGGAGCTAGAAACATTTTACAGACAGTAATATACTTTTCAAGAATGTTTGGTGCATTAACCACAGAATTACATATAAATAGTTCTGACTAAAGCTTGCTTTTAGGTACCAGTACAAAGTGTGCCAAGAGGAGACAAAAAGTACTTAAAGACCTATTCAAATTTTATTTGAAGAATAAAAATGAGCTTCGGTTAAGACTTTTTTCATTGCTACATCAATGCCAAATTCTTATTTGCAATATAGAGAGCTAAAGTGAATAGAGGGATCTATCAGTTCAAATCCTGATCCTTGGATACTCTATTATTATTATTATTAACTACAATCTTTTAACTGAATACAAAATTAATGTCACTCAAGGTAATAAGTTCCAACCATGTAACTTGATAAATCTATCATCATTATTACACTGCATTTTTTTTCCTTCCAATGCAATTACATAATACTGGCTGCCATAAATTAATTGTTCTTTTAATACAGTAAGACCAATTTAACGATTTCAAGTATGTAAAGGTCTAAATTGATTTTTTCTCCCCTCTTATCAACCTGGACCACAATCCTTGTCATAAAAGTACAGTCTCTTCAAAAAATAATTGTTCAGAACCAAATTTAAAAGCTTCAGCAAGAGCTTAATTTGATCTTCTATCTAGCCTGCAATTAAAAGAAATACACTATAAAAATAAGGTTGTTTCAAGATAGTAATGGCTGCGCTAAATTTAATATATTTATTTAAAACCTTACAAAATTAAGTTAAAAGGAACATCTCTAAATCAAAGAACAAGCATTTGAATTTATGCAGAACATTCTTCCCAGATTTTTGAAATAAGTGGAAACATCACGCTGTGCTGCTCTGTGTAATTACAGGTTAACATTTGGTTCATCTACAAAGTAATCACCTTTATGAAAGCAAAGTGGTAATCACTATTTTTGTTCTTGAAAGCGTGTAAATAAATATCCAAGTTTATCTATTCCTGGCTTCTCTGTGCACGCCTATTCACAAATCACCAGCGTTATATATAGACATGCATTAAGGTACAAGGAAGCTTGAAGAGCCGAGTGTAACCAGCCACCCACAGCCATCCTAGAGTTCAAATAGAGGGCACCTGCTGTGAAATACCACTTCTCCTACTACGTCCTCTTCCAAAAAGTAAACCTTTGCATAAGTTAAGTCATTTATAAAAAAGTAAAACAATTGACATTAAAGTGATCGATATTTCATTTAGGATGCACATAATGCAGCACTGAAAAATGTCTTAATGGCTGGAAATGAATCACATCCAGAAAAATCTAAAACCAAATCCTGTAATAAATATTAGCTCACCTGTCAGGCAATCAACCAGCCCATTTCTGACGAATCTTTTAATCACACATTTGAGCCAGAGCTCTGCCCAGTCAATTCTAGGTGTATCTAGCAAAGTCTGAAGCTTGTGACAGCTCAGAGAGGAACAGGCTTTTTGCACCACCCTTGTTAGGGGCACCCTGATGCACAGGGCTACTGCCCAAATACATCTGTGTGAGAACACTGCCTGATATAACACCTGCAGGTAAGCAGGTTAGTCGTGTCCCTGCAATGCCTTCTTTAAAATGAAAGAAACTAAGATGATTTCTTTAATGCTATGAATGGTGCCTGTCTAGTTTATCCACAGCACAAGTTTTAAGGTCAGTTCTTTAGCTACATGCTACACCTCTAAGCTGTGGTTAAACACACTGTCTCTTGAAGGGCTTGTTTGGATGTCCTGGTTTATTGGATTTAAGTAGTCAAATTCTTCACTCTAAGCCACACTTCCATTCTCTTGCTTAGTATCTACAATTTGGATAACTTGTGAGAATAATTTCTATTCCTATGCTCAGTTCTGTTTCCTACCACCAGGTGTTTCAGCAGCTTCACTAAAGGTCATCTTTGGTGACCAAATGTATACCCCTGTAATTCATTCCAGGTCAGGAATAAAAATCCACTCACTGACGTCAGTAAAGACAGCTGATTACTCTTTAGCTACATGGCTATTTGAGGGCATTTTGTTAATTTGGAGAGGCAGGAAAAGACTCAAAACCACAGTCATGGCGACAGTAGTATGGCTTGCACTTAATTAAAAAAGAAGTGAAGATTTATCATTCCCCTTTGGCTTAAATCATTGAGCCTTAACATCATCCGATGATCAGAGGAACCACTAAATAGCATTGGCCTGACATGTATAATATACTCGACTGTATCACATTGCTTTTTGACATTAGAATGAGATATGGGATAATCTTCTGGCCAACGTTTTGCAGCTCTATCAATCTTAACTTAGAAAACAAAAATAAAATAAAAAGTATTTGATGATGCACTATCCAATTCCGCCTGTGTTCAAACTGGCTACCTGTAGAGGCCAGATGGCGAGGATCATTTTTCTTTCACATTATACAAATAGATTTCTCTGAAAATCTTGGGCAGCCAGTTTTGTCGATGACTGTGCACTTTTACATCTAAACCAATTATGGCCACTGCACCAGGCTGTTCAGGTAATGTAACAGAAAGCACTCATTGACAAAAGAAATTTAGTCATGTTAAATCATTCTAGTTGCCCAATGGGCATTTATCATGCAGGGAAGTCATCCATTGACTTGTTAAAACATTCATATTACTCTACGTGGCCTTTGGGGATGTTAAAAAGGAACTTTGCCAGAATTGCCCAAATAATCAGACACCCACCTCTCCTAATACTGCAGTTTAAGATGGAAACTAGACTATAAAGTTGGGGGGGGGGGGTTAACACCACAAAAAGAAAAAGGGGACAGCAATAGATTTTTTTTTCTTTTGGATAACATTTAGCTAAGAACTCAATTCTTCAGCAATGATTCTGATATTAGGACCATGGGAAATCTGTTCAGCAAAATTCTGCTTCATGGCATAGACTCTTCTAGGAATAGGGTCTAGTTGGGCTACCAAAAGCCGCCAGCCACAGGATATATGTTTATGCAATTCTGCTAGTATGTTGAAGGGGCCTGTGGGGACAGTAATTGACAGCTAGCTTTTCACTAAGCAAACTGCAGCACAATATCAGAAACAGGCGTACTTTTTTTCCCCTGAATCACACCACCTTATTATCTGGGAGCTTTTGTTATGAAAGTATTCCATGTATGACCTCAAGTACAACATTCCCATCAACTTCAGCTCAGGGCAGCCAAAGGAGAAAAATTGAAACCAAGCAATTCAGCTAGATGATGCAATAGGGAGCACTTCAAAACATTTTCCAAAAATAAATAATAAAATAAATCCTAGAAACCTCCTCCTACGTGGACCAGACTGTGACTTAATCGCAAAAGCCTTTATGAAAACCTCAAAACATGAGATTTTTGCACAAGTCCTCAGAGCTGACAAATCTGCTGAAGACATTCATCCCTTTAACTCAAGATGTTTCTATTTCCTGTATGCTCCTGATATGAAATAAACCCATTCAGATTAAAGTATACAGCTGCTTTTTATTTTAACCAAAGATAACAGATACTCTGATATCTTACAGTATCTCCAACTCACTTTAAACTCCAGCTCCTCACTGACTCATTGCAAAACAGTGAAATCACAGAAGCACCTCAGCCAGCTCTAAGATAACTCCCTGACACAGGAAAGCTTGGCTGAAGTCATTTGCAAAAGATTCCCTGTTAACTTCTCCTGAAAGCAGCCGTTCGGCAGTTACTGCATCTGTTAAACTCTGCACTGCATAAAGAGGATGACCTGTGGGTGGCCCAGATATTGATTTTACATTCTGAAGCAAAACCCTCACAAACTTATTCCTGGTATGATTCACAACATATTATACAATGTGTTTCACTAGCGCTTCTCCGCCCACTGCTGAGTTCCTAAAGCTCATGAGGTAACCACAGCAATTACTTTACATAGGGAAAAAAAAAAAGTAATTCACTGCACTATAGAAATAACACAATATGTTTTAGCAACATATATACAGAGGAGGAGTCAGCATTGTGTAAGCAGTCATGTCTCTGGGGACCACCAGTAATTTTTTTCCCCCCTTCTCTCTTTCTAATAGAGAAAGAGAATTAATTCCGCCCAGATTTCAGCTAAAGCATGGACACTTTCCACAACAACGTCCATCACTGACATGCAGAAGTGTGAAATACTGTTACTCAGAAAATTCACAGTTTTGCAAATGAATCTTAGCTAAGATGTTAACAGCCTGTTATAAGCCATATTTTCCCCCAAAAAGCAATCTACTAGAAACACAAGCAAAACAAAAATAAATAAATAAAAAGATTTCCTGGCCCTTTAGAAGAACAAACTGAAAAAAGCAAGTGAGGGTGGAGAGGAGAGGAAATTATCTAGGGCAACACTGGTGCTTTAACATAATAGCCTTACATTTCTTCCTTGAGGGAAACATTTGGGAAGCTCTGAAAGGTCTGAGCCTCCCACGTCAGCCCCACCAGGCAGCTGTGTCCGGCTGCGGCCACACCACAGGTACAGCAGTGTGAAGCAAGTAACATGGCCAAAGGGAACGCAAAAGGAGTGGTTACTGTGTTGGTTATTGATTATTGTGTTGATTGCCATCCTTTTCCTTCCAAGTGATAAGACAAAAATCCTTTAATGCAATCATCTTTTCCTCCTGAATGCAGCCCTATAAAAACAGTGGCTCCAATATTTTATTTATTTATTTTTAGTCAGATCATCACTGCTGGACCAGGATATTGTTTCAGGGAAAAAGGATTATTGAGGTCTCAGAACCTGAGCTCTCCCAGCACACACTGAAAAATACTCCTTGCGAGGTATAAAACTTGTGGGATACTATTCTGACATCCCCCAGACTAAGTAAGTTCCCAGAGCACGCAAGCTCTGCACAAAGAAAAGGGAATCCTAGTCTTGTGTAAATTCCCTCAGGTGGATCTATAAGACACCCCTGAAATTTTTGCTTGATATTTTCATAATCATAGCCAAGGATGTGCTGGAATCAACACAAAACAAAAACTGTGTCAATAGCTTCAGGTTGTCCTGGCGCTCAGAGCCTTTCAACATCAGAAGCTGATTTTGGTGCCTGAGCTCTTTTCATCACTGCTGCCAATCAACCGAAGGAGAAAGGTGATCTCATCTGATTGATTTTCATTGCCCACAGCTAAAATCTCTTTCTCAAAGGAGGCAGCTAACTTGTCATCACACAGCACCACCTTTTCCTTACAGAACCGTGCACACAATGAAATACTAGAGACATGCACCACTCTCAGACAGCAATTTTTCCAGAGGAAGAATACATACATATAACTTTATTTTACCTTCATGCACCCTCCACTGCTGTCAAAATCAGAAACTTAACTCTTCCATTGTTATTCCTCAATAATATTTAAAAATCCTTATACTATATCAAGCTCCTAAATGAAAGGTTTCAGCCCAAATAATTTCCTACTAGGTTTTAGCCTGTTGCAGTGTAGAGAAAATAAAATTAATCCCAAAACAACCCATGTAAAAACATTTCACATACTTTCAGCTTAATAGGAAACATCAGTAAATGCAAACTGTTAAGAAAGAAGCAAAGCTTGTATTTTTAATCGTCGATATATACTTGGTTGTTTCACCTCTAGCTAAAAGGAAATTGTGTTTTGTCAATCCCACATGGTGTAACTCCCACGTACAGTACCTCAGTTTCCCTAAGAGAACCTGGTTAGCCTCAAGAACAAAGGAGCTGTTGTATCTATCATCATGCTAAGGACAGGGCATTGTTTTCTGTTTATTTTCAAGTCATCCTGGATTTTCATCATCATCATCTTTTTCTGCATGGAAGCTTTGAGACTTTCAGTCAGGTAGCACAATGAGCTATTCTTGCAACAGACACCGAAGTGCAAAGGAAAAGCAACTGTTTCAAGCAGCAAGCTCATGTCATAGATTGTCAGTGAGCTGTGTCCAAGCATGCATACTCTGATAAAAACTTGGCCCTACAAATACTATCCATCCCAACGCCCCAGGGAATTCACTGACCATTTGGGTTGGAGAAGAAATTTATTTCCTCTTTTGACCAGTGCTCTCTACTGAGCAGATGTTTTCAGTGATATATCTACAATGATGCCAAGATGGTGTTTTCCTTTTTTTTTTTTTCCCCGAGCAGTTAATTTCTCATCAAGCAACGTGTGCAAGTAATTTAAAGTTGTTCCTTCCGATGCAAGATACCTCACACTTACCTACACTGGCTTTCATCTGCTGGCAAGCTGTTCGCACCAGATAGAGCCACACAGACAACAGTGACCGTGGGACTGGGCACAGAAAAGGGGTATAGGATCTCACATGACACCGGCCAGCTGTACTGGCACACAGAGGCACTTGAGGAGAAAGGTGAACTTTCTTTACACCATTTCCTTCCACATCAGATGCAACTTCAGCCATGCTGCGTGGTTTGGTTACATTCTCTTAACTCCTTCCTAGTCTACACTAACATTGATTAAGCTAAATACTTGCCGTCCATTTGTTTCTACAAATTTTACAGTCTAATTGGTTTGTAAGAATATTAACAATAGTCTTTATATAGAAGCTTCAGAAAAAAAAATCATCGATGAAAGCAGATTCATTCCCGTCCTAATCTAAAAGCCTGTCTGCAGAAGTGCAATCAAAAGAAATTACACAATTATGTTCACACATTTAGCAATGATGTAATTTCAGATTTCAAGTGCTGTGTTTTGATTTATCAAGCAACTTTAAGTGTAAAGGGATACAACACAGCCAAACTCATGGCAGCAGCTTGCTAGGTTAGGTTCTAACAATACAGCTCAAATACTAGGACCATGGGCAGCTTGGGCTACCAGAATTGCTCCCCTGCTTACTCTTGAGCTATATTTAACACTATTTTCAGCATCTTCGTGCTATATTGCAGAAATGCGACTCCACCGTAACCTTGCCCTCTTGCAGAGGATTCATAGGACTGACCAAAGGTTTCCTGCTCTATAACCATTTGAACACTGAAAGGTAGCACTGGACTAGGTTGCCTAGCAGCACTCACTCTTCCCACTTTTGTGTTTGTTAGGGATAAATTCAACTTGGAGATCATTCGCCCAACACGTACCCCTCTCTTATACCAAACCCTAACCTTACGATCAAAGACAAGAGCATGCCAGGTCAGGCAAGAACATGGCCAGGACACAACTTTAAATATCTTCACTTGCATCTAATCCCTTGGGGACCAATGCCAGCAGGAACAGATGAGCTACTCTGTGCTAAGGAGGTATAATAAACACGGCAGTTTTCAGCAGCTTCTTTTCAGCAGCTTCCTGACATCTCCACCATCTGCTACACTAAGATATTAGTGTGAAACAAAAGTCATCCCAGTCTGAATGCAAAGACTTGCACTTGGAGTACAGTGAAATGAAACTCATGTCATCCAACAAAATGAGGCATGATAGCACAGTTATGCACTGGAAAACATCCTCCCATGCGTCTCTGCTCATTTACCGGTTGTGGGTAACCCTTTTAAGTGCAAACCCCTGCTTTGTAAGCAATATATATAATTCTTAGAAGGTCAAATTTTCATTCTTGATAATTTCAAGGTCCATTAACAACTGCAATATGTACAGGGCAAATGTAACGGACAAATAATGGAAGATCAAAAAGCAAGATCCTTTGTATCTTAAAAGGAACTGGTGAAACTGAGATTGCTTGTCACAACATCCTGTAGGTCAATCTGAAATTTCCATAAAGTACCTGGAGAGGAAATGCATTTCAAACCAGCAATGTGACAAAACCACATCAAATAATTGCTATGGCTGGTTGGAAAGTAACGGAGATGTTTTGGCACTCACGTTGCTCCTTACTGCTCTCCTCACGTTTCTAGTTTATTAGAAATCAATGTGAAACAAACTAAGTCTGGGTGGCAGATGCTAGCCGCCTCCAGAAATCTTTTACTCCCTGTGTATTAAGACAGAAAGAGACCAAGGCAAAAATCCAGGTTCCTTATGGTAACAACTGGGGAACTGGTCCCTCAGCAGCCAGTTCTTAACAAGCTTTGCTTTCCACAAAGCATCCCAAAAATGGAAGAACCTTTGTGAGCAATGAAAAACACAAACTACACACAGACTTCAGAAAAACATTTCTTTCCAATCAATCCCTTGACTACATGCAGGCCTTCCTGCAGCAAGGAAAGAAGCCCTGTCCAATAATTAATTCCAACAGCATTTGAGTCCCAGCCAAGATGGTTATCTGATCCATATTTTACCTCGTGTCATAGTTGCCTGAAACACCTAATCAAATCCATAGCTTTGGTCCCTTCCCAGCCCCTCTGCAGCTCCCTGCTTCCGTTGCAAGGCAATGTACAAAAGCCATTTCAGATGGAAGGACTCAACACTGAAAAGCATGGTTGATCCAGAAGGAAAGACTTCAGATACACTCTAAGCCTCAGTATATCAGTGAACTCTACCCTACTTGTCATTTGTTTCAAGGACATGCTCATTACAGAGATAAGAAATTTATCTTTGATTTTACGATATGAAATTTACCTATCAATACTGCTTATCACTTGTTAAGTAAGTCACAGTGGAAGAATCTCAGCGTACAACAGTCCTGCGATAAGAGTTACAAAAAGGCAATGCAGTGTTTTGTGATCTGGTAGGTCCTCAAAATTTGGAAAACAAGTGCCACTATTTGCAGAAGGTCTGTCTGCTCTTTAAATATCATCCAGATTCCTTCCTAACAGTTGAAGGGAAGGAAGGAGGAAACACTGTGTTCTTTTATCTAACGTTGCAAGTTTATACTAAGAGCAAATTTGTGTATTACAGGTCTGTTTTCACCATGAGTTAGAACCTCGCTCTTCAGACAGATACGCTAAAGGCTTAACTTGCACAAACTCTACAGGTAGAGCACAGGAGCCCAGCAGCACAGAGGCATGAACCTCCCACTGATTTGTCACAGCAGTTAAGTCACCGGCTTCACTGCTGCCTCAGAAGCCTTCAGCCTCCTAGCTGTTTGAAACAGAAACATAAGACCATTCTCTAGCCACTGCTACTGGATCCTGAGAGAGGTTTGTGGCAGAGGATGTGCTGTTTGTGCTCCGGCACAATGCAGAAGTGTTTGTGGCTGCTCTACCCTGCCCTTCACAAGTGCCATCGGGAGATTTTAAGACAATACAACAAAAACTTAACAGCAAAGAAATGGTGTGAACAAGTGTTAGAAGGCCACAGTTAGGGCTGTGTTTGGTTTCACACCTTGGTTTAAGATCTCATCTCAGAGAATGAGGTCTTGCAGCTGTGTTTAAACTTCTGATCTATTCAGAATAAAACAGGTAGCAAAGTGCCATGTTTTTGCATCCATACAAGTCTGAAGCTAAACCAATACTCTTCTCCATCAGCAATTGTATAGATCAGGAAGATTATGACCTACTAGCAAATACACAAAGGGAAAGCAAGCAGACTCCAAGCAAGACTCTTCTCTCCAGGGAACCTATATTTTGTAAGACTGTTTCCTATGAAAGCCGTATAAATTCAAGAATCCACATATATGGTTATAGTCCCATGGAGTTCTTCCCTTGCTTGAAATGGATGCTGTTTCTAATTTACATAGCAATAGCTATTTGGCTATATGACAAATCACAAGCCACACCTTCACAAAGGAGCTTGCTAGCGCTTCACAACGAAGCTCTCTCCACAATTTTTAGTGTCCCCCCCCCCCCCCAACTGCTCTTTCTGGTCCTCATGCTTCTGCGCCATTCCAAGATTAAGGTACCTGAACACCCATTCTCCAAACAGCTCTGGGATTTAGATAATCCCATGCACCAATGTGTTAACAGAACACAAATATTTCACTGTTAATAGCTATATTCCACCTTTAATCTCGTTTTCTTACCTGGTCACATGCTTATAGGTCTAAATAAAACTGTTATTGTGCTAAAAGTTGAAGAAATAAAGCATATAAAAATATTCTCTGACTAAAGCTTTGCAACATCAGCAAGGGAGACATTCTACTAGGCCACACATTGCTCAAATATTTTCTACAATCATGTTTGACCAGAAGGCATTCACTGCCTTGTTATACAGCTCTGCAGTTGGACCCCATCGAAATATCTTGGTATTCCCCTGAAGTCATGAAATGCAGATGTAGCAGTTTGCACTGAGCTGATGCTTTGGAGATGTGCCATAACACAAACTCAACACATTATGAATCTGGTCACAATTTCCATTTAAACTCAATGAGATATTTAAATGATGTTTTTACATTTAAATTATAGATAGGCTTGGAAATATTTTAATCAGTAATCAATTTCTTACCCCACCCAAAAACACGTTAAAATATTTCAATTAATAGCAGGAATGTACAAAGAGAAAAAGGCTTAGAAAATAACACTAAGCTACACAAAGAATGCTTAAATAAATGGGCCAAATGTCAGGTTTGCCAGAGCCAGGAAAAAATCCCGCTGATTTCAGCAGATGCAGGATTTGGCTCCAACTTGCAAAGGACAGTAAGGTCAGAACTGAGGCCTACAAGGGCACACCAAGTCAATATCAGGGCACACTGGCAAACATCAATATTTGCTTCTTTTAAACAGATGCTACATGCTTCCAGAGGGTGCTCTCAAATGAAGCATTAAATTATAAAACATTTCCTAATTGTTTAAAGTTGTAATTCTCACCACTTAATATTCATAGGAACCATTTTTTTTCCCATTAAAAATATATTTTACTGATAATCCAGTTATATATTTGATATAAATTCTTCCCAAGGACAGTCATAAAAAGACAGCAATGGTCTCACTGATTTTGAAAATACAAAGTAGAAACCTACTCCATTATATGCAAATCATGTGAGATTTGTAAAGAAATAATACACCATCTGTTCTTCTGGTTAGAATCTCCCGTTCTAGCTCCAGCGAGACTGTAAGGAACGATAATTAGCAACTACCAGCCAGCTCAGTATTTGTAAGCACAATGCTCACCTTCGAAGCCAAAACTGCTCATACCTGTGCTAACCTCCATTTAATAGGAAATGAAAGACCAAATTTTGATTTAAAAAGGTTGATGTTTCTAGATGTGCTCCAAATTTGGCCAGATTTGGGTAGGTTTGTTTACATTCTGGACTGTCAAAAGAACATCTTATGAATGATATGACAAAATTAATTTTGTAAATAAAATATTTGGAAGGTATTTATTTCAAAAGGATAAAGGACTATATTTTTTCCAACCATTTTTCTTTGATGTGCCTACATCACTTAAACGAAAGAAAACCTGAAACTCAACTGTGGAGAAGTTCACCCTGAAAGTTAGAACTCAGTGAATTTAGGAACTAAAATGAGTGCCTTATAGCAAAAATACTGGTAAATGGCTGTACCACAGAGCCACATGTGACAGCCAGCCAGCCAAAAGCATCCACAGTCTGATTGTATCTGGCTGTAGCTTCTTTCACCCTTTTTATTAAGTTAGAGGCTAACATTCAGGAGACACATACAGTTGCTTAACTTTCTTAGGAAGGAGTATGTTTCCTTATTAACCTGACAAAAAGTTTGCTACATCCTACTTTGCAACAGAACAGCCAAAGTCACTACATAACCTGACAAGCTACCTCAACACAGCTTTTTATTTGCCTGAGGGAAGGAGCAGTTTTAACAGGAAAGTCAACATGTACCTTCACTGCACAAAAAGATACTAACACAGAAAACCTATTCTCCCCCAGCACAGGTTTATTTTCCTCACAGCCAGCTTAAAATAAATAAATCAACCTATCCATAGCCAGAGCAAAGCTTTTTACTTGTTTGAAGTTTTGCAGGATCAAGATTTTGCTTTAGCAACCACTGCGTAAACCAGCAGGCTTACTGCATCTTGCAAAGAAGCTGGCTTTGAGTATTTGCTAGTTTGCAACATCCCAATAATAGTTACCATAAAAACAGCATTTAATGCAGCCTGTATTAATCTCTGCTGTGGTTTCTGCAGCATTCCCTATACTTATAAGGGAAATATAATATTTATATATAATAATACTCTTTTACTTTGTCTTCTGCTATTGACTTTTACAAGGCATGTTATTTTATTTGATTAAACTAAAATACAAAATAATTTTGAAAACACATTTAAGAAGTGAAAACAGATCTCTGAGCAATTGTTACCACTGGCTACCCTATGTAGAGAGTATTTCCTTTCAATGCAAGAGAAGTTTCACCATCTTCAACACAAGCACTTCGGGCATTTCATTCCACTTTAGCTCTTAAAAACCTACCAGAAAACACAGCAATGAAACAGGAAAAAAAAAAAGTAAATGATGTCCTAATGAGGAACAGCCATCTGTAGCTACTCCCCCCCACCCCACTTCTTGATTCACAAGGAACCAAGGATCGGAGGGGTAAAACGGCTCTGGTTCATCAACACACCCCAAACAGGCTACAGTCTAGCTGGAGCTCTCCTTTGAAAAATCTTATCGTAAGTAGAATCAAGTGTGTAATGGAAATGGTAGATTTAAAAATGATATGAGGGTAAATTGAATAAACAAAAAAAATCCTCTTATTCAACATATTTTAAGTCCTAAAAGGAGACAAAAATGTCCTAGTTTTGGAAAGCAAAAGCATTTCACAATAAAACTATACCTTCAGGGGGGTAAATGGCTTTAATAAGTCAGTACGCCTTCAAGGGTGTAATTCTTTACAGGTCACTTCTTCCCCTATGAGTTTATAAATCTATACTACATCTTTGGAGACAGAAATGAAGAAAGGTGCTCGCCATGACACCACTGACCTCGAGGGGTTGTTAGGAACACACATTTAGGCAGGATGGGATTAGCATACTACATTAGCGTTTAAGATCAGGAAACAGGCTGCACTTTGTAACAGCATTTTTCATTTGTGTGAATTTCCGAAAGAAAACCTAAAGCATATGGCATGTGCTGCAAATTAGGTTTAAATCCGACATTTTTCTTTTAGAGCACAAAGTATATTCCAATCCCTCTATAATTAAACGTGGATGTGAATAGTAGTGTTGAACCAAGATGAGAGAAAAAATTACAGTTAACTACCCTGTTTTCTTTTCTGACCTAAGCTCTTGGTCACAGGACAGACTTTTTTCTGTAGCATGTTAGCATTAAGTTTTCTCCCACACAGAACTCCGTCCATTCACAAAATGGAACCAAGAACTCAGATACCCGTACCTTCTGCTTGCAATATATAAATAAAACTTACATTTCAGTGTAGTAATGCAAGTATTGAAATTTTACTTAATTCACAACTTTAGCAACCTCTGTCTAAGATTTTTTTTCTACTTCTTACTCTCATTACTATTTATCTATTATGCTTACCAGAATTCCTAACTGGGCCACTGGCACCTTAACAATGTGATTGGATTGATGTGCAATCATCACTCCACTATTAGATGAAATAATGTCCTCATACTGACCCAATTGACTCAAGGAAAGAATGTGTCTTCACTGAAGTTGAAAGGAAACCAGATTTGTTCCATTAAGTTGTTGCTGAGAGTCCTTGGACTTAATCTGCAGAAATCTAAATTCAATTGTCCTAAAGCCTATTTATGGTTCTCCAGTTCTCAAAAATAGCTGCTCCAAGAACTGAGCTTGGCTATTCAATGTAAAGAAAGGACAGCCACTCACTAGCTGCAACAGCTCCATCAAAAATAAATGTAAGCATAAAGTTTAAGACTACGCGACTCTTACAGAAGAACTTGGACAATCTAGTGATGTCTGTCATAAAATTGCAGTGACACTGATTTTTAACACTGCAGTGACTTCAACAACCCAAACCCAGAAGGATTCACTGTATTATACTGGGAATACTTGGGAACACTTGAAGTAGCAGCAAAAGAAAAAAATAAAAGTGTGCTTAGTAATCAACTGTAGGCCCATAGCACAAATTTCAGGGTATTTCATTTTACAAGTTCATAAACCAGCTCTGCCTCCACATTACCCACTGTGTTTTATAAGTTGTCTGGAGGACCCGTTTAATGTGTTTGTACAATTGCTATGGTCTAGGAAGAGAGCTCTATTCTAAATGAAGTGGTAACATTAATCTTTGCTCTGACTGGGTTTATAATGAATTACAGGATTGACTACTAAAGGAAGCAAAAGGATGAAGTGTGATTTCTTTGATCTTGTGGGGGGCACAGTATTTTCACAAAGGTGCCATGATGAAACAAAGATGGTAACTTTGAAGCTGCATAAAGAGAACACTACTTCCCAGGGTCAGAGTCAGTGCTAGGTCAGTCACTGCACTAGAACCTACAAATGATCTTTTCCCAATGATTTTAGTTTCCAAGACATCTTCAGCAGATTTGGAATTTCAGCTGAAATTTTATTTTCTTTCTATTCATTAGTTACAGCGTTAAAAATGTGTAACCTGCTGTAGGACCAAAAGACAAACAATCATCATGACGGCATTGCCTAGTTCAAAAGGCCACCCTTCCTCAGTGCTCAGCATAAGTCAGGCTGTTCTCTCCACCAGCTTCTGCCTTCTCAAACATCATCCTGCAAAACTGATCCAGATGAATCCCAAGCACTCCAATGGGCTCAACTGAACTACATGGACCCAAGCAAGCAAAGAAGATATGTCCAGGCATGAACACAAACTTTTTGGAGTGGAGGGGTCATTAATCTACCCCAGATTATCTAGTCTACCACAAAGTGATTTACTTGAAGTGCTGCAATATTTTTTAAAAGTAGAGGAAGTTCAGTCATTACTCCTATGCAGCTTCCAAATATAAGAAATTTTGACATGGTAAGAGTATTACATATGCATGGAGTGATCCTGCTTGCTAGGATAACACTGTACATGATGGCTGGAATTAATTTGCCAACTAGAAGACAGTGTTATTAATAAATGTGACAGAGGAAAAAAATCAAATGTTGATTTAAAAATCAAGTAGTGTCTTTGTGTAACAATCAGATACAACTTCAGTAACAAGTGTATCATCATAACCCAAGAGACAAATTGGTATTTTCAGCGTAACTGTGAAAGAAATCTTTCCTAGCTCAGGCAAGTAAATCAAGGGGGATTTTCCGAAACAGTAGTTTATCTCCAAGCAAGGCAAGTTCTCAAGGAGAACTGTGTGGCTTCACATTCTTGCACTCAGAAAAGTGTCTGACATTGTGTCCCACTCATATAGAAAACAAAAACACCTGCCTATTTTGTTCCACGGTTTTATTTCCTAAAGAGAAACACCAAGACTTCCGAACAAGAGTGGGACCAAAGTCTCCTTGCTAGTTCAATCAACCATGAAGAGCATGGCTTCTCCTTAGCAAGTCTGCGCAAGGGCAACCTGATACCATTTGCTGATCCATTTAATCCCAGCACAAAGGCTGTATGCAAACAGATGAGGTTGTGCAGGCGAGGATGCAAACAGGACAGAGCTAGTGTCGTCTGGTACAGCCCTCCCATCCCCTAAGTAGATGGTAGTATTTGGCATTTCAGCATCCAGGCCAGACAGCTCTTTTCAAGACAAATATTCACTCCAGCCCCAAGCATCTGTTCCACACATCACTGCTTGAGTAGAGCACTCAGCTCCTGTCTTTCACTCTTCTCCCTGTTAATGCTTGCTCCTCCTCTTCCTCTGCTACCCTCAAATCCACAGCCAACCCTCCTTCCTTCTTCTTTCGCGTGGTTCAGTTCATCTGCCTGTTCAGCTTGTATAGAAGCTGCCACTCACGCTCACTCAGTTCCCCAAAGGTAAGGACAGATATTCAAGAACACTTTTAAACAGAGCAAAGTAAAAGGCTTTGGTCTAGCCCTGTATTTCAGGACTAGACGTGTTTCAAGTCTGCCTTGCTGCTGTTGTTTAAATGCACCTTAAAGCATTCCTAGCAAAACCACGGATTAATGAATATCCTGACAGTGGCTTTAGCTCTTTAATTCCCAGTAGCTAACATGCATCCAGCACATTCACACCAGTATGCATGTGCCTGATAGTTTGATAGTTAATACTATTATCTCCTGGATACCCACCAGGCTATTAAGTCATTAGCCATACCCTTGCAGCCTGAGATCCAATTGAACATGGTGGGGAGGGAAAGAGGCAAAGAGTCTTTTCAAATCAGTCTGAAACTTATTTCCAAATGAATCTTCTACACAGTGTGCTCCAAAAGGCACTCTTGACTGAAGCAATCTTTAATAAACAATGGAGAAAAGTCATTTACTGTGTGACCATTATCAGAAACCACTGTGCTCTTCAGAGTGGGCAGACATCTGTTACATCTGTTTCAATGAAAACCCCCGGGGAATATTCTGCAGTTTGGCACCGCAGCTGTGTGTTATAATGTCAAATATGAAGAACATAACACAGCAGGGTGTCCAGGGACAGGGAAAGGCAATCCAACGGACTGCCCTAGTTTCTGTTAAAAATAGGTCAAAGAGCTGGTATAATCAAAGTCTGGCAGTGCATACTAATTACTGACAGAATGTCTTACACTTGCATTGACTGGAAGCAACCCGTACATGATCTTATTAGCTAAATACACTAGGAGCCTTTTTAGATATTAAATATTTGAAATGAAAATGTAGATTTCCTATTACTGCAAGAGATTGGTTTTATTCTGGATGACCTGGCAAATTAATTTATAGATAAATCAATAACATATGGAGACATACTTTCCCCATAACGATTTAAAATTCATTAACATATATTTTCTGAACTAATAAACAAATATGTTATGCTATGAATCCCAAATAGCTTGTAGATGTTGATTACAGAACACAAGATTGCTACACAAGTGCATAAAAAATTATTCATGATAGAACTGGCAGGGAGGAAACAATCAAAGTAGAGAGAAATTGCATATTTTAAAAGGTAAAATGCAGTAATTAAGAGTCAAAGATGGGTCTGCACTCCTAAAAATTAACACATGGCCTCAACATCTAAGGCCAATCAGCAACTTTCTTCACAAATTACAAGCAACTGTAAAGGAGAACAGAAGGAAAAAGCTAATGTTACTGTCCCTGACAGTGAACATCACTAGTTTAGTCTTAATCACAAATTACTTAAAATACTTATGTTTTGTGAGTTATAAAGGTTATCAGAAAAGGGACAAAAGCTGAGAATGTTTTGCAGTTTATATCAAAACAAGCGAACTGACCTGCTAAGCAAATTGTATTTCCAGAGACTTATTCACCTCAAGCAATCTTACAACGTCTTCCTAGATGAGCACCTGTAACAAAACAAAGAAATATCTTGAATCTGAAAATTACACAACAATGATTTCAGTTACATACATAACTTTTAGCACTTTATAACAATATTGGCTTCACTACATCACTTTTCTTCTTCAATTGGTTTACACCACCCAAAAACACCTTCAATAGCAGTAATATTTATTATGCAACAAGATCATAGGTCTGTACAGCCTCAGTAAGGACTGCAAACAAACATGCCCAGAAAATTATTTTCCTAAAGGACTATTCCTCCATGTTCAAGATCAGGAATGGGAAACCAGATAGATGAATATAGCACATGATTTCACGCGATTTCTTTCATCCTACATCACTATTGAATCAGTGCATTTTTGGACAAACAACAAGTCAATTTGAAAAGTGTATTTAGTTGTGGATGTAGAAGTTCCTTCTTCACGTGCCAATGCAAACATTTTGGATATGGTTAATGTGCAAAACTATTGCCAATGGCAATTTGCTACTCACACAGTAGAGCAAGTTTAAAAAACAGAAAGTGAACTTCTCCTTTCAACAAATTTCCCAATTATAGCAAAAGTCGCACTCAGCAATACAAAGAAACTAATTTTCTCAAACAGTTTTAAAGCATGAAAAAAAAAAAACACAAATAAGAAATCTCATTTACTTAAATAAGGGTGTTTTCTGTGTGTTTTATTTTTAATGACTGGATAATTCTATCACATAAGTTGAAACAAACTCCTGCCTCAGTGAAGGTCTTGCGGTGAAGAGCATTGTTGATTGTATTTTGTGATCAGTAATGAAGAAAGAGCTGGCTAGAGCATTATTTGCCCAAGAGCACATAACTGAGCATTACTTGTCAAGAAATGACTGTGTTAATTTAGAACACTTAAATTAGATGTACTAGAGTCATTGACTGTGTTTGTCAAAATTGATTTTTCCATATCATTACATACTTGTAAGTTACCTATGAAAATACTAATGCAGACAGTTACACAGTACCCTTTATCCTTCTGCCTGTAAGTACTTGGCACTATAAGGCTGTAAGGACCGAGCAACATCAGACATTTTAGGACCTCCCATTTTCCCTGGTTCTAAGCAGTTTGTACTAATTTCATCCTGCACAAAATTCTATCAAAGCAGCAAGACATTTCAGGTTTCGACCCAAGAAGCGCTGCTTCCAAGCCAGGTTCTTCTGACAAACATAAGTCAGGGAAATCCGTTCCTCCCTCCAGCAGGGCTGTGCTAACAGCATACTCAAACCTGGGGGGAAGTTAAGTCCCTTATAACAGTAAAAGGATGTGGAAAGATGGTTAAGTATGTTAAGAAAATGTACAGATATCCGCAAAAAAGCTGTCAATTTAATAATCAATAAATATAAAATTTCAAAGTGATCAGAGACCATGTGAATTTGGTAAAAAAAATAGACTTGCTTCCCCCTTTTATTCTAAGAATCACATCATTAATATTGAATTATACAATTTCCAGATAATTTAGTAAATCTAGATAACCTGAAGGAATAAGATAGGTGATGAAGACACAACAACATTGCATGGCAGAAATGCATCATTTACTGTGGAACATGGTAGGGCACAGAAGTTATTGGAATATCAAAGTCTACAGGAATTCTGACTAAAATATTCCACATTTAATAAGTGATGGAGTATTTCTTGGGATGGTTGATTCTACTTTATGAATAATGAGAGACTTCAGTGTTCTCTCATGTTTTTCTCAAATGGCAGCACCAATCCTGGGAGGCAGAATCAGTAAGAGTGAAACACTGCACTTGTATGCCACATGTAGCTTTGCAACGCATTGCTGCCACACCTTACATTTGATCATTTAATAGAGGTTATCTAATGCTTAGGTTGTTAGTCTGTCCCAGCCTTCCAACTGGAAACTACTACAAACTTTTGGTTCCAGCAGTACCAACATGGACAAATTAGTCTGTACAAGTCACTGGTGAACAGTGCTGAGGTTTCTGTAATGCAAAGGGATCAACTATCCTAATTACACATCTCCGTGCTTTCAAGGCAAAATGTCCTTTACCATCAGTTTAATTGCACGTTTTAAATAAGATAGAGGGGGAATCAAATAGCCAGATTTTGGCAGTATTCTCCTAATACAGGATTCCTTCATGAACTGTATGGTATGAACCATTAGGAGTCACTTGAAGGACTGTATTTGTACACCCGTGAGCACAGAAAACTGAGTCACACATTGCTGTCTCTCTTGACCTCAGCCAGAGGCTTGCGCTGTGCTTGCAAAAAAATCATATCCCATATAGCAAACTGCAATGTTTAAGAGGAAAAAAAATCTCAGAGCAAGTCTCACACCTGCAAGTCTGGAGCCAAACACTGCATAGAGAAATCCCTGTATAAACAAAACAGCTCAGCTTATTACTTTATAAGAGAGATGACTACCCAATACCTGGCAAATACAGCTATCAGACACTGAGTACAAATACTAATGTACCAATAATACTAAAGGTTTTTTCTTCCCAATTTTTATAACCTAGCAATTTCCAAAAGTGTTTTTGTTTAATTTAAATTTTTAAAAAGTAATAAGTTGAGCCCCATAACTGAGTCCCTTTGATGTTCATTAACGCTAAATGAAGTTTCATGCATACACAATGAGCAGACAAGCATCCTTTATGTAAAAGTTTCTGTCCAAAGCAGGTTTTTCAGTCCAATTTCTCAAAAAGAAGTCAGTCTTGGGCAATCATGGTACACATACATGTGCCTGTCCAACTATCTATCCTCCCAGCAGCTTCTCAACACATTGGCCTATCTGAGCTACATTTGCTCCCTGGGAATATTATAATTCTATCAGTTGCACAGAAATCGGCAGGTAAACAAAAAGTGATGAGGAGAGACAGCCAGATGTATAATCTTCTTTTCAGACATTTACCTCGTTCCTCTACCAAAAACTGTTCCCCTATACCAACATACAAAGTCTGTAGCCTGGTGGTAGCCCAGGGACAACAGGCAGAGAGGCTGGGCCTACGAGCAATGTCCCCACAGCCATCTCTGCTCCTCACTGCCTTCCCGCACCACCCTCCATTTCCCTGGGTTCCACTGCACCACTGCTTAAATATCTCAAGGAGATCCCAGCTCCTCCAGGCTGATCTCAAGTCTGCTGGCGCCTGCAGTAGTCTGGAAAATACAGTCTTCTATGTCAAGAACCTGAAAAAACAGGCATGCAGAAATTACTTGTGATTTCCAAAATCTTATTTGAGTTTTTGAGCTGGCATCCAGAAAAAGAGATGTGCTAACTCTTCTCCAAATGGTATAGGTATTTGTATAATGAAGCAGTGGAAAGCAACTCAACTTGGTTCCAGTTACAAGCTTTAAGCACACCTCCAGAACTCCCAAACGTACTAAGATTCCCTTGTTTCAATGCACAGATTATTTTGCAACCTGTTTTATTAATTTCTGAGACCTATTTGGACAAAAATTGTTGCTTTGGTTCTATCATTTGAACATGGTCCCTTCAGTGTTTTGGTACAGCGTATGCGTTTCAATTCAGGCTTGTTTTTCAAGGGGGGCTGAATAAAAATAATCAGCAACAAGGGTACAGCCCTAAGACAATGCTTCAAGTGGCACGTAAAATATTGAAATTACAATAATGTAAGCTTTAAAATAAAAATCTGATGTCTCATAACTAAGTCATGAGACCTCATCAGCTCACTACAACCATCTCGATCCTTCCCCTAAAAGCCCAGCTGTCTCCAGGGAGCCATCTTGCTAATATTTCGCAGTAGAACGTAGTCTGAGCACAATTGCCGCTAATTTTACTTACCTCATTTGCTTGGTATCTCAGAGCTTTATAATGGTTGGCACTTCTGATGCATTTTAATATGGCTTAAAAAGGAATCGGCCTGAATAAATACAAGAAAATGCTATTGTCTCCCTTCCCTGTGTAGCTGAAATCTAATTGCAAATGTTTTCTCATTTTCCTGGCAGAGTTACCACTGTTTTTCCACACAGGTCTCATTCCTAAAGATGTACGTGGCAACTCGGTACAAGGAATTGACCCGTTCCAGAGCATGGTGTCCATCAGCAGTTTTTCTCAAGCAGAGCCAGGCCCTGTGGGCAGATGGTAAGATCCCTCACCACCGAGCATAAGACAACCTTGGGGTCTGTAACTGAGGGCAGGGGGAGCAGACAGGACAAGACCCGATCTCACAAGGGATGTTGTAACAGCCTAAAAGGAGGTCATGAAGTGAGGTGGCTGCAGCTGGACAGGAGAACAGCAGCAGAAACACCAGCTCAGGGTGCAGGACACATTGTGGAGGACCACAGGAGACGCATATGGTAGGAACTGTGCTGGATGGGCCCTTCTACATCTCCCCCCCCAACTCCCAGCAGCGCCCAGCTCCTCTCAACTTGACGTTCATGCTCCAGCTGCAATGGCTCTGACCTCTGCAGGCTGATCGCTGTGCTCACAAAACCACAGGATTCAAAATTAGCAAATGAATATTTAATCAATTAATATCAGGCAAGTGTCACAGCCTCAGATAAGCCAGTCTTTTCCACAGCAGGAAATCACCAACGTTTCATTAAACAGAACATATTTTCTTGCATACCTCATGTAAAACACAAGTAATAAAAGCAAAAGGAAAAATAAGCCAATTTCCACAAACTCCTCTAAAGGATTGTTTAAATGTGTAACACAACAGTGTACCAAGCCTTTGGTAGCTATTTAAGAAGTGAAAATGGAAAGCTGCAAAAGCGTTTTAGTTTCAGACCAACAACTGAACAGGAGTTTTTGAAAAAGTCTCAAATTCAGACAATTCTCTCTACCTCACCCCCCTGTGCATCCCTTATCCAACCATTTACTGACAGCAGCAGGAGAAATTTTAAAGCTGTACAGCTCCATCACCCCCCCGGCAAGTGTTCCACACCTTATGATGAAGCAGAAGTTTCTTTAGGTGGGCAGAATGAGCTGCTTGAATACCCCAGGCTGGGAATCTCCAACTTACACCACCCAAACAGGGCACCTCTGTTTGCACATAGCCTTTCCCACCAAGGAGGTTTTCCAGCAGACCCTCTCCAGGGAGGGAACTGAGCACCTTCTGGGCTCTCAATGCACATGCATACCTCTGGGAGCTCTGGGCTGGCACTTTTTCCACCCAGAGCTCAAAATTTAAAAAAGACTTCTGTTGACTTACACATGTGCTCTGTGGGCACAGCAACTGGTGAACCAGAAAGCAGCAGTGCTTTTCAGTGGAAGACAATATTAATCAGCTCTGCTTTGACACACTGCAGTGTCTGCAGAGCTCTCAATGAGGTTAAGTGAGAGGGTGCAGAAACAGGTGGGGGTGACCTGTCAAGAGCACATTTCAAGAGTTTTCCAAAAGGGATACAGACCCTTGCGCAACCAGCGAGTGCCTCTTTTCATTCAAGTGCTCAGGAATTTAGCTTTTCTGAGATGACAACAGGCTCTACTCCCCAGAGTGGATTTATGGGCACATGTTTCCAAGGGGCATTATTTACTTGTGACAGTAATTGCGGTCCCTCCCGGTGTACAGCTTTCATCTTTCAGCAGTGTTGGAAAGACCACTAGTGGGAATGGCAGGACGTGGATTTCCTAGAATGCCACCTTTCCACTTCCAAGCCCCACATCCTCAACACTCCTTGCTGATCACAAAAACACGGACCACCAGCCACCTGTGAGAAGGCTCTATTTCATTTACAGCGAGGGAAATGTTTTGCATAAGGAAAACATCTGAATGCTCATTTTCCAACACCAGTTGAAATTAGTAAAATTCAACGCCAGTACTAGAAACTTCAGGAATGGTGAAGCACTTTGTCAAGATTTTCCTGCCTTGTCATATTCCAGCCATATTCAAAGCAGCATCAGGACAGCAACAATAGAGCTCTCAGTGTAATGAAGCTACTACAGTTCCTTAGCTGTCCTCTATGGGTCTCGTTGGTTAAAAAGACATGACACAGTGGGAAGTGAAGAAAAACACTATCACATTTTTCTTTTTCATTCTCAGTGGGGGAAAAACTCTCACCCATATATTTTAGATTAGTATTCTCCTTTTCTTTTAAGAAAGTTACATCCTCATATTTAAAATAGTACATTGAATCAAGCCAAGCATTCTCTAAGGCTATGTAAATACTCCAAGATCCTCCACAGAACCAGAGTTCTAGCTTTAAAATGGGAATTTGCAATCCAGCATCCAGATCTTACCAAAAGAGGCAGGCTTCTCTCCTTCAGTTTGCATACAATGACAAACCATTTGTTTGAGAATGAGATCCCTCTTAGAATGTATGTCATTAAGAAAACATCTGTTTAAAGCAGGAAAGCTGCCCTGCAGGTTATGCATTGAAATGCCTCTACTGCACAGCTGGTAGCCAAGTAGGCTTCTTCTAATAAAATCTAACTTAGCCTTTAGCCTTCCTGTAAATAGGGTATTTACATTATGTTAACAATCTTTCAGCGATAATAATAAATGTGCTGCAGACAAAGTAAATACAATTCTATACAGTTGTGTAACTATCAGACAACATAGAGCTACATTCTTCTGTCCAGTAGCATCTGCCAAGTCTGATAAGCAACCGCAAGAAAACACTTTTTTAATGTATAAATCATAATCCATGTATAATGCACAGAAGATGATGAATGTGTCTGGACAAAAGCCGGAACAACGCAATGCTCTGGAATGAAATCCTTGGGTGTTACTTAGTTATCCGCCTTGCAGTGGGCATAGTATCACCTCCAAATACAATCTCTGACTCTAAAAAACCAAACAAAAAATCTTAAACCTGAAGTTGTACACAGCCTTTCACTCTCAGAAAATAAGTTACTATTCACCAACCACACAATTGTGTGCAAATATTTTTCCATGCAGGAAATGGCAATATACTGTATCTTGCTATAAAAATTAAAACAAACAGAATCCACCATATTACACTCCAACTGAAGACCTCCACACACAAAATCGTGATTAAAGCCTCTCAACTGGATTATGTAGGGAGTTTATGATTACGAAAAATATGCCAACATACCATCCTTACAAAGACAAGAGCATTTGAGACAGAACAAACTATTTTTGTTGGCAAAATACATTACCACCCTTGTGCCAAGCTGTAGGGAGCTTTGGTGTCTTGAAGGTTATTCAGCAAGTGATGCACAGTTGGCTTTCTGCCACTCTGATTTTTAATCATGAGCAGATACAAGTTCAGATTCTCCAGAATAAAACAGGCACAAGAGAAACCTCAATTTCCTAAGCACGTAACTTCTGAGGAAGAATATTAGTGTTTGTAATGTTTGGGGTTGGCAACAGCGTGATCATACTATTTTAACCTGAGTATTTCTGACTGGTCATTAGCATAAGCATCCAACAGGTACATTACACATGATTGCAACAAATACTTAAGCATAAAGTCGGCAAAAAGGTTCGTTTAAATATTTGCCAGCACCCTTAGCATGTGTTTGCACATTGAAAGCAAATTCTGACATTTCTACAGTAGTACAAGACCAACACTGAATATTTGATCCTAGCTCTTGAAATCCAGACTACATTTAATTTAGAAGTACAGTGCATAAGGCAAACGCCCCTTTCAGCTAAACATATTTAAAATATATGGGCTGTTTACAATTCAAGGATTTTTTTTTTTTTAAATGAGAGTATAGTATCAGAAAGACCTTAACTTCTCTCAGACTTCTGTTACTCCATACCCATTGAAAACATTAAGCTGGGGGCACCCTGAACCCTTATATTTACCTATGAAAGACACACAGAGCCACCAAGCTAGTTGTTGGAAAAACAAAAGAAAAAAAAACAACACTGTTCTGTAGAAAATTCTCAACTAGCAAGACTGAAGAATTCCAACTAACCTAAAACATTCAGGTGAATGCTCAGCAAACACCAGACTACTTAATTCCCTATGGTACCACCCTTGAAAGGCCTACAGGTGTTTCCCAGTCATAGATCTCTCTTGTAGTTCGTGTTCAACCCCATCAGAAGATCCTGCTTTAATATTTATGACCCAGTCACAGGAGACCAGCGCTCAGCTAGGCTCTTCTGTTCAAGCTCCTTCCCAGCCACTGCCAAACCACCGCCAGCAATACCGCTTCCTTATCTACCTTGCCATTAGGTGGCAATGCAGCAACATGCATCACCAAGCCCTGCTGCCCGTTTATTTGAATTCCTGGCAACACTGATAGGGATTGAATGTTTTGAGAAAAAAAATTGTTTTCCTCACGTTTATTCATCATCTTACTTTTAAGGAATTTGGGTTAAGATTCCCAGTCCCAAATTTTTAAAGTACATATTCCAATTTTCATATGACAAAGGTGCCTTACGAAACCCCACTATGCTCAAAATGATGCTGTCAAGCAAGGGCACTCTGCCTGCCCATCAGATATCAGTTCAGAGACTCAAACTGGCACCCAACAGCTCTGAGGCTGGTGGGTCCCAGTCCTGCAAAACACAGATGAATGAGGCAGCACGTCAGTACAAAACTGGCAGCAAGGGTTTAGTTGTAACTGAAATCTCTTCATACTCATGTCACTTGGAGAAGGCTTATTCCAAAGCGAGGAGCAGTGGTAATCATACGTAAGTTTCATCACAGCCCAAGGGTCTGTGATGAAAAGACCTCATATTTCCACAACAGATGCAAATACCACCTCTCCTAAGCAACGCCAACTTTTAAGCCTCAAAGACAATGGATGCAGTTTATGAGATCAAGAAAAATTGTCAGAGATTTCAGGGGAGGTTTAGTGCGACCAGAAAAGCACGTACCACCCTTCATCAGGCTTTTTCCTATAATGGAAAAAAAAAAAAAAGCACTAACATGTTCTCAATGAGAAAAGTGTTTTAAAAACTGAAAAATCACACTTGATAAACATTGATAATATTTATTTATTGATAAATATTTTTTAAATGATAACTCAGTCATATTAATATGTCCTGGATTTCTCTTTTTCTTTGCCTTGCTTTATGTTCATAGTGCCAAAAAAGTAGCTTTTAACTAAACAGCAGCTGGACTCACCCTCTCTGGGAATTACTCTGTTTTCACCTATGCTTGGTCCAACTCCTGACCAGACCACTTCCTGGGGAGGGAATCTAAGTCCTTTATGTCACGGGGTCACAAGCTACAACATATGTAAGCCCTCTGCAGGAATTCAGCAAAAGCATTCGCAACTAGAAGGGAGGGGAAAAATTGCTTCCATTAAGCCTAATTCATTGACTTTTTAAAACTCCTGCAAATGAGTTCCACAGTCTGCTTCTTGTTTTGTTTGTGGACCATGACATTGGCCTTTGCATTCAGCTTATGTTACGAAATTCAGCTGTGCCCAGAGCAAAGAGGCCAACTCTGAAGCACCATGAAATAAGAGACCTGAGCGCAAGCTGCTCTCCCCTCCCTCAGCAGTTGGATACCAGTAATTCAGGTAAGGGAGGCCTGAAGATTGAAGCTCTTGGTATAATTTTGTTTTAGAGAATAAGCACACACACAAAGAGAGAGATTTGTAAATCCAACTTCTACGCAGTGACATTTTAAAAGCTTTAGTCTATAACAAATCTTAAACAACCTGGTCTTGGAATGAAACCTGGGCTACTTAAATACAGACAACTAAACTTAATGTAGTACCCAGTCCAAGGGAGATAGAACTACAACTTCAAAACCTCTTTTAAAAAAAAAAAAAAAAAAAAGCCCTCAACCCTCCATCTGGAGCATAAGCATTCCTTTAAAGTTCCCATTTCATTAGACAAAAGACAACAGAAGTGTTTTAAGGGCTTTTACCAAGTCTCCCCTTGCCTGCTGTGCCCCTCCAGGCAGGCTCTTACTTCCAGGTCTGGTTTCAGTTAACTCAGTGACCATGCCACAGCAAAATGAGCCTGTGACTTCCCCTGAAGCCTGCCTGCTCCACACTCCTCACTACCATCTCCAAGACTCCTTCCAGCCCCAGGTATGTCTTTCCCACTCCTTGCCCTGCCTGCTAGGTTCTGAAAACTTGCTCCCCTGATCTCCCAGGGAGCTCCACCTGGCCTGGGCACTCTCCTCTGTAAGAAACATGATACGGTTGTGAATAAAATAGTGAAAAATAAATAAATTAAGAAGTATACTCTCATAAGTGTTTTTTGTTTTTTTTTTTTTTTTAAACAAGTCTCCTCCTGCATACACCAGGTTTGCCCTCGTAGGTGCAGAAGCTCCATTGTAGCACATACTCCCTCCCCCCCACACACACACCTCTTATCACCACAATGACACTAGTGTGTGAAGTTTAGCCTTCACATTGAGTTTTCAGATTAATATTTACACATGACCGGGGCAACAGCTCAATTCAGCTGACATTTATCATGTTCTAAGCCAACACCAGTGCTACGCTGGTGAAAAAAATCAGGAACAGTCTATAATGCTGGTTTCTCATTGCTACAAAGATGACTTTCAGGTAATAACATCCTTAAGACTGTATATCATGACTAAGCAAAGAGAAAATAAAATACATATCAAGCTACTCTCACGTGTTTGCATTGGGAACAAAGGGCCCCTGGCTGTCAGCTAGAAAGCTGTAATCCCACCTTGGCCCGAGAGGTGTCTGCATAAGGAAGGTACAAGGACCCTGCGAAACTCCTGCAACTTGCAGCATAGTGAAGCATACAAAGGATTTGTAACCAACTGAAATGATGCACAGATTTAAAAGGTCGAGAAGCACTGCTGCTCTCTGGGAGCTTTCCACTATACTTTAGAACTTCTAACTATTACAGGAATTTAAAAAAAAAAAAAATCAGTGCTGAAAGCAGTGCTCAAAGTTCATTTTCTTGCTGGTGACTTGACTTATCATTGATTTATGCATTATTGATATATTTTCGTTTTTATCACTTCTATACTTTTCCTATAATTCAGAAAATATTATAAGCCTAATCATCCTTCTGTAGGGCAGGATCCAAATGTAGCTCATTACATCTGAAAGGGTGACAGAGCACTTCAACAGGCTGCCCAGAGAGGTTGTGGAGTCTCCTTCTTTAGAGATATTCAAAGCCTGCCTGGATGCCATCCTGTGCAACATGCGCTAGGTGACCCTGCTTGGCAGATGATCTCCAGAGATCCCTTCCAACCTCAACCATTGTGTGATTATAACCAATGCACTTGCACTGCCGTAAAACCCATATAAAAGGGAGAGAGCAAGGCCAGGCGTGAGCAGATGCTACTCTGACTGATAAAGTTCCCATGCTTGCTACCTAAGAAGCACTAGACGCAGCATGCACTAACCATTCCACAATAAATAACGCCAAGCACACAGTGGATTGTGCAAGCCTGATAATGGCATCCCACAGCGCTCCTTTACAAACAATAGGGTAGAAGCCTGAGAGAACACTCCCTAAGCAAAATACTAATGAGAAAATGTGAGCACTGAGGAGATCAGTGCAAAAGCCTTAATTTTAGGGAAAGCACAAGTACACAAAAAGTAACTCTGGGTGCAAATTAAAAGCCAAAAACTGTGCTGCTAGAGCATTAGTTAGAAAGCAAGATAACACACACTCAAGCTGGGGAATTCAGATTCATGGCAACTTGTGCAGTCTTTATCCTTCCTTCTTGCATGTCTGCTCAGTGCACTGAGGTATCACACAAGAAAACATAGATGATTATAAATGAATGTCTATCACGCTGCATATTTATCACACTTTTGCAGGACTAAATATAGTAGCTAGCAGAAGAAGAAAGCTGTTATTCCAGGAGAAAAAAGAAAAAAAAACCTAATGACCACTAGGGCAAGGTGACCAAGTTCGGCTCCTTAAAAGAGCAAGGAATATCTGGCTTGTATCCAAGGGTATGGTGACTAAGCCCGTCTGCCGAGGGGATTTGCCTCAGCGCAATCAGGCCCTGCAGCAACAGCTATCGTTTTTTCAGATGAATATTAAACTGCGTAGCTCTCTAAAGCTGTAGGACTGCAGCAACCCCCATTATTAGCACACCTCAGGGCTGATTCAAGAAGGGCCAGGAGGCAGCCCAGCAGATGGCCACCCCCTTCTGTCAAAGGCCCTGTGAGCCACGACCTCCAAGGCTCCGGCAGCACCACAGAAACTGGCTTTTGACTTACTGCTGAAGTTACTATTTGGTCCAATACCAACACTTTTATTGTAGGGAGAAAAAAAAAAAAAAAGGAAATTTAAGATGATCACCAGCCTATATCTGAGCCTAGACGGAACAGAATTCATGCACCAACAGAACCAATGCACCAAGAAAATGGTGCTGCCTGAAGACTTCTCTCTGCTGACTCCCAGAGGCTGGAGACACAGCAGAAGCGCTGAGCTTCTCCACCTACCGCAAAAATCCCCTCTAGCAAGGTGGTAGGAGTTCTCTTCAGAAATGTCACTGCCAGCTCCTTCTAACACATAACATGGCTAAAAGAGCAGAAAAGACAACATTTCACCAGGCACCTCCATTTAAGGGGAGCTATATTCAAAAACAGATCACTAAGCCATACCTTTGCTTATCATTAAAAGATGAACAGAGTTACCCTAACCTCTGCACCTCAGGAAGATATCTCAACCTCATGTTAAAGAGATTCTTGCCTGCAATTCCTTATTCCCTTAACAGAGAAGTGGAAGGAAAGGGTGGCATGGGGGTGGTTCAAGATTTTTCTAGCAGGTAGAGGAGGGGTGAGGTGCTGCAGCCATGTTGGACCTACACAGCGATGAAGACAACTGTAGGCTCGTCACTAAACATACAAACATATCACTCCACAAACATTACAGTATATCCTCAACATCTCCAAAAAGCATCTCCTAAGCTCATAATCATGCAGTTAATTAATAACATAACCACGAGCATATGCATTAGGGGCCGTCTTACGCTCTCACACCTCTCCCCCAAACAGCCAGGCTGACCTCGGAGGAGCCACTGGCAGTCCCCCACCAGACAGGGAGCTTTGGGCTGCAGTACGACCACACCAGTGTCTGTCCGTGCCTCTGTGCTTCATCAGCCCCAAGGAAAGAGCATCATCACCACAGAAAGGCTGCATCTCCCCAGCCCTGCCCTTGAGCCCCTGGCATTGCCACCATATCCTCACTTTTAATCCCACCTGGTTCTCTTAAGAAGAAGTAAGAGTCTTGTCTTCTCCCGGCAAAGTAGCTTTGGAGGTTTCTACCATTCATCTCCACCACAAAGAAGTGCCTGGCACAGCAAGAGAAACTCCCAAAAGCTCTGAGCTCTTTCAAGGGGAGCCAAGACACGCACCACAAAGTCGCTTCATTTCCATTCCTCTCTTGAGATGCTGTATAATTTAGGGTGCATCACAAAAAATCCCCAGAGATGACAAAAAAGTTCAAAGTCAGGACACTGAACTTTAAACTCAGGTTCAACTGGGTCTGCACTCTAATTATTAATATTCATATTGTGAAAGCACAGGGGGAAAGCAGGAAGGAAAGTTGTGAAAACATTAAGGGGAACTCAAAAGAAAAGACAAAGCTGGCAATAAAATGGCACAGAGCTTAACTTCACCAGGTTTTCCATAGGTGCAAAATCCGGTGTTAGGTTCTGAAAGAGCCTGGGGTTTAAGTTATTTTTATTAACTCCTTTCCCAACATATCAGGGCAGAAAAGCATTTGGAGCCCAAATGACTAATTTATTTATTTTTTATTACCGAAACAAATGAAACTGACTTCCAAACGTCTAGAATGATGGATTCTGCAGACAAAAAAAAATGTATATATATCAAATTTTCTCCCAACTTTTTGTCGTCTGTGCCAAGTTACAATTCATTGCAGATTTTCTGCATCTGCATTTTAAATCTTCAAACATAAGCATTCTTATTGCAAAGTAATAGACTTCAGAGCTGCAGAGTGATACAAAGAGCTATGGCTAGTCTGTTGTGAGCAACAAAGTGTAGATCTTTCTGTTACAGACACAATCTTCCATGTAATATTTCTGTATCGCTTTACAGCCGAGCAAGTGCCAGTCTGCAAGCTAGTAGCTGAGTTCTTCATTTCACCTATATTTTCTCTACTACTTGCTAAAGCAGTGAACCAGATTAAGCTGGTTTGCACTGCCTATGACAGGATATTAGCTATTGAGAGGCTGCATACATTAACTGCCAGAACAGATGAGTGCTTTAACACTTACAAATCACGGGAGGAAAAGAATAGAGCGAGAAGAGATCATTCACGTGCTCCTCGTTTAGATATGCTGATATCTTATCAGCTCACCACAGACGAGCCAGATGTGGAGGTGAGCAGAATTCAAGTACAAAAAACTGTCTGCAAAAGCAGGCGGCGAATACCGCAGGAGTGCAAACGAGAGCGCTCTCAGAGGTGCTTAGCTCGAGCACTACAGAAATTCCAGCTGTCAAAACCCTCTATCATATATGGAAATTAAATCTCAATCCTCTGGTGAAAAAACATAGGAGGGTCAGGGCAGGAACAACTTCCTTGATTCAGTGCAGGCGGAGAGCTTGCCTTGTTACTTGCATTCCTTAATGGCAATCTATTACTGAGGAAGTGACATGAGTTCTGCTTAATCCCCATTTTGCTGCATATTGCTATTTGCTCACACAGGAATTTCCATTTGTTTCAGCCTTCCACAAGGTTATTCAAGGGACAGTGCAAAAAAAAAAAAAAATTAAAGGAGGGCTAAGAGATTATTCTTCCAGAAGCTCCCCTATAGGAAGAGAAAATAAAATCTCTATCTCCTTTATGGACTAGATAAAGGTTGAGGTTTCCCATACACATGTAACGTTTGTTTAAATGGATATAGTAACTTTACATTTGAGGAAACACATTTATTTCTGTATATAAACAAAAGTGTGAAAGATTAAGGACAGCTGTGCATCTGTTTATCTGTAGTATATACACTATTATCTGACTCCGGGCAAACAGACATTTTAACCTCTCCTTCGGCACCTGATGCATCATTTCTTTCATACTCAAATGCCTTCCTGCGACTGCTCAAAGACCAGATTGCTGCTGGGGGGAGCAGTGGGGAACCACAGCATCTGCACCACATTGAAAGTAGCAACTGGGAAGGAAGAGGGTAAAGCCCTCCTTCCCTGTACTTCACTCTGTATCAAGGCTGTTCCTTTGACTTTATGAAGTATCACTGCTAAAAATAAACAACAAAAAAAGTGAAAAAAATACAGAGTGTCTCCTGAAGCCAATGAAAAGTGGGAGTTGGACTGCTCCAATCCTAAAGCGACCCAATCTATTTATAAAAAAAAAAAAAGAAAAAGATATTAAAAAAAAAAGAGTATGCTGTGATCAGAGCCATCATGGCTTCTTACTAGCAGCCAGGATCTGGTGGATTTTCTTATGCTGAGTCACATTCCTGTTACTGGCATCCACAGGGGCATCTGGAGAGCGGGGGGCTCTCAGACCAAGAGGGCAGGTGGCTCCTGGAGCTCCAGGCATGCCTGGCTAGGGAGCAGAAAGCAGGGCGAAAGCACATGTGCCGGGGGACACAAGGCTCAGGAAGGTGACCAAGGAGCACAATTAAATGGACAGAAAGTCCAGAGGTGCCCGCAGACTGGTCGCCTCCATATCACATATCTCCAGCTACACCATATCACAGATCCAGCTGCAGCAGCTTAACCACCACTGCTAACACAGCAGCACAGAATGTTTTCTCCGGTACTCGTTCATTGAAATATTGAGATTTGGCTGAGCCAAAATAATTCACATTGTAGTAATCCACAACTTTCTGAGTCACTGCAGTTAAAAAGAATATTCAACATTTTGGGGGAAAAATGAATTGCTCTACTTTAATACACTCTAATATAAGATTTCAGACATCGCTGAAAAGTGTTACTTTTAACTTTAAAAAGAATTAATGAAAACTGGAACCATTTCCCTTAAAAGTGATTTTGTTTAAAGTTTAAATGTTTGTGGGCTGTGTTTTTTTGTTTGTTTGTGGAGGTGGGTAAATCCATTAAAAATAAGATTACTTCTTTCACAGTCTAATATTAACACAGTTGTAATAGCCAAATTGAGGAGAAAATGGTGGATAATTCAGCCCTTACAGGGTAAAGAATTGCTGCATGTTTCTCTAACAGGGAACTGGGAAGGGAAAAAAAAAAAAGTAGTCCTAGAAATCTCTAAATAGGGAGAAGGAAGTCAATTAATTCCACATTTCCCAAAATATTTTTTTAGTGTGTTGGTTGGGCTATTAAAAACACTGTTATTTATAGAAACCTGTAGGACTCATGTGAAAGGAGACCTTGTTAGGAGGGAAAGTATTCATTTTGGACTGGCCAAGCATAATGTGTGCAGTGCTTTTATACCTGCAGGGCATTTCCTCAGGGTAGAGCCAGCATGTTAGAATGCAGATATCTGCAGTTTATGGTCTCCCTCTCCCATATTTCTGGAAGTTAGTCCTCCCCAGGGAGGAAAGGGACAGCTAGGACCTACAAAATCGAAATGCAGAGGTGCTGGTCAGCTACCTCCCCTTCAAAACAACGACAGACAAAGATTTCAGGCCTTATAAGCAAAAACCCCTTTTTCTTTTGCGGGAGAGAGGGGAGGGGCGAGAATGCAGTCATGAGGCCCTGGAGTTTTGTCCTGGTGCATTTACTTCCATTTTTTCCATATGTTGCCTTTTTTTTGATGGCTGGCATTGTTTTTAGTGGATATTTAAGCTATAAGCTCAACATTTTCCCTAATGAAATCTGAAAGTAGAAGAAAAAACACCAGGCCACATTTCTAGAAAATACATACCCGTTTCCTATGAACTGGTACCTAAGAATGTAGATCTAAACCCATAAAAGGGGTGTGTGTGCAGTTTTGTCGGGGACGTCCTGTAAACCCTGCTTGATACTGATGGGGCAAGCTCAGAATTCCACCCCGATTTTGCCAATGAGATGAACCCTCACAAACCATCATGCTGAAACAGCAGCTTGCCTTTGTTCACTAGTATTTATGATGCTGCCAACAAGAACAGATGCAGATATAGTGTGAAGATACTGAGAGACGACACTGTCACCAGAAAAAACACGCGGCACCAAGCACTGCAGGGAGGGATGGCGGCACCAGTGAATGGTGAACTAGCACCTGGCTGGCTGCTATATTTTAGAACATTTCCTAGTTTTTCAAGGCACTGAAACTTTTATACCTGTGGGAAAGTCCATGCAGTTAGCGGATATCTGAATAGCAGCTTATATATTTATGGAAATTTTCTACCTAATTACTTCCAGGTTCTGTTTGGGTGTACAGGAACGCTATGCAGTTTCCTGTATCCAAGATTTTTTTGGGGGAACAAAAAGCTAGACTAAAACTAATTTTTATTATAAATGTTGTACCGAGCAAGAGGTAAAAACCTCTTAGCATCAACACATTAGAGAAGTGCCAAACTGGGATTGCTGCTTTCCCATTCAAAAGCCTTTTTTAAGCCTAGATATTAGTCGCTGCACTTGAAAGCCTTTTTTTTTTTCCTGTTGGTTGACATCTATATTCCCACACTTTCCTGCTCAATTCTCCTTCCCTTTCCACCATCTTCACTCTTCTTGCTGCAAACAACTATTTCTTCCTTGCTCAGATACAGATTTTTCACAAAGCCTAATGAAAATTTCTATAATTTTCCATAAATTTTCTACCATCTGTCTTGGCTGGTTAAAATTAGACACTAAGTGGGGTAGGATGTGGAACAAAAACTGGCAGTGGGACAGACAGAAAGCACAAGCCTCCTCTCCATAGAAAACCATTATCAACAAATTAAAGGCAACAGGAAACTGAATCTGGATCTATGTTTTCACAGAACTCTTTGCTGCTGTTACTTGGACTGCTTCATTCAGTCTTGGTCAAGTGTGTATCCTTTTAAAATGAATACTTTTAAGGGAAGGATTAAACCTAAACCTAGATGCGTTACTGGGACAATTTTTTAATTGCTCATTAGCACTCCCCAGAAAATTGAACTAGCCACCAGGACTAGCTGTTTTTTTTTGTTTGTTTGTTTTTTAACGACATTTTAATTTGAAGATTTCAAAAATAAAACAGAAGTTTTTCTAGAACAGTTTAAGCTCCTGTTCTACTACATCTGCATTTGCAGCTTGATACCACTCTGCATAACCAAGCCTGCTTTTGGAAAGTTCATTGCAAGCAACCCCAAAAAGGAAACGGTATCCCAGGTGTTAACAGGCACCGTGGAATAAAGGTCTTCCCATGCAGTCCTACACAATCATTAATGCACAGAACCTTCAGGTCTGGGAAGTAAATCATCACTGACTGGTGACATAGCCAGCCTCCAAACACATTTGCACTGTTACAGCCACATAGTGTGTTACATTTATCCATCCACCTTATGTCCTGGACCATATTTTCTTCCTTTGGCAATTTATGATAACGCCCGTGATTAATATATGAAGTCCAACTTCTTTAAAAGCATTATTGCAACTTCCACCACCAACTAACGCAAGGTAATGATCATTTGTGCGATGAACCTTGGCAGTCAATACTGACATTATTGAACCCAGAGCTGAAGTACAGAAAGCAAGTGACAAACAGAGTCCAAGGAAATACTAGGGCTATGGGTTTTATCACCAAATCAAAGTTTTCTTCTTCTAGCTGGGAACGTACAATTATTTAGTATTCATATTACAGTGCAGTCCCTTCCCAGGCTGATTTAAAGCCTATATTATAATTGCTAATGATTACTCATGAAAAAGAGACTATTATATGTAAAAACTGCAATCAGCGCTAATCTATTCACCTATCCATTTTATACTGATACATTTTCTAAACAAAGCTCTGCCTGAATTGCTCATAATTAGCTTCTATTCTTACATTTTTAATTGCTCTTCTCCCCCTCCCATTTTTAAACAGAACATTTTACATATCTTCAGACTTTTTTAAAAAGGACTCGGACTGAATTTTTATGAGTGAAAACCTGACAGTGTACAATTTGGAGTTTTAAAATAACTCCTATGTTGTCAAATAATAAATGCCTAAGCAGTGTTTCAGGAAATAAATATTTTAAAATAAGTTCAAAATTTCAAGCAAAAGCATCAGTCTATATAGTCTGAGAGCAGTAAGAGTTACAGTACTAAGGCAGAAGAGATGGGTTAGCTGTAATTTTATTTATTTTTTTCCGAAAGCTGAGTGCATTCTGCCCCTCATCTGCAGACCGTCAAGAGCCTGGTAATCAAGAGACATTTGGCAGTCCAGCTGGGAAAAACACTGCATTTAAGGGTCTCTCTCTTCAGAGACTCTAGTGCTGTTACGCCAGCTCTAGTACACACAGTATTGGACATGCTCTTCCCACTCCCACTGCCCTTCAGATACCCGAGCCACATTGCCTGGCAATACTATGAGAAAAGTTCACAAGTAAGAGCCAACAAAACGCTTCCTATATACAAAGACACTGTCTGCAGTATATAGCTTAAGTTCTCCCAGGTATTAGATAATGCATCTTGCTTAGAAGTACCCCCCCCGTCAAAATGACACTTAGAGAAAATGGAATTCTAATCATAATTCCCACTCTGGTATTTTCTCCTTCCCCACTCTATGAAAATCGATCCCAACTTATAGCCAGAATAATATCTTATCTCTGGTCCTCAGAGAGTGAGGAGGAATGCATTTGGCTTTAGCTACAGGCTGCAGAGTGGCTTGCTGCTGAGCGTTCCCTGCCAAACCTCTCGCACACAAAAAGTTATGTAAAAGATGACAGAATTGCTCTGTTTCGGCTGCATTTGACTTGTGAAAAAGCCACTGATTTTAATGAACTGTTCCTCTGCTAAAGCACTTATAAGTGGCATTTGCTAATGCTCATCTTTACGTCAATTTCAGAGGCTGCTGGAACAGGCTCTCAATCTGCAAGAGTCCTTCACCACCAGCTCTGTGCAATTTGCAAAATGTTGCACTAATCAGGGGATGCTTTAATCTTCATAAATACAGGAAAGCTCTTAGACACTAGTGCTAAAGTGACTGGAGAAACTCATGCCAAAACATGTTATTTCTTTCAGAAGCCTTGTATTTTCAAGCTCAGCAGAAAAGGAAGCGGACTGCGTAACACAAAAGTCTGGAACATGAAAGACTCAGAGCTAAAAGCAACCAAATTCACAGTATGTGCCGCCTTTCCAGCAGAGTTTATGAACCAAATCCACTGATGGACTCGTAACCAAGTCAGCCAGCACCACAAATTGTTTTCCTTGTACAAATTCCCCATGAGCTCTGCAAGATTTGTACATACGCATCATGCACGTTCATGAGAACCTTGCACATGAGTACATTATCACATACATTCGGTTTCCAGCCAACTGTCTTAGCAGAGGACCTATGTTTTACTTCAAGGCAGAACTACTGTTTGAAGTTAGGAAAAGTCACCTTCAAGGTTTGCAGGCCTCACTGCTGATCAGGTTTAGATTACAAGCACAACTTAACATACTCTCAGAATTGCTCCAGCATGCACTTCCAACACATCCACCCCGCTAGCATGAACAACATGGTTCCTGACAAATCCTCTTTTACCTGTAGACCTGCCTTCCTGTTGTGCTTCGGATCAGAGGTTGACATTACTGTAGATAAATTTAATGGAAATCAATAACATTGCAGCAAATGCAAGGAAAAGAGGAGAAAATGAAGTCTGGTTAGCAGGATTCTCAGCTTTTTTTTCTTTCAATACTATCTGTCCTGGGTCTGTCTGGGATGGAGTTGACTTTCCTCATCACGGCCCATACAGTGCCATGCTTTGCATTTGGGGCTAGAAGGGTGCTGATATCACACTGATGTTTTGGCTGTTGCTGAGCAGTGCCCTCGCTGAGGCTCCCTCTCCAACCTGTCCCTGGAGGCAAGGAGGCTGGTGTGGGGCACAGGCAGCTCACCCAAACCAACCAGAGGGATGCTCTGTGCCATACAATGCCATGCACGGCAATAAAAGCTGAAGGAAAGGAGGAGGAAGAGAAGGGGACATTCATGGTTATGGCCTGTCTTCCAAAGCAATCACTACATGTATTGAGGCCCTGCTTCCCAGGAAGTGTCTGGACACCTGCCTGCTGATGGGAAGTAGTGAATAAATTTTTTTTCCACTTTGCTTTTGCATGCAGCCTTTGATTTTCTCATTAAACTGCCTTCATCTCAACACACAAGCCTGCCCATCTTATTTTCTCACCCTGGCCCATTAAGGAAGGGGAATGAGAGCCCAACTGGGGGGCTCTTTACAGAGGGGTCTGGCAGCCAAGCAAGGCAGCCCGCCACACCACCATATCCCTTGTAGAGCCCAAGCCAGCAATTCCAGTATTTTGAAGTAGTGGTAAGGTTTAACTTCTAAATTCTGTTAAACTCGTACCTAAGATTACGCAGATTCTATCAGTTACGCTGGCACAGTTAGCAAAACAGGACAAGGTGTTGCTGCTTTTAATATTTGAGATCCTGCTGCAGAAGCCAAATAATTCACGTACAACAATCCAAGCATGTAAAAGCACTTTTGTTGCAGTAGCTTTTCTATAAGGATTTAAACCTCCTCAGCAGATGAAAGCCTTAAAAAAAGAAAAAAGAAAAAAAACTGTGCAACCCATTTATGCTTCCAGCCACCTGAGCAATAAGATTCTCTCTAGCTGCAGCTATATCACCCCAAGTGTTTTCCTTGGCCTCTCAACAGAAAAGATTGCAACTGCCTCACATGCCCAGGGGTGTCACAAGCAAAATAATTATTCATTTTATTGTCTTTTATTCTTGTGCCAAAAACATGGCCATCTTTTATGAGCCTTGATTTGATTTAAAACTGCTGTGTTTTGAACAGAGCTGTCAATCATATTTAGGACTTACACTAGCCTTTCCCAAGACCTCATGAAATAAGATCAAAATCATTTATCTGCAATTCATGTGTACATAGTGAGTTGGAAAGCTAACTTTCAAATCTTACAGAAGTGAGAGAAGACCCTCTTTCATGAAATTCTGCTCTAAAGACAAAATGTCAGCTTGGAAGAGAAAAGGCTAGATCATACTTCACACCCGAACAGGAAAACAAAGACTTCAATTTGGGGGACTGCCAGACTGTGCCTGCAATTTTAACCTCAATGGAAGGGATGTTGATTACTGTCTTGCATTTACATAAAGGAATTGTTTAGGAATTGTTTTCTTTGTGAAAAGGAACAATGGAAATGCATATTATCTTCATAATCCAAGTAAGAAAGAGCTAATGAAGATGCCCACTTCTTCTGTGACACCCCATGCACAGCAGTACCCTCAACGTTGCTGGGTCCTGGGAATACCATCACACAGTCCCCACAGAGCCACTGCAAGAGGGAAGAGTATGAAAAGCATCTTAAAGACGTAGCTCCTTGGCACTGGGTGAACACAGCTGGCAAAGGAGCCTGAAATACAGACCAGGTCTACAAGCTTAAGTTGCAGTTCCTTACTTGGGAGATGAAGCAAGTAAATCCCTCCAAATCCGCAAGAAACTTGAAAAGGTTTCTTGAAAAAGTTTCTGTTCTTGTAACATCTCCCTCATTGTCAAGGCACTGCCAGTAGAATATTCTTACTTTCCACAAATGCCATGCACTGGTCACCTCTCCCCCCTCTGACTGAACTCAGCTTTGCACCAAGCTGCACACACTTAGAGCAATTTCCTGCATGGCTTCCCTTTACCCTCAAAGTCTTTCAGCTCAATCTTCAAAATCCTTCTTCCTCTGTCTTTACTAATATCATAACGTGCCAGATGCAGACTCAGAGCAGGCCTAGCAATATCTGCTGGGTCAGCAGGCATTTACATCTCCTCCCAGAACATCCAGGGCTTTAGCAATGGGGAAGCCCACATGCACAAGGCAGACATCAGCTGGTGAGCAGAATTCTGCGCCATCCAAGGCCTTGTGATAGGTTTTTCAAACTTGATATATTCCACGTACTTCTCAGATGAGGACGTTTACTGCCGTTTCTATTTCAGTAGAAATGTATGCTGTGCTTGCAGTAATGAGTGATGTGGACATTTATTCAAGTTGTTAAAGATATTTTAGTTAGCTCTATTTTGATTTTTCAGAGATTTGAAGAATTTTTCTGTCTCCATTTCCACTAAACTATTAATCCTCATCATCAATGGAAACAAATTTGTACAACATTTATGCAAATTGCTCATGTGAGCATTACCTGGCATTATGCTAGCTGTATAGGCAAACTTTATGAGCATACTTTACTTCTTCCCATATTTAATACTTCCCCCTTGAAGTTTCATCTTCATTTCAAAGAGACTAGCGAGCCACTAGTCCGAAGTGGAAGACAGCTGCTGACTGGCGTATGATAGGTCAGTCAATAACCCATGGATTTTAATGGCCACAATCAGAACTAACCAACAGCAGCTTTTAAATCACTTTGCCAGGTTATCATACAGTATCCATCCTTAATTGAGACACACTACCTGTCTCTTTTGAACCCCACTGATTGTTGGTAAATTTTAATAGCTATCAGTAAAGCAGCATATATGTTTGCATTGCAAAAATTTTACATGCACTTGCTGCAGCAAAAGATGTTATGTTCACATGAAGTTTCCGAAACAAAACTCTACAGAAGCTGCAGGAATTAAATCAATAGTGCATCTGCTAAACCCTGATTATGACATGATCATTATTGCACTGACACTTAGGGGTGGAAAAAATAAGTTGGCATAAATGCATACTTCTCCACAGTTGATGCTTTTCTGTGCCAAAACATACTTCTAAATGAAGCAGTAATTTGGGTATCTAAAATAAATGACAGTTTCCAAGGCTCCAATTTGCCTTATATCACATGGGATAGTTGCTGAGAATTCTCAGAAGCAGAAATGTTTTTGCAAAGCCAATATCACAACGTTAGGCAACCGCAGAGCATCTTAGTAACTCAAACTGATGCTGGTCTTCGACCTCAAAATGAATTTGGTAACTGATTATCTTTGAACAGGGAAACAGCTCTGGGCTGTGTATTTTTGCAAACATTCTGTAATTTTCCTTATGTTGCTGTAGCATGACAGTTTTTCATACAGATAGAACGAACATGATGCTTTAATTTTGAAAGCGTCATTACTTATCTATCCAGTTTTCATTAATTAAAATTACATAATTTAAGTAGAAAGTGAATACTGAAGTTTTGCATTTTCTTCAGTTTATTTCATATGGTGACTACAGTATATGAAATGTACATCAATTCTAGCTGCAGAGGCATGCAACCAAATTTAACAGAATTACATTAAAGAGGTAGATTTAAATTGATAATATGAAGGATATCTAGATATACAAGGCTACTTTTGAATTTTTGTAAGCTTAACTAGAAATTACATTTAACTAGAAATGATGTAAGATTCGCCACATAAAGAGTTGGCTCTTCCTCATGTTCCACAATCAGTTCTGAAACTAAGAAAATTTCAGATTGCAAACAACTGACTTAATTTTTCAGATGCATTACTGAAATGCTTCTTATGTGTGCATAATATGAATTAGGCAGTAGTTTAAATGTTAATGTGTTAAAACTAAAGTCAGTTTCAGGTGGCATTCACCTATGAAGTAACTGAAGCCTAAGGGCCATGCAGGGCAAAGCCTAAAGCAGATGAAAAGAGGACAGGTATACCTTTACACATAGAGTAGATTTAAAAGTGCCTTCTGGTTGGAAAGGGCACTGTAGAGCTCACTACATTTGTTTCTGAAGGGATTATTTTAACAGTATTTATAATCATAACAGATACACAACATGGACGTAAAGGTAAATCTCATTCCTGCTACAGAATCAATCAGAAATGTTTACTGGCCCTTTTAAGTAGAAAGCAAGAGCAGAAGCTGGTAGCTGCAATTTTGGAACAGGAATTGCTTGCTCAACACACAACGTCATAAGCAGGATGCAACACTTAGCTATAGAACTGTGCTATTGGGAAAAAAAAAGCTTTGTTTTTGACTAATATAAAGTTTTTGCTAGAAGAAAAATAAACAGCACTTTTGTTTATATTTCTGTTCAACTTGGAATTTACATATAAACTTGTAAAGGGCATAAAATAAAGATCTACTCAAAATTCGTGTTATCGAAACTGACTTATTTACCTCCTTTTTGTTTTTCAGTCCTTGTTCAATCTGATGGTGAATGCTGTATATCTAATCATAATCCTGCTGTTATCACAGCTGTTATGTGCTTTATTTTTGATGACTCAAAGACAGATGTCCCAAAATTGCCCTAGATCCCTGCCAGCCTTTTCAATTGCATTATACAATCAATTAAACTTCCCTGACCCTATTCCTGTCTCTAGATAAAATTCAGACGTTGACACTTCAAGAAGCAAATCATGTGTGTAAATTGGTTCTAATGACAGCTATAGATGTGTAGTCATATGCAAATAGAGTATTATCAAACATTAAAATGTCCAGGAGCAGCAGCTAGATGGATGCAGTCAAGAAAAATTAACTAGAAAATGCATACTCCAGATACTTCCCACAGTATGTAATGCAATTAAACAGAAGCAAAGGGAAATTCACACTAGAAACTGCCTCTCTCCTGCCGTGCCTATTTATTCCCCATCATCTGTTATTATTGTTGAGAATCTTCACATTGTGTCCCAATTAAGCAAATCTCTCAGAATTAATAAGGGTTCGCCTTCTCTATCACCACATCTTTAATGTTTGGAACTGAAAACATTGGCACCTCATGCTGTATGCGAGTGTGAGCAGTTAGCATAATAACAATTGTAAGATGTGCTTGCCAAAAAATGATTACAAGTGAAGCTTTATTGCAAGGGTGTCTTGTTTAGGAGGATTTAGCACAATTCGATGGGGCGAGAGCAGTTGTCAGCCATTGATACTGAACATAATGACTATTAAAAAGACAACTTATTTATTGAATATTCAGTGTTAAGCCATTGTTTGGGCATGTCTGGAATACAGATTATTTTCCTATGGTTTGTTAGTCTCTCATAATGGAGATTTTTATAAACACTCCAGAACAAAGTTTTTTTTCACTGATATTCTACAAAAGGAGTTTCATATAACCCAGTGACAACAGGATGACAACATTCAAAATATCCTATGAATATCACTAAATCATCCATCCAAAGCCTTTCTTGATGATAACTTACAAGTCACCTGTGAAGAGACTTCAAGGACTCTGCTGTATGATTCAGTATGTTTGAGTTGCAATCTTATAACTACGTCTGTGTGCCTTTTTTTTTTTTTTTCCTTCTTCAAGCCAATTCTCATGGCTTTTTGCCATTTCATTTTCAGAAATGATCAGGAGAGGATATGAGAAAATTATACCTTAACCCAAAAACGCCAAAATTCATTTCTCCATCATAACACGGGGCAAGCTGATAACTTAAGATGCAAAACAGATCTAGAACTATACTTAAGGAACTTCCATGTTATTCTGCAATTTGAGTCCTCCACTCTATGTACTGAATTTTTCCCAGTAAGCATCAGCAACCTGATGTCCATAGAGGACAGATACCCATCTCATTCACAGACAGCACAGTGCTCTAAAATTACCTGTTGAGCTCTCATGCCACAGTAACTAAAATAAACAGAATCAAACAGGAAACAAATCTCTCATAATACATCTCATAAAAATACACATAAGGTAAATACAGGTTCAGCTTGCACAGGTTCAGCTTGCCTTTTTTTTTCTTCCTCTCGGGAAAAATGTGTACGAGCCCAATGCCCCTGAATAAGGCATCAAATGGTATTTGCATTGGAGAATTTTGACCAGATTTCACATATTAAAATATGGTGGTTGTTTTGTTTTGTTTTGTTTTGTTTTCCTATGAAGTGCTTCTTCAGGACTCATCCCTTTCAGCTAGGGAGCTACAACAAAAAGGAATTTGTTGTATTTATAAGCCTTGTGGGGACAGAGAGGCCACTCAGATGATGACACCTGACTGACCAGGTGCTAAAAGTCCACTCCAACTATTCTCTACTCACCATTACAACCCCCAAGCATTGTGAAGGCTTCAGTAAGTCCAGCCATGCCTCAGCACTGTGCGAGAGCCAGACTCCCCTCTGGGAGCACAACTGCCCTTTTTTGTCCTCAGTTTGGGCTCCCCAGGCCTGAATTTCACTCGAGTCTCTCCCCTTTTACCTCATCGTAGGATACAACATATGGATTTACGTGGAGTTAAGGTGGATGAAATTGGGCCACAAAACACAGTTCGTCTAAGTGCTTAGATGGGAGTTAAATTTAAGATCATACTTAACTTGGAAAAAGACCTAATTCTCTCATTAACCCTATCTGATAGGCAAGCAGAATTATCTAAGAGGCTGGAGAAAGGTTTAGAATTGAAACTGAGAAGCGAGTCTAACTGAACCTAAATTTAAATCTGATTTCTAACTAAGCACATCACTTCCTCAATGCAACCTTTATCACTTCAATTTTCATCTTTTTTTCCCCTATAAAAGACTCCAAACTAAGCCCAAGAATTCCCCCAAACACACGCCTTCTGCGGCTGCAGGCAGCTGTGCATATAACACAGACTCCCCTAACCTGTGTCAGCAAACAGACTGGATCAATCCTCAGTTTCAGCATTTGGGACCACAAATCTGGCCTCCAGTCACATTTGCTGCCTTCACCTTTCTCAGTATCCACCATCTGGTACAGATTTTAATTATCAGGAGTCTTTTTACTGAATTAGCAAACCGTAGGTCAAGCATTTGCTGAATGTTTTTTCTGTTAAAATTCAGCAGGAGTTTAGACATACATGTTTTGCTGCTCTTAGTACTCTTTCAGAATAGTTCTCTCCCATATGAATAGTTTTCTTCTTTTTCTACAAATTTTTGCATTGTTTATTTTGAACTCCCAACATTCAATTACCCCAAAAGATCTTTCATCCACAGAACCAATCTTTGAACTCGTGCCACATTTCTGGAAGAAACTTGCTCCCCTAAATATTTGCCACAAAAGCAAGAGCACCAAAAACTATAGGTCATCATGGAGCTTAAAGTCCACACATCTTAATGAAACACTATGTAGAAGAACAAGCATATTTGAAAGGCATAGTTAAGACAGTTCAGTAAAACGGTGACATGTAAATCTTTGTTTTCAGATTTTAAGCCACAAAGCCTTTGATACTCTAGTCATGAAGGAAAGCTGTTATTAAAATAATTATGCAAAACCAGTAAGGAATGCCAACTTTATCATCCATTAGGCCTCTTAAATAACTGGGTAAAACAACATTAAAAATACATGTCAGAAGCAAATTCGAGACAATCATTATGCATGTCTTTATTCAAGAAGCACATTAGATCTCAAACTGAAATCCCATAACAGAAAGTAAGTCCAATCATGGTGATTCTTGTTGTCATTTTTTTGGTTGTTTTTTTTTGTTTGTTTGTTTTGGTAGTTTGTTTTATTTTTTTAGATCTTCAGTTTTACATAGGCATAAACAGGTTAAATGAGATCTTTCTTAAGAAAACAAGGTAACTATTCATGTGCTTATGAAGAATTTACATTTGCTATCAATGTGTTTATTGCATTACCCAGGTACATTACCCTAAATAAGGACCTCTTACCTAAATCAAAGGCTCTGCAAGCACTTAATGTATATTGATATTATTCAAGAGCTCTTCTGAATGAGCAACCTAATCTGATCTACATCTACTGTTCCTTCAGGACAGACCAGGTTTCCGTCTTGTTTGTTCAGAGATCTTCTGAATCTGAAATTGGAGAACATCTTCCCAAATGTCAGAAAAATTCTCATTAAAATATGAACTTTGAGTACACGTCTCATAGAGCTTTAATTTCTCACCGCATGACCACTGCTCCACATGTCATCTTATTCCAATTTGAAGCCTTCCCTAATTATCTTTTTATCTTGTTCAAGGGTCAATCAGAATTCTTCAAGCATTGCTTTTTCTCTGGCGATTTGTTTCCACCAGAGAGACTTTGTTCACCTGTGCTAGTGATTTGTTGTACCTTGGAATTCATCTAGGTACAAAGTTATTCCTTTGCCACAGTCAAGCAGGCTAAGCATAAAGCTAAAAGTAACTAAATAGTTCCAGTAATTTTTCTTTCTTTTCAAATCTTTAGTATTTAGAATACATCATTTTTCATACACTATAGACATATACTAATTTCAATTGTCTTACAACTAGGTGCCTTTCAAGGGTGAATTCCCAAGGCTAGACAGGAAATACATAGAGTGCCTGAATTTTAAGAAGTGGGACTGTTTACCCGGAGGCAGAAGCCACAGTGCACATGCTGGGGGTGGATGGACAGCCTAGGAAGCCACGTCATCATATTTCATCCTACGGGCAGGACCTCACACAGCCCACCAGCCTGGACTAATGTCCCCATAATCTCCCTGGTAAATCCAAGTCTATTTCAAGCTACATTTACACAACTAAAATCAATTTACACAACCAAAAAAAATGAAGTCGACTTGGAAGAAACTCTCATATAATTCCAGATGGGCTTGTAAACAAAACAAAGTAAATCTAGTGATGAAATCTTGCGTTTGAAGCTTGGGAAACACAAACTCCCCCCTTCTCTGCTGCGCTTACCCGGTGACTTAAGACAAATTTTTTGCCTCTTTGTCTGCTTGCTTCTACTCCAACAGATTTTAGATTTCACATGTTGTAAAATATAATTCATAATGCTAAACAGTATACATGTAACAGGAAGTTATACATATGACTCATTCTTCACCATGAGGCCACCTGGTCAATTCTTACATACAACTCTTGTTGTAATTAGACTGTGCTAATCAAGATCACATCTCGACACATGGCTCAACACGGGTTACAGAAAAGCTCATTCTCCTGTGGTCTGTCCTCCATAATCTATTTCTTAGCCTTAGCTGGTATTGGTTACATTACATACTTCACCTTTTATGAAAAACTTGAGTTAGTTAACTTTGCTGTTTCAGGTAAAGTCTTTCAAACACAGCATATCACAAATCTAAATAATTAGAAAATGAATGCTTTATAAACTATACACTAGGCAATAAAAAAATAATTATTGAAACCCCTGCTGAAATTCTCAATAATAAGTACTGGGTAAACGAGCACTACACACAGTCTTACATCTTGAGATGATCTCTCCATGCTCTGGAAGAACCTACCCATCAATTTGTCATTGAGCAATCTGGAAACTTTCTTTTCTTGGTACTATTCTTGCATGAAACAAATTGAAGAAAGTCATCCTTACATCCTAGTACAACTCTCTCTGCCTGGCAATTGGTAGTCCTCATGCTATAGGCTCTGGAAGCAACAGAGACCAATTTGAGTGACCTATTCACACTTATTCTTCACTCTGAAACTCCAGCGTCCAGTCCAATTTTATATTTATGAGCAGTACTCCAAACATGCAAAAGGCCTCCTGCTGCTCTCTGCAGAATGAAAGCATGCGGCTGACAGGAAGCAGAGAAAGCTATTTCAGGATTATCCATTTGGCTCAAAGTTAAACCGGATTTCAAGATGAAAATGTAGTAAGTCTTTAAAACAACACAACACCTTCATGATTTTTCTTTAGGAGTACCTACTATGAAATACCCATAAATTCATATAATTATTTAAAGAAAAATAAATTTCAATCTTTCAGTTTAACAGCAGCAGCCTGGGTGAAAATTTGCTTATTTCTTTAGGAAAAAAAGGACCTTCTTCAGAAGATATCGATCAGGGTTAACAAAAGGTTAATATCTGTCATCTAACAGATCAGCATCTCTCCATTCCAGTGGCTAACATTACAGGGGCTACAACAATTAAACCATAAGAAAGCCATAACCAATGTAATGTAATAGCCATATTAGTCAGGCAGATCACTTTACATGGCTGGGTAGTCTGAAAGATTCCATGAGGATTCCAGATGTAAATTCTTGACAAAAAAGGAAATGATAGAAGTGTCTCAAAGATTTATTTTTACTTTCTGTTCAGCACAGTGAGCGCACGGTAGAATAACAAGTCCATTCATTCATAATTGCAGATGTTTTACACATCTTGCTGAAACATGTGCATTAATGTGTTATACAGAGCACCTCTCTTCTTTTTCCAAATTGTTACAATAATTACTCTTTGATTTGGAGGTTTGAAGTGTATACACATATGCATAAACTCTTTGAGCTCCTGTTATAGTTAACACTTTTACAACTTAGGTCAATCACAAATCGAGTTGTCTCGTCACTGGAAGGTAGAGATGCCGTAGAGTTATTGATACATAACTACACAGTTTGCACTGATAAATTCTGGCAAGCAAAGGAACTACGGTTCATTCCTGCACATTACACAGTGCAAACCTCTTCACCCATGTTAGCTGATAACGGCACCTCATATAACATGGGTATTTTTATAACCACTGTGAGATTACTTCCAGTCATTTTGCAAATCTCACAATCTAACTGGTTTGTGTATATAAAACTTTTATAGTATTCACAGGTACTATTTCAAACAAAGTGGAAAAATACTATGAAGCAAGAGAACAAGATTTTGAGGAACAAAACCACTAGATTAAAAAATTCTATCTTTCTTTCAAGTCTCTTCTTCTCCTGTTCCTTCTCTTTCCTTGCCCTCCAAATCAGTAGGATACTTTACTGCAAAACACTGTATTGCATTTCCCCTCAATTTTATAAACAATGCTTCTTTTTAGCCTGACATGCTTCCAAAGGCATTTCACCTCCAACCATGTTGTTCAAAGATTATTCTTTGCATCTTTCTCAATCCTGCCAACTTTTCATACCCAAAGTTGTTTTTCACCAGAATTATTTATTTACTAGTAACATTATCTCCAGTCATGGGACCACTGACCACTCCATTTTTCCTTATGATCTTTTCACACATTTCTTGTATGAAGAAGTCCAACTGATGCTTTTTCAACTTGAACACCTATGCCTAGTTACTTAAGTACGAATAAATGTAAAAGAAGCTGCCTAGTTTTCAGGAGTCCCAATTCCTTCAGTCCACTGACTAAAGCCTATTTTGCCACTTCATATGTTCTAAAACATGATCTATTTTCAATGTCTTGGTACAGACTCAGGTGCTTAACTAAACAGAAAACTATCAGATTGGTAAACTTCGACCATTTTGCTAAAAAAATAAATCTATCAACCAAAGAATTTAAATATCATCCCAAAGCAACAACATATAATATATACATATGGTTTTATGCTGGAAGAGATTTACAAAAGTAGTAGTGCTCCCAGATTTGTTTGCAAGAACAAAACCGTCATTGAACAGTGTGAAAACAAGTTACGGAACTACCGGTGACCACTATGAAGTTGCATCAATTTTCTTTGAACAAAATAACACTCAAATCTGTACTTAGTACCCATTTCCCAAAGTAACACTACTTGAACTTGGACTTCTTTTCATGTTACCACTGTAACTGTAGCACTTGCCATAAGCTCCAGGAAGAAGTGCTAGCACTAAGTGCACGGTGTGACAGCCATCGCAATTATATTACCGCAAAAACACAAATAGAGGGTCTCAAAGGGCTTGGAAAGCACTGTTGTTGTTGTTGTTGTTTTCCTTAGTTTGTGGTGGTGTTTATTTTGCTGCTCTCATTTTTAAGAGATGTTTTTCTCAAGCAAATGGAAAAAAAATACTTCATTGAGAAATTAATGCAAGAGGAACTTTTGGATACTGTAATGGTACATGGAAGCTTTTTGGTCTTTTTCCCATCCCTGGAACATCCTGGTTAAATTTGATAATGAAAGACTACAGAGACATGAGGAAGCACATTCAGGAAGCGTGCTCAGATTCCCCTCCGAGCCCACAGCTTTACAGCTTAATTCCCTCAAAACAAATGGCTGTTGCAGAATTTGTGCAACTTGTCTCCATTTCAAGGGGAAGCTGGATAAAGGGGTGCACTGATATATAATGGGGCCATTATAGACTCCTAAACTACTTAGGATGTCAGCACAGAGCAAATATAAAAGCATACTATTAAGGATTTCGCTGCATAGACTACACTTAAGATCTTCTCTTTTTCAGGGATGGTGCAACATTTCTTTGTGCTCTCTATACGTTTTCCCCACATGCAAAACAAAAATCCAGCTGTGTGTACTTTATTAACTGAATGAATAGGGAACGACCTGCATTTTTGCATGCATTCACAAAATTCCCACCTCAAGGACTGCCTGGAATTCCTGATTGACCTGGATGCTTGATTCTTAATTTAAGCAAAGTCAAAGAACCTATTCGTCTGGATACACAAATAAAAATGATAGGTTCCCCCCGTCCCCCCCCCCCCCCCCTTTTTTTTTTTAAATCTGTATGCCACTGACTTTTCATATAGTTAACCTAAAAGATTACATACAGCATGAGAAAATATGCTTCACGTTATTTGTATAGAAAGGTACATAATGGAAAAACTACTGACACCAAAGCAAGTTGGCCCAACCTGCCACCAAAACACTGCATGTGACAGTTCTTTTAAGCTTGGAGAGTTCTCTTGAGTATTTATATCTTAAATGTAGATGATATATACATATAATTTTGTTTAGTCTACAGCTACGGACAGATAACTACTGAAGAAAATTCCTATCAATGCTGGATACATACTGACAGTCTCAAATACGCTACATAATTACTCTTGTTGGAACACTGGCAAAGTTTATTTTTACCCTATAATTTCTACATAGAATAATTTAATAGGCTTACATAAACAAATTGTACATGATACAAAATGAATTATAAACATGTCAAAGCAGGAGAAAGAATTAGTGATGATGGCTGAATCTTGAAAAGCTTCAGGTTCCATTTACAAAGGGTCTTTCTTGAACTTTATATGAACTAAATAAATCTGAAAAACCAGGGTGAAGATAGAGGTAGCATTTGTGAAAATCTCTCGACCCCACTTTCAGCTTTCTATCCAGGTGAGAGGTAACAGAAGCGTTATTTTTGTAGGACTTTGATATTTCTGCTTCTGGTTGTTGCTGAAGTTCAGAATTGCGGTTTAAGACCCACACAAGAAGTAAAGGAAAGTTACAGAAGCATTTTGGATTTGGGATAGAGAAGCCACGTGTTAATTCACACTCAACATAACTGAGTTCACCTAAGACATGTACATTACATGTATACGTACTATGTCCCTGAAAGAATGAAAAGCCAACCGTAGACTGAGGAACTCGACTTTTCACGTGGGTGAATGCTCTTGAGACAACTGATATGAGCTATTAGCTAGAGCAACGAGTGATTTAAGTTTACACAAATAACATACATCATGCTTCACTATCAGATTTTTTTTCATGACTAAAGGCTGGGGGTAAGGAAGTATGAGAAAAATTTGCCAGGAAAAGCTGGTTTTCACCCCTGTGAGAAAGCCAAATTTTCCTAACATGGTAATGAAGCAAAAATTAATTATTTTGGTGGAGGACATTTCTTTTAGAGTGTCAAGAAAATCATTATCTTTTGAACTAATATTTCGTTTGGTGTGAAAAAGTAATTTTCCTCTGAATCAGAAATTCAAAAACAGGGATACTAAAAGCATACAGATTTTCCTATATGAACAAACTAATGTGAAAAGAGTTTAGGTTTCTGTTTGCTTTTTGAAATAGTTCTATATTCATTGTATAGCACATTTAAGTTTAAAAAGTGAATTTCGATTACAAAAAACCTAAATTATTTTGCACATGGCATTGCATTGTGGAGGCTTTGAATTTTTTTCTCTTGAATACTAAAAGCTTGTGTTGAGACGCTAAAGCAATGAAACAAAATCTACAGAAGAAAATGGAATTATATAGCCTTAAGCATTATGGTATGTGGAGCCTGCATGCTGTTCTTTGTTAAACAAGTGCCATGCTCCCTGTCTGTCAGGGCTCCCATTTTCAGCAATAGTTCAGTGCTGCCTCTCTAAATGACACATAGCAAAGAAAATAAGGTTTTCAATGAAGCCTTACACAATTAAAATGGTAAATATTTCACATACTATTCTGGTGTCTGCAGGAGGCAAAGCTTCATGTGGAGATAACTTATCCACCACAGCCAAGGGAAATGAAGCAGTTTCAGCCATCAGATGGCATGCTTAAATACGTGCTCCAAAGAGATTGTACGTGCTTTGCTTTGTTTTAATAAAATAAAAAAAAAAAGAAAGAAAAAGAAAAAAAGGTGGAGGTGGGGAATAGGCCAAATTGCAAAAAGAACAGTTCAATCTTGTAAGACATGCAGTACCTATGGGTCATACTGTACTATTGATTTTTTTGGCAGAACTCTTCTTTGATTTCTACAGGGAGTTTAGCTTAAAAATTGATGAGACAATATGCCCTTATTAAAGCAGCCATGTTAGGAAAAAAATCTTACCTGTTTAAGGCTCACTCCTGCTCCCACTGACATCTGTGACAAAACTGTCTATTATAATAGAACAGGATCATACCTTCAAGCCCCAATATTAAAACCCCTTAGACCTACAAAGCTAGCTTGAAGAATAAATACAACTGTCTGCAAATAAATTTAGCAAGTGCCTACAGCTTGCAGGATTGGGGCTCAAGTTGTTGCCTGGGTTCTTAGAGCCACTTGCCTCCACCCCACCTCCCTTAGAAACGCAGGGAGAATAGAAGTATGACCATAACACAGAATTTATCCACACACGCAAGCAGAATTTATCCACGTCAGGTGTATCAATTTCTCAACTGGTAAACAATCAAGATTTTCCACTACCTCTGTAACATTAATAGGGTGCAATCCTAATAAAACTGTAGGGCTTCCCAGTCCAAATCTTAGCCCATTCATGGGAAGGAGCAGGCAGCAAGTGAGCCACAGGAGGGCTCCATTACTGCTCCCCATCTCTGTTCTGGGCTGCACACACCTCGGAACAAAAGGTGGGTTGCCAGAATGGGAAATGACAGCTGTCTATCTAGCAGGGTTATTTAGACATCATGCAAGCTCTACTGTAAGAGGGTTACAAAGTTTTGAAAGACAACTCTGCGGTTCATAATAGGAGCAACTTACTGAAGGATTTTACGTGTCGCGCTTCTTGGTTCTTTAATTTGAAAACACAGGAGCAAGGGAAGATCAGTGTCATTGCCTAGCTTTTGTCTATAACTGCCTGCAAAAACAAGGTAACATTTCACTTTTATGTCATATGGAAGATTTTTGTGTGTGCAGCACAGAGGCCAGTGTCTGTAACAGCAAATTTGCTCTGCAGTTATTACTGACTGTTTGCATCAGAACAACGCTCCAGTCCAAGTCCCCCATCTGTCCTCTGCTGGGCACAAACATCGCACATTTTCTTCCATGAAGTCCACAGAGATAAAGAGTTGAAAAAGATACTGAATCATGAGGGGGAGAGAGTTGGAAAGTTAAGACAATGTGACAGCACCATGTGCTAGAACTCAGCTGCAAAAGCGTTCCAGATGCGTAGTGCCGCCTGCTATGGCACTTCAATTTTCTCAAGTGGCCTGAGTTTTCTCAGCCAATTTGCAATTTCAGAGAATAGTTTTGCCTACTAAACAAGTGTAGAGGGGGAGAATCTTCCACCAAACCTGAGGAAATGACTTCCCATTCCCCTCTCCTCATTATACCAGCTGTTTCCAAACCCCATGTTCAGGATTCTCCCACCATAGCTGTGTAATCTCGGTTCACAACTATCACCTTAATCCAAGAGTGATTCTCTAGTACAAACCTTAAGGATGGTCACTTAGCCAACAGGCCTTAAGTTTCTCCGCTTTTCCATCCCTGGTTTTCTACAGCTTTTTGTTCACATACTCAGAGTCAAGCATTTCATTTTGTTCCAATAAAAAGTGTTTTTCAGGGTTTCTGCCAGAACAGCAAGGTCAGCAGGATTCCAACCAAGTGCAACAGGAATAAACGCAGGAGTAAATGCAGAATATCCCCATCACCTGCAAAGCGCTGATAATGACAGCAGCTGAGCTGGAGAAGCACTTGAATTATTTAATCTGGCTGTGGTAGGGATTAATTAGATACTGTCTTTAAAGTGCTTTGAACATGAAAAGCACAAGATAAATGTGCTGTCTTCAGCCTCATTGCTACCGCTATGCCTAATCCTACCTAACAGTATAAGGTATCTTGTGAACCTTGGGCGTTATACTGGGCTGTTTTAGTGCAGAACCAGCTCCATCCTTGCATAGCCTCAGACAGAACCATGGCCAGTTTCACTCTGATCAATAGTTCAAGTTGTTTGAAGATGTTAGGAAGACTGTAAGATTAAAATGCAGTACATTTTCAATTGAATATCTAGCCATACTACAAATAAATCTTTACATACTTTTAAAGCAAGTGACAATTGATCACTGGTGAGATCTTTTGCAAAAATAATCTGCTTTTCACTCAGATCAGCACAACAGTAAATCCTAATGTATTCTGGTTAAAAAAAATACAACAATAAAGGTAAAAATCACTATTATTGTTGTGTAAAGCATAAGCAGCTGTGACAGTAACAAAGCAATTATCAGCTCTCTGGCTTTGACATTTTGACATTTCATACACAAACATCATAACTCCTGAGGCCCAGTCTGGTGGTCCTACGACTGTTTACCTCCCTTTGAAAATCACTTCTACCATTAAGACCTCAGAGCAAAGCTGAGGAACCCTTTCACTTAGCACTCTTGGTTAGACTGAATTCAGACAACAGTACCGCTGCAAGTGGTAACCCCAGACTTCAATTAACTCTTGAAAAGCAGCTTTCACTTAAATGGATGAGAGGAGAAAAAGATTGACATTCTGCTGTCTGATTGCACATTTACTGGCAATGAAAAGTGATAGAATTACACTGTATAGAAAATAAATGCAAGTTTTCTTTCCTTCAGAGTATCATCTTTAACTTCCATATGACTTCTTATTCCCAGATGTCAGAAGCAAAGCCAGGTAAACATAGTTCAGAAGTACGACAAAGTTAGATGTCAACATACAAGACAAGTACAGGACACAGACTGCCATGGACTATTTTTTCCTGCAGTATTCTGAGGAACTAACAAACATTTGACACTAGTAATTGTTTTCGTTTTCGTCTAATATCCCACCAAGAAATTGGTCTGCAAAGGTAAAGTCAAGGGGCAGGGGTCAATTTGATATCTTAAGATCAATGACAAAAGAAACCCACTTCTCACACAAGAGAATAAACTTACATTCTCTGTCCTGTTTTTCTTTTCCTCAATTTAGTTGTTGTTTCTTCATCATAACACTAAGTACTGAAATTATCCAGCTACTATGAAACACGATGAAGGCAATAGCACAAGTTCGATGCAGAAACAGGTGCAGGGGCAGACGCACACTAGCTAACATACGAGAGAGAACAAGGAATCACAAAGTTCTTCAGTACTCCTGCCATAAGAGCTTTCAGACATCCCCTTATCTTGGTAAATAACTTCACATGAGGATATTTGGGCCTTTTTTTGATTCAATCTCTTGTTGAAAGGACAATATCCTACAGCCAAGCTCCATGACAAAACCCAGTGAGAGACAGCACGATAACTCAATTTCATTTGGTTTCTATCCAGACAAACTGTGAGGTAAGTAGATTTTAGATTCAGGTAAGTTACAATTCTCCAAGTCACCTGAAAAATTCTGCAGCTTTTTCCCAGAATGTTTTATGACTATCCCTACAAAACATGCTAGAGATTTGCTATGGAATTTTATACACTGACTTTTCTTAAGATGTCTCATTTTATTCCTTGTCTTAGAGCTGAGAGAGCACAAGAGTGCATACCTCAGTTCTTAACAACTGAAAGTTCAGTGAATTGCAGAAAAAGAACTAGGGCGGAAGAAATAGAATGGATAAAGCAGAGCATCCTCCAGAAAAAGGATGGAAGGCAGATACAGATTTATCCTGGCAAAGTGAATTTCTAGGAAATGCTGATACCTCACTGTGTTGCTGAAATTAGAGAAACTATGCAGGTAGCAATTAGCTACTGTAGTTTCTCCCTACTTAAAATGATTGTTCAAGGCTATGCTGTAATATGCAGTTGGTCATACCATATTCAGCATGCAACTGTTGGCACAAAAAAAATACCATTTATTCAATCTCAACTTTAAAATCAAATTGAAAGCTGAGTGGAGAAAAATAATGGTTCTTTTCTTGACCCATTCTGCATTTGTACTCCAATCTACACCCAACACACAGCTTTGTTGTACATTTTGTATGAGTGCCCTCTATAATTAAACCTTTATTCAAATCTCCCCCCGCCTTCTCCATCACTCTTGGTTGGATCAAAACAGTAGAGACAAAAACTGAAACATGCCCAGGGTGCAGAAGCAGAGAGGAAGAGATTATTTAATGAAGTACGCTAATGGTGGTGGGGAGAAAGGGGGCTGATTTTCACATCTCAGAATTGTTGAGCCTACAAATATTACTGAAATCACATTTGGGAACAAAGCTCTGCTTTAAGCAAGTTCATCCATGAGTGTTGCTAAGCAATGGAGAGAAGGCAAGAGAGAGGGAGAGTGCCTGACTTTAGGATTATAGAAGAACAGAGAGGAGAAAAGGCACCACGGTTTCTACATAGCCTTATTTATAGTGAACATTAAAGTTCTGTGTTTTCCTTGCCTGTCTTCCAAACTGTTCATACCTCAATTAATCAGATCTGGTTCAGTATCTGTACCAACATATATCCAGCTCGCAGAGGGTTGTGCTGCATCCTGGAGCACCAGCAGTTACGCACCAGAACTGTTAACATCTGTCTCCGGATTAAACAGGTAAGAACTGCAGAAACTGTCCTGATATAGCTATTGTAGAATTTGTTCTCTTGTATTTTAGAGAAATACTGCAGACACGTGTTTTTACATAACTTAAACTATGCACAGTATGGAAAATTAAATGCTTGTGTTAGCAACAGCTTGTTCTAACTCCGTTGTTAGGCTACTAGCTATAGAGGTATTTTATCAGCCAAGATACATACATGCTGTAGCTTCACCCGACTTCAGTGAAGTTTGCCAACTTTCTACTGATATCTTGGTATTGCAACATTCTTGCTCTGCTCTTAGTAAGATTACCTCCAATCTTTAGGAAAACGACACCGTTTCAACTGTAGACAAATACTTTGCATCTTATATTACTTCAAGGCAGAAAAAAAATCGTCACCTTGTTCAGTTAAATGCCTGCTGTAAACCATAGCATGTACATTTGGTACAGCATGCACATCTGTGGAGCATGCATTGTTGGGATGGTAAACTGATTTTTTTTTTTTTTTTAACCTGGCAGCTGTTTAGGGGTGTGCAGGAGGGAGAGAGTTCTTTATTTATTCATTTTAAATCATCATTCATACTTTGGAATGCTCATCTTCTCATGACTCAATTATATTCTGCATGCTAAGGTATTTGTAGGCTTCCAAGTCATTTCATGGGCATTAAACATTTATTGTCTACTTGTATTTTTAAGACTTGCTAATAACTTATCGGGAAGGAGAGCAATATTTGTTGCTGAATAACAGTTGTCTGCATACACAGCACGAATTAGTAGCAGCATTTCTCAGACTGAGATCCTAAAATGCTAGGATCACTAGCTAGTCACTGTTCTAGTTAGATTATGAAGGATTATGAAAGCCTCCCCAAAATTCAGAATGTCCCAGACATATTATCCTTGCTGCATCTCAGCACATGAGAAGCATTTCCCTGACAGGTAAATGGCATTTAACAGACAAAATGATGAAAGCTAACCAAAAAGATTCAGGTTTGTAACTACATTTTTTATTTCACATACCTTCAATTAATATTGTGAAAAGGAGGGTCTCTGGACCAAATATTTTAAACTCAGAGATTCTCGGACAGCAATGTGATAAGTGAATTGCTGAGATCAGAAAGTTTTGCATGCTCAGCACACAAAATAGGTCACCTGTTGTACCATATTTACACACACAAACACGCACAGCTCCAGCAGCAAATCAATGGGCAGTTTCTTTTACAACTGAACAGACACATAGCCAAACCACTTTTCATCCTCCAAGAAATCATGCAGGCAGGCCACTAAAAAATGATCAAGTGGAAATATAAATTAGGCTGGAAGAAGGATTCTGTGGACAACCGTGGCATTAGTTTTATATAGCAAAACCCTGGAAACAGAAAACATATGTAGAAAGCGTCTGGATATGCATGATGCTGCATGTTGTATTACCCCATTAATCTATTATTTTTTTCTTTTGCTTTTTGTTCATGAAAAGAAAGGAAGGGGAGAAGAAATCTTTCCTATCAGCAGCAGCAGGGGTTGCTGCAGGAAGATGATAATTTCCTCCTGCTATGCTGCTGACAACCACCGAGCTGCACAGGAGGAGCAAAGCATTTCAATCACGGAATTGAAAAACACAGCAGTTCCTAAAGCTTCATCTCACCTTGGTTGATTTACATAAATTCAGATTGAACTGTTTCACTGTCGAATTATGTTATATATGGAAGATAACAGAGGAGGAAGAATTAGTGTAATTTCTAGTTTGTGTATAGGAGGCAAGGTGTCTGCGTGTATAAACACTTCTGAGCATCCTGGATAGACAGACGCCACTGAATTCCTTAAAAGCACCATGCAGACCTGCAGGCTCCCTGACTCCACACTGTATGCTTTAGGAACTCCATACTACTCAAAAATACATCTTTCAAAAAATAAAAGATAAGAAGTATCTTATTAATAACCAGCAAGCCCAGGTTCAATCCAGTGACCACTGAAGTCATCAGAAAACCTGTGACAGAGGCCTAGGGGGTTTGAGTTTTGGCTCCCGCTCTTTCATCAGACTGTCATGGTAACAAAGGAACCCCATAATAGGCTGCTAAGATAAATGCAAATCTTGCATCAGAGAGAGTCAGGCATCCCCCGAATTAAAAATTTGAGCACACAGCAGCTTATAGGCAGCAGCTCTGGGCATGTGGCACAACATCTGTTACAAAAACACTAGAAAGCAGACCTGCGGCAAACTGGACCTCTGCCAGCTCTCAAGATTCGCCCCCCCCCCCCCCCCGACAAGGCTGTCAGTAAACGGACAGATGGCAGCCAACGCACTCTAGGAGAGCTGGTTCAGTTAACAATCAAGTATGCTAAATGATTTCAGATTCACTCCACATCCGGCATTGCATTTTACGTTGAATCATTAACACTATGCCCTAATAGAAATATAGTTTGGTAGTAAAACAAACTGGTGCATTCTGCATCTTACAAGAGTTTCTCTGGAACAATTTGTTAGGGAACATTAGAACTGCCTTCCTTAATGAAGTCAAAATTTGCCAAGTTTACCAGGCTGGTTTGTACATAATCTTGAATTCTGCAGTATTGAAAGAATGCGGATGGAAACAAATATTAAGATGCAGGTCAGTTGATAGCACAAGTTGTTCCCACGCATGCGCTCAGCTGAAAGAGCAGAGTAGATGTTAACTGTGCACAGCGTATGGGATACTGCATCGTGGTGGCTTGTCCGCGTTACCAGAGTACATCACACCGAGCTCTCCTGGGAAGGCAGCTCTCACAAGCAGCGGTGTGGGTGACATGGTTGTCACCCGAGCACACTGATGGGAAGTTTCATCCCTGGAAAATTAATATTTCTTGGCTTTTGTGGGTAAAGTTCATAAGCAGTTTGGATATTATACCTCCAGGGGGCAAATAATTCTGCACTGAACACTGGCAAAGAGCACGCAGAACTTTAGGCATTATGAAAAGTAGTTTTTAATTCTTCCTCTTTACAATCATGTCTTTAATAGCATGTTTTGTAGGTGTAGTGACACTGTACCCAATTGCTTTGCTTTTCCTTTAAGTAGCAGGGCGAGAATACTTTTTATTTTTTTTCCCCTCCAAAGATGAGGACTGAATAAAACTGAAAAATGCAAAGCTTTTCTAATGGGCAATCAACAAATTAGTAATTTACACAGTCAGGTACTGGCCTACTGGAGAACTGCAGGTTATCTGATGTGCTTTAGCGACATTAAATAGTGCTGTGAAAGACTTGTCCTTCAGATTCACCCAAGAACTTTCCAAAGGCATAGATCTTGTACTACTTCAAGTACTGAGCCAAGGACAGCTGAGCTGTGCTACACGATGATGACCTGAGAACCTCTCACAAAGCCATGAACCTGCCTATGGTCAGTCAATCAACATTACGTGGATCTCCTGCTAACTGTCCTTTCTGCTTATGACATCGGTTTTCTGTAGAGGTATGTAGATGGCATCACCACAGTTATAATTGGAAAATCAGCAGTAGCAGACAGGAACTCATCTGCCCTGCTCTTCTAATTCAGACTTGGAAACGTGATACAAGAATTTCAGAACAGGAACAAGAACTCCACAGTTTGGCTGAGCTCCTTCACAGTCCACTCTGTGTGGCTTGCCTTTCTCCTAGAAAAGAGGCTGAATATTTTGACTAATAGCCCATGATCACTGAAGTAGAGAGATCAGAGATGCAATTTTTAAGAAGTGCAATGCTATCAAAAATAGACAGAAGCATCTTCATCTTCTGGCTCAACTTTTTGAAAATCTGATGAAATTTAGTGAAATTTACTCAGTGAAATTTAGTCTTTGCCTTACTTCTTCAAAATAAATCTTCTGAGGGCATAAATTATCAAGAGAGGAGACACCAACCAGCTCTATGAGAACAGCTGAAAAATAGTTGTCTTTTCTTGGCACTAATCATCTGGTAAGTCTGCAAACGAAGCTATTCAAAAAATGAATTACAGAAAAGCTGCATGTCACTATTTTCAACAGTCAAAGATATGCTTTATCAGATATAAAGTCACAAAAGAATATGAAGAAGGCAGGACAAATTAGCTACAACATAATTAGGAACGCTAGATTCATAATATTCATTCATAATGCTAGACGGTCATAAAGACAGAAAATTTGGCTCCCAGTGGAAACTTACTTCTCATTTTTCTTCTTCATTCTTACTACAGACTTTCATCAACAACAAACCTATCAGATACGTATTTTTATCACCACTTCCACAGAACAATTATGCTTCAAAACCACTCTTTAGACTGGAATTGGCAAAACCCAATTTCTAGTCTGGTTTTTCAGCCACAGGTCCACACTTCCCTCTTCTGTCTCCTGGCAATCTGTCCTACGTCGTCTCATGAGAGAAACCGAGAGAATTCTTTGGAAAAAAATGTTTTGAGGAAAGCCATTTATGGACAGCAATGCACAGTATCATTAGCCCCAAACGAGGCAACTGCAGAATGCTGCTCCCTGGGTGTGATTAGCTATTCATAGATCAACAGAAAGCTTTCACTGGCAAGGAGGGGAAGGGCTGTTGGTGGGTTTTTATTCCCATCTGTCAGCTCGGCAGCACCAATGGTGCTGAATGAAGTCTTTCTGCTCATTCAGCATCTGTGGTCTAATACTTGCCAAGAGTTTAATCTTGACCTCTCGGTTTGTTCCTACAGTACCCGGGATTCCCAGGTGGCCTCTCAGCCAAAATTTAACCTAGTCTAGGACTGCTGAGCTTGCAGAATCAATCTGCGCTAGACCATGTTTGTTGAGGCAGCGTTGACTAGCAAAACCCACAACACTGACATTTCTTAGATGCTCTAAATACTCTATTATGCAGTCCACTAAGATTAGGTCTTGCAGTTTTGGGGAAAGCGAGCAAGCAATTATCATCAAAACACAGCAATTTGATAAATTAAAAAAGGAGATCAAAGATAAGCAGGTGGTAAAATTGGTAGCAGGAAGTTTCTGCATTTTTCTGTAGTTATCTAGTATTCCAGCCACCCTGGACCAAATTTTTCACCTTATATCATCTCGGACAATGTGAGACATCAGCAAATGTCACAAGGGGAATACAATTTTACGGTCAATCTAAGATATCCACATCTAAAATAGTTGTGGAGGATGTTATATAGATCATCTATGAGTTCAACTTAATTTTTATACACATCTTTTCCCCTATCTCCTTATCATTTCCTTTAGCATCTTCCACTCACTGTTTCCACAACTCATATTTGTGCAACAAAAACATGGTTATGTTGCATATGGTTATGTAGTGGAATGCCTGGGGAATAAGGTACATTGATAAAAATCTTTGTTTTAATCATGCAATTAAAAACTCAATACTCATGTTGCAATAATAATACTTACAAAACATTACCTATGCAGAAAGCTACAGAGGTAGAATCAATATGACAGCCTTAATCTTCTTGCCCAGGCAGGTAAGAGGTTGTGTCCTATTCAAGATTACTTAGAAAGAACACATGTTCCTTGTGAATGATGTCATTCATGTCTAGTAATATACAAATTAATTCATGCCAGCACTGGCAATGTTGGTTTTTTTTTTTTTTTTTTTTAGTTACTAAGCGTACTAATTTTTGGCTGAGATTTTGACTGTAGATTTCCTATGGATTTTACAGCCTCTGTGGAGAAAAGTAATATACTTTTTTTTTTTTTTCTGAAGCACTGCACAATATGGAAGCTTTTATTTAAGAAACAAGAAAAAACACTCAACTTTCCTAGTAACACTATGTAACTAACTGGGCTAAATGAAGTCATATGTTATGAATAGATTTTATTCTGTTAGGGCACCTATAACGTTAACACAGAGCGGTTATCACAAAGGCCCAATAATAGCTACCTGTTCTGATCTTCTTGCCTTGAGGAAACGGCACTGTCTCCAATACCAAAAACAAAATAACATCATATTAAACATGCAAAATCCAAGAAGGTTTCAGCTTTGAGTATCCTTTGATCTTTCATAACAGAAGGAAGTGTAAACCAAGATCAAGTTTATTAAGCACAGATCAAAGTGCAGTCAAGTTCCTTCCTTTCCAACAGCGGTTAAAGACTGGAGTTAAGTTTCTTATAGAAAATTTTATATTTACAGGTTATTTCTGCAATATAATATTTTAACTTAAAAATCCAACTGCTGGACACTGCAATCCATATTTCTCCTAGCTCTAACTTTCAAACTGTTAAATTGTTCTTTGTTCCCAACATTAGGATGTATGTTAATTGAGAGCACAGACTTGTAGCGCTCTCTCTTACTGAGAGTGAACAGTGTTGTTGGTGTAATATGACAAAACTTAGTCTGAGCATTATTTTAAAATTTATTTTATCCACATTAGATATCCTTGCAACCAATTCAGCTTTTACTGCATTTTAGTAGCAAGATATTGGTGGTACAGGTTAGCTGAAAACTCACTATTAAAAAAAACCAAAATTTTGAAAGCACCTTGAAAACTGCCTTCCGTTCCTAGCACCATGTGAATTCATAACTTAAGCGCACTGCACAATAAACAACTACAGTACACTTGGATTTCACTTTTAGAAGCTGTTTTGTCACTTTTTATACTTCAAGGATTGTAATTCCTTACAACAGTGGCAGCTTGAAATGCATTACAATGCCTAATTCTTTTGAGACTTAATTGTAGAATGCTCTTAACATGGCCTTTAAAATAAAACACAATCTAAGTACCACAAAAACCTTACAGCTACTTCCACAATTAAATTCCTTCAATGAAAAGCAGTATCTTGTAATTTTGCAAGTCAAAGCAGCAGCTGTATAAGCTAAAGCACAACTCAGTAGAAGCAGATGCCATTAACCATCAAGACTTTTCTTCAGAATAGGAGCCAATATGACACCAAGGTATTTGTGAATGACATGCTCTTGTGTATTCATATGAATATAAGGCTTAAAAAAGGACAAGTATTTTCATTACTGCTTGGATCGTTCTCACAGCAGTCAGCAGGAGTTTTGTCGTACTCTTCCTACTGATAACGGTAGGATAGGATTTGCTTCTTTTAAGGCATCACCACCTTCAGTTTCCACTAAACTAAGTTAGCTCACCTAAAACTTAGCATGCACCGAAGTAGAATACTTCTTGAAAAAACAGTTGAGAGGCACAAGTGATAACAGCTAAAATTCAAGCCATCTTTATTAAAACTAACACAGCACATTTTTCACTCCCTCTCCTGCCCTTCCCTGAGACCCTCTGCTACATTCCAGTATAGCAAGCCCCTGGGTTGTGTCCAGGGCTGGTTTCAAAGCCACTAGACAGAATGGCATATATCCGTATACATGTCCAGCTATCATTACCATGCTATATTTATCTCTCTTCTGAGATTAAAATTGAGATGTGCTTGGAAAATAAAAGGGTTGTTTTTTTAAACCAAAATAAAACTGTTTCAACAAGAAAACTGTTTAAAACTACAGCCAATACATATTTCCCTGCATTCCCAAATCAGTTGTGTTGCTGCCTTTTTGTAAAGGTAGATGACACTGGCACTTCAGAAATGGCTGCAGTTCCCCAAGTGATGACAGAATTTTGCATCCCCGCCCTATTCCCACTGAGTGCCAGAATCCTTTCCAATGCCTGCAGCAATGCTTTGAAGTAGGTGCAATTGCAGCAAATGCAAAAGATTAAAGGATTCTGGAGTTCATGGAGAGAGGTGCAGAGCTCACTATCACCAACAAGATTCATCTAACATTTTAATTTTTTATTTAAAGAATTTCATCATGAGAAGAGTTACACCATAATACCTTTCCGCAGGATATATTTTACATAACTATGTTGCCTGTGACTTAATTCTTAGATGCATATAAATGGGCATACGTCTCAGCCTTCCACCATCATTCCTGGGAGACAGTACAGGGTCTCACCCACAGACAACAACATAGCAAGAACTGAAAGGATGAAATATGTTCAAAAGAGACAGCAATACTACCGCTTTTCTTTTTTTTTTTTTTAAGCGTCTCTCACATTTTTGAAGAAGCTACCCTCTCCTGCAGGGGAGGTAATATTTTTGACAGATTTTCCTTTTTGTTAAACATTTCACTTATTCAATATTCTGTTGGCTTAGAAATTACGAGTTGGGACTTTCAAAAAGCAACTGATGACATATGAGCACCAATAATATGTCCCTCCAAAGGTGGCCTACAAAGTGCTATTCCTTTCAAAACAAGGATCTTTATTTTTCACTTTTCTTTAAAGTTCCTAACCAAGTCAAAATTGAGAACTCAGCCCAGTGCTAGTTTCCACATTACTAATTATTTCCAAACCTCCTGGCACACGTACTGCTAGCAAGACTTCATGCATGCATGGTACCAGGACACATTCACATCTGCTTTGAAATGGCCCAGCATAACGCAGTCTTCCCAACTGATTTCCTTCTAATTTATATTAATATGCAAGAGACAACTCCCTGTTGCAGTTTTATTTCTCTCGCTGTTTAGATGTAGGGATGCCAGATGTGGAATCAGGACCAGTCTTAGATGAAAGACCTCAAATAGTGCTGAGAAGCAGAAGCCTCTTCTGTTACTTTACTGTCTCTTTACTCTGGGTCTGTCTGCCCAAACCTCACCCCAAAAGCCTTGAGCTCCAACCTCTTCCCTTCCCTTATGGCACATCTTGCCAACCCTAATCAGGACCTCATTGTCATATCCCTTTCTTCCAGGCTTAATACCTCGCAGCCCTATAGTCCCAGCCCACCACAAAGCCTTTCACCTCCTGCCCATCTGCTCCTTCCTCAATCTCTTTCCTGACTCTGCAGATCCCAGCATTGCCTTAGGTGATGCAGAGCACACGGCTCTGCAAACAGCGGCGGTGTCTTCAGGCAGTAACATGTTGGAGGTATCTATAGTAGCTGAGCTATCACAACCACAGCAAGCTGCTTCTACATTTACTGCTGAGCTCCTGAGCAGTCTGCTGGCTCTCATCTGCAGTTCCCAGGAATCAGGTGGGAAGGCAGGAGACTCCCAGCACAGTTCACATATTGTGCAGCTGGCCCCAGTGAAGACTAGGAGAACGTATTACTGATGCACTTTCATTTTATGCAAAGTTATCTAGCTACATTTAACAAAGGTTGAGCTTGGATTTTTGCCAATGAAAGTCCAGTGTTGCTGCGATGAAGTTGTTTGCAGATCTTAGTTTCTCCTCCTGAACAAGCCATGCACATTTACATAAAGTGTCTGGTCATAGAATCATTTAGGTTGGAAAAGACCTCTAAGATCTCTTTCTCGTGGCCAAGAGGGCCAATGGGATCCTGTCGTGCATTAAAAGGAGCGTGGCCAGCAGGTCAAGGGAGGTGATCCTCCCGCTCTACTCCACCCTGGTCAGGCCTCACCTGGAGTACTGTGTCCAGTTCTGGGCTCCCCAGTACAAAAAAGACAGGGAACTCCTGGAAAGAGTCATGCAGAGGGCCACAAAGATGATACAGGGCCTGGAACATCTTCCCTATGAGGAAAGGCTGCGAGACCTGGGTCTGTTCAGCCTGGAGAAGACTGAGAGGGGATCTTATCAATGTGTATAAATACCTGAGGTATGGCAGACAGAGGGATTTGGCCAACCTCCTCTCAGTGGTTTGTGGGGATAGGACAAGGGGCAATGGCCACAAGATAGAGCACAGGAAGTTCCGCACCAGCATGCTTCTTCACGGTGAGGGTGACGGAGCACTGGAACAGGCTGCCCAGGGAGGTTGTGGAGTCTCCCTCTCTGGAGATATTCAAGGCACATCTGGATGCCTACCTGGGCAACCTGCTCTAAGGAGCCTGCTTTGGCAGGGGGATTGGACCCGATGATCTTTTGAGGTCCCTTCCAACCCCTTCGATTCTGTGATCCTCTAATCCAACCTTTAACCTAGCACTGCCAAGTCCACAATTAAACCAAAACACTCTTCCTCCTCCATCCCATCCAGAACTGCTGAAACACTTCACAGGTTCGTTACCAATCTCAGTGTCCAAGTCCAGGAACTCTTTTTCTGAACCTTTCCCCATTGCTGTATTACAAGAGTAATATTTTAGAAAAGCAGCAAGAAGAGGAAACAAGCAATAGAGTATTGGTTGTATAGTTTGAACACCTAAATTGCTGAAAGGCAAAGAACACAGCAAATCTAGTAAAAATATTTGCAAAGAAAAGTTTAAACCCCTAACAAACAAACAGCACTTGGTGAGTGACAGTACTCTGTGCTTAACAGGGTCAGCATGAGAGCCCTAAGGCTACAGTAAAGTCAAAAGACAAGAAAGTCTCCAAAACGAGGACACAGTTTGTACACACCTTGTGCACGTGCTTCTTCACATGTGAAGAGTTTCTACTAAATAAATAAGGATACTAATGAAAATATTAGCCTGTAGCAGCCTGTAGCACAGCTTTGGCTGGGTACCACGCAAAATGAAAAAGCAAAACAAAATTAAGAATTTTAAAAAATAGTAGTGGTGACAGCAAAATTTAGCTTCTTGCTGTTTTATCTTATATTCTCCAAAGAGGGATTATGAGGTTATTAGAGTTACTTAACAGTTTTAAACTTCTTCACTTTTGCGTAGAGAGTTCCTGGTATTTTCAAGAGGGTTGGCACCAAGGAGCTTGTTTAATTTGTCTTCTTTTGTGGCTGGATGGCCCCTTGCTCTCCCCCACTCCTACACCACAGTCATGCTAGGGTAGAACACAGCCTGAGCTGACATCCTCACATCTCCTCCAGCCTTTGGAGCTAAATTTCTCTTTTATTTTAAGCAAGCAAACAAAAAAACTAGTACAGTAGTGCCTATAAACCCGGAAGACTGAACAGCTAGCACTCTGTTTAAGCTACTCTTCCCCCTTCCCCTTTCTTTTTGGACAAACCTTTAATAACCCAGAGGTGCGAACAGATGAAAGTGACAGAGCCAAAGCCAACAACTCAAAATACAAAATAACTCTATTCCCTGCCTGGTGACTTCTAAGTTTCCTTGGCCAGTCCTCAAAGTTTCTTGCAGAGACCAGAGGCCCTTATCTGATGGAATTCAACATCAGCAACTTCAAAGTCGTGCTCTGCGGGCGTGATGGGGAAATCAATCCAGCCATGATACACAGTGATTAGATCAGCTATTGCCACTCAGAAGAGAAATCTGCGGACAGTCCTACAGAAGTGTCAGATCAGCATTCATCAACAAAGCAAAAATGAATCAAACAGAAGAGCAATCCTTCAAGGAGCAGGGAATGAAAGAAAATATCTCAATGGCTGTCACCACAAACCTATGGCACGTGCATGTTTTGATTTATTTATTTTTGACTGTGTTCAGTTCTGCTTCTAATCCCACGGGAACACTACGGACAAGGAAATTGTAGAGGAAAATGGCAGTTAGAGATATAAAGCATCATTCATTCTGGAAGAACATGGAACTAACGTACTCTTTCAGACTGGAAAAGATATGATTAACATGAAAATAAAGTATCACAACACAGCTCTAGAGTTAAAGTTTCTCCTCTGCACTAGAACATTTCTTTAAATCAACTTGGAGGATCTGACTTCGTGGCAGAGAGCCACTGACAGCTCCTCAGTTCACAGTCCCCAGCTGAAAGGCCATTTCAAGTTGCACATAGCAGGCCAGGTTGTAGAGAAGTTTCCTCAACACCACCACCTCAGCCAGAGGACAGGACCAAACCAGGTTGATTCAGTGTTTCTACCAGATGGCGTGTGCCAAGAGACTCCCACAGAGCGCTGGCTAGAATTTAAAGCTGCCCTAAAGATAACATGCAATCTGAAATCGGAGACTGTGCAAAGATGCCACCTGCTCCCCCTTGCAGTGTAAGCAAGCCTCTGGAATGGAGCCAGTTCCAGGGGCATAGATTACTGCAGCTTGTTCACACTTCTATGCATATGTGATTGAACGTGTTTTTTCCTAGTGCAGAACTGTTATTCCAGAATAACAGTTGGTTGTTGGTGTTGGGTATTTTCCCACATTCCCCTAGGTAGGTGCCATGTTGTCTGGAGAGGAGAAAGAAGATGAGAAAAATCTATACCTTCTTAAGAATTCTTTTTAAACAAGTTTAACTCCCTCATCCTTCAAGTCAGGATGAACATGTGCTATTTTACTCAGACAGTTCAGACAAGACCAAGCTACCAAACAATTCAGAAGGGACAGGATCAATATTTCCCCTATAGCAGGGCCTGTCTTGCTGGCTCAGAAGGCTTTTCATAAAACAATTTAGTGCAAAGAGCCCCCTTACCCTTTGAAATTCAGAATTAAGTTTTATTTATTTATTTATTGCCAGGAACTGTTCAACATCTTTCACCAAATAGTACATCTGTCTTCCTAAACTTACAGGCTTTTGATACAATAAAATGTGTTCTCCCCTCCACATCTCTACTGCAATTCAAACCATGTCCCTGCCAGAGAAAGAGGTAAATTACTTGGTTACAGGTGACATGACATGTTTCATACAGCTTTTGGGCTGTTTCAAACCATTTGCATCTTTCCTTGCTGCCTAGATCGTGTTACAAGAAAACTAGCAGTTTTCTCTACAGCCCTAGGAGCAGTGTCCCTCAAGTGAACCCACAAAGTTAGTCTGAACTGAACACCGCCAATTTGTCTGGTGCCTACAAAGGCACCAAGGGACCCTGGAAAAGAGGATGCCAAGCCCCACTACAAGCTTCTGCAAGACAACATCCAGGATACCCATAGGATCAAATCCTAACTCGATGAAAGTTTCCACTTCACGAGGGATACATGAGTGGCAGTTTCCAGTTCAGAAAAAAGTCTAGTCACCTGCCTCATATCACCATTAAGTTTCTTTACCCAAGCCAGCTATTTCCAACACTACTGAGTGAACTAAGGAACTAAAATTTTTGCTCTCTAACTAGCAACCTCAAATAGTGACCCGAGCAGACAAAGATGTCAACCCTGAACCCGTTATCTACGTTCTTCCCCATCATCTAAAAAGCATAGCTTTGAAAAGCCTCTGAGTAAACCAAGTGTAATTCCTGTTCCAAGCAAGTTTCAGTTTGAATTTTGGGCCATGGGTGTAATACAGATGGCTACGGGGGGATGGGGAACATACTATCTGAGCTTTACTGAGTTTACTCCCTTCTCTTTTATAGAAGATAAGCATGTGAACATGATAATTACCACCTGACAGATCTAGTTCACAGCAAAGTCAGCTGAGTCTCACAGGCCTGCAACAACATGTTAGCCTGAAGAAAAAAAAAAAGTGTTTTAAATACTGCTGTAAAATCTAGTTGATAATTCAGATACTGAGCATTGCTTCTAAGGAAGGACAGTCTGAAAGGTTGCTTGAAATCACCACTCCACTGCTCCAGGGATGTCTCATGGATGCCATCCAAACTCCAGTGTAACTTTGGTTGCTCCCTGAAGCATCCTACAACACGTGCTTAGGTTTTGTACTTTTGGCCTCCTCCAGGAAATGGCAGCTGCCTTACTTTGGATGGCAAGAGGCCATTAAAATTAATTGTTTGTGAAAACCTTAATAAATTTAAGACGGGGGGTATCTTTTTTTTTTTTCATTGTAATGACAGGAGCAGCATGTTAACTTGTACCGTTGTGGCTGGCAGTTTCCCAAGTTGCAGATCTCAGGAAGAGACAGTGAAGTGTCAGATGGTTTTTTTCTGCACCTTCCCACCCCATTAAAGTGCTCTACAAAGGTCTAATGTTTGAACAGGAGGAAGCATCACCTCTTGAATCTTTACACCACTCATTCCTGCTTCAGCAGTGTTTGATTAGATTCTGCAGTTTAAAGTCAGATGCATTTTCCTGCCTGCATTGCAGAGAAGATATTTAGCAGATACATGGTATAACCTTTCAGTTACATCCAACTCTTAAATTGCAGAAAAATATTCTGTTGTCACTTCCAGCTGAAACTACAAGAAGAACGTTTTAACAGTCTCAAACCTGCTTATTACTGCTGAAGAGAATGAAAACAGGCGTATCTGGGAGAGAACAAGATACAACAATGCAAAAATAAAAGTCATGACATGGAGAACAGCTGCACAAAACAAAATTAGCAATGCTTTCACTGGTCAGAGCACATACTGAAATGATAACTAGAAACCCGGAGTGATATTATTATGCTTTTGTTATATGACCTTGTCAGAACTTCACTTAGCTGGAGACTGGCCTGCAGTTTTGTTCTTTCATCTCACCCCTAGAGCCAAGTATCACTTAGATGCATTTATTTTCCCAGCATGGCTTTTTAGGAAGTTGTAATTTTATTCAATACATTAAGTTGTTCATCTGTTCTCAAAAAAGAACATCTATCTAAACTTGTCCACCACGTATCTAAACAGTAAGTAAAATCACAGCATTGAAAAAGCATTTCATTACCAACCATTCAGACCACAGTTTTGTTAGGAAACAGTAATGAATAGCACATTTATGCTACAGGCTTCCTATGTCCTAAACTATGCTTTGACCACATTATCCACACTCAAAAACCTTCCTGTCCACCCTTGCTAGTGCTACAATTGCTACAGTGTGGGGAGAAATTCCAATTTTGCTTTCAGGCAGAATTTCTGAACATACACATTTGCAGTACAAGTCCTCCAAAAATGCTGGGAGACAGCTATGAGGGCCCATACAATTAGTCCGACTGTACCCATATACGCTGGGCTACTTGCTGCTCACCTGGTTAATATTTATCTCCTTCATTCTATGACAGCTGCTGTACTGTCTGCTAAGTAAACCCATGCAAGGCATTTCCCCATCATGTTTCCAGTTGCCTATGGAGCAATCTAGAGCTGTAGCTCAAGTTGTCCTTCCCCTCTATTCACTGCAAAAGTTCAGAGCTGCATTTGGAAAATACCAAACAAAACATCCCGAAGAAGTTGGTATAAGTAAGGGTCAGTCCTGACCAAGGGAGAGCTAAGAACCACTGCAGATGCAGCACATCCTCACTAGAAACTGAAGGTCTTAAACCATGCTCAGCACCAGAACAAGTACCCAGTCCTGCCAGACAGGCCACCAGGAATGACAGCATCTAAGCAAACAGCATCATTTCTAGGCCACAATCAGCCTAGACAGCAATGGAACAGAATTCCTTCACATATTAGCAGCTTGTTGTGCCACCTTTTTCTTTAGCCTTCCAAGTATATATGCTGTCTGTCTAACCATATAATGAAACCTTCTCCTGTTAAGCACCATATGGTCAGGACACATCACAAGCCACCGCGTGATATTATAAGTGATCAGAAGGAATAAAGCAGAAGGTCTTGTCCAAAGGTCACCTCCTATTTGCTACCACCTGCCTTTCTTAGCAGGTGCTCACGGCCCTGCCTTTTCCTCAGCAAACACCCACAGAATGGTGAATAGCTTTAACAGCTTCAGATATTCACACACACCTCATAGCAAGTGAATTTTGGGAGCAAGTACCACTGCAGCCTTGAGCAGGGTTTGGGGACCCTGTTTCCCAAAGGAAAGTTCCTGGTCACACTCAGCACGTTCACCATGCAATAAAAATTCATAGCTATGTAAACCAACTGCCTCTCCAACTGGCCCACCAACACGTTTGGCCATGACACTCAAGTTTACATACCAGGTAACAGCTAGTTCTAAATTTCCATAGCCTCCCAGTGCTTACCAGGAAAAGCGTTTCTACAGAATTTCCAGATCCATGGTGCCAACACCAGGATGCAATCCTAGCCGTGTGTCACTGACTCCACACCTGCTTCAAGAGCAGCAGTCTGAGCTGTGACTTTTACCAAGTGCCTTAATTCTGCAGGAATTAATTCCTTCCTCAACACATCCCTCCATCTTCTAGGATCAGAAGCTATTACTGAGGTCATCTCCTTTTTCCTTCTATTGGCATCCTGAATGCAACACCAGTGCAGACGCAAGCGGGAACTTTCTGATGCACAATCCTGCCTTGCTCCCAGCTGGAGCTGACCACAGCAAGGAGCAGATAGAGCTGAACTCATGAATGAACCCCCCAGGACCCATCTCCCAGAGCCTCACCACAGGCAAGGGAATCCTTACACTGACTTAGCATAGAAATCATGGTGCTAATTGGCATCCTTGCAGAACACCGGCAGAGAAGCCAGCACCCAGTAATTGTAGCTACATTGTCCGGGGTAAGCATCAGTCCTGCAGCAATCCACATGGAGATGTGCAGATGTGCTTTGTAGGCTTCAAGCTACAGGGAGCCCGAAAACCAGCACAGATACCTTGAACCACTACACTGAAAAGGAAAGTTTCCAGTTCCATTCTAAGATGATAGTTTTCTGATAGCGTTGTTTTTAATTAAAAAAAAAAAAAAAAAACTTGTGTATACTGAAATCTTACACTCTCCTAGATACTTTTTTTTTTTTTTTTATGATTTTTAATGTATTTTGCTTAGGTACGGAGAAGTGCTTTAAGTAAATCTGCTCCTTTAACAGTTTGCTTAAGAGGATGCTATTGCAATGAGTTATCTTTCTTTAGCCACAGCTGCCTCCCAATGGACTTCTTATGTTTCTTACAGGGAATTTAACAGCAGTCTGAAGTCCTACAGAACTGACAAGCTACTCAGTTAGGGAGGCTCCATGCTGGGTGACTCCCAGAATCTCCTATTCTTTACAAACAGCATTTCTGTTAAAAAGGTACAGAGTTTGTTTCCATATGCTCATGATTTCTCAATACTGCTGTTCTTACAAACTAGTAAATGAATGCCTCCAGCTAGCAGTAACATTTCTATCAATGTAACAGCCCAGCCCACAGGGATCTAATTTACTGAAACTGGTTAAGTGCTACACAAACATCATCTAGAGAGATTAATTGGCTGTTAAAGTTTGATTGCTTTGCAATCCCTTGGTGATGGTTGGAAAATGAAAAAGCGATCTTTTGTCATTACATAAATACCTTAAGGTATAGCATATATGCAGGGCTTTGTTTACATTTTCTAAACACAGCAAGTCTTCAGTGGGAAGGAGAGCTGTGACCCATTTATTTATACTGAAGTTTATTTAGTATATTCATTATGGATGACATTTTCCTGAAGTTTATTTAGAAGTAAAGTCTTCCCAGGCTGTAATTAATCCAAATTAAAACACATTTATGCTGATCATTAAAGCAATTTGTTGCAGACAAGCTTCCATTTGATCATTTCCCAAAGTCTGTATACTGTATTCTGGATCTTCAATTTCCTAAGTGCAACTTTCATTTCCCCTAACAAATGCCACAAACCAGATACCCCTGCACTTGGAATTTTTTCACTCAGAGGTTCCCTAAAGTTATATAAGAATTTGGTATCACTTATTTCTCACTTTTATTCATTGCTTAACCATCAGTTTTGTAACCTTAGCTTTCTCAGGGGTAGAGCCCTAATCAAATGTAAGGAAGTTTGCAGACGAACTCAAGCCCTGTTCACAGACCATGCTACCAGACTACGTGAGGAATCAGAAGTGGAGACACCAGCCAAATGAGCTGTCAGTGGGACCGTTTCATACAACTTCAGAAAATGAAAATAAGCTATTTACACAGCGCAATCCTATGGCTACAAGAAGATATTTTTCCTTGACAAACTGTCATCATTTAAACACATGCTGCCTCACTGACAACACCTATATCTACAATGACCCACTGAAACCTACAGGCATGCCTAAAGGTCTGGATGCCTCTCATTATTATTTGTATCAACACTGAGGGTGACAGATCCTTACAACTGTAAGCATCACAAATATGTAGACACTGAAGTAAGAAAAAGATTAAGACCAGAATAAACTTACTGAAATCACTGTTAGCAACGTGCGTAAAAATTGAAATACATTGTATTTTAGATCCAGGGGAAATTGCAGCCCTTTCAAATAATGGAAAAAGCCTTTTCTTTCTCAGACTCAGACAATTTGATCAGGAATCAGACAAGTCACATATGAAACCCTCAGCACACCACATTCAATTGCTCTTCCCCTGATATGTGACTAAGAGCTCAGCATCCGGATTGCACACAAAGCTATAATGCAGACAGGGTGGAGAAAAACTGAGAACCATACTACAGAGTTCGTGTAAAGTGTTTCTAAAACAGACTTCCAAAGCAGGGGCCCTACTTCTGTACCAGAATGAAGTATTTGAACAATTTGCAGGTAGCAATATGTTTGTAGTCTGCATACAAGAACACCAAAAGAAACCACACAAATACGCTGTATAATGTGTATGCCATTTACTGCAGAACTTGCACAGTTCTGAAGGAAGGAAATCTGAATAAACCATCCCCCTCCAGCTTGGGGTAGGAGTGCTAACCCATAGTGATCTCCCCAGCTGGTATAGGAAAATAGGTAGTGGTCTTTAAGGAAAAAGTAATGGAAAAAAACGATTCCATACATTAGCAGAAGCTCCAAAATTATCAATGCAAAAAAAAAAAAAGCGCTCAGATATCATGGTGATGAGCAAGTAATAAAAACAAAGAGCACCCGCTTACACAGAAAGAGGCACAATCCTCTATTAGTGCTGTTCATTAAATGGGGTCAGACATAGTTTGTGCCAAAAAATGAGAGGTACGCCTGTTAGCATGGGAGAAACCTAGCTAGGTCCTATGGAGTGCCTCATCTGCAGCATTTGATAGCTTTGAACTTGCTTTTGGCCATTGCATTAGAACTTGGGGGAACAAAAAATAAAAAAAAAACACAGAAAAGGCAAAGTTTGGAAAGCAAGTTTTTCTAAGCTAGATGTAAACATTAACTCTGCAATTGTTTGGGAAAGCAGCTGCACTGACAGACACGCATCCCCTTTTCTACCCATCTTCTCCTCCACCAGTGCCCTGTGCCACCTGCAGAGCCATCCTCACACCCAGAAGCACTTAGTCCAAAGACGCCACTTGCACCCAAAAGATTACCACGGGATTTGGTAAGTGAGGGAGACTGAAGGCCAAGATTAAGAGGGAAAAAGGAATGCACTGTTTGGAGAAGCAGTTAACTATCACCTGCCAAGCAGCTCTTCTGCAACACCGCCTGGGCAACCGTACTGGAAGCCTGAATTTGCACAGTGTGCACAGTGGGTGAATACACCAAACCCTACTTTGAATTATTTAAAGCTAGCATACAGCTGGTTTGGATCAGGTTTGTATAGAATAGCCTGCTCAGATTGCTTCTCCCGTCGAGATTACTTTCCCTCAGTCATTGCAGTATCTAAATGAACTCGTTTCAAAACAGGCACCTATATCACTTAGGGAAAAATGCAGTTGAAAATAAGTAATAAAACTGTCTCTTTCCTGCAGGGAAAAGGGTCCTAACTTCCTTATGCTTACCAACACCTCCAAGATTGATGGTGCCAGTTGGATTCATCTCCCTCACATCCCATTAAGGGGGGAGCTATTTCCTGCCAAAGATACACTGAGCAGGCTACCCCAAGCTCATGCTCCAACCAGGAGATAAGGAAGAGGCAGCTCCCTTATTTACACCGCAGTCCTCTGGCAGTGACGCTCTTTGCCTTCTTTACTGCAGCTTACATGTTGGGATCAGCACTTCAGGGATTTTTATGTTCACTTGAAAGTGTCTTTCCTGGGCAGCACTCTCCGGAATCTCACCCATAATATATGATGTTTTAAATGTCTCCTGTTAGGCTTTTTTTTTTTTTCCTCCCTATTTATAGCTTCCTAACTGACTGCATTTTGCAATTTATGAGAAGCTTAAATGATCTGAATCTCCTGTATCTAATTGTAGTGGGGGATGCCTCGTTATTTGTTGTGCCTTTTCACCAGTTCCTAGCCTTGAAATCCTCACTTTGTGCAGCACCCTCAGAGGCAATTACAGGACATGAGGAAAGCCCGCATCCCACTGCAGATACCAAGATCTTGCACTATGGTTTCTTTGTAGCCTGTAGGGCATATTGATGGTTCATTTGCTTCCTGAATTTGGCTCCCCAAGCTCTTCCACTTTTGTCAAAGCTTTAATGTTTCTGGAAGGATTTGATTTTTTATTTTTGGCTTTTCATCATCCTTTGGTTTATGCTTCAGCAGGTAAACAGTTAAACATCACTTTTTTCCAAGTGTTTTCTCATTTGGTCCATTAAAAGTCCCGTCAACTTTAAAACAGCTTCTAAGACTTTCCAAATGAATGACATCAAACAGTGAAGTCTAAAGTTTTCCAGTATGTTACTTGACCCTCTCAAGGCATTAGTCACATTCTAGACCTCAGGAATCTCTTAAACTGAGAATTTGTATTCGTTTTATTTATTTCAAAGTCCGCTTAAAGCTACAAAAGCTTTTAAGTCTCTATTTGCCCATGTAATACTGGAGGATATCAGCTACGCATGCCACGTTATTTACTATTTCTATCATTTGGAAACAATTCCTCTGTTGTTTCTCAGATAAAAACCAATCCTTGCATTTTTACCACTTAGTTACTGCACCTGCAAATCTTTCATCACAAGTCAGAATAATTTATCAAATTCAATTTATCCAACTCAAAAATCAATCACTGCTTTCCTACTGGGGTTACTAGACTTCCCTGTGCTACACTTTGGACTTATAAATACAAAGTAATAAGAGAAAATTATTCTAACTCCATAGGTAGCCCAGTGAAGAACTCCTTTAGTCCCTCAGTGTAATTCTTAGCAATGGATGCTATTTTTTTTAGCAGTGATTAAGTTGAAACCATATATTGGATATTTTCCACAGGCTATGCTACTTTTTTTTTTTTCAACCTTAGGAAAAAGGAAGACAAATATTTAAGTCAGACATCACAAGAACATGAAAGTTCATACTTTCACTGATCCCAATTTAGCATACTACTTTTCCTCCACAGTTTTTAGCCTAATGCCTACATTCATGCAAATCAGTCGACTTGGAGCCTATTCCTAGTATGTAGCATTTGATACACAATATAGACCACATAAACGTGAAAGAGCTTAACAGCCTTCCAGCCCTTTACACTGATAATTAAGAAAAGCTTTGTCATTTTTTCCATTTACTTGTACTTTCTTCAGGAGTCTTCTGTTGAGAGAAGAATTGCCCACATTTAAAAGCAGCAGATGACAAATGGACAAAAGCTCATTTTTAAGCTCTCTGCTAGAGTGAGAGAATAGCACAGTTACATGGTGTTAGAGGAGATTAAGAAGGGAATAGATGCAGCCAAATCCTGCACAGGGGTCTCCATTTTGATTTTACTAAAAACAGCACACATGAATAGGTTACACCATCTCACCCCAGAGAGAGAGGTGCAGGGCAGAAGGGCTGAACAGGGCTATTGACAAACACATTTTCTTTACCTATTCTTATGTGTTTCTACACAAGACAACCAACTAAGAATTTTTGGGGTTTTGCTACAGTATTGCACAAAGCAATAATGCTCTGTACATACAGAAGGAGTCCTGCTGAGCAGCATCTGCAGGACACGCACTATATCAAAACATTTAAGCATTGGTAAAGGGGTGAACAAACACGTTTTGTTCTGGTAGAAGAACAGCAACACATCACACCTCATTCTTTCCCACCTGATTCTCCTTTGACTTTTCAATTCAAGAACAGTAACATCTCTCAAACATGATGGAATATGCCAAAAGATTGTGGGTACTGCCCATTTTGTTCATTTTCTTATTAAATTCTGACATAAAGACCATTGCCAATTTATGCACAAACTCCTGTATGTCAGGCACTAGGTACCTGACTTTCTCTAGTAAACACCTATATCTAAATACAGCAAAACGTTAATTAATCAACCAACATCAACACCTTGACTGCCTGAAGAGCATCTCTTTTCATGTCAAACAAGAAGTTTGGGGTGGGGGTTCTTACGTTCCTCCTTCACAGAACAAACTTGCAGGAATTCAGATGCTTCAAAATTAACTAAATTTAAGTACTTCTCTAAACATATCAAAACAAGCTTCCTAATGTAGCCCTGACAGTGCCAGGACTATAATTTTAACAGTATCCAGAGATGCTCATCAACTCCTACAGCAAACAGACATGGCACTGTCTTTAAAGCATCCCTCCCTGCAAGCAGCATTTATCTGTTACCACAGCCACAATATTACAGTATTTCTTGTCATTCCTGAGGGAATTGCTGTAATATACATGATACTGTATTTGTGCAGCACGGACAGGAGTACAGAGCCCTAACGCAGACTTCCAGGTAATTTGATCTCTGCCTTTATTATCTTGTTTTCACTAGACAGTTGTAAACGACTGGCTCTGGTATTATAATGTCTAATTTATCCACAGCAGCTTTACTGAACACTGCGACCCTACCGATGTGTCATTTTGGAAAATCCATGCCTGCAGTAGCCCAAGGTACTTTTCAATCATCTTTTTCAGATTTTTTCAGAATCAATGTTTAAAAAAAAAAAAAAAAAGGAGGCGGGTGTTAAAAAAGTAAAGTCAGGAGCCAAGAACTCTCAGGAAACTAGTTAATGAGACTGAATTTGAACAGCAATTGTAGACGATGGAGTAAGCCATCCTCCCTCAAGTGAAGGCTATAATTTCTTCAAGGCAAGTACAAATGACATTTAAATCTATTTAAAATACTGTTAATTCAAGCAGAACATCTGGCCGATTTATTTTCCTTCCCTTCATAGTTAAAACAATATGCAAAATTCTGAAATGCATCAGAAGTTTTAAAGATCAGCCGGTTCAAAACATTTGTTCATGCGTCTCAGTTGACAAAGGAAATGTTTGCATCATTTGCACTAGTATGGTAATATTATAAAGGCATATTAAAATTCCCATTATAGTGGGAATACTTGAAGTTGAATATCACAGTCATTTCAAATCACACACAGAACAACTTGGCATGAAATTAATGTGGATGTGGGGTTTTGATTATTTTTAACAAATGTTTCAAGCTCTTTTCTTCTATCTTGCTATGCAGCAAGAACTAAGAACATTTCAGTCAAAGTTTAAGAAGTCCATTTGACTGAAAAGTGGAAGTTGTTAACGTTCTGATGCCATTTAACACGTGAATATCTAATAGGACAATCTCTCATCTCAATGGACTGTTTCCAAAGTGCTCTGTCCCCAAAGCTAGTGACTTGGATTCAACACTGCAACAGCCCAGTTCTACATTGTAAATAACTCAGATTACTGTTTTTTTTTTTTCCTTAATTCTTATGATCTTATGAGTTCCTTTAGAAAGCTTAACCATTTATCAGTTTCCTTTAAGTAGGGATTTCTTAAATCTTCCCTGTATTACTTGGCATGTTGGGGTGATGGAAGGAAGACTTAAGACCTCTTTAGGAAGGGTAATAAAGGGTCTCAAAGATGTGCAGTATCTTGCCATCACTGGTTCAGAAGCGCACTCTGCTTCCATAACTAAGAAATCCACAGGGATCCACTGCCTGTTGTTACGCATAAACCAACCTGTGAATGTACATAGGCTAAAAATCAAACCAGGTATTGACTACAAACTTAATTACATTCTGAACAAACATAGTGGCCCAAACTGAATGGCAAAGAAAGGGTGGTGGCTGTTTTTTGGGTTGTTTGGTTTGTTCTCCCCCCAATGGCTTTATCATGACTCTAGAAGTTTCTTCTGTCAGGATGACATTTCATATTTTATTATTAAGCAACCTAGCCTATTCATCACATACATTTAAATATTCGTTAAATGCTGCCAACAGCAGTGCTGTGTGCAATAAAAGGGGAAAGGAAAACAACTGACAGGTAGGTGAAGTCTAACCAGATTGAAAACATTACTAGGCTTAGGTTATACTGAAATTTTTCAGAGGGAACAAAAAGCTTTGTGTTTTCTTAAGTGGGTTTACACGTTGTTTGTCTTCCTGGGTTCAAGAATTGGGGTCAAAAGTAGAATTATCTGTTTGTTTTGAGTCATGACAGTATTTTTGCTTATACTCTTCCTGGGAAAGAAAAAGTCCATTTAAAAAACAATCTTTATTATATTCACTTAGATACTCTTATTATACCAGCATCAAAACAAGTTGTGTGTTTCTTACACGTCTGCCAGCTTCCTCTGAACTCAGGCATTGCTACCACTGCTGGTTTCAATACCAGACTCAGAGCAGCAGAGCCCACAAAGAGATGCACTCACGAGCAAGTTAACAGGCACAGACAAAAGGTCTGCAAGCAACGTTATGCTCCAAGCTTCAGTGGTTCACTTCTCACTTGCACTGGTACTTCTATTTTTAATATGTGGCAAAAATACCTAGAGACATTGGTTGGAGGGTTTTTTTAATCTATGATTTGTTTAACTTCAAAATAATAAATAAAAAAATAAAAATCAATTAGAGCAGCCAGGAAGAGAGGCTGCTTTTGTTGGCTGCAAATGAAGGAGCCTAATATATCCTTTCATAAACAAACCTCCTCTGTACTAAGTTTTCTTGTAAGGACAGGCAGGCTTCAAAAGATGTTTGGAGGTTTGGTTCAGGATAGGAACCCAGAAGTTCAGAAAACTCAGTTCTCTGCAAAACAGAGCTGGAAGCCTCATGAACACCTTGAGTGAGATTTCTAGTACTTCCCATGTCTGTTCAAGCATGAATGGTACTGCAAAAACAACCTCTCAGGCTGCTTTTCAGGAAACTGGATGTTTTCTGCTGAACCAGCCAGAAACCCTGAAGTTCAATACATAAAATGATGAAAAGAGAGGTTGGCTGCCTTCAAAGGTAAACAGAGGTCAAGGTGGAGCTTGGCAAGCAGCTATTTTTCTGGTTAAAGAAGTACACTAAAAAAAAAATAAAAAAACTTTCATGCAAATGCACTCAAATTAAAAGAAATAATTTACATAAAGTTTATGAAGTCGTCTGTTCATGTTCCAGGAATAATCCAGTAGATGAGTTTATTGGCAGGAATATTAGCAGATCAGAACTCTTTTAGGGGAAAAAACAGAAAAGATTATTTGTATGTCTAATAAAAATGAAACCATAATGTTCAGTTTCAATTTGACCAATTAATTGCATATATACCTGTCAAAATAAAGTCCTACAATTCTCTGTAGATGTTATTTGGCATCAAACAAGCCATATACCTGAGAAAATTGCACGTTATCTGCAAGCAATGAGAAGAGGTTAAAATGCGGTAAATAAATCATTGCCAGCATTCAGAGAGGAATCTGCAGGAAATCTCATCCAAACGGGTCTGCTGCTTCTTGATTCACGGTGCTACAACTTTCGCAGCTGAAACAGCTCCTGTGTTGAGACACCCAGGAAAGGGGCTGGGTATACTTAGAGCAGTGGAAACAAGACAAACAATATGTTCTTCCAGACATAGGTTTATGATGTTACAAGTGAACAAAAGCCCTGAGTGACAAACCTGCTTCACAGGTCTCAATTAGTAATCCACTGAATGAGCACAGGTGCTCAAAACTAGTATTTGCAGGCCTTTTAAGCATGTCAACAGAGTTAATAAAACTACCAGGACTCAGGCCATAAGCAGTTTTCCTCCTTCCCCTTCCACCCTCCAGACAATCCCATTTTAATTGCTGCCTAACCCTACATATATCTTCATTCCTCTCACATCACTCAGTCTTTCTCTTTTCCAGCCCCTTTTTAGCCCCAAGGTGAGAGAGAGAAGGTGAGGACTGTCAGAAAATCACGAAAAAGGATGGAAAAATTGGAGGGAAGCCCTTCCCCAGCAGCCTGGGACCAAGAGGAACAGGTTTTCAGAAATCCCCCATTTTCTCATCTCAGACAGAGCAAATAAGCAGGGAAAGCAAACACCTGATCCCACGGCCAGACTCTCCCTCACACACCTCACTGGCCTCTGCTTGCCAGCAGATGTGATCAAACATGTTCCTAGCTCCAAGGGATCCTCAAGTGACACATTTTACATTTCAACCTTCAAAAAAAAGGCGAAAGTAATCAATCACAAGTGTTACTCATTATCAGCAAGGCAATAGTATCATAAGCAGCTGATTCTTAGAACTGCACTGACACAGCAAAGGGGCTGGAGGTGGGTTTTAATTGCATCACACAACGGATACCTATCTACCACCTTTATGAAGCCACAGGCAGATCAGAGGAATCTAGCTATACCTATGGCCTAGAGAGGTTTTGGAATGATGCAAATCAAAACATCCTTGCCTTGGAAAGACATTAAAAATAGATACTTTGCTTGCACTTCGAAATAGGAGGCATGTTTTGACCCAGACAAGTCCAGGCTAGATTGCCCGTGACCTCGACTAATCTTTTCTTGGCATGTTTTTTTCGAGTGCATCATCTCCCAAGAGCACAGCACAGACAGCACTCCCAGTTGCTAATGTAGATCTTTTCCTGGCGTGCCCAGATGAAGGGTTGGAAGCCAGATTTTCCATGAAACATCATCAGAATACCTTTAAGAGCAAGGAAAGAGAAGACTGAAGTGAGGATATTTAGAAGAAGAGATTGGAGAGAAAGGAAGAGAGCGTAAAAGTGACAGGTCCAGGTTGTAAAAGGAGAACGGACAAGTTCCAAGAGGGGATACTACAACAAAGAAGTGATAATGCTGAGAAAAACCTGAAGAAAGCACAGGGATGGGAATCACCTCCCAGGAGAAGTCCTGCATCCCAGGACTAAGTCCATGAGTGTTCCTCCTGGATGGAGGGGTGCTGAGGCTTCATCATACAGCAGTATTTGCTTCTGGCTCTGCACCTTCCTGACCTGCCATGCAAGAGCACTTGCAATCACTGGTTGGAAGGGCTCTATAGGCTCTATAAATGTTACAGCCCTCAGCACTTTTTGTTTAGTCTTTCTTAGACAGGATCCCAATATTCTTTTTTAGCAAAGTCTAAATCTATTGCGTGACTGTGCATCCTTTAAACCATCACAGTGACATGTGACCAAAGAAGTGCCTGTCATACAACAGAGTACAGCAGCATTTAAATCACCCAGGCCAATTAAACAAGAAAGGATTGGATAGATGGTGCTCCAGCACCTTCAAGAAGAGGTGTAAGTTGCCCTAGCCAAAAACCCTCATCCCTGCCCTAAAGCTATAGTTCATCAGATACCTTAATTCACATTTATACAGCAACTTTTATCCTGTGATCCTGAAAACATACATCAAGTAATTTATGCATACATGCACCCTCTCCAACAGATGCGGCCACAAAAAGTCAGAAGTAATATTCAAATTTCACCAAGAAGTGAAGATTTGAGATATTTTCTTAAGTCAGACCTTTAACCAAAGAAACACCACATGCTAAATGGTATTAATTTTCTTATGCAGGAATAAGATCCTAATTATTGCTTAATTTCGCCAGTTGCTATGAATCACCAGGAAAAGATTAAAGCAAAAGTAAATATTGGTTCCTCGTCCTGTTTACAGTAATCAGCTCAAACAAAGTAACTTGAGTCAGTTACATTATTAAAAGGTGCATATGGTTATATTTTTCTCATTAGGTTTGCACAGAAGAAAGGATAGTTGCTTGCACACAACTCCCTGCAAACAACAACTGTTAATCTCAAGTATTAAGGAGCCCTAAGAAGAAAGCCGTGCCTATCCCACCAACCCAATGCACTTTTTGTGAAGACTCATTCAAGTTGTTCCCAATGGGAGGCACGAGAAGGGTGGCAGTGGAGAGCTAAGAGACAGCAGACTGAGCCCGACATGGACCAGCCTTACATCTTTCAGCAGCTGAAGATTTTCAAAAGGGGTCCAAGCAGCCAACAAGTAAAAAAAAAAAAAGCCAAAAAAACCCACAAACTCCCCAGCCCCCCTACTGCAAAACACGTTTATCCTGAAAGTTGGCTACTAAATTAATTTTCCAGGAGAACCTTAACATCTAGAGCAAATGCTATACTACATCCTGCTGGCATTCCTTTCATCCCATAGATATTTGTTTTAAATTATATGTGTAGTATCCTATGTGCTTTGCTACATCCTCTTTTTTTCCCCCCTCCTTAAATGTCCAGATGTTTGAGTATTGCTACCGGTGGTTAGTAAAGAGCAGAGCCAGAGAAGCAGGATGAATAGCACGAGGATGAGTGGGCACCATTTCAAAAAGTCTGTGCTTTAAATCCATTAGTATTCAAGAGGTTTAAGTGCCATGATACTCGATTCATTTTATCACAATGACTAAATAGCCTGATCTGCCACTGTAAGTCAGACAATCAAGAGCACAAGCATTTTACTTGTAAAAGCTTGCACAGCTATGCCACCAGTTGTTAATTATAGGTGTGCAATAACAGAAATAAAGATTTCTTTAAACTGAAAGTCTACATTTTTTCCCTTTGGCTAAACTATTTAATTTACTGAGAATGAAAGGCTATTTCCTAAAAAAAAAAAAAGTGAGGATTACACTACCTTGCAAAGAGACCGATATCATACACATACTGGCCCTTGAAGCTCGAAATTCTGCTCAAGTGAAAGAAAAACAGAACAGTTCACACACAAACCTGACAGTAAGTCTTTCAAGAAACATTGGAATTACAACTGCAAAAAGGTGTTTTCATGTTACCTCTATCAGCCCAATCTGATTCTCACAAAGAGAAAGCAGAAAAGTTTGGGCTAAAATCTGTCTGACTTACAGTCTACATTATAAACCATTTTCACACTTATTATAAAGGACCTTAAAGCTCTTTACAGTTTTTTTTTCCCTGTAAAAAATCCATTTCGCCCCTTTGCCTAGAAGCAACCAACTCTAGAAAAGGATGTGGCAGCTTGTTACTAACACAATTATATTGGGGTAAAAAACAAATGCTGACCAACAAAGGAAAGTCATTTACATTAGAGTTTGAGCATGATGAGGACTAGCTCATCTCTCCTCCTACAGACAGAAAAATCCCTTGAGTTCAGAATGAATGGCAGAAGAGATTTTTTGATCTGTGAAACACTAACAAGACACGGCCTTGCCTAAGTGCAATGTGTGGACACTGGCTTGCTCCCAAGCCTGGGAAAAACATCACAGGCTGAAGACAGCCACAGAAGAGCGCTTTCTTTCTGTGGCTTTTTTTTTTTTTGTGCCAAGGGATTTCTTATTTAAAAACGTAAGAAATAAAGAAAATAAAAAGCTGCACATTGAAAAGGAACATGCATTTCAGTTCTGTCAGGTCTTATGGGAAAGTCTGATCCCAAAGATCTTAAACTAGACGTGTTACAACTACAACCCATCATCCAGTTTATAGTTCCCTAACAACATGACAAGCTGCCTTGATGGCACTGCTCGCAGACAATACCACCTTTATGTATAATGTTCACACATGGGACACTTACAGTTCAGCAAAGGGTCAAACAGTGAGAAATGCAGCATTTTCCATATCATCAGCATGAAACTCCACCAAAAAGCAAGAGCAAATGCTAAAGCCACAGCATTCAAGCTACTTTTGTGGCTCTTTGCTGCATTTTATGGCAGGCAACGGAGTCCGAGGTGCAAATAGCTCTCCCCAGAGTGCTCTGGTCCTTCACAATACTTTCTTGTTCTGTCCAAGGCTTGGCTATTTGCTCCCTGCCCTTTGCAGAGCATCCTCAGTCACTCTTAAGTAGCCTCTTCTCCCATGACTCTGCATCTACCTCATTCCACAGACTACAAATCTCTCCCATGACTCTGTTCAGGAGATCACTTTTTCCCCTCATGAACTTTCTCCCTCCTTCCAGAGCATTCACCCAATCGTTCCTTAAAGAAACTTTCCCATGCCAAAACCAAACCAAAAAGCCGTCCATCACAGCTGGGAAGGGCAGCTTGGAATCAGAATACAACAGTTACCTCCACTTCCTGACCAGTGTGCCTCTGTGAGAGGCAATCAGTCTCCCACAGATTGGATAGGATACGATTTTTTTGGTTTACTTCAGCACTGGCCTCCAAATGCAATGTCAGTGGAGCAAGGGAGAACCTGACTGATGGAAGCTATAGAAGACAGCAGAACAGCAAAGATTCTTATCACGGATGTTATTTCTGCACTACCTCAGTTCCCAGAAAATGTAGCCATCTTGAACAGCTAACACTAACTCCATATAGCCCCCACATCCTGAGGATGATTTATAAAAACAAGGTTTTAAGCCAGCTTTTCCTGTCTGTTCACAAGCCCTGAACTGTTTTGAATTTACCCAACTGCTTGCTTACATGCAAGATGACCAAAACTACTGAGTTTTATTTCTCCCAGTTACAAATCAAAGCCTGATCAGCACCACTCCTGAAGTTCAATCTTTCAAATACATTTTTGGAATCATTAAGTAGCAATAAATAACAGGATCACTGTTACTCCAACCATGAATATTTCCATAGCAAGTGTCCTGTTACTTAGTTTCATCATATTAAAGTGATTATAAGGAATGTTTTTCTGAACCTTTCCTTGGGTATGCTGCATTCTTCTTCCTCCACTGAATCCATGTACGCCTCTTTTTAAATAACTACCAATTTAAAGAACAAATGTTGCTCTGAGTATAACCAGGAGGGTTATTGGTAATTCCCTTCCAACAGGCACTTGTCAAAGATGTTTGATCTTGAGCAGTAATTGCCACTACATGCTTAGCAAAGTGATTTACGATCAGACAGAACTCACAGCTTTACAAGCTTCAGTCTTAGGCACTCATTGAAGCTATCAGCATGACCATAAGTGTCATGCCATATAAAATGTTTTCTAAAAACCTGAAAAGCAGGACTCCACCATCCAGTGACAGCAGTAACAGTCCTCAGACATCCCAACTTGCTCGACAGTTTCTTCAGTGCTCTCTTTGCATAAGACTACTTTGCAGTCTTCAGTATTTGGTGTCTACACACGCCAAGCACCTCTCAAGCAGCAGCACCTTTCTATACCCTGACACCATGACAAACTGCCAAATTACATCAGCTTCCTGCTCTGTACTGATCTAAGCCCTTCAACCAGCCCACCCTTTTTTCCTCTTTTTTTTTTTTAAGTAAGGTAAAAATGGTTTCTGCTCTCAGAATCACCCCTTTCAAACATCCATAATGAGATTTTAAATGCTTCAAGCAGAGAATGTCTTAGATTGGTTTACAACTTTGACTTTTTTCTTAACTGCCACCTTCAACTAATCAATTTTTTTTACAGTTTGACAGAGCTGATCAAGCTTTAGAACCAATTGTTAGCAAATGCTTTCACCAATACAAGTATTGGCTTTGCTGCTCTTTGTTGATAAGACGGTGACAGGATACTCCAGCTATTTTCATATGAGCGAAGTCCTACAGATATCAGTATTCCACAAGACGCAGCATTTATTGGAAATTATCTTGAAATGCTTTGCACGATCTATTTCAAACTAGTCATTTAGCTTTCATAAAAAAAGCAGTAAAAAAGAAAAATCTCTGCCATCCATCCAGAAATAACTCATGCTGTGTGAGCCAAGGGGCTAGGCATCCACCAGAGTGTATAGCTGAAGAGTTACCAGGCAGTCCATGATGAAAATTAATAAAATGTGTTTGTGACTACAGCGGGAGAGTAGCAGTCGAGTTTCATTCGAGATTAGAAAAGGGGACAGTGTTTGCCAGCTCTGGCCTTGGGCTGCGTCACCTTTGGGTGGAAGTTGATCAAAACGTCACCTAAGCTTCTCTGAATCCCAGTGTGTTACAGAACCATCTCCAGTAAAACAACTTCCAAATAGCATCAGGGCTACATTCACGGCTCTCTTCACAGCTGACTATTATAATTTAAAAGAACAGTAATTGGCACATTTTTTTCCCTGCTGAGCATGAAGTTTTACAGGAAAAGCTCAAACGCTCCCTCAGCCTGTATATTGTGAAGTCCACTGCTGCTCCCAATTAGGCCAAGACAGAAGCTTGCAATAACTCAGCCCTTAACTGGATTTAGGCTATTTCCTGCTTTTCCATCCAAGGCCAGGCAGGCCTGTGTTTTAACATAGCAGCAGCACTACTGGCAGATCCACTAATGAATCAGCAGAAGCCCATCAATCCAAGTAAATCTTTGAAATGTTTTGACACTGATTTGAACTTCTCCCCCTAGTCCTCAGCCCCATTTTCTCTCAGATGTTCTTCAAACACTCCTTTCCAGCATCACCGATTGGTCCAGGCGTTGCACTGCACGTCAAAGCGAGCTGCTGTGTTTCAAGCCATACCTCTGCTCGTGGCAGACAAGGTGCTGGTCACGGGCACACAACTTTGGAGATAAAGTTTTCTGCAACACCATCTAAGCAGACAACTGCCAGATGTGTTCAGAAGACAAGTGGTGAGCACAAACTGGGTACCCTGACAGAGCAGAACCAGACAATTCAAAATACTTTCAATTACTTTTGCTTCCTTACCAATAAAATCTAAGAAAGCAAACAAAAAGCTCAGTGATGCATACTTTCCCTTTTCCTACAGGCCTGCACCAAGCTACAGGCTTTCTTCTGTTAAAACTGTTGTCCAACAGAGAATTGCAGGGTGAACAAAGAGGGAAGAACAGAGGGCTAAGGACTGACTCTTATATTAGGAAGATTATCAATAACATTTGCACAGCAGCAAAAACAGACAACAGCATGATGAATGCCAACCCAACCAACAGGAAAGATGTCAAAAATTACATCTTGGATTCATCAGTTTGCCGTTACATCAGCCTCTGGCCACTAACAGGCAATTTATTTATTTATTTTGAAATTGCAAATTTGCACTTTTGGTGTATGCACACCTGGATAGGGGAGATAGAAAGCAATATTATTATGTTTAAGAGCAGATGTTGGTATTTAGGCACAAACACCCATTACTGTAATCCTAACTACAGGATGAAGTTTGCAATGAAGAAAAAAACTGCTCTACGCTTCTCAAGTTACACTCACCAGATACTTATCCTAAAAAGAACAAGCTTTCCTGGAATAGAGGTGAAAAGATTTATAAGCAGTGTATCTTGTCCAGAGCTTAAGTCAGCAATGTTTTATCTCAAATTGTAAATTTTGGTAGTTATGCTATCTGCTCTAGTCTGTTTCTATAACATATCATTATTATGGTCATCACCACTCTTCTGTTCTTTTATATCTTCTGTCTGGCGATATCGTTCTTTATAAGTAAATAAGCCACAAAACAGCCTGACCTGTCCTCCTCATAATTCCAGTAACCCCTTATCTGCTTTACAGCACGGCTTAGATGGCCCCACCAGGGACAAGGACCACATTGTCCTAGGCACTGTGTACACAAATCAGAAGAGACCGTCCCTGCCCCAAAGCATCTCAGTGTAAGCAAAAAGGAATCTGAATGAGAGGATCAAGCTGGAACTGACTCCTGCATAGAAGACCAATAAAAGGAGGTCTTCACTGGGATAAATGCCTTCAGCAAACTTTCTGCCCTAGGATAGATTTTTCTCTATTAAATGTAGCCAGGATTCTTCAAATAAATATTGAATATTAGTAGTTGTCATGAATAAAATATGCCCTCATACAGAGCCAGACAAAGTAACCTTTTTCATGTAACAAAAGGTGCTAGATAAAAGATGAAAAATACTGTTTTAAATGCACTCGCCAAGCATTAATCCTTCAGTATCATAGTTTACCAAAGCAGGCAGTTTACACAACATAAGCACAGCAGATATACAAAGCTGGTATTAATGACTTCACATCTTTAACATAATAGGGTTTCCAATGCTGACAGTGGCACTGAGTAGGTCAATGGTGTCCCCGTACACCAGTCTTCCCTCTGGGAGGTGTTCTGTGCTTTCTAAGGACATGCATCCCTACAGAGCATCAGAACTGATACCCTCTTCTGGGCTCTGCCACAAGTGCCTTGGACACTGTGTGCTCCAGGTGTACTGCTACCCGGAGACCTGTACAAGATCTCCATAACAGCAGCACGTCCCTTCTGTCAGCCTTCACCGACCCCATGCTACAGACCCCACATTATAGGGGCTGAAGATTATGGGAAGCTAAGAAGAAAAAGGATGCTGAGGCAGGAAGGAGACCTCCCCTGAGGTCATTAAACGTTGGTGAGAAACGACCAGCCAAAGAGGTCAGTGATGACAAGATGATAAATGGGGAAGCAATTCCTCCTTCCACATCTCAACTTCAGCCCATGAGGGCTGAACTTAAGATGGCCTGCATTTGTTCTAGAGGCCTGGATTATACTTCTGTATCTCCAAATCAACAAGAAACCCAGTTGGTCCGACAGTTGTCCATAATTACTCAAACAATTTCATTGCAGTTTCCTACAAACAAGAACACTGAAAAAGAACTGGAATGTTTTAAGAGAAAAACCACATATCCAGTGAAAGTCTCTTGCATGTTTATTTTGATCTTAATTAAAAGACTCCATTTTGCCACAGCTAGAGAAGAAAAAAGAATAATCTTCAAATCAGATGTTTGACTGCAGAGTACTAAGGAAATAACCAGGTTTCTCTCATTTGTGAAGTGCCAAAATCTTGACAGAAAGGTGGAAAACTGCTAGAACGAAGCGCATGAGGTCAAGTACTCAGAATGCAAATAATCCACCCAGACCTAGGAGTTTATATCCACAGTCACCACATTGAGATAGCTGCCAAAGTTCAATTGAAGCTCAAGTTTCAGGAAAAAAAATTGCACAACAGAACACATCCATTTAGACTCGAAAAGGGCAGCTCTAAAAGATGCAAGAACACTTTAGAACTAGAAAACGTGTTTTCTTTAGTAATGCACAGCTTCCCATGAATAATAAAGAAGCGCCCCCAATGTTTTATGAAATGTAGCTCAGTCATGAAGGCTATCTGCAACATTTGCTTATAACATACTGACGCTTTTGCATTACAGAGATCACAGCAATATTCAACTAACTAATCTAAGGCAACCACATACTACAACGACATCCACAGGAAGCAAAATCAAAAAGGACGTTCTAAGAAATGAGCTAAAAAATACTTTATTTCTTCATATTACTGTAGTGTACAGGAGTCCTAATGAACCCAGACCACACCGTGCTAGACACTACTGTACAGCAAATTCACAAACCAGACATGCTTCTCAATGAAGAAAAGAAAGTATATGCTAATAATGTTATTACAGAATCACAGCGGCATTATCTTAGACAATGGGAAATGTGAAAGTTTTATATGCTTTCTTTATTGTTATTAAAAGTAGCACTGTTACCTTGGCAACTGCTGAACCACTTGGGAATTTGCTAAAGAAACCCAAATGTTACTTATACTTGCACATTTGCAATCAATTTAGGGAAAACAATTGGGCTTTGTTTTTTGTTTGTTTGTTTGTTTTTAAAAACATATCACACATTTTTTCCTTATGAGGACTATGATCCTGCAACATTCAACTTTTTTTTTTAATTCAGTTCTTGGGATTAAGGCAGATCATGTCTCATTTGCACCCAAAGCAATCTGCACTTTGGTACAAAATAAGAGTCAATAACTCACCTAGGATCCTATTTCTGAATAGAAGCACAAACAGCATACAGTGCACACAAAAACACACCTCAGCAAGCACAGCTACTGTGCAGGTACTGAGCAGAGGGACAGGTGTTGCAGCTAGAGGGAATTCCAAAAACCCAAACAACAAATCCCAAACAACCATTTTGAAAGTGCTCAGACAACAGTCCTGAGTGTAAAAACATACTAGTGGCCATAGGTAGGTGCACATCATCCTGAAGACACTGCACAGCCAAGTCATGGAATGGCTTGCATTGGAAGATCATCTACTTCCAACCCACCTGCCATGGGCAGGGACTCCTTCCACTAGACCAGGTTGATCAAAGCCCCATCCAAATCTGGAACTTGCATGGATTTTAGCTTCATCATTAAAGTGTTGGTATCCCTCCTTTTCTCTTATCCTTCTTCAGCAGTATCTATTTGCTTTTAAGATAAGAACTGGGTGCACGATAAGGGGAAAACCACAGGAGGATCAGTCTGAGAGATGTGGTGATTGTGTGGGATGGCTGTTTTCTTTCTAGTTTTCATCAACATATTATTCCCTGAGTACAGTCCAGCTCAACAGCAATGAAAAGCAGAACACTGCCAAATCCTGTCTTCTCTATCAAAGAACCTCATGAAACAACAAGGTAATGGAAAAAAAGGCACTGATTTTGGATCATCTTTATTTCTGAAATAAAGAATCGCCATGCAAGCGTACCCTAAGCAAAATGACAGTCTTCTTTAAAATAAATACAGTGAAAGGTACCGCAGGCTCCTTAAGATTTTATCAACTGTTTCAGGTATATCAGGTGAGCTGGATTAAAATAAGGTTAAATACAAATCTTCCTAATTACACTTGCAGGTCTGGTCCTTTGCTTCAATACAACTTTTGGTGTCTCAAATTTATAGTCACATCCAAGTCCTCAGGAGATCATCTTCCTCTCCATCACCTCTGAAGTTTGCCTGGGGGGTTACTCTTCTCACCAGCCTCCTGGGTTGAACTGCTGCTGCAGGCTGCCTACTTGCTCACCTCTGCTGGCACCTCCTATAAGCCTCCCCTCCCTGCAAGCCATGGAGGAACCTGCCTGGTTAAACCCCAAAGGTTTCACCTGCCTCCTGGAGCAGCTGTAAAAGCAAGACAAGCAAGCTGCTGCTCACCACTGGCAGTCATAAAAGGACGTAATATACCATGCATGTTCTCAACTGCAAGCATACTGAGCAAGCTGTTAAGCATCATCAAATGTATTAGAATGCATGTTTTCATATAAACTACAGTGACACGTGGACAACAGGATGAGTTTCAAAAAGTAAGCATCGTTTTCCAAATGCTTTCCAGAGTGAAAGTTGTTGGCTTTCTTTAAAATTAAGAACATCTTTCCACTCTTTGTTAGCTGTTAATCATACCACACTTAGAGGTTCAACTTAAGTCAGAGCCAGAGGCACTCTCTTTTAATTTTTTTTTTGAATATCTTTATTGAGAGAACTATTATTGAAGCCTACCCTCCAGAAAACATGAATACTCAAGAGAATGAGGAAGACTAGAACTTAACTGTATGTAAACACAAATGAGTTGTTTCAACATCAATGTTGAATATTTACAGAATTAGTTCTTACTGCTTTTCTGTTAAAAATGATTTGGTGAGAGGATAAATGTAGAGCTGCTGGCTGCATCCACTGCAGGACCCAGTTAAGCAGTGATGCATTACATTTATGGACTGACACTTAGTATGTATTTTAAGTAGCACTTGCTATAAGCAAGTATTAAGAACTGAACAATTTGATTGCTCAGAGCATTTGAACTGTAGACACGCAGTACTGCACATTTATTTACAAGCAAACAACTTGGAGACAGTGACTCAGATGCAACCTTAACTCTGAATTTCCTTTCATTTAAACCTCTGAGATGATCACACAAGGGCCTTAGAGTTTTATTTTACAAGGCTGTGTTAGAACTTCGCAGTAACTAAAGATTTTTGCCTGAATTTGTTCTTGGGGGTAAGGGAGGGCAGTACAGGGTGGGGTTGTTTTTGTTTTGTTTTTAAATACAGCTGAGAATTTAATTGTGGGACTCGCCTCTGAGGTGAAGATATCCAGCCATCCTCCTTGGACTTGCTTAATCCTTTAATAAGTGCCTCACAAAGTAGTCTGACCTACACTATACTATTTCGATGTAATCAAGTCATATTCCAATATCCCAAACATGTTTCGGCACGAAAATACAGAGTTTAAAAACTGTGTAGAGAGCTATATGCTCAAGACATTTTAAAAGTTTTTAAGTATTCTCACACACTAATGTCTTGGCCAATTTATTTTGTCACTCCCCACTCTTTAGGGTGACCTTTCTGCCAGCCAATATTCCTGTGGTCTGGGGCTGTAGAAATAACAGCCCCTTGACCTGAGTTTGCTAACTGTAACCACATCATCTACATATAACAGCAGTAAAGTTAGATCACTTTTTCCAAATAGAATTACAGTACAGAGGAAGACTGGAATGGAAAACATGACAGCATGGGGGAAGTAACTTTAAAGACTGCCCTCTTGCAGAAAGAGGGAGTGTGAGATTTCAATGAAGAAATGGCACTGGGACAACTGTGCTGGAATAGAGAGTGATAAGACTTGCTAGGCAAACCTGCACAGACTTGAATTACTTTTGGATGCCTTTTTAGTCCTAAGTGCTGTGATGCATAGTCAAAAACAAAAACAACACTGTATGACACAGGCACATCAACAGCACCAGCAAAAAAAGAAAAAATTATATACAGACAGCAAGAACCATTATGACTTCAAAACTTCCTCCCAGAAACAAGACAAAAGAGGGTTGACACAAACTCTGCCAAGTGTCTCAGAGAGGAGTCTGCAGGTAAGAGACTGTAATAAGAGAAGAACAAAGTTAAACCTCGCTAGTGGCTATAGAGCACTGCTTCCCACTCTGATCTAGACCAGATGCTCATGGCCATATTCTGATGCAGATTCCTGCATTTAGGAGCTAACTACAGCCCCCTGTCAGCTGCTCAGTAGGTACAGTGATTGTTGCCATAGCCCTCCAGCCTGGCACCTTGCTGCTGACTAGGCCCAAGGACCGCAGACAAATTTGTACATGGCTCTCAGGGTATGAAAAGAATAAAATACTTAAAACCTTTAAGAGCCTAGCTCACTTAACCCTCTCTTGAGAGGAGCTGCACCTTGCCTTTTTTTTTTTTTTTTAAGGTTTGCCACCCACATCTCAGTTTTGGGGAGCCAGCGCCAGGAGCAGCAGCCATTTTCTTTTCTCCACCTTCCCCCCTGCTACTCCCCCCCCCATAAGCAACAGGAAGGCTTATGAGACAAGATGGTTGCTGCACTCTCCTCAGAGAGCTGCACTACAAGATGGAGGTGAAGAGTGAAAAATCTGCCATGAGTGCATTTTGCTTTCAACTTAATTATTCATACTTAGATAAGTCTATTCAACTAGTTTGGGTTTACCCTGTTTTACATGGCACTAACACAACACCTAAGGCAATTAGCTCTGTTTACAGGACATAATGAATAAATAGCTTTCAGTACATAATGTCTGGCCTCAGAGCTACTATACACTCAAAGATCACCTCCAAAAAAGGGGCCAAGCTGGGCATTTAGTTTTGTTTGCTCCACAGAGGTAAGCAGTTACCTTTAAAAACATATTATCATCAGGGGAAGGTAATTACAGGCTTCTATATCAGAGAGAACCACATTTTCCTTCTGCTCTAATCCCAATGTCCCTTTCTGCACCCACTCCAGAGGGCAGGGAGAAGGTCACAGGTAAAAGCAGTCATCCTGTGTGCCTGCTGCACAAAGGTGGGGTACTCCTATAGTCATTCCTGTGCCGCCATCTTGCCTACACAGCAAGACAGAGCAGCATCTCCATTTTCTTCTCGAGCTTCTCCAACGCTCCAACCTAAAAACTGCTTCTCAATTGGAGGACACTAGAATATGAAAATGGAACAGTGGGCTAGCAGATGGAAAGTCCCAACAAGTGAAGACATTAACCACATCAAGTATACCCAACAGCAGCACAATCAGTTTGAACAGACCTCACTAAGCAACAGCCCCAAAGTCTTTTTTTTAAATACAGAAAAAAAATTGAACATGCGTCAGCCAAGACTGCCTAGCAGAAAAGGAAGCCTGTCACTACTGATCAGGAAAAACTTACCCCTTGAACCTGAAAAATGTGCAACCTCTGCATTGTTATACATTGTCTGTTCTAGTCTGTTAGTCCAGACTAAACAGCCCCAGTTACCTCAGCTGCTCTTCATAGGACCTGTATTCCAGGCCTTTCGCCAGCTTCCTAGCCCTTCTGTGGGCACATTCCAGGGCCTCAATGTCCTTCTTGTACTGATGGGCCCAGAGCTGAACACAGTACTCAAGGTGTGGCCACACCAGAGTAGAGTACAGGGGGACGTTCAACTCCCTGGTCCTGCTGCCTACACTATTCCTGATACAAGCCAGGATGCTGTTGACCTTCTTGACCACCTGGGCACACTGCCGGCTTGGGTTCAGACGAGGATCAATCAGCACACCCGGATCCTTTTCCTCTGCACAGTTTTCGTGCCACTCTCCCTCAAGCCTGTAGCACCGCATGGGGTTGTTCTGGCCAAAGAGCAGGACCCAGCCCTTAGCCATGTTGAACCTCATCCCATTGACCTCTGCCCATCAACCTATTCTGTCCAGGTCCCTCTGCAGGGCCTTCGTACCCTCCAGCAGATCAATACTACCCCCCAGCTTGGTGTTGTCTGCAAACGTACTGAGGGTGCACTCAATTCCCTCATCCAAGTCATCAATAAAGATATTAAAGAGGATGGGCCCAAACACCAACCCCTGGGGAACACCACTGGTGACCAGTCACTAGCTGGATTTCACTCCTTTCACCACTACTCATTGGGCCCAGCCATCCAGTCAGATTACTTAAAACAAAGATAAAGAATAAATAGAAGTATTATTTTACCGTATCTGCTCACAAAAATAAATATGTATATATACACATACATTAAGCTCTGGCCACTATGCACAAGACAATTCGTAGCAGCACTTTGCTTAAAAAGACTGGAGAGAGTTCTTGCTAACTGGTGAATACAAGCAATTAGCCCAGAGAAGAGCATAAGCAACACATTCTTTGCCTCCATACAGCTTATCAAGTTTATTTTGCACTATTACATTTTTATAATTTATATAAAAAGCCAGCAGCTATTTGGCAATATTTACACCCAGAAACAGCAATTTAATCATATATGAAAACATCAATGGTACTAGATGCCTGAGGACATTGGAAACTTCTCACCTCCCACTAACCTGTCTGAAACTTGCCTTGGTCATGTTAGCTGTTAACTAAAAATAGCTTTTAAATGTTTCTTTATTAGGCTTGTCCCTCTAAAGAGAGGCATGAAGTTTATTAAATTTATCATGTGAAATATTGAATGCTTGCACAGCAGAAACAAGCAGCATGCAAGTTCAGCAATCTTCCCTCTACAGTGGTGTAGCTGCTCTAACAAAGCAAAATTCATAGTGATTTCATGGCCAGGCAGAATCAAGCTGAATGACAGACATTAGAGACTTCCATCGTTAAAAACACTCCAAAAGCAAACTGTTAAGTGTGACTTGGCTCCTTAAAATAATCTAAAAAATAAATTCACATGACCTATATGTAGTTGCTTACTAAATACATAACCTTTGAAGCCTAATTTCAGGGTGCTAAAGTTTTGAAGGCCAGCACTGTGACTAGATAAGCATCTCATTTGAGGCAATCCTGTATTTATCGCTGTTATACAGATCACAAAGCTCTTAATCAGTCAGGCCTCTCAGGAACCTCAGCTCTTTTTTCTTTAAAGACCTTTTTGTGGGCAACAGTTACTGGAGACTGGAAGTTGTTTGCTGCTCAGAAAACTGTTCTAGATGTGTATGTGCCTGCATTACAAACACAGTTGTGGTAACAGCTACCCTTCATGAACTCTTGAGGACTGGTGTCAAGAACACAAAGGACGTTAACTTAGCATTAGCTTCTCAGACACAGCACCAATTTCTCTCATATCAAAGCTGATAGAACACATGGAAAGCTTGCCGAGATGCCCTTGATGCACTGTGAATAACCCGCTCTTACTTTGTCAATATTCCACTTTAGAGGAGGATGAAAATTGATAGTTAAAAATGTAGGGGGAAAAAAGGAAAATAAGTTGTGTTCAGTATATAGCAAAGCTTTTTCCAATAAGTTTTAAAAATGACATAGTTCTGCCACTTAATTGGAAGTCTACTTCAAATATAAAACAGATTTCCTACATGAATGATTACCCTTCATTAATCTTCCTTATGAAAATGAAGGACCTCTTTGGGAGCTCTAGCCTGGGGGATTTTTTAATTTATTTTTTTAAACACTCATTTTCCTGTTTCTTTTAAAATGCAAGCAAGTCCAGCATAGTGAAGAGTTTCAGTAGAGTCCATAAGACTTCAGAGAAACTTGAACTGCAGAAGCTAATGTATATCTTAATGCCCAGCACAGCGGAGCATTCTACAGTTTCACCATCGGATATAAGTGCCAAGGCTAAACCTCACCTCCTATGTTCAGCTGTTTGCCAAACATGACATACTACCTCAGCAGTAGCAAAACAGAGCTTCATAGCTGTTTAACTATCCCAGGTTTCCAGGACACGTCCAGGCCTTGCAGAACACTCCTTAGGCCATTTTTATCATCAGTTTTCTTGAAGGAAAAAAATAGAAGATTCAGACTAAAAATTTTTTACTGTGAGCTCAGTAGTAGATGCTCTTTTTAAGATGCACTGGAAGTAATTGAAAAAGCAGAAACATTCACACTACGTTTATTATATTCTTGTTTAAGTAAGCAATTCAATCTCTGATTTTTCCAAAAGCCCAGGCAACGAACACTATTGAGATTTACAATAATTCTACAAAACAGTGATAATAGCAATCTTTTTCCACAAGCATAACTGAAATTTTAGAGTTGAGCTCTATTTTGCAATTTATATCATTTTCTAAAAATCAAAAGGTACAATGAATATACATGCCACAGCTAACCAGCTCTTTGCTTGTTGTCTTTCATCTTAGAAACCCAGAAGAATTCTTACAATCATCCTAGCTAAAAAAAAAAAAACTGATTTAAAACAGTTGTAAACATTAATAGGTTTCGACCATAATAGTGATTTGCCACCAGTTCCATCTGTAGCCAAATCTATGTTAATTCACAGAGTTTCTACCTAATTTGTGTGGTGCCACAAGGAAGAAGAGCTGTGCTCAATTAGTGTGTCCAGTAAACTATCAAGATAGTGAAAAAACACATTTCTAAATAAACATTGCCTTCTATTATGCTTAAAATACATACTTACAATTAATTTGACCACCAAAAGGAAGTAATTTTCCAATAATTTAAGAAACAGCAGTCTGATACATTCTAAGATAAGGATGCTAAAAGAGAATCCTTTATTGTTACTAGTTTGCTGCCATTTCACATGGAGTGAAACAGTGATGCAGTACCTCTCAGCCCTGGAAGCTTCCAGCACAAACTTTTCTTCCAGTCCATGTTGCTTTGGGCTTGTTCAATTGGCAGTTTTTCTTTGTCATGTTATAACCATTTCTGTCTCTCTAGTATAGAAAGGTAGCAAGTCTACCCTATTTTCCATGACTTGCATTAGAGACCAGGGACCTCCCAAACCCACCAGGAAGGAGGGGAAAAAAAAAAAAAACAGCATCTTATGTCAATTTTATTCTCCCTTCACCTAAAGGTAACCAGAGGACAGTTATTTCTTGCCATCTTAAACGTGCTTAATTTTGTTGTTGTTGCCAATTAGTCTGCACCGTCATTCCAAATTCCTGGTTCTCAGTATTTGCAGTAACCTCTAAAAACATTTAAACCTTAGGGCAAAATGACCAAAGCAAGAAGAAGTAGTACCACAGTTTTCTGAGTCAGTTAAGTTTAACAGCCTACACTGCCTTTCTATAGCAGTCGAAGAAGCATAACATATGAGAAATCACTTCGAAAAAGGAAAAAGGAAAAGTTTAAGGAATTTATAAACTAGAAGATCAGTGTGTATTTTATAATAGGTAATGGAAACTGTATAAAAGAAAAACCTTCTCTTGTTTATACTTCTCATTACCTTCCATTAACATGCTCTATTTGGTGATTTCCAAGACGTTTCGGCAGTAAGATTTATTTACTTTTAAGTAACTAATTAATAAAAGAAACAAGCTGCTAGGAAGTTTGATTCACTTGATTTCAAAACTTTTGAGCTATTTGAAGATAGTCAGTTCTACCAGTTGTGCTCTGGAGGGTTCTTGTGTCTGCTTTTTTTTTTTTGTGGTGGTGGGTTTTATTATTATTTTTTTTGGTCAGAATAGTTTGCAGGATCACGTCATCATGAAAGAGAAGTTCATGTAAAGAGGTATTACTTCAACCAGATAGACTATGCTGTAACTAACTGCACTTTGGTGGAAGAAATGAGAAATACGTTTTCTTTAAAAAAACACTAATCACACTAAATATGCAATGAATGTTTGTTCTAAAACACACTAATTTTACACCAACCATACCGATATTAATTTTGAATTATGTTGACAATTAACAGCTCTTCACCTTTCAAGAGAGTGGACAGCTGATAGATTCTTATGGATGAGAGGGTAGAAACGATGGTTTTCAGAGACCTTTGCAATCGACAGGAAGTTCAGATCATACCTGAATTGGGCATAAAACTCTTCCTAAGATAGGCTCATCATTTCTTTAATTTGTTCATCTTTTCTGCTTATGCTGGCACAATAGCAAGAAACAAGACAGCCCTACAATGCACATACCTATAACATGTCAGGAACAAGTATAAACAGAGAAACACGTAGGCCAAACATGTTTTGGTATTCCTTTAAAAAAATCCTCGTACACTGACATAGAAATAATACCTCCTGCCCTAGCTTTCTCCAAGTTTCAGTTACATAAAACAGTCTAATGCATTTATACATTTCATATGTAGGTCACCATAAACATTTACATAGTCTACCAAAATTCCTTTTTGCAGGTGTATTAAGTGTCTTAAGACACAGAAAAGTAAAAATAAAGTTCTTATATAAAAAAAGTCATTTTTAAGTGAAATATGCAGCATTCTATATTTTTCCTAACAGTACTCTTTCTGCCTAAGAAATTTCAGTCTCAAAAATTATACAAAACATTTGTACTGTCATAAGATGCCAAATAATTGTAAGTTTTTTAATTTTGTTTTTAAGTACCAATTCTGAACTTGAATGTGTGCTTTCTAGATTTATTTTCAAATTCGTTTTGGTAATTTACCACTGCTCTTTACAAATCTGACCTCTAGTTAGTAAGGCTTCTACACATATGGCCTGACTTTCTAAAGAGCCTATTAGGAAAGAAAGGAGGGGAAAAGGGGAAGAAAAGAAATTCCATTACTGTTTTCGTGCTTTTTCATTGAACCATCACTGCATTCGCTTGCAATATCTCTAAAGGAGGATTATAAAAGCGCTTTCCCAGAATGTGTACTAAAAGGAAAGGAGCTCCAAACCTGGAGAGTATCTGAAAGGGGCCTCTTGTGAAGTGAATTCTCCCATGCAGCCCTTTGAAACCCTTTGCTTGGTCAAGTTGCTGGGCCTCCACGTACAATTAGCTACTACTGAGGCCTATCCCAAATACTTTCCCTAGCCCGTCACAGCAGTGATTAGCAAGTGCCTTACTGCACGTCTTCATATTGGTAATGGATCCATTAGCAGAATCCTACTTCAGTTCAGAACAAGTTGAAACAACTTTCATTTTTTTTTAATGCATCTTCAGCACATTTGGACTTCTGAAGAGCCACGTTAACTACTCTGCTCTGCAACTTAAAGACTCTCTCCAGATATTAAGGCTTCAGAGTTCTAATCAGAGTTCTATTTTGTAGTCCTGATTTAACAATCTGAAAATATTTCCTATTTGTCAACAACACGCATGTTAATCAAAACTTTTAAAAAGTATTCATTAACTTTACACACCAGGAGATCTAGGAGACAAAACTAAGAGAAACTATAAGTAGGGTTTATCATTGGATTGAGATAAATATTGTCTATGCAATTTCAAAATGATTAGCTAAATACACTTTGGACGGGCCCACATGTTTCCAGAGATACTGTGGACAGGCCCACATGGACATGGAGTTGGCTACAACATATGTTTGAAGCCCTTTTGTTCCCAAGACAGCCATGTCAAGTCCTTTTCTGTACTTATCCCAAATATTTGATAGTATTTATTTTTATGAGCATGTCCTAAACAGCCCATCACTGGCATTTTATTTGAACAGTAGTTGCAGATCATCAGCTACCCATACCAGTGAGAATCCCAAATCTTCTTATTCACGCATGGGAATAAAGCAAAGGAATACAGACAACATTCAACATCGAAGGAGACCTAATGACCATAAATTAAACCAGGAATCTATAACAGAGTGAAGTCTCTGCACCTTTTCAGTTTTTGAGCCAAAAACCTTAAGGAACACCATAGTACACTTTAAGCCACATTACTTCTGGAAGGAAAATAAATAAAACCCCACTGTTTGACAATTGCACTGCATCTGAAAAGCAGAACTGGAAAATCCACAGAGACTGAAGAAATGCCAGGGGAAACAGTGGAATTTGCTAGAAGCTTTGAATTGCAAATGTAAGGGGAAATCCTCTTCTGGAAAATATATTCAAACTCTATATTGAGAGCACATGAATGCCAAAAGAAATCTGACACCTTTCCCTCTCTTTTCACCTTTTGTCTTTTACCCTCTTTTTCTGTCTCACTACTACAATTTTCCCCCCTTTTTTTTCTCCTCCCTCCATTAGCTGCACTTTGTCATTACTGCAATTTTTTTCTTACTGAGAGAAGTTGTCACAAAGTGTTTCTCCTGCAGACCACCCCAAAAAGGAAGGGCTCTGTTTTCCCAGGGGGCAGAAATAGCCCTGGAAGAAATCTCCACATTAAGAGTTGCCCCACAAAGTTCTGCCCTGATATACAGACCTCTGATTTTGCTATTTGCTGCTCATGGGAGGCTTCGTTTGTTCCCCTCCCCATGTTAGGCCACCCACCACTAAGCATCTCACCCCTGTGATGGCAGAGGCCATTCGGAAAATGGTGCTGCAGGCTTAGGTGCTGCACATCACCACTGCAATGCTCACTCACCCCAGTCTCTAGCACCAGATGCAGCTGGTTGGAAAGCTCCAGGAATCAGACCAAATCTGCAGTACAGGCCCCAGCACTGATTCAAGCCATGAATATGGATATAAATAAACAATGAATAAACCATATATTTAGCTTTATCTCAAGATCTATATGATCTTATTGTCAAAGAAAAAAGAATAAAGAGCAGGCTAAGTTCTTCAACAAGATGGCAGCATGTCTCCAAGCACCATGCTAATTTCACACCCATAAATTCATAATGGGTGATTTTGCACCAAAGAAGCCAACGACAGTCTCCATACTAGGATCACTAAATGCAAAGTCCTTGAATCACAACCAGGCATTCCCAAACTGCAGCCCAACACAATTGCACATGTGTTTCCCATCAGTGACTAATCGTTACCTTGTTGCTGTGAAAACTAATTTGCAGATTCTGACAGTGCTTGGGAAAGGACTAGGGCAGCTTTCAGCTGTTGTGTTTATAAGGACGATCAGTTATGCAGTTGTTTGAGTATGCCGTGAACTTCATCACGTTTGTAGGCACACAATTCATTAAATCCTATTGCAGTATCACCTCCCCTTTGAATGATGAATTCTACGCAACATTTCAGGTAAATAAGTCTAAACCAATAACTAGAATATAATTCAGTATATGGCTCCTTGCGAAAGCGAAGTACAAAGCACTCTGATAGTAGTAGCCAACAGGCTGCTCCTGGGAGATAGCAAAGGACTTCTCAGCCTCAGCAGACCACCAGAAAGGCTTCCAAAACCATACCAATCCTTCATTTGCACAAACGTATTAAAACAAACAAACAAAAAAAACCCCTTATCACTCTGTCTTAATAATTAAATGTAGAGACCTCAGAAGTGCCCAATGCTCATACCGTGCCCAAAAACAATGGGAGATTCATAGGCTCCAAAAATCAAACCTTGATTAACTGGACGTTATTGTTTGGTTTTGTGATGAGAAGAACGAGAATATGACTGTATGTGCCAAAAAGAAAGATCCTATCAGAGAGGCTGATGGGGGTGTTCCTCGAGCTTTCCTAACAACGTTAGTACTACATACACAATGATCTCTATACAGTAGAAAAGGAGGACAGAGACTAAGATTTTATTATTTTTTTCAGCCACTGAATTCTAAAAGTCTCTTTTATTTTTGAGGGAGATTGAGAAACCGAGAAAATCATATGTTGGTAGGGAGAAATAAGAGGAGTTTGACCTCTGCAAATTCTTCTCTGCTGATGTAGGTTTGTAAACTAGAGCTGAAGGATATTACTTTCCAGAGTAACCAGACACGTGGCCAACTTCTCACATCATTACACATATATGATTTTTCTAATCAAACATATTAGAGATTACAGAGAAGCTTATAGAGTTTCCACAGCAAATGAGTTTTAAATTGCAAAAAGACTCTTAGAGTACCAAACAGACAATTTCTTCATACCATATTTTGGGCACAAAATGCACAGATTTTTCCTTCCACATAGCTCAAGGGTTCACCCTTCCCAGTCCAACAAGGATTAATTTCACATACCAAAGAATCATTGGTTATACCCCCCTATAGACTTCACTTGCCCTTTGCACCTTTAGCTCTCCCCCAGATTAGCAGGGGAGAAGAACCAAGACCCTCTCTCCGCGCTTTGCATGCAAATACCTGGTGAGCAGCAGAGAACCTCACTCCTCTGCCTTGCACTGCTCCCTACCTTCTCTCTCTGGTAGCTCATAGGGCAGCCCCACACCTCTATCTCCTACCCATCTAACCAGGGTAGCCAGAGTTGCAGCGGCTGCTTCTAATCAGCTTCTCAGTAACGGCTGAAGAAAGTAATTAGGCCCTTCATTAGCTTGTTGCAGAGGATTGCTGCTCTATGGCACACCTGTATCCGATCCCATCACCAAACACCAAATAACCTGTGTTAGGCATGAAGAACATGACTTTCATCAGAATCGGCTGTAGTTTTTAACATGTTAAACCTCTGTGAAGCAGCCACCTTCTCCAAAAGAGTCTAACAAAAGGCACATATTCAGGCCACAGCAAGATCAGCTTCTGCCCCACCTGCTCCCCTTGAGGAACGCAGAAGCTCTCCATCTGTGCCTGTGCAGGTCAGGGTCCAAAGTGGATGTGGGCCATGGTTACCCTTCCCTGCTTGTATCAGGATTACACCAACCTGAAAATTTAATTCAATCATTTCCTATTCAGTTGCACTTTCACCCAAATATCCTAAAGCACTCCTTAAACAACAAGTAATTAGCGTCCCCATCCCGCCTGCAAGGTGTGCACATGTAAGCAGAGGAGCGGTTTTACGTGCGTATTGCAGGCAGCGCCAGGGAGCAGCTGGGAGGCAGCACAGCCTCCTCCTCCTCCTCCCCCCGTGCCTGCGTACAGCCGGCAGCGTGGCTGCACGCAGCCCAATTTATAGATGACGGAAACAGACAGTGGGAGATTACACATCATAAAACATGGATGTGGCAAAGCCAAAAAGCAGGTCATAGTGCATTGGGGATGCAGCACTAATTAAAAATAACAAGGCAGCTCCATGCTTTAACTTTCTCTGTGCTTCCGCTGAGGAGGGTGAAAAAGACAGTTTGTATTTCTGCAAGAACAAGACTGCTTTCTCGGTTTCTCCTCCCCTAAGGAAGACTTAAATTATTTGCTCTCTCTTTTTTTCTGAAATGCTGCATTCCCAAGATAAAAATGTGTCTGCATGCCAAATTTTGGTAGGCAAACTATGCTCGTTACCAGGATGAATTAACACGGTATCTCTTCAAAAAGGGTGAGCTCCATGCAGAATACTACAAAGGACTTTAGGAGAAGCATAACATTGCTGAGTCAAACTACAGGGGCCAGGCTTGCTAGGACGAGGATTCAGCAGATGCCTGAGCGGATCGAACAACTCCCTGCTGTCAGAAGGGCTCCTTCTGCTCCTCTCCATGCAGCAGCGTGGCCCAGCGCCTGGTGCTTGGCCCACCCCAGAGCCCATTCAGCTCTCAGAACCTGCAGACAACCACTCTGCTGTGCTGCTGCATCAGTTTGCAGCCAGTGCCCTGCTTAGGACCTTGGCTGTGTGATGGAACAACCTCAAACATGTTTCTGGATGTTTCCTACTCAGGAGAGGACTGAATTTGAAGTCATCTTTCCTAATTATAACATCTATCTTCATAAGAAGGAATAGGATTATGCTATAGTCTATGGCTTTTCAACTAATTCTTAAAAATGAAAAACAGGTATTCGTCTGCTCTCCTTCCAGCTCCTATTGTCTTTCTCTAGCCTCCTGAGGTGTATTTGTTAGGTAATGCAAGAGAATCACCAGTTGTCAAGATAATTGTCAATTGTCAGCTACGTACTCCGATAATTTCCATCTTTTCAACCTTTGCCACTTCTCTGCATGCATACAGAAAATTAGTAGCTTGCATATAATGTCTCTATTTTGTTTGCCATCACATGGGGCAGAATGCAGGTGTGGGAAGGGATTTCAAAACAGCCTTCCTGTGGCTGTGGTGCACCTCAATTCTGTTTTATATGTCTCTCTCAGCAGGCTGTCAACAAAAGACAAAATCAAGTGGGAGACTGTGGGGCAAATGCATCCCAAGTGCCGTGCTGCAGTGCTGTGGAAACTTCATTGCACTTTGTTTGTTCTTGTGCATTGCTGTAAAAGATGGGAGATGCAGAGTCCAGGCTGTGTAGGCCTGTATTTTCTTCAGATTTTCCCTTTCAGAAGGTAGTTTACTTGGACAAAGAGGTGTCTTTGTCTCACCCTCGGTTATGAAATTCAAATGACAGCCCTTTGCCTTAGGTGCTGCTTCTGCTTTTCCTCTCTGCTTCTTTCATTTCTCCTCCCTGCTGTTACACTGGAGTGAATAATGCATTTTTTAGTGAATTTCCGTGGATTAGGCTTCCAATTAATTCAAGTCAGTTTTACAGACTCTGCCAATTCGCATTGCTAAAATTCATTTGGAATTATTGGGGCAGGGTGAGGGGGTTTCCCATAAATTTTTTCCACATTAACTACAAGAATGCAGTAGAAAGAAATTAGTCATTTTTACACGTGAGTATATACCATCGGTATGTGTAGGATTTGTTTCAGACTAAACTGAAAGCACAAATTACACTTTCTTCCTTTCTTAAAGGCCCAAACGTGGTTTCACACCAACTGACAGTGGTAGTAATTAATGTGAAGGATCCCTGGGGTCTTTTAACCTCTTTTCTTAGCTTTTGATAGCTGAGACAGCCACAACCTGTGTGCCATTTAACTATCTATAAAACTGAGGGGGAAAAAGCATTTAAACATGACATTTGGTTTTCTTTAAACTTTCTAATGAGCTCTAGACAAAGCAGAAAGGCTTTTACTGAGGATTTTAAGAAACACTTTTTTTTTCCTCAATTGTTATCCCTAGGGCAGAGCATTTTTGCCTCCTCATAGACAGATGAATTCTAGGATCGGCTTCCACAAAAACCAGGAGCGCCAATTGTGTGAAATAGAATCACACAGTAAAGATGTGCTGTAGGACCATTTTATCCCTTTCATCAGCTTGGTGCATGTCTGTATTCACATGCAAAATTGTGACAAGAGTTTTCCCTTCACTTTTTGTCTGTTTACTGCAAACCAGTTATCCTGGGATGATTCAGAATTATTAGCTCACCCAAACAGCGCAGCTTTATGACTCTACTTAAATCAGCTTATCCCTAAAGAGAGGTAGTGAGAGCTATTGGTTGGGCCTGGGATTGGGAACTAAATTTTGCCACCAAACTGTTATTGGGTAAATCAGTCAACCTTTTCAAACCCAGGTTCCTGTGTACTACATCAGAAAGGAGGTATCTCCCTGGCAAAGCACTTCAATATCCTCTAACAATGGTAAGATATTAAAGGGCCAGGGAGCACTTGCTTGTAGCTTTATTTTAATTTCCAGTTCAGGGATTTCAAATTACTGGGATAGGGGTGGCTTACTGTTAAACATTCTAATATATTGTATGGTATATTACAAAGCAGCCTCCCCAAAATATGTATGTTGAAGAGATAACGCGGATGCAAAATGATGCACTCAAATTTGAATTCAGCCTGCCTGGGTCAGAGCTCTGCTGGACGGGCAGACTCCAGAAACAGCAGCCAACAGGGGAACCCTGATCTGCCGTGTGTCCACCTCCAGTGCTGCATGGCCAGCTGAGACCTTTTAGTTTCAACTGCCAAAGAAGGTGGGTTGCACCTGGATGCCAGACTGAAGTGGAGTGGCACGAGCATCCATCTCTTCTACATCACCGTGGGGGCGAGAAGTGCCTACAAAGGGCAAAAAGGGACAGCATCAAGCAGATAGTCCAGTGTGGTGGTGTCCTGCATTGGCACTGCTGAATGCACCCAGGCTCGATTAGCACTTCACTTCTCTTCCTGTTTCATCAGGTGTCTGAAATTCCTGGTTCAGGCTGGAACCAGAAGCGGAGCACAAGAATTTTTTTAAAATACAGAAGTCTCTGGCTGATGATGAAAGCAGAGAAGTGGCAATGCTCTAAGCTCCATTCCTTTTATTTGTATAATGCTCTGATTTACAGAAACTGCTTTACAGAAAATTTTGACACAGCCTGTCCCTGGAGAAGAATAGAATTTAAGATTCTGCATCTGAAGCTAATTAAACATAAGAAGCAGCAGGTGAATAAATTGATTTTCCCATTTTGTGGTTTTAACAAAAAAAATCAGGAAAAAAAATGAACTGAAACAGAAATGTCTCTGGCTTTCTGGCAGAATTAAAAAAAAAAGTTAGCTGTCTTCCAACCCAATGTAAAATGTTTTGAAAGTCTGAAAAGCTTCCATCTATAAAATAAAATATTAATATGTTAAAAATGCTATCCTACTTAAGCTTCCAAATTATGGTTGAAATAATTCCCCCAAATTTATCCAATTTTTTTTAGTATTTCAGTCTCTGGGAACTTGATTTTTCAGTGAAGCCGCTTTACTGTTCTGTATCAGCAGCACAACTACTCCTATGCAGCACAACTACTCCTATGTAATGGCAGCACAACTACTCCTATGCACCGACACGGTTAAACCATCTCTTATTTATTTTACTGTGATCTACACTTTCAAAATTGACTAATATTCTAACTGTCCAACTTGAGATACCTTACAGAGATCTAGCTTTCAGAAATTCAGAGAACTTTCCTCATAAGAAATCAGAAGGTGACCTGTGCCTACACGTGCATTTTGGTTTGCAGCAGTGGAGCAGCTCTGAAGCAAGGCTCCACCTGAACCCAGTCACTGTGTGCTGGTTTGATTCACGAAGCAATGTTGATTCCTTTCAGAGAGGACTGAACTGGAATTTTGTCCTCAGGTGTGAACCTATGTACAGGGACGTGGGGTTTGAACCAATAGCTGCCCCTTCAGGTGGCTTTATACCATGTTCATAATGTTGAAACTTAGCTCAGGAGACCAGACTGAATTTATTCTGAAGAAAAACCTCTAAAGTACATGTAGTTCTTCAGAAGTATTGCAGTGGGTACAGAAACCTCAGCACCAACTTCTTTAGTCAACTAATCTGCTCTTATTGCACTGATTTATTTGCTAATGTGGCAATAGCATAAGACATCTCATGGTGAACATCACAAATACTAATAAATCACAAAGAGTCCCTGAAATTAAAAGCAATAAAAGAGAGCAATTTGCAAGATGAATTGAAAGAAAACAGGAAGGATACAGCAGTAGGCTCATGAAATTATTGAACTTATATTTATTCACAATGGTTTTGTGATCAGGGCAGGGACTAATAACCTCCTGTGCTAGCACAAAGACAGACATCTCAGTCACACTTCTAAGTGGCATTAGGTAATATTTTCATGGAAAAATACCTTTCAGTAAACTAATTTCAACAAGGGTTTTATTACCAGAATGGCTGAAGAATCACACTTTGCATCTGAGAAACAGAAAATGCCAGCACTCTGATGGTAAAGTATTATTTTTCTATAAAAGTTCTTTTAAAAGTTAACATAGTGACTATGAACCCAGCTTAGTATTTTTAATATGACTTCACATAGTAGAGTCTTGGCCTAGAAAAATCTGTGATGCCATATGTAAAGTATTCATTACAAATCCACTAACTGAAAACTTACCACAATCTTTTGGAGCCATGTATTGACATGACATTATAATAATGTCAACATTTCAGTAAGTGAAAGAAAAGGAAAGGTGAAAAGATTTTGTCATTCAGCTCTACACCAAAATGTTACTATTACAGTTAAGTCTACCAGAAAATACCATGTTTTTAAGACATTCAAGAAGTTTGCAGAAGTCTGCAAAATTATCAGCTGAGGTCCTAAAATAAATCTGCAATCAAACAGGGAAGGTATGGGTCAGGAGAGAAGTCGACACCTGAAGATATTTTTCTCTCTGGTTTTTCCAGTAAGTGGGACCGTGCAGCAAAGGCATGGAAGCCATGTAAAAGCTGACAATCCACAGCAGTTGCTTTATTTCTGTAGCTCTTGTCTTTGATAAGTGTAGCAGCCAAAAATTTCAGCTGGGCACCTCTTCTAGAAATATGCACTTTTCTTTCTCAGAGTTCCTTTTGCACAGTGAATGTATATGCATGAGTGCATGTGTGGATGCGTCAGTGAAAAAATAAGCTAATTTGAGCTAACGTTGGACTCCTACTGAGAAAAGGTATCTGCTTCAGTATCAACCCCACTGTTAACATTTCTTTTACAAATATGACTGATTATAAAGCAACAACTACTTTCTCATTTTTCTTAACATATTATGAGAAAGAAAAACAGAATATTTAAAATTAAGTTAGAATTTAACAGGTCTTCTCATTAAAGCTTTTTGTTTTTTCTTTGAAAACTTACAAGGGCTGTCCCATAGTTAGATAAAAAGCTGCTTAAATTATAACTGGATGTTACCAGACAGGAGAAGTCAAGCATTCAATCCTTCAGGGTGATGCAACTCCTTGCAAACTGAACAGCACAAATCCTAGATAACACTTAGGTGCTATTTTAAGAAATTCAGTCTGAAGAAGCTTGGACAAGTCTCATACTTGTCTCAAGTGGGGCAGGTGTTCCCCAGACCCTCACCATTTTGTGAAAGAAATCCTCAAGCAGTATTGTGATATTTTGGGGGCACTTAAGACGACAACACAGAGAAGTACTGAAGATCTGAAGATCTCCCTCAAGATCTGATCCAGTCTGTTGTCCAGCTTTTTCAAACTTATACTATCAATTCACCCAACAACAAGTTAATGGCCTTCCATAAACTTCTACGTGTATCAAAGTTAAATGTACCCTTTCATTCCCTAGCAAGCAGAGAGGTCTGCACTGCTGGTAATGGTAAGCCCATTGGCCCACTGATGTTCTATAACCTTGAAAGTGTATCTCGATGCCAGCAAACATCATTGGTATATTAATTTCTGTAGCTACTTTGTACTCTTTCAAATACAAACGAGGCTTGTCTCCCACCACGCCTTACAAAACATGAAAATTAAAGTGTTTAAGCCCAACAACCAAATAGATCTACAGGCATTTGTCTCTGTTGGTTGGTTGGTTGGTTGGTTTTGTTTTCATTTTCGGGGGGCAGAAGGGGGGTGGAGGGATGGAAGAGAGAAGTATGAAGTATACCTCCAGAAGGATTATGAATAAAGTAATTCTAATGACTTTTGCAGTCCTGTATTTGAGGGCCAGAAGACTTTATGGTTTCCTGAGGAGTGTCATGTCACCTCCTAGAGTCTCATAATTCTCTAAGTGCATCCTGGAAGAAACTCTAGTTTGGGACAGCTGGAATGAGTATTCCAGCTAAGGTTTTAATACTGGCTACCAGAAACTTGGGTCCTTTCCTAAGTGTGTATGAAAACATGAGCAAGTGCTCTTGACAGTATTCCAAGTTCAAGTTTATTTACTTTAATGATTAGAATTAGATGTGCAGAGAACAGTTCTTGCACGACAGGGGTGAGGGTATGGTGTTATACAACAGAACAGCTTTAACTTTTACAGATCAAACACAAGGGCTGTATCCACAACAAGCCTCTCTGAATTCCCAAGGCCAGCATTTGCTGAGCCTGTAACATACCAGATCTCCAGCTCATGCTCTCACCCTAAATAATTGATCGATGCTAAAACTATGAAGTCTCCAATTATTCTAAATATGCTTTGTTCTTGACAAGGTGTAACATATTAATCGAGGATTAAAGGCTTTTCATATAAAAAAAATAACGCTGCAAACTTCTGAAATTTCAAAGCTTATCATTCTAATTGTGCGCGGGGGCAAAACGGATCTGGGGGCTGGGTACCGCTGTTTTGAGAAGCCGGTGTAGTCAGTCATAACTGTGGTGGGTGTTCTTTCCTGGAGACAATTTAACACACAGCACATTTGGACAGGCTGCTTAAATACTGAACAACAGAGGAGAAAATGGGCTTTCTAGAAGTTGCAAGCAGATGCTGAAAACTCTACTTAGAACTACCTTTCGTGACCTAGTTTGCAACTGAAGAGATACAGATGTTGATGGAACCTTCATAAATGTAAAAAAAAAAAAATGTCTAAATACTGGACTAAGATATATTGCCTAAATGGCTGGGATCCTAGTTTTAATGCAGCTTTCCAAGGCTTTAGGAAAACAACTGTGTCAATCTCCTTCATGTGTGAAATGAAACATCATTCATTTTCCTCTGTGCTAGATAATGAGGAAGATGAGAGGATCCTATATATTCCTAAAGATAGACTGTAAATCATAGACTGTACCTACATGCTAGACGATTTTAATAAGTATATGGATTATTTTATCTCCTATTGCAATTTGTTAAAAGTAAACATGATGATACTAATCAGGAAACAACGGAAAGAACTGGGTGGCTGAAATACAATGTTCAGTGCGTACGATGTAGATCCTCAGAGATCTACTTTTCTGGCCTTATTTGAAAACCAGAAGGAAAAATCATAAAAATTAGAGAATTTTTCTTAACATGTGGACCTGAAGAAGTAAAGCCAAATAAACTGTTGTCCATTTCATTTATAACCTGGAGGAAAAAGTGTTATTTGATCGTAATGAGATGACTTCCTTGCTAATTTTGAAATACATACATTTAACACAACACAGTCAGTCACTTTAAGAAGGTAATGTGTTCCAGAGGTGGTATGAATAAATTATTACATGCAGTTGCCATGGTAACTCCTAATTTTTTACTGCATAAGAGAATTGTGTTTAAATGGCTTCAAAACTTTTCTTGATGTTGTTATAAAAACCTTCTTTTTTCATTTCCTTTTTACTTCCCAAATTGAATAATACATATATCTGTGTATATATATGTATGTGTACTAATTATGCTTTTCCAGCTTAAATTTACCTTTCTTATCTTTACATATCCTCAGGCTCTCATCATGGAAAGCATCTTCTCCATGAGAAGGAAATGATGGTCCTTGCTGCTCTGAAGAGAACTCCCTCCAGTACTGGCAGCAACCCTCCTCAGGAACCAGCTTAGTAAAACAGCCTACAAGATTTTTTAAAGTTTCATTTTACTGGTTTATATTAGCCATTAGGAAAAAAACATGAGCAAATATGGGACTTTTGTCTTATTCATGTCAATTCTGATAGAAAACCAGAATGATTCAACAAAGTTATTAAGTGAAATAAATGGTCTCACACTTATCATTAACTGACTGACTAAGATTTTTTAAGCATTTGTTTCATGTCATGGTTTAAAATAAAAGGTAATAGATAAAACTCATTTAAAATACATATAAACCACCTTTAAAAAAAATAAAAACCAACTTGAAAGTTGCTTCTTTCAATACTTCTTAACAGAAAAACCCGAAACTGAGAAAATGTTTTCATCAAATTTAACAAATAAAAAAGAACCTAATTTTAATCCAGTGACAATCTCAGAGTCTAACAATGAAGTAAAGCATCCATAATTCTATTTAACTCTGCTTGATGTGAAGGTTTTATTTTGTGATCATTTTAGTGCATAAACCCTGATGAATAATGGAATTTTAGAAAAAGGACCCCTATTGAGTCAAGCTTCATTGACATCTGACTGGTAGTCTAAAAGCCTGCAGAGAGGGTCCAAAGCAATGCATCACAGCCTCCCAGCAGGTCATTAAGGCATTACCCAATTAGAAAGCAAGGCTACGGAGCGACATTGTTCACAGCAGAGCAAACATAATTGATTTTTATTTCAACAGGGGGGAGAACCTCCTTACTAAAGAGCTTTAGCATAATTTCTTATTTAGGAGAGGTTTAAAGAGATTTGTGCTGGAGTATTTAATTCCAAACCCTGGGACAGTCTCTGGCAATGTGTATAAATTAAGGGGCAGTTGACTTCACTCATTCATATTCAAAATAGAGACTCGCCTGTTGCTCAAAAGTAGCATGAAGATTTCTGAGCAATGGCATCCAGCACCAGCTGTGCAGGGGCACAGCGCATGGACCCTCACAACCCTTATGGGGTTCATGTAGCCATCAGCAAGCCAGCTTCCTGCTTTAAGTCTCCTCTTACGCATTTTAACAGGCTAATGCACTGTATGCAGTCAACGGCTCTTTAAGAGCACCGTGCAGATGGAATTCACTCCCAAGACATCTTTATCATCATCTATCTCCTTCTCATTTTATTGTCTCCCAACTGGTTATTTTTGATCCCACTGCTCATGAGCACCACTGGGTGGGAACGTGCAGTGACAGCCAGCCTGCAGCAAGACGGGCTCCTAATGAACTGTGTCCCAATTTACAGTAGCATAGTAACACAGTGGAAAATGTTACTCCTGATACCTCTCATAAGAAATCTGCATTTCCATTTGCATATGATTAACATGATGCCTTCTCTCATTGCAAGCCATGCAAGCTAAGCTTAAAAAAAAAAAAAAAAACACTTCTGCAAGCACCACTCCAGACTTTCCAGCCTCTAAAACAAACAAACCATAAATTATACGAAGAATGCTTATTTTAATTTACTAACAGTTAGTGTTTCAGCAGTCACAACTAACTTTTCCAAATAGGCTTTTTTCCTGTAGTCTTTGCATTCAAGGTCCACTTGAGAACAGAGAGCTGGAAAATGCCATAAAATCCTCACTTTTTACAAGACCCAATGCAACACAACAAAAAATTTCACTGGAAATATCTGTAGATTACTAACTCCAAACTACAGATACAGTAGACTTGAAAAAAATATATTTTCCTCTATTTCTTTTACTTCAGTGCGCCAAATGAATCACTATTAAAAAAAATAATTAAAGGATTTCTCAGCTGCAAAGGCATCAGTCCAAGCAGTGAATTTCATGTGCTGTCTACACCTAAGAATCATGTGACTCATGTCTCTAATTTCCTATTTTCTTTTTCTATTTTTTCCATAATTATCATTTTCAACCTGACTTGTGCCTTAAACATTCATTTTTTATTCTTAGTTAAAGAAAAACATTGAAAACATTATACATGGCATTTTCATTTCAAAGTCTGCCAGCAATCCAGTGCCAATTTTATTCCCCTTGGTTGTTCACAGGCCTACTTCTCTATCTCGGTTAAGTGCTACCCTGAAATACAAAGAAAGCGAAGGTATGGTGTAAATAATTTTTATAAACACTTATATACTCAGATATATCACAAAGCTAGCAGCAGCAAGGGCAATTTAGCAGTCATCTGTCTTATCACAGCATTTACAGCCACAGGCACAGATTGCTACCCCTCGGTGTTAGTCACGAAGCCAACACACATCAAAGCAGCAATCGCTGCCCCTGAAAACTTCCCCTGTAAAATTTATGCCCCAGACCAGCTGTTGATGAGTTTATCCATATATTCACAATTTTGTTCCCCTTTTTTTAACGTTAGGACCAAAATCAATTTTTACTGTTGTGCACATCAACACAAGTATAAAATTTCAGTAGTGACAGCAATATATCACACTGCTGCCGCTGCTTAGTCAAGATGCAATGGACCTAACAAGCTTTTCTGAGGGCTGCCAAGGCACATCCCCTGCCCAGTTCACAACAGGACTGGATTCTCTTTTCCTCGTGCTGGAAAATCTACAGCTAACACCAGCTTCCATAGGCACTTTACCACAGATAAATTTACTGTCAACTGGCAGTCAATAGGATTATTCAGATCCACGCATATTTAACTGACTGAAGGGTCAGGTCCTTTCATCACGTGAATACTAAAAACAAACAAGAAGAACAAAAATAAGAACAAAACCAACAAACTTTTAAACTGTTTGTGACAGAAACCATCAGCACGTGAATTGTTGTGGTCTTTTCTGTTAGTTACACCTACAGACTTGCTACCTGTACCCCAAACTGCTCCAATTGCTGTGATTTCTGGGAAATTATCATAGTACACAAAGAAGACCTCACACCAGCAGACCAGCAAAACAACACTGCAAAGCCATCAGTAAAACAGGTGGTTTGCTAACAAATAATTTAGACACACAAACATCCAAAAATGGTTCAGGATTAAGGTGGCCCTTACTCTGAAACCCTGTTATCTGAATCAGTGGTCCCCTCCTCTTCTGTTTGTGAGCATCTAATTATTTTCTAGCCAAAACAAAAGATCCCCAAGAGCAGAACAATACCAAAACTCTTGTTTTTCTTAGGGTTGTTACATCTGTCGCATAACCCTTAAAAGTTGTCATCAACGGTTAGGGGTTTGTAGCCCCAAGCTTAGCAACCGCTGGTCAGAAAAAATACAGAAAATGAGCACACATTGATCAAATCTCAGAAGCATGGGAGCAGGTTTAAAAGTTTGAATTTGCTGAACCCCTTACACGTACATATGCCTTTAGCATGCATCAGTTGTGCAATTGAAGCAACAAACCTGCAGTGGCGCAGCATGCAATGGGCATGCCAGGGGATGTGGGAGAAAGAGCTCACATGCTAAAGGCCAGACATGGGTACAGGAAAACATGCTTCATGGCCTGTAGAAGGAGTGGAACAGTTTACATCTGGAATTAATAGGTCTCCTTATTTAATGAAAATAGGCAATGCTTGGTTTTGTATGCTAGGTTAGAGTGTTTTGATTTGTAATGAGGAAAGTAAGTGTAGAGTACACTACACACGGTCGTGTTCTCCCCCAGGTGTGTGATATGTGGGCTGGGGAAAACAGGCTAATTTTAGAACTTTCACCTTCTTAAATGTTTCTGGAGTTTAACTTTGTAATAGGAGACATGCTGATACTACAGTACTTGAACATTCCTCACCAGTGAGAAAAATAGAGGGAAATGGTCTGAGAATTCAATGCTTAAAATGATAGCAATAAATTATACTGTAACTTCAGTCCTTTTAAAATGCTTATTTTACTGGAGGATGTAGAGCAAGGCTGTGTTTTTCTGCAAGGAAGAAATGCTGTAGTTCACCACAGTAAATCCCTATGTTGGCACTGAAGTTCACAAACAACCATTATTTAGTCTATAAAACCCTTCTGTAATATTCTGTAAATTGTACTGTTGAATTCTTAAAATGAAATCTTGGAAAGCCATTCTAATTCTCCCATTTTACATAGCGTTTTGCATACTGATTAATCTTCTATAACCTTTATTCACATACTTCACTGGCTAGCTGCATGTTCAATGTTTAACGTGAACGGACACAGTATAGTTACACACACTGTGCTTAGTATGCTTATTTATATCTATACCAATTGAGAGACTAATTTCCAGAAAGAGAGACAAGAGCACAAAATGACTCGAACATGAAAAAGTTCAAAGGATTTTTGCCTAGGGAAGGAGCAAGTTTCTGAACATTTGAAGAACTCATGCAGGCCTACCGCGAACAGAGTCCGCCTCTCTAGTGATTTGAGAGCAGCATTGGAGGCAGAAAGCCAGGGCACCAAGTTGTATTACACTCACTTAAGAGGCCACAAACTTACTTCACCAATTTGTTGTAGTTTTGCTAAGCATTTTGCCTGAAGTAGAAAAAACAACTTTTATTTCTTCAAATCAAAGTTGACATAGCCCTGAGATACTTTTTCTTATCTAAACCTGTCCTGGAGGATGTAAAGTCTCAATACATTTTTTTTTCCTCTAGAAATTAGAGTAACAAGTGGGACCTCTGGTCATAGACCAAGGTCTGCTCATAGTAGATGCTGTACCATTGCAGAACAAAAAGGACTTAAGATTTAAACAATGTGACATCATGGAAAGTATCTCCTAAGCAGAGTCTTAGTTTTCCTTCAATGTCCTTCAAAATGCCTATGAAAAATCATCAGAGGGGTAGCAAGAAAAGAGATAAGAAAAATAAATGTCATCTGGTTGAAGGCTGCACACTAAGTTGATGTTACTAGATCTAAAAGCTTTTGAGAAGAATCACTGTCACTTTCAACTCTTCTTCGTTCTCCACCACATCTTCGCCTACAGATGTTGCGAGCACGAATTTTCTGTTAACTCTGGGCTGGGAGAATGCCTCTATTGTTTCTGGAGGCCTTTCTAAATAGCAAAAAAAAAAAAAAAAAAAGCCAACTGCAATTTTTTGCAATTTTTGGTTAGTTTTCTCACTTGAAAACTTAGTAACAATTCTTAGGATGAATAAAACTGGAAGCAGGCAAATGATGAGGTGGAAAAAAAATATATTATTTGGTATCTGCTAATTCACTACCACAACCACTGCATCCTCCTTAGACTTCTTGCCTATCACAAATTAGAAACTGGTAATTACCTATGAAGAAACTAAGTTCAGTGAAACAAATACAAGCTTTCATTACATGAGGAAAACATACACTCTGCTTTTCAAAACAATACCGGATCATATTTTAGGGAGCCAAAGAAAATGGATTTTCTAATAAAACTCTATTCTAACGGTAAATACATTAATCTGACTGCCTTAACCCAGCTTTTTATGGTTTTTCAAGTAATCTATATTCAAAGACATACACACATTGAAGTCTCTGCTGGACTACCTAGTAGCTTTGGCAAACCATTTATTTCATGCTGAGCTTTTGCTGAAGTGGAGTAGAAAACAGAAGGGGTAATCCCATCCATACAGGATGTTAGGATGTTTCTGTAGCAATGCTAACATTGGAACACGCCAATTCACAGTAAGTTTATTCACTTTGAACAGGTCAATGGCTGTCAATATTTTCACCACCCATGACAATGTTTTGAACTTCAGCATTTATCCAGCCTTGTGAGTTACCTTCACAGATATCAGTTTAAAAAAAGTTAAGGTTCATTAACCACTGCAGTGCTCCATCACTAAAACCTCAGTGCTGTACCAGCCAAATCTAGCGATTTAGGATATGGATTATCCAACAGTTTTATACAGAGCAGGAAGCTACAAGCTACGTTGAACTGTTTAACTCCATATTAAAGAAGTAAGAAAGCCGCAGACAATGAAGTCTGATTACTCACGTTATTTCTACTAGTATTATCAGAGCATTCTTTTCTTTAGCTTAGTATAGTAAAATCAAAAAAGAGGTATGTCAGTGATTTTATTTCGGATCGTGGAGTCTAACTCCCCTTAAATGGTCCAATAATGTCTATCCTGTAGCTCCATGGAAAGCAGATGGCACACTAATGACCCAGGCCCGCAAGCATTTGAACCTGCAGTGCCATGTTCAAAGTTCATTGATGTCAAGGCACATCTGTCATGTGCCTGGACTTTAAATGAGGTCCATAAACATCAAGCACGAAAGTGGTCAGAAGTCTGACACGGCCATTCTTGCAAATGAAGATAGTCAAGGATATATTTACCTAAAATCATTTCAAGTCTGAGTTCATGGAAGAATGCCAGAATTTAGTAAAGTATCTATCAGAAAGTGATGTACAGTTCTTAACATCTATAAATGTACACATGGTACATTTTCAAAAACCAGCACTTTACACCAGACTTTATCTTGAAGTCGAAGAGGGAGAAAGGTAAAAAAGTAAGGCAGAAAATGTCATTTTTCCAAATTCCTAACTCTTCCTAAGCTTTCACATTATAGTTTTGAAACTTCTCCCTGTATATAATTTATATAACTCTATAAATATTTTAATCATTTACAACTGGAAAGAGGCGGTCATAAATAGTCATTTTTATTTGTGCAACATTTTTCACATTTTATGCTTTCCATGTGCCACAAGAAGTTTCAGAAATATGCATTGGAGGGTATTTGGGAGGAATAGATTTTAACAAGCTAAAAACTGGGGGAAAAAAAGTTACACTTCTCAACTTCTAAGTACAGGGAATGAGTTATGCCCATCTGATGAGAAATATAGCATGTCCCCAAGAGGTCTATTCATTTAGACTCCAAGTAGTATTGAAAAAAATATATCTTTAGGCTATGAGTACCTACAAAGACATTCATGAAACTTGCTACTGTGTCTGGGCAATTTACTGAAGCTTGTATATTTCAATAAATTATTCATTTATATTTATTTTCCATAACGAAGTATCATGCATAAATTACTGATAAACACTAGTGAAATCTGACAGCTGAAAACATCTGTCCTCCCGATGCTTATACATCTTAATTTTCCTCCTTCAGCTTGTCTTTATTTCTCAAAATCAACTATGCCAAACGGCTTAAGGATACAGTATATTTGATTGATGCCATGCAAAATAGAGCTCTATGGCATACTATACATTTAGAAAGGATATAGAACATAGTTCCCAAGGCTGGAACCGTCTCGGTAAGAACACTAGCTTTTTATGCCTATGGCTAATGAATTTATCTTCCGAAATAAATGTATCTTTTGGACTTGGATCAATGCATGCCTTAATTAAAACCGTGTTTCTGTATAAGCATCTAACAAGAACACATGAAGGCCCTATTTAAATTGGAAGAGAACAGTATAAACCTGTATGGCTTTTAAAACTAACTGCTTCCAGGTGCAAAGAGAATAGAGGTTTAGTGCTGTTTCCAACTTAATGCTTGGATGCCTTTGTTCTTGAAAGTGTAAGGTTTCCCTCATTCTCAGTTTTACGACTGCAGGTTTCTATGTTGCATAACACCCTATAACAGAGCACCAAAGGGCTTAGTTTTATTGTTTTGTTTCATTTTATTGACTGCATGTTTTATTCAGCTAATATGTGCCATAGAGGCAGGCAGTAACATCTCAATTACAACACCAGTGCTCTTCCTTCTCTGTAAATGACCGGCTTCAATCTGCACTTTATTATATTCACATGCAGATGTTAAAAAGCAAGAAAGGAGGGGTGAGGGAAGTCAGAGTTGAAGCAGACCTTTTAAAGCATTAGAATTGGAAAGGCTTTTTTTTCCCAGGTAATCCTCTAAAGCCAAACACATTCCAATATATGATATTTATACTGTGGCAAGCCACCAACCACCAGCAACTATTGCATAGAAATGGGTGTGAGAAAGTTCAAATCTAAATAAAAACTTCTCCAGAGTTTGATCAGAGCTGGATCTGGTATTTTACTTTACTCATTTCTACTATTGTGCATCCCTGTTGGAGAGCCAAAGAGACTTTGGCAACGCAACAAGTATACAAGCAAGAAATTGGCACTCACTACAGCTTATTCAATGCCCTGAATATTAAGGCTTGTTTTACTAAGAAGGGGAATGCTGAACAGGATGACATTAGGAGTCTTCATGGTTCCTTTTGTAATGCCATTGGATTTTTTCATTCCCACAAGGGCAAAGAAACAGACTGGTTTAACATTAAAGACAGATAAAATATTTTCCTGTTAATCAGAAGTATGCTGAGTTGGCAGGGCAACCACCTGTTGGTTGGGGGAACAGAGGGAAGAAAATGGGGAGGCAAAAATCTCGAAATTCATTAAGAAGAGACGGCATTCCTTTGCAGGTGGAACAGTAATCAGAATCAGTCAGAAAGGGAAAAAAACCAACTCTTTAATTTGTCTGAAGGAAGTCAGCTCTGACAATACAGCAGCAACAATCAGTTCAACACATGAGCCCAAGTCCTGCTAATGGACTTGAAAGTTTAATGTCTAGTCTTATGACCATTGACAAATGGCCAGATACCAAGAGCTACCAGAAATCACTGTCCCCGCAACCAGCAGATGCTGGATACCAAATGCTGTACAGACTGGCTCTTTCTCTGCCTTCCCATAGGAAGTGCCTGGGAGCCAGCAATAGATTGTTCCTGTGGAGGCAGAGGCAGGGACTGTGGCATTTTCAAGCTACAGACCAAGAAATAATCTTTACAGTGTTTCAGAGATATTAATAAATACTTTATTTCAGCTGAGTTGTTTATACTGCATTGTGAGCCTTCCAGAAAATGACGATAATTTCATGTTGTGTTTATAAAGAACTCAAATATTCAATATCTAGCTCAGTTAAAGGCAACTGGAAACAGCTAGATGTATTCACAGTGATACTTCATGCCAACGTGACAACAACAAAAAAAGAATGATTTCTTTTTAGTCTTGTATAAAGGCGAGTTTATTACTCAGACATTCCCGTCTTCAAAGGGCAAAAACCTGGCTCTGCTTTTTCACAATTGTCCCGCATCCTGATTTTAGCATAAGTCACTCTTATCCTACGTTGGCCATTTTTGTCCAGTTCTTGTTTCCAAGCACAAATGACCTGCTCAAGATCATTCTTAACAGAGCCACACAACTAAGTCCAAACACCAACATATACTCCTCCTATGGCACACTTTAGGTCTGTCATTCCACTCACCCAATAGATCCAGTGGATTTATTGGATGGGAAAGGAGAAAGACTTCGCCTGCTAATCCTGCGAGATGTGTGTTGCCTGCAAGCTGCTACTGGCCTTAGCTCCTGTGGTGGCACTAGGAGCGAACATTTAGGCTGACACCTTACAGGAGCAGCATATTATGATCTTACCTGGCCTACCAACAGAGCAAACCAAGAACTGGTACTCAAGTCTAAGCAGAAGCTAAATGGGAAGCTTTCCTGACTCATGTAGCAGTTTCAGTTTGAAAGGCACCTGATAGCACCGAGAGGGTACACAGTCTGCACAACACACCACCGCTGGGGCAGGAGGCCCCAGTTTGTGGAGATCCTGAGTAAATCTTGGAGTATCACAGCAAAGCTATAAACACAGTCAGGGGATGTTTGAAGCAAAGTAATTTTTGCACAGCAGAGCACACCTCAGGTGAGGAAGGTGAACGAAGCCTAGAAGACTGTCAGAGAAAAGAAAGAACAGGCCGGACACCCTGTAAAGCCCCTATAGCAGCAGGCAGAGGCCAGAAGCCACTCCTACACTCCCTACGCAGTATGTATCGGAGCAACAGCCTGGAGAGGTGCAGCAGCACTGGGACCCAGAACAAAGAGGGGCTCATCTTCAAAGCCCCCTGCAGGACAGCTGCACAGATCAAGTTGTTCTGACTTCACTGTTATTTATGACTATTTATTGAGCACCGACAATATGCCTGGAACTGTACAAGGGACAACTAGAGAGTCCCTTTCCAAAAATGGAAATAATCAGGCTTTGTGTGGGAATCCTGAAATCCACCCAAATAAAAGGCTTCAGTCCCTGAGACCATTAATTCAGCACGTATCATGAGCAATACATTCACTTTAGAAGTTCTAGAAGTCAGTGTTTGGTCTTTGACAGCTCACACTGAACAAGAAGTTAGAAGCCAGAATGAAAAGGATTGCCCCCTACACCCAAACCCCCAGTTTCTTTTTCACCAAAGTATGTTCAAATAAACTCAATACCTTTGATATCTAATATTTTTTTCCATGACTTTTATGGCCATATAAAGACACCATCTTTGACAGGTGGGCTGGATGCTCTGCTAATGTAAATCAGCGTCACACCACAAAAGCCAATGTAACTGCAAAGATGGAAATCGTGGAACAATATGGACCTATACATATATTTATTCTCTGAATGGGAAACAGGGTTGCAAGGTTTAATGATACAACACATTTATTTCCTGCAGATAGAAAGAAAAGCTATCATTCTAACTGTACAAGGTACATATTAAATTACTGTTATTGAACTTTCATGTTAAAACCCCAGTAATCTGAGTTCTGCTCTGTGGTGAAAACCATACTGCAGCTCTGCTACTGATAACATCATAAATACAGCATTACAATAACTAATGCTGCCCTCCTATGACACACTGCAAATTAAGAACATTATTAACAAAACCTGAAGTAGATGCATATGTCAAGTCTTACTAGATGAAAATGTATTTTTTCCAACATTTCATTGTTTTACTCCCATGACTATCACAAAGCCACAATTTTTCAGCTCTGTATCACCATGCTGTATATTTTTAATATTATACTAATTGAAAAAACTGTTACTCTATCCTATGCTTTGTACACAGGAAAGCTGTAACAACTACAGAATTCACTATATGGGGTATGATACTGGGTCAAAGAATCAGTTGTTAATATTCCTCTCTAAATGGAGACACTTTTATGTGAGTTTTTGTTCATTGATCTGCTGCCCCCCCCCCCCCCCCCCCCGCCAAAAGAAGCTCTTCAAGTCAATCTTCACATCCAATTAAAAGAAAAAAAGACCAAATCCACAAACCATGATTTCTCATACCATGGAAGCCCACACATGTGGGCCTTACATATGAACAAGAATTAAACACGTTTCTTTAAGAATCCCCCCACAGAGTATGGGCTCTATCCTATGTCAATTCAAAGTCAGATTCTCCAGCTTCACTGGTGTGAGATTCACCCTGCGTACCTGGAGAGTCTGTGGCTCTTCTCCCAGTGGTAATTCAATTGATTTAGATACAGCACTTGACTTACACGCGGTGGAGTTTCATTTCACTCTGTTCAAGTGTGGAAAAAATGTGTTATCAATACACTTCCATGTTATTGACATTCTAATACGAGAAGAAGGCACACCCGTTGAAGAAATGTTAACAGAAAGCTGAAGCTTGACCCATTTGGGGCCCTCCTTTGCTTGTGCACAGCATACTAGTGAGCATGGCTTTTGCCAGCACACCAGCCAGCCACAAAACTATCTGGCTTATTTGGCAGGGTCTAGCAGAAGCTGTTTTTGTGGGAGTTTCATCTGTTGGAACTGAAGTGCAATGGACAATGATCGCTGCTTAAAAGCATGTAAATAACCTCCACGTGAAGCGCATACATAATGCCGTTCAGAAAGGGATCTGCACAGGCATGCTTTGTATTCATCATTTTGTCCTTCTATCAGAGGCTATCTCGAGAAGGAGACTACCATATACTTTTGTGGCTAAATTGTTCAACTTCATGGCTTCATTTCTTTTTCTCTTTACTCCTGTAACAAGCAATATCTCTATGAGTTACCAGCCCACAGCCCTGACAGTCTCACAGTTAGCTTCACTCCTTCTGATGAATTCTTGTCCCCCACTTCCTCCTCCCAAGACCTCAATGGAAAACAGCAAGCAGAAAACAGACTGAGACACAGGGGTAGAGGAGTCCCTAGCAGCCCAAGGTGTCTATTAAACGAGAAGCTCTTTGCTATGAGAGTATTTGGGTACTGGTCCAGCTGGAGCCATAGTAATTATTAATCCCTGCCCCAGGTCCTCTCTTTTCCCTCTCAGCCCACAAACTGTATTTAGTATGTTCCCATACTGATTTATTTATTTTTAATTTTCTAATGAGATCAATTGTTCTTTTAACCAAGTTTTGGCACGCAGGCAGAGGCGGACAAGAAGCCATGTGGCTGTACAAGACTTGTTAACGTGGATATCACTCTAACTGCCTTACTGCAAGACAAGCAACTCCGCCTGGGGAGAAGAGGACACGAGCCAGTCAAGAGACATGTTCTCATTAACGAACACGGCTAATGAAGCCACAGTGTCAGTTGATCCTAGAGTATGAGGCTAGAGCAGAAACTTGGTGCAACTGACTCTAATCCTTCCTTTGGCCCAGGAAAAAAAGGCTTGGATGAGACTTTGCAAGTTGTTTTATTCACTCTTACAAAAGATTCATTTCCTCCACCTTGCTAGCACAAGTCTGGTATGTGGAAGCCCTGTTTACACTTATTGCCTGAAGGAAACACACCAACACATGCAGCCACCAATTCTCCTTTTATAATTAGTTATATGTGCCTTTAAGTAGTCAGGAAAAACAGCTATGTAGAAAAGACCACTCAAAGGCATTATGTGAATAGCTATAGCTATGAGCTTAATAAAATCTTTTCTACCACAAAGAATAGCTTATAGCACTGTGTTCAAAATATTTCTCCATGTATACTTTGGGTGTATTTCTGGTCCCACTGAAGACAGTGGGAGTTTTGCCCTTTACTTCAGTGGGACGTATTTCCCCTGTTGTGTTTCATCACAAGTTTTTAGGAGAAAGAACAAATCACACTGTTAAATCCAGGAACAGCAGCAGCCAACAAATTATTAAAATAAAAACAAACACATTACCAGGAGATCTCTTTATACCTACCTGAAGTCTTATAGGTTTTTTGGTTTTGTTTTTTTAAAGTGTTCTAAAAGTTGTCTTCTGATATAACTTATGTGTTTCTGGATGGTTTCACTGCATCTGTATCAAACCAACTGCAACAAGAAAAAACAAACAGGGAAAAGCCATTAAGAGACAAAAGGCCAGATTTAAAAGCTTTTCAGAAGAATGTCACTTAAAATACTGCACTATTTAGCTAGCTTGTCCAAATTTACAGTGTAGCAAGAGCGGTAATCTCCATCAGTACTGGTTATAGCCCCTGCCAAGCTGAGAGCAATGTTCCCATTGACTGTATGCAGATCAGTCCCTGGAAAAGAGGGATTATATTCCAGCATCAGAACTCTTCGACAAATGGCTGTAAACACTTAGAAACATCCTTTCTCTTCAGGCTAAATTATTTTGCCACAAACAGGACATTTGAAGTCTGTAACTGTGTTACTGGGACAACCCATCTATGTTTTAAAGCAGATTAGAGCACATTGGGAAGCGAATGACACATCGCATTACTTAAACCAACTGTTCAAAATTCCACTTGCTGCTGGTACAAGCTACACACACCATATCCTCAGTCATGTGTCTGAACACATTCCTAGAGAGCATAAGCAGAATGTAGTTAATAGAACCCGCCTATGGAAAACTGGCACACCAATGCATAAGAAAGTTACTATTTCTATTTCAGATGCCATTGAGTAATTTGCATTGAGATCCTCAGGGTTCTCCTCTCCATCTCTGTTCTACCTGTAAGTCTTGTATCTTACACTTTTCCATAACATATCTTCATTTTATTACTGTATTTTACAGCATTAAAAAAAATGCTTCTAGTCTTTCATTTCTGTATTATAAAATATGCCCATGATGACTCAACATTCACCAACCCAAGTCCAAAAATTGACCTAATCCATTCTTCCCAGGTCGCCTTTCCACTAGCTCTTCTCAAGACCCTCGCCATCCAGTTACGAGTTATGCAGAACCACTGCTGGCTTTCCAGTTCCTTCAGACAATCCTACTGCTGACTCACAGCCTTCTCCATGCGACTGGAGAGCCAGCTTTCTACAGTCTACAGATTTTTTAATTGGTGAAAGTAACATATGCCATCAGCAAGAGGGAGAATGGAAACATGGTACTCTCTCATCAGTCAGCACGGATGCTCAGAGTAATCATTCAATGCGTTATTCATGTTTAACACACCAGTTCACTGAGCTGGCACTCTCACCCCACTTACAAAGGTAAATGAAGGCTAGAAGGGGCCTGTGAAACTCTAGAGGTAATGAAAATGATGCAGCTGGCTCCCAACTGCAATTCTGGCTCTGAGGTGCAAGATCTTGGCACCATCTGCTCCTTCCAGAGAGCTAATATTAATGAAAAACTCATCACACCCCTGCTGAGTGCGGGAATGCTAGCGCACAGCTCCTGAGAGATGCATGCAGCTTTCAGCCATATTTTAGCCCTGCTGACGTGTAGTTTCTGCCAGCTTTCTGGGACATGGATGTTTGAGGCAAAGGGAGAGGTGCAGAAATGAGACCCTATGAGAAATCTGAGGTGTCCAGATGCTCCAGAATAGAGCAGGACCAGGGCGATGGGTGTCTGGACACACACTTTATGCAAGGTACTGTGTCTCCAGAATTTCCAGGTATTTGAAACATTCAGAAATGGCCAAAGTCCTCAAATTCCAACCAAAATTTTCAGGTGGAAAAAGAAGCACCAACTAACTCAGGAAAAAGGTAATCCAGAGTGGAACATAATGGAATATAAGGTGATGCATCTGTTTTAAACTAGTGCTCATGGTCAAGAAAAAGGTTGTCTGATCTCCTCCCTACTTCATAACCCTTTCAGTTTAATCCAAATGATGCTCTGTGGCCCCATTAGCCTGCACATACCCATCATCTTGCCCTCATTTAGGAGATGCAAGTCCCAGAAAGACACTAGAGTCTGCTGAACACAGAATGGTTCTTCTGCACCTCCAAACACCCAGTTACACAGCACTGCCCTTAGCACATGAGAAAAAAAAATGGTTTGCATTAACATCTAAAAATACAGAAGCAAATAATTGCTGTCTCTTTCCTACAATCCAGGGCTTCCTAATATTTTTTCCACAAAAAAAAAAATTTAGTATGTATCATATTAGGCATGCCAATGAAACAAACAGCATTTTTCACTGTTTTATTCAAAAAATATTTGCATGATTAGTGTACTTTGAAACTCTGTGTAACCAGACTGCCCAACTATTTGCTTAGTTGCACAAGAGATCTCATGCTGCTAAGTCCTCTTCAGAATTATCTTGCCCCCACCCCACTCCCCAGAAGAGACTTCCAAAATAAAATAAATCATTGATCCAGTGTCAGGAAAGCTACTTTCCCAGTATTATCCAGTCTCTGGGTATTCTCTGTAGGACTGTTTCCTACAGATAATAGGGGTAACCCTGAGGCATTTTATGGATCCATGCACTTTGAATTTTATACATAGACTTTTGCACTAATATCCCTCTTATCAAAGACACGGGATCCCATGCCTACTGGAATTGCCAACAGATGGATAGTAATAAAATTGGGGGGGGGGGGGGGGGGGGGGGAAGGAACTATTTTCCGTATGGAAAAGTACTGCAGAAGAACTGAGATATGTGCAGTTGATGCTTGAATTGCCCAATTTAAAATACATACTTTGCACAAGAAAACTGTCCTATCAGAATATTATTGAAGTTGCAAAGTGAAATACTCAGTTTGAGAAGCGTCAGGACTAGGACTGCTCGGCACACAGGTTGTGCACATCCCGCATATCCCTTCAAGAAGGCAGAACCCCTGGGCTGCTGACCTCAGTTAGGCCTGGAGTAGCCAGTCTGAAATAGCTTTTGGGTTTAGCCTTTAAATATACCAAAGCTGTCCCTCTTGGGCAGCTATGGAAATCCTAGCAGTTTAGCCAAATGGGCATAGATTAGAAATGGTAAAACACAGATCCCTAGGTAAAAAGCCAGACATTGCTTCCCTCACCAAATGTTGTGTCCTTGAGGTATTTCACCTTTTCAAAGTTCACTGCATTGTTTTGCCAGGGTATTGTTCTCTAGCTCTGTTTTCAGGAATCATTTAGGCTGAGATCTTTCTGAAGGGTTTAGCTCGAGGGAGACATCCAGCAAGGAAAATTCCCTCCAAATTTTGTTCAAAATGGCTGAAGTCTGGCAAAGTATAAGCCAATCAAAACAGGAGCTTGTAAAAGGCACTATTACAAGACATTAACAAGTAAGACATCAGCAGCTCCGCCTGTAATATTTTTGCCACTTGTCTTTTTCCAGGCTATTAATTGCATTTTGAGAAGTAAAATAAGTAGCACAAAGAGGAGGAGGGTTTCCAAGCAACTGCTTCATTTTCATTTTGAGCCCATGCTGCAGAAGCATTAGCAGCAACTTCAGGGGCTAGTCCCAACCCCAGCCCACAGGAGAGTCAGGAAAGTGGGTTATAAACAGTTACTTCTTGCATGCTAACAGATTAACATATAACAGGGTAGGTCAAAGGAAACAGCGTTTTATATCCTTACACCCACTGTTAATTTCTATATGCAGTATGTAACACAGTCAAGAAAAAAGCATTTGTATGGCCAAGGCACATTCCCACTGAGTTTTGCAAATCCTCTGGTCCTCCACATCTCAAATGAATAGGGAGGAAAATTATAAAGAAAAAGCAAGCATAAGCATTGCCCTCTCTTCACAAAAGCTCCTCCCCAAATTCCCCTTTCAAGCCCTGTTTCTACTGGCATTGGCTATGCGTGCCACCGCATGCTGCCCTGGTTTCCTTCACTCAGCCACTGCTTCCTTTTTTCTTGACCTTTTTTTCTAACGGTGCCTTGAAGTTGCCACGAGCCCAAGCCCGGCTGCCGTATTACAAAATCAGGCACCTAAAGGAGCGATCTGACCTCCAGGAGCTGCCAAGCATTGTCAGCAAGGCGAGAGGACTCGCAGGCGCTCTGCATGCCCTGGAAATCAGGCCGCTTTCCTCTCTGCTCCTACTTTCAGCTTTTTCTGTTTTTCCTCCACCCAGTGGCCACTAACAGAAATAAATCACCTCATAAAAATACAGTATGCTACCATCCTAGTTACTGAAATACTCTATTAGCATGGCAGTCGACTGCTGTTTTCTGCATTGCTGCTTATAAAATAACACCATGTGCCTCTGTTCTGGTATCAAGTCCAGGATCACTGAGGATGAGCTAAAGTGTAATATCAGTAGGACATGCAGGTGATAGAAAGACATCCTGCCTGAAAGTGTGGTGTTTGAGAGGAAGGGGAACTTGAGCAGGACCAGCCAAAAATATTATATCCAGTGAAGGAATAGAGAGGCCTAGAAATATGGCTGCTCTCATCAGAAGTAATCCCTGCCATTGACAGAAGTGGAAAAAAGGTCAAAACAAGTTGAAGACTATAGCCACAATCCAAAGCAGAGAAATCTACATTCTTTCATATAAATCCTGACTAGGTGCAGGAGAAACACATTTCTTGACAGTTTCCTGCCCCACCTGCGCAGATGTGATGAGCTACGGGTCCAGGCTTCAGCCAGCAGCCCCAGCAGGACACACGAGAGGGAGGAGTCCACTTTGGTCTGGTAGAGCCTGCTATGAAACCCTCTGGTAATTATAATTTAATTTTGGATTTTAACATTCAGCCAGAGATTTGAAAAATGTTTTGCTTCTGTAGATGATGAAAGCATGGTACCTTAGCCAGCTGGCAGAATTATAAAGTTGCATTTATGTTTCATTACTAATAGCTATTGAATTAACTCTGTAATTGATTCTTTAATATTTGCAAGATATATTCCATACAGCATGCTGCAAAGCAGTTTTGCAAGCCTTGAGAAAGGCTAGACCAAGATGCAAACACATACATGCACCTGCATGCGTACAAACTGTTACATGTCTACACATATATGCTAGAATACAAAAGACCGGAGAGAGGAATATATACCTTTCATCAATTCAGAACGTGACTCATCTGATCTATAATCAAGCAGACTTCTACATGTCTGTATGTAAATTCCTCCCTTTAACAATCTCATTGTTCAGACTGCACATACATATTTACAAAAAAAAATTATTCACAGCATGCTTTGACTGACCCACAAAAACATAGGCATTGAAACTGACCATTTTCTGTTCCTTTCTACAAAGTTCCGGGGAAAATGAACCTGTTGTTTCTGTCAGAATACTTCATTTGGCTATATTGAGTAACACGCTGACATTGTACAGTAAGTATTCCTGTGGCTGCACACTTCTGTCATGAGTTTTCCTATTTATCCAGCACTCTTTCCCAAGAAGGGCGAGAAGCTACATACAGGGAGTTCAGTGGCCTGATGGGCTGGGTGGCAACAGAAACAGGAATGCCTCGAGGATGAATTCCCCACCCTGCATTCATGGGCTTTACTAAGGCTTTACTAACGCTGAAATTTCAGCTCAGGGTTTCCAGACACCCAGAGACATCTCCAGGAGGATTCGGATCTATGAGAGGAGCCACCTGGTACACATTTTATAGCCTAGAGACATAAGAAGTTAGGAAGATTATAAGAAATATACTGTTTCTATATTATTCCTTGCTTACTGAAAAATGTATTTTTTTCCTAAACTCAGTTGGTGTTTGGCCTATATCTGTTTGGCTAAATCACACTCACACCAGCGAGCCTCATGCCACCAGTGAGCCATTCCCCATCGCACACTACTTGCTTGCTTTGCACAAGGGACAGCCCCTTCTTGTGCTTTTTGGCCCAACACCTCCCCAGACCAAAAAGGACACTTCAGCTGGGCACGAATATGCTGGGTACCAACACATGCTTGGACTAGGCCCAGGAGGCAGTATATTTCCACAGCTCACGGCACTTTTCACTTCTGCCGGGACCTTTGAAGACTCCATTTGCTCAAGGCGAGCTCACTGAAACCCCTCTGCCCCAGAGCACAAAAAGCAAACAAAGGGCTGAAAATACCATCTAAGAGATTAAACCTTCTTCTGTTTGCAGGAATGACTGAGAAGAGTTGCCTGATTATTTGCCCAGCTCAGCCCATAAAGATTTAAACTTGTTTGCTATTTTCCCCTCACCTCGAGGCCTGTAGTGTACGATGAGTGGGGATGGTGCAGGTGGGGCAGGGGGAGCCAAGTAACTCCACAGTCCTCAGAGCGCTTTAAGGCAACATCATAAAAGGGATCAGGGACACAGCTCTTAGCCATGACCCCTCTCAGCAAACAAAGCAGGAATTACTGGGCAAAAGTGTCATTCACAGTATTTTCCCTTTGAGAACACCTCACGGCTGCACGCGCCCTCCAAGGCGATGAGCAGGGCCATGGGTCTGCACAGCTCCGCGGCCTACCTGGCACTCCCACACCAGCCTGTGGAGCTGCAGACCTGCCACAAAGCTTCATGAATTATGTTGATTGAGCAATTTTCAGTATTTCTCTGGCTGACAGCAGCGGTGCTCTGTCTGCCAGCTCTTGGCGAGACAGAGCAGATTTAGTGTCCCCCATCTGGTAGTTGAACTCCGCGTGCAATCTGCACACAGCCATGGCCAGCACTCAAACTGGGACCCTCATGGGGCCCTGGCAGTGCTGCTGTCAGGTGAGCCAACAAAGAAAGCACTGTGGTAAACCTGTCTTGCTGGGAAGTGACTTTTTGCACCTGTGAGGAGCAGGAGCAGTGACAATAATATAGTATAGAGCTAGCCAGGACCGCAAAAAAAGCAGGTTTAATAGCTATGCAGATTAGAGAAAACCCACAGAGCTGGCAACACTTCTGGGACTTGTTTACACCTAATAGCGAATGCTAGTTACTACCAGTATCTTGTTTAAAAGACAAGGCTATTTAATATGCAGCTATTGATAGTTTACTGTCCTAAGGTGAAAGAATTATCACCAAAACACTGCAAGTAAGCAAGCCATCATGCCCTACAAAAATCACAGCTTTTGCCTCTAGGTTGTTGCTTTGAATCCAGCTCAAATCAGTAGTGACCCAAACCAGTCCCCCTGAGAAGATGCTCAGTGACCTGCACAAGCTGATTTACAGGTACAGTCTCACTTTGGCTCGCAAGCCTTGCAACAGGGCCACTGCCAGGCTTGAGAGCTGTGTCACCCCACTCCCCAGAGCCCAGGGTACGCTTGGTAGTCTGATGTCACCTTTGTCCTGCATGCTTAAGTCTTAAATGACCTGAAACTACAAAGTTTCCTCACAAAGAAATAAGGACTAGATGCTAACATGACAGAAGTCAATTAATCTAATTTCAGACTCTGGCCCCTTCTCCAACAGAACTTTTACAAAATACTGAACCTGAATTATCTCTGAAAATCTTTTCCCTGCTCTCGCATCTCACCACATTGTTTTGGGTTGAGTGCATTTTAGTTTCAATCTGTGCAAGAAATTATGAATCCATCTAATGTTGGCCAAGCAAAATATATATAGCAGGGTTCTTTCCTAATCTTTCAAAAGCAGCTTCAACAGCTACAGGTGTGCTTTGCCCCTGCATTTCAACCCCAGCCTCTGCACTTGCTGAACAGCGCAGCTTGCCCTATTTACGTGGGGCAGCCCAGGGCAGCAAGACCTGCAGGTTGGTTATGCAAGGCAGAACTCTTCCAGCTGCTTACCATTGCTTCACTCTGGCCTTCTCAGACAGCACATGAAAACTGCAGGTATTTGTCAAATGTGGTGTCACAATTAGAAGAATTGAAGATCCTCTCATTTCATCCCTATTTCAGATGTGACAATTTATGAATTCCAATTAATTCATAATTCCCTTAAATTTATCACTCACTTCTTTTACTTGGATATACCTATACTGCTTCAATCCAGTAGCATAATTATACAAGAACACACTGTCCTCCCTAATCAGGATGGGGATGTGCACAGACACCGGCAGGTAGCACTGCAGACATTGAAGGCTTGTGCCCATACAATACCAGCCTTTGACACCGCTGTACACCAAAATCCTTTCATCTTCAGGGTCTCCTCCAGAGTCGATGACAGCCTGAGGCCTAAACACATCCATAGAAGCAAATCATTAGCAGCTTGGGCGCCTGAGTGACTGGATTACCACCATCCAGAAGCTCAGCTACATTTCCAAATGTTTACTGTCGGCTGTTTAACCCTTCCCCACCCCGCGGTCTTTAAAGAAACAGGTGATTTTTATGACATTTGCATGGATGTGCACACACTGAAAAGCCTTTTATTTCCTGTTCCTCTAGCTGAGGGAAGCTCTCCCTTTACTTACAAAGAGGCAGATTTAGGAGGCCATGGCCTGCGCAAGCCAGAGCAGTAACCCCCTGTTGCAGACCCAACGCCTCTGTGCTCGCAATTTGCCAGCACACAAGGACTGCTCTGTCATTAGCTCTGCCAGCAGCCAGAGCACCAGGCACTGAAAACCTCTCACGCAATTGTATTCTGCGTGAGATACCAAGCTATGTGATGGAGCAAGCCCACCAGACAGGCAGGACAAGAAGGAGGGTAGTACTGGATCCTCCACTGCTTCCTACCCCTAATTAGCTGTGGGGTGATGGCTGTCCTATCCCCACTGACACTCTTCGTTAGTATCTTCAGGCTTTAAATAGATGCTGTCTATCTGCTATGCCTATGTAGTTTTAGGCCAGCAATAAAATGCAGGTATGAAAACCATACTGATAAAAATCTGTGTGGGATTCATAATAATAGCGAAGAATTTAAACCAAAATGGCAAGTGTTCCAGTCTTCCGCAGTCAGCACTTGTTCACTTGTTTCTTAATATGAAACAATCAAACATTTTAAGTATGCAGGGACACACACAATTTGTATGTATAAACATACATTATTTAGACCAGCTGAATTCTCAAGAGCTACAAATACTCCATGAATTATTCTGTAATTTATACTTCCCCGTCTGAGAATACGCTTCCACCAGAAGATTTTTCTTTTTCAATTAAAATTCATTACGTTAGCGTCCCATCCAAGCAGACAAAATAACACAGAGGGAACACAAGTTATGACCCATGGGCTTTGTATGTCAGTCTGCTCCCAGACATCATTTTCCCCAGAAGCCCCCCAAGGCACAAGTAGAAAGCAGGCTCTGAGCCAGATGAGCAATTTACTTTGCACACATCTCCCAGCCCACACCTTTTTAGGAGGCACCTCAAACTCAGCAGCGGAGTAAGACCAGCAAAAGCCTCGTGTACAAACGCAGTATGGCTGGTCCACCCCATCCTCTTGCCAGCAGGAGACTTCAGGTGCTGCTGGCATAATGAATGTTTTCACTTTCCTCCACTGCATATGTTTGCTTGCTAACCCACCACTCAGACCTGATTTCAAATGTAGAATTCTTGCTGTATATAAACATCCAACTTCTCTTAGGTAGATCAGCCAAAAAGTAATGGTTTCCTTCCTAATCTTGCATAACACTGCAACCATGGCTTGTGATGCCATGTACCTCTGTATCATACAAAAGGTTGTTGGAGTTTCTGTTGATTTCACTTCTGCTCCTAACCTGGAGCTTCTGGAGCCTTAATAATAATTTTTTAGAAACAAAGAAATTCGTTTTTCCTCTCATCTGTGACATATAAGATGACTAAAGGGGGAAAAAACTTTTAACATTAAAAATTAATACCTCATCTATCCTAAAAAGGATCCTGTGAAAACTACTGTAATTATGACTGCAAAAGGAGATGAAAGTTGAGCTACAGAGAAAGAAGAAATTTCCAGTCAGGCTTGTTCAGATCCAATATCTGCTTGTTCCAGTAGCACCTGTTGAGTCAAAGCACTTAGACAAAAGCTCTTCTAAAAACTAAATGCCTCCAGCTCTGAGCCATGTTTCACTTTTCTGCCCTTGAAATCCCTGAGGAATTGTCCAAGGGGAAAAGGGGGAGGAGGAGAGCAGCAAAAGCAGACTTTGCATTCCTGTTATTTTTAAATATAATAAGAAAAAAGTCTGCAAGCAGAAAGCTGGGAATATTCAAAGCTTCCCAGACCTTTGCACAACATTTTTAAAGCCCAAAGGGAAAAACAAAACAAAAAGGAGTGGTAGAAGCCAATTTTAAAGTTTCCTTTGTGGGTCACCTTTGCGATGAAGTCAGATTTCCTCCACATAATATGGTCTGAAAATACATTATAATGATATTGATAGTTTCTGCACTAAAACAGCAATGCCAGAAATTAAAATGGAACACTCTAGGCTTCTTCTCCCAAGTAATGATGAAGATCCCAGTCTGAAGTCTTGTTTTTTTTGTATAAAAAGATTTATATATACACGAACAGAATAAAAATTCTTATGCCAAATACGAACACATCTAACAGTTTTACCTGTTAGAATAAAACAGCAATATCGATACAAGCCACAGAGGCCCTTTCTAACAACGCACATCAAGTTGTACAGTACCCCCCGCACAGTCTTGGCGCTTGATATTTCTGGCTACTATAAGCACTTCAATGCACTTTGTGTAGCAGGAGCCCAAACTGTTCAGACTCCATACAGCTCAACTAACATCCCTGATCAGGGATCTGATCCCTGATCCCCCCAGATCATTGCTCAGTTACACTTTCTACGTATAAGAAAAGTATCCCTATGTCAAATATCACTAATGTATTTGAAACATGACCAAAAATATGATTTTTCATAATCAGTGAACGTAGAACTACTTGCATCAAACTACTGGGTGAAAATCTGGACCTACAGTACCTTACCTTACCCATAAACACTGCCTTTCACAGCTCACATGAACAACCAAGCATCCCAACTCTGAAGGAGTCTATGTTTATTTATCTATTTTCCTTTGCTACTAAGGACCTTCCAGGACAAAGCAGCCTGGCTGGCTGAAGGCAGTTCAGATTCCCAAGAAGGACACAAACTGCAAATAGAAAACCCATCAATTATATGCACCCCTAGAAAGTATGCCTGTGTTTTATAACTCTAGCCTTTATGAGATCAGACTGCCATCTCCCAAAAAAGATGCAGGCAAGCATCCTGCAAAATAAATAAATAAAGTAAATAATAAAAACAAAGGAAGGACTAAATCCCAGCCTGAACATTTCCTTCTCATTTGTGTTCTGCTGCTCCCCAGGACTGCCAGCAATACCCAGCTGACTGCATGTGATCTGTATCAAACACCATCTTTACCTGACACTGTTTTGTCCGAGGGGAGCTCTCTAAATTAATTCCACAGGCTTCTCAGAGCCTTAACAATTCCTTTTTGATCCTCTCTGCTGCTTTCTAACACTTTCAGAGATGTTTAAACCCAGTCAGAACAGCCTGAAATGAATGGCAACTCTTCTCATAACTCTGTCCCTATTGCTATGGCTACTGAATTCCCCTTAGACAACAACTACAGGCAAAATCAGGGCACTACACAGTCAAAATTAGCAGTGTTACAAATATTCCCTCCCCTCATCCATCCACCCATCTCTAGAAGACCTTTCCTTGGCCAGGACAGCATTGCTTGCTCACTGGCACAAAAAAAATATGCATTAAAAAAATCCAACACCTCGCTGTGATAAATTGTGTCCGCACAATTTATATCTCCATCCTGACAAACTTTTTAAAATTTCAGGAAAAGATCTTATATACAAAAATTGAGGTTATAGCCGGATTTCAAATACTCTAAATAAAAATAGCTGTTTCACCCAGATAACCCCAGCCCCATCACAAAATATTTGCCAGTGAATTAGACTCATCTCCCGTGGGAATGGCATGAAATAGATTTTCCTGTTCTCACTTGGTTCAGGTTGGAGTTTTGTCTCATTTCAGACCTCCTTGAGGATTCATTAGGTTGCGGGTGGGTAGCACGCGGTACTTGAAAGCAAAGCATTTTCCTGCTAGGGCTAATAGCCAGCATTTCCAAACTTGGGCTAGCCAGATCACAGTGGGCGATTACAGCAAATCCATGACATGCAGGAGCAGGAGCTGAAGAAGTTCAGTTTAGCTGAATTTCACACCATGTCAGAGTCCTATTTGCAGCTTAGAAAATGAATTTAATAAAGCTTTTCTGCTGTAACATAGAGTGTCAGCTAGCAGATTCTGACACCTGCTGCTCTTTGAATCTGATACCATATTGCAGCATAATGCGGTCTAAAATTAGACTTCACACAACACACCAGGTTTCAATCTTCCAGAAAATAATTCTGTTCAGCACCTTTCATTCCCTAACAGTGTTTTGGGACATGTGTCCTTTCTCTCCTGCCTCTCCTGGAATAACATTTGGAATTTTTAAGCAGGATTTTGAATCACAGAAAAAAAAAAAAGAAATAGTCACATTTCCACTTGATTGCAAATTGTACCATGAGGAGCTACACATGCCAATTTATACAGTTGCTTCCTACCTGCACCCCCCACGGAAGAGAGATAGCATAAAGCTGGAAAGCTTTCAATTTTGGGTGCAGAGAATTATTGTCTGAGAAGGAGAAATATCCAAAGCTTAAATGACAGTTGGGTGTTCAAATATCTATTTGAAGACTGAGACTCAACTACAGGAAGAAACCAATGACAGCTCGTCAGGGTAATGCAGTTTTTCTGTATAAATTTCAGCCATTACCAAAGAAAAGAATTAACCTGATCTATTTCTTTCTCTAATCAAGATGCATTTTTGTATTATGAATTTAAATGCAATTAAGTGATAGTTTATTCCTTTTATAGAGAATTGACTGCAATTAGTGCTACCATTTAGTCTAAATAGTAATTAGATATTTTCAAGTGGGCCTAGCCTTTAAAAGCTAAGGTGGCTCCAAAACCCACCTCTCAGCTGAAATCACATAGGAAGCTTCTTTCACAAGACAAATACCTCTCTTGTCTTTCCCAGCTATGCGCAAACTCTTTAAGACAATGTGGAGCTAAAATACATGACATGAATAATATTTTGCTGCCAAGAAAAGCTAGCACTGGATGGTATGCTCCAACAGACAATCAATGTCTTCAAAAGAATTTAAAAGGGGTGTAATTTAAAAAATAAATAAATAAAATACAGATTTACCCATTAAAATGGATGGAATTCACTGTAGCAGAAAAGGTTCAGAGCTCTTTCTTGCCAGTGAAAGGACTGTGATATCCAATAAAATTAGTAACCATACTCTCATCTTGGGAATTACAATCGATCTACTTTTTGTATCAAAATCAAATGTTTTCCAAACTTAGAATGCAACATCCTGCTTCAGCTTGCAAATGAGCTAGAGGGGAAAAGTAAACAGATTACAAACACTAAACTGTTTTATATATATACATATATATACCCATATATTTATAGCACACAAATTGAAGCAAATAAGATGTGTGGAGAAAGGGAAGCAGCTTCCTTCATTTTAACCGAATGTCCAGAATATTGTTCCGTATGAGACACCACAAGTAAAACAGAAACTCATTGACTGTCATAGTCAATTCATAAAACCTTCCTTCACCAAATGTGTTTAAGCAAGTGAACATCCTTTCTTTGCAGCAAATGGGAGGAATTTCACCAGGGTAGGGAAGAGAAACACTGCAGATTTGTGCTTTGCAAAGCACAGCTGAAGCAACCCTGAAACTATGCACATAGATGTGGACTTCCCCCATGTGTCCCACCCAAGAACAGTATCGAATGCTGGTTGGCAGATAAAAGGTTTGAAATCAATATTCATAAACATTTGGGTTTTATGAACATGAAGTGAACTGAATTCTTTGCACACTGACAGCACATTTTAGTTCAAGAATTATTCTAAAATGAATGAGTTTACGCTGATCAGATTATGATCTCCTCACCCTCCTCACTAAAATGTATTTTTCATCAGAATTTGCTGTTTTCATTCAAAAACCATGGGTGAGAAAAGAAATTGCTTTCTGAACCAATATGCTATAACCCCTGCAAACTATCAACCTTTTCCTGAAAATTACATGAGTCTGATCAGAAGCTGAAGACAAAGGAGAACAAAGTTTCTATACATCTCATTTTGTTTAAACTAGCTTCACATCTTTTCCAAAATGCAATCTACATATTGAAACAAAGGAACTATCTAATGGGTACATTTCAATAACAGCTCCCATCAATCTACATTTACACCTATCCATATGGCAAAAAAAAAATGGTAATCTGAACAGAAAGAAACTCCTCAAGCATTTCTGAAGTATTCTCAGGCTATTCACCCCATCAAATTTACATCTAGAAACATGCTCTCATCCCATTTTAGAGATAATATTCATTATGTTCATCAAAACTATTTGATTTTTTTTTTTAATGTTGGGGGTACAGATGCTTATTTATAGCTTTTTTTTGGTATTATTTTTTCTTTTTTTAAATTCAAGAACTTTAAATTGCTATGACTTGCCTGACTCAGAGGTATTCTGCAAATACTGGAAATGCTGGTGGCAAAGCCTTTCAGAAACACCATAATCCAGGACCTGCTAGCTTGGTAACTTGGGCTACAGCTATGCCATAGGTTTCTTTCACATCTTGCTTGAGCTTTTGTTTCTTGATGTTCTCAAATGCATCTCTCTGTAAATCCAGGTTATGACTAAGCAGGCATAGAGATGACTTGAGCAGGTTCATTAATAAAAAGTTATATTTGTAAAATACTGAACATCTTCAGTTAAAGGCAAGCACGAATTCTTAAAATAAATACATTTATAAACACACCAAAAAAAAAAGTATAAGTTGTAACATAGGCATACAGAGCACGTTGCTATTTGAGACACGTTCAAGGCCTGGAGAAGAAAGCCAGGCTTGAGCAGTCTGGGTACATGAATTCCTGAGGTCTGGGCAGCAGTTCGTTAGCATCATTTTGTGGCCATCCAAAGTTGAAGAGGGAGTTTGGTGTAAATCATTTATCTTTTATTTTAATGTTCTTTCACAAAAACCAGCTATTACATTCTGTTTGATTATGGTGCCGGTTTGCATTTTAATCTGATTTAATCATCTTGAATGCTATAATTAAGAGGGAAGGAATAAAGAGGGTAGATCAGGACAGGCACAGTCTTATCATAGATACCCTTAAGTGCATTGAGCCTGGGATCCCAGGGTGAAGTCTGGACACACGCTGTGCACTATCCCCAGAACAGTAAGACCAGCTTTGCTGTCCTGAAGCACCTCTCACCACCCCAAAGCTCAGACTATGCTGGTGATTCTCTGCAATACACAACTGTGTGAACAAAAGCTGGGTGATGGGGGAAAGAGCTGACTCTGGCACACACTAAGCACTGCACAAAATTACTGCAGAAATGCATAGGAGAGTACGTGGGAGTGGTGGGGAGAGGAAATTGTGAAAGCTATTTGAAGGCATTGCCAATGCAGAATAATTTTATGTCTTTCTCAACTTTGAAACAAGTAATGTATTATTGCATTTATGTTCAACATCCCCAAAGCCATGAGAACCTAAAAGCCAGCCCTGAAAGGGGGGGAAATAGACTACAGCTCAAGCTAGAAAGACAGACTCAGAAAATGCAAATTATTTTTAAAGAAAGCAAACAGTAGCAACCTCTGAGAAAGAAAGGCTGGGTTTGCCTTCCCGCAAACATGGTCTCCTTTAGCTGCAGCAATCAGCAGAGCTGGTAGGCGAAGGGGGGGGGGTCCAGAAGGACCACTCCAGAGGGGCCAACTGAGGGAAGGTGGCAGCCTTTGGCAGCCTTCCTTTGTTTGCTGGGTCTTGACAAATCGCTTGACATGCACATGGCCACAGGGAACCCTCTCCTATAGAGAAAAATGGGTATTCACCCATCTGGGAGGAATCACATTCAAATCCTGACCCCAGTTTAGCCCTGCGTGCGCCATTATCTGCTTAAATACCTATTCTGGCTGGATTGACAGGAAATGTGCAAACTCCAGTTTAATTCACATGCAGAGTTCGGATGAGCACAGTTGTGCTGCTTGACCAGCAGACAGGAAGAGTTCCTGTTAATTCAAGGCACTGAAAACATACATGGGAGAAGCTAGGTGAGGAAACCAGCTGTAACAGCAGACTGTGCTTTACAGCCCTGGATTCACAACCAGTAAATGGACTGTTAGTGGCTTACAATCATTATAAGAAAGCTTTTCAGTTTTCTATTTTGATTTTTGGATATATGGCTCTGTAGTGATGTACCAATCCAGGACTAATTTAACGGTAATTAAACGGTACGAGGTTACAGTTATTGAAAGAAGCAGAGATGGCTTCACAGGGGCTCTGTATCAGCATAGCGATGTAGGATAAAGCCGCAAGTTATTTTCTAAAAAAAAAAATAAAAATAAAAATAAAAATTTATACTGTTACCATTGCTACAAACACCAGTGTGCTCCCAATCTCAGTAACATAAGGATGCTTTAAACCAATACTTACTTTTTCTGTTTGGGAATAAACCAGAAGGACACAAACAGGTCCACACACACTGTTAAAGTACCACAGGCTTTTACAGAGGACCACAAAGCAAAACTAAGCACAGACTGCACTCAAACCCAGAATGAGCTACAAGTTCTTTGTATGAAAGGGGAAAAAAACAACAACAATGACCAAAAAAGAAAAAAAAAAACAAGAAAGGGAAGATGAAGGGCTGCAAAGAGTGAGGTGTGGCCATCACACCTTGGTGTTTTGTTATTGATCCCTGCAGGTTGCCCAGCTGGATATATGCACACTGGGGAGCACAGCCCAGCCAAGCTGCACACAGCAAGGGGGCTCTGACCACTGCCTGAGGCTCCCTCCAGGGAACGGGGATTCAGCATTAAACAGGAAGATGTGAACCAGCCATACACTGCTTTTCTGAGCCAAAACAGAATAAAAAATCCTTGCGTGATTACACCAGTTAAAACACTGAAACAGAACAAGTAAACAGAGCTGCTAATTTGCCATTGACTTGATTGAGTCATGAGTGACCACTGTAAATAATAGAACCCAAATGATCCTCCATGCAGCTAATCAATTGTCTCTTGTTGAGCAACAGAGATCGAGGAACCGGTGAAAAAATACGTAGATATTTCATTCCTGCTTGAGTAACACGGCCTGTGCAAAACTCCTGCCAAACTGTAGTGTAAGTAACCCAGGATTTGCCTATTACATCAAATTTGAATGTGAATAATGGGAACTTCAACTTCTGGGAGGATGGAAGCTATGCTCTGTGGCTCAGGATAGACAATAGGTCTGGGACATGCCGGATGTTTTTTTTTTTTTTACTGGATCCACAGCCAGTTTTCCCTAACTCACTGTTGCTAGGTAGTTAATCAAGATGCAATCTAAGAGTTAAGTAATTCTATAGTTCATAATTATTGGCTAAATGTTTTTACAGTAACCTGGCTATTTGCCTGGTCCATGCTGCCACCCCCCTCTCCCCCAGGATTCAGCCCATCAGGCTGTAACGAAGCCAAGAGCTAGAAGAGACATCCTCTGCTTTTAGCAGAGGAGAAGGAGGAACACATTTCCCTGCTCCCCTTTACTGTAACTCCGATTACCTCAACTTGCAGAAGGTTGATCCAGATGGTGAACACAAGACTGCAGGCAAGCATGCCTGTAACGAATTCTCAGTGTGGAAGGGTGGAATAAGCCATATGTTTTCACAAATTAGGGGTGACTCTCTAACGCCTGAGTGATGAAGCAGATCCAAGAGTAAGTTATGCATGATCCTCCCCGATGAGTGAAGAGAAATGTTTTATTCAGTGCCTCATGCTGTGAGCTATATTTATACCAAATATATCTTTGTATATTTTAAAATGTTATCTATTAGAGGATATTGCAACTGCAACACAGGACTATTATACTGTCATTTAAAACACAGAGCTGCATGAGAGGGCTATATGCGGCCTTGACACCACCCAGCTGTGAAGTAGCTCATCTCCAGGTGACTCAGAAAAGCCAAAGACCTTAAAAACCAGCTAACAAACTGCCTTGGGGAAAGCCTTTTTCCTCCATGTACAAGTTGCAAAACCTCTGAAGTCCTCTGACCAGATGAAAGCATAACTAGCACCTTGCTTTCCAGTCTTCTTTAGATAACTAATAAATATCACAATGTTGGAGCCCCCCCCCTTTTTTTTTTTTAAATCCTGAGCTTCTGGAGTCATTGACCATCACTTTTTTTTTTGGCTTAAAATCTCCCCAAGAGCTCAGAAGAATTAGACACCTAAATAAAATGCTCATTCTTTCAGGCTGTGAATTGTTATAGAACAGGTGCTAACCTCTGATGATGGAGAAGGCTGTTCAGGAAGGGCAGAACATGGGAGCTTTCCCATGGGCCACCAGAAGCTGCACCCCCAGGGAGCTGAGCCTGTGTGGGGTGGCCCAGGCACCCCCCGCAATGGGACCTGGCTGGCAGCTGAGAGGAGATGCAGCCAAACAGGACTCCAGCAGGAGGCCATGTTTCAGATGGAAAGAGAATAACGGCAAAAACAAAAGCAAAGATCATTCTGACTGAAAATCCATAGCTTCCCTTAAACATAATAACTGCAATCACATTTATTGACCATGCGGCAGAGTTAGAGCCCATAGGCAAGATCATCAGCTAAGATGAATTGCCATAGCACCATTAACTTTACCACTCCACACTTGATCTTGCCCAGTGTGTTCACAAAATGGCCATGGAATATATATTTTTTCTTCTTTTTATTGCACAAAACCCCCCAACCATTTCAAAAAGGACTCTTACTGTACAGTTTACATTTCACTTATTTTACACCTCACTGTAATTCATTCCCCAGCCTAATCTCTATCTAAACATATGCAGCAATGTAGTCTACTGACATCCTGCTTATGAAATTCACAGACCAAAGAGACCATAGCTCCCAAAATTTTCCTATCTCCTGACCTTTTTTAATCAGTTGTTACCTTCTGCAACAGAATGTCTCGAAGCTCAGCTGCTCTGAATTCTTGCCTGTCTCATGTAATGAGCAGATGTGGCAAAGTAAGGATTTGTAACATGATGAAAGTTATGATGACAGGTCTTTCTGTGCCAGATTTTTATGTTTTTACAGGCTAACACTGAACTGCAGCACTTTTTTTTTTTTAATTCAGCTTCTGACAAGAACACATAAAAAGCATATCAAAGGCAACAATAAATCCACTAAAATACCTCTCTTGATTCAAACAGATTTGCAGTTTACAGGACTGTGCAGATCATGCCCAGTTTGAATTTACTCATAAATATCAGCCCCGACATCTCAGGACCCATCTCAGGACATGCCCTGCATGTCCCCTTGCACCACCTAAAAATAACACCGCATGCTACTTGGTGAGAGGAGTCAAAATGATGCAATGGAAGAATATTTAAGTGGCAGAAGGAGGAAAAACCAAACCCACTACTGAAGACAATGATAAAAGGAAAACAGTCCTCTCTGTCCCCTGGGCAGCAAAGCAATTACGAGTGAGAGGGTTGCTCTGTGGTTATTATTGCAGGCTGAAGTGGTAGCATTCTCCATGATTATCACAAATGCGTCCGCTGGGAGGAGGGAAGTGGGAGGATTTACCAAGCGGCAAATGCTCGCTTTCCCTCCCTCTGTTCCCAGCAATTCCTGCAGAACCCAGCCATGTACAGCAGAGGTGCAGCCTTCGACAGTTCTGCCAGATTTACACCCTCCTCCTAGCAGAGTCAGACCATGATGGTACAGCTGTGGGGACTGCTTCAACCCTCACCTTGCCTAGCTCCTCCAGAGCTGGGTATTCAGTTTCTGATGTTATCTCAAATTCTGTCTGAAAGGTGGGGAATCTTGATATCCCTTTAAGTACTTTTTAACACTCCCTTTTATCTCTTTTGCTTTGACTCAAGCCACTTAAAAACAAGATTATGAAATGAAAATTCCAAATTGCTTCTTCTCAAAAATGTCAGAATGCTTCATCTTAGTGCCAACATTTCCAAGCATTGTTACACAACTGAATTTTTACTCAAAAATATTTTTTTTATAATAATACACAAATGGTAAGAGTGAAATAAAACATGTTAATAGCACCTCACTAAAGACTAAAAAAGTTAATAGGAAAATTCCCATCTAGCTGCAAAAGAGACCAATGCTGCTGATGCCTACCAGATCCCTCTACCAAAGCTGCTGATAACATTGAGGCTGGTCCCTATGTGAAATCAGCCAATAACTGCACCTATTTATTAGAAGCACACGTGGGCAGAGCTCTGCAAGCAGACACAAGCTTGTTCTGCCAGCATGCCAAACCAAAAGTAATCCAAAAAATAATAAAGCAAGTAGTTTGGCAGGATGCTGAGCCCAAGCCAGTGTGCATTGCTGCTTATGCCACATCTGAGGTCAGGGCTGGCCCCCGCACCAACACTGCTTCACCACTGCTGCCCTGGGAGAGCCAAGGCACAGATACCTCATGCACGCCCGCTGTGCAAGGCGCTACAGAAGCATTCTTCTGAATGTCCACAATATAATTAGACTAACAATAAGGCCCACAAAGTTTAAAACACATCATCATCCCTAGGACTACTTCCTCTAGAAGTATAGTGTGTTATTAGTGGGATAGGAGGGGAAACGGTCTGCATTGTCTGAGCAATACCTGGTGCACTAAGGAAAAATCTGCCTACTGGCCTGCTGCTTCAGTATTTTCCTGGCTCAACCGACATATGGTTCATTATTATTGTGCATTACGATAGCCCCTAAGGAACCAAGCTGTATCAGGGCCAGAGCCTGCTAAGCACTTGTACAAACACAGGAAAGGAGCCCCTCCTCAGAAGAGCTCACTGTCTAAACAGAGGAGACAGACAAAGGGCTACGATGCTGGGTGAGGGTTTGCAAACATCTTACATTCAGGGTTTTTTCCTCCAGTTGGGTTTTTTCTTGTCTGAGGAGGATTTTATTTTTCGAGACAAAGGAAAGCAGAAAGGAGAATGAAGAGAGGTACATAAAGAGAGCTGAGGAGATGAATGGGCAGTGTGAAAACCAGGAACAGGGGCACTAAGGAGAAGCATATTAATAAATACATGTAATTTTTACATTTAAAATAGGAAGGGGAGTATCTTTTCACCACACATGTAGCAGATAAAGAATAATGGGCTCATATGTGCAGGAAACAGATATTACAGGAAAAAAAGTTTTACAAAGGTAAGAATACAGAAGCCCTGGGACTAGGAAAACCCAGGGAAAGACTTCTGAGAAAGCTGGAAGCACCCCAGTACTGGAGGTATTCAAAAACATATCAAATAAACATCGATCAGGAATGACCTAGACAGGAGTGACTCTGCCCAGAGCAGTGGACTGAGCTAGACAACCTTGCAATCTCTCTCCCATTTCTGTTGCTCCAGAAGCATCACCTCTATCACAGAGTTTGGGGCTAGGATAACTGCTCTGTTCTAGTGGATGCAGGTACCAAATGAGCATCTTTAAACTCACTCAGAAATACAACCAGTTGTGAAATAATTTCTTTCTCCATGTTCTCAAGTGGTTTTGCATTTATGCTTTCCCAGGCATCTAGTTATCTTAACATGTATGCAACAAAATATGCTGAAAATTGGGAAAGCAAACCCAGTCTTTTCAACTTCCTATTGAAAGCCAAGCGTTCGCTAAAGTCTGTTGTATCTTCTGGGAAATGCTAAGGATCCCATGAGCCCACAGGCATGAAGAGATGGCTCTTCAAGGGCTAGGCAAGAAGAAAGAACAGCATTTGACAGCAGTGCCAGATGAGGGGAAAGCCTTCGTTAACACCCTGAAACATAGACATGACACTTCGGGTAGGACTGACATCCTATGCAATCCCCTTGATTTGTGAAGGATCCCTTTCTACCTCTTCACTGAGGACGAAGTGAGCACTTAGGATAACCAGAGTTTATGATGGGTGTGTATGGGGGGAGTGATGGGCCTCCAACTCTTTTTGTCTTTTGAAGCACCAGTGATACCTAACAGCTAGCCCACCTGGTAGCTCCTGCTTTCTGCTTCTCCTGTAGAAGACGAACTTTTCTCAAGGAAGAGAACAGTGACGCTTTCTTCATTCATATTCTTGATTGTATGGGGGGGGGGGGGGGGGGAGTCCTGCTAATTCCCTCTGCCTTTCTGGTGTTCCACTGTGAAGGGTATGGACCAGGTGACTCAGACAAAAACACAAAGCCATATCCACTTATCCACCACTCCCCACAATCACAAACAAGTGCATATTTAAGTAAGGTCCTATAGGGCACAGATGATGATGCACTATTTACTTTTTGGGCTTGCAAAGGATAATGTCATGTTTCTGCATTGCTACAGACCTCCTAGCAGGACAGTCACACCCATAAGATCTGCTCATTTGGTTTACCTTTTTTTTTCTTGTTACAATCTGTTTTGACCATAGAAGATGTTTCTTCTCCCCTCATTTGAAAATCTGTTGTGAAAGAGACCATTATCCTGAGTGAGGAAAAGGCTCATATGAAGCACGTTTTATTCTTTAATAGGAATTTTCCCACAGTCAACACCAGCCTTCCGCAGAAATAAAGAGAAGTTAAGAGCCTTCTGTATCTGCTTTCAGCATCACAGATGTTATTGTTAACAGAACACCACTTGGAAGGGGTGAAGTGCTCCAGAAGTGCTTATCTTTATGACCTGGCTCTAAGAGAGCTGAGCTCATTATCTTAAAATATTTCATACTAAAACATAATAATCATATTTCATTGTTTAGATCCCTGGAAGTTTGGTCTCCATCAGAGTAGTGGATTTCTTGTCAGCTTGTCCCAAACACCTAGAAAGAGGCAGCCTATGTTTTACTGAATTGAGATGAATTTTAGAGTTGCAGAGATCTAATGGTTCAATTGCTCCTGCAGCCTGGAGGAAATATTCACAGAGTTCCTCTCTACCAAACCAAGCTTTCCCCTCTCAGTCACCTCCCCATCCCCACTGGAATAATTAGGTTCAACATTTAAAGAGAAATGAAGGGAGGAGGAAAAACAGAAAAAAAGAAAAAAAACAGACTCCAAAGCATATAACCTGGAACCCTTATTCTGAACATTTTTCCTCCACTGGCTCATCTGCCTGCAGGGAATTCAGCTAGTTACATTGCTAGACTAAAAAACCCTGAAGCTGTCCTTGAAATGAATGGCTCCATTCATTTAAGTGGGAGTGTGTTCTGGTTTTATTACCTGACCCCATATTTCTACCACAGAATCACAGGGCAAGTAAGTAAAATAACCTGTTCTCAGCTGTGGCTGTCTGGTTATATCCTCCTATTACTTTAATTTGTTATTTTTCTAGGATTAATTCAGTGCATTAGGAAAGGATAATATCCCCCACCTCCCTGTGAAAACAGTTTTCAAATATGTTCTGAATGATTTAATGCCACTCTGCCCATCGAATTTCTGTCTCAGCAATTAAAAAGAAAACCAAGAGGGTTAATTAATAAACTGAGAGGGGGGAGAAAAAGTCTTTCGAAATAACTATTACCAAAACTCAGTATGAGTAACAGCAGTCTTTCCACCATCTTCAATGGACTTGATATAAGATACAAATTGCAGTTATTTGTTTCAAACAAAACAGAGCTGTTAAATTAAAACCCAAGAGAACCCCAACAGCACTTGTGCAAATGAGGGTTGGTTTGCCTAACCTGTTCATCATCCTTATACCAGGTTTTTCGGGGGTTGCCTCTGGGTCTGCCCCCTCTCAAAACTAAGCTGCAAGAAATGACTTCCCGGACACATCAGCATACGACTACGCTCTCGCTTAAGTCCAGATGCTCAAGGAGAAATCTCGGCGTGGGCACCCACCTGCCAGCTGCCTGGAGCAGGGTGGGGATGTGCACCCATGGGTGTTCCCTCTCAAGACCCCCAGGGTGGTAGCCCTGGGCTCGCTGCCAGCCCCTCCACACACACAGCATCAGTCCTGTACTTGTGACCCAATAAGCAAATAGATCTGCATCATTACCAAGCTCTGTAGCAGTAACTATACCATGTAGACTAAATCATTGTCTAGCTTTTGTGTGTGTGTGGATCCAGGCAATTATTTTTAAACCCTGCTATGAGGAATAATAGCCGACTTCCCGGGGCCAGCTGTAAACGTCCCATAATGCCTGGGGAAAGTCCAAACTGAAATGCTCTGTAGTTTAATGACATGTTACATAGAGAGAAAAAATGTATTTGGAAGGAAATACCATTAAAAGGGGTAAGAAACAAAATGCTGTACTGTAAAATGCTTATAAGAGGAAAAAAATACCTGACTATTCAATTTTCAAAAGACTTCAGACCTTGTCTGCCTGGTCTATGATGAGTAAACCAAAGAAAAATACCCTGGTTCTGGACAGAGCTGAAGATGACCTTACAGGACCTTCTTTGTTCTGGGAGACAAACTAAGGAAGGTAAAACAGGTGCTATTGTTAAGAAAGGGATATTCAGCTGTAGGATGATTACGATTCTTCAAGCTGTAGAAATGTAGTTAGAAAAATCTGCAGCAGCTTTAACTTCTATTAATAGTACAGAAGCATGTTCTGGCATTAAAATAATGAAGAATGCTAATTCCAGATCCCTTTTGATCCCCTGTCTCTCCTTTTTTTTTTTTTCTTCAAATGACAGATCTATTCTTTTTTACTTTAGTGTTTCTGATTATTCTGTAGGTAGTTATTCACAAATTGTTTCCAGTAAAACCTGTCTAATAACCCATTTTCATTTATCATCCCCAAGCAACACAAAAATTCTAATTACTTACATCAATGGTCACCTCTCAAAGATGACAGATTTTCCAAAAACTTTCCCATTACAAATGTGCTGGTTGGATTCCTGGGCTTGTAAGTCGCAGCTTGCCTGCTCCATACGTACGGTTTCTACAGAGCCCATTTGGTGGCTATAAGCCATGTAAAACTTTGGCATTTCCAAAGCAGCCTGATTAGATACCCATTTCCTGACTATCCTTCAAGGAGAATTCTGCAGCTGGGGGATTCAGTTTCTTTTAAAATCCTAGCTGTATAATTGTTATTTTTCAAAAAGCAGATAATAGATATTTTGCCTGCAAGCAGAAAGGTCACGTAAATAGATACTGCAGCACTAAAAGCCCTTTCAAACAATTAAAAACAAGGCTTGATTGGGAATTCATATATCAAGACACTTACAAAAGAGTGTTGTGATGTATAGCCAGTAGCTCTTGTAGAACGTGAGCTTAAGACCCCCACTGCAGCCAGCACCCAATAAATGAACAGAAGAAAGAAGCCTCAGCAAGCTCCCAGCGCAGGTTAGGAAAGGTGTAACAGATACAACTACCTTCTAAGTCCTTCTGAGCTGCCCTGCTTACTACAGTCTTTACAGCATACCGAAATAACAGTGTGGCCATGCATGGGATGTCTAGGTATTGCCACAAGATGGGGAAGACTAAATAAATTAAAAATAAATAAATAAATAAATACCAAGTGAAGAATAGGTAGCAAAAAGGAAAATCTGTCAGTAAATCTGTTTTCATCCCTATGGACAGGTAGTCTCAGTGATCTGACTGCTGGCTAGCAGGTGAGTGTGATTGAATTAAGTAAATATGAATTGTTAATGGGAATTCCTTTCCAGTGCTGCCTTTCCAAAGAGGAAAAATAGAAGATGACAGCCAAACACCTGCCACCCAGTGCAAGGAAGGAGCCACTCCCCCCACGTGTGGCTGTTCCCTTCTCATCCCAGCATTATCAAAGCAGCAAGCAAAGCGCTGGCTGGCTGGTGTGCAGCTCCTCTCCTCAGGCAGTTATCAGTGTCAATCTTGATCTGTCTGACTGTGACCACAAATAATGAATGTTAATGGAAGAGCATGTGTTCCTGTGTCAAGTATGGCATGTCTCATTTTGTGACTTGGGCTAGGAATATTATTGATACAGCACACTGGTGTAAGCATCAGCTCACAGCGGACAGGTAAATAATGACAAGAAATTCCTCTACTTCAAGAAGCCTGCAACACAAAGGTACTCTGGGTGTGACAGCAAGAAGAGAATGACAATGCTTGATAGCCACAGCATTTCAGAGAGCAACTGGAAGCTTTTCTGGAAGCAGCAAGGTAGGAAGTTCAATATGGCATTGTACAAAGCATTCTCAAACACTCATCCCATGTAAGCAAAAGAGTTGGAGGATACTAGAGAGCCAATAAGTCCAAAAAAGCAGCATGAATAGAAGAAAGAGTGCTGAAGAGAAAACAAGGCAAGAGGAAACATTGCTGTCCAGATGCAGACAAGGAAATTTGAGGACAAAGATAATAGAGAACAGGCTACACTAATTATCCCCTAATCATCACCCGTGCACCACCATCCCTTGGTCAGGCACAGGCAATTTTATGTTTATTAAAAACGTACAGGGAATAAGTAGCTGTGGTGGAGACATGCAGCTCTAGAGGCATCTCCTAGCAGCTGCTGTCTCGGAGGGCTGAGTGTCTCCTTTTTGGCATGGCAATGGCCTGCTTATTTGCACGTGGAAGAAAGGCCTGCTCCTGTCCATGTGGGCAAGAGCCTGAATGAATGGCTTTCCAAGGCATCACAGCTTTACTGGAAGTGAATCTGGGAGGGAATCCAACAAAAGACATTTATTAGAGGGAATTTTAAAAGTTTAACGGGGAAAATAAGGTAGTAACATTGAGAATCATCAAAAGGGGTAGTTCACTGGTCCCTATCAGTCAAACCCTTGGTCTTCATCCTGCCTTGCCAGCCCAAGAGCTGTCAGAGACCAAGGCTCAGCAAGGACTAGTGCCAGACCCAGCCCATCAGCCCCCAATAAAAAGTAATTTAGCACGCTGTGAAGCAGAAAATTATGTACCACACACGTACAGTACCACACAGTCAGGTGCCCCCTTTGCAAGTCAATCTGACAGTCAGTGCGAGGACACACAGACACTATCTCTGAGCACCAGGCTGGCACCACGCAGGGATTTACTGAGAACACAGTCAGCCTCTCTGGACATATTTCAAATGACAAACTATATGCAGTGTAAGACTGAAGCCTCTAAATGAAGATTAGTCATTGCCATTCTTTGTTAGCAGGTAGTGTAAGTAAAAGTGCATTTCCAGTTTAGTGAAGCAAGTGTGTATTGCTTTTAACTTACCCTCTGAAGTACTGTCATCACCTGTCAAAATCTCTTCGCTAAGTCGTGATACCTCCCATCAGAAGCATTGCAGATGGGGACACACTGCCTCATGGCAAAGGGTTGACATTTCTCGATGAGGACTCACAGCCCTCTACCGCTACAATAGCAACGTCCTGCCAGAAAAATCAGTACAGTGCCTCTTTGAGGAGAAAAAGTCCTGGAGATAAGAATAAAGAGCAACTAAAAAGCATGCCCTCAAAGGTATACTACAGCCTAGATAAAGGAATGAAGACCACGCCAAATCATTTTTAAACCCAGCTGAACCATACAGCCCTGAGAGAAAGATGTGGGGGGGAAGAAACCAAAGAAACAAACCTACAGCTCTATACGCCATAAAGCACTAGGCAGGATGGGGTGAAGCACCTAATTTCTTTATATGTTCGTTAACAGCTCCCCATCTGGAGCACATCAAGCCATGGGGCTTCCAGTGATCACCTTCAACTGCCACACAGCATGTTGATTTTCAGCTGCATAGAAAAGCAATTAGACTCAAGCATGAGCACTCTGTGATACTGAACAAATACTGAAAAATAACATAAAGACGTTCTTTGTTCAGTACCACCAGAGTAAACTTGCCTGCTAGCTTGCAATTAATTTTTAACTAGGTAACACATAGTTTGAGTCTGTTGAAGCAGATACTACCTCCTTAGAAGCTGTTTGACTGTCCGCTGGCCAAAGAAGCCAGAATTCAGCATGTGGCTAATTCCCTTTTCCTTGCATACAGCTCAGGTGACAAAAGGAAAAATACCTGCCGCTATAATGTTATGTAGATTCACAAGTAAGTAGTAATAACCTAAACTTCGAGTATATCTACACACTGCAACTCCCATAGATGTTATCAAAGCTGGTTTTAAACCAGCTCTGTAGCTGATGGTAACGACTTCGTACAAGTTAATCACCAGTCTTTACCCAGTTTCTTGAGTGGGTTTTACAGCTGCAGTACACTCCTGGTCAAAATATCTCTGTAAAAACTCATGAATATGTGTTTGAGGCAATCACTGAACCACAGACATACCCCTTGTTACATAGAAGTAACAGGTCAGGATCTGGTCTCCCCACCTTCAGCTTCATAGAAAGCTAGTGAAGGGATCTCAACCCAACACAATCCATTAGCAGCCCAGGACAGTGAGAGCTCTACTATTTAACTTTTATCACACCTGAAAGGGACAGCATCGCTTTGTTCCAGTTTTTGATACTTCAATATTTTCCCTCCCTGTTCCATACACCAGATGTTTTTATAGCATGGATTTTGATCGGGCCTGGTGGTACGGAGAACTGAGGTGCCTTTGATGCTAGGCACGCTGATGCTTCTAACAGCTTTGGTATTTTGCCACCAGAATAAAAGAACTACAGTTTATAAATTGATTCTTTTTGTCTGGAGTTTAAGTATCAGCCCTGAAGAAGGGTTTGTGTGCCTACAACTGCAACCATGGATTTTCATTATATCAGCCAGTCTAACAGAAACATTACCTTTAGTACAAAATTTGTCTTTCTGAAATAATATTCACTTGAGTGCTGTTAACCACCAATATAAGGTGCTCAAAAAGAGCCTTTCAGGGACAAATTCTCATGCCTTTGGTAACAACCATTATCACCTGCACTACTATTAATCCCATTGATTTCTGGCCTAAAGTCACTGCCTAAAGTACTATTTTTAGAGGTAGCATTTTTGTGACTAACAGCTTTCAAGTGTTTTTGAAGGCCTACTAGCAGAATAGAGTGCTATTCAGTGTGAGCAAAGACATCAGATCTGGTTCAGATGCTGATATTTGAGATACCATTCCCAGAGGCATTAGAAGAGAATCTCTGAGAAATAACATGAGAAATGGGTTCTCCCTTCGCTTCCTCTTCTGGTCTCCAATCCACTGCAAAGTAGCGATGTCTTAGAACATACCTGTGGAAAGAGGGTAATCGTGAAACTTATTGCCTGCCAAACAAATTGGTACAGAGGTACAAAGCCCCACTGAATTACAGACAGCTTTTGAATTAAAAATACATATATAGGTGTTTTTAGCAATAGGACATGTTCTTCTGCTGATATTTTTTGTGTTCTTCATATGAAGGATGTTTTTAAAAATAATCCATAGCCAACAGCCAGTCCATATGCACAAGGCACTATCTACTTGCACAGAGTACAGCCCCATTGTTTTTGAAAGTCTATGGACACCCATCTCTTTTCTTACCATCCCTACCACACACAGGTTGTATTTCAGTGAGCTTTTGCATTTGAGATTAGAAGCGCTAGAAGCTGAAAACCCAAGACCAATTTCTCTGAGCATTACTACTGACTGAACATATAGGCAATATTTTTTGCTTGTATTAATACAGAATACACATTAATGGCATTATTTAGATGGTTTAAATAATTGCAATAATCTGTAGGCTGTTACAAAAGGTATCGATGAGTTTGTGATAGCTACTACCCAACAGCAAGTGGGCTGGAATTGGTTAGCCGTGATGCACATTGACGTGGACTTGTAAGAACAACCTGATCAGCCTGCAAGGCTGATTGTCTCCCCCTGTGCAACTGCTGGCAAACTGTTCCTACACATTAGCATGTCAAAGCATACACCAACAACAAAATTAACAAAACACAAAGCATGAAGGAGACCTGCTGAAACTGAATTGAGTAACCAGAAAATAACCACGCCTGCTATCATTTCCACTCGTGAGTAGCTGAAGCTGAATATAAACAGCCCTGGAGAAGGCAAAATTGTGCTGGGCTGATTTGGGCCCGATTCTGTCTTACAGCGATTTTGTAACTCCACAGGTGACAGAGTGAGTCTGTAAATGAATATCCACCTGCACAGAGGAGACTTACTGCTGCTGAAATTCTTAGAGATTATATCTTCCACTCATAGCCTGGTTCCGTATTGTTCATCCCATCGCACACTGCTAGCTGAATAATGAGGGACGTGGCAGTGCTCAATTAGCCTGCTGCTTACCTCAAACGGCAGCCTACAAATGCAGGCTGGGAACAGTTTAAATACATTAACCAATTTAATTCTGTAAATGTGCATAATATATTGGCTAACTAATAATCTAATTGCTATTTACTTTGTGTTTATCCTACCAGTGATGGGTATAAAAATTCTAGGAATGTCAAAATGATGCTTATACAGTTCTTTCAGATTTTTTTGTGTTGATTTACTGACACTTCACTGCTTTCCATCCAAGCCTGAGCTTATGCAATAAATGTTATGTCTGTTATACCAAAGTAAGAATTAGTGTTCTGCTAGAGAATCCTCTATCACATGAGCATCTTTCTAATCTTATAAACAAATAAATAATCTATTAATAAAGGCAGATTCAAGTTCAAAGTGGAATTGTACTCTATACATTTGTTTTTTCTTAATTTGATCAAATTGAAAACTTTTTTTTTTTTTAAATAGGCCTTTTTTTAATGAAAGGTCTATTCACCTCTTACAAAGGTTTATAGGATGGAAAAAAAAATTCTTCTGTATCAAAACAATTATATAAAACATTAGTCTCAGAAGAAAAGGCTGGGATCACAAAACCCATTCAGCTTTCAGATGTAATCTGTTTAATATGAGGCTAGATTAAACAACACGAAGTGAAAGGGGTTAAGTATAAATCCATATAGATGCCCAAAGTATTTACAGTGTGCATTAAATAAATCATTTCATGCGAAAGGACAGTTATTGTTACTGGAAAGGTTTCCTAATTCACTTTCAGATAAAAATAAAGAGGGCTGCATTTAGAAGCTTTGTACACTTTTTCCCTTCTGACAGCTTTCAAGTGGCAGCATATTATTTGGTCGCTGCTACATACAAAGTGTCTTAATTAAAGGTTGTCTAAAAATACAGAACATTCTCACAGCCACATCTGCCATTAACTCTTCTGACATTCTGGTGGCATTAAGTACCAGAAAATTCTTCTCGTATTAAATAGCATTCCTCTCTTGTGCTCTGCCTCTCAGCAATCCTAGCAAATTTTAACAGCATGTTGCAATTGGTGCACACCATCATTAGGGAGGTGGGCACAGCCTGTTCTCCAGCACAGCAAAATGGCTGTTTTTCCACCCAATCCAGACTCTGTTCCTAACAGAGATGGTAACCCGGTGCCGTGCTCAAAGCCTGGGATATTTAGGCTGCCTTGTAGCTTTGGACTGCGTCCTAAAAACAGGGCAGCTCATCGCTGCCACGTGCAGGGAACTGCCCTCTGCTCACCTCAAGCCAGATCCTAAGCTGACCTCAGCCTGGCCAGAGTTTCACTGCCTGTTTATATGCTGCCTGCATATTGACATCAGGCTGTGACCCCAACTGCTCCCAGCCCACTCTGCCATCAGCACTGACCCTGGTGGCTCAGAGGAGCGGAGGCGATGCAGGACATCTCCACACCACCCAGTCCCGTGGTGGAGGACACGCACAAGGACTTCCAGGCTGCTCTCCACAAAGCTACTGCAAACGGCTGAGAGCATGCAGGACACGTGGGTGAGAGCAGGGAAAATCTGGGACAGGCAACAAGACACAATGATACATTTTTACCCTCATCCTTCTGCTCAGGATAAAATTAAAGCCGAAGAAACCAAAGTAGAGGAAATCCAGGAGCAATGGGATGCAGCAGGACTACCTTTGTGTAGTGATTTTATACAGCTTGGTAATTTATCTCAAGGAGATTTAATGAGAAATGAAGTCATTAAGGTCATACTGTAAAAGAAAATTGAACCACTTTGCTTTTTTATGCAAAGGAATCATTCCATGATCAGAAGTTAGGAAAATATGGTTTTCTTCAGTTATGTCTTCCGTGTGCGTATGTGGTGGAGGGTTGGATTCACTGGTGTCTAATAATGAGACTGAATTAATTCTGCTGTATTTTCCCTAAAGGGAACACTAATTTGTATTTCCCTCTGCTGGACTGCCTCTTCTTATGAAATCTGGAGGATTGCAATATCCTTCAGAACTCCATCTTATACTCAAACTTGAATCAAATCAGCCTTTCTTAGCCAAGAAGTTATATCACAGAGAGGCACTGGCACTGACCAGCAAAATGAGAGTGGGTATTTTTATTTCCTCAAGAAATTTGGCTGAAGTAGGGCTAGTTCAACTCATTTAACATCAGATACATTTAAACTGGAGGAAATATATACTGCCTGCAAAATTTCTCCCTCATTCTGGCTATTTAGTCAAGCATTGTGGCTTGTTACTTATTTGCTATGTTTGCAATTATCTGCAGTAAATGCAGTTCATGGTCTAGGAAAAGAGCCAAATCCCCAGCAAAATTAGGGAGTACTCTTCTTCCAAGTGCCATTCCTGTCCCCATATGCAATGTCAAATGAAATGAGCAAGAGATTTTAACTCAATAGATATTTTACTTCTTCCACAGGCTCAGCTTTACTAGGTGCTAAAGGACTGTGACTTTTTAAACCAGATCTTTGCTGCTCTCTGCCAAATACTACAACCCTAAGATGTACCCACTAGATCAGAGATTAATTTATTACACATCATGCAGACGGTTTGCTGTTATGGGGGTTTTTCTGCTGTTGTTCCCCCCCACCCCACCTTTTTTTTTTTTTTTCTTAAAACCTATGCTTAAGCCACTTGTATTGATTTTTTCAAAGGTTAAACTACCTCTCGTGGATGTGTCCTAATGGAGCATTCGAGCTCAAAGAACAAGCTGTGTGACTCACCAGCTGTTAAGCAACCTCTAATGCACAGGATTCTGAGAACCGCAAAGAATATAGCACTACCTAAAGCTGTCTGGGAAGATCCTGATAATAAAAACTACGTTCTAACATTATTCCACTAGACAGATAAGTTGATTGGTGGGATAGCTGGCGTCTTTGGGGAAAAGGTGTTCCCACATAAGTGGAACATCAAACTAGAACATTCCTTTATCGTTCTGAAGGGGTTTCAGGGTAATTTATTCTAGTAGGAATACTCACTGGAAAATTATTGTAAAGCTTACTTATGTTATAAATGTTCAGAGGCAGGACTTATCTCTTCTCTGTGTTTGTACAGCACCTAGCACAAGAATGGTCAGCACCGATTAGCGTATTTCAATTATTTATACTAAAACTGACCTCTGTTGCTCTTATCATTCATTTTCTTCACTCATATTTTTAAATTCAGCCAGTCCTCCAGAGAGATGATGCTCTAATAGGAATACAAAAATCAACTTTAATTTTTATTGACAATAACTCAGAGCCTCAAGAAGTTGAACAATTCTGAAAAGCTCTTGACTGACACAAAATTAACTATCCTTCTGTGGAATCACAATGTAGAAGGTTACATTTGTATGAAGAACATATAAAATGCACGATGGTTTGATTTGCAATATTATAGGCTTAAAGATAGTCATGGCAGAGGCAGAATTTGGAAAGAAAGAGGAGACTGGGATCAAAGCTGAAAAGTGTTCATTCCAATATGTTTCAGCTTCGTGTGCCTCTATTGGAAGTGTTTCATGAAGATGATCTAGGTAAAAACTGCCTAAATAAATCATTTTAGTTAACCTGCCTATTCAGAAACGGACACTTTGTGAAGCAAGTTTCACCCATGTCCTTTGCTCCTTTGAAAAGATTATTATTCTAATGGTTTCAATGGGATCAACATTTTACACCTTGTCTCTTACAAGACCAACAGAACAGTGTAAGCAGGAATACGTTACATCTGAGTTTATTACTTTAAAAAATGCTCTGTTATTGATGTTTTTCAGTTGTTTTAAATTAAGATAAATGTCTGAAATACAATGGCATTGTTTGAACTCCATTCAGTTCAATATAAGTAGATTTTAAACAGGAAACTGATGGTTCTTTTCAATGTGAAACTCTGTATTAGAACCAAATGTAGCTCTTTAATCTCATTCGGTACATATACTAAAGTCATTATTACTTTATGAAACCTTTTTAAAGATTTATATATTCCATTGACTTGGACTTATATGGCAACTGCTTTTTCTTTTAGGTTTAAAATTAAAACAGGAAAAAAAATCTTCCACATTCTCAGAAATGTTTTATTTCTTTCTTGGCACAGAGAGCTGTTAAATGAAGTAATTTTCTCCATTGTGGAGCAAAGCTACAGCTACTTGTATGTCAGTCAAAATATACTTTACCCAGAAAACTCATAGCTGCTTTGTTACAGTAAAACTGAGGTTAGTCTCATTGTTCCAGTCACACAGTCACCAGATATAACCTTTGAAAGGGAAAAATAAAGCGCATACTGTTGCTGCTAACTAGATTCTCTTACTCATTCTGAGATGTCTGGCAATGCACTGGAACTGAGTGTGGAGTAATGTGGTTGTCACAGCCCAAAGAGAGGGTCAAATCCAGCCAGCTGAGGGTAAGCATTTCATGATATCTGAGCGAGGAAAACTATGCAAGAATTTTAATACATATAGTGCCTGAAGTAGGTTTTAGTCAAGGCTACAGATTATTACATGGGAAGCAACAATAATAAAGGCATTAGCCATCTGATCACTCAGAACCATGTTTTGATTTTCCAAGAAAGCCGTAATGTCATGTAAAAGCTAAACAAATATTCCTAGAGGTATGAAGTAAATCAAAGGAAAAATATATCATAATAAAATCCAATGGAGAGAGAAACCTCACGGGCATATTGTTTGAATATTTGTTTCTGTTTCAGTTAACTGATTGCCTGTGTTACTACTACTAAAGACTGCACAGACCTCAAGCAAGATCATATCACTCTCATGCTGGGTAACTCATAAACAAAGAGATGCCTTGCTCTAAGGGATGAACAGGGAAATAACAAACAAACAATCAAAAACAATGGCTGACAGATGAAGCAGAAGCACTGTTACCTCCATTTGCTCAAATAAGAAAGGGAGACATGGAGGAGTGAAGTGACTTGCATAAAATTACAGCTGATGTTTGAAAGCAGACCTGCCTCAGTCCAGTTAAATGCCTTGTCCAGAAACCATAATTTTTCCGGCTTTTCACTTTTGTTTTTCTCAAGTGATTATGTACCGTTTAAATTTAGTTATGGCCAAGTGGACTCCCAGGTCTGTTGGCTTATCTGGGAAGAAGCGAAAGAAATGGCAAAAGTTAAACCATACAGAGACCCCCTCAGCCAATAACCAGATCTGGGTCAGTGAAGGTGTAACAGGGTCAGGTGCTTTCCTGGCACCATTCATAGTTAGTTGAGGGATTTTGATGGAAAGGTGCTTTCTAGAGAGCAAGTGTGGGCAGCGGGGTCAGAGAGATCACAATGGGGAAGCCAGAGCAAGAACTTCTGCACAAACGCTGGTGCTGGCTCACTGTGACAGGAGAAGGCTCTACGCTCCCTGGAGAGGCAAAGAAAAAGCAGCATTTCTAACAGAGAAACTGAAAACACAATAGAACTGATTCTGGTCTCTTACTTGGGTGGCTTCCTTTCACTTCAAATAGTGCAAATAATGAGGTTTAAACACCAGTTTCAAAGCTCATCTGTAAATTAATAGACAGACATAGATTATTGCTCTTACAGAATTCATTCCCGTCCAGTACAGCTGATGAACCCTCTTTCACAGAGACCAGTCTGCTGTTTCTGTGATCAGTTCAGATCAGCAAGTTTTCTTTCAGAGGCAAATTCTGCAAGCTTTACTATGTCAATTTGACTCCAAGAAATAAGCAGAAGAGCTCCACTGGAGCAAGGCACTACTCAGCAAATGAGTGGAAGAAGTTGTCTCCCGTATGACTCAGCTATTGTTGTCGGAAATCACTATATTCTTCCAGGAGGAGAAGACAATTTGCAAGCCAATACCACCCTGTACTATGAAAACACATGGCCAAGTCCTGCTCTACCAATTCCTCGCCCTGCAGCTTTCTCTTGTGATGTGAAGATGACAAAAGCAAGGGCAGTCACCAGAAAGGTTCCCCGAATTTCACCTAACCAAGAAAAAAGACGGACACCTCCAAACAGTTGTCTTCTTTCCAAAGATTTCCCCTTTTCCTTTATAGCTTCGAGCAAGAGCAGCTATGTGATAAACAGAAAGGCAGGTAATCCTTCCCATGAGGAATCACAAGGAGAAACCTCTCTTGCAGTCACTGCTTAAAAAAAAAAAGTGTTAAATATCTTTTAACAAATCTACATATGGAACAGTTTGACCAAAGCTGCGGTAACAGATCACAAAGCCAGCTGCTCAGAGTTACTCCTATCTGTAATGAAGCATGAACAACGCAGAAAGCATGTCAGAAGTAATTCTAGAATAACAGCTTTCCACATGGACTTCACCATCCCTGGCTGCAGCAGTAGGTGACCATAGTGCTCACACCCTCCTTCAAATCCTGACTGACAGAGCACTGAAGGCAGAAACCACAGAGAAATGTGACCTCAGAGTCACACTCTGGAGGTTTTAAAATCCTGCATCAATATTTCTGGCTTCTCAATTTGTTCTAAATTATGTTAAAGTATGCCTGATACTGGTTCCAGGCTTGAAGGGAGTGACAAGCTGCAGTCAAACAAGTACCTTTGATGGACCAGACCCTGGAGAGCCATCATTCAAGTGAAAGTGAATTATATCAATGAAACCAAAGAAGAGTCACTCTGACCCTGTAAGTATGCCAGCTTCCTTCTATCAGGCCCCGGTCCACAAATATTTGCGTGACCATCACTTTCCCATTAGCATTTAACTCACGAGGTTCATTTGGTTGCCTTGTTACCATATGTATGTTGCAGCATTAACTATTAGCGGGAAATACAGCTGAAGAGTGTGAGGGCAGGGATGGAGAAAAGGGCAGCATGAACGTGTAAGGTGGAGAAAGGAAGTGGGGAGAAGGAGGAGCCCCTTTCAGACTCACTTCAGATCCAGAGGTTTCTGGGAGGAGGCACAGGGTAGGGACAGAGCTGGCTGAAGGAAGCTTTTAATGTCAGTATGGAAGTCAGCAGAGATTTTTACAGCTGGTTCCAGGGAACAAAACCAACTTTAACACAAACTCAGATATTAACGTACCATTTCAGGTGAGATCATTCTTCTCCAGCTTGTTGTGCTGAAAACATCTGCAGTTTTCTTTTCAGAATTAACTTGTGTACTGTTATGTAAAAAAAAAAAAAAAGAGAGAGAACCCCAAACCAATCACTTGCCCACAATTAAGTTGTAAGTGCAATTTGAGGCTCTCCACACATAGCCACAATCACTCCACACCCCTCACATGCACTTCCAGTACCTGCCAGGCTGCCACTCAGCATGCAGAATGCCTGCCCTGCTCAGCCTGGGGCTGCTGGGATCCTGCACCTTGGAAAACTGAGTCTCAGGGAGATGTGAGGGCAACCTGAGGAGAAATTAAATCTGTTTTATGGTATCACACAATGTTGTGACCACTGGACGGAAAACACTGAGCTGATGTAAATTTGCCTTTGCAAATTTATTTTAAAGTGTCTAATGGGGTAACTCTGTACTGGAAAACTTTATGCCAGATCAGCTTCTAACCTCGTCTGGCTCACTGTCAGCCATCCTCCCACTGCAAGCATAAAGCTAATCTGAAAACATAAAGCTGCATAAACTTTGCATCATTCATCCTAGCTAATTTGACAGGAGTGTGATTGTGCAGTGTCTCTTGATTCAGATCAAATTTATATTACCAGGTGATAACCTGCACTGTGAACAGCCCCTTATTAATGATCAGGGCATTTGTGAAAATATAACCTCGCCATGTCCCAGTGTTGCTTCACATCCATTCTCTTCAAAAACAAAAGCAAATTTTCTGCTAAAAGAGAAAAAGAAAAACAAACTTACATCGTGGAAATTGCCTATTTGTGTGCCATCTAGAGCATTGACTGATTTGATAGGAAATTTCCTCTTAATTCTGATAACCAAGCAGCTTTCAGAGGGCACTGCTAGGGTTTCTCAGTGTAGTCACCACGTTGCTGTGAATTCGCTATAAAAGGCCCTTTCCCTATCTCTGCCAGACACTTGGTTTTCCCTCTGTGCTGCTTTCTCAGAATACCTGCAGTTTTCCTGTTTTGCAATGTCTGTTAAATTTGTGCTTCTAAAGGAAGCCTCCCCCTTTCGCATTTGTATGAAGAAGAGTCTTTCCAGACTGGTTTCTACTAGTCGGTTTTCCCTCAAAATTAAACTATTTGAATTTAAAACATTTAGCAGCACCTGTACATAGGAACTAGCAGATGACCCAGGAGATTGCAAATGCTCGTTTTCCTGAAATAAACCGCTGTGTGGAACTTCTTGATTCAGAACCTTTATTTACCTATTTGTCTTCCCGATCTTTCACTTCTTGCTTTACGTGTGCTATCGCTCTACATGCTCAGATACCTGCTTGCCTTAAGGAAGCTCCATGGTTATCTGTGCCTAGGCCTTTCCTCTCCAGTGTTATTTGCTGTTTCCCATTGAAATCTCTAACTCCTGGCTTTCTGTTGTTTAAGTAACATAGCAAAGGAGGAGAAATCCCTTCAGCCCCTTTCGTCCCGCACACACTCCAGTCTGGTCTCTGAGGGCTGTAGCAATATGCTATTTACATCTCCAGTCTTCAAGTAGAATGCTTCAAAAGGATGTGTAGTGGGCTGCAGCTTGGAGCCAGTTTCTCCCAGATGGCTCTTTAAATCAGCTCTCTCTCTCAGTCAAGATTAACACCAAAACCTTGCAGGGTAACACAACCTGAAGCAAAACTCTCACACTGAACCATCCTTTCACCCCTGGGCATCCCTACCGGGTGGTAGCTGTTTTGAAAGCTCCTCCCCACTATGCAAAACAAGTCAAGCTTATTCTCCCTTCTCCAGGACAGGTGTGCACGCACATCATCCCCTCCTGCTAGGGTCTCTCCTGGACCAAGGGCAGAGACAGCCCGTGTATTACCTTCCTGCCAGAACACAGCTGGAGTGGCTGTGTGAAATGAAGGGCCTTGTACACCCTGCTGCAAGAGCCAGGGCTTTAGGACAGTGCTGGGCAGGGTCATTTTCAGATGCCAGAGCAATCTTCTCTCTTCCATTTCCGAGGGCTCTCTCAGCTACAGGAGCTAGGAAACAGAGCAGCCAGACCTCCAGCACTATGAGGCCAACAGACACTACCGTAATATGTTATTTTTATTTCTTCCAAAAATCAGTTCATTTAAGAGGGTCTTAAGTAGCAAAAGACAAAATAAGGCAGGTATAAAAATGCAACAATTGAGAACGGACAAGTTTTTGTTCCACAGAAATGAGAAAAAAAAATGTTAGGTTATTCAGTAAGGTCTGTAAATATAAAGGTTTTGCCATATTTCAGCAAATAAGGCAAAAAGAAAGGTCATTGAGTCTTCATGTTAGCAGTTTTAATTTAGAAAAGCAGAAAAGATCATCTAGAAAAAAAAATCATACAAATAAACGGGTTGGAAACATCAGTTTCCAAAAGCAAGTCCTGTACCACTCCATGGCTTTCCATAGTGACACAAGAGAACAAAAAAAGCAAGACAACATGAAAAAGGTATGACTGATCATTTCAAAGTCCAGGCAAATACCCCAAGATAGTGAAGAGGAAATTAATAGATAACTAAGTTTTTAGTAAGTTCATCAGTGTAAGACCTGCCACAGCCTAATGAAAAGAGGAGATGCTGGGAGACAGCTTGGCTTCTGCAACAGAACAACAAAATCCAGTAATATGCTGAAATGAAAACTTACACCCACCAGCAAGAGCAAAAACAGGTTCTAAGTGCTTGAAAGAAAGGAGCAAACGGAAAAAAAAAAAAAAAAAAAGAGAGAGGAGAGAGAGAGAAAAAATAATTTAAATAGCAGTGTATCACACTAAAGAGAAACAAAAAGAATCTGGAGGAGCTTCTTCAAAGGTCACAAATCCACTCTCTTCCAGCTCTTGATGTTACGTCCAGAGACTTTGCAACAGGAAAAGCATGTTCCTGACTGGAGACAACACACATTCCCCAAGTTACCTGCTACAGAGAACATATCTGCTCTGTGAAGCCTTACTACGAGATCATACAGGCAAAGAAGTATTTACCTGCCTTATAGGCAGCAAACGTACACGACAGTGAAGTCCTGAGTTCACTGAGGTCAGTAACAAAGCTCACGTTGACTCGGGCAGCTTAGTGTTCACCAGGACTTTTAAAATTCTGAATGCTTCAGTGCATCATGAAAATCCTCACCATCTCTTCACAATTCATCTGCTGCTGCTTGTCTGTAAACTACTATGACCTGAAAGGTGAGAGGTAGGAGGGAAGTCAGATAAAAAAATACAGGAGCTTTCTACATGACTCTCTGCTAAATTAAAGTGTTACCTGGGAAAACTAAAGAAAAGAATTTTGCGATTGCTACCTGATAGGAATGGTAATCCAACATGACAGTATATCTAAAAGTCAATAAATAGAGTCTGCTAGTAAATATTATTAAAAATCACATAAGTCAAGTTGCTCGACTTTTCAATAACCCAGCATGCAAGATATGCTCATTTTGCACAAATTGTCATGCAGTTTTCCAGACATATAGAAGAGCCTCTCTGGTACACTGCAGATGTTGGTATGCAGTAGCTGCTGTTGACATCAGGAAAGCAATCCTAGAGTGATTGGTATGTCTCCTAATACAATGCCGTGTAGCTATTCAGCTACTGGAATTCAGTTTTATGTGATTCAATCAGCCCTAACAAGAAGAAATAGTAACACATTACGCAAAGTTCTGAGAGACTAACAAATCAAAATGCTGCTTTATTGCAGCTGCCATTGGTCTAGCCACTGCACTTTTCTTATTGGTGTTGTATTTCTGTCCCAGTACAGAGAAATTATTGTTGAATGCTAGGGATTAGCCATGCTTGCTAATTCCACAGCGTCTAACATAAGATGCTTCACACTTCTATTATGCTCTCCAATGCAAAATTTTAAGCACACTTTTAGCTGAGGCTAAGTTGTCTTCCCAGTACCCTCGTACAACATGCTGAGACTATTTCCCAGTTTAATAAGTGACTAAATTGAGAGGAGAGAGATGGTAATTTACTCACATCACATGGCATAGCTGCTAGCCCAACTCTAACTCTGATCTGTGTGTGTCCCATATGACCATAAGAAGTGGTTTTGCTTGGTATAATATTCTTGGAAATATTGGGAATGCCTTCAGGATCATTTTTTGGCAGTTACACCATTAACACACTTTGGCAGTTACCCCATTAACACACTTCGAGCTGTCTGCTGCTCCAAGAATGGCTGACCCACCTGTCAGAAGCGAACAAAACTGCCCTTCACCACCCTGAAGAAATGCCACACATCTTGGTATTTCTGATTGCTTGACACTGTTGAAATAAAAGACATTTTTTGCTGTAGATATTGCTGTGGCATATCTCATCAAAGATACTATTCAAGCCATCGAGCTAAGCTGGTCAGATCCAGCTTTCATTTACAGCAGCGTAGGGCTAAGAACAACTCCTATCACTTGTGTGAATTTGCTCTGCTTTCAGAGATCCCCCCTCTGAGGAATCTGACCAAACAGGTCTGCTTTTCTCTCAAATACACTGGCTTCAGATATGCGCAATTACAGTCATGTCAGCGGTGTGAACTGTGATTTATGCTTGGCTGAGATCAAAATTAGATCCAGCCCACTTATAAGGAGAAAAGAAAAATTTAACAGTGAAACACAAGGGTCAACTCCGCTCTCACAAAGCATGGGTCTCACAAATCTCCATTTATTAGTAAGAAACATAAACACCGTGCATTTAGAGTGCTATCTGGAAGATTCACCAGTTTTTCTGATTTGCTGTCATTTTACCACCACTACATCAATTGTTATCTTAGCCTCAGATGTCAAGTCTTTCTGAGCCTCTTGGCTAGTTTCATGAAAGAGATAATGAATTCTTACTTATTGCTGGTGCAATTTTAGCAAATACATTGTCATTCCAATCTATAATGTAGCTACCTTCCAGAACTGACACAGGGTTCTCATGATTACTGAGTTTTGATGTTTACAAAAAATTAGGGCTTAGATTGTAAACGGATACTAGCTACATATTTCTGCATAGCAATAGAGTAATCATCTCTCAAATAATTCTCTCCATTTCTAGAGTGCTTTAAGCGCTCTGAATCATGCAAAAACATGAGGCTCAGCAAGAGGAGAGGTGATACCGGGAGCAGAGGAGATTACAGAGGGTATCTTTAGTGTGGGTTGGTCCCACAACTACAGGAAGTTCACTGACTCCAGGGAAATAGCTGTTGGCAATCAGCAAGACATAGGATATCTGCAATTCTATTTCTACGTGAATGCCACCGCTCTGATCACAGTAGAGAGAAAGGGTGGGTATTTTAACTTCTTCGCAGGTCTGGAAGATTCCTCTAAATGATTTTACCAGGGCTGAGACAGTGTTACTAGAGGGTCCTGGAGATGCTCAGACCAACCATAGGGAGCTGCACTACAGCAGGCAGTGAACTCCTTCCTCCACAGAACCAAGCTAGCGGCTGCCAGATGAACTCAGATGGCAATAAAGAGGTGCAGGAAAACTGCGTCCCCTCAGACCAGGCTGTGAGCAAGGGGTCTGGGTCTCAGCGGGCCAGGCACAGAGATCGCTAGCGTGGCTCTGACCCTAATGCCTGACACAGAGCTCACCTCAAAGTCAGGCAGCAGCTGGGAGGCAGCAGGCTCTGGTAATTCCCATCAAACACTTTCCAATCTTCTTTCTACAGGCTGAGCAAGGACTTGTTTTACCTTCTGGAGGATGCGGTTGGAAATGACAAAGAACACTAAGAAGCTGCAATGACATATGAAGCATTATGGACTAACGCAAGTTCCAGGAAAGTCAACAGGACAAAGCTCTGATACACGGAAACCCTAAATTTGGTTACATTTTTTCATATGAAAAGAGGTTAGATATTTTTTTCCCCTCTACAAATTAAGTAAAGGATATTCACTGTGCTGCTGTTGATTTAGGGGGAACAGATGAAATCTGCAGGGATCACAGTCTGAAGACATAGTTGTGTTATCACTGTAATTAAGAGCTGTACTATAAAGGAACTGATAACAGACGTACAGCATGAACTACTGTCAGCTGAAAACTGGCCTCTGCGATTTGGGGTTCAGAATCGTAACCTTTTACTTCTGGAAGGAAAAGAGAACAAACGTCATTTTGGTGCTTTCACATCTTTTTGCTCTCTATTTAGAAAAGTAACAGCCAGCATCTTAAAAAAAAAAACTAATTTTACCAGCGCTTAGCCTTGAATATATGCCAGCAGTAGCTGATACTTTAAAAGAGGGAAAACTTTTAAAAAGGCAATAATGCATGAAGTGAAATGCACACAAAGAAAGAGGATCTTAAACAATACTAAAAATAAATGTAGCTTTAAAAGATCCCTTAAAAACAGCTGTTGACGTTAGAGATTTAATTAAAATGTAATTAGTTATACATTCTCCTTTGAAATGAACAAGCATATTACAGCTTTCATCTACAATGAATTCTCTTTTACATTCATACCTTGCTTTTGCCTGTAAAAAAAAAGGCAAGATTTTACAGGAAACGTTATAAAGATAGGATAGTTCTACCTAAAATTTTACAATCAAAGAAAACATAAAATGATTTTTTTACATACCGATACAAAACCATATTCATTGTGCATGCGGTGTTCGTGAGATACTTCATAAGTGTTCCTAAATGCACAAAATAGAAGAAAAGAGACATAAATGGATGAGGGATGGTACTTGCAATTAGTACTTTAACGTCTGGAGAAGGATTCTGAAATAGGTCACTAAAGACTAAATCGATCTGACTCCTTAAGTGTAATTTACCTGAAAGAGAAATGCACCTTATGCTACTCACCCTGCATGGATTTGTACAGGCAACATGCAACCAAGGGCTTTCCCTGGGGCTAATACTTTATGGAAGCACCATTGACCTGGTTTTCTATGGAAACTACACGGATGTTTTCAATTCCACCGTGGAACAGTAGCCTCGGTCATAGCCATCAAACTCCACATTAGACATTCATGCAGCATTAGGCATCCTGTAGCTGCCAAGGGCCACACAATGAGACATTGTCTGACCCAAAAGTCATATAATTAGGCTTATGGGAACAACACCAGTGGATAGTGCATTAAGCATATCCTAATTTTGGATAGGCCATTCTTTGCCTGTCTGACTACCAGTTAGCTGGGGAAGAAGTGAAGCCTGCTATTAGCGACAGACAACTTCACTGCAAAGCCACAGTGGTGATGAAAGGGCCGTTTGACTTGAAAAATCACCACTGGGGAAAGGAAAGGCAGCCGTATAACAGAGACATACTTGCAGACAAACAGAAGACCCTACTTAAAACTTTTTTTTTTTTTTTAATTTATTTTTACAGAGTGGGTGACCCTAAATTCTAGAAACCATCTCTTCAGCTAGAGTTATGTCGTTTTGCTGCTCTGGCTCAGTAATGGTCCAGCATCCATCCAGCCTAATAGCAAAACATTGTTGAGGCAGCAGTCAGCAGGCTGAACACAGAGCTTATGGCTGAGTGAGAAGTGTGAAATTCCTCTCATTAACAGAGCTGCACATTTGTGCATAGACTCTCCCTTTAAAAGGTTGACTTCCTGCACAGCCAAGAAAGAGCTTTCCAAGAACCATGTGACTCCAAAGACTGAGGACAATTTCTGCTGGAGTGAGCTTTTAATTCAAATTACTCATAGAAAGTTACATTTTTGTGGCCTGAAAACATCTTAAACTGCGTCAAACATAAAGTAGTTTCATAATTGCATGTGATTGATTTATTTATTTTTTTTAAGAAATGACATAAGGAGAAAGAAATAAGAATGTTTGTGAAGCTTAAAACCTCCCTCTTGCACTTGTGCAACAATTGCAAATAATTCCAAAACAATATCTTGTGACTTACATTTTCAACAACAAAAAGCATTGTGTCATTTAGGAATGTGATTGGTCTCTGGAAAGAAACACATGCAGCAACTGCATTCACCTTATTGCCTGCCGTACATTCAACATTATGAAAACGTAGGTATAGATTCCATATTATTTAATTAAAACAAAGCTCATACACATTCCACTGTTTCCAGCTATTCTTACCATTTTAAAATACATGGTCTAAGACCTGCACAGCTGTAACCGTATCTTTATGCAAACAGCAACATAGACATGAGTGGTAAGAATAGATCTTACTATCCATACAAATTACGAACAATTTCACAACATCGACTCCCTTGCAATTCTTTATGAAGGAAGAAATCATTCCTCTCTTTCTCCTTCATGCAAGAAAAGCTCTATTCAGTAATATCCACTCACATCCATAGGGATACTATATCAGTTCTATATGTTTCTCTATAATGCTAACATTTTCACCTCCATTATAAAAGAGCATCAGATTTTCAAGGATTAGTGATGCTATTCCAATGGAGGCAAGAAAATTGCTATCCAAAGTTGCCTTTCCATAACCACAGCAAAGCCTATCAGGCCTACATGTGTAAGACTGTAATCACATATTCCTCCTTCATCCCACCCACCGCACCTGTAAGTGCCATGGAAAGAAGAGAGATTCTTACACTCAGTGCATAAGATTGTTCCTTTAACATGTGAAAACAGAAATGAGAGAGAGAGAGAGAGTGAACCACAGATTTCAAATATAATCCAGTTCTGTTTGTTTGCTCTAGACCAATATGATTACCACATGCTGGCTACTATGAGCTGATTAATTAGGAAGTATCAGTAACAATATTTTGTACTTACATCAGAATTTCCACCTCAGGATACTTCAATAATGTCAATTAATTAATCTTCACAATGCTGCCTTTAAGTAGGTGTCATTAGTTCATTCACAGATGGAAATACTGAAGCATATAAAAGGTGAAATTAATTAGCTGAGATGATACAATGACTCTGTAGCAGAACTAAAGATCCTGAAAAACACTCCTTTTTTTCTAACTCTTAAAGTGGCACAAGTTACTTGCCCATTGCAGCTAAATAGTGGAAACGATTTCCAAATGTGCAACAGAAACTTTTGTGACTCTAGCAAAAACACTATTTATGGGTCATGCTCTCGTTGAAATCTTCTTTTGATTAAAATAGCTTCTACTGTTTAGTACAACCATCAAAATATAAAGAACATCAAAACCAAATAAAACCTGCCACTAGATCCACAATGAACTGGGGCATTGCCACTACTTTCTCAGGTTTAAATTAAGGCTCTTTTGTAGAGGGTAGAAGTGAATAAAACATAAAGACAAAGGACAAAACAAGAGACAGCAGACTATTCAGCCATTCATGACAGTCAAATTTACAAGGCAATTGCCATTCATACTAATGTAAAGTGGGCCAACCAATTCTGCCTGATATGAAAGGCAGAAGAGCCCTTATACATGAAAGGAAAAAGCACTTTACTGTATTTTACATCCATCACAAGTGGAAAAACAGTAATGAGGAATATCAAAAATCTCTTTTTTTCTCTCCATTTAAAACTAACAAGGCCACTTCTCAGTGCAATCTTACAAAAGTCTATAAATGTCTGGAGACAGCTAATCAATCACACGTACTGCTACAGGTATAAGGTGCATTTAGTATGAATGTATTTAACTGACTGATTTTTTCACTAATAATCAACATATTAGCGGAAGGCTATAACTAGTTATAAAAGAAATAACAATAACCTTCCTAGCAAACAACAACAACAACAACAACAAAAATAAAAATAAAACAACAAACCCACATTAGGGAGAAATATTATCTGTGCACCTTTGATAACATTCTATATGTAAAGGAGCCTTATTGGCCAGAGTTCAGTTCATGGGGAGACCAAATTCTGATCAAATGGAAGTTCTGCTGGTGGTTTCATGGAGGCGAAAACTCAGAAGAATGAAGTCCAGAATGGACAGAGACAGTTTCAGACGCCATGACCCCACCTGATACTCTGTAAGGCCACAAATTCAATGTGATACAAGAGCAGCTACCTGTCACAGCTACACACATCTTAAAAGACCAGGGCTACATTGTACTCACAACATTTTACATGCATCTGTGTTTATATCTATGACACAGAGTTGCACATGCTACACTTGTACAGATAACATCAAAGAATAATCTGTATACCAAAAGCTTTACTGTTTCTGATACAGCTTCATCACTATATAACACATCACGATACAGGTAAATTCACTAAAACTAAGCCAGAATAACCTTTTTACGTTTTAATCAAACTTAGAAATTGGATGCAATGTAATTATTTTACATAGCCAACTGTGAAAGCCTCATTAAAAGCCTTGATATTAAGTAATAAAACTACAATAACACTTCTTCTAGTATTACAGTGAGTTTCTGTTAACACTTATGTACTGAAAAAGGAAAGACTTTCTAATCCATATTTTTCTGGAGGATTTTAAGCTGACTTCAATGTACACAGGTATATATTGAATATACAGTCATATATATATGTGTGTACGTATGTTTACACTGAGAAGAAAGTAAGTGATCGCAGTAAGAGTGTCTTCTTACATCTCTCGCCATTGGATAGAGTGCTTACCTACCTGCAAGCCCGGCCCCTTTGACATTTGCCAGGTAGGCAATCATAAATAGGTAAATCAGAAATTCAAATGCTTATACAGGCTGAAACACCCCTTAGCCACATTGGCATTAAAATAGTTTTTGTTCTTTAATTAAAGCATCTCTACTGGAAAGACAATGAGTACAGGAAACACAAATAAGCAGAGGCAGGGTGAATAATTACTTTTTGCTATTTCTAGATTGATTAAATGCAATACTCACCAGCATCCTCTCCGGTGGCAGAATTCCCACTCACTTCATTGACAGCAAAGCATCATTTTAATTTCCAGAATGGTAAGACAAGGAAAATGGAGAAGAGGAGAAAAATTTTAAAAGGGTAAGAGGGGGGCTGGGAAAGAAGAGTAAGAAACATCAAACAAAGAGCAATCTAATTAAAATACCTTACTGAACTAGATTCTTACTACTAACTTAAAAGTTTGCTTTTAAGTCTTGTTTTCATTGATTTGCCAAAAATATATATATCTAAAGAGTAAATTTACATTAAATTGATCATTATAATTTATTTGGCAACAAAATAATATAGTAAAAAGACCTTTCTTCTACTAAATGGCTCCAGCTTTGATGTCTGATTGTTATGCAAATTATGTGGAGTACAAGATATGGACAGAGGAATAATTGAACTTAGGGCTTTGTATATAATAATTCTCCCAACTGTAAAACATACCCCTTTCTGCGAAAACAATGTGTATACACCCTGGGACCCATACCCTTACATTTGTGCAGACAGGACAACACCAAGTGCACAAGCTTGGCCTGATGGCTGCCAGGAGCACTGGGGCGCAGCGGAGTGCTCACAGCCTGAGTCCTTCCAGGCTTCTGAGGAGCCTCTGGTGAAGACCCCCTCGTACCGTGTTCATCACTAAGGCACTAAGGCATACTTTTGGAAAACAAAGTGATCTTTGTTCCGGAAGACAAACATTGACCATACACATGTATGTATTTCACAGCACTCAATTAGAAGCTGAACTTTGCCCCTTTCTCAGGCTTTGAAATACTCCTGCGCCAAACACAGGCCTGTATTCTCCGGTCGTGTGGGCACCCCTCACACACAGCATATGGCCCCAGACCCTCAGACGAATTCTGTACCGATTTATGGCCCTTGCAATCTGAGGCACTGACCTACAGCATAAATCTGGCCCAGGATGTGCAGCTGAGGGGCAGCACACATGCACAGCCTACATGTTCCTCCCATACTGGCTCTGCTGAGGGACATTGGTCTCTACCAACGAAAGACAACAGATTTTACACAGTGCTGCATGTAAGCAACAAGAAGAGGAACATAATAGACATGGCATGCGCTGGCACACCAGGGAAATGCCCTCCATCGGATGTACCCTGCCCAAGGCTGATGGTGGAGGAGCTTCAGGTGGGCACCGCTGGCCGTGCCAACACCAGGTGGGAAGGGTCTGGCTCAGCAGCTTCTGCTGCTGGCAGCATTTGAGGACTGGCTCATCAGATGCCAAAGCACAAATAATCCAGACCAGTCCCTCTGTGGGTGAAATAATTGCTGACGAGGAACAAGCACAATCAGTTTTTATAAGGCACCACAGGAGTCCGAGCAGGTCATCTTCCCTCCTCAAAACGATACACATGAGGAACAGGAGCAGCGCGGCCCAACAGCACCAGGAGGCCAAAAAGAGGGCCGGGGACACGGGCAGAGAGGTCACTGCTTCATTTTTAGCCACGGTTTGTTGAAGAATATAAGTCCTGCAGGACAAGCACAGGTGACGAGGCTGGCAACACTTAACGAAGCGGGGAGCAGCGAAGGCTGGCAAGCGCGCTGAACCAGGCCACACCACACCGCTGAGGTCGGGGCCTTTGTGACTGCCGCACAAGGGCTGCTCGTTAGAGGTGCCAGGGCTGCCCTCGGTCTTCTCAGCCACTCTTATTAATGCCATCAAGTCACACGGCATCGTATATTAAGGAAAAGAAAAAGGAGTATTTAATTTTCACTGTTCATCCTATTTACCTTTCGGTGTCACTGAGCCTGGGAGATCAAGCAAAGCGATCAAATTCACTCTTATTTATAGCCATTTTCACAACTTTTCCCAGACACTAGCACAGGATGTTTACATTGAAACAAGAAATTGATTGACGCGTTTTGAGTCAATTTCTAAACACCCGTCATTAAGAACATACACACTTGGACTTAAACTTCCTGACCCCTTTAAAGTAACCAATTTAGCCAAGGCTTTTCTGATACCCGTGCCACTCCTGCATTTAAGTGCATCACCTTTGCCACTCCCTGGACTCCTTTCCACGGCATTGTTGCTTTTTTTTTTGTTCACCATTCAAAATGACAAGCTCCCTGAGACAAACGCGGCACTTCAGTGAGGAATTTTTAACTCCGTAACTCAGCCGATACCACAATCACAGTTAAATGAAAGAAGCAAAAATCAAATCAAATCAAACAAAGAGATCCCATCATCCCCTGCCGCATCCTCCCTCCTCCCCTTCCCACCCAACAAGCAGCTCTGGATTCCATAAAAGAGATCAGAGCAGAGCAGCTCTGGCATACACTGCTAAGTACAAAGTAAAACATATGAAATGTGCTACACAGTTTGGGTTTGTTTTGTTGTTTTCGCTAGCCCGCTGAAAAGTGCACTGGCACGTTCAAAAACAAACATTTAAAATGGTCCGCAGCTACCTTCTGAAATCTGCTCTAACATGCTTTATCCAGCAAGTTCACTTAAACACATTGACTACAATCAGCAACAAAAATACTGCAGTGTTTGCCTGGTGGGTTTGACGACTCATTAGTCAGAAAGCTTCTGTACTTCCTTCTCCCCAATACCAGTGTGGGCATCATCAAAAGCAAACAAACTTTACACAGCAATACATTTTTTATTCAAATAAGCTTGTCAACACCAATTATCTGAACCACAACTGCCAAATACCAAGAAGCAATTTCAAGAACTCAGGGAAGACACAAAAGCCCTTGTTCTGCTCTAGGAAACACTCAGTCTGGGATGCGAGTCTGAAACCCTGTGGAAGGACGGAGCAAGGACCGGCAGGGTTCAGCCCTCTACCAGCGCATTACAACAAAGGACCCTCCCCTCTTCTCTGCTTTCAGATCACAAATCTAAGAAAGCTGCAGGCTTTTTTTTTCTTACATATACTCTATTTGCCAAAAGTACCAATGCATATGAAGCAGACTATTTTTCACGAATAAAAATTCTTAAGGAAGAGTAATTTTACATATGGAATTACCCCCAGAGGTATGCCACATATATAAAAAAATATAATATTTAAATTCCCTAAAACCATATTTTATGGTATTATCGCTGGAAGAATTATCCTGGGAGCCTTCACGAGCTGAAGGGTTCCAGCAACATGAACATGACACAGTTCAAACTCTGAACATGCCTGAGTGTCACAAGCGGGGAACAAAAATTCCAAAAGAAACTCTCAGCACATCAAATCAAATCAAATCACCACACGGCATTTTTTTTCTGTAATATTTTATTTATATAGAAATACTTAAAAAAACATGAAGTAGCACCATTACTTAAGTTTTACTTTTATTATGTAGAACTTTAAATGTCAGAAAAATAAAACTCTTGATACAATTTCAAATCTTGTCTCAGCAAATATAATATTAGTATTTGACCATGAGGTTAAAGGCCCTTTATCATAAAATAAAATATACTTTGTTTTTAAACTTTGCTCAGTAAAGTACATTTAAGCTCAAGTAACGTCACCTACATATACATAAACAAGTGGTAAACAAATGTATTAAAATAGAAATACTAAAACTATAGTGGTGCAACAGAATTTTTGTAATTTCCACTGAATTCTATTTATACAAATGTTAGAAAGCTTCAACAGTTCCTTTTGACATATGTTTATACATTTCCATTTTTGTAATAATATAGAATAAAATATGCTTTATATCACTGAATAGAAAATATGCTGGGTGAAGCAGATTTAAAAGATTTTTTTCTGAACCTATAAAATCTCCATCCCAACAGAATACTGTTCAAAGCATTACACATTTTATGGTTTGTAATTCCGTTCACAATTGTGTGATATTAAAATAATACAGTGTTCTTTGCCATAAGGCCATACTAAAATAAAAAAGATTTAACCCAGCTACAAAAAGTTCACTGAACTTAAATTAAAATACTTGTAAACATCTTTGCAATATGAAATATAATTTTTCAAGTCAAAAAAGAATAAAATACTTCAATCTGTATTAATGCAATTTATCTTTAAAACCTTTAAACGTTTTAATATATATAAGAGATATGTTACAGTTTGTTTTTTTTTTCTTTTTCATATTTTTTTTTTTTAACGTTGATAAAGCTGCAGTATCATGGTTTTCACAGGAACTTCTTGCCCTTTCAAGAACATTCAGAAAAGTATCCACCCATAGATTTAATTATTTCGTAATAAGCATCCTAGGAACTACCAGCACATTTTACTAACAGTCCACACACCATTGTCATCATCATAAGCATCTCCTACTTTCAATTTTTTTTGTTTTTGTTTCTGTTTTTTCTTAATTTTTTTTAAAAAAGGGGGGGGGGTTGGAAGCTTCGTATTAAAGTACAGTGTAAAAACTAGCCTAGCACTAGAATGGAGTCGCCCGTTATTATTTATAGCATGCACGCGCGGTCGCCACCAGCACCCCCACCACCAGCACCCCAACCACCAGCACCCCCACACCACCAGCACCCCACCACCAGCATCCCCAGCACCCCTCGGCCCAGTCACGCTCAGGAGAAGATGCGGATGGCCTGGGTGACGGCGCTGTGACACACGGGGCACTGCGGCTCCGTCTTCTCGCAGATGCGGTTGGCGCACTCCATGCAGAAGAGGTTGTGGCCGCAGGGCACCAGCGCCGCGATCACCTCGCTCTCGAAACACACCGAGCAGTCGCGGCTGCCCTTCCGCCGCACGCCAGACGACGAGCACGACGAGCTGGACGACGAGCTGGATGATGACGAGGAGGAGGCCGACGAGTCGGAGGGCAGCCCCGGCAGGTGGGAGCCCAGCCCGTTGGCGTACAACGGGTACGAGGCGGCCAGCAGCCGCCCACCCGGGTCGCTGCGCACCCTCCGTGCCAGTGGGTGCTCGGGCCCGGCCACCGCAGCCGCCGCCACCGGGCCATGCAGGGGCGGGGAGAGCCGTGCCGGGGGCGGAGCAGCGCCGCCGCCCCGCCTCGGGCCGCTCACCAGCAGCGCCAGGTTGGCATTGGCGGGCGTCGCGCCCGGGAAGGCGGTGGCGGCTGCGGGCGAGGGCGCCGGTGAGGGCGGTGCGGCCGCAGGGCCACGCTCGAACTGCGGCCAGATGAGGGTGGCCCCCGGCGGTGGGGCGGGGGCCAGGTCGAAGCCGGGCGGCGAGTCGAAGGGCAGCTCAGAGCAGCAGTCTGGGGAGGAGAGCACGTCCCCGCCACCCCCGCCGTACACGTAGCCGTTGGCGCTGCCGCCGCTGCTGTTGTTGTTGTTGTTGCCATTGTGGGTGAAGCTCAGCGCGGGGCTCGGGGGGCTGTAGTCGGCCAAGCGGGCGCCGCTGCCCCCCGCCGTGCCGCCGCCGAAGTAGGAGTCGGTGGAGGCGCTGCCCAGCGAGCTGGAGCTGTCGTTGCGGTAGTTGCAGAAGGGCTTGCGGCCCGGCGTGGGCGTGATGCTGGGCGGAGTGGGCTTGCTCCAGAGGCTGCCCGTGCCATTCAGCTCGAAGCCCACGTCCGTGCCGTTGGCGTGGAAGTCGTTCTCATCCGTCAGCTCAATGATACCGCCGGTGCGCATGGCGATGTGCGCCTCAATCTCCTCCCGGGCCCGGTCCACGTTCTCGGGCATGCCCGTCACCTCAAAGACTGGCTCCTTGTCCCGGCTGGGGGTCACAATGTAGGTGTGCGTCTGCTGCTGGATGCGCTTGATTGTGGCCCCCTTGGGCCCCACGACCAAGCCCACCACGCGATAAGGCACCCGCACCTGGATGGTGGTTTGGCCGGGCAAGTTCGGGGGGCCAGGAACGGTGCCGTTCAGGGCCGTGTTCTTGTTCCGCGAGGCTCGGATCATGGAGAAGTGCTCGGCCGCCGAGATGATCTCCCTGCGGGCCATGGCCACATCTTCCTTTCTGCCCGTCACAACAAAGAGCGGCTCCTCCCCGCGAACCGGGGTCTTGATGTAGGTGTTGGTCTTTGCCCGCAGAGCTTTGATTTTACAACCTGGGAACAAGATGCGGGAGATGGCAGGCAAAGGGGAGGGGAAGGAAGGGGGGGAGAGAACCGGTTACAACCCATTAGCTGGGTGCAGCTGGGGAGGGGGGGGGGGAAAATACACACCCACCCGAAACACATTGCCCCCTACCCCAGGTGATGGCTGGCAGCTCGTCCAGGCATCCCGGTCAGGGCGCTGAGGGATGCCAGCCCCAGCCCTGGCACACGCCCAAAGGCACTGCAAGTGGCCGGCACCGCATCTGCCATGCAACTGCCCCAAAACTACCAACGTGCAGCTCAGAGGAACGGCAACAGCGGAGGAAAAGCAGCGTGCAGCAAAACTGCACGGCCGGAAAAATGAAATAAAATAAAATAAAAATAAAATGTGAGCTGCCCCAACAAATCACCGCACGCGCCAGTCCGCATTCCTGCTGAGCACTTTCCTCTCAGAAAAAAAAAAATGAAATAAGATCGGTTCTGAGGAAGGTGAGGAGCAGCGGCTGCACTGAATGAGCCACATTCCCCTATGCGGATGCTTTATCCCAATCCCATTGTTCCACTTCCCCACTCCATTCCTTGTCCTTAAAAACACCCCACGATTTCCAACTTCGGGGGGGAAGGAAAAAAAAAAAAAAAAAAAAAAAAAAGAGCACCGAGGCTCGCGATTTCCCCCCTTTTCCTCTTGCAAATCTAACTTTTGCATCCAGAGGAACGGCGAGATTTTTTTTTAAAAAAAAAAAATCGTTCTCCTGCTTTGTCCGCGCGCCGGCCGCTCACGGCGCCTCCGGGCAGCGCCGCCCGGCAGCCCCGCGGCCGCGCTCTCTTTGTCTGGGGGAGCCGGCGCCGCGCCCCGCGGTACCCACCTTGTCTGCCCACGATCTCGGCGACGTGCTCCGAGCTGGGCACCGGCACGCACTCGGTCATGTTCACGCTCTTTTTCCGAGGCTCGCTGTCGTAGATGGAGCCCGTCTCGTCGTTGTCCAGCCCCAGCAGGGAGAGCTGATCCAGGGCGATCTGCAGGGCTCTTTGGTCATCCAGCGTCTCTCCCCCGCCGCCGCCGCCGCCGCCGCCGCCGCCGCCGCTCCCGTTCCTCTCCATGTCTGCAAAGAGCGAGCTGGGCATGGTCCCTGCGTGCGCTGCACCCTCCTCCTGCGCCCGGCTCAGTAGTAAGAGATCAGACACAAAGGAAAACCCGAGGCAGATGGCCAGCAGCAGAGAAGGAAGGGAGGTGGGCGACTGCTGGAGACCGGGGAGCTGTTGCCTTTCGCTTGTATATTTTGTATCTTTCCTTTTTTTTTGTTGTTGTTGTTTTGTTGGTTTTTTTTTGTTGTTGGTGGTGGTGGTAGCGGTGGCGGCGGTGGGGTTTTTTGTTTTGTTTTGTTTTTCCTCCTCTCAGTGCAATCCGGTTTATAAGATGGTTTCAGGACCCCCCCCCCACACACGACCTCCCCCCTCGAGGCTTTTTCTTTTTTTTTTTTTTTCCTTTTTTTTTTTTTTTCTTTTCCCCCCCCTCGGCCGGGGGTGGGGGGGGTGGGGTGGGGGTGGGCAGCGGAGAGCGAGAGGAGCTCCGATGGCTTCCCCCCCTCGAGTTCCTCGCCGGCCACAATGCCAAGCGATGGCAGCGTTTCTTTAAGGAGCCCCTCCCAGGCTCCACTCCACTCACTCAGCGTTTTTTCCTCCTCTCCCCTCCTCTGTCTGAGGCACCGCTGCAGCCAGACGGCTCTGGAGAGGCGGGCGGAGGCGGGCGGGGAGGGAGGAGGGAGGCCGGAGGGAGGCTGGGGGGCAGCCGGGGAGGGGAGGGGAGGGGAGGGGGAGGCGGGGAGGGGAGGGCTGGGGCGCGCCGCCACCGCCGCGCGCTCCCATTGGCCGGCCCCGCCCCCGGCCCCGCCCCCGGCCCCGCCCCCCGGCCGCGCGCCGCTCTTTGTTGCCGCGCGCCGAACAATGCCGGGCCGCCGCGCCCCCCCTCCCCCTCCCCGCCCCTCCCGGGGTTTTTCGTTTCCCCCCCCCCCCCCCCCCCCCATTATTATTTTTAATTTTTTCAAAAAATATATTTTCTATTTTTAATTTTTTTTTATTTTTTTTTTTTAAATTTTCTTCAACCCGAGGAGGGGTGTGCCGGGGGCTCCGCGCTTCGCGTTCCCGTCCCGGAGCGGGCAGCGGGCTGCCCCGTGCCACCGGGCGGCGGCCGCCAGCCCCCGGCCGGCAGAGCGGCCCCGGGGCACCGGCACCACCGTCCCCGTCCCCGCCCGCCTCCGCCGCCGGGCGCCTGCGCGCCCCTCCCCCGCGCCATGCGCACTGCGCCGCCCTCAGCGCGGCCCGAGGCCTCGCCCCCCCGGCCCGCCCCCCCTCAGCCCGCGTGAGGGGCTCCCCGCCTGCTGCCCCCTTCATTTCGGTCTCTGAACACCCCCATCGTCGCCTTCTGTGCCCCCGCACCCAATAAATGGCCTTTTCTGCAAGTGTCCCGTCCCCACATCCACCCTGCCACCCGCTGAGAGAGCCCTCGCTGTTGTCACCGAAGTGTCACCACCACAGCGTATTTCTCCCTCTTTCCCCCACATATCCGTGAGCACCCCTACTTAAACTTCTGTCATTCTGTGACAGAATCCTAGAATCACTAAGGGCGGAAAAGACTTCCAAGATCATCTGGCCCCCTTTACATAGACCGTGCCAACTTGTCATGTGCAGAAGGCTTCAGAGAAGGCAGCCACCCCCTAATTGCCTGACAGCCTCACGTTCGGTGGGGACAGCCCTTTACAAGCACACAGGGATGTGTTTAGCCAGCTGCCTGTACAAACGAGTGTAACGAGTTACAGGTAATTGTTTACACGCCGTGTTTATGGCAAATGACTGCCACTTCCTCAGGATGTTTGCATGTTTTATAACAAAGCTCCTGTGGCTTGTTTGCTAGCACGGGCATACACACCAGTGATGTGCTTTCCTACGTGCTGAGGCTGTCCCCTCAACTGTGGAAATTCTGTAGTTTCATATTTAAAAGATGGCATAATTCACAAATTTACACTTCAGTTCCAGCAGTGACAGTTTCTAGGGGGAAAAATAAGAGATTATTTACAAATGGTCAAGGATAGTAAAGGCCTTTTACTGTTTTGAGCATTTAAAAAAAAAGGCAGATGGACACAACCTTTGACAGCAATAACGTTCTTTATTAAATACATTTCAAAAAGAAGTCTGCTTCTCTGGAGTCCTTTTAATTCAGGGAATCCAAAATCTGCAAGAAAATAACTGTTCACATTTCCCAGATAGGGACAGGACAAGACAGAAATGAGGGGACCGTACCTGTGAGGCAGACACATCATTATAGAGGATTACTGTTGTTGACATACAGCAGTGACTGGCAGAATTACTAAAATACAAAGAGAGTGGTTGGGTGTGATACAAAGATAGTGGTTGGGTGTGCTTGGATTTTACCTGTTCGTTGTGTGGTTTTTTTTTTTTTTTGCTTTGTTTTTTTCTCCCCCACTTCCCATCATATCTAAAACTATCAGAGTTTCTGCCCAAGATCACTATGCTAAACATCCATGTACTGACTACAAGTAAAAGGAAAACAAGTTATCTTCAGGCTCATGTTCCTCTACAGGGAAAATTTTATTCTCAAAGCAAGATCTGTACTGATCTAGCTTTATTTTTTGATGTTAAGCTGGAAGCTCTAATTAAAAATGTTTAAAATTAATTTCAGCCCTTTCTATAGAATAAGATTCCCGGGAGGGGAGAAGATGATGCATTTCTGGGAGACTAAGTGTGCACTGGTGTTTTAAGTCTCCTATGAATCTGGTGGAATAGTCCAGCATCTTGAGGGCTGTTGCTTTTTTTTTCTTTTAAATATTTTTGAAAACTTTTAAGAGCAAACTACAGAGAGATACAAAGAGATAACAACCACCATTGAAAAGTTATACCGACATACCTTAAAACATGTACACACCAACTGCACACACCACTGGGAATACAGAATCTATGCAATAGCATGCTCATGTGGCAACAAGTAATGCATGTGAGATTCATATGCATGTACTTATTCCACAGAAGTATTTCTTCAGAATAATTTGATCAGATGTAAATTAAAGGGTTATCTATCTGTAACTCCTTTCATCCCATACAACCTTGAAAATTATGCAGAATTATAGTAAGCTCCATCTCTGGGGAAGAGACCAACCATCTACCAATTTACAGCAGCTTAACAAAAGCAGGAAGGGAGGATATATTACAGGCAAATACAGGACTTATTGCAGGAGGACTGTAATTCTCAGTCCTTTTAGTTTCTCTCTCTTATCATTTCCCATTTGTGGCAGAGGTAATAAAACTTCCTTCCTCCAACCTTTATTTAATTAAAGTGTAAGGTCTTTGGGGCAGTGAGCTTACTGTGTGTGTACATACAGCTCTGAGCATGAAGAGGTCACAAATTAATCCGAGGCCTTTAAATGCTACTCTGCATACAAAGCATTAACAATAATAAGAATAGGATATCATTTTCATTTAGAATAGATGGGACCTCTGTTTTCAATGTATCATCACAAAGAATAAATCACACATCTCAGGGAATGACTAAATTAAGGGGCAAGGAAAAAGGTATTTCATACCAGACTCATGATTCCACTCTATCCCATGTGCCTGCACTCAAGGACACTACTGCCTACTGTGACAGCATTTACTGTAAAGTTCTTTTTTGCCATAATCTTACAAAATAATGTCCCAAATCCCACAGGACAGATTATCAATCAGATTATGAGTATATATATTTTAAGATAGTGCATATGATTACTGTCATAACATACCCAAATTAACCTCTTGCACGTGCAGTAAGCAGCAATTAGCAATCTGCAGACAAATGACAAGTTCCTTCATAATATATCACAACACAAAAGCCAGATTTCCTATTGAATCCCATATTAACCTACATTCAGTGGCCGTGAAATCTCAGAGCGCCGTGTCGGAATTTATCATCTTTCAGTGATGTTAGCTCCGCCTCTTGATGGTTCGAGACAAGATGTTTACAAACAATTCATCCAGAATCTGAAAGGCAGCTGAAAATGTTTATTATTTTCATGCCACTCATTCCAAGCATTTTGGGTGATTTTTGATGAAGGGTGGGGAGAGCTCTCTCAAAACAGCATAGGTGTGTTAATAGACTACAAGAAATAAAATGGAGATAGATTAGTGAGAGGCTTTGTGATGCCTCTCTGAGATGGAAGCAGGCTCAGGGGTAACGAAGATGCAGAAGTGCCTTTTTCCCTTGTGATATGGACTGTCATGTCAAGAAATACAAACAGGGAGGTGATGCTGATGCTTCCCCATGTGTACTTCCATACCTGTAATTCTACACCTCTCCCTGTTACAAAAATCATTTGCAAAATATGTTTTTGAACACAAAGATCTTCTGGGACACCTTGTGAAAAGCAATTTTGCCCCAATCCAGAATGAATCTCAGACCTTTAACAGTCACAATCAGGCTCCAAAAAATATTGATACTGTAATATAAACTTATGTCAGCTGCTAATGACTTTACTAAAATGCTTGTTTCTAGTACATTAAAATGAAAAAGATTTTTGCAGTAGTCATCATAGGCTTTATTTTCTTCATACACGTTTGCTGTTAGTTTGACATCAGTGATTAGAGCATGCATGTTTGTAGGGGATGAACTGCCTTATAAGAATGCAGTTTTGTTTGACATGACTGATGGAAGGCAATTCAAAATGCATAAAGATGCCTTTATAATAAATCAGAAGTAACCAGCCGGATCACTTGTTCACTTTAAAACCCTCCACCTGGAGTCTAAGTGGCGTCTTTCATTCAGTGCTCCATTCTGCCTCTCACTTAAGAACAAAGGTTATCGCACTGTATATCTGAGCTAAATGGCGTTCAACAGTCGAGCCGACCAGAGTTCAAATCTGAAAACTCGTTCTGCCTTTCCTTTGCTCTCCCGTCGCATATTCAGAGGCCAGCCTTCCCGGCTGCTCCGCATGCAGGCCTCCCAGCGGAGCTCTCCTGCGCACGCGGCTGCGGGATTGGAGCTCTTTGTTACCAGGGCCCTTGGGCCAGTGTTCAGCCTGCGACGCAGCGCTGGCGTCTCAAGTCTATAAAGCACCTATCTCGCTTGTGGGCACTGTCTATTAAACAGCAGCTAGATTTAATAATAATAATAAAAAAAAAGATTTTATGTTTAGACTAAGCTGGATAAGCCACAGATTTGTGAGACAGGTCACAACTGAGTTTTATTCATCAGTTTTAGTCTCTGAAATAGTACATTATAATTACATTTTAATTTACTTTAATCTCTGAAATAGTTAATTATAATTATGGTCATAAAACATGTATAACCTTTGCTTCCTTTACCTCTCCAATCTTAGTGCTGTTATAAGAAAGATAAAACAATTGTCCTTTAATGCTAATTGTTCATGAACTCCTTTGTAAGAGACTATTTATATAAAATGCCTAGGCAAACTCTAGGCACAAATGCAATATTCATAATAAACGAATGAATATTATATCCCTGACCATAATTCCAGTGCTCTCCAATAAAAGAGTATCTAATTCTTGTCACAGAATTGCCTTGTAGGTTGAAGTTCAGCATATAAATACACATGGGAAAAGATTAGATTTTAATTGATAAGTATTAATCATCATTCATTTCTGTCTCTGCAGGAAGCACAATGTTAAAACATCTAGTTAATATACTGTATAATGGATAACCTTGAGGCAGAAGCTCTTGCATCTGTCTCTATCCAAGAAAAATGTCAACATCAGCCTTTGTTGCAGCAAGATACCCTGACATCTGAATGGAGTTGCTTCTGCTGGAAAATTGACTGTCTCCAGTGCAATCCTTCCTAACCCGCGTTTGGTGCCTAAACTTGAGATGAGCCCAAAATAATTTCTTTTATCTGCATACACCTGTACTTAGAAATGTTTGAAATATTGTCCAAGTCAGAATGCTGTGTTTGTGGCGCATCGCTGCTCTAAACAAACAGATTTCTCATTTGATGGTCTCACTGCAGCCACAAAGCATTAGCACTCACAAGAGCATCATTGAAGATACTCAGGCTGTTCATTGAGAACAAAGCCATTAATGATTAATACTATGGTAGGAGAGAATGTAGCAGTATTTCTTGGCAGCTGAAATGTGGCAATGCCTCTCCTACATGGAAAAGACTCACAAATACCTCTAGCTCTTTTGCATCAGATGGTTCTTATTTGCTCTGTGGGAAGAAGAATCAAACAAATTCCCCAGATTAAAGGAAAGTGAAGGGGATTTGCACATCTAAAACCAGACATATACAATACATCTCTCTCTGACTGACCCAGCAGATGCAGAGATGTGTTTATGTATCACAGACTTTACTGTCCCAGCAGATGCTGCAAAGTTGTCCCTGACACAGACGCTCACTGTCCCCACCGATCTGTATTTTGGGAGGGAATTTTCGTACCACAGACACTACTGTCCCTACAGAACCACATCTGCTGGCAGAGTTATTGTTTCACATATTCTTCTGCCTCCAGCAGCTGTGAGAGACTGCCAGGACGACAGGCATTTCTGTCACAGCAAATCTCCATCTACAGGGCATTTTAAACTGCAGCTTACGCTACTGCTCTTACTGAGCTCTTAGTATGGACCATGTTGATGGGGGGGAACAACATAAGCAAATGCAAATAAATGTCTGCTGGACATCTAGATCATCATTAACTCTGCCTAAATATAGCACTCACAAGTGCTGTGTTTGGGAATGTGTCAGAAGGAGAAAAAGAATTACTCGTGTCCCTCTCCCACCCCGCCTTTAACAAGTATTCATTCTGAGAAACCCTCAAAGGAAAAAGTGTCTGGTGCCATTCTCATATAATAGATCCAACAAAGCCCAAGTCATTCATGACCACCAAGTCAACAACCTTAACGCCCAGCTGCAGGGTCTAAGAGTGCATGCCAGGTCATTTTCAGCTCTTTTGAACAGATGCAGCCAGTTTTGCTGGGGATAGGCTGCAGGACAAATTTCAGTTTTTCCTGTGTTCTGGCATCAGAAGATTTGATACACAGCTCAGGAGGCACAAGAGCAGAAATAAAGAGGACGGGGTTGTTTTTAATCCCTCTAATTTGGCCCCCCATCTTTTGAAACTCACAGATTTGGGGCTCAGCAGGAGTGGTGAACGGGGAGTTCTGCTCGCGTGAAGCTGCACTGGCACTGCAGCTCTGGCAGGGGTGTCAGAGGGATTGCTGTCTGCTCGCCTTTAGCAGATCTCCTGAGAACTGCTGCCACATCTACAAAACAAAGAGAGAGCTCCAGCCAGTGAAGCTATGGCCCACAGGCCGCAGCGCTGGTTCTTGGCCTGCCCGGGGCTCTCTTCACTCAGGCAGTGCTCAGGGAAAGGGGAGGCAGCTGGAGCTGCTCCCTAAGGGCTGCCGTGCACCCCACTCCCCACCTTTGGGGCACCCAGGCCCCACCTTTGGGGTGGAAAACCTTGGGACTGGGCTACGACATGGCTATGGCTAAGACTTCCCCTCAGGAGTGAACTCGGCCTAAGGCCCATACCAGAGCATGTACTTACATACTGTTAATATGCGTGGTATGTGAGCCTGGACTTGAGAGCAGCCTTGGACCTTTGTTTGCCTGACTGAGTAGAGGTATCCTTTATGATTTGGTAGGGGAGAGAGAGAAAACCTCCCCTGGTAATTCTGCAGTAATGTAAACCCTACATGAAGAAACATCATCTAACTTTGGAATTCCCCTGTGGGTAGTCTGGGCATTTATCTTTATCTGAAGCATCAAGAGCTGTCCATTGGCAAAGGCAGGACACACAAATTCCCAGAGTAATAATCTGATACAGCACAGCAAAACCTACATCCTTGGAGCAGATTGTGGGAAAGCATCAAGATTTTGGTTACGCTGCCAAAGCAAACAAGATGTTTCAAGCCCCATCATCTGCTCTCCAGTTCACACCCTTCCAGTGCTATCTTTCTCAGATGCCATGCCACACTGGTTAGTGGCAATGGTGTTGTCATGTGTGATTCATTCCATTTTACTGGAAATTAGAAAACCACATGCTGCACTGAAGAACTGCTTATTTATGTAGTCATATCATCCCAGAGAGCACTCATCCTGCCATTATTTGTACACAAATTCTCTCATCTAGAATTTTGGAAATACTGCTCTCTACCAGAGTTCATTCAGAGGGCAGATTAATCAATAACACATTGCTCTTTCCAGTGCCCATTGAGTCCTTAATAGTTTCCAGTGCCACCCTGAAAAGCAAATGGCATTTTAGAAGAGATTATCTTTGTCATTACAGGATGTGTGGGAAGCAAAACCGAACAGATAGCAGTAGGACTGGAGCTGTGCTAGCAGGAGTCTGTCATGTATTTATTTGAGCTCTGGGCAGGTGAATTTCACCCACAAGGAAAAAAAATAGACTACTTTTGTCTGATTTTTTATGGAGTGTCTTTATAAAGCCTTGACAAGTATTTCCTGAACAGATCACAATGCTACATTTACCACAGTGATTAATGCTCAGTATGAGTGATGAACTGGCATATACAGGACAACAAAGCAAATGCTAAGAGTTGTCAACAGTGCATTCTTTCTTTGGAATAAGAATTACTAGATAAAAACATCCATAGATTCAAATAATATTTTCTGGTGACAACAGCTCGAGCTGCCTAAACTCTGCTTTGAGTTCCAAAGCACAGGTCTGGCATTGTGTGTGTTTCAAGGAACTTCATTTCCTAGATGAGTTTTTCTAGCCTTCATAAAGTTAGTTAAAGTTAGTGTTACTAAAGCAGCCACACTAGGATCAAAAGTTAGGTTTGACTGTGTGTTGACAGGCAAAGTCTGACCTCTACAAATTCCTAAACTAAGAGATTGCATTACTGTCTACAGATACAGATAAATCCAGTCTTATCTTTAGATGAAGAAACTATTAAGAAGATTCAGGCACCACACATTTATGAAGAAAGAAAAAGAAATGTGAAACATTCTTTTTTTAAAGGTTAGCATAGCTTAAGCATTCCTGAAAATATTTATTGTCATAACAGACTAGACCTACTGAAATGTTCTAGTCTAGGTTTTGGTCTTTGACATCCTCAGGAATCCTGTTGACTTCAGCTGGATCACATGGCTGTTGTGGAAAGCAGAATTTAGCAAGGCAGAGGAAAAGACACAAAAAAGCAGTTCAAGACCATTTGGAAAAAGTAAGAAGTTTGCTTCCAATGTTACTGAGTATCTTTTAGGACCCAAATTAGAGTTCTGTTATATTTTAAAGCATTGCTTTCAAGCTTGCTGGAAGTGTCAGACAATTTGAATAGATCTCCATTTTAATTTCCAATCTAGCGATATGGAACAGCTGCCATAACTTTGTGCAACGTGGCAAATTCAACATCCTCATTCCTCAAATGACAATCACTGAGAAGGGACTCTGAAAAAGGCGTATTATGCTTCCACTTTTACTGCCTTTTAGTAACTCTCAGTCAAAATTATACTTTGGATAACGAACCCAAACCCTCAGTTGTACTTTTAACTTGCACTGTCTCCAACAGGAAGCGAAGGTGTTTGGTGAAAGCTGATGAGATTGATCTCAAGAGGGTGAACAGAATCCAGAAGAGCACTTTGGGGTTCTGATGAAAAGCATTAGTGTTACCCCCACTCTGAGATTATGTAGACAAGGACAAAGACAGTTCAGCCATATTTAAGGAGAATTATAGGGAGCAAAGGGAGTGTGCATGAAATGAAGCACATTTATGAGCACAACCCCATTTTATATCTAGTTTGAGAAGGAATTTTTTTTTTTTTTTTAGAGTTCTGTAATGATGATGAGTTGGCCCTGTTACAGGAATAACGTCCTATCTAGCTCACACTTTGTATTCATTCACAGATTATATATTGTGTGCACTTAGATAAAGCTACCTCCCACTCTTCTCCTCAATTCTGAATAGACAGCTCAGAGGAGTGTTGAGACCTAGCACCACCCAGCACGATGTTACCAGTGCACTAAGAACACCACCCAGCAGAGGTACGGTTGCTCCAGGATGGACTATTTGTTTCTATACAAACAAAGCACAAAAGCCTCCAGCATCACTGATTTCATTTGCTTAGTTAATATCTCTGTTCTCATTTCTATAACCCTTCTCTCCTACTGAGTTCATGGTTTCTTTCCTTCCACGTGCTACCACCAGCTTCCATCCCTGAGGTTCTTCCCTTCGGTAGTCTACATTTCTCAAGAAACTCAGTCTCCTAGCATGAAACCCACTCTCACTAATCTATTTTCTGTTATCAGTATACTGACAGGCACGTTTATATATTGGTGAGGACACACATCAGTGTAGCACCGATATCTCTTACTGGAGTTTACCTCTAAGAGTTACCATTTGAAACACAGAAAGCTGAACAGAAATACTAAGGTCAGTGTTCTCTGAATGGACTCTGGCTTTAGACGTCTAACTTGATACCATTTCCAGTCAATAAGAGTAATTTCTTAGCAAAATCAGATTCCATCCACAGCACAGTCAATTTAGGTCCCAAGGGAAGAGGTTAAGAACAATAGATAGATAGTACAGGAAGGCAAACAGGGAAGGTTAACTACGCCTCACCTCTGTCCCAGAGCAGTTAGATGGGGCTGCATGGGGCAACGCAGGCCACAAGCTCACAGGATCACCCCCAACACCTATTTATATCACATTGCATTTTATTTCTTTAATGAGAGACACAAGTATTGCTTTCTGACAGAAAGCACAGCCCTTCTGCATGACGCTTATTCTGCTTTTGGGTAGGCCCTAGTACTCCTCCCTTACTTTCACTGCCATTCCTGCCATTGTAGCTTGTGGGCCCCGATGCCACAAGCCCATTAACTTCACCTGGCAGCGGGTGGTTCTCCCTCAGCCTGAGCACATGCCAACAAGAACCTAATCTGCTCGAGAAATTATAAATTGCACAGCTATTCACACCGAAAGCCCTGCAGAAGCAGCCCTCCCCCACTTCCTTCTCTGCAAGCTCGCTCCAACAGCAGGCAGACATAAGTGAAAGGAGAAACAATGAGAAAGGAAACTTGGGAGGGACAGGTTACAAGCAGAAGGAAGAAGCAAAAGGTCTGACTCTGCAGACCATATTCATGACGAAAAACATTTGCACAAATAGCCTGATAGCATTCAGTGGGAGTGCCGGGCTGAGTAAAAGTGCTGCAAGTGCAAGCAACAATTACAGAGGCAGGAAATAAGTAGGAAAAGAAAGAAAAAGGAAGCCCCACATGAATCAGACACCTGCACAGAGGAGAGCGGTCTCACACACCCCAGGAAAAACAAATGAACCAAAACGCTAACCGCGTTTGAGTTACTGCAGAAGTATTTATAGAGCCTTTCCCGACCTCTGCCTCGCTTCCTGGCAGGCAACACCACAGAAAGAGTCCTTACCACTGGCATCCCCTTCTTCCGCCAAACAAAAACCCAGTCCCTTCCCAAAAACACAGCGAAGGCAGCAAGAGGCCAGCTGGCTGAGGAGTGCTTTGGTCGTTACCTGAGGAAGGATGAACGCCCAGCCTGGAACATGCTCGTAGGAGCCTCAGTAACTGCTCTCGCAGGAGGACGGGCATCTCTTCCTGTGTGATGAGCTGGGGAAACACCATTAATTTGGTACAGATTACTGTCAGCAAGGAGCCACCAAACCCACCCGGTCTCTCCCAGCTGCTTGCTTTTTTGCTGTCTTTGCAAAGCACGATGAAGCACTGCAAAGAAGTGGATGCCCAGTAAAACTGTGCTGTTCCTTTTCCAGCAAGCTCTTTCAGGAATTATCAGAACAGCTTCTGTGAAGAGAAATTCTAAACTCCTAAATCATTAAAATAATGTATTTATTTATCAAAAGCTCACCTCCTAAAATGAAACACTAGGGAGCAATGCAGTCATTCCAATGAATGCACATATTTGAATTCTCAGGGCTTATACTAATTGGCACTTTTCAAAATGTTTCCAGTCAGGTCTGTCCATAAACTTGAAAAAAAATCAAAATACACCTCTCTGAGATGCGCTGGTGTTTGTGAAACAGAACTATTGAATCAGTGAGATCAGGGACTGAATTCAAAGCAATGATGTTTTAAGATCATACATTATAGATGACAGGATCTTTCTATATCACCTGAAACATGAAACACTTGCAGTTCTAGCTTACAAAGTTATCTGAAAAACACACACCACCACCTACTGGCAATTATTCATATATGTTATTTACATACTGATAAACGGTAACAATATATGCACATTTGGTTTGTATGAGCTTTGCTAGGACAAAGACCAGGCTTCATACCTACATTTATTAGACTTGCATTTGAAGACAAACGTACTTCTGTGCATGTAGTTCCACAACATGTGACCAGCTTTTATTTTCTTCCTTTCAATAGGAACTGAAGCAATAATAGCTGTTTATTTAAATATTTCTCATTTAATGGTGTTGCTTTTGCCAGTGAATCCCTTTAACACGAGGCTGGTTTTGTTGCTCAACAAGAGGAGGCTGGTAACATGGTACCACCAGGTTTCAGACCTTGCAATTTACACTCACCGTTCGGTAAACTGGGCATAAATTACAATGGTGGCGTGGGACGAGGCAGGAGAAATTGGTTAAGTGCTGGTCCTAGGTACGGCCTCTCTTCTGCATCAGCCACACAAAGCCTCTGAAATAGAGGGCCATGGTTGGACAGAGGAGCTAACACCAGGCAGCAGTCACACACAAACACCTTTTCCTTGAGTGTTTCACCTAGACAGACGCCTTGCCTTTTGCTGCAACTCTCACCTCCTTGCCCTAAGGTTCACTGTGATGCCATAGAAATATTTTGGAGCTAAAAGGGCTGTGATATATATGCCAGGAAGTAACGATAGTTAAAGGGCCACATGCAAATACCATGGACATCATCTCTGTCAAGCCTGGATGAAATGTTTTTCACCCTGCATGCTCTCTCTGGAGTATTTTGCCTGCTGGCAAAAATCTGATTGCTGATGAAATGCTGGTGGGGATGAGTAGTAGTTTTGGACTACATAGGACTTACCACCAGTCAAAATACAAGTCTGATGCTGGGACTATGTTAACATGACCTGCAGCACAACTGTCTGAGTCCTCACCTGTGAAAAGAAATGCGTCAGGAAAGCTGAGGCTGACACTACTGAGTCACTCGGGGACCCGCGGTGCACCCAAACTCTGTCCCGGTGCTGCAGTACAGCTGTTGCCTTTTCTTCCACAACATCGCCTTCCAGAGATGACCTTGGTACATGGGTGATAACATCAGAAAGATTGGCTAGCCCTGATAGGTTATGGGAGGCTAAAGATTGGTATTGTTAAGAATCAGCCCTGCAGTTCTACAGGGAGCACCTGCCCAACATGGCACCGAGTTAAACTGAAGACATCGGCTATTCAACAATCAGACCAGCAGCAGAAGCTGATTGCCAGGCACTGCACCCCTGCAGAAAAACAACCTCTTCAGTGCTTTATAAATAAAACATTCTATTCAACAATGTCATTTTAAATAAATAAATAAACAAATTAAAAAAAACAACTTTGATGTATTCATAATTAATCAAATTTATAGTTCCATTATATATTTTTTTACGTAGTAGATTTTCAAAATATATATTTTTTCCTGTTACTTATATATTAATTAAACACAAGGTTTCCTGCTGGCAAGTACCAGACTAGCTCAAGACAGATCTTCAGATATGCTATGCTAATGCCTGACACACAGGAGCAGACACTTTTCGCTCTCTTCAATATGTGCATTACAAGTAGTATTTTAATTGGGCTCCCAATTCAGAAGGCTGGAATGAGCTTGTGAGTCATTTTTACAAGTTGACTCACATGCTGCAAAAATGAAGAATTTGATGCAGGGAAAAAAAAAAAAAGGTAGAGGGTGGATTTCTGCACATCACTGTCGCTGGGGAAAAGGGTGGATTTGTCCCTAGTAGCCAGCTGCAGCAGCAGGGTGGGTTCAGCAAGTCCATTACTTAGATGAGGCTTTTTCTATATTTTTTTTTTGGACTATAACTGTTAAAGAAAGGATGCTTTTGGAAGGCTTTTGTTTCATGAGAGCTGTGATTAAGAGATTATATAAAGTACAAAAATGTTGAGCTTCTTTCCCCTTCTGAAGATGGACCAATCCTAGCATCCCAGGATGCCGCATTTCTCTGCATTTCAATCATGATTCCATTTCCAGACTAGTTAGCACACCAACAATAGGGAGAGGGATATTCCTCTCCCTTAGGTGCCAGCCCTGCAGACTCAAGCTCAAACCGAAGTCAGATTAAGCACTTTTCTCCCCACACATCACCAGTTGAGGAAACATCCCACAGCTCCCACTATACCCGTGTGAAAACCCCATTGTCTTTCTATTGTACTGTCTGCATTGTTCGTGCAACCTCAGAGCCTCAAACCATTTGCATGGGTGCAATGGATGGGAACTCAGTCAAAACAAAGCAAGTGGAATCAAATCTATCCTTCTCTTTTTGCTGTGTCAGCTTCAAACTGTGGTAAAAAAAAAACACATTTACTTACTGAAGCAAGTAAGGGTGAATTGCAATACCCCAAAACTGCAGGTATGCTGAGTAAAAGGCTTTTCTGAGCCGTCACTTTTCCTGGAATGACCACATTTTAACATTTTTCTTTCCATATCCTAAGAATCCATACAATACACAAATGAAAGGCAGATTCACAGAAGGCAGAAAATGCCAGGGTGTTTTTCATTGTCCTGAGGACAAACACCAGAGCCGTTCTGGGACATTCAGAACATCTTGTCACTGTATCTTATTCAAGGGAAAAACCATTTGTCAACAAAGTAATCACTGCACAGATTCAGAGACAACTGCAAATAAAAAGCTAATACAAACGTGCAGATGAGGTTCCAGTCAGCAGCTAGCCACGAGAAGAACAAATGCCATCCACAACACCCGGCATTTGGGCCCAGCCATTTTTCACTAAAGTCAAAAGCAGAGGGGGGATAATGCAAAGTGATCTTCAAACAAATTTTTAGATCAATCAATACAACTATGGAAAATTGGGCCTGAACCAAACCTGGATCCAAACCCTTCCTCTATAAGCCAACAACAGTGGCAGAACTGGATATGGACAGAACAACTGAGTATGCTGCCACAAAATTAGCAGCAGTAAAAGCCCCACTGCTTCATACTTAAACATTGAATAATAGCGGACAATTTGATGCTTAGCTCCTGGCTGAAAGCAGCCTTCCTTTTTGATTAGAAGCACACAACACCAAGGGAAATAATCCCATGACTAATGTTCACAGTGGCCAGGATTCATCACCAGTGAAAAGTGAAGCATCTGCCCCGTGTGTGGGCTCAACTCTCGTTTTTTTTTCTTGAACTCAATCTGTGGACTGAGAGACCTTGTCTAGCCTTCCTCTTGAAAAACGAAAGCCCTCTACTGGGTCACCACAAGTACACTTTCCTCAAGTACAAAGCCACAAAGGAGAACCCTCTGCAAAGGACTTCCCTCAGAGACGAGACTCTGCAGTTGCTTCATTTTCTAAACTTCATTTTCTAAACTTCATTTCAGGATGTGCATGCAAATGGCAAAAGGACTTTAATCATTTTGGTTCTGCACTGCATTTACTTCTCAGGTGGTGAAAAAATTGAACGCCACATAGGAAAAAGAGGGCATTTCAAAACATTGGCGTGTGCCATGTTAAGTACACAACAGAGTTAGACTCCAGCTTCATCAACATGGAACATGGAAGAATTTCAGCTTAACACTAGCCGAAATCAACCTGAAGCAGTCAGAAATCATAATTGCTTCCTTAAAGACACCACTTGTATAAAATTAAATGCATTTCTCCAAAAGCTTCACTAACATAGCAACTGATTGGCCCTTGAGGATTCCTATAGATACTTGTCATTCAGCACGAAATCAGGTCAGCAGCTAAAATTAAACACCCACCTCTACCCTGCACCGCATGTGGAGTCATCGCTTTTAGTATCGCTCAGCCTCTGCCTCCCCAAATGGGTTCGTTCTTACCACGAGCTTAAAGGATGTCTTATCAAGGAGCACTGATGGATGCAGTCATTCCTGTTCTGCGATGAAACTGTTGGGAATCAGACTGGCAGTCCCTTTGACTCCATCTGCATTGATTAGCTCTCAGGCAGCCTGCCAAGGCAGTGTGCTGCCTCTTACCCTAGCCACTGTTAATCTGCCTGAGCAAGGCCTGCAAGCCCTACATAAACTGCAATTTCTCTTCATTAACGTGATTCTGCCTGCATGAATCTGATAACATATGGGATATTATCATAAAACAGCCTATTTCACCAATTCATTTTCTCCTTTATGAAGATTATGAATGTACTGCGAGTGCATCGGGCAGGATAAAACAGAAAATTCTGCTGTACTGTTTATCTTTGATTTTATTTCTAAAAGAAAGGCTATCTGCATTTTAAGTTCACATTTCCCAATAACCCTCTGTTAATATATTATAAAAACTGCTGACTCTCTCCCCCTGATTTCCTCCGGTTCATTGTGGGTCTGATCCACAATACAAGTCACTTGCCTAGATTGAGACCTTAATGATCAACAGAGCTAGCAGATGCCGCACGATGGAAAAAATGAGGTACGGTAACTGTTTAGTCAACCCTAATCACTGCCACAGTCTGACTAAGCATGATCATGAAACACGATCACAGTTTGATGACGGATTATGTAATTCCAAACATGTGCTTCAATACCCCCTCGCTTCCTGCCTGCTTCGGATAATACAAGTCTGCTGGAGCGGGCAGCTCCTGCACGGCTGAATGAGCGCTTTGTCTGCAAACGTGGATGCAGGTAGACACCTACCTACATCTGAGATTTATTAATTAGCACATGTCCCTGTTGAATGAAGTCTGCATGCCCTCTGCTGGTACATGCATGCATTCCCAAGAATATCAACACTCCGAAACTGAATTAGTGAAATAACTTAAGGCTCTTCCCTTAATTTACACAACTGCTGCTGCGAGCTCCTTGGACAATGTGTGCATGCTTGCCCTGGCATTCTTCCATGTGCAATATAGAATAAAATGCAATTAACCACCCATTAGTTCTAAATCTCACAGCTGTTTTGTACCTATAACTGTTGTTTTCATGTCCCTGCTCTGAAGGCATTTTCTGCTGAAATGTACCATTGCACAGTGCAATATCTCTTTCAGAGATTTTGAATGCACTGATCCCGTTAAGGAGCTGGAGTAAGGGGATGTTGCACAGGACAGACACAGAAGCCTGCAACAACCATAGACTCTTGTTCTGCACTGCTCCCAAGGAAAAAAAAAAAAAAACCCTTCAGCTTTCCAAGATTAATCCATTATCAAAAGCTACACTAACTCCTGGCTAATCTGTATCAATTACTGAGCACAGACACATGCAGTAGAGGTCATTTTAATAAGCAGTTCACTCCTTAAATTACTTTTCCTGCCAAATAAAGTCAAGATTGCTAGGGATCATAACTAAGGGATCATCAGCTTAACCCATCTGACAGCCTTTTCTGCAGACCCTTCTAACTATTTACACTGTCAAACAACAGTGGCAACACCAGATCCTAGAAGAATATGGAACGGCTCTTTTTAATAAGGAAAAATAAAATGTAGTGCAAGCCACAGGACAGGCAGGCTGACAGGGGCATCCGATGAAGATAAATATGCCCACAGCCCAACAGCTGCTGCCAGTGCCCAGCAAGAAGTTGATAGCTCCCCACAGCTGGATGGTTCTCAGGGGGGAAGGGGAAACGCCCAAGTACCACTCACATATGGCAGAAGAATAGAAGAAAAAACACCTTGTCGTGCCCTAGACTGTGACAAATCCCACCAAACCCCCTCAGAAAAAGAGTATTTTCACCCCTCACTAATGACATTTAAAACAGTAACTGCAACAAAAAGGAAACAGCTGAGTGTAGGGCCGGCTCTGTGCCTTGGGAAGCATGTTGGTGTACACTGATCTGTTCCTGGCAGGCACACACCATCACTGGCACAGGTGAGAGCGCATCAAAAGGGTTAACCACTGCACATCAAAGGAAGGCGCAGGCATCGGTGTAATTGAAAATTGGCTGGCCCAGGGCATAGTAAAAGCTGTATGAATTTTAAACGCTACTCATCTACAAGACTCAGTTCAGAGCGCTGATGTACTGACCTGTGCCAGCAAGGTTTGCTTGCAAGAGGAAGTTATTGCTTAGATGCATATCAAGGACCCCTCGCTATTCTTTCCGTTGCTTTCAAACTGAGCAAAAGCTGTTGCATCAGCAGGCGAGTACAAACCGGAGTCTAACCGCTGCAGAAGACAGAAATGTCAAGCAGCCTTTCAAGAACAGAAATCAGTTACATTCAGTCCTGCCTGGATGAAAGCGTAGGACAAAATGACCTAGAGTGGTGTCTTCTCTAAATTTGTACGATTCTACTTCAATATTAAACTTCATTCTCACTGTGGCCTTATCCTGACTAGAAGAGGTCACATCCAAGCATGTTAGCAAACAGCATTAGACACAATGTTATGCCCAATTACAGCTATTTAGCTCTGTTGAAGTATTGTGATCTACCCTGGAGAAGGGAGGGGAGCCAAGAGAAAGGTGTAGCCAGGTATTTTTCGGAAGTGCTAAAAACCATGAGTTTCAAAGCAGAACCTGGCTGAAAGGGAGGTTTGGGGGATTCACTTACCCTCAGGCGCTAATGTATTTGGCAAGATGGCCAATTGTACATAACACAGAAAGTGTCTGCAACGAGGGGCACTCTACAGCGCTGTTCTGGGTAAACTGGATGTGTAGGTGAGCAGGGCAGGGGCATGGCCAAACTGTGCAGAGACAGCTTCCTGTGACACAGACAGACACACACAGTTATTTTTCCAATTCCAGGTACAAGCTTACGCATATGGTGTAATGGAGACACTTCTCAGTAGCAAACATCTATCCCTTCATGCTCAAATTATTTTCATACAGCTACTCTTGCTGGCTAGTGATATCTCTGTTACAGGTGTGTGGCAACAACACAAATTGCTCAAACCACTCATCTATGTCTAAAACATTTGTTCTGGTTGCACATCCTCTCAATTTTACAAGTATTTGGTTTGACTTGGAGGAGATTAGAACATTTCCTTCTGTTCAGAAGATACAAAGGAAACACGAGCTAGAAGACTGTAAGAACAGAGCATATTTTAAGACAATGACGTGGCTCAGAAAAGTCAGCGGAGGAAAATCAGTTCATACGTATTGTCTTATATGTATATGTTTATATATACATATAAACGGTTGGCCTCCATCAGAAACAAGATGCTGGCCCAGGCAGACCTCTGGTCTGTCCCAGTACAGCTGTGCTGGTGGAACAGAAGGGATGAACGACCAGTTTCAGTCTGAAAGTTGCCTTGCCCACTGCGTGGTGGCAGCATAGCTGTCAGACCAGGTGTCTGAACCAACCAGGTCAGCTTATGGAGTCAAGCATGAACTTTCCTATCCATGCAGGATAAAACAAGTGTTAGGTGGGTTTCATGATTTCCTCCTACCATACATGAAGATGGGTGCAAAGGAAGAGGAAGGGAAAGAAATAGCAGCTTTAGAAAGAGGAGGTTAAATAATAAGTATCAGAAACATTATTGCAACTTCCAGCCTGTGAGGACATTAGTAAAGATCTTCAAAGAATAAGACCTCGAGGTGCAGTGATACAGAAGATTGGAGGGGGCACAGTGGGAGTTTCCAGGCCATCTCAGCTCCTCATTACTAATGCTGCTTTGCAATGAGTGAATGGTAAGAACTCAGCTAATAGAAATAACCATGCTTCAATTTAAAAGCAGAAAGATATTTATCACTTTTCTGGATCCAGTTAACGTCTGGGCATTTCACTCTTAAGATTAATGTTTATAAGGTTGCCTGCCAGGTCTGTCTTCATTTCTCCTACATGTCCTGATCAAGAAACAAACAGTTATATAAGATTGGATTTTATTCTTTTAGTCAAAACAAGTATAGAAAAAAATCTTCATTTCCTGTGAACAGATCTGACTCTCCTAATGTCTTCTCAAGCCTTAATCCTAAGCTTGCAATGACCTTACCACTTGGCACTTGTTACTGCATGTACCCTCTCTACTAACAACCGACAGCCACCACAACATTCACTGCAGAATCAAAGGAAGTAAAACTTTTCTCTTGTCGGTATTTTAAAGGAGGAAGTAGACTATTTCAAGGTTTTAAGAGCAATTCCTGTACTCAGACAGATCTTAAACTTTAACAGGACTGAGGGTAAGCATTAACAGTGACCCATTGATAAACGTAGAGAATGAAGTCCTGTTTCCATTCGAACAGCAGATAGCCTGCACAGTACAAGTTCTCCCGCTTCCACCTCGATCCTGCTCTGACGTCATGTCTAGGACTGAGAAAGTTGCTTAGTCTCCACGTCCATTCAATCATACTATTCTTGGAATTAGATTCGTGCCTTCAGGCCTCAACCAATTCAAGATTCAGTTGTATGAAGCATTCATAATGTGAGACAGTCCCTGCCCCAAAGAGCTTACCGTATTAATAGCACTTTCTGAAAGCAAAAAGTCAGGCTTTGCATTTCTGTATCAGACCATCCATGAGGGTGCTAATTATTGCCAGGATAACTACACTTTCATCATGTGAAAAATCTTGTCTGTTGGGACATCAAATCTCATATCCAGCAAAGCAGCCATCAGAGGATGGTGACTATTTTTAGGCTACTTCTGACCTTTCCGAGAGTAAGGACTGTTCAAAAAGATGATTAAACTACTAAGTAAATTATGCAGAGATCTGAATAGTCTGAAGAAAATGTAACTTCATTTAGTCTTGCATAATGCCTTTGGTAACACGGTTAGATTCTTCTGGCCCTCAACAGTCAAATTTTCCACTGTTAGGGATGGGATGTAAATTGGGCTGGTTATTGAGTAATAGAGAAGGCTTTCTTATTTGTGCAAACTTCTTAACCTTCAGGAGAACAAAGATTAATCAACAACATGGAAGAAGCTGTTGTCATAAGATCCAGTCATAAGATTTGTAGGGACTCCTGCAGAGGCTGCAATCTTTAAAACTGTTTGGAATGAAATCTGAGAGATGGGAGTCCATAGAGAAAATGTTTTCTAACTAAAGTCCAACATAGTTATTAATAATGGAATAAAGTAGGTTCTACCAGTATAGTAAAGAAACCTGCAAAGACCAGTTCCAGTGCATGAAACAGATATTGTGAGGTAGGAAGAAACACAGACAAGGCCACCTGCTTACAAGTTTGGTATTTAAAACACTCAGCTGGCTTTCAAAGAAAAAGCTCCTCATTCTCAAATCATTCCCAGTGTACCTTTAGACTGGCTTCTCATCCTTCAGGATGTTTTTGTGTTAGCAAGGAAGTGTTACCTGTACCTTAAAGCAAAGCTCCCAAGTGACATATGGCTGCGCAGAACAGGCAAGCATCCACAGGTAGGTGCACAGTCTATGTGGTTCCAAGAAACTGGGGAAAAAATTTTCAAAACTCTGAGTTTGTTGAGCTCACCCTACGCAATAGTAAAATTTCCTTTCTTTTACTGGGAGCGGATCTACACAGATGCTGTGTAAGGTCTTTAAAAGGATGCTAGGTAGTATTCAAAAAGGGGTGGGCTACAATGTTCATCACATGCTGTCTCAGCCTACAGCCAAACTGATCTGCTTGTGACAGTTGCATTTAAAGAAATCTTAGCAAACACTCCTAATTAAAGATGGACCAGCAATCATCTGAAATTCCTTAACTAGGACAGAAGCCTCTTCTCCAGGCTTGCCACATAAGGCAGCCTGACAGAGGGTGGGCTCAGTTTGTCACATCACTTTTCTCTGAGCTGCTAAGCGTCTTTCATTGTGACTTACAATTAGGTGCCTACTACTACCTGTGAGTTAGTACAGCACAGATCAAGTTGAGGAGCTGGGCAGGACCAAGTCATGCTCACGTTAGCTGATGCCTCCCTAACTCCCTATAAAATCACTACTTATCTAGCAGGCAAACAGAAATCTGGGTATTGAAACATTGGAGGCTTGCTGTCAGATCAGACAATGGAGAAAGGGATCCGTAGATAGTGGGAACAATCAAAAATGATGGAGCTGAACTTAGAAAGATTAGCTTAGAGAATAGTAGACCTAGGGAAAGCTAGAAGCAGTTGGCTTGTGCAGCTGACTGAAGAGCAAGTTCCTGCTGAGGAACCAGAGGAAACAATCACAGGGCTAAAAGGCTGGGCTGGAAGCATGGGAGACTGCGCTCCATCTGGTTCTGCTGCAGTAGGAGCAGGTAGGTCCAGACCTACACATTGTCTGAAAGCAGCAGGAGCAGATGAGCCAAAGCACAATGATCGTGTTTTCTCAGCTACCCCTAATACAAATGAACGTGGCACAGGAAAGGATGCTGAAGGCAAGCAGGAGCTCTGCATGGAATGTTTTGCTGAGTTTTCCATGGGTTGTCAGCAGCTCTTTATGCACTTCAGGGCAGCCAAAAAAAAAAAAAAAAGAAAAAAAAAAGAGGGAAACCAAAAACCACAGGCCAAACTGAAGGCAAAAGAGTGAGGATTGAGCACAACAGTCTGCAAAGGGTGCGCCTCAGTAGCTGGATATCCCCAAAAGTGTGTGAAGAATTAAGACTTGCTTTTGCAGGACACAGTGGCTGGGGACACGAAGGTGCACAAGGAGGAAGGGAAGCAGAACCCAGGCACCATGCCAACCCAGATAACCAAGGGGACCAGAAGAAGGAAGCCACAAAGCTCTCCAGTAAACTCAGGGATTAGGAGAGGGGTAGAAGAACCAGTCAGATGAAGTAACTGACCCAAAACTCTCTTCTCAAAACTCAGAAAAGATTTGGCTTTTAAAAATATCAAGTGCTCTCCCCTCCACCTACTTCCTATAGATTTTTTTTTTTAAACACTTTCTGGTTTTGGCTGGGATTGGATAGGAAGGTGCCAGAATGCCGGTAGGAAATCTGCCTGTTCTCACAGTGTTTCTGGCCCAACCAGGAGTAGGAGGGAGCTGGACTCTCAAGTGAGAGTCTGTTTCCATTTAATTTCCAGGACAGTTTTGCAGACTTACAGGGTCAGGCTAAGGTGCCAGACTTCTGGGTGCTTCTGAAAAAAATTGAGCCTTTGGAAATTTGTTCCTTCTCAGCTGTCAGGAGAAATGCTGTAAACACAAAGGGAAGAGAGTTGAGGAAACAACGGTGTCACTGGTAGGTTATTGACATCCCATTATGAAATGTGGAGAGTTAGAGCCTCCCATGCCATCTTCTTTATCAAATCACTCTTTTTTTCCAAGATCAGGTCTGTTTCATAACAGAAAACTGCAGGAGGTTATTTGAAGCATTAAGTCAGGGATAGCGCCTGGCTGGGTTGCACTGTGCCAGCCAGACAGCGAATACAAATGATTTCATTAACCTCTTAGTGTTTCTTCCAGCTCTGTATTTTACACCTTAAAAAAATATTGGGGAAATATTTGTCATTGTGAGTTGGGTGATGCAGGTAACATCTGGTTAAAATAGGAGATCCTAGAGAGTTTTGCTAGGTGATAGACTTTTGTGGGCTACTCACTTATTAGCTATAATTCCCTGAGAGTTGTTTTGGGGAGGCCAGAGAAGAAAACTGTTCAGAGGCTGATGACTGAAAGGCAGGAGAATCCTCCGCGAGAGCAAGCAGAAATAAAAGCAAAGCCTTCTGGGAATCGTCAGCGTGGGTGTAACTTGCTAGAGGTTTAGGGTTTTTTCCCCTCCTCCCACAGCAGCAGAGCATGCATCAGTATCCTTCTGACTTTCAGCTCCTGCGATTGCACGACTCTTTCTGTGTAACTCTTCTCCACAGACCAGCCCTGACAGGAGCTTACAGAACTCTGTGATTACTCCAAGTGTCAGTAAAGTGAATGGGAAAACTCTGCTGAACCTGTCCCTCAAGGGGTTTGTGAAATCAGTACAAGAATTTGTCTAGCTTTTCTTTAGCTCCTCCCTGGGGTTAAATACTCAACCCTTTTGAATATATTTATTTTCTTTCAGCATATCAAAGAAACCACCCATTTAATTTTTTTTTTCTTTAAAAATCTCAGTCCACCCATAATCAAAGGCAAATCAGATTTTCTAGAATTCAGAGGAAGGAAGAAGCAAGGATTCATATTTTAGATTATGAAGAAAATTCACCTTACCTCTAGATGCGCAATACAGATCTTTATTATTTTCAGATTTTTATTCTTCTAAAGGAAGAAAGTTACTTCAGCTCAAGTCTCTCTGTGCTGCCAGCACCACTTTCACACAGTCCAAAAGAAGCAACACCTATCCCTTTCTCTGTTTGTGTAACTGGCATGTCCAAAGCAGAATGACTGCAGCAACAAGTCCCATACCAGGCACAGAGCTAGCAAAAGACAGAAAAACAGGATATAAAAGCAGCTGCCTGACTTAAAACACTTAAACACTTCTGAGCAAATGCAAATCCAGAATGAGCATATCTTAATAAGAGCTCCTACTGAGTTATCAAAGACACTAGGGTAGGAATGGGATTCATCCTTCATAATATTGCATCTAGAGTGTAGTTAAGAAACATATATCACTCTTCAAACACCTAATTCCAGCAGAAATATGAATTTCTGAATCTACCTGCATGTTTCAGAGAATCTCTAAGGTTTGAAAAGTTTTTGTACAGGAGAAACTTGTTTGTAGGTGTGATCAAGCCTAACAGATGTTGACATTTATACATGCTTTCCTCCCCACATGTACATTTTTTGCTGTTTATTTAGGAATTCTGTCCCCCCACTCCACACAGGTTTTTCTTCTATTTTTAAGTGAAATTTTAAATTATAGGCAAAACTGGCATGCAAAACCTTCTGTGGTCCAACAGGTCTTAGAATGCCTCTTTGGAGAAATCACCTTTCTGAAAGATTTTGGCAGTTCTAGCAAGAACTCGCAGGTGTATGCACAAATCTGTTTGGGAGATGTCTTTAAGATATTCAAAACCTGACCGCAGCTGGTCCTGAGCAACCTGCTCTTGGTGTCCCTGGTGGAGCAGGGGGGTGGACAAGATGACCTCCAGGTCCCTTCCAACCTTAACCATTCTGTGGGAACAGACTGGGGCAGTGGGTGCTGGAGAAAAGCAGAAATGAAGATGTGCATTTTATCCACATCAGAACATTTTCACACTCTCCTTTACACACTTGACTCTGCACAATCCCATACCTTTTCTCCCTGCTCTCCTTCCCCTATCCTCTCTACAGTATTATGTAGATGAACACTGAAGACATTTCTGCAACAATGCACCTTCCCATATAATTCAAAAAAGGAGTTTTTATACAGGGCAATAGAAGAAAAAACAGATGGAGTGTTGTCAGTCAAGACATTTTGGAGATACTCATGGGGAAACTGTCAAGAAGCAAACGCTGAAAAGCTAGCAATATAAGTGCAGCTTAAAATATAAACGATTGTATTGCTATCCCAAACTTGGACTTGTCTTCCTAGATGATGTGCCACATTTAAAATACTTTTTAAGAATCTGGAGAAGATGTGAAAAGCAGGCTCACCATGAGAGACGAGGTGCAACATTAGCTGTGAAACAGCTTACAAGATTTCCAGTTGTCAGCTATGCCACAGCATGTTTCCAAACCTGTTTTAAATAATACGAAAAATAGCAACAACAACAGCAACAATAATAATAAACCTAGATGTTCTACTGAAAATTAACAAGCATTGTTCATATGCCTGCTCTATCTATAAAATGTTTAGAATCAGAAACAAAGAAAGAGTGAAGACTAAATATTAGTAAATGGTACAGGTAATGGAAACCTGGGCTAATAACGTTCAAAACTGCACAGACCATAGGTAAACAAGGGCCCAAATGAATATACTAAAAAAAAAAATCACCAAAGACATTTAACTTTCGTATTCTGAACTTAATAACTACAGGGAATTAATTTCCAGACATGTTAGTTAAGGTAGTTATACACCTGAATGCCAAAAGAAGGCCCAGGGCTGGAAGAGAAACCAAGAATGAACAGCCACGCTCACTTTTGGGGAGAAGGGCAACTACACTGTATGATGTATAAAAATACACGACTTGTTTGATGTTATATGCTGTCAGATAATTATCAGAATTGCACAGCTGACTTAATGTTAGAATTATTTGGTTGTGTTTAACTATTAGAGGCTTTAATGTTAGCAGAAATATTTAAGGCCTCCATAGGTACAGTTTTAAGTCATAAGCAGTAACTGTAAATTAACATTCTGAATGTTATTTGGTCACCTCATAAATTCCTTAGGACTGGATACTTTCTTCAGTGCACTCAGCCTTGACCTAACGACTACCCTCTAGTGATCCAAGAGCAGAGTTTATGGTTGTAGGCACTGAACTTTAAGGAGTCTTTGAATGAAAGCCATGAGGCAAATGTGTAATGCATCTATGAATCCACTGGGGAACTCAACAAAAACACTAATACCTTAGCCAGCCGCATAGCTTTAGGCCTCTGAAGATAAAAGAAAATGCCCTAATTAATAAGCCACCCACTCCTTCCAATAATTCTAAATCGCAGACTGAATAAACATTGTGACTAGTTCAACAACAACACATACATATCTGGGAAAGGCAGAGTTAATGGATGTAGCAGGTGACGGATTCACCAGCCTTCCCAGAACACAAGGGCTGGTGGGCCCTTGACAGCAGCAGCTGCAGGCCGCTCACAGCCTGCTCCCCAGCTCAGCTGTCACACTGCGGGCTGGAATACGAGGAACCTCTCTCGGCCTAGCAGCTGTCTCTCTTCATGGATTGCCCAGTTCACTGCTTCCAGACATCAGCAGTTTCTCCCTGCTCAAATCCTCTTTGCACACTTTTGTGCGGCTTCCGGTTCAAACCTGCCCCGGGGATGCAGAGATGGTCACATCCCGCACTACCTTTCCACGGTAAAAAACAGAATCGTTTTATTCTGGCATTCAGGCTGGAAACCAGACAATCCTGCAAGCGAGCCGAACCAGCCACTTTGAAGCTTTCAGAGACAGCAGTTACAATTTCATAACAAACTTCAAAATAAATAAGGTAAACGTGCCTAAGTCACAGACTGCTCTGTGAAGGATACCACAGATAGCCATCTTCCTAAGCGTAGCTGCACTTCCTTCAGTGGAAACAAAACACTGTGGATAAGTGCTGAGACATGTCTCTAAGTGAGCTTGTGTTCAAAAGCGAGGCTCTTATCTTTGTAATCTTCTCACTGCGATAGGAGCAGGGTAAGCAAAGCCAAGGTTAGATACTGCTCGGCTAACAACAGAAGCATGTGGTGCCTTTCAGAGCATGAATGCCAGCTTTTGACTGCAGGTGCTCTTGTGGTGGGGCCACGGGAGGAAAGAAATAACTGTCATCCTTTTCCATTCAATTTACAGTCAAAAGAGTGTTTGTAATTTAGTAGTTGACTGGCTGAAGCTCAGCCCATATGGTAGGTGTTGTTCAGCAAAGGAAAAAAAAAGCCGACAACATACAGTACTTCAACCAGAAAGAACAGGCAGTCTGTGCCTCAGCTACAAGGCAGTGCTGGCCCACTTTCATTCATATTTAAATGTGCACGTTTACACTGGGGACAGGGACACCAAGCCACATTTCCTAATACTGCAAATTATTGCTTTCCTTTAGGTCTTGTGTATTATACATAGAGAGAAAAAAAGTGAATGCAGATTTGCATCAGCGTCCCATGAGGAACGTTAAAGGTTAGAAGCAAAACCAGCTGGAAAATGCATAAAGAGCACAACACAGTCCCATTTACCTTCTGATCAGCAGCTCTAAAAGGCCCAGAAGTCGCTGTCTACAGCCCATAATTCTGTACACAAAGAAACGGAAACTGCACAGATCATTTTAAACACATCTGTGAGATGAAATGTAATTCTGAATGAAATGTCTGGATATATGAGGACAGTCTCACTTGTCTGTCAATAACTTGGCTGTTATTGACATTTCCTTTAAAACAGAAAAAAAGTTTAACATGACATATACCTCCCCTGGACTCTTATGTAGAAAACAATTCTTTCAGCAAGAAACTTGAAGAATGACACTGAAGTGTGGGATGATGATTTCAGGTTTAGTTTTAGCTCAGGGGAGTACTGTTAAATAAACTAACTATCGAAACAGTGCACACTGGCTGGTTGGGAAGAACAGTCAAAAGACAAGGAAGACTGCAGGATGTTCAACAGCTCTGGAGCTTCCCAGGAAAATAAGGATTAAAGCAAAAGAGGCAAAGAGAAAAAAGAACACGCTGGAAGGAGGAAAGGAAAAGGGGACAAACCTAATCTTTTCTACAAGTGAATCTCACTTCTGTACAGCAAAGTTTTTAAAAACATTTATAGAATCACTGGACCTGGAACTGATACATAACTTGAAGTGAAGATGAGGTTATTTCAACTGCAATTAGCTTTGTACAGAAATGCAGGGCTTATGAACTTCTGATTTTTCCGTGCAAACTAATCCCAGAGACAGGAACTTCACAGAAATTGTATTTGCACATCACTGTACACATTGGCAGCTACTGCCAAGCAGCCTTTTTTTTTTTTTTTTACTCATTTTCCCTTTAATTTAGGACAGGACACAGATCACATTAATAAGCCAAAAAGGACATGTCGGCCTCAAATGACGTCTATCTAAAAATGGTCAAAAGTACCATCTATGGTCTTCCACCAGTTCCCAAACTGTCCGGCAGCATAGGTACCTTGCAGTTGTATCTTCCTAGGGACAGTTTTCTCTTCCTGTTGCATGTCAAAAGCCTTACAACAAAACATGAAACTGAAAAAGCAGGAGAAAGAGTAAAAGTTACCGTATGCAAATCAATGTGAAGACACTGCTTTGATTTGGTTGATTTTAGCACAGTTATATGAGGCATTCATTAGGCACTAAATTTTAAGACCAATAACAGAGAAAAGCAGTAACGCTCTGAAGACAAAATACATGCAGGCCAGCACAGGGAAGGACCAACAAAGGAAAGAGGCTTTCTTTGCTTCAACCCAGTTACAGGCTGTGGCAAGAAAATTCAGTTCTTCAGACTCAGAGAAATTGGAGTTCTTCACTACTTGCAATACCCTGGATGACTACATGAAAGTATTTACTAAAGAAACTGCTACGCACCATTCAGAAGTATTTTGAAAGAACCATTTGCAAGAAGCTCTACTGAAAACGTGGTGTTAAATGAGAAAAAACTGTTTGTTGGTTCACATAAGATTGGCTTTCTCTATAAATGAAGGACATTTGCTGGAAGTAAACTGATACATTTTGATTTTTTGCTATGTTTCTGAAATTTAAAAGTTGGTGATTGTGGAGAAGAGTTTATCTTTGCTGCTGTGTCTCAGGCTAATTAATAAAGCTATTTTGATCACAAAATTAAAAGCAAATGCCTAAGTTACTGGATGTTTGTACCACACCAGTAGAGTGACATGTAACAGGCACGTTAGAAACATTAAATGTGGCTTTATGTATCCCAATTTATTATCTTTAAAATGTTGTTTTGAGCAGCTAAGGTAGTTGCATATCTAACAATATTAACATAAGCACATTGTATTCTACAGTATATTTCTGCAGGTTTTATTAGCAAGGCCAGGAGTCAACATTACTGATTTACAGTCTGTAAAAAGGGTGATGTCATTGAAATGTGAAGAAGGTCAGAATCCCCAAAGACAAATTATCTTAACAATAGAATGAGATCATTCCATATACTTGTCTGCTCCAAGGAGCAATAATCAAGCAAACCTACACGTAAAGACTATGCTGAGCATTAGATAAAAGCTACTGAGGCAGCACTTTTTCCAACGTAATACAGTAGAGCACTGTAGATTTTGCTCTCAAGCTTCACTCATGAAAAAGCTTATTATGCAAGGGTCCTGATCCATTTATTTTTGCTAAAGTATTACAAAGAAAATATGTTAAACATATGTAAATTTGAACAGAAAGTACATTTGGTTCCATTTCAAATAGAAGCACTAGTACCTACATGGAACAAAATAATAGGACTCACTAGAAAAGGGAAGATTGCTTTTGAACCTTTATGCAAGATTTAAAATAAATCTTTTCCCTGCACTAAAATTCCACAGGCTGGTTAAGATATGAATCAGTCTAAATAGTAAAATCCCCTATTGATTTTCATAGGTCTTCAAGCAGAATAGTTTAGCTTCATTGACTTAACAAAGCTACAACATTGGCTAAATAATGTTAGCTACCAAGATAATAGAATTGCACAAGTTTACACTTAGCTGAGTAAAGATCCTCATTTTTGTTACTCCCAGAGTGATTTACACAGAATCCTATAGGTTGTGTTTCTCCTATAGACATGGAGGGAAGTGGTGGTTGTGCTGTGGTGAAAAGAAAACCTGTGTCTCCAGAACAGGGAGTGATGCTAATCATCTGCAACAAGTATCAACAGTTCATCAACTTTCTCAAATTAAGACAGTTTGTACAAATGGTTAATATGTAATGAGGTCTCCTCTTATTTAGAAGTTATAAGCATTCAATTGTTAGCTTGCCTCTTTCATCTCAGATAAATATGAATTGCCAAAGTTCAGTGCTTCTGAAGTGAAAAAGAAGTCCTACATAGGCCGTTTAATAAAGAACTGCAGTTGCGTTCCCACATGAGCTAACTCGCTTCCTGGATGTGGGTGTTTCATTTAAACTTCTAAGAGGACATCAAAACACATTTACATGAATACAGATCACTGGTTCCGCTGGGTGATTTAAATGCATCTTACAGCTGTGGGGAAGGACTTCCTCAGTTTTCAAAACATTCTTTAGAAAAGGAGTTATTAACTTAGTATTTTCTTTTTATATATATCAGTAAAATTAGATCTACCTCCAAACTCCTGCATCACTTAGCATCAACACTCATCCTCCTTCCATTTGCCCTGTACCAAAACTCTAACACTTTTGCTTGACAAAATTTTGTGACGCATTCTGAGTTTACAGGGAATGCTCCTCTAGGTGGTAGGCATGATTCACAGCTATTCCCACCTGATGCCATCACAATATCCCAGTATAGCCTACGGAGTTTCTAAAATCAAGTCCTTCCTTACTGATTAATACTGGTGTGCTGGAAGTCCGATTGTCATGAGAAAAGAGACTCCTCTGCACAATATGTTGCCTCTGGGTATTCCTTCCAGAAGGTAAGGATAACCTCTAAAAACAAACAAAAACTAAAAAAATAAAACCCAGCAATAATAATAATAAAAAAAAAACACAACACCAAGGCTGTTCCTTTAGTGGAAATGCAGTTTTGGACTTGTCTCACAATGTAGTTAAATGTTTGCTCACCTTGCAGATCCTCTGTGTGGGTGAAGGTGAATGATGCACACAGCCCTATCAGTTGATCACAGGAATGTGGCCCGTTGAAGAACCATCCTGCCCTGAGGGACACAACAAGGTCTATGTATGGAAGGCTTTATCAGTTAATGCTGCATAAACCGGTAATGACTTCTGATTAGATATTATAATACATCCCTGAGCAATCAGCCTAGAAAAAACACCCCAGATTTTGCCATCAGTTCCTCCTCTGCTGCACAAGCCACAAATCATTCATTTCGCTTCCCACAAGTATGCATTTAGCTTTTTAAAAAACATTGTACAGCAAATTATGCAGTGTTCAAAAAGACATTTGCCAGGGCTCAAGCAAAAGAGAAAACACATTTTTTGATATCTTGATGAGTTCCTGGGATATTCTCTCCTATTTTTATACCTCAAAGGAAAAGGAGGATGCTATTTGGGAGTGTCATTTTCAGCCAGTGATAAATATCATCACCAAGAGGTTTGACACAGCATCAGAAGAAGAAACATGCCACAACAGGGGAAGTCCCCAGCTTTGCTTTGAAACACTGAAATTACACCTATGATTCAAAATATTTGTTTAAATCCACAGTTACCTCTTACATTGTCATGAATCTAAAACAGAAAATGTTTTCTAGGGAATAATAAAATCAATGTAGCTTGAAGTTATGGAAAATATCCTTTGATTTGGGAATAACAAAAGTTGCAGGATCTCAATCTCTATCAGGAAATCATTTTTGCAAACCTTTTCTGTAACAACTCCATCAACCTTTCCAAAATAGTATTTGTTGTAGCGAGGTCTCTGAATCTTCCAAATTCTTATTTTCACTGCTATAATGTTACTTCTGGTTGCACAATTTTCAAAATTAAATTTTGCCCATTTCTCCAGTAACCGTCTCTCTATCTTCTGTCCCTGATTACTGCTGTACCTACAACAGAATTTATTGTCAACAGATGCAGAGTGAAAAGCTCACACTGTAATTTGTTGCCCTTCATTACTTATTCAGGATGGTTAAAGCTGATCTGAAGTATTCAATTTCAAATAGATTTTTACATCTAAAATATCAAACATAATTTGTCTTTTTTGTCACTTATGTTGAAAGGCTGGATGATGGTATTGTGCAAGACTGAAGTATCAAGTCTTTCTTCTCTCTTACTGAGCAAAGAAAGGCTGATTCATAAGAATCAGTGAAAGAAGGAAAGATCCAGTCCATTTTGTAGGTTCATTCAGTATCACTTGCCTAAGTCACCCAAAGATTTAGCCTAAGCACTTGGATTCACAGAATTCGCACTGACTTCTCCAGTAAATGCACGGTACAAACATGCTTGTTTGTCTGCTCTGAGGCAAGCGAGAGGCTAAAGGAATTGTGGTGCTGTGCTTTTTTGTTTCCTGAAGTCTATAAAAGAAAACCCAAGGTATAAAAAATAAAACAATCAACTATTCTTTGAACATTTACCCTGAAAAAAAGCAGGAATAACTCAGCAGACATACTACAAGGAGTAAAGAACCAAGGCTATCATTCCCCTCCCTACCCCCAACGGCTCAATATTTTAGCACAAGATTTACTGTCAGCCTCCAGCCCTTCTGCTCTGGAACATGCAGACTCAAATCAAGAATTAAATCTAAGGAAAAAGGCATCTGTTCAGGGACTATTAGCAGTTCTCTGTTTTATAAAGTGACCAGTGTTTCAAAAGGATTCAGCATCTTTTCTTTTTAAAGAAGGATTTTGCAAAAAGCTTATCTGTAATGAAACATAAATAAATAAATAAATCATTTATAAAAAGTATTACAAAAGTCACTTTTACAGTTACAGTAAAAGACCACAACACAGACATTAAGAGTCTGTCCTTCAAAACCACAGGTCTTTCATTTGCTTAGTGGTTTGGGACTTTTTGTTTGTTGCTTTTAAAGCAAAATACTATATTTGGGGGTTCTTGTATGCATTTGGTTTTTTCTGCCATCATGGTGAATCTGCAAACATTTTCATGTTCTCCTCTAATTTGATGCCAACTTCAAGCTGGAAACTTTTTTTTTTTTAATGAAAACAGAGATTCTGATGAAATGCAAGACCTGAGGTTTTTAGGAAAAACAAAATATCACAAGATTTGTCACAAAAACATGTAGCTGGCAACAATAACATTCTCCTTATGCACAGTAGCTTGCTATTTACAGGAGTGCTCACAAGCCTGCAGACATATTGCTGCTCTCCAGTAAAAAAAAATAAAAAAATACTATAAATACAAAAGGATCTGCTATTATCACCACAAATACCTGTTACTTTGCAAGTCAAGAACAAAATGAAAGTGGCACAAAACCCAGCTCCTCATCTGGCAGAAATCAAAACAGGACTCAACTGAAGTCACAGAAACCACAATGATTTACCCAAAATGAGATTCTGGTCCTAAACCTCAATCTATATGTATTAAAACTGAAAGTTAGGCTGTATTACACACCACACTTCCATGTAATCGGTCACAAAGGAGGGCGTATCTTCCACAGAGGCAACTTACCACCCTAATGCAAATGCCATGCCAGTCACATAGAACACCAAAGGCTGTCTGAAAATTTGCTAACAGTGCAACTGGGAGTGTGTATGATTTTCTTCACCAAACAGTTCCTTTGTTGTTCTTTCACTTTTCTCCCAGCCCAGGTTAAAGCTAATATCCAGCTTCACTGAATTCCAGCTCTTTTGGTCTCTGTTTTCCTTTGGCAGCCTGCTAAATGGAAATACTGTCTCTGGGTTAACATGGCCAAAAGTATGAACTGGGTAACTTCTCTCTTGATTGTCTACGAGTGAATCACACATCATATGACAATGACATTGCTCAAGTTCAAACTGCTAATATCAATACTAAAGCTGTTTATACAACAAAAGCAAGGGAACCTTAAAGTTACTTCACCCTTCAAATATGTTCAGAAGATGCAGCCATTTGGCAATTTTTTCAGTTAGCTATGAGGAAATCTATAGCTTCAGTCTTTCTGTTCAGAGAAATAAGTTACCTGCTTTTGTTCTGGAGCTTGCAGAATCCAGTATGTCAGTCACCACCTCTCTTGTCTACACACTTAAATATTTTCCTTTGTCAAGCACTGTTTTAGCAACTTCTGTTTGGCTTGGAAGAAATGGTGTTGACAAGCTCAAGCACAACCAGCAGCTATCAGAAAGCAGGACAGTTACTTTATTTCCCTCTCCTAAGGCCTAAACTCTTCCAGCCCAAGCTTCATGCTCCTAGCAATATTCAGCTTTGGGGTGCTCAACTGAAAGAGAACCGTTAGAAAGAAAATTTTAGTTTCCCTTACAGCATTCTCCTACACAAGAGGAGAGGAAGCTCTGTAATTCCTTGACCCTGGGCCTCCCACTCTCACGCAGTCTGGGGATCTCAGAACATCTCTTCAAAGATCCTTGCACACAGATACTGTTTAGTTCTGTAGACTCCACCTGTCCCAGCAGCAAAGATTCAACAGAAGTCATGATTCACTGCTGGGTCCCAGCAGAAAGGGCTTAACAAGGTTACACAGAACTGCTTTCAATGCAGTCAGTAAACTGGAACCCAGGGAATTGCTGCTGCTGGGAATGCACCACGCTCCCTTAAATGATAAGCCTGCTGCAGTCAAGGAGTTGCTATGAAATCCACAGGACAGCAAGAGAGACAGAGGAAAAAGCTACAGAGGTTGTTTCTTCATGCTTTCCATCACAAAGGCAAGATGGCACAGAAGGCATGCCCTGACTGGTAATTACACTCTGCCTGTCAGGACAGCCTATCTTTTCATACAGCGTGCTTGTACACTATTTATTATTGAGCACTTGTAGAGAAACAATGCAATCTGATTATGCAATTAATATAGTTACTATAAAGGCACCCATATAAGTGCAATGTGATGTTTTTCACGGCATTTTTACATTTATTCTCTAGCCTTTCTCTTTCACACCAACTGCAGCTGAATTACGCACTGGCCTTGATGCTTACAATGTTGGATGTGATAGGAACAGACTAGACATTGTTTTATTACAAGAAGGTTAATTTAAAATAACCTTCCTAAGCTGTTCATACTACACGACAGCAACATTACAAGGAGAAGACTTGGGTTCCTGAACAGGATCAGCTTTCAATCCCCAGACTAGTGATAGCAGCACTTGTCATGAACATACTGTGCCTAGTCTCCAGGGGAAGTGCAGCTTCAGCTGCCACTTACACAGCTCCTTCTGTCAGTCACTCACTCCCTGAAGCAATGCCAGTTTTTTCTGAAGAGCCATTCTCTTGACCTCCTAAAGGTAAATGCTACCATGACAAGAGAAGAAAGACAGCAAACAATTAGCTTCAAGTATGCTCCATAGCATCTCCATCACCTGTTAGTGTATTACAGCACCAATTGGCTCTGGATACATCTGTGTCACTGAGCAAATAAATCAGTCTTTGGAGTTAGGTGGATTGCTGTAAGCTCATCACGTAAAGGAGAGCATTAGAAAAACAAAAAATAAGGACTTCTGTTCAAACACACGTTAGAGGCAACCAGAAACTGCTATTTTGTATCACACATACTATGATTTATTTATGTCATCTCAGTCCCTACTCCTACATGCCTGACGTTGACTTTGCATGCTCCCCTTTGCACCAAGTAGGATTAAGATCTCAGAGCACTCAGGCATTAAATCTAGCCCAAAAAGTTATGCTGCTTTCACATGTGGCAAAGGAGTGGACTTCCTGAAGCTGCCATGGAGTTCAAGTCCTCTTTAATCATGACTAAACCTGCCTTTTCATCATGATCAACCTTCTTACAGTTCCTCTGCGGACAGCACTTCAGCTTGCATTGCACAGTGACCATTCCAAACCATTTCCTTACAATCACAAGACAGCTGAACACCCCCTTCTTCAAATTGTTTGAAGTCATCAATACAGCAACAAATTGCATTCATAGGGTGCACCTAGTTAGGAGGCCATTCTGTGCTAACCCTCTCCAAAATTCCTTTTGCTCCTCCATAGCCTTCTTTTTACCTTAAGTTTCTGGGCTTTATTTTTATTTTTATTTGCAAAGTGTGAGGGAGCAGGAAATTATTGCTTGCAGGACAATATGACAGAGGGGACAATGGTGCTCATGACTGTCGTGGAGTCATCACTGAAGCCCCAGACTTAAGACCTCTTAAGACTTGTGCTACAGCAAAACAAATGGCATTATACTCCAGGGTAGCAGTTTACACTGGCATAAATCATTCAGAAAGCAATGAAACAAGAGCGATTTATTCATTACCTGACTTAATTTATTACAGTGTAAAAGAACCATATGAAAATTCTGGAAAGAGCTCTCCACAGATGGGAAAAAAGCCAGCACTGAATTGGTGATGATGATCAATCTGCCTCCCATTTGTAATTCCTCTCGAGAAGATGCATATTTTAGCTGTGCTTTGTGTCCACTTCACAAAAAGCAGCATAACATTACTGAATTCCCCTCCCTCTCGGGGGATAGCAAACGTGTTTGTGAACATGTAGGAAAAGCAGAGCTTAAAAAGGCTACAGATTCTTTTGAGAAATGCCTATTTTGATGCTGTGTAGATTATTATTTATTGTTAGCCTTTTACACCAGCAGCTTTTCGGGGGGGGGGTGGGAAATGCACCTAGGAATATCACTGGAGAACAATGAGAGATACCACTTTTTGAAGGCTGAAGGACAATCCTTTCACATGGCCATCAAAAATGCAAACAGGAAAACACAACTGAAATTTTGCCTTTTTTTTTTTTGTTTAAATTCCAGAATGAGCAAGTCTTTGGGAAGATGAATGGTTTCAGTAAAAATAAGTAAGTAAATCAATAATAAAAATACTCCTCTAAAGAATCAGTGAGGGGGAGGGGAGTTTATGGAGTTAGATCCCTGGTAAAATAGGAAGCGAAGGAGGAAGAATGAGTAGAGGGGGAGGAAAGATAAATTAAAAATAAATAAATAAAGCTCCTGTAGGAAAACAGCATCTGTTGAAACAGAAAAGTCTCTGCCAAACAGCCCAAACCACATCACTTTATGGTATCTATTTTCTCCTCCTGTTAGTCATGCTTTGCAAGAGTTTTATAATCATGGAATGATACAGCTGTAAAAGACCAGTGCCTCCAAACCTTTTAGTTCAATGTATTAATAGAAACTATAAAAATTAATATTCATTTTTCTTATCTACTTTTCAGTAGATCCAAACAAGCACAAAACAGATCAAAAAGCACATATTCACAATGAAGAATATGACCAAGCCACATCAAATAGAGACCAAAATTCAGAAATATTGCTACATCAAAATGGTATTTACATGTAAATGTTTTATGTTGCATGTAAACTTTTTCCTGAGCACCAGTTAAGTCAGCCAGGCCTGCACAGACATCTCAAGTTAACACACTGCTTTCCTTCTCAGGACTGTACTAAAAAAGCAAATTACAGATATTAGCAAATTTGAGACATATCTGTGCATGGTCTAAAATTAGAGATCCTACACCACATTCTACCAATCTTTCTCCAAGTTTTTTGGATCCCACCTTCACAAAATCCCAAGAAGCCTGAGTTATGGCTGTGGAGATGGCCTCAGCTTTTCATAAAAACAGCTTGTGCCCCTTTGCTTACAAAGAAAACTAGGAAGAAGCTCAGAAAAACTCTACACAGGACTTTTTAACCAAACTAAAATAGAAAGAAGAAACCCTAAAACAAGAACAAGACTTCAAGATATCCTGCCACAGAACTTAAGTTGATACGATGAAGGCCAAGAGAAAAGTCACCTGAATTCCCAGTTCCAGTTCAGTTGCCAAGTCACACCGTGGAAGGTTTAAGCAGATCCACAGGCTTCTGTTCCTTACGTGTAAATGGTACTTGTCTAGCACTAGGTTTATAAATGAAAAAAGGTTTCAGACATTTAAGAAATACCTGTCCAATCAAGAGAGGTTCTTTACTCACAAAATTGCCAAGTTCCAGTTATTCACCACCTGCATAAAGTAAGAGAAGGAAACTGATGTCCAGTTTCTCATTTATATTGGAGATATTTATTCCCCTTGCCCCTGTGTGGAAACAAAGAACAAGCAGCACTCAGCAAAAGCTGAGGTTCTTTCATCCTCATGAGTCTCTAGTAGTTGCACAAACAGGTGACCCCTACCTCCAATACACTCACGATTTTTCTCAAGAATGGCAATATGCAAGCTCTAGCTGTGACAAACTCCTTTGTTCAAGGCTCCTTTCAATCTGGCTGTCTGAAAGATCAACTAAAGATTCCTCCAGTTGAGCTAAAAACTTTTCCAACCCATGTTTTTTCACGGAAGGAATCTAGTTGATTGATTTATCATCTGTTGTAATGCCTGATTTCACCCACCTCTCTCTTCTTATGCTAGTGGGAGTATTCAAGAAGATTGTAAGGTACTTAAACTGTGTTGTTCACTACTTTCCTAGAGACTTAGGGCTTTCCCCATGCATTTATAACCCAACAGCATGCCCAGAAAAGCACTGGGAGGAATGTAAAAGACACTTAAAATTGTGAATGCTTAACCAATCCCAAACTGTAAAGAGTTACAACCCAAAAGAGTAGACCCTTGGAGTTCAAGAATTTTGCCAGGACCTCTCTGCTATCAGATTAAGTATTCAATGTAATAAGCATTCCAAAATCACTTATAACCAAAACTACTCACTCATACTAAAATTTTTCTTTAATCAAAACTACAGTATACAGGTCAAATATTGCATGGTTCTCTCTCCATGTTAGCACAGCAGCTGACTGTGAATGAGTGCCATGTTCCATTTATCATAGAATAAGCTTCCAAATATTAGTGTCTCATTCAAGAAGAAGTTAGTTTGTAAGGTTAGCAGAAAGTTGAGATATTGTATTCAGACTTAATTTGGGAATTTTGTTTTGGTTCAAAAATATTTTGCATCTCTGTTGTCTCTGTCCTCGTTAACAGTAATGTTGAAGGTGCAGCTGAAGGCCTAAACTGAGGGTAATAGGAAAGAAGATGCAGCACAACATTCCAGTTACACTTTGATTTCTCCTTTGGACTCCTGCTTTAAAATGTAAGAGAAATTTGTTGAAAGAAAAGAAAAATCTGTGGAAAAAGATGGTCAATCACCTAAATTATTAGTGCTGAAGAAAAATAAGATCTTTAAAGCAAGAAGATAAAAGGAGCACAGCCAGAGAAAACAGGAAGGAGCTTGCTGGCCACAGCTTAGTCTTCATTTTTCTCCCCCTGGAGAAATATAGCTTCTGCTCTTATGTTTTCTTTTTGTGTTTTTTTTTTTTCTTTTTTCTTTTTTCTCTTTCTTCTTTTCTTTCTACAAAGTAGAATCATTTGGAGTATCTGCCCAATGAATAATTATCATTCTCTAATATATATTACCACTTAGAAGTTTACTGGTGCTTTCGTAAATTATCAGTTGTAAGGAGCTTTGATTCTAGTAAATTCAATAGAGCCAAATCACATGAAGAGTGCCTTTTTTAAAGTTAAAAATATACTAAACATTTATACAAATAAAGTATTTTAAAAGCTGTGTACACTCACTTTAAATATGTATTATACTTAGCAATAAAACTGGCACTGGAAGATGAAATGATATAATGGCTACCACTCAATTCAGCCTTTCCGTGGCTTGCTCCATCAGCAAGTTATTTACCTTGCTTTGCAGACATTTTGCAAAATTATGTCATAAAGTTATATATAAGAAAGCGAGGCAAAAAACAGCTATGTATTTAGAGATTCATTGTATGTAAGCAATTAGATTATCTTTGCACTAGAAACCATTACTGAAGAAAACAGATCTAGCACTTGCAGGTTGATTTTCTTCTGCTAGTTAGCGGAGCTTTCCCTCTTTATAAATAACAAGAATTAATTCAGGATGTTGCAAACCCATCTTCATGCTGTTTGAGATGCAATCTGAAAGGAAATCTGAAAATATGACATAACCAAATATGAAAGCTAAATCTTTTAAAATCTATGTTAATGATTTTTCTGTTTACACGAGTACAGTAGATTACAGTTAACAATTACATAGTCACAACAATGAGCAACCTACCCAGCTCTGAAGAGCTACTTAATATGTAAGCACCTTTCTGACTGGAGGCCAGACATCCCTAACTGTATCTTGGATTCAGCTAGCAGTGTAGCTGTAAGTAGCCAAGATCTCATTACACAAACATTTATTTATGTCTTAAGCAGTTTCTGCAGGCAGTTATAATGCCTTCCATGGATATACAGCTGGCAATGCCCAAACTACCTAAGTATATTTGTACAAGCTCTAATAGGGCTGCTGTGCAGACATACCCCTTGCAGAACAACAACAATGTATGGAACAACCTTCTAAGGAAGGCAAATATCATTTGCTTGAATAATTCATAAGCACAGTCTTAAAAGGAAACATTTCCATAATGAAAGCAAACAAACTGGAAAAGAAAAAGCTGCTATTTAAAATAAAAGCTAAGCATTCAGAATCATTCTACTTGTGAAACAAGTAACAGTTTCCTTTCCCATAAGGAGCAAAACTGATATGAGTTAACTTCTGCCTACTGCACTAATTGACACACACAGAATATTTATTCAGAAAGGCCAAGCTGGTGCTAAAGGAATGCACCGCATCACAAATTAAAGAAGTGGTTATATTCTATAAAGAAAAGAACAGCCTGTTTACATGGTTAGCTGAAACAGAACACTTTGCCAATAGTAAACACAAGATATAGCAGAAAGTCGGTCAGCGCAAAATTCAAGGACTTAATTACCCATTCATTTAACTAAGTATCAGAAACTCTTCAAGGACAGCTATCTCTTCAGTCCTTCCCTTTTACAATTCAAAACAGCCAAATGAGAAGGTAGTTCATGCACCATGTTTCTCTTCTCCTGTCCATGATTTCCATTTTTCTTTACTAAAACTTACATCCTTTCAGGACTTTTTCCTGTTACTGTTGGTCTGAATCATTCTGGAGACTTCTGCATCCTAGACACCTGCAAACAGCAAGACATTTTGTATGTTTTTGCAAGTGTTTCCCTTCACTGAATTCAACACAACAGGATGAACGGGTAGAAATTTCTGCAAAGAGTCTGTAAACACTCAAACAGGATTGGCAGGGATAGCTGTGTGCCTAGTTCAGAGACAGCAGCTCCCAGCTTAGGATAATCATGTAAACTTTTTTACACAATGTTTTTCTAAGGAGGGGAAAAAAGAAAAACCTTGCCTGGTTTGCAGTGCTTAGTTTTCCACGTGTACTATTTTTGCCTTCTGGTTTAAAGAAGATGCATTGCTACAACCTGGGAGCAGAGAGAGCATCACCTGATTTAGATGACTGTTTACATGAGGAACAGAGTAAAAGTTCTGGTAAGCTTACATCTGTTTGCACATAGGTAACTATGGAAAGTACTTGTGAGCAACAAATACATTATAGAAATGAAAATCAATTTTAAAAATAGAGTCAAAAACATTAAGAAGCTAAATTTATTGCATAGTTTATTTGCAACAGACTAGCAAACCAACTCTAAATGGAATTTCATCTGATAAATCGGAAAGAAACAAATTAAATTGGGAGTTCCTAATCCCGTGACAGCAACAGGGCAGAAAGTTCTAAAAATTGAGACCAATTCCAAGGAATATACCTAGGCTTTATTTAAATAAATAAACTATTCTCTCTGTATAAAAGTTGGAAAGGCTTACATTTTTCAAAACATAAGCCATGGACATTATCATGTGTAAGAAAACCGGTGTAAAAGAACAAGTCCAGATGGAATTTTGAATCTGCTGCATAGAAAATTATCCACACGCACTTAGCTGAGTCAGGAGGGAAAGGAAGCAGACACAGCTACTTATTCCTACTGAGAGTTCTTTGCTTTTCAGCATGCTCCACAATTTTTTCTTCTACATAAAGTCCCTTTCGCTTTCTAACTGCATTCATGTACTTGCGGGCCTGGTTCTCAGAGTCTGCCTTTTCCCCAAAGTGCAAATATTCTTCCTCGGTGGTTGGTACCCAGAACGGGTCACTTGAAATGATCTATAAAAAGAGAGAAGGAAAAAAAAAAAGTAATGTAAGACAAAGCAAAGATTTACTAGTACATTTCAGGTAATTTTAATCTCTGAAGTATACAACATGAAAGTAGAGGGGGCAGTTTTCTGGAATGCCTATTAGCTACTTAAGCTGAAAACAAGAACTAGAAACACTATGTAGTATTTGCACAGGAAGCATATGATAGCTTTTTTAATTTGGTTGCATTTATCTGTGTACAAATTTTTTAAAAACAAATTTAATTGCCAGTCAGCAAACAACACCAACTCGTGCTCAGAAAATTATCAGTTTCCAAGAAAGAATTTCTTATTTAGAATATTATGTCAGTTTGATCTTATCAGAATTTATAAGAACTGAAGGTTTCTGCTCATTTCTGTGTCCTATGTTCTTCACACCCGACAAAACGGACAGATGGCTTAATATCATTGTTTCTGTCTTTTACAGAGCTGTTCTTGCAGCTTAATATCTCAAGGGCCCTCCGCTAGAAGAGATTTCAGATCTAACGTGATAAGGGAATGATTGGACAAATCTTTATCCCAGTTCATCCTATATACCCTGCACTTCTCAGACTACCATAGAGTATGCCAAACATCTAGTTATCTTCAAAAGTAGTTATTTCACTTAAATGACCATAGATTTTCTCACTAGATGCAGTTACAGGTAATATAATTTTACTAGGAAAACAAAGACAACACTGCATCCATTTCTTAAACAAAGTCCTCATGGGAAAAGGAATGCAGGTAAGTATTAACTACTGTGAGAACAGTGATAGTTATGACAATAACTGAGGACAACACACCATGATCATTTCTGAAATACATTAGCACTAACATTAAAAAATAACAAGGATGCAACAAACTTCCCTAAACTATCAATTTTAACTTAGTGCTATAAACTTCTTCCAACGTTACAAACCTTTTCTTCTGACAAATACTTTTAACTGCCATGTGCTATTTCAAGCCAAGCAAAATTTCTTAGTCTATTTAAGTAACACAAACCAAAAAAGAAAGAATTAAAAAATAAAAAAAAAATGGATTAAGATGGAGAATTTCCTTACAAACATCAAATTGTCAAGTCCTATTTTAATACCTCAAATGCTAAATAACACCTAGCACAATCAGAGAAATTACATTTTACAGGAAGTTAGGAAAATGTCTATGCTAGAAGATGGTTATTTTTTATTAGGGAATATTGTAGGTTCAATGTTTCAAAATAGTATGTTAAGCCCCTAAAAAAAGTTCTAATTTGTTAAGTATGTACATAACCCTGGTAACTTAAATGGGTTATCATTTACATGGAAAAGGAGATATGCAATCTCATTTATCTAGGTGGTAAATGAACATGCATAGGGTTGTCTGGCTGAAAACCAAAGCAAGCAGAGCTCAGAAATAAATGCTATGAAACTTTGGTTTCCAAACTTAGGTTTTTACATTTATTTTTAACATAAAAATAACGACTGACTAACCATAGAAGAATCTGACTGAGTCATACCCATTCTGATGCCCTATACAGGGACATTTAACCAATGCCTAGAAACTTAAAGGTGATTCTTTGACAGAATATATCATTTAAAAAAAAAATAATGCTCTCCTTTTGAGAGCTTGAAAGTTTTACCATTACTTTATACACTTGAAATAAAGAAAAGAGACAGTCGTGTGTCGTACCCCTCCCCTGCCCCCAACTTCTGGGCACAGATTGCATGTTGATTTGATCAGGTTACTTAATCATCATCATGCTGGAAAAATACCAAAGACTTCCCCATACACAACCTGTCTAAAGAGCTGAACAAACAAAAATTTCCAAGTTCAAGACAAAGCACACAAATGGGAAAAAGTGATTCATACTCCATGGATGCGCTCCAGAACACACTGCTGAGGGAGATCACACAGCTACAAACTATAACAACTTAAAAGGCTGTTACTATCCCCTCTGATGAAGTTCTTTCGCATTAACAAGAAATCTAACATACACAAATTATGCTCAGAGAGAAACGGTGGTTCTTGAAGAATGAATGCAAAAGAGAAGTCCAAATAGGACTGAACTTACAAGTCTAAGCTACCTATAAATATTTAGTTCCTGTAGTGATAGATGCTTAAGAAAATCCCTAGGTTTAACAGACTGGCTCTTCCATTAATTTACAAAAGACTTGTTCTACTAATGTTAAGTTTTATACTGCATACTTCTTTCATTGAAAGCAATTATTCATTATCTCTAGCTCTCAGGAAAGCTGAGATAACTGAAGGCTCTGTACATACAATTTAGCAACTAACGGGCAAACCTGCAAATTTACTGCAGTGCTGGGGTACCGAATCCTGAGTGAACCTTGTACCACTGCATTGTGCAGAGCAGCACTGGAAAGAGACTTAAATTAGGTTTTGAAAGCCACATCAGTACCTCCAGCAGCTACTTTTGTGCCTCAGCATGTGTAAATAACTTATGCATTACTTACTGCTTCTGGAGCAAGTTACAGAAACTTTTGAGAATTTCTGTTTATGAGGATCGTGCCCAACTGAATGGTGTAGACATATTGCAGAAGATGTGGTCAATTAGGAACATACTATTTGTAGTTAACACTGTGGTAATTAAAGAGAAAGACAAAGCCAGACCTACTGACTCAGCTGGAACTTGGGGCATCAGCTGTGCATCTCCTTTAAGAAGTCAGCAAATAGCCACGTAAACAGAACTGTAATGTAACTACACAGACGTGTTATTGACACAGCGACACAAAAAAAAAAGTAGGAAGTTTTCTTTTTTGGAAGTTCCAATTCTGTAAGTGAAGGTGAGGGCACAAGACTAGATTGTCCTTCTTTTATTCACATAACATTAATGGATCAAAGCAGATGCACATAGCAGGTGGCATCCATCATTCCCCACACTCCGCTAATACACTGAAATCAAAAGCAAAAAATAAATAAATAAATCCATATAATGCTCCAAGAGAATTGCCATCAATATGCTTACAGTAGTAGCTACCAGAATGGTGGGTCTGGGCTTCCTGGAATCAGATCTGTGAAGCTTTTTAACCCCTGAACTATTGTTTGTATTCATGGGAAACACATAAGGAGACTGTGGAATCCATGACAGTTCTTGTCTGGATAGAGTCCTAAACAATCAGTTAGATTCTACATGGACCAATACTTCTGGAAAATGATATAGCCATCTACCAGAGAGCATTTACTGTGGATCCTGGAAACTCCACAGGACCAGAGCAGAAAAGAAGAAAAAAAAGTCAGTAAAATACATCCTGAAGAATGTGTTCCAGAGCTCACTGCAGAACTAAGAGCTAATTCTAGGTATAAATAAAACAGTGCTTACAATGAAATCAACTGGGATTAGGTATTTTAAAAGAAGATTAGATTACTTCAAATAATGTAAAAGTAAAGATATTCTTGAGAAAAAGAAATCATTCTGAAGTACGTTTCATTAAATATCACATCTATTCAAACTAACACACCCAAACAATGAAGTCTCATAAGACTTGTTTAGTAACTGCATGCAGAGCAACAGGCTAAACAGCTGTCATTTTCCTTTTTGCCTAAGAACCTACATGCTAAATATTCAAACAATGCATGTCTGTATCTTTTTCAGACATAATCTGAATACCTGTAATAATTAACTCATAAAAATGCTAATAGTATGAGTACTATTTTAATACTGAAAGACAATACTGTGTGTACTAAGTTCTGCAAATGATTATGTAAATTAATCAAACTTTTCAATAAGATTTGAGTTAGAACAAATTACTTTCAATTCAAGAGGACTTGGAATTTTAAGCCTTAATTTGAGGATGATTTATTGTTTGCATTTTAGTGGCACCCAGATGGTTCCAATAGTGATCTGGGTCCCATTGTCTAGTGTATTTCACAAAACGACAGTATGAAACAGCCTCTGCCTAAGGCAGCCTAATTACGCAAAACAAGGTTGAGAGAAGCATCAAAGACAAACAGACAGGATCTGCCTAGGTCATCCAAAAGGTCAGGCAGATCTGGGAACACAGCCATGTTCCTAGTAGCACTTCCCCTACTGGTCCTTACTGCTTGATGAGGACAGAAAATTCCTTTTAGCGAAATAGCATAGACACTGAAAATGCTTTAGTTGGACCATGAATTCAAAGAGCAGTCTTGCACTGTCCAATGAAGATTTTAAGACTAGCAAGTAACATTATGGCTGGTGTGAACCACTTAGTAAGAAAGCACAAGAACTACAAAATTCAGTGTTCTTGGACACTATGATGGACAGACCTTCGCATGCCAGGAAAACATTATGCCAGAAGCTGTTTTTCAAAAACAACTTCAAAATAACTACTACACACAGTTTCAGAGAGTATGTATCAGTGTATCAGGATCCTTTCTGCTTTAGAAAAATCAATCCTAGAAAGATACTTCACGGCTTCAAGAGCATTGACCGTTCAAATGGTGTCCAGCACTTAATAATGGTAAACACTGTACAACTAAAGGAGTACCCGGGCGTGTAGTTTAGATGTCTGGCACAGTCCTGTCAAACAGAAATTTCCTCTACCTTTCAGGTAAAATGGCAGAAATTTGCAGAGGTTTATATGAAATGTGACCTTGAAAAACTGTCACCTCCAAATTGAGCTTTTGGTAACAAGCTGGGTAGTGCTGTAGAAGTGCTTTTCCACTGTGCATAGCCACATGGTGCTAGACAAGTCTGGATACTGGCAGTGAGCTTCCAGAACAGGGAATACCAGGAAGGACACCCAGCAAGACTGAGCAGATTCAGCTCCTCCATGCCGCTGCACCCATTTCATCACAGTGGGAAGCAGGCATCACCTCCTTTCCTACCTAGGAGTACTGAGAAGCTGTGGGAGTGCTCAGCACCTGGAACACTTGCACAAAACATCATGCTGGAGAAGAGGACTAGAGTGGCCAAGGGTGGGAGGAGAAATATCTACAATATGCTGAAGAATTTTACAGAAGCACCTACACATAAATGTTCTGAAAATAAAAAGTCACAGTTATGTTGTTAAAACACAAATTCTCATATTATAGCAAATACTTTGTGTACCAGCTTGTCCATTTTATAAATAGCTAATCTCTATACAATATCCTGAAAGAAACAAAAGCAATTCACTTTCAGCCTCCCTTTTTACCAATTATTTGACTGTCTTGTATTCAAACCTTAGCTTCACAGAAGAATATTGCCACTTTGCATCACTATACATCAACTTATATATCAAACACATAAATACATTTTCTCAAGACTATTATGTATAACTTTATAAAGGCATTTAAAAAAATGTGAAAATAGATTGCTCACTGCACAACTTGACAAAGTCTCCCGATTTTATTTCTCTGTGTATTCCTTGTATTATTCTCAAAAGCTCTTGATTGTAAATTATATGGTTTTGAAAAATAAAATACAATTAGAGAGGAAAGTTGTATATCCAATACAAAAGTTAATTTACTTCAATTCTATAGCCATCTTGCAAAAGTTTTAAAAATCCAAAAAACATCAGATTTGCAACATTTAGTTTTCTTTTAGAGAAAGGACGTTTAAGGGAATATGGAGTAACTTACAGTCAGGCTTTAAACATTTAACCTACAGGATTGTATAAGGTGTGCAGATTCCCTACAAAATAACATGAGCATCGAGAACTATTTCAGAAGAACTCAGAAATTTCATTGACAATACTGAAAGGGCATGGCCTAGGCCTTAAAGTGCATGAAGTCAGATATGACATCATGTCTTTCAATAAATACTGTAATAATGAACATTTACACATTTAGTTTTAAAATAAACTTGTGCTAGTTTATTTTGGCTCAAGAGCATCGTCCTTGTTTGTGTCTCATTCAGCGACAGCTGAGCTTTAGCCTTGACTTCAGTCAGTAGCAGTGGAAGGAAAAAAGGAGATCTGTGGTTTTACTGATACATTTTTTTCCTATTACTTAAGACACGTGTATTGAAAAGGAAATTTAAAGCCACACCACTACCACTTTTATTTACTATTTAATTAGCTTCAGATGCTCTGGTTAATATAAAGACTTTTTCATATTTGAAAGGTTCCAGGTTACTCCTAGAATTCATTTACATGCGTAAGCCAATACTTGCACAATGATGTAAAGTCACAATTCATACATAGTAGAGGCTCACAGATTCTTAGAGTCTCTCATTACTTCAGCCTGCTTCCTTGTTTAATGCAGGCCTAACAGTTGCACCCGACAACTTCTGTATTAAGCCCCTATCTTCTCTTTGAGCTGTACAATTAGGAATGAATGAATTAAAATTCACAATATAAGACTTCCAGTGATTCAGACTGCATCATGTTCTTATTATTTATTACCTACAGTCCTTCTTCTTTTACCTTTCTCCAGTGTCTTACGGTAAACTCTAGACACTATTCTACACAGAAAGAATACTCAAAAAGAATTCAGATTAAATGTGTTTGCAGTTCACCCTCCTCCTCCAAGAATAAAAAACAATCAATGAAATTTAAAAGATGCATTAGGAGGAATACTACACATTTCACAGCTTTACAAGAAGTAGTTATCTTTGACAATTTCTGCAGTTGCTGATAATTCAATCATAATTTGAATAGAGCCACATGCATTATTTTTACTATAACACTGATTTCCCAAATGGGATTAGAGCTCCATTATTCTAAACACTGTGTGATCACAAATATCTTCTTGCTCAAATAACTTTATGACTAAGAAAAAAATGACATGACTGAGTGCAACAAGTAACTGCAAAGAATCAAGTGAGAACAAATACTAATAGAAAGTCTATTATTAATTCAAGAATACAAAAAGTAGAAGGCATTTGTAATTATCACAAAGCTATATATTTTAAACTGAGAATTCAAAAGAAAGCTTATACTGAAAGCTAAGAAGATATGGCCTAGTAAACCCAAAACACTTAACATTTGCCTAGGGATATCAGAAGGAAAATACTCAACTACCTTTTAAAATTAATTTATTTAATCTGGGACCAAACTGAAAGCTCCCACTAATGGTTATTTAGTGCCATCCTCTACAGGTAGAAATACATTTAAGCATGACAGAAAAAATGAATTAAAAAAAGCACTATCTGACAAGATAGATCTTATTGCTCCATCCCCTGGGGATGAAGTGATCTGAACCATACAAAATACATTCATTAACTTGAAAAAAATATATGGTAATTTCATTTCCAGAGAGCCCCGAAGGTTCCATTTAAATATCTGCTCTATCATTGGCTGTCCTGTGTTTATAGTCTACAAGTCATATTAATGAAACAATAATAATAATAAAAAAAATAATTCAAACCTCATTTCTTTAAACATACTTTTACGTATGATTTCTATGAGATTGTTTGAAATCTTAAAAATACCAAAAAGTGGTATTTCACTATCTGTAAAATGAGGATGAGTACACGGTAGAAGGAATCTCTGTAGAGAAACCCATGTTCTAGCAACTCAGCTAATGAGCCAAGCACAGTGAAAAAACACCACTTAGAATTAATTCAGAATGTCATAGAAGGGACTGGATAGAGTGCAGTTAAGGCTGCAAATGTACACTCAGTAACAGAGCAAATGTAAAACAAAATCAAGCAGCTTCCACACTCCCCATTCATCTTTAGGGAAAAAAGAGCATGAGATTACACAGAGTTCACAGTGTATCTTATAGAATGATACATTAAGTAATCGGGATTCAAATAAAATGCTGGCATTTTTCATGAATATGCCAAGGCTACCATGTATATACACTGACAATTCATGAGTAACTTTACACTGTGAAGTCATACCTAATATTTGAGGAAAGCTGGTAGGTCTATTTTGTTTTGTTTATAGGAGAAGAAACAGAGAAAAGCTACACAAATGTCTTGTGATCTGAGACACAAACCATTTTTGCTGGCTTCTCTGTCATACCACCACTGGATTCTGCAAATGGTATTTATTTAGCAATTCTGCTGATGATGTGAGAGTAGAAAACACTCCCTCTGCCGTCACTACACATAGTCATTGCTAGTAATTTAGTAGAAGGTTTATTTTGTCAGAAAAAATATAAGCATGAATTTCAAAGTGACAAAAATCCCTCCCCACTGACAGATTTGCCAGGTGGAAAGCTGACTGGCTTACACCATCATTTTTCCTACTACCACTACATTTTAACAATCTAGCTGTAATTATAATCTCTCCTGAGGATCATTTTTAGAAAACATTACCAGTTGCTCAGATCTCCATCTCCTATGCATACCTGCAATTGTCTGAACATTTTTTAAAATGTGAAATTTGTAACATCTGACAGTGTGAACATATATGCCATGGTTTGGGGGTAGAAGGGAAGGTCATGGAGACAAGGGGTTGATGTTGCTTAGTATTGGAGAACAGTAGCCACCAATCCTAAGGAAACTGGCACAGAACAACGGTTAGCTGGAATTAACATCCCTCTGACTGATATTCCTTTAGGGCACTGATATTAGAGAATTTAGACAAAAGACCAGTTAAGCCACAAAACCCTCACCAGCTGCACTTCACATGAGAACATCCAAAACTGGAAGAACTACTGTATGCAATACTGCCAATATTCACTGATTTGAAGGAGCTAACCTGTTCCGGCTATACACAAAAAATTGTTGCTATTTTTTGTGCACACACCATCTGTAGGTGTTGCCTTTATTTTATTTATTTATTCTCCATTCAGTGTAGCTCTGTTACTTTATTTATTTTTAAATCTCTTACTCTACTGCTGTTTCTCCCTTCCCCAAGTCTCTGTGAAATAAGTCTTGGTTACAAGAAGATGAAATAAATCACTATTAATATTGAGAAAAGACAGGTAAGTCCCTTTTTCACTGTGCTTTCTAACGCCAGTAAGGTAGTGTTGCCAAGAAAGATGAAGCTTACTGTTTCAAGGATTCCCAACTCTTTTGGTAGCACATGACTTGGCTGGTTTACAGAGATGCTCCTTTTCCAATTAGCATTCACATAATATTCCTAAGCCAGTTACAGCAACTGCTAACAAGGAAATACTGCTATTGAAGTATTTAATAAATCCTCCTGTTAAGATGCTTTAGCTACAGGAAATGAGGAAGAATACACACTATGTGAGACACCAGCACATACTTTGGAGAGAAACAGAGGTAAACAGATCATAGCTGGAAACAGCATGGAGTATTACTGACCTCAAAAATCTGTAGTTGTTTGTACTCAGAGACTTGACATTTGAGGTCACAAAAATAAAGCAGAAGATAACAAAGTAAGATTTTCTAATCCATTTACAAAAGCTTTTATGATCCTAACATCAAATAAAGGAATACCTGACAAAAAAGAAATCTAGACTTCAATTGTTTTAAACAATTGATGTGAATAGTTTATACTTGGACTCTTGCCCCCGAACCCATTTTTAGCTCCTTCGATAGAGTCTTCCAAATAGTCCTACAATGCAGTTTTTTTTGGTCTTGAACAAGGAACTCTGATTTCAGGCTTTTTGTCTTACTCCACCATCATAGGAACAAAAAGTACACTATCAGCTGATAACATTTCTTATCAGTTTTCCCATCTGCATATTTCCTTTACACCTCAACATTTACCTGTTCATGTCTAAGTGACAAAGATGAACAAATGGAATGATTTTGAGGACACCTCCATTTACTGTGACCAGACCTGATTTTGAAAGAATTGAATCAATTCCATTTGCCTTTAAGTATGAAAATGTATGTTGAGTTGGGCTATATAAGGACAAAAATACTGAGATATCTGTTACTAAAGGGATAACTTCCATATACATTAGATTTGTTGCTGCATTTTTTTTTTTATTAGTGGTAGCTTCTTTTTTTCCCTACTCTCCAAACAAGTTTATCAAAGAACTAATTTTAAAAGGCACATTAAATTTAGGCAAACAAATTTACGAAGAATCAGTTTCATTTGTGAAGCACTTAGTTTATACTGAAAAAAAAAAAAGCATCCCATCCAAAGAAAATATAAATACATTTTTGAACAGCATATCTATAAAAGCAAATAAGATCAATATAAAGGTACTTTTTCCTCTTCGTTTCAAAAAGGAATTAATCAAATGTCTTGACCAAAACTTAACCTTTTCCGCTTATTATTCCAGTCTGCCACATCTACAGGAAATAGATCACCAAAACAGATGGAGTGAATAGATATTTTTTACCTCCCAGTGGCTGAACACCAGCTGCGGACTGGCCAGGCCACTAGTTCTCTTCCTGATTTCATCAGCAAAACCAAAGCTTTCAGCTACTGGCAGGACTGCCTTAATAATAAACACATCCGTTCCCTCTTTCATCTCCTCTTGTAACACTCTGCCTTCTCGTTTGGACAAGACAGCATACACACGACCTGCAAAGACATCATTTCAGTGAGCTCACCAATACATTTATATTCATGAAGAGATATACATAAATATTTACTTAGGAAACTTCAGCATTAAGTAAAATACATCACTTCTTTGGCTCAAATTCTTCACTGTAAAATTTTAAGTGAATCAATTAAATTTACACAAACAACATACTCTGCCAGTACAATGTGCAGAACCATATGAGTAATATTTAATAAATGATAACTCCTGCATGGCTCTAGACAATGCTTGTACTACATGCATTTTAAAAAAATTGCCATATGATTGTATAAAAGGCACTTTGCCAGATTATGCGCCTAACTTGCTTTACTTCTTACAAGCAAATATTTGAGAAGCATTACCAGCTAAGAAACACTGCTAAGTAATACTACTGTGCTTCAGACATTACATCTTATCTACCTTTAAAAGTTTAACTCACCATATCCCTATATGGTATTTGTGTCCCAAAGACTGTAGTGCTATTCTAAATCACAGAAAACTTGTTTATCTTATATATTACGTTTTGATTATATTTAACATATTCCATTACTTTTGTAATTAATTCATCCTTAAGTTTGTCATGGATAATACTTATTTTTCCTTCCCAAATATCCAGGACTACATTGTACATATGATGAAAGTAGTTCTGAAAACACACATGTTCAACTTTACAGAAGGCATTAGGTAAATCTGTATTTAAAATGTTTTTGTAAATTTATAGGTTATGTGATCTTCAGACAAAAGCTAACAAATACATTTCTGCTGATCACGACAAAAAAAAACAACACAGGAAAAGCTATATAGTGAAAAAATATTTTAGGAATGCCTTCATTCACTAATACAAATAATTAGTTAAGTATTACATGTACAAATTATCTTTAAAAGTACCTTGCAGTGAAGAACAAGTTTATATTAATTCCTAAGAAGTTCCAATATTTTATATTAGATTTAACTTGAAAATACATTAAAGTGTAATGGTAGCTTTTAAACAGCTGGGCAAAATTGTCTCTTTCTGAAAATTAGAAATATGCATTATAATAATACTTTCCAGCTATTCTGACTTGACAGAAAGATACTATTAAATACTACAGTCACACACGCTGATTTGCGTATAAATTTTAAACCTTCTATGGGACACCACAGGAAAAGTTGGCATGGGTTTATTTCTTTTTTTTTTTTTTTTCCATATATAGAATCCGGTCCTTTGTCAGGAAATTTAGCACAAGCACACAGCTAGTACAGTTAAATCTTCCTGTCAGATATAGGTAATGAAGCATCAGTTCAGTAACAATCATTGCAGAGCTTGTACTTCTCTAATAAAACGTGGGTTGAAGTATTCTTTCTACCATCACTGATGATTTTTATCTGCTCATGCCCTTCCCAGGACATCCTCACTGTTCCTCTGACTGAACTTCACCTTTACTATGCACAATAGTCTTCTCATTGCTTGTGAGGAAATTGAGGAAATACTTAAGATTCTATATTTCAAATGATGAAAAGATTAAAGCATGCTGAAGAGAAGTCACTGAGTTTGCTGTGCATCTATAGTCTTCGTTCACATAACTCAACAATTTCAAGTCTGAGAAAATTTCAGGGAGAATGGACAATTCTCAGCTATTAAAAGGTCATATATAAGCACAGCCCACAATTCAGTGCGTCTGTTGCTTAGCATATACTGCTTTAAAATTCAAGTTAAACATGCACTTTGAAAAGAACATCACATCATGGTCACTGTTTATATAGTGTGAACGAACCACACAGCATATATTAAAGCTATTTGTTAAAGCAAGTAAGTCCAAAACCACTTTGTAGGTTATTAATGTTATAATTCATAATATTTATTTTTCTAATTAAGTAGGACTTAGAAAACTTTGCACACGTATTCATGAGATAAGGCAACATTTATCACAAAGCACTTTAGATGAACATATTTTCTGTCCATAATTCATTGAAGACCACTCCTCCAAAACATAAAACCCAGAAGACACTGTATTTATCTTACTAAATGGTTTTCAGCTACATGTATTTCATCCAAGTAGTCTGGAGTATTGTCTCAGTTACCGTTATCACAAAGAAGTTATATGAGGTCTTCAGTTTTACCACTACAGGCAGGCTGCAGTGTACTGAAGAAATACTAGTTCTACCTCTACACTAATTAGCTGAAGTAATCTACAGTTTTAGCAGCTCCAATTCCCAAGAAATGCTAAAAGAACTTTCCATTCAAAAATTAGTTACTTTGAAAACGATAGCTGTTCACAAACAGCTTAAAGGTGCTGCAAGATACAGAATAAATCTGTATGTAACAGACTCGCTTTAAAGATATATTATGTTCAGCTATTTAAATATTTAAGTCCTGTTCACCACTTTATTATACTGCAGCATTTTTCAGTAGGTCAAGGGAAAATGCTGAACAATTTCTGGATTCCCTATATGCTTAAAAAGTTCCATACTGGATAGAAGTACTGCGGAAGTACAGTGGGATCACCATTTGCAAGAGTCTCCGGGTCACTATAAACTCAGCAAATAGGGAAGACGGAGCTGCTCTTCCATTCTGGAATTTGTGCGTTTTCACTTGTACAACTTAGAAAGAGATAACATGAAGCAATGTGTCTTGCCTCCTAGAGCGCTGTGATCTAGGGCTTAATTTTATTTTATTTTTTGAATAAGGACATGAGCATAGCTAACAAAATCCAAAAACAAAAGCCACAACAGAGCCTATTAAAAACCTTTCCCAACTAATTATCTCTCACATCAGCAAAATGAAAACAGTATCAATATCAATGTATGGAACACCAACTGAAAGAACTAAAGTTAAAAAAGCCAATGTTTTATCATGTCAACTACTAAGTCCTACTGGATAGCGAGCACGCTCTTCCCTCGCCCTCAGGAGGATGCAAGGTATTAGCTTAAACTTCCATAATAACAGATTTGTAATGAACCAGTGCATGCCCACAGTTATCACCACCTAATTCACATTCATTAAACTGAACTGATCTGCTTACACATCTAAGTTGCACTCATTAAAAACATATATATGTATTAGAAAGCCACATTTCCATTTTGTTTTATGGCACAACTGGTAAGACAATGCATGTCAATCACATCACTATAAACAATCACGCATAGTGGGCGTTTTTTGAGAACAACAATTTAGGTTGTGTTTTTGTGATTTAAAATTCATATGCTGCTTTACGGTCTGAACTAGGTGCTGCTCTAATAGTAATGTAACATATCAAAAGTTAGACTTCGTTGGGCTTCCTTACACGTTAAAAAATAATTAAAGGCAGTTAAAAAATGTAGAAGTTATATGTGGCAGTTTAAGGTAATGTGCTGATAAGCTTACTGAAGGGCACCTTTTGCCAGGCCTACTAAAGAGCACCTCTGGAAAAGAAAAGGATCATACATCTGTACAAAACAGTTGCTCATCGAAAGGCATTTCTTTTCACAACATACAATTGTAAATATTGCTGTGCAGACCAATTTGTTTTATGTAACTGCTATCATGCTTGTGTGCATGACAACAGATTTTTACAACAAATAACCAAATCTTTCATTTTTATCTGTGGGGTATACTATAATTTCTGTCACGAGTAGTATGCTCAAAGTAAGTTTCCTGATAGCTTAAATGCAACAGCAATTAGTTTTAAATAAAATCTCAATATATTGGATCAGATTCAGTGTGCAAGAAACTCCCATGGAGAATTCCAAGAACAAATGTTGGAGTAAATTAAGTGGTGTTATAAGTAGGTCATAAAAACAAGTTTAAGTAGGTGCAAGTGGTAAGGTAATAAGTGACACAAAGCTGGTATGCATTGGGTTTGCAAAATGAGCAACTTGCATACCAGAAGGATGACAATACTAGCAAGAAAAAACCAACTGGACTGTAATAATTATTTAAGATTCTATATTTTTCCTAATTTACTTCTATATCAATTATTATATTATCTTAAAACTTACTGACGGCATATACTAACTTAGATTCTGTACTTAGTTCACAAAAAGGACGTTTCCTCATATTTCTTCATAGAAATGATGCCTGAAGTTTGGAACACCATGTAGTTGTGTTTACTTACTGAAGTTGATATTACAAAATTTCATAAGAAGGCAACATTTTGTATCTTGCATTTCCAAAAACATTTAGTGATCTTATTTATGCACGGTTCAGGTAAGGGTGAAGAATTCAAAAATTTCAGTCAAAATACAAATACCACAAACATCAAACAGTGATTGCAGAAATCTACTAGAGAACTACAAAAAACCTCTGACAAATCTTTTAATCTAGTTCTACTTTCTGATTGTCAGATTTTATATATGTAAAACCTCATGTATTAACTCAGAAAGCAAATTCTTGACAAAGGTTTGTTTTCTCTTACCTAAAACTTCTGCAGTAGCCATAATTTCACATGTGTACATTGCTGCCATAAGCCTCTGTGGTTTTGCTTGCAAAGCATAACGACAAGCTTCTTTCATGGTGGCAATCAGTTGTCCAGAAAAAGGACCATAACAATCTGCAAGTAAAACTTCTCCCTTGTTTTTACTAACTTTCTCAGGTGACTTTGTAACACTTTCACTGCTGTCTTGGTGTTCATTCTCACCACAAACTTCAACAGTACAACTGCTGGTTAAAGAAACAGTATCTTCATTTTGTTCTATGGCATCACATTCCCCTGAATCTTGACGTCTAGTTGACAGCATCTCTCCAACCTTACTAATTTCCCATTTTTCCACTATAAAACACACACCCATCAGGGGTTCTTCACACATGGGACCTGAAAGCGTAGCCAGCTGAAATCCGCTTACTATGCTGTTGTCAAAGTCTTTGTATTTACTGATTTCTTTCACAGCATTCCCAAGGCACTGCCACACAGACTTTGTGTAGCCCTCAAATTTATATAACAAGATATTAGGCCCACACTTCCGTGGTCCAAATGACCAGATATTATCAACAGCGTTTCTCCACTTTCTTCCCTGCAGATTTTGCTCTAATTTTTGCTTGAATTCCTTGATCCTATCGATAGTCTTCTGATTTATCTCATGAGTTTTTTTATCTTCATTCAGAGATGTGTTGAGTTGCTCCATAGTTCGAATCAAGTCACTGTTTTCTTCAAGAAGTCGAGTTACCTCCTCAGGAAGTGGCACTGCTCTTACGCTGAGAGTAGCATGCTTATTTGGAGTAGATATTGTAACAAGCCCATCTGAATCAACCTGAATTCCTTCAGGAATTTTATTTTGCTCCTCTTTTGTTTGGTGTATGACGGCAACTTTCTGCTGTTTTCCTATTTCTTCGTTTACCATATCAACTTTTGGAGGTCTTGTTATTGTCTCTCGGAATGGAATAATAGGTGCTGATACACTAATCTCTATCTTCGCAAACCTATAAAACAAAGTTTTAAGATTAACTTAAATTTTAAAATTGCTTTTAAAATGGGGGAGGGGGAGGTAAGGCAGTGGCCTTAACATGAAACAGATGTTCATGAACAAATATGACTACAAGACAGATTACCAGATAATGCACTTCAAACTCATAAAATCCTAAAAACATCATGTACTTCAAAAAAGAAAGGAACAGAATAAAACAAAAGTAAAAACACTCATGCCACTGGATTAATCACTGGTTCACTCACATCTTGAAAACTATGTACTGTTGTTCTCTCCCCTCAAAAGAAATATAAGAGAACTAGAAAAAAATGAGAATAAAGATGATCAAAGGTATGAAAGTACAAGTCGTCTTCAGATGTTTCAAGGATATGACAGAGGTCTACAAAATCATGAGGGGCATAAGGAAGGTTGACAGGGATCAACTGATAACCAAACCACAACGGGCCCTGAACTGTCCCTGAACTGAAAATGATTAAGGTCCAGGAAAGTATCAGTAGGGGATTTTTTCATATGGTTACTTTGATTTTACTCTTCCCCAGACATCTGCTTTAGGCCACTCTGCTGGAGACATGACTCTGAGCTAGATGGACATTTGATTTGAACTAGCACAGCTGTTCTTACAGTGCGATGTTCCAAAAAGATGCAGCACTGTGTAAGCTGAACAGGTTTTTTAGGTTACAGTAGAGCTAATGTAACTAGCATTTCAGACCACAACTTTTCCCCTTCAAAGCTTAATAGTTTACTGAAGTAACTTTACCTCTGTCAGAATTCACCTATATTACTCACTGTAATTCACAAGAAATGGTACAAGACAGCAATCCTATCTTTCACTTTTCCTTCCACATACTGGTGAAAGAAGGAAGAAGTTCTTGACCCATGAGCTAATATGTGAAGAATAGCAACTAAGATGTGATAAGTCCTCAGGGATGACTGGAAGGAGAATGAGCTAGTAAATGTACTTTGCCCATACTCCTCTTGGGAGCTGGTACCCAAGTGAGAAAAAAGGCATCATGAACCCTATGTCAAGTCTGAGTGGGTCAGTGGTGGAAGTCCTGCTAGTCTGTGTCCTCGGATGTTTGTTGTTTCTGCTTATGACACTACAAGTGCAGTGTTCATGTGCTTTGGTGGTTTGGAACACTGACAACATTTTCTTGAGGAACACAGGTAAGGGACAAAAAATGGTAACTCAACAGCTTATAATTCTCTTCACAACAACTGACACTCAGAAAAAGCTCAAAATTATGTTTATGAAAGAAAAGGTTAGAAATGTAAATATATGGACTGCTACTTGCTGCTCACTGAGATCTTATTTTCCCATCAATTATCAATAACAACTATTTTACTAAATATTTTTTCAAGAGTTTGACCATTATCAATATAAAGGCATTTACACATCTTGGGGTAAAATGCCATGCCAACTGCTGCTCAAGACACAACTGTCTTTATTCTATTGTCTATTTATATGATATTTATATCATATATGATTTATATGATAATTATTTTATCATATTATATTCCAGTGAGGTGTTTCAATAAAAAGCACGTCTGTTTTCAGAAGTGGTATAAACATGTTGCACTAAGTAATAATGAGGATAACAGTAAGAAAATGTATTCAATTTTGCAAGTGATCCACTCTAACTTCCATAGGAAGTTAGCATTGTCTGATATTAACTGGAAGTGGTATGGGCACAGTCAGAGAGACATTCAACCATCTATCACCAAGTTTGTTTTTTGGCTTAGAAAGAAAATTAGAGTAAATGCACGTAAGACAGAAGTATCACAGATTTTTTTTTTGTAAATAAGATTTAGGAAAGGACTGTTTCAGACAACTGTTCTTTCACCATTTGAAGAAACATTTTAAGAAACTACATGTATTAGTTTATGGTTGGAAAAACCATGGTCATGAGTAAGAGCACAGATTAACTTTCTAAAAAATCAACGTCAAGTGCAAAGGAACAGGATAAGAGTGTGCACATGTGCACATACCATTTTTATCTTGTTGCTTCCTAATTTTTGAGAGTTCAGTTGCCAGACCTAATTCCCCTCAAAGTTTTTATTTTGTACCAATTGTACATTATGTTCTTAATTGGAATCTTGAAACTACTGCAATTTATAACTTCTTTCAAGTTCTCAAAAGGTGCGTAAGTTTCATAAAAATGGGGAACTAGTCAATTCTGCCCAACTGCATGTAATTTTATAACTAAAAAAGATACACTTATGAACCAAAGGTAAAAGCTGTTGGTGGATTAGGCTGCTCTTTTACCAAAATATAAATCAAAGACAGATGCATCAAACTGTCAAAGAAATACAATGCACAGTTACTTAATAAAAAGTTCTCCTTCCTCCTAGCACCTCTAACCTTTCTTTCAGGTCATCCAAGCAACGCTGAAGATGAACTTCTCCTGCTGTCACTAGCACATGCTCTCCTGTCTCCTGGATTAAAACTTGGACACATGGATCAGCTTGGTTTAAAAGCTTCATTCCTCTCACCAGCTGAGGCATATCACCTGGCAAAATAAGGTATTATTAACACAGTAATACCAAAGAAGGAACACTTGAAGTAAGATATTCTTATACTGAGAAAACAGTAACAGCATCAACTGAAAATATAAGCTATACCTATAGTTTGTCACCAAGAATTTAGGTACCAATGACAAAATTCACATTACACAATCATAACTGTGGTATGCGTTTGAATGGATTGCTAGATTTTGTTTTATGGAGTTTTACAATAGAATTAGTATACCATACCCCATGTGGACTGCTTAAAAGGCATGAAAGAGTGAACGAAGTACAAGAAGGATTTAAACTGTCTAGAAGCCACTGAGAAATTTTAATGCTATTATAACCTGAAAAGGGGAAAAAGATCAGGAATGTGTGCAGTTTTCAGTGAACCAGAACACAGATGTCCCTAAAACAAAGATGTTTAAAAAGAGTTGCCTTACAGTTAGTGAAAAATGAACAGTCACAGCTGGTTGGTCTGTATCTATGCACAAAACCAGCATGTCAGCAGCCTTTCATAATTAATATATATATATTTAACTAATTATGTTTCCTTTTCCTTATTTTACATATGGGGTAAAGAATATCCACAAGCTTACTAGGAATGCATATTCATATTCAGAAGAAAGAGTGACATTATATTTGTCATTCACTTGGAGACTATTAAAAGTAATATTATATATTTAATGCTAAGCTTTTGAGTGCATAAATGAAAAGTAACCAGACAGAAAATAAAACCAGACATAAAAAATAAACAAGTGAAAAAAAACCAGTGTCATTTTACATGGCCATCATAGCTAAACAAAGAGCTTCACATTCGTACTCTGCATTTAAACCCCCCTGAGAAGGAAGAATAGCTTTTCTTTCTTTTAGAGTTTATGCTAACCATACAGGCACCCACGTGAGATGACATGCTAGAGCCACATGAAGACTATATGCAGCTCACTGAACAATTGATTACTTTCAAGCTGTGAATGCCATGGCCTAATTTTGCTCATCTTCCTGATAACTGCAACCAACAGCTAATTCTCAGGAAACTTTTACAGGTATAGCTACTTTGAGACTTCTGTCTCTGTAACAACTTCGGCTCAAATCATACATTTAGAAGTTACCAGGAAAGAGACATTAATGATGTAAAGACTTAATTTCCTTAAGGGAAAAAAAAAAAAAAAGAGAAAACACCAAAATTGTGCAGTAGAGTTATATTCCAATACCATTTTCAACTTAATACCACACTCAGTACAACTAGAAACTCAATACTTTCGGAACTGCTTTAACAAACAAGGATGTGCAATATATGACTATCTATTACTCATATACCTACGACGAATAGCTGCTAGGCTGTCCTATCACAAATGAATAAATAAATAAATGTAATTTTAATGTTAGTGGATTTTGTACCTAAATAGGAAGCCAGTTATTTTGGACCTCCTGGGAATTCCGGGTGCTGTAATTATGGACTGCCCAGGGAGGTGGTTGAGTCGCCATCCCTGGAGGTCTTTAAAAGACGTTTAAATGTAGCCCTTAGTGATATGGTTTAGTGTAGGACTTGTTAGGGTTAGGGCTGAGGTTGGACTAGATGATCTTGGAGGTCTCTTCCAACCTAGACGATTCTGTGATTCTGTGAAATGGAAATTGGACTGAAATTGAAATAGAGATATACTACGGATGGGGGCAGGGGTCAGAAATCAATTAGAAGCAGTACTGCAAATTTGTACCAGGAGTTTGATGATATAGCATAGAAGAACATCAACAAAAGTGAAAAACCCAAAGGTATACTTACCTTCACAGTAAATGAATACTGAAATGTTAGTGTCATGTAGTGTCTTACTTGTGATACAGCTAAAAAGACCACAAAAAGCATAGTAACTGTATCTGTATGCCCTCACTTACTGAGACATGAGCAAACCAGCTAGAAGAATTCACAAGGACAATAAAATGCCATCTAGATAACATATATTTGGTTTATACTGGACTGATCTCTGATTTAATGGATAGATCATAAACTAGCTCTATCAGTAGCATCACCAAGGGTGGGAAGCTGAACTGCTATCCCACTGAATTCTCCTTTAAAACTTACTTGGATGTTTTGGTTCAACAGCTACTCGCACAATTGGTGTAGCCTCAAAGTTGAGAGGTGTAAATGGTGGACAAGCTGGTGAAGTTGACAAAGTTGCAGACTTTAGCACAACATCTTGCAGGCCTCCTATTCCTAATAGAAATTGGAGGGAAAAAGAAGAACAAAAAATATAGTGTCATATGAAAAGAGACTAAAAGTGATCATAAAGGTCAAAAAAGAAAAAAAAAGAAATTATTCTAATTACAAAATCAGAATTAAAAACTCCTTCCTGTTCATATAAACTATTTGTTAAAATATATGTGCACAATCTGAATACTCAAGTCTCTGGTGTGATATCTGATACTCAGTCTCACAGTTCCCACTGCTTTCCCTCTACATTTTAAAAAGCATGCATTTAATAAGCAAACTGAAGAAAAGAAAGAACACGAGGACTTTTTCCACTTGTAAAATGCTCAAACCTTTGTACAGCTCAGACTTAGTTTTGGTGGTTTAAATTTAGAAAAATTTAGATTGCAAGAGGTCAAGGTCGTCTAGTCCAACCGCCAGCTCAAACCAGGGCTAACTTCACAGTTAGATCAGGTTGCTCAGGACTTTGTCCAGTAAAGTTTTAAAAACCTTCAATGACAGACACTCCACAGCCTCTCTCAGCAAGCTCCTCTAGTGCTTAATTACTCCTATTGTAAAGAATGCTCAACCCCCATCCATTTAGGATTCCCCTTTTCTGTAACTTTCATCTTGTAAAATTAGATTTACAGATAGCAGGCTATCAATTCTAATCCTAATATATTTTAAAAAGCAGGCAAGTTGGAGATAACAGCCTAAATTGTAGTGATAAGAAAAAATATAGAAAAAATACTAGCTATAAATCTGCAAAACAGCTACTGTAAATGCATGTTTAGCATTGGCTGGCTGGCACATTTCAGATAATTTGCAATTATTGCCTTCAAATTCCTAAATAACAGAACATCATTTATAATTTAGTCAGAGCTATTAAAAACACTACCACAAGTGGGTGAATAATAAAGACAACAAATAAAGCTGATATTGATATATGTAGTCATTTCTCTTGATTCTCCCTGAATCACAAGCAACGAGCATTACAATACTTCTATTGCAGTACAAATTAAATGCACACGTAACTTATTATGAGAAAACTGAAACCTCTAAGTCATAATCAGTACCTGATTAAAAATTAAATTTGCATTTAGAGATTGCAGGGAGGGATTCGTGCTCCCTCCTCCTCACTCTCCCTTACATGCCAGAGTAAGGAAAAGCAGAGAAGCTCTTAACCCCAGCCCTCCATTATCACCCTAATTCTGTTCCAGGCTCTTTTTTGGCTTGGTCTTCTCTATTTGAGGCCAGAAACAAAGGGAGTCAGCTTCCACCCTATGAGATCATGAGGGAGTTTGAATTCTGAAGAGCCTGTCTGCTGCAGAGTTATCATCTGCAGAATCAGGCTGTTTCTACAGCTAAAAAGGCCAAGTGTCTGCTCAGTAGGATATGCCAAAATCTAAAATGTCACTATTTAAGAAAACTTGCCTCAAAAATAACTGGAAGCAGAACAACATTCAATGGCTTTAAATGCAGAATAGCAGATGCTACAAAGAAAATAAATCTGTATAAACTCTGTGTTGCACCTGACCTATGACCAACATGTATTTCCTCTTTTTCACTTATTCAACATGTGGTTTGAATGAAAAACAAATGCTGGATCACCACCATCACCAGGGACCGAGTAAAGGGATGGTCAGTTTTATTCTGAGCTTCTCCAGCTGGTAAAAGGAAAATGATTTAAAGTAGGAGATGAACAGATTCTTTTCACAGTGTAATGTGAACCAGAGAAATCAAGTCACCACATCTTACTTCAGACAGACTTGGTCTTTTCTTGACAGACGTTACAATATTCTTATTACCTTAAAGAAAACCTAAAACTCTCCAGTCTTTTGTTTTACGTTTGAAGGTAAAAGTATAAATTTTTTATTTGTCTGGCAAGACTAATACACTAAAATAATAAAGATCTCCCAGTTTCCAAGAAAATCTATTAAGTTCACAACCTTTAGTTGCTTAGCTGTGTGAGCTAGCATACAGCAGTGTCCAACCCCGATAATCTATTTAAAAATTATTGGTAATGAACGTTGGAAAAAAAACTATAAATATTAAAACTTCTTCGGCAAGTTTTTGCATTACATAATTAAAAGCAACTGCTAACACATTTTCTGAATAATATTACATGAAGATGTAGCATAACTAATTCCAATGTACACATAAAATTACAATAAAAGAATTCTGCTATTATGCTGATATACTAAACTTACTGTTTATTCCCACTGAAACTTATACATTCTACTGGACATCACAGATCTCAAATGCATATTAATGTTACCTAGCTGAATGGATTTAGAAAAGCCTCTCCGAAGTTAAAAATGGGAAGCAAACAAGAGTTTAAGATTTTATCTTGTTCAGCCCTTGAATAAATATCTTGTGTCATTGTAAAACAACCATTTTGCCTCACATTTCTTTTGTTGTAAATTAACTTTCAAAAAGAAAGGAACCAAAGAGAAGAACAGAATGCCTAAGCAAGGAAGATGAGAAAAGCTAGTGCTGTTATGTTTTAGGTTAGCTAAGAATTAAGTACTAAAAAGCACTGCAAGTACTTTTGAATAGTCATCTCTCAAAGAAGAACCTAGCCTACAAAGTACGCAGTCTGTCACACTACTAAATAAATATGACATTAGGCAATGTGTTGCACATTGGTTCTATTTATTTTTTTGAAGAACTAGAGTTAAATATCTATAGGAATTTTTAAATTCTTTTGAGTCCTTTTGAGATTAAGGGAATTACAGCGTAGAGGACCACAAAACATGCTACCCATGCTGAAAAGTCAAGCCTACCAAGGGATACCATATGAGACTTTACAGTAAGTATCAGACTGGATTATTTTTTAATTTAGATCTAAATGCTCGTTCCTGCTGCAGAAAAATATTTTTGTTTTGAAAAAGCATTCCCACTTACTACATTTCACTAAAGTAATAGTGCACCTGAACTCTACTGGATTTCAATAACAACTGACACCGAAAAAGTATCACTCTCCAGGGCTCTGGCTCTAGGTGCTGAGGACTCCCCTGAAAGAAAGGTAATTTCACAACGCTCAACACTAAGACGGAAACACCCTGACTGAATAGCACTAGTTCTAGGAACTTGACACCATCTTTTAAAGAGACAGGCAAGATTCAAAATGTTTTGTAAATATCAAAATTATTTACATTTTTTTAAAAGATTACAAATTCTCTCGTCTTAAAGAAGCCAAACCTACACACAGCTGTTTACCAAACTGACTGTTGGTAGCATATATGATGAACATCATCCACATTTAAGGAAACGTAACTGGATGCTTTGTTTTTACAGAGATACAGATTTATTCAGATTACTCTGATAAATCATTCTCAGTGACCAGCAACAAACATAAATCAAAATATTAAAGTTATTATTTCAAAAGTAACTGTTAATCCACAGGTAGAAAATAAATACTGAAGTTAAGATTTGCTGTTAATAGACAAGGAACTCACTATGAGCCTATAAAATAATAATAAGGAAAATCTTTTGAGTTCATTTTTGTCATTTAGAAGTAGACCAAATTATGGTATGCATCAGGGAGTATGCCTACACAGATGGAGAATGTTAGATTCATAAAGGTCCTTCTTTTGTTGAGCCCTTTATAACTATTACTCACTCTAGAAGATAAGAATAATAAATCAAGTACGCATCAGCAGTGTTTTTACCACAAGATAAAAACATGGCAGAAATAGATAAGGACATCACGACTGAAATCATGAATGGAGTAGATTTAAGACAAATCTCCATATACTTTTTGTTTTTGTGTCCTCCTCGTAACCAGCACACCTTAGACACTAACTTTGCAGCCCTTAAAGATGAAGTACACTCTTCCAGCTGAATTCAGTTCTAAAGATCTGAACACATAATAGATCAATTTCAAGATAGATGTAATTAGTTTCTTTTGATGTAGAAAGATTCAGCATTTAATGTTCTTCCCAGATGCAAAAAAATGAAGCAGACACCCGCACCATGCATAACCTTTTCAATCAGATAAGGAAATCATTCAATTTGCAGTGTGAAAAATCAAACAAAGAAGAATGAAAGTTGTTTAAATTTTAACTTCTGCCACATTGCTACTAGCCCCAACACATCAGTTCAGTGGATCTTCTCTCACTGATGATATCACCACTTAAGAATCCTTGGCTGCTTTGGAATGGAGACACATCGAGCTTTGACACTGTAAGGAACTAAGTAAAGCGAAGAGCTAATGTTAATCTTCCCAGTAAGGTTCTGTCGCCACTGACATATATCATTTCTTATCAACGTTGTTTGCTTAGAGAGATTAAGACTTAACAATTTGCAAAGCCTCCTGGTTTAAATGCTCCAGGCACTGCACTATGCATCAGTGAAGAAAGGCCATGCAAGCTCATTCATAATTCAGCTAAGAGGTGTGATGCAAACTTCTGTAAAACTACATAATCTGAATTCTTAAAAGTTAGCAGCACGTGCCCTGCGTTTTAAAGGGAGTTTAGAGAAAGCAAGACCTTTATAATCTTGTTTGGACTGTAAAACAAATATCTTTTTCTCCCTGGTGAGAGACATTTTAAAATAAATACTTTTTAAAGGTGCTTTTAAAAATGTGTATGAGGAAACAAATTCACAAGCCCACCTTAAAAATACTACTTACTCTTAGACATTTTCAGTTTCTCCTTAAGATAAATAGGCTAAAAGCCAACTAAAACAAAGAGAAGGGCAAAGTATATTTGCCAAATAATGTTAAATTAATCAAGAAATTAATGAAAGGCTCCATACCAATTATCATTTGCTTTCAAATCTATCTACAGAATTCTCCTTTGCCCATTACCTACAATTTGCCTGGAAAAATGTTATACCATTAGCACACAATTACCTATTAGAATGACTAATACCGGTTCATGGTTTCCATGTACACTTTAAGCAACAACCTCTATCCTTCCACTACTAACTTAAAAAAGAAAAAAAAAAGACTTGCAAGCTGGAACTGATATTTGGTAGGAGTAAATTCAGATACAATAGTACGCCTTTTATATTCAATATATTGTAAAATGTTTTACAAATTACTGGGATTAAATGATGGTAACTGTAGGGAGTTTGGACAAGTAAGTAGCTACTATGGCTTAAGAATGCCTTGTATTATACATTTATTGCATGAGATTTTTAAAGCATGTTTCTCTTGAGTCTCATGGGCACTGCAGAGAAACATCTAAGGGCAGAACTTGACCTTTCTATATTAGAAACTGTTTCTGGAAGAAAAGGGAATGTAAATCAAGACACAGACTACATTCTAGTTGAGATTTCATCAACTTTTTCCATAATACACTCCACATGTTAGCACAGATTGCCGGTGAGCCTCCTCATCTCATCTGTAATTGTGCACTTCCCCCTCAATTGTTCATATTTGCTTCTGAGCAGAGTGAAATTGGTTGTACAAAAACCAGAATATTGTAGAGTATTTGCATGATTTTAGCTGTTCTCAGTACTTTCTAATCATTTTACATAAAAAGATAATTCAACATCTTCTTTTGTATTCTATTTCCTCTTTCCTAATGTGTTTTCCTTCAGCTCAGTCTCTAAAGATCACTAGAATCCAATAGACTTTCGAAGCATCTGTCCTAGTTTCTTCATGAGTTTCAAAGAAATTACCTAAAAAACCTACCTAAATGTGCTAGGGATTAGCAAGCAGACACTTCAATTCAGTTCCTCAATACAAAGGAGTTAATTCATAGTTTTATTGTAGAGTTTTACTTCTAGGCTCACAACAGTCTGAGGGTAAATTGAGCATAACTTTCTGATCAGATGAAAGAAAACTCAGCTATATTATTAAAAATGTTATATCAAAATTCCCTTCCCAAGGGACACAATCATGCAATAGGACATTAAATGCAATAAGTGCCTTTTGACACAAGAAGCATCTCGATGCTTTACTGCTGAATCACCGAGCAGTAAAACAAGTACCAGGACAGTCCACTGCATTCTTTTAGGAAAAAGACTAACAGTTCAAAGAAGGAAACTTTATGTCTGGTTTTAGAAGAAAATGGAAGGAAAGCAATAAAGTGACCTAATGCACATTCCACTAAAATTTCCCATTGCAAGATTATAGTTTCAAAGAGGACTGCAAATATATATAATGAGTAAACACCCATCATTTATCTTGCGCTGAGATTCTTTGGAAAAAAATACCATATACTTGATTATACATTTAGACTGCATGATAATATACACATTTCCAAACTGCTGACTGAGCTGACAATTGTAATTATGGTATTTCCTACAATTTCTCAGGCTAGAATAAAACAATTAAGGAAATTATAAACAAACAAACAAAAACAAATGAAAAACCCAACCTTTTACATTAAACAGTAATGTCTTTAAAGCGATGAAGTGAATGGATAGCAGACCCACCAGCACACAGTCCTTGTTTAAAGTCAGGCATTTATTTGTTAAAATACAAATTTGCTTTAAAGTAAACAGAATTAAACCAAAATCAGTTCACATTCCAAATCTGATTTCTGTGTTTACAAATAGGTATAGTCAAAATGAAGTATTGATTTCCTTAACTTGTTTAATGAAACAAGTAAAGATGATGAAAGTATTTCAGATAATGATGTTTTTCTTTTGCTACAAAATTACTTCATTTGTCAAGCCATACTAATTTTTGGAGTTCAGAACTAAAGTAAATGATCCTGATTTTTAAATAGTTATGGTTGAACTTAATTTTAGTATGGAAACTTAGAAAGAAAGCTCATGCTTAGACCTGTAACCTTGCCCCATTACTCTTTACTTGTTATGAAAATGATGCAATTATTTGCTGGCTTGTAGTTTCACCAAAAAAAAGAAGTATAAAAAAAATCTTTACTCCAATATAAGTTACTTTAACCTTTTAATCATAAAGCATTCTTGATAGAGATAGCAAACTGTATCTTTTGTGATTTTATAAAAATGTTAGATCTACTCAGGAGCAAAGATATTTTGTCCGAGCTCACACACAATTCCTTTACACATAGTAGCTCAACACGACATCATTTAAAAGCAGCAATACCAAACAACAGTAAATATGTGGACAGATCTTTGCATCGTGTGACAAGATCGAAACTAACTTCACTTAGCCTGTACATCAAATTAACACTTCCATTACTGCATGTGGAAAGCATTTAGCACCATATAAAAAGTCTTCAAGGGTCTCTGAAATATAAACCAAATTTCAGATTTATAATTACTTCGAATAAATGATTTTAATTAGAACTGACAGCAACACATCTGAATTTACTTTTTTTTTTTTTTTTTTAATGACAACCAGAACTTTAGAGACAGTTCAGCACGGTTGTCCCAAACAAATGGAATTTAGGAATGGTTGTTTCAACATATTTACTTTGATAATCTAAAAACCCTCTGAAATGTTGACTTTTTTTTTAGTAGTAGTAGTAAATGTGCTTTAGTAAATAAATCCATTAAATTGCATAATGTACTGGAAAACAGATAAGCTCAATTCATATGGCACATCCTGTGCAAGAGAAAAAAATAGCTCAGCCATCTTCTAAGGAAGAAGAAAGCCTTCCAGAAAACAGAGCTCTAAGTGAGCTATTCAGAAGAGAATATACATTTTTTTTGGAGATGAGAAATGTGTCACAAGTGTAACTGGTTAATTCTAGAAAGTCTTCCTACTTTGTCATACAGATAAACAGACACTGGTTATCTCCTGATGATTCCCACTGGTTCAATGGGAAAAGTATTTCAAATTAAAAAAAAAAGATATTTTATTTGTAACTCATATACTGAAACTCTCCAAGACTTCAGCTATAATGCCAACATTTGCTTAGTAGAAGCCAAAAAGATGGAGCTAATGACCCTTCAGAAAAGTGGCTGGTACATAATGATATATTGATAATAATTTTTATCCATTGAAAAAACATGGCAGGAAGAAAAAAAAGCAAAAGATAAAGTTGAAGTGTTTAGCAGAATTTAGGCTTGAATTTAGGATTATTAGAAGTTAGGCTTGATATTAATACCCAATTAGGATTGCAAAAGGAATGTACACTAAAAGTTTCAAAGTACCGAAGAACAGGACAAGTGTCTCTGCTCCAAAAGTCCTCCAGCACATTCATAGTTTATTATATTGCTTATATTTTAGAAATATAAGAGGATAAAATTCAAAATATTTTAAAATAAACCCCTCTGATTCACTGAATACATCACAGTGGTTCATTTAAAGAAAAAAGTAGAAAAATCTAATTCAACATTTTTGCAGTGCCACCGTTAACAACATTAACTATACCAACATGCTCAGTTCTGGAAATCTATTAAGATAGGATCTTATTTTCTTGGTTTTGTAACATGATTATAAATTAGATAATAAAATTATTAATCAAGACCATCACTTCTCATCTTACTCTATTAAAATACTTAAAATATTTTCCACCTACCTTGAAATACATATAGAACTTTAAAAGACAGGTAAAGGGGAGACTGCTGTCAGCAGCCAGAAACTGAGAGGGGAAGCAATTGTACTCTGAGACTGAGCAAGATAAGTGTTTAACATTAATTGAAAAGTGATGGATTATATTTCAAAATGTAGTCAAAATGTAGTCAAATTCAGTATTTATTTTCCCAGTAGACACTGGGAAGGTACTATAAAAAACATACACTATTTTCATTTTTTTTTTGAATCAGAATATTTGAGGCAAGACACAAGTGAGTGAAGATCTAAAGTTCATTAAGGTTTTTAGCACAATAGCAAATTGAATTCTCCTAGTTTCTTGACCCAACACTTTCCATAACAGAGCAAGATAACTTATTTCAGCTAACAGATCCGCAACAGCAAATGATTTCTGATTCTAAAATAAGACTAGCTATAGCATTGGCTAACAACCAACTGACCCTTAAGAGAAAATACCGTTTTATTTTTTATTCAGTTTTAATAATGTGTCCTGAAAATGGGCAGACTTCACGTGTATACTGTTTTCTTAAATTGTAGATTATAAAATAAGTAACATCTGTTACTCCCCAGAATCAATTATAAGTGGTGTTAAAATTAATGAGGCCTTCAGGCACTGATCTCGCAAAGAATTAATTTTAATCTGTGTAAGTCTTGGAGGTTTTGTCATGTTTGCCTAGAAAAGGCTACATGAACATATTGCTACAAGTTCTGCATTACATATCCAAGGTACAAAGGGAATTTAGAAACTACTACAAGAATTGCCAATTAAAAAAAGACAATGGTAGTTTAAAAACTCATTAAATATTTCTTCATTCTTGTGATGGATTTTAGAATTTAACTGTAGGATCCCAATATACTTGACTTACATTTCACCAGTTAAAAAAGAATTTGAGATTGTATGGTGTATACATTCAATGTATAAAGTGTATATAAAGTGTAATATAGATTGTATTGTGTATACATTCAATGTATAAAGTAAATGCAAAGATAGACCAATCAGTTATTGGGTATTTCAGACATCACAAGCAGAAGCAGCATACCAATTACCAAATGTGTATAATATCCTGTGGGAAATGCCCTACTGAGTCATTGACCATTTATCCTGTTAACTTGTAAGACATGCAAGTAACTAATTAAAATTCAATTTTCCAAGACCTGACCCAATGCCTAATGTTCTCTCCATGAAAGGCAATCCCCACGTACACCCCACTACATTTGACTATAAATGATTTCTGTTTCTTATTTTGTTGCTTTGGGAAATACGGCTTGAAATGTTCCAAAATACTATGAATAATGGATTATTTCAGTCTACATTATACAAAAGTTGATGTTTATTTTAATTACAATCATGAGAATTTCAAGAACAATAAAGGATAATATAAATAATATACCATTTGACTTACAGTTAAAAGAAGCCTTTAAATATCTAATTTGTAGTTACAAGCAAAAATATTTTGGGGAATAATTAATTAGAAGAAAGATTCTAACAGAAGAAAGCACCTTTCCAATGTCTTGAATTAGGCTTATTTGACATAATGGGTGTACAAATAAGTGAGACGAGATGAACAGGGAGTATCTTAATTACACTTGTTATATCAGCAACCTAGGAAGTTGCTAATAGTAAGTTATTTATTATGCATTTCAGTTTAATAGCAAAATAAATTCCAAAATGAACAGAAATGCATTCAGACACACAACAAAAAAAAAGTTCTTGCTACACAACAACTGATGACTAGGACATAAATATTGATCTCAGATTGAAAGGAGATTTGCTCTAAACATCTTGAATAAAATGTATCTGGAATAGTGACAAAATGTCTCGTGAAAAGTAAAGGTGGAATTCCAGAAAGTTATCTCAAATCATTGATACACATGAATCAATGACAAAAGTACCTAAGAAATACAAAATAATACAATTCTGGATAAAATGTTCTGCTAACGTGTCATTATTGTAGCTAGAATAGTGGTAAAATATAAATAAATATTATATATAAAAAATATAGTGATAGTGATAAAAATTCTCTTTTTTTCCACAAAACCTAAACAATACTTAAATAATGAATTTTACTTCACATTAAATATTTCTGACAGTCTGCCTCTATGTAAATTAAATATATCAAAACCATACATTTAAAAATAAAAATACCTAACAAATAAGACTGTTACTCTTTATCCTCTCAGCTCTTTTTCAAAAGAATAAGGTTGCCAGTTTTCCCCTATATTCTCATTGCTTCAATTAATGTATTATTATTGTAATTCATAGTCCATATAACTTTGACTTCCTAAAATATTATCTTCCTAACATGTTAACTTTTATTAACTTTAAGTCGACAAGAAAATGGGAAGAAAATATACCGAAGAGATCATTTCTAAGATAAGAGAATTCTTAAGGATACCTCAGAAGACCACATAATTGAATTGGGCTTTAAAATGCTCCCCTAATTCAAAATGGAGGAAAGAAATTAAATAGAACTAATCTTGATTTTTAGTGCACCTTACAAAAGAGTTACTACTATGGTTTAATTTTACTTACATCCTATCAGTCTACATGAAGTGATAAAATCCACAATATTGCTCTCCTCAATTGTTAAAAACAGGCACGAACAGAGACTGACAGAAGATACCGGGAAGGGAGCTTGGAGCTTTATCATCTGCACATCTGGAAAACCCTTCACGTTTAATTTCCTTTTCACAAGTAATAACATCAGCCACTGAGTGCTTCATTTGCATTAGAGGACAGAAGGGGAAGAGCCCCAGCTCCAGAAGGCAGAGTCTAAGAATGGCACCTGAAATCCAGCTAGAGATGATCGAATAGCTAGCTGCCAGCAAAAAGACGAGTCCTGACCCCCATTTCTGGCTTTCCTAGCACCAGCACTAGCATTTGTCAAGACTCTTGCTGAGCCAATTCAGGAAACTAAATAAACAGAATAAAATTAACCTAATAAAAAGGCAAATTCTCCACCTCGCCCAATTTTCACTCCCTCAAGTAACAAAGCATGAATATATTTGTAAAAGACAATGCTTCTGCCCTGCTGTACAAAAAGCAAGTCATCACGTTAGTAAGAGGGAGACTCCTATGGCATGATGAAGCCAACCAGAAGGAGAAGAGGTTTAACAATCTGTCACAAAACTGGGTTAAAGCCCCTCTTCCACCCATCCCTGTAGACTGTGGAGCTAACATGGTACTGAAACAAGTAAATTTGTCTCCATGCCTCACTGCCACCCCCTCAGAAACCAGATCAGGCTGGCAAACGTTTTGCTGACTACACAGAGCAGCCCGCAGATGCGGCATCGTGTATCACCCACAAGCTCCAGCACTCACTCGGCTGCTGCTTCAACACAAAGTAAAACACAGCACGTCAGCTGCTTTGCTGAACAAAAGAAACGTGGCCACTTGCCACTGCTAGGTATCAGCTTTAAACGCCTTGGAAGAGTTCTGGTATACGCCTTTTGTTTCTACTGAAAATGGTTTGTTTCTATTAAAAATGGTTGATTACTGAAATAACTTTCTTCGGTCGAGGAGCGGTGCTTCCAACCCAGTATGTCATACTTCCTGATGGGATTATGTATACAAAAGAATTTGTTAAAAATGGTGCAAGTTTTTAGTCTCTTTTCCAAAGTAAATGCAACTCGTGTAATCACACAGTCTCCCCTCAACAACTTTTCTACATGTTGTCAACTTCCACTAAGTTTAACTGTGACTGAGAGGAGAGGGTTCAGATATAATTCAGTTTCCACAAGTTATGTAAAAAAATCAATGGCTGACTACTGAAGGGAGACCAAAATTGGTAAGCTCACTAAGAAAAAAAAAAGTCAAAACATGCTCATTGCATATCCTGCTTGGAAGCAGCTGCCTGGCGACCAGCATGCACATCCTGGCTGGCCAACTGGGACATGCACAATTAGAGGGTGGGAGTAGCTGAGAGGGACGCTGAGGATTTTAAGGACACCAGTCCACAGGAATCCAGGCTTTGTTAAGGCCACTGCTCAGAGAAGTTGCTTCTTAAACATACCACAAAACAGCTAGTCTTTGGTGGAAAAAGTTCTGAAAAACAAAACCACGAGGGTTTCATATATTTTAGATCCTGTTTTGCGTGCTTCTCAATACACAGCTCTTTGCATCAATGAATCCTGTAGGCTGCCGTTAGAATTCACTCAGCAGCTCCATCAGGCTAAAGACTGGGGAACCAGTGTGAATGTCATCGCTGATATTTAAATACAATAACTGATATAACAAGAAGTACCAGCAGGTTCACATGCCCATTCAGAGTAACGGGTTCACAGTCAAGCAACACACAACGGTTAACCAAAAACTTTAACACTGCATAAGGCATTATTTGGACAATTTTCATCATATAACACTGGCAAAACATCCAAGTATTTAACTGAATATTTGTTCCTCAGTAACATTTTTCAGAAGTAGAATTAGTCACTGAAACAGACTTCTATCAGAGTTGGCAATGAGGGTACTTTAGCCAATGAAGCTTAAACTGATAGCAACAAATAAATTGACTTATGCTCAATGCATTAACTTAATCAAATATATAATATACACATTCTGAGTGCGTAGCTGTTGGTTTTTTTTTTTTCCCCTCCTGAATTACGCTGTCTCAGTTTAGGCCTGCCTACATTCAAGTCCAGTATGTTCAAACCAGTATCAAGCACCTCTGAAAAACCTGCCTGCTTCACACTCACTCATTAGGATGACAGAAATGTCTCCTCTCTGGAAGGAGAAGCTCTCATCTCAGGTTCTTAAATTCATTACACAATTTTTATAATGAGATCTCATTGTCTTTACACAGATAGACCCAGAACGAAAGATGGTAATACAAAACACTATCAAATTAAGTGAATTACCTACCAAACATGCATCCACAAAGAAAAGCTGCAGAACACAAAGTTTCCCTAGAGTCCATGACACTTTTGACAGTAGCACAGCCTTAGAAAATGGAGCTGCTCATTTTTTAAATCACTGGCTTGAATTTTGCCCAAATACATAGTACACCTCATTGAAGAGAATACGATAGTAGGGAAAAATGTGTCAGAAAAATGCTACATTTCTTTTATTCTTAATTAGATGCAAAAAGTATTTAAATTTGATTCCAGATATCAATGCCAAAATTTCAAAATACTGTTAAGAAACGTCAGCAACTGTTCTGCACCTTCAGACAAAAACTCAAAAACAGTAGCCCCTTAAACTTCACTCTTGCCTACCATCAACAACTGGAATAAAACAATTCTTTATAAATAAAAAATGCATACAAATGTAGATTCTGAAACTTGTAAGAAGGTGCACAAGAAGCTTTGTCTATGCTTACTATTCTCAATTCGTACAGTTTTGACAATGAACTTAGAATAGCTATTACTAGCCAAGTACAAATGGAGTTTACACTCACACTGCTTGGCTTGCAACCTCTACAGAAGAGTAAATACAAGCTTTTCCACTTAATTACCAAATGATAAACAGTGGTACACAACCTAAACTTTGAGGCTAAACTATTTAGTGCTGCCGCTTTAACACTGTTGTTTAGCAGTGCTCCTCAGTTTGACATCAGTTGAGACTCCTAAATATAGCTCTGCCTTAACTCCCCCCCACAGTTCACAAGCCAGACAAAGCCAACTTTATGACTCACACCCTGATACAGGCCAAACAACCCTCACAACACTTTTGCAATTTAATTTGAAGCATGAAACAACATCAAAATCTCAAGAAAATACTTAGAAAATAACTCACTGTAACAGCCGTTATTAAGAATCTCTTAACTTGTAACCTTCCCATTTTTTATACAGAGGACTTAAATTCTCTTCTACTGTGCTCATGTGTAGTGGGATTACGTGCAAAATTAATTACAATTTGGTCATCCTCACACTCCCGAGCCCTCACCGTAACCCTCTCCTGCTTTTCTAACTCCTTGAAGAAGTTCTGGTGACAACAGACAAAAGGAAGCAAAAGAGAAATACACAAAGTAATAAGAGACTTTTGTGGCTAGTTCAGATGCACAAGCAGAGGCATTTCAGAGCCATGGGTGGCATTTACTGCAAGAATGCTGTATATTATGAGCACTAGCTCTATTACACAATACAATAAACACTTTTCACACGCGGGTGTGAAAACGTATATTGCTTCCTCCTTCATTACACAGGAGGACTGACTAAGATTAGGAAGTGTTCTAGCATGATTTTTAAAGACATTTGAATAAATTGCCCTTGTGTATTAGTGGTTTATATTGCATAAACAATGCCAGCTAGGAGAAGGGCTCTGGGATTTGCTTAGTTTATTGTTAACTAAAATATTCTCATATATTCCTCTTTTATTAGCAGGGGATAGAAAAGCAAGGTAGTCAAAAAGCGAAGCTGAGGTAGAAAGAGTGACAGATGGAAAGGCAGAGAGGAAGGTGGAATATGAACAGAAGATAGGAGGAATTTTTAACGCTAAAATTTGGTGAGGGGAGACTCAGGTCAAAAAGTGGATTCCAGAGTCATTCCAAAGACAGGCTGAGGGAGGTTAAGTCTAATTTCCACAGTCTGGCTGTTACTCTGCACAGAAGGCAAATAGTGTAGCTATGAAAATTAAAGGGGCATTCAGAGAGTAGTTTTCCCATGTATTTTTCCAATACAACTGTAGCTTTTCTCAGGACAAACAAAGCTATCAAACAAAAAGAGGAAGCCAAACAAGATCTTTTCATGTGACTGCAGCTACACTATACAGCCTCCTAGAGCAGTACATTATTTCCAAGTTGAGTTAATGAGAAAAAGTAGGCAACATACTGACTGTGGACTTTTGACTTTCAGAGTGCTCCATGAGATTTATTTCATCTAGAGACACAGCGTTTGCAGATTTTCTATACAAAGAAACGCACATTAAAAACAAGAATCCAAAGTTGTCGCCATACTGACAGAGCTGTCAGCTGACACCTTTACCCAGAATTGAAATAACTACACATTTTTGTATTGCGTGAAAAAAGCACCCTCTAGACTCACATTAAATAGGATTTAGAAAACAATTTAAAGGATAAAACAAGTTAGCTGATTTCTATTCCCATTTCCAGAAAATTCCTATACATTTCTTTATAAGACTACTCTCTAAATACCCTCTTATTTCAAGGAATCATCATCATACTACTACTACTAACAATAATAATAATTCAGATGCCCAGAATTTTGATTGCATTTGATATTCAACTTAAAATATAATCCTTATCAGACAGTCACACATTTGTCATGAGAAGCAGAAACTTCATTCTACCTTTTCAGCGAAAAACAAAGAAAAGTACCTGCTTTTTTCTTCAGAACTGTTTTGTTTGCTCAAAGTATGAAGAGGGGAAATTCAATTTAAAAGAGTTTCATTTTTGCATACCCTAGGAAAAGAGATTATACACAAATAGAGAACTATAAATTCAAGAGAATTACAAATTTTCCATTGCTAAAAAGTCTTTTATACAGAGAAAAACTTCCCAATCTACTTTTCTGAAGCTGAAAAAGGTAAGACTAAAGCAAAAACTAAATCAGAAGATGTGAACTATGGAAGAACAGCAACAAACTGGATTTAACCAACAAAAACTACACTTCCTAGGAAAAAAAAGTTCTCTACCACTTATTCATTTCCTTCTATTTCAGGGCACAGAGAGGATAATGTGATGACTGAACTAATTTCTAGATCCAAGTTTCTACTTCCCCCAAAAAGTAACACACGGTATATTTCACTGCAGATAGATATCAGAAGTAAAAATATTTTTTATAATTAATCTGATTATCTAGGGAGCTTGGTTGTGTTGAAGGATGTGTTGGGAAGAGTCTATTGTTCTCATTGAGACTGCAAAAGGATAAAGAAGCAGCACTGCAAATGAGGCCAGGCAAGACATAAACTATGTTCCATACACATTTAAAATAACTCTCTAAGATACAGAAAACAAAGATTATCCAAACTGGTAATTTCACAATTTAATGTGAATTTTTACACCTTCCAATGTCTTTGCAATTCCACTCTTTAGTAAAAGCTTGGGCTAAAAGACACCTATGAGACAGTATTCCTGTTATATTTTTGTTTAGCTATTTGCTCCTAAGTATAGCATGCTTGATACTATGACAAATACCTATGTTTCATAACTACCTTTGCTACGAAGCTGAAAAATAAAAATTGAACATTATCAGACCAGAACAGGTGAAGGTACAGCCAGCTGATTAAAAGTACGCACTTCGCTTTGTGATTAGATGAGTAAGTAGCACTGACTACAACACATTCATTTAAAACTTTTTTTTTTTTTAATTCATGGAACGGAAAAAAGGAAAATATATCTATAAAATAGGTCTGTATGTGTATACACACACTTAAGTGTGCCATTTACACTACGGTAAAGTCAGTTAATTTTCAGGCACAGTGAACTAAAATCATGCATAAATCAGTGGCAGAAAAAAAAAAAGAATTTTCCATAGAAAGGCATATTCTAGATTAATGCTTATTTTCTGGAAATAGTTTTCCATGTGTTAGTCTTCCGTGGAAGTTTGTAGTCAAAAATATTTACAGAGACAATAAGTATACAACATTCATTGAAATGTTATATTTGTATATGTGAGTAATAAATTTCAAACCTGACTCAAGAGTCGCACCCATCCATTGGGCAACAGAATTGTTAATTCTTTGGCAATCAAAATCACATAGCACAGCTTGAATTTCATACAAATGATTCTGAATACTACTCGCATGCAATCTCAAACCAACATTTAGTTACAGAACACACTGGAGCGGACCCTGATTTGGCTATGTTAAGTTATCCCCCACTTGAAGCCTGTACTTAAGGTGATTATTTTGTACCTATTCCTGAAATGTTCATAGTTTGAATTTTAGAAAATCTCAGCCACGTTAAACAAAAGAAACATTCTTCTAAAATAGCTTTCTGAAAGGTAAAGTTTACTACTTCTGCAAATGGAAGTCTCCAGCACATTTAATTAGAAGTAGGAAAACAATCCTAATACCACTTAGTACAAAGGGATGAAAAGTTTTATAGTCTAACACAGATCCTTGTTAAATCGGGTAATTTTCACCTCTGTTGAAAACTGAACCTTAAACGCTAATTCCTCAAATTTTGCATTCTTGCTGAGCATCTCAGCCATTTACTCTGGTGCCCTGGTGTCCAAATTCATCCCTGAACTAATGTTTCCCAATTCATTATGCAATATTTCATGGCTGCACTAACAGGTGGAATATCTTAGATACAGAGTTCTGACAACTTTGAGTACAAAACTGAAGTCACTTTGGTTCATCTATCATAGATCCTCATTTAGTAATGGATACATGTCTCTTCAGAGATTTTCTACCAATCAAGACAAATTAGATGTATCCTGTTAGAACCACATTTATAAGAAGGGAGAAAGCACACAGCTATAACAAACAGCCACCTAGTAAACAATACTTATATTCTGCTTTCAAAGAGCATACTACCAGTTAGAAAACAAGCAACACAACACAAAAACGTACACCAAGTACATTTTATAAGTAGATTGACAGATGGTATAGTTTTCAGACATTTCAAATGAAGCCGTGAGGTATTTTCTCCAAATCAGCAGTGATGTATCTCAGTATGTTGGAAAAAATCCCACACAATGTTGCAGAGGTGAGCTTAGCCAATAGTCTCAGAACTTCACCTTAAGACTTCTATTACCATTCTACACTGGTGACACTAACTACTTTAAGGCTTTCATTCTTATATGGTATTAAAATATACAAGGTATATTAGCCAAGTAATAAGTATTTTGGTAGATAACTGTTCTCCCTTTATTATACATTCAGTTTCGTAGGGGGAGAGACTGAAAATAATGCCTCAATGCTGACTAAAGCAAGTAACTGTGAATTACTGGGGAAAATCCCTATCCTTTCATTTTAATCTAAAGAGACATGGAAAATCACACCCAACCAAGTACTCACACAGAAGATTTGGAAATTCTGGAGATAAGCCAGTTAGTATCTGGGACCTAAACCCACAAACAGTTAGCTATTGAAAGGCTGAGTAACATCTTCCCAGAGGCAATGACTATACAAGTCAATTCTCCACCCTTACACAAAGAAAAGGAATAACCTCCTTTAGCACTGGCCCTGAATTCTGATCCAGACTACATTTTTAGCAATATAAATTCATTTAATAACAGGCATCTAATAAATTTGAAGCCCCAAAGCCAAAAATCACTTATTTCTGAAGCTAACACAAGTGATAAACAGAGATGACTGCCTGCACCTCAAACCCTCTTTTCCAGTCTATTTCTAGGTCTTCTCTATTAAGTAGCTCCAGAACATGTGCCTGCTGCTGTGCTGTGAACTTCTTCAAGCAGCAATGGAATGAAATTGCCCTGATTCTTATAAGTCCCACTGCTGCCCACAGGCACATAAGTAGCAACAACAAACATCAACAAGTCTGGGCAGTTTTCCTTCTGATCTGGGAAACCTCAAGCATCAGCAGTATCTGTCTGCATACAAACCCTGAACAATCAGGAATGCTTGCCTCTTATTTGGAAGATTACCTATAAAAATAATTTTCATTTACAGGAAAGCTCAAATTTTGCAGATGATAGTAACTAAAAGTTGCTTCAAAACTGATACAGAATGCTTCACTGAATTAACTCCTTTCCTCAAAAACTTAATTATTTGAATTTTTGACATTATAATCCAGTGTGGTCAAGAGCAAACTTAAAGGCATTTTTGGCCAGAGGAACATAATATGACTTTAACATGAATTATCTTAATACAGCCCGATTTTAAAATATGACGAAAAACTTGCATTCCAGTGGAGAGACTAAACACATTTTTAAGATCTCATAATAAAACCCTGAAAATTAGAGCAGAGAACATTCCAGAAGCACTACAGAATTTAGAAGTGGTTTTCTTCAGAAAGAATTACTACACACGATTTCCTTTTATAGTCTTAAGAAGCTACACTCAGAAAAACAAAAAAAAAGATCAAGCTACTGAAAACACCATTTAAAACCTTCAATATCAAAAAACCAACAACACAGCTTAAAAGGCTTTATAAGGAAACCATTAACCATTTGAAACATTTTTTTCCCCAAAAAAACTTTAGCTATGTTAACAGAGATGCAGATGTCAGTGTTATATTTCTGACCTAAGACTAGTCTTACTTTTTCTTCTCCACTGATCTATGCCCTAGTGATATGTTGATATTGGTTTGAAAACAAGATAATGAATCATTTATTGCTTTTGCAATCAAGTTTGTCAAATCAAATCCCATGAAATGAAATCACAAATAAAACAATTAGCAGAAATGGTAAGGCAAATAGGGTAAAGGAAACTTATCAGATAGTCAGCAAAATACACTTCTACTTTCATTTGATACCAGTGCATTAGCTGTGCACCGTGCTATGCTACATTGCCCAATAAGCAGCACAAATTACTCAGCCTGCTTGTTGTAACACAAAGCAAAGAGCAGGAACTGCAAAAGGACTAAGTCCATTACAGCAAAAAGAGTTAAGAAAAAATGGTTTCAGTATCCAGCTCTGATAAAGGCCAAATCACAGATCAACTACAATGTCCTTAGCTCAAAGAAACAATTTAAACATATTCAATTTTTCAACAATTTAACTATTTATAAAACACTGATTGGTAGGAAGTTAATGTAGATACAATAATGTCAGGTAAACTCATTGTTTCATAGAGATAAAACATCATGCAATAAAATCCATTCAATTATATCTCTTACTGAATAATGCTCTATTACTATAAAAGTAGTTAAAAATACAAGTTCTTTTTTTTTTAATGGGGTTGTAAGATGGCAGTTAGTGATTAAAATCATAAGTGTTCCAAAACTGAAGACAAAGGTTTGGGTTTTCTTTGTTTCATTCACTATTTTCTGCTAATTTCAGTAATATTCTTGAGAAAGACTGCCCTCCTGTGTTCACTGATCTACGCTGAGATGAGACAGGCCACGCAGCTGGAATCACTTCAAGTTTTTTTTTTTTTTAATAATCACATTACTGATTCAGAGATTGAAATTAGCCCACCAAATGTTTGCACAGAAATAAAAGGCTGGTGCAACAGCAGTACTGTTCCTAGGGCTTTCACATAAGGTGGTAATGCTTGCTGGCTGGCATGAGTCCTAGAAAGCCATTCTGGGCCTTTAAAATGGCATCGCTGTTTGCAGCTGCTCTTTGCTTTTAACAGAGGCTGCTTATTAAAAGCTCCTAAATTGTTCGATGAAGTCCTAAAGGAATAAAATGCTTGTTAGACACCTTGTAATGAGGTTAGCTATACTACTACATGGCAACTCTTCACACCAACTGCAGCTGTACAGCACACATCTTTAGAAAGGTACAGAAAAATCCCTAAGTATGTACCCATAATCACCTAGTTCCCATGTCATATTGTTTAAGCTTCAAGATTCCTTTAAGTGCTTTATAAATAATTAAAACTTGAAAGAACACTGTGTGGGAAAACAAGCATTTTAGAAGAGGAAAAGTCTAAGGTACCCAGCAGTCAGTCCTCCAGGAAGTCTGCTCATAGCGAGCTGACACCAGGAGTGACTTCTACATCCCTGCTTTTAACATCATCATTTGATCAGTTAAAGAAACAAATGCTCTTAATTTTCTAGAACACTTGATACTCACAGAGCTAACTGCATTTGAAAATATTCAGGAAATTATCTAGCCTCTTATGAGCACTATGCTAAAGCACTATAGAAGTAAGCAGAAAACTTTGCTTTTAGCAGTACTCAAACACAGAAATCACTTACATAGTGGTACTGGCAGCTCTATGAAAAATCTGATTTGGATATGTGAGCAAATAAGACTATTGTTGTGATACTTGTGGATAAAAACAGTATACAACTCAATTTTAGGATGCATGTTACTCTGAACTTGTGCACACAAGCATGTGGCACACTTTGAGATACACTGGAATAAAATCTATCACTTGATGATCCTTCAATTATTTACTCCTAAAAACAGAAAAGAAATCATCACATAACACTGACAAATTTTAACAAAATCACTTATATATATATATATATATAGCCACACTTTAAAAGTACTGCCAGTGTTTTCAGAAACATGGTCTTTTTTTTTTTTTTACATCAGCATTTGCTTGAATTACTTAAAATTAAGAATCAGTAACTTCAGCATGAGGATCCTATCCTTTCATCTGTACATGACACCACAACAAACACTACATCTTTTTGCCTATTTAAAATACATTTTTGTGCTACCTTCAACAGCTCTTTTGTTACTAAAACATTTCTAACCCTTTTGGATAGAACAAAAAAGGCATTTTGCCTTCTATTATAGGACAGCAAAAAGAAAAAATAAATTTCGTGCCAAACACATTTAACAAAAAGGAAGGGATTAAAAAAAGGAAGCTATTATGTGCATCTGGAGGGCATGTGCTTGCTCAATCTTAACTTGGGAGCCCAAATTATTTGCTGCTCATACATTCCCTTCTAATATTCCTTTGTCACTCTGGGGAATGCCCATTAAGTTCTTTTTATCCTCTTCAACCACAAAAATATCAGAACAAGTGTTACAAAATGATGCTTTTCCTGTATTTGTACTTCTCCTTTGTCGGTAAGGCAGAGGGGGAAGATTCTATATATTCTTCCCCAGGAACAAGTGAATCAACTGTCTCCACTTCCTTACATTCTCCAGAATACAGCCATATTAACACTTCAACACGTGTGATAGAGGTAGTCTTGCTTTTTGAGAAAATATTCTTAATATAGATACGCAACTGAAATTATTTTAAGCTTGTCTGTAATTGTCCTATTTGCTAAACTTTTAATGCCGTTTACCTAACTTTTTGTTTTCACTACTGGCATAGAAGCAACATTTTTTCACACATTAAATGACATAATAAATACTGCTTCCACGCATCCTTCATTAACAACAAAAACCAGCTACTTAGTATTAATTTTTCTATTTGTGTTCTAGCATCATCGATCTCTACAGTTAGCTAAATAATACCTAATACTACTTGGCAAACAGAAGAACTTGCATACAACATCCACATTAAATCATTTAATATTTCATGACTGGAGCATTTATAGTTTTCCTTTGTATAAGAGAAACTAAGCATTAGTAAGAAGAACTGAGAAGACTAGAGGTTAACAGCTTTCACTCAATAGCTGTCAAACACAACACATCTGGAGCAGATACTTGGATGGCAGCAGGAACCTCCAATACAGTAGATGTTTCCTGTATAATGGGAAGCTCCCCAACAAGAACCTAAGCTGCTGTAACAGTCAATAGACAAAAAGAAGTTAAACACATTTGGGTAGCCAGATGACTGTCTATATTAAGCTCCTTTCTCTGATACATTTTTGTCATAGCAAAAGAGGACACATATTTAAAGAGAGTGGGGCAACTACAGTAGCTTGCTATTTGCATAGCATTAGATTATGTAAAACACAGGTCAGAGTTAATTATACTGCCACTAAGAACATGCAAGGATATATCAGTCAGCTTGTCTCTGGAATTTAATATTGAAGTGCTGCTTCTCTCCTTACAGACATAAAAGGACAAAATTTTCAGAATAGCACATGGACTTCTGTGATCACTAAGGTCTGTGATACCTTTTCTTTCCAACAGGTGCTCAGGCAATTTTCAAAAGGTGAGCATAAAACATGACCAAGACATGGTTAGACACGGAGTTAAAAAATATCCCAACTAATTTTGAGAGGTATATTTAGGCGATACATAATTATCACATTAATGATAGAAAGCGCAGAGTACTTCTATGTTTGGAATTTAAGCATGGCTTTGATATACATAGTTAGAATTTACAAAACAGATTACAGTGTTTCTATTAAGATAATAATAAGCCAGGTATTTTGTCAGAAAGGAATTTTGTTCTTCATAGAAAATTCTGACAAATCAGTTTTAAAAGATTTATTACAAAGCCTTTATTATCCTTGGTTCTCAAGAACATCTTCATTTGTTTGTTTTAAGTTGAAGTCATATTTCACCCCCTACCCAAGGACTGTAAAAAATGTATAGTAGTCACATAGATTGCAAAGAAGAAAAATTGTGAATTATTAACTGCTATGTGGAAGGAGGCAGTATTTCGTGTTTGCCATACCACTTGAAAATGACATACTGCTTAAAGCTTTTTGAGAAATACTTTTGACAAAACATTTGCACTGTAAACTTGCAATACAAATTAACAATTGCAAAACAGGCTCTCTCTCAACTTCCAGAAACTCAGAACAACAACTTTCCACAGCTTCCCAAAATGGCTATGCACAGTAGACAGGGAAATGATATTATTTTTCAGCTGACTCTTTGTGAATTCTGTGTGTTCACGGTATGTTTCATTACCTTTTCCTCTTGTAGTATTTTGCTACAAGTTTTTCAGATTTTTAACATTTATAAGGATTTATAAGTATTTTAAGGAAAAATCTAATCCACCACAAGGACAAAGGGATGAAATCTTCATCTCCACTGACACAGCCTATGTCTTAAGCCATTTCTTTGATCATTAAACCTTTGCATAAGCCAGTATGAAGAGTAAAAAGGCTACTTGCTCATTGTCACCAAGCAGGTTCTTCCTTGGAAGAAACAAACAAAAACACTGGGAAAAAAAATCCCTGTACCATGAGTTTTAAAGTGGAAATAGGCGGTCATGACTAACTGTGTATTCCTTATGGCAATAATTAAATTATACAGAATAAAACTACAGAGCTTTCAGAAAAGCTTCCTTATTTTACTAGATAATCTACAAGTAATTTCCTTATATGGCTGGAGAGAAATCATCACTGTATGCTTTGAAGCTGGAAGATAAATGGCCTTTGAAACAGAAATCATTTTTATTAAGAGGAATAATGAAAGTCCTGCTTCACCATTGTTACAGATTCCATTTATATAAAAGTATTGCATTTTCTCCTGAATGTGGTACATCATGAAACAGGTAAAATGTTTATTGAATTTATGTAAATTAACAATACAACATTATGGGGAAATGGGAGAAAAACTAGCTCGAAATTATTTAGGGCTTTTACGTTTTAAAATTTCTTTAACATCAGATTTAAAAAACTAATTCTCGAGTTTGTATGCTGTAGGTAAAAATGAAAACCTGTTTTGTCAATATGTAAACAGAACAGCCAATGATCTCAAAGAGATGACATACCAGACACAGTTTGGCTAAAAGCTCTGAGTATTAGTTCTGATCTTAAGATTCTAATGAATTTTTCTAAAGATGACAAACCTTGTGTTACCATTTAGAACTTTCTTATTTCCTGACTAGTATGCTTTTTTTTATGGAAAATCTACAGACTACTGAAGAGTAGTTGTTCTCAGAAGTTGAGACTACTCACAATTTTTTTTGTAGGATTAGCTGCTTACAGCTCACCCACAAATTGAAAAAAAACCTACTTCTGAATTTTACACTCTCTAAATTCTAAATAGTATTTTTGATTATACATAAAAAAAAGACGTGTGAAGAACAAAACCAAAAACGTATGCTATTTAATGCTCTAGAGCAAAACAACTCAAAATCTGGCACAGAAGAACATAACTCAGTGATTACGATGACTTATCATTCAGAAACATGCGCATGGAAACAGTTCAAAATTTGCCACAGCAGTAACAAGTAAGTTTTAGCACCGTATTTTGCACAGACTCATTAATAAAACTACAATTATCCGCATCACTGAAAACGTCATACTACAGTGTTTCCACTGTTGAGAAAATGTTATTTATAATCCTTGCAATTTAGAAAATATTAGACCTTACTGTTGCCTTTGGCAATTCCTGGTAGTGATGCTTACCTGGCAATACTCCAACCTGAAGATAACAGTAAATAGGGCTCCTGTAATCCCTAGTTTTCTCTTACTTATGATTTTTTTTTCCCACTTCACCATTAAAAGTTCACAGAAGTTACAATGAGTGCCTTCACTTTTAGCACATGTAATATACCTAAAAATATTCAGAGATTTATCTAAGTTTTCTTATCATTAATCATATCAAAATAATTTCAATGTATTTTGGATGATATAAACATTCAAGCTCTAGGAAATGAAATATTAGTTAAGTCTTACCCAGAACATTTCCTGCAGGTACTTCTTCAAGATCTTCAAGTTCTCTTCCCATAAGCAAGTAGAGATTCTCCAATGTACAGCAAGTCATATGAGGTACTAATGGCAGATCATCGGTAGCAGAACACTGGGATGACAGCTACATGGAGTAAAACAACCAGTGTTGGATATTTATTGCCTGGTACTGTTACAAACTTCTTCCTGAAAACCTCCTTGCATTTCAAAACTAAGAAATATATTTTAAAGCTTTTTCATTTCAAAAGCCAGATATTCAAAACTAACACATACTTACTTATCTCCCTTCCAAAAACACAGTGTTGCAGCAAACAATGAAATATTACCAAGAAAAATGAAAAAACAGTGTTTCCTTTATTGTTTAAGTGCATACTAATTCTCACTCACTGTTCATCATCACTGATAAAACACACATTAAGGTAATTTCATAGGCAATGAACTTCTACAATCACATTCTCAAAACAGTTAACACCACTCTTTTCAATACTATTACACACTCTCCGGTTCCCATAAATAACTCGTTTTCCAATCACAAATTTTCTTTACGTATGTACATACTGGATTTGCTGTTAATTAATAAATGCTTCATGTATTTTGGTAATCCCAAGGCTTACAATGAGTTTACCAGGATAATCAGCCGAATGTGCAAAAACAAAACATCTCCACAGTAACGGACCTCAAACTTTCTTTCAAACAAGATAAAACTTTTTATTCATTAGCAGGTAAAATTCTGAGAAGAAAGTCTGTATTGGGCTATAATATGCTTAAGTAAGATGCTTTCATTGGGCTGGAGAAGTTCTATGTTTTGCTTTAAAATCTGCAACCCAATTGTATTTAAACAGCATAAGGAAGTCATATTAAACAATTAAATAAGGGGAGTTTCATCCAGATGTCTCTAGCAAACTCCATCTTTGAAGAAATGCCTCTGCATTGGGGGTACGAAGATTCGCCTGCTACTAAGACATTTCAAAATAACTAAGCAATATCAAATCTAACTTCAGCTAGAGTCAGTCATACCTAAAAGGCTAATGATCTCTTCACCTTCACAGAATTTGAAATAGCTGCCCTCTTAAAATGTTATTAAAAGCAATCTCCAAGTAGGTGTTTGAGGCACCATCTTCACATTTTGTGATGAAGTTAAGATCATAAATGTGTATCTAGTATTTATGAACATACTCCATCACCTTAAAGAATTAGGCTGAATGTATTCTTTTTAAACACTAAATAATCTACAGCACAGTCTAATCAAATGGACCTAAGCAGGCAAAGTAAGGACGCAGAAAACCAAAGACTCATCAAGATTGAGACTACTGTTTATCCATAAGACAATGGCTGACTGCTTCCAGCCTCCCAATAATTTCACATAATTTACCAGGTTTTAGAAACTCATTTTCAGTAAACATTCTAATGCCTAATGAAAATAATACAGCTGACAAAGTTAAAAAAAATAATCTTACTACGTATTATTTAAACCTCCTCAAATCCCCGACAAATGGTGACTGTATCAGAGTAGACATTTATTTATGTTATGTTCAAGTCTTTGCACAATTCCTCTGCAAAATTTTGCAGAATTCCATGGATGTACAGCCAGTATGCTATTATGAATTGCTCTCACTGCAAATCACTGGATTTCGCATATAGCTGAAAGTCAGAATAAGCTTTGAATCATTACGTGTGCTTAGAAATACATTCAGGCCCTTCATGTCCGTCTTCTGTTTCACAAAACTCAACGCAAGGTTTTTAAATCAAATTATTTTGAATCTGATTAAAAACAGGTTGCCTGTGTAGATGTTTAACCAACATCTTTTCACAGAACAGCGCAAAACAGAATACCCTTTATTAGACACAGACAGGATGTAATCCTTGTATTTCAAGGATCATCTATTCATCTACTTCTCCTAAAGAATATATGCAAAGTCTTGAGATCTTCAGTTGAAACGAAATAATAAAGAAGGTTCACGCCTCCTTTATCACAGCAACTTTATTACTAAAATAAACCATATTAATTTTCTAAATTACTTTGCTACGTTTTGGAATTTTTGATTTGAACCTTGTTTTGAGCATGCAATGTGCAGAAAGTTAAGTCAACAATATTTCGAAAATAATGTCAAGTTACGGAAACATTTCACTGTCACCTCTTACCTTATGCAAAGACTCGGCAGGATCATATTTTGGTCCTAAAACAAAGATCTTTTGCCCTCTTTTCACTACACCACTGAACACTCTAGCAAAAGCAATGAAAGACTCCTTGTTGTCTGCTTCCTGTTTTGCTGCCTTTGAGGTCGCAATCTCTGTTTGACCAGTGAGCTGCTGCTCTTCACCTAATCAGTTAGAAAAAATAGATCAACTCTAAAAACAGTTACTACCTCATCAGCTGAAGAAAAAAAAATCAATTACATACCACAGTATCACATCTGATGACATATTCAAAGACAAGAACCCGCCACTGTAACCCATACTCCAGTCCCGTTCTCAATCACTGCTTTTATATAAATTTTTTTTGTTAAATAAAATACTTATTCTTGTAAATACTTAAGAGGAATTAAAGTTATGTTGGCCTAAAGTACACTAGCAACAAGTCCGTAAGGCAACTCCAGCAATAAGCTAAACCTGAATTTTTCTACCCCATACACATGTCCAAAAATAAATCATTCTGTATTCCTATTCAGAGTGGAAATTATTTAATTTTTCAGCAGATAATCCCCTTAAGGCATCATCTATCTTCAAGTGACTCAAAGTACTGAGCCCAAGAACATTCTCAGGCCATATAAACAGGTATCCATGGCATTATTACAGCATCTATAAATTATCAGCTGCCTTCAACTCCCTCCTTGCTCTTCATTCAGTCCTATCTATTAAACTGTTTGGACTGGAGTGTGGATGATTCTTTGCAAGGTACACAGCTCCATAATCAGCCCCTTAACAACACCTAGATACTAATATTAAATATACTATGAGAAAAATGGATAGCAGATCATTAAATACCTTTTGTATCACCAGTGTTTCCAGTCACTTCAGATGAATTTTCACTTGGGGGCTTTTCTGACAGTTCCTTCCCTTGATTTGCTGCAATTTTTTCTGCATGTCTCCGTTTTGCAAGTTCACGTCGTTGAGCTATTTCTTCTTGAGTTAAAGGCCTAAATTGTATTTTAAAATATTAGCATTTGGAAACGCCCCTTACTTTAAAATAAATTAAATTGTAAGAATTAGAATACTACATTCAGCGTAAGAAAAAATTACACTGAATGCCTTTTGTCCCCATGATACCACGTATTTTTAGTCAGCTAAAATAAACAAACTCTTCCTCTACCATGTTTAGAAAGAGGTTACCATGTTAAACTTCTGTTTATTTCATTAAAATAAATCTAGTTTCTCCCACTGATGTGTGAATTCTCACTTTCTTGGAAAAGTTCCAAGCCAATTTTAAAAATTGCTTTTCACACCATGTCCAGTATGTTATTCTGAACTAGAATGACAGCTAAGACTAAACAGTGTATTAATCTAGACTTATCTATACCAAGCTAGTTAGAAAAAATACCAGACTTTTATTCCAAATACACAGTGATCAAATATTGTCATTTCAATGAGCTTGTGATATTTTTACTATTCTAAGGTAGTCTTTACAGTAAGTGTTCAAATGCAAAAGAAGAACTTTGCCTTCTATAGTGACTTTTCTACTTAGTGAATAGCTTCATAACGGACAAAAGACTTCACTGAGGAAACAAAAAAGAGAATTGTAATATTCTGATGCAATTTCCATCTACTCACTGGCAAACCCTAACTTAAAATAAAGTGCTTTAATGTAAGATTTAAAGCAAATAATAATAATAAATAATATTAATAATTAAAGACAGGCATTATAGTCCTTCCCTAAGGCCGTTTAAACAGATGATCCACATTTTTTTTGTGTAACATGCTGTCAGGTGCCTACATTAAAAACCACTTTTATTCCTGTGGCTTAAAAGATGAAAAAAAATAAAGATATGTAGACTTGTTTCACTGGAACTACAATACTTTCAATTTTATAATTTTTTCCCCATTGTGAGCAATGGAAATATATACCACTTTCCAGCATTAATAAATAATTTGTTTCCAACACAACAACCAATGTATTTTTTACATTATATAATTATTCTTAATAGAATTCTAACCCGAGAGAAGAAATGGAAGAATTCTCTCCATCATAAGCATGCATTTATAAAGCACAACTGAACAAACTAATCACCAATGTTATATGCTGACTTCATCTCAGGAAGTGAACCTAATCGCAGAACAAAACCCCATCTGCATGGAGCGTCCTTACACCTGCATTTGCTCATGTGCTGGGGGCAAGGCCAACACTTCTTAATATTAAGATGGTTTAGGATTCTTTCACTATAAAGCACCCAATATGATGAACAGAACACTAGAATCAAAAGTGTCCTGTTAGTTTTAGCTTGTTTAGTAGCCTTAGACAAGTCACCTTGTCTCTCTAATTTCCACACTTGGGAACTACACTCCTTCTCTGCAACAAAACACTTCAAGATTTGCTGAGCAGTAGTAGCACTAATGAATAATAAAGAGAAAGAAAACAGCAAGAAGCTCTACAACAGAATGTTTCTTTAAAGAACAAGCACATAAATATCTCTTAAAAAAAAACAAAACAAAACAAAACATTGAATCACATCCACAGATCACATGAACTATTCCACACTGCCAAACAGGGAAACAACCCACTTCTCAGAGGTCAAAGTTTTTGTCTGTAGACAGTAGAGACACTTACTGGAGACTAAGTCTGACCCTAACTGGATTAGTTAGTTCAGAAAGCCATGAATAAATTATGTGGCTGAGACCACCTCAGTGTCAATACATTTATTATATCATAATACATATTCTGTTTATTGCATATCCTTCAGATTATTTTAAAATGCTTAATAGAACCCTTCATTTCACCAGAAATCTTTTTAGGACTTGAAGAAATCAAGTGTTATATTGTTATGTATTTTATATAGTTGTTATTTATTAATTATTGTGCTTAACTTGATCCAAATATTCAACTCAAATGGGCAAAAAACCTATATACGAGTTAAAAATATCTTTTAAAATTACCTATCAGAAAACCTTTAATCCCCCTGGGATAAAATGCCAGAATTTGATGCATACTTTCAGGACTTAGAACCTGGAACAGATTCACTACATACTACAGGAAAGGCAAAAATGAGAAAAAATGCCCCTGTAAACTTCTCAGAAAGTTTTTCTTGTTTATTTATTTTAAATAATCTCTTACGCAGTCACTGTGACAGAATTAAGAATCTGCATCTCTGAAATTTGGGACAATGTGTTATTTCTGTTTGATTTGTTTATTTTATTGCAAAAGAGAGTGAGTCTTAACAATAGAAAATGCAAAGCAGATGGTGGAGAAGAAAACTTTTTTTTATGATCATTTTTTTCCTGAAGGCAGTTGTTCAAAGCTATTTAAGGGTTTGGAATGTCTGAAAAATTCCCAGGGGAAAGAGATTGATAGGGAAAGTACAGATGAGACAGCCAAGGGATAAATGCAGTCTATATATGATGGCATAGTATGCACATGAGGACATATGTATGCATTCCAACACATTTTATTGTCCAAAAATACTTTTCATTTGTGTAAATAATCCTGAGAGTAAAAGAAAAAGTTTGTTTGTTCCCCTCCTCCCTCCTACTTCTGTGTTATCTTTAAAAGTACCACTATATTTAGGTATCAGATAGCCCTTATCACAAGTGTTAAAGGTACCTTAAAATTCTGAATGCACTGGTTGCAACATAAGTTGCAATACACATAAGCCCAGTTAATTATATTCTCAATTTGATAAGAAGCAGATTGAGTGTGGGTAGGTCTTTAGCTAGTAGGTAAAAGCTAGACTTCCACCCTGGTTTGTGTCAGCATCAATTTCCACAGAATTAGTCACTCCCAGTAGGATCATTAGAAACCACAAAAAAGAGATGTTGTTGTCGTATAAATCCTTATACATAATGATAACACACTCAAGCAGAACACAGCACAAGATTGTTGAAAATCCAGTGTCTTATGTGCATTAATCTCCAGTTTAAATTATGTCCTGATTTATTCAATTTCTCCAGTTGGTGAAACCAATGAGAAGTGAAATCAGTTTTGAACAAATGCTGACCAAACCAGATGAGATGTGCTCTTCTCTTCCTCTTCTCTACCATATTTCTTCCCTCCCCCTTTTTCAGTGCATAAGAAAAGCTACAACACCTTATGATACTGGCAGAAAAAAAAAAAGATCATACAGTCACAGAAAAAACAGTAAAAGTAACGAAGGAGAAAGGGAAAGAGATTCTCTGCCTTCAAACAGATGCTGAAACATTCACACTGCACACATGAACGAAGCACAAGCAACAGAGCTGACTTAGATGGGCAACCACATTATTACTAACTCATCTTCAGCTCAACCACATCGTAAGCAAAAGCTGTGGAAATAACATGGCAAACAGCGTAACGTACACAACATTGTCATCCAGTAGATTGTTGATTATGCATTGGACTAGGTGAAATTAACATGCTAATGCCGACTTTTTCTTTATTCTCATAGTCACCAAGGATACCTCAGTTTAGTTCAAACAATGACAACTAAACTTCTTCATCCTGTGAATAACAGCTTTTCTATCCTTCCATGTTATCAAAGAGACTTTGTTCCAAAAGATTTGAAAAAATCATAGTGAATAAACAAAAATTGGCATCTGATTTTTTTAGAGACACTCTTACTTTTTTTTTAAAAAAAACTTTTAACTTTTAGACCATTTTACAAAGGAAACAAAGTCAGAACAACTGACTTCTAAAAGACTGATACTACCCACAACAGGCTGAGAATACTTTCTCTCTATATAATTTTTATCAGTTTAAATTCCTTGACCTTGCAGACATACGCTTGATTCCATCACACTAAGGAGGTAATTTCTGTTAACATCTTAAAATCCAAGTAATTTACAGAGAATCTTCTGCATTGCTCTTCATGACTCCACTCTTCAGAATTAAGTTCTGCTTCAATCATTGGCTGCTGTTCTGCTTACCATCTGGTACTCAAAGTCTTCAGACAACCACATCCCTAGGGACAGCTCTCTCAAGTGCAGCTTGTTTGTTACAATCCAGCACGGAGTATGTCCAGTGGTCTTCCTAATCCTTCTGAAGTACCTGAATTCCTGGATTAAATTGTTTAATGCTTTTGCCTTGAAATCTGCTATATATTATTTCCCAGCCCAGAACTAAGAGCCTAAATTTTGAACGGCAACATCCATAAAGATCACTTTTAAGAACTATTTCCATTCATAAACCAACATACAGTAACTAAAATTATTTCATGTACTTTCTAATGCAACTACAATCACTATGCAATTCACAGAAGGAACTGTCTGTACACAAAACGGACAACTGAAAATTATCCAAAACAGTATTTACATAAAATGTTACACAGTGATCTTACAGAACTTCTGCAAAGAGGTATACTGGATACATTTTTCATGTTATATTATACAGGGAAGATCATTCGCTCTGAGACACATAACAAAACTAAGATATTAATATCAAGCTGTCATACCTTATCTTGAAAAACGCCCTTGGCTGATTTACTGACCTTTGATTTATCTCGCATACTAAATATGCAATAAAGAGAGATGAAACTTGAAAGAAAAAAACTCTTCCAGAATGTTATATGCTTTTCTCTCTAAACTTGCAATTACGCAAACTAAACATGTCCAGAGATTCAGACTCCATCTCTTAAATCAGTTCCAAAGATTTTAGCTGGAGTCAAATGTATGCTGTCACAATGAAATTTAATCATAATGTTTGTTTTTTCATTTTTGAACAGCATATAGTACTCTATTAATTATATAACTGGGTACCATCTTCAAACGTTAACTTGTAAATCTGACAATCTGTTCAGATGACTCATGTCAAATTCATTTCTAATGCACCAACTACAAGTTAGTACAAACTAAACTTCTGTTTAATGCAAACAGAAGATGATGGGTTCGGCTCAAAGTGAAGTCACTGAAAATCATATTGCTTTTAAATGTAAAAATTCATTTACTCACAAGAAGATAGTAATTTTTTTTTTACAGAGCTGCGATCTTTACAAATGTTCTCGTGCTTTGATCACAACAACGTAAAGTGTTTTCAGCTGAAGGTTGGGCAACAATCACAGGATTTACATTTTTTAATTTTTTTTTACAATACAGTCTTTAGGAAACAATAGAAAGAAAATTAAGTACGCTACAATCTCTTGGCTTAAGACATGTAAACAAGCTACACCACAGAAAAAAAGATATTACCATAGCATCACTAAATAACCTTGGTGTTATTACGTGAAGCAAGCAGTTCCATAAGAAGCCAGTCTGGCCCTATTTCCTGTTGGTTTTAGATATTATAATATCTAAAGTGAAGTATAATCACACTATACTCTTTTAGCAGGGTCCTAACTTGTCTACTCTGCCCAACCACTAATTTCCACAAAATTTACTGGAACTTGGTATCTGTAAAAATCTCCATCTCTGTCTGATTTGGTTGGAATTAGCAAATGATTTCACAAGTTCAGGCAGAAGAAACTGGAAGACAAAGTATATTTGCACAATTCTCACTTCATTATAAAATCTGCTAAAGAAAATACCTCAGTGTCATAGTGGTACAAGATAGAAGTCATTTTTCAAGCCTTCCCAGAGCAAGATAAATATAAGCTGCCAACCAGTTGTAACCTGACCACAAATTAATTTTCCACATCTTCTACTGTTACAACAACTGACAAATTTTGTTATTTAACCAGTAAAAGCAAAAACCTAGCCATTTTAGTATCAAATCTACTGATTCTTAAAGTCACCTTTTAGAGGGTATTAGTTGCCAACAGCAGTCTCAGAGGAGGTTGTTTTAATTAAAACTCCTCTCTTTATCATTTACTGTATACCCTGAACTTAAATCATTTTGCTTTCCCCAACCTATGCTTAAAAAAATATTACAAGCAGATGGCAGAAATAAGGCGAAATATAAAAACCGCAAAGTCAATTTGCAGCTACTAAGAAAATTACAAAAAGATAGCATTATGCAGTATTATCTTGCAAAACGAGAGAAAAAAGACAACAGAAGCATGGATCTACTTTATTCTCTCTAGAAGTAGAAGAGTGTAAGCCTTGAGGAGAAAAAAAAAGAAAAAAACAAACAAGCAAGCACTCTACAGAAAAAATCTGATTTTTACATGTTTTAACGTGCTTAAAAATATCCACCACTGAAAAGGATGCATATAACCTAGCCGACAGTTTGTTTGGCAGTCAAACATCAGAACACACAAGTACAGAGTTATGTCCCTTGAAAATTTACAGGTAATTGAAACAGACAATAAGTATTAATGTTTTTAAATTGGTCCACATGAAACCACTATGATAATGCACTATTAACCTACATATTTTAGGCATTCTTTATTCCTCCCTATGCTCAGGAATTCTTAAGGAACATTCTTATGGATCCTTATTTGATCCTCCTGGTTCAAATACTCAGCTCAACACTCAATTATGTTAAGCACAATCTTCTCTGTGCAACTGTAAATAGCATACAGTGGCCATTATAATTCAAAACATATTTAGGAACCACATTTAGACAGTATGTTTTTAAAGCATCTATGTTTTGTTTCACCATCTTTCCTTCCTTTTTAAAAAAACAAACTCCTTTTCTGTTTCTTCAAGTACTGCTTACCTGTAGAATCTCAACAATTAAAAAACTAAAAAACACATTCAGCTATATTACTATTTTTCAAAAAATAGAATCTGTCACTTCAAAACAAAATCGCTAATGCTACCTAATCAGCAAGATTACATGGTGCTGATAATGACTGGTTATCACACAGAAAAGTCATATGGTTTATTTTAATACTAGACAATTAGTAACTAATTGAATAATATTAAAGATGGCAAGAAACACTTTTCAAACTATCAAGCAAAACACCACAATTTTCTGTTTACTGAAGAAATCGGGGGAAAGGACATATTGCCAACAGCCATAGCTAATACCCCACAAGTCTACTAGAAAGAATTCCAGGCCAGTTATCACTCTCCTGCATTATCATCTCTAAAAACCTAATTTTCAGTGACTTATCTAGACACGTTTTGTATTTTGTTTGTATTTTGAACTAGCTCTGCATTACTTGAACTCAGTTAAATATAATCCTTCATTCAGCTCAATGAATAACTTGAGCTCTTTCAAACCAGATCAATGATGGTCAGACTACAGACTTGTTACACAGTACGCATCACAGCACAAAAATGGAATCTCACTTGTATTCTCAAAACCAATAAAATTAAGCAGTGCATTTTTTCATATACAGAGAGAATACAACCAGGAACTTACAATGCATGAGCTTCTGTACTGAATGCATCATTTGAATAAAAAAATGGAGGCACTCATACACACTTTATGCACCAAAATACACGTACCATGTTACATAGCAAATTTCTTTCACATACTCTTTCTTCAGTTTGGGGAATTTTTTCCTCTCATTTTCTCTTTTAAAAGAAAAAAAATTTAACACATGGCATATAACCACACATAAAACAGCTCCCTACCTGAATGGGAATGACTGAAGAGAATAAAAAAGGCAAGTGAGAAAGATAGAAGGCAAGTATCGGAGAAGACCTGGATAGAGTTTATCCGTAAGGCAGAGTGCTCATGCAGAAGTACGCAAATCACACAGAATGAAAATTGGTATCATTAGTACTGGGAAAGCCAGAATCTCTCATATACAGTCTTTTGTGTGAAACCCCAAAACAAGACTTGCAGTAGACTTGCATTTTTTTTTTTTTTTGACTAAAATCTTGAAAATATGTCCAAAGCTCTCTGTGTCTGATGAATGTAAAAGCTACCTTTCTCTCCATGTTCCATCCTCATCATGTCAAAGAACCTTGTTCATACCAACCAATAAAAAGAATGGGTAACGATCAGTGGTAGAATAGCCAGAAAGTGTTAACCTCAGTGTGTTTGTAATGAAAAATAATTTCTCTAATAATGAGAGTACCTATCAGGGAAAGCAGGCAAAGCAGGAATAGCAGTGCTACACTGATACCTGAGCAGGAACTTGCCTATCAGATCCAGTTAAGGACAGAACTCGAAGAAAAACAGCACCATCTAGTGTTTGGTCAATCCATAAGTGCAATGCAACTTTTCCCCTAAAGTCAAACACCACAGGAAATAATTTTTTGTGTGGATGATTTTAGGTTAAGTATGATAGCAAAAAAAGTCTAGAGAGTGCCTAAAACAAAAGTAGAAAAATCTTCAAATGTTAATACAGCAACATGATCTTTTGCACAAATATTTATCAGTAATAGTTTAATTTTATAGAAAAATTAACTTCTGTATTACTTCGCTGTACAGTGACAATTTTGGAGTTTTTATGATCATGAAAAAATGAAATGAAAAGTTTAAACAGAAGTTGAATACAGATAGTGTTTCAGAGGCTTAGAGGGATGAAACATTAAGTTGAATCCCATTCTTATAAACTCACCAGAAAAGTATGTTTCTTCTGCATAAAGAGAGATAGCTTCAGCTAAAGCATTGCACTTAAGTATGTCAGGGAAATGAAATCAAGAAGGATCCACCTCTCAGAAAAAATAAGGAGGCCATTAAATAGAAAGCTGTAACAAAAAATCTTCCAAAACTGCAAGAAGAAAATCTTTTAAAGTACTTAATGACTTTCAGTTCTGTGCAAAAAAGTTAAGGTACAAGGTTTGGATCATCTCCATTAACCCATTTTATTTTACACTTCCAATGGACTGGATGAATGCTTAGCTTTTATGCCAGATTTGAAGGGAAATGCTTCTAGGTACAAATGTAAGCTGTCATGATCATGCAAACACAAGCTTACTGAAAAGGTATGAAAGAACATTATAATTCAACAGTATTTTCAACCAAACATCCTGAAACTGCATCCAATGTATGCACTAGACAGTTTATTTGGACAAAAGCACTACTCTCCAATAAATGTTTTGTTTTTTTTTTTTTTTTATATCCCCAAAAGATTTGCTAAATCTTGTAAAACATATGATTAAACAAATCTGATCTTGAACTCCATCAGAAAACCTCTTTCTTAAGACTGTATCGTATCTCAGATACTTGTGAATTATTTTCACAGATCTAAAACAACTTAGAATAGTTCAGATGGAATGAACCTTCAAAGACCGTCTAGTCTAATTGCCTGACTCTTCGGGGCTAACCAAAAGTTAAAACATATGCTTAAGGGCATTATCCAAATGCCTTGTGAATACTAACAGGCACGAAGCACCAACCACCTTGCTCAGAAGCCTGTTCCAGCATTTGACCACCCTCACAGTAAAGAGGTTTTCCCTGATGTGCAGTCTGAACCTCCCCTGGCACAGCTGTGTTCTGCTCCTGCACATGCTGCCATCAGTTATGAGGAAGAAGAGACCAGCACCTCCCTGTCCACTTCCCTCCTCGTGAAGTCATAGAGAGCAATGAGTTGCCTGTTCTCTTCCTCTTCTCCAAACTAGATGACCCAAACATCCTCAGCCTCTCCTCACAGGACATGGATTCAGCCATTTTACCAGTTTTGTTGCCCTCCTCTGGATGCTTTCGAGGACCTGAACATCCTTTTTGTATTGTGATGACCAGGACTGCATGCAATATTCAAGGTGAGTCAACACCAACGCTAAATATAGCAGGAGAATCTTGCCAAAGCTTGCAACATAACTTTATTTCCTGAAGGTATCTAATGTAGATCAGAAGTTAAATGTCACATTTCCTTACCTTGGTTTATTGTGTGGTAATGCCTTTGCATCAACAGCAAACATTTTGGAAACAAAGACAATAACTGGGGCCGTTCCTTCACTACTGCATTTCATAAAAGCTGAACAAACATAAAAGGAAATTATTTGCATTTTTTTCCCAGCAGTATGGACAAAATTAGTTTTCCATGAATTTTATAGGAATTCGTGTTTCTCTCCTATTTCAATAAGTAATATACTAAAGACAAATTAACAGAAGTGGAAAATTACTCTAACCATATCATTTGATAACTCTACCTCTATCTTCAAGTATGTTTCACAATAAATTTAAATGAGCAAAAGTATAAAACCAGAACTTCTCATAATAAATGAGAAACTATACATATTCAACTAAACATGCTGTTTTGATATTTAAAATTGAGTTCATAGGCTGGTTTAGATTACAATGACAAAAACACAGAACAGTGTTTTGTGTTTAACATTTAGACTGAACTATTCATCCAGTGCCTCAAAGTATTCGTCCTCATTTTAAATTAAAGGCCGAAGTCCTACAAATGTCTAGATGCTCATGTCTTTGTGCAATTACAGCAACTTTGCTACAGGAATGGATCTTTCTCAAAGGCCGTAAGATCCACACAAAACACATTCAAAATTTAGGAAATTCCCATAAACAATTCTTTTCATCAAACCTGGAGCTCATCATCAAATCCCAAACAGACAAAACCATTTAAAGTTTTTATCAGCATAGAAAATGCCGTCTTCTCTTCTGCCTTTTATATTATGTGTGAAAAGAATATATAAAGTGCTTATGCAAAGACTACAACTTAGAATTAACAAGATACTCAGTAAAATGTGATATACTCCTTATTTTCATAACCAAGTGCACTAAAATCCAAGTTTATATAGGCAAATTTCTTCTAATTGACTTAAGTGTATTCTATACTGTTTGAAGGATAGAACCTTTGTTTTACTTTGGTGAAGGACAAAAGCATCAGTTTCTTCACCCCAAGAAGCAATTCCTATCAGTCTGTCTATTTGACAATCACATCTCAAGTTGGCATTTGACATCTCATCACTTCAGATTTCTTAAAGCTCTCTTTTAAATACCGTTCTATAAACACCTTTTATTACACATCCAAACTTCAGAAATCCTTTCTTTCAACTGTTACTAGCTTAGGCATGTTATCTTCTTCTAATTTTTATTAAACTAATTCTTTAAGTATCCAAGAACATTCATTACCTTAAAACAAAATACATTGTTATAAAGCACATTCAGTTAGAAATACAGTTTTCAGAAAAACAAATTAATACATGTGAGGCCTATTTTTCCCTGTACATACCTATTTGAAAAGACCATATGGAAACATTCTTTTCTAGACTACTGAATCTGGGGGAAAAATATCATTTTATACAGAAGTTCCAACCCTATAGAGGAGATTACCACATGTATATGGAGAATTACAAGCTTTGTTCACCACTAGACTAATAACATATCAGCACCATTAGTTTCAACTTTGATTTTCAATTTTGTTGAATACTTAGTTCAGCTTCAACAGCTCTCATCTGTCTTTGAGGAATACAAAGTCAGTAGTTCTCCTTTTCAAGGCATCAGAATTTTTATGACCAACATGTACGAACACAGTTTTTATTTACAAATAATACACAACTAGAAAAAAGAATACTAACATGTTATGAAATTTTCTGCATTCAGTACAATAAGTTTATTTTCACTACTGCCTATATATAGTTCTATTACTGCTTGTAGAAAAGTTATTTTCTATAGGTCTTCCCAGTCTCTCAAAATTTTGTAGCACAGGACTTGGTAACTAACAAACTTACTATGTATGTTTGCTTACTTTTGCTTACAGACATCCCAATGTTCAACATAGCACCTGAATATACTGCTAAACCCTTCTTGAGGAGGAACTCGGCATGAAATCCTGATCTCAATGAAGTCAATGGCAAAACTTAAAATCCTTAAAACAGGATTTTGTACCTTCATTTTACATTCCAGATAATGAAATACATTTGTTGCTTTGGAAGTCTTTTGGCTCTTACTTTTATTTACTAATCTTTTCTCATTCTTGAATGTTATAAAATTACTAACAAATCAATTTATATCTTGAGCTATGAAAACGTAGATGAAATACTTAATGACAATGTTTGAGGTGATAGCTAGGCTACATCTTACTACTTCTAATAGCAATTTTCAGTACATAAGCTAACTTGCAATAAATCCAACAGAAAATTGTTTTCATTTTAGATTATCTGGACCTAGCTGGACCTAGTTTAGATTACCTGGACCTAGTTAACCAATGCACTTGTAAATATGAAACCTAAGTTCAAGCCCCTAACAGCTAATAATAAATGTTTTTAATACAGAAGACAGTAAAGCATTCTATTATTGCTCAATTAGAATCTTAGAATCATAGAATATCCTGAGTTGGAAGAGACCCACAAGGATCATTGAGTCCAACTTCTGGCTCCATGGAGGACCACCCAAAAATAAAACCGCATGTCTGAGAGCACTGTCCAAACGCTTCTTGAACTCCAGCAGACTTTTTGCCATAACCTCTTCCCTGAGGAGTCCATTCCACTGCCTGACCACCCTCTTGGTGAAGAACCTTTTTCTAACATCGAGTATGAACTGCCCCGTTACAACTTCATGCTGTTCCCTTGGGTCCTGTTGCTGTCACCAGAGAGCAGAGCTCAGCACCTACACCTCTGCTCCCCTCGTGAGGAAGCTGCAGGCTGCCATGAGGCCTGCCCTCAATATCCTCTTCTCTAGGCTGAAATGAGTTCCATGATGAACTCTGCTGCTTAGAACTAAATACAAGCATTAACCTCATAACCTCCCCAAATCCCCAGTTGGAGTCTTAGACTTTACATCATTTGCAGCTTCAGTTGTCTAAAAACCATGAACATACGGCATTAAGAAAAATACAAGGAATAAAAATAAAACATACTACTATGATATGTCACTGATAAACATCAATGTTACCACAGGTAAAATAATCATGAATCTAAGTAGAGGTTACTATGCATCTTATGATCCAAAGACAAACAAAACAACCAAGACTGAAACAACTTCAATGTTAATGGCAGAACACTTACCACTTTTCAGTTCCTGAGTTTCTGGTGGTAAAGAATCAAATGTTCTAGCTCCAACACACATCAATTTTTCTACTCTTTCTGCAGTGATGTCAAGAGGACTGGGAAGCTTATTACACACCATGGCTAAAGCGCATTGCTAAGGACATAAAGAACCTGTTTATATTTCCTTACTGAATAGAAATAAAAGGAAGCATGCCTTCAATGTCTATTTCCCTAAATCAACAATATCATGCATTAACTGCCATCAACAACAGACAGCTAAAATCCAGCTCTGTCGCTAACATTTCTACATAAAACTATGCAATAAAAGTAGTATTGCTAAAATACCTCCAGTTTCATAGAGTACTTTCGTAATAAAAAGGTGGATGTTGAAGCATGAAGTTGGTTGAAATATAATACTAACTGTAGATATGTAACTTAATACTATGACTGAGAAAATCAGTCCAGCTAGCGTAGGCATAAACACGAATAGAAGAAAATGATATTTCAGTTTGTGATGTGTTATGTGAGCACTCTTCCAAGTCTACAAACTGCCAATAGAACAAAAAGTTGTATCTTTCTTAAGGATACAGAGGACTGCATCGGATATTGGTAGCCACTGGCTACAAATGGCATTAAGATGAACTTTGGGGTCTGCATGTCGTGACTCCCGTGCACCAATTTTCAATCCCAAAGAGGTGATTATCTTTTCAATTTTTTCTTTGTCTCTGTACAGGAAAATACAAGCCATATTAGCAATGCATAACAAGCATCTATAACATTCCTTGTTTGAGTATTTCAAAAATCAACATGGCACATGGAAAGTGATTCCATGAAGATTTCATAGGATCTTCTCACCTCTTCATAACAGCTTCATATAGACTCCATATGTTGTCCAGCACCAACTGCACAAACAAAGGTTTCTTTCCTTTTGACTGGTAAAACAAACAAACTAGTTAATTTTCAGCAATTCTCCTTGCTTTTACAACAGGCTTAAGACTGCACTTCTAACTAATCATTTTCATAAGCAGCAGATAAAACCTTCATTCAAAAATCAAGCCAGTTGCCTGTTTCTATACATGATCCCTACTTCAAAAGTTTAATAAAAATGATGTTATAAGCCACAAAATAAACATGGAATTTTGAAGCGCAGAACAAGGGTTGCAATTTCAGAAAAAGCATCTGACAAATATGGAACATGTCCATCTTGAGCCCGGTTATCACCACTTAACCCCCACCTCTTAAAAAAAAAAAACAATAATAAATCATTACATGAAAATAGAGGAAGTCCTGCCTTCTAACTTTGAGTGGTAGAAACACCTAACGCAAGACAAGAGCAGTTTTCAGGCCAGTATCTCAGTACAGCATTCGATTACAATTTGGGGCCTCACTGAGGCAAAAGATTTTCTAAATCCTAAATCCTCAGCTGAACCCCAAAATCCTAAATCCTTAGCTGTTGAAGCACTCTTCAAGTCAGATGACAGAGGCCCACTCGCTACTCAGGTTCCTACACTGCTAGTCTTCCATTCATCTCGTATGTTTTACTCTACCCTGAATCCTTGAAGCTGGAATGCCTCTTATTTTGTGAGCAGAGAGATTTAAGAGCAACAGTGAGCACTATAAATTGGATGAGAGTTCTTTCCTGTAGCCTTTGAATGGTTAAGTTTTTGAATGGTCTCATTTCTAAGGCTACCATAGTAACTTTATGCTTCCACAAATGTTGACTAGACAGGTGCTGAGATCAATTCTCAAACCGCAAAATGAGGAGTTGGCCAAAAAAAAAAAAAAAGAAAACAACAAACTAAATAAACCACAAGTAATATTTCTGACAACTGCCCTACCTGATCACCTTTCATTATCTTCTTTGCTTTTGTATTTAGATAATAATCTCCCCATAAAGTCTTCAGAAGCACTGCAGGCTTGATTCCAATCTTCTGGCTGTACAGTTTTGCAAAATGCTCAATGCTGCAAGAAAACAAAAGGCAACTTGATAAAAGCGTAATGTTGTTTACAGGTGTTTATCAGCCTAAGCAAGTGATAGCTTACATGAAAATCATACATATCTCAAGTCTTTGTTTTGCTCCCACTTTTCCAATTGCCTTCTCTTTAGCTCCCATTTTTTAACATTTGTACCTGCAAAAACATTCAGTGGCAACAGCTTAAAAATGTCAGCAATATTTATACATTTTTGTTTTAAGTCAGCTTGAAGACTGAATTTGTTTAAATGAAATAAATACCCATATACTACTCTCCCCCAGTAAAAACCAGAAAACAAGAAAAAACCACACAACATCAAAAATATAACTTAAAAAGTTTTAAATATTTTAAGTCATGACTCTTGAACTTATTCTATGAAAGAGGTTACCTTATGCATTCTAATTACAACCTGTGACTAGAATGGTAAAAATTAAAAATCAAGTATTCTTTCTAGCCAAACTTCAGCCCTCAGATGATAGCAATTACTTTTTAAGTTAACTACTTTAGGCATTGTGGTTTAGAGCATTGCTTTAATATCAAGTCTAGCCCATAAAATAATACAGAAACTGTAATATTAAAAGGAAAAGCCAATTGTTTTCCATTGGAGCCCATGAATTAATAAAAGTAGGCTGCTTAGGACCTAAAGAGGGACTTCTGAAGCTTCTGCGGTCTCCCCACTGAATATATTCAGTAAACAGTAACAGAAAAAAATTCTACCTATCTTCATCCCATGCATGCAGAAACAAAAATATACACAACTGTTCACAATTGGAACAATTCTATTTGCATAGTAATTATATTTGATAACCTCTTATTTGAAATCCAGAAGTGTCAGATTTCTACACACCTAAAAAATACCTATGAGATCTATTTAGCCACACACTTCTTTAGCCAATCTGGTAACTTCTTTCCTTAAAAGGGGGACACATTCCTACACCTTCTGAATATACTAAAAATTACATTGCTCCCTGCCATATGTTCAGTGTGCTCTCCCTCCAGCTAGAGACACCAGAGTGTGAGACAGCTCTTAAACTGAAGGAGAAATGACAGTGATTTTGGCAAAAGGGAGTGGGTTGCACTGCACAGCTGAGCAGGGTGTGCAGGGAAGGAAGAAGACATTGTGGCATACAGTCATCCCAGGTGTAGGAAAGCAGAAAGCAGCTACAAGGTGGTATTTTCAGCATCAGAGCCATACTGCACAACAGTTCAGGATACGCAGTGTTGCTGTGTAGCTTGAGAAGCAAAAGGAGATCCAACCAGGGAGAATTTTGGGTATCCCCAGCATAGTGTGACATAAAGCAGGAAAGCAGCACGTAGTACTGCCTAGTCATGGCTGTGGGCACCATACGCAAAGCTCTCTGCTCCCATAAGGTGTGTGTTTATGTGTGGACCACCAAAGGTATCTGATAAAAATCTTCTAGCCTTCAGAGACGAAAATGTCTGCCTTCACTCATCTTCTACAACTAAATCTATTTCAGACTGAAGAATATTCCAAGAATCTGAAGATTTGCTTTCAATTTCCTTTACACAACTTATATGCTGGTTTGTTGGATGTTTTTTTTATACGTTATTATTCATAGCAGATAATTAAACTAAAGTAACCTATTTTATTTTTCCTTTTTCCTGCAGTGATAAGAAATGTTTGAGTTAATTACAAACTATTCAATGAACTTTAAATACAAGTTTTAATCCTTTTTTTTTTTTTTTTAAGGTTTTGCAACATTAAAGACATACTGTATTACTGAGTGTATCTTTTTAATTACATAGTCATGATGAAGACAAGGACTCCACCTTGCGGCCAGCAATCAGAACACGTGTAATCTTTACTACAGCATACTACCTTTCAAAACTAATTACCAAGAACAGGACTGAAAACCAGAACTGATCACAAACTCAGATACAGTAATACTGATAATTTTCCTGAAATTGTTCTGCTCCAAGTTTCTTAATTTTACTTAAATATCTCTGCAATGGTAACTGCTGAAACAAGCATAAAGATATTAGGTAAAAGGAGATAAAAAATGCACCTGAATGAGGAAAAGAATGGAAAAAAAAAGCTAGATTAAGACTGATAAGCATAAACACTTAAAAACAAACACAATTTCAAAGACAAGACAAAATCTGATGCAGAAAAAAAAAAAAGACCACAGTAATGCTGTGACCCAAAACTATATTGGGCAGAATTGAACAGCTGAAACTGCTGCCCCGATGCCAGCTGTCTGTTCTATGCTTGTTACAAACTTCACCAGCCCTGTAGCTGGAAGGTCCAGCCTACTTGCGAAACAGCTCTTGTGCTGCTGCAGTTTTAAGCCAAGTCTTGTAAAGCCTATTGAACGTAAGTAATTAACAACACACTAAGTTTACCAGGCTAGGCTGAACGCTACAGTGGGCTAAGCAGCTGCTGTGTAAGAATAACATAGGTCTCCAAATCACAGGCCAGAGTAGCAGTCTTTTCAGCTGTCCAATGTTAATATATATTAGAACAGATAAAAAGTTGCGTATCACAGAAAAAATGTTAAAAATCTTTAGAAACATGAAGGAGCTCAAAATACTTTAAATTTGAGATTACTTGCAGAGATCAATTAAAAAAAATCAAAAAGGGCATTAACTAAGTACCATACTTACCCAAAACCCCATCCATCAATTGCACTGGCAAACACCACATTTCCATGGTCTGGCGAAAAATAGAGATGGGAATCATCAGTATCTTCCAGTCCAGCACTCCAGTCATAAATTTGATCTCCAAGCGCTGTGTCTGAAATATTTTCACCTTCTGTTTCTTTCTCAGCTCTTTCTTCTAAAACTTTAGAGGTAAAGAGTGTTCCAGTGACTGCATTGATCTATGGAAGGGTATATAAAAACATACAAAGATTTGTTCACTCTTTCACAGCAATTGCAATTAAAATACAATACCCCCACCCTCCAAAATATAAACATTTTTTGTTGTTTTAATAACTAGTGCACTTGTGATTCATTTGAAAATTTAAAACATGGGCTTTGTGTATTTGGCATAGACTAGCATGGTGTGCTATCCAGATCAGTCAGCCATGTCAAGATTGAATCAGATATAGAGTATTATATGGAGCACACTTTGTTTCTCAGAACAGGGAATGATGAAATATAAATATTACTGCCAACGAGTAAACAACAAAGAGGGCAAAGGAAAACCATGTAGGTAGCTGTTTAAAAGCTCTCAAAAAAGTTTGCAGGCAATTTAACTGCCTCCAAATTAACTTAATCCCTGCATAAATCCATTATTATCAAGAATAGTCTAAAGACATTCCTCATCTATCCCCAGTTTAAGCAATGCAACAGAGCAAAACATACAACACATTATCTCTTAAAAAAGACAGACTCTCTGTCAAGCGGCATTTGATTCTCTTTTCTCTATCAAGTGCATTCTGAATGAACCTCAGAGCCAACTAGAAAGAAAATAAATTAGACTAGATATTGTAGTGCTTGTAAGAAAAACTGGTTCTGCTGTGCCAAGTTTATTCCAGCAATAAGCCACTGAAAATGACAGTCTCTTTAATTCAAGAATGGAGACAAGGCAGGGGGAACCCACGGCAAAATCTGTTTTGTGAACATGATGCTATGGTATAAATACCTGCTCTAAGATATTCTTAAGGTGCAAGTATGCTTCTTGAGGGGTGAACTTGAGCTCTACAATCAAGCGATCGATTTTATTTATCACCAATACTGGACGAATATTTTCTAGCCAAGCCTGCCGTAGAACTGCTTGAGTCTATTAAGAAAATAAGAGTTTAAAAAATCCATTACAGAAAGCTTGATATCTCAGGACATAGAATGTTAAAGTGAATGACAATTAAATCTAAAATTTAATTAAACACATAATAAGGTTCTGGTTTGAATGTCAACTTATCATTTGACTTCGATGGTACATAGTGTTAGTTATTATAGAATTCTGCAGAAAGTATTTTAATAGCAAAAAAGCCCACGCTCCTTACAAAAGCAAGTCATGAATAAAACAAACTCAATGTTATTTTGCATTATTTTTCCCATTTTCATTACCCTATAAGCACACAAAGTTACTAAATAATTTACCTTAACACACTTATTTCGTCTTTACACAAATAATCTATTACTAGAAAAAATATATACTCACTGTTTCAACCCTAACACCCACTCACCAGCTGTACTATGAAATTAACTAGCAAAACCAGGAAACTAACTATCCTCTTTCAGACCTCAAGTACACTATCATTTATTAGAAGTTGTTCAAAGCTTCTTAAAGCAGCATATCTTTTATTTCTATGTTATATACTTAAGACATATACGCAATTCTGGTTTGGTTACTTGCTCTTCACTACCCTTTTTCTCAATTTAATATACTTTATTTCACCTGTGGACAGACTCCTTCAACAGCATCCACCACTATGATACAACCATCACAGAGTCGGACAGCAGTAGATACTTCTGAAGAAAAATCCACGTGCCCTGGGGAATCTATTAAATTAATCAGATACTCCTGATCACCTAGGATCAAACAATAAATATTTCAGAACAGTTATTTATTTGGGCCACGTTGTTAATACTGTGCTCAACTAGTATTAATTTCTAGGGGCAAAAACTGCAGTAACTATTATGTTAAAGAAAAAACACAAATATGCCAGAAGACTGCAGCAGCATGATATCTAGTGGCTTATGCCTAAGCAATTTCAAGTTCACCTATCTTTAATGCGAGCCTTCACCTTTCAATGTCCAACTACCTTAAAAACAAACAAAACTAGCTTGTAGCAGCATTACAAATAGATCAATAGCTAAAGCACAGATCAACTTCCCCACAGTCTGCATTTTAAGGATAAACCAGAATAGACAGTCATTAAAGTAAATCCTATACTCTTAATAAAACGCTTTATTTCAGTATTTGAGATTTTCTTAATAAAACACATGACTCCATAGTATGAAAACATCTAAGGTATTAAAAACAGTTTTTTTCCAATGTTTTCCAAACTACTGTCCCTCTAAACTTCTGCTTATTGAAGAGACCCCAGTCAGTATTTTATGAATTTATTGCATTTACCATCAGCCACAACCAAAGTAAGAAGAAATTAACTTTCTTGTTTAAGAATTTATATTAGAATCTAAATTTCAATAAAACAGAAAAACAACAGACATAAAAGGTTCTAACTAGTAAAGTAAGGTCATTTCAGAGACAATAATAAAACAGACCTAGCCTGCAACGCTTAGCTGGAAGATCGCTGATCTCAACTGTGCTTTATAATCGTATGTAGCTGAAATGGCGATAGTAAGATGACTTATGGCGGCTTTTAAGGTTCATGCAATTTTTTTTTTCTTGCACAAGCCTGTTAGCAATGTATTTCATCATGTTTATGATTCACCTAGCTGAAGGTAAAACTGGTGAGGAACATGGAGTCAGTATAGGTATGCTATATAAAATTCTGAACAATTCACAGCAGAGTATAACTTGCATCTTAATAATATGAGTGCAGTGAATATCTTGTACACAATAGACTGTGCACAATCATTAAAAAATTGTTGGTTTTTGAAGGAAGTTCTTGCTTTAACTGACAGTATTTGAAGCCTTAAGATCAAACATAAAGATTCATATCTTAAGTAGAAAAAAAAAAGATGGAGACAACTATTCTAATTGTCTTCACTTAGTCAAGTTCTCATATTTCTACACTGCAAAGTTAGCTAGTTACTGTGGTTTAAGCACAAAAACAGGCAAAACTGAAATTACGTCCTCTATGAAAACATTAACAGCAGATTTTAAATTTTGAAGCTCATGAAACTGTGAAATGTAATAATCGGAAGCTGCAGAATACTATACTGAGTACACCTAAGTATCCAGCTGGCAGCTCCTCTCTTGCTTATTGCAAACGCTTAAAACCATTTTCCTAACACCGTGATAGAGCTTTTTTATCTTGGCTAACAGTCGAATACATGCCTAAGTCTTTGCAGAACAATGGCCTAACACTGAGAGATTCAAAAGTTGCAGAGGAAAAGATCTCAGCAGCAATAATGAAGAGGCAGGGAAAAAAAATAAATATATATTAAAGTTTATACTTGCCAGCATCAACAACTTACCTTTCTTAAAGTGCAATGAAATTGCACTAGATTTCATTGTTATTCCTCGGATCTGTTCATCCTCTCTACTGTCTAGGTATCTCAGCTGAGTACAAAAACAAGAGAACAGGAGATAAATCCGTGGAATTATTTCACAAGTTACTCATCAACTGTCAAAGACTGTAATTGTGAGAAAATAAGGTTTAGCAAGACTAGCAGTAGATTATTTACAATCCCAGCGCATACACACCAGAATTCTGTTAAAAATGAGTGTAACTCTACCTTTCCTGCTAAGCGGCTAGAGATTATTCCATTGCTAGAGATCAGACAATCAGCTAGAGTAGTTTTACCTAAAAAGGAAAACAGATTACTTAGTTTAAATAAATACAGACAATTGAAAAAGATGTGACAATACTGTGAATAGTGACAATATCTAGTGTTCCGAAACAGAAACATTCATCAACATCTTGTGTTCTACCAACATTAATAACAGCCAGGAAAGTACAAACTAACCTAAAAAAAAAAATTCAAGTGACTCAACTTTATGTGTTAGGTGCCAACAAATTTATTTTTCAGAGCAGGTGTGCCTTTACCTGCTATAACCAGAAAAGTAGAAGAAATAGCAAACCATACTTCAGAACTGTAATATATCATGTAATTAGACAAAAGATTGGTGTCATAAAACAAAAATTTATTACTTTCACCTACATAACACACTTCCACTAAGTAAATGTAGAAATAAAATAGACCACCTAACGCATACACGTATTTATGTCATCATTTGTCATTATAAAAATGGAAAACGTTCAGCTATTTCAAGTTGTTCAATACTCAAGTGCTTAAAGGACAAGCTGCACGAGGGTGAAATTAACGCGCAACAGACAAAATTTACTTCTCAGAGTCAGAATTACACCAGCTTAAAGCCGAACAAAAGAAGACGTACTGCTTTAAACCAGAGCGCCCCAAACACCTCGCCACCTCCCAAAGCACCGCCGAGCTCCCCGGGTTTCCACCACCACCACCACCCCGTCCCACCGTGATCCACGTGCGCCAAGATGCAGATATTCCTGATCCCTGCCGTCCTCCTCTGGAGGCCCGCCATCCTCCCCGCGCCGGCCAGGACCATGGCTGGTGCCCCTGCGAAGGCAGAGGAGCAGTTAAGTGACACACGACACGCGAGGCGACGTTTTTCTAATTACCCAACCTGTGACCGGGCCCACTCACGGGGCACAGGCGCCCGCCTCACGCCGCCTCCCCCCCCCCCGGCCTCCCTTTCCCCCTTCCCCCTGAGGTAACGCGCTTCCCCCCCCCCCCACCTCAGCTCCCTGTCGGCCCCGCACCGCCCGCACCCGGAAGCCCGCTCCGGTTCCGCTCCGGTTCCGCTCCGGTTCCGCTCCCGCTCCGCTCCCGCCCCCCGCTGCGTGACGTCGGACGGAGGCCGGCCGGGGCCCTCCCGGCGCGACGCCGTTGCCATGGAGCGTCCCCACGGTTACCGCGGCGGCCGCGGGGAAGATGGCGCCGCCGCGCTGCCTGTGCGCCATCTGCACCTGCGGGTGAGCGCCGCGGCCCCCGGGGAGGGCTGAGGGGAGGAACCGGGGCTGGTACCGGGACCCAGGGCCGGCAGCAAGGGCAGCTGGGGTGCCGCGGGGAGCCGGCGGGTTTCGGGGGCGTGCTGCGGGGCGGGACCTCACGGGTCGGGGTCGCCAGGGCACGGCTGGTGGGCACCCTGCAGAACTCAGCTGTGGGGTCCGTGGGCTTGGGGTCAGCACTCTTCGTGCTTTCACGTTCGTCCCTGTGTCCGCTTCAAAAACCAGAAGCGTAATCGTCCTGGAATTGTCACCCGATCACCACATTCAAGGATTCAGTCTTTTATATTAACAACAAATGAACGAAAAACGCTACATGCCAGAGAATTCATCCTGGTATCACGTGTGTCACTCCTGAGGGCACGCATGAGACCCGAGTAGTTCCTGAAGACCTGAGGCATTTTTTCTGCTTCAACAATCCTCTCCTCTTGCAATATTCGTGGCAGGAAAGTGGGCAGGTAACAGATCCAAAAGCCGTTATCTCAGGACCAAGCAGGTACCTCCCTCACTGTACGTTTTTCAACTCAGCTGAAAATTCTCAAATCAAAGACCCCCTAGAATGACATGAATTCGACTAATTGAATAAAACACGCACAAAACACATGGTTTAAAATAAACATCGCTGACGTCTTTGTAGTCAGTGAAACAAACCTCAGCCGTTCCTGGTTCAGGCAGTGCATTGTGTTTGTCGGGGCATAGCTGTGGAGTTTCTGTGTTCAGGGGAACACTGGTCGCTTGGCACCGTTACCTGGATATTGCAGTGCACATAAGAAGAGATTTCAAAGGGAACAAAAACATTAATGTTTTGTACAAGTTATCATTTAGTTATTTGCAAATTATTGTTATTTTGTTATTGTTATTTTTGTTATTGTATATTGTTATTAGTTTTTTGGAAATTTAATGGAGATATAAATACTGTTTCATTCTAAATATTAAAACAGGTCACACTTGCAGTTATTTATGCACAGAAGAAAAAAAAACACTGAGAAATTTACACATGAGAGGGAGGAAAGTCAGTAAGAGAGAACTTTATTCGGCTTTTTACAAGGTAGTGGAAAGGGTCTCCACAATTCCAGAATTACATTCTTTTTGCATTGTGACATACATAATTCACTCATTAAAAGTTCACATCTGAGTGCCATTTTTGCATACTTTGGATTTGCAGTCTTAAATTCTTAGTAATAAAATCATTCTTAAATATTTTTAAGAATCTATTCAGATTCCTTTTCCTTAGACTGATTCAATTTCTGTGCTTAGTTAGTGATCATTTTCAAAATCAACAAATAATTGCAATGCCAAAAGACACTGGAAGTGTACCCAAAGCTGAGCGTACTAAAAGATCAGTTTGCAAAAGATACAATACTTCTCACGTCCCGTGCTGGGGACTTCTGTAGTTTTACTAACTGTCATAATTTCTGTCATCATCAGCTTAAGACTTCTGCTGTAGCGTACGATGTTACCAATGTTGTACGACAAACATTTTCAGGCTGCTATGGTAAAGATATAAGTCTGGTTATTTGTTTTTTTTTTTTTTTTTTAATAAACCACAAAAATGCTCTCATAACTGTATTATGCAGAGTAACGCTTGGGTTCTATGTTGTTTCCTAAGATATTCCAGATCTATTTCTTTAGAAGTGGTATATTTTTAATGTGGAGAAAGCATGAGCTAGTTTTACTTGGGTTTGATCCATAAAGAGAAGGAAATATTTTTATTTTCATATTTCCCATAGGTTCCAAATGCATTAACTTCATACAAGAGAAAATTTCCCCCTGCTAGCAAGTACAGTCAGGCTTCAGATCACTGGCCCAATAGAAACGCCTGGCAGCAAATAAAGGATGTTCAAATCTGGCCTCCCAAGGAAGAATAAAGCCCCTTGGTAGATGAAGTCTCTGTACTCAGGAATAGTATTTGTCTACCATAACATATAATTGTGACGTGCAAGAGCACAGAAATGTAGTTTTGAAATATAAAAATAAATTACTGCTTTATCTTCTCTATCTGCCAGCTCTTCCTCATTTATTGCATTTTTGTTGTAATTTTCTTAAGAATCTAGATTCCTAAATAAATTTAAGTTAAAAGGAAGAATTTTCTAAAATAGGGGATATATTAAACCTTCAGTCTGATAACACAAATACATGCAAACCCACTAAAATCTATCAGGTCTCCTGTCAACACTAGGAAAGCAGACAACCCTCAAAAAATACAACATCCACGTGGAACTTCTGTCTTTTCAGCCCATGCTATGTACCAGAGCATGTACATCAGCAGTTAAAAAAAAATGAGATTTTTCTTCTTGTAATAAGTTGTTTATGATGATAAGCATTAAAACGTCTCTCATTATTAGCCTAATTCTCTTGGAGGAAAATGCTCTGTGGGAAAATTTCAAGGCTCTTGCTGGCACTGTATAAAAAAACAATAGCGTGTGCCAGATCCTACGTAAGTGAAATTCAGCATCATTCTGTTAAAATAATAAGAGCAATAGCATTTGGCACCAGAGACCCAGTAGGCTGTCAATTTTATCTTGCTGAGATTCTGTTCAGACATTATGAAAGTCGTAAGTAATTAGTCTCCCTCAAAGAAGGGAAAGAATAATAATCCGTCAAAGCAGGCATCTGTCAGTCACGGGGGGAGGCATGTTAGCACCACAGCCATTTGAATATCAGTAACTCTGGGGCTGAAATTAAGATAACTGCAAGTAAGGCATTTAAAATAACCAGTTACTTGAGGAGTTTTGGGCATATTGCAAGCAACATATTTCATTTGTCAGAGCTGTAATTTGTCTTCTCTGGTTGATGATTCTTAGCATAGAGTCTCTAGGGAGCTGCGATGCCCCTATGCGATCAGTTTTAGGTAGTTGCTATCTAAATGAAAATTTGGTTTAAGCCAGAAAACATCCAAAAGTAGATTTATTGGTTAACTATAAGAAGCAAACAACAACAACAACAAAAACAACACAACCAAATCTCTTCTTCAAATCTAACTTGCATTTATATTAAGGCAATTTTACAGCTTCTTTAAGCCGAAAATCTACTCTGGGATGTTGTCCTACTGACAGTTCTTTCACAACACAGGAAGGAGGATGTAGGACCCTCCAGAACAGTCCCATAGAACCTAAGTAAATTTGTGCATAGTTAGAGGCTGTTCCGAATTATTTCATATGCTAGAAATTACTTGGATTGAGGACACTCGATTCATTAATGAATTCTAAAGCAGTTACAAAGACTTCTTTCCCTGGAGAGGTACATCAGATTGCTTTACCAGACTTCAGCTTTATGCTGAGCTACAGGCTCACTCTGCAAAGAATTGTTTTTCTGCTGTCCCTGTCGTAGCATGCTCATTCAGGGGGGATGCTCTGAAAATATTGCTTAGACAACAGTCACAGCTCAGTCTGTAAAGTCCTGTGATACCAAAGCAGAGGAGGTGTTTTGTTTGGTGATTGGTCTTCTGGATCGGCTTATGGCAAAATAAAGATTGTCAAAAATGAAGTTTTTGTAGATGAGCATTGTTTATTTCAAACTTGTTTAAACTGTATGCTTGAATATGCAAAGAACATAATGATTTGATACCATGTATTTCAACTGGCTTTCAAAACATATTCAACAGTTTCTTTGCCTAGCCCTTATTTTTAAATGTTATATGACACAGCATGCCGTGTTTGTACTTAGAAAATTATTACTATGGTAACAGCTGAATTTCATGGACAATGTAGTGGCAAGCAAGCAGCATGCTGAGAAATAGCGCTCTCATCTCCTTGTTTTCCTGCCTTTCCTGTACTTTCCCTGCTGTGTTCTGAACAGGTCTCTCAATTGTTACTTGACTGTCCCTTGACTTTGATTGGAAAGGAGTAAGCACCCCAGGCTTTGAAAGGATGCGCCTTCTTAGGTAGGGCTACTTTGGTCCTCATTTATTGCCCTCCTCAGCTGACAAAGTCAGGCAGCCCAAACTAACAACAGCTCTAGGGATCTCCAGTTCCAGATGACTTCAGTGTCTTGTCTTGTCCTTCATACCTGTTTCTGTATTTTATTTTACCCTGTTTTAATTCATTTTTTCTTTCTACTTCATATTTAGTGCTAGCTAAATTTCTCTGCAGACTTTTGAACTATTCCTTGCGTATCTGGCTTACTGAAACTTGAATTTGCACCCAGCAAGAGCTGTAAACTTTTACCCTTCTAATCCTGTTGTTATTTTTCTGTTTAATTTACAGACTTTCCCAAGATTCATTTTAAAAGTTGTGCTTTAGTTCCTGTTATTCCCCTGTGCTTGTATCTGAACCAGTATTGCAAATTATCAGCCACAAGTAGGAGAAACAACTTTCATTATTTATCTCCTTAAAGGAGAGATTAAATAATAATCCCATGTGAACCAAAACAAAAAATTAAAACTATGCTTGAAATTTAAACTACCACGGAGATGCAAGTGCCTATTATAAAAATTAAAATGGGTCTAATGTTTTCTTTATTGCCTGGAAAATCTTAACACATGCATTTTAATTTCATGCATATTTTACACAAAACAACAAGGCATAAGTAACTAATTAATGCAAGTCATTATATACTTCTTATCATCTTTTAACACAATGATGTCATTAAAATAGGTATTACACCTATCAATCAGGTGCAATTGAAATAACACCTATTAAGAAAAAGTGATGTCAACACTTCAAAAAAAATAGTTTGGGGGATAGTGGATTTAATCAGCACTTGGAAAAAAAGGGGTTCGAAAGTCAGAAATAGCCAGCAGAGTGCTGGAAATGCAAGTGAGATTTCCCACCGCTAAAATGTTAGTCAAAATCAAGAGCTGTGGTGAAAAGAAGTGTAGGTGCATAGATATAAAAGGATAAGAGATGAGGGAAAACAGTAGGAGGGGGAACAGTTGCAAAGGAAAAGGGAAGGGAATGGCCACAAACGACCCGAACTCGCCGCTTTTCTCCTTAAAACTTTTAATACATTAAAAAACAGTAAAAAAGAGACAGGGAAAACAGTAAAAAAGAGACAATTATCAAAGGAGCAAGCAGAAGAGTTATTTATTTCTACAAGTAAAAGTAGTAATATCATTGGAGATTAAAAAAAAGAGAGGAAAGCATCTTGATGGTAGCATTGTCTAGATGGCTGACATCAACTCCATCCATCCTCTGTATTCTGTACAAAGGGGTGCACTGATACTGCTAATTACTGTTAGTATACCATGCTCTGGGACCTGTACCATTAGCACAATATTTTATGTTTTTGTCACTCAGAAAAGATTTTAAACTCAAGCTACTGACATTGTTCAATCTTCCTTGTTTGTTATTCATTCCTAGTAGATAGGACATGTTTTTTCCCCTTGAATGAAATTATTCAAAATGATCTCATCTGATGTGTTTTACCCAGGCGCCATCGCTGCCCTCATAAACCCACAAGGATTTATGATAATGGACAACAGCCGTGCCTCACAACAGAGTATGTGGAAAAATATCCCAAGTATAGCAACATCTCTCCTGCCCGGAGCCTTAAGCCAAAACAAGAGTACCAAGTGCATCGTGGGAAAATGGAAGGAATTACAACATTTAAGTAAACATTTTAAACCAACGTTTTACAATTACTTTATAAAGTTTCTCTTACTTTCTCTTTTTAATGGGGGCGAGGGGGACTGAATATTGTATTGAAATTGTTTTCAAAACACAGTCATCGAATCCCTTATTCTTTTAGTGTATTTAAAAGCAACATTTTGAGTGTAGAAATACATTGACCACAAAAGATCATCAAAAATAGTGAAGCAGACACACAGAAAGATTTGCATTCTGTACTGCATCTTTTACCTGTATAGGTGATCCCAAATTTTTGTCGTTGTTCTGCCTGTTTTAGGAATCTAGGTCTAATCTAGCCTAAAAAAGCATGACAAAGTGGGGAAATTTCTGTGGGATAGCTGTGGGATATCTGAGGTAGCAGGGAAAATGAAACATTTTAGAAAAAGAAACAGGGATTTGGTTTTGTTCAGACTGTTCTAAATGGTTAGGAGTTTGAAGAAAACCAACTGTAAAGGGGTTCAGTTGGTCTGTCCCATCAGTGCACAAATTCTGACATCAAGCTTACAGAATTAAAAAGCATCTTTCAAAAAGTTAGTAACAGAGCACTCATTCAGTACTTAACAATAATAATGTGACAGGAGCATAACCTTTTTTTCCTCCTTTGTTTTAATTTATGCACTGTGGGCAACAGGTGAAACTTCATTTCTGTTTATAAAAAAGCGAAAGAGACATGCAGAGAAAGGTCAAAAGCCCTTCTGCAAAGCTGTTTGTGTACTACATATACTGTTTATACACCTATATATATATAATATAAACCCATTTTATGTAACATGCCTGTATAAAAAAGATCCATGAGATCCACAGTGAAATAAATGTTCTTTCTGTTTATATTCTGCTCTCCTCATGCAATTAGTAAACGTTGCCAAATGTTGTCAAACACCTGTGGCAGTTTGATCTTTGCTCTGTTTCTGCTTTCTGGATCATTTCTTTGTAAAATTATAGCAACTTTTTCTATTCTCCTTTCAAATAGTTTAAAGAATATTTTTAATCTGGGAACAAGACTTGGAGTGTTGAAGAAGTTTTATCACCTTAACCTTTGAATAAAGGCTGCATCAGAGACCCTAGATTTATGTAGTATGGTTTCCTCTCCTCCTTGTTACCCTCTAACATATTATATTGATTGATTTTTCAGAGTAAACATTGCAAGTTGTTGTTTGTCCGTACAATGGAAAAGCGACAAGAATGACTGCATCACTTGTTAAAAAGACATTTTTAACAAGTGTTTCCCTCTTCCCCAATTCAGGTCTGATTATTTGCCATATGATACCGTGAGACGACCTTTTCGTGTACAAGAAGAGTATAAACCAAAGACTGGAGAGAGAGAACTGGGAACCACATACCAGAAAGATTATAATGCTCATAAAATACAACCAGTGACATTAGTAAGACCTTTAGAGAGAAAACACACCCTGGGAGGAAAATTGGATACCATACCAACATATCAAGGTAATAGTATATGCTGCCTTTAGACAGAGAAATAACTCAGAATAGTACTTTCATCTTTGCTTATCTACATTGGCAATGTGAAACTGGATTTCTTAGTTTGGGCTAGAGAGTAAAACATAATAGAAAGTGGGCAATAATGCTTTAATATGTTCAGCACTCCAGTTGTTTAGAGCTGACATTTATGGGTTCTAAAGAAAAAACCTTCTCTGGGTTTCTTGGGGTAGAAGGAGAGAAACGAACATACACCTGTTAGGCTATCTCAGCCATAAGTTGATTGTAATTAAAGTTACAATATTTTTCAGATAGTTTTAGCTCAGATAGCACAGTGTTTTTCCACAGGGTAGGTCAAAAGTTGATTTTAGATTTATTTCTCCTGGATTGTGTAGCTTGCATATCATCCTATTAATGATCTGTCTTGACAGAAGTTTTCCTATTACAAGTGTCAGTACAAAGGCACTAAATCTCCTTTAAAGTCATGCTGGCAAGTGACTTTGATATTCTGTATAAAAGCATAAAAGTTTATATATAAAATATGTAACTCAATTTGTTACACGTACTGCATTGGACCCACAGTTAAAAGCATGTAAAAATAAATGATGTGATCTACTAGAGCTGCAAGGATGAAAATCAAGATGAGGAAAGATACAGATAGCAAGAGATAATAAGAACCAGATACAGCTATTAAAACTGGAAGTTAGAATGCTTGGTGCAAACGAACAGAGGAGAGAAATTAATAGGTACATGTAACATTTTCTCTTTTCTCGAGGAAGTTGTCAAAATAAGGCATTGTACATTTTTTTGGTCTGCTTTTATCACACCAATAATAGAAGACATTTATCATATCATAAACACACAGATAATATTACCATTCTCACTTACATCCATTTCCTTTGGTTTGCAAGGTTTAGTACAAGAAGTTGGTTTAATTTTAAAGGCATGCTCCTAAGTAATAAGACTTATATGCTATTTCTGTTGAAGTTTTTGAAGTTTTGTTTTTGCCTTAAAGATGACTATAGGTCATGGGAAGTTCAAAGAAGGGAACCTAGTAAGGTGGACCATATATACCATCCACCTACAGAGAAGTTTGGAAATCCTACTACATTTCAAGATGACTTTGCTCCTAGGGAACTGAATCCCAGACAAAGTTATAAACCTCCATGCATGGCCAGACTTTCAGATGTGCCTTTTGATAGTACTACGAGCCATCGCACTTCTTATATTGCTCATCAACTGGCACCAAAATTTGTGAAATTGAAAGAAGAGTACAGGCCAAACAACCAACCCTTTGAAGATCTCACAACCCATCGGAGTGATTTTAAAGGGCTAGCTGGGCCACTCGCTAAAAGCTGCAAGCCTGAAAAAGCAAAAGTCATATCCAATGCTCATTTTAATGGAGTCACTGAATTCCAGGATCATTTTCAGCCATGGTTGGTCTCCTTGCCTGAGGTCCGCAAAACAAAAGAGTACATTCCTCCCCCAGGTAGCATGGATTTTAACTCCACAAGCCATCTTGATTATGTAAAACATGAGATTTCGCCTGCTGTCCCCATACGACCAATTTCTAATCCAAGAATAACCAATGCTCCCTTCCAAGGGAATACTACTATGAAGGAAGACTTTAAAGCTTGGGACATCTGTCAACAAGAAATTATTAAGAAACAACAGGAAATTCCGAAACCCACAGGGAAATTCTATGATTTAACTACATTCAAATCTCATTACATACCACATCAGATCATTCCAGCACAAAGTTTCAAACCTGTACAAGTTATTCTTCCTAATCCAGCCCATTTTCAAGATGAAACCATGTATCGCACAGAATATACTCCAAAGAAACAGGAGATGTGCCCAGCAAATTATCCATCTCCTCCAGGTTATGTCTATGTAAATACAGATTGTCATGGTCATAAATTTTTCCGCCAGCTTACGCCTGAATTTTGTGAGTTAAATAGTAATCAAATTCCAAAGGAAGTAGCTGTTGTGTCATAATACTTAAATGTAATATTCTGAACATCCTGGTGAAACAACTGAGATCTTTGGTTCTTTTTCTTTAAATCACATTAAAAGGGAATTAAATAATGCAAATTTTGATTTTAAAAGCATTTAAGCTGATAGTTTAATAAAAATCAAAAGAAAAACAAAAGTTTACTAGAAGACTTAAAGATTTGCCTGGTTTTGTAGGAATATTCTTACATGGAATCTACCCTTTTTTGACTGTGCATTCTAATTTTCTTGACTTCCCAGATTTAATCATGTTCCATCTCAACATGCTTATATGTTTTTTTTTGATCTCCTGCAAATCAAATGATTGTTTTTGCAAAATGGCAAAGCTTTTGATAAAAGGTTGTTGTGTTTTTTTTCATAGTGAGCAAATAAAGCCATAATGCTAACTAATTCATCCCAGTTTTTCATCTCATTAAGACTTTGAGTAATCTGATACAAGTTCGTTTTTTTCTTTACCTTTTTTTTGGTCCAAATTATATTATGAGATAGCATTTTATGCCACCTAGGCATTTCTAAAAACCTGGGTTTTGTTTTGTCATTGTTACTTTTCTTCCACCTGGTTCAGAGTATAAAGGTCACATTGTAATTTCTGATAGCAATTAACGGAAAGTAACCTTGCTCTTTCTGTACATATACATGAAATCACTTTGACATACATCAGGTCTATAAACTCCAACCCCTAATTTGCCAGATACAAAGCTTTGGACATGCTAAATGTGTCTCTTTCCCTAGTAATTTTTAAACCTGGTGTGCAAATTAAATCAAATTTCTCAAAGAGATTTCACAGATGGCTGTTTTTCAAGTTATAATGCAGATGGTCAGAAAGAAAGGAGAATAAGGCTCAAAAACTTAACACCCATCCACAACAATTTTTGATCCTGCTACCTCATTTGTAAAGCTAAACAGCCTTTTATCACTGCCAAAGTTCATTGCAGAGGCAGTCTAAAGAAAAAATGGCAAAAAAACTAAAAAGTTGTATGTAGAAAAACAAAAAATAATGTAAAAGTTAAAACAAACAAAGTCAACTGAGATGCACCACCAAGAGCCTGGCTTCAGACTGTCTGCTCGTCAAAAATTACTTGTGACAAATATGAAGGAAACAAAATTTTAATAGAAATTGTATACATAATGATTATGTTTCTGTATAAACTATTTAGAGTTTTCTCCCTATGTCTTTTCCTGGTTTTGGTAAATCTAGATGAACTGATTTCAGTCCTGTTATATTCATGAGTTAAGCAAGTCCCAATAAATACTTTTGTGATTAACAGTATTTATCATTTGCTATCACAGTACTGCAGTATGGCTTTTTTCAGTATTGCACATCTTGTACGCATTGGTATAAGAAAATCATTTGGGTTCTGAATAATTATGTACTAGTATTTCATAAACCAAATCACCGATGAGTGGACTAAGATCAGTGATGGAAAGATGTTGAAAGCAGGAACTGGATTGTACACAAGGAAAAAACCTGAACTGAACATATTAGCTGCGTGTAAAGCATTGCATGACAAAGCTCCAGACGGTATTAGAGCATTGGTTATTTTTAGGTAATTTCTCTCTTTGTACTATGTTTTTGTAATATGATCTACTCTGTTAATGAAGCAACAATTCAATTAAACTTTTCTCATTGAAGATTATTCATTTCACCAGCTTATAGACATGTTTCGGATTGGGCACAAGTAAAAACAATGTAAAGCTGTGATGTCCTAAAAGCAGGACAGGACAAAGTCCAGTTCATTATCATCCTTCTGTACCTCAGAAGGTACAGATACCTTTTCTTCACGAAAATTGAGTGATTCTCTGTCTAGCCACAAGTGAAGAAACAAAGTCAAAACATCCCACAGTTATACCTGCCCAACTCTATATCCTACATGCAATATAGGTACCTTGTGAGAAGTTTACAGAAACTCTTAATGTTCTCCCAGCTCTCCTTTCTAGGGAGGAAGAAAGACTCATTGAGAAATGCAACCTGAATCCGTGAAGTTATGCATGCCTGTGTGTTCTGCTGAAAATGGCTTGTCCTCAGGGTCTACGAGTTAGCCCCAGATGCTTTTTGTAATATTCACAGCTGTTTTCGTAGTTAAGTCACTTGCCCCCCCACCAAAAAAATTAAATAAAATAAATTAAAACAAAACAAAAACAAAAACACATGGGTAGGCATTTGCTGCCACCTACCAGCACAGCACAAAACATTCTGAGAGAAAGTGAAGGGCATATTCAGATACATTTAACAGTTCCTCTGCAAATGTGTTTGAAGATTTTTTTTTTGGGAGGAGGGAGCATATTCCTTTTCATTTTGCACTTAATGTTTTCCCCTAAATTTAGTAGTAAAAGAGAACAGCCTTTATTACATTACAGTTGAAAGAGCCACACCCTAGAGATTACGCTTCCAGGAAAAGCATCAAATGATATTATAAACCTTTAGACAGTATTCAATATTTAAGGTCAACTTTTTCATAAGCAACATATTGAAATGCACAGAAAACGAACAGCAGGCTGGAAAACTAATATTTCTGAAAATAACAGCTGTTAAAAGAGTATTTTATGATGTCATGCTAAGCCAAAATGTAAAAGTGGAAGTTACTCGTGGATCCAATAGCTATTCCAAAAGTGCTCTTCATGCACTATGCTATATGTCATTTTTTTTTTTTTTTTTTAAGACTATAGAGAAAGAATGAGTTGGTGACAAAAAGAAAATGAAATAGACCTGTGCCCCTTTGCAAGTGTTACCATCTACAGAATCACAGAATTGTCTAGGTTGGAAGAGACCTCCAAGATCACCTAGTCCAACCTCTGACCTAACACTAACAAGTCCTCCACTAAACCACTTCACTAAGCTCTACATCTAAACGTCTTTTAAAGACCTCCAGGGATGGTGACTCAACCACTTCCCTGGGCAGCCCATTCCAATGCCTAACAACCCTTTCGGTAAAGAAGTTTTTCCTAACATCCAACCTAAACCTCCCCTGGTGCAACTTTAGCCCATTCCCCCTCGTCCTGTCACCAGGCACGTGGGAGAATAGACCAATCCCCACTTCGCTACAGCCTCCTTTAATGTACCTATAGAGAGTGATAAGGTCGCCCCTGAGCCTCCTCTTCTCCAGGCTGAACAACCCCAGCTCCCTCAGCCGCTCCTCGTAAGACTTGTTCTCCAGAACCCTCACCAGCTTTGTTGCCCTTCTCTGGACTCTCTCGAGCACCTCCATGTCCTTCTTGTAGCGAGGGGCCCAAAACTGAACACAGTACTCGAGGTGCGGCCTCACCAGAGCCGAGTACAGGGGGACAATCACCTCCCTAGTCCTGCTGGCCACACTGCTTCTTACACAAGCCAGGATGCTGTTGGCCTTCTTGGCCACCCGAGCACACTGCTGGCTCATATTCAGCCGACTATCAACCAGTACTCCCAGGTCCTTCTCTGCCAGGCAGCTTTCCAACCACTCATCTCCCAGCCTGTAGCTCTGCTTGGAGTTGTTGCGCCCTAGAATAACTCTAAAACACTATTTCCTTGCTAGGCATTTTCAACTTACAATACTTACGGAAATCTTCTTTCTAAAGACTATTATACATGTTGGATATTCTGAACAAAATTTATTACTATAGCTATTGCCATCATCCAAGTATAAAACGTAGAGCTGTTCTGTTGACTAAACAAGCTCTGCTCAGTGTAGTACATGAAGGCCTGGCGAAGAAACATAGCGTTATTCCACCTTTTTACAGAATCGCGATTCTTGATTTCAGTGAGTCAGAGTTGACTTATTTGGATCTCGGCAAAATCTCCTTCCCACTTTTTCAGTCAGGTAACATCTATGCTGCCTCTTAACAGCAGTGCAAAGCTGAGAATCTGTCTGGTAACTGTCAAAAATAAGAACTAATCTTAGCTTTGAAACTCCCAGAATTATGGACATGGTAGAATAGAATAATCCTTGGAATAAAAGCATAGCTACTGTGAAAATCGCAGTTATAAAAAAATCTCTGGGTAATCAAGATGTTGAATAATCAAAGTAGAGTTTATTTCAGAAATACCAAAACTACGTTCAAGAAAGCTAAGTATTAGACATCTTCAGTTACTGGAGAAGCAATGAAATAATCTACAGAGGAATGTCATGCCAAGTGCAATAACAAACATTTACAGCACTGCTTCTGTATATCATGCATACTCAACCAAAGACAAAATTAAAGCAACAAAAGAATGCTATGTGTTAACATTTGAAAACTTTAAATATAAAGGAAAAACATGAATAAGAAATTTTGGTAATAAGAAAAAATATATGTCCAAAAATCTTTATTAAACACTGTACAAAACAAAATATTGCACTTTTAAATCAGACAATAAATATCTACAAAAGTATCTTACAAATGTTTTTCTTTTAATTTAAAAAAAAAATGCTTAAACAATCAAGACCCATTGCTGATTAAAAAGGTAATGATCAGGAATATCCTCTCCTTGCAGTCAGCCTTGGACACAATAGTCCACATTAAACATTTTCTATACAGTAGTGCTAATCTAATTTTCAGTGATGCAAACCCATTGTGCAGGAATGCTGTTTCTAAAACTGTCTGACAGCATGCCTGCTAATTAGAATGTAGTGTGGTTCAGTAATGTAACACCAGATCCAAGTCAAGACTCACATTCAGCCTCCAACATGTGCAGTAGTGTGGAGAAGAAAAACATACAAAAGAAAAAGCTATCTGCTGCCTCCTATGGGGTTCTCTGCTTACAGCCCGAACGAAACATCATCTGTGATGCAGAAAAATAATATAGCCAGGAATATTGTAATCAGAATTTATCAACTTGCAAAGACTTGCTTGGTTCATGCTCATGATGAAAAGTCATCTTGATGGAAAATTGCTCAAAATAGACTTTCTGCACTTGTCTGTCTTCATAATTAATATTTCTTCCTTGGACATTTTTCCCCATTAATAAAGTATTTATTCAAGACAGAAAATCTGACAGGCGTGTTTGGCTAATTACTGGCTCCCCATTTGACTACATGCAAGAGAACAGTGCTCACAAATGTTTCTTTCACAGCTCTGACAAGGAAGCCTTGTTTCTAATTCAAAATCAGTAGAGAAGTCTAATCATGCCAGAACGTCGATTGTACTTCAGTGACTGGAGCAGAAGAATAGAAACAATGGAAAATGACACTTCATTTATTCAAAACAGATCTATTGCTGTTTTGAAAATTATACCAGCATCTACAATGTCTTTTACTGCATGCACATAAATACAAGCACAGAAAATGAAATGCACTTCTGTGCATCCATCTGACAGCTAATCTCAGTAAAACATCCTGTGAGACTGACCCTTAGGCTCTTGCTGGTTATGAAAATGAAGTAACTGCCAAAAAGTTTACAGCTACAAGCCACAGCTTCTATGAATTCAAAAATCATGTTAAATTTGATAAAACAATAAAAACAAAAAGTAGGGGGCACTCATTGCTGCATTCCAAAATTATTCAAAGGATTTTGTGACTGTCTTTCTCAGAAGTTAAGAACAGTAAGCACTACCTGGTGTTTTTAAAGATAATGCTATTCCCCTGATAAAATCAAAAAACATGTTGGCCTGTAAAATTTTACAGATGATTTGCCATGTTACTATCTTCCTTATCCAGACACAAAAATATTTAAAACATTGTTTAAAATGTTTAAAAGTTCCATTACAAAAAGTGGATAATAAAAGATCCCAGAAAAAATACCCTGTCCAGCATATCAATCTGCAATACTGTTTTTTCATTAGCCCCATGTTTCCATTTAACTGTTATGACTAATGTCTGATTTATTTACAAGTATATAATTTGAGCAGGCTAGTGTAATGAACCTCTCTTCTCATCTCTTCACTGCAGCATCATGAACTTTCCATAGAAGAGTTACATTTCTTGACATGACCGACAACATCTTTGTTTGTAGATGTCTATCAAGCATAACTTTAGCTGCTTTACAAACGTACAGTAGTGTGTTGTATCCTTGCATTCGCCTTCTGAAAAATATATTTAGATATTAAAAGACTTAATAATGGACAAAAATAGTAGAATTAATCATCATAATTGTAAACAACCGATGGATTCCTGGTAGCTTTGTAATTATTTTCCTTTGCACTTCTGAGAACAGCTAAAGTAGGTCACGAATAAGAGGGGTGATCTCACTGCATTTATTTCAGAGAACTACCCCACCTTTCAGGAATTAGCAGCTTGCTTAGAGACTCATGAATGAGTCACAACTGGCAGACATGTAGGGAAGTTTGCATAAAACAACTTCCTAAAAATCCTGTTTCTAAAAGTGCTTTTGAGGCTTTAATATCAAACTGGCCTAGTCGTGAAGAAAAATAACCCCAGCATTACGAAGTGTTCCTTGGAGAGGTAAGTTTTACCTTTGAGATGTAAAACCAAATGCTTGTAAAATCATTAGTGTACAATTATGAGTCACTAATATAAATGCTACAAACTATTGCTATGCTCAGATATAAATAAATATTTACATACTGCCACAGGATGTGACATTGCAGTGCTGCCAGGTCACCGGTCTCTTCTTCCATCCGCAATACTGATCAGCCACAGGTTGGTTGTTCTTTCTGTGCACACAATACACTCGTCTTGACTGAAATCCACTCCCACAGTCCATACTGCAAGGCCTCCAAGGCCCTGTCCGCCAATAGACGTCACATGCCTCTGAAGAACAGTTTCTTCTGACAGCAGGTCTGCAGAGGAAAACAAATGGCAGCTAAATGTTTGCTGTTGTGCTAAACGCTTATTCACAGAATCACAGAACCACAGAATGGACCAAGGGACAGAAGGGACTCTGCTCATCACACAGTAAACTAGGCCGCATTGCTCAAGGCCATCTTCAGTCACATCCTTAATATGTCCAAGGACAGAGACTCCAAAACCTTTCTGGGCAGCCTCTTCCTGTATCTGAGAACCTTCAGAGTAAAAAGTTTTTCAGAAGTTGAATTTCTGTGAATTTCAAATTATGCCCATTCATCATGCCTCACTCATGACAAAAGACAAGCCCCTGTTTATTTAAACCAGTTCCTAAAACCTGGAAGAGAAAAAATGTTTTACCTTTAGGAAAATTTTATTGACCCTGAATTGTTGCATTGTGGATACTTCAGGTGCTTTTTATCCATAACCTCTCTCATAAACACAAGTAATACTTCCATGCTGACACAGAACCTTCTTACATGTCTGAAGCTGCCAAAGTGAAATCCTGTCTCTTACTAGTAAATGGAAGTTTCACCATTTACTTCAATGCAGCCAAAATTTCATTTTATATGCAACAAAAACATTTTAAATGCTCACAATGCAGAAGCACTTCTATAGTGAAAAATATAAAGAGCTGCTTTCTATAATCAAGAAGAATGGTAACAATTCACATGTATGTACTCTTAGAGAGAATGAGTGGGTCATATTCATTGCCCTACCTATGCATTTGCTCAGGAACAAGGTTTTGTTCCCTCAGAAACTCATGTTCAGTTTTAATTTGTCTCTAATTCAGATTTTTTGAGGTTACAGTGTTTCATAGACACTGCCATCTATCCATGCCCTATAGCATAGCCCCAAGAGATTAAAATTCTTAGGAGCAATAAAGCCTTTACTTTTCCTTTTAAAATGAGTTACTTAGAGACAGTAAAACAAACTGAGTTCTCACAAAAATATATAAAAATGCAAAAAAATGCATAACTTTTGGTAATAAAAAAAAATCACACACATTCATTCAGTTTTTGGCCCAAACACATCCCTCAAGAGCACATATGTAGAGGTAGAATTAAATCTATTTATGTGGATAAGTACACTTTATTTTTGTAATTATAAAGTAATAAATTTACATGGTCTACAAAATAAGGCCCAGGAAAACCCTTATATTGTGAAATCTAGTCCCAAACAGAATAAAATTGTATCAGAAGAGAATTAGCAGTAATAAGAAAGTTACGACAGATCACTCCAATTTCTGATTTCTTTGGGCATCAAGATTCTCTCACTCTTTTTCTAGCTTTGTCATTAGCACAGAGGAGGACACTGATCAAATTCATTACCCGCCTTGGGTTCCTGAATTTGTCGAGTGTACACAAAGGGATGACTTGTTGTCTCCTTTCTTGTGTTTGATTCGTAAGAAGAATTTGAATATTTATACTGCATTGATGATATTGTATCTTTAATTTGATATATAGAGACTCTTAACTTGCACTGCTTTGAACTGCATACCTCTTTCTTTCATCACAAGAAGAATTTGGCACCAAAGATCCATTATGAAGTTGACATACAAAGCGGCGATGCTGTAAACCTACGGGGCGGCCTATACAGCGACCAGAACACTAAAAAGAGACAAAAGGGTGAGGGGAAAGAAAAAGAAACAATCAAGTTAATAATGACAGAATCACCCTTCTAGGCAGTTATCCAATTGCACAACACATTCATAATTCTTGATCTGTATCTCTGTCTTCAACCCTCAGTTCATATTCTCAGTTCACACTTCTCCGAGATATTGACTTTCCTACTGAACCGTAAAGCTAAATCCATCATCTATTCTCTCATCCTTTCTGTAACGTTCTTTCTCCAACTCTGACAAATACAACCTTGCCTTGCTAATATCTGTATCCAGAATGTGAGAACAGCATTTCTCCATCATTACTTTGTTCATTGAATACTAAATATTACATTAATAATTGTCAAAGCTATATCAAAATGAACACAAGTTTACTGCACAAATGAAGATGCAATAGGAAAGCAAAGTTCTCTGTATTGTATAGTGGCAACTGTTTCTGAAGCACACATCTTTCTTTGAGGACTTCACAAGTTCTGCTATGTGAACTGTGTATTTATAAGACTGCAATAAAAGCAATATACTAGCTTAAAAACGGAGTATGTAATAATGGATTAGCTTATAAAACTGAAACTAATATTTGGTTTTCAGGTCACATTCTGCTTATATTTCCTTCTCTTTGATGAATAAAATTAGCGCAAACTGAAACAAGGATTTGTAATTCACTGTACTGAAAGGCAATTACAACTAGTGCCACATAGCTCTTCTTATGTGCAATAGAATACAGATGTTCAGACAATGGTATGATGACACTGATGTGCTTTTATAATATAAGGAGTTTCCAGACAAACTGTGTAACTTACTTGTCCTTTTGTCTGTGTTGTCCCTGCCGAACATGAATAACCCATACAGGGTTTCCTTCCCACAGGACGATCCCGGTGCATACAAGCATCTGGTAGGAGTGTCACCACACTCTCGTTGGCTTTTACTTGTTGACAAGTTATTTGGCGATGGCGAAATCCATTGCCACAAGTTGCAGAGCACTCAGACCACGGACCAGTTACCCACCTACAGGATGCAGAGACATTTACAGCAGATATGAAAGCACTGGAACCTTGCTGGTAGTTTGCAGTGATAGTAGTGGTAGTTTGCAAGTAAAAATCAAGACAACCTGTCTTTGTAAGTTTTAGGTGGATAAATAGAACTTTGATGTGAGAAAAGGTAGAATACACTTTTTCAGTTGTCATGCAAGGTCTTATAAACTTGGTTACCTGATGACCTCTAAGATGTATTGTAGCTCAATATATGCTGACTGAAGTTACACTGTTTGTTACCCAGAAGGTTATATTAGGTAAACCCTATAGGCCCTGCTGGATTTATCATTTTTGCAGGAAGAACAGCACGCTATTCCATAACTTGCAAAATGAATGGTACTGATTTAGTTACTACTAATGTAACAGATGTCATAACTCATCCAAATTTATTACACCAAGATCCTGCTAGATAATGGCTGAAGGAGAACATTTTATTTATTGATTAGAAGTTGCAGAGATTTATTTTGCCTTTGCAGCTAAGAACAATACCAGGGAAGCAGCAAGTGGTAATATAATTTATTCTACTTCATCTTTTCATAAATCTAAGCTAGAAAAATGGAATGGGACTTTACTTGTAGCACAACTGCAATAACAGGAAAAATATTCTGTTTTCTTTAGCAATTATGTCATTTTCTTACAGTCAAAGAGCTCATATCAATTCAAGGAAGTTTAATCTTTTACAGTCTGGACTCCTTTTTTTCTCCTTTTTAAAGCTCAAGTACTTTTGCAAATATTTGGTGCAACGTATGCACAGCTACTCAACGATGCACAAATTTGGCAAACACTTAAAACACAACTTAAATACATGCCCAAACCCTTATATTTGCTTAACTGTACATGTATGCTATGCTGGAGAGAAGTGGATTAAACACATGCAAGATATTTTGAATAATAAAGGCCCATGACACTGACTGTACATCTGAAGCCTACATAATTCTAGATACTCTCTAAACAGCTGCTGTAGGATGAAAGATGGTGCAAAAATCAGGGAACAGGGAAATGGAAGGGGAAGTATGACCAATTTGCACTTCTTTCCCTGGTCAGTAATCACAGCAAAGGGGGAGAGCTTGGAGGCACCCGACACAGGGCTCTTTTCCAGGCACCTGGGATGCTCCTCCTGTATAGGAAGCATGGGCTACTTCATAACACAAAAACAATTTATATGGTAACACACGTGTAATTCTAAGTATCTTTAACCTATGCTAGCATACACACAATTTCTTTCTACTGATTAACACACAAAGCCAAATTAAAAGCCAAATAAATCAAAGCAATTTAATAGGGGAGAATTTAGTATGTTTAGCTGTCTGAAATAAGTACTTAATTTTTATGGCAATTATTCTGGCTTCAGTGTTACTCAGATCATTAAGTCATGCACTGCAGTCCACTAAATGCATGGCCTGTGCTTAGGGGAGCACTGGGCCCCCAAGTATCCTCATAATTCTGTCTCAGTGCTCTGAATGGACAGATTTTAGAGGGAAACCTGCAGCTGAGCCTATGTTTCAAACTATTAGTTCTATTTTAGTATTTTTCCACTGGCAAAAAGTTCACTTGTTATGGGCTGGCTGGAATACAGACTCGCAATTTAGGATGATCTGTTTTTTTGGCTGCTAATAAAGAAACATAAACAAATTTCTCCTGATATTTATCTGTTGCTATGTTTTCTGTATTTAGAAAAAGAGTTTGGAACATACTGGCAAGATGCACTCCCACAATGTCAGTTAAGGTCTTAACACTTCTCTCCAAAAATTTTCCAGTGAGGGACAACTCCAAAATGTGTGCATGACTTTTCATCCCTCATGGATTTTATGTTGCTGACAGTGATGGCCAATCCTTTTAAGCAACGGAAAGCACTTTTTTTGGAGGATGCCTGTGGGATTTCCTGCTAAAAACCTAGAGCAACGCCTTGCTGAGCTGGAATGCTCAGTGCAACCCACCAAATCCGTATGTAACATTTTGGAATCAGATGTTGTGGTGGTATACTAGCCTGTGATATAAATATTTTCTGCTCCAAGATCACACAGTACACTAGTTTATCCAGACAGAAAATTGGCAGAGAAGCACATGCAAGGAGTGTGACACCGTGGTGCGGAGGCATTGGAGACAAAATAGACATTCCACAGTAAACACGCTGCTCTGAGCTTCTCTGCCAGCATGGAAGGAGAGGAGGTGAACACAAGATTTCACTCATGAGCATCTCGGCTGCTTTAAACATGAGTTTTCTGTCAGGGCGTTGACACAAATTCCACAAAACTAGTACATCACAGTATCTCAGAGAAGTTCCAGCTTTGCTTTCAAATGTGGTAGCAGCAAGACTTGCTGCGGCAGCACGTTGTACGTACAGCTAATTTATTCAGCTGAATCAAGAGTTCTCCTGCTTGCTTGTGACCCATTTCACACCTCTCTTGATTTAGGGTTCATGGTGAAATAATACCCACAGTTTAGACTTGCAGTACACAGAAACAACTTCAGGAGATTGTAAGTATGTTTTTACACAGATAGAGCACATGGAAATACGGTAGAAGGGAGCTTACCTGGCAGGACAGTCGTCTATGTTGCATGACTGGTAAATAATTGCTGGCTTTTGCAGATGTCTGCATAATGATTCATTTACTTTCTGCTTCTCTGAATTCATGCACTGTGGTCTTCTGGAGCAGGTGCCTGAATTGCCACAGCTAGCAGAGCAAGTGCTCCACTCGGCATATTCCCATTTATAATCTAATTATCAGAAAAGAAAGGCAATTGTAAGCAGTGTGAGAGAGAGGCACTATACATTGTAACTGCATCGCATTTTAATTTATATGGCAGCATAGTGTGTCAGCTAGACAGACACCATGTTCTCTGTAGAAAAGCAAATATTTCAGCATTGTGAAAGGGGACCATAAACCAGAGTAGAATTTAGTCCTACCCAGCTTCCTCTAAAGTTCAGCCTTTACATATAAGCATGAAGCTCTCTAGAAGGCAAATGGGATCAGCACATGTGCACTTGCAGGGCAGAACCTGGCTCACAGTAGGAACTGATGAACTTCTTTTAAAACTTTCATAACATTTTTATACAATGAGCATTAAAAAGAGGAAATTGTAAATCAGGCTCTCAAGGTTTCCTGCTGTTCTACAGCAAGTTTATTCTGAAGAAAACTCATCTTACTCCAGACACTTCACATAATTTCAAGATTTAAGAGAAACCTGTACTAAACTGTAGAAAATTACTTAATGCATAAATAATTTGCTACTGAGGCATCTGGCAAGATGAAAACGAAATTTGTTTTAAAGACCATTTTATATTAAAAATCAATCACCTCTAACAATTACTACCTTTATATTTAGTCACAATTCCACACTTACCCCTTCCCCCCAATTTTTTTTTGACACTTGGTAAAAGATGAAGTACTATGCAATGTTGACAGATTTTTATGTGATCACAGAAGGAGTCAGATTTTTCTGTAATAACCAAGAATAATTGATAGCTACCAGCTGTGTCCACAGGCTCACTCTTCCAGCACATAATGAATTCTTTAACTTATTGTTTTTCAATGTTTCCTTATTACTTCTGGGTTTCTTAAAATAATACAAAAGGGCCCTTTTCAAAGTAGAAACAGTTAAATTTACTGACTGCAACTATGATGGAGAGACTGTATTGTTTGTTTAACTAGGATGATACTGCTCAGAAGTGCCCTCAATATGCCTACTGTGCAAAAACCACCGAAGGAGATTTTGCAGTCTCAAAAAGGGATGGGTATTGCAGTGATGAAACGTTCGCATAAGCAACGATCAGAGTTAAAGCTCCTGCCTGGAAAATGGAATCCCCCAAAATACTGAGCAGCCTCACTGGAAAGGGCATTAGGCAACCAAAAGGCAGTTTCAGCTGGAGACCAGTGATTGATAGTTTAATACGTGGCTAAACCCACTCAGAAATTCCAACTTTAATGAGATCTATATTAGGACTAAGGCCTGGATACATTTTTTGATAAATTCTATAAGGATATTTTATGATTAATTTCATTAACATTCTGATTTACTTTTCATTTCATACTTGTCACCAAAATAGTTACCCTTTATCTGTGACTTTAACTCTGCTGCCCCATGCGTACAGACCCAGTCCCGCTCATACAGATAATCCCCTGACAGTCACTGGGAATACACTCGTACACAGCAGAGGGGATTTGCAAGTTCTGATCTTAAAGCTTCTTTCACTCTTTTGCACATAAAGAGTAAGCTGAGTCATATTGATAGGATAATAGATAAATCACATGAGAACTTTCAGTTTCAACAGATACTTTTCAAACATATTTTGCATTTTTTTTTTTTTTTTAACTGTCGAATGGAGTTTGGTGTTTTTTCTTCCAGAATCTTAGGATCCATGTTCCTAACTCTATTTTTAAAAGCCCATCAATTATAACATAATTACTTTCCAAATCTCTTTAAATATTTACAAACTCCATAAAATGTTTAAAGACACAGTTGATTGTCCTGCTGGTGCACATGTAAGATCCTTTTCAAATTCGTCTATGATTCACAGTTCCACATTTTAAAACCTACTATTGGAAATGAAGTTTTGTGCAAGGACATTGTTTTGGAGGACATTCAAAATGTTCTTGAAAATTTAAAACTGAAATTGATAATGAGTATGGAGCATGCTCTACTTACTACATTGATATCTTTAGGGGTGACTACAATAAGATGGCAACCACATTATTGCAACCATATCACTTTGCATGACATCAAAAAATAACAATTAAAATTATTTTGATTATAATTAATATATTTGTAAAGATAGCCTCAAAAACTATTTTCTTTCTTTTTGGTTGGCTATTATGGTAGCAGTTTGCATGATTTGCTGAAGAGGAAGTTCAGAAAACTTGCCTGATTTAAAATTGTTTAAAGCAGCAAAACACCAAATTGGGCTATATCCTCTCAGATTCTCGGCTACACAGTTAAGAAATGGGAGAGACCACGTGGTATTAAGTCCTGCTCCTGCACATATTACTGCCCATATTCAGCTCTGGGTATGAACATTGCCTATTAGCTTAAATGGGATTATGCATACACGTAAGGTTATGCATGTTTGTGAATTACTTTTCATATATAAAAACAAGTTAATGTGCAGGAAGTCTTTACAGAGTGAAAGAAAATAGTATTCAAAAATGTAAGAATTTGTCATATAATTTTCAACAAACCTTCCTTCTTGACATTTACCCAAACTGACATTGGTTTTGCACTAGCTGAAGTCCAACATCGGAACCGTCCAGCAAATTGCCCAGAGTTGGTGTTCACCTCCAGGATGCGACCCCCAGCCAGGGTTCGGTATTCCAAGGTCTTAGCTTCCTCAATTGGAGTACCTCTGAAAAGCCAACGAACTGTGTTTCTGTAGCTTGGCAGCACTGGGCAACCTGAAAATCAATAGTATTTTAGCGTTTTCTAATAAACGCAGCAGCTACATTGAAATGTTTTTGCGTAGGTATGTATGATTGTGAGACTCTGTATACAAGACCTCATCAGTCAAAATAAAAACAAAAGCATGCATTAATTACCTGAAGCCCAAACTATGGCCCCAAATCCTGACCACCCCCTGAGGGTTATCAGCTATGTAAGGTGATGTATACTTACCACAATTCTTTGTATTTTTGCTTTCAATAAGATCTCACAAATTTCACTTCTATATGAATGTAGGGGTGTGTGGGAGAGCAATTATTTAAATGGAGCGAAGATTTCACACCATACCAGCAAACCCAGACTCTTATGAATCACACTCACTTTCTCCATGGGGCCTTCCCTGTTTTAATGAGCAAAACATATCATTCAAATGACAAAGCATAAAAAAACAGCATACCTATCCTTAATGGATCTCCAGGTACCACACTAACATTTGTACCAATTCCAGATGCCATTAGAACGCGCTTCTTTCTGCTTCCCTTTGATAGTCGAGTGTTATTTTCTGTAAATCTTTGTTCTGTAAAACAACATACAAGATCTCTCCTTAGCAAGAATTAAATCAAGATGCTAAAAAAACCTTTCTATCAAAATATCCAGCACATTATTTATGAAGCACAAGGATAACAGTGCTTTGGAATTATTTAGGATCAACTTAATTCATGCAATTTAATTGTTCATCTAACATATATACTTAAGATATAAAAGCAGGGAAATGCACAATTTATTTATAATGTTCATGCCAATTTCTAAAGTAATAAAATTTGTTGAATTGTATGTATTTATTAGCAAAAATGAGCATGTTTATGATCAAAATGAGCATGTTTACAAACAAAACTTACAGGATGTACGATCTATTTACTGTTATGAATAATGCTATTTATGATTTCATTACCAGTCATTCACACAGAACTCAATAATTCTCTCAGTGGAATTAGGCCAATTCCTTTGTTTCATTTGAAGGAATTGTGACAAAATGCTATAATAAAAAATAATCTCTTAAAATCTCATTAGACATAGTATATAATATGGGCAGAATCATGTACCTATCACTACGGCAACTCCTTTTTATCATATGCCAGAACAACTGCCAGAAATATGGGCAATCTGTCAGTAACATGCAGTTCTTGCCATTCAGTCAACATTTCTGTTTTAATGAGCGTGCATAATACTCATGATTCTCCTTCCAGAATGGTTTAAGTCTTTTGTTATATTCTGGCTTCCATGGGTCATTTTACATTGGTTGGATGGATTACTCAAGATTTTTCCTCAATGTAAAATGTCTGCACCAATCCTCCTGCTTGTCTATGTAAATGCTTGGACAAAGAAGTCTCATATCTTTGGTACATCTTCCTTGGCCAACAGACCCAAACATCTATAACCTGCCATACACATGTGTGCTTAAGAAAGCAAGCTTTGTAGCAGGATTAGCCATGTATAATTGTGCTGTACTTTGTACACCAGAATATTGAGAGTTAATCTCTAGAGCCGAATGATCCATTTACTGGAGCTATTTGCAAGGCATGATTGTATTATACAGTATTACATGATTAATCTACTTACAATAGAGTCATTTAAATGGTGTTTTTCTTTACTTTTTCTATTCTGAGAATTAGCAGTTCATATTCTGATTTTTTTCCACATCCCTGTGTGTTATCAGCCTTTATGATTAGAAACAAAACAACAACAACAACAAAAACATCCTTTGCTTTCATTTCACTGTACTTCCCTGAAGATTTTCTGAACTCAGGCCTACCCTGTTCCCCTACATAAAAGCACTGGACACAATGTAATATGATATTTGATTTAATTTTCTAATGTTTCTCATGACTTAAGGGCTTAAATTTGTTCTATAGAAGCAAGAAGATGGAACAACTTTTGAAGAAGTCACAAGTCAGTCCATCTGTACCTAGATGCACTGTTACAGGAAATGAGAGATCAGACCAGATCCCAGGGAGTCAGATCAAATAAAAAATTCGAAGTTCGTAATTAAGTGTTAAATATCACCCCACTTACCCCACCCAAATAGTTTAATCAGTAAAAATTGATAATAAGAGTGGGTGACTGTTAGCAGTAAGGAATTCTCATTCAGCACTTACCAGTTAAGTGGAGCACAGACGCAGCTTCAGCTTTTCCGAGCACATTAGTTGCTCTGCAAATATATGTTCCTGCATCTTCGTAGGAAACATTCCTCAGAGATAAAGAGCCATTCAAAGGCAAGAAAGAACTGATTTGTTGGAAGTTTTTCTTCTTAAACCACGTTACGTTTGGTTGGGGAACACCTTTTAAATACATACAATTAAAAACAATAGGGTAAGATAAATGGTATATTTTATATTGCTAACTGCTACCATAGAATCCAAGAATCTTAAGTTCCTTTGTCTTTTGTCTTAAGTGTCCTTTGTCTACACAGACAGTGTAACAATATCACAGCAAAACAAGTAATTTTTCCATTCACAACAAAACTGCTTACTTGGAGTCCTACAAATAATTCAGCATCCCAGAGAGATTAAAGGTTAAGAACTGCAAGGTAAGCTCACAGAACAGTTTCAAAAACTGCTACCAGTCCTACAAAAGCAATGTGCTCATGTATCTCTCTATCAAAATATGTGAGACTGCTAACCCGAGTCAGGGCCAATTAACACAACTATCTGCATCCCAGAATGGGTGAAGAAATGAATGAATATCCAATTTCTAATTAAAAAGTATAGCAGAAAAATAAATTGGGACAAAATGTTTCTCTTGAAGGAAAAAAACTTATATATTTATAAGAGACAATAGAGAATATGTGGCCAATTTCTACCCCAAAAAACACCTGAAAACATACTGTAGCGGATGTCATAAGTACAGCTTGTAACAATGGAGAGTGAAGGAAAAGGAACAGAAAGAGCTATTAACAACAGTGCAAGGGGCTCAGCTGTTAAGCACTCTCATTTACCACTCTACAGAAAGCCAAAGGCCTATCCCTTTCCTACTGTCAAGCTTGTACTCGTCATTCTAAATTTTGATCCACAAATGACTTCGGATGTTTATTTTTAATTAGATGATTTTTCCAATTGCACAGTATTACCTCTGTGGAAGGACCTCTACAGATATTTTATTTTCCTCAAACATTTGCCTTCCAAAGGATATCTTGCAAGCTGGCAGATCAGCCACCTTATTTGTGCTCCAGTTGAGCTGCCGCAGATGAGGCACTATTTGAAGGCTCCAAAATCCTGGATAAATGGTGGGGTAAGTCTGACATAACGCGGCACAGTGATGAGCCACAGAGGCACGTGAATACACAAGGCACAAGTCAGAGCAGTTGAAGTGCCTTTTGCCTGAGCTCTGTTTTCTTGTCTAAATATATTGACCAGTGCTCCCTGAAGACTACCAAAATGGGTTCTGCTAGGGAAGCTGACCCAAATGGGGGACGTTTGGAAGTTTCAGCCATATTGAATGCTAATTCAGGCTCCTTGCTTCACAGATCATTGTGCAGTATTACTTTTCAGATGATGTCTTCATGATGTGGAATAGCCTTTAGGAACAACTTTAACATTTCAATCACTGGCTTAGCACTTTCAATGCACACCTCAAGTTTTTCCTTTACTGTAATAGGAACCAGACATATTTTTTGGATCCTGCCATTGCACTGAAGGAAAAAGCTCCCCGCACCATTTTTGTCTAGAAAGACAGCAGACAAAAAGGCTCTCCTGCATAATCACAAATTTAAATTCTAGGCAATTTAGCAAATGTTCAGTGCTTTTAAACTCATGAGATTGTGTTTTACTCAGTAAAAATGTATAAAAACAAGATACATATCTTCAGAGTGCACAAGAGTCCAAAAAACCAGGCTGTTTTTCAAGTTTCCAGGAGAAGCCTTATGCCACATCGAAAAATCCCTTTGGAATTAGGAAGAGGTCCTGTTCTAAGGGTCTTTTTTTCATTATACCCCAGCTTTCTGGCTAAAATGTATCATACTCAGACACATTTTTCCTTTACAGTGTATTTTCCATGGCCATTCCAGCATATATACTGGCTATACAGATGGACTGAGGAGGTGCTGTGAGGATGCGGAGTTGTTTTAGTCCAAGGCCTACAGGTTTGCAGCCAGACTACCCTCATTGGCACCAAAGTCCTGCAGGCTGATCAGAGCCAAAAATATGTCAGAAAGAGCATGGTTAAGATGGGACCAGAGTTAAAAGCTTTAAAGTTAAATTCCACAATACACAAAAACAATGAAATATTTGGAAAGGTTCAAATTTAACTTTTAACCCGGGCCTCTATCAAAATTCAGCCCAAAATATCATCCCATGATAGTCTTCCCTCTGCCTGCAGCACAGTATTCAAAAATGTACCACATTCCTGGGATTTAAGTTAAGTAAAATGTGTCTTTCTTCCAAATTTGGGTTGTATCCTAGCATTTATACCGGAAGAATTGCCATGTCTCTATTCCTCTACCTCTCCCTCATTCACGGGGATGTTGAGCCTTTTAAAACCTTGACTGGAGTTCAGTTTGCAGAAGAAATCTGCAGAATAGCTTTGGCTCTCCATTGAGGTTCAAAATCGAGTAGCTGTCACACACCCTTAAGTCAATGTAAGTTACTAGCAAGTGATTCCTCTTCTTTCAATTTTTTTTTCTTCTCTCCAAGAAGCTGTATATATTTCTCTTTAGTAGAAATGAGCAAGCAATACCACACACACATAAGTAAATCAGATCACTGCCAAAATGAATAATGTAAACACACAAATATAAATTGTAGGTCTAAGGAACGTAGGTGAGGAGAGAGCTCCACATGGCAGTCCAACAGTCAGTCCGATTGAAATGCACAGTTAATCCATCTAAGTAATCTTCGGGGTGCTGCCACTTACAGAAAAAGAGGCAAAAATGTGCACTTACAATGATCAATTATAAATATCATGGAGAAAACAACATTATTAAGCAGTGTCTGGTTAACACACACTGTTATTACAAAGCACAGCGAATGTTATCTAGGTACCTTCAGAGGACATCCATAAATCTGAGCTGATCGCATTGAAAATAGCAGTGAAAATGGCAATCAGAACACCTCTGTATTGTATTTTATCTAAAATTTTTGAGAAGTTAGATCTTATCTAAGTCTTTATGTGAATTGGGTGTTGACTCCTTCTGAGTTGGCCTCTTCATGGTCACTTCTGAGGACCCTTCAAGTTTTTGCATTTCTTTTTCCCTTTCTCTCCCCAGCCTTTGTATTACATGGAAAACAATGCACTATCCGAAAGCAAAGCTGGGAGATATTGGATCATCTGCTGAAGAACAACTGGTAATTGCAGTCAAAGTCCTTCTGCATCCCTTTACAGGTGGTTTTGGGTAGGCTGCCATTAAGAGTAAGCAAACCCTCAGTTTCCTGAACTAAGGAAGAATGGAAGAACACCTTTCAGAGAAGAGTTCAGGGACCTGCTACAGGTTGTGTTATCCTGCTGGAGTACAGCATGCAGGGAGGAGAGAGGGCATGGCTCTGCACGCTGCAGGCAGGATGTGGCTGTTTGCTAGATAGTAGGGGCCTCTACCCCTGCCTTTCAGGGAAACTCAAAACTGGAGAGCTCAAATGTTATATAAAGCTTTCAGAGCTGTGCATCCAGAGAGATGCAGAACAGAATCTGGCCAGAAAAAAAAAAATAAAAAAAGTTGTGTGGTGCTATCGTATCTGCTGATAGACACCCTATAAATGGATTAAAGAAATAAAACAGACAGGAGAAAAAATTAAAGCCATCCATTCTATTCCAGCTCCTTTGCATTCCTGAGTAAAGCAGCATGTACATTTCAAGTTCTTCTGGACAGCTTCAGTTTATCTGTATGTTTATATTGCCAGCAAAAAATCCTTTTCTGCCATAACTGTCATGAAAGACACTGAGTTCTTTTGCATACTATCACTTCTGGAATTCCTATCAGGAGAAACTCTTACTGTTGGAGGATACTCAAAAAACTATTTTTAGCCATTCATTTACCTTTCTAGTAGTCTCTGTGCTTAATAGTGCTTTGCATAAAACCCTTCTCACACCACAAAGCACATAGCACAACCCCAACAGGCAGTCACCTGTATACGTTTCTGTTGAAAAGGCTTCCATCGTGCAGATTTTCAACACTTCTTCTTTAGAAATTAGACTACATGCTTATTGCCCTGTAATAAAATTTCCTACTGGTATCCAGCACTGCACATTGAGTTAAGTCTCATCCATCACTTCCTGTGAGAAAGCAGGCAAAGTATGCAATTCCCACATTCTTCTAGTGACAAGACTGTGCAGTACTGTGACAAGCACCAATTTTCCTACACAGAAACTGCAGGTACAGTTCAAGCATACCATCAAAATGAATAACAAAAGAAAAACAACAACAACAACAACAAAAAACACAACTTTGTCCCTTTTCCAAGGAGAAATTAAACTAAGCAAAAAGAAGCCATTAGGTATTCTTTTTTGTTCGTTTTTTTTGTTTGTTTTTTTTTTTTTTTTTTCTTCAAGGTGACAAAGTGAATGGAGGTGAAATTCTACTTGAATTTAGGGATTTATGGAGGACTTCATCCTGTGCACAAGGTTTCATCTTAATGTAGATGCTTCACTCTCCTTTACACAAACACTGATTCACACAAGGACTTTATACAGACAGAAATAACATTCACTTTGTCTTCAAGAGCTCAGGACTGTATAGAGAAGACGTATTAAGTAGGAAATGTATATTCAGAATTCTTAACAGAGATGTTTAAAAGCTGATTACAATGACTTTTTACTCCTCACTGCTCTATTTTTCTACCCTCTGTTAGTTAGAATTAAAGATGTTTCTGCTGTTGTCATTTGTCCTTACCAGGACAGTTTTAAAGCATGTCTTTCCTTTCATCTTACTGTTCAAATTTATCACATCTACATAAGCTTCCTCTACAGAATGATTAGATTACCTTTCTAGGTGGGTCAGAAGACACCAAATTGTTCTGGGAATCATTTTCTAGACTTTCTCCGTGGGAAAAAAATAAAAAAAAAAAAAAAAAAAAAAAAGAATCTTCCAGTTTGTAACCCTGGAAGGAAGTCATTCCCTATCTACATCCAAAAAAATACTGCTTTCAAGCTGAAGAATTCCTGATTTGATACCCTGCCAGTACAAGAATGAGGAGAAGTATGAGATGGCTTGTAGCCACCTTTGTTTCCTTCATACCCCACCTCCACTCAGATGTAGCTGAGGATGAACCCAAAGGTATCGACTCACCCAAACAGCCAAAGGTTCAGAATCACTGAGTGCAGTTTAGATCCCAGTGATTCAGAGGCGAGATGCATCACTGACTTCAGCTAGTAGCAAAATCAAACAATCATATCCTATGGCTCCAAGTCAGGAAAGCATTTAAGCATAGGATTAAATCCATCCCTATTAGAGAATGCAATTAAACACATGCTTAAAATTAAGCATGGCTACAATTGTCCTTCATGAACAAAGATCCATTCCTGAGCTGGGGCCTTCTTAGAGCTAGAATACCTTAAAAATCAAAATCTTAATCTTGCAATGGATCTAAATCCTCTGATGTTAAAAATTTCTTCTATAGACCTAAGTGGCTATAAAACTTTAAAATTAGTTTAATCTTTTTTTCTGACCTCAAGCACAGGTTATTTTCCACTAGCACTGGAACAGCTCTAAAATACTCAATGTTCCATGAAAAAAAAGTCATTTTCCACCATGAGTGGCCCTGGGACAGCAAATGTTATGGAAAAAAAACTCTAGCTCCGGATGGGACTGTGAAACACGTGTTTAAAAAAGGAAAAAAATGGAATCTGCACTATAGGGTGCCCTTAAAATATTCAGTGTTCAAAAACAAATTTCCTCCAACCTTGAAAGCCCTATGAAATATTACACACCATAAAAATCTTGGCCTACTAACTGGTCGCTCTAAAACATTGGATATGTCTTCAGAAATTTTTCCCCCAGCTATGTAGAATCTCATAAAGTATTCTGTATTTCCCATTCAAGAGCAAGACAGAACTGCGCTGGCACAAATCACATTTTGCTGCACTTCTTTAAAAGTTTACCTAACTTTAGAGGATAACTGCACATGTCATCTTGCAGAGGAAATGATTCTGGGTCAGTAATATACACACCAAATGTCATCTTTATTCATTCTGCACTTACTAACACCTACAGTGGATTTAGCATAACTCACCATACAACTTCTTTAATTTATACATCTTCATATTTTCTCCAGCAGAAATTGCAAACTGCCTTTATTATCATCTCAATTATGTTTGAGCAATCAACTTCTAGTGAACACTAAAAGGGCTAAGCCATGCTGCTACTAAAATTACCTGCATGAATCTTGCCCACTTCACTGGGAATAATAGACTTGGACTGAGAGCTGGAGTGAGACATTTTGGCACCTGGTACAATCCTCCCTCCTGTCTTCTGATACCGCCCTGCTCTTTCGCAATCTTTCAAAGCCATAACCTGTGTCTCTTTCTAGCAGCCATGCAACAGCGGCTCTTCCTAGGTGGCAGCAGCATCTGGCAGGATTTAGATATACTTACTGACATCTGGTGACCTCCTTAGAGAGGTTCATGAAGCAAGACCCCTTCTCATCCCACCATTGCTACAGCTCTGTCAGATCCTGTTTAGTTCTCTGGCTGTCAGCTCAAAGAGAGCTTGATCTTTTTTCCATCCGCAGACCTTTAACACTAAAATTTTTCAAAACTAGGCATTAAAGTAAGGCAACAATATTAGACATCTAAATAAGAAGGTCTGAGTCAAGTGTGAATGCAGAAATCACCGCTGGACTAAATACTCTAGTCGATCCCCAACAAAGCTTTGCTTGGTGCACATCAGGGCAATTCTACAATTCAGCACTATTATCAGAGGCAGTTTTGCCCAGCTGGTTAGTGATTGCATTTTCACTTTACTGCATAGCCATGGCTCTGTCACAAAGGACCCAGTCATTTATGGTCATAAAGCAGGCACATTCTCAGGGACTTGGAAAATAAAAATTTATCAGAAATTAAAGAATTACACAGGAATTGCTATTCTTAATCAGACCAGAAGTCCGTCTAAGCCAGTATTTTGTGTCCAATGATGGGCAGCTGGGGATGTGTAGACAAAGAGGACTAAAAACATGTCATTAACTGAATGACACTTCCTCAATGTAAAGGGCATCAGGGATGTGCTTATAAAAAGAGATACTTGGTACTCAGGTCCTGAAACACATTTGATGTCTGTTTGGGTGAGGGTTTGCTTTGGACTGCTTGGTGAGTCCCACCTGACCCCCAGGACTTTCTGCCCATTATTATTTCAGAGCCCAAGGTACAGTCTGCAGGCACACCTTTCAGTTTAGTTTGGTCAAAAAGGATTCAGTTTTTAGGCTCCCAGACTGTTCAAAGACACAAAGCAAAGCATAATTAAGTGGGAAGGACTGAAAGACTTACTATAAAGCTTATGCCATATCCAAACTAAAACTAAGGTATGTGTACTTATACTAAAAAGAAGCATACGATCATCCAGATTCCCTCTTCCTTTAACTAATTTTAAGGGGCATTCCTTCCTCATAAAATAAATCTATACTTATCCCTTTAAAATCTGTTGTTGTTTTTAGAAAAATATACAAAGGAAAGAAAAGGAAAGAAAAGGAGATCCAGAATCCGATGTAATAAACTGCTATTCTTCACTGAGATGTCTTCTGAGGGGTTAAGCATAGAAGACAAAAAACAACATCAAAGTTACATTTTGAATACTGCAGGTAAATGAAGGAACAGATGGAGAATAAAATTCTTGATTTATCTGGATTTGTTTCAAATTCCAATACCGACAGTAAGTAGCTGGTCCATCTTTGTGAAATGTGTGTGCAAAAAGATGACCTTGATTCAACAGGTTCTTTGTATTCTTTGCCTCTTTTTTAATCAATATGTTATTCTTAGAGTCAAAGTATATTCAGAGTTATGTAGCATTTGGATCAAGATGAAGTTTCTATTCTTAAAAGCCTTTATGCCAAGATATTTTAGAGATGCAATATAATGTTTACAGTCTAAACAATCTTAACTCAGTATTTCCTTTCCGTTTTTTCACCAGCAGGTGGCAGACAATGCACATTTTACATATATATTTTTTTCCCCTATTCAACTTAGAACTTTCAAGGTTTCACAGTAAATGGAATCTGACAGTTTTAGTTTATTTTAGTAATAATCACAAGAAGATCTTTTCTGCAAATACAATAAATGTTATCCAAGAGCAATTTGGAGCAATCAGTATTGATATTTATAACATATGTGTTGATTGAAAAGCTCTTGGCCGTAAGAATGGAATATGAATCTGTCCAGAATGTTATGAATATCTTCTAGCATATGCTCGGGTGGGAGCTATAAAATGAGCTTATGACAATTAGTGGAAAAAAGTTTTAATATAAATTAAAAAGAGAAAAGAAAATTATACTATTATCTTCAGCAATTTACCTAAATTTTCTTTGCCTGTTCCTTATGTTCTTCTATTTGTTACGATACACTTCTCTTTAACATTTCTGAATGTTTTTTTCTGAAAGCAGTTTTTAGAGTGCACAAGAAAGAATCTCAAAAGGACTAAAAGAACCAAATCAGTAACAACAAAAAAAGAAAAAAAAAATGCAGTCAGATGGCTGTATATAATATTAAACTTCACATCCTTTCCATTAAAACCATCAAGCAAGAGCTTTTCTGCATAACATGGCCTTAATGAACCCAGAGTCCCTGAGGCAGAACACACTTGGTTCTCCTCCTGGCCCTGAATAATTAAAGGATTTGCTATTAGCCAGCCTGTAGAGGAAGTTGGAAAGTTGGAAAGTGGACCTTTCCCTATAACATCACTTCCACTCTACCTTTCACAACTGTCTTTGTCAGATTGTTGGGTAGGTTGATCCTACTTGCAGCTGGCATGGTAGTCTCTCCTAAACGAACAATTAACTTACCTTTTTGGCATATATACATGATTTTCATATGTTTCACAATGGAAAATATGACTAGATCTTGTATGGCTAGACAAAATGTAGAACTTAATACATATATTTATGCACAGAGAAAGCAATGGTTTGAACAACTGTAAACAAGGATTATAGGTTATTTAGCCTACAGGGAAAAAAATAAAAATAAAAAAATCAGAGCTCAGAAGTCATTGAAGCCAAGAAATTTGAAAGTAATTTAAGAATTCTGTCAGTGGCATGGCACACAGATACCTTCTTCATAAGCTACTACTTCTTTTGCCCAGCTATGCTGTGGGCTAGCAAGAGTCCAATAGCTCTGCAGGATCTGCTTGACACCGAGAAATCTGTGTGAGTCATCTGTGGTGATGGATACCAAGTAAGTGTGTAGCAGAACATGAAGGCACACAGACTTATTTAGTAATATTTTGCTTAGATAGACCGAGAAGTTACCACAAAAAAATACATCCTTCTTTCTGAGCGTTCAGAGGAATGGCAATGAGGAAAAGACACTCCAGATCTAGTCAAGGTTTCCATGAAATTCAAAGAAGGGCTCTCTCTTGTAATCACTTTATTGTCACAGCCCATTCTAAGAGATCTTCAGCTGACAGCTAGTCACAATCAACTACTGTTATTTTTACATTAGATATTCATTATAAGGATTTACAGTGGGCTGTTACTCCAAGAAGAAAGCACATTATTATTATAAATCAACACGTCTGATGAGAAAAGGGCTCTTGCAGACTTGCATTATCTGTTTGTAGGAACAGAACTTTCAGAGTGTATAGAAATATTCACATTTTTTTTCTGATTCAAATGTTTGCTCATCTCATAATTCACAGGATATTTCATCAACATTTACAATAAAGTCCTCATCTCACTACACTGTAAATGGACATATTTTTGGGTCCCACCCTATTAGACAAACATTAGCATAGAGTGTTATTAAGTTCAGTCTACTAAAGTCTGTGGTGTATTACTTTTCATCAAAAAAAAGGAGATCAGAAAAAAACTCTGCTTACATTATTTCATAAGTTTTCCTGCTTCTAGGCTAAGAGAAATTTTAAGACATGTAAACTCTATTTTATTCACAAGCAGTAATACTCACTTCCTTGGCAATGATGGGAAATAAAGCAATTAGATAAATCAATTTTAAGTCAACACTTGTGTCTTACCATAACTAAGATTTGGCTCAGTAATATACACAATTCTAAAGCATTTGGAAATCCACAGTCCCATGTGGAAATATTAATTTATATTTAAATTGCTAACTGCTTACCCATCCTAACAATATTAATATTAACAGTGTGACATTAACTCTCTGCTGAATTTGAGATGTAGGTCAGTTCTGCACAGAGTTGCCAAACTATAGTTGGAAAATATTACTTCATCAAAGAATTAGCCTTGGTACAACAGCGAATAGCAGAGCCACATGTCCTAACATATGTCAGCGTGGCGCCACTATTGTAGGCAGAACTATTTGCATATATATTTCTCTCAGTATATCAGTATTCTGGTTCAGTGTCAACACTCAGATACGTGCTCCCCCAGCAATATAAATGTGAATGGTACACTGATTTCTCTGAAGTCTCTTTGCATTCAATTGTAACGTCTATTGTTATCAGCAAACACTTTCATGTATGTTCTTCAACAAGGCACAAAGGATTGACCTTCGCTTATTAAATATTTGACAGAATATCACCACTGTGAGTTAAATCTTGCAAATGAAACTTAAAAGATAATATTGATCAGATTAAAAAAGAAAATATCTACCTTTCCTTTAGAAAGACAAGAAAATAAAATGAAACAGGGATCTGCTTAACGCATATAGCTTTTAATTAACCTTAATGCTGCTTGACAGATGTTTTGCTAGACAATATCTATATGCTTTCATGGCTCAGCACTTCTCTTTGTCTTCTGTACTGCAGCTGCAGACTGATGGCTCTAAAAGGTAAGTTTACTTCACTGTCAGGTTTAAAGTTCTATTAAACTATGGCTGGAGATTTCATTTTCAGTTTTAACAACGGTCTAGACATATGGGCATCTCAAATAAGGATAAGGAGAGCTCCCTGATGAGCAAGTCAGCTGGCTATGCTTGCTATTGCAGTAAGATAGTGACTCACTTCACTGGGCTTTAAGTTCTGTAGTGGAGCTTCAGACCACTTGATGGAAAGAAAAGTACATCTAAAGGAAAACCTGCTGAACACATAGCACACGTGTAAGCTAAAGTGACCAACAGAAAAGACATAGGACTTGTTGAGTGACACACATACTGAAAAAATGACTAATGATCAATGATCCGCTGCCTTTGCTGGTAGCTTCTTTCAAGATATAAAGATATAAACTTCTTATTCTAACATTACAAGGAAATTCAGTGGAGTTCTTGCTTACCTTTTACTGGACATTCAATCATAATATTTGCTCCAATTCTTGCCATGATTGTACCTCCAACAACAGCAGAGAGATTGCTGGCTTCCAGATTTGTAACATTTAACACAGAGGACAAGATGACAGGAACCTCTTTGAAATGAAAGAAAAAGAATAATCAATATTAAAAGCTATATCTGACTTGTAAATATAGAGCTTGTGTTTAAATTTGTCATGTTTGGAACAGAATTCAGTTTGCAAAGAACCACCCCGAAAATACAGGTGGGATAGACAAAAGCAGACTCAGCTCAAACCTGCTCTGGTTTTAGAGCAAGACCATCTCATTACTACCTATTAAATTGGGCAGAATTTCATAGACTGCTAGCAAAAGAAACTATATCAAATGGGGCTGGGGATAGGTGTTTATATATGAAGAGAATACATCCCCAGTTCTGTGGATGCTACAAGTCCTACCTGCACGCAATAGCAAAGATGTTTCCATATCAAAACCAAAGTCATTAACAACCAGGCATCCATATGTACCCAGTTCCTTTTGAGTAGGACTCTGAATCTGCACTTTTCCAATGGTGTCCAGGATCATGCTGCAGAATATTAAAGAAAAGACAAGGGTTACAACCCTGGGACAAACACAGCTGAGTCTTCTATCTGCAAGAGTTGAGGATACAGCAACAAAACTTTTTAGAAACTTACTGTACTAAACCAGTGCATGCAGTAACAGTTCTGCCTCCTCTTCGGTGACAAAGGGGGAGAGCTAAAGGATACATGTGTGGAAGGATCTTCAGATATCCTTCTTCTGCAAAGCTGTGTCCTAATTGCTGCCCTTTGAAAGACAGCAAATTTACTACGGCTAACCAGAATCCCTCAGGAATGACAGCATGAAGAAATCAGACTACCACAATTAAAAGTATTAGGCTTGGCAAGAAATTAATTTCTCCAGTGCAAGCTTGGTTTTTTAGCAGGATTGTGGAATCTGCAAATATATGGACTAATATGACTCCAAATTACAGTAGTTAGTTTGTTAGTTTTAATATCATCATTAAAGCTGAAGTCTTCCACCAAAAACTCACAGGTGTCATGAACACCTTGCCTGCTATCTCAGGGCAAGATATGCGAGATGGCATTGCAGCACAACCTACTTACCTGCCCACGTTCTTTTTCAGATGCAATATCATTACTGTCACTGGTTTTTGAGTGCACAAATGTATATACATATATGTATATAAACGCATACATGCATCTGTGTATAAGAAACCTTAATGTGGAAAAAAACACCAAAGGCTTGGGAAAGAAAGCTAAGTAGCCAATGTATCCTAAGGGCAAGAATATCAGTCTGTGCTAAAATGAAGGCAATTTATGAAAGTAGACATTAGGAATCAAATAGATGCTCACAAATAAACAAAACACCATGATGTCCAGAAAAACGAAAGTATCACTTGCAACAAATTAGTGGGAAATTATGCACAGTTAACAAAATAAACAACTGGTGGGAGCTACGTGGTTCCAAAAACATTTGCACTTTAAAAAATGGTTTGGTTTTGTGTCTTTGCTTTAATTGATAGCCCTGCAGAAGTATATTTTTCTTGGCAGTGTGATTAATCAGTTAAGTATGTTGAGAAATATCCAAAGATGTCTTTATAATTTCAGAATCATTTTTTTCATTACTCAAGAGCTAGCTATAATTCTAAGAGGCTCTCACACAAAGTTAATGTTAGTATTATCAGGTGAGTTTTTAATTTATCAACAATGAGGTATTTGCTCTGTCTTGAGTAAGCAACTGAGTATAATACACTTGCTGTACTTGTTCTTCAGGTATAGTTTTGAAATGAGATATTACAGGTTTTTCATTATTTTGCACTGCACTGTCTTTAACAGAAATATTTGCAAGTTCTAAAGTATTAAAAATTTTAAAAAGCTAAGAAAAAAAGTTATTTTTTATTATTATTATTTTTTAAATTTAAGTTATGTAAACATCTAAAATACCTAAAAATTTACTCTGTCTTGAAGGATGGTGAAGACACAACTGATACTTTCCCTCCTTAAGATGAGGCATAAGAAAGACTGCCTTTCATCTATACCACTGCAGAAGTTTTTAATGTGATCCCACTGTATCTGGCATATGAACAAATCCATCCAATAGTCATCTTAATTTAATTGAGTATAAATCTGTTCATTTTCTGATGCAGCTGAAATGTTTAAGGCAGATCACTAAAATAGCTACATCCAAAATTAACCTAGTAAAAAAAAAAAAGTAAATTCTTGCATGTAATATTATGGAAATGGACACACACTTGGAAGTTAGTAAAACAAAACAACATGACAGCCATTTGAAAGAAAACAAATTAAATAAAAAGATGGAAGGCACAGGGTTCATGCTTATCTCATTTTTACAGCAGTATATGTTTTAACACTGCACAGCAGGGTGGATTTTAACAGTTTATAGTGACATAATAATTCATTGAAAGAAGATATTTACTTACTTCTCAGAGGATTTTAATGTCTCCCCATCTTTTGTCCAAGTATATTTCACTTCACTAATACCAGCTGTTTCACACAGTAGATTGACAGCATGAGTATTCTTGGTCAGAAAAACTGTATTTCCAATTCGTACAGTTACTGTTTTGTTAAAGGAAACTCCCGGAATTTCCTTTTGCCTCATAATAACTGGGACCTTCTGGTCAAACGTTAATTTATCAACAGCTTTTGTGCTGAAATGTTCAGCTCTGTTTGGTGATTTGCCTGTGAATTTTGAGGCAAATTTCTCATCCTGGGCCCCCTTCCATTTTTCAGTGGTTGGTTGTGGAAGCCTAGATAATTCAGCAATTAATTGATAAATGACCTGGGATGCCAAGTCATCATTGACTTCTCCAGTTTCAATGAGCTGACTCATGTTCTTTATTAGTTCTTCAAACTGCGCGGTGTCCATGCTGTAGGCACCTTGGAGAACTGCTGCCTCCAGTCGTTTATTCTTGAATTCTCGAGAGCTAAATTCTTCTGCTGAATTACTCCCAAAGGTTTCAAGATTTCTCAGAAATGGTTGATCATTTACTTGCCTGTCTCCCAGATAGAGCTCATTCTTCTTACTCCACATTTGCCACATTTTGCTCATTTTATGCCATTTGGCCCCAAAGCTGTTGGCCTCGTTATGATCTGCATTAGCAGTCTCACTGGCATGTTTTCTCAGATTTGGTGGTTCTATCAGTCTGTTATCAGTACCAATGAGTTTGAGTACAAATGTTTCATGCACAGAGCCTGCAATACACCGGTACACACCGATATCAGTTGCTTCAAGACTATGTATTTTCAGTGACCCTGACTTGGTGATGCCAAGTCTTTTAGAGTTTTGTAAGCGTTGTCCATCTTTCTCCCACCGGATAAGTGATTTCTGGAATCTTCGTACAGGGCACTTAATTACAACAGATGTTTTTGGAAGTAAGTATGCTCGGCTTCCTATGGTAAAATTGATGCGCTTCTCTTGTCTCGTCTGAATATAGACTCGGTGAATACTGACAATCTGAGGTCCATGAGCAGAATACTTTTCTGGAAGCTTTGGTTTAATCTCTGAAAGAAAACTAAGTGTTGAAAAGTATCTAATCATTGGCACTCACGCTTACAAAATCTGCTTTTCACAGAATGCTTGACGGAATTTTTCCTGACTTTATTCAAGTCAGATTGCAAAATATTGAGCTTTTATCTAAGTCAGAAAAATGCAAAAATATGAACAACATGAAACCATAACATACCCCTGCTCCAGCCAAGAATTCTATTACTTCTTCCCCAAAACTCCCAACAATGAGAAGATACAGGCAACGTATACTTATATGAAGGACATAGATGGTACACACATACCTAAATGTATACAGAGATATATTATATATTATTTTATATTATACACATAATCCTATTATGGTTATGTTTCCTATTGCTGCCTCAGAAACACTAGGCATGAAGGGAATGGAAAAAGTGAATCAAAAATTTGAACACATTATTACTTTCCCTACATTAGAGCACTGTCAAGTGCGGAACGACCTAAATAAAACAAAATCCATCTGAAAAGCAAGGCTCCCCTTGACTCTTATTTAAATTGTTGGCTGGCCTTGCTTGTTGTGTGACTGACTGAAGCCAAACAGCGACATAAGAGGTGAAAGAAGCAGTCAATGAAGACACAGTACATGTAACAAGCAGAGCCACCCTGTAATCACTGACTGAGGGTAATTTCTTCAGTTTGAAAGATGAGGTGTTCACAGCGCTATGCCAAGAATGAAGAGAGGGAAGTGAGGAAAGAAAGAAAAGTCAAAACTTGGAGAGGCCAAATACAGTCATCAGATGAATTGACAAAAGCAGCCAATACTGCATAAAGCTTCATGCAGACAGGGTACAGAGACACTGGGTGTTACAAAGCTCCTCCTGCATCCTACTGCAGACAGTTGGATGTGGAAAGGTTTCCAGGGAGCTGCTTAAATGCTACCACCACAGGCAGGCTTTCCCAGAAGTGGCTGGGTAGGCACACAGGAGGCAACAGCAGAATGACCGCAATGTTTCAGATACCACTGTGTTGACTCACTGCTGGCAACTACTGTGCCCCACTTTGATCAGAAGAACTAATCTGACTGAAAAAGCACTAGGTAGGTGAGAAAGAAAGCAATCTAGGAGGGGAGCAAGGGCACACACCCCCTGAGCTCATTCCATGCACAATGAAATTGGCCAGCTGGGAAGAGTCGGGAAACACTCTACACGGGCGCTAGAAAACAATTCAATTGTATTTGGTGACCCAGCCTTTTGGTACGTGACAGAAAAACTCTGAGCCTGCAGAATGAGTTGATGAGCCAGAAAATGGACACAAATACAAACGCTCTTCAATTGCCTGAATTTGAAACCATTACTACTATTCCACTTGGTAGGTACATAAATAAAATGACAACCACATTGATGGCACACGAACGATATTTGAAAAACTGCATGCTTCTTCATATACATATGCTTCAAATATGCTGTGAGGAAATAGGTGAAAAGCTAAATGTTTCAAGCATTCAATAAGTGTGTACACTATATGAACTACACCCTAGAGTGCATTCTTATGCTTATAAAACAAAATGGTTATTTTCAATGTTTTGGGTAATGAGTTCAGACCAGTGGGGATATCATGGTTTCATAATTACACAGCTTTTATATCAGTATTCGTTATCCAGATACATGGTTCCCTCAACCATTTCACATGGTACAACAAATAAATTGCTTTAGGCACTCAGTTTACTAAAATTATTAAACTAGTGTCCTGTTTTTAATAAGTTATTGGGCCCCAAATATTATTTTTTAGGGAAATGTTCCAATATTAAATCTTCGATTTCCAAAATCCAACTTACAGACACAGTAAGTGTAACTTTAAACACACAAATTAAAATACTTCAGGCTGTGCTCTGTTTACACTAGTTATTCCAACATGGAATTAAATCCAGTGCATACTTATAAATATGTTAACAAGTCTCATCCATTTCTTCTTTTTAAGACAAAAAAAAAAAAAAAAGAAAGACCACTAACTCTCATTAGCAGTTCAACACTAAAGGGTGTGTATATTTTTACTGGTGACTGGCGAGCAAGATTAGGAGTGAAACAAAGTTCAGAGCTGTGGATGGCAGGCCATGTAAATATATAAGGTCATATAAATATATAAGGCCACATAAGTGTTTCTAGATCCTTAGTATCATCCAGTCTTGCAGCTGCTGAGGTAATGGACTGTTTGGGAGAGTTTTTTCTACGAGGTAAATCTCACTTAATGATTAGATTGTACTGGAGCCATTGGACCTCATTATCACCTGGTACAAATCCATCTGAGTGTATGACCTCTAATGGTCCTGTGCAGCTTTAGCTGGGCGTCAGGTCCTGGTGACCTCAGGGATAGACGGGTGTTATTTCCTTTTTCTCAGAGTCAGGAATGTTCTGACTTAATAGGACCAATATTAAGTAGAAAACTGCTTCAATCACTAGTCCCAGGGTAAAAGATGAAGTATAAAAAGCCCCAGCACTGTCATGAGACAATAAAAATGAAGGAGCTCATCTGAGCCACGGATGAGAACCAAGAACCCCTAAGAGCATGCATGCCATGCACCACACTAAAGAGTCTGCTTCACCCTTCATTGCTAGCCATCTGCCACCTGAAGGCCATGTTATATTCCTGCCTTCTATCCACTCCCCCTTCAGGGGGGCCTGAATCCACAGCTGCAGGAGGAGGAGATGCCTCCTGCACGTTACTGTGAATCCAAAGGCTGCTGCTGCTGCCCTGGCTCCTTCTGCAAAACCCAGATTGAAACTAGGTGTATGGACATGTCTCGCCTTCCCCTGCCCTCCTGTTCTGTAGCCAGGTACTTGCCATGTAGACCTGAGCTGCAGGGCCTCCCTTGCAGCAAACAGTTCTGGAGATGAAGGGAGAGAACAGTGGGATAACTTTGGTCACTTTGATCCATATTCATTCAGTTCAATCACAATCCCTGCGCAGCCCAGTGTCCTGCTTTTTTGGCACTGTGGTGGAAGCTGACAATGTAATTTTAATATCAGTCTGTGCTATGCAATTTGCAAACCAGCTAAACTGCCATTCAACTATCCACAATTAATTAAATTCAGATAGATATGCAGCTCAAAATATTTTATTAAACCTTATGCCAAGGACATTCCTGAAAGTCCACAGGGCTTTATTTAAGTGGAGTTTTGAACCTCAGGATTTTGGCATGTTAATCTGAAATGCAGGCCAGGAAAAGAAGTTTCATATTATGTATGAATCAGTAATTATTCTATTTCTTATTTTGTTTTGTGAATAATTTTTAAAGCAAAGCCTCAAAATTTATAAAGTAGCTGTTTCTTGATAGCACTATGAATTGGGTCAAAACATGTCTATCTTTGTGATCTGTGATCAAAAGCAGGCCACTAATGAAAGCTTTTGGTTTTCCTCAGCCCCATACCTAAAAAGTGATAGTCTCATTTTTTTCCTTTCTGTTCAGCTCCCTGCTCCCCAAACCTATGAAATGATATTCTCATTTACAAAGGAAGGAGAGGCCAAGTTTTGTCTTAATGAAACAGCATTTAGAACTGCTCATTGTAAATTACTGTATGTAATTGAACATACATTATCACAGAATCATAAAATGGTTTGGCTTGGAAGAAACCTTAAAGATCATCTAATTCCAACTCCCCCTGCCATGGGCAGGGAAAACTCCCACTAGACCATTGTATTGGCAAGGTATTTCCATGGCAGTTACACATATGCAATTTGTACAACTACCATCAGTATCATAACCGGATTGTGCCCAAATTATACAATTCCTATAGACAGCTTTTTCTTAATAGATTTTTATACATAGTAATAAAAATACTGTGATTTTTAATTAATTAATTAATTTTGTTTACTGTCATCAATTCCTACAAAACTCATGAGACTGGAATTCTCATTTCTATAAGGAAAGACAGAAATTACACCTACAGTTATCACTGGCACAGAATGTCAGGTTTTGATTTGTACCATAATAGACTAAATGTCCAGTGTAATACAAACACGCAATGAAAACACAAGCCAGAACTGGATTCTTAATTTTTCTAACATCCTTTGAAATTTATACTCAATTGACAGATGTTTTCACAGTTGGGATACTGTAAAGGATAAAAGAAAAAATCAAATCAAATGTAGGTGAGTATGAGTGTGAGAGGTACATAACATTAAAGTGTATTCAGAAACTACTTCTTTAGAACCTGGCCTTTATTTGTGACTGGAACAAAATAAATTAAGAGCAATCCTGTTATCACTGGTCTAGTAATTGTGACATTCCATTTATTCCAGATTAGTAATGTTATGAAAGTATAGGGAGATGAGTGAATTAACCTGTGTACAGATATTTCTTCATAAATATATCGTTCCAAATCAACAGGAAACTACATAAAGTAACATACTTACTGTTGCAGTCATTCAGCTGACAAGACCTTACAAGCAGTGAAGGAGACAGACCACTACACATTGATCCATTTAGTGCAACATATTGGCCCTTTGCTGTTCGGTTTTGGCAGGCAACTTTCCTTCTCTGGATTCCAACACCGCAGCTTACTGAGCACTGTGAAAGGAAGGATGCAAACTAAACTTGCTGTCCCATGCCACACATACTAATTTTAAACAGTTTGAGAGAGACAGAGAGCTCTCTTCTCCATATGAATCCTTGTGTTATCCAGACATTAAACCCTCTGCACTTTTCCAAGCAATAAGATTATAAGATAGCTAACTTGTCCCAGCAAGCAACTCGGGAACGATTAAAATAACATGACAGTATTTCTTTATGTCCAACCATGGGGAGAACAGAGCAATGCGATCTATTATCTCAGAGAAACAAATCAGCACGTTCTAAAGAGTCTGTGTCAAGTCTCTCAGCCCATTCTCCTAGTTCATATTGCACAAACATGAATTGCAGCTTCTAAATGCCCTCCTATAAATCTTTTTGAACAGGGAGTGGTAGCATGCTTACATTAAATGGGAAAGGAGAAAATGTGACGGAATAAAGCAAAGATTTGCTTTTCAGAAGCTGTACTATAAAATAATTGATAGCTAAAATATCAAATATTAAATACCAAACTATGTCTGGCAGAATGCATGCAATACATTGTAGCTTTTCTTTCAGCAACCCAAACACAGCTCTGGAAGAGGGACATAAACAGCCTGATTGTAGGCAGGGATGCACAACAACTGTATGCACAGTTTAGTCTAGGTACGTGTCTTGCAAAACCTTCAGCTACCCTGTGAGTTTACTGCTCCAATCACCCACTATTCACTCAAGTAGAATTCTATAGAGATCATGTTGTAAATGAAGGTTTTGGAGCCTCCCCCCCCCGGGTTGGGAGCGGCTCACCTTGGACCATTCTCCTACAATGAGCTGAGGAGGACAGTCAACTTTTGCACATGGTTTAGTAGTTGGCAATTTAGGTTCCTGGCAGGTGTCGTCAGAGAGTTTCAGGAAGCTTCCGTCTGTCAACAGTTGCTTACAGTACACTTTGCGGGTCTGGATCCCTCCTCCACAAGTACATGAACACTGAGAAGAAAAGAACATAGCATGTAGACCTGCATGTACGTCTGTGCTTATGTATCACACCATTATGGCACATAAACACTGAAAGGCTCCTCATAGTTATGCACACTTGAAAAATGACATCAAGTTTCAGTTAAAAAGCAAGCAGCTTGTAGAAAATTCTTCGGTTAAAACGTTTAGTTAATATATTAAAAATGAGGAGAAGTTAACCCACCTGAATGCAATTAAATAGCAGAAATCTTAAAGAAAACATGCATTTTACATGTAGATCTGACCATGCCCTGCATCAGTTAATATACCTACTGTGAGTTAGGAAACATTGTTCTTGAGATAAATAAACAAACAAATATCTTCAAAAGTATATTATTGCATTTGCACAGTATAGAAAGAGAGGTGATGTCTGGAGTAACTGATATCCAGCATTTTGAAATCCTTTTAAAAAAAACACAACTTACCACCTCATCCTGTCAGTACTCATTGGTGTAGTAGTGAAAAGAGGTATTTTTGATTCTGGATTGATTTATTCTAATGAAATTAGTTGAAACTCTTAAAATCAATATCTAGAAGCTATGTTCTATGTTATTCAGGCCAGAAATTTTGAAGTACCTAACCAGAGGAACACTGCTTACATTTAAACTGTTTCTATAACCCAGTCATACCTGTTGCCATTCCTCAACATGCCAAACAGGGGGACAATCAATCTGGTTGCAGGCTTGCAAAGAATGAGGCTTTTTGTCTTTGCAGTCCTCAGTAGCAACCGTAGGCCCTCCTGGCTGCTGGCAGTATACATCTCTCGTCTGTATCCCAACTCCACAGGTAGCTGAGCACTGTCTCCAGGGGCCGGTTTGCCACCTATTCCAAGAACACAGCCAAAAGATCATGTTTTAGCAACTCACTTTGGATAAGGAGAAATCAAACCCAAACAGAACCTAGCAAAAAATAACTGAAGGCATATTTATTGATAGATGGATGAAACATCCCTTTGGTTTGGCTGGTAGGCCAAGCTAGATTTATAAACTTACCAGGAAGGAAGAAATGCACAAGTATTCACAATAAAGTAATAGACTTATGTCAAAGGAAATTTATTTGACTCCAGAATTTACTTGAAAAATGCTTCTAATAAAAAGACATGCACACACACAAAAAGAAACAAAACCAAGAAATCAATAAAAAAATAGCCTGTTGGCAACCTACTGACATTTACTTTTATAAATGTAAATATGTAAATAGACCTTTCTTACATTTACAAAACTTTCTTTAATTGTGTATACATTTTCTATAAAACATCCTCTTCCTGTTAACTTTTATTCCCTACATTTTGCAGGAGGTGGTTTCTGCAAACACATTTTAGAAACAATATGCAAAGGATCACGGATGTCAGATCAAAAGTGGGTAAATAAGGCAACACATGTCAAAATTTCACATATGGCCCTTACAAGTGACCAAACTAGCTAAGTTTACTTGGATTTAGACTTTTTTTTGTTGTTGTTCTTTTCCCAGGATCTCCATGCATACGTAAGAAATCCGTAAGAACTAGATGGGGCTACCAGAAAGGCATTAAATTAGAATAACTTTAAATCATAATTTCAGTCTATTTTTTCATTCAGTAAGAATTGAAAGTACTTTGTTTTTTAGTGAAAATTTTCAAACAGTTAAGGCTGTTTTTCCAGCTCTGGAGAACATCTTCACAGAAGAGATTTCCCTGTTTAATTAGTGAGATGTAAAGAGTGGAAAAAGAGTGAAGAAAAAAAATCACAATCCATCATCAAACACAATCCAAAAATTTTGTTAAAGACGGAAGTAGTGAAACTTCATCCCAAAACAAGACTTGCAATCTGGACGTTTTCTGAGAAATCAATGTTTATTTAAATTATATTGTGGCAAAAAAATGTTTAATTTCATTATTACAGTGTACCTTGGAGGACAAAGCTTGATATTGCAAGCCCGAGTCATTGGTGGAGGTCTCTTGGAATTGTCACACAGGGTTTCATTGACGGCTTGTTTTGTTTCTACATGCAGACACATTGCAATGGCTTCTTGTGTTCCTGGATTAAAAAGGAAAACACTCATGAAACACTGAAGACAGATGAGATTTCTGTAAAGCTTACTCTTGAATACCACTCAGTAAAAAAGCTCCAAACACTGAATGTGATGGCAGGCTTAAAAGTAACCTCTCAAGTCAAAACCAATACTGAGATAGTTTATCCATTTAATCTTCAAAATGTATTTGTGAGTTATATGTAGAAACTGCTCCTGTGATATTTAAAATGCTTGCTTTGACTTTCTACCTCTTTGAAAACCAGCAGAAAATATACTCTCTCTCCCTCTCTCCACCAGCAGATTCTACATCTGCCTGGCTGTATAATGGTCTCAGGCCAACTAACGGTGTCATTGCCAAAACCAGGGTACAAGTGATACCTTCTCACTAACCTTGAATTTAAGGAGCCAGAGATCTGTGAAAGACGTAATAAAAAATGCAGAAAACTTGCAAAACAAAAGTCAGGAGAATGGCTATCTAAACATAGCCTCTATGACAAAGGTCCAAAGAGGTGCGATAGTTTTGCTGAAGGCAGCAAATCGGACCCAGTCCTGAGCTTTCCTTACTCGTGACCATTCTTGGCACCTTCTGATCTGCAGCGCTTACAACCTGGATCTTATTACTGAAACATGAAAGATTACTAATACTCAAATTTCTGTGAGTTGAAAAAGAAATGTAATAGAATTTTGCTTTAGAACAAGTCAGCTTAGCAAATGCACATTTAGTGAACTTTTAAAAATTATTATTTTAAAACTTTTTAACTATCCAATCTTATATATCATTGTTTAGTATGAAAGCCTTGCTCCATTTCAAAGCTCACCCATATATACACAAAAGACAAGACAGCTTGTGAAGTACTTTGAGGATCCTGCGTATCTGGGATGTTCTATGTGAGCAATGTTAATGATCATAATCCCATAGAACAGAAAAGCACTGAAATGCTGAAATCTATATTTTGCTGCTTCCAGGTAAAAATGGGTTCTGATGAGTCACAGTTGAAAGAACTTAAATCCATTTCCTTATCCTTCCTTTATCTCCAGTGATTTTGTAAGGATACAAAGCTGCTTTCAGCAGAAGCTTTTATTTTTCTTACGACCAACTTATAAGGTTTCAAAAGGGGTTGCATTTCTAACTAGAAACCTTCACTAACCACTTCATGGTATCACCTATGACAATACCTCACAACATGACCACTATTGCTACACAGAGGCTACTACAAGTACTCCTGTTTCTGTGTCAACTGTACATCAGGAAAGGTTTCTTGGCTGATCATTAGCTGCTCTGGTCTCAGTGGGCTCGTTGATGGATCAGACACAAAATTCTGTGTCCATGCCAAGGGTCCATATTTCTCCATCTTTTACAACACATTCATGAACACTGTCATTCTTTTCATGAGCCAACAGTTCCTTCCATTTATAAATAATTCCGATGTACTCCAGCAAACAAGCCAGCCCAGGTCATGATCCTTCTCTGAGACACATAAACTGGTCCAACTACTTCAGACACTTCAGCAGGTATAGACCAGCAGTGATTTTTCCCAATAACATACATTCCAATTTCTTTTAGGCTCTCTGGTAGACCTCTAGATCCCCTGTGGGACTCATTTGCAGTTGAAAGACCTTGTTATATAAATGTTTTGACTACATCTACAAAGTAATGAATTTTTATAGAACAGAAGACCTGACCTTAAATATGATTGACAACCTATTCATTGCTATTACATCAAAGTATTGATAATTACATTAACATAGAACACACACATTGAGTATAACATACTTCACTGTCAGAGCTGAGAGTAAGCCTTTAACAAATACCATGAGGCAATAAACACAGACGTGAAAATGCTCAAGCAAAAGAAAGCTGTAAATACATGTTTTCTGGAACTCTACTATTTTTTCTTGACTAACAACCATGATAATCAGAAGTTTTCTGTCCAATTCTCCCCATGTGTTTGTTTAACAAGAGCAGCTTCCCTGTCCCCTTACATACATCGGAAATGCCCACCTGACAGTCTGCAGGTGAGAAACAAAGTTTTAGAAATTGTCTTCTGGCAGGAGCTTATGAATGACATTACCAGGCAAGCAGTGAAGCACACATAAAGCATCCATATAATCTCTATTTTCAGTCAAAAACTACTCTGTGCTATGCACCTTCAACTTTGCTGATCTCACTGCATTCCTGTGGGAAAACTATACTCAGAGGTGATGTTGCTCTAGACCAGGTTGTGATAAGTAATATCTTCTTAATATCTCACACAAAAAGGAGGGGAATGAAATGAAATTCCATTCAGACCATCTAAGTCAGCAGTAATCGCATGGGAACTTTATATCACAGTGTTATAAAAATTAAATTGGTCAGCCAAATGAACAAAAGGCATGTCGTACCAGGTGACTGAAGCTTGCCACCTGGAGTTCATTAAACCACTTCTGCCTTTCAGCACAACCTACCTAACTTTCATTGTGTTACCAGAATAAAACATTGATAATGTTGTGTATCCTTCATTTGACTTAACTACAGGGCACAAACTGAAGTAGTAATTCCTCCCCACGGGGGCTTTATTTCAAGAAAAACTGCACCCTCATTTCATGCTGTAAGGACAAAACATATATTGCAGAGCTGTTAAAACATCCTCCTTCCCCCTCCTTCCTGTTCCTTGGTTTTCAGTTTAAGGACTCTATTCAATAAATAACTACACCTAATTGATGCAGCATTTGCTTGAGCGTAGTTGTCAAAACGTCTCAACAATTAGTCAGATTTCTCACCCCCAACTATAATTTTACATTAGTTGGGAACTTCAGTCGTGGATAAATTTCTTATTCTATGTAAATTGGAAAATGGAAAAATCCATTATTCAAACAAGCAAAGTTTTATATGTATGCCTTTCTTGACTTATAATATAAACATAGTAGATAATTTAACTAAAACATTATGTATGCAGCAGGGAGCATTAAGTATTTTTACAGTAATCTGATGCACTATTGTAGTAATTATCCTACTATTCAGTGAAATAGAATATTTTCTATTTTAACCCAGCATTCAAACCACATACATTTACATTCTTTTACAAGCTTTTCTGTGCAGTGAAATATACAGTGTATGAAGCTGTGTTAAAAGATCAGAATGCCTGGAAATAAAAGAAAAATCACAGACTTTTTGTTTCTGCCTTTTACTTATTTATTTAAGAGTAAAAAGAAAATGGGGGTTGAAAGTTGCTGTGTGTGTAAGAGGTTGGATGTCTTCAGCTGTGTGCCTGGAAGAGGAAGGACAGACATTTATTTCTATCAGACATTCGCTGTTTGATGACTGCTTAAAAACATGCACTATCAGTTGAAAACAACTCAGAAGAAGTTCCAAGTCTGACATGTGCTTAAGCCTTTCTGTAAATCTATTCACACTGGCAATGCTATTATATGCTCCTTCTGCAAAAAAGTAAACAGTTAGCCTCTGTAGTTAATGAAACCAGTTAAAGGAGTAACCAGTTACCAAATTGCCTATAACAATATAGCAAATGCTCTCGACTTTACTTGCAAGATTCACAACAGCCATTGTTTTCCTTAAAAAAACCTTAGATTTGGCTAGAATCCATTGGGTTTTTAAGAATCTCAGGTTTCTTATAAATAAAATAGTAAATTTCTAGCCATTATGGTCCAGACAAGAGCCTGAAAACAAAACTTGACTGCACCCTAAAGGTTCCAAAGCCACAACCTGCGGGGGAGGGGGAATAAATAAATAAAAAAAAAAAAAAAAAAAAAAGGAAGTGCTTATGTATTTATTTTTAATCTTATTATTTTTAAGCCTATATAATGATTTTGGAGGGCCTGAATCATAATTTTTGAAGTACTTGGAATATAAATAACATTTTAGAATAGAGACCCAGAAAGAGCTTGGTTATTTTTTATGTGGAGAACTTATCCATTTAAAATATTGTAGGCTAGTTAAATGATTGACAACACTAAAAAAATACTACAGTTTACAAGAAAAACATTTATTCTCATCAGGCATAGTCATTATTCTGATAATAACTATTGCTTCTCACTCATAATATTATGAAAATTAAACTTGTGCTTATGTTGAAGGCTCTGGCATCAGGACCAAAGATTTTCATATCGAAAAAAAAACATTCTGGGAAAACAAGGGCAAACCCTGAGACCTCCAAGCAATTTCTACTACAAAGAATACTCCTAGTCATCATTGCCACCAGAGCACACTGTTGGCTTATTTTCAGCTTGGGATTTCTTCAAGTACTGAAGATCTTTAGTTTTCAGGATTGTTACAGAGTTTCCTACAGATCTTAAAGGTGATGTCTGCCTGGTGAAAATCTGGACATCTGTTATTTGTACTCATGGAAAGATGGGTGAAAGAAGTATTAATTATGATAGGAGGCATAATACAACGTAGCAGTCCTCAAAGGCAGTAAGATTTATAGCACCCAACACGCTGCTTGACAAGCCACACAGATTTGGTGCAGAAAGTACACAAAATGACCCAATACTTATGTTACCAACGCTCTAGAATCTGGTAAACAGGGTGAACTGGAAAGTAAAGGTGATGTTAGATAATGTGCTGCAGATCGTTATCTTTCTGTAATTCTAATACCTCAAAAGCAATATTACCATCTGCATTTTTACATTTGGTTTGGAGATAGGCCAGAAGAGAGTTTAAATTAAAAGTCTAGTCTATATGAAGATTTAAAAAATGAAAAAGAAAGAAAAGTGCAAGTGACAAGCACTGAACCAGTGGTTCAGTCCTTGCTCATACCATGGCTATAAACCCTGTAGCCTACTTAGACCCTGCAGACTTTTCCCTCATTCAGAGAGGGACAACTGCTAAGAAAGGAGGGGGGAAGTTCCAAGGACACAGAAACCCACAGGAATTTATTTTAATAGCCACTACTAGATACATGTATTCTAGAGAAAAAGTGCCTAATATAATTTACATCACACTGGAATATTCCAAACTCAGACAACATTTATTTCTTGTAACTGAAGAGTTCATCTAGTTGAAATGAGATTTGAACATAAAACTTAGCAGAAAGGGATCAGATCCTTTGAACTACACAATGGAAAAATAGTAGACACAGTGAGATCATTAGTTAGTACACTGCAATAAGTTGGAAACAGAAGAGATGTCTGGTTTCCTTAAAACTATTTATCGGCAGGTAATTTTTGGTCTGTTTGAAAGTGTTTGCCAAGGCAGCAAGAAGACCAGAACTGATAGAAGGAAAAAATCACTACTACCTAACTAGCATAACAGTAAAGGACTTCTGAAGCAGTTCATTGATAAAATATCCTGACAACTTCCCACATTTCCCGGGAGCAGCACATAAGAAAAATGTCTAGACATAGTACCAGTGATACCACAGAAGTCTCAAGAACAGAAAAAGACATTTACTTTCAAACTTCTTTAAATGGCTCATTCCTACTGCACATCAAATGGTTAGGTTATTATGAGCACCTACAGGAAAATTCTGGGTCAGGCAACCTCACAAATTCACCACAGGGCAGAATTCATACTCAACTCCGTCAGGAACAAAATTAAGCCAGATGTGATTCTGTTCATCAGTCATTTTGAATTTCCTTTATACCAGCAAATGAAACTGCCGTCTTCAGTACAGCCTCCTTAAATTACCTTTAGTTTGCACTCTAAGTGTAATTTGTGAATGTTTTTGCATGGACAAACTCACATGTGAAAACACTGGCAATGCAAATATGCACGTGTAACAGCAGGCAAAGATTAGAGATGATTTCAGCCTAGACTTCCACTGATCTTTTCAAAATTCAGAAACTTTGGAGTCTTAGAACAACTCTGAGAAAGATGTTGGCTATAAAGTAATAAAGTACATTTAAGATGGCAATTAAATGATTTTACATTACAAAAATCACTTGGGATCTGAAATAAACTACAAATTCAGTAGTAATGAAAGCCTCATTTCTGCTTATTTCTAAAAACAATTCCCTCAAAATGAAGAAAAAGAGACACTGTAGCAATAGCTGTTGCTACCATCACACTGGTATACATACATAGTTGCACTATAGCCTTGCTGTTGGTCATGTCCACTGAAGGTAGTGGAGGAATAAGATGCATCACCTTTCGTGCATGTGATGTTATTCCTATGGATCAATATTATCAGCAAATAGCAGTAGTAAATGATAAAAGGATGCACTTATCAGTCACTTACCATAGCGTTCAGGGGCATCCATCCTGAATTCTGTCTTCAAGTTTTGAACTGGTGAATAGTACAAAAGAAGGCTGCTTTCTATGAGCTCTAGACTAGGCTCTTCACTTCCAATTGTAGCTGCTCTCCCCTTTCCTACATTTTTTATTTCTTCTATGGGTACAACTGTCTTCACTTCCCACTGATGTCATTATTCCTGTCATATATAGGTGTGTTCACAATTCCACTGCCTCCACTTAACACTTCATAACTCACTTCTGTGTTCAGTCCCAAAGTACTGTATGTAGTAGCAACACCAGCAACCTTGTCTAGTTACATGTACTTAGGACGACAGGGAGATTCGATTACATCCAAAAAGGAATGTGCCTAACTACCTGCAGACAGATGTATGGCACGGAGTTCCTATAGAGTGATATACTGTACCAAGACCTAAACAAACTCCTGTTTGCTCTTCAAGCTAGTCAGACTGAAAACAATCTATATTACACATAATTTTCTATGTGTAATAATATATAGAAAACAATTTTGTATTCCTACTCCACTGCAGAAAATTGTAGCATTTTGGAAGATAATGATTAATTAAAAAGGGAATTTATCAGGCCCATCACTGATGCATTAAATGTACTGTTACCACCAATTGCCTGGCAGCCAAGATTCCTGCAGCAATAAGACTGAAGAAAGTTTCTCTGGCAAAGAGTTCTTGCACTTTACTTAGTCAAATAAACCCTGCTGCTTGAATGTATGAAATAAAGAAAACATAGTTTAAATTACTCCACTGATAACCTAAAAAAAAAATATTAAAGTTGAAGCTCCATGTTTTTCTACATATCAGCATAGCTAGTTCGGGTTGACACTAATAGAAGAAACAGTAATTTCAAACAATTCCAAATTCTCACAGGTCAGGATTAAAAAAAAAAAAAAAGAAAAAGAAAAAAAAAGAGAGAGAAAAGAAAGGTTAAATAAAAGTACCTCCAAGACATGTGGCTGAACAAGGAGTAAAACCAATGTATTCCCAGTCATAAATCACACTCCCATCTTCAGCATGTGAAAATTCTGGTGTGTAGGGGACAGGATCACTGTCACAGGATGGCTGGTGACATACTCGTTCCGTGGGGGGCTTCTCATCTTCACATTCCTCCTCAGGCAGTTCTACCTCGGTCTGAGTAAATGCAAGAAGAATTCGGCACTTCACATCTCGCACCTGTATGCCATTGCCACATGTGGCACTGCATGGAGACCAAGGCTCTGGAATAAACCTGCAAATGATCACAGTGCAATAGAAACATTTGAATTTAACTCCATATACTTGTGTCCAGGTGTGCACAGAGACAGCATAGCTAAAACATAAATGTATGCCTATACACAAAGCAGGCAATGCATGCTACTATTCGATGTTTAAATTGAATGCATAATCAAGTGTGTTATTTTAAACCAGACCATTTCTCAAAATTCAATACAGAAGAAAAGATGTAGGAAAAAGGAAAAGAAGGCAAGAGCAAAAATAAATAAATAAATAAATAAAATCATGAGGAACAGGGAAAACTGTATCTTTTTAGGAGGGAAAAAGAAGACTTCATCGAGATCTCCTCACAAACTCCCACAGCAGAAAAAGAGGAAAAATTCCATGAAGACATAACTGTACAATACATTTAGCTCCCCAGGTACACAAAGTTAGGCATATACCAGAAGTGTATTTGCCATCTACTTAAATCTATGAGAAAGGCAGTCACCATTTGTCATACTAATAATCAGAGACCAGACAGAAGAAAAGCACTTTCAAATGTAGCCCTCTCCAGTGCGCAACACCTCAGGCTGTTCTTCAAGATTTAATCTTGTAAGAAGCCTCTCATCTTCAGTAAAGAGGTCTAACTAGCTCCGTCTATAATCCATCATTTTTATTAGGAGGTGTTTATGCTCCTGATGAACTGCAGTAAAATTTTATTTTACAGATCATGACTTTACTAAATAAAAGTAGTTTTCAGTCTATGATATTCTCTGACTTTGAGGGTCACATTAATATCTGATGATAATTTTCAATATGACACTAAAGCCACGGGGCTGAATTTCATTAATAAAGTCATCTAGAGTAGCTTTGGGGTACAATTTATAAGAAATCAAATAGAGTTTCACAGAACATTTTTTACAAAGGTTGCAGTTGCACATTATTATATGCTCAAATACAGATGATGATCAAAATACAGCTGGCAGACGTAAAAGAACATATTTGACCAATGCTAAAATGTATATGAAAGGAAAAAATCAAATTAGGATTCAAAGATTTTCTCCTTGTCTTTGATTAAGAATATTCTTCCTCTGTACTGTAGGAAAGCTGCCTTATGAATATAGGAACAGTTGTATAAGACTGACAAAAAATTGTATTTACAATCTACATACACAGTAAGCATAGAAAAATGTCAACACAGCGTGGTTGATTCTGTGGAGAGTTTATCATCTTGAGCCAACTAGTTCTTGCCAGTATACACAGAGGAAGAATCAAATACGAAAAAGGAGAACAGATGAGTGGATAGCTTGTGCGGATACTCTAACTCAGTTCATGGCATAGTCACCCAAGCTATCCTTGTGACAGACCCCAGAACAGATTGTTTCCTGTGGAAGAAAAGAATATCTCTTCTTCCTAATTCTAAGAAAAGTTAAAAGGTAAATAACTACTGCTTATGGAGAAGTCCCTGACAGACTTCAGTAAAGGACTCAGTATTCCCTGCTTCTACTGAAACCAAGGAAAACTAAAAGTGCTCACCACCTCACAGGTCTGACAACCTTTGAAGTACACAACCAGTTTGATTTTTATTGGAAGAGTGTTGTCAAAATGATGGATGGTTGTGTCCTACAGTGGTAAAAAAAATAAAAACGAGTAAACGTCATATCAGTGCAACTTAATGGGTCGTTGAGTTCAATGGCAAAGCTAACAGTGGTCAACGGCCAGATGCTTTTGATAATGAATTCTAAATGAACATCTGTGGGAAAAGATGCGAAGGAAGGATTTCTCTTACTCCAGCAGATAAACTCAGTGTAACCCTTAAATATCAGATTTCACAGTCTTCCCAAAGACAGTCATGCAAACTACCTAGGGCAGCCATGGCAAAATCACCCTCATTAAATGGAACACTTCAGCATGTGCCTGACCAAATGTATTAGCAGTCTTGAATTCTGTAGGACTGTAACATGCTCAGAGTTAAACTTGTGCTTAAGGGTTTTATTGGATCAAAGTCATTGTGCGTAGGCTTACAAAACTCTGACTTCTCTCTCCAAAAATGACTGGTTTCTGTATTAAAAAATAAAATAAAAATATAAAATATAATAAAATATAATAAAATATAAATATAATATATATAATAATATATATCAATATATATAATATATATAATATAAAATATAATAAAATAAAATAAAAATGTATAAGTATGTATATTGAATGTATATTTGAAATAAAAAATTGATGGACATTTACAGTTGAAAAGAGTTGGTCAGTGTTCTAACCACACCTAAGAGTTTACAGTCTGAAAGCAAGGAACTCTTTCTGGTAGAAGTATGACAGCAACGTACCAGAAATGTGTTAGTTTTGTATACTGTTAGCTGAATGCCTTAAAAAATTCCAAAAATAACGTATGATGCATTCTTCTGAAATCCTGTGTAACTGAAAGGCAATTTTGAACCACAGCAATCCATTCATTTAGCAAACAATTGAAGAAACTCAGAAGTATAAAGAAACTCAGAAAATTCTATCAGTTTTTTTCTGTGACTTGTAGCAAGCCTATATTATAATTGAGGTTTTCCTGCTGAATATTAGTGTCTTGGATTTTACAGTGAAGATTAAAAAAACAACAACAACACCCTAAAGTATGTTTTATTCTACCTTGGCATTTGCTAAGATAGTCATGTGACTAGCTATTAAAGTCCTTAATTATAGGTACCTTAAAAAGAAGCCAATGGAGATGGTTAAAACAACAACAACAACAACAATAATAATAAATCAAACAAGGAACTGATTGAATAGTGTGAGAGCTCCAGAGGTTGGCATTATATCTGAATTTTGAGTTCAGATTTATTTATTTATTTTTAAGATTTAATTTTCAACATATTCTCAGCCAAAGTCTGTGACACAGATCATTAAATCAAATTCCATCAACCTTGGAAGTGATATATTTTTTTATTCAGTGGCATTCACAGCACACATATGGCAAGGCTTTGGATTTGATACTTCCCTGAAGCAAATGGAAATTCACCCTTCTTTTGTTGGGCATACACTCAGAGGGGTTTCAGGTCAGGATTAAGAAGCATCAAAGCACTTGTATTATGATGTCCTGTAAATCATCATGAATTTAAAATGGATTCGATCAGATGGCTGTAATTCTGAAACTTTTCTAAGACCTTTACATTTGTAGATGAGACTACTCTTTGATAAAAAATTAAATGGAAAGAAAAAATGCAGATTGGAGTAGGCACAACTTTTCACAATTAGAATTTTTCTACAGATATTCTTATCAGGGCAGTGTCAAAATCTTATACTTCCATTGTCATCTGTGCAGGTATTAATGATGCGCACACTACAGAAGCAGTGGAGAGTATGTCCACCCTGCACTGTTACCAGTTTAACACTAAGGGAAGCATGCATTCACCTGCACACTTGGAAAAAGCCTGTGTGGGATGACCTGGAAAATAAAGCAGTAACTTAAACTACTGATGGTAAAAAGGGGACTGACCAGCCCAACCCAACCCAATCAAATCTGAACTGAAAACGTAACTCAGCACAGCCTTCTCCAGCTTTCTGAAGACTTGGAAAACATGGTGTCTCTCTCTCTCTCTTTTTTTTTTTTTTTTTTTTTCTTAATGCCTGCAGTTCTTGCTTTCAGTTAAGACAGGAAATGCCTAAATCCTGAAAAAAAGGCTGCTCTTGTGATATTTCCAGTCCAACCCTACTGCGCCAATGGGCCTGGATAAAATTTTGCAGAAGCATCTAAAATGTTGGCTGCTTACTGGGGCAGAACTTCCACAGTGCTGGCACCCTACCCCTCCCTGAGGCACCACCCTTGCCTGATCTAAGTGGAGTTGCACTGTCAGTTTTTATCAACCTTGAGTGTAATGATATACAAAATCACCAGAAAATTTTCAGAGAAGTGAAAAATGTGTTATTGTCTATCACCATGGGCACAATGGGGGCATTTCTGTGAAAATGACTGGGAAACACAATGAGCAGTAACCTTCATGAAACACACCATATTTCACCTTTACTGAGTGCAACTCCACAAACCAAGTGATTATTTTTTAGCTCGGGTTGCTGAAAAAATATATCAGCTTTCGAAGACATTTCAATTTTGTCCTAAACCATGACACGGAAAGGCAGTTGAGGTGTCTATTTCTTTAACTTATGATACAAAAAAGATGCAAAAATCTTGCTGAATCTTCTCTGCGAATCCCACTGTAACTAAGAAGGCTCGAGGGAAGAACATTTAAAATAATGATCGGTATCAACTGTCATCACATTCCACAACTGAAAACTAAAAAGGTCAGACCTACATTTTTCTTGGCCTCACTTTAAGGGCAGTCATTTTTTATATTGCTAATAATAAAAAAAAAGGAGCTTTTGAACGTTCCCTCTCTATGTAAATTCAGGACACCAACTGTGGTAGACCACAGCAGCAGCAGTATTTATCTTCCACAAGCTCCTTTTGGCATATCCACCACTTGTGAGTTCTAAAACGCAGCTGCATTTATTCTCTTATTCATTATCAACTAAAATATCACACGAAAACATAGAGAGACAGTAGTAATAAGAGGATGGACTAGAAGTTGAGACTTCGTATTGTGGTTTAAGTTTGTATGACAAGAGAATTACTAAAACTAGAAGTGATGGCATTTTACCAAGGAAATGATAAGCCTCCTGCTAGGGAGAGGTGGGCTATGAGTTATCACACTGGATCATGTGTAAATTACAAAAAAAACAAAGTGAAACATATCTAAACCAGAAGGAAATCTTGTTATAATTTACTCTGGGAGAAGTAACAACCTACTGGTACAGTTTCTTTTAAAATCCTAAACCCTGACCCAAAAATCTTACTCCAACTAGAAAAGACCGGAGCAGTTAGGGCATAAGATTTAAAGCATCTACTGAGAAACTGCTTTGTTTGCAAAGCACTGTCTACATGACCAACAGGCAATCTGCAAAAACAAATGAGGTCAGGCATCAGTTATTTCTCATTTCTCCTTACTCGACAGCTTCCTTAGAAGAGTAAAGTAAGAGCAGGTGGCAGCAGGTAGAAATAAACAAATCTGGCTGGAGCATTAGAGCCGGGTCCCAGGAGAGTCCAGAGTACCCTGACTAGGAAAGCAAGAGAACCTCAGCAGCACAGTAGAGAGGACAGCTGACTAGGGTCATCAGCAAGAAGTGGCTGGAGAAACCTTTTAGATGTGGGTGAAGATGTTTCTGGAAAATGTGAAGGAAAGATCCTTGGGACACAGTAAGAATCAGGAATGAAAGTGAGGAAGAGCTAGAATTCCAGAGTAAGTGAAGAGAAAAAAATCTAGGAAATTGCAACGCTGCAGAGCTATGACAGAACGTACACTAAGAACACATGGCTGCATTCACACTGCGAGGCCACAGTGGAATAGATCAGTCATGTCTAGGAAGGCATGAATAACTGCTTTCTTTGTGAGGAAAAGGTAAGAGGGAACCCTTTACAAAGTTTCCAGCTCAGCTCTATTATATTCTAAATATATTCTAAACTAGCATGCTGTGTCCCTGCCAGTCCTCCTTGCTTATTCTGTCAGACTGCTGCTGAAGAATCCTAAAAACCTAGAGACTACATTAGTGCACAGTTGCCACAGGATTATTTTGTAATGCTAGAGATGATTTTCTTTATTGCTTCATGCTGAATCCTCTTGAGATGTGGCCTCCTATACGTTCATTCTGATATGCTGACATTCAACAGGCACATTTGATTGCATCACTCCCTTTGACAATCACCCTTTATTTTTATAACTTTGCTACTACACTACCTGAATTCAGGGACCACCAATTTGGAGAGTGAAATAACCACTCACAGTAGGTTGACCCTTGACTTGAGAGGCTAGTGCAGGAAAAAGTTTAAAGTACAGTCACCATAACAATGCTAACACCTGTTTGGCAAGAGGTTTCCTCTGTGAGTCACTGCAGGTGTAAAGATTTTATTACTCATGATCACACCTGTTGATGCATGTGTGCCAAAAAGCAGGAATAGCTAGATGAAGGAATTAAAATAAGAGGTTATGGGGCATACTCTGCTTTCAGATACAGCAATATAAATCCAAAGTTAGATGAGCTTCAGTAAGCTTATTTAAATTATTTTAAACTGTACCTGCTACAAACAAGTACAGAATTTGGCTAAACACAACAGAGTACTGTTCAAAAACTCTCACAAAACCCTTATGGAAATATTCTACTTTCTAGAAAGTTATATACTAAATATTGAATATATTAGTTGAATATATGCATGAAATGTACACAGCGATACAAGCAACTTTGTAGATGTCCTAACATACAAGGGACAGGAACAAGCATAGCTGGATTTAGGTTATGCTTTCATTCCCAGGACACGAGTGTTGTCAGGCTTACGCTCATCAGCTTTTAAGGGACTCAAAAAATCCAGATGTTACTTCACACACACGTGTGTAAAAATGTCACAGCTTATCCCCACAGATTCAGCTAAGCTTATAGATCAGCAGGTTTTTCTCACTTCCTTTATGCATTGTTCCCCTCCCGCTACAAGGAAATCCTGGCAACCCTAAAAAGTACATTTTTAATAGAACCACTACATTCTTGAGGTAACAGCAATGTCTGGGATAAAACTGAACTTATTTACTGCACATCAGCTGAAATGCTTCCACATGCATTAATTTTAGTCTTAATTAGGTTAAGTTAAGATCCTTTTACATTGCTTGAATGATAATAGGGACACTATTAATAGAGTAGCTCTGTGTCATCCAGAACAGGAGCTCCAGAAGCAAAGCTGTTGAGACATAAAATTAGGAACAGCTCACAACACAACTCATCTCCAAGGAGGGCCAAATGTCAAAGCAAACTGCAGAGCAACAGTCATTCCAGATGATCTGCAAAATATGCTGGAAATGTTTCTGCACTCTAAAAGACAATGTACTTACGTTGGCTCTTCTGAGACTGTTCTGGTCTCTTCCATTTCATGTGCCTGTTTAAACCATGGCAATTTTGCTTCCACAGGACTTTTTTCTGGTAGAGAAAGAGAAAATAAACACCTCAGCAATTCCTCCAAAAATAAAGCAAGTAGTAGATGCTAGCATTATTCATCTTAACATTTCACACTTTACATTGCCTATTGATCTAATGCTTTTGAATAAAGATGTACTGGATAATAAAACAAAATTGATTAGGAAATTTCTTCATGATGTTTGAGCTCCATCCTGACACTATGTTTTACTAATAGGGTACCAGTAATCCAATTTTATTTCTATGTAATCTTTGACTTCTTCCCTACATCTTCCCCAAGTGCAGGCAGTTTCTGTTAAGATTGTAGCTTATATTTCAGTGTAATGGGTTATCATCATAACCTAAGTTCATAGCTGAAAAAGAAGTCAGAACAAAGCAAAAACACATTATTCTGCAGACGGAGTGGCTTCATTAGATTTTCATGTGAAATGTTATTTTTGCTAACCAAGTTAGCCAGCTTTACCAAAATTACAATTCACCATAAAAAAAAAAAATCAAAAATTCTAGCTTCTTTTATCTGTCTGAACATCCTAAACTTCTGTGATTTTTTTCTTGGGGTACTGTTAGATAGTTGAGGATGTCTACCTCCAAACCTAAGTGAAATCACAAAAGGTTCTTAGAATTTCAGTGCTGGTTTCTACCTCATGGTTTAACTCTGAAGTCTTTGTGCTTGAAGAATTGTCTGGAGTCTGAAAACATCGTGTAGAGAAACATAAGGTCATCTACAGATAACCTGCACCTTTTCTGTGTAAATTTTTATGGTGAATGTCTGAAATGTAGGGGAAAAAAAAAGAATGAAAGTAGAACCAACAAAAATTTTCCGGGCCCAGAGGGACAGAAATGAGCAAGGGACAAGACATACTACTTCCCCACCACCAGCCCAACGCATACACCTTTGTTTTTCCTTTCACCTTCATATCTACTCTTTTATGCCTTAGCAACTCTTTTAGAGAATTTGCCATTTCATTCACCAGGCATTTTATATATACAAAAATGGAGGAGAAAGAAACTAGTTCGTCTATAACTCAATTAACTGATGAAGCCCACTGAGAATGTTGACACATTTCATGAGTTGCAAACAAACAACATCCCAGATGACACATACAGACTATCATTCCCATTTCAAGTGTTACTGATCAACTCTTCCTCACCATCTTGAACTCGTTAATTCTGGTTTTCCCAGTTTGACCAAGCTGTATAGAGCTGGTTAGCATGTTCACTTCATGACAGTCTGACCACATTATCAGCAAAGAATATCAGCAGGACACTTTTCCTAGCACCAATAATTAAAATGCCTATTTCTGCCAAGACTGAAATAAGTCCTAGTAAATTCCAGCTTCTGGCATTTCTGAAAGGTTACCAGGGGCTTTTAATTCTCTTAACAAAAATGTAAAACAATAACAGACCCAGACAAAATTCCAGTTACCTCTTGGCTTGTAACACGGTATTGGCACGATGCACTCTTCTTTTATGTGAAGTTTAAGTTGTGGATTACAGCCACCGACATGCTGCCCACGGTGGTCAATACACAGCACTACTCGGTAACGTAAGCCTCGGCCACATGTGACTGTGCACTGCAGGAGACAATGTAATCATCTCATTCTCTTTCTTTTTTATTCTATTTACAAATACTGACAAAAAGCAAGTTTGAAGTACTGGTATGTTCTCTAAAGTCTTTCCAGAATTAATCAGATATCAGAGACACATGAATATGACCTTGCATTGCTAGGTGAATAAAAAAAAGGTTGATGCTGGAAAAAATGCCTAAGTTTTGGGAATACAAATGATTTCTCGGGGTTCTATAAAGCTTATCTGATTGGCAACAGTCTAAAACAGAAGGGGCTATGTACTGAGAATATGCTCTCTCAGAGTGGTCATTTTCAGTTTAAGCTGGGTCAGACGTGCTGCAAGAAATGTTTCTTCACTACATGTCAGTGATGTCATTTGGATGAACTAAGGAATTATAGAAGCATTGAGCTATCTGACTGTATCAGATAACTACAGCCAAGATAAGTTGGCTTTATGTTCTTGTTCTTATAATGAAAGGTAAGAATGCTGGAAAATTACCCTTGCAGACATGTCAGCCCCTAGACAGCCATGCCTTTAGCTATTATATGGAGTGAAAGATTACATTTATCAAGAACTGAGAGACAAACAACCTGATTGCAAAGGGGTCTGACCTCTGACTCTAATTTCTCCTCCGTGTAAAGCAAGAATTCAACAGGCATAAATAATTCTATGTGCTTTTCTCTACACAGACATGTTAACTTTTTTTTATTATCAGGCCAAGTTACTTAACACAAACTTCTCCTAGTAAGTGCTATGAATTATGCTTGCATTTTTTTTTTTTCAGTAGCCCTGAGCTCACAAATACACGGTAACATAAGAATATAGGACTTCTTTAAGAAAAACAACAACAAAAACAACAAAAAATAATGGTCCAAATTGCTTTTCAACTTACTTGAGACCATTCCATCGCCACCCATTTAGGACAATCAAACAGATTACAGGTCTGAATGACTTTGGGTTTAGGGGCATACATGCATTTCCATTCTTCCACTTGCAGAATCTCTCCATGTATGGTCTCCTCTACACACACAAAACTTCTCCTCTGAATACCACCTCCACAGGAAACAGAACATGCAGTCCAAGGGTTATGTTCCCACCTGGAAAAAGAACTCATACATATTAAAAACAATGGTATTTTTTATTCTTCTAAACTCTTTTAAAGTGCAAAATACTGATTCCAACTTGAGTGTAATTAAAGCTCACTGATACTTTGTTGCTTGATTCTTACCACACACTGAATATAAATACATTGAATTAGACTTAACTTGCATTATTCCAGACTTAAATTCATGTGCAAAATGAGAAGACAAAGAACTATAAATTTAAGTGAGTTTCCCAAAATAACTGAATGTCTAATTCTCACATATATGTTAAAGACCTTAAATATACCGAGTTTGATTACTGGAATGATTTTCTTGCGAATAGTCTACATCACCTAAAAAGAATATTTTTCACAGTTAATTTACATGGTCACATGTACTTTTCTTACCATTGTCAGAGACCACACTTGAGATTATATGAAGTCCAAAGACAAAGACAGAACTGGCTGTGCTGACTGAGGTTGTTATTACCCACAGTTGCTCATTGCTGCCCACATTATGCAGACTACCCTTAAAAAATCTGTTCATGAAAGAATTTTTATGGCAATTCTAATACTTTGGACAAAATCAGCTATTTCAGCTCAAACTGTCTTCATCCATAGGATCCTGAACAAATTAAATTGCGACGGGTACCATTTGGCTGGTCACCACTGCAGTTCTGCAAGAGTTTTCCACCCACATTAAAATGCCATTGAATGAGTTTGTATTCATACTTTCCAACTTGTTTCAAGTAAAAGGCAGCTATTCATCCATTTCAGCCACTTCAGCTAACCTAGTTGATTTCTCCTGAAGCAGGGAGATACAGAGATTAAGGAAAACTCGTACAGCCCTGCCAACAAGTAGGGCTGTGGGGTAGTAGCCTCCAACAGAAGGATGAAAAACAACTTGGTTGTGAGGGAATGTCTTCAGAATGGACAATTATGCACAGTCTTAGACCTAGCTACAGTAAAGATGGAAATTACTGCATGTTCTGGATTAAGAAGATGGATGTTTTTAGGTTACAAGCTTTGTTTCAGTTATTTTTTTGTCTTAGCATAAATGTACATTTAAGCAACCACTTTGCAACAAAAATTAACCTCAGTGTTCCAGCTCTTGCCACTTTTACACATTACAAGCATCTATATCCTTTGTCTATAGCTTCCACTCAGCCCCATAGGATTTTTTTCACCCTTCACCTCCTATCTCTTGCTTTCTTTCCATCAACTACCCAAACTAAAACCAAAACTATGGGAAATGGTTGAGTTCTGCAGCACATTTTACAGTACATCAATGCCTTGTTTAGAAATATTTCATACTGACAATCACAGGGGCTCAGAAAGGATCATAAGAAAAAAACATATCCATTATGAAAAATGAACACAACTACTACAATACCCCTCCAAAATCAATTCATCAAGACTAACTATCATAGAGGAAGTCAGAATTTTGGAGTAGATGAGACAGAGGCCTATAAATCAAAGGCAAATTTAAGTAATTATTACCCATTTTCTATGATGGTAGGTAAATCAAGGACACTTCCTGTTTTAAGCAACTCTTTAGACTGCCTATAAAAACATATTAATCATGCTTAAGGTCAACAGAAGAATGAGTATGAAACATACAGCAAGCCATGGAACATTAACCATAGAATATATACTCAAAACCATTCAGAATAAGGCTAAATGCCTAAATATCAATATCATATCACTAGTGCAAAATACATTTGAAGAGGAACAACTACACTTTTCTTTCTTTGATTTAAATGAATGACCAGTGTTAAGTCATTTTCTTCCCCAAAAAGAAAAAAGAAAAAGGAAAAGTCAGGAACTAACGAGCAATTAACTGTTCAATGAATTAGCAGCTCATGGATTTATATATATAAGGCTCACTGTGCTATATGTAATATTAGCCTCACAAGTGTTTATAGCATAAAGTTTTATAGTTGTTTTTCTTTATCTCATCAGTTTCGAACACACTCCAGATCCCATACTCCCATAAGCATTTTCAAGATGGAGTGAGGTCCATGGCTACTGGGGAAAAGGGGGGTCTTGGGCAAGCAGTCAAGGAGATACTTTCCAGAACCCACAGCTGTCAAGGGATCCTCAACAGTCCAACAAGTCTGAAATAAATGGAGGCATTCCAAAAGCTTTAAAAGAAAATTTTCATCCTGGGAAATTTTTCTATTTATTTCAAAAGAATTCTCCATCTGTAAAAATATTTCAGTGGGGCATTTACAACTCTAGCCACAGGAGAACTCTTTCAAGATCTTGCGGTGCGCACCATGACTTTCCCACAACTTCCTCATGTGAATGGGAAAGTAGTGGTAAATGCCACAGGACTGCAAGGCAGCCCTGCACATGGCCCTTGTGTTATGTAGGAGGTGTGATGTATGACTGCTGGTCAAGGTGAGGGAGCCTGTACAGCTTTGCTCAAGTATATCTACAACACTGATTTTCTGCCTGCTTCGCAAGAACAGTTTTGAGTTAGCATGTGAACAGGTAAGAAAAGAGAAAGCAGAAGGAAAATGTGGAAAGAGCCCAGCAGAACTGATGCAGACTAATGCATTGCAATTACTTTACAGGCAACAGCACAGAGAAGGCACACCGTGCTACGCTGAAGCAAGACTTGTGTCCACACTGAACCAGATTCACATCATGATGCAAGTATACAAACTGTTTCAGCTGCTGTTTTCTTTCAGTAATTCCAAAAAGATAAGGTGTTTTTACATCTCTGGTGTGTTTCTTTAGGTGCCCTCCCAATGGAAGGAACACAGTGAATCAGCCTGCCCCATTTCCTCTCTTTCCATCCTGATGGCATCAACATTGCACCCTGCTTGGCTGTCTGCTGCTATTTTAGAGTTCTTACTCCTGAGCACTGCCCTATCAGGAAGACCATGATACCTTCTGACAGTACACACTGAGGTGCTGAAATGAGGTGGGCCTTCATCTGCAGTTCTCAATGTTTGAAAACAGAGAACCTGCCACAGTTTTATCACAGGCATTATCTATCTCACCACAGTATCATGCAAACGTGCTGAGCACAGTAAAGCATAGAAAGGGGATTAAATTTCTCTTCTAACTGGTCTTCAAGCTCTGAGTGGTTCAGAAGATAAAATACTTGTGTAAATAAGTTGTGCTGACTTCCAGAGGATATGCGAAGCACAAAGGAACTGAAATTGGCAGAAGCAATGGAAGGAGAGAGAGACAGAACAATTATGGAATTTTACAGGATAAAGCTGTAAAGGAAAAAATCTCAATTTATGTATGAAAGCCAAAATACATCACAGGACAGCAGATCCACAGCAAGCGTAAATTGTTACAGAAATAAACTATGGCCATTTATATCAGCTGTAATCAGTAGCTCCAGTGAGCCATGCAAATCTATGATTTCATTCGTATTACTTCATATCTTCACTCCTTTAGAAAAATATACATTATTCATTTCCTGGTATACTAGATCAGAGCTTCAACTGGGATAAATACACATCTAACTCCATTGACTACAATTCTTTGCATTAATAGTAAGTCTAGCTCAATGCTTTTTTAGTCCTGACGTCCTTCACAAAACATTTAAACCTTCCAGAGAAGCTTTACAATCCCATGATTAACGCAGGTGAAAAAAATAAAATGCAACAAACTGTGCTCTGATGACAATTTTAGGCAATAGACATTCAGACAACTCAGTATCTTTAAAATGTTGTGTCAGCCTTGAAGTCACTAAATAGAAGGTAGGTCTAAATAATAAAAAGTAAGATCTTTCAAGTGAAGAGGAAGTGAAGAGTCCTTTAACATAGGGAGACCAGATGTATAAGTGAATATATTCACTGCTTACATTTTCAAACTAAAACTCTTTCAGTAAAAGAATCCATGCATGCATTTTAAAAGAGATGCTCTTCTTGACAGTACAACAGGAGGAGGTGGTTAGGGGAACAACTCTTTATTCTAAAGTCTTTTAAGTCGATGTTTCCAAGAAGAGCATATTAAGCTTTTACTGTTAAGCTAATTGTCCAGAGCATATTGAAATAACTCATAAGCTTCAAAACTGAAGTACAAGACTGTTATACGCTTGCTCTCCTGTACAACAACAACAACAAAAATAGAAGATGATTTTCCACAATCTTAGTACTCAAAAAGTATATTTGCAGTCAAAACTGTGCTAACACTGACACACATGCTATTCTGATTATACATACCGAGGAAGTGGCTGGAAGTGATCATAGGGCATGATTTCTTTAAATCCATCACTGTCAACAAAATAAATATTGCATGATTATTTTTCATACCCAAGACTATAAACTAAGTACATACTCAACATGATCATGCTTAAAGTAAGCAATTTCCAACGTGAAATGATGGAATCTTACATTTATTATATTACCCCTGTAGCCAGCAATGACTGGTATAATCTTAACTGTTCTGCAGGGATAGAGAACTATTCACCACACAGTTTCTTCATTTCATTCCACCAAAAAAAAAAAAAATAAGGAACCCTTCAGCAGGATCACTGAAAAATAAAATCCTCTATCTGTGCTACTTTATTAACAAGAAAATTCTCACACATCTGTGATGAAGGCCTGTGAAGAACATGAGTAGCAGTAAAATAAATGCACTGCAGGATTAATTCTAGATAGGTCTGAATGGTGCTTTAGCATCCTTCTAGAGCTGTTTACTGTGAATTGCACAGCATAAAGCCTTACTTCCAATGCTACAAAATATGTTATTATATCTAGTAGTACTTCCCTTTTTCTGTCTATATAAACTAAATGTGAAAGGAAAAAGTTAATTACACTTCCTTCTCTAATTTTCCCATTCCAAGTTTTTAACATTTGGCAACCACAGCCATTAAGCATTACTGAAGTCTTACCACTCCATAGAGTGATCAACTCTCCAGGAAAAAATGTTGAAAGCCTGCACATCTATAACTATTAGAGGTCACTATCAATGATTATGTTCAACAGGAATGAAAGGAAATGGACAGTTTAGCTATAGGAAATGAAATCCATTGAGAGTGTTTCCTTTTCTTCTTGCATATAACTCTAGTTCGGCCAGCTGGCATATTAATGTGAGGTTCTGGGACTTGATACTGCTATGTTATTTTAAGATTCTTTAGCACAGCCAGGAAACCTCACCAGACAATCCAAAAGTTAGTTTGAAATACTGTAGTGCAATTTAATACAATTTATATATACTGTAGCCTTTATAATTTGGCAATAATATCCTGTGGCATTTGTACCAAAAATATATTTATTTTGAATGTTTTTTTTTTCTATTCTTAATGTAATAGTAATAACACCAAAAACAACACAAAAAACACACACACACAAACAACAAACCACCACCAACAAATCAACAGAAGCCCCAAACTATTGTCAATACCATGGTACAAATGAAGAATGAGATTTTTTGTTAGGCGTATGAATAAACCAAGATAAACCACAAAGCTTGTATGATGACTGAGAACTAGAGCTACTGCCTGTCTTTAATGAAAAATTCTGAATAGCAGCATCGATAAAACTGAAAAACAGATAAACAATCACTCCTTCTCACAAAACCTTACAAAATCTTCATGCTAGTGCCTTAACTGTCAGCATAATAAAGAAGGTATAATTAGCCCTTCAACAAAGACAAACTGATATTTGCAATATCTATGCAAAGCAAGGTCTCCTGCTGTACAGCACTTAAGTGGCACAAACCCATTGATAGTGGTGACAGACGTCAGCCTTTAATGTATGCAATAATCAACCAAGACTGAGTAGTCTTAAAGGTGAAAAGAACCAAAATCAAATATATACGCCTGCTAGTTCCTTAGTAACTGTCTATAGCACACACTTACATTTATTTCTCATACAAACCTAGAAGGACAGGGATCCATGTTGCATTCTTTTAGCTTGGGCTTCGGTTTCTTATTTTCTGGATAATAATGACAATAATGATCGGGAACAACACGCTTCAGACGAATATCCATACATTCAGCGGAATTAAGCTGATAACCTAATGCAGAAGCAAAGATAAAATATGGTAAAGGAGATAAATTAAAGCAGATTTTGTTGTTGTTTCTTGTTGTTTGTTTTCCCTTCTCAAACAATTTGCTGTCCATTTAGTTAATTTCCAGTGTTACTTTTCCTTGGTTTGCTTTCAGACAAGGAAACACTGCACAGGAACTTGCAGGACTATATCTTCATTTAAGGTTATTCAATATAACAGTGATGTTAACCTAGCCTAACACTAGATGAGACTGACACGTTACTGTAGTAATACTGTAAGGATACAAGTAAATGCATACATATTTTTGTGACACAGGTATACGTGTAAATGTAGCTCACCTATCACAAGGTTGAGCCTACAAAGTCATACAGTTTTACTACGCATTCCACAATTCCCCCAAGGAGGAGTTACCAGATATGTTAATAAGAGCCTTATTACATGACCATACATGCTAAAAAACAAACAAACAAAAAAACCACCAACTTAAAACAGAAAGACAGAGGAATTGAAGAGGAGATCCAAATCTTTGTTAAGTTAAACCACAGAAAACCAAGAAATAGTTTCAAGAACATTCCTAGTTGAAGAGCCAACAAAAGAAAACTTGAAGTAACTACTTGGTGAAAAAAAAAATCTATGTGGAAAGACTGGTTAACAGAAGGGATCTGAGTTTTATAAACCACTAGGTTTCTTTTTTGGCTAAGAAAAAAAGACTCATTCAGAAGAGCTGACTTGGACTTAAAATGAGGAGAGGAGGAGGATGTTCTGGTATGCGCAATGAAAAAAAAAGTCTGAAACCACAAGAATGAAAATCCAAATGGAGTCAATAAACTAACAGTGCAAGTGCCAGTGTCTACTGAAATTGCTATAGTATCATATATCAATGGCTTCATTTCTGTGTCTCTTGGCTGATTCAAAGTGTCATCATGCTTGAGGGTGATAACCATAAAGAAGAACTAAACAGTTCCAGTGCTCAGAGCATTTTCCTGTTCTTGTAAGTACTGAAAGTACCCAGGAGATATGCCACTTGCAAACAAGATTAATACAATTTTTAAATGTTCTTGTTCATTCAAGCTTGACTGTGCTTTCTGACATGTCCCTGTCACACTCCCCCTTCCCACACATGAAGATTACAGAACTAAATGTAGAAGAATTCAAGTGAGGAATGGTGGTGCAGTGATTCCAAGCCTCTGTTATGAGGAACTTTTTCTTGTAGTGCCAGTGAGAGATGCCAAACACACAATTTGGATACCAAAATGGCATTAGACAACAGGTTTAATCAGGCAGCTGTAATACAACTTCCCTGCATGCCTCAGTAATATGCCATTCCTAACACTGCTGCTTTCATGGGTAAGCAGTAGCTTGGTTTTGCGCTTTTTCACTCACTGGCCTCTCTCAGGACTGCCATCAAGAGTGTCAAGCTCTGTTGATTAAGACACAAGCTTCATATTGTAGACATGCAGCCAAAAGGCCACAAAGTAGGGCACTAAAAACAAGGACTAATTTCAAAGAGATTGACATATGTCTAGAATTTTCAAACCGTAATACTGGTCTGAATAAGGCCATATTTGAGCCGGTAACTTTGTGTTTACATGCAGTCCTCAAAAATAATTGCGAAGCTTTATACTTCTTGCCTTGTCACATAGATTAGGTAAAATTCATAAGTACTATTCATTGGAAGCATCAGAGAATATGTATTGCCATTCACACATCTAGTAAGTATCCCAATTCAAATTCATGAGACCAAGTATCTTTTAAGATACAGTAGTTTCATGTGGAACCACACATTTATATTGTGTGTTTCAGATTAAAGTAAGGTGCAAGTGCCAAAATAGATGGTCCATCAAAAGATCCCCAGACTCTTTACCTGTGCCTTAAACATCTTTGATGCTTTTTACTCATGTCCCAAGTAATTATTTAAACCATGTGTGTACTCTCCTCGAAAATTATTACACCAGTATCGCTACAGGATCTCTCAGTTTGTTTTTCAGGTGACCTGGGTAATGCTGGCTGAACTGAAATAGCTATCTGTGATGTCAAAAACTCCTCGCAACACAAGGCCATGTTTCTTTCAGAACGAGATATGACAAACAGGGGACTTGGCTGGATAAGCAGTAGCAAAGCAGACCGGCACTTCACCAAAGCATTGTATAAACTGTAGTGTTTAAGCCAGGAGTAGAAGCTACAACATATTACCTTCTGCTCTAACTACAGTCATGACCACATGTCTAGGATCAGACAGCCACAGGTGTCGATAGTAGCTGTCCCTTAAATTCTATTTATTATTCTGCTTTCTGTGTAACTAATTTCTAAACTAAGTGTTCTAAAACTCAACCTCATGTCCACCACCGTGGCTAGAAATGCCGTCTTTTACTCTTTGAATTATCTTTATTTTCTCTTTGTATTTCTTTGTTTACTTTCCTAAAATATCTTTTAGGAATCAATATTTTCCACTCTGAATGTCAATTCTTTATATCTTAATCAAAGATCTTACTCAAGTGATCATTCCTAATGAAAGTATGACTTCTGGTAATAGAAGATGAAAAACTTTTCTCATACTAACTGAACCAACTTACCTGCTACTCTGGCATGTACTTTTCTGAAGAACTACCAGTGTGCAAAGAAACACAAACATTTCAAAGAATAAGATGTAGATGAAAGTTGTAGATTAGCCACTTTCAATTTTCTCCTGTAAACACTCTTGAAGAATTGCCATTACTTACCTCCTCCACATGTCACTGTACAGGGGAAGAACTCAGTTTGTCTCCACTGATGACTGATAGGTTGATAGAAAAAGAACTGAACCACACTTTCTTTGGATCCAGAGTACCTGGTCTAGAGAAATTTCCATTACAACACATGTGTATATTGTACTCCACTGTTCATGACATTTCAAAACATAATTTATAGGTAACTACAGTGCAGACAGTAATACGACAAGAGGCATAAAACCTCTAGAAATGCCAGAGTAACAGTAAATTTAAGTTTCCAGTGGTCAAACTCTTGTACATTACTTTGTTTTTCAAATTTTTCAAGGTACTAATATGACTATTTGATTATCAATCCTTGCTTGGCAAAGTTCCCAGTTGTATTCTTCTGCCTAATCTCTTTATCAGCAAAATATTAAAAATTTGCTGGAGGGGAAGTCTAGAACTGACCTAAACATACTAGTTCATATTTAGGCAGGTATTACTGCACATTTAATATCAAAAGTGCAAAGTAATAAAACATTACTGAAAGCCAATTTCTACAGCAAAACAGATAAAGGCAAGTGGCATGATAATACTGAAATACATGCCATTTCCAGTGGAAAACTGTATGACTACCTCCCTTTGGCAGTTATTGATACATTTCTACTTTAAAAAATTTGCACATATATGATACAAGACATCGATATGTGATCTGGGTATAAGAGAATTAGAAGCAGTAGTTGGATCAGCAATTTCTAAAGGAGATTTTAGGGTGCTGCTGGAAGCAATGTTCAGATTCAGTAGGTGGCAGTCTTCAATTGGATTAACACCAATCCAGTGCACAGGACTATGCTGTTACTCTTTCAGTAGTATTTAAAAGAAAAGTCCTGGACATTTTTCCATTAAAGATGCCATAGTACTTTCTACCACACTAAAAGTGTTAACCTCATAACATTTTAATTTGTCTGGATATGTTTACTATAAATTAATTCTGGGCTTTAATTAGGATTTCTTATTTGCTATATAAAAGATTTTGTTGTATTACTATAACCTGATGGACAGCCGCCTACTCTGTTACATATACTTGCAATATGTTAGTAGACTTATACATACATACACACATCGCACCTTCATAATGAAATCTGCTCCAAGAGGTCCTTGGATCTTTATGATTTCCCTGTCTGTACTCTTCTGAAATTCAACAGTTGTATTTTCTATTACAAATGTTCCAGGAGCATCAAAACTGTGTTCTCCTTTTTCTCCTTGTAGTGTCTTTGACTCTATAACTAGGGAAGAAACATGCAATTTGTAAATTTAAACAGGATATTTTCTCTTTTCAAGGAACTCAGAAAGTATTGTTTGTAACTCTGCATTGCAAGAAGTAGCAGTATAAGTGCATTAAAAGAATATACAGAATATCTGTGAGAACGTTAGACACTTCAGACTATAGGTTGATGCATGATTGCACGTGTCAACACAGGATCATAATAATCCTTCATACCAAAAGCACTTCTAAGACAGTTTTTCCTAGAACAAGCGCTCGACACAGTTATAAAGCAATACATTCAGCAGGACATGCTTAAACTCACAAAATGGATAGAACCAATACACAGAAAAATAACTTATACTTGATGCAACTCTAGAGTAGCGGTTTCAGCAATCGGTCTCCAGAGAAGCCTGAATGGCATCAAACTCACTGCTCACCTCAATACTTTTATCACTCTACCCATTGCAGAGGTCATAAACTTAACTCAAAATATTTCCCATGTTAGCAAAAAACAAGGCCAGGAGGTCAGTAGCTGCAGCAATGCCTGATGTATGTCCCTTTCTCTGAACAGGTGGTGATGAAAACCCTTTTTGTGCTGTTCTGCATTCCTTGGAAACAGATTAAACTAACAGACCACAACCTCCAGAAGACAGATGAAGGATTTTAGGATTGAGTCATTTCCAGCAAACTGACTGAACTATAAGCTGACAAAGCTAAAGGAAGATACTCATAAGGAAGGCAGAATTTCTGGGGTCTGCATAATACAGTGTATGTGTACAGCAAGACATGACTTGAAATACACTGGTCTGGTAACAATCCATCAAGGCAGTTTATGAGAAAGGCATGGACTACATATTACTATAAATAAGCTCAAAAAGTGTTTTTTTTGTTTTTTTTTTGTTGTTTTTTTTTTTTTAATAATTTTAAGTGAAGCTGCTGTTTCACCAACTTGTGATCATTTTAATTTATGGATGCAAGGACTGCTCTGTTTATAGCTCTACTAACTTTGCAGCTACAAATCCAAGAGTTCAGGTGCCACAGACTGACATGTGGGTCAGTGGTCAATGTGGCCACTCCAGTACTACTCTGCAGGATTTTATCCACGTCAGGTGAATGCTGGCATGGGAATCTCACCTGAAGATTCCACCTTCATCAGGACTACTAGCAATGGGCCAACTTTATGTCTGCTGTATCACTGATTTTTCCAGCTAGCCACTTAGTCTATACTTTCATTATGTTGCATAAAGGAGAGCAGACTATACTACTATAAGCCTGTCATGGATAAAGGTGTATCAGAATGGAGTAGTTTCATACCAATAAATACTGTACAGGCAGGACAAAAATAGAAATACTAATCTAAAGCATTTTTATACTTTGTTCAAATATTGTAAGCTTATATTGTATAAATTATGCAGACACGGTTACAGTGACCTAATGCAGTTTACAATATATAATGTGTGTAGACGTATCCCCAGAGACAGGATCAGATAAATTAGTCTTTCTTTAGTGACTCCTCATTTTTCTTCCTCAGCCCACAATGGCCAGTTCTCCCAACAACTACTCATTTCTCGACAGAGTTACAGTTATTTTGCAATGAAGAGCATTCTTTTTTTTTTTTTTCTTCTAATAAAGGCTTATAAAATCACTAATGTGGGCAAAAGATATTTGCATGACATTGAAAGAAACCCCTTTATCCCTTTTCTCTTCAGATTGATTTATGAAACGAAGTAGAAGAATGTAGAATAATGTCCTTAAAATAAGGAAGGACTCATTTCATTTGATCACAGCCACATGGCCCCTTATCAATGGAAGAATAAAACAACCAGTTACAGGAAAGGACAAACTGGAAAGCAGTAGCTGATCTGTGATCAGCAGCTTAATTAAATATATATATATTCCTATAGTAATTAAAAGTTGCTTAAAAAAAACCCAAAAAACCCACCAACACACCACCAAAGTTATGAATCAGACTCAAGAACTGTTTCTATGATATCTGATACTGAATACGAAATTAAGAGTTTCTCCTTGTACTTTGTACCAGAACCCATGATACAATCTTACAAAGTAATGAGAATGGAAAGTTTTCCAGAAGACATATAGAAAGACCTGCAAACCAAAACCAAAACCAAAAAACAAACAAACAAACCAAAAACAATCAAACATACACACACAAAAGAATCATGAAAAATCAGAATAAGGTACAACCAAACAAATTCATTGTTTATCAGCTTCACCAAAAGCAAAGCAGTGCAAGTACAACAGGAAAAAATAGGCCCAACACTTCACCTAGACAGGAATATACCCAAGTGTATTTCTGTAAGTTGTATAAGTAGTTCACTGATTTCCTTAAGAACAAGTAAATACTCAGCAGCATTTACAACTGATGTGAGATACTGCAGTTTGCCTTTTGGGGACTTGGTGGACACCTACATAAATGCATTAAATTTTGCTTTGAAGTCATCTGAAATACCACAGATACTTTCAGAATTAGGGGATATCTTAAGTGATAAAATCAACCCCCCAGTAATTCTGAAGAATGGCATATTGCTCACGAGCACATATAACTCCTAGATCTTTCAAGAAAAATAGCTGCAGTACAGATGTCATCAGAAATTCACAAGTTCTTCCAAATCAGAACTAAAATACTGAATGCCTCCCCACAAAAAAGGTTTGGGCAATTCAACCTAGCTCCCTAATGAAGCAACATAAAAAAGAAGAAAATGATTCAAGAGATTCACAGCCATTTTTTGATACAGTTTAAGGAAGTCTTCAGAATGCAGTAGGCTCTACTGTAATGAAGTCAACTTACAGCACTACGCAAAGGTTGTTTCACAGAAGCTGCTTGTAACATGACTTGGAACAACACAATTTTGCTCATGATTTCATGAATAATGAGTTCACAGAAAAATGGAATAAGGCAATGCTGACTGTAAAAAAAAAAAAGATACGATACTTAGTAAGATAAGCATCATTTTAATGAATAGTTAGAAATAACCTATTAAGCACTTTAAAGTGCTAGATCTTGACAGTCAGCTTATTTTATCCTGTCTCATGGAAGAGATACAGAGTTTTGCAATTTAACCCAAAGGAAAAGGACCAAGTTTTTATCTCCTAATCCTGTTACTGAAATCAAATACAGAGGTACTCCCTTAAAAACTCTGCAGGAGAAATCAAAATTAAAGATATACTAGATGTAGTTTTTAAATAAAGGACTGTTAAGGAAATTGTAAAAAGTTAACATAAAATCTGTCATTTTTGCAGGAAAAGGCTTTGGAGGACCATCTAGCCATGAAAGCGTTGTCATTCCTTGTAAGAAATCCCATACTGTCTTACCACAAGGTTTTTACTTTCTCCTCTGTCTACACTAAATGTGAAGTGGAGAGTTACTACTCTGCCCGTACTTACTGTGACTGGACTGTGGCTGCCTCCAGGGCATCTTCTCCACAAGAAGCCAACCCTCTAGAAATTGATTTTAATAAACAGGTAGAAATGCTCAGCTCTATGTGACAGAGACTTTATGCTAGAGGCATACCTATGCCTAAATAACGTCATTAAAATGTCTGTCATGCTCAATGTAATGTCACAATTGTATAATACAGCCTATTATTCATCGAGGTTAGCTATCACAACACAAGTGAGAGGTTAAAATAGCAGAAAAGCAATGGTACCTTTGATTTTGAACCTGGAGCTCTTAGATGAGCTCAAGCTTATCTGAAAGGAACCTTTTAATGTGTTATAATTACACTCTTTCTCCAACTACCTTGTATTTTTACTACTTTACAGTTATTTAATTTCGACTAGATAATTTATGTTAAGAGCATCTCTTTTTACATGCAATGAAAACATATTCTGAATGCTGCACTCCAAGAGCATCTTTACTGTCTTCTTAAGTTCTTCTAAAACACAAATAGGGAGCACGCCCAACATAGACAGAGATGCCATTCTAGAGTAAATTAACTTCCTCAGAAAGCACCAACATTATTCCAGATTTTTAAATATTAGGTTCCACTATTCTATGGAATAACAAATTCTATGTATATGTTATCCTATATATAACAAGGGTCACATACATGGCTAGAAGGAAGTTTAAAGAATGATGCTTCTACAAAATGACTTTTCCTTGGTCATAGGGTAGGAATCTAGTGATGAGTCAACTGTACTTTGTCAAAGAGGAAAAATAATTCCCTGGGAATCGAAGTTCACCATTGTCTAATGCATTTAGATTAGAAACAAACAGATATAAACAAATCACAGAAAAAGCAACAAATATTTAGATGATTACTACACATATTTGTTTGTTGTTTTATGACAGGTTTTTTTTTTTCCCTGACAGCATTACAAAAATATCCTGAACTCAGCATTCTTGGATTAAGCTTTTGTAAGACTTGACCCCAAACTTACACTGCTTAACATTAAGTATTAATTCATGGTGTGTGTTATTCTGTCATTTTATTGAATAAGAGTCAAATCGGCGGATCTCAAGTACCTCCAACTTCACGTAAAGTCAATAGGATCCTCAGGAGTATAGGACTCCTATGAAACTAGAGTTTCAGAGTTTTACTTCAGCGGTAAGGTTCCCCATTCTAAGTTAGTGAAACATTTCCTTGGGTCTTTAGGACTCCAGACGTGTAGGACAGGGAATTCTCCTGACTAATCACCTGTTTCTAACAAGATAATCACAGGTGCCAAAGACCTAGAACAGTCTTACTTTGTGTTACTTCCCCTGCCAGGATTAAAAAAATAAAAATAAACCCCTATGAAAATTTCTTACCAGTTGTAGCTGGAAGATACACTGCAAAAGCCTCCCACTCTTAGTGGCAGGCAGGAGTACAGCAGAGCGGCATGGGGAACTCACTGCAGATCTCCCACTGTGTCTAGGGATGCATGGAAGAATTCCAGGGAAACAGCTCCTGCTCCCAGTGCAAGGAGGAGCAAGTAATGTTGCTGCTCAAAAGCTCTCTTATGGGTGCAATTTATTCGTACATAGTACAAGACAGGGGCCCAAAATAAAACAATTAATTCTTTCGAAAACACAAGCAACATTGTCATCCCCTTAGTAACTGTCAGAAGACAAAGCAGTGCATAGATTTATAGCTAAATATTGTCAAATAATGCAAATCACTGAAAGTGAAGAAGAAATTGACAAAAAGAGGAAAAGAGTTTCAGTTCTTTTTAGTGAAATTTAACCTCCCTAAGTTCATGAACTCAGTTATCTAGCATTAGCCACTTGTAAAAATATTCACTTCTGGTTTTCCTGTTTCTTCTGCTGGAAGATTAATTTCAGGGAACTTTCAGTCTTTCTTTTGATTATAACGCTCTTAAAAAAACTGATCAAAAAGCTATAATATAGTCCAAACCAAAATGAAACCAACACAGTGAAATATTTCATTCATAGCCAGTTTTATACAAATTATTTGGTTCTTTTCCACAAAATAATTCACAAAACCCAAGCAGATGGATGTAAGAGGGACCTATTTGTTAAAAAAAAAAAAGGCAAAAAAGTACCATCAAAGTAACACCCATGCTCTCTGATGACACTGTTACTTATGTTAAGTTGTCCATAAACATAAACAAAATACCAGCTACAAAGAAATAATAACTCTTTCCTAAAACATAAGCTGCTGATTGCAAAACAATGTTTGGAGCATTTATTTGTTTCAAATCTGTTATGCACTACAGCTCCAACCAGATTTCCATTTTTGATTAATCCAGCAGCTGTGCTTCCCTGGAACAAGAGCAGATCAGAAAGCCCAGGATGAAGCACAAAAGAACACAGGATAAAGGGAAAAGTGCCAGACACTCCATAGTGCTCTTTGAGCGTTTGCTATTGCTGCTTTTACTTGAAGAGCAAACACAAACAGGCAACAGGAGGCAGTATAAAATTCTGCAGTAAATAGTCTCTGCCTCGCCTGGTAAACTCAGCTCCTTACAAGCCAGGAAGAACATGTCTGACAAATGGAGCTTGAAATTATAAGTGATTATTTTTGAAATTCTGCCTTTACTTTTACTTATACCAACATATTGTCACTGAAGCCCATGAAGTTGCAGACCAAAGATCACTTTGGTCAAATCAGATTGAAAGTGACAAACACCACCCACAACCATATGTACAGTTAGAAAGGAGGACAAACAAATAAGCCCGAAGCACATCCTCAGGAACATAGGTTCTTGAGATCTGACTAGGAAGCAATGCAATTTCCAACCTTCAGCCCCACTGCTGTCTCTTGTTTTTCACCTCTGTCATTTTAAATACTTTAGGTAACAAACGTCTAAATCCTCACAGATTTGCAAACAGATGTGCTGGGGGAAGTGGTTAAAGGAACATTTCACAATTCTCTTCCAGCTAGAGAACTAGCTAACAAAGGTAATGCCAAGCCACAGCTTCTTTATGGAACCACCCTGGGTAGGAAGCCAGGAGCACTCTGTACTTAGTTAACGAGTTGCTGCTGCATTCCTCTGGAGCTTTCCAGAAATCCCCCAGGAGCCACTGAATCCAGTACTTTTTCCTCATATGAAGTTGAAACAACAACTTCCTTCTGCAGAACTAATAAGAAAGACCAAAACAAGAGTCCCGACTCACAGTGATCAAGACAACTACTTCATATACTCCTTGCAACATTTTTGCATGAATATTAGTGATTTTAAGATTAAGTTTTGCTTTGCACATTGTTGATATCAGTATTATGTCTAGGAGTGACTCCAGAGCTGCTCTAAAATGAAAGTCTTATTCAATTTTCTTTCTTCAAAATGACAGTATTTTCTTCAAAGCAAACAGAAAGAGAAATTTTCTATTAAAATGCATTTCTTTCTTCTGTTTACATATCACATAGCAATAAAAGTCCTTTTTACATCTGTGATTCAGACTAAACCCTCCACTTCTACTAATAAAAAGTTGCTCTAAATGTTAAATGAATGATTTAGTTCACTGCTTGGTATGGCAGCCCCACTTACCATTGAAATGATTAGGTCTATATCTAGAGCAGGCTGATGGGTAAAGAAATTACCATAGATGCTATCATCAGTCTTCCAGTAAAAAATAATAAAAAAATAATAATTAGGAAACCTGACAGAATAGCAAGCTGTTTCTCGTAGATCATCATGACCAAAAGTATTACAAGGAAACAGTGCTTGTGTAGATTATTTCATGTCTTTTGTTTACCTTACTTCATTTTACTTAGATTACTTTTACTTGAACACTGCTCATCGACCAAGTGTCTTTATTAGCTCTTAGGTCAAAGACATGATTTCAATTAGACGATTTACATGCCTAGTGTTAAGCCTGCACTTAAGTGCTTGGCTGAATTAGAGTTAACATAGCCAACAGCTTGCAGGATTAAGCTCACACATGTCCATAGTTGCTCATACTTTTAAAATCACAGGACTGTGCTAAAATCCAGATGGAACTAAATCACAATGCTTCCTTCCCACAAGACATGGAAATTATCATCTTTGATCCTTTTATGGATTAGAATAGTTGATCTAGACTCCACAGTCCATTACAAGTCTCTTCTCTATCTGAAACTCTTCAACAGAAATCTTGTGCTGGGATGAGTGCAATCAATCCCACACAAAATCCGTTCAAAGTAATTTTGATGGAATGGTTTGCATGTATTTTAAGACTGTACCTAATTTTACATTTCTTGTATAAGAACTCTTTGTTTTAGATGAATTAAGAAACTACCAGTATTTATACTATTTCTTTTTACTAAGTAGACTTTTGGTGTTCAGTAAGACTATGTCAAAGCTAGACATTGAAGATCAGAAGAGGAATCAAGGTCATGATCTTACCCATATTCTCAAAGTTTAGATGAGTTCACATACAAGGTCCTTCTGCCTATGAATAAATACATAAAACAGCTCACTCATACCAAGGTGTGCTGGTCCTTTGAGTGTAATTCTCACACTGCGACTCCCATGTGGTACAGCAATCACGGTTTCTTCCCCTAGGAAAATTAAAGAACTGTTTTAGAAGTTATCCTACATAAGGGAATTTGCACATCACATAACTAGACTGAAAACTGTCAAATGTGTCTAAGAAAATATTGAACAGGTTTCACAATCTTTCTATTAAAAATAATCATGTTATTTTATTAAGTACAGTATACTGAGTCCGTTTGCTATGCTATGTAACTATTAAGACCTACACGTGGACTTGTAAATCTTTCTTGCTATTGGAAAATTATTTGCTATTAACAAAAACAACCAAAATGTCAGTAATGTATTAGGAACATATTTACACTCTGTTGTCTTAGTTTTATTTCCTAATCACCAAATTGACATAAGGAATCTGCTAAGTAGTACTTCCCCCTTACGAAAACCTGCAGCTGTTCAGTCTCATTTTGCCCACACCTCATTTCCTGCTGCAGGTCACAACTTTAATAAGTGGCAGGACTTACAGGAAATAAATCATCTACTTAACACCAACCCTTAACCAATTACAGACCAGTTAAAAGCAACTATATATTAGCTATAATGTATATATTATAACAGCGTCTACATCTAACTTACCATATAAGATCATTCCTTCCAGTAAGAGCCCCAATTTAAAATTAACTATAAACCAAACCAGCCCTGAATAGAACATGTCAATACAAAACAGCTCTTGGCTGCCTAAATAGCCTCTTCATATATAAATGTACAACACACTTACTTCAGTGCATTTTACAAAGGCAGAAAAATATTACTTTCCATTTCAAACATAGGAAATCTATTATTTGCACAAGCAAACTGAGTTAACAGTCAGAACAATAGACTAGAGTCTTCCAGGCAAACAAGACCAGTGCTCTCAGAAAAGGGTATGCACAATGCACAACAGGATATCCACAAAAGAAGGGGAGAAGAACCAACATGTTTTCTTCCATTTCCATCGTGGCCCAGCTACAGTACCACTTTGAGGCAGGACCTGCAAACATGGGCCTTTTGCAGGCACACCCCGCAGAGGGTGCTCTGTTCAGTGATGGCATTAACATATAACAGGAGGCTGGGGTACTGGGAGCTCATTCTTGCAAATTCAAAAAGTAATTTTAGCTGAAGGTCAGTGATGCATTGCTCCAGAATTACTCATACAATATTTAGAGGAAGAATATTTGAGTTTAGTTTGAACTAAAAAAGAGTTGAAGAATGTTTCTTTCCACTTTAAACCAGACCCTTTTATAGTAGATGCTAAATTATCAGCTTCTGGTTTACATCTCCTTAGCATAAGTATGAAATTCTGCCAAATGTTCAGGATACTTCAAGCAAATACTGCAATTATTTTTTCTGAAATAAACACCTTCTTATGTTACAATTTTTATATCACCAATTTCTAGGAAGGTCATTTAAATATAACAATTTATTTTGGATGTAATAAAATATGATCTTTATTAATTTCATACTTGGGTATTCCACCAGAGTGCAAAATACTACAGTAAGAACAATAATACATTTAAGGAGCCCTGGAAAAAACATTAACTACTGAACCACTTAATATCTTCTTGCATCTTGGTTTTTCATCAGGCGAACTGCTAAAGATAGCCAGAAGGTAGTGGATGTGTATATCTTTAAAGCAAGGAAATAACTACTGAATTCATATGTACTCTACAGCATTTGAGAGAAAGCAGGTTTGAGGGGCCCATCTGTCCCTACTTGGTCAGGGATTGTATCCCGTCTTGACAACCAACCAGCAGTTACAGCACAAAGCCTCAAATAAGAGTCTGATCGTGACCAGTTTTGAATACATGCAACTGCTGTTTTGAAGTGGAACCGAGGGCACTCTGCACTTAATGGACGAGGCCCAGGTTAGCAGATGTGCAGAGATGTGTAGGACTGCTCCTCCTGAGAACAACCAGGGTCATTCTGCTGTGCTTCCTCCACCTCCTTACAGCAAGCTCTGCTCACCACAGCAGGCCTTGTTGATCCCTTTTCAGGATGCTTCGCATTCCTTTAACAGTACTACAGACATTCCACCCTCACCAAAGCACTCTCTGATATGGTCCAAAAGTCTCATGGGGGTGCTAAATTTGGTGTTTCTCTGCAGCAGAAACAATATTACCAGAAAGTATTTTATTTGCTTTAGAAGAGATGACTAAGTTCACCACCACAACAGTGTTTGACCTCTGCAGCCCCACAGTACTGTCAAGAAGTCAGACATTATGAGATGCTTGTATCTTACTGAGGTAGATACAGCCTGGGACAGCCTTATCCTGAGATGAAGTAAATTATAGTGATGGAAAATATATATATATATTATTTTTTTTTTGAAATTCTGAATGAAGATGCGGAACTGGAAGACAATGGGACTGCATTGATGTAAGGGACTCATTCAGTTTCTCCTGAAAGACAGCTTTAACTTCCTACCAAGTGGTAGTTATGACTACCCATCTCTGGCTCCAAAACTATATATTCCAAAGGTCTCTGCTTTTCAGCTGTAACCATGCCATTCATATCCTTAAAGGGACACAAAGCACTGTAAGCCTATTTACAGATGGTTCTTAGGCTGTGCAATCAGTAGTATCCATAATGTTAAAAGCACTGCACTCACATAAAGGGGAAACTGCTACACTGAAATCTGTACTTAGAATTTCCAATTATCTTTTTCTTTTTTTTCTTACATATCTTCAGATGTAATTATTGACCTTGTCTAAACTGAAAAAAAAAAAAAAAGTTCCAAATCATCTGAAACACACAGAAACATTGGACTATAAAATCTGATTTTAGAGTCAAAAAGTTCTCCTTAATAACTAAGAAACAGATGAGTGAGATGTTGTCCCTCTCTTCTAGCACTGCTTCAGCTGTATGGGTTTTGGAGGGACTCTGAGGCATCTTTGGCTCCTGGTTGACATGGGCACTCTGCTATTACCCTGGGGCTCTCAGCAAATACTTGTGCACACACTACACACAACACTTGGCTGATTAAGCTCCTGGATTGCTTTTACTTTAGATGGCAAGGTTTGATCCTGTTTCTGTGGTGTTAATGTGGATTTAGATTTTGGATTTCAATGAGAGCAAGATCAGACTCCCTGCTATGGTAAGACTGGGAGCTAATCCCCAGGATCAAAATAAAGAAGCCACATTCCTGAGCTCAATCCAATTCAGCAGGTTTTATTTATTTTTCCATGTGGGCCATGGTGGACCCATTTACTCTTTCACATATGGGCCAGTTGGGATTTTTCCTTCTCTCCTCTTACTGCAGGGCAGAGGATTTATTTCAGGCCTATAAAAACTGTTTCTTTCCATGTATTTGCTCAGCACTTATCTGCTGGTCCTCCAGGTCTGATTGAAGGCTTCTGTGCACTCAAAACACAATAGTCCAGAAACAACTGTCAGCGCAAGGGAACTGAAAATCTCAAAACGTTTGGAGACATTACAGTGGCTCCCCTCATCTACTCTGATGTTATGTTTCATTTCAGAAGACGCTAGTGCTGGGGTGTGTGCTAACCTGCCTAATGACAAGAATCTACAAAATAATGTATATACTCTTTAAAAGGCACCTGACCTAGATAAGTATGTGCTACTGTAAACAGCAGCAGTTATGCACTTCACCCTAAGAGTCACATGGCAAAATCTGTATGCATACGTCCTCTGTCCTTGAGTCCTTCACTCTCCAGTCTCACACCCTCCCACCTCCAACCCTCCAGCCCCTGGTCCTCTGACTCAAGTCTGACTCCTTAGCTCAGAGCACCACTCCTTGCACTGCTGAGTAATTCACGTGCGGCTACCTGCTTCTGAGATGGACACTGTGGCCTCAACTTATCTTAGTTATCTATTTTCTACTACAACTTTTTTGGGACACCTCTTTAAAATGCGTATGCACTGGAGAAAATTTAGATGAGCAGTAAGAAAAAGACAGATTGGTTACTCTGACTCTGAAAACAATTTTCGTTGGAAAGGACCGGAATCACCAACCCTATGGAACACTGCAAGATACCATCACCTGAGACTCCAAGTACACACAAGAATATCAAAAAACATCCTTCGTACAAGCTCCCAAAAATATGTAGTGGGGGAAAAAAAAATGTCTATTCGTAACATCATTCTAATGCAGAATTACACAAATCTCAGTATTTTCAGGCTTTGCTGGGATGTACTACAAACTAAATAATGAAATAGCCACTGTTCTTATGCAGGAATTTCTTCACATAAGATAAAAGATCACAAAAGTAAAAAAAGGAGGCCTCACAGTTACTACAATAGCCCCAAATAAACCAACCAAAATAAATTCCCATGACGAAATGTGACAGTATCCTTCCTTCACAGAAATACAGAAGTGCAGTACAGTCTGCACTAGTTCCACACTGTAGAGCTACAGAGTTAGTTGTTTATTAGGGTGTGGGGGGAACAAACAAACAAATGAAACCACCAAGAACCAGTAATCCTACAATGAACAAGCCCTCCATTTCAAATCATGCACTATGCTCATGTCAAATTTTACAGAGCACATCCTTTGACTTCATCTAAAAACCGACACTCAATTTCTTCGTTAAAAATGTTTTTCAGAGCAGTGTTAACTGGAGTGTCATAAATAAACCATGGAGGCCACACTGGACAATGACACAAAGCCAGAACTAAAAGGATACTAAATAGATGTCAGGCTTCTGCTTTGCCAGGTAGGACCTGAAAATAGTATAATTAATATTTGTATCCTAACACATAGTGGGGTAAATTATAACTGCACAGGTCACTTTTTCTAACTTTCTTTGATTTCTTGTGCATGATTTGGCAACTTTAAAAATGCCCTTTGATATAACTTTAAGCATTTTATTTCTTAGGTTCTTAAAAAAAAAAATGAAAAGAATAAAAAACATGAGGAATTGCCTCATGTAGTACAGGACTATCTGCACCAGTTATCAGGAGTAGAAACAGAATCTCATGGCAGACCTTTGCTATGTGTGTTAACACAGGAATCAAGAGATTTTCATCACTGTCCTAGTTTCAGTTAGGACAGAGTTAATTTTCCTCCTAGTAGCTGGTAGGATGCTATGTTTTGGATTAGGATGAGAAGAGCGCTGATAACATGCTGATGTTTTAATTGTTGCAGAGCAGTGCTTACACCAAGCCAAGGACTTTTCAGCTTCTCGCTCTGTCCTGCCAGCGGGCAGGCTAGGGGTGCAGCAGGAGCTGGGAGGGGACAGACCCAGGACAGCTGACCCAAACTGGCCAAAGGGGTATTCCATACCATCTGACGTCATGCTAAACAATATATAGGGGTGGCTGGCCGGGGTGGGGGGCCGGCTGCTCGGGGATAGGCTGGGCATCGGTCAGCGGGTGGTGAGCAATTGCATTGTGCGTCACTTGTTTCTTACACATTATTATTATTATTATTATTATTTCCCTGTCTTAATAAACTGTCTTTATCTCAACTCACAGGCTTCACTTTCTCATTTCTCTCTCCCATCCCAGAGAGGGAGGGGGGAGGGTGAGTGAACGGCTCTGTGGTGTTTAGCTGCCAGCCGGGTTAAACCACAACAATCACCTGTGCAGACCAGCACTCTACAGCTGCAGCACATGGCACAGGTACCAGTAGTGAGCATTATATTTACTTGCCAAGAACAGGGAACAGTCAGATGCTTCTATGCCCTGTTCTTGGCATTGTTATTTTTAAACCTCCATAAAATAACCTTCTTGGCAAAAGAGGGCTTCTCTCTGTGACTCACCTGCCTAGTGCCAGTCCATCTATGCCTGCATTACCAGCAGTACAACTCAATAGCAATGAATCTGTAGACTGAAATAGTTGGTGCTGAAGACCCAGCATCTGCACTATTCATGTTTTCTGCTGCTTTACTTTGAACTAACTCTACTCTGATCCCATAGACTGCATATTCATTAGTTGTTGGAGAACATTAGGTGCTTTTCTAAGGCACATCTTCCAGTTTAGCTTCATCCAAAAAATTCAGTTCATGTCCTCCAAAACCTCTCCATGATGTGAAACAATGAGCAATACATATTAGGACCATCAGGAAATTTGCTTCAGAGAGCATACTCCTTAGTCAAACTGAAATGCTAACATATTGGCATCCTATTCCTCCCCGTACATGGTTTTCCTGCCAAAGCAGTCCCAATTCCCTCTCCTGACTTTACATACAGTTGATTTCTCCCTTTCTTCTCAGAGTGTTTCTTACTTTGTTTCCCATCCCAGATTTCTTATCTAATCTCAGTCTTCCACTCTTCCTTTTACTCCTTGACCCAATGTATCTGTACAGCCAGTCCCACATTTTCCTCCCACATTCTCTTATCTATCTTTCCTTCACCCTATGAATATAAAGTCAAATTTTTCTGTTCAGCTAGTCTCAACTGGTCTTATCCCTTTCCTCATATGATCTTGTCGTTCTCCATTAGAAGTATGAAGTTTGGGAGAGTCAGAAGCTATCTGCAAAGTGCCTTCCATAATGCCTGAATGTGAGACAGGAAGTGTCACTGATAGTTCATCCCATGGTACACATCCCACACTGCAGCAAAGAAGAAAGCAAAAGGAAGCAAAAGGCCATTTTTTAAAACCTTAGTTCCAGAAGAGCAATATGTTAATTTATTCTAAAGAGACTGCACACACATAGGACATGTAGCAAGACAGAGCATGCTTAAAGAGGAAACTTTTTCAGAAACGTTAGCTGTTAACATCCAAGAAGCCTCTACAGAGCCTGCAGAAAAAGGGCTTTTTGTTTGTTTGTTTCGTGAAAGGTTGTGGTAAAATGTGTTGATGTGCACAGATATTGCAAAAAAGACTTGTCCATGAACACAGGACCACTGCCTGCCAAATTTCAAATCCCTGATCTGGGATGAAGTACAACAAGGGATTTTAAGACGTATTAAAGAAAAGGTTTCAAGAATGTTTAGACAACAGGAAACAACATGTTTTTCCTTGGAATATGTTGAGTTATTTTGGCTGAAATTTCTCCAAAACACTCAGCACCTGGCATGCAAAGTTTCTGACCGAACTGCTGAATTTTGGCAAAAAATCATTCATATAAAGTGAAGTATCAGTCAACCTTGACAATCAGGGTTACCAGCTCCGTATATATTGATTTCAAAGAAGGAAGAAAGATATGAGGTAGCAGGTTGTCAGATAACTGAGCCAGCTGATGGCACTCAACAAGCACGTGACAGTAATTGACCAATGGTAAATTATGTAGTACCATAGGAAAATGAACGCATGGCAAGAAGGAAAAAAATGTTACAAAGCTATCTATATTGAAATCTTTTGCATTAAGCTTTTAGCAAAAACTTAGGAAAGCTAAAACTTGCAACTAACTAATGACTTTTGAGAATCAAATGAAACTAGATTAGGACAAGTCTGTGTCTTCAACTTCATTTCCTGTTAATTTCAGAACCAGCATCTTTCTTCTTTGGTATCAGAACCAGAACACTTTCCTACCATTTCTTGCCAATAATGGTGCAGAAAGCAGACATCGGGGCCCAATCCTACAATTTTTCCATGTGCACAAAGGGCAGTGGAGCTAATGGGAGTTCCATGCATATAGTACTAGAAACATCAGGCCCCTGATATCTCATTTCCCAATGGGACGGTACATTTTACAACCTATTACACTTTCTGTTTGAATATCATTAGTCAAACCTTTAATCATTTTAACAGAATGTTAGAATCTGGCTTGTTGGCAGAAGTCTAACTTACTTTGTCTTTCAAAGGCAATTAAGTGTTAGTGGAAAAAAATAAAGAACTTTTGAAATGACAGTTCATTTCATATTTGCAAATCAGTCAGCTTTCTTTCAGTGCTGTTTAGCTTTCTGATCAAAGAAAAGCATTCATTTTTTGTAAGAACATACTAAAAAGATAATAAAACAAGGTAAGTCATGTATGAGAAATTATTTATCAATGTCAATTTTTTTTTTTTTTTTTAAATTAGGACCGAGATATCTAGGCACTTTTATTTTCCCTAATGTCTCCTTTTTTTTTTTCGTAATAAAATCTTTGGTTCTTGCTTTCCTTCCAAACTTTTAATTTGCCTCATTGCACAGTGAAATTTACATCCTGCTCACAACCTTACAAGCTCCCTTTTAAATATGTCTGTCATATGCCGATAATTTTACGTCTCACCAATACCTCTGAAAGCTTCCAAATTAAGCTTTGGAAGATATTGTATCTCCCTTTCCCATTAGCACAAAGAAAGTATGACATTATTTCCACATTGCATTTACACACTAGATGATTATAAGGAAGTTTTTCCATACAGTGTTGAACAACTTGACCCAAAAAAGATGTTGCCACTATCACAATACCAAGAAAATCATCAAAAGTTCTGAGTTTAGTAGCGTGTGTACTGTTTTCCTTATGTGAATGGTTATTCAGTCACACAATCTAACCTACTGCAATGCGAGACAAAAACAAAACTTGACATAACTGACATCTTTCCCTAGAACAGTCTTTCTTCATCTAATTTTAAAGAACTCTTCAAGAGCCAGTGAAATCTGACAGAGGGAAAAATAAATAAAAATGAACCATGGGTATTCTTCAGAACCTATTCAAAGCAATAAGAGACCTTCCAATAAGAGACCAAGCGAGGTCAGCAGTAGTCAGTTCTTAACCTGTGTCAGAACATCACAAAAATTAACATTTTCTGTCACAAAATGACAGTTTCAAAACCAGATCTATTTTACCACTTCATCTGTACTATATTTACTAAGTAGTAGTAAGAGGCGAACCTTTTAATTTTGCTTATCAAGAATTATCCAGACAGACCTGCCAATCTGATGAGTTCAGTTTGTGTTGCCCTAAACAAGCTAGGGTGCACCCAGGAATTACCCTTCTTCAGGAGAATTGCTGTTGCTGTAAAACTGGAATAGACAGTACAATTCCAGCTGAATAGCAAGGGGAGAAGAGAGATTTTGTATATATACATCCTTATATATCTATATATATATATAGGCACATATAATTTGGTAATACTACAAAAATATCATCCAAACTTTACTGCTTCACAGACGCTTGCTCTGTGCTGACCAGAAGCTCTGAGTATTTGATATGACAAACTGAAGAATGAGCAGCCCTCTATGTAAACTCTTTCAGCTCAATACAAATGTTCAAGACGTTTGCTCAGTGTTTCAGGATGAGCAACTTTATAAATTACTGAACTACATTCTCTCATCTATGAAAAAGGCCTCGAGTAAAGAAAAGGAAATGCTGACATTGATACCTCATCCAGAACACACAAAAAAGGTTCTTTTTGACTTGTGAAAAATTCCATGACTTTAAAAGAGGTTGCCACAAAAATGTTCATTATTTAGTTTAGATTACCTTATGTATTGAATCACAGAACTTATGCAATACAAATAATCACACTGTACAGTAACATGCATTAAGATAACATACATTGCTTTTCAAATCACATTCACATTGAAGCGTACCGCAAACAGTGTCATAAAAATATCACAGAAATATTTATATGTACTGCAATAAGAATTAAACGTCATTTAATATACAGCAGCTCTTTCAAAATCAAGGCATTAGTGAAATCTTTGCAGGCTGAATTGTAACAGTACTAAAGTATCTGCAGCTGTCTGAGACAGGTGTTTCTTCCATTTAAAGAATACCTACTTTCATTTGAACTTTGCATATTGACTTTAATAGCATGTGATCATCACCCTAGCATCTGTGGCTGTGCAGGAAGGTAGCAGACCCCAGAGGCTCCATCTCCATGTGACAAATACTTATGCAGATTGTGTGTCCAGAAATAAATAAATAAATAAAAATAGATGAGGCAACTGCTACTCCCACTTGATAAGCACAATGGACACGTTATGAGATTACAGAGCATCATCTGTGAGGGTGGAGAGCATACAAAACCATAGGCTTGTGCCCATTCTCCTCTCATCTACTATCTGCTAGAACAACCCATTCAACTGGAGAAATTGTAGTTTCAAAGAAAACAAAAAGCAGAGGCAAACCTCTGTGTACACCTTATACTCCAGTACAAGGTTCAATTCTGATATCCCTCTCTTGTATTTTCAATACTGCTGAGACCTGCAAAATTACTCACAGTAAGATGCTAATTATTTTGAGAAGGAATGCCAGAATTTGAGTCAAACACACAAAAATGAGAAGTGTTACTCCCTTCCACTTTGTGCCTTTTGTACCATAGAATTAGTTAACTTGCCTCTGAAGTTCAACTGTCTTTAGACACTTAAAAAAAAAAAAAAAGGCAAAGTTAAGTTGAAAACCAGGCACTTTAAATCACATGCCACAATTTCCATAAAACCATCTATAAGATGTTTCCATGATTTAAAAACATTGCTGCAGCATCACACATTGCAACATGAGGACACCCTCTAAAATAAGATGTGTATCTTGATGGTTATTCCTGATAGAACGAATTAAGTTGCTCTACAAAAAATGCATATCTCAAATTCTTTCCTAGCTATACCCTTATGTGTGGTATCCCTCATGGAATTTCAATTGACTAATCTAGCGCAGACTTTAGAGTAAGTAGCTTTGGAAAACTGCAAACAAGTATATAGTGAAAAGGTCATACTCTGCAATATGTGTGTTAATATACAAGCAGAAAACATAGTCAAGGATAAATCATCACAGGATCAATTTGCAACCTACTTTTTTCTGGTGAGACATGTGCCTTAGCTTGTCCCCTCACAAGCCTGCATGTCGAACCATCTCCTGCACAGATTCCACAGTTGTCTTCCTTGGCATTGCTCCCAAGTTGTCGATCACAGCCTACTGCCTGCCAACATCAACACCACAGTCAGAAGGAGGGCAAAGCTGTAGTAGACATGCTCAGGTTTCTGGAATTTTATTTATTATGTTATCCTTTTGATTTTATGAGCTGGCCTCATTTATTCAAAGCATATCTTGCCATATATTTTAAAAGCACACTGTAATTTCCACAATTTTAATGATGAGCCACAACAACTGATACATCACACCTTACAAACATAGGCAATACATGAATCAGTTTCCCACTACTTATGCAAATGTATGCCATCGAGCATTCTTCTTTCCAACATGAGGGACAACAATATTTGCAATTTGTTTTTCATCACCTGTTTAATTACGTCTGAGAAAGGATTAATGTAAGGAAATAATCCAAGCTAAATATTTAAAGAACACAGCCTTCAGTTTCACAGACAAGCAGCTGTGAGCAGTGATTATAATCTAGTGTCTTGGCCATTCAGAATTTAATTGACACCGGTATAGATGACCTATTTGGCATTCATATCAAAACCTGCATGATTCAGGTTGTTTGTTTTGTTTTCTGAATGTGAGACCCAATCGATAAAACTTTGTAATGGTTGTTGTAAAAACATCCAGATTTAATCACTGGCAAAAAATCCATAAGTAGAGTTTTTGAAAAACCATCAACTGAAAAAGATCCAAACTATTAAGAAAACATTTTTGCTGGTTTTCCCTTTTCTTCATATCACAACCCTACAAGAAACATGGGAGTAAGAAAGGGAAGGCAAAAAAAGAGGAATATACATTAACTAGAATTTTCTGCTGAAAGGGAAATAAGGATTTGGTCTCGCCTATCTTACCCTTCAACATTTTGTAGAAGAAACTTGCAGAGAGGACCAAATGCTGAGCAATGTGTTAAGAAAACTAATCTGTAGCTTCAAGTTTATTCAGCTCAGCCTATATGCCTCTTATATCCACACTTCCCTGAGAAGCAAGCTAATTTGTTACGGAAATTAAATATATATATATATATTTAAACAAACTCAGAACTGACAAATGGATAGAAAGCACTATGGAAACTCACGGTTAAAAGCAGTGCTAGAATTTTGAAATTGGCCAGTACACTTCTCTTCCTATATAAAAATGCTTGGAAGGGGCAGTTTTAGCTGCCAAGATCCACTGCATCTGTGCTATGCCAAAACTGACACACGATCCCCTTGGAGAGGTGGGGATGGAGTCCACACGTAACAAGCAGGGCTGGGTCTTCCAGTCCCTGAGTTAACACACGCTCTGCACACCCAGTGCCAAACAGGGAGAAATGTAACCTCTAAGTTTCATTTGTCTATAGAAAAGGCAGCAAAGCAGCCCCTTCTCCCACTCCTGTTCTCTTTATGTTCCTAGTTCCCCACATCCCGCATTCCCTAGAGATGAAGGCATTATGGAGGAAAGTTAATTGCATTAGCTATTGTACTTCAGCTGAGAGACTTGCTGCACTGAATGGCACCTCTGTAATTTTTACCTCTTTTTAAACACTTCACAACAGGTCATAGGGAAGCAAGTTTACACACTAGAGAACAGCTTAGGCACTAGAGAATAGATTACATCAAAAATCCTGTTCCCACCTTTCCTTTTGAAGCCCAGAGCCATTATATACTTGATGCTGACCCCCCTATAAAGAGCTACAAAACATTGCTGTTTGGTAGGCACATGCAAGATGTTCTGCTGGAATTAGTTAATGTCAAAAACAACAGGAACCTACAGGATATAAAGAGGGAACGCTGCTAATATCACTAGACTCTTCATTAATGCCTGTAAAACAACCACTTGTAAAGACTGTGGCCTGCCAGTGGGCTCACAGGTGTTGAGAGAACATAAGAACATCATCCCCAAACTGATCTCCTGAACTTACTGCTGGGCAAGGGCCCACATAAAATGTCATTTTATTTTTTTGGGCTTTTTTGGGATTGTTTGTGCTGGCTGTCACTTACTCAGAAATGATGTAGTGCTGAACACAAACAGGATCCTGTAACATCACTAATGAAGCAGCTTAACTTAATGGTTTAATGGTAATGATATCTTAAGTGATAATAAAAGCTTAGTTGTAAGAGGCAACAGATTAACCCACTCCTGTGGTAAATCAGACCATCTCAGAACAACTGCTTATTTACAACACAGAAGCAATTCAGGAACTTGTATACAATTCCAGTACTATAATTTAGGATTGAATTAGAGGTTAAAATGTTTTCACTTGAAGATTTTTTTTTTTCCATTTTAGTTCTGGGTTCATCACAGATGCCAAGAAAATAACAACAAGAAAATTGCAAACAAATGACCGAACAAGTTTATCTCCCCATTTTATCACCAATTAGCATTGAGAAATGTATGAAAATGACGGTTTCAGAACCAGAAGCAGACTGGGCCACTACATGGATCACAAAGCAAATACAATTTCAAGGGATATAATAACTCAGTACTTGACGCTGAATTAAGCCTAACTGGCCTTAGGCTAGACGACTCTTTCAATTCCCTACTCCACAACAGACTTTCTTTTTGCCCTTAGAAAACCTCACTGTGCTTTTTATTTCCCACCTGTGAAAGGGGTATAACTGCAATTCTGCACCCCACAGCAATGCTGCAAGAATAAATGTCCTGAAGATCCTGAAACATTCGGGTGGTGCTATGATGGGGACCAAACCAGTAGCTGAGATGGCCTGTATTACTATAGGGTAGAATTTTAGAATATTTACTGCTCCCCACTGCTTCTCCTGCTCTTATTCACAGGAAGATAATACTAGCACGTGGGGTAAATTGTTAGAGCTACCGCAAGGGTAATCTTTCTGCAGATCTCACAAACACATTTCCATTTTATACTGTAATCTCATTTCCTAAATATTAAGAATATGCTTATTCACTCATCGGTTAATTCTCAAAGGAAAAATTCAGCTGCATATTGTGATACTCTATGTGAGAAATTGCTATTTCTATTGGTTTAAGCTGTTGTATATTTGTAGGCTACTGATCAATCAATCCTTTGGTGAAAGAAGGGTGTTGAGCAAGCAAAGGACTTAGAAGAGCAGGCCATTAAAGCCCAACATGATAATAATAAACATACAGTATAACTGAGCTATTACACACAGTTGCTATGAAAACAAACTTTCATCACATATAACAAAATAATACAACTGTGCAAACATAAGGCGCTGTTGTGTCCAACATGGAAAGAAGAAAAAAGATAATCAGCACATCAGCATTCTTTAGAGGATAGTTTCAATAGTGTTACTGCTTATTTTTTAATACACAAATGCCCTAGAAATAAAGCAGGAACACTAGCTGCTAATGTAAGGGACTTTGAGGAAAAGCTTTACAGCTTGCTTGCCAGCAAAGGTTTGACTAGATCCATGCACCCTCTGTGGACTTCCTTTTGAGATTATTTGTATCAACTGTTATGAGTATGCAGTGATATCCCAGGATACAATTTAGAAAATAACTCAATTTAGGATCACAGTTTAGGCCTGAAATGAGCACAGAATTCCAGATAGTTTAGCATATGGTATTTTGACACCAATCATTATAAGTTAAGATATTAATATTTAACTAATAACTTTACTAGAAAAATAAAATGGTGTTTGAGGGAACATTTTGAAAAGAGTACATGTATATTTACATGCAGAGCTGTAACAAGGTCTAGTAAATGATACACGGCAACAACCTTGCCCATCTTACACATCTCAGCAAGCCAAAGGGTTCTGATGATTTTCACAATTAAGGTGTTTGTTAGGATTAATTTACTCCACATTGTTAGCTATTTACAGAGCAAAGGGATCAGCTATAAATATTATAGGCAGATTGGGAAAACATCTGCAGGCTTTTAGGGCATAGTCAAAAATAATTATATTAGGTGATTTTAACATAGACTGCATAAATGAAACAAGTGACAATTCAAACCATGTAATGGAAGGACCCTGTCAAGTTAAAAAAAAAATAAATAAATCCAGAAACAAATACAAAGGCCTAACAAATAGGTCAAAAGAATGGAACAAGTATTGTAAGGACTCGGTTGCAAGTGTGTTCCCCACACAAATAAACAGTTGGGGAAATATTGACCAATGTTTAACAAAATGAACAATGCATGGAAATTTAATACAAAAAAAAGGTTTTGATAAATAAGTACTTTGTGCATTTAATAAATTGGCCATGATCAGATATCTATGAATTTGGACAGGGTGAAATTGTTTTCAAAGCGGGTATGAACAGTGACTATTCTAGGACAGAACCTGAGAATGTTGTTTAGCTGTCTTTTTTCAAAGGAAAAATAGATACATGCAAACAAATAATACTGTTTTGTCACAAGCAGCTAGGATAGAAAGCAGTTAAATAAGCAGTGAACAGAAGGACTCCTCAGCTTCAACAAACTTCTAAACTAAATGTTAGTGTGCCAGTGCTATTGTGAAACACAGTATTGAGGGGTGTTAAATGTTTTGTAGCGTGCTTAGAATAGCTTGTGTAAGTTCAGAAAGGCAAAGGAAGAGCAAAAGGTCATGGTATAAAACATAGTAATACAGATGAAAGAAAAATGAAATTGCTGCTGCTATGTTAGAGGTGACTATGGAACATTACAAATATCTTTGCAGATACGAATCCAAAAATCACTCAGATGCTCCCACAGCTGTTTTTTTTAACTCTTATGCACTTCCTAAGGTTTCAGTCAAGGTGTTAGATTTAAATGAAGAAATGAATATTGCATCTTAATTCTGATTTATAGTCAAAATATAATCTGCTAAACTAAAGGATCTTCCTTTCTTAAGTAGCTGTTTATAGTAAACCATCATTAAAATAGGACTACAGAGTGACAGATTTGTGAGTATTTGTTTCCCACATAGCAAAAAAACATTGTAGGGAAAACCTGGCAAACCCTAAGCCCCCTTCAGTCTTACCTTAATGAACATGAATACGAAAGGACTAGAACTGCCCATGCAGGGCTCATTACAGGATCAGATTTTGAAATTTGAGTTTTTGCTTATTAGACCATTGCTTTAGGCCTCCTTAACTTGGTTATTCCCTTAACTGACTGCTCACCTCTATCTTCAGGCCCTCTCCTTCAAAACAGGTATGACACCATTTTTTGTAGAATACAGTCCAGGGAAGTGAGTTGTCAATTATAAAAATAATGAGTGTGTCAATCATAAAAATGTTTCTGGAATGCTAAAGATTCAAGATTATATGCTTTGAATAAGGAGCCTGAAGGTATAGCCACACTACATGAAACATGAATACTGAAGTGAAACATGAGTAAAAACACCAGGATCTGTGCGTAACAAGCACTGAGTGTTAAGTACCACTTACTATCGAAAGCATGAAACTGTATGTAGCAATATATAAGATAATATACAATATTTCTCTTTAGAAAAGGGCTCCCTGCTTCTCTGGAGCCAGAGATCCAGGTGCAGCCAGAAAAAACAAACCTACTGAGTTGTCCTAATGGAAGTGGCCACAAAAGAATACATCACTGCTGCTTTTATTTATGGTAGATATATAAATTCTGTGAAACGGTAAGATTGAAGTTGCACTTGTGTCATTCTTTTTCTCTACCTACTGTGTCTTAGACTAAGCTCTTAGCAGACAGACTATTTAAATATTCAGCAAATATCCACACTGAAAACAAGTATGTGCTAAATACTACTTTATTGTCCTCAACTGATTCTAACAGTATTTTTGATTTATGGCCTCATTTATCAGTGATTCCATCAAAATGATAATGTAAGTTCATTACATTTTTCTATGTTCCATGTTTGCCCAAGGGACTGGCAAGCCCTGTGTCAGGGAGTGATGCTTTTTATTAATGTGATTGATTTTAATAAAATAAAAATAGAAAACCAATTCAACAACATCTCACAATGACATAATTAGCATCCTTCTAGAGTTGCTTTGTAAATCACACAATGGTTGGAGAAATCCAGACAAAGCCTACTCTGAGTGCATTTGCATTTTCTTACTTTCATTGGCCTGGCTATTTCAAAAGACACACATCTGTGTGTACTCATGAAATAGATTGCAAATGGGATAGTAGCACAAATGTTCAGCTGGCATTTAGTCAAATTCAGCCAAAGCAGAAAACCCAGCAGAAGTGCCCAATATTCTTAATTTAAGAAAGAAGTACTACATTTCTGCTGCGCAAGGAGCTGCACTACAGAATACATAAATGGACATAATTATATTTCTTAACAGGAAAGTGATAGTTATTCTACAGGGGGATCCTTTTCCTAAAGGCCTGACCAGTCTATAATTATCCTGGTACATGCTGCCCAGTAGTTAAAGTTTTGCAATATTCCTGTAACAGATCTGTTGCTAGTCATTCTCAATAAGTGAATCCTGTATTGGTTGGACCACTGCCACTGATCTGCTGAAGGGTGTAAAGACTATGTGAACCAGGTGCAATTGGTTTTCATTGCCTGTGAAATTTGTCAAGGTGTGAAAAACATTGAATAAAAGTAGGCTATTACACCAAACAGATCCAATGAAGTGATGGGACTGCCCTACCACCAGAACCAGTAGTAGTTGGACTATCATAACCAAATTATTTATTTCATCCTTAAAAGAGATCAGAATTTAGATTGAAACGGAGCAAAAATATCTATGCAGTTTTAAAGGTTATCAGCATTGCACAAAATACAACATATCCTCAGAACTATTTCTGGTAAAAATAATGTTCTCCAAGTCTTGTGACTTGACTAAGGAAAGACATATGTTTTATTTCAACATTTGCTAGTAAAAGAAAAAAGAAAATAGTGAGAAATCCTTACATGCTCACTAAAATAAATCTCTATTGCAGTTTATTAGAAGCACTCTCAAGAGGGAAAATTAAAATCCTCAAGGTCTCGGTCAGAGAAAAAAGATTTCTATTTCTACAAAGAGACACCAAAAACTCCCAAACTCAAAAATTAAAGCTCTATTTAACTGTACAGGCACATCTGCTGTCACACTATGCAGATCTTGTTGCATCAGTGTCAGATATTTGTTGCATTTTCTCCTGCTCTACTTGTCTTGCCACAGAATCACAGTGCAGGCAGATGTTAGGAATGTCTGCATCCATACAACAAATAACTTTAAATATGGCTATGGGAATTTATGGTAATAAAAACATAAGTATAAAATTCATCATGGGAAAATCCTGCTCTGTCTTAGTATTTTCCATGCATCTTTGCTGTGCTGTAAAATCCAGAGGCTATCATTCAAAGCCCATCTATTCATTTACTTTGAAGTCTACGCTCACATCCTTTGCTTTGCGATAACTTCAGCTTGTAGTTTATTTCTACACAGATAAAATATGTCCATGGAGAGAATATAAAGTAGTAACTCCCACTCTTTCCCATGATCATCATCTACAAGTGATTCTGAATAACAGAGGGATAGATACCAGGATATCCCTCTAATTCAAAAAGTCACTTTTTTTTTTTTTAAAAAAAAAAGTAGAATACTTTCTATTTAAGGTAGAATTTGCCTTATCCTCCCTGAATATTTAATTGGTCTGATTTTTTCCTCACACAGTCCTGTCTCATAACTCTTCAGTTATGTCTACTCTCAACCTAACGAAGGTTTGATTGTAGCACAGGGTCCTGCGTCTCTGCCAGCAAGCCAGTGCAGATCAGTAGCAGCCCAGACAAGCTGACCGGTGTGTCAGCATATTTTAAGAAACAGATTACAGCCCCTTCAGGGACCTTGAGCATGTACTCTGACAGTGTATATCCCAGCCCATCACTTCATTTTCTTGGGAGCAAGAAAATTTCTTCCGTGTTTTCAGTTGTTTGTGGATGAGAAAGCAGGGAGTAAAGATAAAGCATGTCAAAATCCAAAGCTCAGAACAGAGGCATAAAATAAGTCAGAATGATGGGCATGAGGAGACATACCATGATGTTTAAATTCCCCAGCCCTCAATACAGAGAAAAAGAATGTAAAGCAATAAAAAATAAAAAATACAGTGCATAAAATTCATTGCATACTAAAGGGCTCCTAAAAAGACTTTCCACATATTTCTGCAAACATTTTTATATCTGAAGGCAAGAGGCTAAGGAGTGTTCCACAATTCTGCAAATCCACTTCCATCAAATAAAACAAAGTGTTCCCAAAACATTTAACTCTTACTACAGGATCTGTCACATGCTAGGGCAGCTGAGAGATCATAGGACCACCCAGCAGGAGAGTAAGTACCCTTTCCCACACTGTTTCCATTTTAGAAAATACACATACACACAGAGGGTAGGACACAAATTCCCATTAGGCTTCTTGCTTGTGAGAATGCTTTTGAAAAGAAATCAATATATGGAATCAGATTACTTTGTCTTTCTGACTGGGCCCAGCCAAGTCTCCCTTGCTATAGGAAGGTGAAGCTAGCTCTGGGGAATTTGAAGGTTACTAAGGCAAGTTCTAGTTCAACAAGTTCAAGGCAAGCTCTAGTTCTAAGGCAAGTTATCTAGTTCAATAAGATAACCAAATCCTGAATTATCCTACTGACTTTATTATTGTTCACATGCTGTAGGACCTTGCTAGGTTGGGAAATAAAATCATATTTGTACAAAGCTCACTAAAACAAAACAAAACTTGGCGAAGAGCTTCACTTAAAAAAAAAAAAACAAAACACACAGATAAGAAACTGGAGATCAGAAATAACCCACCACTTATCTGACAAGAAAGGATAAACACAGACAGTAAGAAATCCCCATCAGCTGTATTTCTCCATAAGAAACAGTGGTGTGGAGAAAAATAAAAGGTCTAAAAAGAGATGACAGTTTCTAGCAGCAGTGAACAGCTGTAAACTACAAGCAAGGGATTCCAAATGATTTTTTCAATGCATCTTACCATTATGTGCCACAAAAGCTCTCCATTGAGTCAGCAACAATGTCATCTCAAGTGAGCCACTACGCTGAGGTTGGCTTGGCTGTCACATTAGAGGGGTTTGAATGAGCTCTTAGAGTGTGCCTGTGCAATCTGCTGGCTTGGGCAGTGCTGAGAGCCTCCGTGGGAGAGGAAATGCCAATTTCCATGACAGAGGGTGGCATTGGCAAGTCACAGAGGACAGGTTTATGAGATGTCACACGTGTGTAGCTATATGGAGATTTTGGTACATAGATCTTCAGGCCAGAAAGATTTATTGGATCTCCATGAGTAATTCCCATAGTCGCTCTGGATAAAGTCCAGCTCTAGTGCCTGCAGAAATATGTAGCCAGGGTATGGGTCTCTGCACTGGGATCTCTCCATGCTCCCACGTACTTTTGTACATAATTACACTGTCTGTTGGCTACTTAACAATACCCAGGAAAGGGTATAAGTATAAAAGACTTAACGAAAAGCTACTTCAAAATCAATTCCTCCCATGAGTTGAGGTTTGAAGGCTAAAAAGATGAAAGGCAAAAAATGTGATGTGGAGATTTTTTTTTTCCCATAATATACTGTGTAAACTGTTATTCAATGATTAGCTATTTCAACGTCTTAGGGTAAGGTTATATTGAGTAACACATCACCTTCAGCATGATTACTCCAAAGAGTAAAAATTAGAAGATTTATATCTAGATAGCTATTTAACTTCTAACATTCAATTAAATGCTAGAGTAAATTCAGGAAGGAACATAAGAGAAATTTCTATATTTTTAAGGAATCAAATCCCTCCTTAAAGCATAAGATATTCTTCGATGCCTCATTATTCATTACAATAATAAAAAATTAGAAACTAGCTACAGACAACTATGTAGATTCATTTCCTACATATATTTCTAAATGAGATGAAATTCTTTACCATTTCCTGTGGTTTTTACTGGGAAGTCTGTGGTAATTCTGGATAGAAACATCCTTACTAAGTATCTGAACACCAAACCTCTTGCGCATTTTGGGAAGCCCTTTAACACACAAGCAAAAAGAAGTATCCACAGGAACTCACAGGGAAAGCATACAAAACACCTTAAGCTAGCACTTTGTGAAAACAACTCTTAAAACACAGGGAGTCAGAATCAGAAGAAATTACTAATGTGCTATGATTTTATGTTTTAAGCATGAGCAGAGCTCATGAAAAATCATGAAAAAACGTGCAGACTACCAAAGGCTTACAGCAACTGTTTTCAATGAAAACTGACAGATATTTACATCAAGAGTAAGAGTGCTTTGGCAGCAAGTGTGTGAGATACCTACTTGGCATATCGTGACATGTGACAGAAAATAAGCAGCATGGCAGAAGTCAATGGCACTCCACTTGACATATGGGATGTGTTCTGATGTCAGCTAAATTTATGCCATATGCTACAAAGCATAGTGTAGTGTCTGCTTTTTGGGAACACAAACAGCTTGCTGACACTAAATGGAAAGTTCACCACAGGATTTACATCATCTTTGACCTAATTGTGACAGCCTAGGACAAAAGTACTCAGGCTGCTCCTCAGGATTCCAGAGTTCTTGGGTGATGCATGTATTTATTGTCCAAACACATTACTCCAGATTAGGAAAATTATCAGTGTAACCATTTTAGGTACTGAAACAAGTAAGACCCCATTTTGCATTTTGGTAGGAAAAAAAAAAAAAAAAGAAAAGAAAGTATTAAAAACAAACAAACAAAAAAAAAAAAACAAACAAGGAGAGGCAGGGCCCCGAGGCAGATGGAGCAACTGGGTAAATGTTGCCCACACATGTGTCTGACATACAGATGTTTTTAAACGTCTCCACCCACATCCAGATGGGCACAGCAGGAATATGTATGAAAAAATGTGTTGGGAGTTGTGCAGAGACTAGAAAAAATATCAGAAGTTAAGTGTGAAAATCCTCCTGGCAGTGAAGTTTTGACCTGTCCACATTTAACACAACAGACCCAGATATTTGCTTTGGTAACACAAGCAAGGCAGTAGCAGACTTAAAAATAAATAAATAATGATTAAATTGCTTGGCTCAATTGAGCCTTGAACAACCCCAAAATACCTTACTAAGTTTCCCAATAAACTTTTTCCTCCTCCTCCGCCTTTAGATTTTACTTTCGCTGAAGCCTCAAAACTCTCATCCAGAGAGCAGTGTTGTTGTCTGCTGATTTTCTTTGACAATGTTCTTTGGTTTGAGTCTACTTGTTAAGGGAAGTGCAAAGAATCAGAACTGAAGCTCAAAAATATGAACTTAACACCCTTGTAAATTCATGCTCTGCCCAAAAGATTGACTGAACAAGAATCCAAGAGGTGAGCTTAGTGATACAGCCTCTAAAGTAAGCCTACCTTACCAAGAATAAGGAAACAGAGGAAAGTGCAACCATGCCCGTGGCAGCGGAAGCTGAGATCTTATAAAACCTGCCAGCTTTCTGAGACAATAAATGAGCAAAACCAGCGCTGGTTGCAAAAGGACTTGGGCAAGCCAGTCTCCTTATACTAACTCTTTGGTGCTCTGAGGCATAAAAGCAAAGATATCCACATCAGCAGGATGACATGTTTATTTAGATGAGTTAACTGTAAAAACACTTGCCAAGTTATTTGCAGGCTGTGCCAAATATATGACAGAACCCAACAGACGGATCTTATAGCAACAATCCTGGAGAATCACATTTTTTTTGCTGTCTCTCAAACTTAACAGCAGTTGGTGTCAATTTCTGAGGAAGTACCCCCCTCTGCACTCCCTTTCACAAGAAAGCAACCTTTACACTCTGCCCCCAAAACAGTCCACAAAGACAAAATGGTTATTCAAATGACTATCATCTTTAAAGGTCATTGGTAAATAAAACTCCTAATGTTGATAACAGCATGTCCTGGTTTCAGTTAGGACAGAGTTAATTTTCCTCCTAGTAGCTGGTAGGATGCTATGTTTTGGGTTAGGATGAGAACAGCGCTGATAACATGCTGATGTTTTAATTGTTGCAGAGCAGTGCTTACACCAAGCCAAGGACTTTTCAGCTTCTCGCTCTGTCCCGCCAGCGGGCAGGCTGGGGGTGCAGCAGGAGCTGGGAGGGGACTGACCCATGACAGCTGACCCAAACTGGCCAAAGGGGTATTCCATACCATCTGGCGTCATGCTAAACAATATATAGGGGTGGCTGGCCGGGGTGCGGGGCCGGCTGCTCGGGGATAGGCTGGGCATCGGTCAACGGGTAGTGAGCAATTGCATTGTGCATCACTTGTTTCGTACACATTATTATTATTAATACTATTATTATTATTATTATTATTGTTGTTGTTGTTGTTGTTGTTGTTATTATTATTTCCCTGTCTTAATAAACTGTCTTTATCTCAACTCACAGGCTTCACTTTCCCGTTTCTCTCCCCCATCCCAGAGAGGGAGAGGGGAGGGTGAGCGAACGGCTGTGTGGTGTTTAGCTGCCGGCCGGGTTAAACCATAACACAGCAGAACCACTTAAAAAAAAAAAAAAGTATTGTTGTAAGACCTCTAAGTACTTAAAGGTCTTGATACAGACATAGATACACCTTGCTAAAATTTTCCAATTCTAAACCAACAAATCTAGACTTAAAAAAAAAAAAAAAAAGAATCAGTGCAAAAATACCTCATCAATAGCCAGTGGCTTAAAGTAAATGCAGAGAAAGCACCTCAGCGCTTATGATCTTAGATTAAAGTGTAAATGAGTAAAATCACATAAGTAACAGCATGTCATAACCTTGGATTTTTTTTTCCAAAAGATGTTCTCTCACATTGAAAAATATTTTTCTGCAATTAAAATAATAATAATATTAAAAGGAATAGACGGAGAAAAAAATAATTCTCGTTAGCAGTGCAAAAGAGCTCTAGTGCTTGTTTCTGAAATGATTAAGTTCTTGAGCCACTACTTGGGTTATTCTAAAAACTGATTATTTAAGATTCTAAATATTTGATGTCAAATATACATACAGGAATACTGAAAAATACTAATAAGAAACATTTAAGGCAACCCTTCTCAATATATCTTTCAACTGTTCTTCATAAATCTGGTTCTACCCTAGCCAAAGTGAATTTTATGCTATGTATTAAAGATTCTGGATGTTCAAGGTCACTGTGGGAGACAATGCAAACCCCTCATCACTGAGTCAAATTCTCAAACAAAAAAAAAGACTACATAAGCTACATTATATTCAACACACTTCTGTGCTGCAATAGACAAAAACAGCAAAGGCTTACGTAGATGTATCATCTACAAAATTCTTTGGTAACCTCCAGGGTGAAAGTTGATATTAAAAGAGGAGACATCACTAAGAATATTGCAAAAGAAATGTATTATTTTGCAAGTGCTTCCATTGTTTATAGAGCTGTATCCTATCTAAACACACAGGGTAAAGAATGCTGTTGGATACCACTGTGAAATACTATTGACAAATGCTGTCTCTTGAAGGGCAAAACCATAAGGAATTCTTCTTCTATTTCAGAGGCAGCAGATGCATTGTATGCTGGCATGACTGGTATTGGAAGTGCAGTATACATAGAAGTCACAAAACACACACCAAGGTCCAGATCATATATTAATGTTGCTGTAATCTGCACACCAGTCTTCTGCCAAACATCAAATTTTTCCCAGTAATGGGGCTATTTTGCTCTCCAGATTGCATACTGCATTTTTGAGCCACATTCATTTTAGGCATTTAACATAACAACAGATGCAGAGAAAGGAAACCAATTGCAATAACATATCCATTCTATTAAGATAGTTTTGTTTATAAAACTTAAGATTACAATATTTCTTTGCTAGTGAGACATGATCAAAGCCTCGATTATAGCGCTTTTTTCTTTTAACACCAACTGAAGTTGATAGCATAACTCTAATAACGACTGTAGATGGAAAGGTAGATTCCCAGTAAAAATACACTAAAAATCAAATAATTCTATCACAACTTCACCCTGTATAATAATGGTTACCACCCTGGGTAGAGCTCAGAATAACTCGTTCCAAGTTACTGAGTCTGAAATTGGTTCAAAAAGCCATTATGTTAAGCTATTAATATCACTTATAAAGGCCTCTTACAAACCCAGCATGCAGAGCACATTTGTACATTGACTGTGTCTGTGCAAGGATAAGTCTCATAACCGCTTCCAACTGCCTGAAGCCTGTCTTTCAGCTGAAGCAGAAAAGGTGGTGATTTGGAGACTAGGCAGACAAGGAGAGAAGTCTGGGTAGGACTGGGTAGAACTAGGCACAATGCTGAATGAATATCAGCTGGCTAGAACTAAAACTGGGACAGATGAAAAATGATGATATTCAAGCCAAGAGAACCAAAGAACTATGGTGCTGCCCTTCCTCACACATTTCTGTTCTCCAGTTAATAAGGCAGCACAAAATACTGGGATCTTACGCTGCTGACTCTCTTTGCCTCAAGGTTATCACTGTTGTTCTGACAGTGAGCTTCTGACCCAATTATTGGACTTAGGTGAATATCCATCATAAGAGGCTGCATCTTGAAGGCCTGAGACTCCCTCTTCCATCAAAGGACAACAAGTATGATGCAAGCATGTAAAGCAAGAGTTTGGCAGCTGAGCAAGCCTTGTTTATTTTTAATGTTTTTATCAGAGGCAGAACCTCCCCGCTAGCAACGAAATCTAGAAATTACAAGTGTATGATAGGAATTTAAGATTCAGATCTTTGGAATGCACCTTGTGGAAAAAAAATACTACCGTAGTCATATTCATTGCATGGATTAGGAACTTCTTAACAAAATGAAGAGGCAAGAGTAACACATGTAACAGGCAGACATACACACTCCCACACACCCAACTGCCATTCTGGGCTGGAGCCTGTAAAATATTAATTTTTTTCCATAACAGAATTCATGTGATAAAAGACTTAGAGAAGGAGTAAAATGAATCTGAAGGCTATGTAATTTCATCATACCCTGGCAGACATACCAAAGGTTGTGTTTTAACTAGTTTCAGTAACTTTTACGTGACTAAAAATTGCAATACAAATACAAGAATGAGTGAATGTTATTGACCTGTTATTTGTATATAAAAATATCAGTGGATAAGACAGTCAAGAACTTCTGTGTGCAAGAGAAAGGTAAGTTATTTACAATCCAGGTGGCAGTACTTGCAAATACTTCCAAAGAAAACTGCTACATAAAGATGAAAAACAAACAAATAAACAATCAAAACAAACAAAAAAACAAGTGGCCACTTCATGTGCAAAATGCCACAGAACAAAGGCCATGTTCGGATTTCCACTACAAACATACCTGGCATATTCCACTGATGCACATATCCAAGGATTCGATATTGCAACGAGTACCATCTAGAACTTTTGGGGCAAGCTCCACAATCAAGTTCTTTCCCAGAGCTTGACACTTCAGGGCACATGGTGCAGTAGGATCATTATAAACAGGGATCCACTCATAAAAATGTCCCTGGTATTTGACATCATTGTAGGCTGAACACTGTTGTGCTCTAAAATCACCAACATCTGAAGGGCAGTCCTAAAAACAAACCACAGAAAATAATTTATTAAAAAAAGAAAAAAGAAAAAAAAAAAGAAAATGCGAACCATCTGCATTTTTAATAAAGTTATCTGAGAATTAGAACCTGTTCAGGTAGGCTTATTTCAGGGATGGATCTGCTACAACAAATATCACAGAATCACAGAATATCCTGAGTTGGAAGGGACCCACAAGGATCATCGAGTCCAACTCTTAAATATGTCACACTGCAGTGTTCTACTGTGTGTATTAAAACAATTTATGTTCCTTAATCCATTGCTTACAATACAGGAAACAGATATTAACCACATCCCAGTAATAACACAACTGATACATGAGAATAATTTAAAAATGCTATTTTTTATGACAGTATATTGTACATTCACTTCTAAAGTCTGGTTCTGTAATAAGAACTAACTTCTAAAGGAATCTATACCTTTTAAATTACTATAAAGAGATGTCTGACACTTAAATTTTTTTTTCAATAACTTTTTTCACTTAAGGATTTCAAAGCACTGCACTGATTCATCAGTTCATATGTCTGAGTGATGACAGATGTATTATATTGCTACTTATACAAAAAAAATAAAAAATTGTCTAATCAATTGTTTAGTATTTCTCAGAAAGAGCAAGACTGTTAGGAAACACCAGAATTTTGTCCTTTACTATAATTACAAAAAGATCTTCACCTCAAGGGAAAAAGTAAAGCTTAGTTTGTTGAAATAAAACATACTTCAAATTGGTAACAATTATATAGTTCTAGTTCTAAGGAGACAGTGCAATACTTCCTCCCATACAGAGCCTCAGCATATAGAGGTGAAATACAAAATACAAGAAATGCCTTGTTAACGAAGTTTGAAATATTCTAAAATAATTTTTTTTCTCTATAAAACATTGCACCCAAACAATGATGTTAATATTAAACTACAATGACAGGAAAGGAGATGAATATTGATTTATTCAAAAAGAACTTTGGTAAAGTACTGACAAAGGAGTTTGTGTGTCAAATAATCTCTCACCGAAGACTTCGCTTGGAAGTATGTCCAGTCTCAAACAGTCCATATGCCAGACTGAGAGGATATTCTTCCAAGAATTCCAACTACACATACATGCCAGATGTGAGACTGATTTTAACAAAGATTTGTTTTCATTGGATATAAGGCTGAAAGATTGTGATGTGTCAGCTGAACTCCTGGAACTTATTACTAGGTATTAGTTAACAATACTAATCCTGAACTGTGCTTCAACATTATCAGAGAACTGAACCTCCCCTGAAAAAAACTAATGAAACTGCAAGTGCATTACATGATACTACAGATTAAAACATACATGAGAATGGTATGAATTCACTCCAGTGCCCTCAAAAATATCTTCCTGACACCATTTTGTCATATGAATCTGGATGAGTTGGTACTGCATTAGCAAACTACTTCATCAGTATCTTATTTTTATTATTTTTATTTTCACTATAGGAAACAGCAACCTAGAGATGTCTCTGGCTTATCTGTAGTTTACAAACAACTTCTAAAATAAGTGGTTCCCTTATAGATCAGCACTAGGGGCTTTTGCAAAGTGCACTGGGCAATTCACTGATCATTCCCAGCAATGCTTTTCAGCACAGTCCGGTGCTACACCTTACAGTGACAGTAAATCAAAATTATGATAATACATTTCATATTATTCTTAACCTGGGATACTTCTAGTTTGAGTCTAGTTTGTTTAAGCAATAACATGATGAAATAAGAAAATGAAAATTTAAAATTACAGTTAATGTAACACTTCAAGAGTTTAGCCTCTGTAAAATCCCACAGGTGAGAGCTTCTAAAAACATCAAGCAAGTACTGTTAGAAAATACCCTTACTTACTGTCATTCCAGAGAAATTCCCCAAATTTGCATGGGTGTAAATGAGAACAGAATTTGGCTTGGGCTTGTCTGTCACCTCTCATTTACCATAACTACAAGACTAAAAAAGAGGGAGGACACCAGAGTTCATATGGATACCATACGGTTCCCTTCCGCCATAGCAAATAGAGGAGAAGGTAGGGATAATAAATAGTAGAAGTTAGAGGTAAAGCTAGAAGCAATATTTTGGACTAGTGCTATTCAACCATGCATGGCTTCATTTTCATAACAAGGAACTAAAACACTATCTGTAAAATAGGCAGAGTGATGTCCTTAGGCTGAGTTTTGACAGGCTGTTCTTACAACTCATTATCGCTAGGTGTTGATGCAATGCCAAGACACAAACACCACAATGTCAGGATGTCAATCCATGGTTACTGTATGCTTCTCACTGATTCAACACAATGCAACCCCTTCCTTCCACACACTTCCTGACTGCTGGAGAGCAAGTGAATTCTCATCTCCCTATTCTGTTTTGGCATCTTCAAAGAACACAAAGAGATTGTGGCAGCTCTTGATTCACATGCCAACTCCACCTGCTTTATGTTTGAGCTGTGTTCAAAAGCAGGAGCCTAAAAGGAACATCACAAAGGGATATCAAAGGGCTGAAATTATCATTTACGTTATATCAGAATTTGGATGACAACTGAGTTCAGATCTGTTTTCCTGGGAGCAATATATGTTTGTATAAAGAAAGGAGTTTATAATTTAAACAGAAAGACGAATAAGCACAGAAAGGAATGTAATCAAGGCAACAAGAGGACTCAGATTTCAGATTGATTCCATTGGACTGGGTCAGAAAAGTGAGAGGGAGCTTAAAAAGTAGAAAGGAAAAGTGAGGGGGCAAGATGTGGGAGAGGTAGACAAAGGAGAAGCATGTGTGGGAAGTGGGGGCCGCTTGTCAGCCAGTGATACAGGAGCCCCAATCTTTACTCTGTGGTTTTAATCTATTTCAGATATCAATTCATTCCTTCCTTCCCCCTACCCTGTCAATATTCCACATTTTTTTCTTGTTTTTTAAATATTTTTGCTACCAACTTCGGGATTTTTCAGATTTCCTAATTTCAGCAATTGCTTTTGCCTTGTACTCAAACCACTGAGCCAAATCCAGGCCACTCGTAGCTTCACATACAACATAAGGAGCTGAACAGATATCTATAATGTCTAATACATGAAATCTTTGGCAAAATAATCACATCCAGATTTCATAGTGTAATGAATTGTATTTATGACATGACTTATGAACATATTAGACAGGCAGATCTGAAAAAGATGCTTCAGACATCACTACAATACAGTTTAAAATATATATATATATCTCCCATTCTTTTTGTGACAGATCATTAAAACTACTGCATTTAAGGGCTGGCTTCCTATGAAATGTATCGTTTCAGTTTTGGCAGTGACTATTCATAGCCTTTGAAAACAAAGCTAACCTGGGAAATCTGAATCTTTGTAAGCAATGTTCATGGACAAAATATGAAGGTTGCATCAGACCCTGTGGTTCCTGCCAACAATTACTCTGCTGAAAAAAGCACAAGAGAAGGCAAGAAAATTCCCAGTAAAAATGATGACACCAAAGAAAGTCTAGTCCTTTGTCTAGTTTTGTTCTTTGAATCTCATTTCGTTGAAACCTAGCCAAAACTGATGAAGTCATTGTTTTGTTTTCTTTTTGAAACTAGCTTCAGGTTCTAAGTTATTCATAGGCAATTTTCAGGCCACTTCTTAGTAAAATCAAGATACCTGAGCTAGAAACCCTGGCCAGGATCGCTATGGGGTATATCAGCATTATTAAATAAAAAATAACAGATTAGAAAGAAACTATGCAACTCAAAGTGAAATATTATAGGAATAGAGCAGAGATAGATCAGCCAAGATTTTCTGAATAGGATAAATGAACTGGTTAATACGTGGATGCTGGGACAACAATACGATAAATATGCTGAACAGGTGTGAGCATTATCTGTATATAATAAAAGTTTACAGTGGAATTAAACGTGAGCAAATCTGTTACAAAATGTTTTTTTTCTTACTGTAGGAGAGTCACTGGCAAACATATAAGTGACTTTTTGGCATGTAAGAATGTGAAATTTATGGGGAAATGGCCCAAATAACTTGTTCTATGAATAAGACCCTAAAGGATTATCTTAAACACTTCCATATAGTGCACATCATAGCATCAGAATGTAACAGCATATACAAAAATGGAAATATAAAAAAGGGGTTTAAGAAAGACTGAAAATCACATTGAACAGCATATAATGAATAGTTTGTATAGTTTATTTCTCTAAAGTTTCTGTAAGAAAAGCTGAAAGCACACATGCAGTTTTAAGAAACCAAGTACATGGCAGCCCAGTTATAGATAGAAAGATAAGCAGGCTAAATATATGTATGCCTTAATAATCTCAGCAATTATTTTGTTGCTAAGACCTTGAATTGATTTTTTTGATTGAAACATCACTAATATTATTCTGGAACTATGCTTGAGTTCAACGAACTTACTACTATTCTATTACAAATCCAGATGAAACCAATTTTCTGGTAAAATGATTCTTGTTCTTTTCATTAGAATGACATACACATTAAGTTGTGCTTCATTTGTACTCCCCAATATAGATGTTAGTGGTGTAATGTATCATGTAGCAAAATTACATTTGCAGACAATTTTACACTGTATATATACTGAATGTCTCATGTGGTTAACAATAATACCTACTAATATGGAAAGAAGCTAGTTGAAACTCTTAATTTTCAAACTAAAATTTTACTCTTAAAGTGAGAAACATTCATTAGAAATAATGCTTTGGGGAAAATTATATCATTTGAAAGAGGACTGGCCTAGTCCTAGTCTGGCATTAGGTCTAAGCTCGCATTTCAAGGTTAAATCAGGTCTAATACTAGGTTCTAATTCAGTGAGGCCAAATTCAAAGATCAACTTTCCACTGTACTAACAATGGAAATCTCATGAAATTTATTTTTCTCAGGAGTTCTCCATTATCTGATCCATAATCTAGGAAAAACGGTTCCTGAGAGATTCTAGCTCTATCTGAACTGAAATAGAAACCTGACCCCTTTCAGACATGCCCCAAAAGCAGAACTGTAAATGCAGCTTCCTGTCTGGAAATTAACATTTGAATCATCATAAATTCAAACAGATTCACATACAAGATGCTAGCCACTTATCGCTTTAAAATAAGTCTTAAAGTTAAAAAACAGGTCCCAGTGACTTCAGAAAAACTCCCTGGGGATTCAGAAAGGATATGGTATTGAGTGCCTTCATTCTCACCACAGATTTTTACTGCATAATCCTCAAAACAATGTGTCCACAACGAATCTTATGTATCCAAAAAGCATGTAACTTCTGCTATAAACAGAGATCTATGCACAAATTGATCTCATCTTTCTCCTTTTTCTGTACACTATGAAGTTTCCTGATTGTTTCACTGGAGGAACAAAGTATACTACACTGACATTTTTGCACTGTTGCATAGGAAGTCGGAGTGCACTGCATCAAGCAAGGAGAAGTATATTATTGCATATAACATACATCTATCTAGATCAGGAATGTAGCAAACATTTTATAAAGTGGCATTTTTTTTATTGCTTACATACTGGCTGGCTGCAATTTATCGCACAGCTTTAAGAGACTGATTTTTTTTTTTTTTGGCGTGGTATTTTTATTTATTTGAAATTTATTAATGTATTTTTTTATAAGGTAAGGACATTGTGTACTAAACTACTAGGCCTTTACTTCAGAAAGTTCAAGTGACAGGGTTTGTCTCCAGGATCTGACTTTTGCATGTACTGAGCCTGATTCATTAATCACTTCCACTAGTTTCTGCCAGCAGAAAAAACTCCATCCAATGGTGGAAACTCCATCCAACACCAAGAAGTGGAGTTTTACAGTAATTCAAGGTGCTAGCAAGTCTTGTTCCTGAGGAGGTCAGAAGCCAACTGGCACAAAAGAAACCATAGGTGTGGCAAACAGAAGAGTGGGAATGGCCAGTTCTTCCAGGAGATGCACTGATTCAACATACTTACTGGGCAACTTCCAGAGTCAGGTCTCCTAAGGAGCAAGTGTCACAGCTGCCTGACACAGGCAGAAATCAGAGAGTTGGCAACACCTTATCACCTGGTCTCCTTTGGGTATAACAACTCAAGGCAACTGCACAGCTTACCTTTTAAGGGGTATTTGTGTGAAAATTGTTACCTTTCTCCCAGAGGCAGAAGCAGATGAATCAAATACACTACAGCAAAATGGAGATAAGATGCTTTTACTTTGTTTATTTTCCCTCTATTCTGGAATGGGATTGTAAGGATGTCATATTGTACTGTAAGGTAACCCATGCTAGGAGGTGACTGCAGATCATAAACCACCCCATTATGAATTATTGTGTTTGTGCACATGGTCTGTTGATCAGTGGTATCTCAAAATCCTGCATGAGCTGCACACCTTGAACAGACTACTACATCTGGTGTGAAAGAAGGCAGCTGTTTAAACAGCATAAAGCATCACTACAAATCAGTTGAGCACACGTCATGAAGTATGCCATATGTGACTGGTTTTCATAAAATGTGTCTGTAAAAATAAAATTTGATTGCATCATAGGAACAGTAACTGCATATTCAAATCTCCAGCTTCATATTCAGTCACGGAAATTGTCTATGCCAGTGTACCTAAATATACATACTTTTACATATAGAAATATTAAGAGCTAGGCTTAGGCAAACAGAGGGGATGTAAGTAGTAATTATCCAATTTAGGATTTGAAAGCTACACAGGTGGTTACCCTCTTTGCTCATGTGATGAGTGGTGTACTATAGCTAGTGATCACAAATGATCAGGACCCCAGTTTAATGCTTCATCTGAAAGACAGCATCCCAGGAAAAGCACTTGCTACTTTAAGATGAGAACTGATTTGTTAATACTCCAAAATGTGTAACTTTCCTAATAAATGATATAAAGTGTTCTAATTCACAATTGGCACTACAATTTGAAAAGAAAATACCCATTTGGGAAGCCTAAATTTGAAACTTCGTGGTGTCATGCAGAGCGAAATCTTTAAAAACGGTAATAATGATGGAAAGAAAATTATCCACCATAAGATTTTAAATAGGAAGCAGCATTTCTTAAACTTTAACACATTGTTTGAATAAGTAGAAGAAGCTGTAAAATAGGGTTAAAAGCCAGACTCACATTACTACTGCAGGTTTTGTATCGAATATTCCGACCTTCACAGTTCCTGAAAAACACATTAAAAAAGGTTACACTGCATTACAGCAAAACACAATCCTGCATGGTTTAGAGCTAGTTATCCTCTCAAAAATTAGACTTTTATTACTTCTGCCCTACCATAATTTGAACTCAAAATACAAGGTTTAAATACAAAGGGGATCTGGGGACTCAACAGGTTACGCTGCTGTCTCTTCAGCAAAGAACATGTGGCTTTCTCTGTGAGCCCAATTTGCTGCAAATCTTATGAAAAACACATTTATTTTGTGAAAAAGAACTCATAATGCATCCATAAAGCCTGATCGATGCTGACTTCAGCAAGTTACTTCTAATCCATGGGATGTAACCCAGAAGAAAAGAGGATCAGAATATCTAAGCAATTCTTTAATCAAGCTTATAGCTAATGAGCATTAATTTTACTTCCCCTATTTCAATTAGGAAAGAAAAAACAGCCTCAAAACTTTCCTTTATCCCCCCACACAATGCAATATGTTGAAGAACAGCATGTAATTTTACTGATCTGAAGGAATGAGCAGAATTCCTAATTTTAAATGAAATGTAATTCTCACAGACTGCCTGCGTTCCTAAGATTCCCAACACATACATGTGAATTGTGAAACCTAGCTCCATAGTGAAATCTGTTATTAGTAGGTGAAGTAACAGGCATATAATAAAGTCATGATTATTTATTGTTCTTTCATATAAATATGGGGGTGTGAGGATTTCACACCTTTTTAGGTACAGGGTTTGCCAAACTTCTGGATAACTGACTGGCACTTTTGCACAGGGTAAGATACTCTTGTTCTAAAGTAAGAATGGCAAAGTCAAGCCCTTGAAAGAGCTGGAAATATATTCTTCATGACTCGATGGGAAATTACATTTAGTGATATCTCTAAAATCAGAAAAAGTGTTTTGGAATAATGCCTTCGAACTGTAAAAGACCTGCCTCACATTGAAGAAGAACGAACAGATAGCTGATCATTTACAGCTCTTGGACTAAATTTTTCACTTTTCGTATGGAAATTAATTGCAAATATTAAAAAGCTTTTTAAAATGCAAGAGGCTGAAAAATACATTTTTAAAAGGAAAGAGCAATGGATGCCTGGAGCAAGAGTTCAACCAGCTGAGCTGAAGGTACAGTTCTCCAAGCTCAAGATATTACATGTCTCAAATTTCCAATTTTTGCAAGAATGATCATATCACAACCTGCATGTAAAAAATGTTTATGATACATACAAATGTGAAAACTTCGTTTCACAATCCTGCATTTCCTGGACATTACAACAGTAAAGCACAGAAAAAAAAAACTTTTAAACTACACATTTGTCAAGGTATGGAAAACACATGTTTTTTTCACAGGGGATCGCATTAAAAATATTAATAAAACCACAGTGGAATTTATATTGCTACAATTTATTGAGCTCATTTCACAGTCACTAACACACTAGTAGAATATCATGGCTTCTTGCTGGAAATATTACTATTCTCAAAGATCTTTGTGCATTCTGCACTGAAAGGAATAGGCAGCATTTTAATCATCTTTTAAACTTGTATTTCATACAGTTTGCACATCACATTATCAGCCTTCTCTAAGAGAAGTTGACTTTCTGGGTGATACTGCATTTAACTCAAAAAAATTAAGAAATAATCAGCAGTTTACAAAAATGGTTAGGAATAATTCAAATAAAGCAAGCAATTATGGATGCCAGCACAGATGCTTCTAAGCTGGTCGGGATCTCTTCTCGCCTGACTACAGGCCTATTGCATTACTCATACTTTTAGGACTGTAGTGACAAGTCCTATATTAGTTCAGTTTTACTACTGAGGTAAATGCTTTTCACCACATACACTGTTCTCTTCAAGCTACACTGAAGCTTATCCATGAACACATATGGCCACCAGCACCACTGCACAGAAAGAACTGACAGAGGAAAACTTCATAACATAAAGCAGCATTTGATACATCTATATGTATAGTTAGTCACTTGGATTTTCATTTTGTTTGTTTGTTTTACTACAGGGAAGAGATGGAAGAGACTGCACTTGAACATTGCTTCAGATCCAATTTACATCCAGGTAACCCAGCATTCACTTTGCATTCCCGTAGCAAAGATTTCTCTTAATACTTGACCATATTAAAATCATTCATGCTATTCCATTAACACATTTAATTACACCCTTAAGATCTATCAGAGTTGAGCATTAAGATATTTATCTGATATAGTAAAAAAATATATTAAAACTAGGATTTTATGACACTTGATCTGTAATACAGCATTTAGTTTCAAAAACAGAAGCATCGGTGTTTTTCTGTGAACACAACTAGCGGACAGGGAAATATGGTATAGCTGCAGAAGAATAAGTATACATAAGCATGTGGCTAACCTGCCATTTAAACATCTCCTCAGCGAGTAGGAGGCTCCCCCACCACATGTCCGTGAGCAATCACTCCAGGCTCCCCAGGCATCCCAGGAGCCTTCCTTATCTTCATCAGAACGGGTAATTCTGGAAGTCTGAAAAAATGGAGGGTAGAGAGGAGAAAAAAAAAAAAATTTAACTGACTTGCTACATGTTTTACTGCTTGACATAATTAGTACTGAGTATATTACTTGGCTGCTTATTTACTATATCTCAATGTATTTACTATTTTAATATACAACAATTACATGGGAAAAGATGCCGAGTGTTTGAAGATGCTGTGTATTTAATGCATTGCTTTCTGCATAAGGACTGCCGTGTCCAAATATGCTATCATTGCCAACATACAGATGTCCAGCACAAAAATTTTTTATAAAAAGCAGCCCCAGAATTGCAGTTAGGGAAGTAAACCAAGAATGCAACTTCATGACAAAATGCCTTATTAATTTAAGAGAGGCTTAAAATGATTTGTAGGCTACAGCAATTAAACGGTGATTTAAGCTTCTCATGTAGTCTTCAAAAAGACATTATTACCTGACAACACAAATAAAAAGATTTTGGATCAAAAAGAAAAAAATCTTCTTGACCCCCCAAAAATGTCATTTTTGACTTGAATTGTATCCAGTTGAAGAAAATTCATATTTTTCAGAGAAAATTCTCCAAGTATTTTAAAACATGGTAAGTTCTTACCATAAGAATTCAATCTCAAAAAGCAACATGAATCTAATTATTCCATAATGGTCTGCTTCAGGAGAGTACTGCTTTTATTTTATCATGAAGAAAGCATAGGAAAATCAAATTCAGAATTTGCCCAAGCATTTCTTTCTGATTTCACAATTGTTCATCATGTGTTCCATTTAAATCCTACTTTCATTCCTCTGTCCCTGCAACCATTAAAATTTCTCTCTTGAAAAAACACATGCAGGTTTTTGTAACCAAGCATCCAACATGATTCCTTGAGAGTTGTCAGACATATGTGATGGGTTGCCATCATAAAGAAGTTAAGATTTTTTTATAACCCTGAATTACACCCGCCAGACGGAGATGAAAACACTAGTCACTCTAATCACCATGTCGATAGCGTTTGCACATAAACTCCAAACATAACTATGTGACTGTTTTTAGCACCATTATGAGCAAAAGCCATAGCATAGATAGAAATAAGGCAGTGAGAGTAATTTATCCCAAGTGACAGAATATTGAGCAATGTTCACCCTGTGTTCCAGCACAACTGCAAACGTGAGAGGATATAGCGTTCACCCGAGCTTAACTGAAATAATTATTTGTACAGCCAGTGGTTCGTTCCAATTGACTTCAGTGGGCACCTAAGTCACACCTCAGAGAGAGAAACTGAGGCAGCACATCCACATTTCTATCATTTTTGACTGCATAGAAAGGCACAGATTAATCTGATAGCGTTGCAGCGTCTTCACTCCCCCTTCTTGAAAAACAAGGGCACAGAAACGCTAACCAAGGGCTATGTGTCAGCAAACAATATAAGGAACAGAGATAAAAACATTACTCTATAAATTACATCCAAATGAGCATTCAGGTCTTCAGAGGTGCCAGTTAAAAATAAATGCTTAAAATACTAAAAATATTTTTGTGTGACTGAATCCAGAGAAGTGCAAGACATTTGTATACATCTTAATACTAAACCAGACGAACATATTTTAGTAATCCAGGTTGTTTTTTTTTTTTTTTTCAGAAAACGTAAGATCGTGAGACAAGACTCAGTCTTATTTTCTTCCAAAATGCCTCACAAAAGTAATTTGAAAGGAAGTGAGGGATGTATAATTTGAATTTTATGGTACAAGAAAAAATAAGTAATACATAACCTCCTTAAATTTCAACAGTACAGGTAAAGTCAGCTCATCTTCAGCCATGAAGAAAGTTGACTCAGACAAGAGCCTAAAGATTCAAAGCAAAAATGGCAAACAATAAAAACAAAGTTGTTTTCAAAACAGAACCGTACAAGGAATATAACCCAGTGCCATGTTGTGTAGACAAAGGGATTTTCTTCTAAATATAATGATAATAATCAAGTGTCACAGAACTTGAGCAAACTGCTCTCTGTACATCAGCTGTCACACAGGCTGCGTTCGCATTGCAGTCGGAAGCAATAATATTGAGCAAGCATCCTTTTATAAACCCAAAAGGCACATAGTTAAGCTTAGCTGTACATAAACAGAGTTAAGGACTACTCAAACACATTTTAAAGGCAGAAACATCAGCAACTTCCAAACTTTTTCATCCCTTCCTCAGAAAACTGGGTCTTGTTGAAGAATTTATTTTGTTAATTAGATAACCTATCACCATTTGAACAGCAAACTGCAGGCACTGGTCTAAACACATCAGTGGCTCCTTAACTTTCTGCTCCCCTCGGTTTACAAATTTTACAAACACTTACTTTGCTTTAAAAGTGTACTTAAGCCAATCTACTGTTCCAGAAACGATAGAGCCCTGCTCTGCCAAGATCCCCGAGGAATTTTTGCACTGGCGTTGGGCTTGCTTTATATCCGAAGCCAACTCTGAGACGTCTGACACTGAAAATGGAAGTAACTGCCTTCAATCTTGAGCAAAAAGAGCTCAGCACTTCCCAACAAATCACTCAGCACATGAAAATAAGTCAAGATGAACAAGAGTCACTTCTTTCAAATTTATGAGTGCAAAATTAAAGTTTGTCCTCTGTAATCCCAAGGCAAAGAATAGGTTTTTAGTACATTAAGAACTGTTTAAACTTATGATATTAAAAAAAAGCAGTACATGTCACACACTCTTTTAAAATACAAAGTTTCTTTGGACAAAGCAGTGACAATGCCTAAAATAATCCTAACTTCAGCATTGTATTAAAACCAGCCACTTGATATTAACAGACAGAATGCCATCTAGAGCCCTAAACAATGTCCAGTTGTTCACTTACCAAACTGCTTTGATAAAAATCATTGTTCTGAACTGTATCTAATTAAAAAGCTGTAAATACTATGATGATCAAAGCAGAAGTTTATGCCAACAAAGCCCTCTTCAGAATCATTGACTAATTCAGTGCCCACAGTGTTGATTTAAACTCCAGCTAGTTCAAACTACTTGTCCCATGGGAAAGAGTTAAAAGCAGCTTGCACTGCCTTCGTAATTTACTAGCAAAATAATATTGATTTACTAGCTGTCTGGTTTCATAAACTCTACATGTTACATTTGTCTACACCATGGTCCCAAATTAAAGTAAAATAAAGCAAAGATCACCAACATCATGATTTAAACCAACAAAACCTTGGAAGCTCATTTAGGAATTAAATCAAGAGCTAATTGCAATTGGGCACAAAGAGTATTATTGTATCTCAGAACTACATTCAAGGCTTGCTTCTTAACTTTTATTTTTCTTGTTTTTACTGTCTTAAGTCATAATTCTAATATGCTTCAGCAGTGATACTCTGCTACGTGTTTTTCATTTAGTGGCTCAATTTTCCAACGGATGTACTACTACATATACATTAAGCTTATGGTTTACATGCTTCATTATGAAAGTATTTGTGTACCTACACATGCATGTATATGTACAAATGCACATGTACACCTGTGACATAACATGATCAAATAAAGCCGCCAGTGCTGTAGTGAAACCAGACAAAATAACTTGAAACAGCTATAAACGTAACTTTAAGAAAAACCTAGATGATTTGCTGCTCTTTACATAAAACTAGATGGGAAAAGGCACCACTCTTCCACTTGATCCAGCCACGTTAGGTGGAGTTGTATCCATTCCAAAAGCACCAAGTGGGAACACAGGGCTAGGATACAAGCATCGCATTTAAGGCAAATGTATTTCAGAACCTATACAACGTTCTCTGCAGAAATGACTCCAGCACATATGATAAAGATAGTTTGAAATATTACATCCCAAACTATGCATCCAATATATAATTAATTTTCAAAATAATAAAAGGGTAAGTCACGATGCTGCACATGAGCCTTGAAACGCTTGAATTAGGGGATGGGGGAAAATAAACTACAAGTTTTGAAGCATTTCGTGACACAGGCTGAGCCTCAAAGGCTGAGATGACAGTATGCCAAGGTTTCCTGAAGGTCTGAGGCCCAGCAATGTGCAATCTGAGCCTCTGCTGACAACCCTTAACTGACAGAGACAGCCTTGTTCTTGGAGAACTTTAATGAAAGTATGGCACTGGAAGATTTGGAGGGGAGGAAATGCTAGTGCCAAGTTCCTTTTTTCTGTCCAGGGCTCCGTTTTGCTTCTGCCGCATATGGGCATATACAGTAACACCAAGTTCTGCTAGCTGTGCATGAGCATGCAGGCTGTGCTTGCCTTGCACCGTGCTGCTCAAAGGAACTGAATACAGCAAAAGTGGGCACTGAGGTAAAATAAATGAAATCCAGATGTTACCAGGGCTGATCATTAATCTAAAACAAGGGGATTTTTACTGTCACTTGTAACAGCCAGTAAATAACAACAGCTACATTGACACACATTGCAAAATCAAACACAGTGCTTTTATATGGAGAAAAAATGACTATTTGGCCAAACTTTTGTTTGGCTGTTATGAAGGATGACATAATTGTCTTGAATTTGGTCATGCAGACTTCAAAGGAGATGTGGTGCCAGAGAATGAAGGTCAGTTTATGCAGTTTTATTATTATTCAGACATCCATTACATAAGGCTTGGATATGTAAATGTTTAGCATTCAGTGCAACAAAGATTCAGCTTCTCAACAGAAATGCTCTGATACCTTAAATGTTTGTTTTCCAGAGCTGTTACATACATTTTTACTTTAAATACAGACATAAGCCAAGTACGTAGTGTTTTATACACGGGAATTATAACAATGTGCAACAAAAGAAGCAGAGACCCAACACGCTGATTCTTCTGCAAGAGTGCCCAAGTCAGAGCCCTTCTGCCAGGTACATATCGCAACCCCGATTACCCCTAATTCTGCCCTGTGATGTGCCCCAAGGCCTTCCTCAGTGCAGCTGGGCCCAGCTCTGACACGTTGTGGCACAATTCAGTGATTCAGTGCAGCATCTTCCAGTGTGCTGAATGGGAATTTCAAATACTCTACACAAACAGGTTAGAGCGATATGGCTTCAAAACAAGGCTTTGTCATGACAGTAAGGACCTAGCACGCAGGAACATTTGCCAGTGTATCTGCTGCTATGTCAATGTTAGTGCAGATCCCTAGGTGAATGCTCTTTGGTTTTTCTTATAGTTTCTTATCAAAGCAGTTTGTATTCATTTGTAAAAGCATGCCAAACTCCAAAAGAGAATCCCCAGAAGGACTCTTAGCACAGCTATATCATATTGCTATTTAATAACACATGGCACATTTCTCTGTACAGAATTTAGATTCTTCAGACTAAATTTGTCCAAGTGAGAGAACCTACTGGAGGGTATAAACACCACTTCGGTCCCACTGAAGGCCTAAATTAAGCAATACCCAAAGCTCAGTACTGGCCTTTTTCCCTGGAGTGGATTTCATCCTTGATGGTATTTTGAACAGAGATGAAGCATTTCCTTTTTATTGCTTCTTCCCACTCTCACAACCCATAAATACTATTAACACTATCCTGACTTCCAGAGACTTCCAAAGCACAAGGTTATGTTGCTGTTCACTACTCTTTACACACAGCACTGCGCTATGCCATTTTCTTCTCCTAGTACCTGCAATGCCTCCAAAGAGAGGCAGCGCAAGGAATTATGGCACTGAAGGGAAAATATCCTGCCTGAGTAGCTGTGATGCGTTTCCCAGATTCCTCTTTCCAGACGCTACACTGAGTGGAAAAGGTATCAGATTGCACTGTTGACTGCATCCACGAGCAGAGTGCATAACTGAAAGAACAAGTATTTACCTGCCGATAACCACCGGCTATGCTATCTGGCCTCAGAACAGTATCCTTCACTTCCAGCTTTGGCTGTTATGCCCATTGCTTTGCAACAAACTATACTAGAAATCCCTTTCCCTGCTAAGGCCACATACAAAAATGATTTACACCTCTATTTCACACAATCTAAGTAGGGTGTAGAATGCAGATTACAGATTTAGGGAAAAAATATTTCAGTTACGGCAGCAACTAAATAGAACAGTCAAAACTTATTTCCAGACAAATAAGAACTATTAATGAGACCTTGCATTACCTGATTTTAGCAGAAAAACTTCCACTTGTTTCATTATGACTGATTTCAAGACATTTCCTGCTATATTTCCACTATTGCTGGGTGCATTATATATTGCCTAATTGTGCACTGTGTGTGTCATTAGGTTTAATAAATCTTGTATTTATATGTACTGAAGTAAATTATGTTATTCTTTACATTGAAAAGAACATATCTGGAATTATAAAATCCTTTACAGAAAACTATGAGAGGGAAAAAATTAATGCATCACTTCAGACTGATAAAAGACACCTGGGAATAACTGCAGCTATTTTAGGCAGATGTTTTGGAGTAATTAGTCTTAATATTACTAACATTATTTCAGTCACATTAACCGTTCCTTGCATTTGGCCTTGCCACTGTCAGGCTGTCCATGCACTAGGAACAAACTGCAAAATGGAAGTTGTGTCTGGTAACAAAGACTGTTTCAGAAAGGCAAGCTGGTAAAGCTCAGTGACAGACCAGGAGAATCACCAGCAAGAAAAGAGCCAAAAAGGCAAGCGATGGACTTGTACGGCTACATGAAGGAACACATCTGGGGGCTCAGATGTAGTTTAGCACTCTGTTGAATTCTGCTCTATATTTTCATTCTACAGCAGTTTTGAATAAATTCAAATTCAAGTTTTGGAAAATAAAACATGCAGAAGAGTCACACACAGGAAATATTTAGAGCGTAATTCATTTTGATACTAAACTGAAGGCAAATCTCAGCATGTTTTTCAATATTATACTGCATCCAGATTTTCCATTGTCAGTGTGTTGCAGAATTTCATATTGACAACATAGGCCTGCACTGCAGGAGTTGTCAGGACAAAGTTGGAGGTTTTGGCAGGTGGAGCAGGGATACTTGAGGCTTTTGGCATCCAGGAAAGGATGAAATGTTGCTTGGCTGTTTGGCACCTATGAGCTAGCTGAGGCTTTTGGCACTGAAAAGAGTCTGTATCACCTCCTTCCTTCTTTGTGAGCAGTAACAGAGGGAACGTGGAATTTGTGGGCATGGAGAAGGAATCGTGGTTCCCGCCCTAACAACTCTGAGCAGAAAGCAACTGCATTAGGATACCCAGCTCCAGCAGCTATTTCTGTGTCTAACAACAGCTAAATACAGTACCTCCATGTTCCTGCTGAAAAGAATCAGCAGCAAAGTACCAAAAGCACTGATAATTAACTTGCTATTTTTTGATATCTATGTTACTGACATCATTTAGATGAGTTTAAAAAGACACACAGACACACACTAGTTTTACTCACTGCTGACAGGTTTTGATGATTTACACTGAAGTGTAGGTCCAGGGTACATTTTTATCACAAAACGGTCTTTTACAAGAGGAGCACATGCCTCTGTCCTCTTCCTCTGGATCATGGCAATCTTTTATTTCCTTGGCTAATATTCCATAAATTATTGCAAGACATCCATAAATCTCTAAGGCTTTTAGGTCCATTCATTCAGGACAGCTGACCAAGATATCAAGAGCAAATATTTTTTTTTAATATTTTTTTCCCCCTGAGTTTTCAGTATTTCATTATCTTCTGGGATTTAAAGGTACATTCAAATATATAGCTGGAAATATATACATTCAAATTCTCAAAATATGTCCATTCCCCTGAGCCTGCCCTATCTGAAATAGAAACTACACTGAGAAACATTTAGCATCACTGCAATTCCCTCCATTTCTCAGTGGTCTAGAGAATTACGACAGATTTGCACATGTAGCCGGCAAACAACCCAAAAGCCACAGACCTTGAGAAATATACACAGGTTCTGAAAGGGAACATAACCAAGAAAGCAATATACATTTCTAAAATCTTTGCTTACTCTCTCGGTAGCCAGCCTGAGGCAAACACTTGTCAGCACTTGGATGAGAGATAAAAGCAGGATTTTAAAATAAGCAAAAAAAAAAAAAAAAAAGTGGGATGCTTAAACCTTTCAAAGAAGCATACTATTCCTTTTAAAACTATCAGTACTAACATTACCAAAATAGAACTTTAAAGTTATACCCTAGTAAGCAAAAAAATAAATTTAGGTGATAATAAATTACAGTGCTCTCCACAATACAGTATTTGATACACAGTCCTTGCATTTGGATGTGCAAAAAAAATCTTGTCACAGATGAAGAAATTCTGGTTTTTGTGCAACAAATAACAATACCCAGTCTTAGTATTTTTTGACTTTTTGAGATTTTAAGCTTACACATTATGTCCATTTTACAGATAAAGATCTGACCTTAGGAGAGGGAAGGATATGGTGCATTATGGGAGTAGCACAGCTCAAAATTATATCTTAGTGTCCAAAGTCGGAATTCTTGCACCTCCTATTTTGTCAGTATAAACATTGTCCTTCCTAGTATGTCTGCCTGTAAGAAGCACATAGCATGAAGAGGAAAACACAATCTTCAGGACATTTTGATATGTTAATTTTCTCTGAACCTGCTTATAAATCTGCATTAACAACATTCCATATATTTCATGAATTCCATAAAGCAGTAAGAATTCATGCAAGCTTTACTGAATGCTTATTCAAAAGTTGCACCTGGATATGCTGGATTTTTCCACCTTCGCACTGTACACCACATGTTCCTCATCCAGCATAAACAGGGTGATGGGTCAGCCAGAGTCCAAGACGCAGAATTCCTCAGGTGCATAATACAAAAAGAGATTCCAATTTCTGGGAAATATATCTGGCATTATTTTTTTTCAAATTACCTTATTAAATATATTTGCAAACATCCAAATAAAGGTACTATTAAATATGTTTTTTAACTGGTCTCAAAAGTTAAAAATTTCATCACTTTGGCATACGCAGTGGAAAGAGAACAACAATGATAAAAGGATAAGCATTAAGCATTATGCTTGTGCAAGTGGAGGACTTCCATCAGCTTCCAAAGATCTTTTGGGCACATTTGTGCTACTGTCAAATGTGCAAAGTCTTTACTGTTTTAGGCTTTTTTCTTTTGTCCATATTCTGATGCCACATGAAATAGCAATCATATTTCAGTGATTACACATTTTTGAATGCTTTTAAATTATGCTTTCCATCTTCAGCATAGGGGAATTAGTAAAAACAACAATGAAAAGCATACAAAAATTACACGTTTGCCCCGTGGGTCAGGTACTTATTCTAGAAAGACTCATTTCTTCATAAAATACCTGTGCCTCCTGGTTTGTTTTTTGATCTATTCATTTGATGAAGACACATTTGACTGTCATTTAGGGACTCGTTTCAGGGTAAGGAGAGCTATGGCAGGTACACTACGAATTACTGGAGCTCTAAATTAAAATGAATCAACACGGTAGTAAACCTACAGTTTACAATGAGGGATAAAAGGGACAGAGGAGAGCACAGGGTGGGATTTCTCCTCCAGGTAAGCTGCAATAACATGGAGAAGGACAGACCCTGACACAAAGCCAGGAGCTGTTACCACAATCACCATCAAATTTCACTCCTGCTGACTTGTGGTGTTCCTCGTGGTATTTGCCCAAATTAACACTGCAAACCCTGAAGTATAAGAAAGGCTATTCTGCTTTCATGACATTTACGTGCAACCCAAGTATACCTGGATTCTAGATGATAAAACAGACTGACACAACGGTATCTGCTCATCCCCCAACAATACCAATTGCTGTATTATGCTGAATTTGTCAAGACTGATTTACCAAGACACTTGTGGATGGGACTTACAGGTAGGTAACAGAAAAGAAAAAGAGAAAGTATGGACATTTAGAATTACATATATATTGCCTACTATTTATCTTACAGCTTATAACAGCACATAAAAGCTTTCTGCCATCACAGTGCTAGGTTATGTATGTAATTTAAAACAATAACCTAAAAACAATCACTTAAAAATACATAAGTCCACAACATTTACACAAAGTACCTTTATGCATACATTTTAAATAAAATTCATGCTTTTTATTTCTTATTAGTTAAAACAGTCTTTTTTTTTTAAAGGTAAGATTTTTTTTAGAGGATTTACAGTGAAAAACACTGCAACCAATACTTTTTCTCAGAAAAAAAAAGACTGCACCTCTAGCTTTTAAAAGAGCCCCAATATATTTCATGTATTTTAAAAATTTGTTTAAAATAATTTTCCTGACTTGAGACACCGCCTGCCAAGTTCCAGCTAGAAGCAAAATTTTATGGCTTCCCGCCAGACCTATGAATAAAAGGAGTTTATAGGGGAAATACTGACAGAAGAATAAACTGTAGCAAAAGCAGCCAGTATAGAAAAGTCCTCCCTGTGCATTTTGTCTATCCGTAATCTGCAATATTCGTAAACCTGGATTATCGGGATATTGCACTCTGGCATGGCTCAATTTCATGCCAAGATTATCAATATTGCCAGACTGTTTGACAATTTAGTTACAGGTATTTTTACCACATCGCACAGATGAAGCCTCCAAACCTCTCATTTGTGAGCTACACATTCGACCCATGTCTCTTGACTCACCCTGCTATTTAATACTGTATGTAGCACTTTCGATGGCAATATTACTATAAAAGTAATGCAAAGCAGATTACAGAACATAAGCAGATACACCTGGCAACAGGACAAATCTGTCAAAAGGAAAAATATTAAAGCCACATTGTTAGCTGACAGCAATTAAGAAACCTAGTTTTCCTTTCTATAAATGTAGAACAATTAAGATTTAGCTATGAATTTTAAAGAGATTATTTTATTTTGAGAGATTATTTATTTCTCATCCTTGATTTTTAAGGTAGGTATCACTGTGTAGATCATTTTAAAATTAATACACTGAAGAAGACTTATTAGGCCCATAACTGAGACGCAGTCTGAAAGAAGTTATTTTTGCCCAAAGTAACTCTAAAACTTGTCAGCCTGATCATGGTGCCTCTCTACGGCGGCATAAATCAAGATTAACAAGATGAATTTTCTTCTCAGAAAAAACAGTTTTGCCCACTTAGCTGATCTTTGGGTGATGTAAAGCAATGGTATAACTGATCCAAAAATCAAGATATAATTTTAAGGTTTGTTTTTATTACTCATGCTTAACTTAGGAACAAATTTAAGATTTAATTTTGCTCAGCTTCACTGGCTCCAGCTGATTTCCTGCACTTGAACCGTTTTGTTCGTTGTTGTGAAGAGGCCTTCTTTCACAAGGGCAGCTTGAATTGGAGTTGTTGTGAAATTTCAACAGGGGGTACCTGCACAGGCACCATCCATAAGCTGCTTCTGCCTAGGCTGATGTTCCAGCCATTGTCATACTTTTTCATACAGCGATCATCTTTTGTTTGATCCCTGGCTATTCGTAGTCAGAAGCTTGTACCAATTTCATCATCCCAAGCCTGCTCCAGCTTTTTTCTCTCACAGACTACAGCAAAACATGACCAAATTCCTCATAAAGGTTTTTTTATTATTATTTGTTTGGTTTGATTTGTTTGTTTTAAGGTAGTTAGAAGACATTAAAATGTCCTGCCTCTATGTCCTCTTAAAGAGGATCCTAATACACAGAAGCTGCAAGCTGAAACATCTTTTGAGGGCAGGTTTTGTATATCACCTTTGTATAGCTTATGAAAGGCAGCATTGCTGAGAAAACTTCATAATTAAGTTCCATATGCAGAAATTTTTTCTCCAGAAAGATATTTTATGTGGGATTAAAAATGTAATATTCTTTTGTCATTCCTTTCCACTTCAAATCAAATAAAACATAATCTACTGAAACTCATTTGATATCTGGTGAGTAGTTTTCCTTTTATTGATTTTTTTCCTTCTAGCTTGGGGAGAAAAAACCTGGTCAAGGGAACAGCTACAAAGGCAGCACAAGTCCAGATCCAATTCCCAAAAAAGCAAGAGAAAAAAAAATCCCACTGACTTCAGATAAAAGAAGATGAGGGCTTAATTACATATGCGGGGAAAGGACACACATTCTCCATTTGGAAAAATGTTAGCCCAACTTGCTTTCTCTTCTGTGTCCAAGCTCCCATTTTTTAATTCTCTAAAGACAGAATTATCCAATCAATATTATTCATGGTAGAGAAAGACAATTGCATATATCTTGAGTTTGACTGACTCCATTCCAGATCTCTACTACTGTATATGTTTGACTACAGTATCTTTAGCACTCGGCACAAGGTAACAGCCCTGGATATGGAACATTAGCATGACTCTTTCCATATCTGTTCTGTGCCAGTGTTTCCTATTATCAGTCCAATATTTTATAGTTATTGTATTAGCTTCCCAGCAGAACTTTCTCAAGTTCTGTAGCCTGAAACCTCCATTAACAGACGCTAAATACAATAGTTGTTTTTCACTTTTAGATCTTGCGAAAGCTTATAAAAATGAGTGGTCAGTTTGTCCAATTTTCTAAAGAAATTTTCCAAGATTTGAATGGGCAACATATAAAACCACTAAAAATACTCTTGGCAGCTCATTCATTTGGATTGTGTTCTTTCTGCCAAGCCAACTAATGAATAGCTTATTCCAAGATAGGACTTCCGCATGAATTTTTTGTAGTAAAGGTAAGAATATCTATTTATATAATTCCCTAGTTGCTTGTATTTGAAGGGTTTAGAGAAGGGTGGAGGTTTTGTGGGTTTTGTTTTTGTCTCCCTCTCCCCCCAGCCACACACACTCTAAAAGAGACGTTAGCATTTGGACTTAAGGAGAATTTGTGTAAATAAATTAACCTTTTTTGTGTGTGTTTTGTTTTTAATTTTGCCTTAAGATCTGGTAAATAAAAGGTAACTAAATTATTGCTGTCAGGGAGTTAGTGAATAAAGCCTGATTTAAAAGCCATTGAAATTAATGAAAAGTATCTCACTGTCTTTGTTGGATTTTGTACAGAACCTACAAGAACCACCTGAATTCCATCAGATACAGCCAAACTAGAGATGTGGATGTGATTTCTTACACATATGGGCAGATAAAGATCAAAGAAGAGGAGAAAAAACTTCTACATACTTTTGTTAGGTTTATTTCTTCGACTAGCATCCATTTATCAGTGTTCTGGCTATAGGTAGGATAGGTATTTGGTATCTGAGCTGCAGTCCAGAATAATGCTTCTTCAAACACACACAAAAAAGATCCACTTAAGAACACCATTGGGTTTTGGTCACGAGAAAGAAAACATCAGTTCTTGGTTATCTATCAAGGCCAAGTTGTGCCTCAGATTATCAGGGATACCCCACCCCAAAAAATAAATTGCATTTAATAGATAATTTGCAACTGCTTTAACCATGTTGCAAAGAGTTGTCATTCACATTCTAGTTTTCAACCGTTTTCCTCTTATCCCTTCTCACTCTCCAGGGTAAATATGAAAATATTTGAACTGATAGTAGATATGAATCTTGGGAACTATAACAAACTTTAAACGATTCCCCACACATATTTTTGAAACAAATGATATCTTTTCAACCTCTTTAATATAGAGGTTTGGTTTTTTGTTTTGTTTTGTTTTTGAGTGAAAGATATATATCCATGTCTTTTCACACATTGTATATAGAAATTTTGAAAGTCTGAAAAAAAAAACTTCCTGCTTATTTGTGCAATTTCCCCCAAAAATACATAAAGAAAAATCATTTAAGTGATGCTTTCCAGAGAGCTGAGGGACCAATGAGCTGTGTAGTTCATCATTCAAGAATAACAGACTTTAAACTAGTTCACTCATTGTCATATTCCAAATAGCTTTGAATGTTCCAGTTTTTATGGCATTACTTCTCTTCCAAAAACACATCCTCCCCCAAAAAGGAGGGAGGTTTTCCCCTTTAAAAAATAAATCTTGCTCACCATCCACCAGTCAATTCAAAGATGCCAGTTTAATCATTGTTCACCATATTCATATTGTTGAGCAAATTAGGGAGATCATCACCCAGATTTTTTTTCCCTCACTTAGGCACTAACTTCCATGTTTTTTCCATGCACATCATTCATCTCTATTAAAAATTCTTTCTCTAACACCTCATTGGTTCAAAAACAAAGAACAAGCTTGTCAGCCACTGTGGAGATGAAAAATAGCCAGTGGCTATTTTAATCTTATTCTGCTTTCCCTTTCATACGTTCAAAGTCACAGCAGAAGCTGCATAAGCATAACGGAAAAATAAGGGAAGTTCTTTAACTATAACAACAGTTAAACACTGATTTTAGGGAGGTTGTGCAATCCTGAGCACCAAATACATATAAGAACAAGTTAGACAAACATCTGTCAGGAACACTTTAGTTGGAGTTGATCCTGCCTTGGGGCAAAGGGTTTCCTCCAGAGCCATTTGCTGTTTGTTTGATCTACACCAGACATTGAGAGAGGGAAGGGCTAAAATTTAGCTACTCTGAAGGAACGATCAAGATGCTGAAAACAAAAGGAAGGAGAAGTCTATCTCTGTTTTGATCCATGTGCTGTGCAATGACTCATATTTTGCTTGGAGTCAAGGTCCATCGCTCAGATATCTGTTCTTTCCCAGATGTGTGTCCTGGTTTCTGCCTGCCAGAGGGAACTTGTATCCAGAACACACTATTTCACAATATATCTCCAATTTTAGGCAGCACTCTCCAAATCATCTAATTGCTGCTTTACTTTACTCTTATCACAAATCAACCTTGTGTTTCTTATTCAATATAAACGCAGCCTGGATAACTCTAAGATGGTTCCATTGTCTTCCGAAGCTCAGCTTCTGGAGACTGGCTACAGATACCTGCTCCCAGGTGGTCTGTCTGGAAACAGATGCATTGCATACCTCAAAATTACTGCTACTTTAGTGCTTTTAAACTTCTGATGAACTGTTCCTGCCCAATTTGGATCACTGACACTCCAAAATCCTTACTGGCACTACAAGTGCTACCTATTTAATATAAATATCACATTTTTGATATATTCTTGGTCACCATGAACTGCAAGCTTTCTTCAGAAATCACTTACAAAACATGAGGAAAAATCATTAGCACAGACAGCAGCTGTTCTACCCTAATTGATCTTCCTTCTTTCTCTCCACCTTGATTTGCAGCATTTGAATAAGGGCATCTAGAATGCATTGGGCTGGACTCTGCGTTGCACTCGTGAGCTACATAAGTCACAGAGGAAGAGAAAGCAGTGAAAAGGGGTAGCCACCTACAATTTCTGTGTTTTCTAAGCCTAAACTGTTATAGGAGCCAATCCCCTCATCTTGTGACACCTCGTTACAGCAGTTCTCTGACCTTTCTGGAAGCTGTCTGCAACCTAGGATCTTTACTAGTAATCATTACCACAGGTACCAACTCTCTGGACTGGAAGCTAGGCATTAAGGTTGTGTTGTACACAATCATAGACTTACACAACTACTGAGCCAAAGAAATTATTTTCCTCTGTCCTCTGTATTGCCTTTTTAAAAAAAAAAAAAAAATCTTGGGGCATCACATGAAACAAGATTTGTCCCATTGCTTTTATTTCATTCAGATCATTTATTGCTTTTGATCACTTTCTCCTGCCTGCTAGACATACATACTGCTAAAGGGATAAATAGCAATAGAGTTTTACACATCTATACATTGTTGGTCTGGGACTTACAGCCATACAATCAGAATTCATATTAGATGCCAATAAACGGTTTTAAAAATAAAACTATGAAAACACGACAAGGATTTTAAATCTACTTTGTGTAATTTGGCTAAAGTTATCATGTTGCAAGGAGATCTATTCATAGGCAATCCTATGGGGGTTTTTTATTCTAATTCTCACTAGGGAATGTTTTGGAAGAAAAGTATAAAAAGACATTGTTTCCTTATTATATAATACTCCTTACTTACGCCAAGAATATTCTCATCTTAAGCGTGTTCATAATCTCAAAGACTGACACAGCTATTGCATTACTTATGTCTATACAAGTACAGCTTCTAAAAATATGATTCCTTGACAGTTTTTGAAAGGTGACTTATAGTATGATTAAAAAAAAAAAAAAATGTTATGGGCTTCTGCTGCATTTCTGATTTGTAAATCCTACTCAATAATTAAAAGCAGATCTCAAGTGTGTCTGCACAAACACAAAATGAATACAAATCTAAGACAGAGACGCATTAAGGGAAAATATAACTTTTCTGGTAGATGACTACTGATTTGAAAAGGACAACAGACATCCAAGCTGATCATCTACTCATACATCTTAACAGCAATAGAATTTACTTTTACTGCTTTAGTGAGCAACATGGTTGTTACTTCTTTCCATTCTTGCAGATGGGGAAAAATAAGCACATCCTGAGTTGGACATGAAGGGTACTTTTCTACTGCACAACTCACTTTTTTAAATTATATCCAAACCCCCCTAAATCAGAAAGCAAGCTGTTCAGTACTTCTTGACTAAAATAAATCTCCCAGAACAGATACTTCATATCTGCCTCCTAAATGACACATTTTTTGCATTTGCAGTTATGAACTCATTCAAATATGCTCTTTAAAACTAGTTTCCAGCAATGAAGCATTCTGCCTGACTGACATATGTCAGTGAAGGACTTTGGTCTGTCAGTGCAAACCGTTGTTACGTGAGAGCACTGACAGTTTACCCAGAATACAGAGAAATACTAATAAAAGAGGCAGAAGGAACAAAAAAGACTTCCCTGTTTTTACACAACTGAATTTGAAAGTTGGCCTTGCCCACTGTGCAGAACAACAGGTTCACGTGGTTTGACGGAGCGGGGCAAGTTTCCTTAACAGGACTCATAAGTAAAACTGAATAGGATACAGGCAATTAATACCTTCTTCTAAAAGAATGTGTGGCAGCTTCAGAGGACAACAATGTGCTTTATCTTTCTTCTTTAAAGAGATAATCTTTAAAATGTAATCAAATTTCAACAGTTTGAAGGCTAATCACCTTATAATCAGGAATCTGTGGTTACCCTGACTGACAAATGTAACAATCCAAGCTGTGTTTGTGCTATACCTTTGCTCCCATTTTAGTGAGCTGCTAGAGCAGGGGCTGTTTGTGGCAGAGAGGAAACCTCTGCCTTCATCATGCACTTGGATGATTTTGACAGAGAACTAAAGGGTAGTAAAACTTGTGTTGCTACTCAAAGGCTGATTTTCCATCCCTTGCAATGCAGAAGCCTGTGGAAGAAGAAAGTGTTTCACATTTCACTCCTTGCTGTAATAACTTCCACCTCCTCATTCAATGACTTCTAAATCTAGCTGAGAAACTGGGAAGCATCTTCAGGAAGGCAGCAAAGAGCTCTGTGCTTGCCATCATACCACACAGCACTCTAGTAGCCCATCAGCATCAGACAAAGCCAAAACCCCAGCTCAACAATGACTGCAAACCCAGCCTGTCATAAAGTTAACCTCCCAAGAGGGAACAAGAATTGTGTTTCAAAAAAGAAAAAAACATGTGATCTCCTCTGCCAAGCAATCCCTATAACTGGCCCAGTTTCTTTGCATCAGTCCCAGCAATGCTAGGGGAAAACGCAGAAGACAGACTACGCCCTTCAGTGATTCAAAACCACAAAGCAAAGATATCCTGTTGTAACGTACATGGTATTCCAGGATTATAATTTTTTGCTTTGAGCCACCTTTCAACGTATACCAAATGGAAGCAAAACTCATTCCAGAGTGTTATGAGGCCAGTTTTGTGTCTCTCACAATTATGTTTGAAACCATAATGACAGATTACAGGAAATGAACATATAGACAGGGTGATTTATAAACATTTTCAAACAATGCAACTTTTATCAATTCTCTTACATCAACCACAAATCTAGGAACTTTTTTTTTTTTTTTGTATATGATACTCTCAAGAGTGATCAGGACAGGATATGCTGACAGCCTATCTTAAAAATGGAATTATAAATTGCATTCACTCACTGTTTCAATGTAATGGCTCCACAAAGATAAGAGAAATCACACTTTTCACAAACAGAAAGGCATTAGCAGAGAACAAAGGAAAGCTTTGCTATATAAACCAACAGAAAGACAGTCTTGTCAGATAAACCTGATTTCACATTTTGATAACAGGTGTGGCTGGGGAGGGTTAATCACAGTTACAAAACGTTTCAATTTTTGTAAGGCATTTGATCTAATACATATATGTTTAACTTTTAAAATCAAGATTTATAATATCAATAAAGCATATGCTAAATGAATTTAAATGACTGACAGATTTCAAGTAACCCTTGCCAAAGAATCAACATCAAAAGGAAACTTGGACAGCAGTCCTACTGGAAATGATATTAAGCCTGATACTGTTCAGCGTATATACCCTGGAAGAAAATAACCACTGCTCAGATTTGCAAACCACAAAAAGACTGACAGTAAAAAACATTGAGTAGACAGGAGAGTCATACAACACAATCCAGATTGCTTAGCAGACTGGGCCCAAATGAAATGGGTTTTCAAGCAGCCCAAAGTGAAAATAATGAATCTAGGTCCAAGGAATGCCACTGACAACTAATGAACTGGATGCAATATGCTGGAAAGCCATGATCTGTAAGGAATTAGGCATAATTATTAATAGGTCCAAAACAATAAATAAATTAAAAATAGCCTGAGGACTGAGACAATGTCACTTACAGAGCTAAAAGGACATAAGATTATAGCATTTGAAACAAATACCCAGAAAAAAACACCACGTACTAAAATCCTATTTATATCTGTTAATTGTAGAAGAGTAAAACAAGAACCAATCACTGGAAGATGAAACTGGACAAATTTAAATGAGACTCTGGGCACACATTCTTATCACAGAGACAACTGCTTGGTTTGAGACAACAGTTAACTGGATGAATTGGATATACATAAAGTCACAAACTTCATTTCTTAATCCCTTCTCTTTCAGTTTCTGTAGTAGTCTTGGGAATAGGAAAAATCAAGTCTAATGTAACGTGTTACTGTAGATAGTCCTGAGAGCTAAAAGAACCATGCAAGAATTGAAAGCTACAACCAGAAATGTCACTGCATAGGGAGGCCTCCAACATAAAGACAGATTATGAATAATATACAATCTTTTTATAGGTTGCATTAGAACACAAAAACGGTCCTTTATATCACTAAGGTATCCATTCAAAAGTTAGGAAACAAGAATTAGTACTTATTTGTACATGTTCTGCAAGTGTGCAAGAAATTTCAGCTGCGGTGCACTACATGTGCTCAATCACCCACTTCTGAAGTGCATTATCAGTCATTAACGCTGGTAAGAAAACACAGCACTGCAAGCTGGATATGGGCTGAAATTAAAGTTACCACTGTGTTAATGCACAATTCAGAATCAGCTGGCAACCTATCTGGCCTACAGCCATGGGATCTAATACCAAATTACACTTTTTAAAGAGTGAATGAGATAGAATACCTAGCCTAGTTTGCACTTATATATACAAAAGAAGTGTCACTTCTTTTACTAACATTACTGACGTTACAGGACAATGGTGTCCATAGCAGATCAGACTTTCAAACATTAACATGACTGTCTGGATTACTTGTATGAGAACATGTAGTGCTTCCTACACTCCATTCCACAAAGACAATTGCAGCTTGAACTGCATGGTAACAGGGAGCCTCCAGTATGGCAAAAGTGTTGGCTAGTGCTTTAGAGACCCCAAGGCTTCTTCCTACTGAACAAGCAATCAGAGGGTGAATCTACCAAGGTACATGATAAAAAGCAAAACATTTTAGAGGAAGGGTGACGCAGGAAAAAAGAACAGAGGAAAAGAATCAGAATCTACAATTTAATTAATAGCTGTCTCTTGAGAAGCACCCAAATCAAAATTCCTCAGCCCTGATTTCAGTGGAAACTGAAATGGCTCTGTACTTCTGAGTATCAGATCCTACATGTTAGACTATTCAGAATCTCAAGTAAATACCAATAAAAAAATGCTTGCACATATATAAAATCTACTCTTGCCATAAAATAAGAAGACCCCGTGATCTCGGTCTGAATCATGCCAGACTTTCAGAAGAGACTTTTTTTTTTCCAGATAAATTAATTTGCAGCACAGTGTATGCCCATTACTCTAGTGATGATGACTACCAACAGCTCTCCGAGAGAACTAAGGGGCCAATTCGCACTGTCAAAAACAAAATAAAAAAATTAACCATGCTAATCATGCTTCTACAACAGCAAGGAGACAGCATTATTGTAACAGAGCAGTAGAGGGCACTGAAGCATAGTGAAGTTCAAATATTCTGGTGAAGAGAAGTTGCCTATAGGTGATAACATAGAGCATGGACCAGCTAGAACACAAGACCTTGGATCCAGACATCTACTTCCACATCTGATGAGGACCAACTACAAGGATTTGGATTAATAACTTTTTCTGACCAGTTTCCCAACCAATAAGCAGGATTATACACAACTAATCCTAAAAACACGTAAGGCAGGTTTGTTTTTCAAAAGATATGAATGCTACATTCGTCCAAGTAAACAGAGACAGCAGGAGATAGTCATGCTAATAACCAATGAGAAAAGTTTTTTAGACACCAAATAATATCACTACAATGTATTCTTCATAGCTAACATAGGTAGTATATACTACATACTACAAGATCTATCCTATCTTAAAACATACTTTGAGTTTTACCATTTCAAATCGTCAGTCAAATCACAATGTCTCCCATATCAGGGTATGAAAGCAAAATGTGTAATACTTCTTTGGAGAGCTACCTGAGGTAGATTAGCATCATTGTTTTTCTCTTTTGCTTTCAAACATGTTTTAGCAAAATCTTCTGCCTATTTCAAGAAGCTGACTATCACCTAAAGGGAACAATTTATCTCCAGGTGAAATAGTCTCTGAACGTACAACTGGAGAAGACCAGAAGTCTGAAGAAAGGTTTTATGAGAAGTAATCTAGCTGGAAAACAAGAGTGGTTATAAACTTTAAAAGGCAAATTTCTTGTCTTCATATTAAAACTCCCAAGGCTGCTACCACACACACTAAAAAGCAAAAGACAAGAACAGCTTGTAGCTGGGCTTTTCTATGTTAACTCTATACACACACACATAAAGGTTAAAACTGGCGATATGTTTACGTAGGGAAGTGTCTAATAACCTCCACAAAAAGGGGTGAGGAGGAAGACAGATGTTTCTTATTTTCTTTAAACTGTTTTCAACCTTTTTTATGTGCTTTTGTGGGGAAAAAAGCATTTACATTCCTATAATGTACAGCAACCTCCCAGTGACTGGAGTCCCAGTGGAAATTTCTACCAGCTTATCTACTACCTGCATTTCAGTTCCATGAACTAGATTAACTTTGGTTTAATCTGCATTTTCTGAAAATGAATTATTCTGACGCTCATTTTTCAACACTCCGATGATGGACTGCTACCCAGTGCTCTCCAGGAGTGATCTGACACAGCCCCTGAAGCAGAAGCCACTGCCTGCAAAGACACTTCTGAGATTTTATACGGCGATACAAAAGTAGTTTATCCACAAATGACGATAGGCTTTGTTAACAGGCCTCACCAGAAGGGTAGGAAAACAAGTAGACAGTAGAAAGCCTTTTACATAAAAAAGGCCTGGCTGTTTTATTTTTCACTCTTCACTAAGTCATGCTGCTGGGTCAGGGGAAGACCCGATCACAGCCCAAAAAAGGAGACTTTTCAAACACCATACTCAAAGGATAGCTATGTCTGCTCTCTGTCATCCACATCTTATTCTGCAATAATAATGAGGTGAGAGAGATTTGCAGCCTCTTAGGCCATACTGTGTAACCCATCTGGAGGCCTTCGACAACCAGCACGTTTCTGGATAAACTGGTAAAGAATAAAGCACCACAACTGTTTTGCAAGATGGGAAAGACAACAACTGTTTTTTCTACATGTGAGGTAGGGGCTGCTGTTCCCTAGTGACACTTTGCTTGGGAAAGACTCCATGAAAAAAGCCTCTACCAATCCTTCCTGTGATAGCAACTGAGCAACAGATCAGGGACTACACCAAGGAGTTAGTTTGTTGCATACTCTTTTCATTTGATAAGGGTGAAATACCAAAAATATTTGCTTTCTTTCACTGCACACATCCAGAAAATATTATTTATTAGTTTCTCATCAAGAATTATAGACAATGTTAAAAGCAGCATGAATGCAGTTAGGAACAGGTTTATTAAAGGTTGAGTAATCTGAAGCAGCACTCCAGATTTAAATAGTACTTGATGATTTTTTCCTCTCAGATCTTTGGTGGCATCTGCTGTTCAGGTCTTCATCATTGTTTCCTTACTGTTTTGCACCTGAATTACTCTAGAATTCTTTACAGACACAGAAGGCTGCCACATGGCTGTTGATGCCTGAAGACTGTCATCCTTAAGAGACTGGACTATTGGCAAGTGTCACACACCAGTATGTGACTTTCATCATTCAGAAGCAAAAATTACCTTCTTTCTTTTTATGTAGTGGAAGGTAGATGTACTCCAGAATTACATTTTAGTGTCTGCCCTTGCTCTCTATGAATTCAGTGGAAGAATTCATATTTGGTGCAATAGGAACAAAATCAGTTTGCTAGATGAGGAAACTCAACACATTGAGATGCAGTAAAAAACAGTCCTAATCCACTTGTAAAGATAAGAACGGGGAACTTTATGTGAGGAAACACAAGGGAAGGTCAATGCCAAGCCCATCTTCATTAAGCCTGGCAGCTAACTACAGTTCAAAAACAAGTGTTGTGTTTCAAACCAATGCATAAAACATTCAGATGCATTTCTTGTTTTCTTTAATTCTGAATTTTAGCATCTCATTGCCTAGAAGATAGTTAATGTAGACACAAACCACATATTACCTTTAATTTGCAAAAACAGTGACTAATTTAGAAGAAACAGTTCTGGATGTTTGGCCTCAAAATGGATAGGTCAGTGGGATGTCAGGGCTAAATATGATTACAAACAAATCTGTTTTTCTATCTGTAGTACAAGCTACAATTAAAATTCAATATGACTCTTTGCTGTAGCCAGGTCTTCAAAGTCTGCTAACATTTTTCAATATTCTACATGCTCACACATCCAATGTGAGAAAATGGCAAAAAAAATAAATGTTATATTGCAAAGGCAAGGAAAGAACCAATGCTGTTTTATAAACAGACTACCCACACACATTTGAAAACAAAGTTTTCTGGTTTTATACTTTAAATGTCAACTATTCCCTCTTCAAATTCCCTTTCCCCAAACTTCAGCCCAGCTTCTGAGACGATTTCCAAAGTTGCTACTAAACTGTTTTCATTCAGAGGATATCTTGGACAAGTACGGTATTCAGTTTTCAACGAAAATTTAGTTGTACACCTACATATGAATCCTCTCCATAGTTAGTAAAATAGACACAGAGCAAAGTCCAACCCTTGTTTTACAAAGATATTATCAGTACCTTTTAAAGCATGTTTTGGAATTGCATATTTTCAAAGCGTCCATACCAAAATAAATAATCTTTAATTCTCACATATCAGTTTATCTAAATTCTGCCTAAAATATTCTTATTCATAAAATGCCAGTTTCAACGAGCAGTGCGTCCTATCTTTTATGAAAGAACAAGATCATGGACTCCTTTGAAAAAACAACAACTGTTTTATATCAGGGACAATACTCCAAGTTTAATCAGGTGAAAAGAGGTATTTCAGAAAGCTGCCTGACTTTATTCTGATTATGTACAAAATTTGCTGCATATAAGTGGACCAAATCTGGTTTTGAGCCATTTATGGTAACCCATCAGCCAAAGGCTCAGCTGAATGCAAATCATCCATAAGACAGAACACCAGAAGTGGAGATATGAGATTAAAATAACAAACTGAGTTATTTCAGTTGTGTGCTGTCAAATAATGCTCCTTCCAGAAGCTTGTTTAAAAGCTGTGCCCTTAAAAATTGCTCTGGGTTATGTTCCTGATGATTTTTGGCACCAAAAACAATGTTTCTCTATATTAACTTACTAACAATGAATAGAAGTAAATCACTAAGTTAAAGGAAAAAGTTCTTACTGTGTATTTGAAAGTTTATAAACCAGGTTGATTCCTTCTCTTTCCTTCTCCCCAGAGAAATTCACTGGGTTAGCTGAAGTGGTTTACTACCTGCATGAGATTTTAAGGTAGATCCAAGTAAGAAACAAACATGAAAAGTATCTTGGTGGTACTATATCAACTCTCCTTCCAATGAATGTAGAAACATGCTTCTGGCAGAGGGGAGAATGGCTTGAAGAAATTCAAGGGGAGGGAGCAGCACCTATCCCAGCACAAGGACACAGGAGCTCTTCTGGCCTAATGCTTTTTTTCTGAGCAGAAAGAGCACCTCTTGTACGATACTGGGCTCTTCCAACACTACACAATGTGTCTGTTAGAAGAAGTGGGTTGGCAACAAAAAACACACCATCATCCTCACACATTAACTCTAGCTGAGATGTAGGAACAGAGAAAAAAACTTATACTATTATAGAGAAAACTGAGCTATCTTCTACTGTGAGTAGTGAGTGGATGGAGAAGAAAGCAGATATTCAAAAACAGTGCTTTAGTGTCTACAAAGGAGACAGGGCAGTATCAAAGTATATCACCACAAAACAGTGAGTGATAATGAAGGGTCCAGGAAAATAATGGTGTCACTGGGTTAAGACTACCTAAAGCCTATACCTGTACCAAAGTCCCTACACATTTCTTAACTGGTTCTAATGACAGCAGGATTTGTTCCTTTAAAGGGAAAAATCAGAAACAGCTGTCCCTGGACTTGAGAAGCAGGTGTGATGCATCATTTCAGGCAGACATGAACAGAAATTCTTACGGGTAAAATTGCATAATTTGCAAAAATGTGAATGGAGTAGAAAATATTGTTTTGACTCTCCTCTTAAGAATCTTAGTTTTTTCCTCAGTTTGGATATCTGATTCTTAACTTTTAATTAAACAGCAAGAGAAATAAATTTTTCATTCTTCTTTTAAATACACTTTTTTTTTTTGAAAATGTACATTACCATTTCTCAATAATGGTTTTCATAACTTCCTTATTGCTGGAGTTAATTAAAATTAACTGTTATAAGGAGGGCAACTTAATAAAAAGGAATCAGTGTGATAAAAACATAACGGGAATAAGAACCCAGAGATGGCCAACAGCACAAATTACAAAAACACAGGAATGCTGAGCTAAATCTGGTGAGCTGAACTTCAAGGTGACAGAGCAACAAAGAACCCACAGTTTCCACAATTTGGGTATGAAACAGCAGTACAAAAGATACTCCAAAAGTTTTCCCTTGAACTTACTGAATTACATGTTTGTCATTCCTAATTAGTTTTGTCATAGAATATACACATGGAGAAAAGATTTATTAAAGAAAAATAAGCTTACATACACACAAAATCATTCTTTCTAATTAAAGAGCATTCCAGACAGAAATACTGTTTCAGCTTTAGACCATTTCGTCGATAGAAGATGAAAACAGTGCAGATGAAAGGACAACCAAATACATAGCCCCAATTCTTCAATAAGAGCAATGGGGTAGGTGGGGGTGTCACTAATACAAACAAGGGATTCCAAAGCACAGCAACGATGCAGCTTGTACTCTAGCTATTGCAGAAGCTGCAAGTGGACTATGGGAGTTGTCTGCAGAAAAGATGACATGCACAGCCATTCTTATGTGAATTAGTTTCTTTGTGTGCATGTGTTTTTTCCCCCCAATATCCTCAGAGTTTTTTGTCATCTGAAAATGTCAACTCTTACTAACATGAAAGCAACTAGAGCAATATTTTTTCAGTCATATTGATTTCAGAAAGAAAACTGAGAACTGATCTCTAGATTCAAGAGCAAAAAGTATAGGATCCCTGCAGTTTGTTTTTAAGAATTTCCTGACCTTATTCAAATCTCACACGTTCCTGACTGAGATTACGTATTGTGCCACCATTTCAGAGACGTGACAAGAGCCACGTTGAACAGGGTCTCCTCAGGCACCAAGTTGGTGGAAAGATTTCTGTTCAGATCACTAAACAGACATTCCTTTAACGGGCAGTGTGACAACACCAGAAACACTGCATATGCTGGATAGCACTTTGAGAGTTAACACAACAAACATGCATTAAAAAACGTTGATATTTTTGTCATTTCCATATAATTATAATAAAGTACTTATCAAGTGTCCTTTAGGAGCCCTGGCTCCTGTACAACCTGACAGTAGGTCATTCCAGGAGATACTACCGTAAAGCAGACCAAAGCCAAGTAGTTACTTCATAGTAGTTCCTTTCTCCACCAGCTCAAATCAGTTGGTTAATTTCTTTAACAAAATCTTTCTTGGCTCCTCTTGCAGTTGGGAGGAAATGGATACAATAAGCTGGTTAATATACAGGATGGTTTAAACACTGGTGCATGTTGCATTACTCAGGTTGAAGTCACAGTGGAGTCCAAGTCATCATCATTTCCCTTAAGAACCTATCCAAATAATCTTAAAGGGCTTTCTTTTCATTTTGCAGTATATGCTTCTTTGGAGTCATTGTGGCTCAACAGAGCCACCTCCATGCAAAGAGCCTCCACAGTTCTGGATACAACAGACCTCACAGTTCCTCCTCAACCATCATGTGGTTGTCTAAACATGCTGCAATATATCATTAATTCAACCGCTTGTGCTCTGTAATAGCAATTGGGTTATTCCAAATAAAATAAAATATATAGTATTATAAACTTGAAACAAAATTAATACTATATAATCCTTCAAGTTCAAAGGTTTTTAGTTCAATTGGTTGGTTTTAATAGTATCTCTGAGAAAAGCATTCACTAAAAATCTATACAATCTTCAAAAAAAAAAAGACACAAGATTAAATAGATATAAAACACTAAAAATTAGATTGTCAGAAATCAACACCTAAAACTGAAAAAAAAATAAATAGATTTTAAAATACAGTGGGAGAAAAACTGCAAAATAAAAAGAACACAAGCCCCCTGGACCAGCCTTCCTTGGTGATCCCAGCTTCAATGCAGAGCACCATTATCAGAGCAAAACAAAAATTCCAAGTTGGAAAAGAAGACTTAATACCTGGAGAAGCTGATAAGTTAGAAAGGACCACTAAGAAGGAAGAACGTTTTTTGTTTGTTTGTTTGTTTGTTTTGTGTTTCCCCATACTAGCAGCTCTTAAAATGTATTTAAAATTTGACTGAAGTTGACCCTCAGAGAAAAAGGAGTTTTTTCCTGGTACATCACTAAAAGCATGCAAAGGCTGCGCTTCCCAGCTGATGCCAGCCAGTTTAAGTCTTACCAGATAAAAGATATTAAAGCAGAAGAGTAAAGGTGCACAGTAGCAAATATTACAACTGGAAGGAAATTACAACAGATAACTGTACAGCTTGCTGATGTGCCTCTACTAGCACATTTTGATTTTTTTTCTCCCAAATTTGAGGTAAAATTTAGGTTTCACCTCAGAAAATACACAGCATAAACGCTGACCTTTAAGCCAGTATGCAGTCCTCCCAACTGCAGTCATACGCCCTAGAGGTAAGCACTGTATACCTCCACCACAGAAATAAATAGCATTTTTTTCTGCACTACAGTGTTCATGAGTCAGATGAAGCAAGAACAACATGATATTGCTTGCAATCCCACACAGATAGCTGCAGGGTCTAAAAGCCGGTCTAGCAGAAGTTTACGAAGCCATCCCCACTTCAGGGAGCACAGCCTGTAATAGCAGGCATGGAACAGCAACTCTGTGAGCTGCGCAGTAACCCCATCAGCAAGCATCTTCAATGTACAAGTCTGCACGTGATCACCAAAACTGACCAAGTCTCCATCCTCCAAAAGTGTCTGCCTAAAGGGAACCCTATATATACAAATACTGCAAAGACGGGCACTATTATAATTTTGATCTGGCTTGTCTCCTTGCATTTCCTTGCTTCAGGTCTTGCTAGGCTCCTAAAGAAATACTCACAGAGGCTGATGCTCTTTCAGCTGCAAAAAAGTACTACAAGGATGTTCTGTCCTTTCATTTTGGTTCAACCTTAATTTCTGCAGTGTAATATATAAGCAGAATATAAGCACTATTTGGCAAAACTCAGTCACATAGATTTTCGGACTTGGAACATTAGGGTTTACAATATTAAGTTCAGAAATAAAACCCAAGGAGCAGTGTAACAATAAATAGGGATGGTGCGTATTTTCATGTTATATGTGAAACAATTTGCTTTTACCATAAAAGGGGTTTTGCATATAGCTCATAAGGAACTTGCATAAAGCCATATTCTCAAATATGCTATAGCCAATCGCAAATTCCCTGCAATCAGAGATGAGTCAAAGGAAAAACGCTATCCAGAACCATGTGCCAACAGACAACCGATTATACATCGGTCCCACAGGCTGTTTTGCAGCCAATTTACAAGCCAGCAGCATAAGAGCCAGCCAAAGCAGCAAAACAGTGCCAAGTCAGTACTATAATTGTTTGTGCCATTAAGTGTAAAGAATGCCATTGCTTCCCAATCTTATAGGGAAAATTGTAGCATGGGAATAATGGCAATTACTTGACAACAAATGACTTTACAGAAACCTGTAGTCTTATTACTGCACCGCTCACATATCACAAAAGATATTTTAGAGTAGTTTTTAGTCTTCAGTAGTTTAGTAGTTTTTTCTTTTCCTTCAAGAAGTATATTATTACATCAGGGACAAAGTTTTAAAAGAAAGCTTGTTTTCAATGATGGTTCCTTTGTTTTCTTCTTTGAAGACACATAATGTCATATATAAAAATAAAGAGCACATTTCATCTGTGATTTTGGAGAAGGCATTCAGCCCTGCATAGTGCCAGGTCTCCTAACCGAGCTACTCAAGTAAGCCAGGACAGAACACCAGCAATGTGCCCCTTTTTCATGCAGTAAAATACTCAAGAATTTTCCACACTATGCAAAGAATCACCTGACGTGAGAAGCTCTTTTGCTTTCTTTCTATTCTGTTGTTGCACACACTTATTGTGGGTTTACTGGTCTATTATATCTATTGGGAATTGGCAGCCAGAGTGGGAATCTGTTATAGATATCTGTTAGAGTAAGGGTGTGCCTATTAGTGTATGTGCTTTGTGAAGTGAACCAAAAGCGTTACTACATTTTTATACGTCTGAGTCTAAGACACAGACTAACTATAAACTCTTCTCCAAAGGGAAAGATATAATGAGAAAATTTTAATGCCATAAACTGAAGTCAATTATGTTACCCCACCCTCCAGTATAAGCAAAGAAAAACAAAAAGGGAAACGGTCCTAAAGCATCTTGGCAAATTCAAATTTCAAATGGAATACTTATATATGCATATATTTATACATCTTCTAGCTTAGCACTTGATATCATAGCATGCAGTTTTGATTTTTTTTTAGCACCTGTCTAATCTGACAAATCGCCATCTCCTTTGCTTGCAGTTCTTTCAGGGAATTATAATCTTTACTCACTTTGAACTATTGAATCTAGAATAAAAGTTTAAGCCCTAATTCTATGAGTCATCACATACACAAAAATATATTTTTTTCTGAAATTAGGTGCAATCCATGGTTGTTTTCTTGCCCCACCCCCCCTATTTTTCCTATTCTATAGGGTCTTTGACAATGCTACACATTTTTTAAAGCATACATCTTGATTCATTTCTCTGTAACATAATTTATAGGTGCACTAGCACCACAGTTCTCCAAACTCTGTAGTGAATAGAAGAGAAACTGGAAGAGAAACAAGGCTTTGCCTTTTCTCACACTGTATGGTAACAAAACCTGTCCACCCAGAAAATATAGGTCTGTATCCTTCAATATTTAATATGAATCTCAATGGATTCCAAGGGTTTTTTTGCTCTATTAAGAGCAGCAACAGCTGGCCTACGGCCTAAGAACCACAGCATTTGCTACCAGGCATACTGCTGTAGCCGTGTCCCTGTCCTAAAGGAAGAGGTGCCATATACAGTACATTTCCACCCTGCTTGTGTTAATCTTTATTTCAACACCTACTTAAATAGCAATGTAGATAAAGGCATTCCATTTGCAAGGAGCAAGAACTCAGCCTCCTCTTAGACCTAGAGTGGGCAACAGGATATAATCAGAACTATTCAGAAAGTCCCCAGTTGGCACTTAATGATCCAAACTCTTTGGTAACATTGTGCTATACAGAAAGAATTATGATTCAAATACATATTTGCAGAACTATGTTGCTATCTCTGGAAAAAAGGAACAAATTTTATGAACACTAATATTTATTGTTAAATAAATATAAATGTCAGTGTTTGTTAGTACATCATCTTAGCTAAAGAAATTTTATAATCAATCCTAGGCAAATTTTCCAAGGGTTATCACCATGACCCTCAGCATTAAGTTCTTCCTGTTTATGGAGTCAGAAAAATAGCGACTATCTGAGAAGTGTTATTTATGTATGGGTTTGATGTCTTAACAGGGTCATGCCTGTTACAAACTCCATAGTACGTGTGCAAATTTATATATATCTACCCATACTGACAGCATCAAAAGAAAACTATTCAAGCGAGTTAACATATAGATCATGTATAAGTCACCCTTCATAAAAGGAGGAAAAGTACTTGAGAACCTTCTACTGAAGCCTCCAGGCCTAACATACACAACAAAGTACAGCTCACAGCAGTGTTGCAGTTGATTTCAACTGCTGGAGTTAGAGCACTGATTCATATTGCTACTTCAGAGAAGAATCAAAGGCCAGGAAAACCTGTCAGCCTGTGCAAGCTCTCGTGGAAAAGCTCTCTGCTGCGGGTAACCTCGTAGATGGACTCTGAATTAATTGGTGCTTCCACTCAGTCATCAAGATCAACCCTGCTAAAGAGAAGCCAATCTTGAATGGTTTTTAGTTACAGTAGGTCTACCCAGGAAAATTGCTGCAACATCACCAAGTAAAAATGGGGCACAACCATAACTCCCACATCCAGAAATTTACAACAGCTATAAAAGTTAAGGGAGTTTGCACTCTGGAACTGTGCTGAGCATAATGAATATTTTCCCAACTGTGCATTTAAACTTGCCACATTGGGTTCTACTAATCTTCCACACACATACTTTGCTTGTTCTTGTTGATGTATTGAAGCCAGTGTTTCAGATCCCTTTGCTTCAAAGGAGAAAATTATTTTCTTCTGAATTCTGAAAGCATTGCATCATATTGCTTATCTAAATTCTTTCATAAACTCAAACATTAGCCCTGGCACAATCACAACATTTATGTTTAAGGCTTTTTTCACAGTCATAGCTTGTTCATCCTGTTATTTCTGTAGTGTTGTCTCAGTGAAAACTCATTTAACTCCCTCACAGTTCTCTATGAACAAAAGCTAACTATCGAGGGTTTGAATGATAAGAGAACCGTTTTATAAATCAAACCAGAGCCTATTAGTGGGCATTTTTGAGCAAATATATTAACAAACTACTGTTTTGAAGTCAATTCTCATTTTAAAATGAAGCCAAATTATCTCTAAGTGATATCTTTTTTAAAAATATTGCAGATACTGGAAAGAAAAAAAAAAAGACTTAAAAATGAAATCCTGAGCAATTATAGGCATTTCTCTTGTAACACTGCATTAAAAATAAACCCAAAGGTTTACCCAATAATCCCATCTACACAAAGACATGCTACTATGAAAACATAGTAGCATGTATTAACCAATATATGTCAAAGTTCTCACTCTAACAATACAGTCCATATAAAATATTAAAATAATGCAAGAAAAGCAAATATACAGAAACCACTTCCCATGTATTTTTGCTTTGGGAGCCATACCTCTCTAGAACTCTTCACAGAGAGGGGTTTAAGTGTTCTGTAATAATCCAAGATGTCAATAAACTCTGTGAAGCACCATGCAACCCAGCCTCTCTCAGCACTTTAAGAAACACTAATTATACAGAGCAGATGCAACAAATCCTTTCCTATCCCAAAGACTACTAACGAGGTCAAAGCATGCAAAGTAGAGTTTACAGTTGTCTGGGTTTCACTGTGGTAAGCTTAGCACTTTTCACATTACACAGGATCCAACCCTCAAATTTCTTCTGCATCAATGCATGAGATGTGTCATGAGAAACTTTTGGCATATAAGGCAACATGACATGAAAAACTGTCTTGGCCCATATGGTTTGCAAAGGCCATAGAACAGTAGTCCTTGCTCAGAGACAAACCAAAATCAGCAGCAGAATACATTGCTTTGGCCCTTCCCCTGCTCAGGGATCCCAGTGCCAAATACAAACTGAAGGATCTGCCAGAGCAGCTGTGTCTGGAGTCTCTGAAGAAAGGCCACAGCCCCGCTGAAGCTGAAAACGAGCTCCAGCTGCAGGGGAGCACAAGGAACAGCCAGTTGCAGTCTGCCATTCAACACCTGAGACTGGCCCATCTGTGGGAAATCTTGGACAAAAGTCAAAAGTCTGAGAACATATTGAAATTCAATGGCCACTTCTGTGCTTTAGCCACACGAATATGTTGCTTCCTAAAAGGAGCAGAGTGAATACATTGACAGTGAACATATACACACACACACAACACCATCGTAAATATATAGTATATATAAATGTATTAGGTTTTGATAATATGTTTATAAAAATCTTGGCTTTTTTACGCTATGAGGGAAACTGCAGGTGAGATGGATATTGCACTTGTGCTTTCTCCTCGTGCAGTTTTCTGGCAATGATGGAGCAAGCTACACACACCTGTACAGGCCCAGCTTTGCCAGTGAGTTTTGCATTGACCCCAACAACACCTTTCCATGTTAAATGAGAGAAACAATGAGAAATGTTGTGATTTAAAGCCTGTTTGGTGCCATATTCATAGCAAACTTCAGGGAAACACACTTATTTCATCCATTATCCTACCACATCTAAGATAGTACCCTTTCACAAATACTTTACACAAGCCTTTGAACCAAATCAGATTTCCCATGGATTTGTGTAACAAGACTGAAATCCCACATTGCTCCTCCAGTAGCTGATACAGGCTTAACTCATGCTGCAGTCTTTCCCGCACGTAAGTGTATCTGTAGCATTTCTCCATTCCATCTAAATGTCTATTTGTACAAACCATATAGTAACTAATTTTTTTGAGGTCTGTCACATCTAGAATGAAATTGGCAAAAAAAAAATAAATAAATTACTAAGTGAGGACTGAGATGCAAGCACACACGCCTTCTTCTCTAAGTCTTAGTAAGAGACCAGACTAAAAGAGGAGCTAAGCATTAGCAGCTGGGCTTTGAAAGTTAGAGTCACTCAATCCCAGGCAGAAAAGGGGTGCTCAGCTCATTGCCCTGTACACTTGGAGCCACTTTCTGTGACGGACTCCTGAGCATTATCTGCAAACACACGCAAGATGTCTCAGACACACTCCTTGTTCAGGCCACAGATAAAAACTCATAAAAGCTGGCCCGTTTTTAAGCCATCCATTTTATGACTGGCAAAATCTTATCTTGACTCTGTCTTAATGGTGATTTCTACTCAAATCTGAGCAAACGCAGAATATCCTCAAATGACCTTATCTACAAAGTGAAGATTTCTAAGGCTGTGCAGAGGAGCTCTGCTACTTGTGTCAAGTGGATCCCTTTTTCATCTGGAAGGGTGAATGCTGCACATGCCAGTGAGTTTGAGTAAGTTAACAAACGATAATGAATATTTTCAGCACATAAAAGAAAAAAATATTAACAACTAAGGATATATTGAAGCCTTAAGAGTGGTAGAAGTTGTTTATTTTCATATGTCTCTTTGCTTGGCAGAAATGTGGAATACAAAACCACTCCCCATAACTAGCCAGAGTTAATTTGAGGGCAAATGACTGGCAGTATCTCTAAGATAAACAGAAGGCTTTTTCTTCCATGTTTCCATTGCCTTTTTTATTATTTATGATTTTAGGCCAAAATATTGTTTGGTAAAGCAGATGTAATGCAGAAAGGCTTTTGTTCTGGGACAAAATAATTGTTCATGCTCTAGGGAGTTTACCTCATTGAAAGCATCTGAGCGGTTTTAATCACTCTCCACAAAACGTCAGGTACAGCTGACAAACAGTTAAGCCGTAATGCCTCCCAGCTATTAGCTCTCACCTCCCACTTGAAGCCTGGTGCTTAACTGTGCATTAGAGGCAAAAACAGGTCTGGATACTCTCTGGATAAAAAAATCATAGGCATAAGGGAATCATGCAACTCAAACATACAAGACATGAGGGCAGATGATTCAAAGTACACAGCTTAGAACAGATATGGACCTTTCACGCTACCAAAGAGTAAAACGTGTAAAATAGCCTAATTGCACTGGAAATCAACAATGCCTCACTCTTTGTCAGCATGACTGCTGTTTCAGAGTGAGAACTGAGTTTAAATGTTATACACTCCATCTCCTGCTTTTCTGGAATCCTAAGAGCCCAATCCTGTAATCACTACTCAAAGTCTGGGTGCAACGGCAATGTGAGCTATAAAATATCACATATTTATGTAAAGAGAAAGAAAACTGTTTTTCATGATTTAAAATGAGACTCACTGAACTCAGTGGAAGAATTCCCACAGGAAAATCCCACTGCTTTTGCTTTTGGACCAGATCTTAAGCAGAAAATGTAAGGCCAGAGAAAAGAACTGAGATGGAGAAGAGGAGGGAGGAGGTAGGTATGTCATGATATCACACGTAATGACAAGCAGGACTATATTAGAATCCTATCTGCATGTTCTCAAATAGCATCTGCTTATGTCTTGTATGTGTCCTCCTTTAAAGAGTAAAATTTTATCTGCTTGAACAGCAATCATCTTTAAACATGGTGGCCTTGAATTTACCAATCAGAAGGTTCAGAAGTTGAGTTCTATTCATATTTGCAGCTCCATACAGGCAGTAAGAGAAAGTAATTGATACCCTCACTGTCACACAAAAATGAACGGTTTCAAACAATATCCATTTAAGAAAATATATCCTCTGGACAATACTTACAACAGCAGGAACCATCCTAGTGTAAACATATAAACCTATAAAGTTACAGTGGTATTGGCAAACCAACTTGAATAGTATCTGGATGCACATGCTTTGCTGCTTATTGGCAAAAAAACAGCTGGAAATTTTCTTCATCTCTGCATATCAACTGTGAAATGCTGGGTTAATGGAAAGAATTTTATTTTAAACAAAGATGTTAATAACTATAAAGGTTGCTAAGAAAAAATATTGTAACAAGGAAAAAACTGAACAAGCAATGTATGAATATTTCAGCAAGTAACACAGGCCAGGAATGCCCACTGAATCAACTGTTATTTTCATATATTATTAAATACATATTAAAGCAAATAACATACATATACTAGTATAACACTAAAGAGATACTGATTCTGTCTGCAAATGTGTTAGATGTCTCAAATGCATGAGCCAGGCGAGCATGGCATATATTTTGCCCATAACTGGTACTCCACAGAATGCAGTTCTGGACTGAGGCTCCAAACAGACATTTGCAGAAGTATCACAGCCTTTTCCACAGACAACTGTATCACAATGAAACACATCAGTTTTTCGTTTCTCTCAACACTCCTGTTGGGAGGTTACTTCAGACTCTCACACTCATGATGGCTAGAAACCCTCCTTCTAATTTTCAGAGGGAGAGTAACTAAGGCCAATCCACTTGCTGGTACATTCAGTGCCTGTAAATACTACTGCTTCTCCTTTCTAGGCTCTTTCCTAATGAAGTGACAGGCAGCAATCATGTCACCAACACCTTTCGTTAGCCAGTACAAACCCAACCTGCTATAACATACGCTCTCCATTCCCTAAGCACGCTGATAAGCTTTCTCTACATCTGGTTTTCTGAATGTTTTCCATATCAGGCTTAGCAGTACCAGCAAGGTAGAACAAAGCTTTACATTGCTTCATTTCCAGTTTTTAGCTTCATAAAAAAATTTGCTTTTGTTCCCTACATGTGTAACAATGCACTTTGTTCTACTACTCCCAACTTCAAGGTCATCCAGTTACTACTGTATTGTCTCTTACTCATCTACGTTGACAGTTCTTTCTAACTTTATCTTATCTTATAACGTAATGAGCCCAATCTCGGTCTTTGTTTCAGTCATTAACAAAAACATTAAGCAGCTCTAGTCCTGGGGCGACTCTGTGCATACCCTTCTCTAGGCCAGTATTCCCCTTTTGGCACAGGCAGTCATTATCTCTGTCTCCCATTCCCGGCTCATTTCCCAGCTCACCCACAAGACTGCATCTCCTCTAAGTTAATTTATAGTATGGCATTATATCGAATGGATATACTGAGTCCAGATAAATGAGACCTGTATTCCCCTTAATTTAGGAAAAAAACTGATCAAAGCTATAAAATGAGTCAGATTAGGTCTGATCTTTTTCAGATAAGTCCACTTTCTTCAATTTCTCATTTACCTTCATTTTATTAATTACTCCTTCCTCAAAAAGCATTCCAAAGCCTTATACATTTAATATCACACAGACACACTCAGAGTTTCCTGGCTCTCTCTTCTATATATTCCAATACTACATTAGCTATTCCCAAGCCACTTGGTACCACCCATGTTTTGATAGATTTGTTACGAATTCCTGCTATCAGAACCATGATTTCACATGCAGTTCTTTAAAAGCTCTGTACAGAATTCTTGTCAGATCTCCCCAATTTAATTGCATTGAAGCTCTGAGTTTTGCCACCTCTGTGAATTATTAAAATAAGTAGTAATCAAATCCTGAAGAATACATACCATATCTTGGTAAAATTCTGTTTACAGTGTAGTTCACATGACTGGTAGTAACATTGTTTCATTTAAAAAATAAGTACCTATTCCTTAATAAGCAAGATAGAATTTTCACTTCAGAAAGTGTCTACATAGCTGTGTGCAATAAATACAAAGGGGCATACATAAACTCTGTTATCATAGCAACAAACTAGATCTAGAAACATATTCATGTAGCATTGTGTAACTCATTTACCAAAGAAGCTGCATGGGGAGCTGTGTATGGAAGAGTAAATCCTTCTGGTCCTGGTACTAATATTTCATACCCAAAGTATAATTTGTCATAAAATCTTATACATAATGGTCTTTAATAGATAAGGTGTTGACAATAACCACAGCTTTCTTTCTAGAAAGTCTACAGCTGTTATAACATGATTATTAAATTCCAACCTAGAACCAAGCACATCCCTCATTTTCAGCCTGAAAGTACTCCTCCAACTAAATCTACACTGTTTATGTAAACTAACATCTACTCCATATGGTTTAACTTAATTCACATAGACTCCTACTGCACAGATAGCAAGGACACATTAAGTTTGGTCTGCATTACAAGCACAGGATCAGACCCCAAACAAAAAAGCTTATGAAAACAACTAATAGTCTTACAATTTTCAGAACTCCCACCTCCTGCTTCCAGTCCCTCTATTTCTTGCCTTTTTTTCCATCCAATTCTTCCACTTTTAGTGTAACACACAACAATGTGAACCTGGGAAATGGAATACTATAAAAATCAAACCAGACAACGTTGCTAGCATGGTGTTAGTGCTTAATGTAATGTTTAGCTTAGGTGGTTGCTCTATTGTTCTAAATATATTATTTATAGTCTGGAAAAGGTGAACGTTATCCTACTAGAAGAACAGCTATCAGAGTTTGGGAAGACTCACAATCATGAATACTTTATAGCCAGTTACTAATTTCCAGTAAATATGTGGTCAGTTTACAGCCAGAAAACTATGATGAAAGTATGTATTGTTATAGTTTGTAGCATTCCCAGTAGATAAGATAGAACTGGAAGGAAAAAAAGACTTGAGACGGTAACTGCAGTAAGAAAGTAAACAAGTGCTAACAAGAAGCTCATCCACCAGAACCTATTTTCTTTAAGCAATTTTAAGAGGTATAGACAGGGGACAAGAAGAGTAATTAGGGGGTTGGCTACGTTAGAATTTTTTTTCCAAGTTATATATAATACCAAGAGAAATGCCTATCATTGTAAAAAATATGTATATAATTATGCACTTTTTAAAAAGTGTATAAATGTATATCATTTAAATAGCTGAGAGAAAGCCTGAACAAAGGGTCAGGGGAGAACAAGGGTTTGTGTGCATCCTTTACCCCCTTTAGGATTTTTATTATATTTATATACATATATTTGCAATAGATTTAAATAGTTGTGATTGGTTACTTCTGACATGAAATTCCAGAGAAGAATATTAGTGAATCTGATTTAAGGCCTTGATTTTCAAACAAGAATTTTGAGTCAACTGGAATTATTCTATAACCAATCTATATACAAAGTGAAACATAAGCACATTGGCCAACAATCCATCCAGACTATGCACCTCTTCAGAACACTATGAGATAGAAAACACTGTAATTCTACTTCCTACAAAGTGGAATCACACCAGAAGGAAAAAAGCTAAAGCAATTGCCTTACATTCAGTGACAGGAAGTGCTAAGTTTTTAAAGCATGTTTCTTAGTACATTCCACTTAGGATTATTATTATTATTATTATTATTACTACTGTTATTTTGCATACCAGAATAATGCAGTAGGCATCAACAGGGATTATGCTGTCTAGCCCCAAGTTTACTAAGACACATACAGGGCAACTTTGAGCACAAGAAGTGGCAAGAAAGACACAAAATTTACAAGGTACTCATTTTTTTTTTGGTCTGTTTTCCTACATATAACTAAATATTTTAATCTTGTTAATATTATCATGAAATGAATAGCCTACACTGTTCTTGTTTTGTATGACTTTGTCATGCTTCAACTGCACTTTTTCCACATGTACCTGCACCAACACACACACAAATTGATTATAAAGTTTTGTTGAAATCCCCACCAGCTAAATAGCATTACTGACACTACCCTGCAGACAAATCAGCTTTCTCCTTGTCAGCTGCAGTCATTCAGATCTGGCCTTCCTACCTCCAAATTTAAACCACAACCAAAGTGCAGCTGCAAAAGTCATCTCTCCTCCCACTGTAGGTCCTTCTCCTAGACCCTGTTGGTTTCCTGCCAAATCATATTCAAGTAACTTGTCTTCACCTACAAGATCTTGCCTAGTAATAAATAATATAGAAATAACCACAATATGCTGAGGAATTATCAAGTGAGTCTTTTTTTAAAAAACTGGATGAACAAGACCTTACGTTACACCTCTCTCTATCAATTACAGCCCTGTCACATTTCACACACTACATCCTCCTCCTTTTCACACTCCCTTGCCACAGACCTATAACTTACATATTCAGTGTCATGGACTCCCTCTTGCTCCAGCATCCTACAGGGAAGATGCAGATGGGGGAAGGAGAAGACGAAAGTGTTGCAAAAGAAAAGGATCATACCCAGGAAAGCAGAGCCCCCCACTCAAGGACCCTTCAGCAAATTCCCAGCTGCAGCCTAGCACCCCAGTCTGGCCCTAGTCCCGTAAGCCACTTTGTCCATCGCAGGACTGGACACAGAGGCTACGATGCAAGTTTGTGCAATGCTCATTCTATACTGGGACACAAAAACAGTGCAGATGTAGAGGGACCTGCAAGCAGACTATCTGACTAGTGCAGTTACAGGACTACAAACACACAGAAATCACTTCCTAGATTTTCTCTTTTGTTTTAGTTTTGACCTAACATTACCGTGTTCAGAGCTGTTGTAAGCAGGTAGCTCTCCTCTGAGTCCTGACTACAACTTTGCTGGGCTTGTCTAGCCACACATTTAATTACAGTTTGGAAATTAGATGGTCAGAAGATTAACTAAACCTTAAATAGAAAAAGAGGCCTTCTGATACATAAATCTTGCAAGTATGGTTCCGTATAGCACAAGTCCAGATTCCTGAATGGTTTATGATTCTGTAAAATCTTCACTGTGCAAGACTGCATATACTTAAAATTTGCAAAGGTAGCAGCTTAAGTTATTTCTAAGCAGCTCATAAAAATCTGTCTTTAGCACTTTTTTCCTAAAAAGAAAAAAAAAAAGTAAAAGAAAGAAAACCAGACATACTCTAAGCTTAGTGAAAAGATAAGATTCTGGATATAATACCAATGTGACTTCACCCTTTATTTTGTAAAGTTTCAAAACAACACTAGATGAAAGTTTATACCTAAGCATAGGGAACCTGCCAAAATGAAAGTGAAAACCCAGCAAATTATATTTCAGACACCTTGACATATTATGCACCACGCATGCTGTCAGCTTCACTGTCCTTTCCTTTGCTGTAGGCCGAATGCTCGAATACCAATCTTATTAAACTACAACTCTGAATTTATCCACTATATATAACATTCCAGATGTCGTACCAGCTGGGAACAGGCCCTTAGGCCATCTTTGGTTGATCTCTTAGTCGCTTTCCAGCTTTTGCCAGGCATTCATCCAAAAATATGAAGGAAAGTGCTAAAAACAGATGTCAGAGCTAATGGTTTTTTTCTTCATGGTAGGAAATACAGAAAACTTGCACCCTACACCTATTCTATGAAATATGAATGTTGTCAACAAACCGTAAGTTAATTTTAAATTAAATCATAACATAGCAAAGTTAATTCATACACTATTTTTCTGACAACAGGCCAGCCTCCATCAGTCTGTTCTTTGAAAATATTATGTGGTCATTTGGATTTTTTCATTAAGTTGGAAAATCTTCTGATGTCGTCAATCTGCAAAAATGGTTTCAAGTCCCTCCTTTAAGAAAAAAAACATGCTTAAGATGTAAACTAGACTGATTGCAATTCATGGTAAGCTTTATGACAATGTCGAAGCACTGGGAGTTATTAAAACTGCACACATTTGAGCTATGAAGGAGGAAGACCTGTTGGCCCCATCTTATTACACAGACTATTTCAGCTTCCACTCACTGCAATATGAACAGGGAGATGTTCAGATCTTCCCAAGAGGTGCTCTTTTTGGGGTCTTACAGGAGTTTAAGCATGGAATTTCAAAGAACGGGGCTGGAAACAAGGCCCTGATCCTGCCAACACTTTTGCACATGTGCATCCTCACTTATGTGGGTATTTCACGGACATAGATGGGAGTCCTCACATGAATTGAGTTATGCATGTGCATAAGTGTTTGGACCCTAAACTGTAAGGTCTGTGGAAGAGAAGTCATCTGTCCTATCTGCTCTAGATGCTGTTCCAAGTTCTGTCCACACCAAAATATTAACAGACATACGTTGAAACAATTTTCAGAAAGACTTCATGATGCTGCTAACAAAACCTCCCTGCAGCATGCAGGATCTTGGTCTCACCTAGCGAAATAGAGAAGATCATTTCAATTACAATTATAGATCTGAGTAGGATGATCATTCCTTTTGACATTCTGAAGACACCCATTTTTCAAGAAGGAATTATTCGGAAATAGTCTTCACTAAGAGCAAGACACTAGCTGCACAGAAAAAGGAGGGCTATTCATAAGAAATATTTTCACCCTCCCTTTCTTTGCTTCCCATTCATTAGAGTGTAATGCTGAAAATATGAGAAAAACAGACTGCCCTATAGCCCATATTGAAGGAGCAGGGGAAGAGCAAACATTAACTGGCAAGTTCATTGTATAAAAATATTTGAGGAAAAAAAAAAAGTATCTTTTTTAAGTGGGATGATAAAAAGAGCAGGGAAAGCTTAAAATTTAGCCCTGGTACTTAAATAAGCTCCTTGGGATATAATTCTGATTCATACATTAGAATGCAATATTACCCTAATGTAAGGGGTTACCACTGAAGCCGGCACTCAAAGGTGGCAAAATTTCACTGTTTATAGTCTGATATTTGAAAATATACATCATCTATTAGTAACAAAAAAAAAAAAAAAAAAAATCAAGCCAATACACTTTACTACTTGTATGTAAAATTAATGCATTGTAAGTAATATTTTAAGTCAGTTTTATAAAGCTTTATAACAAAGAGGTATTTTGCCATGTTATATTGATATGATGCATTATAAGGAACAGTCTGAAAGAGCTCAGCTTGTTTCTTCTGATTTACACTGTATAATAACAACATTTAGACAAAGAAAGATTGCTGGCCTGTATACCATACAGATAAGCAAAAGTGATTTTTTAATTTTTTTTTCTTTTAGCAAACATGGGTTATATGTGCAGTAGCAAACTGCAGTGTCAGTATATTGTGATGTGAGTACAATATAAAGAAGCAAGACAACAAAAATTTTCAAAACAGAATTCATGTCAGCATTCATGGCATATGAAGGGCTTTACTCATATAAAAGTAACACTGGTAGTGTTACTACTAGTAAGATATTATGAAGCTAGATTCCACAGGTGTAAGTGACAGGAATTCTAACCCAATTGTTCAAGAATATTATATAAAAAAAAAAAAATCAGAATGTTTCCAGTTTTCAGAGGTCCAACTACTGGTCCTCTAGACCAAGAATCAACTTAGCAGTTACCTCTCTATAGCAAAGTGGGGAAAACAGAGAATGAAAAGGAATATTTGATTTACCAATCATTCCACAAAACATGATACCTACTGTTTGTGTCAACAACATTAAAGTACTTAAGACTAGTGTTCAAGTACGACATTACTCTACCAAAGACCACAATAAGTAGTCAAAGTATTGAGCACCTTCAACCATTGCTTTAAATCACATGCAAGCAGTTACTTCTGTACATAGCTTTGGACATGCAAGAAGGTGTAATGACATTCAAAGAACATCCTGCACACTGGACGTTGCTTCAGTGGTTTCCTGGGGATAATGATGTAGAGGCATTAGGGGAAAAAAATAAAAAATTAAAAAAAAAAAAAACAACTTTTAAAGCTATGTCCCAAATGGAAAAGCAACTATTATACATAAAACAGAAAAGTCACTCAGCTGTCATAACATGAAAGAATGTGAATAATATTTTCCATATATACACATATATATGTATATATATAAAATACAAAATACTTTCTCAGTTCTGTTACTGAAAGCTGTGCTCATCCTCTGTATCCTCACATACTGATAAGCCTCCAAATCTAGACTCAGCAGCAATGGTAATGGGAGCCTACCCACGCAACCTGACACTTGAAATACATTGCATCAAGCTGTTTAATTGTGTATTGCAACTATTTCTTGAAAATCAGCTTTTTAAATTATTATTTTATTCTTTAAAACCAAACTATTCCTGAATATATTGTTTCTTCAACCTAGTTTTATTCATATCCTGAAGCTCAATCATTCCTGCCCATCCTATGACCTGCCCAACAAATCAGTTCTTTTAGTTAAAAAAAGTGAATAACATCATTTTCCTCTGTTGTTTGACCTTCTCCCTTTCCATCAATCATTACCCTATCAGTCTCTTAACAAAACCAAGCAGCCAGGGCATAACTCCCTTTTGCAATAGAGATGACTGTTTATAAAACAGCATAACGATTTAGTGTCCAGTCATTAAATGAGAAGAGCTCCTGGTATTCCTGGCCATACTGCAGCCAGATCACTTAATTACATCACAAACTTTTACTGAAAGAGATATCAAAAAAGACAGTTGCTGAAAGCTAGGAAATAGCAGAGACAATCCCCTTATTTTGTCGTTATATCAATAGCACGTTATTAATGTATGTTGTGAAGCTTGCTACAGTTTGTTTCACATTAGGAGCATTAAAATACTTCAGATCTTACAGTATCACAACCTGTAACACTTTCTAAGCTCTGAAAATAATAAATACAGCTGTCAGCGACGATTCTCTCAAGAACCTATATTTACCATTTTGCTGTTACTGCCAAAATTGGTAATTAATGTACGTAATTTTCTTCCTTGTGAACAAATAGCTTTTGAAGTCTAATAGTTGGTAGGAATAAATCAAGTTTACTGGCAATGCTGACAGTTATTTTGAAATAGCGTGAAGTGAAATAACTGAAGTGGTAAAGAGATTGTACTTTAGCTGTCCCAAGGCTGGCTCATTATGCAAGTGCTAATGATATCAAGTACCATTTTAAGTATTTCTAGAAACAAAGCCAAGATATGCATATTTTTAAAAGAAGGCTTTTTACCACACCTTCCACATTAGTGGCATACAAATTGGTGTAGATTTATTTAGTTTCAAGTGTTCATCTCCACTAAGGTCATTGTGATATCCAATCTATGCTATAAATCTGTTTTCCATGCTGGACAGGCCTGAGAGGATAACTGCAAAGGATGAGAGGGATGTTATCCACACACTCTGCAATGTAAGTACTTTGTACAGACAATGTAAATTCCACTTAAATTACCCGTCTCCTTGCAAAACAATAGAATGACATCAGAAGAACCTTACATAAAAGATTCATTTAATCGAGCATTTTTCTCATTATTTCAAAGCCAATATAAACTGAAGTTTCTTTTATTCTTGCACTAAGGCTTTCCATGCTTAACGTGTCAACAAAGAGAAGGTGCTGTAAACTCACAGGTCTTTAAATGTTATCTGTGGCAAAAGCAGCACAGAAGAAAAACCCAATTAATCACAGACTTTTTCAAGAAAAATTCAGCAATACAATTTTACCTCCTAATTTGTGAAAAGCTTAATTTTTCACAGCTTGAATAAAGTCAAAAAATTTACCTACATTGTTAAAAAACAATACGGTGTTCTGATCTTGACTGAGACCACTGACATGTTCTAAAATGTATTTGCATCACTTGAATGAATTGTGTGAACAAATTCACCACTGGGCTTTATCAGCCTAAAATGTCCTCTCTTCCATGCACAATCTGAAGAATGACTTTCCAGTTCCAAGCATGTTTCCTACAGCACTTGTAACATATCTTTTTGATTTAGAAGCACTTCTCTACTATATCTCAATGAATGCTTATTGATAGATGACAGTAGCGGTGCGTCAGAGCAGTTTAAGCATGGGATCATTTCTGTTACCTCCAGACCTTTGAGAGTCTTAATTTAGAAGTCTGAGGCTAAGCCTTTATCAATGTCACTTTTTTGGATAGTGAATGTGCCAACTGCTGGGGGCACAAGGAGGTCAGTGGTGAATTCACATTACACTGTACGGATCTCTCAGTATTTAATCATTGTTCTCCAACAAAGAATGTCAAATGAAGGTCTAGGCTGTGTATTGTTAACTCATTTCATCAGGTGTTTTGTTACTACTTCAAAGTGACAGAACTGAGTTTAAGACTTTGCAGTAGAATGTTTGCCCAAATACACATCCTTGTCTGCTTCTAGGAGAAAAAGACCTTAAATCTATCAGAAGGAACTGAAAAATACTTTGGGGAAAGTTCTACATTGAAAACCTCAGAACATGAAAAAATGAACATTCAAGAAAAGATCAAGTCCATTATGAAAAAACATGCATAGCAGAGATGCTCTAAAAATAAGGGACTTTCAAGTTTTGATACAGACCACTCAGACTGAATAAAAATACAAATGTGGCAAAGATATATGCAAAGGGAAAAAAAAAAAAGGAAGAAAAGTATATCAAAAAGTAATTTGTCACAACAAATAAATTTTGTTTTCCTTTAGTACGCAAGATACTCCTGATTTTTTCCTTACGCAGTCCCTACAAATAAACTTCCTCTAATCTGAAGCCTTTCTACCCATGTCAGTGGTCTCAGTCACATACTCATTGCAAGCTGCTGCCAACACCACCCCAAGTAGGGGTACAGAACAAAGCTTTATGCATCCCTGTATAGAGTGGTACCAGTTAGAGCAGCCTCAGTATTCACCTAGCACCGAGGGGGCCAGGAATAACAGAAACACATGAAATAGTTTGTGTTCATTCTCCCTTCTTCCTTGACAAGTCATCTGGGGGAGCAACTTGAAAAAAGGTTAATTTGGGAGCTGTTTTCTGCTACCTGGGAATCCTCTGGCAGCAGGTAAGGCCGATATCATCACAGACACAGAAGGACCAAGGATCCAGGCCACTGAGTTTTACCACAAGATGTAGTGAATTAGGATTACAAACCTATATACCATTCATAGAAGGTATTTAATCCAAAATGATATAAAACTTGTTTTCTGCCCAAATTGTATTATTACAGGTTCCCTGTGAAGGCCGTATCTCACGTGAGGCAAAGACCTACTGACTTCAGCAGCTATGATTTACACACAGATCTTTGGCAGGGTTGGAACAAATTCGGTAACACAAAAAACAAGGAAGCCTGTAATTCTTAGTGCACAAAGAAAAAAAGCCTTAATGTACTGCATGCAGCACTTTCACTATTTTCTCTGTACAACAAAACCCCGGGCTTAAAATGTTAGTCGGTGCTTTAAGAAGTGCCAGCTGTCTATTCAGTTTGCCAATAAACAAAAGTATGTTAAACAGCTTTCAGTTCACTAAGCAATCTATCACGCACAAGAATATATCATTAATGATATAACTACTTGTGCAAATGCTAGTCACACACTTCCGGCAAGCAATTAGGATAAACAAAAGTATTTTTTCAATAGGATCATACCTACTGACTTATACAAACACCAGGCTGTAAGAGAAGTTTTGCCTGAAATTGTAAGTGGTTTTCATTTGCTCTTAATCCCTACCTCCTTTCCATCCCTCCCACTCCAAATCAGAAACACATTTCCCTTGATTATGGAGCTAATTTCTATACCCAAGTAAGTAATCTTAAAGGTAAAATAATAATAATAATAATAATAATTTAGAAGACGTTCAAATTAAGCCTGCAAATAAAAAACAACTGTGTCAAAATATAGGCTAAAGAAGCAAAAATATTAGGAACCTCCTAACATCACCTTTGGGTAAATTTCTGCTAAAACACTAAGTGATGCATTATATCTTCACACAGCCTTGCAAACATATGGCTCTAAACTCCTGGAACATGATTTAAAACTCCTTATTAACATCTGTAGGATTAGTACGGAGTACCACAAACCTGGCCTCAATTTGTTACTCACATGAGTAGTCCCAGCTCAGAGAATGGAATTACTTGCAGGATTTGGGTCAGTGGAGTTGGTGTTGAATGTTCAGTTACTCTAATATCAGCACATTGTCTGAATATGGATTGCAAGGCCAGACCATTTTTCAGCCAAAGAGGAATATTTCTAACAATACTGAAATTCAAATAGCTGAGCATTAGAAGTTACATCTCTGGTGCTTTGACAAAGTTAGTTCTATCAGCTCACTCAGAATACTCAAATGAAATTGCTGGAGTGTTGCATGTAGAAGGTTTGCAACACAGAAAAACACCCAAAATACTTTATGTCCACTTAACTGCTTGCTTTCCAAAAGAGTCTTTAAATAAAGAGCTGACTGGGATTTAAGAAGTTTTTTAAATAGTTCTGAATGCTTCTTTGGGATATCAACAAAAGTGTCAGGTCACAGTACAGCAAGTTTTTGGCTCCTCCAAAGGAAGGCTGGGACATTATGTATCTGGGTAGCAGGCATGCCACTAACTACAAATCTTACTTTGTCAGGATTAGAGCTCGTCTTCACTGATGTGTTAACTTGAAATAAGTTTTGTCCTTTACTCAACCCATCTCCAAGCTAAAAAAGTTCTATCTCCATTTCAGTGGTGATTTACATGCAAACTAGCTGGCCAACATGGGAGAGAATAAAAGGGCACAGACAAGGAGTGCAGCAGTCAGAGCAGAAAAAAAAAAAAGAAGAAAAAAAAAACACAAAAAACAGGCTGTGGTTCTCATACAGTTCCACAGGCAGAGTAGAGAAGATGACAATTATCAGCAGGCAGAGTGGGAAAAGCAGGTGGGAAAAAATGCTGGAAAAATCTGTCAGCCCGGCTGGATCCACAAGACAACTTCTGTCCCCGTTGTTGCAGGTTGTACAATACGCAAAAAACTTGAACAAGCAAACTCACCACTGTAAATTAAAGGTGGAATAATAGGTTCCTGTTCTATCAGTTTATTTCTGCATTATTTAATTATTTAAGTCCCCCCAGTCCTGGGTTCCACTGCTTTATTTTCATTAACCCTTTAAAAAACACAACAAATACACACACCCCAAAAAGGCAGAAACCAAGCCAGAGTATTTCTCCTTGTGGAAGACAAGACATATATCAGAATATTCATTCTTTCAGTTTTTGCCTTCACTTTGTAGCAGACTTTTCTTGCAAATCCAAAGAAAAGCCAGTTATAAAAAGAACTACACCAGCCTCAGCCTGTGTATTACAACTTGCACATCTACTTGGAAACAGACTCACTGGCTTCTACCTCACCTCACATATCTAAACACACTCAAGTCTGAAAGTGCAGATTTTCATTATTTTAATTGCTTGCTGGGTGGTTTCAAGATGCCAATATTTACCACTCTTCCTGACTGCATTTTTAAAAAGATTTGTTTAGAAACACTACAGTTCTTTGCCAAGATTGGCCTACTAAGTGCCATATGTCTAATTCCAGAATCAGGGCTTCCTTGTTATGAGTTTAAATTGGTAAACATCATAAAACATAGAAGGAGAAGAGTCAGCTAGAAAGCTAACTGATCAAGTAAACATTTTCTCACTTAGAAGATAACCTTTTTCTTTTTCTCTAGCCCCCACCCCACGCCCCAACCTCCAAGGCCCCGCTTCCAGCTGTCTCTTTTAGCCAGCCAAAGTGGAAAGGTACTTCAAACATCCAGCACAACCAAGCTTTCACTGCTCTCCTTGTTGGTGGTCCGTCATATGGAATGGTTTTAATAGTTGGAAGCAATGCCTTAAGTGTCAGAAAACAAGAACACTTTCTGTAAGAAAGCTTTCCAATACTACTAGTATTCTAGAAAAGAAAAAAAAAAAAAGAAAAAAAACCTCTTATAGTAGATTAAAAGGTGAAAAGCCAAAAGAAATGGGAAGAAACTAGGAAACTATTCCTTATGGCAAGGTTCAACTCATATCTTAAAGTTGGAGGAAGGGCTATTATTTATATACTTGTTTAAAAACTCATTCAGAGTGATAGGAAAGGGGCATATTTTTTTTTCAGTCTCAGATTTCTAATGGCAAGTGAAGTCTTTGGCTACACATCAAAATCTATCTGGTGCTATGTTAGATTTAAATTACATTGACTCAGTAGAATTTTAGAAATGCAGTATGCAATACACTGATGCAAGACATAGCTTGCTGAACAATGCAAGAGCTATAACAAAGTACTCAATGTACATATTTCTGCTCTTTAGGAGCCCTCAAAAAGTATTTGCATTGAATCACTATTTTTATTTTTCCCTGAAGATAATGGAGCAAATGTGTCAAAACTATTCTGTACCTTTCTGTTCAGATGTCACATAAATACCTCACTGAATAAAGGTAGCAGTATCTGATCTAGTCCTATAAGACATTTTCTTCTATAGTCATAATAGAGGAGGTTATATATATATATATATATTCACTGAATTTAGAAACCATCTAGCCAAAATATTTCATCTGCATGTAATTCTTAAATACACACATAGCAACTGAATATGCAAAGGGGTTAGTGCAATCCTGTGCAAAAAATGAGAGCACAGTCTTGCCAGATTAAACCAGAACAAAATGTACTGTCTTGCGTGTACAACATGAATCCATATGTAATTTTGCTGGGCTAGAACAGAGTACAGTGTGTTCCCATTAATATTTACTCATCTTCCATTTCAAACTGTAAGCTTTGTATTTTCAGATAGCAAATACTTTTGAATATTCAAGTAACAGCTAGTTCTATTTTACTGAGATTACTTACTGACAAAGGAATCCTGAATAAACTGGCTCTCTGCTTGAAAAATATCACTCAACAGCCAAAGAAAACCCCTCTGAAACATTCCTGTGTTTGGAGGACGTAAGGAAACTCATCTTGGATGATGATGATGGTGCTATATAGAAATAATACTCATCTATCCTATCAAACTGGACATTTTATTGGCCTGGGTATGAGGTACAGTGCTAAGTGGGAAAGGGCACACTTGGGAACACGTGGAAGGATCACTTTTCCTGTAAGGGTCTTGACATCTTGTTGACTAGCCAAAAAGGCATGGGTTCTTCTCCCGCTCCCATGCTACAATCTTAGGAGCCTGTCATGCATTTTCATCTTTTATTCTCCCTTCCATGAATACAGACAGACCATCTGACAATGGATTGGGTGAGACTTGTCTTCAGTTTTGTTGGGGTCAAGCACACAAGGTTATTTCACTTTCTCAATTTTCAAGTAAATTTATCTTAGGATGTGCAGGTACAACAGGATTCTGTAGGGATGCCCAGGGGACAACTCTAGTAATGTATTTCCCCACTGGCCAGCACCCTTTCAAGGTGGGGCAGGATAGAAAGCCAACAGATGAAATTAAACTAAATTATGGTGTGTGAGAATAAGCTATTGTGGTTTTTTGATTAGGTGGCAATGTTTCTGTACCAGTTTCATTCCAGTGTTGGCTACGTTATGTAATTAAAAGTAGCCTTTCAATTTACATAAATTCCTCTTTATTCACCTGCATATCCGTATCAGAACTACTGCATTTGTCTGCTTAAGTATTAAGAATGATTATAAGATGCTCTGTACCATATGTGGTAGTTTCATAAACAATGCTCTGTACCATATGTAGTAGTTTCATAAACAAGTAGGATTTTTTCTTTTTTTTTCTTTTTTTTTTTTTTTTTTGCCAGTAACATGCCTGACCATCTACTCAACAAAGTGGAGTAAACCAAGTAGCTGGCGTAAATTATATCTCACACCTATCCATAGCAGCCTACAAAATTCAAGAAATTAGCCAATGAATTAGTTTCGCCACCTAGTTTAAGACTTCTTTCCATTCATAAAGTGAATGCAATATGAAAGAGTAGAATGAAATACAGAAAACAAGAAAGTTATTTTTTGCCTCAGTTTGAATACACAAATTTTTTATGAACATTTCAGCAGAAGCATAAGTAAATTATAACTGTACATTATTATGATTCTATGATTAATGTCCTAGACAAGGACAAGGAAACAATATACACAATAATTTTTATTTATTTATTTTACACCCAGGAAAGTAAAGTAGACACAGGTCTACCTGCATTCCTACATTCCTACCTACATTCAATGCATTTATACGTATTGAAAAGTCCTAAGGACTGAATTTCCTCTGAAAAGGAACTACTACTAATAATACATTTGCCTTTATTTTCAACTTTCCAAAGTTTTAGCTTGAGTTCCAAGAACTCAAACTTAATTTCTTACTGCTCATTCTTCCTGCACTGTCTGGGAAGAGCAGGCTTCAAAGCTGAATTACATTTGTGAAAGAACAGAAGCTGACCATATCCAGGATCTGATTCAGATCCCAATGAAATTAATGGAAAACTTTCCATCAAATGCAATTGAGCTTGGAACAGGTTTCAGTATAGAGCTATGCTGGTATTTGAGGTTTTGTGGGGATTGGGAATTGTTTCATTTTGTTTTTTAATCAGCAATGCTATTCACTTAGTACAAACAGTCTACTCAAATAGACTCAGACAATCCCTCAGTTACATTTTATAGCCTTCTCTAAGAATTGCTCCATTTAACGGAGATTATTTTGAACAAAAGTGTATGAACTTTGCAGGATTTTTCTTCTACTGTCATTAAATGCAGCCTGGGTTGCAGCTGCATTTTTCTGTACTGCAAGTTGTTTCTTTCTGAGGCGTTTTGTCCAGGGGACATCTTACCTGAAAACCTTTTCTAGAGATGATACAAGATCTTCTAGGGTAACAAAAGTATGAATTACCCTAAACATATATAAGCTATATTCAACTAACCTACAAGTTCAACATGCTTGCTACTCAGTGTTTTCAAATTCCTTGGGTCCTCCTAAACAGCTACTCGGTATAAAGCTTTAAACTCATCTCAGTTCTCTTCTTTTTTAAAAGCAGCTGATGAGCAAACTCTTCTTTCTCTAAGTAGGTGCTGCAAGGAGATCACCTTTCAAAAATAAAGCTGTCAGTCACTAGACAGAACCATACCTTGTGACTGCAGGGCAAGTTTAGCTCTTCTCTCACTTTGGGGGATTGTTTCCTAACAAATTCCCTCTTCTTACACTAAGACATGTACTGTAAGTGTCTATGAATGTAATTCAGACTGTTTTGATGTGGAGTTTCAACTGACTTCTGGAACACATTGTGTTATGAGTAAATTTCCACAGCATGCCACACATTTCCTAGGTTTACTTTAGATCTTTTGCCAAGATTAACAACATTTCTTTCATGTTGCTTTCTTTACATTTATATCTATATTCCATGTTTAACAATGTTTCAATGGGTCTGGAGAATGCATTAAAGATCTTTAACTTTAAAATACATAATTTGTTGCTTTCTAAACACTGTGCTTCATCCATTATTCCACTTTGAATTTGTTTATAATTCACTCAACCTTCCCTTCTGAAAACTTCATGAACTGACAAAATTTGCTGACTTTTCACAAGCTAGAAAATGCAAGATCTGCCTTACACTGATTTATCCATGAAATAAAACAATTAAGAATAGGTCAAACTATTCACAGAAACAACAGTAAATTCTAATTCTACACATTTTACAATACTAACTATAAACATCTATTAACACATAACTAAAACATTGTTGCTTTCATCTCTATCACATCCCATAAACTTTTTCCACAAGTGGTTTTGGCGTATTATTTTCACAACTTCAATTTCATTTTGCTATAGTGTATTATCATTCATTTTGCTGTAAGTTTGATGCATCTTCAAAAGATACCAGACACTGTTTCTTAATTTACAGTAATATATATCTCAGAGTTACATGAATGTGACAATCTCTATCATTTCCACATATGGCATACTGACCTGGTCATCGTAACGGTAAGTGAGGAATTGTTCCCCTGTGGTATCCTCAAGAAAACTCCCTTGTGGAGAAAGCGCAAATTCAGGCAAGAAGTATGCACCTTGGGACTGCTCTGCTCTTGTCTGTAAGAGATTCAGAAAGGTCATGTTACAGCTATTATAGACACTACTCAAGATTTTAAACTATACATATAGTTACAATGAATAGACATGATCTGAGTAAAATGTTTTGTGTTTTTAAGGCACGGTATTTCAGGGCGGATACTTTGCTCCAGAGGTCTGTCACAAGGATTTAACAAATGCTTACAGGGATCCAAAAACAAACAAATGCATTGGTAGCAGAACCACTTATTAAAGATAATATCTCTGGCTTATCAATTACCACAGCTGAAAGACAGTGAAAAAACACACCGAAAAAGCAACATCAAGTTATGATTTCTTTTTGGTTACATGCTTCACTAGACTGGCTGACAAACTTGCAGACAATAATGGGTTTTTAGTTAAATACAGCATGTCTATTCTTACAGGAAAGCACAAAAAGAGAATTATAGTTTAGAAGACACTTTGGGAGTTCAGCTAGACCAGCCCCCTCAAAGTAGGGTCACCTGTGAGCCCATGACACTGAATTACTTTCCTGTCCTGCAGGAAAAGATTGTTGCAAAGAATAAATTGGATGGTGGGAGAGGGAAATGACTGAATTGAACACCAGACAGTGGTCCATATAAGTTCTGTAAGTCATGCGTAATTGGTGAACAGTGCTTGAGAACAGGCCAGGAGAGGAATACAGGCCCATTTTGAGCTCCAGAAGAGCTAATTCTGTCTGAATCAGAGCCACTATCTCCAAGTTGGCTGACACCTACGCCCTTGTTAGGCAAAGGTCCATGGTCTGATCCATGGATTTTCAGGTACCATAACACCCTTTGAATATGTTAGACATGCTGAAGACATGCTGCTTGAATATGCTGTCATTGCACTGTTGGTCTAAGACAGCCCAGCCACATAGCAATTGTACTGCATGGACACTTACGTCCTCATTCCTACTATCAGGCAGCAGCTCTGCCCTGGAATGCTAATTGGTTTGCATACAAGAGAAAATGAGCAATCGTCTTTTGAAAGAAGGGTACTGGATCCAGCTGGGATAAGGGAAGAGTGGGAAGGGCAAGAAGATGAAAGTTACCTTCCAAGAGGTTAAAACCTTTTAGGGAAGAAAAAGACTGAACTGTACAAGTTACAGCTGGACATTTACCAACAAGTCAACTTAACAAATGGAGTTTAATTAAACTGTTCTTATATTTTGACATATGCAATAATTTTACAGGAAAGCTTACAGTTGCCATCAACCAGTTTCCAGACTGTTGGCTAGAACTGTACCAAACAACAGGAGTATAACCTCATTTCCAGATAACTAGAGATTTCAAAAACAATCTATGTAATTCAACCAGTTCGTAGTGGAAAAGGAAGGCAAGAGCTTCTGTAGTGCCTCTCTTGTGCAGGGAATTCACTTTCTGAAGCTCACAACTTATCTCATAAAAAACAGATGCCATGTCATTCTCAGTGTGGGTCTGGAGAAACTTAACATTGCTGTTGCTTACTCTGTTCTGCAAAGAAATAGCTGTCAGCTTCTCAGACTGTAAACCCCATCATTCGTGACAAGCATTAAATTAACATACTTGTTCTAAATTGAGCAATCTTCATATAAACTAGAAATAGCTTGCAAAGGACACGTCTAGACTAGGGTAAAAGGTCACACTTTAGCTTGCTGGACTGAAGAAGATTTTAAAGAGAATTTTTTCACCAGGCCTGCATAATAGTAATTCATGTTCACATTGTGTTGTCATGACATTTTCTCTAAAGTCTGTTATACTAGTGGTCTCACTTTTATACTGTAGCCAACTGACTTTATCTATGCAGAAGTAAATTACAAAAAAAAAAAAAAAAGAAAAGAAAAGAAAAGAAAAAAATCTGCATTTGATAACAATAGTTTCCCCATAAAGTAACTAAGAGAGGTCCACTGTTGCACTTCATGCTGAATCCAACCTGGCTGCAGCTCACGCAGGCTTTGACATGTTAAGTGTAACCCAGACGTGAAACTGGCTGACATAATCTGGCATTTTTCCCCACTGGTTTCAATGGACTATCGATAGATCCTATATGAGGGAATATGGCAATGATGTAATCCTATGATTTCAGTACAGGGCTAATGGATAAGAGATATGCATTCTAAATCTCAAGTGGCCTGAGTTAAACTACTTGACATTTCTACCTCAGTTTCCCCAGGTGTAAAACAATTACAACATCAAGTGACCTGTATTAATAGTGTATTGTAAAGTTTAGTTTATATTTGTAAAATACTTTGGAAAAGAGTAGTACTAAATGTTAGCAATTTATAATAATATTTTGGAAAGAGCTGTCGAACTCAAGAACAGAAAAGAATCCATATTACTCTACCACACTTCTTAGAAAAATGTATATCATACTGCTGCTTGATTTCCCATAAACAAATTTGCCAGTAGGATATGCAGTGATTAACTGGTTTGTGCTTCTCATCTTTATAAGGTAAATATTTAAAATAGAAAGTCTTTGGACATTCATCAGTATTATGCTCTGAATATAAAAGACGCCAACATTTGAAGCTGAAATAATGATTTAATAAATATTACATGAAAAAACAAGGGTTTATCCCACACACATGAACACACATTCAACTTGTTTTTAATCAAAAGCTAATGAATGGCTAGTCACTAGGGAAGTAGAAGAATGCTTGCTAGATTAAGGCAAGATCTGGCTTTCAAGCATGGAAAAACTCAATGAAAAAAGGTGAATTTTTTATGAGGTTACACCTGAGGTTATAGTGGAAACTGGTCTAAGTGCAACAAGAGGTACCGCTACCTACCTAGTATTACTAAAGTGAAGGAGAAATGCAGCAAAACATTCAACTGAAAGCAGAAAAATATTAAGAATGCACTGAGTTGCGTGGCAAGTGGATTTTGGATCCAAGTAAATACAGCTAATGCACAACCTAAATCAAGAAGTTTGTTAACAAAATCATAACTTTCTCAAATAATTCTTTTGAATCAACTCAAAATAGCATAAAAATATTTTTCCCCTCTAGGTATAGGCACTTTCAAGTAAGCTGCATTTTTACTGTCTGAACCTCTCCAATACACTTCCATTCATACATTGTACTGAACACAAAATGCACTGTTTCCATTTGGTCCGCTTTATTCCCCACTGAGGAGTCTATCAATGTTCCTTGTGAGCCTTTTATATTTCTATGGGTACTTTTGCCTAAACGTAATTCACATTTCAACAGTCTGTGGTTTTATAGTGTATTTGGGATCATCTCTGAATGATATAGCTAATCTGATATAAATTTATGTTTTAAACTAAAGACTGCAAGTTTCAGAAAACAATTATATTTCATGCTAGTGTTTTAACTCTCTTTAATGGCCAGTTTAATGTTAATAGCTTCAAGTTAAATGTGTGAAATTACAAGTACAGTTAAGATTTAGAACAGGCATTTTAAAACAGCTTTACGATTCCATGATCTTATTAGAGATGAAGAAAGAAGGTGATAATGTAGTTAAACCAGGTAATACTCGCTACATAAAATCTATTAAAATTAATGCAGATAAACAGATAAATTGGTGTTTGAAAACTTTTCCGGGTACCAGTTAGTCAGAACATGTTTCTTATTAGTCAGAAACTGAAAAAAAAAAAAAAAAAGTCTTCCATCCTACATCATTCTACCTATGTGATCAAGGAGAAATATCCTGATACGTAGATAATGTATGTAGGTTCTGGGAAGTGTAAAATGGCACTGTGCCTATTCAAAGGCTTATGCTCTGAGCACATCTTTGATCTCAGGCTGTGATTACTTCCTCACTCATCACTCCCCACCTGAGTGCTTAAAGATTAAATTACTCTTCCACTTTCAATTGCAGAAGACAAAATGAACAGTTGATATCCAAGTCTCTGGTTTTTAAATCTCCCTCCACCGAGACTTGCCTGTTGTCATTTTTACTGCTGCCCGATTTCATTGCTCTATGCGCTACTCTGAATAGAAGCATCTTCACAAGGTGAAGTTGCTAGATTCAAGGATTTTATGTTTTATTACTGCAAATAAGAGAGGAATGGTTACTGAGAGCTTCCAAGCCAATGTGAATATTAAGTAGCATGGTCTAGTGCCATGAACTGAATCCGTAGGTCAAAACAGTGGCCAGCACCAACTACTCACACAACACTATTTGGAGGAGTTTTGTTTGTTTGTTTTGTTTTTTTTAATTTATTTTATTTATTTTTAAGCTAGCAACTAGCTCTAGTCAATCCCACATACTATCCACTAGTGACTGAAGTACATTAGGTTTGCTGCCAGTGCACATCTTCTGATTTTTTCATCCAAAAGGAACCTTATTAGAACACTTTTTCTTTTGTTGTCCCTCCTTGGTATCCTGGATTTATATTAACTATTAATAGATTTATATTCATATATATATAATTATATAAATATTATATTATATAAATATATAAATATTATTATAAACAATAATATTATATAAACATTATATAAATTATTATATAAATATATATAATATATAAACATTATATAATATATTTATATTAATATAATATATATATAAATATTATATTTATATTAACTAACATCCAACTCACTTGAAATTATCAAATCAGAGCAAACACTAAAAGGTAGAGTTTTCCTGTGACTATAAAAAAATATGTTTAACCACTGGTCATTCCTTCCAAGGTACAGATTAAGAATTTCATCCAAGGATTTGAATTGTTATTGTAATTTCAGATAAATTGGAAATTGTAGTTTAGTCTACAATACTTGGGGATCATTTGACATAAAGGATATTGCAAAGTTCAACTGAACATCATAATAACATGCCACTATTCTATTTAATCATAGCCACCAGAAGACTGGAAAATGTGTTCCCTAATTATATATAAACAAGAGAAGCTTTAGAAATGTAGCTTTCTGCTCAGTGATGAAGGTCTAGAAGATGAGAAAATGGAGACCAAATGTCTCAAAGAAATGTCTTGTACATAATTAGAAATAAAACACTTATATTTCAGATGTAATAATTTTATTTTTTGAGTTTCTTGGGACCAAAAAACACATTAAGAGGTAAAATAAGAACTATGCTTTTATGTACACCTAGTGCAAATTAGTATTACCTGGACTTAAATCACTCTTTCCCTAACAAAGCCTGTGTGCTTGCTAAAAATAGGGAGCATAAACAGAATAATGAAAAAAAGTTCAAAATGATCCATCTTAAATGCCAAAGATGACAAAATACCACACTGTTCCTGAAACTGCCTCAGTATCTCTTTTTTAAGAAGGGGAACAGACAAAAGATAAATGTCCAGTGACCTTGAGCTTTATAGTTATGTGCAATTGCACTATCTTCCCAAGGTAAATTCTGTAACAGAAAACCAGAAGAGTGCATTTGTGGCTCTTTTAGTAGCTCTTGTTGGAAGGGGAAAATTAGTCATGGTCTTCAAAGTATTAATTTCCAAAATCCTCATTTTAGGGAAAAAGATGGGAAAAGAAGCAAATGAGAAATTGCATGTGTATTCTTAATAACTTGTATTTACATGTTCATCAGATTAATATGCATGGCAAGTCCAATCATATACCAAAATGTATGCCTTCCAATTTAATTCCTCATGTTAAGTTTCTGTCTAAGCTGCTGTAGCATGATTTCCGCCCCAGGGAACTAATATGCAGGCTAAGTAGCAGTTCAGTTTAATGGATTTTCAAGGACTCCGGTATAAAAAATGTTAGATGGAATATAGCCGTCCAGTCTCATCACTAGATGAAGAAGTATGTTAGCAGATAAACAAAGTCACACCAATATTTCAAAGCTTCAGATATTGCCAGAGCAAGCAATGCTGATGAATAAATATCTAGTAAGATTTATATTAGCTTTTGTTATGGTCAAGATTTACAAAAACAACTTCCTAATGCTATATGCTATGAAACATTTAAAGACCCTGGAAGTGAGCTGAGTTTCCACAGAATCTGCCAGCAGTTCAGCTTTTCTGTAGACCAGGCCAATTATTTAAAATAGTAATTAATATTAAACTAAGACACCAACATTTCAAACCAGAATTAAAATATAAACTTTTTTTTTTTTTTTTAAGAAAAAAGAAGGGACTCAAAAGACACTTGCTAAGCTGCTGAAATGATGAAAACGAAGCAGTTCTTCATTGAAGAACCCCTGCAACTCAGAATGTGGCTGCCAAGGTTCATCAGGGAAGTCACAACTGAGATGAGACAACCTCGAAGCTGAACCAGAAGTTCTTCCAAAGACAGATCTCAAGTGTGACTCAACAGCTGTTTTCACGTCTATGCATGCACTGGTCTGCTAGTTAAAGGCAGACTTCAGGACTGCCTGATTTAAGCACAAATCAAATGATTTTTCGTCTCACCATCTGTCATTAGAGATTTGTTTAGAATACGTAGAGATAAAACAAGCTTAGGAAAACGTGTCTGTAACTTGAAAATACATACAAAGTTAAGTGAAAGAATTCATAAGCATTTTGCATCAGGTAACTATTTATGACAGTGAAGAAAACAGTTGCCCACACCATTTCCGCTGCTCCAAACAAGCCCATCCTGCAACCGCTTGAGGATCTGAGTCATTCCCAACTTGAATGTGCTCAAGATCGTGTCCTCAAAGCAAAATATTTTGCCTAATCTAAGCCTTTTTCATGATGTAGGTTTGTACAACTTAAAGCAAACACAAGAGGGGTAACGGAGATCATTTTGGTTTTAAATTAAGACACTATCTCTCAGTCTTTCCATAAAGCTATTTTACCAAATTTTCTCTTGATTAAATGTAAATACATTTTCTTTGTCACAAGTTGGGCTAGAGACAGAGATCGACACATTTTGAAAATCTTTCTTTACCTTGTTAGATTTATACTAGTGATTAAGCTTTTGGATATTTATCAACAACTACTTATGTTTTCTCTTTCTATGGTCTGGCTAAGGGATTAAACTTGTCACTGAAAGACTGCAGTACTATTTAGCTAAAATCTCATTTAGTCTCAAAACCCAGCTTAAATATCAACTCTGCTTCATGTTTCCAAAAGAAATATGAAACCCAGAGTTTTCCCTCCTCCAATGAAGTTCCTTCTATGCTGCATTAGGCAGACCGTCCTCTTTCTGCAGGATTGATATGCCTAATATTTGATTTTGAAAGAGCTGTGCTATCAGCCTGAAGTTGCTCCCAGTGATATAAACGGCAATGCACACACCAACAGCCTTACAGAACCAGGGCCCAAATACATCTGCAGCAGGACAACTCTTGCAATATTACACTTGCTATCAGCTACTCAGTGCTATTTGGCTTTGCATAAACAAAAGCCAATGTGAGAAATATTAGGAGATAATAAAATAAGTATATAAGGAGAAATATTAACACTCTTAAATAAGATGACCCTGAAGTAATTAATTTTCAAGTATTGTCAGAAAGTTAGTGACTGTGGATCAGACTCTGCTTTCAAAATATGCAATGCCCCGTTATTTCCTGAGCCTTCAGTTTAGCCTTTGGGGGAATGGGCACAACAATATTTAGAGCCAGTTTAAAAGCAATTTTATAGCATATGGATAAAACTTACGCTATAAAGTCTGGATATTACTATTACCAGTGAGAGTACAGTTACATATACAGAAAGGGTACAACAAGCCTATTCTTTAGAACATGAAAAAAGGTTTGAAAAGACATGGATTTACCAGTAGGAAGAGAGGAAATTAAGTAACAGCGAAAAAAGTAATTTTAATTCCTGTCCCCTGATTCCCTGCCACAGCAGTGACACGATTTATAAGCCCAGCACAGTGTGATGTCTATTTTCTGTCTCCTTACAGATGCTAAGAAGCTGCATTAAATAACATCAGTGGCATCAGTGTTGAGAGGCTGCTGGCAGTGAGGTGAACAGGGACTGTACCTGCTGTATTGAGGGAAAGTGATTCGTTCTTGAACTTGTATCTCCTGAATATGCAGCTTGACTAGTCTATCACATTTTTCTGTTTCTTTGCTTGTTTACTGGTTTTATATAAATGTCTTGTTCAACCATTTATCTTAAAGCACTGGCTCACGTTAACACAAAATGCTAACAAATTTGAATGGTGAAAGAAAATTCTACCTGCACATTGGCTGGGGCTTGGTGCTTTGGGGGAGCAGGAGGAGTGGGTAAAAGGACATTTTCACCTTTTTTTTTTTTTTTTTTTTAAAGATTGAAGGTACTAGAATCCTCTTGATGGAACACACCTTCATGCCAAAAACAGTGGAAGTGAAGAACATCTTGTTAAAAAATTTAGAAGTGTGACAAAACTTTCATTAATCCATCTTTTTAAAGTCTTGCAAGCAAGACGGAGTTAACTGAAGGCTTCTAAAAGTTTTTATCCCTCCTTTCACCATATGTTCAACACTATTCCAGACAAAACCCACCTTTTATTCTTTATTTATTAGCCTAATAATTGGCAAAATTCTTGTCATAAATCAAGTGCTTTTAGCATTATTGGAACATATTCACATGGAACTCCTGAAGGTCTCTAAGGGTCTTTCTGGTCTACATAGAAAAAAAATATGCTACAAAAATACTGCCAGTTTCCTTAGCAAGGAAAACAGGATAATCTGTAGTATTTTTAATCTATGTTAAAGCTTCCTTTATCATGACCACTGTGCAGTGAAAGCTTTTTTTTTTTTTTTTCTTGCTAAACTGACAGGTTGCTACCAGTTGAATGGACTCCTTTGCAGGAAGCAGACAATCTTGCTTGTTTTTCTATGGACACATGACTGCAGCCTGCCCATATGTCTCCTTCAGTGACACGCTGAAGGAGACTGAAAGCATAATCCTTTAGGATCAGCAGATTTATTTACAGAAGGCAAGAAAGGAACATAGTTTAGGTTACGTGGGATCACTGTCAGAGGTAGTAGAATTATAAAACCTAACAAAATCAACACATGCACTGAATGAAGATGCTCATATTGCCTTAGGATTAAAGAAAAAAATGAAACAAGACAATGGATATCATACAATTCCTTCATTGAGCAGTAGGAGCCTCTGTCATGGAGAGGCAAGCAAGACAACTTAATAGCTTTGGCAGTCCATGCACTAACAGATATTAGGATCATTTAGTAATAACAAAAAAAAACCAAACAAACACAAAAAAACGATTGTGGGCTATATGGGATGAGTGAGTCTGTAGTAAGCTAAGGGCTGCAAGTGCTTAACCCTTTACTAGTGAGATAAGTGGCACAAAACAACAGAGCAAGGGCAACATCACCCTCTTCTAACAGATGACTTCCTTCTCATCCCCTCACCCAGTAGGACTAGACAATCACTCTAGTAATGCTAAGGAAAGGGTGTAAGAAAGGCACGAATGTTCCCAGGTAACTAGGAGTTGGATCTAAATGGGAAGCCTCCTAAAAGTCAACATAAAGGATTTGGGTCAGCTGAAACAAGATGGCACTGTTCTGTGAGCAATTCTGTTCAGTACTTGCAAAATGCCCCCTTGTTTTCATTTCACAACAGAGAAGTGCCCACACCGCCATGACTGCCAGGTCCAGGATTTAGGGAACAATATCTCAGCTAGACATGATTAACCTGTCTGCATGCAGGTTTAAACACATCAAGCAAGGTAGTGCAGGTGGCTAGAGATTCACAATTTATATGTGAACAAAATGGGACCTAACACATTGTCACATACTGAAAAAAAAGTTAGCCATTATCATATAAATAGGCTAATGATGAGAGAATGTAGGATAAAAATTTCACGCAATACTTTGTTCATATGCAGTATATTATACCTAGTGAGAAAATCTACTTAGCTCTTCTATACTCTAGTATTATGGTGCTATTCATCAAGAGATCTCATATTACTCTAAGTTGTCATTATCCTCATTTTACAATGGCTACTCTCAAGAGAGTCTGGCTAAGAATGACATGGGACTCCTGACTCAGATTTTCCTGATTCTTTTTAATTTAAATTATAACCTTAATGTTATTAATGTTATGTTATGTTAGTGTGATTATTTGTATTTAATTTCCTTTAGAGTTTTTTTCTTTAATAGTGATATAATTTGAACTGACATAGTAACATGCATTTCATATACTTCAGTTGAAATTGTGCCTAAGGGCCGTGAAATTCTCATCTATAAGCTGTGTAAGGAAAAAACCTCTGGCGCTCAGAAGCCAAACACCTGCTAGAACTAGTGGCGGATCCAGATTTTTAAGAGAATTCCTGTTGCATAATGAAAGCACAAAGAAGGGAAATGTGTGGGGCGATGGAATGGTATTAAAACCACAGCACTTAGGGGAGAAAAAGAATCCTAAACCACTATATTCAGTATTCAGAGCTAAATACTGAAAATCTTGATATTAAAGAAAGATGTTCACAAGTGCAAATAAAAACAGAGGCTTTCTGTGATGTGGGGAAGGCTGAGCAGTGACTCCTTTATGTGTCACAGGGCATTGCCATGCCTTGCATTGCTAATGACAGGGAGTTCTCTCCCTGCACTCAATCTCAGTACATCTGCTTCTGATTCAGGTGGCAGGGGAAAATTGGCAAGTATTCCAGACCAAAAAAAAAAAAAAAAAGAAAAAAAAGCCTGTCTTAACACTAGTAATTTTTCATCATTTCATTCTTTCATCATTGTCATTAGCAACAGCATGGTGTTTACCACGAATTAAACAGGTAAACGCAATATGTCAGGTTTTTCTGCTACTGTAAATGACTACAAATTCTCAAAACAGAAACAGACCTGGAAACACAGGCAAACTCCCAGCCACCAAGAAGTGGAGAATTTCCTCAGTAAGGAAAATCTATCTTTGGTGCAACTATATTGAAAATCAAGCTGTCCAAAACAGAAATAGAACTACAAGATCATTAAGGAATTTTGACAGATTAGGAATATAGAAAGTTTTTGACAAACATCTTCCATCACAAAACCTCTCAATGAATAAGACCCTCAAAGAGTCTAGCAAATACCATACAAGCAGGTATAATCCAGGTAGCAGGAAGAAAAATCACATCTATATAAGTATAAGGTGGCAAGATTCCTCTTCAGAGGCAAGTCAAAACAGTTTACTGTAGGATGAATACATAAATATCCCTCAAAAAAAAATAAATGTATTTGTCATACCACAAAGGTCACTCAGCTATACTAAAGTAACTACAACTAAACACAAGACGTGTGAACAATCTTTATTGATCAGCGGTGTTTGCGGACCTACTTCAGTGACTTCCACAAAGAATAAATGCACATAGATAAGGCTGTGTAAAGACTTGTGCACACCCAGATTAAAAGAGCGAAATCACTCAAGTAAATGGAGAACAACCACAGTGGCGCCAGAACTCCTCTGGTACATTCCCAAAGCATCAATACGACCTCCTGCATGACGCAGGCTATAGAACTGGGCAAGGAACTGTCTCCGGCATGTTCATCACCTTTTTTTAAAACAGGAAACATTTTCAGAAAGTTTCAGTCACAATTTTAACAGGTATCAAGGAAAAGGGAATATACCTAATAACGTTATTTCCACATTTAGTTGAACTTCATTGTTAAAATTCTCTATATTACTTTGCCCAGCTTCCTCTCCAGGCCTTTGGACAAGCTTATAGTTTTTTGTTTGTTTGTTTTTTCCTGCTATGTCATAATGTCCTTTATTATTAGAAATTCTTTTCTCCCTTTTGCCCAGTCAAGATGGGAAAGGACAATTCAGGTGGTGTGTGGTGGCCTAACATCACCAGTGAATGACCAAATACTTAAAAACTCACGTCAGGTACTGCCACCCCATGGAAGAAAGGACAGCGTTAGTCCAGGCTCTCTTATCCATCTCTTTTCAGAGGAGCACTGAAAGCCCCTGCTACCATCTTGTTAACACATCTTCAAAAGGGGCAGGGGGGTCCCAAAACTCTAGTTGCAAAGACAGACCACCCTGAATAAAGGTGTAAATAATGAAAATGGTTTTCCTCTGTTACGTCTAACAGATGAATCCTTTCTCACCTGAAAGAAATTAGACTGTAAAGAATGCCCCAGCCAGATGTTCACTCAGGCTAACCTGCCATTTACACCAGCTCACCACATGAATGTGTCTAGCACATGGAGAGGAAAACATGATTTTTCCACTGTTAATTTTCCACCGCTTCTGATAATTTTAGTGATATTAACCCAGTTCTTCACCTACCCTTCTCTCTCCATTGCAATAAGTCTCTTTGCAGGGTTTATGGACTGAGCAGCCTTGCACACTGACTGGGTCAGGCACATTTTCACAATAAGGAAGCAGTTAAATGGTCATGGCTCTGCTGTAGGAATGTTGGTTTAAGGCTATTAATAAGGCACGTGAGGTGAATGCCTTTCAGCCAAGCGCCCTCCACGTGTGCCCACCTGTTTCAGCAGGATTTTAAAGAGAAATTCCCGAAAGAAACTGTTCACAGCACGCAGCCTCTAAGTCTCAAATACATTTTGCAAATACTCCAGATCTTTTAAGCTTTTTATGCTTTGCTGATGGTAAAAATACTGATACTGATACACCAACCACCAGACAAAGCATGCTACTTCCCAGTAAGACTTTTTTTTCCTCTCATCTATCATTGAGTTTATTGTTATTAAGTTTCATTCTCTTTGTCATCCCCAGCAAATCTTTTGCTGCTGAAATGCTTTCCTTTACCCAGACCCAGCGTTCAAATGCTGCAACTCACTTTTCCAAGCATGCTTCCACAATGTTCCATATTTAACTTACTCAGCCTCATATTTACTTCTCAGCTTAACTCTGCTCCCTCAGTCCACTAAGGCCAGTCTCGTTATCCTGATCCATTCCCTTTCTCATTTCCTCTTAATCTTTTTGAGGAAGGGAAGCAGTTGTTCTCCAAGTGTTCTTTGTCTTTTTATGTCTCTTGCCACTGAACGCATCTCAAGCAGGGCAAGGTTTTAATTGTGTTGTATTTAGTCAGACACGTGGTCCAGCATTGAAAAGAAAAATGCTGACTGAAACGAGGTCAATAAATGAACAAAAACAGATAGCATAAAGAAGCAGAAACACCCTAAAAAGCAAAGGCTCCAAATATGAAAAGACCAAATATGAAAAAGGACCTACCACTAATCTGAAGATTGTCCCCTTCTGGGTCACACTATCTACTAGCTTTAACTGGGAGTATTTCATGTGTATACTTCCTAACAAGCCACTACTTTGATAACTATGCCCTAGTGGCAGAAAAAACAGAGCGACTGAAGGCTCACGTGGCAGGCACTACAGTCATCTGTTCAACGGCAACTGTTAAGACTAATGGTCATTAGTTTAATGACTCATTTTTGTTCTTCTAAATGATGTGTACAGTAACGCTAGAGGACTGATATGGTGAAGGGGAAAGGGCTCTTACTGAGGTGAGAAAAACACAGGATCTGCTCCTGGAAATAATGGAATAAATCCTCTGAATGAACTGGAATTGCTGAAATGTTAAAAGACACAGCTGAGCAAGTCAGACAAAATGAAAATAGAAACTGCTAATTCAGAATGGGATGCCTGTCCTAATCAGTATAGATTAAAGACTACAACCTTATCACCCATTTTCCACAACCAGCAGAAAAATTTCATTAAGCAATTTTAAAATGATCCAGGTGATTACAGAAAGACATTCAATAAACATAACAAAAAATACAGACTAGAGAATACTGTAGAACACCTGCAATTCAAAGGCAACACATTGTCTAGTGTTTTGGAACAATAAAAAATACGAAGTCCTCTTAAATGCACTGCATTTTGTTTTGGTGGGCTTTTTTTAATTTTTTTTATTTTTTTTTTAATATTCCAAGTATCACGTGTCTTCTCTGCTACTGATCTCATTGATGGTCTTTAACCCTCTCAATATGGTCTGTATTTCAAATGAAACCAGTAGCAAGTACAAGTGCTAAAATAGGTATCGCACTGAAAGATGGGCCATATGATTATATTCCTAGTCACCCATCTTGTTTTCTCATTCAAACAGCTGAAGTTGAGTGAATTGCTTCACTATGTGTGCATTACTCTGGGAACTTGGCTACCACATCCACCATATGCGATTTGCCAATACATACCACCTGCATACTGAGGGAACGGAAGACCTTCCTGTGGAGGAATATCTTCCCATCCTGTGTGGGTGTACAGGAGCAGATGTGTACGTACAATGGATAGCTCCCAGGACAGATGAATTGAGACATGTCATAAGTCAAACATTGTTTTCCAATAATGATTATCCTTCTACGGGACATTTAACAGAATAATTTTACTCCTTCAGAATACCACACTGAAGTTTATGATGGCATAGCAGATGTTTAGTAAGATATTGTTTTCTTTCCTCCTCTTTTCTAGCAGATTGAAGAACCTAACTGCAGGGGGTGATCATTTTCAGAGCGCACATAGCTAGTGCACTAGCATTTTCCTGGATCTACTAGCACCTCAAATCACAACTGACCACCGAGTAAAGGCTGTAGTCAAGCTACTGAAAAGCTCTGCTACCTTGCCCAGTAGAGGAAAGGTTCTGGAGGGAGTGGCCCTTCCAGCTGCTACTGGTACAATCAAGTCTCTGTTAATGACAGTCTTAAAAATGAGAAAATAGCTCCGGCACACACATCCTGTAGAAGGCTGGTCTTTCAGCCTCCACTGTTTCAGCAAAGTTGTAAACATCACTATTTTTCTTAGAAGTAGGGGCTTATCTGTAAACAGCTTTTCAAAAGCAGCTTTTATATATTGAATTTAACAGGGTACACAATTTTGGTTTGTCCACTTGACCTTGTCTTTTGAAAAGCTGTCGTGCCTCTTGTAGGGCAAGAGATACTCAGCTCACTACTTCTAAAAACAACAAGGGCAAGGGAAAATGCAAAGTTCTTCATACGTGCCTGATTTCTAACCAACAGTGCAAAACCACCTATTCTTACGTACCCAGCAGCTTCTCCTTTACTGCTACCATTTGCACGTAAGGTTAAACAGAATTCTTGACAGCATAGTTTAATTTTAAAGATTTACAGAAGGGCACTATTCCTACGGAATATTTTTCAACTATTTCTGAGCACTTTTGGATGGATCTGTGGCAATAACCTCCCCCGAATTTTCTTATCCACAGTCAGCTCTTAGTTTGCCAGTACAAGCTAATGTGAGCTAGGAGGCCAACCCTAACAGTTCAATATCTAAAGCTTTAGCATGGTTCCAGGTTCTCATATGTTTGTCTTTAGCATTCTAAAACTTTTAAAAATATAGGCAGAATCCAAGAACAATGGACTCTGCAAAGGCAGGGAAATAAATTCATCCGCCTTTTTGTTTAATTGCAGAGGATTCCTTTTGCCCTACCTATTACTTCTCAGGCTGAACATGAGCATGACACTAGACACTACTGAAGCTAGAACCTATACAATTTAGTGGATTTGCAAACAGTGGTGTGAAATACTGTGCTCTTGATTCAGTTGATCTGTTCTTATTCTGCGTCATTACACATCTCTTCACATTCTCCACTGCTTTATGAATTGTAAACAATAAGACAGTTCACTCTCAGTTAAACTGTGCTGAAGTTAACTGTGGCAATGATTCAGTTGTTTTCATTTGCACTTTTTAAAAGGTCTGGCTTCCTCTGCACTCTATACAGAGTAAAATGTTATTATATGAAACTTAAACAGCATCCATTTCAAATAACAAGACCCAAATATAAATCTTAACCTGTATATTTCTCTGCAAGTTTGGCTGTACTTGGAATTATCAGTCCAGAACATCTCTATTTCAGAGTCCAGTTCTTTTTGCCAAGAGAGATATTCTTTTATCCTGATTATAGTGAAAAAAGCCAACATGCTGGCCTGACTCAGGCTGTAATTATTCTGTGCCTTTATACGAGCTTTTTATAGTTCCTGGTAGAAAGGCTGAAGGGAATCCTACACATCCACACAAGGTCTGAAATTTGTTGCCTTCCTGCACAAAACTGTATGAAAGTGTTTGAATGAGTTCCTCTTCCCTATGCTTTTCCTTGCTTAGAGTTATGATGCATGCAGCTATTTCCCTCATTTTGTGTTACTCCAGCTTTAACAATAGAGCAAGGGATGACTACAAATTGTTCTATAAAAAATAGAAGTGACTCCTTAAAAAAAAAAAAAAAAAGATTACCTACCTAAATAAATCCTCAAAGAAGCAACTACATGCTTTAAAAGGAAGTATGGGGCAGTAAAAATCTAAAAGTCAAAATGCCTATTCCAAGAAGATTTAACGCGGTCTCTGAATCTCAAAACAAGCCAAAACTATTCATTTCAGTCATTTAGAAACAGAATCATTCTGCATTGTCTTAAAGCCATAAGAATTCAAATCAGTCACTACCATTTCAGATTAATCAAACACCTCATGCATTCATGCAGACTAGGAAAACACAGGGCTGTGTCACCTTCCTATTTTTGCTTCTTCAGCATCAAGCCAAAACCTGATCCCTGTTCTAAATCAATGTGTTCCATTCTGCTATTTCCTGGGAGGCAGGGGTCTGGAGGCAGGTGGGGAAGGGAAAGCCTTTCTCCCAGTTCTTTCAGAGGTATAAATATTATATGAAAAATTCCATTAATATAACAGGAAGCCTTGCACTCAAATCCTTAAGTCTGCTGTGAGTGGACAAATAGAAAAACAAGTCACTCCACTTAAATAAATATTCACCTACTACTGCTAATATTTTTCTCCTTCATGTATATGAAAAACAGCCAGTCTTGTACTATTTTCAGAATAATATTCAAGGAACAAAGAAAGTTATGTACAGAACATTTTAAACAAAATCAAAATACAGAAACCAAATTCAACTTCAGTTGAGAAATGTTTTAAAGAAATTAAAGTTAATACAATAAACCCTTCTCTGTAAATCTCTTCTTATAATTTCCTTTAGTTAAAGATAACAACATATTGGATTTAAGTCCATATATAACATATCAAATGCTCTTTATTAAACAGAGGATCTATTCATAGCACCCTGTATTTGCAACATATGCAGCAAATTATACTATTAAACACTTAATCCTAATACAGTTTAAATTTCATCCTTCACAATAAAACTTGCACTAATGTTGCTATACTTGAAACAGGATTCTAGAAATAAACAGTAAGAGTTGTAGATAGCTCAAGTGACGACAATAATTGAACACTTGAAATGTAAAATTAGCTCTTTAGATCTAAACATTCTGATGAAATATTAAGGGTATGAAAAAAAAAAAAAAAGCTATTCCCAGTTATCCAAGGTTTGGAATTTTTAATTTACAAAACACAGGAAAATAAAAGATGGACAGGAGTCCTATGAGCCACATCCCACATCTCTGAGAAGTTTGAGCTTGTACATGCCCTCTGTAGAGAGGCCATGAATGGACTGATCCCACCAAGAGGCCTTTGCAATGCCAGCACCTCACAGAAGAGCCGAGTACAGCAGCAGCCCTGAGCAAATCAGAGAAAACATCTACTACAACCAAGATACTCTGGTAGTAAGAGCACACAAACAGCACAGCCTGCTAGGCATCCCTCTGAGTGGAGGAATGGAGATAGACGAGCTACACCAGCATTTTAAAAGCTGAACAGAACTTAAATGTTAGTGCAGATGTCTCCACAAATAATATCACAAGTTTCTGAATGCAAGACCCATTAAAACCAAGCATGTCCACACCAATCTAAATTTAATTTCAATTCAAACATTCCCTACATTGTGTCTGACCTCTCTAATGTTAGTTACACAACTCTGAACAGGATTTTCTAAGCTATTTTATTAAAACAGCCAATTCCAATACACAAGACAGATCAAGCAAGCAGGCCCCCATTTTACAAGACCAATCTAGCCCCTGCAAGCCCCAGCTCAGAGGAAGTATTTAACCTAGAAATCTGCATCATCCTTCAACATGAAGCATCGTTTATCATTTTCTTTAACGATGCTCTCATTTAGCCATGCGAAAACATCTGATTGTGTCCACTTTCTCAACTAAAAATACCACCAGGGTGAATCAGAGTGCAATGTTTTATGCAGCCACCCTGTAACTTACATGCAGAGAAGAACCCATCAAAGACCTGCAGATCTGATTCAGAAAAAATTAACCAAAGACAATCACAGTTTGCTAGAGAATATTATAAAGACTTCATTAGTGTTTTTAAATATACTGTATATGCATATCTTTCTAAGTAGTATAGTTGTAGTAATAAAGTCTCCCAAACTAAAATTTTAGCAGTGAATTGAAGCTTACAACATTTTATGCCAAAAAGAGAATTACATTTTAAGGTGTTTTAAATGCCCCTTTTAAAACACCATTCAAGTTTTTCCTCTGCGGACAAAGGCATATACTCTTTGACAGGTACTAGGTAAAGTTAACTTTTGATTTACCATAAAGGTGCAGATGTAATTCCTCAGAATAACAGATGTCTATCAAACCCTTCAGTCTTGGACACTGAAAATATCACCTAGAGTTCCGTATCTTCGCACAATGACAGATCAATGGAAGAAGGCCTGCCCGATATATGAGGAATATGAGGAATCACCTGATTATAAAAATTAGTAAAATGCTTAAGTAGTACAGAATAATTCCACCAAGGGGTTTGAAGTGGCCTGATTATGAGAAGAGTTGAAGAAGAATTAACAGGTGCAAGGATGTTGTACCAGGAAATTCTTCTCTCAGGAGACTGCATAGACATGATGACATGGGAAACTTGGGTTGCCAACTTTCTACAGAGTAAATAACCCTGAAACTCTGGGAAAATGACTTGGATTATGAAGGTGGAAGAGAGGCCAGACCATTACTGAAAGAGGATTCTAAGTGAATTTTGCCAGTTTTATATGGATGATTACTCTCAAAACGAAGGGCTAGTGCCACTTTTCTCACTGCTGCTAGCCTTTCTTTACTTCTCAGCTCTCTTCTTTCAAAGACCCATGTGGAGCTAAGAAGGCACATTAGTGAAAATTCCCCACGAAGGATTAATTTTGTGCAGCCAGCTATGCTTTCCCCACAGTTACACAGCTAATTTTAGGAGGAGTTCCTCAGAATACCTTTACTATCAGAGTATGATACTCTTCAACAAAGATGATGCTGAGTGGTAACAGCAGAACCTAAAGGTTAGCTTTGACTATTCCAACCCAGATGTGCACATTACTAGTTAATATTTGCATAAGTTACTCATATGTTGTGCCAGAGGACTCTCTTCACGAGTTAAATTTTATTCATATCTGAAGTCCACATTCAAAATAAGGCTGGGCTATTATGGAGGTGAAGACATAAAAATTGAAAACTCCCTTTGAAACACATGCTTTCCAGTAAAAGCAGCTAGCAAAATGCAAAACACGGTCAACATTCCAACACCATGATGTCAATTTTCATATGCATGGACAAAATGCTACATGCAGAAATCAACTCTATCATATCTTCCTTATTTATGATGTGCTTGTGTTCCCCTGCTTTCATTAGCAGAACTGCACCATGCAGTGGAGAGTGAAACCCCTTAAAAGTTTCAAAGAAATCTGCTGAATATGGTAAATCTGGCAAAAAGCCACACTGGTTTCTAAAAAGTGAATTTCCATGTTCTGCTTCGGTTCTTCTGAAAAAATAGCGAACATGCTCTAAGGAATAGTTTTGATGTTTCCCTCTGCAGTAGTTCAGAGAAATTCCTGCCAACAGGGATGGTCTGGAACACCTGATAAAATGCTCTTCAATAACACACAATAAAAAAGTGACATGTAAAAAAAATGGAAATCACTTGAAATTTTGCAAGGTTTATAAGCAACAGGCAAATTATCTTTTTGATTATCTCTACTTTTTTTTTTCCCAAAAGGAAAAATACAACCAGTTTTCAAGAAAACTAACAGCTGCAGACAGATTTAAATGCCATCTGTCCTTAGCAGTTACATGAAGAGACAAAATGATTCACACCACACAACAGGAAGTATGATAACCAACTCATCAGCACTAATGAAATTCAGCCTCAGTTTGCTTCCTATGGGCAGGTCTTACTCAGGAAAAACTCCCAGTGATGTCTCAGGCAAAGTGCCTACAGACTTCACTGGCACTGTTACTCAAATGCAAAATGTCATACTGTTCAGCTAGAAAGCCTTTTACAAATTTTACAAAATAAGGTCTCAGTTGTGGCACAGTAACCTAATGAAGTCCACAGGGTTCCACAGGCTGGATCTCATTCCAGGACTGAGGTTTTAGTGCAAGTCCTCATACTACACCACTGAATAAATCAATGTGAATTTTTGGCAGACAAGGAATGATGGGACACTCCTATAACAAAGTTGAAGAAGACAAGGTCCTTTCTTCAGTGTCTCGTGGGAGGCTGGCCTTAATGTTTGAAATAATAAAAAGAAGTCTACAATTCCTACATTTTGCCCATTTCTGAATTGTGGCTTCTTTGTGACATGTGACAGATGGCTCACAGAGGTCTAAATTCAGCAAGAAAAATAAGCAATTATAAACAAATACATCATTGCTGTTTGCTAAGGACATAATTCAAGGAAGTTCAAAAGATCAGAACAAGACCCACATGTTCTGTTATCCCAGCTAAGGCACTTCTCAAGATGGTTATCTACAGGAAGAAATTTTCTCCAAGAAAAGCTTAACATTTGCAGTACATCTTTGTTGCCCTCACAGAAACCATACAAATTTTAAAAAATAAAAATAAAAAAATCAGCTCATATAAAAATGAAAAGAAAATACACAACTTTTTCCCTAAGTAACACTGCTATCTAAGACTACGTAAAGATTTAAAAGGTTGCAAGTTAAGAACAGGTGATGCTAACATGATATTTGAAAGGCCCATGAGACTTGCAACATTAAGTAAAATGTATTTGCCTACTGATCTAATTGCTTACTAATTTTCAAATCTATTCCCACTGGATAAGTAATGGTATTTTAAGCCCAGAACCTGGCATTAAAAATACATTTATAGTTTCCTTTTAGCAGAAGATAAACAGCTGCATGGTAAAAAACTATACATTAAGATGGCATTTGGGAGGGTTCTGTATGGTTTTAACCAACCTATTGTGTTCTAAATTTAACTGAAAGAGGTAGGAAGGGGAAATGGGAAATACATTTGGGCTCACAGTTTCACACTGGGGTGAAGGCAAGTATTCACTCATGCAGGGAAAATGTCTGGAATATTTGTGTCTTATGGAAGGACTTATCACATAATGAACATAGAATTTGAGCCAAGCCTTATTTAGTAAAATATCGGAAGCCATTGCTCTACTTATCTTCCTAAAGGAAATGCTAGTGTTTGTTTAAAAACAAGAAACTACTCCAACAATCAAAATGACCTAAATTTCCTTGCACTCCTTCAAATTCTAAAGTTTTGGTATTTTTTAGAGTGTCAGAAACAAAATTTTGTTAAAAAAAAAAAGCTGTAAAAATAAGAAAGTATTCCAGGCAGGCACAAAGAAGCTCAGAATGTATGTACCTATGCAGTTTTTGAGCAAGTCCTTAGCATCCAGAACACACCTTCAAATACACCTGGAGTTTACAGGATATATTTCTTTAGTTTTAGCTTTTACATAGTGAGTCACAAATGACAGTAGCATAGATTCTAACTTCCCTTTCAATGACTATCAAGTGTAACCCCAAAGAATATCAAGATGGTAGAAAAACATCTGAATTGGTTCTGACCAAGTACCCGTCTAGTCCATCAGCTTCCAACAGGAGACTTAAGTGGATACCCAGAGAACAGCACGTACAGAGCAAGTACATACCATACTTCCCTGGACTCACATACCTTTTTTTTTTTTATTTTTAAGCCTGCCATGTTTTGTCTGTTCAGTAATACTGAGTGGATCTTCCAAGTGCTTGTCTCGTCTTCCCCTGAATCCATGTATCCTTCCACTCGAGAAAACCTTTGGCATGCAGATCCCAAGATCATTACAAGCTCTTTTTGTTGTCTTTCCACCTCTTTCATTTATAAAGGGTCAGAACCGTATACAGTACTTAGAGTGGGATCACACGCTTAAGGAATTAATAGAGTGAGAGGATGATGCTCTTCACTTTGCATCTTCCCTTCATGGTGCTTCCTAACATTTAATTTCCATTATTCACTGTTGCCAGGCTCTGAGCTGGCAGTTCCATGAAGAGATACACCTAGGAATCACTGTTCTAGAGGAAAAGTGTAACTGTTAGTCACAGAAAGCATCTTACATTCATACAAATAAAACTACATAATCAGGCCACATGAAAACAGAGTTCGTTCAAGCGGTCTTAGTTACTGGTGTTAGTCAAACCCATGCGTAGCATACAGCACAATCTACACACCTCTACATTCACCAGTGGTGAATGTATGCCCTTTTCAGCTTTCTAACAAGTGTTGATGAGATCAGCTGAAAAAATCAATAATACACTGGAAGTGCCTGGCAGTTTCCAATTAGAACATCATCTACAAAGTAGGCAATACTCAAGACACTGCAATGCTATTTTTTTTTCAGCCAACATCCATGTTAGTCAACCAGGGAGCAGTTTAAAACTATTTGGAGACTCAAGAAAACAAAACACCAAATGAGTAATGAGACCTTGAAAACATCTAATAAAAGGAGACTCTCAAGAGAGGAAGCCAAATCATATCTTAGCATATTTTATTTGTTATGCATCCACAGAGAGCAGTGAGCTTGTTCAGCCTTCTGCTTCCACACCACTGCTACACCAGCAAGAGGCTGCAGTACCTGGGAAGCAAGGACAACTCCTGTTGGAAGAGACATATCTGAATGCACCAGAAACACTACTTGCATCACCCTTGCTTATTTCTCCATGCCGGTAGATGGTCTGGAGAAGCCACATACACAACAGAGATATGGCAACAACTAAAATATAAAAATAAAAAATCAGGGGAAGATTTTTGAGCTAGCTAATCTCTTGTTGAAACAGCCAGCTCAGAATAGAGCTGCTTTCTGCAAGCTTCTCAGAGCTTCTGAAAGGTGCAGGCCAGGAAACATCATCAAACAGAGTCTGAGAGAAAGCAATCACCTTCCCCTGGCATTCTGTGGTGTGGCAGGTGTGCCCATGCCTTCTTAATTCTCTGGAACTAAGGCAAAAATCAGAGAACTGAAGTGCTCTTCTCTGCGTCTGCATTTGCTACAGAGAGCCTTCACAAATCCTTTCACATATACATGTTATAAATGATACCCTGTTCTGTTTGCATGCACTGACAAGAGACTGTATCCTATAAATTTTAAGCAGCTTAGATTTTTGGCAAAGCACCTGATGACAGAAAAAGCATTACATAAATGCAGAAATACATGTTTCCACATATAAACAAAAGCTCCACTTACTTAGCGCTACAAAACAGCATCATTAACCAGTTGGGACCTCCCACCGTGCCACAAATGACAACAGTTAGCATACAAAAACAATCTAGTAATTGCAATCGTAAATGCATTTTTAATATTGTTTCACAATTTATTCGAGCTGAGTGCATTTGCTGTGTTTCTAGTGGATCCAGAAGCATGACAAACTGACAATTCTTGGAAACCACATTTCTCAAAACAGACTGAGAATACTGTTTTCATTCTCTCTCCATAATGATGTTAAATCTAATAAATATAAAATTAGAAACAGAAATAACATTGTTCCTAAACAATTTATGTAATACGCTGTCTGGAAGGGGTGTATTAGGCCAAGTTTTCAGAAAGTGCACTCCATTTATAAATACTTGATGTTTGTACTTGCAGTTCTCAAGTATTATCAAATATCTACACACCCAGGTACTAGAATTTACACACCAGAAACCTATTCTCTCAAAAGAGCTTTAAGAGTCAAAGTTTTGGTTTAATCATCAAAATGTGAAGATAGATGGTTAGTCAGACTTTTGGAAGTGCCTAAGGCACTAAAATGCCTGGTTCCCATTGGACTAATGGAAATTTAACCTATAACTTGTTTTGAAAATCCAGCTAAGCACCTACCAATACAGTTAATTACTTAACTGTATGTGTTTAACTTACAAAAGCTCAGGGCTTACTGAAGTGAAGGCTCCATATCACAGACCCTTCTGAAAACACTTCTCTCTCTGCATCAGATTTAGCACCCTTGCATAGCTGACAGTCAGAAATGAGTTTGCAGACCTGTACTTGCTCCTAGAAGACAGAGTGAAGCCATTTGGAAAATAAGACCCTTAAATCCAAGAGTGCTTGACAGTCTACAGTCTTCAGATAGTATCAAAAGTTCTCCTCTTACAGGGAGAAAAGTTCTTTACGTACTTGTTTTCAGAACCTAAACAAATTTTCAGTGACAAAGTGAGTGCAGAGGGCATAACAGAACTGCAGTGCCATGCAATTCCCATGTGGCTGTTGCTCACGATAGCAAGCTTTCCTTTTCTAAGACACTTGTACAAATTTGACAATTTCTTATAGAGATCCAGGAATGAGAGATAAATAGCATTCCAGATGCACTATACCAGAAGTTGGGAAAGTACATCAGTAATTGAGATAACTACAAAAGATTCAAGTCTATAAACATTTCGTTCCATTCCAAAATAAGAGAAACAAAATTCTTATTCCAAAACTCACAGGAAAGTTGAAAACCTCTTTCAGAATGAAAAGCCACGTAGACAAATAAATACTGGGCTTTAAGTTTATTGAACCTTCAAATGGAAATTTATCTAATGTTGGGCTGAATGCAGAAACCAAGGTAGGGCCAAATCTAGATGCACTGATTAAAGCCTGACTTTCCTTCCATCGGCTGTTTGCTTATCTTTTCCAACTTTATCTGCACAACCAGAATAAGAATCTCACTTAGTTGTCTCTCCAGAATTGTTATGGCTATACCCAGCGTCCCTTCTGGAACGTTGTGCTCACTAGGAAACTGCATTTCAAAACCAAACTCACCCTATTACCACGCACAAACTGTTTTACAGAGATTTTGCATAACAAGAATTACACTGGTATTGTTCAAGGCAGGCTGTGCTGGACTGTACATGGTCACTAGATCATCATTAATGCTATAAACTATACAGAATCTTAACAACACGGACTTAACAGTCAAGTACATTTGCAGTCAGTATGGTGGAACACACTGACATTGCCAGGGATTTCTCGCGTAACCTTACAAGATAAACAAGCATAGAGGCACAATTATAAACCTGCTTTCACTAGCACTGAAATTAATATATTTTACCACTTAGTTGCAAGCCACATTATATTTGGTGTTTTCTTAAATACCGGTTCCTGGATTCAGGTGAACATACAGAACCCTATATTTTCAGAAAAGCTTCAAGCCTAATGATTGCAGATAAAGACAAACGTGGATCTTACAGCTTCTAGAAGTAAAAACAAATAAAAAGCTCTCAGATTTTAAAATACATTCTTATGAAGCCAAACTCATTATTTGGGATGGCCAAACCATGATTTTTAAACAACTGGTAAAAGGACTTTAACATCAGTACAACCAATCATGTACTTTTTCTGTGATGCAAAGGCAGGAACAATTTGGTGTGCTGAAAAACTGCCCCCTCAGTGCAGTTTATGCCTCAATTTGGTAAGGAATACGAAGGAGCCAGCTGCACCAAGCAGACCTGAATGAATAATTATCAATGACTAATCTTTCAAGTGTTTGCTAAAACCAGAGAGAATCCTAAAGCTATGCCTTCACTTCCTAACTACTTTTTCAAGAAAAATTAGAAGCCACTGGCTGTTGTGAAAGATTATTCTTACATCAAAGCTCTTCTAAAAACATTCCATGTTTGAATATCTAATTTTGGAGCAAGCAATCTGGAGCTCTACACACAACTGATTTAATAATCTCATCAGAATTTATCATTTTAATGGGCAGTGATACTCATGTCTGAAGATGTAGATACAGCATTATAAATCTAAAAGGACATGGAGACTAAAACACCTTCACCTCATTGGCGTGAATGATTTTGGACTATGCTTTAGCTGAATAACCAAAGGTTGATTTTTCTGACTTGTATCACTGCAAGCATCATTCATAATCACTATTATAAATAATATTTATTAAAAATTTAAATAAAATAATAGTAAAATGCCCCCCTCACTGATATCATCTGGACTTTTGGTCATCTCCCAAAGCTGACAAACTTTTGATGAGACTACATTTTTAAAAATAAGTATTCATACATATTTTGTGACTCAAGTCACAAGACAGATTCATCACAAACCTTCTGCCGATTCCATTCTTTTGAATTGTAAATAGGGGGTAACAGCAGTTCAGATCCTATGAGCACTGGTTGAGCAATCATTATTAGTCATAAATTCAAAATGAATTCAGGAACTTACGTAAGTATTCTGGTAATGCTGTCACTGAGTTACAAGCTTGTCAATAACAATATTTTAAGTCAGAATACTTCTACTGAGTCTCTAAAGTGTTATTTGTCTGCAGTAGATGTATTTCAATGTTAAAACAAAGGATAAAACCACAAGTCTATTGAGGCTGATGGCAAAACTCCAGATGGGTGCAGAATTGCAACCTGCCTACAAAAGTGAAACTGCTTTAGATTTAACTCTGGATTTGCAAATCGCAACCTGATAGTTTTGATTAAAGTTACTGAAGATTTAAAAATCCTTACTCTTATATGGCATGTAGATCAATATTTTCTGACATTGGTGTGCAATACATTCAGTGACTGTAAAACATATTCCAAAGGTTTTCCACAAAGATGGTCTCCAAGTCCACTATGTCATGTAATGGACATCAGATTTTTGGCCTTGCACAACTCAACCTTAAAGACATTTACTGTGTTGGTAGTTTTCAGCAGATTGGCTATGGCAGAATCATTTTGAATAAGATAATGTTTTCAGCATGTATATCTTTTACATCCAAAATATCACAGATAGTTAGAAAAAAACATAATGCATGCAGGGATTGCAGAAACATAAATCATGGGAGCAAGTAACAGCTTATTCAATGAAAATGTGACCTACAAAGCTTTCCCTTCCATAGAAATCCAAAGCTAATGCTTCTTAAATATCCAGACATGGTGTGTTTGCTATTATTCCCTCCTCAGACATTAGCCACCCCACAGTCTTTGGGGATAAAATGGGCTGACTTGTAGAGGATTTAACTAGGACTCTAGGAACCTAAGAAAATATCAGTGTATTCCTGATTTGAAAACAACATACCAGAGAATAAATCTAAAATGAACCCATGTGTAAACTCCAAATTTTCCATATGATTCTGCTAGCAATCATTTCTTGCTGACATTAATTCATTAGTAAGAATATCAGATATACATTCTTGCACATATTTCATAACATATAACAGCATCTAACTTAATGGTGTAATAAAACGTTACCACAAGATTGAGAAAGAGTTAGGTACCAGGCTGAACATCCTGCCTTTTCAATTACCAGTACATAGCCATATCTTCTCAAGAGATTGAAATAGCAAAATTGGACTTAAATACTTTTATTTTATTAGCTTAACCATTGCCTAAAATCTCTACTATTGATAACTAAGCTGCTATCATGGGAGAAAAATAAGAATCCTCTTACACCATACTGAGAAATAAACACACATCAATAGTTAACTATATCCTTGCCTGAGACTTAATGTTCACAAAAATCAGTAGAATACAATATCCTCCTTGGATGGATTCATCATTTAAATCTTTAGAAATAGTGAATTATTCCATGATGATATTGCTGCTATTTTTTTTTTATTTTAAGACAGACAGACACCATTTGCTTGGATCACTATTGGCTTTAGGCAAATGCAGTTCCACTCATTTCAGTTATACTGGCACAAGTCAGAAAAAGGAGGCCCGATGTCTGCAAAAGAGCACAAGCAAGGCTAGCCCATAAGTGATCTCCTCCTGAGTCAAATTTATGCCCCTGTTCTTGCTCACAGAACGGTTTTAAAAAGCAGCTCATCAATGCCAAGCAGTAAACAATTCACTGGGTTATCCTATCATATCTTATTAATTTACTAGTATGGCAATTAATCCGCCCTTAAAAAAATTGTCATGAACTTGAGACACCGCGTATCTGTAAGTTCAGAGTTCAGTTTGGAACCTAGCTAAACACTGTGCCATGCTCGTTACTGGTGTAGGATCCTATAACCAGTTAACTTTCATTTCTTCTCAGTAACAGCTACCTCTTTTTCGCAACTTCTCATGTTAAAGTTTTCTTTGCGTTACATTCATACCACGTTTCCACCACATGCTTTTTAAATGGTTATTATTTTATTCTGTACCTGCCTCAAGCAGGATGAAATTAATCAATTGCACATAAGTGACATGACATAGACTTGTGACCTTGCCCAGCATCCAATTGTTTCTAATTGATTAGCTCCAGACATAAGCACTTCAATAGCCAAAAACAACACAAGTGGAAGCTATGGTACAATATTAGGGTAGAATAACTGTGTGTGGTCCATATAGTATGGCCCCAAGCAACCAATTAAAGAATTAATGGTTATTGGATACCAAAAATGTTATGTTAAGTAATATAAGATATCTTTAATGTGACTAAAATTGTGATAGAACACCTAAAATTTAGGAGCAGAAGGGCCTCCTGCAAGATTGGGGTTAAGTGCTAATGGCTCAAATATGCCAAATAGATTGGAATATTTAACAGGACAATCAAGACCAAAAGAATTTGACCTGGATTGAAATGTTCATAAAGCTATTCACAATAGCCTATTGATTACTACAATGTGTTTGGATACTTTTTATTATGAAGAGACAAGTGAAGCTATGCCAAACCATTTGTGGAGAAGAGGAAACTATGCCACCACTGATTCCAGTTCTGCAATAAGAAAAATATGGAAAAAAATAGAAAAGAAAAACACTATAAAAGAGAAAAGCGGTCTCTTCATAACCAAAAGGCCCAAACACAAAGCTGACCTTTCCCTTTCCTGTACTTCTATTCTTATCTTTCACAGAACTATTAAGTGAACTTCACATACTACTTTGAGTGCTTTATAGGGCCTGTTATTGCAACATCACTCAACTGCTTGCACACAAAGGTACAAGCAGATCAGGCACAGAAAATCAGTAACATTTTTGTTCCTACATGAGAAGCAAGCAAAAAGCTGAAGATTCCACTGCTGTCCTGTCTGCTTGGACATGCACTGTATGTATGCTGTTTTTCTGCACACTTAATAAAGAATCTAATGCTTTTTACTTTTATGGTGAATCCTTTACTCAGGCAACTGCTGTACTTTCAAGACTGGCAGCAACCATAATATAGATACAAGAGGCGTTGATTGATAAGCAACTGCCAAACATTTCACAGTACACACTGCACTAGTGCTATTAGCAAGTAGCACTGCTTATTCCCACTACCGTAAGCCCCAAAGTCCACCATAAATGAATTATAGCTTACTGAGCTGTCCAGTACTGTCTCTTCATTTCTTCATACTCCTTTTGAATTCTCTTTTGCCTGCTGTATTATCATTTGATTCAAAATCCTTCAGGATGTATGTTTAAATAATGCCCAGCCCTTCAGGCTCCAGTTTGAAACCACCATTTCTCAACATCACAGTATGAAAACAGTACAGTTACAATAGTGTCACTGATTTTCTACAAAACCGATACTTTATTTTGTAAAAATTACTACAGTACTTCAAATGCCATTTATTTCAAAAATGTTCTCCGGTTTAATTGTCCTTTTCTAAGTAATTTTTGATTTGGGCCTATAGAGGACTGAAGAATCCTTGATACATTCTGTACTGTGGGAACTACCGCTATAGAGGATGACAGACTATAACAACATCTCTGCTGCATGCCAGCACACCATATTTCTTGAAATACTCACTTCTTGGAACCGACTAGGCTCATGTGTCAGGCAATAGATCAGTTGGCAGCTATGGCTTTCCTCCATGGTTTCTGTATTCATTGAATGCTTGAAGGAAAGACCTTTTTGGACCTCAGTCTTCCCAAGATACTCACCGACTACCAAGTGCTTTACATGTTTCTACACAGGTATTTATATAACCCCTGTCACTTACAGTATCTTAACATTTATCAGGTGCTAAATCTCCTGTGGGCAAAGGGCAGCTGTATTGCCTTGAAAGACCCCAGGCATTACACATCTGGCAAGATCTCCCTTTGGTCCCTGTACAGTTGAGTCTGGTACGATATTACCGAGAGAGAAAATATCGATTTCCCATCTGGATGCCTTTGAAATTAAATTCAGTGATAAACCTAAATCCCACTCTCATTGGAAACCTTTCATTTACAATGCAGGTACCTCAGCAGCTTTGCTTAAAAGACAGTAACTGAAAGTTTGTGGCAAGATCATCGGAAACACCAAGCACAACAATAGCAACAAGTTCATTGCCTACCTGTAGATGAGCGTAGATAGCAATGGCAAGCCAAATGACCTCCCAAAAGAGCCCTGTGGCTTTAGGGCTGGCCATCCTCGTGCCTTGGGACTCTGCTGAGAGAGATTGTTTCAAGTTACAAACAAAATCAAGTGGGCTCCGCCAGAATTTCAATGACTAAAGCAAACTGGGCAAAGGGATGGAACCAGCCTTTGGAAGAAGCACAGTGCAAACACTGGAGCTCTGTGCTGGCCAGCGGAGCCGACTAGGAAAGCATGCCATGAGCACAGCCTGCAGGGTGATGCAGTTCCAATTAGGCAACAGAAACGGGGAGAGAATGAAGGAAGGTTTGGGAAAGCAAGCAATAGGGGGCGAGTTTGATCGTCTCCTGCACGTAGGTCAGTTTATCAAATCAGCAACCCTTCCCACCTTCATCTCTCACTTTCACCCATCCAAAAGTGAGAGCGCAGCCCTGGGACCCCATCAACCATTCACACTGCCTTTGGGAGTTCTGATCATAACAGCTCAGAGATTAAAGTGATCAGGGCAGAGGAAAAAAGTCCTTCAGTTTATTGATCCTCACCAGTTACAGGGCCAACACTAAATGGCTGGTCACTTTTGCTAAAAAACTTCAGTTTAAAATTGCCAGCAGGATAAACTGTTTAATAACACTGCTAATTCTGTTGACTCTTGGTATCAATGCATCTTGTTGCCTCAGCTCTTCGCTACCATAGTGATCTTATAAAGTACAAGTTCCGCACACCCCTAACGCACACATGCACACGCACACACCAGCAGCCCGCCTGCCCTCCCCTCCTCCTACCCTCCACCCCAATATTTTGGGAGGACACACAGCGCAGGCAAATCTTGCCTTCAAAACCAAAAAAACAACTCATTTCTAAAAGATCAAGCGTCCTGAAAGAAAACTAGCTCTCACACCTGTCAACTAAACATAATTAAGACTCCTTACAGAAGTGTTTAACGCCTTCCCTCTTAAAAAATAAAAAATTTAAAAAAAAAAAAAAAGAGGAGAGGAGAGGAACACCCTCTCCCCACCCACCCCCAGCCCTTAGCGCTCTTGGATGCTCCGGTCATTCACAAGTCCCAGGTTGCTGTGCCAGCTAAGAAGGAAGGCTAATCCCCTCGCCAGGCGCTGCCGGGATCCAGCAGCCTCTGCTATCGGCAGGTGCCGTGCCTGGGCTCATCCAGCGGGCGAGCGGCTCCCCTTTCCCCGGGGCGCGGCACGGAGCCCCTCCGGGCCGGTCTGCGCCCCGCAGGGCGTTGCTGCCCGCCCGGGCTGGGGGCAGCTGCCCGGGAGCCTGCAGCTGCTGCTGCTGCCGTGGCCCGGCCCGGCAGCCCCGCTGCTCTCACCCACCTGGTGCGGAGCCCGGCTCGGCTCAGCGGGGCCGGAGGGGAGGCAGGGAGCAGCTCGGGCTCCGCCGGCGCCTCCTTCCCTCCCGCAGGGCACGGAGAGCCTGGCCCGTCACGGCACCGGCGATCCAGCATCCTGCATCACGGAGAGCCCCTCCCTCGCGGCAGGCTCCAGCCCACCGCCGCCCGTTAGCCAAGGTCCTACAGGCTGCTGGCAGCCGGCCGGGACCCCCCCCCCCCCGCCTTCCCTCTCCCCGGTCCCCCCCTTCGCAGCCCGGCCCCGGCCGGAGGCTCCCGGGCGCCTCCACCTGCGGTGCGGGGCCATGGCCCTGCCCGGCGCCCCCAGCGCCGCCGCGGCTCCGCGCCCCCCCCCGCTGCCCCCGGGCAGAGCGAGCGGGCGCCCGGCCAGAGGGGCCCGGCTCCCCGCCGGCTGCCGAGGGCTGGCGGTGCTCCGGAGCCGGCAGCCGAGAGCCCGGGGCCGAGCCGTTCGTCTTCCCCCCGAGGGGCGAAAGCTACCGTGAAGGCAGCCCCCCAAGCCTGCCGCGGAGCGGCTTCCAAAACCGCAAGCATCCCGTGTCTCATCTCCAAGCTGCTCTCGCAGTCCAGCTGCAAATCTGCTCGCACACCGAGGAGGTCTTTAATCACGCTGCCCTCTGCGATATTTTTAGGTTTCCTACTGTAAATCTGACAAGCACGCCTCGTCCGACAGCTCTGCTCGCGGTCTCCCTCTCAGCTGCTCGGCTGTATCTCCGTAAAATCCTCTACCTTTCGCTACGGCTCCCACTGATGTCCCAAGATTTCGTCGAGCCTAAGAGCAACGCACAGAAAAAGGGCTATTATCCCTGCCACCGAAGTTAAAAATACGCTCCAGTGAACTAAACATAACCGATGAAGAGTTTGTTCAAATATGTTGCACTGGAAACTTTTCCAATCTGTTTAGGTTTCTCACCAGCGAGGGAAGGCGCCTCCTCCATCGTTAGGAACAGAGTGCCCTCTGCTGAAACTAGGCTGGGAGGAAAGCAGCCAAAGGGGAGATGCCAAAAAGCAGCCAGAGGGATCCATTTCAGCTGCTAGTTAGTTTATCAACCACACGCTCCTTGAATTATGACTTCAATTATACCGATGCAATTTGTTATCTTTAAAAAAAGAGAAAGATACCCTGGTGCAGACAGCACATATATCCGACCTGATCACAAACGATTTCGGCAGAATTTAGCCATTAGATCTACCGATGCAGAAAGCCAAGTTTCTCATCTCAAAACTACGGCCGGTAGTACTACAAGAACAAAGACAGAAACATCTTCACAACTACAACATGAAACTGACCCTCAAGACCCTCCATCTAGTTAGGCAGGCACAGTTTGCACAAGCCTTATTCAGAATCGCACTGCATTTAGGATTACTTAGCCCTCAACACTGAGGGAGTCCCTTGGATCCCTGAAACAAAAGCTACAGAGTGGGCCATTAATTTGCTTAACAGGTGGGTATTTAGACAATCAAACAAACAAACAAATTTTCATCTAAAGCTGGTTTGTCCCCTCCTTTATGCAGTTTCTTTAATTTCTTCACCTCGGCCTCATCCCACATCCCTGTCACTTTACTGTTCTCTCTAAACTTCCAGTGAGCATGAAAGCTTTGGGATTTTGACTCCTTGTGAAGATCTCCATTATCCGTTCTGCTGAGCCAAGCGAATGTCAACTGAAAGTCAGGGGTCCAAGCAAGATGTGTTTGACAACACCACTTCAAAGTTCACAGCACCTGCAGTTCCATAGCAGACTCCTCCAATACGTGTCCTAAACTTAAAGGCCGCAAACTTACGGGGTCTAGAAGCCTAATTTCCATCCCTGGAAGAGTTTGTCAGGAATCTTGCAAAAACTAATTCACCATTCAAGCTTAAAAGAAATTTAAATGTCTCCTTAGAGATGGCGATTCCCTTCTGCCCGCTCTGTCTATAATCTGTACGGATTATAAACTTTTCAAGGAACAATTATTCTCTAGCTTTGTCTTTTTTTTTTTTTTTAATACACTGTTTGCACAACCTCTTGTCCAGCGTCAAGTTCTTTAGACATTGCCTTGTTAGCAATTTTACCACACATTCTTCTGATTCCCATTCATGCCACGTTTGGCAGAGTTGGTATAAGATTTTTGAAGAGGAAACTATACTGGTGCTCTTAGCAGTTCATGTAATTCCTACATTTGTCTCCTGTTATTAGTAGTGCTTTATGATTACATATATGCTTTTCTATTGCTGTTCTCCAAAATATGCATTGTTTAAATAACATTAAATGACAGATCTAAAGCCCTTATTGTTCATAAAACTGTGAAATATGGACTTTTGCACTTACTGAACACAACCATGACCTCATCTATCTGTACAGCTAGCAGAGTCTCGTGAAGTTGGTTGGCAATATCACTGCCTTATTCTTTGTTTTATACTGACTTATGGCCATACATCCTCACTACTGAACACAGCTATGAAATATTTTTGTTATTCATTGATTTATATTCAACAGAGACAACAGAAAATTTCAACTCTCCCTCAACTGCAAACAGAGAAAACAGAGAAAGGAGAACCTGCTGGATACAGCCATTGGCAAAATTGAAGAAAATTAAATCTCTGGTCTGGTAAACAAAAAACTGTTCAATCAGGTGATAACCATCAGATTTCACTTCCTCAGAGAATATTAACAGAAAACCTTCACATCTAGAAAAATGTTTCTCTATTTATCTTTGCCCCGAAACGTAGGTGTGCACCTTCAACAGACTTCACTTAAATATAAATATTATTTCAAAGCAAGTTCAGCTAAGCCAATCTGATGATCATGAAGGCCGTTTTTACATCATAACAAGAGTCTATACTACTCAGGGAGAAATATGTTTGGCTAAACTACAAATTTAAAATGCATTGAAACAGTGCAGAACAACATTTGGCTCATAAATCAGGATTAAATCTAATGAATACCAAAGCTGGAAGTATCCTGCTGAGGCCCCATGCAGAAAGTGAATTTGGGTTTGAGGCCTCAAAGTTATCAGTAATAGAGCTGCACCTGATTGACTAATAAAAGGAAAATGTTAAATTTCCTGTAACTAGAGTCATGAGAACCCTGATACAGTATAATCAGTTCTTTGACCCTGCATTGTATTTGTAGAGGGTGCTTGTTTACCATGAAATAACAAGCTCTCTGGGGTATAGAGCAATCATGCACTGTCACACTTTACAAATATGTTATATCCTATAAAGAGTCAAGCCCCTATTACAATAAAGGTACAAAGTTCAGCTACAGTACTGTCTTTGATTGCTTGGTGTTACAGAACCCCTGCGTTCCATGTTGATCCTTGCCCCAGGCTTTGGGAACAGCTCCATCAGTACAGTAAGTAGAAAAAATTCTTGTGGCTTAAAGAAAGAAAAACTACTTATGTATAGACCTAAACATTATAGAAAGCTACTGTTTTCCTCTCAGCTTGTGTTTAAATGAATCTAACATTAACCAATACAATATACACAAATGGTCACTATTTCAAGTATTTGAATAAATATTTGTCCTTTCTTGTGTTTCAGATTCCTTTTTATCTTTGAGCAAAACAACTTGTGGCTCATCTGCATATTTATGATCCTGTTACAGTAGCAGCAGATGCATTAAATTTCATGACTCTCCAGAACAAACACATCTTGATTCACATTGCATATACTTATACTTTTGTTTTGAGTTCAGTGTTCATAGCCCTAACAAAAATGTTAGGGCAGACATTTTGAGATCAATTATAATACTTACACAATCATTATGTAATTTAGTAGCATATATTTTCACAGGAATTTAGGCGATTATTGTGGGCATAATTGAAAGATATAAACTTATATAGATCTGAATACAGATAAGGCAAAAAGAAAAATTAATTGCAGAAATAAAATATATTTGGTTTACTTACACATCACTGTGTTCATAAACAGATTTTTTTTCCTAGTTTGCAAAAAAAAAAAAAAAAAAAAAAAAAGTTACCCCTCTGAGGACTGTGGATATGCCAGATCTGAATTCCTGAATTTATCTGCCATTTCCTTCTCAGTGACATCAATCTATCTTCAAGGTCTTTGATGGCCCTTATTTTGTGATTAAGAATAAAACATTGAGTGGTCTGTGAAATAGGCAACAGTTAGTGACTAAACTGAGGAGATCAGTTACATTGCAAGTTGTGAACAACATCAGACAAAGGTAAGCAGGACAATTGCTTTTCCTCAGTGAACCATTACAGTGAGGATGGTGAGCAAAGTAGGTGACCTGCATCTCAGGATGACTTCTGCCTGTCACTGAGTGTCTAGAGACACACCAACATGGAAATGGAAGAAGAACATAAACAAAGAGCAGTGAGATGGCATGAGAAAGGACAAGGTTGGAAAATATACATGATACATCACTGGGAGGAATTCTAGTGAAAAAGACAGTGTAGTTATGAATGCAGAAAATGAACAATTAATATAGGGAAATGCAGCAACACCAAAGGAAGGAATAAGAAATGGTAAGAGTTGAAAGAGACTAAGAAAATGGTAGAAAAGAGGCCACCAGAGAATAGCTTCAGAAGATAAGTGACACTTGTTTTTATTATTACCAAACATTAGATGCACAGATTGACACTTTCTCACATGCAGTCTGCGCATCAGATTACAAATGCAGAAACGCTATAACAAAACACATGAGATGGTTACACACTCCTGTTGGTTTGTGTGGGTGAGAGCAAAACAGCAAATAAAATATGATGCTCGAAAAAAAAAGAGAGATGGTGTATTAACTGAGGATAGAACCCCCAAGTTAAGCTATACTTTAAAGTTGAAAGTAACATGAAGACAGAAAGCAAGTGTGAAATTTATTTCTGATTCTTCTGTTCTTTTCTACTTGTCAACTTTTGCTATTTTGACAATTGCTCTGGTTTCTTAAGTTGCACACTTAGTCTCCATTAAGAAATTATATTGTGAATCACTAACAAAGTGAAATTATCCCTTTTCCTCACCACAGACTGGCTGCAGCCCAAGTGCTCCATATTGAGGCACTGGGTCAAGTACAATAAGAGTGGGATAAGCTATTTGTTCTTAATAAAATGAATTCAACTCAACTCAGTAATGTAGCCTGGAAATAAATGAAGACTTTTTGTTATTATATTGTACTAAAAGAGATGGAAGTGATTTCATTTTCACAAGGGACTCAGATTTGACTTAGCTCTGGTGGATCAGAGGAGGTTCCTGGCTCCTGTGGGAGCCAGCAGATGTACTAGTTGTTCTTATTAACATTCAGTGATGACATAATTGAATACAATCTATTTGACAATGAATGAGGATAAAGAAAGGTTAGCAAAAATTGATGGATGGAGGGGGAAAAAAAGCGGTAAAGTTCTACATTCACAGTTTGGAGCTATATAGTTCCTAGGAAAAAAAATATCTTATTTCTCTCATTCCTACATATTTTCTTCTTAGCAGGCTCTTTATACTATGAGAACATCTCACTCAAACTTTTTCTCAGTCTGCTACTGATACTAGTAGTCTATAGAGCAGAATTATGTTATTGCAGACCCATGCAGTGGCTAAGAATTTTTCCTCATTCTGCATAGACATCCCTTACAGAAATTAAAGGGCTTTCTGAATAAAACTGGACAAGAGCATATACCTTCAGACAGTGAACCAGGTTCTCGTCTTGACTACTCCAACATAAGATGCACATAGTTGCAGCTTCTGTGTGTTTGGACATGAACGAACTTGGTCACTGACAACTGGAAACAGACAGCTTAACAAGCTTATCGGGTATCACCTGGAAAACATTGCAATCAGGTCTATTTTCCATAAGTCATGTTTTACTAAAAATATATATATTGTTTACTTCTGCATATGCTAATGCCAAAAATAATTTCATGAGCAGTTTGAATGATGTTTCTAGTTCTTTAGTGACTGCCAGCTGTTGGAACGCTGTTGTTCCAACACAGGCAAAAACACCTATAAGCTGACAGACTTGTCCTGCTTAATTTAGCTAGGCAAGTAGGTGCATATGCTGAAGTACTGCACAGGAGGCCATCTTGTGTAGATGCAAGTTCTGACCATCTGCATATATTGTTGCCAATGATACAGAAACATTAATTACCCTTTCACCTTTCTGGTCAGCGATCAGTAATTTTCTCATGGAGACTTCACATCTCCTCTACAACTGTTGGCAATAGCCTCCAAGCATTATCATGCTAACAGGACTCAATTTGACTTCTTCAGCTGCAGGCCTGTGTGAGTCACCAACATCTGTCTGTAAACAAACTGCCTGGCAAAGTTCTTATTCATGTGTTTTAACGCATCAGAGTAATACCATTTGAATTAACACTACTATAACATATACAGACTGCTTGAATTGCTACAAAGGCTGAAGGCTGTCCAGTGACACCTTGCTTTGTTTCCAAAAGATGCTTAGGAAGAGAGACACTCATGATTTAAAGAGAAGAATGATTGCCAGAAAAAGAAAAGCACTGAAAGACTAAAAAGTTTCTGTTGTCCATGCTGACTCCTGTACCTATACCTACATTTTGACATCATGATATTTTTACACTAGTCAGACCTGTCTGCTTACTAAGAGTATTTAACGCTTGAAAAGCACACATGAACTCAGTTTGTATCAAGTCACAGAGAACACCTAAACAGAAATGCTATTTCTGTCAACTGATGCGGCCTTACTAAAGTCTGCAGCAGTTTGTTGCACCAAAAAGTTGCCATCCCAGGAGCAGGAAAAAACATCTGCTTTGGAACAGAGAGAGCCAAGTCAGATAGCAAGGTCAGCAGCCCAGGAACTGCACCCTCCCCCAGGACCCTGTCTTATATTTTGCTCCTAAGCAAAGCGGGCAGGAAGGCTGGAGATAATATCCAAAATGAACAAAAAGCTCAAACAGATTTAAAATAACAAGTAAAATACAGCTCTAAATCAAAAAGCCAATCTGCAAAATGATAATACCTACAGCCAGGCATAACCATGACAAATCTGAAAGAAGGACCCGCTTCCTGCCTGATCTTAAACAGAGCTGCTGAACCCATGGCAGAGGTGTGGGTGGCCGCAGCCGAGGCCGGTGAGGGTTGTTAATACATATTAGTGTACTCAGAGCCCTGACAGCATTTTGGAGCCCATACTGACAGATTGCTGACACATGGATAGAACTGGTTAGCAGACATGTAAGGGAAAGGATAGCAAAAAGTTTACTTGATGTTTTCTTGGTTTTCACTTTACTACCATATTATTGTATTTTTTTCCACCTAGTTTTATCAGTTCAAGATCAAAACCTGATTAGGATGCTCAAAATACGTCCACATTTATTTTATTTTTCTTAATTCTGACGTTATGGAAGCTACCAAGACTGTCAAAATTTCCTATATCTACATATTCTTACAAACAGATTATTTGTAGAACAGTTTTACTGTGCTTTAGTCTGAGATATAAGCCTTTTCCTACAATTTTTCCAGATACTTTCAATATCTCTTCATAATCCTAACATATTCCTGACATCATTATACTAGAAACAGTAGGAAAATACGGTACAGGCTTATCTCTGTAGAAATTCCCCAGCTACATTTGTGGTCTAAGCAGTACAGACTAAAGTCTTAATCAAAGAAAACTTCAGAAAAAATGTTGGAAAGAAAAGAACCAGTAACTGACTTCCATTTCACACTGCTGAGATGCCTTCTTCTGGTCTTGCATAGGGAGAGTAGGTGAAGAGCAAGATAGATAAAAGTAGCTCAGACTACATTTGAACCATTTCTTTCAGCTGTTTTTGTTTGCACTATTACAAAGCCCTGGCAGGCAAGGAAAATATTCTTAGAATAACAGATTTCTTTCTTTGTTCTGCATCTGTTCCAAAACCATACAATTGTATTTGAACAGCTGGCCAGTCATGCAACCATCAAACGTGACAATGACATACAACCTCAGTGTTCCTTGTAGAGGAATGAAGTTTCAAAGCCTAAGCATACCCTCAGACATACTCATCTTCATCTTAGAGGTACATACTCAGATTTAAATCATACTTTTTTTTTTTTACTTTAAATTGAGCTTTCTACTGACAATGAAAAACAAACAAGTACTCATTACAACAAAATAGGAAAAACTGGAACTGCTTTGCAGAAAAGAATTTCCTGATGCTATTGCTAGGACAAGAACCAGAGGAGCTCAGCCTGGCCATGTGCCATTGCTCTGCTAGATATACTTGTAGCATTGAAATGGTGTTTTGCTTTTTGTGCGAATGTGTAATGAAGTTCAGAACCAAATCTTGATGAACATACATATCTTCTTCTATTCCCTCATTTACTTTGTGTAACTTTGTATCCAGGGATATATAAAACCTAAGTCTAAAAGCCCTACCTACAATCTTGGGGCCGACTATGTTGTTCTCCCATGTCATGTGCCTCAGAGCCTAAAAAGTGAAGTTAGAATTTATCTCTACAACTTTCATAAAATCCATCTTTTCTTTTAGTGAACTCTAAGATGATGTCAAGGCATCAAAGCTGTATTTTGGAGAGTGCAACTAATACGATTTAGACTGTAAGAGCAGGAGTTCATCTGCCTGTATACAATAAAACTCTAAAGGTCAAAGAGAAGCAGAGGGCATAAGAGGAACATTCATGTAACAGCCTGAGATCATGGATCAACCACTGCAGACTGAAAGTACAGCTTACTTCCCGACAACGCCACAGCTGTAGGAGAACAGCTCACACTCAGACTGGCTTAGTGACTGGTGCTTCACTAGCAGCCACTCTGGAAGTAAGCAGCAACAGAATATGAGAGGCTTCTACTGTGATCCTGCAGCATCTAATGACTTTTGGCACCTCTGGGACTCGGCAGCAACTTAGAAGTGTCACTTTGCATAGCTAGGTAGCCATCATAACACAGAATATAGGCCTAGGACATAGAAGGGGAAAAGAAAAATAAATAAATAAATAAAATTTAAACATAATCAAAATGCTTCTTGACTGCTTAGATGGTGTATGTTTGGGCAAAGGCTGTTCCTCTGGGCAGGAAATAGGAAATAGCATCAACCTAAGCTAAACTCTTAAGGAAAGTTTCTTGTAACTGCTGCAACAAACACTGTAATTTACAGTTATAGGAATGTTCAGAGATTCTAATGCTCATATTCATGAAGCACTTGTTCTCTGAAATGTAAATGAAAATGAAAACGATAAATTTATTAGCTATTGAAGAAAAATGGCAACTATCACGACAGGTGCTGAAAAATCTTTCTTAATGTACAATGACTTTTTTTTAAAATGTAATTAGCATACATTTTTGCAGGCTGCTTCTCATGTTTGTCTTGATGCCATTCCTCTCCCTCCTTTTCACACGCTACTTCAGCTTTCATATGAAACCCTGTAGCACTGGGATGCCTGACAGCCACCGCAGCTGAAACTAAAAGCTAAAATCGCCCACAAGCAGACAAGCGGAGGGTACTAGCTTGTTTCCATCAGCTGATCAAACTGCAAAAACCAGACAGAACAGGCAGAGTGCAGATAGGGCGGCGTGCCGGCGTGCGAGCTTCACTGCAGCTGTGATGCATCTGCCTCAATCTGGGATTTTGTTCCCCCGACCCTTTTGCCTGTTCAGTACCACCGAGCTGCTGTGGGCATCCCAACAGCTCCTTCCCCGCCCTCCCCGAGCGGCACCATTGGGCTGATGAGAGGCAGCGAAGCATGTGTGAAAAACCAGCTTAAAAAAAAAAAATTAAAAAATTAAAAAATTAGATACGTGGATTAGCGAAGCGGTGGCACTGGGGGGGGAGCAGCCGTAGCCCTTTAAGCTGCCCACCCTCTCCGGCGGCAGCTGGCTGCTATTTATACGCGGCGGCTGCGGGGCGGGCCCGGGAGCGGCGACAGCGGCGGGGAGGCCCGGGAGCGGGGAGGCCCGGGCGGAGGCTGCCATGACCACGGCTCTGTCCTCTACACCGGCCGGAGGGAGCCGCTCCGCCGGCCGCGGGGCTGCCTCCTCTCCGCTGAGCCCGACGAGGCTCAGCCGGCTGCAGGAGAAGGAGGAGCTGCGGCAGCTCAATGACCGCCTGGCCGCCTACATCGAGCGGGTGCGGGCGCTGGAGGCCGACAAGTCGGCGCTGCGGCAGAGGCTGGCCGAGCAGGAGGCTGGCAGCGGCCGGGAGCTGGGCTGCCTGCGGCTCCGCTACGAGGCGGAGCTGGCCGACGCCCGCCGGGCGCTGGACGATATCGCCATCGAGCGGGCCGCGCTGCAGGTGGAGCTGGGCAAGATCGGCGAGGAGCACCGGCAGCTGCACAGCAGGTCGGTGTCCGGCCGTCCCGCCGCTCCTGCCCGGCCCCGAGCGGGCCCTGCACCGTGGGGGTCTCCCCTGGGGCTGCCTCCATGCTTGGGGGTCTCCCGTGGGGTGAGGAGAAGGTGCTGCTGCCTGCCGGGACCCGTGCCTCCGAGAGGGAGGGCTTGGTGCCGCTGTGGTGGCCGGGTCATGGTGCTGGTGAGACCCCAGAGGTGTGGAGTGGCATAGGTCTGGAGAAACTCTAATGTGTGTCCCTCAGGTGTGTGGTAGGGTTACTGCTGTGAGTGCCTTCTGCTCCAGGGCTGCTGGGATGCTTCACAGCTTCCTTGTAATGGGAATGAGGTCCCCCAGAATTTGGGATGCTGGAAGGCCTTCTGTGCATAGCCCTGCTTGGAAGCAGAGTTGACTGGGTTGGTACTGCACTCTGTGTTTAATAAGCACTAAAGAAATGCTGGAAAGCATCTAGGAAGCTATAGTGGAAGGGGAGGTAAGTCATTGTATGGAGTCTGCTCACATCTCTTTCGAGCTTTGTAGTTCAGGCTCTACCTTCTCTCTGTATTTCCCTCTAGATGGTCCTATAAGCAGAGCAACTTACCTTGTACAGGCTGGTAATGCACAGATTGTCCTAGTGGCTCTTCCATTTTAATCTACGTGTTGCTGGGATGAACTGCCTGTCACTTCAGACTTAACGGTCTCATGAGCAGTGTATCCTGTGCCTGGAATCTCCTTGTTGTCTAGTCTCCCCAGGCCTGAAACAAGGGGATGGTCCAACACAAGTGTGATCAAAATATCTTGTAGGAGATGCGTAGTGAAGGGCAGGGAACAAACGTTAACACAGCAAACATCCTTTTTGGGTATATACAAGTATATATGGATATACACAAGTAACTAGCATTGCTAGTTACTTTAATGCCCTATTGTAATGCAAACTCAATTACAAACTTGAAGTAACTTGCATGTCCATAAACACATACAATCTTGCTATGAGCTGTTATCATAGCACCTGTAGGCACTAACTTTTCCTTTTAATATTTATAGTATGAAACAAATAGTGGTTTCTACAGGCTCAGTAGGACTTAAGTAGCTGTTCTACTTGGAAATAAAACAGTGTTTTACTCTAAGCTTCTGTTTTCAGCTGCTTAGAAGTTATTGGTCTTGCCTCATTCATACTGTGTTTTAGCACATAATTTTTTTAATAAATCTAACCAACCACTGGATTGGACAGTGAGGAGAGAAGGCTAATGCCAGTTCTGAGATTTTTCTGCTGCTCTTTGTGTTTGTATAACACAGCAGCTTTGTTTATAAACCTTTAGGTTTGGTAGGTATGTAATTCTCTGGACAAACTTTAAAGTAACTAGGTTTTAAAGTGGTTAACTTTAAAACCCATGGGGAAGGATGCATAGCTCATCCTTTCTGGAAGGACTAGACTGAAATTCTAATATTGAGTGCTTTTTATCTGGTCTAACTGCAAATGTCTCAGATGACTTGGAACAAACTAACTTGAGGGTATCATGCCCTTTATATATATCCTTTAAATAACCTGGAACTCTTATGGGATGGAATGTCACTAGATAACTTCCCAGCAGTGTTAACCATTGACTCCTTTTGATCACTAGTGGAGAGTTTTAAACCTTCAGCAACAATCAACTATGTTTGCATTCCATTTTTTTCTTGAACAGTTGTAACTGGAAGTAGGCCAAAGATGTTTTGGAAAGGGGAGTTGTGGTTAAGCATATCAGTTGGTTGAATTTAGAGACCGAGGAAGGTCAAAGCAAGAGCAGTAGCACTACAGATAAAGATGAGACTAATACTTCTTCATGAAGAAAGAAACTACTGTGTTTTGCTACTGAACCTAGCAAGCTGAAGCTAAGAGTGAATTTCTCAAGTGCTGTTAGTGTCCTCTAGTCTTAATGAGCTGAAGTGATTTGAATGTGCCTGGAGAATTTAAATAATTTCACTAAAAGCTCAGGTCAAGCATGTGACACCCTGATTTATAGGAAATGTGATAGTCAATGCCTCAGTTATCACTTTGCATCAAAGCTAGACTTTGGTAAATTGCTGTTATTAAAGATGAAATGACTCACTTCAGAGTTCTCTGGAAAAAAGTTGTGAGGAACGAATATAGGAAACCTGAAGTTGCCTGTCAAGACCTGTGTTAAGAAAGTGGGCTATCAAACAATAGATATAAAAAACACTAATAGAGTTTCACTCTTGTGCATACCTAGATGATTGCAAAAAAGATTACAATAAGATGAAACAGTCAATACTATCGGTAAGTAGTTATTAATGTACATGTTAATATTGTAACCAATACTTACAATAAGTACAAGTACCAGCAGAGATCCCAAGTGGCTAATATAATTAATACCTAGAAAAGAAAGAAAACTAAATACAAGGGGAAAACTACAACGCAGTCTTTTGTTTGTTACTATAATAGTTACTCTTTTCGTAGACTTTCTCAGTAAAGAGTAAATACCCTCTACTAGCAAAAGATTTGTTTATGCATCATGGTCACAAAGTATAGAGACAATCAACAGATGTCTGAATAGCAGGCCTAGAAAAGGCCTCAAGAAAGAACCTGATCTAGCCCCTCACCCCCAGCCTGTGTTAGAACCAACCATACCTGCATTACTTCTAGCCAATGTTTGTGTAACCCTTTTCAAATTCCAGATGATGGAGATTCCAGAATCTCCCTAGGCATTGTACTTCACTTCTGAACTACTATTAGCTTACTCTCTAACATCTAACCCAAATATTTCTCCCTGCAATTTAAGCCTACAACTTCCTGCCTTTTCCACAACAGACATGGAAAACAGATTCCCTTCCTCTATGCAGCAGTCTTTACATACATAAAAGACTGTTATGTCTCCTGTCACTTTTCTCTTCTCTAGACTAAACAATTCTTTTTTCCAATATTTTCCTGTATTCCATGCTTTCTAGAGCCCATCACTCCTGTAGAATGACTTTGGACTCCCTCCAACTGGTCTGCTCAGTTATCAACTGGAAAACTCATTGTATGAATTATCACAACTTAGCCACTTGGCAGAACAAATTTTGCTAAAATAAAGTGAATTCTTTACTCCCTAAAATGTCAAATATGAGTTTTGAGGAGGAACTCGGACTCTGGATGTAGGTCAGGTAACTGGGTCTAAGTTGCCCAGGGTAACTGAGTGCTAGTATTAACCTGGTATTAGAGCAGTCTGGGAAATTGTCACCCCTTTATCCTCAAAGACAGGAACTCACTGTGGGCTCAGTACTTTACTGCTGTGATGCCAAATTTTTTTTAAAAAACCTACCTTGGCCATCCAGAAGGTACCCAAAGGCTCTGTAATTGGGCATTTGCACAAGGTGATAGGAAGGAAATGGCCTTCTGAAGGCAAAGCTGCTCTCACCCCATAACTCTGCCAAGGCACGAAGGAAGGGAGAATTTGTAATTCTTCCTGAGGGGAAAGTTATTCTCAGAAGGAGGTTCTCCATGCTATGAGAGCAGGGTGGTCTGTGTGGAGACTTGTGTGGCAGGAGCTGGGGACTGGAGGAGGCAGCGGGGCTGAGAGGGCCTGCGTGCTAGGGCAGTGCCCTCAGGGGCCAGAACTCCTTCAGTGCTGTGAAGGGACCTTCCCCATCTGGTTTTCAGATGGGGGAAGCCCCCAGCAGCTGGAACTGCTTTTTGCCTTCAGCTGCAGAGGAGGGGGCACTCCACCACCATGTGTGACCAGCATCACCTGCCACCCTGCCTCAGGAAAGCAGGCCTTGAGCTGCTCGCATCTGGCCTGCGTGCCCTCAGGTGGTATGGCGGCCTCCCTGTGGAGCAAGTGCATCCCACAGGGGGTGGGCTGTGTGGGGCTCTCAGCCACAGCAAGGGTGTCCTGAGGTGGCAACAGGCACCTTGCCAGGAAGCTGGTGGCTGCCTTTGCTGCTGAAAGGAGGTTTTTGTGTCAGGAGTTCAGCAGTGGCACATCAGTGCAGTCCAGTGAATGCTGGCTTTGAATGTGACTAATCTGTCCCTGTGGAGAAAGGACCTGTCCTGTCCCTCCCTTCCTGATGGTAGTGCTGTGGAAAATAGCTGGATTCTGCATAGAGTTCACACACAATGAGTTGGAAAGTGGGTCAGAAATCTTTCTGGTTAAAAAAATGATACTTCTCTGAGGGTCTAGTTTGTTCCTTAGCCTACCCTATGCTCTCAGCACAACTCCTAACCTTTCTTCTGATTTAGTTCAACTGCAAACCCCCATAAAGGTAAACATGCTGAAAGCAAATTTTTCTACCTCACCAACAGTAACTTATGAGTGTAAAACTTTCACTTGCAGGAATTCAAAGAAAGAAGCTGACTTAAACTTGGCACAGGCTCGTGTGAGAGACCTTGATGCTCAGCTGAATGCAAAGGAAGCTGACTTAGCAACAGCTTTGAATCAGAACAGAAGTTTGGAAAATGACCTTCGTGAATTAAAGGATCAAGTAGTCACTGTAAGACTTGTTCCTGGAATTTCAACTTTGCTGTTGCTCCTGAAGCTTTTGCTTGTCTTTTCCCAAACTAGTTAGTTGAGATTTAAACGTAAAAGCAGGCAAAGGCTGTCACCTATGACAATTACAGGTGGACAAAAAGATTTCTTCAAACTTGCTGAAAGCAAATGCTGCTAATAGTTGGTCCGTTAGAACTTCTGTCTGTTGTAAGTACTTTTAATTCTATTCCATGACCATAGTCTGTAATGATTTTTGTTCTGATGATGAACTAAGTTGAAATGTGAACTGTTGTAGCCTCTGTAGCAAAGGGAGGATTTGGTGGACCCTGCTTTACTATGCTTAAATCTAGGTAGAACAAATAAGAACTGACTACTTCTTGTGGGTTCGTCTGCTGAGTTGCTACTCTATCAGTGTATTACAACACAGTATCTTCATGCTTTACCATGATTATTGAGCTACTTTAGGGTCTTTAAGATGAAAACTAGAGAAACCTTGTATCATTAAAGTGGAACAGTCCAGTACTGGCACCTTCTAAGAGTTTGTCAACATAGTAAAGCCATCGTTGGAATTTTCTCGTTGTGAAGTATCAGTCAAGTGGTATGGAAAATAAGGGAGAATTTTGGAGCACTTAGTAATGTGGAAGGGAAGAATGTGTATGGATGTTGCAATTGATTCATCAGAAACCTATTTTCTAGACTTGAAATAAAACAGTGGTTAAAAACTAGCTGGTGGGATGAAGGGCTGCGTACCTTCTTGGAAATCTGGTTTATGTAATGACTAATAGGGTTCTTTGTTGCAAACATGCTGGATCCCACTGAAATAGACGTTAAACTGTCAAATAAACTTCACTTAAGCAACATGTTTTTATAGCTGTAGGAATGAAGTTGAATAACCTGTAATAAGGTGGTCATCTTAGTTTGGAAGAGTGATCTCTTAATTTTGCTTATCCCTATGTCTTTCTCTTCTAGCTGAAGCTGTCACTGGAAGATGCCAAAAAGCATCTTCACAATGAAATGTTGAGAAGGGTGGACCTGGAAAATCACATGAAAACATTGCAGGAACAAATGACATTCCAGAAGCGCCTTCACGAAGACGTATGTTTTAGCTTATTAACAAGAATATATATTTTTAATTGTCCATGACCCCTGGATGCCCTTAAAAGCAATGTTAAGGTGTGTATTATCCTTAAAAAGGTAACTAGCTGAGTCAACCTATGACAGTCCATCAGCCAATAAAATCTACCTAACTAGGAAGACTTCAGCAAAGTATACGGCCTTATGTTAACTGGCATAGTACCAATAGATATCTGGAATATGAGAAAACTTTCTCAGGATGCACTTCTGAAGGTAACTACTAATGTACTACTTTGTGTAACTGAAAGTGCATATATTACAGTTGAAATAAATGGTTCCAGGTGTTTGCTAGAAGCCTAAAATAATAGAAATCAAACCTCTCTTAATAAGCAACTTATGTTCCCTACTTCCTTAATGGTTACCAAGCACCTTTGGTAAGTGTTGCATGAAAAGTCAGTACATGACATACAACTTTTAAAAAAAAAAAGTGAATGCAAGCCAACCTCCTTCTGGAAGAAATCTGTGTGTGGTTTAAGTGATAAAACTCCAATTTCTCTAACCCAGCTGCTGTTAGTTCTTGAATAAAACAAGAATAGTTGAAGTAACATTGCTTAAAGAAGCTGAAGCATATGCACATGTGCTTCTCAGTTAAGAAAAGCAGATAAATTCATCTAGTTCAAAGAATTAGTCTCCAAATTAGATACAGATTACTGCATTTAGTAGTTTAAGCAATGTTGGCAACGAGGAAATCAAGCAACCCAGCACAGCTAGGGAGGTGGAAATACCTGACCTAATGGATAGATATTTTAGCTCCCAATTGATGAATATTTAAGCTCCAAATAAGATGAATGCAGACAATGACAAAACTGCTTCAGTACTGAATGACTTACTAAGCTGGTACAGTATATCCACAGTCTCAAATTGAACTGTTTTAGCTTGCTTATTCTCTGGAAAACTTTTTCCTCCTAGGAACTCAAGGAGACAAAAAGAGTCCATGAGAGCAGGATGGCAGAAATAGAGTCTGGCCGTCAGAGAGAATTTGAGAGTAAGCTCTCGGATGCTCTGCAGGGGCTCAGAAAACAGCATGAAGAACAAATTCAAGGATACAAAGAAGAGCTGGAAAGAACATTCAGTGCAAAAGTGAGTCTTTAAAAAAAAAAGCCAGTAAAGAAAATTCTCTGCACCTTAATATGATTAAATTTACACTACCATGTAACATAAATTTACATACCAAGTAACTGATGTAGCCCTCACATTTAGTGCAGAGCTTCTAGGTGTAAATGTGAAGAGTAATTAACTACAATTAGTGTGGAATTTCAAAAGCGTCAAATTTTACAGTAGAACTTAGTGCCACCAACACTTAGTACAATCTTTTTCCTCATATTAGTCTTGCATTCAGGTAAAATTAATACTTTTCTTATACTGTTGTAGGTAAGATCCCAGGGGTTTCTGGGTTGGTTGCAGTGTACCATATTGGTATGCTAAGCTGTCTTTAATATTTAGTGCAGAATCACATGATTCACTCCTCTCAAGCAGATGTGTTTATTGCTTCATAGTTCTTTTGGGTTTCTCTATGCTCCAACTTTCTCCACATACCAACTTAGTGAATTTACTTGTACAATTCTGTCCAGGTCTCTACTGGAAAACCTTGTATTTCTTGTATGAATATACTTTATTTCACTGCATGTTTTTTTCCTTTCTTGGAAGAATGACTTCTCTTCAAGATTGACTTGCTCTAGAAGTAGCTCACTGATGCAGGAACTGTTCAGTAACAGATCTTTTGGGGAAGAACAATAGTTCTCTAAGCATACCTAGTATCCTCTAGCTTCATGCTTTGACAAGCAGTTTCCAAGCATTCTCCATTATTCTTCTGGAGAATCAGTTTACTTCGTATCTATCCTTCAGTTATAAATGTATGAAGACCTTGTATTTTAAGCCAGCACCGCTCCCTACCTGATTATTGCTGACTTCTGACATGAATGTCAAACTCACGTAAACCTCCCTGAAAAGCTTTCTGGCCTAGACCTTATTGGTATCTGCACACTTAAGTAAAACATAACTATTTCCAGATGTAACAGCTGGAAATCACTTGGTTTTCCTTCCTTATTTAAAATACATGGTCATAAGCAACTCATTACTAACAGTGACTTATCCATAGGTGGAGAATGCCCAGCTTTCTGCAGCAAGAAATAGTGACTTTGCCAATGCTGCTCGGGAGGAGCTAATGGAAACAAAGATGAGAGTTGATACTCTGACATCTCAAGTTAATCAATATCAAAGCCAGGTACTATCTTCACTTGTATATCCTTAAATACCCAATTCAAACTAATGTGCTTTCTTCTCTAAATTTCAGTTAGAATTTAACTGATTTTTTTTCTCTCAATTTTAGAATGCTGCTTTGGAGAGCAAAATAAGGGAGCTACAGGAGGCACTGGATTATGATCGTGATCTACATCGAAGGCGTATGGCTGAAAAAGAGAAAGAAATGGCACAAGCCCAGCAGCAGGTACAAGCACAGTTGGAAGAATATGAGCATCTCTTAGATGTGAAACTGGCACTAGATCTGGAAATAAATGCCTACAGGAAGATGCTGGAAGGAGAGGAACAGAGGTAGGCTATGACAAGATCCTCAGATGAGGGCTTGCTCCACCCATGATCTCTGCACTAACAGTATATTCTTCAGAATGTGGAAGAGACAAGAAACAAATACTAAATGTGCAATTAGTACCACAATTCTGGTCTTTAAGTATAACTAGTAGATAAATGGTGTTTATATCCCACATCTACCATACAATATACTAAGATGAAATAACTTGACAAACCCAACTGAAAGTTTAAAGGTCCGTTAGACATCCTTGCCTAGAATCAAACTTTTTCAAAGCTTTGTGCTAAATCCCAGAGCTATATCAACGAGTGTTCAAACCTAAACCAGCTTTTCTTTCTCCCTTGTCCATCAGAGTTAGGTGCTGTCATTTCTACTTGAGTATTGAATTTTGGAAAACCGCTAGGGCACACAGTTTATAGGGGTACAGTTGTTCTGTGCGGGTTTTAATCTGTACCTAGTTAGCTCAGAAGTCTATTTAGCAATTGAAGCATCAATGTTTTAGGCTGTGTGCATGAGTGAAGCTGGAAAATCATATTAGCTCCCAGTTATCCAGACACAGTTTGAGAACAGTGTGAACTCTCAGTACATGCTAAGAAGGGTCAAAAACTTAAACAACTTCCACTAAAAAACAACTTCCACTAAAAAGTGTCTGTAGAGACTTTAAATGAATTGCAATTGGGAATCATTTCTTATCAATATAAGCTTGCTCGGAACTCTAGGTTTGGGGCTGTGTTCCAAACTTAATAAGCTACTTACTAAGTTACTCTTGCCAGTAAAAATAAAATCTTTTATTTAAGACTTCATGGAAACCTTGAATGTAAGAAGCTGTTAGACTTGGTTATTCTGGGAAGAGCAAGGAGGAATAAGCATGTTAGATATTCTAGTGAATGTTATCTGACTCCTTTCTAGGCTAAAGCTGTCACCTAGTCCATCTTCACGCAGCACTGCAACTCAAGCAACAAGTCAAGAGCGACGGTTCCTGCATGGGAAAAAAAGGAAAATAAAAGCCAAAAAGAGAGAACATAGTCCTGGATTTAAGACTGTTCAGCATGCTTCATCTTCAGGAAATATATCTATTGAAGAAATTGATGCAGATGGGAAATTTGTCAGGCTTAAAAACAACTCTGATGCGGTAGGCACTTGTACTTGTTCAATTCTACACTGCCTTCACTACCAAGTATAACTGCTTGTGAATTGATTTGTGCCTTGGTGAGAGATGGCAATAGGGAAGGATGATGAGATGGGAGAAAAGTACTGTCAAACTACTTAAGGGAAGGCTTTCTAAGTCTTTCTTCGACTAACCTGGTTAATGTCAAGAGAAGAGCAACTGGTCCTGCAGGTGTCCTGTTCAGAGCTGTTTGGGAGATGCTCTTGCAGGAGGTGCACTGGCTTCCATGATAGAGAAGCCCACCATCAGGTATTTCTCATTAGGCTCAGGGTAGCAGTATTGGAAGTACTACGTAACCTTGGTAAATTAAATAAGGTTTTAGTAAACTGGATGACAGCTTGCTGCTTAAAAATGCTTACAGCAGATAAAAGGCTAGCATCTAATCAATGTAGAGAGGGCTTCTCTAATCAGATAATTCAACTAGTTTTGTCTGCAAATAAGAATCATTAGAATTAATCATCAGAGCTTCAGAACTTGTGACTGGAAGCTTAAGCACTTACGTCAGCCTGAGTTACCTTAAACTTTCACAGATCACTATGTATATTATAGCTTATACTTATATACATATGGTCTGACTTAAAGATGGGTGTGACCAACTTGATTTACCAGAATCTCCCTGGTAAGAACATGATCTTTCTTAAACAGAAGGCAAGAATAGATATGCCTAAACTTGTGGGATTAAGATTAACCCTAAGAAAATACTGGGAGAATTCACTGGAAACTTGAAGGCAGCCTCAAAATTGATTCTTCCACACTACAGGAGAGGGACTAAATGACCATGAAGCTGGAAAGCACCTTGCACTTGTATGGTGTTGTGTTGGTCTGTAATGCTGAGAGAAATTTCTTATCCCACAGGATCAGCCACTACATGGATGGGTGTTGAGAAGACATCTTGAAAGTGTGTCAGATGTAACATACAAATTCCCTTCACGGTTCACTCTTCAGGCAGGCCAAGTAGTTACGGTAGGTAGTGGTTTCATAAAACTTAAAGACCCTTGTTCTCATTAGGTTAGATGGCAATGGAGAATTGTGTAGTAAGAGAAACTAAATTACTACCTGATTTTCCTGATCCTGCTGTAAGTGCCTAAAGAACAAAAATCCTTATTTTATGTGGAGAGAAAGATGAGAAAATCCTTATAAGAACTTGATCTGGAGTTCAGTTTCTATTACTGGGCATCTTTGGTATTAGAGTACTTGAAGTTTTATATGTTCTGAGTTCTAATTCAACTACAAATAAAAATCTTCAGAAGCTCACTTTGAACTTGTTGCAGATCTGGGGTGCAGCTGCTGGTGTAAGCCCAGGTCCTAGTGATCTGGTCTGGAATTCTCAGAAGTCTTGGGGAAGTGGGTATAATATTGGTGTTACTCTTGTCACAGATGAAGGTGAGGTAAGTGAGTTTCTAGCTTCTTCTGTCCTAATACAAAACTTGTTTGCCTTAACACTTGAGTGTTTAACGCTTGAGTGTTCTTGGTGGTGACTCAATTGTATTGCAGGAACTAGCAGAGAGGAAGTTAATGCATGTACCTAGAGAAGAAAGTGGTGAGCAAGATGATGAGTATGAAGAAGTAACTGAAAGTGAAATGGAGCTTCCATCTCAGGTAAGCTGCCTGAAACTTAAATGCATGCTATCAAAAGAATTATTCAACGGCCAATCACTTTTCATTACACAAAAATACTTCCCCAAGTACCATCCATATGCTACAACTGTACCATTTTTCTTGATGTCAGACCAAAAGAAGAAGAAAAAAGAAATGTTGTTTGGTTTCATGATAGTGGTTCCTGTGAGCATCCTTTAGCAGGTGAGATCAGTGAGAATCATGCTTGTCATCTCAGCTTGCTTCATTAGTAGTGCTTCAGTCTCTTGTCCCATGTAGGGTGTAGCTTGCATGGCTTTGCATCGCAAGTGGAATTGATATTTTGCTTATTATTAGTTGAATATGATCAAATAGTGTTAGCTGTCTGGCATCTAATTACTGAAACAATGAAGAATACTCTCTTTAATGTCTGTTTCATCTAAACATTTGACTGAGTAAGCTTGCAAGCTGTTATCCAAAGAACAGAACGCAAGTACTAACTAGAAATACCTTATTTTTGTGGGATGAAGTGACTTCTCTGATACTTAAGAGCAAGTCCAGGCACTGTTTTAAGTGTGCAACTTAAATTCACACTGAAGAAAGCTAGTACTTCCATTCAAAAGTATGAGAATGCTGAGGTTAAAGTTCTTGGTATGTTGACTGGCTAAGCTCCTCTTAAACTCAAGCATGAGTTTGAGGCATTTCAGTGTCAACTTGGTTCCAGAAATCATTCTTATTTTTCTGTGTGAAATAAGTATCTCAACCTTGTTTCTGTCTTAAATACCCCCTTCAATACTTCCAAGTGGTACTGAAGTACAGATGCAGATCATGCTAACAGAATTAACACAGATCAATAGAATGAGCATGTTTTGGCTTCCATACACCTAGAACCTTTTGGCTATAACTTGCATGTTGCAATGCCTTGTAAAAGACTCTATGGCCTCTCTAAATGGTTTTTGACTGATCACAGTCTGAAGTTCAGCATCTTGAATGCTTCTAATGCATTTTGATACTGTTACACTGGTCTTTTAATTGCCGAAGTGTGCTGAAGGGCTTTAAATTGATCATAACTGAAAAAATATAGGCTGTATCTTACTTGAGTTGATTTTCTTGACTTGAAACAGTGTAGGCTCCTTCCTTAGTGTAGGCTAAGGACCGAAGTAAAGAGAATGTCCAGCTAAATATTCATTCTTTGCCTCCTGCTGACACAGCCTGTTGAGTTACCACAGATATTGCTAAAAATGATCCCACACAGCTGCAAGGAGGACTGATATCTACTGCAGCAGGCCTTAGAGCCACCGTTTCCTCTGTGCCTTCATAATATGTATACCTGTCTAAAAATAACTTGGAAGTACACTTTCTTCAGAGCAATAGTATTCTGAGATCTCATAACAGGCAGTTGTTTACTACTTAATTCTCTCCTTGTCCTTCTTTAGAACAGAAAAGCTGGGTAAATATCTATTACTATAATATCCTCTGGCTTAGTGTTTACAGGTATCAAAGACCCCTGAGTACATTCTTGTAATATTTCCAGTCCTGAACTGTGAAGGAGGGTATAATCATGTTTGCTAGGTTATTGAATAATGTTCTACAATGCTGTTCTGGCTTTTAATATGCAGTATAAACAAAAATGGCTGAAGCTGTATCAGTGGAAACAAGGTTTTAAAGAGACTTACCGCTACAAGCTTCATCTTCAAATTAGGGCCTCTCTTTCAGTATTTTAAAGACTTTAATTGGCTAATAACATGCTTGTTCTGCAGTCAATGATGGAAAGAAAAAGCAACACTTTTCTTTACATCTCTAATCTGCTGTTTTATCAGCAATGTTACAATCAAATTGTATGCCACTTATGGTAAGAATCCATTCTAATACTCCTATTCATATATTAATGTCCTTTCCATCTGCTGAATTACTATCAGAGTTGTGTCACTAGTATACCTATGCTTCTGTCTCACAGGTAATATTGAAATAATAGTAGCTTAGTCCAAAAAAAAAGTTAACTTCTTGCAGGTAGCAAAATGATGTAAAGAATGCTTTGCTTTAAGGAAGGCTTTTCCATACTTTTTGCTTCTGCTCTTATTCTAACTAGAGTAGTGGGAATTTGCATGCTGGTTAAGTTTTGATGCCTCAGAACTGGGGTACTAATAGCTCAATAGCTTTTCATTGAAGAAGGTATTGCATGGACTCAAACTCTTAAACTTATTTTCCTTCCCACTGACCATCTAGTGTAGTTAAGATGCTGCCACTCTTGAAAACCTGTTTTGCTTGTTAATTAGTAATTAAATCTACAGAGTATTATTAAAGAAATAAGTAAGATGTCTTTAGCCAGCAATAAATAGTAAGTATGCATGTTCATTAGCCTAATGTCTTGTTTTATTTCGGCAGCAAAATGAGGATCCTAGCTGTTCTATCATGTAATATGGACGCAGATGATCATTTGAAAACTTCTCAATCTCCAGCGACATCGCAGACTTGTTTTGATATCTTCTGCAATATCTGAAACTCACTTGGAATTTGAATCTCCCATCTGACCTCTCTGTAAGAAACATCGTCCATAACATGAAACTTTCTACCGTCTGATAACTGTACCCTGTCTTGGATTCACTGATATAAAGAGCAGTAGAATACAAGCTCTGTATGAAGTTGTTATTCCACTCTAACACAAGGATCTGGTCCCTGTGACCTGCTGAAACACAGGAGGGTGCAGTTTACAAAACTGTTAGATGCATGTCCTAGAAAGATGATAAATAACTGAGAATGAGCGTGAGGCTGCCTCAGCTTTCTCAGTATTCTGACATGGTGTTTCTCCAAAGGCAATTTCTGTTTCAAGTTTGGGTGGGAAACTACATGGGCCAGATCACACTACAGTGTGGGCTTTCAGCAAGTCCAAACTTGGCTGAAGTGAAACGTTCACCTGAAGAGTAGTGAGTGTCTGAAATGTTTCCTGCTCAGATCCTGATGCTGAGATGTCTAGATCACTTGCTAGAGGACTTCCTAGAGCTTAAAAAAAAAAAAGGAATCAAAAGCAAGTTGTGGAATGTTCCTCTCATTGATTAAATGTACTGTTTCTGTATTCTAGTACATAGAAATTACCAATGTCAGTATTTGATCTTTCTGGATGCAGTATATCACAGCATAGCTTTTAGTTCTGATTTGCTGGAACCTTAACTTGGACAGATATATCCTGCAAATGTGAAACATTCCAACAGAAGGTACTGTAACTAGCAATATTAGCACTCTCTCCAAAAGGTCCCAAAATGTCAGCCTTCTAAGGGGCTAGGGAAAAAAACAGATGCTGAAATATTAAAAAAAAAAAACAAAACACAAATGTTTACAGCAAAAGGTGCATCAAAAAGACCTGCTCTTAGTGTCCCTATATGCTAAATGTCTGACTCAAGGGCAGTCTGCAGGTCTGATTTGTATGTCTAATGGGGGAGCTGAGGTAATACTATGTATTGGCCAGTATGTAATTTATGTTTAATAGCTTTGTGGCCCACCTGAAGGCTGACCCACAACCTTTGCTGGCTATGTAGTCAGCCTGTATTCAAGTACTTCTAGTTTCTTTTTTCTAAAATGCTTACCTGCTGGCTATATGGTGAAGAAAGGGCCTTGATGAGCCATGCAAAGTCTAGCTTTCTTCTTGTTAAGAGGATGAGCAACTGACACTGCTGATCTCCCCAAATGCTGATTTCTGGCTGCATCTGTTACCTTGCTAAAATATTAAATTCTGAATTTTAAGATCCAGTCTATATTTGGATAGTTATTAATGTGAGGCTTTCCTTATACTGGCTTAATGCTCTTAATTTAAGCTATTTAAAAAAGTCTGGTTTTGAGACATCAAAACTACTGCTGATTTAATGCATTTTAGCAGATTTGAACTTTTGTTGTACTTTAAGGCCCATACAGAAATAAATGCTGTTCTTTGCTATATTTATTATGTTAAACTTTTACTATTAAAGAGTTTTCATGTACAAATATGGCAGTCCAAGACTAATTTACAAGTAAAATAATAAAACTGGCTTTTAGCGTTATTTGAGTGGCTCAAAACTCTGAAGCATTACATGTCCCTGCATGGCTTGAAGAAACTTTCAATGGTATACCCTACTGTCCTGTTTACACTTATCACTCACTTTTCCAAGTAAAGCTGACCTGTGATGAATTTAAGAGTATTAAGTATTTCAAATGAGAGGACTTCTCTTTAAAGAACAAGCAAAAATCAGTATGAAGTGACAACCCTGAAATGCTTGAACTACTGTACAGGTCTTGATGTAAATAGCTGTGGTAGATCAAGCTATTACAGTGACTGTTCTTTTTCTTCTCCCCTGGCTATTGCTTACCTACCTAAGCAAACTGTAGGTGCCTAACCCTGGCTCACAACAGCTTTGCTTCTTGGCTGCTGGTACCTAAAATCTTTTCTATTCTTTCAAAATATGCACGTACTTTAGCAATAGCCCTTCTACTGCTACAACCCAGAAGCACAAGTATAGCAACTGTAGACTGAGTTGTCTGGCATTTATCTAATAAGCTGTGAATCTCAAATACTTAAATGTTTGACAGTTGTTCCACACTTTGTATTCAGAACACCATAGCTACTTTAATTCAAGAACTAGGTCAGGGCAAGTTACTTTCTGTACTGCTGCTTTAATAACTACTAGCTATTCACCCCTGAAGTTAGGAAAGGCCTAATAAATTTCCTTTGTATGAGCAGGTCCAGAATCAGAGCTGTTGTGCCCTAATTAATTAGCAGGCTGTAGACAAAGTTACAAAGACTAGCCCTCTACCTTTCTTGTGAGGATTGTGCAAGCCAAGGCTGAAGACAGTAGAAAAAGGAAAACATGGTTTTGACAGCAGGTTAGAGGCTATTTATGCTGCTTACAGGGAAAAGTTACTGCACCTGTGGCACACACTAAATTCTTACCTCTCCCGGGAATACTGTCTCTACTGGATTGTAGATCCAAGTAGAGATCCAAGTACCGCTTGATATACTGAAGCTGCATTCAATCCAGTTTGCCCATAAAGATTTTGATTCCCTTCTCATTGCTCTCTCTTCTGTCTTGTTCAGAGAGTAATTGGCAAAAGTTCACATTCCTCTGGGGGTGATGACTGTTTTTAGTCATTACTACAGCCATACTTACTGAGCAAAGATGGAAAAGGCTAACACAAAACCACACTATCCATCTTCATTTTGATAGTACTTAAGCCTGAGTCTGTCTGTCTTTCATTTTGAGGCCTTTCTTATATGTTTTAGTTATAGCATTTGTTTTTTCCTTTCTACTACTTCTCCATTCCTTCCAAATAAATAAATAAACAAAAGCAGAACTGTTAGTGACTTTTCATTTGTTTGTAACAGGTACTAATGATACTCACCCATTTATCTCAGTGGAGGTCTATGCAAGCTCTGTGGCGCTAGGATCAGTTCGCGCTTAGTTCAAAGGAATTTTTCTCTTATTCTCCTGCTATAAGAAAATTTTAATGGACATTATGAATGTCATTCAATCAGTGACAAGAGAGAAAGATTATTAAAACTGCAGTGGCCAAGGTGTCATGAAACTAATAGTTTGGCTTTTTTCATGCATTTTTAATGTAGCATTGTTTTTTTCACTGAAATTTTATTTACATAGCAAGAGTGACCCTCTAGTTCAGAAACAAATACCAGAACTATAGGAACAGAAGTGGCAACCACTGTTCTTATCCCACAGAAATATTTATTAAGTTTGGTCAGCAAAGTATAGGAACTTTTAATTCTGAGAACTTGTACTTAGTACAACAACATCGTAATATTGACAACAATCACTTTGCCTTTTGTCAACATACAATGTGAAATGTGGATTAACTTGTTCACAATAAATTACAGTGTGATTGATGAAAAGAGCTCAATGACATCAGTAACTTAGGAACTGGTTACAGTTAGCTTCACTTACAGTATTTTTTAAAATGGTTTTCAATAGTAAAATCATTGCAACTGAAGATTTAAAAAAAAAAACAAAACACATACAATAATAGCAAAGAAATGCGGTTTTGGAGCAACAGTGAGCTACCAGTAAACACCTCATACAGTGATCTTCAAGGCACAAAGCAAAAAAACTGGGTATGGGTTTTTTTGCAGGTTGATGGAGTCAGGGAAGGTAAAGGTTTTTTTGAATATAAAATAAATACATTTTAAAAAGACGCATACAAAAGTCAGTAAGTCAGTCATATAGCAAGGCTTTCACAGAATGCCACACTGACAGCACATTTGTGAATCCATTTCAGTCATGAAATCATGTTCACAGCTTGAATGACACAATCACTGAGGCAAGGGTACCATCACTTCAACATAATTAATGGGGAAGAAGCCAGACTCTCCATTTAACATCCCTTCATACCAATTCTCATCGATCTGATTGGTCAAAGTTATGATGTCCCCTTCCTTAAACCCAAGTTCACCTTCATTTTCTGGTTCAAAGTCATAGAGAGCTTGGCAGCAAGGCTGATCCATGTGCGCTGAAGAACCTGCCCCAGTGACAGAAAAAAACAAACAAACAAACATTAGAAGAGCTTCATAGCATCCGACTAGCCACTAAGCATGAAAATAATAGGTCAAAACATAGCTGTCTTTTTTTTGTCCCCCCAAACAGTTTTACCATTGCTTTTACCAATTAACATCTGGTCCTTCTACACATAATACTAGTGATTACTGTTTTAAAGCATAATTCTGTTCCTCCCTCAAGTTCAGATGCTACTTGATTTCTGCTCCTAGTTGCATTCCCTTTGCAAAGGATAAACAAAACTAATAGTTCAAGTAATCGCGGTAGTCAAAACTAGTGTGGTCTCTTTGGAGCAGTGGCCAGAGGAACTGAAAGGGTAGGATATGTGGAAGTGGAAAAGTCAACAGGAGAAGTGACAAATAATCATTTAAACTTACTGCACTGCAGCACACTGCCACTGCAGGAATACCTCTCAGAGGGCAGGGGCTCCATCTGTCCTACACACACACACATGCTAACAGCCTGGAGGCAGCCAACTGGATTTCCACGCACCTGTGCATTTGCAGGAGCAAGGCCTCCAGCTGCTCCTGCATTAGGACTTCCACCCTCACCTTGCTTGAGCAGTGACGATCATTTCTGGGTTACTGCTCCCTGAGTCTGTGTGTTCAAATCTTTTGCTATACATGTCCTTCATCTGAACTAGAGTGACAGTAATGTTAGTAATGGTGGTGGCTGTCAAACTATCTTACAGACGAAAAAAACAGCAACCCTACCGATACAGCACCCGGCTGTTCGCTCATGTCCTACTATAATGATCTTCATACCAAGTTACGCTAAAATATTAATGTTACCATATGTAAACACAGTAGTAAGTACATATATTTACAGGAAAACAACTATAAATTAAAGTAGAAAACAATCACCATTAGCAAAATAAATTACCTTATCAATACAGCTGTCTTTTTAAAGATTCTCACAAAGAGGTGGTTGACTGGCTTGGATCTCTAGTATAGATACCTATATGTAACATATTCCTTCATTCATACTTATGAATAATAGCTTATTCTAATAAAATGTAATCCCATGTTCAAATTGTAAAGCTCAGCTCTGTGGGGAAGGACTAGCCAGAGGTTCAACAGATGCTCAGCTGTAACAGATTTTTAATAGTACATGCAGCATATTGAAGTAAAATTCTGCTAAGTTGTAGTATGTTTATAAATGAAGAATAGGGAAGAAGACTTCATGCTGCTACCACGTACACAGCAGCAAAACACCTTACAGCATGACAAACAACTCTTCAATCTTCCAGTGCTTCAATTAAAGCAGTTAAACCCCTGAAGTTATTCTGCTTGTCTCATTTGCAACATTTCCACAACTGAAATATTTTGTCTTAGCTCTCTCTCCAAGCTATCACACAGGCTGATCACGTAGTTAGCCCAAAGAGTAATTTTTGTTTGGGCAAATATGCACCCAACGATAATGCAATACAGATAAAATAGCTGAGATGTTAAAAATGAATGCTGTACTTTTTAATCTGCAAATCATGGTAACGTGTAGGCAACTACTGAAAAGTAATTGTTTTGATATTTTCTAGCAACAGGGATCAGAAATCTTTTAGGAAACGAGGTGACAAAACAATGATTCTGGTGATCAGTAGACGAGGATGGGTGAAAGCATCTTTTTAATTGACAAATATATAAACACGAGTAATATTTGGTGTTACAACTGGGAAGTGGGAATTAATTTTCTGTTTTGTGGATACGTTCCATCCTTTAGAAATAAAAGCTCTTTTCTATTGTTATAACAATGGGAGAGAACTGTCAACACAAAGAGTCCCTTCAGCCAGCCTCCCTGGGATATTGCTGTAACAAAGCTGGACTATTTCTCTGCCCGTGGAAGGCATGGGGTAACAACAAAGTTTAACAAGAACAAACTGAATTATGGCTACTCTAATTCAATGGGCCAGGCAAAAGCTTGGTTCTGGGCATATTTTTGCTGAAACAGTCCATGCACAGAAAAGAAGATGAGACACAGTTTTACAACAAAAATGGACTGACTGCATTCAAAAATAGCTGAGTTATTTTCAGAGTCTTTGCCAAGGTAGAACTGATACCAACTCACTAGAACTGTCAACAGCAGAAGGCAGTGCTCTGAATAATTGACAAAGTTCCTAGCCTTCACCAGCTGCTCCGAGGGGACTAATTTACTATTGCAAGCCAGTTAATTTCTGACAGTAAGGTACCTGATATGAGATGGATCACATTTGGTTCATTTTAAGCTCCAAAGAGCTGAACAGTGTCTGGCAGCCTGGAAAGATTTTAAAATAATGGTCACAGCCAGTACAACCGCTTTCACTCCAGGCTGTAGGATCAGTCAAAGACTTCATTAGAGTCAGGCAGCTGCTGCTACTGTACAGCCCGATGAGACAAAGCTTCCCTGACAAAGGTGATGGGGGCAGCACTGCCTGACAGTCTGCAACACACACTGCTTAACATCACAGAATTGGTGACATGACTCCAGCCTTTTCCTGTCTATTAAACACTTGCACGTCTTCTACTGTTGCAGAGATTTAAGCTAAAGAAGTACAACCTTTTCTTCCTGCAAGCAGGTTTTATGTTAATTTGCCACACTATGCCCACCTCCTTAATTTCTGCCATTGTGAAGCTAAATTGCCACACTTCATTGTCACATATTCAAGGATGACTTGTCATAGTCTCTACATCACTTAAACCTTGACAGCACAAATGGAACAACCACCAGAAAGCAGGTTAAGCATCAGCTGTCTGTGACTTCTCAAGCGTTACAGGATGAAACCAGGACACTCGACGTTTTTTGTTGTTGTTCTGTTTCCAAAGGGAGTTACTGCCCATTCCTGAACCTACTCTTAATCTTCTATACCACAATGTATACATATGGTTGCAGAATTATACTTTAATAATCACAAACTGGAAGCTTGCTAAGTTAATTAGCCCAAGTATCCCTCACAGCTGAAGTGTGTAAACATTTAGATGCTTGTGTTAAACTGCAGCACGTGGCAACCAGACCCAATTAGTTCATATCATAGTCAAACCTGACAAACAAAAAGAATGAAAGGCATGATGTAACACAGCATTTAAGAGTTTTAAGATGAACCAGATGATGATGATGCTTATAGCTTCAGCTGATTAATGAGGATAACAATAAATTAGAACAAAAATACAGATTTGTTATCTGTGCTTAATCGAAGTAGCTAAATAATGTACAACATTAAAAAGATGTTTCTGTGATTCTAGCCCTGCAAATGTATGCAAGTCATTAGTACTACATAATCCCCATGTGTCAGGAACTGTACAAAGGAAAATACCATTCCTGCTCCAAGAAGCTGATGCTTAACCTAGAAAGTTATGGTGAAACACAGGAAAAGCCATTTCAACACTCAAAACTGGACTGTGGTAGTTGTGCTGAATTATCACAGCTTACTTTGAACTGCCCTGTTGATTTCCATGGGCTCACTGAATGCTAAGATACTACTTACATTTAGTGACAGCATCAGGGAAATTAAAGCTCTACATTTTGATAGAGCCAATGTGTAAACGGGGAAAATTAAGCAAGGAAGTGCTTGTGTAGGATGAAAAAGGTTTCTAAGCGAAAGAAGAAAGCGATCGTGATGCTATCCCTCTATCACTTGGAGACCTTAAAACATTTACCAGTGTTTTGCTTAGAGCCACCTGGTTTGCATTTCTAAAGCACAAACCATAAATCAAATCTGTTTCATGATTTTAAACAGGAACAGGGAGGTTTTCCAATTTACAAGCAAGGCATATTCGCTCCACTATAATTCCGCAGAAATTCATATAGGTAACTTTTGAGTATTGAACAGGAAGAACAAAGAAAACAAACAATGATTTTACTTCTTATTGTACCTGCTCAGGAGGTAAGCACAGCATCCACAACTATACCTTCTTCAGGAGGAAAAAAAATTAAAGATGTTCTAAGTACTATATGTGTCTTTCTGATATTATTCACAACATTAATCATAGCAACTGTTACTGATTTTTTCCTATCCCTCCTCTTTATCTCTTTCATGGTTATGTTTTCTTTTCCATTCTGATAGTACTGAGTGAGCCAAGCAGTAAGTGAAAACCTATCATTTAATGATATGCAAGCAGCTGATGCAGTAGTCAATGAATGGAAGTGGCTCACTCCTTCCCTATCTTAGTAAGCAGTAGTCATTTATTTTTCAGTTCATTCACTGAATTTTAGCTTATTAAAACCACCTTTTTTTTTTTTCTTTAAGTAGGCTGGAAACAACCTTGAGAAGTCATCTAACCTGTCTTTTGCCTAAAGGCTGGACCTTTAAAGGACATCTTAGATCACTCCCGTCATGATTATAAACCACTATAAGGTGTGTACTGCTTTATCTCTGTTTTGACATACTAGTTAATGTACAAATGCTGAATCTAAGTCTCCTGTCTCCACTGCACATGTAAAGCAGAAAAAAGCCTATATAACTTGACAAGTAATTGACAGGGGACTAGTAATTTTATACTGGATTCTTAATAAAGGTTGCCTTGTTTTTGCTGCTTTCATCCAGATGTGCTGTGAAAATAACTAGAAACTTAAGGATTTATGCATTGCTGCACACATTTCCAGTGGTTTGAATGAAATGTGTGCTTGCACCATGTGTTAAGAACCAGTGGTCTGAATTGAGAGGAACGTGCAAGAAAGGAGTTATCTCCCTCAATCCCATGTTCAACAGCAACACAAAATTACTGCCTTGTTATTCGGGCAGCATGGGGAGCTTCACTAACATACCTTCAAGTACCCAGAAGCACAAAAGAAACAAAACGAGGGACAGGATCTTACTGGGTGGATTTATGCTGCCAATCTATTGCAATCCCCTTCGGTATGGATTGTGTAATAGCCTTATTTTATACCAGAGTGCAAGAAAATTAAAGACTCTAGAAGGAACATGAAGTTACAGCTCTAAGCTTTATTCTTTCACCTTTAGTTCTCTTCTTTCTCTCCCAATAACCTTTAAAAAGAAGAAAGACTGGAAGGAAGAGGAAGCCAGAGAGTTACAAACAAGAAAAAAAGAAAAAAGAAAAAGTCTTCAGAAAAAGATCCTAGATCTCATGCCAAATAGAGAAGGAAACTTTAGGCTCACTGCCTCCTCTTTATTTTCCTTACAAATAATGTTTATGGAAAAAACCTGGCTTTTTCATGCTCTTTTCTTTGCATATGATTGTCTTTTGTGTTTTGTTATTGGTCTCTCATCACTCGCTGTAGGCACAAAGGAGATAAGGAAAAAAAGTACTCGTGAGATAAAGAAAAGTATGAGATGAGAAAAAGTTATTTCAGTGAGTAGTAACCTTAATAATTATTACCATTCCCACAACTTTCAAGGGCTTTCATCAGTTGTTCCTTTTGTGTGTGTATGTGGAATCGGGATCTAACCACAAGAAGGGATCCTACTCCCACAGTAATGGGTACCTGAAAACTTCAGTTCAAAAATGCACGCTCTTTGGCATGTATTTTAGGGGAATGAATGGCCATTAAAGTAAAATATATTAATAAAAAATAAAATTAGTAAGGCTGGGAGTAATCTTTCTGAATTTTACGTGGTTAACAGTCAAGATCCTGTGCTGATCCTTTATAGTCTAGTAGACTGTGGAGAGAAATTAGCATCTGGAGATGTTCCATACAGTGATGTAACACACCCACCTTAGGCATCTGTCTTTTCAAGACATGAACTGCTTTCTGCAACTGACTCTCCCTCTCTCTCCTCCCACCCTCAGTGGCAATACAGAGAACCTAAAAGACCAAGGAGAATGCCACACCTAAATTTCAGATGGTGAAAGATTGCTGAGAGGAAACCTGCTTCACAATTCCATTTCCAAATCTGGGAAACAAATGGGAGGCAAATACATGGATACCGATGCCTCATGAATCCATCATTCTCACAGTACAAGCAACAATCTGGTAAAACACCCACCAACACATTAATTCTGTGGCCACAGGCTTACCTGATGATTTTATGGAAGAGCTATATGCAATCCCATTGTGCTGCTGATTATCACCAATTTCCAGGGTTGCAGTTATTACAGGCTTTGGCTTAAATTCACGTTTAGGCCGACTAGATGCTACATTTATTCTAGAACATAGAGAAGAGTGGCAAAAGATTTACTTGAAGGAACAAATACTTATGAAGTTTCCATCTAGAGTCTGTGCTTTTGCATTTGAAAAGTGGGAAAAAACACTCCTGCTGTGTGTTTTTTTTTGTTTGTTTGCTTATTTTATTATTTATTTATTTTGGGGGGGGGTGTCATATGTATTATTCGCTTAAAACTGCTCAATTCTAATGCAATATTTGAATTTCAGCAAGTCCTTATTTAATGCTGTGGTCCTGCTGACAGAGGCATAAAGCTTAACAGCCTAAGTCTGAGAAGTGCTGAGCATCCACAGCTGCCACTGAGTTCAGCAGAAGTTCCAGGAATGAGCTATCTGGAAAGCTCTACTGTACATGACATATGCAGAAACCCAGCCAGGACAGAGGCCCAGGGACTGCATCTCAAACAGTGCCTTTTTTATTAGAAAAAATGGGAAACAACCATTTGGTCAGCAAAACTGTCTTAGTACCTCTTGCTATATGCACGTGTGGCCCAGCTGAGAGCCTCATCTCACTGGCCCTCTGCCTTTTGGGGCAGGGTACACAGGCACAGCTGCTCCTATGTGATACTCACAGCCACCACTTCAACCCAAATAAAAAGCCCCACATAGTAACCCAGATTCTGTGACTGTAATGTTAGGCTACGCTACAGTGGTCCACAAATCATTTAGGTCTCCTGTTTTCTGTTTGTTCTCAGGGTGACTTACACCAAATTAATGACAGCAGCATTTTTTTCTATTAGTATGACACAAAGTATTTGGGCCTTTCACAAGTACATTCACCACAGTCGTATCCCTAGCCAGCTGGCAATTCCCTTACTTTGCTGCGGAGTTTTGTTATACCCCATAATCTCAGTGAAAACATGCCAACTTCTCAGCAGTCTCCCAAACACAGTTCAGAAAGTATGCAAGTTTAAGTAAACCTACAAACAAATGGAGGCTGTCCTGATTAACCTCCGCAGATGTGAGCGAGGGATTCTGCACACACTCAAAGCTTTCTGGGCAGATCTTGCGGTACATTAAAGGCTCACAGTGCAGCAAGAAGTTGCCAGGTGGCAATGGTTTAAAGCAATGAAGTCCAGTAAAGCACACCAAGCGCGCATCTGTGAGGTGGTGCTACAAGACCTGTTGCTTCAGCGACGTTTCACGTTCATGAACCTGAGCTGCCAAAGAGGTTCAACATTTTCTCATGGGTTCAGCCTTACCGGTTTTGCAGCTTGCTCTGCAGATCCTCCAGAATTTCTGTGGATTGTTTATGGTAATCTAGCGCTGCTTCTACAAACACAGCCAACTGGCTAACTTGTTCTACCTGAAATATAGAGAGGAAAATAGTTTTAAGGAGCCTGCAGTACATTCAGCTGAAAGATAAACAAACACTTCATTCAAAACAGACCTGGTATCTCAAAAGACAATGATACCTTGTGGGACTATTGAAAAAGAGCATATGTGATTCTATCAAAGAAATTGCCAGTTGGAACCTGAACAAAACTGAGGTGTAACTTCTAGTTCACTAACTCAGGGCTGGGTCCTTGAGTCATTTCCTTTCACAATGTGCAAATCCCTTTTGCTTTCAACTTCCAAGCCAGCTGTCTGTCAACACCCAAGCCTGAACCAGTTAGAGGACATGACCCCTTAGCAGGTGAAAGTGGGGCTTTTCTAATCAGTGATGTTAGGAGAAATTACATTGTGACAACTCTTGTGACTCAGCCCCATTAGCGTTTATTAGTGATGTTTACAAACTGCAGTTCTGAAATTGTCTGGAGTTACCTCACTAGATGGCAGCATTTTATAAACCAATAAATGAAACGTGATTTACCTACTATTACCCAAACCTATTTGGATTGAAGAAGTATCAGCCAATCATTCAGAAATATGAATATTGGGGAAAAGGGAGGATGTGAAAGAGAAAAAAAAAAAAACACTTTTTTTTATTCATGAGGTAACAATCTCATTCCCGTTACCGTAACACAAACTGAAAAATTCAATCTGTACTGTGATCTCTGATGGAACATTACCAAATATTTATTTGTCCTCTTCCTTTAAGACCACATTAAGAAGACAGAACCCAAGAAGTCTGACATGTTCCCATTCCACTGTGTCTTCAGACATTGGATCACAAGAAGGTGTCTGAGTAAACTTTCTGCAAATGTTTTATGGACCCATGGTAATTTTATGCTATACTTCGTCTGCTGTTACTCAGTTAAAAAGATTATTAGAAATTCTTCTGGGATTCCAAGAGAGCCAAACATTGTCACATAGCATACAGAAATGAAATGCACAGAACCAAATTAACAGCTGATACAATTCCATCAAAGTCAAGAGAGAGTAATGTAAACCAGCTGAGGACAATGCACAATGTGCCTGGGGTTTGGATGGAGTGGTCAGAGAAAATGGATAGACAAGGAATGTCCAGACAAGATGAGTAAGAGCCAGGAAGAATATGGAACTGGGGATTAGGAGAAGAAAGCGAGAGAGACTGGGAAGGAGCCAGGGAGACTTGAGGGACTAAAAGCCACTTAGCTAGAGAGCCTGAGACTGGCTGAGTGGGAAAGGCAGGAAGATGGATCTGATAAGAAGTGCATAGAAAAGTGTCTGTGTGGGAGGTCTGGAACTAGCTGTGCAAAAAAAAAAAAAAGAAAAAGAAAAAGAGAAAGAGATGTGGATCAGGACTGAGTCTGGGTGAGGCACCTGGCAAGATGGCTGGGGACAAGAGCATTGAGAAAAGAGATTGCAGGGCAAGAAGGCCAAGAAAGGGAAACATTTGGGGAATTGGGAAGGACAGGAAGGAAGTGACTGCAATTACTATCCGTGCAAATCCAGTGAGAAAGACTGGGCTTAGACAAGAAGGCTGTAATGAGAAGTTTGAGGACAGGAGAGAAATTGGGTCAGCATGGCAAACGGAAAGGAAAGAGCACAGTTTTCTTTCAACAGAAACAATAGAAAGAGGGTATGGAAAAAGACATCAAAGGGCCATCCACTTCACCACCCTCCCTAAGGCAGAATTGGTTATACTAGTCAGTCGTTCCTGATCTTGTGGCTTATGTAAATCACTGTATTTCATACACTGTTTCATCTTTGCTTTGGTGCTTTGGCTAATGATAAATGTCTGAAACGTTTCTCAGCTGCTTATGCAAAGAAGAACTATCAAATGCATACACCGCAGCTGGCCAATTGGTAGAGCCTACCGTGGAACAGTGTGCTGAAATTGTTGATAGAAGATGTTAAATTTTTGCAGCCTTAATATAGCTTGTACTGGTATAACAGCAAGGGGTGATGAACTTATGCACTGCTGTAATGAATGTGTCCCGCTCACAAGCGGTTTAGGAGCTACTGGCTAGTTTACAGCTGGCCATTACACTGGTAGTCAGAGACAGAAGTTGTCTGCAGGTAAATGGTCCTACTTAACAGCTCCTCCTTTCTGCAGTTTGCTCCCAGAAGACAGCACATTTCTTGCTTTTTAAGCATGGTTTCTGTGATACCGTATCTACAGAAGAGAAAGCTTTGGAATAGGCCCTGTCTTCCTATTTCTGTTTGAACTTGACCGGGGCTAATATGGTCTAACAGAGAAATCTCTGTAAAATCAATTAATTTCTTTTGTCTTTCATATTTCAGACAAAAACAAAACAGACAAAAAACCTGACACGTACTCGTAAGAAACTAATATTGTGTGTCCTACTTACAGATAGCAAAATGGCCTCTAAAACACCCTTCCATCTCTCTTTTCATATAATTCCATGACTCTATGGGAGAGCACATCCCGCTATTCTGCTGTATAAGCACTGAAGAGAGGATTATCGCAAATCACCACGGTTGCTAATTTTTTAGACATAATTTCACGGTGGACTTCGACTCTGAGCCAATGTCCAAGTACTTGAGCATAACCCACATAAACTCTACACAGTAACATTTACAGCCAAGCTATAGTTGTAATTTTTAGAGCCAAAATTATCCAGATCCTTCAAGTCAGCACAAGGTTTTGTGTGTTAAGTGAGCTGCTCCTGCAAATTAGCACTGGGTACATCTCTCTTGCTCGTGCTTTAAGCAGCTGGTCTGTGACTGGCTTCTCCTTCCCCCTGATCTCCCTGTATTCTGCTCTCAGACAGTTCATTGCTCATAGATAATAAAGCTACTTGAGACGTCTGTGTCAACCTTGTCTGAGCAATTGTATCTCCAGAAGACCTTGCTGAATTCTTGAGTACTCCCATGCACTGCTGTGCATAACGTTCCTCTCTGAGACAAGGAAAAAGGTACATTCTCTGCCTTCAGTCCTTGTCTCCTATGAAGGATGGGTCAAGCTTTATCCAATCCCACACACATTTCCCACCTGGATATACTGCAGCAAACAAAAATGCAGGACAGACTTACGTCATTTTCTAAGAAATTGAACATGCTTCTTTCAGCTAGTTCCTTTGACTCTTCAAATTTTTCTACTGCTTGTTTAACTTCTTCATCTGGTATCTTTCCAAGACGTTTCTTTTTATAATCATAATCCAAACGACGACCTTCTAGTTTCTTCAAATGATGCTAAATAAGACAGAACATTTAGGAGGAGGTCCAAATGGGACAGGCCCATACAAACACATAGTGATTTAAGGAAGTTTCAGTTGGATCCAATTACAGGGATATGCAGAATCAAAAGAAATGCCAGGCTGAGATTATCCAGTCCATCCCTTTGATCTAAGGCAGCATCAGGTATGTCTGGGACTGCATACGTGAATGAAATTTTAAGTTGTGTAAACTTTAAATAAACAGTCATCTGGTAGGACCTGGGGAACTGGCTACCTTGATTTGGTAATCTTAGGCACCCAGGTCATGAGATGGAGTTTATTAAATGTGCAACACCTAACATTGGATCCTGCTTCTAATTTAGAAAATCCAAATGTGCCCCCCGTGTTCTATACTTAAATGAATTTTACCTCTTGAATTATACACAATATGACAGCTAACAGTAAGAGTTATTTTCCCTTCTCATTCCATAAGCAGTATTCCAACCAATCTTATGTTCTTGCTTTCTTTGTTAGGTGTCAACCTGACACTTCTATCTGACATCACTATACAAGCTTTTCTGTTGCCAAAAATCATGGGATTGACAGACTAACAGAATGGACTCAAAGTGACAGTACAAAATGCTCATTAAAGCTAACATTAAACAATTTCTTTTTATCAGTCCAGAAGAATGACAACTGAAAACGGTTATGTATCATAGGAGACAGCTATAGACATCAAGGCATTATTACTAGCTTTTTGCTCTGCTTTCCACATACATGTAAACAAATAAAACAGCTTTCTTTTCTGCATTTCATCAGGGAATTAACTTGCTTATTACCAGAGTCTATTGGAATCAGACTCAGACAGAGACTGCCTGGCTTTCTTTTGAATTGTCATTTTGTAAACAAAAGCACTGAAAAAACCTAACTTTAAACGTTAAAAATATGTTCCTCAGCATCTTATATTTTTCCCATAGAGGAATATGGCACTCAACATTTTAAGACACTTTTGAGATCACTCTGTGATTGCCCTGAATGGCCTTCTTCAACAATCAAATTCAGCCTCTATAATAAACAGCCTTAGGCTGACAGAGAGAGGTGGCAAGACAGGATAATCAGTCACGGTAAATCGCAGCCCACTCACATGTTCAGAACAATTAATACAAAATGTTGGTTAAAATAAAAGAGCAGAAAAATACAGAATACAATTTTCTTCGTTGTCCTTCTTGCACCGGATGTACAGGCAATACGGCAAACTGAGCAAGTTAGACAATGGAGAGAAATAGCCAGACATTGTTTTTAAGCAGATTTCATCACTATTTTGCTAGAGACACAAGCTTAAATGCAGTGAAGTTTATTTGCCTTTTTGCTTCCACAAAAAAAACACTCAGAGAACTAGGGTTTAATTGACTTTGATTACTGATAAATTAAGCTTTACCCTGGAAAACTTACCCCAATCTCTTTTAAATCTTTGTCCTGCAATAACTGTAGAGGATCGATGAAATTTTGTTTGACATTAATATCAAGTGAGTCCTTCACTTCTGCCATTTGTTTCATGCTTTCACCAGCATCCAGTAGTGCAAGGCCTATGGTAAAGAACATGCTACTTATATCTCAATATATGTAAAACAAAAAATGTGTCTTATGATACAGATCTTTCAAGTATCTTTGTATCTGCTGTAGGATGTTGAAAAGTAAAAAAAAAAAAAAAATAATGTAAACTATGCACTTGATTTTCTCCTACAGAAAATTAGAACTGGAATATTTTGCTCTATAGTATATTCTGCAGCATCAACATCTTCCCCTATGCAGCACCTCCTTGGGTTTTTTGAGTCCTAAGTTCCTATGCCTACATAGCTCTTACTACTTAGGGAAGGGCCTTTGTGTGTGGAACTGCAGATCTTAACAACAGGGCATAAAGAAGTCAGCCAGCTCTGAATTTGGCTTCTGCACACCGTCGTAGCCCAAGCCAGAGTCCTGTAGCCCTAGTCTGTGTTCTTTCCCAAATATGGGACTCTCCTTTCCTCATGTACATTTCTTGTAATTTTCCTCTTAATCCCAGCTGTATCAAAAAACACCCACTGAGTAGCTCTGTGACAGTGCTTCAAGTTTGTTCCAGTCAAGCCCACACATTGTGCATGCTCAGCAAGCAATGCCTCTGTCAAGATTTTGGCCGTGAAGTTTCAGCATATTTTCAGAGGAAATAGGTAATATTTGATTTACCAAAGAATTGTAGCATGGCCAAGCTGGAGTGAATCTTCACAAAAACAAGAAAATGCATGTTTGAGCATTGCTCAAGCATTGCTCCAAAGCACAAAGACACCAAAAGCACCCACAGTTCCTCCAACCCCCAAGATTTTTTTCCATTAATTTAACTCTTGAATATAGGGTAACCATTTTTATTTAAAGGTTAAAAAAATGCATTGCATCAAAGGATCACTCTAAATGATTTACCTCTGGCAAGTTAGAAACTAAAATGTTTAGAGACAGCAATAGTAACAATCTACCTGCAACAGAGGCAGACAAATATGTAGAAGCAATGTGTATTATTATATCAATCATCCCCTAATCACTATACTTAGCTTTCCCTCTTACCTGGATCAGCTATTTACATAGTTTTTCACTGAGTAATATTCTGCGAAGAGCTTTATACTGAAATATTCTCAAAGGAGGTACACAAACTCACCAAACATAGAATCATCGCCAAGCTCTCTGCCATACCGTATCATGCAGTCTCCTAGGAGTCCTTCTGTCTGAGGGTAGCCTGTGGTTTTAACTTGTCCCCTGATCTTTGACATAGTGTTAAGCATTCCCAGTTTGGCCCTGTATGCTAATAAGAACATGAACAAAAAACAGACAAAACATTTTTTAAATTAATATATTTAAAGCAATAAATTATTTAACAAGCAACCTCACGAAGCAAGTCACTAAGTTAGTCTATAGACCCATAAGCTTTTTGTTGTCAGTACTTCATAGTCAATGTTGAAGTCAGATTACATACAGCAGTATGGGTCACATGAAACTGTTTTATTCAAAGCTGAGTGGGCATCATCTCTCCAGGCAGTTATATAGTGGGAGTGCTTATTGCCTTCTGCTGATATTCACCAATATTCACATTCCCTTGGGTATTTTTCTTTGTGGATTTCTCTATTAAAAGCACTGCAGAAAGCAAACACGAAATGGATACAAGAACAGATGAAGCCATTTTAATAATCTTGTTTGTGAGAGCTTTACAGAACTTTTTTCCCTGCTTTTTTCTTGCTTCCACTATTCAAGACAGTAAGAATTTATTTTGCAGAAAGGCTGGGTACATAACAAATTAATAATTTATTGTTAGCCTGCACATATCATGACAAAACTATGCAATTATTCTTGGAATGTTTTTCTAATCTACTCCTTACGATTACCTCTCAACAACTTCTTCAACACAGTGATAGCCATGGGTAGGGTATTCCTAAGGAATGTGGACCATGGTGACTAGCTGCATCTTGAACACCCTAGCTGGGCCTTGGTAAAGGGTTGAATACTACCATCCTTTTGTGGACACAACCCATTAAATGTTTCTTCTGTAGACATTAACAACCTATTAAACTTATCCAGGGACGTGCATCTCATAAGGCACCCAGAACGGACAGCTATCTCTGAAGTCATTGGTGTAGCTACTAAGTGTAAATTCAGTCAGACAGTTGTCAAAAAAATGAAGGTCCTTCCAACAGCTGGTTTGGACAGTCCATCAAGCTCTTAACAGCTAATCTTTGTGACCAACTGTAAACATAAACATGTACCCTTTCTTGTTTCTTAAACTAAAATTTGAGAAACCTCTATTAACTGACTACCCAAAATCCACTGAGACCTTGCAGTGTCCAGAAAAAGCAAAGCTTCACTCAGATTCTAGGTAGGCAAGTGACAGCCCTCTTCTCCATGGCTTCATAACCACCAGTATCCCGATGGCAGCAGTGCATGAGTTAAATTCAACGGCCTTTTATATCTCTGCTAAAAAAAAATGCTGGCATTCTCTTTACTTTAGGGATCCATATCCCACTCCAGGAAATCCAGCATAAATAACACAGGTGCTGTATTGCCGTCCCAGGCCATCCAAGACACATCATGCATGCACAACCTGTATGCGCCCAGTAAGACCAACATCGTGTGTTGTGAGTTGCATTGCAGATCAGACTTGCTGCACATAAACTTTACAGTTCCATTTTACAGTACAGTTCATTGTACACACTGCTGAGGGTCTCCAGACATCCAGAAACCTCACAATAATGACCTAATTAATCCACCTAGGATGAATTTCTGAGTAACAAGATAATGTTTAGCAAAATCTGACACCTACTTTTCTCTACCCTACCTGGATTTGGCTGAAGATACTCTGTGGATTTTGACAGCAGCTCTGCTACAGCTTTATTAGTAACATCAATTTTCTGAAAAAGAAAAGTAACCAAAAGTTAGCAAAAAGCAAGCCTGTTACTAGAAAGTTTGTATTTTGATTAGATATACTATTCTAGCTGATTGTGAAAATTTATTTAAAATAAAGCAAATGTGGTAGATTAAAATAAACAGTCATGCCACGGTTGTGACAAGATTGTACCAAAATAAATTTGCAGTTAGCACACAGGAGAAAAATTTTGTATCAAAATGTGGGGACCTACTTATCTCTCAAGCTCATAAGTCTCAAATGCTGCTTATGCATTCTAGGCTACACTTTTCCTGCCAACCCAATGATTGTTACTATGACTGCTTTTCTCCACAGTTGAAAAAGATTTAAAATTTCCTAGCTCACAGTCTTGGGGTCAGGGCCATTTAAAGCAGTGGTTTGCACTGTCTTCCCATTTAATAGTTTCTAAAATGCTATAAAATCACATTTCTGTGTTGTTTCTCTTTTCCTACCTCTGGGTCTGCATATTACTTTTCCTCTTATAATGCAGAGAAAGGAAATAATTGTTCTGAAGCCAAAGAAACTGAAACCTAGAAGCCTGTTTAGACCATAAATCCTAAATATGCATGTTGGAAAAAAAAACAACTCACACAAGATTTTTTCTTCAATCTGCCAACAATAAAAACTGTGACCTAGGTCCTCTATGTACATTTAAAATACATAGAAAAGACAATGGTGATAAAAAGCACTTAAAAGCTCAAAATGGAGAAAGTGACATTTACGCAGTTTGATTTGAAACACCCACCGCGAATAAGTCGATAACAAACATCTCCATTTCCACAACAATTCATATTAATTCCTGACTAACAAATATAATTCTGAATTAAAAGAATCTTTTCTCTCTCGCTAACTTCCCACATAGACAGAGGAAAAAGACAAGTCTCTCTTGGTGCTTTGCACCAGTCTTGGAGGAGCTTCCCTTCACTGTCAAGAGGTGTCCGTGGAACCAGCCTCCTCTGCTCAGACAGCCTTTCTGCATGTCTCTTCTCCCTTGGCTGAGCTGACAAGAATCAAGGATAAATTTGCACTTATTCTTACATATTTATGTTTTGAATTAAGTATTTCCCCCATGTAAATCTATAATACCATTCTAGCATCTGAAATGTGAAAGACTTTTGATTTTGCAATAGCTTAGTGTTGAAAAACGTACGTTGCTTTCCTTACCCTTTCCATCTCTTGAAATTCTTCATCTAATTTTGTTCCTTCAGCTCCACTTATTTTTTCACTGAACAACTGTAAAAGACAAATTTCATAATGATAAAAAAATGCATCATTATTTTTAGAGAACAAATATCTCTGAGAGTCACAAGAATTCACCCCAGATTAGAAAATATACAACAACTGTGCAGGAGAAGAGTAACCTTCCTCTTGGAAATGAAACGCTTATTTCAATAGAAACAGAGATGTGAATTTACAACAGAAGTCACTGAAGTGACTTCTCATGCTTTAACAGTTTGTACCCTAAAGGCACAACCAACACTGCATATTTCAAGCAGAGTGACCAGAGTCTGTCTGCAGGCAAATCCAGAGTAACGCTTTCAGGGATATTTCTCCAGCTCTGTACATCTGAGTGCCTTCTGGTCCTTCATGCCATTAGGCCCACAGATACAACTCCCATCCATGCTGATGGCAATTACACACCGTGCAGATCTGTGGAAGGAACCGACTCGGGAAAGATGCTGCACTGTGACCACCTGCGTGACCGAGCATCTTTATGACACTGAAAACAAAAATGCCACACATTCTTCGGAAACTCTGAGCAACGGTTTGAAATCAAGGATTTCAGTAAACCTTCTTAAGACAGCTATAACGTTATCCACCTTTTGCATAAAAACTCCAGGCCATCAGACCTGAGTTTGGTCCTTACTAAATCATGGCTAGGCATAAAGAGTCTAGCAGCTCTCTGCTGGCTGCTTCTTGCAACGTATGGCACCTGCACTGCAACAGAATGAAAAAACAGGCAGATCCTTACCCAGAGTGACACAGCCTTTGAAAGCATTACGCCACTATGAGACAAGTCATTTAACACACATTAAACAAACATCAAACAAATTCCTGTTTTTGTAGGAATTATCCTAGTAGACATTTCTCTGCTTTAATGGACTCTTAGCACTGAATCTGTAACAGCATGATGTGAAACCCAGGCCTGGCTCATTGACTGCTGGCATTCCCCAAACCTGTCCCCAGTAAAGTGTTTTGTTCATCCTCAGCACCTTCTAAAAGAGAATTTATTTCCCTGAATTAAAAGGGCCTCGGAGACTTGCATAATCTGAAAATGGGTCATGGCTCTTTGCAGCGCAATGCTTCGCTCTTCTCAGCCGCAGCCTGCATGGCACAGGTGTGCGGGGAGCGCGCTGCCTCGCCAAAAAGCAGCAATGAGCTGATGAAGCAGGGCTGGGAGCTCAGCGACAGCTGACCTTGCACCAGCATCACTGGTGCCACACAGCCACAGGAATACACCTGCTTAAGGGAAAAGGTGAGTTCAAAGAGCCGTGCTACTAGTTACTTCTATTGGCTTTACAGTAAGACTCACAACTTTTGTGCTTGGTATGCCAAGCAGCCTACAAACTTCACAAGATTCTCTCTTTTCCAGAGCACTGATAGAACAGGCACAAAAGCAGATCAGAGATGAGGCAGCCCAGGCACCAGGGAGCTGTGGCAGTCAGCACCTTCCCACCATCAGATGTCACCGCAGAGGAGCGACGCGAGGCCACGTGGGGAGGGGGACACTGCCTGCACCTCCGCAGGTACGTCTGAGGAGTCCTTGGGCAGGGGTGGAGAAAGGAGCTGTTACAGAAAGAAGCTTTTACAGAATGTGAAAAACTGCCTATCAGAAACCGTGCAACTTCTTTATGCTGGCAGTTTGTCTCTTTTCTGTGTAATGGTAATTCCTGAAACAATCAGTGCTATTTTCCACAGCCTCACACATGTTTTCCTTCTCTAGCAGGCACTGAACAGAGATCCATGGCTTCCTGAGCCCTCGCACGGCGATCCCTTTCAGAAGGCTGAGTGCAGCGGGGGAATTATCCTTCTTAGGCTGAAGTTGTAAAATCCACATTCAGCATCTACCCATAACTGTCTCATTATAAATAATCCATTTATGTGTTGGCAGAGGATAAATGCAGTGAGGTAACGTGATTGCTCGACTGTGAAAGCATAATTAATAATAAATTACTGCACCAAATGGCTATAACAATGAAATGTCCCGCCCTTGGAGAGAATGGAGCTGGACATTTCAACAAGAAGCAGGGTGGACAGGTAGAAAGTTCACTCACTAATGATAATGCCAGAGATCTTAAAGAAAAAAAGAAAAAAAAAAGAGAAAAGAAAAAGAAAACCACCCAACAACTTCACTGACTCACTGGAAGACTGACAAACTCTGAAGAATGCAGTTTCTCATCTGCTACACTGCAAGGTGATATGTTCTCAATAAAAGCCTTAAGGCGTTCTCCATTTATCCACTGGCATCCCTTAGCTCTCCCTGGCTTACCATTGGCTATACATGGTCACGCACACCTCCCTGGATTAGCAGTCCGAAACTTAGGCTTGCTGTGTTGTTGCTGTTTTTGCCAGGAGTGCAGGGGCCGATCCAAGGCATTTCCACTTGGCTGGCAGGGCTGCGCTCCCCTCCCAGCGTGCAGACATGCCAGCACCAGGCTGCAGCCTGCTCACCCTCCCTACGCATGCATCAGCTCAAATACTGCCATTCACCTTTAGTTTTGGTTTCTCTTCTGCAGTGTTGCAAAACTCCTCACTGTGTTTTAAACGGGTAACATTTGGTGCTGCTCAGCAAGGGAGAAACTGTCTGCAGCAGCCCTGAGTCACTCCTTGCATGGGGACCACTGGGCTTGCTGAAGCAGCAGGGAGTGAGGAAAGCATCAGGGTTGGATCCAAGGTCACGGGACAACGGAGGTTTCCATGCACCAGCTCTCAGAGAGCAAGAGACATTCTGTATCTACAGTTTGTGGAGAGTAATGGAAAAATTGAATTATCAGCTTGGATGATGGGACGGAGCGCACTCCCAGAGCCTGTGGAAGACATCAGCCTGGTGTCTACGTTCAGCTTAGAAGGGGTTAGAACCTGGAGGGCTTTTCCAACTCACCCAACTGATTCTAAATCTGCATTTACAGTCTGTGGGAATGCAACCACACAGAGTCAGCCATGGGATCCGCAGACATGGTTTCATACATACACCGAAATCTACCTAAATAATGCACAGCAAAATCAAGGAGCAAAAGAAAATCAAGGAGCAGAAGAAAAATGTTTGTTCACACACAAACATCAACGACCCTGCAGTTTCTAACCCAAGCAGACACTTTCAGTGAAAATTAATCTGAGCTCCAGTTTCCTTCTGAAAGGAGAATGAGTACCTCAGTGCTCACAGAGATATGGTAGACTGATTCCTTACAGTCCATAAACTGTTCTGAGCTTCTGACAGTAAAAATTGGTATAAAATTCTAATGGTTATCATTAAATTTTACCATGACAGCTTATTTCATATTGGTATAACCAGGACCTGCTTTACTATTCTCACGTTTAGAAACACAACAGCTTTTATTCTGATCACAGCGAATTTAGGAGTTATAAAACCAGTACTGCCACTCTTCCAATTAAAAGTCACAGGACACCAAATTAATCATTGCAAACGGATGCACAAAGGAGACAACTGCTGAGTTTTAATTCTCTATCTGCTGAGCATCATTTACATGCATTATATCAAGCAGCAAAATGCTTTGAACTTAAATAGAAGCCTGCCCAGCTACAGGGCCGTGTAATTACGAGGCAGCGTCTATCGGTGTTTGTGAGTCAGCTAATCAAAGGCGAAACTGCTGCCGTCACACAGAGCCTGTGCTCCGTGGGAGCCTGGAATTGTTTGCATGGGAAGAATGCTGATCTTCATCTCCAAACTAGGCAGCCAGGTGCCACGGTGCTGAATCTTTCATTACACAGGGACAGAGCCCAAACACTGGGCCTCTGAAACATCCAGATCACACCACGGGGCCACCACTCCCTTACTGCTCCAGTGCTGGGCCCGAAGCTAAAGCCATTCGGCAGAGCTAATTGGGGTTCCTCCAGATCACTCTTTATGCCCAGGAACAGCTCCCCACCTGCAAAACGATAAAGTTTTCTTCCTCTCAGGTCTCTGTGCAACTCCCTCCATCACATTTGACTTGGTAAGAGTCAGTGAGGTTGGAGTAAAACAAAGCTACCCTTAAACACAAACACAAAACCAGTTTCAAATCTCCCGTTTTACTACCACCTCTCCTTTGCAGTCACATGTGATAACTGCCGTGCCACAGTTCGTTACAGACCTTGCACGCTCAGTACAGCAGAAGAGAAAACCTTTTTGCATAAAGAAACACCACAGTTTGTACACAAATGCTCTCGGTTGCAGCTTCTTGCTAGATCCTGCTGTTGTTTGTAATAATGGAAACTGAAATAGCATGGGCTCACTGTGGAACTTTCTAGGAAGACATATTTAGGGAGAAAAAAAAAAAAAGAAGTTTTTGAAAGAAACCACTTCAGCTACAGTGATTTCTATTTAAGCTCTGTATATCCAACTATTGTTCAACATGCAAATTGTAATTTTGTTACACAGTCTTAAAAACCTGCAAATATTTATCTTCCGAGGAATTTATATTCCAAGAAACTCTCTGAAAAAAAACATTTTTTCCATAAACATAATATCCAGATTTTGTTCTCACACCTGTTCTTTGTTACTTTAATTTCTTTACGGTAATTTAATTTTCTTTTGATTTGTTCTCTTGTAACCAAGCAAGAGCAGAGCACACAAACTATCTGCAGTTTAAACTAAAGTCTACGCCTCAAGAAAACTCTGAACTAAAAAGGCCTCAAGCCTCCATGTAATTTTTCAGTACTTTTATCTGAAGTATGTTAAGATTTATACCTCTTATTGCACAGGAATGGTGTACTTCTCTGCTCTCAGATGGGTTGTGAAAACGAGCTTCAGAAGAACGCTGTCTTTTTCCAGTGCTTTGTATATCACATCCACTAAATGTGAATTGCAATTCTTTTTCATATTTCACTAAGGAGGGTTACTGAGCACCAGAAACTGCCAAAAATATCCCAGACCAACAGAGAGCTGATAAAAATCTCAAAACAATTACCCTATTTTTTATATATCCACTGGGTATTTTGTAACACAAGTTAATACAGTTCTTGCCGGCCAATACCTGCGCACGTGCTCTGACCTTCTTTTTCACTTGCTTTGCCTTTCTTTTGCAACAGATGATTGAACCATCACAGGTTTCTTGTTCTTGAGCTCTATGTGTTTCAACGGTAGCTGAGTAAGTCCTTAATTAGCCAGCAAAACTCCCTTGTACATAACTGGCCAAGAAGTCATCAAATGCTATTTAATGACTGAATGAAAGACATCTTATGCTGTTAAAGACTGAGAGCTTTTATTGACCCTTCACCACGTAACAGCATTTATTTTGTTCTGAACGCGTATCTGTTGAAATTATCTGTTGAAACTTTAATGGCATGGAAAATTCCTTCATTTGTCATAAATATGCACGCTATCGAACCCAGGAGGCAAAACCTAGATTTTAAGGGGAGAAAAAAATATTTTAACTAAAAAGCCCAAAGCTATGAAAATATTCCCTCTAAAAACAGAAAGAAGCAATCAATTGGGAAAACTAATAGATTCATCCCAAAGCTAATACATAGAAAGCCAGGAAATAATGTAACCACCCTGCTTCAGTTCCCACAGAAACCTATCGCTGGGCCAAGCTGCACAAATACATTAAGGCATATCTTCAAGTACTGCACTCAGTGCAAAACACTGCATTCCAGCATGGTTAATGCATAATAGCTACACTTCTCTTAATAAAGCATTAAACCTTTAGGTTATTGCCCTGCAGCCACGTAATTGTTTGGTGTTAAGTCCTTATGCACAGATGTAATGCAATGTGCCAATACTAACGGCTTTCTGAGGAATTATTTTTTTTTTAATTACATGCCTGTCATAAGCATTGGGAAGAAAAGGATGGCTGGCAAGGTGTCTTCTGGCCGAAGCAGTGCTTCCTTGCAGTGTCCAGCCTGCTGAGGGGAGAAAGACTTATTTTATTTTTTTGTCCTTTTCCAGAATGCTCTTTCAGATTAGAGGGGCAAGGTGCTAGCCTGTCTTCCAGGCCAAAGGGGTTGGATGGCTACTTGACTTGTACTCAGGGCTACAGGGGTGGTATAAAATCTCCCTGAATTCATCAACGCTTGCACGTGGATGTTTAAGGAATTGAGGCTAACAGCTCATGTGCAATTATAAAACGTCCTATACTATTTTAGAATTTATATGGGACATTAATACTGATTAAAAATTATCACGTTGCGGATACAAAGATTAAAAGAGCATTATGATGGTACCTACTGCAGAGTACGTTGTTATATGAATGCAGGGGGAAGACAAAAAAAAGTGTTACATACAGCTGGACGTTTCTCTTGCAGCTCCCTGCCCTTCACAAAGAGCTGAACCAGAACTTCAGAAGGTCACATCCACAGCCACAGGAATTCATGTTCTAGCATTTCACCAAAGATCTCTACTCCCAGATATTTCAAATAGAAATATAAATTCATCAGCTATAGTACGTGCCTATACTTCAAAGACAGCCCAAGACTGTGCTCACAGTCTTGAATAAAGGAAGGGCTTGTCTTACATCCAAGCTTCCCTTAGGGATTTGTGATGGATCCACTAGCAAATCCCATCTCAGCAGCAAACAAGAATCGCAGTACCCAACAGAGCTCTGTTTGGTTGGTTTTTGTTTGTTTGTTTTAAATATGAGGGATTTAAAATATAGAGAGCATTGTGCTACATTTGAGGCCCGATAAGATGCATTTCTTTAAAATGTTTCTTAAATATTCCCTAATTTTAAAAAACTTCATACAACTTATAAAAATGAAACGTAAGGCCTGAGCTCCATTTCATTTTCAAAGCACAGTCTTTTGTAGGAAATTCCATTCTGTGCTAAAAACAAACAAACAAAAACTTCAAACCCAAAGCAAATAAACAAAACAAAACCCCACCACCCGGGCTCTCTATAAGGACACCAAAAATCTCAAGGGCCTGTTTCCCAAGCAAAACATACCATCTCGTAGAGATCTCTGGATCACACACACAAAGTTAAATAAATGAACAAAAGTACTGGCAGTGTTTTTTGTATACATGAGGAACATTCTTATCGCCACTAATATTTATGAACCGCTGATTTCATTATTTGTAACTTCTCACACAAACAGGTCCAGGAAGGTCACAATAGATTATTTTTACAAAGGCAGATGAACTGAGGTATAAAAGAATGAGATGAATAAAGAGGACTAGAGAAGAAATATGTTTGCAATATGACTCGCTGGGGAAGCAGGGACCTGAGGGTGTCCCCATGTGCAGCCTTCCTTCATGGTGATGCTCTGGTGCAACATGAAGTCAGCTGCGAGCATTTTCCTCTTTAGAGGCTGCCTGTAGAGACAATTACTATTAAGCCTACACTCTAAGAGGAATCCAATCTTTCACAGCAGAGCATGACCCAAAGTGTTGAGAAAGCCCAGCCAGGGGATAAGCTGAGACCGCTGCAGCCAGCCCTACAGCTGCCAGTATCAACAGGAATGGACCCAGCCCACCAAAACCCCGGAAGCTCCATAAAGACAAAACGACCCGCTCCCATCACAGAACGAGGCCTGCAGCCACCCAGGTGAATCAGTGGCGAGCCACCGCAGCTGAGCTGCAACAGCACAGCTCTGGCAGAGGTGCAGAAGTGGCAGCGCAGTTTTATTTAGAAAGGAAGCTCAAATTGTGCGAGCCATGGATTCTGGGATCAAGAAAGCCCTTGCAAGCAGTGGTTCCTGCAGAAACATTTGAGCAATGACATGAAGCTACATGCACCTCCCAGAGATAATCTAAGACATCTATCTCTTCCAGCAACTCACCAGCTGCTCGGTGCGAGGTTCTGCTATAAAACTAATGGTGCTAGGGACTCGTAACCACGCAAGTAAGAATTCCCACTGATTTAAATTCTTCTACACACAGTTCTTCTACCCCACTTAGTGGGATCTCTCCTAATTTAAATCAATTCACGTGAGTAAAGCTTGCTGAAGACACCTAGGTACATGTCCAAATGTATTTAATCAAAATAAGACTTTTGCTTTGGCAACCACACTGAAGAAGGAAAACGCTCAGAGCTCAAGCACGACATAAATGAGGTTACTGCTTGATGAGTGCCGCCTTTTCTTCAGGAAGGACATACACGATGAAAAAAAAAATAATGAAAAAAGAATGTGAAGAGTGCAATTAGCTGAACAAGCCCTAAGATTTTGCATAGTCAAAACAAAAGATTCTGCCAGCTGGGAGTATTATCACAACAGAAATTTTTCAAAAGAGAAGGGCATGCTGCTCTGGCAAAGCTGAGGTGAGATGAAGTGGCTGGAATTAAACAATTAAGTCAGCTGCAATAACAGGACAGTGTGTCAGCTGTGGTCCTGCACTTTATGAAAGCCACCAGTAACCGCAATGAAGTATTATATACTATACTATAGTGTATATATATATATACACACACACACACACTATACTATGGCTATACTTAGAACTTCCCCATGTGATTCATCTTCCTAATATGTTTCTTGTATGTAAGGGTCTGTAAGGGTTTTTTTGTTTGTTTCTTTGTTGTTTGCCAGAATTCAGGGAACAGCAGACATTACACTATAGCTCTAATGCTCCTTAGAGTTGTTGCACAGAAAGCTAGACACAAAAAGTCCATGCCAGAAGGAGAGCTTTAAGTAGGGTCAGGAATGCTGAACACTTGCTGTTATTTGGTCAACACTTAAAATCCCGTACCCAGCTGATGCAATGAGTACACAATCAGGCAGCCATTTAAATTAACCTTATTAACAAAATCCTGCCAAAGTATGGGTAAATACAGACTGTGTAGTCTAGACTTCCACAAGCAAGTCTGTACATTGAGAAGGGTGCTGCCTCTCCCTCTAAGAAAGCATGCTCTTTTAAATGCCTCTCATTTGAGCTCTCAACATATTTCTGAATGTTTTATCCTCGCTATGTAGCTGACAGTCTGACTCTTGCTGTGGCATTTCAGAAGTCTTGAGGTTCTCGTTAAAAGAGCCTTGTACAGATGATAGCGCTTACTCATCGTTCTGGATTGCAGACTTCCAGCTCCTAGCAGGAACCACTTGTTTGCCACTGCTACAGGTTTTGATGCTACAGGAAAAATGAGAAGCAAACTGGTACTGTTTCAACCACACATTCAAGCTCCTACGATGCCAGGAATTTAGGGGTAAAACTGGAAGCTTAAGTACTTGATTGAATTTGGGGTAAACTGATGCTTTGGCCACACAGTAAGTGGTAATTCTGCAGTTAGGATGCCAGTCCCAGATCTCCTTTGCCCTGAAGAAAGCTGTCTGACATAAAATATGCTGTACATAGTTCCAAATAGGCAAAGAAATTAAAAGTTACATTTACAGGATACAAATTGTGACTTGTCAATTACTGCACTGTCACTAAACTTTATTAAAAGAATGCAATTTCAGCCTTTGTTGGTGAACAAAATTAAACCATCTGAGTACACAATTTGTGCAAGGAAGGTCCTACCACTATTGTAGACTGTGTTAGAAAAGTGAAATGAGGAGTGTTTTCATCTGTTTTCTGTGTTCAAACTGACCACATTTCCTGTGTTGGATCTCAAAATTTGAGTGTTAATCCTCTTAAAATCTGAAAAATAATGTCAGCTTCCTGCTGACCTATGCAACCATGGACTGTTCTAGTCCCTAAATAATGTTAATATTACAAAAGAGGAAAATCAAAAGAGGAAAATTCCTTTAAAAAAAAAAAAGTTTTTTGGCCTAAATATGCAAGCAGTTGAGTAGCAGAAAGTTGAACAAAGTTGAACACAGTTTGCTCAAGACTGTGTGAAACATTTATGACCCAAATTAGGAATTGAATAAACTCTGTGCTGTCCAACTGAACACCTTCATTCCAAAGCAAAACTTAAAAAATATTACATAAAAGCTCCTTGAAGTTGTATGCAAAGCAAGGAACTTCCAAAGTTCAAAGCCTCCATGAGGATTGTAAACCATTACATACAGTTACATTGGGGCAACATCTGAAAATAATACATCAGTAACCAAAATGTTAAATACTGATTATGCAAGTTAATAGTGGAGCTGCTCTCCTGTGCTGACAGGGAGATTAATGGACTATTAGCAAAACTATGAGGGAAATATTTTACAAAATATTCCCTAGTTCAGTCACTTCTACACTTATTTTGTCTCCGTGAGTTTTAGCTTTTTTTTTTTTAAAAAAAATATATAAATCTGCCAGAGCTCAGCAACAAAACCACACTAAGCTGGATTTTGCAAAATTGATGTCTTAACAATAAATATGACACCTAACAACATCATGCAATTAAACCTGCTGATAGGTTTCAAAGAATACCCTTTTCAGTGCAAGTCAGAAGGTACAAGGATTAGCAAGTTTCCCCTTTTCCTCACAAACACAAACAAGTGAAGGAAAACAAGAACAGAACAAAAGAGATAGGAAAAAGACACAACCAGAAGAGTATTGATGAAATAGCTCAGTAGCTCATCAGACTGGGATGGAATGCTGCTTTCTATCAAATTAAATGTGCTTTTGCTTCAAAAGAATAGAATTGATCAGAAGCTTTCACACACACACAAAACCCAAGAAATATTAGGGACCTGGATGCTTTTGAAAACCCCGGCAAGTGCTTATCTAAATCTCTTGGCATGTAAATACTTAGAAGTCCATCTCATGAGACCCATCAGAGAAGCACACACGACTCAAAACACTGCCAAAATATGAGCTCTGTTTAATTTCAGATTCAAGCCATAAACAGCTGACAGTGGCTAAAGTAACTACTACTATATTATTATTACTTAATGCCTACTTTTCAAGCAATATTTTGTCCTTGTGTTTCTCCTTGTACAGCACAGCAAAGACCTCCCTTTTTTATGTTCGTAAATCATGGTTGCACAGGTGACAAATATTTTTTAAAAAATAAAAATAAAATATCTCTGCAACCACAATGTAGAAGAGTCAGCAGTAATAAAGGACAAATACAATTGAATGCTGTGTCTTAGGATGTACAGACAGGTAAGGACTTCTGTGTACTGTCTACAATTATCACATAGGAAACACTTCGGAAATTACCAACGCTTAAACTAATGCTTGGCTGCAGCGTTACCTGTGCACACCTGGACATGACACTCACAAACTATCACCTACACAAAAAGAACCACAGCACTGTGGCCTAAAACATTTCAAATGGCTTTAAGAATTCTGACAGTCAGCAAATACGTTTCCATGAAAGTAAGCTGTGTGTTTAAAAATTACAGAAAGCTGAATACTCGGAAGAAAGACGACTTGCACAAAAGCGCTCCGATCAATGGCTCCTGGCTCATAAGCGCTCTGCCAGCTCAAATGAACAGACACGCTTTTGCAAAGAAGCACTCTGTGCTTTATAAAGCAATGGCAACCCTACCGACACAAGAGGCACATGTAAGAATATTAAATTACAAGAGACATTCCATTTTCTATAGCATTTTCTTCTGCAATGGATTCAGTAATTTCTTCTGGGAGTCTCCCGTCCCTCCTCCTTTTGTTACCTCTCAAATCCCAGTCATCTGTGCTAGGAAAATTAGCTCAAGCTGGCACTTCTCTTACCTGCATCACTACTGCCAGAGTTAGCAAAAATAAAGCTTTACAGGAAGCTCTGTCAGAAATTACTACCTTTGAAGGGGTTTAACATTTAGTGCTTCAAAGTCAATTCATTTGAAAGCCTATTTAAAATATTAGCACTTTACATTTCATTTGTGAACCTGTAAGAATTTTGATTTAAGTCAGGTTTGCTGCAAATTCTCCTTTCAGCCTGAGGATCTCAGCCTTTGGCAAGAGGAGGCTGATAGCTGTACCAGTCCTTCTCTGACAGCCAGCACAGTTCTGATACTGGAAAAGAGGCTCAGGAACGAAACATGTCCCTGGCAGAAGGGATGCAGCAATTCAGTATATTCCCTAGGCATCCTGCACCAGCTGGGATCCCACAGAGTCCTAGAGACAATTAAAAGCTTGCTGAAGCTCCCAGTGCAGATCAAAGCATAAACACTGCTTGCCTTCTGGGGAAAAATGGAGCAAAACTGATGCTTCTCCGTACCATCAAGGTTAAACCAATGCCACAGGTTCAAATTCTGGGACCAAGGTCTGGTCTTTGTTAAGAATATCATCATCTTCATGGAACTGTGAAAAAATAAGAGAAAAGTTTGGCTCTGCTCAAAAACTGAAACTAGAAGCAGGGAAGGGGAGAGCAAGAAAATCACTTTACCACTGACAACTATTGTATTACAAGCAGGTCTGTGCCAGGGGCAGTCAGCCCTATTAAGGTACTAAAGTCCTGCGTAAGGTTTTCCTGGCAGCCCTATTTGCATGCTTTCCTCACATTACAGTACATAATTGCAGAGCTGTCACTTTCCCCCACCTCTCGAGTATTTCTTTTAAGCCTTGTAGATTTTCTCTCTCTCAGAAATATTAAGCAAGCCAAGCATCCTGAGAAATGTTTTCTCCTCCTGCTGTAATCACTGGTAGCTCTGCATGTCTTTCCTTCTCCCCATCACCTTCTAAGTGAGGAGAATTCAAGTCCCCTTCCCATATTTTTGGTAAATTCTTTGTACATTTCAGGGCTAATAACAAAACTGCCTGCCCCTTATGTTCATCAGCTTGCCTTCTGATTTAGTCTCTTCTCCCTACTACTGTTTTTCCATTTAGTCTGTCCTCTTAGTTGCCTCACCTCTCTTTATGACTTATCTCTCTTTGCCATATGTTCCTTTGAGTTTCCTTTATTTTCCTATGGCACACATTTCTATCCATCGATGGTGTATGTAAGGCTCTGCTCAAAACCTGAAGAAATCACACACACACACACAGTGGGAAAAAAAAAAAAAAAAGCAGCAGCATCTGAGCTGGCAGCCTCCAGCTGCCAGCAAATACCTCAGAATTCCTCACAAGGAGAGAAAAGAGGGGTGATTTCTTCTATTTTCTTCCATCAATCTTTCCTATTAATTTTCTGCCATGAATAGCTCCTCAAATAGGTGGTTTCATGAAACAGATTCCAGGCTATTGTGGGTTTACGTTTACATCCAGCCAGAAAGTTCCTTTTCCATTGATGCTAACGCGCCCCTCACGCACAGCACACCGACGCTGCTGAGCCACAGACAGCTCACAAGAAGGAAAGATTTTTTCTTACAGTGAAGTCAGTAGGACAGGGACGGAATGAAGAAGCAATGGTGTGAAATACAAAGGCTGCCCGGTCACAGCAAGGCTTGTGGTGCTATTACCATCTATTTATCATCTCCATCTTATACGGTACAAAAATAAAACGACCAGCACAGCTGATAGTTGAGCAATGCTACGGCCAAACCTCCCGTCGCGGCACTCAGCAGCGTGCCCTGGTGCACGGCCTGAGGGTCCAGCTGCCAGGGAAAAGCAGTTCTCCAGCGGGCGAGTCTGGCTGTGAAGTAAAGCACTTCACTCCAGCTCCAGACCAAGACTCAAACAAGCTTAAATAAACAACGTCGGTTTCCCCCCTTGTAGACAAGTGGGGAAAGCCTACTTACGGCCCTTGCTTATGTTTTTTATGTGGTTTTTATTTCTCATTAACCTTCCAAAACCAACTAGAGACTAGAGACACTACAGCAAGATTTGTTTTTTCTTTTTCCTAACTGGTTCCGTGTCATTTTGGGATGCCCATATATTCACAATGAACTGAAACCAAATCAAGCATTGCCCAGCTACCATAAGCAAAGTTGGTCAACTACTGTTCCTAAATTTCTTTTGAAGTTAATTTTTCTGTGTCTTCATCCTACACAGTGTATTGCTACTGCAAATACAGCAACACCATTCCCTATGACTGCACACGGGTCACAGTCAGTAACACTAACAACAGCGATACAGGAAATGCAGGAAGGTAAGCGCTTTGCTTCTCGTTGCACTGATGTTAGTATACAGTTTCTAATATTGTCCAATTGTATCTTTGTTTGGGACAGCAGACTGCCTGATGTTCATTCCTTCTTTAGAGATATGTTCAATGCCTGTTAGAGAAATGCCTTTGGCCCTTTTGAAACACCGCACATTCTACAGCAACGTCCATGCCATATAAAATATTGCTCCTGGTACAATTTCCTTGACATACTTGCTGTAACTGGAGATGAGCTGAACTCTTCAAAGCCTTTTATTACAGGCTATATGCATACTGGTTTGTATTTTCACTTGCATACGCATGGGAATGAAAGACAGGTCTTGGACAGAATATTACTACATTCCCTTAGTTGACTAGCTGGTGAAAATGGTAATTTAGCTACTATCCCAACTAATCCTGCAGGGGAAGACATTGATTCTGTTTATAAGAACAGGAACAACTAAAGGAAAAGTCATTATTTAAATGATTTTATACGGCTTTATTTTTCCTATCATTATAGAGATTTAAAAGTCCATAAGGAGTAGACAAGAAAAGGAGTCTTTTCTTCGTCAGTGTGTTTACCCTCTGCACTTGATAGTACCTTCAAGTAGTGCAAGTATTTTCCCATTACGATGAAGCAAATTTTCCATTGCTTTCCGGAATATAAACAGACAGGTTTTGTTTTTAACGACAATGAATTTACATAAGTCACCAAAGGAATTCAGGGAACCTGTACTACATAAATATAAAAAAGATGTTTAAAAAAAAAATCTATGTATACTGACACAAACTAAACTCATTTAGAGCATACCTCATGGCAAGCAAGGCAATTCTTAATGCCAGTTAAGCCTGTTCAAGTTAGTCCATTCAGGTCTAAACAGCAGAGGAGATAAACTAACTCTGGTTTTATGTCTAAGCTCTCTCCCACCTTAATATTCGATACAGACTCATAAAGCCTTGGAAATCTGATGTAAGGACACACATTTTTGGCAGTGTAGATGTAAATCTATGTCTACTAGACAGGTTAGCACTAGATACTCATTTGACAGTCTGTAAACCATGTATTTACCTAAATCACTAGTTTCCTAACGTAAGATTTACAGTCATACAGTGAGAGCCTGCTGTGCATCTAACATAGATATCTTATGAATGAGACCTCCAGGAATTGTTCCAGATGCACTAGCGTCCCTTCTGGCCTTGTCATCAGTATATATTGATCCTATGAAACAGTTCGTAATTAAGTCACTTAAAGAGAAAACTTGCCAGAAAAAAGGTCTAATCATCATGTTAGTTCTGATTAAGCCCAACTCAGAGGACCAAAGAACTGCCTAGCTAGAGTTCCTGTTTGTTGCACAAGTGTCAAGACAAAGTATTCCTACAGCTATGAGCAGTGGCTTGATAAATTGTTCTGAGAATTTCTGCTGAGGCAGGAAATAAAACATTTTAGAATGAGCGGTTATTTTGTGCGTACAACAATGATCATTCATCCAGCCTTCCCTCCCGAATGTTCCCACCACCTTCCCCCCAGAAGGAGCTGCATACACTTTTGTTCTTTTCAGTGCTCTGCTCAGGGGACATTTATTGGTTCACTCTCATGTTCTTTTATCAAAGTGAGAGACTGGTTTATGCCATTAATTTATATCATCTCTAACTCAAGGCTGAAAGAATAAGGAGTCCTGGGACACAAATAGTGTAACGAACATCCCAGAGAAGATCATGTTCTTGCTGTTATTTTGAGAAACAGATAATAACGGAAGGAGAGAGGGGGAAACAGCTATAAAGAGATATAACTACCTTTGCTTTCAAGGGGAGTTGCAATAAGCCTTTGCTTGAAAAGCTGCTTCCTATGAGCTTGGGTTTCTATCCCAACAACATGCACTGTTTATGACTGTTTAATTAACTTTGGCCTTCTGCCTTTAAATTGCAAAAGCACTTTCCCACAGACACACGGACACTTGAACTTAAGAACACAGCAGATAAGTGTCACCAGTTATATTAACTGCGAGCAGCTACTTGCCAAGCAGTCTGTAAAGCACTGTAACGCCAGGTTCCAAAAACGCAGCACAGCCCGAGCTCTAAATCACCTGCAGCGGCACAGGGCTCCAGTCAGAGCACTGTCACTTAGACAAAACGCCATCAGCGTGAATTCAACCCTTCTGTTTTGAAGGGGGACGTGAGTCTGCTCCTGCCTTCAGGTCTGTCAGCAAAACCCTTTGGGATTTAAGCTTCGGGTCGGACCCTGGAGCTCTATGAGTTAAGGTTACTGGACAAATACATGAGATAGAAGCATACATAATATTTAATATTATTCTAGCAGAAAATGTTTAAAGGAATGTATTCCATCACTTCAAAACCTGAAAGGCCAAGTTCTTTCTCTTACAACACATACAGTACTTGTTTAATATAATTTCCTTTAATAAGCTTCTTTGACAGAAAATATTAAGCAATCAGTAACCATATGCAGATAATCTTGGCAAGACCCTCAACTGTAGTTGTAAAAGCGCCATCTTTTCTTTCTTTCCCATAATATATAGCAGCTTTCTCAGCTTCCTAATTACATGCATTCTTTATTCTTTTTAAGCATTAGCACAGAGCTTAAGCACTAGCTACTGAATAACATGAAAAGAAATGTGTTGTACATTTAAAGGGGAAAAAAAAAAAGAGCAGCTGTCACCGAGCAGAAGCTTGATTACAGCAACAGAGCTAGCACAACATCTCAACTGCAGCGAGGCCTGGCATTTGCTTCCCAAAGCACTCTGCTCAAAGGAGTTAAATAAAGAACAATTCAAACACAGGGTTCTTTCCACCCTCTCTAGTCCCCCACAAATGAGCTGGACCACCCAAAGGTTAATGGAACTCGTTATTAACTTGCCCAGCCAACCTGCTGTAGTTCTGCCGTTACCCTGAAGATGGATTTTTACCTTTGGGTCCCGCCACCTTTTAAACCAGCTGAATCTGGGCATAGCAGTGTTTCTAGCTCTACAGTTGTGGCACACGGTATGATCTGAAGTCTTTCCTTTGGATGTGGTGAACCCTCAGCTCAGATGCTTTTAACCTGAAATCTGTATTAGACTTGACATCCTTCCCAGGTACCTCACCAGGCCTGCTCAGCACCTCCTACGAGCACTGTAACTTTCACTGTTTGACCACATCAGTGGAATGAAAAAGCAAGCAACACACGCTTCACATAAGAATTTCTAAACCACAGTGCTTTTATTCTTGATGCCCTCAGGAGCTACCGAACATCGGAGGCAGCAAAACCACCAAGAAGTACATTTCATAGGCTGAGTCCATCCCATAGTTGTTCAGATTTCTACATCTCCCATTCCTTCCTCCAATAAGTCCAATTTACATGTACCAAAATACAACCCCCTTCCAGAGAGCAAAATCCTGTTCCTAAGTAAAGCCTTCATCTCCGTGCCCTTGTACAAACCATGGAGCTCCAGTAACCATCACACGTGCTTTCTCCATGCTTGTTCCAGAGCTCTGCACAGAAGGGTTGCGTACAGCCCTTTGATGGCTTCTTGCTATGGTCCTTCAAAGCAGCACCAAAGAACCTTTCCCATTCATTACAACTGTTCAGACAGAACACGAGTAATAGAATGAGACAAGCCCAAATTAATGCATCTCTGAGGCCAGTATTTCTACGTTACACAACAGCCATTCCAGTTTGACAACCATAGCTCACCTGCAATCACCAAAAAAAAAAAACAAAAAAAAGAAAGAAAAAGAAAAAGGACAGTAAAATATTGAATCTACAGAAACCAGAGAAAAATGATAATCAAACAGATCACTTGCACGAGATGGGGTGTACACCAGTACTCAGCACGGTGTCTATGAGCTTAAATTAAATGCATACAGATATTGAAGAAAAGCATAGTATTGTGGACAAAGGAATTTCTTGTCCATATATGAATAAAGTGCAAGACTCTGGACTCTATAATGCGATTTTACATTTCTATAGAGAGTGAGTCATTTTGCACCAGGCACTGACACGGCGTGGCATTACTGGGTGTTTTAGTCAAACTTGTCTGCTAAAGCTATTCTTCAGCACATGCATTGTACAACAAAAACTACTTTGTATTCCAAAACCTTGAACAATTCCCTGACAAATCTCCACTGTGTTTCCCAAAGAACTCAACACTGTTGCCAACACATGCATTTATAAATCAGTATATTGAAAGTAATTGAAAATACACATCTCAAAAGGAAAACATCTTTGTAAGAATTCAAATATACTAAAACAAACTGACTTATCTACATTTTTAGATGAAGACACATTATTCCATCTTAATGCCTTATTAGGACCATACAGCGATAATAAAGTGTGAGACTCGAGACTGTCAACGTTTCAAAAGAGAAGATGCAAATGCTTTTAATGAGAAAACCTGATTACGCTGAAGTCTCGGACAAAAAAAATCAAGTTCATTGATCTGAGATGTCATGTAGCCAAGAACAATGACATACATGAAATCATAGTGCTTCACACAGACAGAAACAACGTTTTACTCCAGAATTTCTTTCTGCATATCTAAAATATTGTTCCTTAATCGGTTTAAAATCTTGCCGCTTGTGGAACTGAGCATATCCTAAAGATGCAAGTGGAAAGACATCAAAGGGCCATCCAAAACTCTTAAGTTAATAAGTTAATATCATTCCTCCCTTTTCCAATTGTACTGATTCCTCACTCAGTTCCAAACTTCTGTTTTTAAAAAAAAAAAAAGTCTGAGTTTCTTTGGAAAGTAAATTTTTGGGATTTTAATTTCAAACTATGACCTGTTTGGCCCTCTCTTATCCAGCCAAAATACACGGGCAGACAAGTGGTGGTGGTGCACCACACAGAGGCAGTCCTCCTGCAGGGTGACAAAGGACAAGCAGCAAACCTCACTGGTGGGGACTTAACAGCACCACTTCCTGCTTCTCGTTAGGTGTCTTGTTTCATGTAGAACAAGCAGGCAATATTTTGTCCTTTCTCCTCTCCACACATACTTGCTAGAGCTATGAATGACAAGTTAGATGCAGAGCAAGTTCCACAGGGTGTTATCACATTAGCACTTCTTCCTCCCTCTAAAGCTCCCAGTGCAAAAATTCACTTGGCAACGGTACAATCCTGATTTGGCTTTAAAACAATCCCTCTTTCTACAGATATTCTCTGTGCTTATAAGTAAGGTGTGGCTTCCTTTTGGCTTACTCATACATGCCCACTGAGAAGATGAGAAAAGGTGATTATACTATAAAACAAAACCCTGAAAATCAGAGATTTAAATTACTCCTTTACATGCTTCCTTTCCAAGTAATACAAGGACCCTTCACGTTATTGTCATAGTTACTCCAACTCCTGCTTCATCTAAGATGCTTCTATGTTAGAAGACTCTCATGACTAAATTTAAAGATTGCTTTTACAGATGCGAACAAGTAATTGTCCGAGTGGCCCCTTATGACATAGTTTTATCCAAAGAGTATTGAAAGAACGTGAAAAGTTATACCACATTTATCTTTTACTGCTCAGATTGCCTCTTGCTACTTTAAAGTCCTTTTACAACCTCACCCTAACTTCTGTGTCCATTCTACTTCATTCGTCACGCTGGTCCCCACTCTAATTGAGCAGAACTTCCTTCCCCTGGTGCTCCTCACAGCTGAAACAAGCTCCTCCTCCCCTCCTCTGAAAGCATATTTGTTTTTTTTCCCCTCACACAACAGCATTCTCAGTTTTTCACTGAAGTCACAGTGAAGGCTCTGGGATTTCATTGCATAAGCCCTACCACTCAAAGGCTTTGTAAATTAAATGGCTGGCAGTGCTGCCATTATTACCAAAGTCATGATGGTCACCTCCAAAGCCGGGGGAAACTGGTAGCAGAGATCTCTTGTTGGCTCATCATCCAGAACTTCCATGAGATACAGGTCTCTTACAAAGCACGGTTTATTCTACTCTGAATTTAGACAAAATGTTCATTAAGGTATTTTCCACAGCTGCTTAGCCTTTTCTAAATCCTTCTCCTCCCTGGCGAGACTTCCCTTGCACTGGCACTGGCTGTTGTGCCACTTGTGTGAGCTAATCCATCTGAAAACTAACCACACGTTTCAGCTGGGTTCCCTTTCAGATGGCCAGGCTGCATCTATCCTCCATCAGCTCAGCGTGTGATCACACGAGCACGCCGAGCTGATGTGAGGAAGTGGGCAGGAGCTCACCCCGGGGGTAGAGCGAGGCCACAATGGCCTAGATTTAGGCTGCTGCAAGTTGCCACGCAGCTGTATCCTCAGCCTGATGGAATCCAGTCGCTTCAGCTGATGCCTTAAACGCAGGGCTTGCACACACAGTGCAAAGATACAAGTGAACAAAACAATCTATGCACTTCAGCAGTCTGACTTCTTTAATAACCTCTCTCTGTCCTAAACTAAACAAGCTTGACATTACCTTGTCAGTGCAATACCTTCTTTATTTTTGTCCTCATCACGTGACGTAGCAATTTCCACTCCATCTAGTGAAAATCTATGCTTTGCCTCATTCTAGAAATGCTGGCACACTGTCACTCATAATCCTGGAAGAGTGCGCTGCTCTGAGTCATAGCCCCTTATTAAAGGAGTCTCTTGCACTTGGTGTTCCCATCACATCGTCTGACCCGTTCCAGCACAATGCCCTGGAATTAACCCCAGAAAATGGATCCTTCATTCTTTTCTCAGGCTAAACTACCCTAGCTTATTCATGTAAAATGGCTCCCACTGGCTCTCGGGAAAGCTCACATTAAATACCTCACTGATTATAGTGCAGGCCTCAGCTCAGGAGGGGTTTAGCCAGCTTTGAGAACAGAAACAGTCCCAGAGCTGGCCATGCACGTAAAGCTGAGCAAATACTTGATGGCTTCATGGAAGCAAAGCCCGCTGTATCGCCCTGCCACTGGGTCCAGTACCAAGTGACTTCATGAGAGCCCTTAAGAAATAGCCTATTGCAACATTTTTTCTCTTAGAGTGACATTTGCTAGTGTTACGTCTTTTACATCATTTCAAACATAAAAATAAATCTTAGTTCTTCAAATAAGAGAAATCAGTCAACACATAAATCAGGGCTTGCATGTGCAGAATGGGCAATTAACATCCTTAAAACATTTAAATCACTTTTTATTCTGGAAAACACTTAACTGCACTGCATAATTCATGAATATCCAGTTGCCCTGCCACATTTTTCATGACCAAAGATTTCTGCATATTAGACGGCTTTATTGAAAACCCATTTAAAACAAAATATTTGCTTTTTTGCAAGGCTCCATACATTGGGCCTCATTTTGACACAGAGCACGTGCCATTTCTTCCTAAGTTCATGCCTTGAGTATATTCTCAATGCCCACATGAGGCCAAAATATAACATTTAATCAAAACTGGTGCCAGAGAGCCCTGTCCAAGTAAGGGCTAGGAAAAGGGCAGGGATTTTTTCTCCGTTTTGGGGCTGACCTAATTATGCTTTTGTAAACTCAGAATATACTTACATCACTTTCATTCAATTCAAAGCAATCTCATTATACATGCAACATCACAAACAGTAAATTTGAGTCTTAGAAATTAACTGACAAATATTCCTAAATATCAATACTTGATGAGACCAACCACAGGAGAAATAATGTAGACAAGATGCGGGCACTTTTATAGTGATTTACAGCTTTAAGCTCAAAGTTTATGCATTTGGGTAAAGCATTCTTGAATTTGTCTAAATGTAAGAGCTGCTAACACTAAAAGATACACTGCAAATAGCTAGGAGTGCCATTTTGGGTTTTAGACATTACTATACGACTATGTATATGGATAAAGCAAACATTTCCTTGGCCCTGCCATATTTAAAGTGTCAGTTTTAGTGAATCTATTATCAATGAAAAATGTGGTCAAAATCATCCACTACTGAGCTCCCTAGTGAGCTGTACAGAGGAAGCAGAGCAACAAGACTGTCAACAGAAGTTGTATGAAGCCAGATATATTGGCAGTCAAAATCATAATTTTTGGTCGCTCTGGTTTAGAATTAATTTCTCCTCACATTAGCATACTATTGCTCATCACTGCTTCAGCATAATGCTTATCAGCAGGTATACCTTGGGTGCATGGAAAGTGACGAATAATCTCTATTTATTGCTCTGTCAGAAACTGCTTTCCTCTCCATCAGGCAGTAATTCTTACTGAGCTCCATTCCCACAGAACCACCTTAAAGATTTGTCCTTCAATGTTATTAAACTACTGCTTACATTTTTAGTGCTCACACTAACCCTGTGTATTTTATTAAGTCACTATAAAATGCATTGATAATTCCACCACCTTCCCTTACTTTTTACTGCGGATCATTTTGATTTAAGTGGTGTCATTCTGACTTTTTGAGCAGTCAGCCCTGTAGTTCCCACCAGTTTTAGTATATTGTGAAATACCCACATTATTCTGCCACACAGTCATTCCCTGGTACATCCTACTCAAGGTAACCCACCTGTTCCTGCTGTACAGGGACTACTTTCCCTTTGAAACAGCATGATTTTTGAGCTCCTCTGCTTGAGTGGTTTTTGGTTGTTTTTTGAAGCTGTTTCATCTGACAGTTTTCACAGGCCCTTAAGTTCATGTTCAGCATCAGAGCACTGTGAAGCAATGTGCTTCCTGTTCCTGGGTCCACTACAGACATAAGTGAGTTTTTAATGGGGTCACGGTCTCATCACTCAAATATTTTGAAAAATTCAAAAATACGCTCCCAGCAGCTTTGCAGCACTTTTGACTTCATGTGAGGCCTTTAGCAAATATACCCAAGGGAAAAACAGAAGGACTTAAGATATATTCTTCTCCTTGCTGATGCAACCTGTGCTCATGATGAGTTGCAAAACCTAAATGGAACAAACAAGTCTCAAACACTCTTGTGTAAGTTTTTTAATAATCCATGCTCCTTTCATTCACTTATTAGAAAATGACAAACTCTAGGTATCACAATTTTAAAAGTATAAATATTATTTTTATCTCTGTGACTCGTCTAGAGATGAAGTCACCATATATTTTTACTTCATTTTCATGAACTCCATTTCAAAAGACATTAGTGGTTTTAGGCAGCAACACTTTGTTACATGCAATACCACAACCTGAAATGCTGTTGGAGCAATGGGGTTTCTTAGTCCACACTTCTAAGACAGGCAGGCACTGCCCTGCATCTCCAGGAGGTCCAATTCTTTCTGGTGGCTACAGCAGCGCTGCAGAAATGCATCACAGACGTCATGCACGGGGACAGGAAATTCCACACAGAATTATCTGTATTTCATTGTTATCAAACTTTGTCAAATCTCAACTTTAAATGGAAAACACGTAAAGCTGGAAAAATGTTTTAAGTATAATCTACACAGAGAACAACACAGACCTTTACAGAGTCCTCCTCTATAGCAGTGCATGGGTTTGTACCAAGTAATTCCTACAAAAATGCAGTACTCCTATCAGGAGCAAACCATACCCAGGCCCACTTAACAAGAACCTTTAGCTGCAGTTTAAGAGATCACTGAAGGGCAAATCTCAATCATTTACAAGCTCACTTGCAATGAGTGTCACAAGTCCTGCATTCTTCTTACCAAGCAAAGCAGTAGATGCAGCTTTTTCAATTTTCATCAGTCATATGATAATTAAGAATACACATAGTGATATATGCTTAATTATTAATAAACAACTCTAAAGTACTTAGCATACAGAATCACAGAGAGTTTTCCAAAATTTATCATTTCTGCTTGAAGAAGTAAGTACAAAGAAAAGCAAGATTTGCCACTTTTCAACCCCTTGAAGACGTGCCATGTATAATAAAGGGAGCAAATTAACACCCTGACTGGCATATATTCCAACAATGTCTGCAGGACCCATTTCATTCGACAGCTACATTTTGGATTATGGCAATAGAGCAATTGGTGATTTTTGGTAACATTTGCACAATATTTTGAGCAATCAAAGGGGCTACTCATTGCCTGCAGCTCAAATATATTCCAGCCCATCTGCCTGCATCTATCCTAAACCAGAGGCTAAGAGCACTGCTCAGGGCTATTTAGGTAGCAATATCTGTCTTCAGTGAAACCTGATACAGGCTTCATCCGTGGGGCTCTCGGAGCCCCTAGTTTCAATATGGCTCTAGAGCTTGGCATATACCACTAGCCCTGATTTAGGATTTAAACCAGACCCCAAGATGTTGACATCTGGGGGTTTGGCTTAAAGATACTTCTCACACGTAACATTGATACAGAAGATGCAAGGGTAATTCATCAGATCATACAAGGTGGCACACGTAATTGGTTCAAACTTCTTTCTCCTTATAGTTTGTTATTTAAATTTTCTCCTGCTTTAGATATTTATAAGCCCCTCATTGGAAATTATTTTTCTTATTTATTTTTTTTAAATAGAATTTATTTAAAACAAATAAACACTTCCATAAATAAATCCATCACCAACACTTGGTGTTCCTTTTTCTGCAAAACCTTAATTGGTGATTTTTATGGGTTTGTTTTTTTTATTAGAATGTTTTTGACTAATAACTTACTTTTGAAAAGTCTCATTAGGTTTTTTTTCCCTCCCCCTGAAAATAGGCTTTTCAAAAGCTACAATTCTTCCAATGTTGTGTAAATTTGAATAAAGCATCACAAAAATTGTCAAAACTTGTCAAGATGAGGCCATAAAAATCTCACCATTTTTTGCAAAATCTTGTCCTCATTTTCTTAACAAATGCAATTTTGATATAATCCCCAAAAAAGCAATTCGTAGAAGCATTACTACTTTTGTACGAGAGTAGCTATATTTATGTGCATCTTTTCCCCTTGTATCAACAAACCTTTTGTTCATCAGTTAGAAGATCTGTACTAGTCTTCTGGCTGCTTCCCAAATATGCTGATAGACAAAGAGGTGCTAAGCGCGAAGTCACAAATCTGTTATGCAAGCTATCCTTAGCACCAGCCTTCTCAGTCTGAACTTGTTCTTTCTTCTCTGCAGCAGGGTGCAATCCCACTCAGAAATCCCATTAATTTCTGCAACCCCGCACTAATCTGACTACAACTCCCAAGTATGACAAGAGCTAATGGAGAGACTCTAAAGACTGCTTCCACTAGGTCAGTGTCAATAAAGCAACGTAAGAAGCAATGAATATTTCTGATAAAGAAAGCACGCAGCAATTCAGCCTAGACCTTTGGCAGAAAGTCAGCTGCACAGCAGCACTGCTCCGGGCAAGTGTCATTCCACACAGTGAATTTCAGTTATTCTCTAAGCAGTGTTTGCTCAGAAATATTTCTCCAGAGACTGTTTTCCAAACTGTTTGTCTTCTAAGTAATGTCTCACAAATATATTTCAGGCTGAGGTTATCTATGGGGAGTTTTTCCTCTTCGAAGGCTTAAAGGCAGGTTACAGACGCACGCTATAGCTCTACGAAATAATGGAAATGCTATCATCAATTTCCATTTAGGCACAATAAAACTGGGGCTTGGAGCTATCGGAGGCAGAGAGAGGTAAGACAATTCACACCTATGAGCTTTAGGGAATTTTAAATCTTCATGCATTTCAAGATTTTACTGGTATCATCTTAACAGCAAAAGCACACATATACTTCAAAATGAAGAGCTTTATTTTTTTTAACCTAAAAACTAAAACCACCTTGTAAAAGTCCTTTGTTCCAACTTCAGAAGCAACCTGGAAACAAGAAAAATATTCCTCTACCACTAACAAGGCACATCCAAAGACATTGCTGAAGCCTCCTGGCCTCGCATTTAAGCACCAATGGGAACAGCACATTGCAACCATCTGCTTCATTTGACCTGCACGGACCATTAAGTAAGAGGACAGTTCCTAGGTGACATGGATGCAGTTGCAATTCCTTGATTCTACAAGTAGATAATTAAGTAGGATCTCGACTTTTGAATACAGATCATAGATTTCATCAGTCATAAAAACAAGAATGCAATGTCTTTGGGAACTCCAATCACTTTACTCCAACATCTACATTTAGGTTGGGTCCAATCTGTAATTGCAGAAGCTTCTTTCCATCTGTGTTAACTTATTTACATCCTTGTTTTACAAGATTACCTTGGGGGCTCAGGGAGCCCACCAAAGCTACCTGACACAAAAATTGAGACAGGGAAAAGCAGAAATTATTTCCAGTATATGACAGTCTGCTCTCCTCACCTCTCATTGTAGTGTTCAAGGTCTTCACCTGATTTCAGTAGGACTGAGCTAAGCCATTAGTCAAAAGCTTTCTCAAGTCCCAAATATATTTTTGATAAATTACAGGAATCAAGACCTCAGATGGAAATTGATTTGGTTTTGTTGTTGTTGTTGTTTTTTGTTTGTTCGTTTTCCCACCACCTAAATAGATCCAGAATAGATCTAAATAGATCCAAAATATATCATTTGTTTTTTTATTGTTTGTCTCAGTGAAAGTGCATCATTATAAGCCAGGAATATCTAAAGGGAGAAAAACTTCATGGCTTATGACCATATAAAAAAAAAAAAAAGGAAAATAGATATGCACTTTGTAGAAACTATGCAAGATCCATTTTGATGATATAAAAAGTTACACTCCCTTTCAGTCTCCAAAGGAATTGCAGAAAAATATTCAGTAGAAAGAAGATACTGTAACAGAAAATATAGTTTAAATGCTTGCGTAATTAGAATAGTTTATATAATAGAAGGGAAATGAAGGAATCTCTCTTAGAGAGCATATTAAACAGCAGAGTGAAGTTGGAACAACAAACTTCTATAACGAAATGGTGTGTGATGGCAAATGGAGCAGGGAAAACAAAAGGGCAGAGACTTGAAGAATCGAACCAAAACCAAATCAGTTAAGATAAGGGCCAACATTCCCCACAGTATTTTCATTCACGTAGCCAATTTATCACTGTTTGTTGTTGGTCCTCCCCACTCAATACAACATTCTCCCCACTCCGGGTGACAAATCAGGTTTGCAAGCTGCACATCCTAATTTGCTGGAGAATCAGGCACAGAAGCCCCTGACGCAAACACTGGAGGCCAAACTCAGTTTAATGCTGCCTGTTACAGGCGTACAGAGGAGGAGAGCACTTCCTCCACCTCACCTACCGGTACCACACAAACCCAGAGGGGCAACCAGCCACCACGCTCTGGCATCACCCATTTCCACGCCCGGCAGCTCAGCCCATTGGGGTTTTATCAGCGTCCTCAGTCCCTTTGCGTGCAGTGCCCCTTTGCCTGGCCCAGACAACGAAATAAATGAAAGTTTCTGCACAGGAAGGGATCATCACTGAACATAAACTCAGACAACATTTGGACAACCACTGTGACCAAGCTTAGAAAGAAGTAACCAAGGAGAAAGTTTGAGGAAAATGGAAAAACCCATAGACCATAACTGCTGATGAGAGAAAGTACCCAGCAAAGTTATTTATATTTAACTAGAAGCCTCTTTTGCAACCTATTTCCTCAAATATGAAGCCATTTCTGCCAGTAACTTTTCCTGCCTAAGCTTGCAGTTCACTTGTGTTTGTGTGCCTCTCTTCTACTCTTCACTACAGAAGTTTTCCTTCCCATTAAATTTAAATACAGTGACAGGCAGTAGCACAACCTTACATTAAACAGTAGAAGGGAGGGAGAAATTATTCCTTCCACTGAGAAATAATGTAAATGGTCTTAGAGCATGTGGAGAGCTGTAGCACAGATTGGGGAAGTGAAGAGGTTTAGTTTGCTAACCTCCTCCTTCCTCCCTCAAAGGAAAAAAAAAAAAGGGGGGGGAAAAAGAAGTCCCACATCCAACATCAAAGTAGTTCAAATTTATTACAATTTACAGGGAAAAACCAGGTAGGGAGTGTTCAGATGTTAAAGCCATAAAATGATAAACAGCTAATCTTGAAGGTAACTAGCAGTTGCTGTGTTCCAGTGCCGCCAGGCAGACATCCAAGCAGCTTACACCACAAGCAGCATTCAAGCTGCTGCCTTCAGGAACCTTATCATTATTTTCTTTGGAAGGAATTTCTAGAGAGCAGACTGGAACTGCTGGTTCTGAACTGATGTAAAGTTAGAGGCTTTGATTAATTATTTACTTTCATGGGGTTTCTTTTCCCCCACCATGCACACACCTACTGTGAGCCAGAAGCCAAGCTGCCGGGTGCAACATTCCCTGTGGGAAAGGTGCAGCGTTCCCATGGGCGCAACCTTCTCTGGCCTTGGAGGCAGCACAGGCACCAAAGTTCACTTTCTAGCTCTCTCAATGGGACTGCAAAAAGGAAGTTCACGATTCTGAATCAAAACAATGCGTTTCTGACCTCCAATCACACGTGTTATTTAGTGCACTAACTAATATTTTTTTCCACTTATTCTCTGCTGCGGAGATATTGTTATCTGAAAATCCTAATCTCTAAACCATTGCTTAACAGTCCCAGAAGGATATTAAAAACAGCAACGTTAGGTGAAAATGCCATGTTCAGTTCAGCTGAACTTTCTCTGGGTCAATGGAATTACACCATATTTATATGTGAGCTTTAATCCAAACTCATATCTATATTTTGTATTTATCCCTAAATCTTATGCAAACTGAAAGATTAAAAGCAAAACAAACAAACAAAAAACCCACAGTGAACGTAAAGTTCTTTGTGACACCTTTACAAATATTAACAACGTTTGAAGGTAGAATTTCTAACAACTGGACATTGCATCTGTAGTCCAGAAACATATAATCTAATTTTGGGTCTGTCATTGATGGGCTTCTTAACCTTGAAGTCATGGCACTTGCAAGTACCTTACTTATTTGCACATGATTTTTTAAAAAAATAAAAAATGGGAACATTGAGACCTACCTGCCTTTGCCAAGCACGCCAAAGGGAATAAGGAGGTTGTTACTACCTAGGTCTGTCTATATTGGTTTTACTGTTGTATTTCTTTTTCTTTTTTTTTTTTAAAGAAAAATGACATTTTCATGACTTTTTCACCTTATATCTATAAACTGAATGCACAAGGTCAGAAACTCTGTCAATAATAGAATTTTAAAAACCCATTTCTTTTGAGTCCTCGATTTTATAATCACGTCCAGTTCCTAACCAGGCTAATGTCACTGCAGTTCATTAAACACAGGTACAAAACCAAAAACGTACTTTCATTAGCATAGTACAGAAACAGAACTAACACTCATCAGAGCCTTGGCATTGTCCTTTGAATAGAAGCAGGCAAGGCCAAGTTATTTCTGTGTTTCACATACACAGCTGCTGATATTTGAGATGTTGTAGGAAATTAAAGAGTATATTCTCCCATCAATGCATATAACTTTAATAATAGAAACAAGTACAGTGATATGACACTAGAGCTCTACAAAATAGAATTCAAGGTGTACTCTAACACTAGATTAGCCCTTTTCTAACTGGTCTTGTTAAAAGCACTGTTAAATCCTGCATCTTCAGCTCTCAGCTAGTCATAGAACTCCATCAGGGGCTTCCTTTCCATGAACAGGAAAAAGCCTAACAATGAGAAAACAGCACAGCACAGAATTAGACTATCACAATACTCTGGGGTGAAAGTGGCATTAACATAAATAGAAGCAGTCTGTTCTTAATGGTATCATTATAAACCAAAGCTTGTTTTTTATAGGGTTTTTGCAGAAGGTATTACGAATGGGACATATTTTGAAAGTTGAATTACACATTTATAGAAAGTATTGGTCTTCGGGTAGCAGAGGAGACAAAATGCTATATTAAAACACTTCTATTCTTCAGCAATACTTTGTTCTGGAACTGCAGCTATATTGTGCTGCAGTCTATCGAGAATATACACAACTTTCTCATATTAATAGGAAGAAGACTGAGGTTTTATCGGCCAGATTCTGCTGTCAGTTATGCTGCATATGCCTATGTAAGAGACACTACACTGAGTCAGCCCAGATTTCTATCAGCATAACAAAGCAGAATTTGTCCTCCTGGATGTATATTACAGAGGCTGTCCTGAATTCTATACAGGAATGCAACTTTGTGGTAGAAATGTATCTGTTTAGGATATTTAAGCAACTTGGAGTATCACTTAGCTAATGATACTAAAGAAAACCTTAATGCAATGCGATTGCTGTGCTTCACTTGTCTGTTTTTCAGCATTGCAGGATTCTCAAGAGACTGCACTGCAATGTATTACCCAGCGTGTGCCGCAATGACTCAGGCAACAGCAGGAGTTAAGGACGGAGTGCCAGCTCAGCTCCAGCTTGCAGGATGCCTGTGTAAAACTCTTCAGCAAAGCCAAGAATCTATAAAAGGAGATGCGTTCAAGGAGAAAGTTCAGCTTCAATTCCATCATGCTCTACTGTTTGCTATTGCAAGGCTATTCAGTTTTCACAAATAAATACAGTATGCGTAAAATGTAACTAACCTCCTCCCAGATTGTAGCTGCTTAGATTGTAGCTCTTAGATTCCCAGCTTGCAGCAGAGATGATCCATACAAATGTATTTGCTAACTTGTATGCTGGCTGAGTACCGTAGCCCTCAAAGTTTCTTTTTAATACAGTTATGCCTTACTGGCAGGCAAGTTACAAATACAATTGTAAATATAACCATAAACCTACATCCTGAGAGCTAGTTTCTCCCTCATCCCAGCTCTTTGAGACATATTTTTAATATGGAAAACCAGTGTCATGCCATGATGAACTGTCTTCATATTTCCTACCTATTAGCCAAATACTCTGGTCCTGGGAAACAAACTTCATTTTCAGCAGGGTTGGCTGCACAACCCAAAGTCGGCTGTGGAAACCAAAAGTGAGCCACCCCTAGAATTGCCAAAGGAAGAGGGGTGAAGTGCAGATTACTGTCCCCTTAGCACATGCCCTCCCCCTGTCACATACAAATGACAGCTGATCTTTGCCACAGGAGCATGTTCCCCCCCAACATCAGGTTAATAGTTTTGATTTGAAATAATATGTAATGCAAGGACTTCTTCTGCAAGAACTAAGCTCTCCAGCAAAAAGATACAAACCAATCAACCAACCAACAACGAAAACACCTCAACAAATACTCTATATACTAACAAGCCTTGAAAGCTTTACATAGAGCTTCAGCTTCTTCTCTCATCATCTGAGGAATTAAAGATGAGCAGTGTATCATCTACCGCATAGTTTTATAATGACTGGATTACATAACAGGAGTGCCCAGCCACAACACAGGTAAAGATAAACAATACTGACCAATTTGATATCTACATGTACATAGAGGAATGTTATTTTATTATTTTTTTTGTCCTTGACAGTGTCTGAGGGTTTATTCTTCTTTCTGAACCATGTACAAGAATTATAATTATCCATTTCAAAACATCTCAGACAATAAACTAAATGCTAACATCCTTTTCCCTGCTGTCCTACCACCATAATTCTTACAGTTTTACCAAAGGATACCTCAAATTATTTAATAAAAGCTCAGAGACCTCTCTCTGCTGAGGTCTTGAATTCATCGTGCCCAATCCAGGTTGGATGTAAAAGAACAGTATCTCTCAGACTGTATGATAACAGCTTCTAGACCTAGGATAGAAATCTGCCAGTCAATAAAGACTTTCTTTTTGTGTCCCAGTGGCAAGTTCAGTTTTTCTTTGTATAAAGTTTGTCTCTTCCTCAGTTTACCAAAGTACTTCAAGTTTGTTTGGAAGCAAATACTTGTGTAAATAAAATTTTTGTGTATTAATGCGGTCAACATGGACTTCAAAAATTGTAAATATTATGTCTGGGCTAGTATCATAACATTACAGAAAGGAACACTAGTCAGGAAAACAAAACAAAGCAAAACCCAATCAGCAAGACTATTCCATATAATAAGGTCTCAGTTCTGATCTGATTTCAGTCCAGCAGATCAGATCACAATGCCACATAAATCACTGGAGTAATAGCAGAAACCTGGGAGAGAAAAACAAGCATCCTTGTAACTGTTGGTGATAGCCAGAAGCAGGAAAACAAACAAATACAAAACAAAGAAAACACCACACCATAGAAAAAGGCCTTCAAAAACGTTGTTAAAAATAGATGACTACTTGAAAAGACAAACACCATTCAGGATATATAAGAGAGGAGTGCCCAGAGCATATACTTTCTTGCTCTAAGTTAAATCCCTTTCAGAAGACAAAAAAAAAAAAAAAGTTGTAACAACTACATTTTTCTTAGAAAATCTGTTCATCTTTATGCTTATCTACAGACAGTAGTCAGCTCCTGAACAGCATTACCCTATCCTTCTTCACTGACAGGAACAGGTTTAAGAAACCAATCTGCATTGACTAACAATCCCTGCTCAGGTTTACGTTACAAATAAGATATTCAGAATAAGAGGCAGTCACATGTTTCTCACAAAAGTAATAATTTTTAGCATCTCTGAGAAGCTAAGCCTGAGAAATACACTATGAATAAGTTGTTGATACTGAGACTGCAGCTATACACAGACTTTTAGCACAACTAATTATTTAAAAAAAAAAAAAAAAGCATACGTGGTCAACAGATTTCCGACACCAGCATCATGGCTGAGCTTCCAAAACACCCCAGGGGAAGGAGGTTCTCAACTCACTAGCCTCCAACTACTTGGAAAAAAATCACGTACCATTACAGTGAGATACCAGCCTGGCTGTAGTTTAAGAGCACAGCACAAACTATAAGAGCAGCTGCTGACTATTAAGACTTTCTTATTCGCTCTCTATACTTACTGTTTTTCTACACAGGAAAATCACTCTAAAAATACTCCTAGTATGCATCAGAAGATGCCGTCCTCCCACCATCTGGGTATCCCACATACACAGCCACCATTAGAACAAGGCCTACAAAAACTGTAGGCAGAGATACACCCGCCTACATCAAAAGGTTTCAGATTGAAAACAGGAAAACAGATAAGATATGTCAGAGTCTGAAAGTAACAAGAGACAAATTTTCATCAAGAACAGAACTCGGTGAAGGTTAACTTAAAAAAAAAAATATATATATATATTTGAAAAAAACATTCAAAACCAGAAAAAAAGGCGAGTTCCACGAGACACGCACACGAGTTAATCAGCTCTGAGAAAGAGCCTGCCCTCACTTACCAGCCAGGGAGAGGTGGTAAGATGCCACAGGGGATCTGCTCGATGTTTCATTAGCCAAATGAGTTAGCACTCAAGGGATGATCGCTGATATTAGATGGACAGGAAAAAAAGAGCTGATCCTCACTCCAGTTCACTCATTTCAATTTAAACTTGTAGCCTAAATAATGAGCATAGTAAAGAAATTTCTAGCATACCTGGAAGCTGTTATCTATTACACCACAGACATATAATCTTGCTTTGGGCCTACCAGTTCTGTGCTACTAGATGAAGCAGTTATTAAGGTATTGACACTGGAGTAGAATCACCCCTTTAGATATTACGATACCTAGCAAACTAGCTAAAACATCGCTCCAGAGTGCAGAATTCATTGCAGCACCTCCAACAGATGCACATAACTCAGAGTTGCCTTCCAAATGTTGCTACCAAACTGGCACTTAGGTGAAAACCTATACACACATGCTGTTCTCAGGGGGGAAAAAGTACTGCTGAGTAAAAAAAATCCAGGAGAAAACCATAAAGAACACTTACTGTGAATTTATGGTTTGCAAACGTAGAGACATGGTGACTTTTTACTACACCAAGGATGTAATAGCATGTCATGCCTGAGATCCAGTGAGGGCTTTAGAAGCCATAAAAAGTTAACTGCTGACCTTTTCTTACAGTAAACACTTATTTACTTAACTGCAACTTTAGATAAACTGAGTTGGCATGAATCAGACAAACATTCCAGAAGGATTAAAGGAATAAACCTCCACTGTACACATAAAGTATGTCTTGCCTTTCTCCCCTACAGTCTCTAAAGCAAGACATGCAGAAGATGAAGGCTTTAAAAAAGAAAAATAAACCCATTTCCTTTGAAAAAAGCAGCTCTGCAATAGTTAAGTGGTTGTTAGAAAGACTACATAAAATAATATATATTGATTTACTTTATATATACATAGTTACAGATCACACAGATTTATATTAGCCCACAGTTCCACCTGAAATATAGACTATTTCAGCGGAATTAAAGTCTGTTATTGCATGGAAATAGTATATTTTGAAAAGAGAGGGATCGTGTCACTTCTTTGATATTTATTCACATTTTTGAATGAATTTGTTAAATACAGACTGCCTTAATGCACTTGCTTTATCCTTCAGATTTTCTGTCTCTAGGTTCTGCCAGCCTTCAAATATTATTCTCATTCCTCAATCACATGTCCTGGCACAATTCTCCTTCCCTTCAGTATTCCTCAATGTCCTCTGGGAAATTTGCCAGTTTTTGTCATCTGCCCTCATTCTCCTTTGGGAACACTAAAGCAAGGAATTAATTTCATTCTTTCTCCAAGTAATGCTTGTGTCTGCTGTTAACAGTTACCCTTGGCATCTCTCATCCATTCAATATGCAAAGGTATACATCTCCTTAAGTGATCCTACAGTACTTAGAGATTTTATAAATGCCCTGCTGAGGAATCTCTTTCACGCTCTGCATTTGTTTGTTTTAGCATTGTGCAAAAGAATTTAGCTAAAAGACAGAGTAGCAATATTTCTATTCTGTAGGTGCCCTTACGGTCCCATTTTCTGTTACTTTCCACGATTGTTTTCCATGTACCTTTATTGGCATGAGGGTACATCTGAGTCAGAGATTATAACTTAGTTATTCAGATCTGTACTGATCAAGTGTTTGAATGTAAATATGTATATATGTGTGTGTGTGTGTACATATGCTATTTCTTGTGTTATTTTTTTCAGAATGAGCTCTGAAGTGTCCTGTGTTCCTCAGGTATGAAAAAAAAAAAAAACAACAAAAAACAGTTCCAGTATCTGCTTTTTCCTGCATGTGAACTTCCTACTAAACAGCATTGCCTTCCCTAAAGAAAGGCTTTTTCAATCCATTTACTTTAAATTTCATGCTCAGTCCTTCATTTGAAAATAAATGGAAACTTTACCTTTGACCTAAGCAGAAGATTATTATCTGAGTTATCCATCCCTGTTTCTTGCTGTAATAAATACTAGAAGACGTACCACAGCATTTCAGGAAATACACTGTCAATTTCAGTATATTCTGTTGTTCCATTTTGCCAGGGCTACTACCTTTACCAGCTTCCCAGATGTATTTATTTATTTATTTTTAAATGTTTATGCGACATCTGGGCTGGATTAAGCAAGCAGCAACACAGTTGCAACTGCTAGACTGGAAGCATTTGTTGTGGTTACCTCTTTAACTTCCTCTGCTAAATACCTCCTGCTACTTCAGTTACAAACTTGCCATACCAAAGGCTGCATCACTGGCTGGGATGTTAGGTGCCAAAAAAGCCAAAACCTTTCATTAACTGTCCATGAATTTGTTTACCCAGGAAGTCCCACATTTTTGCAAAGAGATAAAGAAAGTCGACTAAAAGATCTAGGTTCGTGACATTCTTCAAGATCAGTACATAACAGGAAAGAAATAACAGGAGTGAAAATAAATGTTAGGTATATTTATTTAGCATATCTATACCCAACCAAAGCAGACATTCTGCATTTGGGCTGATGACAGCCCAAATATCTGAAGGAGGACCTGGAAAAGTGACAGCTAAGTCATCTCCAGACCTTTATTTTCTCTGCCCTCTCCCAGGGCAGCTGTCCAACTTGACGAACAGGCTACAGACAGGAATTTCAGCACTGTCATTATCACCAAGGAGAGCCGAGGGAAATACAGATCTCCCGGGAGCTTCTGGCCCCCTTCACCAGGAGAATCCCACTGCCACCGCTCCTGGAGGCGACCGCGGCAATGCAGGGCTGGCACGACTGCGCTGTGTACCAGCCCAGCTGCTTAAGTGAAAGGGGTCTTACGAGAAATACGCACAAGTACGAAAGATGCACAAGAGAAAACAGGACTGGAGAGAAAGGGGTGAGGAGAAGATGAAGGTTGACCCAAGAAAAGATAAAGTACGGCCTCTAGAAAAGAAGGGAAAACTCTAGAAACATGTGGTACCCCCTATAGGAGAAATGCACGGTCTGCCAGCTGGGAAACTACACCAGTAGTTTGTGGCAGAAAGCGGCACTGAACTCTTTGGGGAGAGCTGGAGCCTCACAGCAGCGAGGCCTCAGAGCCGAACCCGGCGGCAGCCCGAGCTGACAGGTGCCGGCACCCGGCAGGACGAGCCCGGGGCGGCCAGAGGCAGCCCCCTCCTGCAGGGGGGCAGCTCCGGAGGCTGAGGGGCGTAAGGAGGGGAGGGGACCCGGAGGGACACCCGCTGCTACCGCTGCGGAGGTGGCAGAGGCTGGGGCTGATGCTGCTGGTGCTGCCGCTGCCTCCCCGAGCCGCCGAAGGGGCCGGAGCCGCTCTGCCCGGACCGGTGCCCCCACCGGGGCTCCGCCACCTCCCCGTCCCCACAGGCGCAGCCCTTACCTGGCTGGCTTTGTGAAACTGCTTCTTCAGCCCTGCCACCGACATCCTCCCGCCGCGGCCGGCTCCGCCCGGAGCCGGGGCCCGATCCCGGAGGCGGCTGCGGGCGGGTCCCGGCGGGTCCCGTCAGGTGCGGGCGGCCCGGCCCGGCCCGGCCCGGCCCGGCCCCTCGCTGTGTCACCCCGCGCGGCTGGACGCGGCGCCCGCCTACCCGCCGCCCCCATTGGCCGCCGCGCGTCCCCATGCAAATGACTCAGCCAACGCCGCTCTTCCATTGGCCGCTCGCGGGAGCTTATGCAAATCGAAGCGCTCGAAGCCGCCCCCGCCGCGGCGTTGCGAGGAGACCGCCGGGAGCGCGAGGCGCGCGGCCTGCGGCTCGGGGGGCGCCCGCCGCCGGGGGGCGCCCGGCACGGACCCCAAATCCGGCCCCAGCCCCAGCCCGAGCCCCCAGCCCCGGCCTGAGCCCCGGCCTGAGCCCCAGAGGCAGGCCGCAAGGCCTCCGTCCTCTGACCTGTCCCAGCGAGGCTCCAGTTTTCTCTTTTTACCTCACACCTCTTGTGTTTCTCTGTAGCATCTCGTGTCGTAGCATCGCATCTCCTGCATCCCGCATCTGCCCTCCTGTGCTTTGTGCTGGCGGGAGTGACAGCTGTGGCGGTGGCTCAGAGCGCGATGGCCTGGTGCTGTACGTCAGCACGAAGCCCGCTTCGTGGTTTGACTCTGTAGCTGCGCTGGTGCTGCTGGAGGCTCAGGACAGCACGGTCCTGTGCTACACCGACCGCTGCCTTCCGCAGGAGCAGACGGACTAGAGAAAGCTGTGCTGGAAGGGGTTTGGTTGTGTGCCTGGCTGCCGCAGGGTGAGCTGCCTGCCTGCTTCAGTGCCCCTGTGTCAGCGTGGTACCGGTACAGGAGAGGCGGGTGCCTCCTGCGCTGGAGGAGCTCTCACAGGCTGCCCTCGGGTTTTGGGGAAGATGTGCCGTGACTTCGGGTTATTTGGGAGTTATGGCTCAACTCAAACATGTGCACAGACCTGGAAGCAGCTTGGAGAGAGCCTCTGCAGGCTTTCACAGGGCTCTCGCTGTTCTCACTGTCAAGCCTGCTGGTTTTATTGCTTGGCAGAGAAGGAGTTTCCAGAGTGCATTACTGTTGCTTCTTTCTAACAGCAATGAGAACAATGGCAAAAAATACCAGAATTTCCACAGTAATTGTCTGGAACCTACCTGTACCAATTACATACCACCATGAGTCAAAGCATAAAGACAGACCTATTCATGAGCTGAGGGACTTCTACTGGCTATTACTTTACAAAAGGAACTGTACAAGAGAGGCAAAAGGCACAAAAGAGAAGCTATGAGGATAACCAGATAACATTCTCTGGAAGACAAACTGTACGGCAAAAAAAGTCCTTTCAGGTGTTTGGGCTGGTAATGTTTGAAAGAGCTCTGCAGTCACTGTGCTATCTGATGCCACTTGGGAATATGGAAGGAACATTTTCAGCCTCATTACAAGTTAATGAGATTACACCAAAGGCACCTGATTTCAACACCTCTTTTTCTTCTTAATACCAACAGGCAGCAAGATGCTAACTGCCCAGGCCAAATCTGGTATGGCTTGAATTAGTGAAGCATTTGCAGAGGTCACAGTTGACAGAGATGAAGTGACCTAAGTTTTGAGAGAGATTGAGATGCTGAGAAGAGAGGAAATAAGGCCTAAGAAACTGGAGTTCTGTAAAAGTTATTAAAGCAAACTCTGAGTGTACCATGGAATTGAAACAAAGCTTTAGCTAATCTTCAGCTTTAAGAAAGGGGGGACCAGAAGCAAAGAAGGCAGGAGTTTGAAACAAGTCACTATGGAGGGGAATCAATGGATTATATAGCCACTGTGTCTGTTAGCTGTAAAATTGGATTATATAGAGAACACAAGTAAGGCAATATGCCTTCAACTTCCTTTTTTATCCCACATGTAACCTAAGGTTAGGAGTGATGTTGTTTCTGCTGAGATGATATGAGAATCTGCAAGTGGGAAATGTCCTGTGGAAATCCAGCTTCATAGCCTAATTGCCCAATGACACAGACAAGGTGAAAACCTAATTGATGAGCCAACTTGAATGGTCCAGGTGTTAATGATTTGGTAGAGACATCCTGAAAAAGACTATGGTATTCAGTTAAGATATATGCAAAAGTTTCAGCTTGTACACAGTAATATAGACTGGCTAAGCAATAGCTAAGAGCATTATAATCACAGACTGTTATGCATCATGGAAAAATGGACTGTCATTTGCTGGACAACATTCCTTACATTTTAGGAAAAGTTGCTAATTCAGTCTGTAAAATGAGGGAAATTAGTACTAGTATAAAAACTACAGGAAGTGGTTCAGCTAAATGCTGACGTGTTGGAAAAAGCCTTATATTAAAAAGAACAGTTATAAGCAGAAGACAGGCCAGGGCATGGTACTACAAGGAATAGTGAAAAATACTTCACAGTCTGGGAAATGGGGCCTTCATGAGAAAAGTTCTAGATATCTGGATGTTTAAACAACACTTACAATCCCACCACTCTGGAAATTTCAAATTACATGGAACACGTTGCTGGTTCCAACATGTTATTGAATCAGAGGTTCTAAAAAGGACAGCGAATTTTGTGCAAACTATGAGCTCCTAACTGTATTTAAATCAAGGCTGTGATTATAAAATATACTCTGGCTACTTACGTGGTATAATTGGGCTTGAAAATTAGTCCTGTGAAATTCAAGACAGTTATCTGGATAAATGGATAAATTCATAATTCACTTAGATTTCAGTGTGGCTATTGATATGTAAAAAATCATAGTTCAGAAATTCTCTCTGAAAATGTGGTTCTGGTAGAAGCAAACAACCTTATAGGCATTTGGTTTCCAATGAACAAATTACCATACTTTTAAGAGTTGAAATTGCAGTAACGGCCATATGAAGTATTAGTTTTTCAGCAGAATGGAAACTGGTAATATTAAAAAAAAAAAAAAAAAGAATCCTGAGACAGTTTAGCAGTTGAAATTACCTGTAATCTGAAGCCAATCACATCCATGTTTGCTTGAATGCCTCTTAAAATTAAAATGAGAAATCTGATAGTGAAATTTGATCTGGGTCTTCAGTAGTTATTACCACCAAAGAGAACATCAAAATGGGCAGGAATGATGAGTTTATGATGTTCTATTGGATTTGATTCTGGGCCACACGGACTACCTGTGTAAAGCACTTATTCCTTAAAACTTAGGTATTCAAAGCAAGCTATTGTGCATTGCTTTACTTTGCAATTTTTTTTTTGCATTATGAGACTCTGGATGTGCTCATCTGAATAACGGGGGCAATGGTCAGTTGAGTAACCAAGTTATTGCTTACCAAAACCAGACAGAAAACCTATGAGAAACACGCAAAGGCGGCTTCAGCTGTAGCTGAATTAGAGAGTAGCAACCCCATGTTTTGGTTTCGTAATAGAAAAACATACAGGAACTATGCATATATTCTCCTCAGGTTGAAGAAGTCTGAATTCGCACACTTCATCTTCAGAATACTGGCACTGGGGAAGGAGAGCAAAATCAAATAAATAAATAAACAAAAATGGTTTGTGTTGCAAAGATGGATTTCCCTGAGACTAAGTGTCCCTATATAGCAGTAGCAAGTGGGTCATTAGTAGAGATCATGCTTGGGCAAGTCTGACTTTCATGAAATGGTACATAAAATCTTTCGTTTGAAATACCTAAAGAAAATGAGATTGCAAGCACTTGGACCAAGTAGAGCATGATATTTAAAAGAAAAAAAAAAATCTGCTAGAGGGGACTTGCAGAAAGCTTTAAAAATAAAACTGGCTTGGGTATAAGGTTGTGTCCTCTTCTTAACATCTGGGAGGTTCATCTGGTTCCCCAGTTATAGAAAGAGGGGAATCCTAAACTGAACAGGCACTCCTGCAAAGCATCGACCCAATTAAGTGAAGTAATACGTAACATAGTGTCCCAGAGTGAAATCCAAAGGACTACAGTATTTGATGAAATTGGTTCCAATTACCTCTTCAGTGGGTTGTCTTGCAACAGAAAACCTGGGAAAATTACACCAACCGCAAACTACCCCAATAACAAAATCAGAAAAGAATTCTTCTGCTAAAAATGCCAAAGACAGTAAGGACATCTCATAAGCCTGTTTTAGCACCCTTTCTATATGCTTAAATGAAAATATATATACGTTTAAAATAAAACAAAAATGTAGGTGATGTGAAAATATGTTCATATACAGGAGCAGACTAACACTACGGTTTTGCTTCTAGACCATAAACAAGCAATTCTGCACATCATAGCACTTGCTATGCAGATACACGAGCTCAGTTTTTTCTGACATGGCTTTGCATTTCAGTATACGTTTCATAAGAAAGGCAAGAACTGACAGTATTCTCTACACAGCCAGTTCTGACCAGAATTTGGAAAGCTCCCCATTCCACATGGACGCTGCTGGCAGTTAGAGCAGCAGTATGTGACCCTGGGGCCGGTAGACACTCTGGCTAACCTACTTCATTTGTTTAGGATGCTTATGTTTGCTCTCCAGATCTTCTAACTAAATGTAGCTAGTGAATTATTTTTGGCATTTGTGTTTGTTCTTCTCAAGCAGACTTCCCATATGTGTTGCTTTACCGTTATCCAGATCTTCTTGTCTCCTTCCTGTGTTTGTGTTCCACATGCTTCTCCATGATTCTGTGGATACTTTCTGTCTTCAGTTTCTTAAATCCCTTACTCTTGTTCTGCAAGTGTCAACAAGAAGACAAAAGCTTGTTAGGTCTTATGGCATTAAATAATAAATATGGTTCTACCCACATGTTTCTTTTTAAATGGGATATAAAGATCTTAGATGAACTTAAAATCTAGAGGTAGATATTTTTAAAGTTACATATGTGTATACTATAAATAGGTACTCTAATTTTGAAAAGAACACAACAATCTCCTCTTCTGTGTATGCTGCTCTGTTACATTGCAGCCTGTAAAAATGTTTGCGATCCCAATCTTGCAAATTATACTACATGGATGGACCTAGTACGTAGCCTGAACAGGTCCTGCTTGGAGATCTTGTAACTTTTAGGTGCCTATGTTGCTTCCGATAGCAGTAAAAAAAAATATTGTTGCTATTAACGTATATGTATAGGCACTCAGCACTCACAGACAACTCTAGACCGTTTAACAGAAATGTGTTATCTGTGTAATTTAGAATAAAGATATGAATGTACTAACTGACTCCACATTGGAGACTGGAAAACTGGAAATCCTAGTTAGTATCAGTGCTAATCTTGGATAGCCAGGGCATTTTCATTTCCTCGATGCTTGAGATCTCTAACTTGATAAACCATTAAAAAAAAAATAAAAAATGGAAAAATGTTTTCCTTTGGGTAGGTCTGTTTGTCCTAAACTGAAATATTTTAGTTTTCTGACATGTTGAAAACAAAAAATCAAAATCAAAATAAATAAATAAATAAATAAATAAAACACTTCATTTCAATGTCAAATTTCGTCATTTTCAGAGAGCAGTATTACTTCACATAAACATCTGGATTGCATGCTCGAGCCTGCCTTTTGGGCTGTAATCCCTGCATGGACGACATCTCCCTTAACACATCTGTGGCCATCTGAGTGCCAAGGTGCCCCCTGCATGCGGTTGGTGAGGGGAGCAGCGCATCGCACTGTGGGAGGGGTGGTCTCAGCAGGAGCCCTGTGGCAACCTAACAAGCTCATGAGAAAAACTGGGGTTGTGAAATGGACTGAAAATTTTTTACATTAAGGAAAAGAGAAAAAAAAAAAAATTTTTTTCTTGGATACTACCAAAAAGAAATACATGGTAATTTCTGAGCTGAAATTCTTAAACCTCTATTTTGGGGAGCAGAGGGAAATACCAACCAACCTCTTTTAAGAACTTGCTTTGTTTAAGGCATAACCAGTTGTTGGTGTATCAGAAATAACCACATAAGACATACCACTTTTTGCTGGCCTTTCTGAAGTAGCTGTGTGCTATGAAAGAGTGAGAAAAAAAAAAATAAAAAAGAAAATAAAAAAGAAAAGAAACTTAAAACGGATCAATGTGGTAACATGCAGAAATGTTGCTCTAACTTTGAAAAAATTGCACCTGAGTTCTGTGCTGCTATTTCACAGGTGATAAAATATAGCTACCTATTTTCTGCACGGAGCTGCCTGTGTTCATCAGAGAATAATGACATTCTTATTGTTGACAATGCTCCAGCCAGGGAGAAATTTGAAATTGCAATGTCACTAGAAGAATAATGCTAGCTTCTGGAAGGTGTAGAGGATACTCATCTTCACGTTAAAAGTATTGTATCACATATGCTGAGGATTGTTTTGAAGCAGAATGTTGTAGTGCTGTGGCGTAAACTGGAACACATTTACTCTTTGAAATCTAATTTAGAATTCAATGTAACTGCTCTTCAGTTGCAAAACAAAACTTTAAATATCATCTTTTAAAATCCTGGTCTTAATAATGAAGAAAACAAACCTTTTCAGTGGAAAAAGGATGCACAGAACAATAACACATGCTACCTTGCTTAGAGAATGCAATACATAAGCTTCTTTGATAATGATTTATTCAGCTTTAGTATGTAAAAACATTTAATTAGTAAAAAAAAATGAGTAAAATAAAAATCCAAATAATGCATATTTGTACTGTACATTTTAAAAAGGGATAAAATAGTAAAAAAATGAAAAATAAAATCCAGTCATTTCCCTTCTCCATGTATAAATCTATGCTCAATTCTATTTTAACTTCATATTACAGGACAGAAAGTTGTATCAACTCTTGTTACACTGCATCCTTACAAAATACTCATTGTGGACATTTCAAAGAATTTGATTGATGTTTAAAAGCAATCTCAATATCAGTAAATATCTTGTAGCAAGCTCGTGAATATTCAGACATACCTAGTTTTAACAAAACTTTTACAGCATGGATGTTGTTTTGCTTTCAGTGTAATTTAATAGGTCTTTTGGGATCTGCCATGTTTGAACATCTGGGAATCATCACATGTTGTCTGTTGATCAATGAGGCAACAGGAAAGGCATGATGTGTCACAGATGTTAAATATGGCAATACTCCATAGACCGACTGGATCACAAATGGGAATGATCAGACTTTGAAAAATCTGATTAAGATTCATTGACTGGATAAAATTCAATTTTTTTCTGGAATTTCCTAACTGTTCAGATAACAATGGGTAATACAGTGGTCAAAGACTTGTTGGAAACTGGCTTATTTGGAGGAACAAAATGACATAGCTGAAGATGAGGACTTTTACTATCAAATACTTTACAGGAAGATGAATACAACTTGCCAGGTCCCTGCTGTCTCATCATGAAGATTAATGTCTACTACTGGATAACTCTACCACTCCTTGTAAAACAAAGAATATATAAATCAAATTTATTGTGTTAATTTAAGCATCATAGTTAATTGAGTAACTGCCACTATACTAAGAAACCTATTTCTCCCCCCTCACATACAAAGAAATAGCAGACACTAATTCCTTTAACTGTTAACCATGAATGCCACCTTCTGGTCTTGCACAGAAGTGCCCTTTGACAGGAAGAGAGAAAAAAAAAAAAAAACTTTCACCCAGTAGTGAGCAGATAACCGGTTGAGTTAAATCGATGTTAAAAATTTGTGAAATATGCACATGACTCCTGACAGACTTCGTTGCTTGCTCGTTGAAATTTAAAGGAACTCAGATATTTACTTTTGTAAAGAAATTACGTAGTTTAAAAAATAAACACACTTGACATTGACTTTCTGTAGAAACAACCTGGAAACCGTCGTATTTCAAGGTAGCAGCTGAATCAATACCACGAATGAAAACCTGACCTCACTGAAGCTGACAGAACTTTTGCCACTGACTTCAGTGGGGCCCAAAGTTTCAGCCTGTACTTCATGAAAGTTGCTCTTGTGTACTGATCTTTGAATTTTCAAAGCGTTTTAACAAAGCTAGGCACGTATATTCTCCTGCAAATTCGGTGGAAATGGATTTTTAAAGAGGAAACTAAGAAGGTCTGCTCCCACAAACAATGAGCTGTACTTGAACACGGTAAAAGTTTTCAGAGACCTCTCGTTCCCTGTGATCAGACAGGACTAGCTATTGCTTTTATTGCTTGAACTTCTCCAGCAATAGACTTACAGTTGTTTAGCGTTGCTAGTACAGGTAAAAGCATGTTATACGTACCAGAACATGTTCCTTGAAGCAATCATATTATCATGGTGTAATGGACTCCCAAATCAAAGCAAACTGCTACTCCGGCTGCTAGGATGATATACAGGCAGCAGGGGAAACAAGCCAGGGAATTTCTCTCACCTGGGGAAGCAAATAAGAAGCATTTCTCCAATGCATGAAGATGAATATTTGGGCAGACAGTAGCTGAAATCCCCTGCAGTAACAGATTGCTTTACATCTACTGCCTTTAACTCATACCATTTTTTTTAACCTAGCTATTCTAGCTCTGCAAGCTCTTACAGACTCAAATTTTCAAGTCATAGTTAAAAATAATTTCAGCGGTCCCAATCCTGCACTTAGATACATCTGCAGGTAATCAGTCATCTCTTCTTGGGTTCCTTTTTGGTTCTGCTTAATGATTTCTTTACTGTGTCAAGCATAACATAGTAGAAATTGTATGCAAACTGACAAATCATTTAACATTAATGTAGACACTAGACCACTTTTAATTTGCCTAATATGTGATTCTAATATTTTTTAATGTCAGATATGAACTAATTTCAAGGATTCAGTAATACACATTGGAAGAGATTAAAAAATAGCATCAGCTATTGTATGTTAGTAACTGATGCGCTCACAGAAATAATTTGGCTGACGTTTGCTAAAATATTTCCTTACAATTAAAAATTTCTAACTCAATATGTGGGGAAACACAAGGGAAAAAAATGATGGCTTTTATTATTGTTGTTTCCTTTTTAAAGTTATGTTAAATGTAGTGGGTTTCTATATGCTGCAGATGTGTGGTTCTGTAATAAAATTAGCATGAAGCTTTAATATATATATATATTTACGGTCTTCTTGGAAGGAAGAAAATAAAAGATGTGGATTAAATCCAGCTTAAACTATAGCTCTGCTCGTTCTGCAGCACCATACTTGCACATTCTTCCTGATAGGTCAGCTTGCAAATATGACCCAGGTGTGACCCGTTCCACCCTATATGTGGAAAATAGGTAACCACTTACTCAATTCTGTTATACAAATGTCCACAGAGTTTGTTATTTTTCTCAGCTACTATCTGAGAAATCTGTTAGAAGCCATTTATAATTTTGACATGTATACTAAATTTTGACATATATACTGGGTAATGGGAAGCACATTTGTGAATTTCACTTTTTTTTTTTTTTTTTTCTCCTTCAACTTTGACCTAAAACATTAGAGGGCTTCTAAGATTCTTAAAGTATTATACCTTTCCTTTAACCAGAGTGATTATGATCAGAGTGCAATAGCGTGTGCTGGGGGAGTTTGTTGGTTTTTTAAAGTGGGGAGGAGTTGAGGAGAGAAGTGGTCAAGGCAAAAAGAGAAAAATGAGGTCGAAACTGTTTCAACACCCATCCAGCGTTAGTGATACTATCTCCAATCTGTAGATGGCAGTGATCTTCCACTACCTGCTTCAGGAGAAAAGGGGATGGTGGGGAAATCCTTAAATTAAAACCACTATGCAAAACAGATGTGGGGAAAATTAGTTGTGAGGTTAACTTAATGCCGTATACCAATCTTTTTTTACACTAAAACCTGCTTCAAGAATATAAGATAATATACCACTTATTTCCTTCACCTAAGAAGAAAATACTTCAGGCCACTTAGAAGCTATAAATTTTTGTCTCATTCTGATGACAAATTCCAGAGTACCATCTTTTGGAAGTTATCTGTGATCAAATCCCAGCGCTGGCATTCTGGATTCTTGTACATACCTTTGATATATTTCATTATTTTAAACATGTTTATTCAAATAATAACTGGATTTTTCCTCCCAAACCCCTCTAGGTACTTAGCTACCTCCCTCATCAGTTGTTCAGCAGGTCTGTATCACCTGATTAATTTTTAGCTGCTTTTCTCCTGACACTTGCATTAGTTTTCACTTTCATTCAAATAAAATGCCATAAACAGAGTGTGTGAGGCTGTCAGAGCATACTTCAACAAATGGTGCGATGCGAAGCCTCCTGAAATCAAAGAAAGTACAGCTATTAATTTTAGCGGACTTGGAATCTTGCCTCCCAAAATCTACCTTGCTTGGTGACTGGCAGAGAGAATTTTCAAAGTATAACATGAAATCTCATCTTCCCCTTTTGTGAAGATTTTCAGTTGTGGTTTGTTGGGTTTTTTGTTTGTTTCCTTGTTTTTTCTTAATGAAACGACTCTGCCTATAGGATTTTAAAATGCGATACCTTTTCAGGAAGATCAGACTACAAAAACTACACAATTTTTGAAATTCTGTTTTAAGTGTCACGTAGGCTTTTAGCATCACATTTCAAGAGATAACTTTACACACAAATGCAGATGAGGTGTCCAGTAGGATTTCAAACATCATTTTTTAAATATCTTTTTTTTTTTTTTCTTCTAAAGATCTTAACTATCAGTGAGATTTGGGGTTTTGTGGGGAGAAAGATGCCCACAATGCATGTCTTTGCAAAGTGAGACGCCCCTAAGCCAGCTCATTTATTTCTTAATTTACATTGTTTCCAGTAGGAAGTGTATAACTGAAAAGAGCAAAAAGAGAAAACTATTCATCTGCTTCTAAGGCAGCCCCGGTACCTTTAAATGACATGAGCATGAGGTGCCTTAGAGGGACTCCAAGTTGAGACATTCCTCAGCAAATCACAAGCAATTATTTGTGCCAGGTTCTCTGTTTAATATTATTCCATTTGGTTACCTGCTGCTGAAAAGATGTTTTCAAGATCAGAACAGCTAATTTGCAGTCACTTCTGTTTGGCTGCAGTCGAGTGGAGTCTTGTCATGGGTACCACCAGTGGCAATTTTGACAATTCTGGTGCTGAAGCAGAGTATAAATTAATGTGCATCACTGAAATCCTTTTTGGAAAGCTTAGTTGAGAGTTCTCTCCTTTTGCACAAGAATGCATCACACCCAGTATGTTCCAAAACAAAAAGGACATGTAATCCTCATCCCATAGCAGGGTTTCCACCCATTCTAGTAGGAAGATAAAACTGGCTACCAGGCCTCACTGTCTTAAGAGCTTTCCCTACATGCAACCTACATTTTCTCCTCTAAATTTTGTCACCTTTTTTGTGATGCTAAAAAGCTTTTTATCTTCCTTATGGACCATGCTTTTCAGTTCTTTGAAAAACAGCAGCAGTTTCTCTATCTAATCTATCCACATTGCTTAACCTGCAGTTCTAAAAAGGTATTTAGTTTTTTAATGAGTGAATATTTAATCTTTTATATTGCTTTGTCAGAAAATAATCCATTAATCTGTTCCAAGTGTATGGTACACAGTTTCATAATATGCACTCTCATCCCCCCCAAAAAAAAGGATGGGAAAAGGCAGCTAAGGAAGGATACATAGCTTTTTTTCTGTGTGTGTGTATCCAGGTATGCTCCTTTCTTTTGTGCTACCGGCAGAGAAAATAGGGCACAGTACAGAAAATTAAATTTTCAAACCTGCTTAAATTGCCCCCCATGAAATAGACTATTGTGATATATTAAATAAAACATAGCTTTAGTATATCTACCCATGCTCTGGATACATACAATGAGGTCCCTACTTTGGGAGAATTTTGAAAAAAAAAAAAAAAAGAAAAAAAAAAAACAACTTCAGTTTAGTAAGCAGTTGGCTTGGTTTTCTTTAGATACACCTACAAATTTGATTGCAATGTGAACTCAGGGTGTGCTAGGACTCTCCATAACTGTCCCATAGCTTCCAGTCATGCTGCCTGTCTATCTTTCCTCCCTTCTGCTTCTTCCCATTCCCATTCTGCTCCATCTCTTCATCTTCCTAATTCATTCCACATGCCCTTGAATATGTACCATGTAAGCTGCTGTTTTGCATTCAACATTTGTTTATCCTGGGACTTATCACAGTATCTGAGAATCTCATAACTTTCACAGATTTTTATCCTCTCGAAGCCTTTGTGAAACAAGGAAGTATATGTCAATTTACAGATGGGGAGTGGTCACACTGCAGATTAAGTGAGGTGCTCAGAGCCCTGTTTAGTCGTGGGAGCTGTATTCAAGTATTTCTTGGCTCCTGATCTCCTGTATAGATTGAACATTCCTGTCAAACTACATCTCCGGCTATGCACCACAGTCTCCTCCACCAGTGAGGACAGGCCATCACTCCAGCCTTTTTGGCTTCACAGACTTCTGGGAGATACAGACTGTCTGGGGAGGCTCTTCTTACAGCACAACTGGGAGATGACAGACACGAATTCAGAAATTTCAGAAACCCCCACTGTGACTTTTCAAAATCCAAATTTATGGATGGGTAGAAAAGAGAATGTGTGTGGGAAGGGGTTCAAGTATCTGACCTACATTTCCATTCCCCCACAATAAATCCAAGCATCCTAAAAAAAAAGTAATAAAATAAAATAAAAAAATCTTGTAAAGCAGATACTTTACTCAAAAACAGTCAAGGATCTAAAAATGCTGACTTCTGAGGAAAATGCTGTAATGGCCCTAGTTGTGTCATAGTGTGGAAGAAACTGTGCATAACAACTAAGGATTGCATTATGGCTAACCCTTCCTCCTCATTTGAGAGTGTCTGCTGTGGGGACAGCATACTTTCCTGCCATAAAATTCACCTATCTGTACATCGACACAGTTAGAACAGTCTTTTAATATTTGTTTTAAATTAAGTTTTGGGGAGTTGTCAAAACGTAGGAATGTGAATCTTTGTTTTACGATTCAAAAGTAGCTTCCAAAGCAGTTAATGGAAGACTCACGTAAGGACTGAGGCTGGTAACATGAAATTTGGGTGCCAGGTTACTAAGTATTCTGATTTAGCCGTGATGTGAAACTCCGCAGCGAGCTCTACAAACAGCTCTGCTGATACTGAGCTGGTGACCTCTGAGGCTCTCATGTGACTGTGCTGCCAATGCCCTGTCTGGTCCACCAGGGTGCCACTTCCCTTTGATTTATCTTTGAGTCTGAGGAATTATTTTTTTCAGTGTAGTAAAAAAATCCTATTTCAAATTCATTATTAGAGCTATCTATGCAGTCTGGCCCCAGAGGATAATTCCTACTAACTAGATATGTATTTTCCATGGACCTATGCACTGACTGTAAAACAATCCTCCTGCAGATAGATGTCTGGTTTTCCCTATAAATTAAGGGAAATGGAAAAGGAAAGAGAAAGTGGAATATATAATACTTCTCTTACTTAAAAAAGCTGTGCAGCTGAGTGTGATCTGTTGTATAAGAAAATATGCATCCAATCAATTGTACTTTCTACCTTAAAAAAAGTTTGGTTTATAGCAAATATTATCATACAAACTTTGTGATAAAATAAACATTCCAACTATTCCGCACTTTAATGCAGACCAAATCCAGTCCTCACACACACAAGCACACACACAAAAAGCAACTGAATGAAGTGTTTGTATTTGTATAAAACTGCTCTGGTAGTAAGCCAGTATCTCCTTTTCTCAGGACCCAAACTGCTTAGCCAAAGGAAAATGTTTCAAAACTGACGCACAGAAAGAGTCTGCACTCTGCTGCTAGCATAACTTCCACTGAACTGTATAAAAATAAGGCAAGATACAATTTCTACACTAAACAGAAAAGGTTATGTTACAGTCCTGAATCTGCCTCAGTCGGTATTGCATAAGAAATCCTGATTTGGTAGATCAGTTCAGTGCTATTGTCCGTTCAGTATTAACAGCACTGCAGTCTAACACAAAGCTTCTAGTTGTGCTGTAGAACAGTGAAGATACATCACTACAGGCCACAACAATCTTAAATCTCACCAGAAATCTGATCAGAGGTCTTTATCCGTCTGTTGAAGCTTTGCAGAAATTAGCTTGTCTCTATGCCTAACTACCTAAAATCACTCACATAACTGCAAATGTAACTCAGTTTCTACTCGCCATTTTACACAAGAGAGACAATTAGGGAAATATTGGCATTTTCTCCACCTCCACAGCGTTTACAGCTGCTCGCTGGACAGTTAGATACCAGGCCAGGAACATAGTCCTGCTAGGTCAAGAAGAGTGTTTAATGCTAAGAGCAAACAGATAAACAGCACCAGCTGATCAGACTGTGAATATAACAAAAAGGGCATTGCTCTTCACTAGATTGTCCTCAAAAACTTCCAAAAAGATTTGCCTTTGGCTCAGAGAAATTTTGGGAGGCTGCAGTGCAGTTGATGTTTTTTGTAAGGCTGAGTCTGCCACTCAGGGCTAGGCTTGAGATAATGACAGTTACTTATATTATTGAATTTTCCTTATATATTTACTCTCTGAGGGATCCTCTTTCTCAACATCATTGGTATTCTACTTTTTCCTTCATATTTTCAGATACATAAATACAGGGAAGAATTTTACAACAGTTTCAAAGCTTCCTCGAAGTGACTGACCTTTGTAACTCTTGGAGCGCATGCAATTACTCGAAAAGTTCTCCTCTCTCTATGTTTTCTCTAAACATTGGAGAAAATATATATGTTAAACAGAACCCTATCCAGGTATGTGTGTAAACTTGAGAGAAGTCTTGAGAGAAGAATGCAAAAGGGTTATTTATAAGAGGATGAAAAAATGAAGCATTATTTATACAGTGCCAAATATATCGTTGGTTCTTATCTGTTCTTACAAGCAGTACTCTGTTCATATATGGAAGAAGCAATCTGAAACCGTGGCAGCTGAGTTACAGTAATTTTGATATAGTGGCAAGGAAAAGATGCCAACGAAGTACCTTTTATGTGCATGTTAAACCTAGCTTTGGTTGACAGTATGCCCACAGCAAAACATACATAATACCTATAGGAATGATAAACAGAGTCTTCCCCAAAGATGATTTTATTCAGTTCTATTATATGTTCATTACTAACTTACTGCGTAACTTAATCTATCAATTCCTTATCTATAAAACAGATGCAGCAGGTCTGGGAGTCTTGTGCACATGCATGTTAATGTCCTTTGAGCAGGAGCTATCTTGCTAAGTGCATTGCACCACACCTACTACCATCAAACCCCTATCAAGGCTGGGGCCTCAAGGTGCAACTGTAATAACTGACATGATATGAAACATTAATTTTCTCATGGTAGCTGTAGCCTTTTAGACTTCAAACAAGGAGCTGAAAAATGCTATTGTAAGAAAAAAAGGAAAGACATTTTGATATGCATTAAAATATCTTACTAATAATTTCCAAACCTCTAGACACATTTGCTATGATCACATCTCTTTTAAGTCTTGTAAGCTAACACTGTCTTATTAACTTTTAATATATGAAAAATATGCACTATAGGAACGTAATGTTACTAATGAGGTAAAGATCTTTTCCCTCACTGTTATTTCCTGTCCATCTCCGTAGTAAGTAACCATGTATCTTTGTATATGGACATGTACAAGCTAAGTGGAATAGCTACTTACCCATCTTCAGTCCCTGTGGACCTTGATTAGCTAGTAAAAAGCCAGAGCCCACATCAAACCAATGCTCTACATAAGAAACCCAAAGAAGTGCATTAAGATTCTGCCCCTGTAGTGCCAGCCGGTGAGATTTTCACACATGGGGAATACAGACGAGGATCTTCTAAAACTAAGGTCTTCCAAATCACAGTTTTGTCCTATCACCTAGTAGTCTGCAATAAGAAGACCAGAAAGAAATCTGCAATAAAACCAAAGAGAAATGCTCCCTATTCCAGAAAATATGTCAGACTGTTAATTTAACGGCCATATTCCCATTGTTACGAAAGTGGAGGAAATGTATTTGCTTGTTAAACATCGCACACAAAAATTTAAACCTTTTCTTCATAGAGGATTGCATACAGCTTTCAGATACTTTTCTGCAAGCCACATACATAATGTTTTCTAATATAAAATGCAACCCTTCTGCAGTCTAATCAAAAGTTAGACTGTCAGGCCCCAAATGATATGAAAAAAAAGGTCACATTAAGTTTCTAAGGGTTATTATTAAAAACATGCGAAACGTTCCCTCCAGTATTTTTGGAAATTAATTACAGTGTCTGTACACTCAAAGTATTCCTCACAGACAAGGAACAAAGAAAGCTGATGTTAGAGGCCATACAAAAAGCACCCTTTTGTTCCCCTCCCTGCCCACCCTCTTGTTGTCCTTTGCCCTCTCTGGCCAAAGACGAAGGACAATGAGCAGAAGAAATACCATGAACATCCAAGGGATGCTGGAAAGCCCCGTTAAACAATGGGCAGCAGTGTCAGCCGTGTCATAGTCAGCAACAAGAAGAGCTCACTGCAGGCTGGGCCCAGGGTAAGGGCTGGGAGGGAAGTCTGCCAGGTGGGAGGCAGGGAAGAGCAAAGAATGCCCTGCCTCTGCTCCAGCCTGGTGTATGGAGGAGCTAGACTTACTCCAAATGCAATTACAGGTTCCACATCAGTCACTCAAATGGTCTCAAGTCAGTTTTGAGGGTCATCCCACTGCAGGGAGCTCTGCTGTTGTTCTCATGGGGTTGGAAAGGGCTTTGTGTAAGGTTCCCAGTGAAGCAGCATACTTATCAGTCATTACCTGTTACTTATTTGATTGTAGATGCAGGCTCTACAGCTGGTACATAATTATTATTACTATTCTTTTTTTTGAGATGGAAAAATGGTTTATGAAGTAGACATGGCTTAGGGAGGCCTGAAAGACAAGTCATCATTTGCAATAACTTATGTCTCAGCTAAATAGTTAATTTTTTATAAAGACTCATATTAATCATGATTAAAGGGTCTGAGATCACTGGTGAGCAAGTGAACCTGCACTTGTAGCTCAACCAGTCCACAAGGGGTGCAGAGATGCCTGTAGGCCAGGAAAAGGATTGCTACCCAGCTAGCCTGCAACAGAGACAGGCCGACTACAAGCATTAGAAGAAAAAGAGAAGGATTACAGAAGATATAAGATATGTCTGTAATTAAGCTAAGAAGGCCTCACAAGAAGTGAACTTTATATATGTTAGGAAAATAATTCCTTTCATTGTAATCCCATTTTTCTTTCAAAATCATTGTTACTTTGGATAACCATGGATTTGTGTTTAGCAAAATTTTAGCCAGGATAACTGCTTTAGGAGAAATGATATATGTTCTCACAGAGGCAAAAACTCAAAGGAGAGACACACTGAATGTAGCTCAGGGATGTAGACAGCTGTTTTTCCTAAAGTTGGCTTCTTTCCCTACAGTCCGATGGCAAAAGAACATAAGAGAGCACTGGAGCTGGTCTCATTTTCAGAATAGAAATCCTACAAAAAAAGCTTTTTGCTATTAAGACCATGTAAGTCTGAAGACAAAAGTGACCATTCTATTTACTTCCGAAAAGTTTCTTTTAATACCATTTTTACAAGATCTCATTCATCATAAAGCAATCTGTTCTTCTTTTAAATGCGGATATTCTCACCTTTTCTTTTTCTGAACTCAATAAAAACTGTCTTAAGCCACTGGTTAAAATTTAAACAACAACAACAAAAACAGCAAAGCATGCAGAGCCCTGAACTAAAGCCAACTCATGTGAATTTCAGGTCAACCAATGGCTAATAGCAACTCCACAGGGATTAGAAGCACTGTCTGCTACTAAACTGAGCAACCATAAATGTAAACTCACTCATCCATTGAAGTCATGTTGAACATTTACTGAAGCATGACTTAAATCAATACACAGAATTCCAGATAAACTGGTGAAAATTTGTTCAGCAAATGAATAGAAAACAGTATGGTTTAAAGAAGGCTATTCAAATCCCCCGACACCGCCTACTGTTTCAACTTTTCTTGAAAAGTTGATTCAGTACAAATGGCTTTGTGGTACCTCCATGAGCTTCACTTCTGACATCCAGTGAGATGGAGGCTAACTGCAGCTTTCCTGGATGTCTAAAAATGCATCTCCTTTGGATGGCGCATTGGGCATTCTGTCCTGTCTGTGCAGTCCTGTCTGTGCTGAAAATTAGTTTCCATAAATTTAATAACACTCGGTAAGTGGCAAGAATATGAGGTGATCCCTATCAATGTAATGTTAAAGCATCCTTGCTCTATTTGACTGATACATAGCTTCCTAAGATTAGCCTGTTGGAACTATCTAGAGTGATAAGGGAATTATTTATAAGGCCTAGTGTACCTGCTTATAATTTATTTATAATAATTATAATAATTTATTTTATAAATCAATTAGCTTCCACTGATTTCCTTCCAACTCATAAAGTTAAATATCTTCTGCCTATTTATATACACTGCCTATTTAAGTTGGGTAAATATCCTTTCAATCTACTTCTTACGCTTTGGGATGATGCCCTGAGATTTTGTTTTTAAATACAATCTTTATTCTAAAATTCCTTTGAAAAGTTTAGTAAAAGGAAGATGACAAGCCAGCTAAGGTGGGTTGATAAACAAGGAATTACCACTATCTCAGCCTTGCTTTAAAACAAAAGCAAATAAACAGAAAGAATATATAACCAACCAAATGAAAATACCTTCCACAAGAAAAATGAGAAGTAAATGGCGGAGCTCGCACAAATGTACAGACTGCTCTGTGACACAGTATTTCTGAGCCTAGGGAAACTCACTGGGATCTGGGTCAGTGGGTTAGAAAGAACTAAGTTAGTGAAAGCAAGATGACTGTATAGAATACTAGACAATAGCAAAACTTGATTTCAACATAGAACTATGTACACACTGCAGATAAAAACAAGCTAATAAAGTTCTTATCCAAATAAAGTAGGAGGAGAGATATTTAAAAGTGTTAGTAAGTTAAATACCATATAAAGGGGACATGGCAAATTATGTCAACGACTTTCCAAGATCTAATTCCACTCTCTGTGCCCTACTTTTTCTCCCCATGTACCCACACAGTGGTAAGTCTGCAATAACATAGCATTCAAAGTGTACACAACTAGGCTCTGCTGTGGTACTGTGAGGGCACCATACAGAAACAATAAATTAAAAATCAATTGTATAAACAAAATTTGCTTTTAATCTTCCTTTATTTTCCTTATTAAGCATAAATTTAAAAAGGAAAGTCTGAAAACTGTTTAAAATAATGGAACCAGCATATCTCCGAGAAAAATGAGCTTACTATAAAAGATTCTCAGGAAAACTTAAAAATACATAGCTAGAAAACATTACCTGTATTACCACTCAATATAAGACAACATGGAATGACAACAGCAAACAAATACTTCTGCCTTAACAATCAAATCTTTTCATGTAAAATAAACCCTTGCCATGAATGCCTCACTGGGTTAATAAAGAAAAAAATCAACAGGTTCTTTTCTTCAGACAAGACTGTAGCACCAAGCTACAATCATTTCAACCAAATTAATACTGTCAAAAGAAACTTGAGATAGCCCTACAGTAGTATTGCATGTACGTTTGAAATTTTCTGGAATGAAAATTTCATTCTAAATATGCCATATTTGGTATTCCTAGCACTTCATGAAAGGTTTTGACATTTATTACCTTGTATATGGATTATGCTTTACCAGTTCTATATGATTTTACAGTGAATGATTACAAAGAATGTATAAATGCATAGGATGACGTGATATTTAACTCATCATGCAATAGGGGGATATTATCCATATCTTATCAGTGAAGAGACTGAGATACAGACTGGCAAAGTGGTTTGACCTAGAAAGTGATAATCAAAAGTGGGTTCTGAACATCTCCTTCAGCTCCAGAGCTGTGCCTCAGCCAGGCAAATGCCATACTCCCTGCCTGGTGTTCAGAACAGGCACCTCACCAAAGGTTTGTGTCACTGCACTATCTTTTACCCAGAGTTTCACTCTAAATATAAGCAAAATTAGGGGTAAAATTCTCAGTTTTTGAGTGTGCAGAGACAATTTTGGAAGGCATTTTGCCTTAATCGCTCCTTTCACTGACATCTAGACTTTTTTTTTTTCTTAGAACTGAAGGCAATCCTTCTTCAGTAGCAAATTACTACACAGAAAATGAACAATGAGGATTTCTTTTTCTCTCTGCATGAAATCACCTCTACATGGTTATTCAGATACAATTGCTATGTATTGACAGGCCTAAATAAAACTACTGATACAATTAAAACTGGTAGAATGATTTGAATGTGAATTGTGTAAAAGTGAAAATCAGATGCACAGATAGTTCCTGTGTTCACTGCAGGTGAAAGGCTACAGATACCGAATGGGGCTATGTTTAAAGCTCATTGAGATTACTGGAAAAAAAAAAAAGAAAAAAAAAAAAAAGGCAAAGATTTCAGCAGTCACCAGATCAAGCCTAGGGTGAAACTGAAGCTTAGCTGACTTCAGTAAAGCTGCAGGGGCACATAATCATTAGCGGTCGGATCCATCTTGGACAGTTGGGAATTTTGCAGAGCCATCACTGCAGCCAGCATTTTATATCTGGTGTATCTTTCCTTGTGTAATGTCCCCATAAACTTACATATTTTGATGTCAACCCAATCCCCTATTCATCAAACTGATTTCTGAACCAGCCCCTGAAAGAACACAGTACTGGCAGTATGCACTGTAGGCAGAACAATCTCCGTCCTCTGCCATATGCCCCATGTGGTATTTTAAAAAATGACTGATTGCTGCATGATTGTTCTGCATTTCCCTGTAGCTCTTGGGCTGACTATATATCTTCGGGTGTGTTAAGGTATGATGCCAGACTAAAATCTGCCTTATTAAACAAACTCCCAATAGCTCTGATATCACTTTTAATTTATATTATAATTTCTAAATTCTGGTTGCTCCCTGGTGACTTTTTTTTTTACAAGCACATCTGGAGCTGAGACAGTTTTGAGCAGGAATCAACCATGTGTATAAAATGACACCCTTCTATTCCTCTTGATTTTTGGTGCAATCAGACCTCTTTTACCAGAGTGGCCAGTTGAGTCTCAGCTTCTGGGCAGTTCTTACTGTTTTACCTAAAGCAAAAAATTCCTGGGAGTGTCCACAAATCTGAACCGGCATCTGTTCTTTTCCTGTTGTTTCTTCTTTGAAAATATAAACAGAATGTTAATTACCTTGCCCTGATTTTATCCTGCTGCTCAGTTTGTTTCCTTTTAACTTCTGAATCTATTACCACCTGCCAATTTGTCTAATCCTGTATTCTGGCAGATGCAAGGTTTTAGCTAAGACGTCTGCAATGATCCTGGAGGAAAATGAGCTGTTTTCTACTAGGTCAACAAGACCCAGAAACCCAAATCTATTTGTTCCAATGTTAATTCATTAGTTGCACAATTTGGAATCTAGACACAAATGCTTATTTCATAAATTTGCTTGTGGATATATTCCAGGGAGTTTGAGGATCTCTCACATAGAATAAAACATGAAAACAAGTCAAAGGCTTTGCAGATGACTGCTTCCAACACTTACAGACCTCATTGTCTTTTTTTGTTTTTGTTGTTCTTAAATTAAGAATAAAATTAAACTTAAGTAATCAGAAGATTCTTCCCTATTTCTCAGCACACACAGAAGAAAAAAGCTGATTCAGCATTTTCACACGTGCTCTCAACTATAATTGTGTGCTATGCTAAATTAGAGGACTGTACTCAGGTTTCGTATTACAAGGACTACTTTAATACTTTTATACAGGCAAAAAGGAATATTTTACACTATATTTTAATAAATAATTAATATTAAACTGCATCTATTAAATTAAGGTTCAAACTTGCACAGTGCCGTAAGCTCCCACTGGATGGTGTTTATCGACTTGCAAAATCAGGATCTGGTACAATAATACTTGGAGTGCTCTTCTGTTTCATACTGTGCCAGTTCAATATTGCTAACTACAGGTGTTTAAAAAGCATAAAGTGGTCCATCAAATATCAAAAGATTAGTTTGATGCTTGCCAGATCTTTAAAAAATAAATAAATAAATTTGGGGCTCTGCTTATTTGCCTTCTGGTTTTTGATACTCTAGGGTTCGGTTGGCTCATGTTTTCAAGTTTTATCTCTAACCATAAAGGTTGTTGGTTTTTTTTTTTTCTTTTTTTTTTTTTCTTTTTGATGGAAGCTGAAGTTTGCATCTACTCTCTAGCCTGCAGGAGCAGACTTTAAGAAAACATCAAATATCATTAAGGCTCATGGGAAAATTGTAGAAATGGGCCATGCTGCTTGATAACTTACTAATTTACAAATTTTAGTAGTAGACATTGGCACTTTGAACCACTGATGTGAGTTAGCCAGGTTTTACTACTTACTTAATAGTTCATGTTCCTTGTGGCATTGAAATTACTGTGGCTCAGAAACCTACCCTACAACAGAACACGATGTTGCTTGCCATGTGAATCAGTGGGTTTTTCACATCTTATGTTTGAACTGAAACAGTATTTTAGGACTAGATATTACTCCAGTTGTTTTAATGATGGAAAGCGCTGTTTTTCTCTTCCATTGCAGTTATTTGCCTCTGCTGAGAAGCTCCTCGAAGCCCCATTTCACGGTATAGATTTTCATTATTTATTATTTGATGGCTGATACCCAGTCATAGGTGGTTTGGGGGCCAATTTTAAGAAGGAGCTGTAAACCTCTGACCATCTACGTGTTTTGGTATCTCTTAAATGCAGGAGTTACTGAATCAATGAGATGGGTTTGTTGGTAGAGAAGAACTAATATACACTAAGGCCCCATCACTGTATATAGCAATACTGTTTCAGGGACGAACTTCTCTGAAGATGTAAGAGTTCAATTTGAAGGTTCGTTCTCATGTAATTTTTTCATCTGTTTAGATTAACTGGCCTCAAGGGTAAAAAATTAAAAGTCTGAAACTTTTGGACCCATTTTTTGCTCTGGGTACCATGAGTAACAGAATTCTTTCCTTTCACAAGTTGATTTAGTGCTTTCATTGGCAGTTGGGTGATGTAGAACACAAAATCTCATTCAATGTAATCCTTATAGGTTGTGTCAATGAGATTGCAAAGGCAAGCACAAAACAAAATTAGCTGAGAACAGAGATACACTTTCTTCTTTTAAAAGATCTTTTAAAAATCTGTCTCGTATTGGTAAGTAAGTAGGTACAGTAACTATAGATGAACTATGCATAAAACCACCTCATGAGAACATGGTCTTTACATAAATAATAACAAAAAGCATTCCAAATTATGAGATTTTCTCCCTACTTTTCTATTCAGTTTTATTCTATTTTAGAATTAACAAGCCCCCATGCCGCCAAGTACTCTTGAAGTACTGAATCAGTATTTGTGTACCTCCTACTGTGACTGTGTGCTATAAGGCAGTATCAGCATAAATGTTCCTATACTGTTTGCCGTGTTTGTTTATAAGAATCAGTGACTACTACTAACAGCTGAACAAGCAGAAAATATTCACCCACTTAATAATGTTCAAATACTCAATATTCTGAATATGAAGAATTACGTGTCCTAAGTATCAATGGTTGAAAACAGTGGTATATTCAGTTCTTGCAGAATTGTTGTATTTCAGAGTCAACTGAGGAATGAAAAATCTTGCATTTTGTTCATCTAATACCCTCTGCTGAGCTCACCTGGGTCTGCAGTCTTTCCTTAGCAGAATCTGCCAAAGTGCAGCACTGAAATCACATTTTGATTTCTGTTAACATCCAGGACCTTTCCTTGAATGTTTTGTACTACCCATGCTTACATGATTATAATTTTTATAGGTACTTTATTAGAAAGGTTCATGTTTCCTTACATTATTGCAAACTGTACATTTATTTTTATAAGAAAGTAGGACATTTTTGGAGCATTCGTGCCTCTGTGAAATTAGTGGATGTTTAGAAAGGGCAAAGTATGCAGGACTGGGCTTTTGCTTTAGCAAAGTTTAGTTAATTATGCATTTCCTGCATATTTTTTTCCTGCATAAGAAATTATTGTCTTTGAAATGCAGAGCTGTGTTGTCATAGTCAGTATTTTGAATAATTTTTTATTTTTTTAACCACGTTTTTTTGCTTTCTAAAGGGATACTTTTCTCACATTTCATGTATTGTTTTTGTTGTTTTGGGGGGTTTTGTTTGTTTGCTTTTCCCTGAAGTACATCCTTGAGATTTTGATTTTTAATCTGCAATCCTACTAAGTTCAGAATTTTGAGTGAACTTTTGGGCAGTGTCCTGGCCAAGGAAGGCTTGCAGAACTGGGCACATTTAAGTACTGAGGTATTTTTAGTTGTGAGTATTAACATCTCACCTTTAAAAAAATGCACTCTCAGCTGTTCACACAGCAGTGTTTGGTGTGTTTGGAGTACTGGAGAATGCTGATACTTTGATATGTTGCACTGAGTGTACTGAAGCTGTGCTTCAGGCAAAAATTCTTCAGAAGAATGAGCAAAGAGAGCACCAAGTGGAACTGTTTAAATTAAAAAAAAAAAAAAAGAGAGAGAGAGAGAGAGAGTTACATTTTTCCTCCAAAGGGAAGGGAATAATACTGGAATTCATATGGACAAAATATAATAAAATGCAGCTGTATTTTAATTTGTGTATGGTGTCCGATTTTGCTTCTCTTACATGGTGTCCGATTTTGCTTCTCTTACATGGTGTCCGATTTTGCTTCTCTTACATGATGACTCTAGCTGTATTTCCAAACAAGTAATTATCTTAATTAAATGCCATAGCATACAAATTATTTAGCATGCTCTTTTTGATATGATTTTTATTTCAGTTTTCCACAGTGCTCATGAAATTCAAGCTGTCACTTGCTCACAGTGAAAGAATAAGATAGGAACACAGGCAAAAGAAGATTTTCTAGGGGGCTTAAAGAATGTAACCTGCATATCTACTTCCCCAGTGTCCTCCTCTACATTTCACTTGCCCCATCTGAAAGGAGAGCACCTGCACTTCTGCTTAAATGTGTTCTGTCAGAAAATATCCAGACCCAACAGTAAACTCACTCTGCATCTGACCAGCAGTCCAGCAAACCCAGCAGCTTTTTGCCTAATCAAAGCCAGTATTAACAAAAGGGTTTTAAACCAAACAATTGATTTCAGCCTGTGAAGACACCATGAACTGAAGCTGACAGTTTGCATGTAGTCTTAGAAAAGTTTGTTTCACGCTTTGCAGATTTAAGACTCTGGGGTTGGTTCAGAATAATTTATTAATATATGGGTGCTTTATGCAAACAGAACCAAACCTTTCAAGTTTAATGTATTGTTTTGTTTGTTTGTTTGTTTGTTTGTTTGATGTGTGTAACACCTATTTGGAAGAAAGCATCACTGCCATGACTGACCACTGATACTAATTACTAACTTCCAATGCAATATGCATCAAACACTGCAGTTGAAGAAAATCTTCTTTTGTTTGCTTTTGCTTAAGGAAAAACAAATACAAAATAACTGAATCCTATAAATGAAATAAAATTATAAATTAAGATAAAATATCACCCTTTTTCTTTTCCTCTGTAGCCTCATGCATTCCTTTCAAACATGAAATAACTTTTGAAGGAAGGATGGCTGTGGTGAAAATCAATATTTTTCCTCTAGCTGAGCCTACTTCAGAGAAAAGTCAGATCCTGCCTATGCCCTCTGCTTGCATCTAAAAATTTTAGGTTTCATTCCCTGTGGTAACTATCATAACTATACAGCTACTTCATACAGTATATATTGACTTTGTAAATTGTGGTTGTTCTCTGGTGCGGGGATCAGTATTCTGGACTGAGCATTCAAGTGTGGAAACAGGAAAAGTCTGACATGTTATTAGATGCGTCCTTACTCATGCTCTTTGTAAGATTTCCTACACATCCCTGGATAGAAAATCAATGGTTACGTATGAAGTATCTGTGGTTACCTATTGGAAAGCAGCAAGATGCTTCCTCTATTTGTGATAGAAGCTTGACTTTCTTGCTTAAGCAATGGAGGACTGTAAAAGACAAAAAATATAGTTGCTATACGACAAGTCTTAGCTTTGGCACTCTTATTGTGAGAAGTACCAACAGACACAATGAGCAGGAAGTGAGAACCTACACAGAGACTGCTAACCGTACCATAAAGATTTGCCTTTGAGCAAAGCAAGATGAAGTAAATGAGGTAATATAACTGAAGCTTAAAGAAAAGTGACTACAGACCCAAAATGGGAAAGCAGAAAAGAATTAAAGAGTAGAAAGGTACATTTATATCAAAAGTATTAATAAGTCAGAACTTAATATAAAGTATTTGCGGTGTTTGCACTATTCTAAGTTTAAAAACTCATTAAACAATATAATAATCATTTTTGGTAGAACTTAAGTTAGAAACAGGGTCTCATATTATTATCAAATAAAAGATGATTTTCTGCTCCGAAGAGCTTTCCATATAAGTACCAGTTAAAAGCACCAGTCAGACAGGAATATATTGCTATGCTGTCAGTCAGCTTGCTTTAAAGTTCTTAAAGCAAAATACGGCCTGTGCATCTGTGAGTTACTATGTCGCTCACATATGTTTGTAGCAGAGCTGGCAATTACGGCTCTGCAAAACAAGATCTACTCTCTCACATTTCAAATGTGAAAACAAAGCAGAAAATGTGCCTTATAGGTTGTAGTGTCTCTAGTTGAGGAAACATATCCTACTGAATTATATCATATTCTGCCATATTCTCCCCCGGTTATGCACCTTTGTAAACCCATTGACAACATTAACAACAAAGTAATACAAAGTGACACAGGGATTAAGCATTTTTACAGCTTAGAAAGTAGTGAGCTCACCTAAGAAGATCCAGGCATTCTAGGCTTAACTAGTCATATCTTGCAGCTGCTGAATGTTCTTACTGCACGGAGTATACATATTACATAGCATGCAGGTGGCAGTCATATCCTATCACTACTGTAAAAACAGTGTATTAAGCACACGCAGTGTGACAGGCAAATGGAAGACAGCCAGGAATTTGATCTTACCTGGTGCTCCATGCTGCTGCTTCACGGTCTCTTACCATGCTCAGAAGTCCTATGCTTTGTATTTGCTTCAGGCCTAGAGCGTCAAAGTGTATCAGTTCTTTTACAAAGCCACACAGCATCAGTATGACATGTGAAACTAGCCAGTTCTACAGCTCTTTACACTTCGAATGTTTTCATGATATTGAGCCTTACAAGAAAAATGTCAGCCCAGCCTGATCTATAAGCCTTTCATCATTGAATCAGCTCACGTATGTCACAGATATTTAACAGTAACTGCAGAGATGGGTGAACCAGTTTGCAGAAAATCCTGACCCAGCACGTGTTTGCTCCAAAAGCCTTCCCAACCTTCTCTACAGTCCATATCTCATCAGTGGGGATCTTCTGATTTCCTTGTTACTCCTTGCTAATTTCCTGGTTGTGCTGCTTGTTGATGATGTAGGAAAGCCACCATACATCATAACCAAGCCCTTTAGCTTAGTCAGTCTTCAAAGAATAGTTAGGAAACTTAACTCTGGTAAGGCAGATAAGCAAATACCTGGTGTAAGAGATAACAGTCACTCTGCTGGAACAGGCAGGATATTCATACACTGAGACTGAAAAATGTGTTTAAATGCTTGGCTGAAATTTTCTTCTTATCTAGTAAGCCGTCTTTTTCAGAGGAAGTATATTAAACCGGGGGGAAGACAGGTAGGAAGCATGGGCCAGCAGTGTATTTTTGCTCTATTACTTATATTTCTCTATGATCTCTGCTTTACCATTCCATATCTTCCCTTTTCCACTACTTTTCTTTCCAGGTTTTCTTGCCCTTTATTTTCTGCTCATCTTCTTTTTGCTCACAGACTTCATGCCTGTATAGACTTAGCTTCATAACTTTGTCTTGTAAAGAAGGGGTTTAGCACTTATCCGTTATCTTCTAGTATTCTGGTTTAGATTTGTACATACCACTGTACAAGCAGAAGCAAATGCCCTGTGTGAAAGTTGGTGCATACCTTGTTCTCTGTGGCTGGGAGGATATAAAGCCTGTCACTCTTAATTGCCACCACAGATGACCTTTCAGCCTGAGTTTTGAAGTTCAATCATGAGAAGTATGGTATTTTCCAAGCTATTTGCACATGTTTTAACCAAAGACTGTGTGTATGTGTATGCAGCCACGGGTCATTACACAAAGTGAAACCACCAGCTTGTATGTTGTAGGCCACCAAACAGTCACCAGCTGATAATGACTCTCCGTTATTACTAACCAGGGTCAAATTCATGCCAGTGACCTAGAAGAAAAGGGCTCCATATCTCATTACCAACATTCTGGGCTCTCTAGTGCTACCATCCACTGCGTTTTCTAAGGAAAAGTGTAAGACACTGAATAAAATCCAGGAAACTAAATGAGGTATTACGGTAAAAGACAGTCATGGTATCCTACCACATTAAAAGTCATTCGGTACACATGAAATTTTTATTTTCATAATCTGATAATGCATTCCTAGCATACAAAGATATTCTTATACAAAACAGCTGAGTGACCTATGGACAGAGGTCTCAAGGCATTAGTGTGATAGAGAAGCAGTTCCAGTCTGTTGCGTAAATAACAGACATTTAAAGAAATCCCTAAATATTTTTTTACTTGATAGCCCTTATTTTTCTGAATGAGTCACTCTGGTCTGTTTAGTACATAATAAGATTCATGGAAGCCCGCAGAGTGCATTTTAACAGAGTAGGTATTTGAAAATGTTCCTTAATTCATATCAGGATAAAGTGTAATATTTTAAAGAAATTAGATTTTTAATAATCCCAAGTCATTATTAAAGTTTGCTTGCCAATGTCAAAATGAGATCTCACAGTTCAAAAACAGGATTTCAAAGTCTTACTCCATTTACTCCATAATACATTTATGCAGTATTTTTATTTTCTGTTTTGGGGATTATAAATAACTGTTGTACAATTTTAGTATATTTAGACATAAAGGACTCAAGTCTGCAGGATACCTCTAATGTGATACTTGTTCAGAAAAAAAAAAAAAATCTACAAATGCATGGTTTACTTCAGTTAAACTGCTGATTGCTAGAACACCTAACATTTTAGGATTTAGTCCTAATGGGTCTGAGAATTTAAGGATTTTATAGCCTAACAAATCTAACTAAATGTATACACTTGGCTTTTTACTCTCCTTTGCTGATTAACAGTACAGAATCCTGAACTGCAAGTTCTTTCCTATATTGTCTGTACTAGCATATAAAACATTTTTAACGTAAATAATCCTAATGTTGTCAAGGCATTCACTGAAGTATGAGAACTAGTAGTACCTAGAATAGCAGTTTTGCCACCATCATGTCTGTTGAAACACTGAATCCTGAACTTGGGCTTGGGCAGGACAGTGGAGGAATTAATTTTGAATATTTTGTTTTACTGTAGTTTGGATGTTTCAGTTCGAGAAGAGCACTTCGTTCACCTACTTATTTAGGCTCTTAGAGACTTTTCTTTCTGCTTATAGTAAGTTATTAGCCGCATTCGATGGAAAAAAATGTGTTGAAATATTGTGTCCAAATCGGTTTGTTTGCCTGAAAGGGGGTAGGAGGGGAATAGTGATAGTAAGAAAACTCTTTGGATGTGTTACTCCAGGCATAATAGTAGCCTTGCCAAACCCAGGTGTTCAAAAACCAGAAGACAGTTCCCCAAAACACAGAATTGGATCGAACATCACAAGATTAATATATATCTGTTTTTCTTTTGATTTACCTTATGGCTTCTGAGACTTAATTTTTAAATGAAGGCTGAGATTCTTACCTAACCACAGAATTTTGGAAGCTATGAGTTTCAGAACAGAATTATACTGAAAACTTCATCTGCCCCTGCTTTTGCCCACCCTCTGTTGCTCAAAATCTTCTGCACTGAAAGCAGGGGGTAGAGACTATACAAGCCATTTCACCAGAGCTGCACCACCTGGATACTCTAACACACTGTGAACCGCTGTGCTGGCAGTTAAATGTAGCATTACGTCTGCTTTGTGTTCACCAAGTGATGCAAAGAAAAATTAATGGCCCAGTGAATCTGGTCCTGCACTGGAACCCTGTAGCAGTACCACCTCCTCTTCCTAGTTGCACTAAACAGAAGCACATCTTCCTGCATCTTAAAAATATCCTGGTGATTTACAAGCATTGCTCAATTTCCCCCCTGGAAACTGCTGTAAAAGAAGTGCCACTGGTGTCTGTAAAATGTTTTCCAGTTTCAGTGGAGGTTTTTTTCTCATTCATACAAGAGGACTGGTATACCAAAGGTCAAGCTCTAACGCGGAATTCCAGTAGATACATTTGTAGAGTTGATCTCAGAATTCAATTACTGTAAAGGCTGACAGTGTAACACAGGTTACCCAAATAAATCTTACAGGAAGACATTCCTAGGATGGTATCCTGCTATCTGCATTAATATAAATCAGATCCATAAACGAACTGCCAACTCTTTCAGTTTAATTCAGGACATCCGTCCCCAAATAAGTGTGATTATTTGGATTATTCAAAAATCTTTCATTTGATTTCTTCTATGAAGGACAATATGTGAAGTCTGAATTTAAATTTCATGTGTTTGACTTATTTTGCCTCTACATAAACTAAGCTGAAGAAAGAGATGCATTTTGCCCCAGAGGTATTATGTGAGTTCAACATATGCACCTTCAAGTTTGAAAAAAAAAAAATGGGGGGGGGGGGTCAAAAATTCTTTTTATTTTCAGAAGAAAAGCAGTGAAACAAACACATCTGGTGATCAGGGAACTACAAGAGACAGATGGATTCTTTCTGACATTTTTGTACTACATAACGCTGACTTTGCAAACTGCTTTATGATTGCAGACTTCAAAAATGTTTTCTATTTATAATCAGACTAATTAATTACTGTGTAAAGTAAACAGAAGTCTACCACTTCTGCAAATGAATCACCCCTTTATAAATCCTAAATTATGAAAAGTTTTCAATTTAAAAGACAAATTAAGTCAAACGAATTTACCAACAAGTCCTACATGAGTTTTTAGGTAACAGTATAAGTAAATCAATCTAATAGGAAAATGATGCATTAAAGACAGTGATTCCAAGTAAACTAACCATAGTTGCCATAGTCCTGTAAACGTGTCTGTATATTCTTGTCGTCTCAAGTAACATAAAACAAATCATACAAGACTGAAGAGAAGCAGCTCAGTAACACTTAATCAAAGCAATTGAATTAACTGTTCATTAAGGCAAGCAGGCATTAATACTGATTTGAGGTTGTTGTTGTTTTTTTGTTGGTGGTTGGTGTTTTTTTTTTTTCATCTTCACAAATTTTTCAGCATAAGGGGCTCCTTGGTAAGATCTCTTCTTATGAGGTAAAGATTATGATTTTTTAACGAAAAACTGCATATATAAAAACATTAAGATTAAAAAGGTATTAGAAATTTTATACCAAAAAACTTCAGACTTTTTACAGCTAGGACATATGATAAGTTATCCTCAAAACTCAATAAAGACTTGATCCTACTGTTTAATGAGGTGTACTGGTGTCCAGTCAAAATATGCATACAAATTAATACATATATATGTATGTAGGCATATATATATCCATGTGTAGCACAACTATTGTTTTTAAGTCTAAGTCACAGAAATTAAAAAAAAACGTTCTGAAGAGCACTGAAAGATCAACTGGTGATACCTATGTTGGTGATTCAAGGCATCAAATATTAGTCACATTTAAAAAATCACAGACAGAATCTGTCTATGAATTGTCTTACATAAAGTAACCTCAAGCCTGGGACATGCTTGTGTTGATATTGAAGACAAGTTTAATAAGTATTTTCAAAATATAAAGAATGTGTATGCCAAAAATAAAAATAAAAAAAAAATCTGCGGGTTAAATCTGCAACCACTGTTAACTCAATTGACTTCAGTGGATTCACAGCAAGAATTCATATGACACACTTTTTTCAAATGGATTGGCCTCTTCCCTTTGGCATAACAAAGGTCATTCCAACATTTTGATCTTTTATGGAGCAAGTAGATAGGAGCTCTTGAAAATTCATTTATATATTCAGCCAACTTGAAGGATAAATATGTACTGGTTGTATGACCAGAGCTCCACAGCTAGTTCTCATGCAACAATGAGCTAAATGAAACACCTGAATTGACTGCAGCTTCTCCAAAAACCACTTCCCAAATACAGCATATGGGGATTCCATTGCACATTTCCACAATGCCAAAACTTTTCCATAGGTGCTAGTATTCTTAGCCATAGAGACTGCCGTAGTTTCAAACTTATTTCCATGATACAGAATGTGGAAGGAGAGGCAATATGAGTATGCTGACATGGGCAGGTCTCCTTGGAACCATTCCTGGTATAGCATTATTTACAGTGTTTAGGAAACTATCTGATCCCTGAATCTGTTTGTCTAGTTTAGTCTAGTGAGTACACACCTATGTAGTACACTAGCCTAATCTAGTATTCAGAAAGCATTACTGTTTTTCTAACCTGATCATCCCAAGCTTATGCAACTGTGTTTTCTGTCTTTCCCACTACCTTTTGAATCTATTGGCCAATCTCAAACAAATTTGATAGAGGAGTAGTGATCTCAAAGATACTAAATTCTATCCAGCTACATGAAAGCTGATGACTAGATAGATGACTAGCCTCATTAAGGAAAAAAAACTGCAACGTGAACTCAAAATTTCTGTTTTGTCTGGCTTACCAGTTGGACAATCAACACACATAGAGCTCATAACCAGCCACAGGACATGCTGCCTCTTGCCCAGCAAGTAATTAGGGATAGCAAAGAGACCTCAGGATACTGTGGATGGACAGTGAGAGGACAAGAAGGCACAGGTGGGAAGATTTGAGGTACTGGATAGAAGAATCATAAGGTACGTGAGAAGAGGGAGTTGATATTACTGTCGTGGAGCTGTACAGAGACACAAAATTACAAGACAGAAGAGTAGGTGTTGAATGTTATGATGACATTCTTTGTCACAGGGAAGGTATGTAGTTGGATGTCCTTAATGAACATGGATGTTCTCAAAAACAGGATTTGGGTACAAAATATTTTGCAATAGTAAAGTTGAGAGTTTCCACTGGCATTCACCGTTGGTGAAAATCACATATATACATGTGGCATAAATTACCTCCCAGGTTACACAGATGCTTGAAGTTACAGTATAGGACATATCACAGTATGTTAACAGAACAAAATAGGGACTATCTGGTGACTTGCAATTATGTTCTATGACAATATATATAAATACTATGTGACATAAAACCTCTTCAGCAACATGTGCATATATTGAGATACTAAGTTATACGTTGGATGACATAACTACCATGTCACAAAGACAGAAATCAATTTCACATCCTCAGCTACCACAGTACTGTACATTTTCATGTTATTCTGTTCTCTCTAACAGTGGTGCACATTCTCATTGTGACTTCCAGTTGTTAGTTTTGAGTGTGCTGATCAAAACTAAAGAAAATGTGCTAGGATCGGAAAGGTGAAGTAACATTTTCAGTAGTTACCCCTTTTGATACAGAACTTCCATAAAAACTTTTACTAATAGGTTAAGGAAAGAAATAGAAGTGAATAGAAATTCTATTCACTAATTCTAAATAGAAATTTCTACTTTTTCCTTTCCAAGTAAAAGGAAAGCTATGACTGTACAAATGCTTCAGTATGCAATAAGAGAATAAAGGCATGAGTTTTGATCTGCATCTCTGACTCATGCTCATGAATTCATTAACCTCAGTGGACTCATTCACCTCCATCTAAGAGCAGCAATTATTCTCCGTGAAAAATAAGTCTGTAAATGGTAACATTTCCCCCAAATTCACTGCTGACAAAAGCCATTGCATTGTCTGATATATGCCAGAGCAACATTAGAGTTTTTGTGAATTTTATCCCTCTACCTATAATAATCAAAGGACTGATTCTTCAGCTGGGGATCAACAGACGAACACTAGTGACACTGTTGGCAATGCTGTGTATGAGAAGTTCTTAATCAAAGGTAATCAACATCTGGAGATACCTGCTAGCTTTCTTGTTCCTTTGTATCCTCAGAACAATATATTCTGCCCAGCGCTCTTGAGCAGGACTCAGGAACTAGCCTCTGATTAATTTGTCCATCTCAGTATTTGTACTGGGCTCATCAACATGATACCTTGTTAAGATGTGCTTATCTGCTTATTCAATTGAGTGTTATTATTGCTATCAGCATTTCTTGTGGATTTTTCAGTGAATTTACAATTAGCCAGTGCACAGCTTGAATCCACAAATTCTTGGCATCTGCCTATAGCAACAGGGGGACGGTACTCTTCAGCATTACATAAATATCACTACAGTGCATAAAAATCTCTATTTTCCCAGAGCAGAACAAAAAGCATAATTCTTTTTATAGTCAACTAAATTATATCTACTGTGCCTCCCTATAGCAAAGTAAAAATATCTGATAGCACTTTCCCTAACAAATAGTAGTGCTCTGAATAGTCTTTACTAGTATAACTTCAGTGTCTGTGATAAATTTAAAAAAATTAATCATGCTGTAGCTTACACACTAGTGGTGTCAGTCCCTTAGAAACTAGTTTACAACAAAGTGCCTCTTAGGAACAATGGAGCACTGCAACTCACATTGAGCTCAGTGAGACTGGTGTTGTTTTAAGACGAAAACTTTTGCATATGCATAGGAGGCAAATACGCCTGTCTAGCCCTCACTTTATAAATTGTTTTCTTGAGAAAAGTTCAGCCGACACAATTAAATGTTTAAAGCCACAAACTCTGTTATAACTACATTCAAATAGATCATATTCTGACATACTTTTTCTTGGTGCTTCCTGATCCTTAATTGACAAACAAGGAAGTGTTATTTCTGATTCATAGCTGCATTTCCACAGTTTCTGTGTTTTGTGCTTGCATTAATGAAATCTGTTAGAAAGAACCACCTGTGGCTGTGTCTTTTGCTTTTCCACGTCTTGTAGACTAGCAGCATGAAACAGAATGTATTTACACAGAACTACTAATACAGGTGACCTTTTTTCAAAAAGCAAAACAATAAAAATTAGTTACAGAGCCATTTGTTCTTTTCCCTGCAACAAATTCCTGATGTTTTTTATATTGTGACTTTCAAGGCTTGTCAAGGCTATCACGTGTATAAAATATGTGTGTGGGTCTTTTGCCAGCTGACAGTTAAAACTAACACAGCTCATTGTGAAAATGTTCTGCTTGGGTTTTAAAATCAGATCTAGGATTAAACTAAAGATTGTACCAACTGTATGTCTTAAATCCATTCATTCCATCTGACCTGCAAGTACACATCTGCTGCATGTTAGCCTTACCCGGCTGTCTGACAGTGGCACACATTTGAATCCTCATCATTTTGATTAAAGACTTGGTTTTGTTAGGATGTCATGTACAGTATATCAGAGGAGATCAGTAACCAGTCTGAAAGTCAGATGACAAAGAAAACAATCAGCACATGCACAGTTAAGCAGAGTTTCATGAAAAGAAGGCTTAATGTAATGAGATGTAATTTGGAAAAGTGTCTGTAAGTGGTCTCAGTACTCAAAACCCATGGTGGGCAGTTTAGGATTTTAGAAACAGTTACTAAGTATGGATAGTCACAAGAAATGTGTTGTCATAGGCTCTGTGCTACTCTGAGTACAAATTGGTTATCTCAGGTAATTGTATAGCATTCAGACCAAATGCTTAGGTCAAGCAAAGCATAGTATATTTCAAAACATTTGGTAATAATTTTTTTAACTTATTGGGATTTGTCCAGCTGTTCAGTAAATGAATGGAGACTAGGAAATTGTCTTTCCTTTAATCAATGGATAATGAAGAGCATTTGTTTTGGACTTGTAAGACTATCCAAAATACTAACTCTGATTTTGTTTAGTAAAAATATGATTTTTTGCCTTACCACATGAAAAAAGTGCTGGATTCTGAATTTCTGACTGATTTCTGTTTTTTACATCTGAATCTATTATTTTTTCTATTTGTGTTTATTATCTTTTATGTGAGTGCATCTGCATGTGTCAAGATCATTATTAATCATAGTAATAGCAGGAAAAGAAAGAAAACTTCTAAGCTCACTGGAAGAGCAATAATGTTCCAGTAAATTCAAGGTCTGCTAGGATTAAGGCTTGGCTGATCTGAGCCCCCTGCTCTTCAAGTGAATGCAAAAAGATGTGAATACAGTTCCTGAAGAAGAGAGCAAGGATTAGCTAGTCTTGGGAAAAGACATATCCAGATCTTTGCAGAGAAGAAATGGTCAGTGTTAGCTGACAATCATACAAAGACAAAGTTTAAGGCTCACTGCTTATAACAGTTTCTTTGATAGGTACTTTTCTACCCCCCTTTACCTGATATTTAAAGGATAACAATTCTTTATGTCCCTTTATATATGTTTCTGTTTCCCAAGGTATATAAGAAAAATTGATACACATCTTTCAATGTTAAAACTGTATGGCTAAATTGACTAAACCATTTTTAAAACAGAAAGCAGTGTTTTTCAAGATCCACCAGTCCTTTTGATAATATCATTTCAGGATTTCACAAGTGAAGAGTTCAGAATCACTTGAGCTGTCCACTGAAGGCTCAGGCTTCCATCCAGTACACATATGGCCCTGTGACTTAAGGCTTTGGGTTTTAGAATCTGTAAAGAAATGCAGTCAGGCATAAAGGGGACTACCTGTGACCATGAAACGTGTTCATTAAAGAACACCTCTGCAGGAGGGAAATAGTGCAGCGGCTGGTAAAGCCACATTGGGGTGGATTTACTTGGGTAACTAAGCTAAATACATTGGGAAGGATAAAGAGCAGCTTCTTGCAGACTAAGATAGTACATGAACACTCCAACTAAGAGGCAAATTCTGATCTTGAATACATGATTAATGCATTTCCCAGATTTCCTTTTAAAATCTTCTGTGTTGTTTTAATGCAGTTAAGGGAATCCTGTGTTGTATCTTCTGCACTGACATCAGCAGACAATTTTCCATGGTATGCTGCTATTCGTGCATGATCTTCAACAGGAAGATATCTTTTGGTCCTTTAAGTCATGTGCTATTTATTATAGAACTAGCATAGGAGCTGACATTTTCACAAGCAAGTATGCGGATCGGGATCACAAGTCCTTTTGACTTTCAGTAAAACTCATCTAAAACATGTAGGTATTTTGAAAATTTTAGCAACTGAGTTTTGAAGAGCTTTTGAAAGAGCACGAGTACAATCCTATAGTTCATCTTTCTGAAAGAAACCTTCTCTTTCCTTTTGATATTCATTCCCTCTGTATCTTTAGACCATTCTATAAGCAAGGATAACATTTACTTACCAATTTGAGTTCACAAGGCTTTGTGAATGTTTATTTATTAATAGAACAGCAGTTTCACTATGATTTCATTGCAAAGATTGGCTCGATATCTTCATAATCATAAGAAAACGTGGATTACTAAGTCTGTGAGCCCATCATATCATAAGTGACTTTTGACTTGTCTTGCTTTCATAGGCTCCACTACCCCTAAAAACACCTAAGTTATTAGACCAGAATCCACAGATTAATAGGATGGCTGCAATATCTTATTTTTCTGTTAGTGCTTGTTTAAGCTGTTAAATTATTCTCTCTGTCTTGAGTCACTGGAGTAAACTTTGGAAAAAAAGGGTAGATTCCTCTTTATTCAGCAAAGCTCCCTTTGCTGCACGTTGCAAAAGAATTAAGGTGATCTTTATTGCAATGGACAGCGTCTGAAATTCTAATGCAGTTTAGGGCTCTGTTATTGACTGTAGCAAAGGTAATGGATTAATCCTTTTCCCTTCCCCTTCAAATTTTCGTTTCTTCAGAGTGACCTGGATCAGATGTTTGCATCCTGGGATGTCCCTTCAACAAATGTCTTCTAATGTTTTTTTCAGGGTTTTCCTTTTCCTTTCCTAAGATATTAGACAATTTTTGAACAGAAAACATTTTAATAAATAAGATCTTTTTTCACTTGTTTAACACATTAACATCTATTCATGTGCTTTTGTATTAATACATAGATAAATTCCAGATTTATTATGAGAATACTTATTCTGGAATATCTGTAGATGAAATACCAAGTTTGTATTGGTTTTGTGGTTTTGGTTTCACTGGTGTACAAAATACATTCGTACTCTTTAGCTATCCAATAAGCACCTCCTTTATATCCACCTTGAACAGGTGATACCACAGCTGTACAATGCAGCATCAGAAGTTCTGCCTCAAAAAAGAGTTCAGTGTAGCTCTACTTAAATAATAAGGGGATGAATCATGCCATCCTTGAGATTTGTGGCATCTATTTCCACAAAAAGTGCATTAGAACATGAAAATGAGCCTACTGAGTCACACAGGAGTCTCTCCTGCCACCGGTATCTTATCTTCAACACAAATGGATGCTTAGGGAAGTGTAGCAATATGACAAATTCCGCAGAACACAACACAGTCTCAGCACTACTAATACAATGCACCTGAAAGTAAACCTGTTTGTTTCCTTTTTCAGTGAGAATTGCCATTTACATCTAATCTGATGGTTTTTTTTCCCGTTTCTAGAGTTTCAGGCCTTTTCAATTTATCAAGCTGTGATTTTTTTTAGGAAATTAAGATCTTATAACAAACATGCATATTTATCTTTAACAAAGCAGACTAGCACTGGCAGAAACCAAGGACTTTGTGAGACATGTTCATTAATTGTAGTCTTCTATTTTTCTGTGTTTTGTCCCAGAAAAACACAGAGCTATTTCAGTAGCAAGTTCATGGAAGCCCTGTTAGAACACAGACCTTCAAAGGTATGCACTAATTCTCCCACCTGGTGCTTAGCCAGCAGATGGGGCTATTAAAGTCACATGAATGAAACAGAGAAACAGTGTAATTTGCAAAATTAACGAAAGTCTCTAAGTAGCAAAGGATAGAATAAAGTATACTTTACAGCTTAGAAGAGATTTGGATGCATTCAATAATAAAATAATTTACTGTATTTTATTTAAAACAATGTGCATGTGGTGGAGAGTGAACTAAGGGTACTGCTTTTATTCATTTCTTTTGTATGGGGCTGGTCTTTCCAATTTTATTGCCTGGAATAAATCTCTCCCAGACAATGAGTCCCACTTATGTCAATGTTATACTTTAAAATAAGATCTACCAAAAAAAAAAAAAAAAGTAAAGGTGTCATGATTGGATACTAAGTACTAAATCAGTATAATTTCAGTGTTTTGAATTGCCATGGGAATAGCTGAGCTCCCATCAAGTTAAGTCTTGCATAGATAGCAGTCATGCTTCTCTTTTCCTAATGGTGCTACCATCACTCCCTTCCCTGTTGACTATTGTTCAGGTGTAATTATAATGTGCCTGCAGAAATCCCATTAAACGTCTAGCTTTTGTTTGTAAATTATATGTATTGTAAGGTTTATGAACTGATTTGTGTGTTAAAAATTCACAGAAGAATTCACAGAAGTAAAAAGCTAAGGCCTTAAAATACTATTTTTCAGTAAATAAAAATAACAAAGGTAGCTGCCATATCAGATGGAGATTTGGGCCCCTTTCTCCAACTCAGCTGAACCTGCCTTTCAAACCTTACAAAGGACAAATGAGCATTGCCTAAAGGCTGCCAGTTTGCAAGCAACATAGTCAGTGAGCAATTTATTTATTAAGGGCACAGGAGACATGTCATTCAGCTGCACACTTAGCCCAGATCTAGGCCCAAAAATGCCGTTAAAAATGTGAAGTTTTTGAATTGCTCCTGATCCTGCCCAAAATATACTGCTGGACTACAGTTTTCTTGCTAAAGCTGACTTGAAAAGTGATACAAGCATAAAAAGGTTTCTTGTTGAAAAAAAAAAAAAAAAAAAAGAGTTCACCTGCCCACATATCTGAACTGGTACGGGACATTGAAGAAAACACATTTAAAAAGTCAAAGGAGAAAAGAAGTATGAGGTCATCCTGCTGTTTTAGCAATCTTGTCTGTCTCTTTATATCACTGAACTTGTTTACTAGTTTTCCACATATCTTATGTCTGGAAGGCTAGGATTAATACTGCCTGAAGGGCATATTGCCCACAAAACACTCAGACTGCCCAGCTGAGCAGTAGCTTGCAGCTGAGATTTGTCCTTTTATACAATTTAATCTGTCAAAAAGTTTACCTGATTTCTAAAAAGTTTAAAATCTGCACCTAATGTTTTTCCCTAACATGAACTTCAAAACAACTGGCTTTTATACCTTAATTAGTTTTTGTATTTTGAGATGGACTGAAACAGAGAATTAGGTCCAACAAATCTGAAACTAGCATACTATTAGACATAAGACAAAACCCTAACTTTTTGGTAGTGTACTAATTTTTACCTCACTCTAGAGCTGAGAAACATGGAAATGCTAGTACTGGTACATCAAAGCATTGGAAAAATTTAATCAACGGCACCTTCAAGCTATTATGCATATCAAGTGGCAAGATAAAATCATGAATAACAAAGTTCTGCAAAGTGGTTGCACAAACACTGTTGAAGCAATCTTATAAAAGCGCAGTTTGCTGGACTGGACATGTCCTCTGCATGGAGGACACCAAGCTCCCAAAGGAAAAAACGTGTAGTAAACTTTTAATGTGTGAAAGATCAAGAGACCGACTGAGGCAGAAGTAAAAAGATGCCCTGGAAAAAAGAAAAAAAGAACCTCACCCATTGTGACACAGGTAGCAACACATGTGGCAAACAAAACATGTTGGCGAGGCCCATTAACATCTGCTACAGAAAGCCTGGAAGAAAGACATGCAAGCCAAGAGGAGAATAGGGTAACTGGCAAGCAGAGAGAATGTGAGAGTGGGAGCACGTGCAGAGAACCTGCAGAAACAGCCAGCAAAAATGATCCCAACGTACGGAAGTTGATGTCACACAAACTCTGCTTCTTCTTTTGTCTCCAGAACAACGGGCATCAACTGACGATGACAACTTCACATTTGGACCTTGATGCCAACCCTTGATCTGTGGTGCAGCAGTTAATGTTATTCTTGGAGCTAGGCAGAGTCTTGCCTAAGCAGAAGTAACCTAAAAGGGTTGTGTTCACTTCAGCTCCATTAAAAAATGTGGGTGGGGTGAAGTACATGGGAAAGAGGCAATCATGAAAATGATCCGTAAGGAAGTTTGTTTCAGGCTTCTAAAAAAGATTTGGCAATAAGCAATTGGGGATTTTCTGATTAGGGAAAGGTCCTTGTTCTAAAATTAAAGAGAGACCTTCTACACAGTAGATTTGAGAGAGAAGAGGTTCGGTCATCAATTTCTATAAAAGAAATCATCTACTTTTTGCATTTTCTCCTTTTCCCCTGGCAATGACTGCTCCATTTCTTTGTTACTGAGCTTAGGAGACTTTTACTTGCACAGGAGACATGAAAGAAGGACATTAAGTTCACGTCACATCTATGAACACGTTGCCATGTCAACGGGCAGTACTTTGTGGCTTAATTATTGATTGACTCATGTTCCTTTAGGACATAACACAAGCAATAACAGCACACTGAGCAGCTTTTCTAACTTAGATACCTATTTATGCCATGTAAGAGGTGTGGCACTTCAAACCTAAGTATGGCTAATGTCTACATCGGAGTCATATTATAAAAGACCTACTACAGTCTCTTGCAGGAAGAAAGTGGTGGTCTCAAACATACATAATTACATTAATCACACTGATGAAGAACTCAGATGAGAGCTGTTGTCTTTAAGATCAAAATCCCTAGCCTGCACAACTCAAGCTAAAGAAGAGCTCTTTTAGGTAACGAATGGATTAGTTCCTACAATCACTCAGCCATTCACCACGTTAGACGTAGCAACCAGAACAAGCTATTTGCAGGCATTCATTGTGATGTAAGGAAAGGTAAGAATTTATAGTGTGTTAGCTAACGCATGGTAACTATTCACGCACACACCATTTTCCTGTGGTGGGTACAAGGTTACTTAACCCACTTTCATTAAGCAGCGAGCTACTTAAAATTACCTTGTGTTTACCAAGATGTAAGAGGATGTACCCTAACAGTTAACCATATGTGTTTATATGCACAAAGTGAACAGACTACAGACAGCCAGAGATGAGCATTGAATAGTTCCAAAAACTCTCAGTGAAGCGTGAGGAAGATAAGCAGAATGGGAAGAGGGGGTAATATTTTTTAACATGATGGATCTAAATCTGATCCATTCCGCAGCACAGTAAATCAGGATTATCTATGTTGAAGTCATAGGAAGTCTCCTTTGCAAAAGTACATTTGGATCCTCTACCAGAAGCATAGTCAGGCAGGATTCGTAGGCACTCTAAAACAAAGCAAAAGGGTAGGGTCTCATTTTTCAAAAGAATGTATTTAAAACTGCTATACAGTAAAGGGCATGTAGGAATGCAGAAGGATCTCTAGTCTAAAAAATACACATTTTGTTTCACAGTATAGGCAGTGCCTTTGAAAGTTTCACCTACCACTTAAGATTTTAAGCTTGGTATGCTAGGGAGTGGATGAAGAGAAAGAGGCAGCCAGCATCTTGGAACATCCTTTTGATGTGTATGGTCATGCTCACATCTTGCAAAGTTTAGTATTTCAAACCCAAGTTGTAGACATAGTGGTTCTCACACTCACTCAATTTATCACTGCTCTACCATTATCTACATGCTATGGGCCCAAAAAAATGCTCTTTGCCACTTGGTTCTTTTATTGCAACATATAGAAATACTTAAGATATGGCTTAAACTTAGAAAGTCATATCTGAATCAAGCAGGTTTTAATTAGGAATGTTGCACAATTTTTTGGAAGGTTTTTTTTTAATATATGTCATGGAGACCTCACTGTTCTAAGTGTCTTCGAAGTCATTTATATATAAAAATGACATTTCTTATAGCTGCATATCAAATTTATGCCACAAGATAGACTTTTACGATAAACTTTCCATCTCTGTTCTGGTTAGAATGTATATTTATTTGAAAATACAGTCCACATTTGTTGGGCTAGCAATATTTGCTTTTCAGTACATGATTTCACTGTTTGGAATTTACTGTTGTTTCCTGCAAAGTATCATCCCTAGTTCAGAAAGCTGGTCTTATGACTAAGAAAACGCCTTCAGTCACCAGATCTACTGATTTTATTCTCTGGCTGGGACCAAGTTTGCCCAGACGTCAGAACCTCCTCTACATAATCAGGGAGAGAATACTTCCCTTCTACTTTTGTTCAATACTGTCTACTTGGCTGCAGGGACAGTCTCTTAACATATACAGTACTCAGCACACCGGGACTACAAATCCTGTTAGGGCTTCTTAGCACTGCAATGATAATGAGCCAATTTTAGTTTCAAAGGAGTACATTCATACAAGCCATTTATGTAAACAAGTTAACCTGATACACAGAAGTGCTGCAGCCTTACAAATTCTATTTCTCCTAGTCCGTAAAAATGATGTTTTTAGCTCCTAATTGTTCTTGCTTAGAACGGCTTTTCAATGTAATGAGCAAACTTTTCTCCTGCCCCTCCACTCCTCTCTCTTTAAGCATTAATCTGTTGGGTAAAATGTTGTCAAATTACTCCTGAAAATCTAAAAATATAATGTCCACAGTATACCCTATCTTGGCATTGTTATCTTCAAAGAGTTCCAGAAGGCTAGTGAAGCATGACTTCTTTTTTCCTAACCCGTGTGTATACAACTAATCAAGCTGAAGGATGCTTTTACTAGACAGTCCTTCTCCTAATCTGTTAAAATTCTTTCAAATACCTTCCCTACAGATAAAATTAACCTAACCGGTCTGTAATTCCACGTGTTAAGATCTTTATTAAAGGAAGTTCAAAGTGATAGAAAATAATGATACAGAAGAACATATAATTTGTGAGGGCTTGACATACACTACTAGTGTAGCTGTAATAGTCAGAAAAGTCTTGGTTTGCCTCAGAATGCGTTACATGAGTCACTAAGTCACGATGATTCAAACTTTCTTTCTTCTTTTTGAACATTGGCATTGCAATGACCACTGGCTGGCTTTGAAAGAGCCCTCTTACTGCCTGGAATTTCTGTGCATGGGAACAGAGGAGCCCACAAGGAGTCTCATTCTTGCTTTGTATAGACTGAAGAAAGCAGAATTCTAGACTGCTCTTTTCTTTCTAAGTTGTTAGTGGAAAGGAAAAGAGCCATGGACATGTTCCCCACAGAACTGATCAGGATAGTCATGTGTACACAGCAGCAGACACGCAAAATGCTTCTTGATACTTCCTCTGAATTGATACAGCTTGATATTAACCCTCAAAATTTAATATCCTGGAAAAGAATATACCTATATTCATACATCTTCATGGAAAGTAGCATTCATTAATACTTTCTTTGTTATGCCACCTTTTTTGTGTATTTTGTATGGTCCGCTGTATGATGCAACTGTGCAAAAAATTTGTTATTTCATGAAATTCCTGATTTCACCATTGCCACTCACATTTATGGCCCCACAGACTGAGGAACCCCTCTGCTGTCTTATGACAAAGACTCCGTAGCTGGGCTGGCATCACTAATCAGTTGTTTAGCTGAATGACAACTTTACTTCACCTGTTCACCCCGCAGTGAAGGTACAACAGTAAACAAGATGAAGCAGAACTTAAGCGGTAGCATATCATTTTCAGCTGTATGCTTAGACTGTTTATTTTTTTACAGCTGGGCACATTCTTACCTGCTAGCTGCAGTGAGCCAAAACGCCAGAAGTGCAAAATTGTATGAGGTCACCCTGGCATTAGCTAAGTTTTCTACTCAAAGCAAAAAGATTTTTACAAAAAGATGTATTTTGAGATGTTTTTCATTCAATTGAATTGATATACTAATTTACATTTTAAAAAATCATAAAGATTCCTCTATCAAAGATTCATGCAGCAAGTATCTTTATAATTAAAGTGGCTCAAAAATGTGCAGCTGGCATCAATCACATGATTTTTTCCCCCAGTGGTTAGAACCGTGATTACTTGCATGCATTTTTCTAGGATTTTAGAATATACATAATTTACCAGCTTTGTTTATCAAATACTATCGCTAATGTTTATTGTGTAGTTACAATACAGTAATTATTAATATGTGACAAGGCTGTTTCGTTATGGAGATACCACTGGACCCTTTATTCTTCTGATAAGAACAAGTCTTTTCTTTCTTTTATTACAGTTCTAGACAAATTATGGGCAACTGTTGCTTCTCCCAGATGTAGCCCATAACAGCATCTGAGCGGCCATGACTGAGCAAAGTCATTACAGCTTCAGAACAGAAAATAATTACAGGGTGAAAGGAGTCAGAAGATAATCTTGTTAGGGGTGCAGAATGTCTCCTTGGCTGCTGGGGTCTACAATGGCAGTGTATTAATGAATTAAACACAAAAGAAAATAAAAACTAATGATTTCTGTTTTTAAGAAGTTGGACAATATGGGCTAATGGAGACTCTGGCCTCAAGTTTTATAAGTCCATGTATTTTCACTTTGAAGATGTATTTAGTCATAGTTTAGACTCAAAGAGCCTGGAAAAAAAGAAATACTTTATTTAGTCTCTATTTAGCATTGTGTAATATGAATTTCTACATGACTGAAAAAGAGTTCCACATGAATCTTGACAGAACTTTACAGACATGCAGTTCTTCACATTTCTTCCTCAGCCAAATATAAAAATTAACCATCAACATTTTGATTAACCATTCAACCTATTTGAAATGTAGTGTTATGCTAAGCACTCCACTAGATCTAGCTAGTCTCTCATACAATTCTAAATGGGCCTTCTTTGGTTCATCAATATCCTGATTATTAGATAGCACTCATTTTTCTTATTCGAGCAAGTCTCTAGGTGTATGAGCCTGTCATACCAACCAGCTGTAACTGTTGTCCATGAAGATTTTCTTGAACAAAATGGGTGACTCAGTAACTCTTCTTGTCACAAAAATTTGAGGTGGAGTCACTTACCTCAGAATGCTTCTGTTTGAAAGAGCAATTTCAGAAATTTAGCATAAAGGAATAACTCTTGTGATGTTGTTGCTCCTTCTGATTGTTCTTTAACATTCTAAATATTCTTGGTATCCTATGCCATTTATTTCTGATCAAGAACAACAGCTAGGAACTGACTGTCTTTTAGGAAAACAATTTACTCACAGTTTTGCTTAGGAAAAAATCTCTCCTTCAGCTTTGTTCTTCCCACTCAGTAGCCTAGACTGAACACCTTCAAGCAAGAAATGCTTGCCTTCTTTTCTAGCTGCCCTAGAGAGGATACAGAGGAGATGTCAGTGTCCCACTCTTTGTATGTTCCAGCACATTGAATGACAGAACTTGTCCCTACCCATTCTGGTAGGATGACCCAATATATTGTACCAAATATCTTATGTGATTAATAATCAGACGGGCCCATTTTTTGAGAAATCTATTCCACTGGGGATCTGAACAGTCAATAGTGAGAAACTGGAACACAAAACACAGTTTAAGAGAAATTTTCTGAAAGCCTTTTAAAAGCAGTTTCCAAAAATGGTCTGGAACTCCCAATCTCCTCTGCTACTTTCCTTTGTTTAGCCTAGTTTATGGAAGTAGATTCACTGCCTTGCCTTCACTCTGTCTCTTTTTATTGATCATGCATCCTTTAAAAAGTAAGAGGAAAACACTTGGGGATCACAGCTCTGACTACACCTCACTCAGAGCTCTCTGGTGAGGAGACCATACTTGCTAGGACACACATCTCCATTTTAATATATGCATGCTTTGAATTAAACAGAAGAGTTCATTACGTATTTGCATTGACAAATATTTACATTGATTTCAGAGTACCAGAAACTGACACTCAGCAAATACAAATATGGGCAAAAAATGCAAGTAAGCATCTCAGACATCCCATTTTGATTTATTTTTCATGGAACATCCGTAGCTGGTCACAGTCCTGAATTCAGACTCTTTCTGTTCTAGTGGCTGATTCTTTATTCCAGGATTTAACACAACACTGTACTATGAAGAAAACACTAGTTCACACTCCAGCCCTTTCACTAAATGGAACAGAAACTGCACATACTCATTCCAGGTATAAAATTAATCTCTTCCAAGTGCTCACTGGACTATTAGCTTGGCAGTCTTTCAGCACTATGCTTTTAGAGCATCGACTCATTTCAGAGAAGAAAAAAATGAGTCTTTAAACTCCTGTTTACAGAATTGAAGATTTTCTGATTCTTTTTTCAGAATCATGATGATCATGACATAAAACAGGAGAGCTGTGTGTTTTATTCAGAGCAGAATGAGTTGCCTATAAGATCTCTATTATTCATGTGCATTTTAAAACTTCTGAATTTGAAAGGACCAATTTACTCAGAGGAGAAACATTATTGCTTACTGAACTCCACTATTTTGGTGACTGTGTGATAAACATTTATAAAAGATTCATTCTAAGAAACTCTTTTTTCTATTGTGTAATTCCCACATTTCTATTGCAAGACTAAATACTAATAGAGTAGTAACATTAAATCAATATGAATTTTCCCCCAAAACTGCTTGCATTATGAAGTTATAATAACACATGGTGTTCAAGAGCTTTAGTGTGGGTATTACACATATCTTTCTTGTTAAAAAAAATACAAACTCTAAGCCAGATTTAAGCAAAGGCCTCATACTACCTCCTTTGTTTGCTTGCTGTAATATGCTTTATTTAATTCACTACTTGAACATTTTTTTCTGATTAGCAAGTTGAATCTGTAAACACTTTCTCGTGTGATTAACTATGTATAATTGGCTGAGTTTAGTTATTGCTTTCACTAAGATTCAGTGACATCGCAGAGGGCAGAAATTGATTAAAGGGTTCAAGTTTTGCACATTGTATGAGTATACACTTGTCTGTTGCTACATGAAATAATGTAGAGTGCTCCTTGTTAAGTACACATTATTTAACAAATAATATAAACGTAAAGTTGGAACACAAGTCCTATGAGGAGCGACTGAGGGAACTGGGGTTGTTTAGTCCGGAGAAGAGGAGCCTCAGGGGAGACCATATTGCTCTCTACAACCACCTGAAAGGAAAGTGTGGGGAGCTGGAGCTGGCCTCTTCTTGCAGATAACTAATGAGAGGACTAGAGGGAATGGCCTCAAGTTGTGCCAGGGGAGGTTCAGGTTAGAAATTAGGAGACATTTCTTCTCAGAAAGAGCAATCAGGCATTGGAACGGGTTGCACAGAGAAGTGGTGGAGTCACCGTCCCTGGGGGTGTTCAAGGAAAGGTTGGACTTGGTGCTTAGGGACATGGTTTAGTGGGTGACATTGGTAATAGGGTGATGGTTGGACCAGATGTCTTGAAGGTCTTTTCCAACCTTAATGATTCTATGATCTGCCTGAACCATGTAACAAGCTTCTACCCTCGTCAAAAAGACACTCTTTATTTCCGCAAGAAGGTGCTAAGATATTTTTCCCCAATGCTCTGTGCACATGGTATGCACAAATGTGTACAACTGAGAGAATATACAATAGTCTTTTTTTTCATACATGTAGTGCTCCGTATGATCCATACCTTGGAGTCAACATTTCTACAGGACTAGAAGAAATCTTGGGAAGATAAACAGAAATTGACAATGGTTCACTTTTCAGTTTGTCACCACACAAGTGGCCCCTCATGGCTGTGGAAACCTCTAAAAGAAGAGAAGGAAATGGTTAAATCTCTTCTCACTTATCCAGGTTTTACACGGCCAGCTGTAACTTCACTTACAGATGCAGGCTTCGTGAGGAGGCACTGACTGACAAAACAGGCCAAGCTCTGCTCTGAGAGGCCTTGGCACCTTCCCCAGGGGGCTGGAGATGTGTGTCCTCGGCCACCACGTCCAAAGCAGTCCAGGGGGACAGCCCTTGGGCGCTGCCTCGGCCCGGTCCCGCATCGCCCTCAGAGGCCCGGGGCCGCAAAGCGTCCCCAGGTGTGGCGGGGCGGAGCGGGACCGCCCGGCGGGGGGGGTGACAGCCGCGCAGGTGACAATCAGCCCGTCGCCCTCCCCCGGCCAGGGCGAGCAGGCGTTAAATCGTGGGGAACCGCCTCAGGACCGGCCCCTGAAGCCTGGAGCCGTCGGACATGGAGCCCGTAAGTACCACGGCGGCGAGCTGAGGGGGGGACCTCGGGGTTACGCGGCAGAGCCCGCCCGGGGAAGGAAGGGGATAGCGCCGGGGCTCACCCCGCTGGAGCCCCCCGTGGCGGAGCCGTCGTCGCCCTGAGGGCGGTTTCGGCGGGCGGGCGCTGCCAGGCGGGCAGGGCGGCGGCACCGCGGTCCCGCTTCCCTCGCAGCGGCGCCGCCCGCACGTGGCAGCCACCGCGACGCCACAGCCGAGGCGGCCGGGGACGGGAACGGGGCCGTGGCCGCCCCGGGTGGCAGCGGCCGGCGGGGGCTCCCCGGCGGGAACACGGCCCTCCCGTCGCCCTGTGCCGTCGCCAGCCGTCAGGCGCGGGGAGCAGCGCCTGAGGGGGCCGGCTGCCGCAGTTCCCTTCCCCGCCGCAGTGTTGGCTCTGCTATGTGCGCCCGGGAAGTTTACTTTTGGTCACAACTTTTCGATATATTTTTTTTAATTGCCCCAGGACGCTATTTTTGTACTTCCTGTTAGGACGCTTCGGCGTTATGCATTTAGATGATGGTTAATTGCTGCCTTGGGAGGGCTTTGATAGCAGTAAAGGAAGTGTTTCCGTGGTGGAAGGAAAGCATTAAAACATACATGTTCATACACAGAATTACTGAAAAATTGACAACAGTATCATGGGCTTGCCATCAGGCATGTGCCAGATGATCCCCCACTTTCATTTTACCGCTTCTGTTCTTTCAGATAAAAATCTCAGTTTTAGCCGTTGATGCTCAAGTTTTAATGAGTTCCCCCAAAATGCCGTGATCCTGTGTTACGGGTTAGTGCTGAAGGCTTCTCTCTTCCTGCTGCGTGGAAGCATTCGTTCTGCGGGGCGGCTGGGGAGCGCCTTTGCCTCAGCTCCCTGGAGGCTGGAGCCTGGTTGGGCTCTCTCGTGAGGAAACTTTCAGATTATGCTTATTACTCATAGGTGAACATGACCTTTTCATGTACAAAGGTCTCAACAAACCAAAAGACAACTCTAAGGGAAGTGCAAAAATGCTTTTATCCTTTTTTTTTTTTTTCCTTTACATCCTAATGGATTTTTTCCTGGAGCCCTTTTTGCAATTCCTCTTGTAGCCAAATCAGCACGTTACCTTCAGAAGATTGAACCTCTTGTCTGTGAAATAGATTGTCTTAATTACACTGTTTCATTTGATGTGTGCTTTGGTTGGTCACTTCTTCAGTTGCTGTACAACTGCTTTGAAGGGCAATTTGAATTATCAAGGATTTTACAACAAAAAAAAAAGAAAGAAAACAACTGTGGTGTCTGGCTCTCTTATGGTCTCATGTGAATACAAGACTGCCTAGGGTGGTTCCTCAGCTATTGGTGTTTATTCTGGCTGTCATCATTCTAGCTTTTTCTGCCCTGTCCTTTATTTTAAAATTAGAAAAAGAGTACAGGTATTAAGTCTGGTGAGAAGAGTGAACCAAAAATACAAATGTGCATAGGTTTTAATGATCATGGCTACCATAGCTGTCTGTCAGCTATATGCACCAACACCAAAGGACAAGAAGCTGTGGCAGATAAATCACCAAATACCACTGTTCAAAGTCAGATGCCAAAGGTAGCTTTGGAAAAGTCTTCAATGAAGTGAACTATTAGGTGGCAAAGCAGACTGCTTGTAAGTTGTGACCATTTTATGAATGCTGCCAATGATCCCAAATATGTTGCCATTTCACTAACGTGGAAATCTGCATGTTTGAGGGAGGGGAAAGAAGGAGTAAGGCTGCAAAGCCACGTGTCTGAATTAGAAGTTATGTCTGGCTGGGCAGTCTTAATCTGGTACCCTTCTGCATTATGGTACTCAATTATTTATCATTATGCATCCTCCAAAAGATAGGGCTCACCTTACACATAAAGGGTAATGCTGACTTGTTGGTGATTCTTGTCATGGTTTTTGTCCTTTCTAAAGGAATAAACAAGTGATGAGCACAAACAAGTGAATTTTTTGGCATTTCTTAACTGGGGAAGCTTCAACTTTGCAGCTGTTTTGTTGTTGTTGTTGTTTGTTTTGTTTAAAAAAAAAAGAAACACCTGAAATAAAACCCAGCAGCTTGGTCCATGGGACCATGTTTATTGGCTGTACAATAGGTTTAAAGGGTAGAGCCTGTCAAAGGAGCTTCACACATTGGATCTTCACCTCAGCGGGCTTACTGGTAACAATAAACGGGCAGTTAAATAAGCTAACTGGGGAGAGGTGAGGCTTCTGCTTTCTGAGTGGATCTCATAGCTGATTGCTGACAGCTGTTGTCTGAGAAATCCGCATTCCTGAGCTCAGTACCCTTCTGCCTGGGCCCATCTATTCCTGCCCGTCCTGTCTCCCAACAGTCTGTCACCTAAGCATGATTCTTGTTCCCCGTAGCAGAAGTAATTTTTATTTTTATTTTTATTATTATTCTGTGCTATCAGGATGTGTTGAACACTGTGTTCAGAAAAGGTATCCTTTCAGAACAGAGAAGAGAAATCTCTGTTTTGGTACCTGTTGTTACTCTGGATGCTTCCCTCATCTAATAGAGGTATTTTGATTAAAATTAATGTTCACTCCTTTCATACCTTGCAGTCTAGAGAATATGCAGTCTCAAACACTTTATACATATTTATGAATTAACCCTTGCAGCAACTCTATGGAAAGGAAGCCTTCATTTTCCCTTCCGCAGAAGAGAGGAAGGAAGGTGCGCTGATGATTCAGTTGTGCAATGCGATGGCAAATGCAGTGGGAGCTGTGCAAGAAACCCCCCATGTCTTACCATTGGTTTACGCAGAGAGGATTGTGCCAAGCTCAGGAGCAGAACTCACACCCAGAAGTTGTGTTTCCCCCCGTTCCTCCTTCCTCAGGGGCCAAACCTTGGCTCCTGATTTTTTTTATTACTTTCCTTCTTAAGTACTCCACTGTAGAAGCATCGGATGCACAGGTAATGAAAGGAGTTGCCCTCCACAAAGGAGAAGCACCAGTTCCAGGCATGTTCACTCGTATTTAGTCTTTGTAGCTTGAAGCATTTTACAAGGGGACACTTATATCCTGAAAAACACACCTTGAAGAATAAGTAATGTGATACAGGGTTATATAAATCCTATCCATAAAGCATGGGTTTTACTAGGAAGCCAGACAGCAAGAAAAATACATTTAAAGTACATTTACAATTAAGAGAAAGCTAATACTAACACTTTAAGCTAAATCTTTGCCTGATAAAACTTTCAACCCTTTTATAATTATAAAAGACTGGTTTGCTGTCTCATGTAATATTTGAAAAGCTTTCTAAACTGCTCTGAAGTATCTAAATACTTTAGTTCAGAAAGTTAATACAGTGTCTTTGGAAGGTATGGTTTTATAGGTATGTTTCCAGAAGTTGTGATTTTTCTTTTTGCCTTTGTACTTTCTGAGCAGGTTCTGACACACACAAGTGAAGACACATCAGGGCTGTATTTTAAATAAATATTTGAAATACATGCAATATTTTACAACAACAACAACAATCTAAACTGGAAGCTGATGCCTCTATTTTTTTAATTTTTTATTTGCTTTTGTTTTCCTGCAGATGTTACAAGTAGGAGCTGTGCCTCCTGTCCTTTGCAGAACACACTGAAAAGTATCAGTTCTGCACCTTTGTACTGAAGTGCAGGTCAGTTTCTGCTGGCTAATTGCTGGGCCATTCCTATTGTAATCTTGTTTATAATCATTCTGTTTAAAAACAGCTTTAAATGTTATGCTTACATTTAGCTTCTAAAACACTTCTGGTGCCAAGCCCTCAGTAACATTTGCATTTATTTCATTCTAGTCCTGAAAAGCGTCTTGTTATTCTGAATATGATTCACATAGTTGTACTTTTACTCACCCCAGTATGCATAGAATTTCTCTTCGTGCACTTCTATGCCCGTTTTTTAGAGTACAGACATAATAAATTAGTATATTATATATGTACAGACTACTTAGCATATGATTTCATTGTTGGTGGCTTTTTTTTTTTTTGTCTATCCCATATTGCTTCATACTTCCAAAGTCAGGTCTTGCACCATGACTGGAACCAAATGTTACTTCCTAGTGGAAAAGTAATGTATGATACATAAAGTGTCAGGCAATTCATCAGGCGTAAGGAGGAGATGGCCCTAAGGCAAACAGTTTGCTCTTTAGAATATAATGGTTACTTAACCCTTTAACTTGTACAGCACGTGTAAAGAACAAACTTGGGAAAAATTGTTCTCAAGTTATTCATGTGAACCATGCAAGGAAATATTAATTCTGCACCTTGAAATGCTAGCAAATTACAACAAGCCTGTAACCCATCAGTGTCAGTGTGTACGAGCAATTAGTTTTAATTACAAAAACTGAACCTGAGTTTCTCGTGCACTGTGAATAGTTACCTTAAGTCTTTTAACATTATTAGTGGCATGTTCCCCAAATTAAAAATACTTGCAGTCACGTTATTTTTTATGATCAAAGTTCATATTATTATTGCATGTTTTCTTCAACAAGATATCACTTAGAGCTGAAATAAGTACTACTTTCAGTGTAATTTCTTCCACAGATGACATAAAACTGAAATGTATTATTTATAATTGTGTAAAGGAAAATTGGTACGCAACCCAAATCCCACTGGAAACCAAATCAGAAGGAGTTCTAGGAAGTAAAACACTAAGTATGCTTTTCTGTAGTGCTGGCCTTGCAATATTTTCTACTGGCTACTTCTTTTTTTTTTTTTTATGACAAAGCCACACACAAATTGGAGAGATGAGCACATTTTGTACAGGAGATATGAGGAAATTGCCCAGATAAATGTTTTCAAAGCCACAAAATAGACTAGGTGAAGTCTAGGGGCCTCTCTTAAACTTGGACTGAGACCTATTGCTTGCTGCTTGTATCCACAGATTCTTGTACCTACAATACTGTATGAAGAATTTTGAACATAGGTCAGAATTTTATTTTTGTTTTATTTTTATTCTGCCCTTTTGTGTGAAGGGATGTGCATTGATACTGGCTGACGACTTTTTAGCTAGTGTTTACCTACTGTTCAGTCAGTAGGTACTTTTAGAAATTGGTATGTGTATTTTGTTACATTATTTTCTTTGGTACAATATTTCAGGAGGAAAACTCTCTTTAACAAGTTGTTCTTTACATGGCTTCTGTTTTCATTTTTAAGTAGCTGTCTTAGGCCCTGCCAGAACAAAGTACTTAAGCACATGTGCAAGTTTAAGCCAAGGGACTGCTCACAAACTTAGGAGTTGCATGCAAATTTATGTCCCTGGGACCAGATCAAACCCAGTGAAACAGTCGCAGAGTTTACGGTATGGGTTTTGGATTAGAAACCCTGTTGATTTAGGGCCTGAGCAGGCTGTTTGGCTGAAGGGCAGCTAATGGGCATTCTCATTCCAAGAAGGTTAAGCCTTGTCCTAGGTCGGAAAAAGGGAACGTAAAACTGTTTTGAAACTTTTGCAGTGCTATTTTTGATAAACGTGTTGGACCACGGCATGGTATGGAAGAAGGAATGTTGTATAATACTAACTCCTAATTCCTAACTCCTGTCTTTAAGGAAATACACGGAGTGACTTTTTTACTTGAGCTCTCAATCCAACGACCTGTCTTTCAGTTACCCAAGCTTCACTAAGCTGGATCAAAGTATCCTTTTCCCTCTTTCTACAAAAAAAAAAAAAAAAAAAAAGCAATGCCTTAAAACTGCTCAGCAGAAAACCCGGAGCAACTCCTGAAGGGGTTAACAGCGCCGCGCTCCCGAAGCCATCTGGCAGGAGCTGTGGGTGTCGGGTGTGGCAGCTCCCAGGGCCGTACCAGTCTCTACAAGGGAGCTGTCACGCTTGTTGATTTATCCTTCCCTCGTGTCACGGGGTATGGATGTTGAAACTGCGGCTAGAATGTGAAATACGAAAAACACGAAGATTATGATTTAGTGTCTGGGGAGGCTCGTTGCTGGCCTCTGTTCGCAAGTTGTAAGCATCGGGGGTAGCTTGACACAGGTTACAAAATCTGGTATGTAGCGCAGGGGGAAAAAGGCAGGAGAGCTGTGGCATTGGGAGCTTCTGCATGTGTGCCTGCACAGCAATCAGTGACGGCAGCAATTAAATCAGACGGTGCTGATGATCTGTCTTGTTAGAGGCGCATTGGAGGTGCTTGTAAATATTTAAATAAATGCACTTGCTGGTCCTTCATTTGCAAATAAATAAAACAGATAGGGTAGATGAAGAAAGTAGGGAATTAACTTTCTTTACAAAAAGACCACTCGGTAATTAAATGATATTTTTACAGAGCTCAAATGTAAGCATCTTACTTTCATCATTTGACGCCTTTCTGCATCTGAAATTTATAGGAAGATAAGTTTATCACAGATTCACAAGCGTGTTTTTTATGATAAAACTTACTTTATTCTTTACTTTTCTTCTATCCTGGCAGTGAAACATTCAAGAGTTGCAGTAGTTGGAACAAAATGAGGCTGGTGGATTTTTGTCAGAATCTCCCCTGTATAATAAATGTTACCTAGTAGCCAAGTGGAACAAGTTGGTTGTTTCTTTGATGGGGTGGGTTACATTATTTTTGTCTCTTGAAACAATATTTTTTTTCTTACTGGAAGCAACACGCTGAATGTTGTTGGTTTTCTGGATGTTCTTCACTCTCTTTCTCTCAGGAAAGAAATCAAGGCATAACCCTCAGCTTGCAGAATTGTAATAAAAAAAAAGCCGTGGTCACATCTATAGCATAAAATTGATTTTCCTGCTTCACTTTGTCAAAGCAAAATGAGAAATATGATTGTGCTTTCATGATGGTAGAATACAGATGTTGTCACAGAAGCTCTTAATGCTAAGCATCAATGTCATATCCAGTATCTAATATTTTTCTGATACAGCATAATGTGTATAAAGTTTCATGGGTAAAGATCTATTCTTTTGGACTTACATTTATTTGGATGCTCTATTCACTATTTTCGGTAGAAGTCATACATTTTCAGAGTAAATTAATTCTGCTGTCTAGAATCCAGCTTTCGAAGATACTGCTTGTTTTATAAATATCGTAAAAGTTCAGGCCTCAATTTTATGTTTATTCTTGAATAAGTTCTGACTTATCCAGTTGCTGTGGAAATTGGAGTCCGATTCGTAATAAGTAAGTTCCAAATTAGGAATTGTAGTGGATCCAGGTACAAAGTATGCTTCTAGGAATAAAGGATTATTGTGCTGAAGTCAGGGATGCTGGTTTCCTGGTCTGTATTAGGATAAATCCTGTAAAGGACTATGTGGAACCAGTCTTGCTTTCCTTACCTTTATAGTAAAACTAATACTGACTCTGGAGCAGTAGCCATGGTAAATCCTCATTTAAATCCTTAATTAGGAAATAATGCAATTGGAGTTTTAAAACACTGTGTTTAATATATAAAAGAATGTCTACCCCCTCCCCCCCCCCCCTTTTTTATCCAATTTGTTTAGTTTGCAGTTAATTTTAAAAATAAATATCGGTCTTTTATTGAGGTATTTTAAATTTTATTTTGTTTGACAGACACGGTTACTCACACTGACAGCCGAGTAGTTCTTTTCATCTTATACACCAGCATGTATGATAAAAATGCAACAGATCAGTTTTATACACCCAGCAACATCTGTGAAACTACTCCTCTTAGAGATTCGGTGTCAAACGTGTTTAGAAATTTGCAGTCATTGCTGAGACTTAGGGTAGGATTGTGTTTTGAAACACTGCTTACGTTATTATGCTCCCTGAGATGTTCTGCACCTAAAATTGTATTGGAACCCACCATTAACCTGCTTCAAAGTGGCTAAGGAGCTGCTTTTCTGACACCTTTCCTTGTGTGCTGAAGTCTTTCTTAGCATTGCTTTATATTAACTTTGTGCAGGTATAGGTGATGTACCTGATGCAATAGAAGCTGAAGAGCAACGAAGACTTAGGTGTCAAATATGTGTTACTCAGTGGATTATCTTTCTGATTATCACTCAAGTCTGAACCTTGTTTGGTTTACCAGGTCATTTGATTTTGGTTATATTTGTTGGGATCTATACATAATCTTATTTTTGTCGTGTTCTCATATAGTGCCTTCTGAGCTCATACACCGTAACTGTCTGGAGTAGTCTGGTGTAGTGGAGTATGGAGCCAGTAAGACTTCATTAAAACAATATCCTAGTGGTTTGTGGGTTTTGCTTTGACTTTTTTTTTTTTTTTGGTGGTGGGGGGGAGGATCTTTTGTTATCTTTGCTTTTTGAAGATTATAATATCATAGGATCATAGGTACTCCTCAAAAAATATGTAGATTTGGACTAGTCAGGACATCTGGAGAGAGCCTGAAGTCAGAGAAAATGGATCAGCTCTACAAGGCCATATCAGGGGGTGACAGGGGGGAAAAAAAAGGTACAACTATATGAATTTCTTATGTATGTATAAGAGGAAATGAATGAGATGGTGAAGTGTAAGATCACACAATGATGTGCTAATAATTAATATCAGCCTGTCCATCATCTTTCGTAAAATGTCTTTTAACAAACAAAAAATCAGCATTTTTCACAAAGTGCAGCTCAGCTGTTGTTATCCTGCTGCCCTGCGATATGCGTGAGAGCAAAGGGGGTAAGAAAGTGGAGCGCTTCTGCTTCGCTTGGCACCTTTGCAGTTGTGTGTGTGACTAGAAATAACGTGTGCTCTTATGTTTATGAATTATTTTACTTGAGTCTTGTCGTGATCAGGCTGTGGCTGCATTTTAATGTCCGAAGAGTGCTTTCCCAGTGAGTACGGGCATGGGAGGCTGAGTACCAGGCTGCACTGCTGTTTTGCATCACACCTGCCTGCAAAAATGAGATCAGCTTCTCTTCTGTTTATGGATGCCTTCATTTAGGAGATATGTTGGAACAAGCTAAAAGTTGTCATAGAGCAGAAGGATCATTCCTACCAGCAGCAGAAAGCCCATGGGCTCACGGTTTGAAAGGTTTTTTTAATTATAGGAGAGGAACGAGGCGCACACGCATAAATTCAGACACGCCGGAGGTCGGTTTTCCAAAATCTTGCCAGGAGTGGTGTGGTGCAGAAAAGGCAGCTGTAAAAGGCTCTTCATTTGGTAAAACACAGCAATGTATAAAAATCAATAGAAGAGTACTGATAATAACCGCTTTGGCCTTTGCCGTTTTTCATGAACGGAGTTTTGATTTGCTCTCAGTGACAAATAAGGAGACCTGAAGTACTGACCAGGAATAATCACGTTAATAGCACTCAGCCCATAGCGATCTCCAGTGTTGGTGTCGTGGGTTCGTTGGTTATGGTGCCACAGGCTCCTGTTTCCAATCTACTGTTTCAGCTAACCCAGTACTTTCCAAAAGATTAAAACCTCTGGGAAACAAAGCTGGGGGGTGTGGGGCCAAAATGATTAATTTACATGAATGCTAATAGGATGTTATTGGTTATTCTTTCCCTCAGTGCATATAATTGGATATTTTTTCTAGTATAAAACTTTGTGAACAGAAAGACATGATAGTAAACATCACAGAAGTTGAAATTTCGAGTTAGATTTCCAAAGGAATTTTTTCTGAAACTTCTTACGTGTGTTGGTGTTCATATAGTCACACAACAGAGTATGAATCTGAGGCCATCAAAGCTTTTATTCTCCCCAGATCATCAAAGATGATTTGAGAGCACTAATGGTAACTTTTACCTAAATATCAACCTGAACTGTAAAAAATAAAATTTGAAGATATGTGAGTGCAGTATTTGAGGAAATGCAACACATTTTTGAAGAGCTCTGTTTCAGATAAGATAAATAATTAGAAATACATTTTACTCCATTTTATGGGGTTGGTTTTGATACTTTAGTCAGCTCTCTGCCTCACCAACCAAAAGTAAAATATCTAGCACACTTTAGGAGGAGTGATACCTTTTCTAGTGTTTTTTTTTCCTCTTTTTTTTTCTGTTATTTTTTTAAAAAACGGTGATATATATGGGAAAATTCAGTAGGATGCAAGCAGAAAAGTTTTTGGTGTCAAAGACTGCATACTTTTCTGAATCTTGCTCTATATAGCAAAGCAGCTTTATTTGTGCAGGAAAAGGTAAAGGTTGTTTCAGAACGTGAGTTTGTCTCATGCAAATGACATGCAGGGCCATGAATATTTTTTTAACCCTTCGATCATTTGAGTCTTTTGAATTAATCCTGTTTAGTTTATTCATCCTTTATAAAGGCAGCGTTTTAATCACATGCTTCGTTTGGAACATCCATTTATTATTATTTTTCATAATGATGCTAAAAACAACTTTTGTTGTTGTTTAGATTACGTCTGTGGGAAAATATACAGGAAAGTATAGTATATAGCCTACTTCAAGTCCAAACATGATTGCTAACGTATATACAATTAAATGAAACACCTTCAAGATTTGAATCTAGCCTGTCAGTTGGTTGCCACATTACAATAATTTAAAATCCATAGCCCTTCCTCGGGTCGGTTACTATTAATAATCCCGAATTTGATGTGAAATTAAGCTTTGCTGCTTTGTTTTTTGTTTATTTGTTTGGTTTTGTTTGAAGATGCAAATTCATCCAAACTGAGAATTCCATATATTTTTGAGGAATAGCATTTCTGTCTTGAGTGCAGGCTTTTGGGAACTTCTGGTGAGCCGTTACGTTCTTGACCACCGTGATAAATAAGATTCGGGTTGGAAACTACTTACTCAAACTGGAACTATTCCTCCATTAAATCAGTGAAATTGGTCCTCTGAGTGGCTGTTCGGCGGTGTGGATAAGAGATTCACAATCTGCCTGAAAAACCACATGCATATTTTCCAAGAGCGTTATATATTAGCTCCTGTTCGGTCAAGCAGTTGCTTTTTGTGTAGCTAAATCTTCCTGCAGTTTAAGGGAAATACAATATTCTTTGCTTTTTGCCCTGAATATTACGTAGGAGTTGTGTCTGCTGTTAAATAGCTTTCATTCTCCTCCCAGCTGTAGCTGTATTTCTATGAAGAGTGAAATGATCCTTGTATATCTCTTTCCTCACTTGCCATGCAGGCGGGGGGGGGTTAATGAATTGCTTGTAAAGGAGTTTGCAGTGCTTACATGAAGTGCGCTGCTGCGGAAGTATGAAGTTATTTACTTTCAAGATGAATAGTTCTTTAAGAGATGGTTTAAACAGTCTGGCTAATATACAGGACGTTAAGTCTCTAAAAAGTCATTGTACATATCATTTGAAACAGCATAACCCCTCCCTCCATCTTAAGTTTATAGCAATAATAAGCTTTGCAGATGCTTTTCCTGGGAATTAAGGACCAGCTGGGGTAAACAGACCTCAAACTATCCTCTTAGCCAGTCATTAATCTTCAGGGAAAGCCTGTGCTTTGATCGTTATTGCTAAAATATGCCTAGTGCAGCCTGGCCTCACATGCCAGTAAAAGCAAAATAGTATTTTGCCAAAACATGAGCATTCTTTTGTTTTTTCAAGTAGCCCTGTGTCTTGGACTCATTTTTCATGTGTGTAAGCATGTTTGTGTGTGTGTGCACACATGCAAACAGGCACGAGGGGATGAGTTTGAAAGCTGCTGGATTCGTTCTGCATTTATACCACTGTAAACTGCGTGAGTTCTGACTCGACACTTTGCTATCAGTCTTTGTCAGTTTTGGTTCTTCTCAAAGCTGTGTCTTGGACCAGATATCTTTACTTCATGCAGTTGCATAAGTGATTTTTTTAGTTATTTTTACAAGAAATGTTTTATCCAACAATGACCTTATGGAGACCTACTCTAAATTTTTCCCTGTGGCTCTCACCAAGGACCACGAAGAGTCAGAAGCGTGCAACATGTTGCACCCCAGCCTGTCCTGCCCTGGTGCAAGTTGCTGGGCAGCACGTGCTGCTGCTGCTGGTACAGTACATTAAACAGCTAACATCTTCTACACCAATTATTTTTTATGCTTTTGGAAGGGACTTGTTGCTGTACAGTGTATCTACTAAATAATCGCAGATTTTAGAAGTCAGGGTGGTACAGTATTTCTGCATGCAGGTCACAAAGCTGAAAGTACAGCCAGCAGTCTTCCTAAACTTCCAGCTTTTGGTTTTCCTGAAATGTTACAAATACAGAGCTCTGCGAGATAGGAGAATAACCCTGCCTCCACGAATTAGCTTGCCATGTGTTATGTATTAGACAATGAGTGTCATCTGGTCAAGAACAAGAAAACAATGTGCACTTCAGATATTTGCTGCTTTTTGCAAACATACCTATATATTTAATGTTTCTAGTGTTAAAATGGTTAAGTTTTGCTGAAGACAGCAATTCTCAGTGCATTTGTACAAATCTGAAACAATGTCGGTATTCCTTGAAGGAAGAAAATTCTCTTAACTGCTTTCCGTAGCAACTCTCTATTTGGAGGAGGGGAAGTTATCTGCTATTTTGTTGTCTATCAAAAGTGAAGGTCGTGCAGTGCCCTGTTGCATGAAACAACGGGCCATGTAGGAACATACAAGAAGGTGCAGTCACATCTGGGGAGTTTACGGTTGAATTGGGTTGAATAGAATCAGAAAAAGAGAGCTGATTTACAACCTGTGTCCTTTGCCCTAAAAGAGACTTTTGGATCTTCCCTGCTACCTCCAGTGTGGATTGTCTTTGTTCTGTGTCCCCCAAGGGGAATCATCAAAGTAGCAAAAGAAGGAAATGATTCCTGTATCTTCTTGCCAACTGCGTTTTCCCTATTTTACTATAAATGAGCCCCATGGAGGAAGTGGAGAGGCGGAAAAATCCTTAAGCACCCTGAGCAAACTCTGCAGTGGCAGGGCATGAAACGGGCTTGTCTTCGAGAGCCCTGATGGACCTTCTTGTGAGGAGCAGGGGCAGCGGGGATGGAGATGGCTCCTGCTAGCAGATGACTGGGTGTAACCAATTACTGAACGGTGTTGTCGGAGATAAAAGTACAGCGTGTACAGCATATGTAAAAGGAATTCAGAATCCTCCTTTGTGTTTAAATCAAATGTTTTAAATGGCAAGAATTCACCACTGATGCGTTGCCGTTAGCCTCAATGGGCAGACTCCAGTTGCACTTCATTTGCTACCAGTGCATGTGTGATTTTTTTTCTTTCACTGTTTTATGATAGATATTTCAGAAAACAGTATTGATGCAGTTGCTTGATCTTACGTCTTAGTACCAGTTTTGTTGTTGTTGTTTTTCTGCAAAAATTGGCTTCTGACCTTTCCATTTATTGGTCCACCTTTAACCTCGCGGCTTTCTGATGGTCTTTCTGCTTGGCGCTGTTTTCCTTTATGCAAGAAGAGAAACTGCTGCTAAAGTGTGGCAGCAATTAAATGTTGGATTATTTTCTGACCAGTTCTTGGACTATTTCTCATGTATTAAGGAAACAGGCAACTGGCATTATCAGTTGCAATTTCTCTTAGTATTTCAGCTCAGGTTGACTACTTCTCCTTTAAAAACTCACTTCCCCTGCATAGTGATAGACTGTGCCTGTGAGCTTTTATCCAACTTCTCTGCCTCTACAGAAACCTCAGTTAGAGGAGATAAGTAAATCAAGGTGGCCAATTTAAATTAATTACAAAAGCTGCACCATTGTTTAGCCTACTTCCATCATCCCCTCGCAGTTACTTTGAGTTTCCTTATTCGTAGACACCTCTGGATGTCTTTGGCCTGGAAAGTCATTTGAAAATTTCAGTCTGTTTCCTGTGCTACAGGAAAACTGCTACATGTTCCCCTCTCCACAGAACCATTGCCAGCATTTTTTGTTTGCTTCCTAGCAACTGCCAATTTGGCAAAATGAATGTGTGGGACCTGGAACTTTCGAAGCTGCAAGAGATGCAGAAACAAGGGTCTGTTTGTATCGCATGGGTATGTTTTATAGGCGTTTCAATAGCAAAGAGGTGTCAGTGTCACCGGAGTGCCAGCATGAGAGATCAAGGAATAAATTTTCAGGGCAAAAGATATCTCCTCCCCTGTAAGAACAGCGTTTGCAGAAGGGGGCAAAGATGGAGTGAAGAAACCACTAGCATGCAGTGTGCAGCACCATTTCTCTGTTTAACTAATGGGCTTCAGCCTTTGTCCTGCTGCAGTCAGAAGTGTGAATGCAAATTTAACTGGTTTTAAAGAGCCGCCTTATTCACATACACAGTGTTTTCAGTGAAGAGCTCATGGCAAGATAATCATCTGCATATAAAGCTGCCTGCTCACTTGAGTTTTGCAGCCCCCCCCGAGCTCTGTGCATCCTCTGTCGTGTTATATTTTTGGTTGAAGCACGGTCTGAGGCATGTTCACACTAGCTGACAATAGCAAGGACTGCAGCATGCACGTGTAGGAGCAGTCACACCTCTGGCGTATCCCTCTCTCAAGTGAGGGAAGCCCACGTTGTCCATATGGTCTTTGCCCTACTTTTCACTGTGAAAAGAGGTGTTCTGTTCCTCCCTCCTTAACCTCAAAGTTGCATGGGTCACTGTCTTTGTGATCTAACCCGTCCTACTTATAAAATTGCCTGGTGTTTGTCAAAAAATAAAAATAAAACAAAATTGTTTTCCTTATTCCTTCTCTCTACTTGCATAGTCTGCAGTCATGCTTATACATATTATTTCTGATGAGAACCAGGAAGCCACTTGCTTTGCACTCAGAATTTATAACTGAATGTTCCTTTTTTGGAGTGTTTTGTCTCTATAAGCACATTTAAATTCAAACATTTGAAACACCCGATTGGGTTTTCTTTTCGAATGTTGGAAACAAGGTATCCCCTGGCTGAGATCTTGTACAACACATTTCAGCCTGCAGCAAGCTTTTCTCTTTAAGCTGAAGTTTTAGTAAACCCTCAGAAAATTGGGTTTATAATTGAAATGACAGCACAGCCCTAATTGTAGCACTACTGGCACACCTCCATAACCAGAAGCATACATTGCTGCAATTTTTTAAGAATAAAATTAATCCTTAGTATGCTAAGCAGTGGACTTTATGCTTCCTGCTGTTTTGCTAAATTTGATATTTTTTCAAAAAATCTGAAAATTGTAGAATTTTCAGTATTGAGGATGGATTAGCCATCTCCGCAGTTGGCATAAATTGGGGTGAATCAGCTGGCTGCAGTGATGTTGTGCAGATTAGCCTGAGGTGATAGTGGTATAATAAATCCAAAAAGTGTGAGTTTGTAACGTATAGGGAGGTTGTGTTCTCAAGTGGTATAGGTGGGTATATTTGATTAAGTTCTTGCATACAAAAATGATGAAAGTGGCTGAAATTTCCAAGTCCCGTTTTGAGAATTTAACTGGAACCTCACTGCTTAAACATTGGATGTGCTTCCTCTGTACTAGGCAGCATCTCCTTTAGCAAGGAAACTGGGCCAGCTTCCTTAGAGCCACTTTATGCAAAACCCTCTCTCTTCTGTCAGTTGTTGAATTCAAGAAAAATAAAACTGTTCTTTAAGAATTTGGATTGTGCTCTTGCATTAGGCCCTGGTAGCGTGATGCTGGGTGGTGCCCAGCACGCTGTGTCCTGCTGGCCCGATCTTTATCCTGCATAGTAAGAGGTGGAAGGAAGAGGAATAGACTGGTGTAATCTTTCTTCTCATGTACATCTTGTGATATTTGCTAGCATTCAGAGTATGCAACTCTTTATATAATCGCCCGTAATTCTTTATGGTGTAACACACCTAGCCTTGGGACTCCGGGTCTTTGTCAGGAACGTAATAGCATATTAGATAGTCCTTGCTGTTTTCGGCTGTCAGGCCTGACAAGTGGAGCAGGGTATCACAACAGTCGTACTCTGACAAGTGGAAAAAAATGAAGTGCTTCAAAATGGCTTGCATTCAGCTACCAGGCACGGCCGCTGAAGGCAGCTCAGGGGGCTGTGCTAACAGTTCTCACCTGGCCGGGAGCCTGGCCAGGCTGGAAGAAATGGGCAGCCTTCCGTGCCGTGCCAGGACTGCCAGCACTTGCCTCAGGACTCGTGGCCCTTGCTGCCTACCTTCTCCACCACTGCCGGTGGGAAAGCTTACGTTGCCTCTGCCTCCAGTTTGAGGAGCAAGGTGCAGACGCGCCCAAGCCTGACCCTACGTGGAGCCTACACGTCTGGCAGAGCTTTTTTTGTGGGGCCAACTGTGTCCCAAGGTGCCTACTGCGCAGCCACCAGAATTCAGCCCTCCGCTGTCCTGAGGGACGCGTCGGCAGCACGAAGGCCTTGTGAGCGGCTGGAGGCCTGCTCTGACGGGGCCGTGAGGGAAACTGCAGACAGGGTGTTTCCAGGAGATACGTGGTGCTCCTGTCCTAGCAGGGCTTCTTCAGGCCCCGGCTGAGATCAGCCTGTGAGAAAGAAACCTGAACTGCAGATGCTGTTGCTCATCCTGCCCTTGGTGTGTGGACTGATAAACATTTTGTCATTTAACGGCTGGTAATCTAGGACACCTCACAAGTATCCCCTTAAAAGTGCACATAAATGACAGTTTAAATTAATGTGCTTAGCACTTGAGGCAAACCTACTTGTATTTAGCAGTCTAACTGCACAGTTATTAATTTAACGCTGCCTTGCTTAACATTCCTTGATAGCTGTTGTTTCAGTGGGAGGCCTGCTCCTCGGATCAAATAGCAAATCGTGGGTGAGTCTTCCTCGAGGAGTAAAATGGGGGGGGAAGGAATCCCTCCAAACGTACCAGGCTGCAGCACTTCCCCCAGCAGCTCTCACTAGTGTTATCTCTGACACTTTGGCTAGCTTCTTGCGACTATCATGCAACATCACGAGTAATAACGTGTTGCTAACGCTGTCCCTCAGCAATGTTTACTCACAGAGTGACAGCTAACATATCGGGGCGACACGCTGCGTTTGATCTTAAAAGCCAGACTCTGTCTACTGTAACAATGACAGAACCATGCTGTGGTTGTGCAGTTCAAAGCATGAAACTTAAGGACTGTATTGATGTCCCATTTAATTTTGAATATTTATCTAAATATAATGCTATTGATTATTATGAAATATATAAATAAACCAGGAAAGGAAAAATAGCATTTTTTTTATAAAAGGAAAAATAGGTCTGTAGCAACAGATCTTTAACATTTACTTTAGCATGCACCTTTAAAGCAAAATTGGTAGTACTTCAAAGTTAGAAAAATCACTCTTGAAACAGGTTTTATAAGTGTGCTGTTTAGCGACTGCACCATTTGCCCTGTTTAAACCTTTAATGCATTCACATTTGCAACTGTTTTTTCTCTGGGCATGCATTCTTTTCTTTTCTAAGCACTGCCCATAACTTTTCTAGTAGGCTATTGTGTTTACTGGGTGCTGGTATAGTACTTGGCTGATTGTGCTTTAATTTGTACAGCACAAAACTTGCAAGCTAATAAATAGTTATTAGAAGAAAAGTTAACATTAAAAAAAATTCAAGATTCCCTTTTATTCACCCCAAAAATGATACAATAACTGTCAGAAGTGGATATTCGTGTAAGTGGAAGAGATGACGGCAGGAAACTGGGATAACTGGAAGAGGACGGAAGAGATCCAAGACAGAAAGTAATGACTTTTGCCTTTCTCTTGGATCACATTTAGCAGGACCCTGTGGTTAGGGTTTTTTGTGGGATGAAGAAGTCTGAGATGCATGTGCTCCTTTTTAAGGTGAAGAAAGAATCAAATAGTGCTGGGTGGTGGATTTAGGATAGTGGCGTAAGGCAAGAAAAAGCATTCTCACATGTCACATGAAAAAATGATCAAATAGGCATTTCATGACTCGAAAGATGAGTAATAAAGGGGCTTATAGGACAGGAAAAATAATTATGCAGTTGTCTTTCAATTCTACCTTTAATCACCCTCTTTTCTAGAGGAGCTCCACCTTTAGACAAAATGATCACAAAAAGACTGTAATTTATATAATTTTATCCTTTGAAACTACTGTTCTTCATAAGCCTAAGAGTGTCCTTATGCAATAATTATTCATTCTAAGAGGTAAGGATATATGATGATGATCTGTGTTGTTGGTGTTTTTTTCCCTTTGGTCTTTTACAACCCCAGGGAAGAGCTCTTACTTGGGGATTTTTGTAGCACTTGGTGGTATACAGAGTGCACAGGAAAGATTAAGTTAAAGAGGAAAATGTACAGGTAATTTTAGCATTTAATAGAAGTAAGAACCTTATTTTCAAAGTGATACTGTGTTATGAAATGGAGTTAGGAGGGAAGAGGCAAAATAAGAAATGATGTGTAGGTATTCCCTGAAAAGACCTGATTTATGTCCCAGCCTAAAATGAAAGATTTTTGAAAAACTGGAGACCTGGCTCTGAGCTCTGCTCCCTGGAGAGGCCTGTAGGAAGGAGTCTCGTAGGCTTTCTAGCTGTGGTCACGATCAGCTCTACGGCAGCAGCTTTCAAGCAGTGTGCCCTTGTCTGATGAAACAGAATATTCCTAGGGTGAAAGCTGCTGGACTTGTAGATCCTCGTGCATCAAATGAGTAGTTGCACTCTACATTGTCTGCAGGTGAACTCTTTCTGGAAACTGGAGCTTTTCATGAAATTCCTTGCTGCCTTGTAGCTCTAAAACTGTGGATTACTATAAATCTTGTCCACTTGCAGAAACCAGAAATAGTACATCAGTGAGAAAAGCAGAAATAAAGCAAATATTCTGACCTTGAAGCTCCTGCTTCTGGTTTTGTGACGTGAATGTGGAGCACTGCCACAGCGTTTTGATGGCCCCTTTCCCTGATCTGTACAAGTTACAGTGATTAATGAAGAAGCTGAGCTATGTTATCTTTTCTTTCCTTGCATAGAAATTACTCATCAATTTGTACCCAATTGTTCAGTTCGTAAGTAGGTGGAACTGTGTATGCATTAAAGGTATAGGTTTTATAAACATATAAAACCAGCACTGAGAAAATGACTGAGTCCCCTCGGCTAACAGAGTCCCCTTGTTTATGTTTTCATATATCTTATTGGACAGTTTTTATTCTAAAGCCAGCTGTCACAGCCTGATGTTTCACAGCCTTCGCTGTTGGAACATGCATGTGTTCTGGCATCAGTCTACGTGGAGTATCTGTTTGAACAAACGCAGTACCAGGACATGCCAACTATGGCCAGTTGCATTTAGTTATAGCAGTTGCTGAACGTACCTGGAGGGCTGACATTCAGCAATGAATGAAGTCAATTTTGGCATCTTGCTAATAATACTTAGGCTTCAAAATTTGTACCTCATCGTAATACACGAAGGGGGTGTGGAGGGAGGGAATGGCCATTGAATTAAAACCGGGATAGCTTGCTTGGCTGTCGGACAGCATAGCTGTGAGGTCTCAGTTTGCAGTCGGATCATGAGGGACATTGCAGAGGATTAACTGAAATGCAAGTCCTGAACTGAAACACCGATTCCTAACACCACTGTAAAACCCCCAAAGCCATTAACTGCCCCCTGAATTGTCTCCTCCGACAGATTCTTTCTAGAGTGTTGGTAAGGAACTTTCCTGCTCCCATGAACAACTCTAAGGTAGCAGCAGTGCCTTTTGTTACAACACCACATAATCAGGTTTTGTGACGCTCTGTAGGAGCAGCATGTGTATAAGGATGCAGAAGTTTTCATAGAAACACTAAAATACATATTAGGCCTAATTGCCTATCATTTGAAAGTGTAGAAGGTTTGCTTAAAATATCCCAGTAAAGTCACAGCTTCATTCATGGGAATGAATGTAATATATATTCCGTGCCATAAATGGTCCTTTCTGAAAGGTACAGAATCATCATCTTCATTGCACTTGTCACTCTTTGGAGTGGGAGAATCCACTGGTCTATACTAGGCCAGTGGTGCACAAAGAAGTAGCGATTAATCACAGCTGGAGAAGGGGTGCCCTTCTTTGTGTGAACGGCTGTTAGAAAACTTACAAAAAGCATAGCTGGATTATTGTTTATGAATAAAGATTCATGCACTTAAAAAAAAAAAAAAAAGGTAAATTAACTGGTAAATAAAAGAAACTGGGTTTTAAGAGAAATATTCTAATTAGTTGACTGAACCAGTAGCAAATATTAAGTCCACAGATGCAATAAATAACAAATATTAAAGAACAGGAAATATTTTCTTCCCCAAACATTAAAAGACTGATCCTGACCTCTAGCACTGACTAATATTCAATCTCAATGAAGTAAAAGCAGTAATGAAGTTTGGGGGCTTGCCCAGTGCTGGGAACAATATGGAGCAAATAGGTCTCAGGGTGGTTTGGGTACTGTCCAGTGTTCTGGGGGAACTCAAGTTTTCCTCTGTCCTATGGCTACTGTTGTAGCTCAGATAGGATGAAAAAAGAAACTTACTTGTATCTGATTGTAAGAGTTCTCTTGGGGTGCAAAGAAAGAATGGGAATTAGTTTGTGTCCTCTGAAGAGCACCAGGGTTATGAATTCTATCCAGCACTTTAATGTTCGAAGTCCTTGTTGTTTTCCTTTGGTTTCAAATGATAAAGGAAAAGGAGTCTGGATCCCAGCACATTGGATATGCTGAATCATGACCATTGTCAAGTCACTGCGAGGCAAAAGCTAACACTTCAAAGCAAAGCCTGGGATTGCAATCTGCAGGCACCAGTCTCTAATCCAAAGATGCCAAACCTATTTTATATTTTGGCGCATAGAAGGACCACTTAGAGCAAAGTTACTAAATTCAGCACAGTAACGTAGAGATAAAATCTCAATTTGAATACCAATATACTGCTCCCTGATATTTGGCACTGTCTGAACCAGTTTGGGGCTAATTGGCTTGGTGGAAGTGGCATAGCTACCCTTGCACGGTGTTTCTTCCAAGCTAAAACCCCTACCAGGAAGATTCAATGCAAATGTGACTGTACTGCTTCCAGGCTTGAACTGGTACCTCCAGACAGGTCTGCAGAGCTTCGTGAAATCTTAGGGTGTGAGTCAGCACTCTGCCCCATGCGCTGCTATGCAGTTTAGACGTGATCCAACATTCACGGGAGTCTGTGGGCCAGGAGATGTTTTGCAGGCTAGGTAAACCCCCAGCTGTTTGTTTGGCACTCGTGCTATAAAACCGTTTTCAGAAAAAACTGTTTTTCCTACTTGAGTACAGACCTCCATGATATACCTTGTGTGAGGAAAGGTTACTCACAGAAGGAAAAGTTTGGCAGGATCAAGCCTGAGGAAAAAATGTGTGATCACATTGCATGTAAGATATATTGCACGTGTGCATTACATTAAAGTTGTATTGAATAAGATATTACAAAAGGAAAGCTCTGGAAAATAGAGGGGGGCAGGGAGGGAGGAACCAGTTCTAACACTGGCAATAGACTGGTTTAGTTTTCAGTCTTTAACCTCCTTCCACATAGTCACTATTTCACTGCAAAGTAGAAGTACTGCTTGGTATCCATATATAGGACAGGCCCTTAAAAATATTTATTTAGGATATTTCAGAGCCATCTGAAATAATTCTCAACTTGTGTATACACATTAACATGTTTTGATTGGGATGGAAAGGGACCAAGTCCTAGATATATTTTTATCCTGGTAAGTTGGAGAGAGATTTGTCTTAGCGCAAAGCCAGAGGATTTCGGTGGTGTACACAGCCATTCTGGAGCACTACTTGTGTATACTCCAGAGAAGCAGGAAAAGGACAGCCATGATTAATAATTATTTTTTAATATGGGTATGTGTAAATTCCAAATATAAATCACAGTCAGATTCTCTGACAGAAAATGGAACACTGTCTAATACAGCTCTGATTTCTGCAGGCAGCCATATATTATCTGTTTAAGCTCCAATGTCAATGTTTTGTCCAAGGAGAAGTCTTTAATTTTCTATCTGACTTGAGTGATTTGCATACAAAGGATCTATGGCAAAAAAAAAAAAAACTTAAATGTCGGTATTTTTATTGGTTTAAAAAGACTTGCGTCTGCACCCTTCATTTCAGAAGATCAACATCTCCGTTAAGATCTGTATATAGATAGCAATTACAGAAAGCAGTTCGCCCACACATACAGTGGCTTAACTCTTTAATAACAGTTTATTTTTTTTCCAGAAAGAAAGCATAAACATAGCTCAATCACTTAACCATTTGTGTTGTTTTGCAAAATTTCTTATTTCCTTAAAATCTTCAGCAGCATGAACCAATAGGAGTGCCACAGCACTACTACGGTTGTGCTCACTGCTGTCTGCACACTCGGGGAAAAAAAAGCAGTAAGCCCAAAGAGCTCCTACGTTGTTCTCTCCATATCAGTCCCCAAAAAAAGAAATGAATGGTGAATGCCTTTACAGCACAAGGTACAGCAAATTGATGGATAGATATGAATGAAGAATAATTTCATTATTTCATTTTACCCTAGCTAATACTGAGGTGAATGCTATAATACTATGAAAACAAATACTGCTATGAGAGGTTTCAATGGCATTCGGATAGTGCAAAGCCCTGTTTCATCTTCTAGCATTTAAAAAATAAATAAATTGATCCCTACTGTTTTTTTGTGTACTATTGTTTCAGTGCTATCTTTTCCTTCCCATATCTGTTTATACTTCTGATATCTTGCCCAAGTGTTAATATTGTTGTTTTGGCTCCTGCTGAATCCAGTCTTGCCATGAGACAGCCTTCAAGAACCACAGGGGATGTCTTGAGGACCCTTTCACTCCTGCTTCTCTGTTAACCTCCACTTATCCTTCCATAGCATAGCATATTCTTTATCAGCTAGAGGAACAAAAGGTTTTTGGGGTAGGGATGGTAGCAGTCAGCAACTCTTTTAAAAAAAAAAAAAAATAAAGTGAGGAGTTGTGAAAAATCATAGTTGCAGGGTTGTACTTTGCTTTTAATTTCCTTCCATAAAGTGCCTACCTGTTCTTAGTTGTTTTTTCTCACATGAATGCTCCAGCAGCCGATATCGGGGAATTTGCCCTGAAACCACCCCCATCTGTGTTCTGGTGGGGAAAAAAAATGCCTCTGAAGCAGTGGAAATGGCAGATGGTGCTATTGGGGTGAAAGGGCAAATTTGTTAATGGAAACTATGGATGATGCAAAGTATTGTATACTTGGCCCATAAAAGCCATTTGGTATAACAGTAGGTGCCAGAAATCTTTTTTGGCCCACTATAAATTGCAGGTGAGCAGGGCAATGGAAAAATCAGAAGAGAAGCAAAAAAACAAAACAACCCAATTAATTCAAAACTTCCTTGATCAATGTAATTTAAAGCGTCTTTCATGATTTGGGTAGGAGTAACACATGAGACACGTGTGTGTCCACGTGTGTACTTAGGTACCTACGTTCACTTCGTACTTCTGTTCTTAGCAGTACCAGCAGTGTCTCGTAGCTCTTTGCTCTCTCAGCCTGTTCTTCGTTTATGTATAGTTTGGGCCTGTGACCCTCTTTTCACAACACGTATGTATGATCCTAGCCCAGTTATCAGCCTAGTCCTCATTTTGGAGCACGGAAAGCCATAGTTATTGAGCAATGGGAATATGCAAGGCTTTTAACTGGAGAAACTGGGGGGGGGGGGGGGGGAGACTTTAGATGCACAGCGGTGGGTGTTTCACCTTAAGCTGGCACACCTTTTCTTTAATCTAGGTTGTTTAAGAAAAGTTAACTTTTAAATGACCAGAGTAGGGGGTTGTTGGGTTTTCTTTTTTTTTTTTTTCTTCTACAAAATGGATGGACTTTTCTGAAGGCAGAGGAGCCCTGCTTGTTGTTTGAACATGAATATTATTTAAAGTAATTTTTTTTTGGCCTCTTGGGCATAAATGGAACAGGTGTGTGTTTGCCACAGGCCACAGCTCGGGAAAGCTATGTCAAAGCACAATGAAGTCATTGTGAAACAGCAGTATTCTTCCAGAGTCCTGGCTATTACAGACAGGAATACTTAAGAAAGCTCTGTGAACTGGATTCCAGGTGATAGACAGAAACGACTTCAAGAAAAAGCTTTGCATCTGCCTAATTATGTTTGCCCAGTGAGAACTACATCTCGTCACCTATGTCTGAACAAGCTATGTGAAACAACCGCTGTCGACAGTGAAGTGGGTTTGCACTCGGCCAGTGTTGGGTTGATCTTTTGAGTGCTAAGGAGATCTGGTTTCTTTAAACAAATTGTTCTCCATGTGGACGGGGCGAATATTTTCGCTGTAAAGTGCGCTTTGACTTTGAGTGTGTCGGGAAATACTGTACCCAGTGAACGATTATTAAATGGGGAGGAGGGAGGAGTTCTCAGGCATTACAGAGTCAGCTTCTGCTGCCGGACTCCTAGCTGACACCGACAGCCCTCTGCCAGGAGTGAAAGAATATGTTGTATAACTCACCGGCTCTACCAAGTACGTAGTGGTACTCTGCAAATAAACTTTCTATCCAGGTATTTTTGGACTTCTGCCTCAAACCAAGTGGATAAGGAGCATTTATGGCTCTAGCAATAAAATTGTGCAGATGTTCCTTTTTGTATGTGCAGCACTAAAAAGGAAAGCCACGTTATGCTTTTATCAGATCAACTTGAAATCAGTACAAGTGTAGCTCAGGGTTGGGATTTATGCTTTCACAGCAACGTATCTTTTTACTCCAAGAAGGCTTTCAGTGTTTGTGCTTAAAGTCGCGCACTAAGCCCCCCAAAGTGACAACAGTATGGTTTTCTTTGTGAGATTTCAATGTCTGGATTAGGTCACTTCACTCTTTTATAGCTTTAACCAGCTTCAACTTGTACTGTGGTGACACACATCTGCTGACTCGATGGATCAGTGCATTAAGCTTCAGGCTGACTGGTGGGCCATGCTTGAAAGACTTTTGGCATGTGCTGGTGCCTGCATTTTTCACCCTTGACTGAAAGCATATGCTTCATACAATTGAGACAGTGTTAGCATGTGGGTCTCAGGCAGCCTCCTACACATCTGGCAGAGCCTGGCCCTCCTTCCAGGTGAATCATCTCTCCTGGGAGGGTGGCTTGCAGCACTGTGGCATCTGCAGAGTGGCAGGAAGTGTCTGAATTCATCTGAGAGTGATTTTTATCTTCACATGCTTTTCCAATTTCATCAGGCCCCTCATGCTACATTCCAAGTGACATGATTAAACCTGCCAAAGACAAAGGGAGGCTGATTGATAAAAATTATCTTTGACCCTTCACAATCTGTCATAGCTTAAGATAGTAGTAATAATAGTAATGATGGAATGAAATAAGTGTTATGCGAAGGAAGCTATTATTGTTTGAATAATATTCTGTAAAACAGGATTACTTCCTTGCTTTTTGTTTCCATTTTATCACCCAAATTAACTTGTCATCAGCATAATAGAAGAATGGACTGCAAAGGATTATAAACTTTACATTGACTTTAAGTGGCACTTTACTTTGATTTCCATTGTCTTGGTTTTGTTTTAACATACAAGTCTGAAGGCACAATAAAGATGCAGACCAACAGCAAAGGATCAGTTTTCACAAAGGAGGTTAGACATTTAGGCAGGGGTATTTTTTTAACAAGAAGTGTATGGATCTATTTTTCTTGATATGAAAAGAAAATCCTTGAAGGAAGGTTCTAAACATAACTTGTGCTGCACAGCAAATAGAATATTTTATAAGCACAGTACATAAAAATATTTTTATTCTTTAGCCTGCTGCACTAGTCCAGGCACTTGGGTTATATTTCCTCCCAACCAAGCATCTGGACTGATACAGATGATCTGCAAGAAAGGAGATTAACTCTTTGCACCCTGAGATGTGTTGCAGATCTGTTGCATTTGCTGGCATTTCAGTAATGCCAGCGACAGAAAGTTTTGGCAGAAATATTTTCAGCCTCTTGCTTTCTTTAGAAGTTACACTTGATTTTTGCCAAAGGAAAGTGAAAAATTGTTAGACCATAAAGCATACAGAGATCTTGAACTATAAAAAGTAGCGCGTCTGCATACGTTACCGTGAAAAGCGAGCGGTAAATTTAGTTCTTGGTTAGCGTAGTGTTAATGAAGGATAATTCTGTTGATTTCATTTCAGTTATTCTGAGTGTAATGCATGTCGTGAGGGCAGAACCTGACCCACTCTGCTTTGATGTGTGCTCTGCTCTGTCAGGAGCTGCGAGGTTCTTTTGAACAGATGCCTCTATTCTCCTGATACGCAGGGTCATTAAAAAGATCAAGATGACCAAGGCTGAGCCATTCGGATAGCTGCAGACAGCTGCGCTCTGCCTCTGCCGTCTACATGGGGGTGGATTCTCTATGAATTTTCCCTCTGAGGTTAGTTGTGTGTGGGAGCATTTTGCATGCTGACCACTGCCAAGCCTCACCCTGATGGCTGGCTGTATGAAGGCGAAGATTACAAGTTGCAGCTCTTTCTGAGAAAGCACTAGGTTCCCATGTATCATGTAGGAGGAAATCCATGCAGGGCTTTTGCTAGGCAGGCTATGAGAAACTTGCAGGGCTTTTCCCAGAGAGACAAGGCAGCAAATAAATAGTTGCTGAGTGAGTTGTTTCTGTACTTACAAAGGTTTGGTGTTTAGTGCTCTGTAAGTACAGGACTTTGCAGTTTACTGCTACCACAGCAAAGCAGCTGGTCACCAAGTAGCTGAGTCAACGTCAGATAGCCTGCAAGGCTTCCTTCCAGATATTTTATGGAGGAGTTAAAATTGCACAGGATACTAAGATATCCTCAAGTGATTGCAATGAATACCAGCTATCAACTTAATCAGGAAATAATACTTCAAATGTTGCCAGCCTGCTAACAAGAAACTTCTCTGGGGCTCTGGCTAACAGTTAAATCTTACTAAGAACCAAATGTTTAATTCTACCTGTTCAGCTTTGGGTTTGTGCCTTTATCTCTTATTGCTGCTATGAGGTGCTTTATTTCAGCCTACTTCAGTAGATTGCACCAGCACACAGTTGTTCATTTTGTGTGTGTGCTCTTTTTTAACTTAATGTCTGTTGGAGATAGCTGGAATAGTATATGAATACGTGTTAATACTTACATGCAAACACATGTAAGCAGAACAGCATTGTTTAGCACAGTAAATATGGGCTTTGTTGCTCGATGCAAACAAAGTTGTTGGGCTAAATTTAGTGTAAAACATTGAGTACTTTAAATGAGGGCAGAATAAAGCCATACATCGCTGCATGGACAGTGGAGCATCATTTGTGTTTTTTTTAAAAAAGCCATTACACACTTGGGATCTTTCCCAACTATGTTTCCTGATTCGAGAGGTCTGTTGGCCTTGGTAAAGGCAGTGCTGAGGCTCTGAGGAGCAGGGCTGGCAGAGGTGCTCAGCGGCTGTATTTCACGTGCCCCAAGACCCAGGCAGTGCGTTCAGCAGGGCTGTGGGCTGGGAGGAAGGGCTGTATCGTGTTTTGCCCCAGTGAATCCGCTCCAGCTGAAGAGATGACGGAGGTTTAAGGAGCTGCAGTGGCATCGTGTGAGATGGCATCTACACAGCCATACTCCTTTGGCCCTGCCCAGTTTCCCAGAAGAGAAGGAAGTGAGCGAAGCTGGCTGACACTTGATCCTTCTCTTGGAAAGCCTCCGTCATTAAGTAGCTGCTGATAGGAAGTGTCATTCAGCACCTGTAAAGCCTGGCGGTTGCAGATAGGCAACCTGGCAAGGCAGTGGGCCAAGATGAAGGCGAAGCCCCCAGACTTGAGGAGGGGACGCAGACAGGGGAGTGCTGAGGCTCGGCCTTGCAGGCCGCACGCCCCTCTCTGACCCAGGCACAGCTCCCACGTCCCGTCCCTTCTGCAGCTGGGCAGCCAGAGCTGCTCTCTTGGAAGCTGTATGGGAAGAAATCCGGGGGAAACTGTGTGTACAAGTCACTGTCTGTTGTTGTTGTTGTTGTTCCCACCTGCTAAGGTGTAAATGATTTTACTTATTTCTTCATGAATTGGTATTGCCGTTCACCTCTTGGCAGCTTGTACATGAAGACACACGTTCACTGTGCTTCTTCCATTCTCCAGCAATTCTGTTTCGAGATAGTTGTGCTAGGGTATAAAGGTATGCCCTGTTGTGACAGAAGTATCCCTTAGCTTTAATAAAAGAAGTGGGGTTGCAAGTGATTTGTTTTCACGGAAAGACAAATCCAAACACAGTTTCAGTAGTTTCACAATTCCCATTTCCAGTGCTGCTGACCCTAGCTCTTGGGTCTTATGCTCCTGTCTGGAATCTCTCCAGTGTTCGAGACAGTTTTCCTTCTTCTCATGTGTGATATAAGATTGATAAGATATGCCGCTTTAGGGCAGGAAAACTTAGAATGTGTACAGTTGTACATATATATTCATGTACAAAAAATGTGCATGCTACATACTCTATCTTTTTCCTACTCAGTTGCATTGGTTGAGAACTCGGTGTTTGTGGAGTGACACTGTACGTGTAACTGTGATTTTCAGCGTGAGTGAGCTAATGTAACAAATTGTATCATTCTGGCTGTATTTCTTGGCACTTATTTAATTGCAGCCATAACGCTGTATAATGAATCAATTCAGATAATTGGCAAAGTGCAGGGACTGCACTAGAACTTACTCTTCCCCTTTGCCCCCACCTCTGAGTGCCCTTGCCATGAGGCAACAGTCTTTTTCCAGCTTGTGTTCGCCTTCTCTGGTAAAAAGGTCTGACAAAGAGATGCTGGGTGTGTGTATGCATGCATGCACATGTGCATGTGTTTACTTTACTCTCATTTAGAGCCATTAAGAACTTGATCCCACAAGGTTCTGAGCCTTTTTATTTCCTGCTGGCTTTTCGGGGGGAACACCTTGCAGAAGGCATTTGGCCTTGATCATACCATCATTGCAGGGGAAAAAGGAGGCAGGGGGAGGAGGGGAGATGAGAAATCAAGCAGAGAAACATGACCAAAAGTACTGACTCCACCACTATTGTTTCTGCCTGTCCGGTGTGTTTGCTGCCTTGAGATTCATGACAGCCAACCGGTTCGGAGACGGGACTTTAGCGAGGTTAATAGGTGCGCATGGCTTTTATCTACCACTGCCCTCTACTGAATAGAATATGAGATATGATATTTCAGCTATCTGTTTGTAATAATTTCAGTCTTAAGGTATTTGAGACTCCATTAGCTCAGACGGTAGAGGTCACATACCTCTGAACATCTTTAATTTCGTACGGGAAGTGATATACAGCCTTCTGTCATCTAATGCAAAGGCCTGGTGCTTGAAGAAAACACTCCTACTAATGTTAAATTCACAACACAGCTTAAGCCCCTTATATTCCCTGCTTGTAGATTTAATAGGTCTCAAGTCAATGCATGAAATATATCCTTAGCTTTAGGAAATATATAATCTTCACCGACTCTTGTCACATAAAAAAAAAAAAAGTACTAGGCAACCATAAGTAGAACAAAGTTTAGTTTTCAAGTAATCTTCCTGTCTGTAATAAATTATTTTAAAAAGAGAAAAATACTTGCAGCTTTGAATTTCTTTGCATTAGACAACATTTGCCACAAATTGTCTGTGTGTTTTTTAACTTCTGACATGGATTAAAATAGTGGCCAGAGCTAGGCTTAGCCTGGGTGTCTCTCTGTTACAGGGGAAAAACTCTTTTGGGCTGTCTCGCTATTTCATCAGCTTTCCCTTGAACTAAAGCAAGGGACACAGCTTTGTGGTGAAACAACAGCAAGCGGTAAGAGCTTAACGGGGCCCTCCAGGTAACATGAAAGAGTGCCTCAGTCATTCTCTGTCTTGTTACTCTAAACACCAACTGAATTGTCTCAAGTCGTTTTCCCTCGCGGGAACACTTAGCCTTACCAAACACAGCTCAGCCTTACAGGTACATTCCCACCAATTAAAGAGGAGGGGTTCCTCACAAGTTCTGCCAATGCACCCACCTAGCTTGAGTGAAGATTGCCAAGTATAACAAGCGGTGCCAAAGTGTGTGGTGGTTTTGGGATCTGCTCCAATGGGGACCAAGATGAGACACTCAGTCACAACTTAGCCTTTACATAAAGCCAAATCTTTGTGTATTCCTCCAGATTAAACTTGGAGCCGTCCTTATGGGGTAATGGAGCCGTACCTGGGCGGCTTCTGGCCCCTTCTGCTGGCAGAGCTCTGCCCTGGGGGAGACTGGGCAGTGGTGTTTGCTTCGGGTTTAGGCTGAGTTTGGGGGTTGGTGGTTAGGCTGGGGAGCCTGGTTTGTAACAATAAAAATTCAGATTCTCTTCCCAAGATTTTCAGCTGTGAAGTGCACGAATTCTATGAGGCCTTGGAAAATGCCAGCCTCCCAGAAGGTAGAAAATAGGTACCTTCCAGTCTTGGATCTAATAAAGAATTGAACCCTGAGGGTGGGGTTTGGATGAAGGTTCAAACCCTGATTCCCTTGAAATCTGAAGGGGTTTGGGTTCAGCATTGTGGCTTTGGATGATCAGCAGTGGTAATATACAAATGATTTTTCACTCTAAAGAGCACAGTAAAATGTTATTATACTTGCTAATCTCCTTTCTCATATCTTGCCAGTTGAGGACTGCTACAATACAGCAATACAGCTGGCCTAGTGGAGATGCCTGTGTTTTTGCCACTCTTTGTTCGTGGGGGAATGAGGACAGTTTTCTGTACACAGCATTCTGCCCTCCCCTGAAAACATCTGAGTCACACGGCTGTTTCCCAGTTGGATCCGAGGCTCATTCTGACTGTACATTAAGCGGTATTATGCAACACAGGCTAACAAACTTGGCTAATGATACAAACTGCAAAGAAAAATATTAAGGTGGACAAAATTCCTGGAGACAGATGTGATTCTCTTGGTGCCAGTGACACTTCCATTGTACTTCAACTTGGTCACCGTTATCCCTCGGTGTGGTAGGCTCTGCCAAAAACTGCTTTAAAATCTGCTTGAATCCCTTGAATAGAGCCCAGAGAAAAAGATGCTTGAACCGCGCCACTTTGGGATGCCAGAGCTGTGAACCTCCCGTGGCCGGGGCTGCTTGGCCCTCCTGCTGCTGTGTTCAGACCCCCAGCAAGGAGGACGGCGGTGGGTGCTTTCCGCTGCCGCAGCCTCTCCCCGCTTTGCTGGCAGAGGCCGCGTGTCCTGGTTTACATTGGCAGAAGCCAGCATAGCTCAAGGATGAATTTAGCCCTTGGCACTCCTCAGAGAGCTGACTCAGATGACTGCACATGAAAACTACAAGCTGGTCTCTTATTTAATTCCCCTGAATGTTCGGTGTTTAACTTTTTATTATTTTAATTTTGACTTTTTGTTAAAATTATTTTCATGTTCAGTGGAAGAGCTTTGCTGTCGGGCTCCCTGGGACATTCTGGACTTATTACAGGAGTGGAGTAATAAGAGTTGTCACATATACGGGGCCTTATCCTGGAGGATCTCGAGTCCTTCGCAGAAAATAAATTCAGCCTCATCAGCAGGCTGCTTGGTAGATCGTGTTGTTCTCTTGTGTATGAGAAAAGGAACGCAGAAATTTTAGGTGACTTGCTCAATGGTGCGTGGCAGATCCACGACAGAACTAGGAAGGGAAATACTGCAATTCTTTCCTCTGAATACGGTGGGTAAAATGGTGACCTCTGTAGCCAGGATTTCTTCAGCCATCAACTGCTTTGGATCACATTAAGGTGCAGCTACATCAGTTTGTGTCTTAGATGGATCTTGTAACTGATTACCTCAGAATTTCAGGTCCTATATTGAATTTAGTGTCTTTCTAGTCTTCACTTTTGTAAGGAGAGGTCAAGGTCTCTTTGGCTAGAGTATGGACTTGGAAGGTATTACTCTAACCTCCCTAGCAGGGGTGCCTTAGCAGTAGCTCTGGGAACGTACCTGTGCTACTCCTGGTGTCTGGGGCTGCTGGGGTCCTGGTGTGCCAAGTCCTCTGATGGGAAGGAGTGATTGGAGTTCAGCCAGCCTGTCTGGCCAGGTGTGTGGTATCTGCTAGGATATGTATGGGCTTGGGGTCTCAAGAAGTTACCCCTAGTGACAAACCTACAGCTAGGAAGGGAATCTACAGTAAAGTATCGAGTATCCAGGAGCTGAAGCCAAGGGAGATGGGTGCTGTCCCAGGGTGGTGACAGGATCACGTTGTACGCATGTCATGGCACTCGGCGGGCTTGCACATAACCTGGTAGGAGTTGTCCGGCCGTCGACCAAGCACCACCTATGTCCAGGTCTTTGTGGAGGCTCAGCCTCCTGGTGCCATTTCAGCTCACCTGCAGTTCTGTAGCGTTCAGCCCATTCCTTCAGATTCTGAGGCACAAAACCTGGGCCCTGCCTTTCATGCTGTGTAAAAGCCTTGGCCTTGGGGAGAGCTCTAGACAAGGGCACAAAGAGACAAAGTAGAGGTTTGCCTCAAAAATAAAATTATGCTGCCCCTCCTGCCATTTGCCTCTGACACTGCTTCCTGCCAGCTCGGTGCCTGATGCAATTTATGTCGGAAGCAGAATCAGTTGGGGCACGTTTGTGATTGTAACTGGCATTGCTGTCGTGCCTCACGCTGCGTGCACGGCCTCTCCCTGTGTCCCTGGTGTCTGAACGCATTAGGTGCGTCGCGGGGAGGAGGGCCTCGGCAGGGAATACCGGAGGAGGAGAGCCATGGGGCAGGCAGCTGCACAAACCCAGCGAGCAGAGCTTACTGCAGCTGCTCTCTGCTCATCTGTAAGGGTGGACGGCAGCACACTGACACTGCAATGGCACTGTGTGAGGGGCACCGCTTGCTAATGTGATCTCTGAGCAGAATTTAGCTTCTGAATTGAGGTTACTGTAAAACTAGAAAAGATTTTTTTCTGAGTTGGTCTTACATGCTACGTGCAAATATGTGAACGCTTCTTGTTTAAACTGAATTAACAGGGGAAAACTGAAATGACTGGGTTAGTTAGCAGTGGAGGGACTAATGTTTCTAATAACGTTTGGCTGAAAATTTACCCTGCAGAACTTGGTGTTGCTGAGTTTTGTTTCTTCAAGCAGTCACCCCCTGACTGCTCTCCTTTCTTTTCTATTCTTAACATGCAATTAAAGTGGAACTCCCCTTTATTATTACTGCAAACAACTTGAAAGTGAGTGAAGCACATACTTTTCAGATTTCAATGCTTTGCTTGCTCCTATCAGTTCAACTGTGTTGCTCTGATAATTTAGTTGACTTCACTGAAATTATGCCAGCCCTTAATTTCTCCCCTTACTAGTAAAATAAATAAATGTTCAGTAATGACTAGCTATGATTTTGTTTGTCCCTGATATAAGGTGAGGTTTGCTCTTGATTTAAATACTTGCAGGTCTCTTACTACATCCACTGAAGGCACAAATGGACTTACGGAAGCTGCTAACTAGAGAAATCTCCTGTTCTTTTGGAGGTTCCCAGCTTTCTTCCATTTATTTTTCAATAATAAATATATGTGATATAAAAGCCCAAATGAATTGGACGAAAGAAATTTACTCAATGAAAACAAAATTTCTTTTGAAAACAAAATTTCATCTGTTAATTAAAACTAAGTAATTCACTCCAACTTTCAGTGAAACTTTGATGTCATACGACCAAAACATCCAATTTTGATGAAGTTTCATTAAAGCTTTACCAGTTTAGAAAGTTTTTGACTCTTCTGAGCTAGTTAAAAATACTCAGACTGAATTTCTATTGCTCGTGAAAAGTGTGAACAAATGCAGGTAGCTAGATCCTCAGGACACATTGCCAGAGTGCACGTATTTCTTCTCAGCCCAGAAAGCTCACACCTTGGTGGGCTTTGGATGGGGCTCTTATCGTGCGTTGAGTCAGTTCAGCAATGCCTGAATGGGATTCTTTAAAGCCAATTGTTTACTGTGAAACTGGCCAGATTCTGTTATTTTTATGATGTAGGTAAATATCCACTGGGAATTAAGGTGGATTAGTCGATCTACTGTCATATACTTGCCAAGCTTGAAAGTGAAATGCTGGCACTAACACACAAGCCCCTCACCCCAAGCAGCACCATGCTACTGTGACTGGTATTTAGATGACTGCAGAGGGAGGTATCTCTTAATAACTATAGTACTAGTGCAAAGGTGCTTAATGACTTCAAGACAAATAGATAATTAAACCATTAAACACTACAGAACTGAAAATTGTGTCCCCAGTGAACTTCAGAGTTCACTTCTCCTTTATGGAGTGTGAAACCCAAGCCCGGGCCCAAATCAGTTGTGAATGGAAGTGGAAGCAAGCACAGGAGAACATGGATTTGGGTTTTCCAGTTTGAGTCATTTTCCTGATTAGTCAGTTTTTCCGAGTTACCTGCTTTGTAAGCATACCTGTAGATATTCCATACAGATGTTTACTTTTGAGTTTTGCGCTATGAAGGGGTTTTTGTGTGTATGGCGTTTTAATTTTCTGTCTCATGGAAGAATACTGTAATAAGGAGTTTGACAGGAAGATACTGTGAGAGACAATTCTAGTGGAGCTCTACTTTTGGATTTACAGGCACAAGTTTTCTAATACTGTCAATTTTTTGCAGCCTTTATGCTGGGTGCATTCTTATCCTAAGATAAGGAAGAAATTATATTCTGAAACTGGCCTTTTTCCTCACTGAAAGGGAAGCAGTGTGCGTGTGCTTAAACAGGAAGAGGTGGATATTTGAGTGAGGTCTCCAGTACTGCTTGGAACCTCAGTCATACATCTTACTTATCTCAAAAATGTAAAGAACACAAATAGCAACAGGAATGGCAAATGTCTTAGACCTCAGAGGGCAAGATTTTCAGAAGTAGTTCTTTTTTATGAAAAATATCACAGATGTGGTCAGTAAATGCTATGTCATAGGAACATGCATTATTTAATGTACATCTGTGTTCCAGTGTATGCATGCATCTATTTTTGTAGCCTAAAATTGAGCATATTGATGTAGAGCTAAAGCAGGCTGCAGTGTTTGCAAGATTAGAAGAGGTCATCAGGCCATAAGGGTGTCATCAGTTTCATCCTCTGAAAATAGGTGAACATAGAACATATTAGAAAGCTACAGGAGAGGTTTTATAAGTGAGTAAATCTGACTTCTGTAACAAGACTTCTATTTCTTGTCACCTGTCTGTTTTTATCCCATCTTCCAGTTTTCAAATAATGTTTAAAAAAAAAAAAAAAAGACAACTCTGAAGAGGACCCTTGCCTGTAGCAGGAAGTATAATCTCCCAGTTTCTCTCTTTTTCTCTCTCTCATTATATGCTGGCATGAACACTCTGACATTGCTAATTGCCTCCACATTACACTGGCTGAATTCCAACAGTAGTGGCATAAAAATTAATGAACAAGACAGAGCTCACACATAAGGAACATATGGTGCAATAGCGGTCAATTGCATTCTAGTTTAAAATAATGTCTTGAGAGAGTCATGATCAAAGCAGTTTCACAAAATGAAAAGGGCCAGATTCCACTTGCGTTATATATCTGTGCTACCTTACTGTCCTCGGTGAGTACGCTTATGTGAACAAGGAGATTCCCCGAACTGTAAATACAGAATGCCAAGCAGTTGTTTCTTTTGCAAATATAAAAACAGTCGACTAAATTCATTTTATTGTGAGAGACATTGTGAAGCAACATCTGTGCTTTTTAATGTGAACAAATATCTGAAGCAAGGCAAGGAAAAAAACATTCTTAGAGAAGCAGTGAATTCTTGAAAGATTTTATCATTGTCTTTGTTAACAGTGCCTTCACAGTGAGCTATGCAGTTTATAGAAAGGTGACACACAATTATTTTCCATTATCCTAAAATGTGCAACTTAAAGTTAACATGAGTTGTTTTTATCTGTGTATATGCTTCATACAAAATCCAGATTTTGAAGCAATTAAGATAGTGTTAATACAAGGTACTCTCAAGATTCTTTCAAGTTGAAAGCTTGTTCAAGATTAATGTTAAAATAGAGGTTTTATTCTCTTGCCAAAGTACATGCTAGGTAACCTCTTGTTAACATTAATGGGAGTTAAATATTTGCACTGAGAGGAAAATAGACCCCAGTCGTGATAGAAACTATGATTATAATATAAATAAACATGGCTTTTTAAATATCTTTTACTGCCTGATTATGGAACAAACCATTACATTAGGATTTCAAGGCCTTATGATATAAATTATTGATTCTTGTTATGCCAGAGATTTCCTATCACTATCAATGTGAAATGAGGTGCTCTTTATCTCGTGAGATTTGAACGCTAATATTAACTTATATTAGGCAAGTCCTTTAACAGTTTAATGAATGACCCAAATAAATCACTACTAACTACAGTACTTCATATGCGAAGAAGGGGGTTTAATGTCTCTTTATTATCTGTATCCTCAGCCAGATGAGATGCTTTGGTCTCTACCCCAGGCTGCAGCAGCCTGGGTGTTGCCCAAACTGAAGGGTGGCTGCAGATGGCCCCACTAGGTCATTATAGCCACTGGGGAGAGCTGGAATGCAGAAATGCTCCAGCCACATCCCTAACATGCCTCATGCTACTCTGCAGGAATTTCCTTGGGGCTAACTCGCGCTGGCTCGTAGCCATTTCTACTTTAACTCATAGCAGGATAAAGCATAGGTAGGACAGCTAATTGAGACTGGGGGAATGAATGGGAGACAGCTCTTTACATATCTGGTTAAGCATTTTATTTGTTTTTGAGGTTTTCTCATCTACTTTAAAGAAGCATTTCTCAAAGAATTACCGAAACATCCTTTCGGTAATCCCGAAGAAGTAACTGTTTCTCATCTGGATTTTTTGTATGTGATATAATATGGATTTAACTAAGTTTTTATTTACTTATTTTAAGACTCAATGGACATAGTTTCAATTTTTTCTTAAGATACTGCAAATTATATTTTAAAGGAAATGTCATGCAGTAGCTGAGTTCAATGCAGTACAGTGGCATCGCCATAACCCATTCCATTTACAATGCAATTAGATGCTGTTCTGCAATTAATAGGCCAAATGACACTCCCAATTATTACAACAGGCTTCCTGATACAAATCTGAGATAGCTCAGATTGCTGCGAAGACTTATGGAAATGCTCGCGTTGTACAGGGTTGCAACTGGGAGAGAAAAGCACCAGCAGGGTTGCTCTGTTCGTGCTGCTCTTACCAAGAGCTGCATTTGGCCCGCCGTGTCGTGGCCTATATAAAAGGAAGCAGTCTCTTCCTCTTCTCTTTTTTCCCCTTTCATAAAAAGAAGGCAAAGGGCACCAGATGGCATGTGTTACAGAGCTTTTCCTTCTAGCATAGAATTTATTTCCAAGATGTAGAATTGTGAGGATTCCTTCAGTCATCCCCCTAGAGTCACAGGTTTGGTATCTCGCCAATGGCATGTAATACACTTCCTGGCATGCTGTATGAGAAGTAAAATTAGTTCAGAACTTCACTTTACAGTTGAGGCTTTTTTTTAACCGTGTTATTTGAACATGCCTGGAAAAGGATCAGTTTTTAAGATTTATTAACCATTTCATTTCCGATGTAGTCATAGCCTCCCACCCTGGTTGAGATTTGGACAATTGTCAAAATATGCGAACAGTTTGAGCCTTGTTGCTTAATGCCATATGGAAGTAACGTTCAGCCTTTGTTCTGTTTCTTTGGTGTGAAGTAAAGCATTGGGAGGGAATTGGAAGTGATACTAGGAAAAAGTTTTAATCTATGTGGCTTTTCCTAGCAAAGAAGTATTACTGGTAAAACTTATTTTTCAGGACTTGGGGTTTCCAGTTGTAGTTTCAGTGTTGCTTTTGTAGACAGAAGAGAAAGAAAACTTGAACTGGAAAAAAGTGCGTAATTACCTTAGCCCATTTTCCTTAATAAGGATTTCAAGTGGATTTAAGGCTATGTCAAAAAAATTCTTCTTGAAATAGTTGTTACAAGCCAGTGATTAATGCATATAAATAGATATTCCTCTGTTTTGCAGATTTGGCTGCAACCTAATGAGCTGAATGTCAAAAGAAAGTTTATCTCAAGGGGCTTCTGCAAAAACTTCATTTAGTTGTTGGGACATGACAGTGGGGTTTTTTATGGCATTTGCATCTTAAAGGCTTTTTTCTCTTTTTTTCCACTTTTTTCATATTTTTTTCTACAAATATTCTTAGTCATGTCACATGGAGGTGAGTCTTTGTTTAGTATTATGAGAAAAACTTCCTGGGTATTTTTTGCTCTCTCTCTCATAAATTCCCTTGCCATTTTATGGGTGCACTGCACTGTTATCTCGTGAACAATACACATCGCACCGTATGCATGTAGTTGAGTGCATGTTTATATGAAAAAAGGAGATTGTTTCTGTCTTGCTATAATCCATGTTTGTACAATTCTTTCAATGTCTTTAATTGTTTTGAACTCTAAAATGAAATGACTTCTAGATAAAATGAGCTTTCAGCTCTCTCCCTTTGTGACAGATTCCAGAGCATCTCTACCTCAAGGCAAGTTTGGTCACCATTTTGCCTTTGTGACCCTTCCTAACCTGTACCACTCAGCAGGCTAGCACTAATGTCAGTACTGTTTACTTGGGCAAGACTGATAGCATCCAGGTGGAGTTTCCAGTCCTTTTTTTTTTTTGTTCTCCCCCTTTCCTTTCTCTATCCAGCCGTGGAATGCATGCCCTAACTGAAGAGTTGAGCAGCAGACTCTTTTGCAGATCCACCAGGTCTTTATTTTACAAACTAGTTGACGTTGTCATTCTCTTTTTGCATAAACAGGGGACAAAGCCCCAAGTCAGTGGGAAATGGCATGGTTTGACTGACCTCGGTGGATTTACACCACTCTACATGCTAAGGATCTGGCTTGCAAATCTGAGTTTTCCCTTTGTTTGACCTTTTCTAAAAACAATTTCTTCACAGTTTGCAGGCAGCTTGTCGACCAAACTTCTCACTAAAATACTCATAACAGCACATCTTTATTTCATTGATTTATTCATTTGTATGCTGGTTCAGTGATACCAGCTTACTTAAATGCCCTTTTGCTGTTTTTCTTTCATTATTTACTGATTTCACCTAGGTGAATAAGGTTGTGCAAATTATTATAAATCAGTCCACTTACAACTTCTGACTCCTCTTGATTTAAGTACTGATTTACTGTCCTTGACAACTGAGAGCTGTACAGTTTCTCCCCCTTCTGAATTTGAGAAAGACTAGAATGTAATTCCTAGCAATTAATAACGGATCATTTGAAATACTCTGAAATTATCCACAACTTAACTGTAAAAGTGATGTGACTGATCAGAATCCTACAGAGTCCTGTGGCAGCACCTGTAAGGAAAGAAAGGCTTACAGGAAGAGCACGCCTGCCTCTGCTACATCAGCTCCTGTCGGCAGCACAAAAGCGAGGTAGAACCAGTCCCCAGTCACCTCTCTGGGGACAGCCTTTGCAAAGAGCTTAAGTGCCATTAGTGTGGCAAACTATGCCAGGTACTTTTCATGATCAAGTATAGGAAGTCTAGTATAACCTCACTGCTCAGTTGAGGTTACGCTTCCTTAATGCATGGGAGAGCACGAGTCTGCTACTGAAATGTGGTGTGAGTCACAGTCCTTTAGCTCCAGCTGTAGAGCTCGTGTTCTTACCCCGTCTCCAGGCACAGCTACTGTGGTAGCTGTTTTCCAAACCTTTAACCGTAGCTTGTAGCTGATACCTGTGCAGGTTCCTGGAGCAAATGAACAGATACAGCCCACTGAATTTTAGCGAGAGGAATGAGTTATTTGTCCATTCAAAAAACATGGATTTTTTCAGCAGCTGAAAATCTCTGCTGATGGGGTTTTCAAAACACATTTTGCTGCCCCTCATTGGTCTTGAAAGTGAGGATTTCCTTCTTCCTGATTGTATGGGTGGTGAGAAGCACTCCTTCCTCTGGGGCTCACCGAGTTGATACTGCAGCATCTTTGTAACACTGCCACTGAGGATATGCACACTGATGACCTACTGCTAGGATAATGAAACTGAAGTAAACAACAAAACACCCTAAAAATACTGATTTCTCTGAAGTTTAAAACTGGGGAATAGCAAAATTTCAGTCACTTTTTTTCTGATTAGAATGACAAAGCTGTGTTAAGCGTAGAATTCAGCACAGAATATCCAGGTGTCCTGATACTATCTTCTGTATGCAGGAAATTTACGGTATCTTTGTTCAGGAACACTGTCACTGTTGTAGCTGCTTTTATCACCCTGTGACATACTGGGACCTCATTTTAAAACTGCTTAAAAGGAAATTTAAACTAAGAAGTCTGTAATCCCGTGACATCACCTTGATTTGGTAGCATTTCTTTCAGTGTGTTTGGAGGCAAGAGAGAGAAGGAAGGGAGGAAAGGTGATGCCTAGTGAAGCTCATCTCCCAGGCCCTGCCTAGCAGTGCTGCTGTAGAGGACTGTGCAGAGCTATGCAGAACATCTGAGTTAGGCTCCTGCTTTGAGACGCCCTCAGAAGGAGCCTTCCCCTCTGCAACAAAGACCGAGGAAGTCAGGAGAGATTAATCCTTCAGAATATCCTCTACTGATGCTTACAAAATTATCAGAGAAGTTAGGAAACTGTTGTGTTAAAAATCGGTTTACTTGAGTTTCATACTGTTGAAAGTATGGTTCTGAAAACTTTACAAGAGGCTAACTAAGAACAAGAGCCCCAGACTAGCTCTGGAACAGCACTTAGCAGCACAGCCTGAGGTATTTCCTTGCTTCTGCAGTAGGGTGAGCCCCATTGCACAGGCAGCCAGGAGACAGGAGCTGAACTCACCTGCCTGTAGTCGCACAGCTGGCTGGCAGAAGGCTATAGGCTATACTCCCTGGGAAAACTGTCATAATGTATAGGTCCAGAGGTATTTGAGCTTAAATTTGTATCAGAAGGTCTTGCCTTATTGTATAAAGAAATATTCAAAAACTTTTGTTGCTGAATGCTACTAAGAGAATGGCTTTTTCGTGTGTCAGATTGAGCTAGAGAATATTTCTGTTACAGTTAGGTGGTTCCTTGCAGTGCTGAAACGCACACTTTCTCCAGTGATAAGAAGTTTCTAGCATTGTTGCTACCTCAGGAATTTGAAAGAAAGAAAAAAAAAACACCAAAAATTACACCAATAAAAAGGTCTTGCATCATGCCTAAGGTCATTAGCATCTGGCTTTGGGAAGCTGCCAAAGGGAATGAATTTCAGAGGCTGAGACTATTAGTTGAGAGCCTGCCAGTCCCAAGAGGTCTTACCTCAGTCTTGCAGCAAGAGCTTCCTGGCAGACCTTAATGGCTGTGACAGTACTTTCAGTGAGAGGATATCACTTACAATTGAATCTAGAACTACATGGGACTTAGCAGAAACTTTCTAGCGCAATGAATGGCGCCAGGAAGAAACAGAAAACCAGCAAATGGCCTGAATGCAGGTGTTACGTGCTCACATCAGTTCTCTCTGCTCCGGGGGAAAACAGATGCTTTTCTGCACCTGCTCTACTTTCAGCCCAGCTAAGAAGAATGCACTGCATTAATCTTGTATAGAGGTGACCAAAGCAAGGTGAATCCACATGGTCTCTTCCCCAGCCATAAGCAAGCAGCTCTCTAGATGAGCAGTGCTGCGTATAAATCCACAAGCCAAGAACTGTCAGCTCGAAAGCAGAGCAGGCACTGCTCCTGCTCAGCCCTCCAAATACTTCTCCAGCCAAAACCCAGTCTCTTCCAGTGAATCTGAAATGAGTCACAGTCAGCTGGTTTTGTCAAGTCCCCTGTCTTTGTCAGGCACTGAGGAATAGATCCACGGATGGATGATATCTGCCTGTTAATGTGACACTGCAGATCAAAATGTGTGCCCGTGCCTTCCAGCAGGCTTGACACACTGCAGTGCGGACAGAAGCAGACTTTTCTGGGGTACCAACAGTTGCCCAGGGGTCTGCTTTGGAACAGATCCATTCATTTTAAAAGGGGAGCATGTGTGTGTTCTAGCACATAAATAAAAACGAAGAACTTTGGCTGAGAGGCATGCAGTTCAGGAGGTGAACTTCCAAAAATTGAAATAAATAAAGGAAACCTGCAAGTCAAATACATCACTGGTATAGTTCCTTTTTTTTTTTTTTTTTTTCAGTTCTTTGTGTCTCTTTTCTAGTGTACTTTTGTAGTTGCTGCCATTTGTAGTTGCTGCCGGTTATTGTTGTCTCCAAGCCTTAAAAATCTGGTGTCCTAGCATTATTACCGATGGAAATGTGAAATGCAGAGATTACAAGAATTGAGGTCCTTGGCTTTTTACAGATGGTAAAATGAGAGAGCATAAGCACAAAGGTATTTAATGGTTCACCAAAACCTGCCCTGCTTCACTTTCAAGTTCACCCTGCTGTTGTTCTCACCTGTTCTTAATAGATCATTGGTAGTCCAGGTGTATTTGAAAGAAGTGCCTAAAATCACTTGGATAGCTATGTAATAAGTGGACAAAGAAAGATGTGACATTTGTTCCAATAGCGTTTTGGTGTTGCTGTACATAGAGATGAAATACATCTTTTGCAAATAGAAAACATCATTGCTCACAGAGATAAAATGTTGGCATTTAAAACTTAACCTGTGGCTCATCACTCTTCTACATGAGATCATTGCACAGCAGAATGAATTTCACAAAACATAGTACAGATAATTTTAAAACAGGATGGATTACTGTTTCTTGCTTTAACCTCAGCCATAATGACTGGAAAGTGTTCCACCATGTAGAAGTGAAAGTTGATAGGTCTCAGTTTAGTTCCCATATGGATTTCGTTTAGTTCTCACGTGGGAAGGTGTATACATCACTGAAACTGCCTTTTTTTTGTGTTTTTGTAAATGAGATCATGTTCAGCATGATCATGGAAAACAGGGATTGGGATGAGCTGTGGAAGAGAACATGTTTGTCTAGAGATGGTCTCCAGAGCTGGATTTGAGCGCAAGGTAGGACAGTGCGTACACCTGGTCGTTCTCTGCAGGACCCCTCAAATGTCCCTGTGATGCTTTTCCTCAGTGGCTGAAATGAGATATAATCAGAAATATCTGCCTGCCCCACTGTGGGGCTTATGGGTTTTGTTGGCTGAGGAGCCAGAGAATCGAATATTTTTAGTAGGAAGAGAAACCCTTTCTCTCACAAGTTTGACGTTGGTTCATTTGTATTTTTTACAGATTCAGTGCCATCAAATATCTGGATCATTTCTGGGGTCAAAATTTAAAAATTGACACATGAGTCACTTCAACAAAAAAAAAAAAAAGAAAAGAAAAATAATCTTATTAAATTTAACATAAATCTGAAATAAAATATTTTTGACACAGATTGAGCTCTTTGAACAAAAGTAAAATTGTGAAGAACTGTGCTATTTTTTTCCTAAGTTCACTTAGAAAATAACTTTATAAACTTCAAGTAGAAATAAATTAAAAGAGGAAAAAAAAAAGCACCAACACACATACTTACAAATTAAATAGAAATCAGTGCAAACATTGCTCCTACTGTGCAGCCCTGACCGCCGGGCAAGAGTACCAGTCAGGGGTGTGGTTTTGCCTAAAGCATCACAGCAGGGCGCTGGTCTGGTGTCCTCTTGGTGTTCCTGGGCATCTGTGTTAGTGGTATTGCATCTTCTGGTCAAGAACCATGGGATTTCAGAGAGGACGAGCAATTGCTTTTTAATGTGAATGCCTGTCTTTTCCCAAGATTACTGTTATTTTATCATCGCGGTTATTTTTCAGCCAGGTTTCAAAGGTAGCTGAGTGTTCAGAGCTTGTAATCGACGGTAAGAGGCCAGGCGGTAATTTCAAGTCCCCGATACAGTTGGTCACCTTGAGGTTTGCCAAGTACAAGTCTTTGAGAAACACTTGTCGTTTCAAACTGTGCTTATTTACTGGTGAGGTAATAAAGCAGGTATCCGAGATATACTCCTGATCACAACTGTTGTTTACTTAGACTCCTCGTGCCAGTTCTTGTAATTGTGACTGGCTAGGCACGATGCGACGCTTTAATTGGGAAGTAAAACGAGCAGCATGTTCCGCTGCTAATGGCTGGGCTGCGCAGAGGAGTTACTAATTAGCCTAAAGAAGCACCGAATACTGGTGTTTTCACAGAGTGACTTTCCAACCCCTTATTTACATCACAAAATCTATGTATAAAAGTAGCTTGCATCTCTCCTCCCCTGTAAACAAGTATTTCACATTCTGTGAGGCTGATGCTACAAAATGAATGTTACCCAGATAATGTGGGTTGGAGTACAGAGAAAATATCTTGATAAACAGAATACACAATTTCTAAGGCTAGAAATGAGTTTTTAGAGCTTTCTAAAGAAGCCAATTTTTTTAATAGATGTATTGCAAAGGCTGTGCTATTTCTCTTCGCTGGCCAGTATAATATGATGGTTCTGCACAAAGACATCTTTTTCTAAGTCTATAGAGGAAGTGTTTGTAAAGGCTGGGATTGTGCCTCTACTCTGTAATGTTTATAAACAGCAATTGTTGCTTGCTTGCTAAAATGGAGGTCAGGAGAAAATGCTATTCTTGGGAGGAGGATGAAGCCACAGAACAGGCTGAATGACAGGCTGGCTCTGTCACAGATTTATTATACAACTTTGGGTAAATCACAAATCCACCAGCTTGTAAAAGGGAGATAATGCTAAGCATATAGTGAGGGTTGCAATGTTTTATTGGTGTTTTTTAATAAAAAATGTGTTGAGATCACTTGAAATGAAAGGCTTCAGAGGTATATGGAATTTATTACAGATCTAGTATAAATTGCATTTCTTGGAACTAAACTGATTTTTACCAATGAGGATTTAAATATATTCAGAGTCCAAAAAGGCATTTCCTTCTTAATAGCCCTCCTCTACTGTAGAGAAAAGTAAAGATCACAGCAAATGTTCCATTTCTGTTTGAAGGTGTCACAGAGTTTTTAATAAAGATTGTGCTGACTGTATCACTACCTCATTTCAGCACGGACAATTTCAAAAGAAGCTAGCACTAAATGATTATGTTAATCTTAGCGGTTTTTCCCTATTCAGATTTTTGTCTAATTGATGTGGAGATGTAGTGCTCCTTTACTACAGAGTCACGCAAGCTGGATGCCATGCTGCATCTTCAGCTCAAAAAGAATATTCTCTTAATCTGTTGGGTAAGCTGAGTATGGTGGAGCCATATGTGGATGAAGAGGTTAATACAGAAAAAATTATTACAAGGCAGGGGCTTTGGAACAAGGCATGTGGCCGAGCTAATAAAAATGTCTCACAGTTGCTGCCAGTAGGCTTGATTCTGCCTCCCTCAAAGCCAGCAACACAAGTTGTGTTGGCCATGCGAAGGCAGGAGAAAGTCCTTTAGCTCATGGAGGCCCTCGGCAGGAGGGGCCACCTGTCCAAGGCACTGAAAAAGGCATCAAAATTAATCTCCAACTCCCATTAACCTCATGCGGCTTCAGCGCAGTCTGCTGCAGCCCAGCCATCGCTACATCCGGTAGGGCCGTGACCGTTCGGCTCGTCTCCACAGGAGCCTAAGGCCTAAGGTAGGGAGCGACAAAACGCCCTTCTTACCACTACCGTATGGTTTATTTTTAACAGAAGGACAGCGTAAAAGAGAAAAGGAGGTTTGTGAAAAATCGCACAAGCTGTGTGTGTCTTTAGTATAGCTGAAGGCTCATTACTTCCTTGTGGTAATCCTGCCAGGCCTACTTCTTCAATCCCTTCTGTGTCGGTCTGGCAGTCAGCTTCCTGCAGATATTATACCTAAACCACTGCTTCATAAGAGACTTCTGTTTTACACCTGCCATAGTTCTTTTAATTGTATGATTTCGCACCTTGTTCCAGGCCTGGCGCTCCTCCAAGCAATCCCCAAGTGTCTTGTAAAAAGTGGTTGGTCTTGAAGCATTTTTCTTCTTTTCCATTTTTCACGCTATGCATGCTCCCCTATTATTTTAAACCAGTATATTAATGGAGGGAAAGCCCTGGTAACCAGTCCAGTGCTTCTGAGTTATTAACAGGGCAGCTCAAGTCACCCTAAAATAGGCTGGTGCTTGTTCAAGTGCATTTCCAGTAGCATAGATGCTAAAATTCAAGGGACTCTGTAGCTAACACAACACTTATTCATAGCAACTTTGCTTCTTGAATTGCTGCTACCTGTTGCAACATTCAAAGATTCCCAGAAGTTTATGTAGTTCCCAAATTTGCTAGCAGTCTAAATTAGCATCCTAGCCGCCTTAGCCAAGTCTGGTGTCCGGATCACCCAGATGTACACGGCTTGAGCTGACAAGGAGTTGAGTTCCATTCTGAACACATTTAAGCTAATAATTTCCAGTATAAAATGCTGCTCTTAATGTTGCATGAAAAATATCTGGTAGCAGAGAGATTCTGGCTTTCTGTGTAAGCAGTCTGCTGTCAGAATGATCAGTGGGGAAAGGATTGGCAGGAGGAGGCAAGGGGCTGGAAAAGCCGGGTGTCTGTAAGCTGAGACGGGCTCGGTGCTGGAAGGCTGCTCTGTCTCCTCAGGTTCAGAGGAAGGCGAAGTGGTGAGGGGATGAGAGGAGGGAAACTGCGGAGACTGCCTGGGCAATGGGGCAAGGCGGCATCGGAAAATAAATGAGAGCTCGTGGCAGATGCTGATTCCTCAGCCAGCTATTCTTGGCAATGAATAAAAAGGTTAAAGCAAGGAAAAGTTATATTTATTTTTGTGTGTGTGTACGTATGTATGTGTTTTATTTTTAAAAGGTTGCTTTTATTTCCAGGTTTTCAATTATTTCAAAGGTTGACTATACCAGAGGTGCCACAATAACTCATAGCTTCACAGAGACAAATCTATTATTGCTTATCACAGAAATGCCCAGAGGCCTCTTGTAAGGACAGAGCCCCATTGTGTCAGGTGTTATGGAAACATCATGTATATCTTTGATTCATAGTGTATTTTGAATCACCCTTAATAGTTTAATATTTTTTCCCATCAGTTAATTTCGGTTTTCAAGCTCTGAAAGGGGCTTTTACACAGCATTTGTAGGTTCTGGCAAAAATCTCTACAGATCACTACAGCCACTTCTGCATACCAATTCTATATACCACCATTGGCAAATATCAACAGCTGGCAACAAAACTAGATGTAGGTTGGTCTGAGGATGGATCACAGTGGCAGATTCAAGCATTAATTGAAAAAAAAGGGGGGGGGGGCAGAACAGAATAGAAGGAAAAACTGGCTCTTTTTGTGAATTAATCTTAGAACTGAAATGTCACTTTACTAACATATTAAACTATCCAGATTTTTTTCCTTCCTGTGGCTAGAAATAAGGAAGAGAGTAAGGTAATGAAAATATTGAAGGATCGCTTGGAAAATTTCAGTGTAACATTTTCAGTATTGTCAGGTTTAGTTTTTCATAAGAAATGTAAGATCTGTCCTAGCGGCTCATAAACTGCTTTTTTGGATAAGATAATGTAACAAACACTAGGTTGACTATACACTCTAAAGTTGTCATATTGAGCAGAAAAATAGTGGGATAGTTGCTCACGTCATTTAGCAGCACACTCTGCAAATAATCTTTTGAAGCCACTGGGATTATTCATGGATTTTTAAACAAGTCCTTCTGTAAAGTTCTGTTTTTGCCCAGAAATGGTATTTTTATTCATTGTGTGAATGCAGCAACTTTGAATCTGTCCAGCATAATAAAATAGTATCTGTTACACACAGGCAAATGTTGAAGACATTTGGAATATGGCTGTATGAAGTGGTTGCTTGTTTATTTAGACTGGTTTTAGCTGGAATTCCAACTTTTTTTTTAACACCACTCATATCGTCAAGGTATATCCAAAGCTACCACCAACTAGCTGGACAGCTTTCTCTGTAAGTTTTACACATCTTATCCTCCTGCACTCCTAGAGTCTTATCTCCCTTGTCCATAGCCAAAAGCTACTAACTTGGAACAAAGTTCAATCAAGACCCAAACATAATGAAGAAGGAGAAATCGCAAAAGATGGAGTTAATGGCTGCAGCTACCGCTGTGGATCCTTTTGCCACAGGCTCTGAAAGTCTGGAAAATTAATCAAAGTTCAATCAAGGATGTATGATATTGCGGCGGCTGCAGCAGCAGTGTCTGGTGTCACCTGGGAGCTGTCCATTAAAAACAGCTCACTGAAAACCATCGCGGTATTGATGTGGTATCCTGGTTGAAGGGGGTAGTCAGATGCTTCTCCAGGACGTTGCTATACCTTCTGCTTTTACTACTGGGTAAACTTCAGAAGTTCAACACATATTTGAGACATAAAAAGAGCAGGCACATGTCTGGAATAGGCTAATAAAATCGGTAGTTTTAAAGAAACCTACTAGGTGGAAGGTGGGTGACCATTTCAAGGAGGTTTCATGGAATGTCATTGTAAAAATAGAAACTAAATTTTTTCTTCCTATTCAATAAGAAGGGGATCTAAAATCAAAAAGATAAGTGAGAACAAAAGTTTTGGCTAAAGCATAAATTTGTATGATAAGTCTTCATCAGCTTGGGAGAGCTGGTAAATAAGCATCCATAATGAACTCTGATTGCCCTAGTGGTAATAGTACTTCAGGCATGGTTGTTAAACTCAACAGTTTGTCCAGAAATGTGTACATTATGAGTTTGGAGAAAAAAAATCTTCTGCAGATAAGCTATAGTAATTTTTTGCAATAATTCTTCTTTCAGAAATTAATTTGAAAACGTAGAATATTTGCTTTTTATTTCATTGCCTGGAAAAAAAAATGTCCTATAACCTTTATGATGTTTATGGTTTAAACTTGGCAAAACTTGTGGGCAGGGAAAAATCATCTTTCATTTTATCAGACTGCCACTGAGACACATCCTAGTCATCTCTGTAATACTCTGACACTCCCATGAAACAAAGTAAAATTGCCACCACTGGTATTACTGCTATGTTACTCATCGGTTATTATATGCCATGGTTTAAACGGTTGAAAACCACTACCTGGTATTAAAGAACAAGGGAGGGGGGGAAAAAAAAGGAAGAAAAATGCTGGAGGCTGTGAAAATAAATACAAAGCTCAGTACTGTAGGTGAAGTGTCTCCTGTATTGGTAGGACTCTATCACCTTTTGGGGGGGGTGGGGGGGGGGGGAACAACGGTATTAATGTTTCAGGTATCGTACTGCTGGCTCTCCTTTTCTTTAACCATGTGAATATGAGTTGCTCCCAGTTTTATGGCAGACATTTTCTTCTGACTTTGACACACCTCTGGCCCAATGTCACACCCTTTGGCCTGGGGGCACAAACATGGTTACTGACTATTCCTTTTATGACAACACAAAGTCTCTGGAATTCTGTCTAGGCACTTTAAATCAGATAGCATAAACAAGTCTTTCTCCCCATTGTATTTCTGCCTGGATCATCACTATATCTTAAGTGAAATTACTGGTATTCTTTTGATAAACCATTAATGCTAGGAAGGGGGTTGGATATTTTTTTGTTGTTAATTACTAAATCTCGGTGACAGACAGAATCTGCCTGTTAAAACTTGTGTTGTAATTTGAGGATTAAATGCTGCACCTCTGAGAAACATCAGTATCAAAACTGATTTGCTCTAAGAGACTTAACGTTGTTAGAGGCTGCAGTCTGACAAAGTAGATTCCTTAATAACAGAGTTAGCAATTAAATGTTTTATGCTCCTCACAAGACTTACAAGATGAGAGGGCAATCACTAGAATTGTGCAGAAAGGAAAATGCGTAGCCAGTACAGCTCCCACCTTAATCCCTGACACTGAAAGACTTCAGCTCCCATTAATGTTTGGCTGTTAGATATGATTTGAAAATTGCATTTTGCTTGATAACACCTTTCTTATCTAGCCCGAAGGTTTGCAGGTTCATATTCTCCTCTAGCACCTTTGTGCAGCCCACCCCAAACCAGACTGACCATGCAAAGGGTGGACAGAGCTGCCAAGAACACTTGGGTATCTCATCCACGCTGCATCTTTCCTTAGAGCGCTCTCTCTGGTTGGGTAGACATGTCGTATGTATGATAAGGTGATATATCTTTTCGCCAGCCTTTTAGACAGAAGCTGCATACTTCTTTGCAGTTCAAGAACTTAGAAATGGAGAAAGAAAGAATCAGTGGGTAAGCCGATTTTCTTTCTAACAGCCCAGGGGTTAGGGGGAAATGGAAGGAGAGAGCCAAGAAAAGTCTGTAAGTGTATGTCTAAAGTTGTTCTGATTCAGGCAGGTCAGTTAAAATATACTTACTTTGAACAGTGATGTGATACAATTCATATTTTCGTAACAACTTTTCCAGTCTTGATATTCACTGCATATATATATATATATATATATATATATATATATATAACATTTGTATTTCTGTGTTTTTAACTAGGTATATTTCTAGGGGCTAGACAACTGCAAAGTTGATGCTTTTTTGGCCTATTTGCAAGCTTTAGTTCCAAATACAGATTTGGATTTGAAGCCTGTCCCTCCTTGAAGTTTGAATTCTATGGACATTGCTTCATAAAACATTTTAAAGAAGATAACGTCGTTATGTAAGCTCTGTGATTTCTTTTCCTGTACTCTCTGGTTGTACATATTGAAATCCAAGCATAGAAAGCACCTACTAGGCAAGAAGGTGAAAGGTAATGTGTTTATTTTAACATTTTAAACTGGCAAAAAGACAGAGAACAAAGAATAGGAACAGCCAGTGAGTTTGCAAATGGCTAATAGTTAAGCTGGGTGCTCCAGGCTTCACAGTGGGTCAGATGGTGTTTATTAAAAATCTGGGGAGGTTGGAGAGAGTACAGAAGGAATGCTGCTTACAGAGAAGATACATGTTTTAGAGTCATTAAGACTCTGAATTGTAAAGCTCTCCAAAAAGATCTAATAAACCTACCTGAAGAGCAGATAAAACTGCTGAAAAATGCAAAGTAGAGCATGCTGGAAAGAAGTAATCTGGAGTTTTCGTAAATGCTGTCAAGTCCTGGAATGAAATTGTAAGCATTCAACAGAAAGCCCCAGTTATCAGAAAATTGGATGAACTCATCTGTATGGTATATGTGAGCAACGGATTAACTCTATTGCTTTCATTAGAAAAGAGAAAATGTTGTATTTATGTTTGTCACCAAGTACTTGCTAATTGTGTGTCTCTTGCTTAGTATAAAGCTGCATTAAACGGAGGAAACTAAAATGGTAGAAAGCAAAAGAATAGAACAGAGTAATGTTAAAGTATGTTAATGCTCTCAAAAAGTCAAATGGGACAGCATATTCCTTCAGGTGATCTTATGACATCTACAAAAAAAATTAGCCAAAATGAGGAATGAGAACAGGAGAACGAAAATACACAATTGCAAAAATCACTGGAAGCAGGGGAAGGCTTTGCTAGGAAGATCAGCAGTAGGACCACCTCGATTAGCAAAGAGATTAATAAGATATGACATGAACAAATGTAGTGATTAGCACAGAGAAGTCAAGCCATGTCTGTTGGTTTATTGTATTTCACGTTTTCAAGCAACATGTTTTAACACCAGTATTGAAAAGCTCTTTCTGTGCAGTGCATAATTAAGCCATGTTGTATAATTATGGTACCATTCCTGCAGGGAACTGGGCCTTAAAAATGGATGTAACTATGTAACCTTAAAAAAAAAAAAAAAAACCACACACCTGTTAGATGGCAAACTTACAGAATCTATTATCAATTTTTTCAGAAAGAAATACATTTTGACATAAAGCAATATTTAATAAAAGATGAAAAGAAACTTTCTGTTCAGGTAGCTATTTCGCAACTTAATTGCAGGTTTTCTTGATTCTGGTGACTTTCTATGGAGAGGGGATGGATCAGTGGTATGAGATGGTGTTGGTTTCTTTCTGGATCTATAATAAGACTTACTTCAAATTTTAGCATCTTGAGCTATTTTGAGCTAACAAAGGAAAGTAATGCAGTGAACAGTTAGAGGAAAAAGTAGTGCTGAAGCAGAGGTACAAATGTAAATAGTATTAAATAAACTGCATATTTTCTTTTTATCTAATTACACTAAAGGAGATGTAAATAGCAAAATAGGGATCAAGATTTAAACTCAGATTAAACTGTTAATGGAAAACAGTTTTGTACGCCATAGCTCAGTATTATCTGCTTGGGCCACCTTACAAAATCAGCCTACCTTGGTTTGGGTTTCTCTGTTGCTTAGATGAGAACTGGAGTGCCATACCGAGACCTTCCACACACCTTGAGAAAGCTTCTTACATACTCTATGGCTTAAGCTGGCCTTTTTGTAGTTGACAAGTGCTTAAAAAAAAAAACAGTACACAGAGTTTAAAACTATTTTTATCTTCATAATGAAAAGTTCATTAAATTTTGAAACTACTGGGCTTGCAAGTCATTTGATACCCAGGCCTGCAAGTATGCTTATGTCCTGCTGACAGGACCACAGCTCTCTTCATTTTCAAGGTCTTTTTCCTCTTTCCCTCCCACCTCCCCAAACTCTTGGGTCCCTTCAGCTCTGGACAAGTGTGTAATTCTTGTTCCTGGTGGCTTTCCTTGCTGAAAGGTGCCCCACTGCCCATCTGTACGATCATGGGGCAGACCATTAGTTCGCATGTCTTTTGTAAGGTGAAATGCTTAATCCGCACCTCTCTCCAAGGCAATAAGTGAGCAGACCATTAAATTAGCGTGGAGATCTTTGCCAGCACTGATTTAAGGAAGAGGGACATAGTGTATTACGTGTTTGGAATTTAGGCTAAGCAGGCAGGACACAGAGGTTAATGCCATTTTGCAGCTAACTCTGTTAGAAAGAATTTGACACAGACAGCATGTGCTTGGGGAAGTTAGGTGCCCCTTTGCATAGAGCACACAGCAGCAAAGACCAAACCTACTCCTAACATTTAGATTGTGCTTGAGTAGTTTGTTGATGATCTTTTTTAAATTACCTTATATTTTTATTCTTTTTGGAATCAGCCACCACCAAATCATGATTGAAAAAAGCCAAGAGAAACGTTTTTCTGGGGATGACATTGCACTTTTGTGCTACATCATACAATCTCAATTGTAGCGATTCCCTATGATTAATACCTATTTTTTTAAAAAATGCTAGATAATAAAATCAGGTAAGAGCAGCAGCTTTCTGTCTGTAACCAGTTCCATGTGTTGGAGCTCTTCTCAAAACTGTGAGTACTCTGGAATTTGGTGGAGGAGTTTTAGCACTTCACAATCTGCCCTACGTCCTCAGATGTTCGTGCTGCTGTGAACACAGGCTGAGACATGGCAAAGGAGAGACAGGCTGGGGCAGATAGGGAGAGAAAGCAGCTTTCCTTGGGCTGCCTTGTTATGCCGTGATTCTAGGTGTTTACATTTGGACTTCCATGGATTTCAGACCTGGGAAACCTTTTCCTTTGTCCTCAACAGTGTCCGTGAGAACAGAGATAGATGCCCTGGTTTCCTCAAGGAGCTTACAACTCAAATGCATTAAAAAAAAAAAAATCAGAATTGCAAAAATTGCAATAACTTGCCCAATAATACAAATAGCACTTTGATGGCAGAGCCCCAGACTGAACCCAAGACCTTTGGCTCAAGCCTGGGGCTCTGTCCTGAAGCTTATTTTTTACACAAGAAGTTATTTTTCCATTAAATTTCACTGCTGGAAGAGGAGTTATGGGAGTCACTGTCTGATTTCAATTTTGGTCATTCTTCAAGATACATCTTGATAATTTGTTCTATACAAGCAAGCTTCAATTATGAATTAGCTGAAATTACTGCAAACACTGTTAGCGTGCTAGTATTTCTTTAAAAGCTGACCTGTAAATACAAATTGTCTCGAACATGTCACATTACGCTAGAGATCATTGGATTTTACTGAATGGAGCACAGGTAGTAAAAAGCTGAAAAACTGCTAATCAGTAACAGTGAATAGTTGAAAAAGAGCAAGATTGGAATATGTTCCCATAAAATATTCATTGAAAAAGCTTGAACAATGAAAATAATGCTTAAGAGACTGTTAGTAGATAATTAATTAAGAAAAAAGTCAATTGGTCTTAAATTGTTTGCTGTGGATAGTTAGCCCATTTAATAAGAATTATCATCTTCCAGGCAAATGGCAGATAGCTAGTAAATAGGTTTTTCCTGGGAACTGGCTGGAGGGGAGAACAGCTCTCCACACAGCTGACTTTTAGTCACTTATCATTTTGAAGTAAATTCAGACCTTCTGGCGGTTTGTGGAATCTTAAGCCACTCTTTGTTGGAGAATTCTCAATCAGGTAGACTCCTTAGCTACACTGCTGTTTGTTTCATTAAGAAGGAAATACAATTTTAGTAACAAGATGTGCCTTTGGCTTTGAGTTATCATCACGAGAGGGCAGTTCGGGTTTCCCCTCACTACAAAGCATAGGCTTTTAAAACCGCTCCTAAGAATCAGCTCAAATAGCGTCACGTGGCTGTGATTTTGTGGATGCTTCGTCCTACAGCTCACAAGACCGCCGATGATGTGCGTGGAAGTGTTCTGGCATCCTTGGCAGAGCCCAGCGCCGGTAGAGGTGGCCCTGGGCTGAGCTCTGCCAGGGGAGGACCTGTCGGTGGCTGACTCTTCGCACACTTCAGTGTTTTTCTGGCAGAAATACCTGGCAGGCCATACTGTGAAACTAAATCCCCCTCTCTTTTTCTCGGTCTTTGTAAGTAGTTCAGTGGGAGATATAAGGTATACGGCGGAGAAACCTATGGATTCAGGGAAAGCGTATGCTTCGTGTTGTGCTCTGTGGGCCCAGATTCTGGTATTGGCTTTAAAACTGGCTTTATCTGGCCTGCTTCCAGTCACTGTGGTGGAGCTGACATTGTCTTTACTCCAGTATTTAGTAAACTGTAAATTAGGTTCTCTCCTTAAGCATTGTGCATATATCTAGCAAATAATAAATAGGATTAGAGGACAAATTGCCCAACAATTATTCGTTACGTTAGCTGTCTTCTCCCTACAGCCATCTTATTTCCTGCTGCCTTCCCTATGGGATTACAGGTATTCATCTGGTCAAACACTGTCCTGGTATGTTCCTAAAAGGATTCCCACTGAGTCCAGTGAGACTTATTCATGTGTGTTTCTGGGCGTAGCACGGTGTGTGCCTGGCTGAGGAGAGTGCCAAGAAATAATACATAGGAGGCAAAACTAGAGCAGGGAGAAGTGTTTTCTTCGTGGTTTTGTTTTGTTTTTTAAATAGGTGAGAGATGACTATGACAAAAATCCTGTTCTAACTCATGAATGCAACCCAACACCTGAATAACTCAAAACAGATTTTGGCCCAATTACTGGAAAGTAATTCTTCTCCTGTCTTTATGGCCTGTACTTCTGTTAATAGGAAGCTTCAACTTCATAAAAAAAAAATAAAATTCAGCCTTAACGCAAAAGTAAGTTGATAGGGGGAAATGTTTTAACTTTAAAAAATACGTGCCCCACTCAATGAACCTTTAAAACTTGCAAATGTTTAAAAAGAAAGGAAAAAAAAAATCGTCAGCTGCAATTTGCAAAACAACACTCCGACACTAAAAATAAGTAATTTTAATCGTAAGTACCTCGTAGCTTATTTGCAGATAGTTGTACACTCTTGGAAAAAAAAATGTAATAGGCCTTAGGTCAGCTGCATTGATTTAATGCATTACTTAGGCTGCCAGAGCAGAGGTAGAATCTCCTCGCACTGCATTAGGAGTGCCTCAAGCCTCCGTGACTCCTTTTGATCAAATCTCTGTGAAAGATGAGTGTCATGCCCTCTTCGAGCCAGCTGTGAGGGGACTGCCCTGCGACTGGAGGAGCATGCTGGAGCACAGCACTCCGGGGCAGCGAGGTGAGAGCTGGCTGCAGAGGTGAGAGGCAGACACAACTTCGTACTGTAGGTCTGGAGAACACCAAGGGGGAGGATCCTATTTCACTCCCCTGTGCACAGCCTGAGCATACATCAGACCTTGAGGTGCTCAGAGTCAGACAAGAGTAAAGAGGCGTGTGATGGTTCTGCCTTAGTACTTGTACAGACAGGAGTGTTTCCAGTACTTCTTTGTACAACTCACTGAGGGAATGGGAAACTGTTTTATAGCTCTGGAAACATAAGCACAGTAAGAATGTCTGAGGTAAGGAAAGTTCTTTGCAGTTATATATGAATGTGTGTTTTTACTGTGCAACTTTTACTTGTGGTTATGCACTGTGGAGATATAAAAATTCTTGTAATGGTGTTGTTTTGGGTAATGAACAATGGAGATGAAAGCTGTAGTGAAAATGTACTCTCCATTTCTTAATTACTAAAAGATACTGTGAAAGTAGAAAACTACTTTATATTAAAGAAATCCTGCTTTTCTTTCTGCTGTGCACTGTAAACAACTGTATGACTTTTCTATTCTACAGTAAGTAATGCAGAATTGCAGGCTGATTATAATAAGCAGAGCCATCACTTGTATAATTGTTTTCCAATTGAAGTAGTAGCATGTAAATCATAAATACTTGACAATGTTTAATTGTAGAAGTCCTCGATATACATTAATAACAATAAAATCTGTGATTTGTGACTCAGATGTGTTCTGACTGAAGTGCTTTAAGCAGATACATTATCATTATTATGACGTATAAATGCACTGAAGAGCAGACAACAATATAATTTCAGTACGAAGTTCTTTTGAAATTACCACTAAAGTGGAATCTAATGTATGCCCTTTATATTCAATTTATTGCTGACTATTTAGCATCCAGAAAATAAGGCCAGTAATTCTTTTCTTAGGATCAGTCTGTTTGGGGGGGGGGGCAGAGGGAGGGGAGAGAGAGGGAGTGTGTGTGTGTGTATGGGGTTGTCGTCTGTTATTATTATTTTTTAAATATATAGCTCATTAAGAGGTTAAATGCATCAGAATATAAGATGCTTATTTAATTTATTTTGATTTTTTTCATCACGTAGAAAAATAAACATGGTTTAATTGTCATCTCATACATAATGAGGTTTTGTTAGATGTGTTTAAGATACAGCATTTTACTTTCTGGTTTATTAATTGGCCAGATACTTCTAGTCCTCTGTGTAAGGAATCCTTGGTTTAAAAATGAGGAGAGGGCAGATCGCTAACCCAAGGGAAGGCTACTGATATATACAGGCTGTGGCTTATCCTTCTGTAAAATCCTGTGGATAAAAAGTGACACTATTCTTTTTTTCCCCTATTTCTTTTTCTTTTTATTTTTTGTATATAATTAAAAAAAAATATGTGTTTTTTTAGTTTGAATAATGTGGGGAGCCAGGCAACTTTCTGATATTTTGTGGATGTGAGAGAGAAAAAATGAATTGAACTGGTTTTGTTTTAATTTAAAACAAACCATTGTTTGAAAGGCAGTTAGCAGTCAATTTTCACATCTGATCCGAAGTTGGAGTTTGGTGTGCTCATTTAGTTGAGATTGTTGTTCGAGCAATTTATATATAAATTTCTGTAATTCGTGTAACTACTTGGCTTCTTGAACCTCGGGAGCTGATTGTTTGTCTTATCTTTTGGTGAGCTAACTCTGCGTTATGTTGCAAAACCTTGAGGCATGTTGTGTTTCTTCGTGTTCCTGCAGTCTGCAAGTGAAGTCAGCTTCATTAGTTTCATGATGGCACATCAGTGCATGGCTGGTGTTGCCGCTTCCTTCAAGCTACTCCCGGAGCATGATCTGGGCTGCCTTGGTTTGGATAAGCTTGTAAGGATTTGTCAGCCAGATGTGACAAGATTGTCAAGAGGCAAGTAAAGAAGGAGATCTGATATTAATCAGTGCATAGCTTGGAGCCAAACTTTCTCAAATGCAGTGTAGTAACATGTTCTTCTCATTTACTGCTTCTCTTTGTGGCTATAGAACTGCCACTGTCTGAGTTTGACGGTTAAAAGGGATGCCAGCTAATAGTCTTTAATTGTAAGGATACAATTCTAGGTGGGAAAAGATCATATGTTTCTATTTTTAACATCCTCTTTGAAAATACAGTTCTGTTTACTGCAGTTTGCTGGAAAATATGCTAGCGTTATGATAGACAAGACTCTGTTTTCTCTACTAGTTTTGAAATACTGAAATAGTGGCTCAGTGCTCTGCTCGAGGAATGTGAGGTGGGCAGCCTCCCTGTACTCCAGGTCATGGTGCAAAGTAGGACTTGCATTGTTTGTAACTGCTAACAACAGTGTGCGGTGCCTTTCTTTGTTCTGGTGATTAGAACAAAGTACACTGAAGAATACCTTTCTCACTTCTTCTTTTACAGAAAATGGATAAAATATTGACTTTCAAAGAACATATCATGTAATATTGCATTAGATCTATTTACATTATGTGTATAATGCTAATAAGTTTTTTTACGTATAACCAGTATAATTCTGCATTTCTGTGTAAATCAAACTTCAGAGTTTTTAGCAGTTGCAGCTTAACCATAGGTGAACATGGAAAAAGTATCTAATCTTATGTTATGGAAAATACTTTCTTGTTTTACTTATTGTAAGTATTTTTGCTTGATTGATTTTAAAAAGTAATTGTTCTGTTAATTCTTTGAACTACGGAACCATCTTCAACCTATTTAGAACCATAAAGAGAATGGCATCTGCAAACATATCCAGACGTGCAGGAGAGCTAAATTGTCATGAACGGGAAAAATGATTCCAAATTTTGGGCCATTTTGTGGGCTCACTATAGCTGGGATGAAATTCTGCCTCCTTAGGTTGCAACGAGATTTGGTCTTTTTATACCAAATGCCTCGACTTCCAGCTTCTGTGCCTGTTCATGGTGTTATTAAGAAATCTGTTCATACAACATTGAGCATGTCATTCTATTTCCCATCAAGTAAGCCAGTGATTTAGTTTGTTTTTAGTAATAAAGACTCCTCTATTATGTTAAATATTTCCTGATAAGAACCAAAATATTCTTTTTTTTATTGTAGATTACACTTTTTGCTACATGTTTGTTTTTAAAGCACCTTTCATAGGAAAAACATATTTGTTAAATATTTTCATGCAGATTAGAGCCAAAATTTAGCTACAGATCTTGAATTCCAGCAAAAGATCCACAAAATGCAGGGAAGAGAAGCTATTGTTTTGGCCCCCTGGGTCATCTCCTGCCCTTCATGACTTAAGTGGTGCAGGAACTCAGTTCCTATGTGCGGTGCAGCCAGCAGTTTTTGTCCTAGCAGATGCTACAGCTGAAGTTTTATAGCTTCATCACTTTTTTTTTTTAATTCTCATTATCTATTCGCTACTATCTAAAAATCTCTTTAGAGACTGAAATTTCAGTTTTCAAACTCAAAGTAAATAATATTGAGGGACCAAGCAAAAAGTGAGAAATTCTAACAGGGAGATTTTTTGTCATTTTAGGATAAAGAACAGTAACATTTTCTTACCACACTTTAAAACCATGGTAGGATTGTATCTTTAAACACATACATGCTTTCGAAAGAATGAAATAACTGTTCCTCACTGATAATCAACTATATTTCAAATTTGAAGTCAAAAGTTTGGGGTTTTCTTTTATTAGCTATTTAGACTGGTGTTTGAAAGCCGTTTCAAGTTTTCTCACCTGCATTCAATAAAAAAGAATACTAGGTTTTAAATTGTGAAATTACCAATGGAGCTACACTGTTGCATAAAATATTGCATAACTCTGTAGCACCATAGATAGTATCACATGTATGTGTACAAATACTGTTTGGGTTTAAAATTTATGAAATTGCATTAAATGAAATTGCGTAACACTAAATATTCCAGAGTGCTGTTATTTTTCTTTCATTCTTTAATGTATCTTTTCTGTCTGTAACAAGAAGGGGAAGAATTTAAGCATGTGTTATTTTATGGCTTTAAGATTCATGCAGCGGTGTGAGAAGCTGAAAATGTTGGGATTGTCTTCGAAACGTTAATTCACCCATGTTGCACACATATAACATTCTTTAAATTATGTAAATAATTAAAGGCATACTTTAAAGGGTTTATATGCTTTAAAGGTCTTGCAGTTCATTTATACTAATATTCTTCATTTCTCTGATAACTTGTGCATATACGTAACATTTATTTCTTGTTAATGTAGGACTTGGAGTTAAATATTTAATTAAGCTTTAGATCTTGGACAGATCTGTAGTCTCAGCATTTAACATGGGATACATAGCATGCCAATCTGGTTAAATAGCCTGTGCACAGCTTATTTTCTAGTTTAAATCACAGGTAGTGTTTCATCAAAACAAATTTCACACCATTTCTGTTTGGTGACTTACCCTTACCCCCAAACCTTGAGCAGCTTTTCTCATCAGTTTGCAGCAACCTGTTATTCATTTTTGAAACACACTAATATGAATGACTTTTCCTGTAAATTTTTTAGAAGGAAAGTTGAGATTTTTGTGATAAATACTGCTTAATAGTCAGCAAAGTGTAAGAGTTTGTGATCTACACAAAGTAGAGCAGGTACACCATGGGAACTGTAGCTCTATAGTTTATTTCAGGGTCAAAAGTAAATAACTGCAAGATAATGATAGGGTGACATTTTTCATTCCTTAATTTGTATTTCTTGTTTTCTTTTCCTAATTGAACAGTAAAAGAAAAGAGGAGCTAAATATATTCCCCAGTTTGACCAAGCTGTCTGTCAACACACACCTGTTGTTAACAAGCAAGATTAATTGCATTGCAAGCTAATGTATCTGCAAGCACATTGTTGAATAGCAAAATTGAGCTTTACTGTCCAGTGCTTTTTGTTTAAAGAGTAACAGTTCGTGTGTGCGCACACACACACGTGCACTCTCTTCTTATAATTATTTTGACAGTGCCATTAACAAGAGTTGCCCTAAGGGGCCCTTTAGGGTAAGTGACATGCATGAAGAGTGATTTTCATCCCGCAAGTTATGCTGTGATTGAAGTTTGGCCTCGTTAGTGTGCCGCCTTTCTCAGAAATATCTCCATTCTGCTTACTCACCTCGCTGCATTGCCCGAGACTGTCCAAAGCACCTCTCTATTAGCAGCTAAAGCTGCCGCTTAGCCGCAATTGGCTGTAGGATTTTGAGTCTTTACTTAATTCAGTCTCTTATCTCAGCTACTCGTCCTCAGGACTGTTCTCAGTTACTAAAAGTTCTTAATAAAGTGGCGAGCAACATGTGGAGTAGTGGCCCGTAATTCAGTAGCCGGCTAAAACTTTTAAATCCACAGTCATGGTTGATTTGACCGTGTGGTACCATCGCATGGAAGTATTGGCTAATTTCAATCCCATCCTACTGAGCTGTTTCACTCCGCCCCACCACTTTTTGGCCAGTTTTGAAGATGTTTTCATCAATTATTACAAGGACAATTAAACATTTTCAGCTGCAGGTGGTAGACTGCACCCGCAAGAGAGAGATTCAGTCCAGTTCTAGCCAAAACTTGCTTTATTAAGCTCCGCAGAGGGAGACAGTAATGAGGTAATGTAACTTGCTTCAAAACCTGGGTTGTAAATACTCTGCTTACTTCTCAGGCTGTGACTGCTTAAAAGGAGGTCAGGTTTTGGTATCGGACCCCAAATAAACAACATGGATATACGCATAAGGATTCTGGTAATTAATGGGATGTATTCTGTGGTCTTGTCTAGAAACTGTATTCAAACTTGTGGCCTTTGTGTTCTTTAACAGTAAAAATCACAACAGAGCCTCCCCACAGAGAAGGTCTAAGTGGGAGTTTAGTGGTATCAGCACCAGCCAACATTTTCAGCGCAATAAGTGTTAAGTTAAACTCCTAAATTCAGGCTTGGCCTCTGGAACAAAAGCTTTTTGTCTGGGTATTTTCAAAAGTTCTTGTACCTCCAGAGCTCGGTAGGAGCATACATGTTCAGCATGAACAAAAACCAGCCCACTTATTGAGGAGCCATCATGGGTTTAGGTGTAACCTCATGTGTAGTGGAGCTGGGAAAGGCAAGTTGTGGCCCATCTCTGTCTTCCCCATCGTTATCCTCGTTAGTCTCTTACGCAGGAGACAAGAATTTTGCTAAATTATTTTACTAATAAGCAGTTTGCCAAATGAATCATCTAGGGCTAGCATTTAAACATGTTTGTTAATGGGGAAGGTTGGAGCTATTTGGTCAGTGCTGTTTACTCTGTCACATCCACATCAAATTTTTCTCTATTTAATTGAAAGCTCAAAATATACAAAACATCAGATGTTTTCTGGATACAGCAAACAGTAAGGCCTTCTTTCTTCTCATGAGAAATGTATGTTGCTATTTATTGTGTTTATGAAATGACTCTAATGGCACTGTTAGTTTGTAAGAAATATTTTTTGTGAGATATGACTGTGGAAATAGTGTGTGCATCTTGTAGGCACCTTTCTCTTGTTTTAATAACTTTATAGATTTATTTATTTTAGTCTCGAATCTTTTTAAACTTCAGTGAAGAAACAGAAGAATTTGCAACAGCCAAATATGCTTGCAGTGGGCATAAATGTAGTATGAATGGAAAATCTTTTGTTCAAGGGCTAAGGCTTTCAAAGACTGGCAGTGAAGGAATAATCTCAGCGGTGTGTCAGTCTGTCAGTGTGTAGTGTAGCAGGACAGCTTTGACATCAACCACAACTGACGACCTTAAACACGTGGCAGAAGAGAACATGGCAGGCCGCAGGACTGGCCATGTGCAGGTTGAAACGCAGGCCAAGTCTACTTTGTCCAGAGTAGCCCTCAGGTAGGCCTCGCTGTCAGAACTGGGTATGCAGGTACAGGCATTTAAGTGCACTGTCGCTTGGTGAGTGTCTTCCCCATGCCCGGTGTGTCCTTCCAACTCTACTAACTTGCAGTGAAGAGTTCCCATGTTCTGTCCCTCCTCCAGCCGTACCCTCTCCTCTCGAAGTGTCAGAAAGAAGAAAATGGCTGGAGCCCTTCCCTGAAGATGCCCCAGGGGCCCTCCTAATGCCTCTACAGGCAGGTGGGATTCAGGCCCTTACTCGACTTGCAATAGGTTGAAATTTTCAAGGAAAAAAAGATGTTTAATCTAAACTCTTATGATATAATATCATCATGCATTTTAAGCTTAATTGTAGGGCTAAGTCTTCAATGAGTATTTTATGAATTTACTCCATCTGGAGCAGCCCAACACCTTTGGTGATTATACTTGGAGTATACTGGAATATATTTTAGTTCCCGTAAACTGCAGGGAGCTCAACAAAGTAGCAAAAACTGAAGTCTGTGCTATGGAAGAAGAGTCAGGAGGGATAAACACGTACAGGGTGGAATCTACAAGTGTATATGGGATAGGTGTAAAGAACAACTATTTTTAGTGTGATGCAGATAGACACAGTTGGGTTGTAAGATGGATGAAATATAAATTGAGAACTTGCTCTAAATCATTACAAAAATGACGGACAGATCTATTTATCCATGGAGTATATACCTAAGGAAATTGGCAAAAGTTGTCTGACCAAAAAAAAAAAAAAAGGACGATGTGCTAACTTTCTTTGGGAAAATTAGGTGGGATGACCATAGCAGATGTTGCTTGTTGCTAGAAGTCCTCAGTGAATGAAATGAAAAGTGGTGTCTGTTACATTCTGTGTAATGAGAGCTTCTCTCACGCATTTTTGTACATATAACTCCTCTTTTTTTTTTTTTTTTTTTCCCTCCAAACTTGCATGTTAAATTGGTAGGAATATCTGGTCTTGGTTCCAAAAGATGTTCCTGTAATGTAGCATCAGTGGCACCATTTTGTAGGTAATCTGCAGAGCAAAGCAGCGAAGCTCTGGTGCTCTTCGTGGGAAGGTAGTATCTTGATGAAAAGCAGTTTACAAAGCAAGGAATCACTTTTGTGCAGAGAAAGGGAGGGTTTTTCTTGGATGACAGAAACAGGCGAGGGTGCTGACCCGTGCATTACTGATGCTAAGTGGTTCTGAGGCTATCTGGGACTTGCTCTGCCATTTTACTGGTGTCTGCACGTGCAGTGCTCAGGGAGTGCGGAGAGCCAGACCAGCTTGCTAGTGTGAGCCGAGATCCCTGGCTCAGTCCTGACAGGATCTTCAATATTTATTTCCTTTTTAATTTGGTTCCCAAGCTGGAGTGCTGTCAGACTAGATTCCATTTAACATAGAGTGAGGTTTGATACAGTTATACTTCCATATCATTAGGTAATCACAAACACTCCTATTGCCCATCCTCTTACTGTATTGTTTTAAACCTGTTAGGACGTTGCAATTGCAAGTGAGCATAGGTCCCTGAGGGCTTCAAAAGTGCATAGATGATCACAAACTTATTTTATGAAATGAAGCCTGATTATATACCAAGAATCAGAATGAACTTGTCCCATTAGCTTGTGCTTTTCTTTAGCTGTGAAGGCTGAGAGTGGGTTGAAAAGAAATGTTCAGGAACTTTTGAAGCGTAATCGAAACCACATCAATATCTAGGAAAAAAAAAAAAAATGTCAGCAGTCATGACTTTCAGGCAACAGATGTTAAGATTTTTTTCAGTGATTAGTAGTTAGGTGTTTTTCAGCAGCCAGTTTAATGGTTAATCTCTCTCTCTTGTAATGAAGATTCACCTGTGTTAAAAATCCAAAGTTCAGATTCTCACAATCTTGCTGGTAAAACCATATAAAAATTTGATCAGAATTTTCAACTCAAAAAAAAAAAAAAAAAAGAAAAAAATCTGCTAATAATGGATTTGGAAAGGTCCTTTTGTGTGTGGAGGACAGAGTGACTGGAAAGCAATAACAAGATCCTTCATGATAGCATAAGTTTGTTGGTTTTTGTTGTGTTTTTTTTTTTAACATCTGCTTTGTTTCTGGAAAAAGAAATGAAATAATAGACCTGAATGAAAGGGTTGCACTTAAAAAAAAATTCTACTTTAATTTCCCCCTACATTTCCAATCCTTTAATTATGATTTTGAGGCTTTACATGTATGCAATATAGAAAGTTATTCCTTTGTTCTGTAGAGCAAAATTGTGTGTATATTCCACTTGTTGGGAAAATAAAGCTTATTAAAAGACTTGATATAATTACAGTACCTTAAGACTAAGCATGTTAAGGATAGTAGGATTCACATGCAAAAGACAAGTATTTTAATCTTATGAATTTTTGCCATGTTTCTGTTCATTAAACTCCGATACAAGTTAATTTGGGCAATAATCAAAATCCATCATTTAAATGTGATTTTTTTTTTAAGTCGAACAAAGAGTGACGATTTTAAATTGTGACTCCAGATTATTTTTAAAGTTAATTTTGCCATGTTATATATGTGCTGTGACTACATTAATGCAAATGTTGCTGGAAAAGTTTTTGGAAACAGGCTCTGATAACCACAAATCAAAGAAAAAGCTACCAACCTGAAAAACACATTTGTTTCTTCTCAGGGATTCTTACGAGTAGTTTTTTAAGTTAGCAGCAGATAGTGATTTAAAGATACACCTTTGATACGTTAGCAGTATACAAGCTAACCACTTCTAAGAGTGGTGTCCAGAAGCATTCACGTATTGATTTGAGGAGGGGTTAATTCCATATTTTGAATAGAAGGAAAACTATACTCCCTTTCTCTTCACCTCTCTCCTATATGTAAAACAAAACTTGCCTCTTATATGTTTTCTATTTTTTACGTGTGAAATCTTCTACACCTATACAGGAAGACAAATACATGTACCTATAAAGAAAGTTCTTAAACAAATCTATAAAATGCAGAATTCCATGTGGTATATCTTTCTTGGCCAAGTATACAAAATAAGAAGAAATAAGTTGTTTTAAAGGTCAGTGGTTTGTGGAACGTGTCCAGAGGAAAAGGAATGGAAAGAGAAAAAAAAAAAAAAAAGAAATCCCAATTAACTTATCATAAGAATGCCTTTTTTCCTTGTACATATTTCTGTTACTTCTTGCAGAAAAAGGAAGTAATCTTTTGTAATTTTGTCTGGAGAGACTACAAAAGATGTATTCGTGGAATTCAGCTGTAGCTTACTGAACTTAGCAGGATTGCCTGTGGAAGGGGTTCAGTCTGTGCAAGTCACAGAACATTATGTATTATAGAGGTAGAAGAAATAAACTGCATTATTGTTTGGTATTTTGTGGTAGAAATTAATTATCAGCAAACTACACCTTTTTTTCAGCCTTTCCGTAAGAAATTTATGGCTCTTTATTGTTATATTAAAGGATTTTAGCATCTAAGTGAAAATACATTCTCCATTAAAGTAAAGCAATTCACATCGTGTAGGGTGTTGATGTGTATTTTATGACTTTATGGGGAGCACAGAGCTTTTCTCAAGAATTCAGTATTTTGCAGTGGCTCCTTTAAAAGATTAGAGGCAAAGTGATTCAGAGATTTCAATAGCACTGTTGCCACTTGTTCCCATCCTTCAAATAAAGACGAGTCTCAGCATCAAGTCACTGCAGCTTGGAGATGTGCTTGTAAGCTAAGTCCTTGCTAAGCCAGCACCTGAGGTTTTACAATTCCAGATTGTCACGTAAAGCAGTAGGCATTCGATGTCCTCCACGTGCTTGTCTATAACAGACACTTGTATGTAGCATACTTTTCTGTCCTGAGTCAGTCTAATGCTCCAGGTCAAAAGAAACGCCTGTGGCAAACCCCACTGAAACTACTTTTTTCCCATGTTATTTTCATTTTAAACATTTTCTCTCTCTTAGCCTGATTGCCCAAAAACTTGCTACTTTGTACATTTTCCAAACTGCTAGTGTGGGGATGCCAGCTTTTAAAATGTTATTTTTTTCTTCAGATCTACTTTTGCATTTCCATGCGTATTAGTAAGTAGCAAAAGTACCCACTTTGCATAAGACCCTAGGAGCAGGAGTAACAGCCAGTAGTGGGCATAGCTTTGCCTTACTTCATATTGCTTCTCTGTCCTTTAAATATAAAAATTTGTACTTAAATATAAACCATTTTGTTTTAAGAATGGAAAATTTCAGACATACATTGCAATCACATAATCTAATAATTTTTGTATAACAGTGCAGACTTTCTGCACATAAATTTCTTCACTTTCCCACCCTTAATAAATATTCCATTTATGTAAAACCTATTCTCAGTATCAGATCTAAGCAATACGGAATCATAGAAATGCTTTGCTCTATAGCAATCCCTATGGAGCTTTAACTAGGACCTCAAAATTGTCTGTCTGCCTTCTGCAGCAGATGGGCATGTACAGAAGAAAGCATATATTCCAGGAAGCAAGTTTGTATTACCATGTTGATTAGGAATATCTGAATACTAATTTGATTTGCATTATAGATTGGTGAAAGTAAAGTAATGCACAAATTGTACCGTACAACTGGTTACGATCTGTTGGTGTGTTCTGTTTCACCTATTATCTCCCAAGCATTTCCCTTACAAAATCCGACGATTGTAGTGTTTGAAGCAATGGAGTACTTGTTGATGAACTTTGTTACTGAGAAGTGTCAGTGGAAGTCTCTTTGGCAGGATGCACATACTCTGTGTGGGTACTGCTGGCTGTAAGGAATGAGTCTATGCAAAGCTAGCATATCGCTCATTAGTGCTTCCTATATTGCAATAGACGGTTCCAGCATGACTTGCAGAGAATGAGATTTTCATCTGTGTACCTTTTTCAGACTTTTCTGTAAAAAGCGGTGCTTACGTGAGGATCATAGCTTAGGTGAATACCCAAGAACAGTTTATTATTGTTATAAAGGTGCAGCAGCCTAAACGTATCCACAGGAGTGTTGCTATGTATATATATATTGTTAAATATTCTGCTTCCATAATATTCTAGTGCTTTAGCAGGTGACTGATTCTATTTATACAAGACTACCTCTGCTTAAACTCAGGTTTTGCCTGGATTACTTATATTGCACGTTGATAGGTATATGCTTGTATATTATCTCTGTTTTCATATGGATTTTATGCATGCATTGTATATGTATAATGTGCACGCCCTAGATAGTGCTTATATATTACCTATCAATTTTTCTATTGATTTCCAGGCTATCCGATGCACTCTGGTGAACTGTAGTTGTCAGTGTTTCAAACCTGGGAAAATAAATCAGCGACAATGCGACCAGTGCCGGCATGGATGGGTAGCACATGGTAATACTTATTCTTGCAGCCTATATAGAACATGCTAGGGCCCTCCTCACACACTCTGTGTGTCACACCCCTCTACCCCAATATTCTTTACGTTCAGTTTTATGTACTCATGTTTATTTATGTTTTATGATTCTCATTTCAGCCCTGAGCAAATTAAGGATTCCCAACCTCTATCCATCAAGCCAGGTAGAAATAGTTCAATCCAATGTTGTCTTCGATATCAGTAGCCTCATGCTATATGGAACCCAAGCCATTCCCGTACGCCTTAAAATTCTGCTAGATAGACTTTTCAGTGTTCTGAAGCAGGAAGAAGTGATACAGATTCTCCATGCTCTGGATTGGACACTACAGGATTATATACGTGGATATGTGCTACAGGTATTGAATTAAGAGGGTTTTTTTTATAACTATGATAGTTAAGTCATATTTCAGAACTTTTTCTAGCTTAATATTATCAGTAGTTCACAATGTGTTAACAATGTGGTACATCTGAAAGGCAGTAATAGACACGTACAAGTACAGCACCACAAAAGGAAGGGTGGGCTTTTGGTCAATGCTCTCTTTTTACTCAGGCTTAACTGAAATCTTTCTATTTTGCTCAAATCTAACAAAGGTAACCCAAGATAAAAAAAATAATAATAATATCGGGAATGTCAAAGTAAAGGCTTCAGACTTTGATCACAGTATTATTTAATCGGTGAGTTTACTTTAATACAGCAGAATAATACTGTGACAAATAAATTTGCCATCATTTCAAACACCAGGGACAATCTTCATCTCTGGTATAGTGCTTGCTGACCTTACTGGAGCTACATTAAGGAGGAATTTGGCCCTGTGTGCTTACACTGATGTTACTCCTTGCTACTGTGGAAGTTACCTTTTATGTAAAGTAACATTATGATCTTACATTATGACACAAATCAATATTTAATGGTCTTGATAATCTTGCTTTTTAGTGTTAGGATTAAAAATATGGAATCAATTACCTTGAACCTCTACCACATGAAAAATTTATAATGTTACGTTCTTCATCATCTTAGAAACTCTTACATGCACTGTGAAAAATCTCAGTAGGCCATCAAATACATGTTCTGTGATAAAATATTTATTGTAGTTATTGGGAAAAGTTAGGCATAGCTAGAGTTTGAAAGAACTCCAACACTCCAGTGTAATTACAGCTGTGCTCTGTGAACACTGGCAATAGATCAATACAGGTTCATTTGTTCTCTGATCTTAGTTGCTTGGAAGATTATTAAACTTGCAATGAAAGAATACTTGACTTAAATGAGGAGCTAAATCTTGGTCTGATTGCTCCATCTCTGCCGTCTGTAGTTACATGATACTGTTGTTCAAATGATGTGTGTCTTAATTTTTGTGGAAAAAAAAATAGTTTATTGGAAAGTATTACTGTTAGTTCAGGAATAAATAATATCACCAATGTGGTAAGATTTGATGAAAATATCAGAGAATTGCCATTAATCTCTCATTAAATAGAATCATTTTATGATTTTGCTAGACAAGAATTTCTAGCCTCTGAAAAAATAATAGAGACTGGGGGAAAAGGGGTTTTCTGTTCTCCTGAACTAATATTTCACTCTTTTTTTTTTTTCTCTTCAGGATGCTTCAGGAAAAGTACTGGATCACTGGAGCATAATGACCAATGAAGAAGAACTGGCTACTTTGCAGCAATTTCTTCGTTTTGGAGAAACTAAGTCCATTGTAGAGTTAATGGCAATTCAGGAGAAAGAAGGTCAATCAATTATAATACCACCACCAACTGCTAATTTGGATATTAGGGCATTCATAGAGAGCTGCAATCAACATAGTCCTAATTTTTCTGCTTCCTTGGACAAAATGAGCCCCACCAACATTCATCCCTTTGAGAATATTGTAAATAACATGGCTTTCATGTTGCCATTCCAGTTTTTCAGTCCAGTGCCTCCACCTTTGATAGGTTCACCACCAGAAAGACACTTGATTGATCAAGGTCAAGACCATAGCAATGAAACTAAACAAGATGTTCATATACCATTTCCTGAAAGCAGCTTCTTAACTTCTAGTTCTGCACCATTTCAAGCTGACAATGAGAGGAGCATAAATGGTCCAGATGTCACCACTAAAACAGAAGATGATGCCCTTTTAAGTGATTCCAGTTCACATAATACAGCAGCAAAGCTTGAAATGACAGCACTATCTCCAGAAACCAAAATGAAATCTGTTGAAAAAAATGGCACTGGGCCAAGGAAAGGGCGTGTTTTCTGCACTGCATGTGAAAAGACATTTTATGACAAAGGTACTTTGAAAATACATTATAATGCTGTTCATCTGAAGATAAAGCACAAATGCACAATTGAGGGCTGCAATATGGTATTTAGCTCTTTGCGTAGTCGAAATCGTCATAGTGCAAATCCTAACCCCAGACTCCATATGCCAATGAATAGAAATAACAGGGATAAAGATCTCAGAAATGGTTTGACCCTTGCTGGACCTGGAGATAGTAAAAGGACAGAATTTACAATTTTAACTCCAGATAGCAGAACTACTACCAGCTATGCCAGCTCTTGTACAGATGCAAAGGGTCAGGCTGGATTTCCCAGTATTGGACAGAATGGTGTCCTCTTTCCAAACCTAAAGACAGTACAGCCTGTTCTTCCTTTTTATCGTAGCCCAGTTACACCAGCTGAGCTTGCAAATACTCCAGGTACTCTTCCTTCTCTGCCTCTCGTTTCTTCCTCAATACCAGAGCAGCTTATTTCAAATGAATTGCCATTTGACATGCTACCTAAGAAGAAATCTCGTAAATCAAGTATGCCTATTAAGATAGAGAAAGAAGCTGTTGAAACACCTAATGAAAGCAGTGATGTTGCCAGTTCTGAAGATGATACACGTCTGCAAGTGGTAAGCGATGGAGAGCTTGAGTCCTGTGAGCATAAGATAGAGAAGCGGGTGACCGACAGGGTGGAAAATCACCCCCATTCAGGTAATTCATGGAAATCTGTCTCTGGGGTAGAGGGCCCAAAGTATTTTGAATCTGTCTTTGCGCCAGATAACAAATACATCAAGGATATCTCTGAAAATGAATTGCATCACTGTGAGAAAGAGGTTAAACCAGAAGAAAACCAACCATTAAAAATAGTTCCCCATGAGATTATATATGAAGATCCAAAACACCACCACAATGATGTTATAAAACCAATGACTGAACCCCCCATGTATATTAAAGAGCAGTCAAAGCGCAGGATTCCTAAAGATGACTGCCCTGAATTGCAACACCACTTGCTGACCGGGGGCTTTTTCAGCACTTTGTCAAACAGGGGTGCTGCCATTCCTTGTTTTGAAGACTCTAAAGATATGGATCATGTCAGTCAACATGCACTAGGGATTCAGAAGGAAGAAAGCCGCTTTCATTGTGACATCTGTAAGAAGACTTTTAAAAACCCTTACAGTGTAAAAATGCATTTCAAAAATGTACATCTCAAAGAAATGCATATTTGCACAGTTGAGGGCTGTAATGCTGCTTTCCCTTCTCGTAGAAGTCGAGACAGGTAAGAAATTATAAACAAAATTGTATTTATTTTACCATCACAATGGAGCCTAATTTGAAATTAAAATGAGTGTTTGAGGAATGGAGCCTGCAAAGATTTTCTGTGTATCCTCATATAACAGGTACGATAACTTATCAGAACATTCGTGAAATGAAAATCCATTGAAAGAAACATTTCCTTTCCACTAGACTACGAGGTATTAAATAAAGCCATGAAAATTTCATAACTGATAAAGTCTTCAATAGTTGAGAGAATACTTTAGAACATAAAGGGAAAGCCACAAGGGTATGAATTCAGCAATTTTCCAGTAGATGCATGTGTGGACTTATATGTTTAATGTGTACTTTCATGTGTATTTTAATGTATACAGTTTTCTTTAATGAAAAAGCAATGGGATCAATTCAGGAAATCTTCACTTATCTTTGTCCTCGCATTACACAAGGATTTTGAGCAGACAAAATCTTACAGGGAAAAAGTCCATAAGAAATCACGATTACCCTATGTCAGTACAAAATTAACGTTACGCAGTGCTAGTTGAATTAATGCTATCTGGTGTGTATAGACATTGGTAATGCCTTAATGTGAGCTTACATACTAACTCCTAAACAATACCATGAGCTTATTCAGTTTACTGTTAACTGCAGTATTGTGTTGCTGCTAGTCATTTTATTTTAGTCTATTATGCACCTAGGCTGAGAAATAAGGAATTGAAGCTTTATTGTTGACCGTCAGTTATGTATCTGAATGGATAAGTGATAGATAACAAACCTGTTTAAGTGGGACTAAGTCTTGTATTTTTTCTAACGCTCCTGTAACAGTGTTACAGCAGATCTTGGCTGCAGAAAGCATGCCTGGATAGTAGTTCAGAGTGACACAAGGTTTAGATTGTCTGTAATCTGCTAGGAGTACTGGAGCCAGCTGATGCAGTCCAGAGAGAGGATGAGCCAGTCTTTGAGGACTGGCCGCTGCATCTGAGATGCACAGATTCATCTGCTGCTGGCAGGGCTTCATACCCTGATCTGCTGCCTGCATCTTCCCAGATGTGAATTCCTCTCCACTCTAATTGTGATATGGGCCACAGGAAAGAAGGCCAGCAGGAAGATTTGCATTCACATGCCACAAATTCCTTTCCACACCAATATATTCAGTCAAGTTTTAACATAGGTGCTTTTGGAAGGTTTTTTATGTTGTTTTTTTTAAGGCACAAAGGACAATCGACAAGAAAGTTCACAAGCTTTATGCAAAACAGTAGTTATTTGGAACAACTTTGCAGAAGTTTCTAGACTTTAACATAGAGTGCTGTGAGTGCAAGTGCAAAATGTTTCTGTGCCGTTTCCAACAGTTCATGGTTTGGATGAAACTGGCTTAGGTGATGGCTAGGGAAATACGAATGTTTTCCCTGTCTTGCAATAAATTCAGTCTTCTAACCAGGGTCTGGAGGTTCCCAGTGAGCTATTGATAATATTCAATGAAGAGCAGTAATTTGTATGCTTTGGTGGTTTTAAACGGAATCCAGAGATGCCCATTCAAAAACTGCAAGTTGCATAAAATGCGGCATTCCTTCATTCAAGGATATTCCTTTCAAGGAAAAGCTCTGTACTGATGTTTACAGCTGCATCCTAGTACATGGTTACAGTACTTAAGAGATCATCAATATATTTTGCAGACTCAGGTGTCACTCCTTTCCTGCTTTGTCCGCTGGGGAAGGATCTCATTTCCTCTTGCCCTCAGTCCATTCTCTGACCTCAGTTCAGTACACAGAAGTTTTTTAGTCTGTTCAACAACTCTTTTAGACCCAGCACTAGATCTAGTGGAGTGAACAGCTATGCACAATGCAGGAGAGAATCTCAAACATTGATTTCTGTAGAGTTATTTCTGATAATATGCCAGTGTAAGCAATTTCAGATACCCAGTCACACGTATAAATCATCCATGTGCACTCCCACTGCAGCAGTTGGTAAAATTAGAAGCATACAGTTCATGCATGCTACTAAATATTGATTTTTCTCTTTGTTAATGATCCTTATGAAATAACTGTTAAGTGAGGCAAAACACTTTCTTGCTAAGCTTGTCTTTGTTCTTTTAGACATAGTTCAAACCTAAATCTTCATCATAAGCTTCTGACTAAAGATACACTGGAATTCAACAACCATTTCAATGCAGCATACCTCTTGAAAGACATGGCTAAGGAGTTTTGTCAAGATGTCTCTTTAAAACAACATGTTGGACATACTTCTGTAATCTTCAAAGGAATGAACAGAACAGGCAGCTTGGTTTTTCCAATGAGCAAAATTAGAGAACCCTGTTCTGAGAGTTACGGATATGATCCATTGAATGATGGAGCTGTTCTGGATCTAAGCACTACTTCCAGCATTAAATCTGAGAGCAGTGCCCATTCTTCTTGGGATTCTGACGGAGGAAGTGAAGTGTGCACCATGCCCTTGGATGATAGTGATGAAAGCTGTGAAGGACCCAGCCTAATGCCTAACGATGAACTCTACCAAGACTGTACTTTAATTGAGAAAGCTAATCAGAACTTTATAAATTTACCTTCCAGTTTGCCAATAACTTGTCATATATGTCAAAAAACTTACAGTAATAAGGGAACTTTCAGGGCTCATTACAAAACTGTGCATCTCCGCCAACTCCACAAATGTAAAGTCCCAGGTTGCAACACAATGTTTTCATCTGTTCGCAGTCGGAACAGGCACAGTCAAAACCCTAATCTGCACAAAAGTCTGGCTGGGTCACCAACTAGCCTACAGTAAGATCATGCTGATCTGAATCTGTTTCTGCTAGGAATTAATCATTTCAATTAAGGAATGTGTTAAAAATAGTTTTGTTTAAACTCATTTGACTTCTAGCCCACTCAACAACCACGGTCAAATTCTTTTCTTCCTCGTGTGCTCTCCGGCAGTTTTATTTAGCAAAGCTTGGTGCCGTAGATTTTGTGCAATTGTTTAGTTTGACGTAAAGTAGCTAGTGCTTCTGCAAGGAAAAGAAAGCAGTTTTGAAATGGGGAAGATATGGAGTCACTGACTAAAGTATTTCTGATACCTGTGAAGTATTATTTGCCACAGTAGGAGCTTCAAATGAGAACTGTCATCCTTTTTGTTTACATGTAAAATGAGTTGTTGTGTTGTGTAAGAAATGAGTAACAATTGCATTGTTTCCTCTGGTTGGGTTGAGAGTTTTGGGGCTACCATTTCATTCCTGAGACCTTAGTCTGAAGCTGACTTGCAGTATTAATTGAACATGGTATTTGCAGTTTACTGTATCCTGGAATCTAAAAGATAAAATGCAAATTTCAGAAGACTTGGTATACAGTCCAAATCTTCTGAAGTCCTGTAGTCCTTACTCTTCAAGTTGGCATTTCACTTGAAACCAGTTTGCAATATTTTGCCTTTTTTTAAGATTTAATACCATTTGTTTTGCAAAAGGAGAGGCTACTTAACTTGGCAGGGTTGCCTGATTAACTCTGAGAGATTCTGATAGATTGTACTGGCAGAAAGAAAGCAGGTAAGAAAAACTTCCGAACTGCAGCAAATGTATGTGTGAAATAGGGGAAAAATAATTTAAAATGCACTTTTTGAGTTTCCTCTTTCAGGAAGAGAAAACATTTTGTTTAAAATGGGGGGAAAAAAAAGAAATATAAACTTTTTAAGAGTTTGAAGTTGCAATTCTAAGCCTTTGAGAGACAAAGATAAAATGGATGCAGTAGATACCTTTCATGATACATCAGTTATTGTTTCTCTTACTGGTGGTGGAAAACACAAGTTGACCTTTGTAATGGTAGAATGCTTATTCTCGTTCACATCTCTTTTTATGAGAACATTGTTCAATATCTGTTAAAATGTTTAATATCCTTGTACTTGTCCCTGTAATTAACAGTATTCTGCATTATGTTCTATGCACTTAAGAAGACTGGTCTTGCATTGTATTTAAAAAAAAAAAAAAACAACTCTTCAATATTTAATTTGTAGTCACATCATACAAATGCTGTGTATGTTCTTGTGGTGCATCTTCTTTGACTGAATAATTCCCAAACAGAAGAAAAAATACTAAAGCAAGTCTTACAATATTTTTTTTTTAATTCACCAGTTGAAATGGCTCAATCAGTTGTAGTATGCAAGCATGATATTGACAGCACAACCTGTACATATTATACCAAAGTGCTTACAGTATTTGTGGTTTCTAGAACTAGTCTAGTTTTCCAGTATAACTGGATCTTAGTCCTTATTCATTTTTGTGACTGAATAAAAATAGACTGAATTTCTGGATTTAGTATGTATGTAGAAAGACTAGTACAATGCTATTGCCATATGTCTTGATGTTTAACTTATTCTAAAATATACTATGGTATTGTAACCATTTCATATTGTATAAAGAAAACAAAAGTGGACTGAATATTTCACTAATTCTTTTGAAAACTGGTTTGTGTGTGAGTATGGGTTATGCAAGGAAAAAACATGACACAGTTGTAAATGTTTGTGCTCAGTAGAAATGGTTTCCATGCATTGTGTAAAGTAATCTTCTATTTTTTTAATTTACAGTAGGTTTATGTGATATTTAAAATAATCCATTTGTGCTTGAAACTATTATCCTGGGGAAAGCTGTCCCATTGCTTTGGGTTTGTTTTTTTTGTGTGTTTTGGCAGGAGGGTCAGTGTTTTGGGTTTTGTTTGTTTTAAATGAGACCTCGTATTAGTGGCGATCGTGGATTGAAAGCTAAGGGCACAATCGTAGGAGACATAATTGCTCCCAGCCTTTTGATAGTGTAAATCAATGATTTGTTATACAGCTATTTCAAGCTCTTTTTATATATGTAAATATATATAAACCTATTTGTTTAATCATAAACGGTGTTTTTTTGAAACAGTGTGATGTAAACTAATGCTGTAATGCCCATTAATATAGCTTTCACTGTGTCCAAAAAGGAAACACATTTGTATATCCTAACAATTTTGTATGTGTTAATAAAAGCAAATAATAATGCCTCTGGTTGATTCAGAAAAATAGGCTTTTGTGACTGGAAAAAGAAAAAATCATTATTCTTCATTTTCATTTAAAAAATGATAATTGTGAAAACACATTCCCGCTGTGGAGAGCACTGTTTTGACAGTGGTACTAACTTATTCCATAGTAAGGAAGTGTCATTATTGTAATGAGCCAGTAGAGATGATATAATAAATGTTGCCAGATATTTCATTGATTTTTTTTTTTTCCTTTGAGCAGTAGGCAAGGGGAGACATTAGTTTAAGTGTTATCAACTAAATAGAAGGTAAATATCATTGGGAACTATGTTAAGATAAATATTTGGGGCCTCTATTTTACTTTATATTTTGGAAAGGTTTTTTTTTTTTTATTATTTCTCTGAAATTTGAAAAGGATAGGAGATTTAGAATAGAGTAAGCCCTCGGTACCCCTAGAACAGCATATGTATCTCATGAAGCATTTGTGTAGCTCCCTCCTCCTAATGACCGCAGCCTGGCTGGACCAAGCCTTAACATCTCCTGTTAGTTTTAAATATGTGTGATGCTTATAGCAGCCTGTATCGCATATTCACCACAGATGTTGAAGGGAGTAACCTCACTTCAGAATAGTAGTACCATTATTTTTGAGCTTTTCATAGTTGCTCTGGAAAGCTGTGGCAGCTTCCACTGACTGAGGCTCAGTTCCAGAGATGTTTTCATGTGTGATGCTGCAAGTACGTACAGTTGGAGGATCAAATCTTCACATTAGGTTTGAACTGGGCCTGGACATGCCCACCTTTGCTACCCATGTATGTTGCTCCCTTTTTTATATTTCTATCTTTTTTTTTTTCCTGTAGAAAACGAGAGCCTCAAAAACTAGATCCTGTCATCTTTCTGTGACTCCAAAGGAGAAGGCACAGATGCACACTGCGTGGTAGCCACTCTGTACATTTGAGCACCCGATTTCTCAGAATACAGGTATTTTGAATAGTTGTTAGTAGCAAGCTTATATAGCTATGGAAAAAATAAGTGTCATAGTACTTAACGGCAGTATTTGCAAAAATCCGTTTCCAACAAAGTGTAAGATAGCTGGTTTTTATACCTCCAGGTTTCAAAGTACTCTGAAAAGAGCTGTGGCAAAACCAGAGGCTATTGTTTCTAATGAATCTTCAGTAAAGTTATACACTGTAAAACCAGTGGAGTGGAGAAACAAGTTCTGAAAATACCTGTCTGATTCCCTGCATTGAATAGGGAAGCCTAAAAACAGCTAAACTACTTGGACTTAGTCCAGGGATTTTTAAATTGAGTGCCAGGCCCTCCTTGAAAAGGGTTCACAAGCAGCTTCTGATTAATCAGCTAGCATAGATTAAAGAAATGCAGCTAAAATAAAAACACCTTTCTAGTTTGAGATACAGCCCATAAGGGTTCCATTCAGCCCGCAAGTGAGCTTTCATTTCAAAACTGAAATGAGAGTTTGAATCTGAATTGGGAAGGAGACAACAATGCAATGAGAGAAGGGAGGCTGGATCAAAGAGTTCTTGTAGAGAAAGCCAGGCTACAGGTTTTGTTCAGAGCAGCAGTTACTGCCAGCTCCCCCAATTTTAGGGGACAGGAAGGCAACTTCAAGCCTTACCTCTTTATATATTAAGTGCATGTAAAGTGATCAATTCAGCTTTGAATCACTTGGAAAGCATTTTGAAGGGTTTGCTGGATAGTGGTATTTCCACATAGGCATGTCTCAGACGGTAGACGAGCTTTTAATTTCCTTCAGCCCCCTAACCCCGGCCCCCCATGCCTTTTGGCACTCCTTGGATTACGCAGAGTTTCTAACTTGCAAATGTATTGTTGAAACATCACCCTGTTAAGCTCTAGCCCTGTCAGCTCGGCTTCCCGTGAGCACCCTTCAGCTTTCATGTGTGTTCAATAAACGGATATAGGAAAAGGTAATGTCGCAAAGTGACAATCCCTCTCCGGTGAGTACTCTGTCTAGTTCTGCACTAGTTTAGAGCTTCATAGAAGCTCTTGTGGCCATTTGTATTGTGTTTCTGTAACTACACTCCTAAGCTGGTAAAGCTCACTGTGAATTACATGCCATTATTGCCTGCAGATGCGTGTGTTGCCACAAATACTTGTGCTTGCCAAAGGCTCTAGCAAAACTCTCATTAGTTTGAATTGTAAGGAATATCATATATTGGCATCCTTCTACAACTTTTGAACCTTTTTTTTGCACCTTAAATTAAGGCCAATCCAGACACGTCTTCTCAAGTGTGAGCCGATTCTTTGCTTTAATCTTATAAATCTTTGATCACTAATCTTCTTGTTTTATAGTTTCTGCTCATTCAGTGTAGGGATTTCTGTAATGTGTTCTCGTATTGCTGTTATTGATAGTTCCCACCCATACCACTCTTTCACTCTTTGGAAGTTTACAAATTTAGGTAGCTTCATAGGCAATCCTTGAAGACTGTACGCTTAGCAGCATATATTCGCACATCTGAGAGACTGTCAGGTTAGGACTGCGCAACTGTTACCACTTTTTGGGAAAACATGTTGATATGCTGCTTGAAGAAGAGGTCCTAGGGCCACCCTGTCCTAGAAGAAGCCCAAGGCTTTCCCATCATATGATGATATCAGTGAGAGATGAATTTAATACTTTTTAAGCTTCCTTGTTGACATTTTGAGGCTGAATCATACTGTAAATTCTTAAGACGTATAACACACTTCTTACTCATTCCCTGTCTGCACATCTCTTACTGAGGACTAGTATTTCTCTCAAGTCCCGGAGCCCAGCCTGCCCTTTTCATTCAAACCTAAAGCCATAAACCCAGCTACCAGTAAGGTGATTGTCAAGAATGAACTGAACCATTCCAGGTTTTTTTCACCTCCTCTCTGTACCCATTCAAGATGCAGAAGCAGCTAGTCTAACATCCATTCAGTCACAGTAATAAAATGAAGTGGGTCAGTATTGGCCCTTTTTTTTAATAAAAAAAAAAAAAAAAGAAGAAAGAAAAAGAGGACCCATGAGTTGCAAGCAGTGTGATTTTTGAGGTCTGTAATGAGCAACTTACACCGTAGTAAAACTAATCAGACAGATTCCAACCTGAGCTCTTATTTTAATTTCAAAATTATTATTTTTAATTATAGTTATTATACAAGCCCTTTTCTAGAAAAATATTTATCTTATCTGAATCTGCTGATAAGAACGACAATATATGTATGTACTCTGTGCATAGATAAATTATGCATGCATATATCAATATATAATTGCATACGCATAGGGCTGCATATTCATGTTAAACCTAATTCCGCTCTCATTTATGGTAATACAAGTTGGGAATAATTTCAGTGAATTCAGTAGAGCAGGGCATATAAAACCAGAGTCAGGTCTCAACAAGGACTGTAAGTTACGTGTGTGAGTAAGTAGGCTCCTGTTGGCTGCTTATACTGGTTTGTAATTGTTAGCTTATTGAAGCAGGTCAAAATATAACGCTTTGAAAGACCAAATAAGTTCTACTAGTTTCTGTGCCCTCATCTCCACTATAAATGACTAGTTTGAAGCTGTATTTCTGCATGACCAACGTAAAAACAGTCCTACGAAAAGTATTATCTCCGCTGGTAAGATAGCATGAGACAGATCCTTTGTAAATGCAAAACACTAACTCTGGGTGAGCTCTGCCAGTTTAGGCAAGTTCAAAATCTGGACAGATATATCTTAACACATTCAAATAGTCTCCAGCCAAAAATTCTGAAAGAGAATGTGAGTGCATGGCACATAGAGATGTGGAAGAGTCGGGAGCAGCCAGAGTGACTTCAGGGGAGACACTAGGAAAACAACATAACTTACTAGCGAGGAGACATGTTATTGCTGCTCTGGGAAGCAGACATCTGCACCTCTGTGTGGGATGATATAAACCTTACGTTGGATTCCTGAGCACTGAGAGGCCATGTGCAAGTGAGAGGTATATGCAGGCTTCTCGGGCTGTGAATAGCCTGACTAAAGCGTGCTCCAAACTAACAACTTGCTTAATACTGCCATGTGCAGAGTAATGAAGTTCTTGTTAATATCTACAAAAGGAGGACTTGCCTTTCGTCAGAAAGTCAAAGCTTCTAACTTTCACCAATGTCCTATAAACTACAAGTCTCTCTGCCTTCCTAGGCATATGCAGGAAAAACTCATTTGATCCTAGTTAGCTTACTCCCCCAGTGCTCAGCGTCCCCCTGCTTTAGCAAAAGAGCACTTCTTTACCCCCTGTATACAGAGGGCGCAGTAGCTCGAACTTGTGCTGCACCCATCCTTACCCCTCAGCTATTTCTTCATCTCCTTCCTTTCTGGGGGGAGCACCTAGGTTTCTCTCACTGCTGCAGAGTTTGACAACAATCTCCAGGCTCCTTTTGCTTTTTCTCAGCCTTACCTAGCACAAATAAAAACGAAGAAGAGCAGCAGCTGGGAATGAAACTAGGGGTGTGACATGGAGAACAATCCCAGCAGCGGTCCCACAGGTGGAAGGAGTGCACAGAGCACGCGATGATGAGGGTGCCATGTGCGTACGTGTGTGTGTTATCTCCATTCACAGAGAGAGGATCTTTTATGAGGGATTTCTTCTCAAGTATTATTTGTGGCAGAAGGAGAGGAGATCTTTCTTTGTCAAAGGAAACAATAGCAACTGGATGGAGGAGAACCCACGTTGGAAGGTATACAGAGCATGAACAGCCACCACCAGGGAGCAGGTCTCGATGGTGCAGGAGGTAAAGCAGGAATGGAGAAAGATCTGCATGGTGAAGATGAAAGGGAAAATTTCTGTATTCTCCAGTTCACTTTCTATGTTCCTACTCTTTTCCTTGTTGCATTTAAGAGCAAGACTTTTCTCCCTCCTTTTTCCTGTACTTTCTCATGACAGAAGAGAGTTCTTGTAAGGGGACAGCTGGAAAGTGGTCCCAGTTTTTCAGCCATATCTTTGCAACACTCTTTATGGTAAAGAGATGTTAGTTTTCCCTGTGACCCAACCATGCAGCTCAGCTGTATAGAAAGAAAAAAAAAAAAAAAAGTGCCTCCTCTTGCACTGAGCTGCCAGCACTGCATTACACACTCTCTGCTCTCTTGATAGTGCCCTTTGAGCAAACGTAAAGTGAGCCTGGTACGTGCTCTGAGGATGTGTTCCTCACAGCGAGGAGGGGAAGGGCTATCTACAGGTAACAGAGCTGCTTTGGAGCTCAGGAGACCTGCAGGAAAACTCCAGCCACAACTCAAACTTTGTTTGATCTTCAGCAATTTGGTGCAGATCTACAAAGGTGTTTTGTGCCGCAGTCAGAATAGTGACCTCCCAGGGAAACTGTGAGGGTAACTGAGCGATAAAAGGCTCGGATGCACGTGGTGATATCGCAGGCTGTGTAATAATTCAGCTCCACAGGATCCTTTTTGTGTTCTTATGAAAGATTATTGCAAAGGTAGTATTTTGGATGATATTATACTCCCTCGCTTTAATTCCTTGTTTTTAAAAAAACTTCAGTATTCATAAGCAATCATTTCTTACATCAGCAGTCTTTTTGTTTAAAGCAAAAAGGCAATAAAAAGTGAATTACTCTGTTCTCAGAGCGGAGGAGCAGCAGCCAATGTTTGATGTCAGTTCCCACCCCCTTTCTATTACCCTCTGTGTGACTGAAAGAAATCAGCTTGTCATTAAACCGGCATTTACTTTGTTTTACATGTCAGGCTATTACTGCAGGGAGTGGGTGATTATTTTGGGTCATTTTCTGAGTCTGTTCCGCGAGGACTTGTTCAGCACGGGTATATACTGCTGCTCTCTTCTGGATGGAATCAGAACTGGCCCCATCAGCAGTATTGCTAACAACCGGAGGTGATTCTGGTTCCACCACATGGTGGACACCTTTGTAAAGTCTGCACAGGCACACTTTAGAAAAATAAAACCTGAACTTTCTTTTCTCTTCTTCCGTCTTTTCTCTTGTTCCGAGAGGGCCGTAGCAGTGATATGCTAGGTGATGCCTAAGCCAGCGTAGATTCCTTACAATACAATTCCTTACAATATTTTGTCTTGGGAGGTCTGTTGGTCATTGTAACAGACCACAACTGTGAAATGTGCAGTGAAAACCAAGTGTTACTGCTTCAAACTGTACAGCTTTGAGATAATAAATATACATGATAATGTTAAGTAATGGAAATATATCAAGTGTTGCACATCTGGTTTCAGGGATGCATATAACCCAGACAAAAACAATAGTCAAACAGGGAAAGGAGAATAATTTCCAGGTCAGTAATAATAACAGCTCACACAACACTCAGGGGAAATCAAGCATGCGTATTTGCATTCAGATATGTACTGCAAACTCAAGAAGTCTGCATACCCTTCTATAAAAGCATGCCAAAATTTCTTTGAAAAGCTGTGTTTTTCATCACATTAATTACATGTTGTGTTAGGGTAGAAGACCACCATCATGACATTACATCAACAACTTTTGCACTGCCTAATATAAATACCACAAAGAATCCTGCAAGCCAAAGTGAGCGCAATCTATCCCAGAAATCTCTGCAGAATGTGGCTTAGCAGAGCAGACCAGAAATATCACCCGACTTGACACCCTGCTCTTGAAATTTAGAATACCTCATGAAGCACTGATGCTTTTGAAGGTATCGTTCAGAGTGCCAATTTCTCCTTTTGTATTTGCAGTTTCTATCTTTATATTAAATCACAGTTCTCTCTCAGATGTATTTCTGCTTTCCAAAAAAGAAACTTCAACATGGATGCAAGTGGAAAACTAATACTGCACCTTTGAAAATACCCCAAAATTGCACAAATTCTGTGAACAGCAAAGAGTGTACCTCTTTCCTGACATAACATCAAAGGAGAGTCTCAGGGCATTTCAAATAGAGATAAAAATGTTTAATTCTGTGTACAGAAAATACTTTAAAGTGAAGCATACAGTGGAAGGAGAGAGCTCCCTCCCCAGCGTTTTGGCCTTGCAGCCTCCCTAAAGTCACAGGGCTGAGGCTGGGCCACAAGTAGAATTTCAATGCATTGTTTGTTCTTTTCCTGCTTGTTTAAAATAATTGTACGCTGCTGTATTAGTGGAAGAAGGTTACTGTATGGAAGAAATAAGTAGGGGTAGCTGGATATTGCAGACAGGTGTGTGTTTTATAGAAGCTATGTCTAAGCTGGAGGATATTCCAAGTTTCTGGATCTGGGTACATGACCCTGCATCCATCCTGGTTAAGACTAGCGTCTTAAGGCATCTAGGGGCATGCATCCAGTGTTATTTTCATTACAAGCTGAATGGCTTAAAATGTGTCAAAACAGTATAGTTGTTTTTTGTGTGCTTTTTTTTTTTTTCTTCATAGAACAACAATTGACTTCTTTCATCTAGCTTTTCCAACCTGGCACCAACGTGACTTCTTTCCACCAGTGCAAAAAAACTTCAGAAATACAATTTGGTATATGAAAATTAAAAAGCAAGTGCGTTTTTTGTTGTTTGTTTGTTTGTTTGTTTTTTCCTCAGTCCTGAGAATTCTTACAGAATCTAGCGTTAAATGGGAATTAGAAATGTGAGGGAAAGGACCCAAGCACAGAGAAATTAATGCTACTGGCATGTTACAGTAAATGGAGTTTGGAAATGCTCAGCTATTCAGCATTGTGTTCTTCCACCCATTCACCCTGAAACACAATACATTATAATTCCAAGTGTTGTTAATGTATGGGTTTTTTCATCTGTTGCTTATTGTGTGAACAACAGGCCCAATGTTGCAAATGCTTCCTGATACCAGGGATCCTTTCTCAAGTACTATATTATGAGATCCTTGTTATGTGAACTGTGGTATAAGGAAAGATTAATCACATTATTAAATCACGGCCTTCTTATGTAACTCCTTAGGCCTTTTGCCCTGAAAAGGTGACTCTCATTTTAAAGTGCTACCTTTCAGTAACACTATACAGCAGAAGTATATTTTAAAAAATGAATACTTTCTGTACAACTTTATTAAGCATGGAAAGGTCAACGGATGGTGAAATTGTAGTGTCTAATCCATTGAAAGCCTTGAATTCACACCTGCAGATAACTGAATTAATAGCACTTAGTTGTGTAAAACAGCTAAGTTATGGCAAGATTATGCTGAATATTTGATAGGTGGAATACATACAGGTTCTCTTCTCTTACAAGTAATGAAAGATTGCTAAGATCTTCATAGCTGTAAAAACTGTGACTGAAGAATTGTAACCTCATGATTTCATCCTTTCTCTATATTGCTCAGCAATGTTTTTCTGTTGTTGAACACTTTTTCTCTGTTGTTTTCTTGTTCTATGTTAAAGTTTGTACCACATTCCAAGTTTAAAACTGAGAATCCTGTATAATTTTTGCACTTTGCTTCTGTTTTCTCTTAAGTGCAGATTCTGCTCTCACATAATAAATGTACATCTCTGCTGAAGTCAACATGTAGGGGGAAATTAATTAATTTTATTCCAAGCTAGTGATGAGCTTTCTCAATAGAAGGACACCTTTGAAAGTTTTAATACAGCATATGTAAAGCAGAAGGACAGATGTTAGGGGAAGATATGTGGTAAGAAGGTTCTGAGAAGCTCTACTAGAATTTTTCTACAAGGAGCATGTGCCAGGAAAAAGGACCTCAAAACCCTCTTTTTTGGTTGTTTTATTCATCAACATCTGCTGGGTTCATGGCCCATTCTTTTGAACTGATATCCTAAGTTCATTTCCTTGCTATACACTTGATTTCTTCCCAGAGTAAACTTTCTGAATGGTAAATGGTAAAGTGTAAACTTGCGTGATCTCAAGATCTTGCTCATGGAAACATTTTGGGACAATGCAGAACATTTAAGGAAAGCTAAGAAAAAAAAAAAAAGGAAAAAAAAAACAGGAGGAGGGATATGGTCATTCCTTATATCTACTGTTCCACATCATAGTGGCACTTGTGTGGTAGCTGCAGAGCTTCAGAGGTGCTAATGAAACAGTCTTTATCATTCTTGGGATAAAGGAGAGCATAGCTGACTTTGTCTTTAGTAAAAGGGAGGGACAGTTTCCTCAAAAGTAATCTTGATATTGTTATGACTTCCAAATTAAATCCTTGTCTTTTTCCCAGGCAATCCTGACTGCCCTGCAGCCTTTTCCAGAAGCTGTCAGCTATACAGTTGTTTTTGCTTTTCAGTGTTTCAGTAATTTACCTGGCAGAGTAGAAAGAGGAGGGATTTATATCTCCAACGTCATCCAGACTTGCAGCAGTTCTGTGGGATGAAAGCATCTAACTGCAAAGCACTGGAATTGTAATTTAACCCTGATATCCAGAGGTTAGTCAGGTCTGCCTCTCATCTCCCTGTTATCATAATCACACTACAGTTTTTCAGCTAAATACAAGAGATCGGGAAAGATCAGTTTGTGGTGAGTTCCCCAAAAAGTCAATAAACAATCTTTATCGGAGACAATACTGAGAGAATAAGGATCAGCTTTAGGCAGAATGAAGGTATTTGCTGGGAAAGGGGGAGTGGATCATGCATCAAATTGTACCCAGAGTTAGCAAATCAAAGAACTACTGAGGTGGAAGTGAGTTTTTCAAAGGACTGCAAGAATATCTATGAGAGTACCAAGGGACTTGTGTCTCGTAGTGAATTATAAGCAGAAGACAGGTGCAGTCATTGATTTGACTAAAACATTTAGTTTTGAGACACAGTGGAACTTTTTGCTGTTTGATTAAATTCCTTGTGCTAAATCACAGGCAATTCCTCTCTCACTTTGTCTCGAAGGGCTTGCTACAGCAGAGGACACTGAGCAAGTGCGTATGTTATCAGTCTATGCATTCAGTACAAACACCTTCAGCTAGCTATGCACGAATACGAGGGACTGAGGCAAAGCTGAACAAACTATGGTGCTCTTGGAATCTGGCCTGCGATCATGTCCGTAAAATGCCACCTTAACTCCAGTAGGGTTACATTGGTGTAGCTCAGAATAAGTTGCTTTTCCATGCTAAGGTAAGCTGTGGGTCTTGTGTTACGGGCTTGCAAATACTCCAGTGATTCTGTCTGCTGGTCTTCTCTCTACAGAAGCTGGTGGTGGCAACACAGATATGCTGCCCTGGTCACTGGCCTTATTTTAGTTTGAAATATGGAACTGTGATTTTTGGAAAGCTGGACCTGAAGGGAATGTGTACCTTTAACATCACAGTTTAACAAACAATGCCTGGATAGGAGGTTTCAAGATGAACATCCATTAGCAGTATTACCAGCAAACGGCTCGGCACAGAGGAGGGTAAAGTTCTTTCCTGAGGTGAGGGAAGGGAATTTGCCCCACCCCAGTGATATTGTTTGAGCTTCAAAAGTCTCTCTTTGAGACTTCTTGAAGTTTCCTGGTAAATTAGGATGCTGCACAGAATGATTAGAGACCAGACCTAAAGGTAGAAAAGTTTAATCCTTATTTTTAACACCTTGCATTTTATCAGTTCATCTCACCCGGTGAAGTAAACTAGTAAATTAGAAAATAAAATTGAAGATATGTAGGCATAAAAATGAATCATTTTCTCATAACCAGAGAGTAAACTTGTATTAGAGACAGATGAGAAGCAAAAAGATTATAGCTTGAAAGCTAAATATCTCTTGGAGCAGTTGCTCTTGACTGTAGTTAGATCTCAAGCTAGGCCTACATCACAGTACACTCTGGGAGTTTCTTTTCTTCCCTTGGAATGGTCTTGTTTGTTTTGGATCCAGAAGAAGTGTGATATTTACAGTTTAATAACTCTCTGATGTACTTAACAACGAGGGGCTCTTAATTCTTAAATTCTTTGAAACATGTTTTGGGTAGATAGGCTACATCTGCTGTATAAACCTCGGTAGACTTACTTTAAATATCTTACATAAAGGAAACCTTTCTTGAGAATCTCAGTGTATGTAATAGACGGGCATCACCATTCTGTGAAAGAGATGATGATTTCAAAGCTAGGCACTCACATTCACAAAGTCTTGGTTTTGTTTCTTAATCTTGCCAAGGGACAAAGCCTAACTGGTTTATAAGGATTTTTGACCCCTGCTGTGTGTAAGCAGTCAGGCCAAACTTTTATTATTAGTAGGCAGAGACCTCTGCTGGAAAATGTTCAGTACTTCAGGGAAACACAGATTTCTATTAACAGTTAGAACAAAGCTTGGAAAACCCTCCTGGTGGGAAAGGTCGGAGGCCTGGGAAAGGCTACATTAACGGCAGCATAAATATTCTCCATATGGCCTTTCCCTCTGGCCTTTCTGTGAGAGCTGAATGTCTCTCTTTAAAGAAAATGAAAGATCTAATTTGGATCTGTACATGAGTACAACAATGGCAGCACTTTCGGACTGCCTCCGGGCAAAAGCAGTCCATCTGACCCAGCAGTGTCTTGGCAAACAGCGCGATGTCCATGGCGTTGGCCAACACACAGGGAGACGCATGTTTGGCTAATGCAGGGCACCCCAGGGAGAAGAGAGCCCAGCTGAACATGTCATTTTGGCAATACCCCATGGTAGTAGCACCAACATGTGCTAAGTAGCTTCAGTACCATTAACTACATCAACAAATGACCAGGAAAATGTTGAAGCCAGCATCCCTGTGCTGGTCTGTCTTGCAGAAGCTTCCTTGCTGATATTCTATTTTATTAATAGTGGCAGTGCTTTTGGAAGCACTGGTACACCTAGCAGTACACTGCCAGCTTCCCATCTCAGGGCAGCTTGTATAAAGCTAAAGCAGGACTTGACCCATTAGTTTTTCCCAGCAGGTTGCAAAATGTGTTAGCTGTTAGGAGCATTGGCATCCCATTTCTGAAAAGGAAACCAGTTTTGCTCTGGGACAGCACCAGAAACAGGAAACTTCTAAAACGCCCAAGATTCAGCAAGTGTCTGGCCATAATTCTGAAGAGTTCCAGGTTTGTCTCTTGACAATAAGATGCAAGCTCAAAAAAAAAAAAAAAAAAAGATAAACTGCCACAATAAAATGTCTAGAAGCATCTTTGATCTGTCAGTCTACTTATCTAGCATAGTACAGTTACAAACACTACAATCGATGCATATTGAAGTAAATTATGCCATAAATGGCTCTCATGCAAAGTTAATTAGTTAATGACAATATTCCTACCTGACTTCAAGTTTTTGATTTTGCTCAAAGAGAGCATCTCCACCAGCCACATAATACATATATATATAGTAGAACACATTTCACATTTTAGGGCCATCTTCCCAACCGTTTGTAAGAGCAGCTTTCCCTGCGCAGAACTAAGCAGAGTGTGGCTGGTGGCCATGTGTATGAGGAATGGTAGTAAAGTCCTCAGTGTGAGTGACAGTCTGACAGCCTTCTTGGAGGGGCTGGGGTATTAACTTTTAATATAAGCTTCCCAGTGGACTTCACATTTTTCTTAGAAGAATTTGCCAAAAATTTCTTGGTTTATCCTCAGAGCAAAGTGCATTTTAGAAATCCTGGTTTTGCAGTATTTTTATGGCTCTGTCTGCTAATGTTTCTTCCAGTTAATTTTCATACAAACACATTCCTGCTCCTATTGATCCAAATAGCCCACGCTGAACTCTTTTGGACATGAAGACATGTCCAGTTCACACATTCCTCTTTATTTGACAGAATATACAGTCACAGATTTTCTGATTAAAGAAGAAATCAGATGATCATGGCCTAAAGCTTTTTCACCCAGCACCCCACCCCAAAGCCCAGCCTGTATGTGTAACTGCTTGTTCAAAATTCCTTCTCAGTGAGTTTTCATCTTCCACATATTCTTATTTGGATCTATTTCTTTTACTTTGACAAACCACTTCTCACACTTCTCCTAGATATAGATTAGGAATTCCTGGGCTGCTTGGCTTTTGATTTTTTGAAGAAACCACCTGTTTTGTAATCTTTGTCTCACACAAAGAGCCCATTGACCTACCCGTTTCAGTGATGTGTAAGGGACAGAGGATCCTCTGATACCTCCTTCCTATCAGATTGTTTGACTTTTCTTTGATCTGCAGTTAGAGCATCATTTTTGTGGTAAATAGAATAAAGGGCAATTGGAATATTTAAAATATACAGAATATATGACCTTAAATACATGGTCACACTTACACTGATTGGGCTCCCTGACATGTGAGAACAAATACATCACTCAAATATATGTGACATTATTTATGGCTGATCATAAATAAAACTAACCTTGTGATAGCCTTTGCTGTGATATTGGGCCTGCACTGTTGTTCATTTCTCAGATGTAGGCTGTAATGTATGTACATAACCTGTATGTACCTAGTTTTTGACAAACACTTCCCAAAGATAGAGGCTCTGCTGGCCTAGGTGCTAGACATGTGCAGAGCAAGGAGAAAGTTTCTGATAATTCCATGCATTCCACCACAACATACCCAAACACTGTGTGAGCTTAGCTTTGTATTGCTTATCCCTTTGAGCAATATGCATTGATATTTTATGTTACTTAAGCACTCTGGTGGCCATTTTAGAGTAGAAGGAGAAGCATGAATACAAGTAAGGCATACTGAGTGCTTGCCTTCCGTGTCATCCAAAAAATATTCTAAAAGGTCTAGTGACCTGAACTGAAAATAATATGAACAGGTTTTGATACAAGCAACAAGAAACATTCATTAAAAAAAAAAAAAAAAAAAAAGTCATGGCCAGTTTAGGATGGAAGTTACAAAGCTGCATATTGACTCCATTATTTCACAGAGGCTCACACACTGGACAAAAATTTACTTGCTCTCAACCCTGATGAAATAACCGAGGTTGCAGCTGGAAAGAAAATGTAGCCCACTGAATCCTTTAAAATGTGGATTGTTCTTATTAGTATTTTTACCTGTCGTGCACAGCATTAGCATTGTAAGGAAAGCAGTAGTCCTAGTACATGTATTTCTGTAAACAAGCTAATTTTAGAGAAAGACATCATTTTCCTTTCGCACTAGAAATAAACTGATTAGAAGTACAATGGAAAGCAAGACTGTTTTTGGAAAGTCTGCTTTGAAGGCCAGTTTAAAAGCATTTTTATGTTATAAATAATCACAAAAATGAATATGAAAAAAATGTATAGATGAATTTTGAAATTGTAGAGGTTTTGGCAAGCAAGTGACCCTTTTTTTCATAGTGTCATCTGTTTTTACTTTTACACTAAAGCAGCCCTGCGGTATCCTTTTATATAGTGCAGGAGCCCCTGGCTGGGCCTCCCTGACTTCTAGTGCAAAACCCACCAAAATGTAGAAAAAAAAAAAGCTTTCTATCCAAATAGCAAGAGCCATGTGTCAAGAGTGCATATGTATGTGCAATAATATAGAACCAAGTTGTGTGATTTCTGTAGGTTTTACAGATTAGAAGTGAAACTAGTTTTGTCACCATATTGACACCTTCTTCTAGATGAAGAATTCAGACTAACCAGAAAAATAAGCTCAGTCTTGGGACAAATCAACCTTAAAGATGGAATAAATTAACATTTTAAAATCAAATCCATCCCCAGCAGAGATGTTAGCCCAGAAAGGGAAGACTCCACTGAATGCAGCAGAGATTCAGCTGTTGACATTGCATGGGCATATTCAGATGTGTGGTGACACAACATCAAGAGATAAGATCTTCAGACTTTTCAAGTGAGAACCCTTAGTTTGTACATTTTTTTCATATGGAGGTGTCTCAACTACAACATTAACCTTGTTGAGTCATTTATTTTTTGGAGTTTTATGTAGGACATCAGAGTGATTCAGTCAGTATATGGATAGACAGCAGAAATAAAGCTCCAGGCCTTAGGAGTTTCACAGCATAACCCAGATTCCCATCGATTACAGTAATAACAACTGTGCATGTTCTGACTTGGTTTCTGCTCATTACTGCAGCAGCAGCTCCCAACAGTACTGTCCATTCAGTGGGAGACTGGAGCTGAGCATGCTGCATAGTGGGGCAGCAGCCTTTGACATGAATGAACTACATCCTGTGAATCTGGAGACAAGCATTTAGGTGCTCAAAGCCCTATTTTTTAAGCGTTTGAAGCAAATTCTTCAAATAAAGGAGCTTGTGGGGCACTTCACTCAGAGAAAAAAAAAAAAAAAAAGACAGAAATAATCCAAACCAGAGTGGTTACTGACAGAAGAAAGACACTGTGGATCAAAGAGGATCACAGCTGTGGCCAAAAAATCAAGGTAGTTAGAAAGAGGGTGCAGCAGTATCCTTGTTCCCACTGATACTTCCATCTCTGAAAAACGCTGACAGAGGCTGCACATAAACATTTTATTCTCGTGTCACACGACGGTGCTGTATTGACAATGATAGATTTCCTGGCAAATGTTAGTGTAGAAAAGGTAAACATATGGCAGCGTGATGGCATGAGATGGCTATTTAGACCTCCGCCCAGCCCTTCAGCGATTCTCAGGATCAGTAAGACCAGGTAGGTTCATTATCGTGTGTGTGTGTTCACACGCATGTATGTGTGTCAGAAAGAATGAGTTCATACACAACGAAATAAAGGAATGTGTACGTAATATTTTGGATGTGTGAAGGTTTATATCAGCTTCGTGTGTGTGTATTCTACTGAATACAATTTTACATTATATATCTATATATATAGTTGAAGTAATATTTAGTATAAATTTAATCTAGCTTTTCAATAATAGTCTGTAAATGGGCAGAACCATGTAGTTTTACACCTGGCAGGCTTGTGTGAGTGTGCTTCCTTTCATTGCCTTGTGCAACAGAGAGCTGGGTACACCCTGGCCAAATTATTCCTTATATAGGTGTCAGCAAAGCTACACCAAGAGCATCTGGCCTAGTGACCTTTGTTACAAAGCCAATTATTATAAAATTACAATTATTATAAACTACATATTTGCTGAGAAATGAAGTCCTTACTTTAATTTGTGTACCCATTGTCACTTTATTGACTTTGGGAACTGAACACAAAAAGAAATCACCTTTTGCAATGTTCATTTAGAGTCCCATTTCTGAAGCAAACAAGCAAACAGTGTGCACCAAGTCTATATAATGGCCAGTACTAGACATAAAACAGCTCATGGTTTTTAATTATACAGTAACCTGCTGTTACTGGTTTGTATTACCGACCTGCATCTTGATTGTTCACATCCCGCGTTAACAACATTAATGTTACGTGGACGTTATTGTTACCCAGATAAGCAGTTTACAGTAGCTTGAATCCTTCCGTGCTGCATACTGGGGTCTCTGTACTATGAGTTCCCTAAGCTACCAGTCTGAAGTAAGAACCATCCTGGGAGGCTGGTAGCGGACAAAGGAGCAAATTGCAGCCCATTGCCGTTTCATGCCATTGCTGCCTGAGACTTATTCTTCACACAAGTGTATGGTAGAGTGTATTTTCTCCTGTGTCAAGGTCCCAAATACCACATACGTCCAGAGCTAGACCTATAGAGAGGTAAGCTCTCTGCTTAAACTAAGTCTTGCAGAGCAGCACAGTTTAAACTAAAGGTCTGTGGTGCCTAAGCAGAGGTACCAATTCTTGCCTTTCTACTGCTCCTCTGTTAGCTCCAGAAATTCACTGTTGATCACTGGATGACAATCTGAATATTTGAAATTTTTCTCCTCTGTGGGCAGCATGGGCCATATGGCAACAAAGACTGACTTTAACCTTCCTAGGAGCAGCATCTGCCCAGTATGGGAAGCACTCAGATCCCGTGAAGTTGCAGAACTGCAGTTGCAAGACCATGCGACCATGCGATGCAACCAGTTAACACAGGCATTACATGAATGGGCAGAAGATTTGGGTATCATTCAGTCCCCAAGTCCCTGCTCATCTCTAGACAGGCAATATGCCCTTTGAAAGTTTCAGTGGGAGGTTTGCCTGAGTAAGACAGGAGCATCCTGTCCAATGGGAGCAACACTCTATAAATACCTTTCCATTATAAGACTATCATTGCCAATTCTGTTTGGCTGCTTCATCTCATAATATTCTCTTTGACTTTCTTAATACTAACCAGCCTAAATATTTTATGCTTGTCTTCCAGCAATATACTAAGCCCCTTGCTGCTACTCAGTGAAGATGGGTATCATTTTTCTGTTTATTCTGAAACACTGTAGTTCTCTGAACTACAGTGGGAAGGTTTGAACCAGTATTTATGTTCAATAACACAGCATCCATGTAAACAAAAGTGAAAGCTAAGGAAGAAAATAAACAAGTGGCCAGAAGCAAGCCATTTCCTTACCAAGGCATTATGTGGTATAGAGAAATGTTGTCACTTCTCTAGAAGCAGATGAATTTCTTATAATATTTTGTATATAAATCTGTTAGGATGAGTATTTATCATTTAGTAGTATTTATATTGTGTTTGGAATTTATTGAGATTTTACATTTTAGCAAGTCATTTCCCAGTGATATGAACCGGGAGCAATTTCTCTGTATCCAAAGTAGAGACAGTGGCATAAACAGTAGCAGAAACAGCCCCTTTGACTTCAAAGAGACCTAGTGCATATTGGCTGTTTGCTAGCAAGTGCAGTAGCCCTGATTTATTATTATTCTATTTATTATTTATAAACACATAACTTTCTAAACTCAGAAGAAGAAAACTGTGCCTTCTTTGAAGAGGGCAGTGTTGAGGAAAACAAAGTCAGACTATGGGGAAAGGGATACATTATACAACAAAGGGATCACTGAAGTGCTGGGCAAAGTCATGCTAATTACAAGTTAGAATCTTAATTGTCATTAAGCATGCTAACTTCCCTTCCTCCCCCACATCCTAACCACGACCTCTTCTTATTATCCTATATACCACTTCAGTTCCAGGCTCTTTACATTCCTACACTAACCCTCCCTTACTAGAGATGTGGAAGACCTAATCAGCTGTCCTGAATGTCCAAGAGGGATGGAGTTTTGGGAAAGGAATTCAAAAGAAATGAGGTAGTGATTTTTGAGAAGCAGCATATGAAGGACATGTCGCAAGCAGAGAGCACAGGTTGGAGAGCTCTGAGAGACAAATAGGTGAGCAGGATATTAACTTTGGCATGGCTAACGGGGAAACAATCGACATGTGGCTGCCACATGACAAGATGTAAGTAGGAAGGGGCAGTCTTGCAGGCCACTGCAAGAAACATGATCTGGAGGTAGTGGGTATGTGGAATGTGTGAAGAAATGTGCTTTTAAGGAGTTCGCAGGGGAGCCAGCTTGAACCAGTTCTTGAGTTGCTCAAGGTGGTGTGCTGATCTTTCTGAGTACACCAGAAGGCTGAAGAGAGAGCGTTTCAGACCAAGTGTGGTGGTAGGTTTGGCAGCTTCAGTCCCTCCCTTCCAGCTTCCCTTCACTCCCTGGAGAGGAAAGGAGTGGTTGTCCAAGGAGCTGCGTCCTTCTTTGTTGGGAATCAGAAAATTAAAGAAAATAATGTGCCACATTTTCTGTCTGGCCAGTGATGACTTAATTCTTTCCCCTGCAGCCCATCAGGTGCAGTGTCATCCATACAAACTGCCCCAAGCCCTCCATTTTCATCCCGGCAACTGTCATTGAAGATGGCCAACATGGTCTTCACTCTAAGCATCACCATAGCCACATAGCCTCTGCGGACTGCCCTCAATACCTTCAAACCCCGTGTTTCCTTAATTCTTACTCCCAGGCTCCCTTGAGCACTAGTATCATCCAGGTGGTGCAGAATGAGGGTGGAAAGGTGAGAAAGAAGCAGCAGGATGCTTGGTCCAGTGAAGTCAATGTGTAGAACACAGATAAGGCAGAACGTTGCTTTGCATCGACTGGAGAAACAGGGTATGAGGATGGGAGAAGCCAAAAAAAGAATACATAGCAGTGACACTCGAAGAAAAGTGCCTTCACGGAGAAGAAAACTGCTCATGGAAAAAGAAAGGTAAGATTTGAATGCAACCTAAGTTGCATGGACGTGGAGGGAGCTGAGGATAAGACCCATTTTATAGATTTGAGACACCAAGAGGTTGGTCATATTGACCGTGGGAGCAGAGGATGATGACGTAAAAAAGTCTGAGGTGTGACATCATGGGAAAAATGCTGAGGGATTTTATAATGATTTCAGCTGAGATGGGATGACATTCCAGTAGCAGTTCGGATTCTGTTAAACTCATGTTGATGCCAGGCTATCCAGGAAGAAACACCTGACTGAATTAATTCATTATTTTTCCCGTGATAACACCTATGCATCCCACTGTATTATGAAATTCAGAGCTTGGGTTCTGGAACAATAAATTCCAGAGCAATAAGTAAATCCCAACATCAGACTACTGCTCCTGACAGGGGTTTTGTGGTACAAAACAGTGACAATCTCAAGAGTTGTCATGCAAGACACATCATTTCTTTCTGCTCCTCACCTTCTGGCACTGTCATTCAAGTGACATAAAAGTGAAGTTACAAAGCTCTTTAAATAAGTATGTTCTGCTGTCCATGTTGGGATGTAATTATTCATTAAGTCACATTCCAAAAGGCACTCTGATGAATGTAAAAGGGCATGTGAGAGAAATCCGTTCTCCTCTGGTATTTAAGAGGGAAAACTACGATGGGGTAAGTGTCATGAATCTGCCACTAAATTTATTGTTCCTGCCAACTCTCAACACATTTCTCACCAAATAAATTTCTAAGGCTTTAGATGACACACTTAAAATATGTCTTCAGAGGAGAAATGTCTGTTGCAGGTTTTCTTTCCTAGGTATTATGGCTTTATAGCTTTAGAAATCAAGTTTGTCACCTAGCCTTTCTAGGAGACACTTTATAGATTAGTATATCAAATGGAGATGAGAAGTCATTAGTTTCATTGTAATGAATGATTTCTCTACCAAACATTTTAAAGTATGGGAACAGCAAAATGAAAGAAAACCGTGCAACTTCTGTCCAACAAGATAATCTTCTTACCACAGATAATTATGTTTATTGTCTATTAATGGAAGTACTAGATTTTGATGAGTGTTTCTTAACAAACAGCTGCTAAAGGATCTCACATGCCACGAGAGAAAATCCAAAGGACAGTGAAGTTTCATAGGCAGGCAGTTAAATGTTGGGAAATACCCAGGCCCAAGCTGCTGGTACAAGTTTAATTCTGTTGTCTTGGATGGTTTGTGATACAATCTTTAATAATCTTATTATGGATTTTTTGTTTGTTTCTACCCTCATAGAAATGCTCAGTCTGGTTACCTGACTCAAGCAGGTCACAGAGAGCCTGATGCCTTTGAATGTGGTGTCAAAGCTTCCATTTGAGCTGATGGGCTAACAGCAGCACAGTAATAGATCATTACAGTCATAGAATCACTTCGGTTGGAAAAGACCTCCGAGGTCACGAAGTCCAACTGTTAATGTAGCACTGCCAAATCTACCACTAAACCATGTCCCTAAGCACCACAGCTACATGTCTTCTGAATACCTCCAGGGATGGTGACTCAACTACTTCCCTGGGCAGCCTGTTCCAATGCCTCAATGCCTGTTCCAACCCCTCCAGTGAAGTCTCTGTATGGAAAAGCTACAGGCAACGAATGAGACATATTGGGCCACAGAATTTTGATAGATAATGTGTGGATTTGTTTGATATATTCTATGATATTCTGAAATCTTTGTGTTCTTCCACGTGTGGCTGCTTTTGTCCGTCTCCTAATCCCTCTCTGCTTTTCTCATGCCTTTCCCAGGCTTTAACTCCTGCTCCCCTTCCAACTTTTCCCAGTTCTCTCTCTGCATTGATAGCTGGTCATGCCACTCTGGTACACCATCTGGGTACTAGGAGGGAAACAGCCATTTTTTTCCTCTCACAAGCAGTGCTTCCACAGTCATCTCCACTCATGAGCTGAATCACATTCGCCATAGCCTAGAGCATGTTTAGTCCAGACAGAACATCTGAGAGTTGTTTATCAACCTCTATTGTGTGCATATGAATGCTTTTCAAAGTCTTGCAACTTGGCTACGTTTCTATGGGTACTTATAGGACAGCAAAAGGTACCTGGCAATTTGGTATTTTTACAGTTATTTCTTCTATTGCCATTGTCAGAAGAGATTTAATTTTTAGCCACACAATCATCATGGAAAATTTCAATTCTGATGGTTAAATTCTGAAAAATATATAAGTAACTGAAAGCAAAGGTTTGAATTGGAAATTGTTAAGCAGCATTCACTGTTGGCATCTTTTGTTTGCTGTAGCTTCGAGATACCTATAGAGCACAAGGAGTGACAGCAATGCATACTTGCTAATAACATTTCCAACCTGTACAAACATTTCCAGGTAATAATGGAAGGCTCCCAACCACACAAGAAGTTAATTTTAACTGAAGTACTCCAATCTTTTTTGCCTCTAGGATATGCATTCACACCTCTGCAGCATATAAAGCAATCACTTTGAAGATTGTCTAATTTAATATGATTAGGAGATTGCTCCAGTGTATAACATAAGAAGATTCAGGGAACTGGATATATATAACCAGCTCCAGATAAGATACACACCCTTCTCCATTCTAAGCTTATTACAGAGAAGGTTTGAGATCCCCTGGTGAGCTTCTTATCTCCAGTAATTAAGAATATCCTAATGAGCATGGTAAGTGCCTTTCTGTGGATGTTGGGATGGACATATAAGATTATGGCATCTTTCTGCTGACCTCAAGTAGTTCTGTGACTGCAGATGTTGCTCTCAGAAGTGTTGCATGGAGAAATGGTTCAGTTGTGACTCAGAACGATTTCCTATTAAAATATTAAAATAAAATAAGCACTAGCTTACTCTGTACATAAGCAAAATACTAATCATTGTAATCATCACTGTCACATTTTTACATACAGGAAAAGGAAATGCAGAAGGAAAGAAAATCATATCAACTATAGATAGACAAGTCAAAAAATAAATATTCCAAAGAAATATTTTTCCAATATCTTACAGTAAAGTTGATCATACAAATGGCCATGCTGCAGAGCATTTATAGCCTGATCTTAGAAGGGATTTGGGTGGGGAAAACAAAAGTTATAGGCTGGCCAGGGACAGAATTTCAGAGGCAAATATAAATAATATAAATAATGATATAAATAATAATAAAAAATATTATAGTTGTATTTATATATTGTAATTATATTATAATATGTACAAATAATAATATAAATAATAATATATTACACACATATAACATAATACACAATATAGGCAGCATGTCACAAAATGGCCAACGTGAGATAGCGAGGTGAATAAGGTCCATAGACAGGATAGCATACAAATGTCCAACAAGTGTATGATCATGGAATATTTCTTGTAAAATTTATGTGTGTTTAAAACTGTATTCATGACTTCAGAGGGTGCATTTGGAATTAGGCCTTTTTTGTCCACATATGCTTTTTTTGTCCTCATATGAACAGGGGGAAATAATCAGGACTGGCTTCAAGTTTCTCAATAGGATACTCAAGAACACTGTTTCCTGGGAATTACTGGGACAGCAAAATTCAGCAGTGTGGTGGTAGCTTCAAGATAGTTACCTCAGACACCATCTGTCCTGGGTGACTCACGGTTTCATGACTGGCCACATTCCTGGCCCTACCACCTCTCTGCAAGGTCCTGCTGGGCCTCAGCCTTCCCCCTCTTCCCCTGCTCATACTTTTATATACCACCCTGCTCAAGAAACACCTGTCTGACAGGGTGAGAAGTGAGAGGAAACTTGGTCGTACTGCTCTGGGGAGCTTTGGTGGAAGGAGGGAGCCATCCGCGCTGCAGGTCTCCCTTGCCCAGTGAGGACACTGTTGCTGCCTCTGTGACCTGCTGCTCCTTTGTCTGGGCCTAAAGCAGGCCCAGCTCTTGACTTCTGTACATTTAGGACCTGGTTTATAAATATGTAGCCTATATATATTAGCAAGCTCCAGCATCCCTCCACTCACATTTATGATCTGCAACTGCTGTTTTGGAAGTGTTTGGAAGAAACCCTCTTTCCCACTTTCCCACTTTTGTGCAGAAGAGGTAGATACCCTGTTATCCTTTGTAACAGGAGAGGAACAGAGTACAGGTGACGTAGCAGAACCGTCCCTGTGCAGAAGGTCTCTGCTTTTGTCTGCTGTAATGAGTGGCTGATGGAGTTATGCACTCACACTAAGAAATTCCTTTGTTGTTTGTGCTGAGGGACTTTTCTGTGTTGATAATGTGTGGAGCATTTGATTTCCTTTTTAATTTATCAGCAGGGACACTTGTTGCTTCTTCCATCCTTTCCCAGCAGCTTAACCACAGCTTGATGGTGGGACTATTTGCAAAGGTTATTTAAGAATTTTCAACTGGCCAAAGCTGAGCAGAGTTCTTACCTTGGCAGCTCTTTTACCAACTGCAGCCTGTACACAAGAGAAAAAGAGAGCTGCAACCTCGTATGTCCATGGGATGAGTTTTCTTTAGAGCTCTACTATGTGATTACCTCCACTGCAGACTAGAAATATTATTCATTCACTGCATCCTCTGCAGACACCAATGCTGAGACAGACAGAATTTAAAAAACTGAACATTTTGATGAGATGTTTCAGTTCAGTATCTAGTCACTTTGAATTTTGCTATTCTGACATTTGCAATACATTGGAAGAAACAGACATACTTCCTGTTCCTTTCTGATTTAAGATCATTAAATAAATTACTAGAAAGAGCTATTAATACCAATAAATGAAAAGCAGATAATGTAAATAGGAAAAACAAATCAGATCCATCTCTCTAGTAAGTATTCTGGAGATAAAGGTGGTTTGGGAAGATAACACAAGTATGAGAAGTAAGATGCAACACACAGAATTATTCCAGACAAACTCAGATCAGAGTCCACAACTCCTGTACTCAGATATTTTGTATTATATTTGTTCTGAAGAGACTTCAAACTGAAATGAGGTATGAATTTAAAAGGATACGAAATCCTATCTGATGTGAAAGTGAAAGTGAATTGTTTGGCCACATGTCTCTACTGAAGGTGGCTGCTCTGGCAACCCTGTCACTGATCTGGGTAGTTCAGGCACAGATAAGCACACTGAGCAGAGTGCAGGCTAATCACCTGAGTGTTTATTCAGCTTCTTGGATTTTCTTTCCTCATTGTTAGTCTGCTACTGATACCTGAGTTAATGATTTTACAGCAATGCTTCCCTCAGCAGAGAAGTCCATACCCTGTTTTATGACCCAAAGTGCCAAACTTTATTTACTCATGCACTGCCAACAGCGGTGTTTGGGTACCACAGCCATGCCTGGGGACACCATAAACAGTGAGAGTCTTCTTGGTCCTGTTCCAGCCCAAAATCAGGTGCTAGAAGAGGTGTTTGCTTGTCTCCTTTCTCTGCATTACCAGCCCTACTGGCTGGCAGTGCTTGTTGTGGCCCACTTACTTCCTTCCCTAGATGTGACCCTGCGGCTTTCAGCCACTCCTTCCTCCTCCATCCGCCTGCTGCCAGGTGCTTTCCTTGGGATGTGGATAAGCACCCAGACAGAGCCGTCTCCCTAAACCCAAAGGGGATAGCTGGCATCTTGCATGCTACAGGCTCAGCCAAACCTATGGAAAAACCTTTCCTAACTTTTCTGCTTATGACCCAGGTTGCAGATGCTTTCATCTTTCGCTCCTCTAGACAATACTTCAGTATAATAAATCTCTATAACAATTGATTTATGAACATTACAACTTAACTGGTAACATTATTGTAAAAATAGCAGTATCTGGGTTTGGGAATTGTGAGTTCTCAATGGTTTCCTTCCATAGAGGTAGAGGCTTTTAAAAATTGGCATCATCTGGCAAGAGTCAAGCCCCTGACATCCTCCACAGGCAAGCCCTTGTTGTGAATTTAAGGGGATTCCAGCTCCAGGTCTCCCTGGTGCTGTGGGTTGTTATTTTTGTGGTTTCGGGTTTTTTTTTGAGTTTTATGGTGCTGAGGGACATGGAGGGCCTGGTGGTAGAGTGAATGTGGGTGCAGAAACTGGGAAGACCCAGCAGCGTGCCCTGGACCCAGGCCTTTGCTCTGGGGCCTGCTGAGGCGGGCGTTTTGCCTCACGAAAAGGGCCGGGGTGAGCCCAGGGGTCCTGTGGCAGCGGGTGCAGCGGCAGCCTGTCGGCGGGGTGTGCTCGGGGGGCCGGGGCACCCCAAGATCCGACCCAGGCTGGGTCTGGGCCTTGGTGCCGGGGCCCCGCAGGCCGGAGGGAACGCGGGGCCCAGCTGCAAAAAGCCGCAGGGCGCAGCCGGCGTCTCCTCTTCGCCCGGCCTCCATGTCAGGCGCGCATAAAGAACCATGTCACGCTTCAGTTGGGGAAGGAAGGGCCGGGAGGGACGGGAGCCGCTCTCTGCTCTCCTCTTTTCATAGAAACCGATCTGTGTACCTAGAAAATAACAGGAAGGGAAAGCGCGGGGGGGAGGCGGGAGGGGATAAGAAGATCCTGTTTTCGGTCGCTGCCCGAGGAGTAATTCGGAGGAGACGGCTCCATCTTCCCGGGGCCGCGGCGGCTGCGGCGGGGATGGAGCGGGCGGCGTAAGGCGGCTCCGCACGGGGGGGCCGCGGGCAGCGCTGCCGCGGGGTGAGGGCTCCCCGGCCGCCCCCGCCCGGCCAGGAGCCCCGCCGCCAGCCGGCTCCCTGCTAGCGGGGGCTGCTGGGGTTGTGTCCAAGGCCTCCCCCTCCTCCCCCGCGTACACACTCACGCTCACACTCACACACACTCACACACACACACACACACCCCATCTCCTCCCGCCGCCGCCGCCGGAGGAGGAGGAGGAGGAGGAGGAGGAGAGGGATCGGGGATTGCCCGCGGCCCGGCCCCGTGCCCGGGCGCATCGCACCCCGCGGGGGCTTCGCCCGGCTGCCCCCGGGCGGCGTGTGCGGGGCGGGGGGTGCGGGAGGGAGGGAGGGAGGGGGGGGGACACGAACGGAGGCTCCCGCGGCGGCTCCCGATGGCTCGTCCGCGGCCCCGAGAATACAAGGCTGGAGACCTGGTGTTCGCCAAAATGAAGGGGTACCCGCACTGGCCGGCCCGGGTGAGTACCGCGGCGGGGGAGCCCGGCACCGACCCCCCCCGGTTCCCCCCCGGCCCGCCGCCGCCGCCGCCCCCCTCGCCCTCCCGCGGGGCTGGCAGCGGCCGGGCCGCGGCGAGGCTCCGCCGGAGGCCCCGGCCCCGGCCCCCGCCGGGCGGGGGGCCGCGGTGCGAGCCCACCCCGCTATTATTGTGCATCTTTTCTTTGATCTGCAGATTTCTCCCCCGGCCCCCCGGGAGGAGGAGGAGGAGGAGGAGGAGGAGGGAGGAGGAGGAGGAGGGAGAGAGAGAGAGGGAAGGAGGGAGGGAGGGGGGCGAGCGCGGGCTGTACCTGGATTGTTATCGCGGGGAGGAGGCTTTGGGAGCCGGCAGCCCTGCCTGCGTGACAGCGATGCTGTTTATTATACGCCCTCCCTCGCCCCGGCCCCCCGGATCCCCCGTGGGGCTGGGGGGCCCCCGCCGCCGCCCCGGGCCCGGCTCCGGCCTGGCCCGGGGACGGGGACGAGGCCTCGGGCCCGGCCTGGGTTAGGGTCCAGGGGACACGCGAGGGGAAGGGGCCGAGGCCTGCGGTCAGGGTGGCGGCGCCCTGTGGGGTGCCGGTGGGCTCGGGAGGCACGGCCTGCTGCCGGCAGGTTGGGTGAGGCGGGCGGCCTGGTGTGCCCACGGTGGGCGTCGCGCCCCGCGGCCCCCCGGCTGCCCCGCCGCACGCAGGGGTTTGGGCGCTGGGCCTCCAGCTCTGCCACTGGCTTGGTGCTGTCTTGCACCTCGTTGAGTTTCTCTCGTAGCCCTTTGTCATCTTTTATTTTACGCCGCTGTGATGTAACTGAGGTGGAAGAGCATCGCGGGCATTTGGCAGTCACATAAGCGCCCCATTGTATTTAAACATCCGTATTTGGTGCAGCCTCAATAATGCGGAGCAGAGCTTTCTCCAGGGGGGTCTGGTACCATGGCACGCTTACAGGGCCTGTCCCTTCCCTCCTTTTTGGTCACTATTGTGTAAACTCATTGCGTAACACGCGTTGTGTGAACTCATTAGCAGGCATCAAACAGTGGGAGTCTATTTGTTGTCTTCTCCAACCTTTCTGGGACAATTCCATGGCTCTTGATGCCTTCGTTTCCTAGTCAAGGAAAGTTTCTGTTGTTTCTAACCTGTAAGAGCATGAAGGTAATGGAGTGTTGTATGCAATGTGTACGAAAACAGAGAAGGGCAGGCTCAAGATAGACATCTAGCATTACCCTTCAGGAGAGAGCCCTGGGAGAACACGAGTGTAAGTGGTGGGCAGCGAATGGAAAGGCTCCCTGAGCATAGCTGAGGAAGCACCAGCAGTGCTTCTAATATCAGTATCTTCTAACAGCAGATACTCTACAAGGAGTGAAGGCCAACACCACAGGCTTAAGCAAAGGTTGGTAAAGAAATAGTGAGAGGGTGCTAAATATCTAGAAGCATGTAAATAAGGTGATGCATTCAATTATTTTGGCAGAGCAGACTAAAATTAGCATGCAAAAGGACAAACTTAATCAACACCGGGCTTGTAGTTTTGTTATTCTATCATTGTCCAGGTTGCTGGATATACTACCTAAAAATGGCAATTTATGTCAGCAGAATAGCGTGATCCACTGAAAATTGACTTCTTTCTTACCTCTGTTATGGTTTAATTTACTGTGAAAATTTTAATGGGAACAGTTGAGACCATAACCACGTGGAAGCATGTTAATCTCTTTCCTTTTTGAGCCTCTGAAAAACTCCCATTTGTTTACCTAGAAGCATAACAGGCCCTTTTGTTTTAATGACTTTTTTTTTCCTTTAAAAAAAAATCACTGTATGCTATGCAGCTGGTCATAGCCTTTGACTAGGTGTCTAAGTAGGTACATGAATGACAATAATCTCCAAGAGAGTACATCTTCATTAGGAAAAAATAGGTGTGCTATTAACAGATCTTACTTCCTTTGTGCAGACTAACAGGATGTAAAGTTCAAGTGAAGACAAAGCAGTCTCTAGTTTTAACATGACTTAGCAAGCCGAGGTAGAAACTGTTGAGAGCCCAGAGTCAACCATCAGGCAGGAATGGAGCAGGCAGGCTGGGGGGTGTTGGTGCCGGGTTTTAGTTCACCTGAACGTCAACAGGCACAATTCCAACATGCTCCTGCAGCATGTGGAGCAGTTACATACAACTTCGTGTTAGATCGGGCTGGTGTCTGCCTGGAGCTGCCTTACTTGTGAGAAATACTCTTCGTACTGTCTTTACTAGGACTTCACCTCATCTTTGTTGCCAGGTTTTGCCTGATGCACACTTCCTTAAGTGAAGGACAAACCTGGTGAGGACAGTGATCTTCATTTTGTTTCCCACAAAACATTATGCTATACCTATGAGGAGGAAAGAATTGTTTGAGTTGAGTCAAGTCTGATATTCTGATTAATTGAATGCCTTTTATCCAGGGGATTAGCTTGTTTCCAAATCCTTGAGTGTTAGCTACCTACTTCTTCATTCATTATGCAATTAGCACGTTTGGTCTTTGTATCCTCATGTGAAAGTCGACATGTTTCATGCTAATATACTAGCTTAATAATACAACTAACAATACATTTAAATAGCAGTGTTATTGTCCTGCCACATGGCGCTTTGCATGTCTGGGACCTTTGGCAGGAATTTGCTGTGCAGGGACAGGCTTCTTAAACTGTGTTTAATAAAGCTGAGAAGTGTTAAAGCAGGGCAGGAGGACTGCCTACCCTGTAATGAAGTGCACAGGCATTACTGGCTTGGCTCTGATTCAACCGCGTGTTTCCATGTGCACGGGTACTGTCATACAGAAAATCTCGCTCAGATCCCAGAAGCAGCACAGCTGCCTTAGTGCAGATCTGCCTCAATTACTCTCGTCTTTCAGTAGGTACAACGCTCGTGGGCCCAGCTGGCCAACGTGGCACAACACTGCACCTATATCCAGCAGAGGTGGCAATCTCTAGTCCTAGACCATTAGCTTCTCTTTGGAGTTATGTTGGTCTCACGATCATCAAGAACCAGGCCGATTTTCATGACTGTGGGAGAAGAGAGAGAAACCTTAAAGGAAGTGGCCAGATAGCAATGATTGATACGCAGAGGGACTGGTGAAAAATTTTATCTAATAATTGATGGTGCGTTATGGCAGTCAAACTGCATTTCGAGTTTCTTTATGAGTCAGTCTAGCATTAATTTGAAAAGGATCGAATTTGCCACACTTAGCCAAAATGGTAATGGCCAGTAAATGTTATCTTTACGTACCCTGATAAAGTAGAATTGGTGAATAAATGCACTGTCTTCAAAAGATGCTTTTAGATACTTGGTACATGAAAGATGTCACTTGGGTCTCACCACCTGGGAAGGCTGTTTTGTATTTTGGTATGTTTTCTGGGGCAAAGCCAAAATTTCCTTTAGCTTAACTGGAGGACCGTGAGTAGGTTTAGAGTTTAGGACCCAAGAATTATATTGAAACTTAATAGTAAGAGCAGATAAAATACTGGCAGCAGTTTACTTTAACAAGTTGTGTTTTTATTTTTATATGCACCTGATCAAAAATGCGGAATAAATGCCAACTGGCCAGGTCATCCCTTGCTGTAGTCCAACTGATAAGCAACTGTGTATCCAGAGTGCATGCAGAAATAGAAGGAAGGCTGCTATGGTAAAAATATAGGAAAAAAAGATCCAATTCATTGTACATTTTATGAACGGTCTTTGCCTTTGAAGCACTAAATCCCTCTGTGTCTTAGCTCCCTGTTTTTATAGGACAAGTAACAGCACTTTTCCCTTTAAAAAGGTGTTGTGGAAACAAAAGCACTAACACTTAGGAGTTGCTTGGCTACTACTGCGATAGGAGTTCTGTTAGCACACATGGACAGAAAGACCTCTTTCTTCAGATACCCAGCTAATCTAGGATAGACGTCCTGGTCTATTGAGAAATTGCCCCTTGAATGGTCACTCAGATGAGATAAAAGGGGAAGACTGGTGGTAGATCCAGAAGGATCAATAATGGTGTTTGTTTTATGAGCGACCCTGAAAAAACAATAAGCACTTAGTTGCTGAAATTAGCTACTGATTTAAAAATAGGAAGGAAGCTGTTAATGCAACTGTAGAGAGAGGAGGAAAAAGTCTGGAATGACCCCAATAAAATAAGAGCATGCCCAGGTAAATGGTTGATGCCATTGATGAACAGAAATCTAGGATCATGCAGATGGGGAGACAAGAACTAGGTTTGGATAAAGCCAGATAGTTTGTGTGGGGATGTTTAAGTTGATTTGGGACAATACAAAACAGATCCAAGCAGGTAAAACAGTGTATTTTAATGTAAAACACATGGATGTCTAAAGCTGGTTAGACCATTTCATGCTGGGAGGAGAACACATCCTTTAAAGTGACAGTGGCATGCCAGATACTTTGAAGGTGCATTTAGTGTCTTGTGAGTATAAATTTCCTGTTTTCCGGACTCCTGCTCTTGTGTTCCTCTTGTCCAGTGCCCTTATTTCTGCTTTGAATTAACACCTACCTGAACTCCGGATTTGCTAGGTACCTGGCAGTCCTTGTATTTGAACATCACTATTATAAACCATCTGCCAATTGCGATGACAGAGTGGCATTTGAGGCACTTTAATATATTGGAGTTTTAAATGGGTATGAAATTTTGAGTTTATTGCTTGTAGTGATACATAGTAAATGCTGCCATTTTAACAGGAGCTAATGTCTGCGGCAGGCTCAGCATCATAAATGTAAGGATGATTACATGATAAGTCTTAGCTGAGTGAGTCTTCAGTATTGTTTGACTGTGCCACCCCCCTGCAGCAAGATGTGAAAGTTAGGTACCTTAAAGTAAGAGCTAAAGTAATCTAAGGGAAGGGCTTAAAACTAAGCTCATGCTTACAGACTTCGGTAGACTAAAGCATAAAAAGATAAGGCTAATAATACTATAGTGTTACTGTTCATTACAGTATTAAAGAATATTAAAAGTAATTATTGCTACGGAGTGACAAAATTCCAGAAGACTTTTAGTGTCAGTAGAAAATTTGTAAAAATGTATTTTAGACACTTACACACAGGCATTTTAGTAAATAAACCTTTGTTCTCCAGGTCAGTGAAGTGGATGAAGCTTGTGGGTTGATTGTGGTGAAGCTCTCAGTGTAGGACCAAGGCCCGTGCTCCCACAGCCAGGAACAACTCTGGTCAGTTGTAATTGCAAGTATGGCAGATTGGAAATATTAAACTCTCAAACACATCATAGAAGAAAGACTCTACTCTACATTTTAAGTGTTTGATATTTAAAACAGACCATTTGTTTTCGTATTAGTATAAGGATAAGGGAAGGTAGGTTTTCCCTGGCAGGGTTTATCTTTTTTGGCAAAGAATGACAGACAAAAATCAGATCAGATCCAGAAAACTTCAAAGGGTCCATCAGAAATAGACAACAGATCTTTCTCTGTGTTTTTCTGCCAAAACCCAGTCTGCAATCTTTTGAGTTTTTCTCCTTGGCCATTTGGGACCTGTCCAGTCCTTCACCATGTGCTTTTCTCCTTTTTCCCCTTTTGGTTGCTCTGTTTTATGACATCACTTTTGCTGTGTTACTAAATATGAGTCTCCTGTGACTTCTCCTTTACCAATTCTGAGCTTCTTCCTGCTCTCTCCCTCTTTAATTATGTACCTCACTCATACATCACCCCTTAGAGATCTGCAAGCAATTTTTCAGGCAGGTCTCTGAGATGAGACATGATGTGCTGATCACTGCAAAGGTCTGTCATAACCAAGGAACTAATTCTGAGATTGTTGGCTGCTTCACACAGCACTCCCATGAATTCGGTGGAGGTGCATCTGAAAAGAGACATTTAAGGCCGGGAGTTCTTTATGGAATTGCTTTTTGCTTTCTAAGCCTTCTGCACCAGGTTGAAACATGTTGCTTAGATAACTTGAGCTTAAACTTTTATTTGCAAATATCTGGTCGTATTTAGAGAAGGTGTGAGTGCCTTTTCAGTGACTTCACCAGCTCATTGAGTACTGTTTCCTTCATTTCCTAAAACAAAAATAACAAGGAGCGAAGTGTGAATTCTCCTATTGTTTGGAAGGTGAGGAACCTCAGCAGCTGATGTTCTTTATCCGTGCTCTTGTGTTCTGCTGTAAGTGTGACTTGAAAACAGATTTCACCTGAGGTTTGTAGCTTAGAGTGGAATAGTTTTTATACAGAAAATTGAATCGTAACTTATACTAAAACCTTTCCAGTTGCGCTTGCTTGGCAAACGAACCATTTTGGGGCCAAGGTGTTCTATGTTTGATGTTATCGCAGACAAGAATATTTGGGAGAACTTTAAAATCAGTTCTTTAAATCTCTCTTTTTTAATTAGTTTAAATAACTATCCCCAAATGTGCAAGTCTGTTCTTTTTGTGTAAATGACAATAGAGGAATATATTTTCTCCTGCAGCGTCATGTTTTACAAGCCCAAATGAAGCTAGCCCAGAAGGAGGACAGTTGACTCAGAAGTTTTGAGGCATTAAGCATGTAAAGATTTTCATACCCATTCCGTGCAGGCTTTGTGTTAGATGTTTTTCTTGCCATTCCAAAGCTACCAAATAGATCTCATCAAGTAACCTCATGGAAATCACTGGATAGACACACGCTTTGTCTGAAGGGAAGGTGCCCCTTTCAGTCAAATCTGTAGCCTGTCAGGTCAATCTGCATGTTCTTACTGTTAGTTTCCATTACATATATTAATTGACAGATCTCTTCTGTTTGTTATTGTGTTAAAGAACCTGTTAGGAGACCCAGCTGGAGTGAAGCACAGGCAGCAAAACAAAGGCTGAGTTTTCAGTCTTAACTCTTTCCTGATTTCTCTATCCTAATATTGAATTGACGTTAGTTTTCTTGCATTTAGGGTAATAAAAATGTTCCAAGCAAGTGATTGCTGTCAGTAAGTATCTACAATTGTCATCTGAGGATAGATGAAATGATTTCCTGATAATGCTGGAAAAGTGATGACAATGTAGAGATCTTTCACATTTGAACTGTTTGCAACGGTGTTGTCTGAGCAGTAAAGACCTTCCCACTGTATGCTTGAGAGGCATAAGGAGAAGGAGTCTGCCTGAGGCCTCTCAGTAATACTGTAATTCAAGTGATAAATATAGCAACAAACACTGGAAAGTAGCCTGCGTGGAGCAGGCAGGAAGAGGATGTGGAGCCAGCTTTCTAAAGGTGTCAGGAGTTAGCTGAACGTCAGTGCTTTGCTCTATCTTTAGGTACCTTAGTGCTTTTCAAGTCTGCCCCTGTGTCATCTGTGTCTCCTACCTCTAGATACCACGGGTATCCGTGTACGTGTGTGCCTGCACGTAGCTGTTCTGTGCGTATGTATACACACCGGGATGTACACAAGGGATGCTTAAAACATAGGAGTAACACGTTGCTGTGGTAGCACACCACTTGATTCTGGACTCCAGTAGAGGCAGCATCAGCAGAGAAGGGCCCGGTAGTTTGGCCGAAGCACAGTAGGAACAACTAGAATAAACAGTTATTTAAAAGATTCCAAGAAATATTTGGCAGACAAGTGAGTATCATGAAGTAAAGCTTTTAAAACTTAAAGAAGGAAATGGATCCTTGCTTCCTCCTCTGGGGAAGGTCCCTGCATTACTGGCTTTGCACTTCTGAGATTGTTTCGTTCTTTTGTGTAACAGCCAGTTCTAAACCTGATACAGAAATTGGAAATAAATTGCAGTTTCACTTCCAGTTCTTCGTTCTTCTACTTGGACTCTTTGACAAGACGGTCTTGATAGTAAATATTTTTACCTAAAGAATATATAAGACCTGCCTATTTCATTTCATTTCATTTCATTTCATTTCATTTCATTTCATTTCATTTCATTTCATTGTTCTAGAAAACAAAAGGAAGGTAAGATAGTTGATTAAATAGTACAGCATCTTAACAAAAGAATGAACTTTCCATGTTATGATATTGTTCCTGTTGCTCTGTTCTGAAGTTCCCCATCCTTCAAATGGTCCCAGTTCAATCCAAATGGTACCTTCCACATCACTGCTGCTCTGAAAAGACACATAAAGTTCTCGAATTTTAGCAAGGTTTAATCCCCATCTCCTGGCCTTTTGTAAACCCCTGCTGAAATCTGAAAGTGCCTTTAGAGTCAACATAAAAGGAGGAGAGATTGTACTGTGCTCTGAGAAGCACAAAGCCCAGAGTTAGAAGGGACAGGTGTCCAGAGAGTTTGGTGTCTGCCTTAGAAAAATACATTTAAATCTCTTTCAGTTTTCCATCAGCAGACTGAAAGGATAATTAACATACATCTGTAGCCCTGAAAATGCAAACTGGAAACAACTGTTTATTTTGCCTTGCAGCAAAGTGTAAAAAACCTAGAGAGGCTGTTTGCCAGCTCTAGTTTGGCTGTTTGAATAGAAGGCATCATGTAACAAAAGAGGAAAAACAGAGCAAGGAATGTCATACGCCAAAGAATTTCTTTAAGACCAGTTAACAAAGCATCCTACATCCAGCAGAGTAAGTGGGGCTAGGGAGGAGGGAAAAGATTCCAGACTGTGTAGGAACCTTGCAGGATCACTGGTGTCACTGATGTCAGCTAGAAAACAGCGTGTAAGTCTTGAGAGTCAATGATTTTGTACTTGTCAGGCTCGGAAAGCACCTACCTGTGAAGCAACGTGTAGCAGAGGTAAACCCGTGCAGAGGCAGTGAGTAGAAGTAAGTCTGGGAGAGCTCAAGACACAATTGCGCAGTAATGCAAACCATTTCTGGGAATCAATCCCATATCAAATTGGATTATAAAATGTATAAATAAAGTATATATTGAAACTTGATAATAATTTAGGGAGTGACCTTACAGAGATATGTAGCATATAGGCTGGAGATGCAATCTAGGTGGGAGAAGCAGGAAAGTGCAAATGGAGGAGCAAATGCTATGGTTGCAAAGAACAGTTGTGGGGTTACGGTCCTTCCCCTGATGTGCTTGTGCATTCTGCATAGAAAGTCATTGGATTCAGGCAGCTCTTTTTTGCCGTTTTCTCTCAGCACTGTGAATCTTACATAGCACAGTGTTCAAGCCTCCCTGAAAGGGATCCTGTGAGCCAACCCCGTCTGTATTCTGGAGGACAGGGTGTCTTCCTCAGCTGCTGTCTCCTCAGCCTGAGAAAAACAGACAAATCAGGAATCCAGGTTTCGGCCCCTGGCTGTTGCCCAAGTCCCTAACCTATTGTTTGGTAACCAGGAGGCAGTTCTTCCAGCTCCGCCTCCACCTATCCTTTGGGAAAACTTTCACCGCTGGGCACTTAGGGTTTGTCTTTCCTATGGCAGATATCAGTGTCTTCCGTGGGGAGGAAGGGAAGAAAGCCCTGATCAAGTGGCATTTAAATTAGCACATGTGTCACAGGTTCGCCATCCTGACAGAGCAGCCTAAGATGATGCCGGAAGGCAGAGCTCTGTGCCTCAAAAGGAGCCTTGCATCCTTCCCCTTCTCGAGGAGTTTTGCCTTCGGGTCCCACTGCTGGTGCAGAGGCCACCCAAGGGCAATGGGTGAGGGGTCCCTGACCAGCAGGGGCAGAGGGGTGGGCTTTGCACCTCCCGGCAGAGGCGAGGCTGCCCATGCGTGGCCTTTCTTCCTTGGGAGACCATTTATTATTAATCACTGTATGTAAATGAAGCCTTCCAGCCCCATTGATTGGTTTCGCGCTGCGCTGACGTAAACGTGTGCGTTTTCATGAGCTTCCTGCAACTGCTGAGCAGCCCTCGCGGCGGTCCCGCATGGGGCTGAGAGGTTTTCCTGGGTGCAGTCACACCACGTGAGGGCTGTCTGCCAGCCCCCTGGCAGGATGTGTGTTTGCATGTGGGGATTTCTGCATATTGCCTCGACCTTTGCAGCACGTCGGCTGTTCGAGTGCAACTTGTGGTCCACTGTTGGCTTCCTGTAGTATTGCTGCTTCCAGCTTTCTCTCTCTTACGTTGCCAATCCTTTCTTCCCAGATGTGTTAGCTTTTTCCTTTCGCAAACTAAATTTTGGGTTACTTGCGGCTCGTATTTCTCACAGACCTAGGGCTCTGTGAGTCATTTGTCATATCCGTTTTGCCGCCGCTGGTTTCAGCGGAGTGACTGCATGTTTATCCACACACGCACAGGAGCACAGGAGAGTACCTTGGTCTCAATGCTTGCAAAGGCTCCCGGCGTGCTGTCCTGCGACGCCTCTTCCAGAGAACGGCAGGCGTTAGGTGAGGCAGATCCGGACAAGGAATACAACCCAAGCAAGGCGTCTCGTGCCAGGCACTGTGCCATGCTGTGGTGGCATCTTGTGTCATTGTTTGCTTAAACTAATCACTTGCTCGTTGGGTTTCAGCCCAGATATCCTTCTTGCCATCTGAGCCAACGTACATTAGTATTTCTACAAGGATTTCTTGAAGCACAGCTATCTGGGATGCAGTGAGGAGTGCTCATTCAGGGTTATTCCATTATTGTGGAAGTGTTTGCAAGATGGAGGTCCCTGGGATGTTAGCACCGTACCGATAGCACTACGTCCCCTTACCCACCGGCAGGCTCCTGCTGGGCATCCCGAGTGTTTGAAGCCCAGTCAGATCCAGCTGCAGGGCTGGAGGCTTACTGCCCTGGTTGTTACAGCAGAGCGGAAGGAAGATCATGCCTTTGCCATCAGTTTGCTCTCTAAAGACCATGTCCCAAAGCAAGCGAACGAGTTTAACTGCATAAAGATTCCTTGATTTCAGTAAAACCGCTTACATCTGTGGTGCCCTGCCTGTAGAAACACAAAGTAGGACCGTAGCCTGAGGGAGAAGGCAGGCGTTCATCTTAAAAAAGTTAAAAAATAAAAGATGACATTCCATACTGCAGTGCCTCTCCAAATACCAGGGCTTTTGAAGGATATTAGCGGTGCAGCGAACTCAACAGATAATTCTTTTCGTATGGTGTCTGGATCAGGTGACTCACACATGTTCACATTTTCAGGTACTCGCTGTTGCTGCTTATTATCAGGAGTTATTTTTCAAAATCTTCCTCTTCTGCAAACTTTATTTTTCTTTGTCACAGTCAGTATTTGTATAACAGCCTTTAGAAGAAGGTAGCATAAAGTTATTAAGCCTCGTGGCTAGAATTTTAATGTCTGTGATGATTTATCACTGGTAATAAGCCTGTCCTGTCTGTTAATATTTTGTTTTCTCTGTGTTTGTTTGAGAGACACTGCTTTGGAGCTTTTCATTGCTGTTAAGAGAGCAGGTCAGTTTTCTGAGCAGGTTTTTTTGAATTGGTGCTTCTGGTAAAATGACAAAGATTCCATGTTAAAAGATGAACGCAGATTAGAGAAGACGCAGTTGTCAGACAGGGCTCTTCAGCATTAAAACGCTGCGAGTGCTTTCTCCTTGTCTTCTGCAAGATACTTTGTGCCATCTCCCGCCTTAGGAATGAGTGGATTCACCTGTGTGTATAATTGCTGCGCTACTGTGCTGGATGGGATCTGGTCATACAAAGGCAAAGACTTTGTTTATGGTGCCAACTGCGTGCCCAGCTATGCTTCCAGGATCAGCTCCTAGCTGTTAAGTTTTTAGAAGCCCATAATAATAAAGATTTTAGTGGCAATATGTTAAGAAGAACGCCAGCTTCTTCAGTAGGTGTGGGAGCAAGGGGACCAATTTTTTAACAAGAAGCTTTTACTTTTTCAAAACATTTGCTGCTAGATGAAGATGTTAGTTTACTTCTTTGTCAAAAGTCAGCAATACACTTGACCTGGTGTAGTAACAGGGGTGTCAGAGTCATCTCTACAGCCAAAAGTTTGCTGTCTGCATGACAGATTTTATTGAAAAGGGCTGCCACCATGCGCGGTGCCTGTGAGATTGAGCTGGGGATCTCCAGGATTAAAAGCATGAGCAGTGCGAGCTAAAACTCTTTGGCTGTGAAAGATGGTTTGGACATGTCACGTGTCATCACCAATGCTTTAAAAAGTGAAAGCAAGCGATACCTAAAATTAAAATGTTGAATACCGGCCTGAAAGCCTTATGACTGTATTTCACTGATTTGTATGAGGTGTATGTAAACACAGTACCTGGATCCCAGGATAAATCTGTGTGTTTAGTGTTCCCTAATGCCCTCCCCAGTTCCAGATTTGTGTCTCATTAACCAAGTTCTCTTCTCTGTGTAATTGCCTTTTCCTAGTTATTTGCACAAGATGAGTCAGAATAATATGCTGTTTCTTTACAGCTGCTTTATAAAACAAAATGCTAACCTGATGTAAAACATGGATTTTTTTTGCCGAGCTGCCAATGGAGAGTGCTAAGCTTCCTTGCTCAGTATGGATGCTATTCCTGATTTAGAGGTAAAGAGTGTTTTAAAAATTTAGTATTAATGTATGCGGGAAAACAGCTATTACCGTTCCACACATGCAATTTGCCCCTGACAGCCTGTATCCTTTAAAAATCACTGCTCCTTTAAAATTAATCCTCTGGTTGCCCCTCAAAGTCAGTTACAGAAATGAGACAGAGTAATGGCCAGAAGCCCTGGTGGTGTTTAGAGAAGGAAAGTAAGAGAAAATCAGAAGCTTTTGGAAGAAAGCAGATTTCTGGAGTAAACTTTGTAACTTCCATAGTACAACTGCTCCTGAGTCACTGGCTTTTGTAGGTAACTCGTGTTCACGGAAACACCATATTCTGAGAAGTCATTTAAAGGTAACACAAAATACTGACACGTACCTCATACACAAATTCAAGTTAACTTACTGGATAGAAAGAGAGGATGTTCCAAAGTAAGTCTTAAACCTACAAGTATGTAAACATGTATGCAAATTCAAGCCCATAATTAATAAGTAGAGATTAAAATCTAAATCAAAGAGAGTACTCGCGTGCTTAAAACTCGTATTTAGGGTTTCTGATGTGAAATTGTTAAATAAGCGTATTTTTTAAAATAATGGGCATGCCACCCTACAAGTCTGGTCACTACCATACTGATACATCCCACTTGTCTCTGATGTTAATGCCACTTACAGCTCAAAAAAAATACATCTTTTTGTCTTTCACGTTTTCGTTATTGCATTTGAGTGATCTTTTTCTAATCTGGCTTAGCAATTAGGATTTAAATTCCTAGGTCCATATGTACATATGGGAGTGCTTCAAATATTTTAATGCAAAGAATTTCATTCCTGTAGGGGCTGCTGCTTGAGGGTTGTTTTGTTTTGGTTTGTTTTTTGAGGAAAATGTTCATTTTGATAAACAAGGTTGTTAATTTTTTAGGGAGTATCTAAGTAAATATAAGCAACATTACGTTTTTGGTTGAATCTAAATGAAGGCTAAATGAAAACTGTCATTCTGAGGTTTTGGAAGCAGAAAAAACAGGTAGGTGGGAAGGAGTATGACTTGGCTTGGAAAAGCTCATTCCTAACTCTCTCTAGGCAGACAGATTAAAATTCCTGAGAGTTTAACCTAGACTGAGGGACTTTGCAGAGAGGGTATTTGACACCGTAATGACAGCAGAATCAAAGCAAGCCCAGTAAAAATACCAAGTTTGGGCCTGACTGCTGCACAGAGACCACTGTGACTGCGTGAATCTCTTCTTCAAAAAAAAAGCCCAGTTGTTTCAGTGACCCAGCCGACCCAGGCAGAAGTTGCGTGTTAGTTAGCAAAACAGGCTGCTAGTTTCATCGGTTGGCTTGCACCATAGGTGGGGCTAAGGCTGGGGGTTAATGACGACAATTATTCACAGACAGTTGTTCAGTTTATAGCAACCCAAGGCTTTCTACAAATGCCGAGCTCTTCTGCAGGTATGAATTTGCAGTTTGTCAGCGGAGTAAACAGGAAATCCTGACTTTGAATGAAAAATTATTGCAAGTCACTCTATTTCATTGGCTCTGCAATTAGATTTCATGGTTTCTCGTTCTCCCTAGACGGAGCACATGTTGTTGTACATGTGATTTGCGTCACAACAAAATAATTGGCCTGGGTGCTGATGATATTTGGTGATTATTACTCATCCCATAGCGCCAAAATCTGGATTTAGACCTTTGTGCTGCTGAGGAGTCACAGTCTGAATGCAGTTGTTCAGTGATAAGGAGCATTTTGGTCCCCTGATATAATCCTTAGCTGCAAGTAGGGCTAACAAAACAGGTCACAGAGTACACAAGCAGGAGGTTTTTCTGTTCCCAAAGGCCCAGCTTAATGGTTGCAGCCTCCAAAGTGTCAAACTTGGAACCTCCCTAGCAGGAGCCTTCTAGCTGCAGCAAGTGAAGCAGCAAGTGAAGCAGGTCGTTCCCTTCTGCGCCTCGGATCTTTGTGTCCACCCTTCGTAAACTGAAGGTTCGCACCTGCAGTCTCCATCGATCAGATTTCCTTACTCACAACAATTCTAGCTGCAAGCCATTGTGTCAACAGGCTTTGTGTACTTTGTGGGAAGCTGGTCCAAATCCTGCAGAGCAGCTCTTGGTGTTCTTCGGCCTGGAAGTTTTGTGCTGTTCCAATTTTTTCAACTGACTTTTTAGGGAAGTAAATTGCATTGGAAGAGAAATAGTAAATTAAGCCAGCCAAGTCTGGAGATTGCAGTCTTCCAGAAATTTGCTTACCTTTTGGCTTTAAGTGTGTCAATATAAGAACCAGCAACACTTCTTTTAATAACAGCTTGAGCAGTGAAGAATGGATCTTCGGATATGTGAAGCAGATGAGCCTTGAGTATAAAAACTGGTTGTGTGTATTTGACCAAATGTCAGTGTCCCAGGCAGGCTGCATCCGACTGAAAAGATTTTGATGAAGTCAACTGGCCAAAACATTCTATCGCATGAATACAACATTTTTCCTGAAAAACAAAAACCATCAATGAAAGAGTAAAATTCCAGTGTAAAAATTGGAAGGCCCCAAAATATTCATCAGTCTTTCGTGTTCTTGTACCATTCATCCCCTCTTTCTAACAGATCTGATATGACAGGTGGCAGGATTCATCCGAGCACTTTGCGGAGGAAAATGGTATGATTTTAGTGTCCCTTTGGCTTACAAGAAGAGAGTGGCAAGAGAGAAATATGGTGTTTGTGAATGTGCAGTCCCTAAAATTTCTCATGTGTTGATGTGTTGACTGTTTAATCAGTGTTTATTTGCTGTATGCCTTCCAAACACATTTTTGTATGTGCATTTCTTGCACACTTTTAATATTTCAAGACAAAAATATTTGTAGTAAGATGATAAAGTAGGATAACCAAATTTTGTCATCAGAAGGTGCTTTAATTTGGTGTTAGTGCGCTCACTGTGGTTTGCTCAGGTGGATGTACATTGCAAACAGTATTTTGATACCCGAGGAATAATTTACTTAAAGAAGTAAACACAAAATGCCTCAGAGCTGGCAATATTTGTTGAAAAGGAACAACCTCTCACCACCTATCCACAAATAAAAAAGTAATTTTGTGAGCCATGAAACTTAAGAAGATTATTTTTCTCTGGCTTGCCTTTATGTGGATTCCCTGTTGTCTAGTGTTGCGGTTAAGCTTGCATTGCAAGCTGTCTCTCAGCATATGGGCTACTGGTCTGTCCATCTTTGGATGGACAGCTTGTTTATCACAAAACATGAGGAAACTTAATACCTCTGGTCTTTCTTCTTTTGTCTGATGTGGCAAAATGAGCTGACGTGTTCCTAAGTTACTGCAGGTGAGAGTTTGACTGAAAATAGTGTGATCACATCCTATCCTTTCCTTATGAAACAGCCTGGAAAAAAAAATCCTAATACTAGCACTATTGCTTCACTGAAAGTGGCAGGGAAACATTTCATTTGGAGAAAATGGAGCAGTTTTGCAACAGTCCAACTTTGGTGTGTGGTTACTGACTGGGAGGATTGCAGCTTGATAACCTGAAATCTTCATCCGACAAAGCTGAAAGTGTTTGTTATTAGTAATACCTGGCTTTTCATCTCTGGACTTCATCTGCTTTATAGGAGGAACTGTACCATCGTCCCCATTTGTAAAATGAGAGCGAAGGAGGTGCAGTGATGCGGCCAAGGGCAGCCCAGAGGCCAGTGGCAGAGGCAGCTCCCCAGTCCCCTCCTCTGGCACCCTTCTGTCCCAGCCATGCAAGCTGACAGAGGGCTCGAATCACATGAATAGGCTGGTTATCTACAAAGTCATGCATATAGATACTAGTCATGCGGAACTAAGCTTTGGCCCCATTTTCATACTGAAGATGAAAGCAGCTCTGCAGAAAGTGTATTTCAACTTTCTGTCTTAAAAAATATGCTGCTAATTAGGGATGTAAAGGGGCTGAACTCAGCTGCAGGACTGCTGATCTTTCCTAGTGAGACATTGCCTGCCAGCATTGTTTGGACTCCAACTAACCCTTCATTGTCTTCTATCTCGATGAGGTCCTGAGCATGCACAGGAAAAAAGGATTGATGTCTTTATATTGTCATTTCTGGCTGTCTGCAGGATACCCTTCAGCCATTTTCAGCAGTGCTCAAAAGTATGCTCTGCTGTTTTTAATCTTGTTTTGCTTTTTGTTTTTGCTGGTGGCACTCTTCCATGCCCAGAGACTTTTTTAATTTTTACTTTTGTAGCCGTGCAATTCCACCTTATTAAGTTGGATTCCGCTTCTAGTCTCACCCTTCACAGAGTTATCTTTTTTAATGGGTGAAAAAGTGCATATGCCAGCATTCCACACCAGGAGTTCTAGTGTATGATGTACATCAGGGAAAGAGTTGTGCTCTGCTTCAAATATCTCGTAGTCCTGATAAATGAGAGTGAAATTCTGCAGTCTCCAACCAGCTTTAGTTGGATTGTTGTTCAATTTAAGTACTACAGGATCTGAGTCACGGTTTTTAGGTTGGAGAAGGTTGGATTTTTTTTTTTTTCATTTTAGGATCCTCTGGGGAAAAAAATTAATATTTCACATTTTTGTAGAGCCGTATTTTAAACAATGGTTTAGGAAAGATACTGCCGTACTGCTAACTCCCAGTAGCACTAGCTATTAAAAAGTATATTAAATCCACGTGAATAAAAATGGCGCGTTATAGAAAAGCAAAATACCCTATTTTAATAATGTATTTTGAAGAGTATTGCTTTTATCCATTTAGAGCTGTGTTAATAAGCTAACTGCAGAAGATCAAGCTGCTTGCATGTGTTGGGCAATAATAAGCAACTTGAACCACTTTCCAGCAAAAATACTATAGGCCTTTGCTTGACTGCTGTGCAGCGACTCCAGGGATTTCAGGGGGAGATACAGATCTCTGCAATGCTTCTGTGTGCTTTTGCCAATCAAAGGCGTTTACAGTATGTCAAAACAATCAGTGATTACTGCGCTGCAGTTTTAATTCCCTCCTTTTGCAAAATAAAAGGACTTGTTCTTGTGGTTTTAGTGCCCACATAAGCATCTCTGCATGCTGAAGTAAAGCTTTCTTGTCTGTGCATGTGAAGCTGATAGGTATTTTTGCACAATACGTGGGTTTTTGTCAGTGTAGAATTGTGTTGGAGCATAATGGAGCAAGGTCTGGGAACTGCTGTGGTCCGAAAGCCACCCCGATAGCCTGGAAGTCCTGCTTCTGAACAGCAGCACACCCGCAGCACAGGGGTTGTGTGCTAGCCGTACAACATGACACCTGCTGTCCCTCCAAGTGGAAGGAGATGGATGCATCTGGGATGCCCTTCAGCTGCGGCGGGCAGCGCTGCCCTTGTTGTGACTGCTGCGGTAACGTAAACCTCCGCAGAAAGCTGCTTGCCGTAGACAAACAGAGACTAGGCTTGCCGTTTCTCTCTGCACGTCTCCGAGAGACATGTTTCCCATTTTGCGGGGAATGTAGAGCTCTGCAGAGCAGAACACCCAGGAGGGGGTGCAGCCTCCTCTGCTTCTGCACCAGCCCTCCCAGGGAGCTCCTCCGCCTGCCTGGAAAACGCTGCCTTATCCCACAGGCAGGCACGGGGATGATTTGTGCTTCTGGGAGCCCCCGTTTTTCTCGGAGGGCAGCTCCGCGCTGCCTTCCTTGCAGGGCTACAGATCTGCAGCCCCAGCCCGACCCACCCAGCCAGCGCCTCGCTCCGCAGGCTCCCTCGCCTCAGCACAGCCACTATGGGAGGAAGGGGCTGCAGTACGAGGGCTGCCAAACCCAACCCCGGGAGAACCAGTTGGAGACACTACCTGAGAAGTCAGCAATTGCTCAGCACCACTGAGAGCAAAATATTCATGCTGCTTTTTACATGCTAGCCTGTAAACTGCAATGTAAGTAGGCAGATTTCTTGGTTCCCCATCGGTAGTCCCTAGCAACACCGTTTGATAAAGCCCTGCTCTCGTTTGAGAGGTCCAGGCTGAATTTTCTGTTCAGCATTCCTGACCCTAGAAGCCTGGCATTTGTTTACTGAAAAAAAAAAAAAAAAAGCACAGTTACGTCTTTAAAGCTCTGCTGCTCGGTTGGCAAACAAATGCTGGGAAGTGCAGCTCTGCTGAGGTTGTGCAAAAAGAAAGCAATTGTTATTCATTAAGCAGATGACAGCAATGGGAGTAAAGGGGATAAAACTCGAAATCTGAAACCACCTGCTTTAATTTTAGCCATAATTGAAGCGGCTGCCCATGATGTTGCTGATGCACGTATCAGATTTGCACGCCATGCACTGCTCTCCCTGATTTCTGTGGCAGCAAGCTCCAGCCCACTGTCTGCTCTGCTTCAGGAGGGGATGAATCTCCTGTTTGATTGCAGGTTATAACGGGCACTTTAGAATCTGTTTGTTTCCTTCCAGGAGCAAAATGCAGTAGCAGTCTGGCTCTCCGATAGACAGATGCTTTAGTCATTAGTGAGGTTTCTGTGACTACAACACTGTGCCCTAGTATGGGTGCACTTATCTCTTTTGTTCCTGGTTCGAAGCAGTGATGCTTTCCTCGCTCTTGTGCTCACGCGCCAGCTCCCTTTCTCTCCCTCCCTCCCTCTCTGCCTTTGATCTTGCTGATATGGGGAAAAATATCGGATCCAAATCTTCAGCATATTTAACCAAAACATATTGTAGGACGGGAATAATTTGTGACCGAGTACAGCAGCAGGGGGCTGCAGTATGGTTGCTTGTACTGCTTGCTTTCCATTACTGCAAAACAGCAGCAATCATCAAGGAGTGCTGGGGTTGTTCTGCAGCTAAATAAGCACTTAGAGCCTCGGCGTTCATGGAGGGCTAAAGTGGTTTTGCTGGGAATGGATGGGGTGTGCAAAGCTCGCTTCTCCTGGTCTCTAATGCAGGGATTCTGGCGAAACAGGCAAAAAGAGAAGAGATCTTTCCTAATGGCAGAAAGGGTCTCATCCTTCCCTAAATTCCCTAGAGTTCTTGCCACAGATTTAAAATGCTATAAGATAACATTGTCGCTTCATATTTTGACCTCATTATAATACTAAAGACATAAGTCTGAGAGCTGGGGAGCTCGTAGCAAAATCAGCAAAGGCAGGACAAGTCTCGACCTCAGCTGCACAGTGCAACGTTAGAGTGGGAGCATTATCAGCCTATCCTTGAGCTGTTTAGTGCAGATTTATACTGCATGTGTTTGTATGTCTATGCCAACTTTCAAAAGCTATGAAAAGCTTTTTTATGGTTTCCTGTGATGATACATAGTCAAGGGGGATACTCGGATGAATAAAGAAATATGCCACAAAATGGGGAGCAGGTGAGCTGCGTGACAGATGCCTGTGCTGTCCTTTACTGTGTTTGGTGCTGCTCCTTAGCTAGTGGTCAGAGTTGCTGGGAATATGACATGGGGCTTAACTGCACTTGGGACGTTGCTTAGGAGAAGATCCTCACTGCTTTGGAGCATAGCACGTTGTGCGATCTAAGATCCCCCTTCCCTTCTGGTCAGCATTCCCTGCTAAGCATGTCTTCATTCCTCCGCATTACTGATCATTTACAGCTGTTAGCTTTATTTCATGAGAAATTCTTAAAGGGCTGAGACAGTAACTGGACTGCGCTGTTCTGTAATGCAGCCCAGAGCTGGCTCCATATTTCAAGCAACCAAATGAGATTCTCAGTCTAGTCCCAGCAGACATTGTTTGTCTCGGTCACAGGAGTCCACATTTTTCTGGGATCTCGTCTCTCTTTGGACATCATCCTTGTCATAATGAAGGGGAAGACAGCTATGGCATTCAGACAGTTGAGGTGTATTACCCCAGTACTTGGTAAACTGCCAGCATAGCCTTTGTTCGTCCAAAATGTAGATACTTCCAGCTTTAAGCAAGCATATGTTGTATTATAGAGTGGGATGCATTATCTCCCTGATTTGCTATCAGCTTGTAAAGTGAGCTGCAGTGTTTTCCCCTTCATACTTTCTTTCACCGTTACAGTCTAATACCTGTATTTAAATCATGAATTACTGAGCCAATAATCACATTGTGGGCACTTACTTAAAAACAAATAGTGAATGTCAGAAAATAATGAGTTCTGGGAAAGTATCTTTGGCACTCTTTCCCCTGGATACTCCTGGTGATGAAGAGGACCCCGAACAGCTTGTCGTGTTGTTCCTGTTCCTGCTTACACACAGCTGAACTGAAACCGAATGCAAGCCTCCATCTTCCACCAGTGTGTATCTTCCCTTTATATGCTTATAAATTCTCCTTTTATTTATTAATTCATTGGCTTTGTTACATGAAAGGTGTGTAGCTGCCTTGTCCACAAGGCACGGATCGTCTCCTGCAGCCCATGCCAGCACAGTGACATGGCCCCGCCACCCACTGCTGGGTGGCAGCTGCTGCACTCCTGGGTCATGCCTTAGGAAAGGGACAGGGGATGGTCTGGGTGTGCTTGTACAGCCCCCGATTTAGGCATAACTCAGAGAATAGTCTGCCTAGGCACTAGGCACCCATTTCTTTCGCAGAAAGGAGGCCTGTGATGCTCCAAATGTGTCTCTGTTTCAACTGTCCCCTACTGGCGTCCTTTCAGCAAGTCCAAACGGACTTGAATTGGTATCAGAGCTCATGCTCCTTTGAGAGCTACGTAGCCAGCAGATGCTTTACAGTGAAAGAGAACATCCTTTGAAAACAATCTGGTGTTTATTAATCAACAAGAATGCAGTGTTTGGGGTCCTTTGGCAGGAAGAGAGAAGGAAAGCACATGTGGGCCTGGCCTCCTGAGTGAAAACATGCAGGTTGCCTCTCCTTGCTGCACTGAAGAGCAGATTTCTTATAGCACTGGTATGTCAGCACCTAGCTTTCAATTCCAGTGACATTTGGCAGGATTCAATGTGCTTATGTTGAGACCGAGTTGCCTGAGAGGCAGCAAGCCATTCACCTGCTCTCCGGTGTTGCCCTGTAGTTGTCCGGATTCATTAGGCTCTCTTTTCTTAGTCAGAGAGTTCTCTGGACACTTAGTTTTAGACGCCCACGTATGCTCCAAAGTGCCATTTTTGGTAAGGCAGGCATTCAGAGCTTATGTAAAGCTGCTCTGTGTTTCTGGTTGATGTGGGCAGGCACCTGGGCTCCGTTACTCTGTCACAGAAGACTGAAATGGGTATGGACAAGACCGAGCCCTGGGCCTACCTGGGCCTTGTGATCAGTGCCCTTGCTCAAAGGCACAAGTCTAGAGTCCAGGCACTTCTGAGCCGGGGGCATTGTCCCAGTCCCAGTTCCTTGCTGTTTCTCAGGAGAGCATCCTTGCCACCCTTCCCTTAGCTGCTGTGCAGCCGTATCTTGAGAAATACGAGGACAGGGAGAAAACTTGAAAGAAGAGGTGGAGCACACAGCGAAAATGGTGGCCTAAAGCAGTTGTTAGGACACGCCAGGGGAAGGAGAGTGCCAGACTCTCCTCCTGGTGTGTGTTACACATTTTACATTGGGTAACACCACGACCACCAGGAAGCACCAGTGTGAGCTGGTCTGGTTTTCCTGCTCCGGAGTCTCAGAGATGCCATCTGTTCCCCATTTATTACAGAAGTTATTTAGGTGGCCATGTGAGACAGACAGCGTTACCCTCTGGGCTTCGGTGCCTTTGATGAGGCAGTATCCAAGTTTAAAACTTAAATTAACGGGCTTGATTTTATTGCCTTCATGTGTTATAATGGCCATGAAATGAAATCAACAAAACTTCTTGTCTGCTCGTTGGTCTTCTGGTGTCTCCCTGAAGTGTTTCTGTCATATGCTGACATTTGTTGATACTAAGTATGCTGAGCGGCCTGCCTGAAAACCAACAGCCGTCTCCCCTTCCCACCCCTGCACACAGGGGTCCCCCCGGGGATGCGGGGTACCTGTTCCAGCGCTCCCGTGGCTTGGCGGGGATTCTGGGATGAGGGGCACCACATTTGTAGTAATCTTGTGTCCATTTCTGTCCTACAGATTGATGAACTCCCTGAAGGAGCTGTGAAGCCTCCAGCAAATAAATACCCCATCTTCTTTTTCGGGACTCATGAAACGTAAGTGAATGAACGCAATCTTTGAAACGTCTTCTTCCACTTCAGCTAATGTCATCTCCACAGATTTTATTGTAACAAATCCTACCTGAAGCCACTGGGAGACTAGAGAGAGGTCCTACGAGCCTAGCTTATTTGTGTTAACATACAAGAGTGAAACCTGAAAGTAGGCATGAATGCTGCTGTGTGGATGTTATACCATGGTCTAAGGATAAATAATAATCAGTTTCTGTGTTTCTTGTAAAGTGTTGGCATAAATTTGTTACAGGATCACGTGAACTGAGATGCAGGGACAAAACTTTTATACTTGGGTATACATAATAGCAGAGACCAGCCTGTTGTATTCGGGCATGTTTGGGTTCTTGTCCTGTGTGAGAACTCGTTTAGTAGTTGGTAAAATGAAAGGAAGCAGACCCCGGAGTCTCACGCAAGCCTCACATAGCTTTGAAATGTATGCATTCCTTTGAGATTTGTGCTGGGGATATTGTAGGCTAGAGCTCTCAGAAGTGATGGAAGAACAGAGCTGGCTGACCTCGTAGGGAGAGAAGGGATCAGAACAGACAGGGTAAGTAAGTTAGGTCTCATAGTAATTGCTACAAAGTACAGACTTTCAACATTACAATTTAACCAGCCTCTAGTCTATTTGAAATTGTGTCTGAGCTAGTTTTTGAGTTTTGTTCTGTTTTTTTAAATCATAATTTCCATTCCATTTTGCATGAAATGTTTACATTTTAAAGCTTTTCCTTCCCCACTTGCAGGCAACATATTTTCTAGAATTCCTTAAGAAATGGAAACATGAAAAAATGAAATTCTGATGACATTTTAAATTCAGTTTTAGAGGTTTAAAGTTTTATCCACAAATTATTGTTTTTGAATTTTAATGTTTTTCCAGAACATAATAAGGCCCATAGCTCATGCATCATGTTTCATTTTTAAAATCTTTAAGGACAGCTTCTGCTTCATCAACATCAAAATAGCCTCTCTTCTAGTTAAAATATTTCCTACTGTTGCTGTAATGAAAGTCTGATATTTTGATATATTGTGATCTACTGCTACTGTCGTCATGTAATAATCTAAAAAGAATAAGGATAAGCTAAAATAAACTTATGATGCCTCAAAATCAGAAACCAAAATGTAATTTTATTTTTTCTTAATGAAAACATTTTTCTTAGAAACATTTTGAGAAAAAGAAATCTGACCACTATTATTCTGAAATGAATGAATCCCAGACTGCTAATCTCTTCTGTTTTGGATTTTATTAGCCTGTGATCTGACTATAACATCTGACACAGGAAAGCATTTCATACTTACTACCTTAATAATTTAAGAAGCATAACAGCTAAAAATGAACTGTAGTTTGCAGCTTATGAGTTTTATAGCAGAGTAGTGAAAACTGTTATACTCTCCCAGTGGCAATGAATGTATTTCAAAGAAGTGGACGCTTCTTCAGTGTTTACCATACATAAAAGACTGTAGAAACATTTCCATGCTTTACTGTTGAGCTAAATTAAGGTAGGTCCTGGTAAATTTCATAAGGTTTTCCTTTGTTATTTGTGTTAGAACTGTTCTTATTGATCTTGGGCAGATCTCTGTGCCTCAGAAGCCCATGTGCAAGAATGGGCAACTTCCCTATCTCGCGATGATGTTATGAGACTAAATGCATTTTGAGAGGTGGAGCTCTGAGATCCTGTGACAGTAGAGACCACAGAGTTAACTTCAATTGCAGAGATCATCAGGAAAGTAGGACGGTGATTATAGTGAGGGACAATGTGACATGCTCAGCTCTGGTCATTGGTGACATGGAATCTTCCATGTGGGAATGAAGTATTGTTGGTTTTTTTTTGCCTTCACTGTTTTTAATTTAATGTATGATTAGGCATCCCAGTACTGTGATACAGAGCATAGTAAACACACCAGATATAGTCAAACAGTGAAAAGGAAATTATACTTTCTTCAGTTTTACATAAGAACATAGAACTTTACTGTAAATTATGTAAAAGTAGGATAAATTACCAGTCTTTTTGGTTATTATTATTTTTCCCTGCGTTGTGGTGCCTGTGCTTGAAATTAGTTGGTGCAGTGCGTAGCTGACATGCAGTGGCAGAGCACAAAATCCCCGCTTTGCTGTGCTGTCTAAAAACCAATTTGGCCACAAGCACCCTGTGTCTCATTGTTTCCTTGTATTACTCATCTGCCTATACTCACCCATTGTTTCTTGTCTTATATTATAAGAGTTTTGGGAAAGAGAACATTTTTATTGTGTTTGCACAGAATCTGGTATGTGGGGGGCTTAATCCATGGAAGATGCTCCCAGGCTTACAGTATAAATAATACTAAGTGCCACTGCTTTTTCTGTGTAGTGGTACAAGGGATAAGTTTTTTGCTCATGGGTTCTGGGCATTCCTTAAATGCTTTAGCTTTTCATATGGTATTATTTTTAGGCCTTTCTGGATTTGTAACACATAGGATTGGAAGTTTGGTCCCTTGCTGTTGCAGGCAATTACGTCATATAATCCCTTTCATAAACTGTTCAAGTGCCAGTTCCCAGCAGTAGTTAATATAATAAATGAGACTCGTTTTAGTTGTTTCTAGAGAGACACAGCATGGTTTTGCAACATCAAACATTGGAATGGTGAGCCAATCCATAAAATCAGACTCACAGCAGTAACTCAAAGCCAGTGGTAAATAAATAAATAAATAAATAAAAATGAAAAACACAATGATGGAATGAGCAGAAGAATAGGGAAAACATTTGCACTGTTAATGTTTTTAATTTAAAGAGGAGGAATTTAAGTCCTTTTTTGAATGCTACCTTTGTTAAAATGCAGCGCGTTCCTGGGGCCCAAAGACCTCTTCCCATATAAAGAATATAAAGATAAGTTTGGGAAGTCGAACAAACGAAAAGGATTTAATGAAGGCCTGTGGGAAATAGAAAACAACCCTGGAGTAAAGTTTACTGGATATCAGGTAAATGGGTTTCACTTCTATTCCTCCTTATCTTTCTTATTTTCTTTGAAGACTTCTTATCTATGTAAACACTGTATGAGTGATGATGGAAGGTCCTGGTTTTGGTGGAGCTAGAAAGTTTCTCAGCTGGTGATTAAAGTGTAATCGTATAATATAAAGACAACTGTGGTCCTGCACCGTGTGACAAATTGAACTTTAATCATACTGCAGGGCCCTTTGCTTTCTGTGATATTCTGGGATGGTGAAGTGGAAAGTTCTGCAGCAGATTTAACTGAATTAAAAATTGAAGGTTTTGTTTACTCCACTATAAACGTGACTTCTTCTTTCTGTTGTTTATTTTTATATCAAGTTCAGTGTATTTTACACAAACCTTAAGGTCACTGCACTTTTGATTTTTACATTGGTATGTATAACACATAGGACGCCACTGCCAAAGTAGTGAGGGGTGAGAAGGTGGAGGTTTGGGCTGCTGTTACCAGATAATAGCTGCTGTACAACAGCTCTCCCTGTTGGATATCAGGAGCAAAAAGTGAGTGCAGCTGGGGAGGGAGAAGAGTAGTCAGTGTTGTCGGTGGGCTGTATAAAACCAGAGAACTTAGCTCGTTAAAAAAGTGTGGTCCTTTGAAGGTAGAAATCACCTCCAAAAGACGGCGAACACCTATTACATTATTAGCACAAAACCTTACAAACCAAAGATACGGACCACCTGCAGACAAGCTGCTGCCTCTCTCTGTTCCTGTTTCACATTTTCAGCCCTACAGATGTTTTGCATACACTTGCGGATTTAAAAAAAATCTCGTGAATAGTCTGTGGGAGATGAACTGTCAAAGAGCTCTCAGCCTTCTGGTCAGTGTTTGCTTTTTCCTAACACAAAGGTCTTGCCCTTTGAGGGAGTTTGTAACGGCCATCTTTTCTCCTGAATAAGTCTGTCCTATATGCAGCCAAAGTCTAGAAGTTTCCATAGTTTTGCCCAAAAAGGAACATGCCAGATCTCTCCACTGAACAACCCTTGGTTCTCTAGCAAATGCACTTCTGTTATCAGATCTTCTGTATCTGTTTAAATCCTTCAGAACATACTATCCCATGATCTGCATCTGATAACTGTTTTCAAATGATGGCTGAGAAAATTACCTTTACAGCCCTCTTTCTTGGTAATTGTAAGAATAACCTGGGCTCCTCCTGTCTAGAACATTTAAAGCGCAAGCTCTTTATTCCCAGTGTTTCTCTGTAAATACAGAACAAAAATTAAGTGGTAGATTTTTGTGATATTTTTGTTGTTTATATTATTATTATTAACATTATTGTTACTTTAAAGGCAATTCAGCAACAGAGCTCATCAGAAACTGAGGGAGAAGGAGGAAATACAGCAGATGCCAGTAGTGAGGAGGAAGGTGATCGGGTAGAAGAGGATGGAAAAGGCAAAAGAAAGAATGAAAAAGCAGGCTCAAAACGAAAAAAATCCTACACTTCAAAGGTTATCTTCTGAGTTTTTCTATTGTTACCCATATGCATTAATAACCAAGACACTATGTACCTTGTGGCTATCTGTCCTTCCTTCTTTAGTGTTTTGATTCCAGTACTGTAATGATGGTGTTCAAATGGGCCCTTGCTGTTGTAGACAGCCTTGGTGAGACAGCAGTTGAAATACTCTGCCCTGTTCTTGTGCCCATGCTTTTAGAAGGCATAAGGATGGGAAGGAGTTCAGAAGATCTGGAAAGAAAATCCATGCAAAGTTAGCCTCAGGGTTCTCAGATCTTGAAGAAATTGAGAAATTCGATAAGCTTAGATAGGGAGTTCCACATAAAGAACAATAAAAATGCTTTAGGAGTGTGCCTTCTGGGAGACATGAGCTTAAGGTTGGTCCCTGTCTGGGAGAATTCAAGATTACCTCTCCCATCTCCAGTGTGAATGCCCAAGATACCATAATAAATGGTAGGGTAGGGTCAGATGGGCTCAGTTGCTTCTGCTGTAGTTGTGCTTAAAATACTTCAGTACAGGATACAGAATGGGAGAGAGAAAGAACTAATTCTTTAGTAGGGTACTTAATTAGTAGGTAAAAGACTTACATTATAGTGTCTGCCTACCCTGTGAATATCTAAGTAACAGCATAGATAAGAAAGCTAAGAGTAGTGGGTCTCAGACTGCCTTATAATGGCTGGTCAATGTAATCACCTATGTACGTGACAATTTGGGGATCAAATACATTCCTCTTGTCATCTGGGTGATAGGGAGTGACATTATAGTCACTTCTCCAGCTCCGTGCACACCTCCAGGTCTGTCCTTTGCTTAAAAAATGGTGGAAGGTGTGGCAGTCACACTCCTTCACATTCATGTTATTCTTTTGAAAGTGAAAAATAAATGAAATGAAAAGGAGCAAGTAGACAATCTAATCCAGGCTTAATTTGGGGGGGGGGGGGGGGGGGTGGGGAGAGCAAGAGTTTTTGTGGTTCATCTACTGAACAAAACGTTTTAAGTAATTTCACCCTCTTTGTGTGTTTTACATTAGAAATTCAGGTCTGGCCTACCATCTTCTTTCCAGAAGACTCTGGGCAAACAGAGGATTAGGAAAATGGTGGCTTAATGCCACAATTTATCCTTTTGTACTGTAGAATTGCATAACATAAAGGGAGCAGGAAAGATATATTGGTTCCACATGGCTTTAATGTTAATATATTAAAGCTGACAGCACTAAAAAAACTATGGAAAGCAGTTCTGCTAATGTTATTCTCATTTTACATCTCTGTGTTTAATCAAAACTTTTGTCAAGCTGGCACCATCTGTTTCATTAACTAGCAAAACCTACAACAGGTGACCCAACACTAATACCCACCTCCTATTACTGTGTCTGTCTTACAGTCAACTGCGCTGCCAGCCTGTGTTGAACAGAGAATATCTCCTTTTGCTCCAGCTACTTAATCTGAAAAACACTTTTCACCCTGCATTTCCTACCCAGTATTCACCTTGAACAATGAAGCACATGATCAGGCAGCATTGCAGATATGTTACAAAGATGTCTTTCTATGGCTGAAGCTTTGTTTTTGCTTTATAACTTTGTTGTCAATCATTTTAGAAATCCTCCAAGCAGTCACGGAAATCTCCTGGAGATGAAGATGATAAGGACTGCAAAGAGGAAGAAAATAAGAGCAGCTCTGATGCTGGGGACGCAGGCAATGACACAAGAAACACTTCTTCAGATTTGCAGAAAACCAGTGAAGGGGTAATCTTTCATTAATATAATTCACTTCACGTGCACTTTGCTACCACAGGGCTCTGAAGTTAGGGGTGAAAGGTATTGTGCCGCAGTGTGTATACCACGTGCAGATCTTTCCATATTGTGTTTAAGTGCTCAGAATGTGTCTAGAACAGAAACATGGGGTTTCTCTTCTATTTTCTCCCCGGTACAGATTTTGCTCTAGGGAAATGACTGAATGAGAAAAGATACTATAAGCACTGTTTTGTTCCAACACTTGCGTGGATGTCAGCTGAGAGTAACTTTTGAAAACCATGAGCTGGAATGATACAAAACTGATGTGAGAGCAGAATCAGACTGTTTGCACAATGCATTTTGGCTCACTAAACAGTGGGAGCCTGCTTATCCTTTCACACTTGTTTGAAACCTGTGTAAATCCCACTGACTTCTTTAGAGTTCACGAGGTTTCCTGTGTGCGTTATAGAGTCTGTATACTTTGGGTTTTAGGGAAGATCCTGGCTTGGGATCGGATCTTCCAAGGAAAGGGTCTGCTGTAGATAATGGTATAAAAGTACATACATATAATTATATAGATAGTGTATATATAGTTGTATGCAGCTTCAGACACTCCTTGTGTGTTTGTGTCAGTTGTGTGCTTGTGTCAGTATTATTTTCTTGTGACCACAGCAACGGAAAGGAAGGCTGCTAAGCAGGGTATTGGCATGGGAATTGGTTAACCGTCAGCCACCTTTAACAACCAGTACTATTTCTGTGCCTTTAGAGCAACACAAGCCTCCGTGCTCCAGCACTTACAGCTCCTCTCAGAACCAGTTCTTTCCTGGTTCCCATGCCAAGGCCCTGCCACGTGGCCAGCAGCCGGGCCGGGCTGTCACTGGAGCTGCTGAGTGACACGAATTCCCAGGTGTGGGAGGGAGCCAGCCAGCCCAGGCTCTCATCTGACATTGCCGAGGTGCCTTAGCACCCAGCTGCATGCTCAGCCTCAACCCTTTCTCACAAAACACAACCTCTGGGGAGCTGCTGTCAACTCATGCTTAAGACTCCTCCCAGAGCTTCCTGTCCCCTTGTCTGTCTGAGGTACTGAGTGTCTGTTTTGTGGCTCTTTGCCTTAGGAAGACTTTGGTATGTGGCTCCTGGGGCCTGGACCCTCTCGTTCACTCTGAAGGAGCAGCTGGCCTGAGCCAGAGACGGGTGCAAGGAGCCACTGCACCCAGCTATGCCTTCCCAGCACCTCACCCACATAACCTGAGAGTTTAGGGCTGATGCGTGTGGTGAGTGCACAGTGTGTGTGTTGGCCATGTTCTGGTTAGTGAACCCTGTGACACTTCCATATCCTCAGAGAGGTATTTGTGTGAAAAACCTGGCCGTGAGCTCTGTCTGAGGTGGCAGGAGTCCTGAGGCAGGTGGTCTGAGGTTCAGGAGGGCCTGCTTTGTTTCCCGTGTTTGCAGCAATGACAGGGGATGTCTGTGAACTTCAGGCATGTTCTCCTTGTAAGGACCAAATGCTTACTGAGTTAGGTCAGTCACAGATTAAGTGGCTAAAAAGTCCCACAGAGTGTTGGCTCTGTGGCTGGTGATATTCATATAGCGCTTCCTTCTGTATGTGACATGCTTGTAGCTGCTGGGTTTAAGAGCCCAGCGTGCTAAATGCTGTGCTGCTCTGCAGTGTTTTCAGGACTGCAGATATCTCAGCCCCTGTGCTGAAACGCAGTCAACAGTCTCTGTGCCCTGCCTGCCAGCATGAACTCTGCAGAAATATTCACAGTAAACATTGTACCCATGTGAGGAGTTCACTCTGCTCTGACTTCTGCAACCCCAGCATTCAGGCTCGACATCACACATCAATGACCAGTCTTTAACTAGACCTCTGATGCTTTTAATATTATGGGAAAGGTGAAGTTTTAGTAGCAGGTGCAAGAAGAGGTGGTTTTGAGGGCAACTGAAGATCAAAGTACCGCCAGGTTTGCAGGAATTCACATCCTGATCCAAATATTTTACCTTGGGCCCATTTCTGCTGCAGACTCAGCATTTCACATGTAAAACCTCTTCTGCATTTGCAGTGCAGTTCTCTCTCAGGACCACGAGGAGACACTCCATCTCTCGGCGTCCTCAAAGCCAGACCAGGTGTCTTTTTAGAAAGTATCTTTAATCAGGCACAAGGCACTTGGGGAAAGAGGAATCAAGATTTTTTTTTCGGTTTGCATTAAACAGGCGCTCAGTCTGTAGCTCCTGGCTAGTTGCTTTCTTGGGTGCAGGGCCGGCTGTCCTGCAGCCATGTTCTGCCAGGGGGCCCTGGGCTCCTCCGGCCCACACACTCAGGCTTCTCTCCTATAAAAAGGAAGGTGGAAAAGGCCAACGCATGCCTTCAGAGTCGGGATGCAGTCCTGTTGTCCACACCCACTAATCCGAACCACATCCAGGTCAGATAGAAGACACGGTCGTAGGTGAAATCCTTTAAAAATGTCTTTAAAATCGCTTAGGCTGCGAGGGGAGCACAGGACCGGTAATGCCCAGTGTGAAGAAAATGGGCTTCCCCCTCACACGCAGCGCTGTGAGGCCCGCCAGGCTCGGGAAGCTCGGCCATAAGATGGCGCCAAGAGCACGCGGAGATGAAGATGGGTGCAGACCGCGCCCCCGATCCTAAAGGCATCGGGGGGCTTCGTGAGGCTGGCACCAGAAGAGAGCTTGTTTCAAGGTAGCTCGTAGGGAGGTGCTGTGAAGGCAAAGAGGAGAGGAAAGCACGAGCTCAGAGCCCAGATCTCAAGGACAGGCGTGTTTCCTTCTGCTGGCTTTGCTGCTGTGACTGGCCGCTGGGAAGAGGCCTCGCAGTGGAAGCTGTGAGGGGCCGTGGCTGCGGGCTGAGGCACCCCGCATAGTGCTCCCCAGGGCTGTTCTGCACCTCCCAGTGTCTGACGGGGCACAGCTGGCTAAAAGACACGAGTTTTTGTCTTCATAATAATGAGGTAGTGGTTATGTTTTATAATCCCTGGACTGCAAGCTGAAGGCACATCTTCCCTCTCCGTGTCAGAGGGAACCTTGTCTTTTAATCGTGCTCTTAACCTCAGCATTATGGGGATCTTCTTGAAGGGTTAACTGCTGAAGTCAAATGATTGCAGGAGCATCTTCACCTCTACTTTTTTAATGAAATTTCTAACCTCCAGGTGGTAAAGGAAAGCTTAGAAATGTGAAGTGATGGCTTCCTAAAGACTCAAAACCCAGAGCAAATAAAAGTACTTCCAAAGCTATGATGATTTTTTTCAGCCAATTTCATACTTTTCAAGGGCTCAACTCATGATTTTTTTTTATCCCTGGGGTTGACAAAACTGCTTTTTTTCTTATCTTTTCTTTTCTTATCTCTTAGTTTCTCTACCATTCTTGAGAACTGCAAATACTCTCATCAGAAAAGATGTGAGCTTCCTCAGACTCAGCCAACTTATAATTGCATCATGCCACCACTACCTGTTTCTTTCAGTCTCTTTCCCTCACTGCTGTTGTTTGGCTGATTCCCTTGCTAGAAAGATATAAAGCCTGAACCTCAGGGTTTTATTATCTAATATTAATTAACTAATAATATGTTAACTAAGACGGACCATCCCACAGCTTGCTCAAATCAAGTCACAGACCCCCCATGGCAGTCCTCTGCTGTTAAATACTAAATTGTTTTGCCTGTCTCAAAATACCACATAAACAGAATACTCCTGTGGAAAGGTATTCATGGCTCTGTATTGTTTACTTTCTATGGTGCAGAATTAGCTCATAAATCAGTGAATTCATGGCAGCAGATTTACATTCCACATTTAAATCTCTTGTGACTTGTGCGTTTGGTTCTTGGCTGGCATAACTCTGAAACGTTGTAACTGAACACCTAAATCGCTTTTTACTTTCAATGCTCTGGATACCCGTAAAATGACATTTGAAAGCTGACTGTAGTCTCTAACTTATAAGGAAGTATTTGAATGTTAAGGCCAACACTTAGGGTATGGGGCAATTTTTTCTTTCAGTATTTGTTATTTTAGTTACTAGTCCAGACACTGGCTTGGTAAGCAAGGCATTCTGTTCGTGTGAGCCTGCTTTCCCTTTATACGAGGGGGCACACGGTTGCCTTTCAGGAGGTGAATGATATTACTGAGTCTATGAAAAGTACTAGATTTGTTGGAAATTAAATATTTTTTTTGGTCCCGGTACACCCAGAATATTGAAGTGGGGTAAAGGACTCTGATCTTTTTACTCACTGACAATCAGTTAACATGGGAGTCAGTGGATCTATTTGTGGAGGCAACTGCTTGCCAGCATGAATAAGGGGATCAAAATCTGGTCCAAAATTACTGCCATCTGATACTATTGCAATTGGGAGAACATATTTAAAACAGCCTGTGTCCAAGACATATTTTTTGTTGTGATGTTTGTGGGGTAGCAACAATTCCAGTTACTGCTGTAAAAGAAAAGTGTTACAGCCATACTGGCCAGAGAAATACAGGTTCATTTCTGATGTGGTTTTGAGATGTTTGGTTCCTTAGCTTTTCCTTCGTTATTTATCAAGAATTACATTGGCTAGACTGCATAACAGCTTTGGGGTTTTATCAACATGAAAAGCATAGCATTTAGGGCTCTATTCTACGTAAAAGCATTATGTGGGCATTCGTCCAGAGAACTAAAATAGAATCTGTGTTTGATTTTTTTTTCCAGGAATTAGGTAAATTAAAATTCACCTCTCCAAAAAAGTGGTTGTAAAAATGCACAGTAAAAATTTTGGTGTAAAAACCAACTGGTGACATACTCTCAACTGGCATAAAGAGGTGCGTTGTCTGCTGCCTTCACGCAGCTCAGAACAGCACTGCTCAGTAAGGCAATGGGACGTAACTCAGGGGGGACATAAATGTCTGAAGCAGCTGGTACAGATGAAATACACTATTTGCATCTCTGTCTGCATTGAATTCTGTAACCATTTTGATCTCAAACCAACATGGAATAACAGCAACTGTAAAAAGCAAGTAAATAATTATCCTTCTGCCCATCCAACAAGAGCTGAAGTAAAAGGTGGCTGAGTTGCCAGGTACTGTCATGGAAGGAATTTTCAGTGCCAGACAAAACAAGGCAATACGGGGGTTTAGCTTTATTCCCTGCTCTCTGTACTCCCAGTCCTTCTGTTACAGCTCCAAACTCCATTTTATTGCTGACTGCAATCTTTCACTTGCATCACCCAGATTCTGTGCTGTTTCTTCTGTGTGCAGCAGCGTTGGCCAGTGCAGCACACGTTGTACCCTGCCTTACAGTAAAGCCGAGTGGTGTGCTCAAACAAAGATGATGTGAGGTGATCTGCTTCTGAAGAGAAGCGAAACCATGGAGACCATGGAAACTGCTCAGCTGTGCCGCATCCTTGTTCAGTGGCCGTTGAGGGAGCTGGCAGCGCGTGCTGCCCAGGCAGATGAAGGAGCCTCGAGATGCCCAGGTTCTCCCGAGCAGCCCTGCTCATCCCAGGGGCTGCACGTATGTGGGGAGAAGAGCTCTGCTGCCTCCAGGGACAGCTGGGAGCACATGTGGAAGATAAAACCTGTGTTGTGGTGGAAGAGCCTCCTGGAAATTGCTGAAGCACTAGAGGATGATTTGCATACCTGGCTCTTTGTTCTCCCTCCTGTGCTGTGCTATGGCTCAACAGACACATCTGTGAGACTGGGTAGTGCAGCTATTAGCATTCGCAGCGTGCCACGTGAGCAGGGTGCTTACCCAGTCTGCTGGCGTTAGCCCAGAGGGGCCTTGTTAATAAGTGCAAAGCTTTAGTACTCCGAAAGGACGGCTCTCCTTACGGGGTCTGAGAGGGATGCTGCAGGGACCGGCTGTTTGAACACCCATCCTGCCTGTCAGAGCTGGCTGGCAGCTGCTGTTAAGAACTGGAGTCAAAGGCATGGCTCAACTGATTAATCATTTGTAGTTGCCTTTATGGGTGTCTACACCTCCCTCTGAGGGGAACAGAAGTGGCAGTGAACCCCTCCAAGCCATGTCTCCAAAGCATCTGTAATAATCATCTCATTGACTCTTAAACAGGGGAGAAGAGGTCAGTGGAAGCGTGGTGCTGTGGATGAGCACCATCGCTGCACTTCTCGAGGGGAGGCAGGGCTCGGGCAGTTTCTCGTAAGACATCATTACGTGCATGAGCATTTTGTAATAAATAACCCCTTATCATGTGTCGTTAGTCAGGATGTACCGGGACCTCCCACACGGAAGGTGCAGGTTTCCATTACTTACTGTTTGCACTGCAGCAGTTTGCATCCCCCTTGTAGTACAAAAAAGCCAGACTGAGCAGAGCCCTTAGCTCAGAGGTGCAGCAACCAGATTGGGACCCCGGGGCTGCTAAGTGGGTGCTGTTACGCTCTGATCCTCTTGGACAGAGGAGGGCAGCCTGCTCTAGCTGCGGTGTCACACACAGCAGGTATGAGGGCCAGAGCAGGAAGGAACTTAGGCAGCAAACTGCTCATGCAGGGCTGTTAAAGTGCCTTCCTTGCATATTCTCTTCCAGATCCCGTGTAAAATGAAAATTCCATCACCCCCAGTGGATTTAACCTGTCCCCCTCCTACCCCTTATTCCTTGATGTTGGCTTTGTTTCTTGGATGACCACACCAGATATATTACTAGTGCCTTCATACTGCTTTTGTGTTGTGTTTTTTTCCGTCCGTCAGGGTGTGGGTAGGCCAGCATTCACATCCTGGGTTCTTTGCAAAGGAGAAGGGAGATCTTGGCTGGGGCTAGGTAGTCACGTAGCATTGCGCGTCTTCACATTGTTCGGCAAAAGTAGTGTGTCCGTGTGCCTGTAGGTGAGTTTGGCTGCCTCTCTTTAATGTGATGAAACTGAGACTGGGAGATACTTGCCATGATGGCATGAGGACAGTCTGATCCCGTTCTCATCGATGTCAGTGGAAGCAAGAGCTGACCTTGACTTGGTCATAAAGGGGGAGCTTCTTCCTTTTCTGTCATCACTTTACAGTGAACTCCAAGCCAAACTATTTTGTTTTCAGAAGTAACATTCAGACATCTTAGCTATGAAAACTGTTTACCTTTCCTTTTGCGTGTTAAGTGTTCGTTTGTTTGAACAAAAGAGCGCTCTCATCACAAGGTCTTCAGGAATACAGCAGTGCCAGAGCTTTTGCTTGAAGCCTGTCAGTGACCTAGCCAAGTGGGAAAATGCAAGATTCGGTTGTGCGTGTGAAGTGTCCTACAAGATTTACAATTAAGTGACTGAGGAAACCAAAAAACAACCCACATACATGACTTGAATTGGTTGAATAAAGCCCTAAATGTTTACTTTTAAACTGGGTTCTTTAATATCTTGGAGTGGTATGTTTAGTTGATGTAACATAAGCAGTCTTCTCTAGAAAAAAAGTTGTGTTTAAACAGACCAGGCAACTGCTTGTACCTGTGACTTTGAAGTGGAATAATAAGGCATTAATTATATTCAAGTTCGTTGCAACGTGCTTTTTCTTACCTTAAATGTGATTTTTTTTTTCTTTTTCTCTTTCAGACTTAACCAACATAATGACTGCTGAATATTAAGGGAAAACACAAGAAGGTTACATGTTTGGTTGTCTAATATTCTTGGATTTGATATGAGTCACCACATCTGTTCATTAGTATCATCAGCAGCATCCCAGTTTGTATGCACATTATTCACATTCCTATCTGTTGTGTTTGCAGAAATGACATTTTACCCTTTTTTCTAAGGGTTACTTTACAATTTTCATATTATTTGGTTGCATGAAGTTGCCCTTTACCAGTGGCTGAGGTTTATGAAGATATCGCATACTTGAACATGTTTAGATTCCTTTTCTAAACAGAAAAGGTGTAACTCCAAATTATATCATTCTAAATCAGCATTTTTAAAAAACAAGTAGAAACGAGTCCCTTTCATACAATACTACAATCTCTTCCACCTACAAACATAATTTTAAATTTCCCTGTATCCATACTTTCTTGATTTTTGATCCGTTTACAACATAAAAGAGAAAAATCTTTTTCAGTTGAGATCACCACAAAGTTCAATAATGTAATAAAATACCTTTCCTTATTAGAAGTACCTAGCTAGTTATACTCTTAATACTTCTCAAAATCATGATGTAATGTACACTATCTGACTTAGTTCCTATATGTGAAGTTAGTGAAAGTCTTTTTGTGTTTCTTTAGATTAATACAAGGATTTTTTCCAATGCCAACACAATTTGAAATCATTCATTTGGATGCTTTCCATTTTTAAGCTTACTGTGATATAGAACCCTATGGGAAACCAAAAGAAAACATCAATTTTAATTAATGAAAGGCTTAAAAAAGGATGCTGTCATTCTGGCTTTTTTTTTCCTTTTGGAAATAGAACTAGACTAGTAAGTAAGCATTCCAAATCCATTATTCTGTGTACATTATTGTTGCTATTGTGATAATAGAGATTTTTATTTATTTTTATGCCAGCTTTTATTGTGGAAACATATTTAGTCTGGTTTTATCAATCCTTGTTATGCTTGTCCTTGGAACATCTTTTGCGTATTCAAGGTTTGTAGTTGACGAGTTTACTGTAAAAAACTTAAAAAAAAAAAAAAAACACAACAAAAAAACACAAAACAAAACAAAAAGAAAACAAAAAAATGTATTGTTTTTACAGAATAAATTTATTGGAATGTGTATTGGGAGTAAGGTTTGAGGTTGTAAGCAACTAAGTTAGCGTCATATTTGGCTTCATACGTGTAATAATGTGAGGTATTAATGTAAGTCAAGTATTAAAGCAAAACATTCTGTTAACATGAGTTGACCATAATAGATACAAGTGCAGGTGAGATCTTTATTTTTTCTGTACTTTGCCTTTTCTGGATAACAGGAGGTTATTAAATTCACCTTGAATGTATTCAAAGTTTCTTTAAAAACATTAGAAGTAACATCGGAGGCTCAAATATCTGTGAGACAGCATGTCCTGTTACAGCCCGATAGCTCGGGGGGTTTCTTGGGAGGACGTACGGGGTTGGAGCTGTCCCGAATTCTAACACGTGGAAGGAGTCCACACCAGGGAGGTTGGGTGCTTGAAGGAAACCCTTGCTTAAGTTCTTTTTTACCAAGAACCATTGACTGAGATGTGTTGTGGTTATTTTGGACCTGTCCCTTTGGCTGGAGGTATAAAACCATGTGTTCTCTCCTCTGAGCACTGCTGTGGCTACACCTCAGTGTTCAGCTGGAGAGCATCAAAGCATGAATTTCTTGCTGCTCTGAAAGTCCCTTTGTGTAGAGTGCTACATGCATGCGCATGAGCTGATGCTTTCTTGTTACTGATTAGATTTAAAAAGAAAACTGAAATTCTCTAAATCAAAACACCCAAAATTCAGTGTCCCAAAATAAAGTGTTTGCAGCTAAAATGTATCAGCTAATCTCATCTGCAAGAAAGGCACTAAGTGTACTGCTTTTAGTGTAAATACACATAGAAGTCATATAAATAGTTGTAATTGCAACTGGAAACATAAACCACACAAAGCGAGGTCTCTGTGTTTGCTGCTACTTGTTCGTGACCTAACACCATTAGCAAAAGTAGCTGCATAGAGAAACACGGCAGCAGAACCTCCTGGGAAACGCATGCTATTTTGTCAGGCCTGATTGTTCACAGCAGTGAGCACTCCGTGCCCAGTGCAGAAATGCAGGTAAGCACATGCTTAACTTCCAGCACATGAGTAGTCCTTGCAGAAGTGAATCCTTAAAAGTATTAACAAAACTATATGATTTGCATATGGAGTCTTACCATGACAGTTGATTGCTTCTTAAAAGATTTCTTGGGATTTTTAACGAGGCTGACCCACAAGACATACTTTTTGACAAATAAAACGTGTGCATGTTACAGAGTTACGTATGTTAATTTTTGACATTTCAAAATCTTGACCTTCACGTTCTACAGTAGCTTTGCATAGGGATTGCTAACACTGATAGCGTGTGGAGGCAAAACACTGATATAGTTATTATTTAACTCCATGCAGGATTTCTGAAGATGTCAAGGAAGCTTACTTAAAAACGCATGAACTGTATGTGAACTACCAACCCCACCACAACGTAAAGTCAAAATGTTGAGAAGTGATATTGAAGGCAGTTGTCTTTATTTTCCCTTTTTGAGTAGGATAAACAAAACAGACCATGCATCTTTACACAATTGTGCAATTTTACACATCTTACACACGTCATTTGGGTTCCATCTGAGCAGTTCAGTTACTTCCAAGCCCAATTATATACACAGCCAGAAAGAGGAGCTGAAAACTGTTGTGCTATTCCGTTTTTTCTTCTTGTTTTGTTTTCATAAAAAACTCTGGCATGTTGACACACCTGTAAGCCAACAGCTGGGGAAGAATCCCATACATTATGTTCAATATCAGAAAAAACTGTTTTGCTTCTTCAGGGACTCTGTAGATGTAAGGAGTTCGAGCATGAAGAGAAGCACCAATATGGGAAAATTGAGCCTGTGGTGTGTATATAACGTATATATTAAAAGAAAGGTAAAGTTGATGTATATTTTGGAAAGACAGCATAATCTGCATGCAAGGATGCATCTCCAGTGACATTTCCCAAGCCAACCCTTTTATTCCTGAATTCTTTCATACTTTTGCACAGCAGTAAACAAAAACAAAAATAAAATCTGAACTAAGGTCATTCATATCTTGGTACAAGAGCCGTAAATGGAGCTGTCAGTGTCACGGTAGGAGGTGTACTTTATGCGCATGGTGGCACTGATCTTTACATCAGGTGTAGGGTTTCACCCTTGGCTTATGGCTGACAATTCATGCAACACGGCCCATGATCCTTCCCCAGGCAGATGGCCACTGGAGCTCGCTCACTGTAGAGGTCTGCACTGCTAAGTCCAGCCCAGAAGGGGGGTAGGACTTGCACCCACCTGCCTAGGAACATTGTGTTTGGCATCAGCAGTAAGCAGACAGACGCTGACTCTAAATAAAGTCAGAAAATAAAAACTTGGAAACTACCTTAGTTTCTTTTCTGTTTGTTTTGGTTTGGGTGTTTGTTTGTTTAACTCTCAAGCCTTACAAATACAAATCCCAGAACTCCTGATGATTTCAGAAAACGTTGGTAAAATTTGGCCTTTGGGCTGGGGGTGGTTCTGAGGTATAGGTTACGTTTACGGTGAAGGTTATATGCAAAGGCAGGCTTGCTGAGCTGAAGCATATTTTTAGCATAAACAAACATTTAAAGATAGAAGTGTCAGGATAGTTGCTGTCTTTTGTCTCCATCTGTTACCTGCTATTTCAAGCAACAGCTCGTTCACATTAACTATCATGTGTCCAATTTTATTTATTTAGTTAGTTTGCAATGGGGGAGATCTGAGAAGATAAACATAAATTTGATCTTAAGCAGAGCAGGAGAAAGGGACACCAGCATTTCAGTAACACAGAGGAGTACGCTATGGCCAAATCACGCCCTCTGTTCTGGCTTCAGCAGGAGTTATTTTGGACTCACAGAGAACACAATTCTCTTCACAGTTAGAAAGTGAAACACAGTGCAGGTGTTTTAATACACATCCCTCTAGCAAAAAGTTAGGCTAAGACCGTACTTCAAAACAGAAAAGGAAATTGGTTTTCAGGAGATTATAACCACCTCCACTTAACAGGGAGCACTGATCTAGCAAACCGGAGTCAGGAAACAGGGTAATCAAAGAAATCAAACACAAACACACTTCAGCAGAGTGCCACTTAGCATGTTTCTGTAAATAGCTATTACACAGTAAGCAGATGTTCAGGGGCACACTATCAGCGGCCTTTTTATAGCAGCTGAATAATTCAGCCATCTCTTGCAGCCCGTTTGTTCTCACCTGTCTCAGATGGGATCTGCCTTTGGCAGCTGGGTGCTCTCGCTCAGATACCTGCTGCCTTTCCTTACCTTGGGAACCCAGCGCAGGCAGCCAGCACTCAGGAGCAGAGACCTCCCATTATACAAGGTAATGGTTTCCTAAGAAAATACTCAGCTGCCACCACCAGGCTTTGTGTAGGAAGTTTGGGGCTGTCTAATGTTTACCTAAGCACTAAGCCCCTCCCTGTGGTGTCTTAGAACTTAAGGGGTGCACAAAATGCTGAGCTACGTGCTTCTTTGTGGAGGGTTGCAAGGCTCTCCTGTTTATCTCTGCAGCTGTGGCCAGCCACAAGTCATAGCAAGTTCAAGAACCTTGTCAGAAAGAGTTGTAAGAGAGCTTCTGAGAGACCCAGAACTCCAAAGCCTCCTAGATGCCTTTGAAGATCTAAGCCTTATTTTGTGTTGTCTCTTACAAGAATTGTGGCACGTTAGTGAGTTATCGAAAGAAAAAGCAGGCACACTTGACTGTTACTTTTTATTCTATTTGTAGCCCATGAAGATTCTCACTAGCTAATGATGTGCCATAAAATGAAGTTATTATTTACTAGATGTATTTTTGTATATAATGCGTTTTTCTTTTCATTACCAGGGAAGATATTTAGGTCTGTTAAAATCAGTTTTTATTTATTGAAATTTGATCTACCTTCACAGAATTGTTGTGTCTTTAATCTAACATATTTCCTTTCCATGAATGTAGTCAGCTTCTAGGGGTTTTTTTTGTTTGTTGTCTTTCTGTTTGTTCCCCTTGCGGGTGGGGTGAGTGTGTTTTAAAGCAGGTCTCTCATTCACCAGTATCCTAATCCTATTCTTCTTTCAAGTGCCAGGCAGACTCCTACCAAATACATAATTTCTAGAAAGGTAAGAGCTGGTGGTCATTCCAGATCACTGTGCTGCCTATTGTGCACTAGGCTGGCGTTTCAGTAAGCGAGAACAACCTTGAGTCTGCTCTGTTACTTTGCTGTGATCTGATCCTCTCAGTGACTAGGCTGTTACTGAACCTTCTTTAAGGGGGGAATTTTGAGAATCAAAACCCCAAACCTTGGCTGAGAAATCAACCAGATAAGATGCAGCAGGTTAACTTCTCAGGTAGCCTTATCTGATTAACATACAGCCTTCACGGGCCTCAAAGCCTCGACTAGTCAGCTCACAAGGCCATTCTACAGCAACTGGAAGGTGCCTGGTGCTGGATGTGGCACTGATCAACTTGACAGCTGCAATTTGTATATGCCTAGTACTCATTAAGTTTCTTGTTTGTATGAAATAGTGGAGATTTTTTTGTTTGGCATTTTTTGTCTGTTTTAACAATATTTTTTGCTGGTAGACTAATCATAGTAATTGCTACCCTGCAATCAAGAAAGTCCTCCAGCCAGAGAAAAAGAGCCTGGAAAAAAAAGGTTAGGAGTCTTCACTCTGTGCCTTCTCTCTTTGTCTGATTAAAGTCGGAAAAAAATCATAAATAATTTTCTAAGGGTTCAGACCAGGTCTTATGAGCATAAGGAAAGACATCTAATGGAGTGGGAAGAAAGTAACCTAGAGAAATATGTTCCTTGGGTTTAGGTTCTCTTATAGATCAGAGGCACTGCAGAAACTAGCCACCAAAAATTGCCGGATTAAGGAAAACACTTATGTGGAGGAGTAAAGAAAAACTTTCTGCACCTCAGAGAGCAGGGAAGAAGGCTGTGGGAGAGCTGGTGAGACAGGAGGGTTTGTGGGTAGCAGGGGCATGGCTCTTAATCACTTCGCGTGTGGCTCACTTGCATAGGTGAATGCCAATTTTAACAAGTTCTCAGAGGCTACTTGAGCTCCTCCTTATAGTCAAAGCTCCTGCTACTTCAGTCATGTGACATCTAAAGAGCTCTTCCTGCAGCTTCAGAAAGTCTGAGAAGAGTCACAACCTGTTCTTGGAGTCTGAATGTCAGTAACCAAATAATTCAAGCTGAGAGCTATGTGTAATTCTGGAAACAATAAACAGAGCGGAATATTTCTTACTGTGTATGAAGGGCTAGGCACTTGTAAAGGGTTTGGATGCATCACATGCCATTTTCAGACTTGTTTTTGCAAAAACAAAAGTATGTATTTCATAATGATAGAAATAAAAATAACTAAAATCCCAACATCCCCTATCTGTAGGAGCAGTGTTTATTCCCAGGGGTCAATGCTCCATTTTCATCTTTAGATGTTTGCCTTTTTTGGACCTTTGCTCATAGCAGAAAGCAAAATGTGTTTCAGTACTACATTTATTTTAATTATCAATTGCAACAGTTTTGACAGTAGACAAACCTGGAAATGTGTTTTGTGCTCCAAATAAAAACAACAACAAAACACCTTTAGAAAAGAGCCCTCAAACCATTATCACATGTTTTCCTTCCTGAGTTGCACAAAGGCAAGTCAAGTAAATCATTCTCAGTTACGGGATGACTGAAGTTCATTGTGCAGTACATTACAGTAAAAACTACAAAAACTATGCAAAATGTCTTTGAATTGGGATAAAATGAATTAGGGGGAGTGTGCAGTATACAGTTCACTTAATCAATTAGCTTTTGTCAACCTACAGAATTTGTGCTTGTGCCTAGGTGAGCTTCAAAGATAAAAATGGGAAAATGAGTATAAAGTGCCACTTAAAAAAAAAAGTCAGCATATGTTATGAGAAACATTTGTTTCTTATAAACAACCTTGTTGAAACACCTCCAATCTCCAGGGGGTCTGAGATTTTGGTAAATTTGTACGGTTGTGACAGTCAGCACGCTTTGACTTCTGGTTTATTTCACAAAGTGCTAAATAATCCTTGAAGGAGCAGTTTCTTTCCTTACTGCCTGGGGAATTCATGAAACCTGAGTAATCTGTCAGTAGAGAGAGGTTCCTGACACTGGCTTGCCTGCTTTAGCTACGTTGTGCTTTTCTTAGATTCGATTTGGGCCGAACACAGTTGTATAACATTTATGATACCTTTGAGCATCTAGAATTCTTCAGTAATGTTTGCCAGATTCTGTTTTGATATAATTTGGTGATTCAAGATCCTCTTTTTTTTTTTTTTTTTTTTTAAGTAAATCTCTGTGATCGTTGCTCACAAATAGAAAATAACCTGTCACTCTCCCCATCCTTACTGGGCAGTTAAGCTGGATTATGGTTTGTATCCCTGAATGTTATCTCGTGCATAGGGAACAAAGTATTGGTTTGTGTTTGTCAAACAGCAACACTTGAACTACCTTTATTGCCGTGTCCCTATGTTCTCTTCATTATTACAGGATTATGTGCATATTTTCTGCATTGTCTGGATACTCAGCACATTTCACACCCTACATACAGTACAAATCAATTACTTGTCACAGTCTCAACTGTTCAGTGTTTATCTGTGTGACATGAGAGGTAGTTTACTAGTGCTCGTCAACTTTTTGTTGTTGTTTTGGTCAGAGTTCTTATAACCATCAGCACCATCTAGTAATTAACTAGAGCTGTTTAAGAGAATCAGAACAGAATGAGTTAGGCATGATCATGGGTGTGCCTTTGGCAACAGGAGCGTGTCTTAATGTTACTGCGGCTTGTGGACCAGGAGGTTCCCAGAGTTACATCAGCATCCTCAACTGATAATATCCGTTTTGTGTGACTGTTAGATTCTTGTTCCTTTTTTGTTTGTTTGTGTTGTTTGTTGTTTTTTCAAATCACCTAGCTGGCCAGCATATATTATGGAAACATTATATTTTGTTGTTTGTTGTTGTTTTTTCTTTTTTTATGTGATCCACTATTCAGCTTTGAAACAGGCTTCCTTCATGCTCTCAGCTAAAGAATTAATGGCATTTAATAAGGTTTAAATGAGTGCAATGAAAAGATACTGCAGAAAGAGAAAAGTCTACTAAAGCAAGAATGCAGCATGATAAAAAATAAGTTTGATTCTCCACTCCCTTAAGTTAGTTCTTCACAGATCTAAAAGGTGGTCTGTGTTACAATGGTGTAAAACCAGCATGGCAAGATCAAGTTCTGGTCCCCTTACTCATTCCATAGTTCTCTACTTATTAACCAGTAATTCAAGAGTAAACATTTTACGAAGAAATACCTGAGCTAGTCCTCCAGCATGTATAAGGGTTAAATCAGGCATCCAGGAACAACCAGGTACCAGTAGGCCATACAGAGCAATCACATAGTATGGCACAGAGTAGAACATGTATGCCAGCATCTGCATTTTAAACACAAATATTAGTTGCTTTGCAATATGAGGGAGATGCATTTAAAAATCAGCCAGCTGCTGACTGAAGATTTGAGATTATTCACAACTACACTCCTCGGAGCAATGACTCCCAGGCCTTTCTGTAGCTATAAGCTTCTTGAGAGAAGAGTTTCACACATGGATGCTGTTGACTGGATCTAGCTACCCTAAGGCCTCCACTAGTATTAATGGCTGTTGTCTCTTTGCCTGTTCCAAATCCTCTTTGTCCCAGGACATGTTTTCCTTCCTCCTACTGCTTACCATGCTGGGACCAATCTAATAAGCATGGCTTGACCTAACTCATCCAATCCAATACAGGTGTCCATTTCTCAAGCTCCATGGTGCTTTCAGTTTTGCTATATGAGATATACCCAAGCCATCCCCTTTCCCAGAAAGAACAGGTCATTGTCCCACTAGTGAATCCTCTTATCTCTTCAGGCCCTGCCCTTATGCAGTAGCCAGGGTTGCAAAAGAATGGCAACCTTGCAAATATTACATAACTAAAGGAAAACATTCCCTTCTATGCTATGTTAATGTAAATAGGGTTTGTAAGAAGCATCCTGCTTCAAGGAGTGTCACTGGTGACAGCAGCACAACATGAGCTTAAGGAATCTAGTCCTACTGCTCCCCTTGCTCCATTATTCCAGACTGAAAGTCTACTTTGCCCATGTAGAGGGTAAAAGAAGGGCAATTATTCTAAAAATCATGCATATCTATTTCATGGAATGTATTAATAGAATCATCCGTAATTAGGATGTGTAACTCTAGGTAACTGATTTGGATCCAAGTTAAACTTATCACAATGAAAAGCTGGTACCCTTTAAGGCTATTTAGTGGGTAATATGAAATTCTGGTTAACTTGCCGTGAACAAATACTTCCCTTATTGATGTCATCTGTGGCAACCCATGGCTTCATCTTTGTGCCAGGTAACAAACCAGTTCATAACACTCTATGCTCCACAGTCAATGCTTTACCTGAAGCTTAGGATAGGCAGCAGGATCTTTTATGTAAGGCTCGTGAAGTTGAATATATAGCCGGCAGAGTTCAGCAGGGCAATCCAGAGCAATCTAAGAAGAATTTTTAAAACTTCCTGTGAACAAAGAATTTTCTCTAAAATGAGCTAACCTGATACCTGTTACTAGCCCTAACTATTCAGTAGTGCTCTGCAGTACTGATACACAGGAGGCCTGATGAAAATCTATTGCAAAGGTGATCCATTTGATCACCAATTTAAAAACAAAACAAAAAGGCTGAAATGCAGCCTCCTCTCAGTTGCTGCTCGGAGGGGTTGCAAGGAAATGCTAACAGCCTACTTCAAAAATTCTGACTGGAAAAGAATTCAGTCAGTTGACTATGCAGTAGTAAAAACTATAGTTACTATTGATTTGGCCTGATAACCAGACTTTGATAGCAGCAAATGAGCTTTTGAACGGAAGATTTTTCAAACAGTGGTAACTTGAGTTTAAGCACCTAAGTTTAGGATAGCAAGCTATGGATGTAGTCCAAGAAAAGAGTTGCACAGTGGAAAAGTAGCGATGGAGAGCAATGCAGATTCCAAAGACAGGTGTTTTTTAAAAACAATTACAATGATTTCTAAAAGGGGGTAGAAGAGGAGAGATAATTGAATTTTATATTCCTACAGAGAGAACAAAGTTCCCAATAAACATGAAAAGACCCAGTTCCAAAAGTAGTTACTTTTTTATATTAGGAATTTTAAGGACTACTATGAAAATACTATTCCAAAATGTGTAAGCAGTCTGTATCACCAGCTGTCACACTTAAGTGTTTGTAGCAAGGCATTGTTAATGCCTATTTAATAGCAGGGCTGAACATTCTTTTGCATAACTGAATTTCATGTGCGTTTATTGTGTGACTTTGAGGGGGAAGTAGAAAGATTTACCAGCAATGGCTATTCCTCCCTGTTGTTTTCCAGCATGTGCACCCAGATCTTCTTCTTGGATGCACTCTAAAAGATTGTGTTTCATTAGCCTTTTCACAAAATCATGGTTCCTGCAGCTTACACAGAGATGTTCAGTGAATCTCTCTCTGTATGTAGAAGTAAGGCCAGTAAACATATCCTGCTTTGGTAATGGAAATATGTAAGGAAATCACCACACATTTCGGGGGTTGGGAGGAGGAGTGGGGGACACAAGCAGTTCCTCTGAGAAATGGAGATGTGGGGCTGCAGAATAAAAGTTAGATGTCAGAGCATAAGATAATGATTCCCATAGCAAAACTACAGGTAAAAAGCTGATTAACCTGCATGAGTGGTGCTCTGAAGGAGCATGATCTGTAAGAAATAAAGTGGTCTGCAACAAGTTAGAAGGAAAAAAAAAAAGATTTTTGTTGAGAGGCTAGTTCTTAGAGAAACAGCAGAAGATGAGAGTAATGTGAGGAGCAGAACTACAATAAGGCAATCTGCATTAGGTGAATAAAATATTGCTATGGATAATTATCACATGTTACTTGAATTATTCCAGACTGGATCAGATTTACAAATCAAACAGGCAGCCAGTTTTCTAAAACACCTAAACATTTGAGCTCTGATCACTGGATGATATGCAGCTTCCCTTCTGCTCAAGACAGAAAATGCATTAACAGCTGACAGAGGACTAGATTTACCTACTACCGGATTCATCTCCTTCAACAAGCATTTTTGATCCTGACTCATGACTCATTCCCTCTGAAATTTTAATATAATCACCTGTGCTTAAAACACAAATGTAAGAACAAAATCATTCTAGCTAAGTAGAAACAATGTGTGTTGTTCAGGTAACATGGATAAATCCTGTTTGTTTGTTTTCCCCCTCTCCAGGTGGAAAGCTTCTCCTTTCTCTCATGCAGTGTTAGGTTGGTTTTTCTAATTTGAACTATGGATCTCTGTTTAGAAAAACACAAACGCAAGCTTAATTTAGTTGGTTTGCTTCCATATTCTTGGACATAAGTTCAACAGTAGACCAATGAAAGCAATATTTAGGCCCCATGGGATGCTATTTGCTCTTGTAATTGCATACCGAATTTCTTCTGAAAGCCAGTCTTTACATATAGAAAAATGGAGAAGTAAAGCACCAATAATTATTCTAAATATCAATTTGTCCTATACATAGGATAAATATATATGTATATATTCATATATAAAGGCCTATTCCAGCATTGAAAATTAAAGGATTTCCCTTGACTGAAATATGCATATCTTTTGCCACAAAGTTGCTACAAGATCTTATTTAGGAAAACAAATTTTAAATTTTCTCTGAAAAATACAGACAAGAATATTAAATTATCTTCAACTTACCATGCCCCTAAATATGCAAAACCCCGTTGCTAGAATGAGGTATGCAGCTAACATCAAATCTATTGGTCGTCTTAAGAGTCCTTTCTTCTGCACTTCCTGAACCACCTGCAATACAGAATGTGTTTAGTACATCCCAGTTCTGCATAACGTGGATTTAACCTCAGATTAATCGCTACAAGAAGGTTCAAGTGGTGAAACATCATGATAGAAGCAGTTCTCAGTTATGTTACCTTTTTCCCACCGACCTCAGGGACTGAAAGATTTCTGCATCTAAAAAGACGACTTTGGTCTTTATAGTATGCAGTCAGGAAAATTAGTCTGAATAAACTCTAGAAATGGATGGATCCAACTAAAGCCATTTCAGTATGGATTAGTTTACTTTCAAAGCAACTTAACACTGCTTTAACTCTGAAATCATGCCAGGCTTCAAAGCGGTATAACTAACTTCCTTTAAAGTTGCATCTATTGTTAATTTAAATGAATTCATGTTCCTGAATGTCTGTCTGTAGAAAAGCTTTGGAAATGTGGGTTTATTTATCTCAAGCATTTGAAGTTGTATCCGATATGCTTTAAAAGGACTGCTTGGAGGGACAGCAAAATGAGGGCTCATCATTATTGACAGTGAATGCTAATTTTCAGCAGCCTGTACTGCTGTTAAAATTAATGGAACAGGGATAAAAAAAAAGCTTTTCTCTGGCTAGCAGAGGTCTCCGCTGACTTCAGTGAGCAAATAACCTATTGTAATGCGTAATGCAGAAATAGCGAATGAAGGGAGTTTGTAGAGCGTGTGGAAAATACACTTTTCATTCTTTAATTGCTGTGTGCCATGGATTCTTCTGGCAGGCACTGAAGCACTTCTGGGTCTGGTGTGTTCCGTGCCTCCTTTCCTCAGAACAGGAATCCCCCTGCAGGACCATGTGTGCAGATGTGAGGTGATCAGACTGTAGGGTAACAAAGGCCGTGTAGATATCTAACAGGGAGCATGGCTTAGGGGAACCAAAGTGATTGCTTTGTTTACATGCTAAAACTTACTAGACCCATGGAAATAATTCCAGGTACACTTTCAGCACTGTATTCTCAGGCAAAATTATAGGCACATCAGAATACCTTTCTGTAGTTCAGAGGGAGAACTTCCCCATTTATACGTGTTACTCATTTCCTCTTCCTTTTTATTAGCCATGTGTTGGCATGCACGCAGCAAAAGAAAAAACTGATCTCCTTCCTGTCATATACTTGTGGATTGTCTCCAAAAGCACAAAACAATAATTAGGATGTAGAGGCACAGTTAAAAGCACTTAAGATCACAATAAAGTCACTGAAGCAAGAGAAACACTTTAAAAGCACAATTCCTGAGTAAGAACTGTACGATCTGCATTGTAGTTTAATAAAAATAAGGCTTTTATATACACAGACAATCCTTTTCATAAAATTATTTTTTTTAATATCCTTTTCAGAAAACTATGTTACTTCACAGTATTTAAAGTACTAATGTAGCAATGTTCATATATTTTCATATATTACATATATTTTCTAATATTATTCCTATGGAAGACAAAGAGTTCCATGGCTACTGAGTTGCAAGTCATTATCAGATTTAGACCACATAAGGATATTGGAAAATTTGAGGGTTGATATATTTTCTTTCCACTCTGTCCAAGTTTGAAGCACATATTTATTTCTATATACATATATGCATCAGTCCTTCCTGTCAAAAGGTATATTAAATGAATGTACATATTTACTGTGACCACAAAACTACAATATAACTTTGTATTTAGAGCCTTCAGAGACAAAGCCAATGTAACAGTAGAAACAAAATTTGGTGTAGTACTAGTTTGTGAAATTGCCAAGGCACTTGGCAACTTACACCTTTTTCTCTAAACTAAACAAAATGAAAATGCAATGCTTTTAAAAAAAAAAAAATTGGGAAGACAATAGGTACTTCACTGTCAGACCTCGGCTGCGTAGTAATTTTACCTTACGCTCCTTTTTACACAGCAAAGTCACTTCAGTACATGCTAAGATGAATTATGTGTTAAGTACAGAGGCTGGGTAGAGAGAACCTGCTACAGGTTTCCCCTTTATTGAAAGCAACATTGACCTCTGCACAGATCTTGCCAATCCTACTGTTTCTTTTGTTTAGCAAGGAAGTGTGTAGGCACACTTAGCATTTTCTCTCACTTCCAGGGAAAAGCTATTTTCCATAACTTCTAAGAGGCTCCTTACATGGTCAGATTTAAGCAGCAGGGATAACCCTGTGTGCTGTCCATAGAAGTCAGTCCCTTCAGAATTCATGTGCAAATCTGAATTTATGCGTATGAATTTTTTAATGAAGTTTAAATTACCTTAAACTGTTTCTTGAGCTGTTATACTTGTAGATAAATCTGCTGGGCTTTGTAAAACACTGTAGCACAGCTTGCTTTGATTCAAAATGAGGACATAACTCCATTCCTTTCCTATGCATCCACTTCCATTAGAAAACACCCAAAACTTGATTATCTGCTCTCTGTCATTTTTGTTGTTGTTGTTTTTAACTAAACAGTTTATAATAACATTATAGCGATTACTATTTTAGCCAACAGAATATATATTACATCTGTTGCTTTCATGTAAGTATTTTTTCTATAACGCTTAAAGGCATTAGTACATTTTCTTCCTAAATCTATTAATACTGACTCCGAATAAAGAGAGCTAAAAAAAAGTTCAAATTTTCATCTAATTGCAGATTTTCTTTAGAAAGAGAACTAACTAGAACACGCCCCTTGCACGCTAGCTGCTTATTAGCCTTGGAATAGGAACTCTCCTTCATCAGGGAATTTATTTACAGTTCTAGAATAAACCTGACTGGGACTCAGGAGCTCTTGCGATGCAAAAATATTAATTGATCATATTAAAACTGATATGGTATGCTGTGGCAATAAACCGGCTTGCTTATGGCAACAAATATCTGTTCTGTGCTTTGCACTGCAGGGTTGTTCCTTTTTTTTTTATATATATACATATAAAACAGTGCATAAGCCACTGTTGCATTGTTTTATTTCAGCCCAACTATTAAATTCAAAGCAAACAGCTTAAACAGTTTGTAAATAAGCATTTTTTTAATAATTTTTTTAATAAGTAAAAAATGCGTAAACAATTTTCCTAACAACATGCTAATGTCTTACCTCTAAAGTCTAATATTGCAGAATACACAAAAATAAGTGTTTTAGCTATGTGAAATCTGTAGTCATCTGTAGAAGGTTACTTTCCTGTAGAGCTTCTATAGAGATTGTGTGGCGCTTTATGAAGCTGGTATATGTTAATGTTTCAATCAGTTAAGGTTGGAAAAAAAAAAAAAAAAGAAAAAGAAGAAAGCCACAAGATTACTTCTAGAAATGAGCCCTTTGCTCTAAACATGAGAAACTTCTGCTATTCCCTTATCCCACCATAATGAAATGTTCTTGTAGTACAGGTATTTTTACAGTGTCTACACAGCCTGGCAGCAATTGTCATAACAGTGAACAGTTACAAAGCATTCCACTCTCACCTATAAAACTCAGTAGGAACATTAAGTATATTTTAGTTTTCCTAACAGTAGCCAACACTTAAATACAACAATTTTACCTTGACTGGAGTGTCATGAGTCACCGAAGGTTGGTTATAAATTCGGAACCCAGCCCATACAGGAAGGCAAATATATGGTAGGCTTAAGAAAAAGGCAGGACACACTTTTGTTCCATATTTTCCTGTTAAAAAAAAGATAAAAATTTTAAAAAAATAAATCATAAGATGAATGAAAAATTTTTAAGTTGTGTTGTAGTGGAGTTAAAAAATAAAAAAAAAAAATCCTATGTAATATCATAGCTGCTTCAGGTTTGATAATGTTATGACAAAATGTTAGGATTTGCTGCTAAAGCGACACATAATTCTTATTAAAAATCATGTACCCAATAGTGTTAGTCCGAGGTGAGACAGAAACTATCAGACAGGGAGGCAGTTCAGAAACCTGCTTTCTTTTGAGGGGCCTGGAAACCACCTCAGTCACTCTACACTGCTTCAAATAGAGATGGCATTTTGAAGGGAGGAAAAAAAATGAATTTGTCTAGTATTTTTTAAGATCTGGTATTGCATTTGTTTTCCAAAGTCCTGATTTCTCCGACAGGCCTGTACTAATACTTATGGACAAAATATAAGTAGAGACTTATCCTCAGCGAGGGTAAATCAGGAAAACTGTGTCTTTTACACTAGCTGTTCTCTATGTCAGAAAGGAAAAAAAAAAAAGGCTTGCTCTTGAAAACAAGTGTCTTGGCCTTCCCCACAGGAAAGAGGAAGACAGAGCCTGCAGATTTACTGTGACAGTCTTCTCTGTGGTGTATGTATTTCTACAAAAGACGGCACTGGACTGGTTCCAGACTGCACAATGAACAGTCAGAAAAAGCTCTACCATACTGAGCTGTTTTAGAGTTGACAGCAGGATTTGGAGGCTGAAACATATTTACAGTTGCATTCTGGTCAACTTTGCATCAACTTAAGCTTCTTAAATAAGGAAATCTTTAACTGGAGGTGGGACAGAGGCAGGGTGGACACTCCTAAAGGACCACCTGTTAGAAAGACATGAAGTAAATTCTTAATTTACAACTCTCAACCTCCAGGAGCACAGCTGTACACTGATTTATCATAGAAATCTGGGAGTGTTAAATTATTTTGAAAATAAAATAACTTCCAGATTTCACTTTTAAAGGTGATTTGGATTCCTCTTAAGCTGCTTGAAGGACAGACTATTAAACAATTTACTAATTTTATACAATTTTATACAGGTTATATTTTTACTAGGAGACAGTTATTGTCTTATTGCTCAAATTAAACCTGATTTGGATAAAAGTCTTATGGGTATAGCAAAATATAATTTTTTTTTTTTTACCTTGAGAATGTAAATCAAAAGGATTTCTTTTCCTAGTGTCCATCTTTCCCTCCTCATATTTAAATTTTGAAACATCTTGCCTCTGTTTACTGATATTCCTGAAATTCCTCTTTTACTTTATTGCAGAAAGGAACCAATACTGCTGTAAAATATAGACAGACTTTTGCTGAATTTTGAAAATATTTCACAGGAAAAATATGGTCATATAAATTATGTCCTTACCCACAATGTTTCCAGGCATAAAGACAATGATGCTCATGATAATGGAACCCAGCCAGTAGAGGCCAATGGATCTATAGCTTTGTCTGTTAAAAAAAAATAAAAAATAAAATAAAATTATTGCATTTGCCTTAAAAATCCACTACACCAAATTACCCTCAAATATTTTCCTGATTGTCGTGGTATCTTAGTAAGCAAGTGTTTTAAAATCTGCATCACAAGACAACAGTGGATTATTATTCTGAGGTGAGGACTTGAAAAAATTCTACGTTCCTGTCTGAGAAGGTTATTGTATGAACCTTAGTTGTTTGCTGTTATGTTTCACTCATTGAAAGGCTGACTTCATGATTTTGCATGTCATATGTTTTACAAGGCTATGCAATTAATAATTAATTTGATTCCTGTAGTGCTTCTATTACCAGAGGGTATGTTAGCCTCTGGAATTTAAGTACTTATCTTCTCAAACTTTCTTCAACAGCAAAAAAGACAAGAACTTGTAGAAAGAGCCACTGCCTTTGAAACTGTGTGATTCTCTCTAAAATGGAGAACGTCATAATGCTAAATAATACAGTTGTCCTATCATAAATATGTTATGGGAGAAGGGGGCGTTACATGGTTTTAATGTGCACCATCTTTAAGTTTTCATTTTAACTAACACAACGCATGCAGGGCTATGCTCAGGATGAAGAAAAGAGACTACTGTTCAATGGATTTGTTGGTCTCATTCAGATGAGAGAAAGGGCAACTTGGAGAGGGTACAATTCCTAAGAATAAAGAAATGTTAGTAGTGATGCTTTAGCCTACAACATAAAACAGTCCTGAAAGAAAAATCTAAGTACTGCATAGAAAAGAAACCCCATTATAGGTTATATGAGAATGCAAGCAAATTAAAAGATACACTAATCAAAATGACTTACTCCCAAGCAATAGCTGCCACCATCAACAGATACATCAGATAGTGTGCTGAGCCATCCCAATAGCAGATCACATGGCCATAAGCAGTGTTCAGATATGGTTCACCCTACAGGAAAAACATAAATTAAAAACGTAGTGATTCAAGAGAGAATAATGAATAACCAATTAAAAAAAAGAATAGCAGGAAACAATCTGAGAAAAGTAACTGATGATTTGTCAATCTAGTTTTTAACTATCAATAAACGTGTCTCCAAGCACAAACCTAATTTAGACAGGATCAAATATAATTAAATCAGTTATATACTTGCAAAACAGGGTGCAAGATGGAAGGGAAAACTCCTGTATGACTATCAGCCATTGTTCTGCTATATTATGGAAATATTACTTTTTAGTATTTTAACGATAAAAGCAATGAAGTAAAGATACATTTAACAAGTAACAAAGATACTTTGAGCAATCTAGAGATCAACAGGATAGAATTTGTTGATGATGACAACATATAACCTTGTAGGGCCCAACTCATTTCACATTAAAGTTCATAGAATGTTTTCAATGACTTCAGTGACTTTCAAATCAAGCTCTTACTGAGCTATTTTTGGTGGATGTTGATATTCAGCAGCCAGCAGATTCTGCTGACTAGATATCTGGCACCATCATTTTTTAACTCTACTGTAATTATATTTATTAAAGTGATCAGGCAAAAATAAAGGAACAATTTTGTTTCCTTCTTGGTAAAGCACTTAGATATAGCAACACTCATTCACTTTTGAGTGCTGACTATGGGATTTTTTGCAAATGTGTACGGTCCACATAATTACCACAGATGTTAATACAGAACAGTATTACTTCAACTAAATTACATAATGTTGGACCTTGAAAGGGATGCCCATTTTCCAAATGAATCAGTGATTTCAAGTCCACGAAAGTTTTGTCCATAACAATAATTGAACAGGTCAGTGACCAACTTCAAGGAGGTTCTGTGGCATGTGTAAATGGCTATTTTTCTGTGACAAATACTGCAACAAGTTATTCATAGTAAAGATTGTATTTTTATAAGTAAGTCAAACAATTGTTTACCTCTCTCAAGTAATGGGTCATGAATCCATCGATAATTCCATCCTGTTCCAGTCCAATTATTAGATTCACTACACTAGTAAAGGCAAAAACTGCATAAACTGTAATAAGATAAAGGAAAATACATTAAAAAAATCATAAGTGTTTAAAGACTTGGAATCATGCAGTCACTTCACAGTCTGACAAATTCAGTCAAGCAGAGATCTACTGAACTAGATGCATCTACTTTGAGGCCATTTAACGGACATTTAAAATGTAATAAGACTTCCTCATGTAGCTTAACGTTTTTTAACTATTAGTTAGGAATCAGGAGGTTTTTAGGAAGCTTTTCATAGAAATGTGAAATCCCGTAGAGCTGTAGGCACAGCCTCCATTAATCTCCATGGAAAATCAGCATGTGAAGAAGGCACTGTGTAGGCTTTCAAAAATCTTAAATGCATAAAGTATACAACCTCAAATGTAACTATCTCTTGGAAAGGGGAAAGGACATAAATAAATAAATAAATAAATAAAAAGGAAGATGAGAGGAAAATGTAACTTGCCATTTTTGAAGGTGAGCAATGCAAACTGCATTAGCCACTGCAGTCCATGGGAGACCTATTGGGCAAGGTAGTGAGTCACTCATTTGAGACAGGAAATTTATCTGTGTTAGGTTTATGTTATCTATTTCCTTTGACTTCTGCGTGAATTGAGAGTTCCCAGCCTCACTCAGAACATTGCAGGACAGATGCCTACAAGATGTAAGGAGGAGGAAGACTGAGGGCAAATACAGGTAGTTTGTATGCTGCTTTGCCTATGGTCCCACATGGATAAATTTCCAACTTGGGCCAGCCATAGGCACAATTGCAGTGTTTTGGTTTTTTTTCTTCTATGTTTTTGCTATGAAGTAATCTAAATCTAAGGTTTCCTTTTAAAAAGTAAGTATAGATATGGATAGAATGGCTTCTGAAGCCATGCCTTAAATGTTCAATATGAAATAACCATCATACATTATCCTTTTCAAAAATTAATACATTCTAATTTAGCTTCCGTGTTACAAAGACATACCATAAAACAGTGGGTCTTTTGGTGGTTTTCTTTTGACAAGAACACGAGCCAACAGAGCAATAAAAACCAGAACCAGAAATCCAACTGCAACAATTGACCAGGAACTGTAACAGTATTAAAAAGAAAGGTGATTTAAAAGAAAGACAGAGACAGAAACATGCTTCTTCAGTTTTTCTTACTAGCTATCCTCAAATGACAGGCCCACTCTCACACGTACGTACACTTCAAGTAACTTCTAATACTGAAAAGGCTTGTTTTTAAAGTCTATTGCATAGGCTGTCATAGTATTAATTTTGTAGTTTTGCAGAATGTGCCTTTTTATATGTGACCATCCAAAAAAAGAAAATACAAAAATAGCTAGATAAACAACATATCCAGGAGCCTAGATTTGTCTGACTGAAATCAGTGTTCATACTGGTATCTGTAAAAATAAACAAAGATGATGGAAAATTTAAAGGCCAATGAGACGTGAAAGTCACAAATGCAGAGATTTCAAGGCCAAAAGGGATCATTAGGGACGTTTAGTCCAACCTCAGCAATAAATTATCTACTCTAGAAAATACGTATTTGCAAATAAAGGACATCAGTCTCATGGACTCAGAGTAGCAGCGTGGAGCACCTATAACGGATCTAATGTCTAGTTTTGGAAGTGCTACCAAAGGTCCCTTGAGCCCTGTAAGGCAGGGTGGCTTGGGGTGGTTAAGAATCAGCTCTTTGGCAGAAGCGCAGGTGGGCTCTGCAGAGAAGACCTGTCCTCTGAAGCTGCGGCTCTAATGCTAGTGCGTGAAAGAGGTAGTGGAGGGAAGCACCAGAGTCTTTGGCACAAAGCAAATATGTCTCCTCCCCCACAAAAATGTGAGTTAAGAAAATGTTTGAAATCGGCTTACATCTCTAAAGGTGTAAATTGTATCCAGTTCTATTTAAGACAGACTCTCCTCGGTCTTCACTTTTGTGCTTGTGCACAAGGGGAAAAAAAAAAAAAAAAAAAAAACGGAAAACTTAGGTAAACTCCAGAAGCACAAACTAAAAAATACTTAGCACAATGTTTTTACAGAGTACCTCTCTATGTATCAAGAAAACAAGTTATGTACAAATAATGATCCCGATGGTCTTTCGAGGTCCCTTCCAGCCCCTACGGTTCTGTGATTCTGTGAAATAATACTGACTGACAATTTCAGCCTTAGTGAAACTATTTTAAATTATTGGAAAAACTTTGCAAGATCCCGTATTTGGGGATATAGACACCCATACGTTCTCAGTCACGATGAGCAGCGCTAGCCTGTGGATTTATCTCATGGTTTGAACCTTTTGCTAGCCTGTTTTACCAGTGATGGGTTTCTTCTTGCCATTACAGCCGCTGATGATATTGCAGTGACTTTTCACTGCAGTTTGTCAATTTGAAACAAATATTGGCAATGAGTCAAGTAAGCCAACATTTCTCTAGCAGTGAGAAACAAACAAACGAAAAAAGTTACCGGCCAGATGAAGGAAAATGAGGAAGGAACAGATGTAGCAAAGCCCTAGAAACATGGAGCAATATATTTTTATGCAATAACGTTGCAAAACACCCCGGGCTGTGAGACCACAAAATACCACACGAATCTTTAAGTACGTTGGTTTTTGTGTTTGTTTTGGTGGTTTTTTCTCCACAAGAGAGGACGTTTCTTTTCTAGGAGAGCAGTTTATCCTGGGATCCCATGTTTTCGGGGGGCAAACTGTCGTTTTCAGCCAAAACCCGCACGTCTCCAGGGGGTGCCTGAAGCGTGCGGCTCTCAAGTTTTGCGAGGCGGGTGAGTCCTTCCTCTCGTTTTTAACCGGAGCTGGGCTGTGGCAGTGCCCCCGAGCAGCCCGCGGGCTCGGGGCGCCGTGAGGGTTTCCTCGGGGCGGCTTCGCTCCCGCCGCGCTCCCTTAGGTGAGGGCCGCGGGGCTCGCCTGAGGTGAGGCGAGGCGAGGCGGGGCCGAGCCGCTGTCCCCCCGTTCGCATCGCTCCCCTCCCGCCGCCGCTCTGCCTTCGCCCCGGGCTCTTCCATCGCCTCCCGCCGGCCCGACCCGGACCCTCCTCGGCCCCGCGGCCGCCGCTGCCCTCTCCGAGCCCCGCCGCTAAAAATACCCGCCGGGCTCCCTCTGCCTTCCCCGCGGGCGGCAGCCGTCCCCCGGCCTCGCCCGCCTCACCTGCCGCTGGCCGCCAGGCAGTTGAAGAGGTACGTGACGGGGATGGCGGTGAGGGAGAGGACGAAGACGCCGGTGGCCGCCGAGGCGCTCATCCCCGCGGCCGGAGGCTGCCTCAGCGAGCGCCGCGCATGGTCCGCGCCGCCTCAGCGCCTCCCGCCCCGCCGAGGGCCAGGCTCCCGCGGCCCGCCGGGCTCTGCCCGCCGCTCGCCGCCCGCCCCATCGCCAGCCCGGGCCCCGAGGCGGGCCGCCCCCTCCCGCCCCGCTCGGGGAAGGTTAAATCCGCCTCAGAAACCGGAGCCGCCCGTTGTTCCCCCGGCGGCGGGCGGGCCTGACCCTCAGCCTCGGCCCGGCCGCCGCCGTCCCCTCAGCGCTGCCGGCTCGGCTGAGGGAGCCCCGTCGGAAGGGGCAGAGCGGTGCGGGGCCGGGAGGAGCCGGGAGGCCGGGGAGAGCTTTGAAAAGTTTCGATTCCGAACTCATCTTTCCCGTTTAAGTAACGAGAAAGAGCAAAACTGAGGCCGTCAGCGCTTTTTCTGGCTTCCGAGTGTGTTCCGTACGGGAGTGTTAATGCCATAAACTGTCAGCGTGCAAACAAAGGTGGGGGCAGTCTGTGTGCGAGGCAGGCAGAAAGCAAAACCGCTATTCCTAGAATTCAGTGAACGTTTAAACACCGAGCATTTGCAGGAGAGAACGGGTGTCCTGTGCCACAAGGGGGAAAAAACAGCAAATGCACTTCTGGCATGCCAGGCGGGCTCTGTCTGGTGGAGATCGGGCAGCACTAAAGGCGTCGTAAAAGCACCCATCTGCAACAAGCCGCACATTCCGGTTCCATCATGTGGAATTCACCCAGGACTGAGGAGGAGGACAGCTAAGGTGGCTGGGGAGACGGCACCTGTCCATCAGGAGGAGGCTGAGGAGCTTGGCATACAAATGATCTCAGTAAATACTTGAGGAGTTAGCACCAGGGAGAGGAAAGAACTATTTAATTTGTAGGACAAAGGTGTGAAGAAACTTTCACGGTAGTTTTTGGAAACTGATTTTTAGCTATGAACACTAAAGGGTTTTCAAAATCTTTCATGACAAGAGCAGTGATTTAGAAAAAAAAGAAATCAAGCCTTAAGATGTCATTTGGTAAGTTTAAGTTCAATAGACCAACTGACATGACTGCCTCTTAGAGAAAGAAACTTGATGACCCAGAACATATCTATACTCTATGTACTATACACAAACTAATTCTTGCATATTTATTTCAACTGAGAAAGGTCTACAGTCTGGCCATAGGAATACAAATAGGTTAAACCATGCCCAATCAAACTATCTGGTAAAAATATGATGCAACTCCTAAAAGTAATCTAGTCCACCCAAGTGTCAAAATTGCCATTGGATGAGTCAGGGCTAAATTTATCACCTCCAAATGCCTACCTTTCAATGCACAGCCGGTTTACTTCTCAAGCTTTCAAATGTATAGGCTGCTCATTTGTATGCAGCTGCCACAGAGCAGTCTCAAGATTCGTGTCTCAAACTTCTCCTAGTGCCTCTGTCCATATAGCCAAATGCTATGTGGGAAACTTCTTCCTTACCACTCTGCCAGCATATTCCAGAGCTGATTTGCACTATGATTGTTTATTGAGTCCTCTTTCAGCTTCTGAGTAGGAATTGTCAGGGCATATTTTTTTGTGGTAGACAAACAACACCAGTAGGAGGGTTCACTCTTTGAATCTATTGTGTTGAGATCTATCAGATTTTGATTAAATAATAAGTTATAAGCACCTGCTGGCAGAATAAACCCCTACAATATGGCATGTTTGAAGTGTTTGTTCAAAAGGGCATGTTCTTTTCCTTACACTCTCATCTCTCACCCTGTGAACAAAGCACTACCAAGCCTTCCAGCTCCATTACTCCTTTCCATTTTGGACAGAGGAACACCCAAGTCCATCCATAATTGTATTGAACATGTGAATTCTGCTATTCTGCCCTTTCCACTGCTGAAATCTTTATTTCTAGTAGCTACAGATACTTCTCATTCCAACTTTGCTTCTCTGTGCCAAAGTACCCTGGCTTCTATTTCAGCCTTTATAAAGAAAATAACATCCCCAGCACTCCTGTTTCTGGAGTTCTAGCAAGTCAAAGCCACCAAACTGACCTCTTCCTCCAACAGCAGTGGCTAAAAACTTTCCATCAAGCAGAGGGTCAGGTGTGGGACCCTGCATTTTAGCTTTTCAAAGAGGAAAAAAAATGCGATTTTGAGTCTGAGCACATTGTAGTGTAATAATTTGTATATCAGACACCAGTTCTAGAAACTTGTTCAGTTAGTGCAACCCATAACCACTGACCAACTTCCTTAGCAGCAAAGAGTTCAAAACTTGGCTTTATGTCAAAAAATATTAGTCAAACAGCAAAGTATCTTACTGAGTGAACACTTTCAGATTAAAAGCAGGAGTCCTCCAACACATGTATGTCCTGAAAGCTTAAAGTAGTCTTGTGGAGGAGGAAGGGAAGAGAACTTCAACTGTATGTAACACCCCGTGTACCAGAAGAGCAATATAAAAATGAAGGTAGCTATAGGGTGTCTTTAACAACATAATTACTAATCAAAGTGTTACAAGAAAGTGGTGTTGATAAGCTGCTGTCACCAGAATAAGTGTAACCTCTCAGCTTCCTGTCACATAATCGATTATATTCATTTCTTGATGCTGGAAAAGCATTTTCTATTTCTTTTTCCTGAATTTTATGAATGGTAACGTCTTTATGAGGCATGTGGGTGCCATCGCTTGTAGAAGTTCATGCAGGTATTCAACTATCTAGCAATACTGGATGTCAGTTTGAGATTGAAAAACAAGTACACCCCACTTAAACTGCAGCAAAGCATAGCAAAGCAAAATGGAATAACAAAAACTTGAAAATTTAGATTCCTTCCCATGCAGAAATTGTCACAGAATCGTATTTATTGACACCATGGGTTCTGGTCTTGCGTTTCATCTGAAAGACAAGCTCTTCAGCAGCACAGTGTCAAAACCAATGATCCTTCACCACACTATAACATTCCTGTGTCAGAAACTATATGTTTTTTGTCCAAATGGTCATTTTCAGATAGGTAGCTCAACTCTTTCTCAAATCACCAGCATCAGCCTTATGCCACGTGGTGGATTCCTCCCTGGGAATCCTGTCCTCAGCAACAGACCAGATCCACGTGTGTGGCCACCAGACTGGTGATACTCAACTCAAAAGCCATAAGCTGGGGGTGGTGTTTGTCAGCTTCTTTGTTAGACCATTGCTGGATCAATAACCTGTATTTATAATATGGAAGATGTTTCTCTTCAGTCTCTCTACTAAATGGCAGTAGATCAGTCTTGATGTCAGCACTAAGAAGGCATTTGTAAGTGTGCCAGCAAAAGAGTACTGTGGAGGACATAAATATGCTTATTTATTAATGGTCAGCTTCAAAATAGGAGACTAACTGACCACTAGGTCTTTGCATCTACTTTTAGTCTGGGAAACAGCTCTTACCTTTAATAACTGCCTCCTAAATCAGAACAAATTGTAGGGCTTAACATTATATTGAGACATAGCTGATTTTATTTTAAATCAAAGGAATGACATTAATCTATACAAATATAGGTAGGTGAACCTTAAGCAAGCACACGAAGATCAATGCAAGGATTAAGAGACTCTATTTATAGCTCCTGGAAGCATTGCTCATGTGTTCGCATATGGCTCTGCCAAGCAGCAAACTTTCATTGCATTATGATGCCAGCTACAAAATACCATCCTGGTACAAAACAACTTGTGTCATTCAGTTCTATTGAGCTAAGCTCATACACTCCTTAGAGTATATTTCCTGTAAGTGCAGTTACATTTTTAAGGCAGAAGTCAGTAACCTATTGTCCAGAAAAAGATGGATTGAAAAATGAAATGAAAGATGAATTGAAAGATGAATTAGAAGATGAATTAAAAGATGAATTAAAAGCTTCGTGTTTGGGACTTTTGTTCCATCTGTTCATTTGCTGAGAGAACAGCTTAGATTACATATAATTGCAGCCCCCCGACAGCTTTAAATCCAACCTATTCTATTTCAGAATTTCTGTTGTAACTCGGAGTGCGTGGTGCACCAGAGGCAATATAAAGTAGTTCATATGGTACGCACTGGGGATCAGGAGGGCACATGCTAATGATCTGCTGAGGATTTGGGGGATTCTCCAGCAGCAATCACACTAGCACAGAAGCAACAAGAAGGAGTTAGTGATCAGTGTTTATTTCACTTCCAAAACTGAGTATCAGTACCCCCAAAATAGAGCTGCTTTCTGTGCTACAGGCTGTTTACTAACCAATGAATAAACTTAAGAGGGAAAGAGATGTTTCAGAATAAATTTAATAGTCATTACAGTAAAAGGAGTACTTTTGTCACTTGTCACAAATGTCACTTGTACTATTTGACTTAAACTGCAAGTGGCAAGAGTGTGGCTTCTCAGTAAGAATCTTGTTAATCATGTGGAAATAAAAGTGCTAACTAAACACCTTGTTAGAAGTGGAGGAGCTGTGTGTGCTGAATGAAATGCTACTGTGCCTCAACAGACTGCATGTACTTAGCAGTGACTGAAAAGTAAATAGGTTCACAAAACATTCACTGTTAAATCATAAAGATATGTTGGTAATAACTAATAAGTAATAAAAGATATTTCCCTCATTTGCTTCCCCAGCTATGCAGTAACAGAACATACGTAGTTATTTTAAAAATATGGCATAGTATAGTATTTTTCATAGAGCCAGCTATGTCAGTATTTGAAATGTTATTTAAAACAGGTATGTGGTGAGTAAAATCCTCCAAGGCTTAATTAATTGGTTTCATAAATCACTTTCAGATAAACGATGTGAAGAATATTATTTGTAGTATAACTTTGGAATATATAAATGTGCAGAATGAAAAGGTGTAGAACGAAAATGTGCAGAATGAAAGCTGTCTCCGCAGCTGGAGTGTTGCAAAATTTCCATGTGATGTTTGTGCCAGTTTGTGCCAGATGTTTATACACATCTTTAAGTTAGGATTCTGAAAATATTTCCAGGACTATATTTATTAGCGGGAATGTTTATGGCAATGATGCACTACAAGCTACAATTACAATATATTAACTGAAATTATGTAGAAATTATGAGTATTATCACTAAAAATTGGAGGAGTATATCAATATAACTGGTGACACAAGGTACATAACAACCTTAATGCTCCAGGACAACTAAGCAGCAAAGCTGAAAATGCACATTTAAATGCTCACATAAAAGAAGTACTTGTAGAAATGATAGGGCAAAGAATTATTGAAAAAAAAAATCCCTGACCTTTAGTGGTCCTCAGATGTAAGACTCAGATTTTGTTTTCTGTGCTTGCATGGATCCAGAGATAACTTTATTGTTATTATTTGAAAGCATTGTTGCTACAAATTTACACATTTGAATAATTTTAACGCTAATAGTGATTCAGTTACGGGAATGGAACTATGTATGTGTGGCATCCACAGCAATGGCATGGTAACAACTTTTAAGAATCTAATTGAGCACGGAAAGGAAAAGTTGTTGAAAGGTCCCAACCAGGAAGTTTAATCAGAAACAAACCTATGATTTACACTGAATTATTCTCTTCCCTCATGAAGCAGTGAAGTGATGCTAGCTGCTTATGATAACAATTACTAATCCCTGTAAAAATATGTGCCAGCTCAAAAACTCAGATCATAACAAGTACTTCGAACATACACAAAGCTGAGTTCATGTGGGGAAACAAAGGAAAGGGAGGAGAATTTAAATAATCTCAGGAACAAATGATTGAAAACAATATGCTTTGTAACCCAAACCCTGTTGATGGCTCTCACAGAACTGGCTGGGCTTAACTGGCGGGGAAGGACAGGGCCTCTGGGCAGACATTCCTGTGTCTGGGACATCCCTGGCGTAACAAGTATCTCAGAAATCCCTGCAGTTTTATCACCAAATTCTCCAGTTCTTCTTCAGTGTGTGTAAATCCAGTCTCTCTTCTACCCTCCTGCTGATGGGTAAAGGAAGATCATAATTTAGGAAGTTCTATGAATTTCCATAGCAAAAAGACACAGCCTGAACTATCTCAGGCCATTACATAGACCTTGGAAGTGTGTTGCTCAAAAGCGTGGACACTCCCTGACCTTCTGTTTTGCTGGCCAGTGATCAAGACAACCTTCGCAGTATATAATATAATACGGTTGAACTTTTGTCTGCAGCCCTTGATTTGTAGCCATTCTGTTACATGAGATCAAACAAAAAGTTCTGCTTGGGCCAATTTGCAACTGCTTATGTTATCTTTTTTTTCTCTCTGTATTAATTTATACGATATTTCCTAGATAAAAACACAGCATAATAAGAAAGCCAAAAAAATGGGGCAGCATTTTAGCGACTTTCATATGTAACCACTTTTGGGAAAAGCATTGTGCATTATTTCTGATTTGGACCAGTGAATACAATCCTGTGACATCATATATAAAAATGGCTATGATCTATCTACTGATAATGCCAAAGAAAAGCCAGCTGATTTTTTTTTAAAGAAGGAAACTGGCATGAAAATTACAAGGTGAAACAAATGTCTGAGGCTTATTGTCTACATGCAGGAGAAAAAAAAAATTTTTCAAGAGAAATTTGTTATTTAATATTCTCTTAGCTCTCACTTCCAAAACTGTTTGAATTAGTCCATTTAGCTTTTAGCTGATCAGATCTGATGGGTATCCAGGTCACATTTTTCCTTTCTTTTGTCACCCTTCCTGTTTGTTTGTTTATTGTTTTTGTTTTTAGACACTGGATTTCTTTCATACTATTTTTTTTCCCTCATTTTCACTATCAGCTTTCTTGCTCAGGCTGTTTCATAGGTCTTTCTCTGTTTGTTTGTTTGTTTTTCTTGCATAGCTTTTTCTTTCTATGATTGAAGATCTTACATATTCTGTCTGCCCCAGCCACTGTTTTTTTAATTCGTTAGCCTACCTTTCCCCCTTTTTTCCTCAACCCTCTTGCAGCCTTGTTAACTTTCTCTAGTGTGTTAATGACAGCATGTTCACATTTTCACAGTTCTGTATAAGCAGGACAGTTGTGCCTGTTGGCTCCCAGTTGACAAGCTAACTTGTCAGTGTTCACAGTAAGGTAAAAGGAGAAAGACAACAATGCAGGAAACTCGTTAATGTCCAGATCATCCCATAACAAAAAAAAAATATATATATATATACTCCCAGACAACATTTTTTTTCTGTCCACGTTGTCACCATTTTCCTCTTTTTTTTTTTCTTTCCCCATTTTTAGTGACAAGTGATTCCTTTCATTTTTTAAAAACTCCCCCTAAAATGAGTTCTCAAGATGATCCTTTGGGGTTCCGCGGAATGGAAATGTTATGAGGCAGCAAAGCAGCAAGTTGTGGTATATCTCAGCTTCCTGAGCTTCCAGTCCCTAGGCTATCAGAGGGAATTTGGGCTTCTCCCCCTTTCCGCCCTTTGTCCACCTTGGGACAAGGAAAGTGCAAAGGTGCTAGCTTCGTTCTCCCAAGTCAGCAGCATGACTTTACTTTTAAATATAGCCTCAGTGCAAAGCTGCTTGCTGCTTTATGGTTGGTATACTATATCTTCTTGTGCCCTTTACCCCGCTGAAATTGCTTCCATCTTGCTTAAGGTTCTCTAAAATTCGTTCTGCGAAACAGACCACATTTGCTTGGTCTCAGTTTTGTCCTAATTATAAACCTAAACGCAGAGTGGTGACATATTATATTCCTCTTTTAGCCACATGTTTCCATAAATGCTGACAAGTCAGGAGCTATGATAAATAGCTTTCAGCTCCATAATTTACATTGCTGCTGCATTTACAGCAAAGCTCCAGCAGATGGCAAAAGGATCCGCCTTATTTTTCAGCTGACAGTGCCGGGTTTGACAGAACAGTGACAACGCAAACCTTTTCCTTCTTTTCCAGAAGCCACAAGCGTAGTAAAGTAAAGTAAAAAATAAAATAAAATAGATCCTATTTTTTCAGTATTTGCCGAATTAATTCACCACCTTAGTGACCTTAGACGACCATTCCCTGGTCCAAGGATGCTGAATTTGACGGCCACTGGTTTAGACAGAAAAAAATGTGCTATTAGATTCACCATTAGTAAGTTTTGCTTTGGTTCGTCTCCTCAGAAGTTTAAAGTGTCAGACATGAAGGCACACTTCAAATGGACTGCTTTTGTGTACAAATTTTAAGGTGCACATACCAACAGTCACTCATATTCTCAAGTTATTTCAGAAATAGTTAAAACGGGCATCCTTATTTGTGTTGAGTGTCATTATAAGGAACCAGGTGCTATAAAAACGAATTTGCGTTTCACATGCCTTAACCGGAGGGCCGTAACTTTTACTCAGTCACACACAGAAATAAATTTCCATGACTGCGCAGCTGCCTTTTGCCTCTTTACGGCCTAAGCCGACTCTCCCCGCTGGAACTGCATTCCCACTGCACGCGGGGACACCGCAGTCCCTCAGACAAGTGACAAAGTGACAGAAGTGACAGAAGGAGCGGGCAGACCGACCCCGCTCCCCTCAGCCGCCCGCGCGGCCGCCTGCCACCCACGGCCCCACAGGGAGCCTGCGCGGGGCGCATGCGCAGCGTTGCTGCCTGAGCGCCCGGCCCGGCGCGGCGCGGCGGGGCCCCCTCAGGGCGGCGATGGCGGCCGCCGGCGGCGGCGGTGGTGCGGGGGCTCCCGGGGAGGCGCCTCCCGCCGCTCCCGGTGCCGCTGCGGCCCCCTCCGCCGCCCCCGCCGTCCCCCCCGCCGCCCCCGAGAGCGGCGCGGTGCTGCAGCGGGAGCCGCTGTACAACTGGCAGGCTACCAAAGGCTCGCTGCGGGAGCGCTTCGCCTTCCTGTTCTCCAACGAGCTGCTGAGCGACGTGCACTTCGTGGTGGGCAAGGGCGGCCCCCGCGGGGGCTCGGGCGGCGGCGGCGGCGGCGGGGGGGCACCTCCCGGGCCCGGCCAGCAGCGCATCCCCGCCCACCGCTTCGTCCTGGCGGCCGGCAGCGCCGTCTTCGACGCGATGTTCAACGGCGGCATGGCCACCACCTCGGCCGAGATCGAGCTGCCCGACGTGGAGCCCGCCGCCTTCCTGGCGCTGCTCAGGTCGGGACGGGGGTGCTGCGAGGCCTGGGGGGGGGGGGGGGGGGGGTGCGTGAGGAGTGTGTGAAGGGGGGTGTGAGGTGGGTGTCCCCCCACACGGCGGCTGCCCCCCGCTCCGTCCGCTCAGCCTCGCCCAGGAGCTGCCGGGGGTCGGTTCCCCCCAGCCCCGTCCCGTTTGCTTCCCCCCCCCCCCCCCCGAGATGCCGGGGGGCCGCCCGGGCAGCCGGGGGCTGCACACAAGGTCACGGCGTCCTGCGCTGTGTTTCTGCCCTCCGCATCCCTTCCCCAGCAGAGGTGGCCTGGTTTTAGGTTCGGTGGCCCTGCAGGGTGGGGGGGGGGGGGGGGGGGGGGGGGCTCATTTGGCTTTTTGGTTTCGTCTTTTAATGAAGGTGGTGGGAATTGGTGGTTCAGCAATCTCCGGGTGTCGCAACCGCCCATCCACCTACTGATGGCTGAGACGGAACCGAGCCTGTACTGAGCTTTTAATTTCATTTGATAATTTACTTTGACGACTTACTCGTCTTGCAGTTCTCTCGTCTTTTTCAGCAGTGGTAGTGAACTGTGTCCCTTTACCAGAGAAACGCTTATTTCTCTGAAATGCAGTCACACATTTCAGATACTTTGGGTGGAGAGTGCAGCAGCTCGCAGTTAGCTAACTGAGCTTACACGCAAACCACCCAGGGGAGACCATGAGTGCAGTGGTGGGGAAAAAGTATGTAAAATGGGCTACTGATGTCTGATATCTGCTTAACCTTAAGATTATTTTTTTTACAAGAAACTCCTCTGCTAGGCATAATCGCTATAAAATGTATTAAACAGGTATCTGTAATGAACATTTTGAAAACAAATAATATAATTGCCCGGAAAGAAATCTGTAGTGTCTCAGAGCTTTCTGTAATGCAATAAGGGCCCAAATCTTAACAATTTTTTTGTTTTGAGGCCAAGAAGAATCAGGTAGTCCTTTTAGTAATCATGAAAACGGGAATTACAGCAACTGATTTTGCTTTAAAAAGTAAACAGCAGCAACTTGTCTGTGTTGCTCTTTAGCAAATAAACTGTATTTTCTGGTTTCTCAGCAAAGAGGGAGTGGCAAAAATGTAAGGTGAAGTGCTTGTGTAGCATGGTGGGAAGTGTCTTTCAAGCAAAAATTGTTACAAAGGTTAATAGCAAATGAATGAGACGTGTGTCTGTATACAGATATGGAAAAAATGCCAGACAGTGAAAAGTGGTTATAATGAGAGAAGTTTGTTTGGATCAAATATACAAATGCAGAAGCAGGAGGGTGAGAAGGGTAGTGTTTGAAAATTGTAGAAGTAAGCGAAGCAAACAAAAGCCACCTTGTGTCTGTAGAGCTGCTGGTACGTAAGGGCCAGGGCACTTGCATAAATAAATTGATTATACCTGTATCTGGTCTAAATATCACCAGACTGAAATGAAGTGTTTCAGGTTTGACGTATGTATGAAATAGTTGGCAGCTTTTTAGAACTTTCTCGTGTATTATAGATACGTATTTAGAGTGAACTTGTTCCAACTACAAGGCCTCAAAAGAGTCCTGTATTGTTATTTTTCTGTTACTACCTCCCTAGGTCAGGAGCAGGTAACCTGCACGCCTGCTGCCTTCCTTGGATGAGGTAGCATCCCTTCAAGCTCCCTCTTCATAATCAAACCCTGATATGTGTACACCGAGCTTATAATGGAATAAGTATAAATTGCAACACCTTGTCAGAAACATATCTAAGGAGAATTTCTTTAGTACAGACTAATACTAGACTTCTTCCATGCTCCTATACACGGTTTTTAAAGTACCCCAACTATAGGACAGCCTGTTTGTTTTTTTCGTGAATTGCACCTTGCATTGTTGGCCTCTTATCTGTGGTTAGTAAATTGGTCAGGTAACAATGGTTGCATTTTATAGGGCCCCTCCTTAATCTTTGCAAAGACCAATTTGAAGTGTAATGGCTAGGAATTGAGTTGAGACATTTATATATTTGTAACAAATGAACATCAAGATAAAAGAAATATTAAAGTGATGAGAAAACCTTTAGAGATAATTTACTAATTACTTAACATTCCACAGCTAATTTCTGGTTTTATTTACATATGTCTTTTGTTATGTTCTATCTATAGTTATGTTTCTTAAAGATCTATTGACCAATGCTTCTTATAGTGTAAAGCCAAAGGAAGAAATGTTTGTGATGAAAAAAGTTCAGATTCTCTTAAATTCATTCCACGTCCAATGAGATGGAGTGGTGTTTCCCTGTCCTGTGATGTAAATGTTCCTCGGTGTTAGTGCTGTGTTACAAAATAGATTGTAGATTGAATGAGATTTATGGGGAAGAAAAAAGGATCTAGATACTGAACATTTTAAACATCAGATAGTCACAAAGTTAATGTGACATCTCTCTCTTTCAATTTTTCTTTTGGGTATATTCATATCCTATTTTAAATTGGCTGCAATTGTTTCTATTTGATGATCAGCCTCTAAAATACTGAATTTTTAGAGTTAAGTCATTTAAAAATAATGAACTGAATCTTTAATTGATAGTACTGCTTAATTTCAGTAATAAATTCTAGGGTTTCTTTTTCTTTTTTTCCTTCCCCTTGAGAAATTTAGGTAGTTCTCCTTGTCTGTTGGCTAAAATCTTGACTGTAAAGATGGCGAAAAGGGAGACTGAGAACTGACTGGGCAAGGAGCAAGAACATTCATAGAAAATAATTGGCTGAGCTCAAAGACGTAGAAATGACTGGTGTGTGTTTTGGCTTGCCACCCAGTATTCCTTTTGCCTGAAGAGTTTTCAAATGTGAGCCAGAGAAGCTTTTTTAAAGCAGCTGACTACTTCAGTAATTTGTCAGATAAATCCCGAAGAAGTGAAGTAATGTGAGTCCCAAAGTTTGAATCTGCTTTCTCTAATTCACAATTAATAAACCTTTTTTCTGTATGTTTCGAACTGCACAGATTGAATTGCAGTGATCCAGGACATTGAAGTGGACTTGTAGTAGGGTTCTGTGGTGTAGAGTTTGGTTTGTAGTCAGATTATTTTGTTTGTTTCCATTCACATACATTTTAAAACAATTTAACTTATCCTTTGGTCGGAGTGTAAAGGAAAGTGACAACATGACACCAATTTAGCAGTCCATTTTCCAAATGTCTTTGCAGAGGACTTTGGCAAGCAGTAAAACGAGGGTTAATCATGACCAACTGGAAGAAGACTCCTGTGTTTTTTAGAGTGGTGAAAACACTTCAACTGTTGGGAAGATGCTGGGACTAGGGTGTAAGGAAGTGCTAACCCGAGAGTAAAGAAGTCATGTAAAAATTGAATGCTTAGGCAAAATGAATGATGAAGTGGTCACTTGGAAAATTGTTTGTTCGGGTCACTAAAAGTGGTCTATGCACCCATCTGCCATCCTGGATGGCAGTACAACTGGTCAGTATCTAAAGTGCAGGTCGTTTTCTGTAAGTCTCCAGAGGAGGGAGGAGGGGAAGTGATCATGAGCCCCGCTGGGTTGAGTGGAGGCAGAGCAGAGGTATGAACACAAAGGAGTGCTAGTTCAGGCGTGTCGCAAGTGGGAGAGGCAGCACAGAGACGGAGCTCCTGGCACAGGAGCAGAGGGATTTTTAGAGAAGACACACCCAGAGTTCCTCTTTTATGAGTAGGTGAATACATCATGACCATCCGTCCGCATGCTAAGGGGAAACAGGATTATACAACGTCCTAGAACAATGCACTTTATTACAATTTTTGTAGTGCTTACAGCTACCTTTTAGCTTTGCAAATTCACACTTTTTAGTACTTGCAAAAGACTGCTGGTTGGTGTTGAAAATACTGACATTGTCAAAAACGTGGAATATTGAACAGGCAAACACACCTGACTGTGACATTCTTAATATACTTGGATACTCCTTATCATGAGTTTACTCAGTTTAAAAGTATGTAACTGTATCACATGTCCTGTTACTATGCGTTGTTACGCCCTTCCCTGGTGCATCATGAGGTCTGGGTGATGGACTTGATGCTGGGTAACTTTCAGTTGTCAGAGCTTTAACCGCTTAGGTCCCATCACTTTTGTCACTGACGCGCGCTGAGCTGGGGAGTGTCTCTTAATGTACGTCCAGGCGTGCAGAAGGGGAGGGATCGGAGCAGAGAGCCTCAGGTATGGCCTTCATGGAATGAAAAAGCATCCTGCAGCTAACAGAAGTCACATGAATGAAAAACTTGAGTGCACATTCAATGTTGCCACGTTTAATTTTGGCCTTGTAATTGATTTTTTGATCATATGGGGGGTGAGGGGGGGAGAGAGAGAACCTGCAAAACTGAGAAAAGAAGCGCCAGAGAAAAGTACAGTTTGGAACTGCACCCTGATTCTTATAAAGTGTACAAAGGGAACCAATCTGTTCATTGGCCACAGGTTGGACACACCTACGGAATAAAATCAGCGTTGTGTTCCAAAAATAACTTGGCAAATTTTATTTTTTTGGTAGGATTAGGTAAAAATTTATAGTGTGTGTGTGGTAATGGTGCTCTTTTACAGCCTCTTAATTTTTGACTCTTATGTGATCTTTGACTCCAAGCTCTCTAAAATCATACAAGGAATTTTAGGACATTTTAAATGGACTTTTAAAAATGTTAAAACCAAAATCATGATGTGCTGTTCTGTGCTTTCATGAGCTAATTGTCAGTTTGGTATACAGAGCTGCATGTTGAAAACTGTACCTACTAGATCTTAGTTTCTTAAATCTGTCAATGATTGTGGCTGGCAAATCAGCCTGTCATTTTCATCAGCAAATAGTTTATAGCTTTCATAAATCAGTTCTAAATAACTGTATGAAACTTTTACTGACAAGGTCAGCATTCAGTTAAATTCCTTTCTAAAAGCTTTGAGGTAAATTCAGTTTAAAGGATTAATCTGGAGCCTCGTTCATATTTCCTAAGTTATGTGAAAGTTGGCCATTTGAATGGATTAGAGTATTGTACTGATAAATACATACCCATAAGTGGCAGTGAATTCAGTTAAGGCTGTTATAAATAGTCATTCATACTGATACACAACTAAATAGTTAGCAATTACTAACAATTAGAGTTTTCTAAGGAAAATAAGAAATACAAACAGTGAAGAACTTTATCTGAAACTTTTATTACATCTTTCCGTTACTTAGGTCTCCCAATGTTGCAAGCAAGTTTGAGTCTGTTCCTTTCACAAGCTTCTTCTGTTAAATACAAACTGATTATTATTATTACGTTAAAAACCCTTCTAATCATGCCTTCCTTCTCAATGTGTTGTTTGCCATTCATTTCCAGGAGGTCCGAACAAAAAATACTAAGAAATTTAAAAGATTTGTCCTTCCATGTACAATTCCTGCATTTGCAAATGTGCCCTGGTTTATTATATTTAAACAGCTGTGTGTGTTGTGGGGGGTAATGTGTTTGTGTAGTAGAGATATATTTCTGTAAATGACAGAATAATCCTGATTATTATCTGAAAACCTGGTGAAATAACGATAAGATTATCTTCAATGTCATCTGAAAGAAAAGTTATTTTTAAAAAGTCATCTTTTCCATACAGAACCTCAAAATAAATCTTATCTTCTCTGTTTTCAAGTAACAGCTGCTCAGGAAAGAGAATTTTTTTCCTGGCTTTGGTGGAGACTTGTATGGTTTGGTTCACTGCTTTATGCTAAAATCTCAAGCAATCATATAACCTCGAGCAGTGGAGAGAAGCCAGGGTTTTTTCCTATGTCAGTCTGCAGCAGGAATAGAGTCAAGGTCATCTGTTAGAATATTACTCCCTTTCCTCTCCTCTGAATGCTGGAGAATGGTGACTGTCACACAAGATGTTATCACAGTAGAAGTCCTTGACGCTCTTCTCCTTATTGTGAAGAAGCTAGTATGCACTTTCAGTAAATTAAAATCAGTATTACAGCCATAGAGGGTTGTGTATTGATATTTAGGAATACAGCTTTTAGTAGTGAATCAAAAGAGCATGCATTAATGCGCTAAGTAATTCTGCAGCTCAGCTGTTGTTTACAGTTTGGTAGCTATGTATAACTAGCACAGCCAGATCAGTCTTAGGGAGTAATGTGTATTTAAAACAAATGTATGCAATTAGGTTAATGTAATAGTCTTTCTTCAACCCTTTAGTTAGTTTATTAATTCGTAAAAATGCTACATGGTGAACTGTTACATGTTTGCAGTGCAAATCTTTTACCTGCTTTCTAAATGTAAAGAGATTATGTTGTGCTTGACGGCACTTCAAGATATGTTTTTATTATATCTATCTGTGCATTGATTTCTAGGTTTCTTTATTCAGATGAAGTTCAAATTGGTCCAGAAACAGTCATGACTACCCTTTACACTGCTAAGAAGTATGCAGTCCCAGCCCTGGAAGCACATTGTGTGGATTTTCTGACGAAGCACCTCCGAGCAGATAATGCCTTTATGCTGCTTACTCAGGTAGGTAAATTTAAGTTTAGTTTTGGTTTACTATGAAAATTGGTATTTGGAATGGGAATAACCAAGTAATATTACTTCACAGGGGGGTTGCCATCACGTCGTTTAATTTTTGTCTGAAAATACCTTGTTGCTTTGTTAGCATTTTTACAGACTTGTCTTGGCTTTTATTGGTAATGTAGAGGATTTTTTTTTTTTTAATACACAGTGTACTGGGACATTTCAGATGAGACCTGTGTATTCTACAGCATATTTACATGAATATCCTAATTGTTTTTTTGTTAGTCTTTATAAGATAGTTCACTAGAGTAGATAAGATGTGTACTTTTTAAAGTTATATTTCCAAAACTAAAATTATAAGCATGAAGAAAACCTTGTATGCAGTGAATTCTCCTCAGTTATATTCTCCTTTGAGAATGTAAGTGCTCTACAAGGTATAAACACCAGGCATACTTAGACAAATCAGCCTATTTTAATTTAGACCTACATTGAGTTAAAAAATACTTGCTTCTTAGAATTAGCAATTTAGCAGATTGATGCTTGTAACAGTGCAGTAACCAAAGCTATACTACTTTACTTTCTCAGGCTCGTTTGTTTGACGAACCTCAGCTTGCTAGTCTTTGTCTCGACACAATAGACAAAAGTACTATGGATGCAATAAGTGCAGAAGGCTTTACCGATATTGATATAGGTAAGTTCCTTCTTGTGTCTTAAGTGTTAAACTTCCAAAGGGAATCATACTGTTTTGTTGCTGTGTGACACTTCTCTCTTCAGGGCTGCACAAATCAGGTACAATGTGTAGAATCTGTTTTTGTTGTAGTTGTTTTTTAAATATAAACTGGCTCAGAATTCTGCTGGTAATTCTGCTTTCTATACTTTTTCCTTTACAAAAAGTCAGCAGTAGTGTATTTGGTTACTTAAACTTGATTGTTACTATATATGTCTAAGATTTTACTCCAGATCAGCTAGATTGTATTCCAAACTCAGACTGAAGAAAGGTATTCCAGCTGCTTAAAGAAATTTTAAAGTCATTGTTAATTTGTGTTCAGTGGGTTTAGACCCAGACTGTGAACGTTAATCTCTACTCTTGATAAATCTCAATCTGTTTTGACTTGTGACTTTTCTATGACAGCAAACATGCCTCGCTCAAATTCAGGGCATGTGAAAAATCCTGAAGAAGACAGAAGATTCAGAATGTGAAAAAACTTGGGTTTTTTTACGGCTCATGTTCTATGTTAAACTGAGAGTTGAGCAAACTAAACCTTAAATAATCAGTAGAGACTTTTTGCATATGCTCTTCTTAAAATGTCAGAACATGTAAGAAATATAGGAAAAGTTGCTTTTATAAAACGCAAGTGAGAGTAGCTTGCCTGACATCCTGTGTTCCACCTTAAAACTTTGTGGGAGGCAAATGCGTCAATGTTTAAGATCACTTTCATGTACGTTTAAACTGGTTTTGTGTGCACTGCTGCTTCTTGTGTCTATAGTTGGTTGAGATTGGCAGGTGGATACTCGGCTGAGAACATGACAGTGTTGTCATGAATAACTGCAGTGGTATTGTACATTCACCACTGTACTTGATCACTGCCAGCTTTGATCTTCCCATAGTCATGGAAATTCTTTAGGGTATTTATTGGTTGTCACTACATAGATTATATAGTATATTACACCTATATATCCTATATATAGGACCTATAGTATATAGATTACATATAGTCACACCCTTAGGAATCAAGAAGAAAGTTTATGTGCTGTCTTCATGGCAGGAAGAGGAAGGATTTTATTTTATTTTTTAGCTTGGACACCTGTACACTATTGGGATACTTCTTCAGTCATAAGACAGATTGTGTGGTATTATAAAAGTTCTGAGCATTTATTTGTTTAATGTTTTAAGCTTATTTAAAATCTGTAGAATTGTTTTGGATTAATATTGACTCAAATCTGTTAATATTTTTTCACATAACACAGACACATTGTGTGCAGTTCTAGAAAGAGATACCCTTAGTATTCGAGAAAGTAGGCTTTTTGGAGCTGTTGTTCGTTGGGCAGAAGCTGAATGTCAAAGACAACAACTGCCTGTGACATTTGGAAACAAACAGAAAGTCCTTGGAAGAGCTCTTTCCTTAATTCGTTTTCCATTAATGACTATTGAAGAGTTTGCAGCAGGTGAGTTCTGGGGTTCTTTGTCTTACTAGTTCTGCACAGTAGTTCTGCACTGCTCATCTGTGAGTGTTGAGATCCTTAACACTCTATCCTGTTATTATTAATATTGTATTAATAAATATTGGGATGCAGTCTTAATGAAAGCAAAACATCCTGCAGAATATGGTCTGGCCATTGGAAGATGTTATTGCCATCCTTGGTGTGCAAGTATATGTGGTTTAAATATGACAGGTGGATTAAGTTTTAGAATTATCTTGGAAGTTTTTTCTTTTCATAGGCCCTGCTCAGTCTGGAATCTTGTCAGATCGGGAAGTAGTAAATCTCTTTCTGCATTTTACTGTCAATCCTAAGCCAAAAGTAGATTATATTGACCGACCAAGATGTTGCCTTAGAGGAAAAGAATGCAGCATCAACAGGTTCCAGCAAGTGGAGAGTCGCTGGGGCTACAGTGGAACAAGTGATCGGATTAGGTATGGCTTTGGAAACTATTTGAAGGGGAGACATAGAAGTGTGGGAAGAACGGTAGTGATATTATTCAACTTCCAATTTTTGGCATAAGATACAGTAACAGACTAGCTGGCACGGTTTGGGCACATCTAATCTTTTCCTTTTTAAAGTAACTTAGGCTGTTGCACTGATGAAATATAAAGTAGCAAAGAACAAAGTTCAAAAGGCCTGGGTACTTTCTAGAGGCGTGGGGTATTTGCTGCATATCAAGTTTTAAAATACAAAGTATTTTGAATATCTCTGAAATAACAACAGATCAAGAATCTGGTCATTTTTCATTTAGTAATCCTAAATTTAAAAAAAAAAAGAAAAAAAAAGCCTCAGTGAATTCACAAAGCTTTATGCTATAAAACTGATTTAAAAAAACAACTTTTATTTGTTTTTACTGTTGAAATCTAAATAGAAAACACTATTGAAAAATATTAATGCAATGTCATTTTCAGTTTGGTTTTCCACTCTTCAGTGGGATTCTTTTTCTTCCTTGACTGGGAAGAAGGTAACACACCCATAACAGTTGTTTAAATTCCTTTCTTGGCTTGTGTTTTACTAGATTCACAGTTAACAGAAGAATTTCTATAGTGGGATTTGGATTATATGGATCTATTCACGGACCTACAGACTATCAAGTCAATATACAGGTACAGTATATTCTGTTTAAATAGGCTTAGGCAGAAACTATGCTTAATACAAAAGGTTTGCTGTATATCTAAATAGGATAGCAGTCTGATAGGCAGGAATCTAAGCTGTATTTTATCCTCAACAGTATCATAAGCAGCCCACTAGGGAAAAGTAAGTACAATATGAAACTTTTCTTCCTATCCACTCTAGTCTCCTGTCCTTCGATCCTTTTCAGAACCGGCTTTTCCTGAGACTGATTTGGTTTCTCTGTTTAGTAACTCCCAGTGAATCTTGCTTCAGAACACTTGTCCAGTGTAACCTTGAATTCCTGTAAGCTTTCTGCAAAGGAATTTCACAGCTTTATAATGCGTTCAGTTGTGCACTAACTCTGTCCTTTTAATAACGTTTCTAGTTAAGCTTAGTTTTATGTATATCTTTTATATTTTAATGTGTCAGTTTGAACTTTTCTATTTTAATTCATGTTTCTATAGGATGACCTTTTTGTTTGTTTACAGCAATAGCCCTGTGCTGTTTAGTCATGCCAGCTTTTTTCCCTTTTCTCAAGCCTTTCTAATAGGTAATGTGTGCCGGTACTGTACTGAGGAGTGTGATGTCTTTTAGTAGTATGCTACTTAAAAGGATTTGATTTTCTTAATTGCTTAGTTTAGCTTCTTTTGAACAAGCTTCCTCATTTTTCTTTTTGAAGTTTAGCACAGCTGTGGTGGATTTGCTTGTGTTGTTCATGTAGGAACGCTGACTCTAAGTATATTATAGACAGTGTTACATAGTGTTTCCATTATGAAATTTTGAATCTGATCCTACTAATCGCTCAGTACCAAATCAAGGGTTGCGTTTCTTCCTACTGAGCAATTGGTTAGCAATCTCATGAAATGGTCAGTGATAGCATCTAAAAATGTCACCCCTGTTTCGTGTCCTGATGTGACACTTGCCCAGTCTGAGAGGGTAACTGAAGACACCACTAAAATTGTATTTCCTGCTGCTGTAGCCTGTCTGATCTCTCTTAGCATGTGTGGTCAGGATTGTCTTCTAGTAATATTGATCCATCACTGTATCTTTCCCTTTTTAAGTATGGTATTTCAATCCATTTGAATTCTCTTATTGAGTTTAGTTTTGATTTGTTTCTGAGCTTTCTAGCAAGGTATTAATGTTCTGAGGCTGACACTGTTACTCTGTGCTGTGTATTTCATAACCCGCTACTATAGCATCACATTGATTTACTAGGTGTGTGGAATGTTTTGTGAAAGAATCTGTGACTTTATTTGGGGACAGATGTCCCCATTTTATTTTGTAGACTTTAGCATGTGTTGGAAATGCTGTTCCAGTTTTTTTCTTGGCATCCTATTTAAAGGGCAGTTTATTTGTCTACTGTTTCCTATTTGATGATTACTGTTCTCTGACCATTGCGTACTTAAGTATAGGAATTTTGTGTCTGTGTTTTGCAGGAAAAAAAAAATCTTTCCTTTTATGATGTTCCAAAGAGAGTGTATCTGGGTTGAGGTTTTGAAGGAATTTGTTGGCTTTTCCACATTCCTCAGTTTAAAAACTCACTTGCAAATCCCTTGGTTTGAAATGTTATCAATTTGCTTTTCTCAAACTATACATCTGTGTAAATGAGTAGTATAGTGCACTCGGGTGAATCTTTAGAACGAAAGATTTAGCTGTTAGGTCATCAGTACCACACTATACTTACTGGGGGATTTTTACTTCTCATTAACCCTTGTTTGATTCCCTTAGACTAAATTCCTGTTAGCAGATGAAAGCACTTTGTGTGATCCCTCAATATATTTGCTGGATTTATTTCGTCTGAAAAGAATTTAGTTCTTGCAAGGCAAACCAAAGCATGTTAAGTAGGAATGATCAAGAGACTCACTTGAGAAACACACTCCTGATCCAAACTGACAGGCTGATGCACCTTTATGGTTCAGATGAAGGCCACCCATCCTCTACAGATTTTTTTTACTCTGAAACTATCTCCAGTTCCTGATGAATCTGAAACTTTGTCCTTACAGACAGCCATTTAAGTTGTCTCTGCACCTTTCATTTTGAATGTGCATACAATACCGGCAGAGCTTCAGAAAAAAAATAAATCTTTTATACTTGCCCTAAAATAGTAGTAATGTATATTGCAAATACATCACTTATGTTAAAGGGGCATATGCCTTCAGCATTAGAATTGTTAGTATTTCTTTTGATTGTGGCTGGAAAAAAAACTTGAAGCCCTGTTTGAGGCAAAGTATGCTCCCACTGGTGCAGTAATAAAATTATATAGCAATTTAATAATATTAAAATTGTTAGGATTGTTGTTAGTGGAGTAATCATGAGCAGTATTTGTGTTTCTCTAAAGCTGTGGTATCCTACTTCTGCAGGAGATGTTCAGGAGCATGGATCAGAAATTGCTATCCAAAATGAGAAGTATGATATCTGCTATTTCTGACATCTCAGCTAAAGATTCCTATTTGCCACTAAAACTGAAGGCAAAAGAAATATGTGGTCTGAGTGTAATTTTTCTCCTGAATATGGAATAGAAATAAATTGTATAAAACATTGAAGCAGGAGTTTTTGTTTTCTTCTAAGAATATATCATTGACTGTTTACGTTATCTGTAAAAACTTGTTTTCTAAATGAACCACAGCCTGTGAAGCATGTGGGTCCAGCCTCATGTGCTTCCCTCATGGGGGCTGTGTAGGTGTACAAAGATCAGCAAATCTAAGTATAGGATCATACGTAGTTTATTAAGGTCAAAAGCTGAAGGTTCGAGCTATTCTTCATCTCCTCTCAGGCAAAGCCTATAACCTGGTTGGAGCAGCGTTGTGGGCTGAGTTTAGCACAGAGATTGGACAGCCTGTGTAAAAATGCAAAAGCCATGGTTCACCACACTGCCGGGTCAGCCCTCACAGTATTGTTAGGAAATTGCACCTGTCTCAATTCTGAGACTGCACTATTGTTGCAAATAAACTGGGTGGAGTAGGCAAGTGTTTCGCTTGTAATACTCTAATGTGTGTATAGTAAGAATCTTTCTCAAGCTCATAAATCTAAAGATATGGTTTTCATGTCTTTATGCAGATAATTGATTATGAGAGGAATCAAACACTGGGACAAAATGATACTGGATTTAGTTGCGACGGAACTGCCAGTACATTCAGAGTCATGTTCAAAGAACCTATAGAGATTCTGCCAACGGTTTGCTACACAGCTTGTGCAACATTAAAAGTAAGAATGCTCAACAGTATAGAAGAAAAAGCTGTTTTGATCCAAGGGTTTGTCTTTTGTCTCCTTTCTGATGGGAAAGTGTCTCCTTTCTGATGGGAAAGTGTCTAAATAAATACAGATTTTTTTATTTTTATTTTTTTACTGTTAATTAAGCAGTGTTTGAACTTCAAAACTTTATGGGTCTTGCTGCACGTTTTCATTCAGTTGCTAATGTCTTCTGATGTTTTTCAGGGTCCTGATTCCCACTATGGAACAAAAGGATTGAAGAAGGTGATCCACGAATCTCCTACTGCTAGCAAAACATGCTTTGTCTTTTATAGTTCGCCGGGTAACAACAATGGAACATCAATAGAAGATGGACAGATACCAGAAATAATATTTTATACATAATTTCACATGATCATCTTGGATGTGTCAGTGTATCATTGGACTTTAGCTCACTATTGGTGACAGTAAGACAATTCTGTGAAATGACATGAATGTGTTAAAACAAAACTAACTTGTTTGAGAGGTACCAGGAAAGCTATTTTCTCTGCGTCATTGTCAGCAGAATGTAACTTAGCTTTTCCTCTTAATGAAGCATCAAGTGGCATAAGTACTCTGTATATTGAAAAGATTGTTTTAAATAGTATGTTGTGATTAATGGCTTTGTATTTTGAACCCTTTATTTCTCACATAGTACAATTCATTTTTTGAACTGGAAAATCTGTACTAGTTTATGAACTTCACATGTACATTCATTTTCCCCAACTTGTCCTAAAAAGTAACTCTGCTGCTCTATTACCAGCTTGCACATCTCTCCAAAATAATCTTGGAATGACCTTAAGGACATGAATTACTGCTATGTAGGTATATTATTTTGTTTTGGACGTACATCAGCAAAGCTGGATTCGTATTGCTATCATCTAGACTTTTTGGATGAGCTGTGGAGAATTAATGGACTTAACACTCCAGACAGCAGCTGCAGCAAAGGAAGATGAAGTCCAATTCTGCAATAAATGGATCTTTCCGGAATCTCTTAATTTAGAAGGGCTGTTTTGGAACACAGAGCCGGTTATGGACATAGCCACTGTATATACATATGTGCCTATAAGAAAATGTATAATGTGAAAACGGGAATATAGGACTTGTAATGATGCTATTTTGACTGGATAACCTGATACTAAAGAATTAGTATGAACTAAGGGCGATGTGTGTGCCACTCATTCTCCTGCCTACGGTAATCGGATGCAGTCGGTGTAGTTTTACACTTCTTCCTGTACAGAACTCTGTACCCTCCCTGACGGTGTACTAGAGAACTCCTTGGAGAACGATTTTGGGGTGAGGAGGGGGGACGGAGCCACCCCCACCTCATTTTTCTTATTTCCTGGGACTTCCCTGGGAATTTCCCGTTGGGGCCAGGCCCTGTGGGGCCGGGGGCGGCGCCTGCCGGCCCGGGGGCGGGGCCGGGCGGTGCTGGCGGAAGGGCAGCGCGGAGCCATGCCGGGCCCCAGCGGCTTCCGCCCGGTGCTGCTGGCGGCGGTACGGCGGCTTGGCGGGGCCATGCCCGGGAAGGTGCGTGCGGGGCGGCCGGGCCGGGCCGGGCCGGGCCGGTACCCGCGCTGACGGCGCGTTTCTCTCTTTCAGGGCCGAGGAGCCGCGAAGGAGCCCGGGGGGCCGGTGCTGGCCGCGGGGCCGGTGGTGGCGGCCGAGGGCGGCGTGAGGGTGACGGTTCGCGCCAAGCCCGGCGCGCGCTGCAGCGCCGTCACAGGTGGGCTGCGGGCGGGCGGGGCGGGCTCGGCAGGGGGAGCCCCAGGGGCTCTGTGGGCTCGGGCGGCGTGTAGCCGTGTAACCCTGTAGCCGTGTAACCCTGTAGCCGTGTAACCCTGTAGCCGTGTAACCCTGTAGCCGTGTAACCCTGTAGCCGTGTAACCGTCATCCTGCGCCTGGGGGAGACGGGAACAGTCATGAGGAGCCCACGGCCCCCCCAGGCAGCCCCGTGCTCGCGCTGTGAATCCTCAACACGCCTCCGTTTTATTTTATTTGTGAAAGGAGGGACCGCGAACCAGATGGCCTTGAAGGGCTCTTCCAACCTTAATGGTTCTGCGGTCTTCCCTTCAAACGCACGGGCACAGCGCTTCAGTTTTACGCCAGCTGCTTGGATCCCAAGGGCCTGTGGAGGTTTCCTCCTGCTATAAAAGTTGGAGCTCGCAAAATCTGTTCCCTCGCTACAAGTCTGGGTGCTCTGGACAAACCTGAGCAGGTTTCTACATTGATAGGTGTGAGCCTGACGCAGGGGCTTATTCCCTGCCGGGTGCCTCCCCCCTCCGAGAAGAGCGATGCTGAGCTCTCTTTCCAGCTGTTTCAACAGGGATTAAAACTAAAAGCAGTTCTAGGCCATAATAGTTACGGTTTAAAAATGTTTAAATCTAAAAGCTGGAGCAGAGTAGAAGCGAATGTGAATGTGAATATCACGTTTCAGTCATTACATCCAAGAAACACTGATCAATTGGGTGAGTTTTACTTGTGGTCAGTAAAATCTGAGCACACATTAGCACGCTTAGATGTGCTGCCAATTGAGCCAGAGAAAACGTGATGATAGCAAAGATCTCGGGGCCAGCCTATTGGTCATGCTCTTTTTTTGTGCGCGTTGGGGTTAATACGATCTGTATTATGCTGCACAGTGCCAAGCTGGAGTACACCAGCAGCAGAATGGGCAATACAGAGAGAACATTACCATAGTGCCCCGACTGCTAGAGTGTAAAAGCCAAAAATTCCTAGCTGCCGACTGATACGGGTCTAAAGGCTTTGATGTTCTTTGTGCTGGAAAGTTATCGTTGTTCATACTGGCTGACAGTTAACTTAAGGGAATTTGTGAAGTATAAAAATACCGAGTTACCTGCTGATCTAGGAGTTCATTTGTTTGTAAATTGAAATGCTTTTGAAAGCATAAGCGTTCATTTCTAGGAAATGATACCTAGATATTTTGAGCGTTCTGAGCATAAACTCTTTAAAATATCTGTTCTAGATGTGACAGCTGAGGCAGTAGGTGTAGCTATTGCTGCACCTCCGTCAGAAGGGGAGGCAAATGCAGAGCTGTGTCGCTACCTCTCTAAGGTGCTAGAAGTGAAGAAGAGTGAAGTTATTTTAGAAAAGGTACTTTTTTTTTTTCTTTATTTCAGTCTTCTCTTCCTGCATTTTAAATTCAAGATTCTGAATTGTTATTCACTGAGTTAGTCATTGGAGATACTCTCCAAGTTCAGTCCAAAAGACACTTGAAAAGTGTTTGAGTTAATGGAATGATTAATTGAGGAAAAACCTAATATAAGAAGAACCACAGCTTGAGTATGTAGTCAGAATACTTCTTATCATGATATATTTTCAAAAATTTATGCAGTTCATGTTTTCTGTTACCCTTAAAGATTCTTTTGTTTTCATTTCAAATTCAATACACATAATTTGTGCTTTGCAGAAAAATGTGCATTTTATTCATAACTTTGCATTCATTTTTTGAAGGTACTTCTGTATTTGAGTAAAAAATTTCTGAAAAGTAGCTGTTGCATATAAGTAAAAGCATTTGTAAACACATCCATTCTATCTGGGCCTTAACAGTTTCTCTGTACTAGTAGAACTTGCATGTGTTGACTTGGCAAGTGGAAACTGTTTGTATTATTCATTGCACTGAATAAATAATTTGTTTTATTAACACATTGAACTCATATGTCAGTCTTTCCAACCATGTTAATTTACAGTTTGTAAGCATGAGAGCACAATGAAGAACTGTGCTTTTTATTTTTCTGTGCTTGTTTAATGTAGCTGTAGAAGTCTGTTAAAAGATAGTGGTAATAAATGGAATACAATTAATGAATTGAGCACTGCTTTGATGAAAGGTAGAGATGCTAAGGCTTGGTTCATGTTTTCTTGACTCCTGGGCAAATTCCTTAATTCAATCAACATTTTACATTAACACTTTCCTGTCTTAAAGAGACGTTTAGGTTTAACTAGATTATTCTCATTAGTGCTAAGCAGAGTTGAGCATAAAAGGGGCCAGTGTTGTCTGACCTCCTTGACGCAGTTGATCTGACCTAGTGTCCAAATAATTGCATGCTAGTGTTGTTTTTCACAAACCACTGTTTGTTCTCAGTGAAGCACTGTGGTAAAGTCAGTATTTTATCTGTGACTTAGATTTCCCATCCTGATCTGCTAGGCGTACACACCGAGTGATTTTTGTACTATTTGCTCTCTGTTATGTGCTACTTGTTTTATGATAAGTGATAACACTACCAAAACTAATCCAAGTGGGAAACAATCCAGTATAAAATAGGGCTTTGGAAATATGGTAATATTTCTACCCAAGGGGCTTGATTTTCATCATCAGCTGGCTAGTCTGCTTCAAAAATCTATTTTTAATTTTAAAATTCATGCCATATTTCTGTATAGCAGTGTTAAGACATTTTCCTTATTCAGGATGTCCTTTTGGATCTTTAAAGATTTTTGTCAGGCCGCAGATTAAAATGCAACATATTTGTTTCTCACGTTTTTACTGAATACAGGCAAAGTTGTAGCTTCAGGCGAAATGAAATGAAATTACAAATTTGCCAGTTCCTATGTAAAATAGCAATTTTGTCAGTAATACAAAAACAAGTCAACGATATTTAAAATAACTGCCATACTAATCTGAATATTTCACAGGTTATATACAATGCAATCTATTTTCATTTTGTTGCTATTACCAACCTGAGAATTCAGCTTAAGAGTAACTAATACTTTGTGGGAGACAGTGTTAAAGAAAGATCTAAAAGTCCACATCTATCAACTATATACAGTAACTTTAAAAAAATAAAATGCAAATGCAGTTGCAGTCTTGCTTCTAGATGATACAGCTGAATTTTGGAAACTTACCATTCCTTACTTTTTATGCCTATAAAAAGGGCATAAATTCAGGGCATGCTCTGGGAGCTGTATCCAATTTTAAAAGCAGAGTAGATGAGGCATTGCTTTTCACTTTTAAAATAACTAGAAAGGACACCGATGAACCATGTCTTACTGCTGTTATTTCTGCGTACCTACACTCTAAGAATTATTTTTTCAACAATACCTGTATAATTTTTCAATACCTGATGTATTGGCATCACAATGAGCTTTTTGGCAATGTGTGTTTGGTGGTGATTCTCTGCAAGATAATTTTTTGTGTGTGTCTGAACCAGGGTGGTAAATCCCGTGATAAAGTGGTGAAGATTTTGGTATCAGTGACACCAGATGAGATACTAGAAAAACTGAAAAAAGAAGCTTCCACTTGACCTAAAACAAGAGCAGCAAATGGAACAATGTAATGCATCTTGGTAAATGGACTGATGGTTTTTCTTATGTAAATCTAGTCCTTTTGAGAATTTGGATAATGACAAGGAGAAGATACTCTCTGTCCCCCCTCCCCTTTGTCAATATAGCTGCTGTATAGCTGAAGTGTTTGTGCATGTGTAGGTTTGCTCAGAAAATCTTGTCTTTACTGAGGCTCTGTATCAGCTTCTGTTACTACCACAGGCCTTTTCCCCTCTGGAGAGTTTCCTGTCAGTAAAATTTGTCATCTTGCATGGACTCTAAAAAGTTGTTTAAGAAAATTGTTTCTGAATGCAACGAACTTTGGTTCACCAAGCAAAAGGCTTGGAGTGATAGGCTTCAAAGGCATTGGGACAATGTGAAAAGAAGTGTGGTGCAAAATGATAAATCAATCTGGACAGTGAAGACCTAGAAGAGTGTTCTCTTTGATATCTAGTGGCGGGTATAGGGTGCAGTTCTACGCTATGTTCACATATGTACATCTAATACAAATGTATTTGGAGCCAATATACTGTTCTTGATTATCACTCAGGCAAACTAAAAACAGAATCAACAAAATAACTGAAGCAAAATCTGAAGTTTATAGCACTGACCCCAAACCCAGTAATTGCATTGCTAGTGTCACTTTGTAATAGCCTGCAATCGGTTGCCTGAAAATCAGAGATACAATGATGGAAGCTTTGCCAAATGTATGTCAAGTGTAATGACTGTTTTTAATAAAAGGGGCAAAAAATATTATCAAACTTTGCTTTGTGTTTATATTTTTAACAGAAACATGGTTTTCTAGATGCCACATAGTAGATTGTTATTTTTAAACAGAACTTCTTTGTGATCGTTCCTCAGTTTAAAACTGCTTAGTATCTCAACCCATGGAAAATCGAGCAGAGTCAGAATTTGAGCAGGCAGAACTGAACAAGAAATCTGAAACAAAATGGGCAACTATACCCCAGTCTTAAGGGCAATAAGATGATTTGACTTTTCTTTTTAACATTCTTCAGAGGCCAGAGTAAGATTTAACTATTTCCCAAAAATGTTTGTGATATCATATGTCTCTGGCAGGAATTTGCTTTTTCATCTGAGTCACTACTAATGTCTGAATTTCTTATCTTTACTATGTTTGTCATGTTTTACAAGTACTTATGTTTACATATGTATATATATTTAATGCCTAAAGTAAAAAAAAAAAAAATTTTATGGATGTAAAAGTTAGGGCTAAATTCCTTTACTAGCGTCACATGGTGCAGACTTTATAGCTCACAAATCATTTTTTCATGATCAAAAATCTCATTTTATCAAATTCCTTCTTCTTCCTGATATCCTAAATATTGCAACAATTTTATTTAGACTTCAAGGTGACTCATTTTCACAGATTTTACAAAAATGTTATGCTGTAGTTTGGACAGTGTTTAGGGAACTAAGACTAAATTGTGACTGGTATTTGCTTTATGTTTTGTATCTGGACTCCCTATGTTCTCAGGCTTGTGGCCAGCTACACATTGCCTTGCTCGTCTTCCCTTACCACTTTCAGCCCATATGGACCACTTTCGGTTTACTGATCTGTCAGCTCTGGTTTGTAGCTCCTTGGCGTTGCATCTGTTCTTGCCCAGCAGAGGGGTACCATGTCCTGCAGAAGAATTAAGGCAGAACAAGCAAAAAATAAGTGTTTGTGTTTGGTTGGTTATTGGGTTTGTTTTTGTTGTTGTTTGTTTGTTTTTGTCTTATTCCCCAAGTTTCTGTTTATTATGACTGGGACACAACAATCCAAAGATTGTGCAATCCTGCTTTAATAAGCTGTAGGAGATGGATGCTGCAACAGCCATTATAAATAATTCCCAGGAAGCTGATACCATGTGTGACATGGCATATATTCTATATTGAAATAACATATTACACTTTACCAGGACTTCAGACCCTGACTGAGGTAGGAGGTGGGTAGGCAGGTGCAGTGTCTGAGGTACATTAGCCTTTGGTGATGATTGTCTACAAAAGTGACCAATTGAATCTTTCAGTTCCTTCTATGTCTTGTTAACGCGTTCTGCCTAATCTCTTTGCCAGCTTCTGCTGCAGAGATTTTACCTTTCCCAAACTCCTTCAGCTAATATTCTGCATCTTTTCTTCCGAAGCACTGAAGGTATGAAGACAAATAGGGTGCTGTCAGTGTATCATGCTGCCATTTTTATGTAATCTGAGCCAGACACAGTCACATTCATCACCCTTGTCAATCAGAAGATGAGTCCTATTCAGCTAGGAAGTTAGTAGTCCTTGGGTAGGCAGCCACTGTGCCCGCTTCTCTTTTGCATTTCTGCTTCCTGTCGCGTTTGTGAGTGTGTTGGGGCCCATATATAAAGCTGATTTTGTTCTTAGCCAAGCCAAGTTCTTTTTCTTTTGTCTGGTTTCTAATACAGCACTTGATACTCACTTCAGTTTGTCCTGTTCAGTCATCATAGGTGTTTTTTCGAGAGTTGTTGCAGTTATATTTTTTTAGCATTGCTTCTCTGGAAACAAAAATAATATCGGTGGCCTATATTCAAGCCCTAACTTCTGTTGCTCAAGGCATTAACTAGTTGAGACCTCAGTGCAGATGTGAAAAAGCAATGGCAATGGAAGCAGAGAAGTGGAAATTCAGTTATCCTGGTAGCAGTGCTTTGCCTTGCTCGAGATTGACCCAGTGGACTAGTGAGCAGTGTGGCAAATGAAGCCTTTACATGCTGGGAACAGAGAATTTGTTTGATACCAGTAACCAAAATTATTTCAGAGGGTCCTGATGTTTTCATGTAGTCTCCCAATTATATTTATAATATAATATCTATAATAGTCATTGATATATTTATTCTTGTGACATGCCTGGGAGGCAGGAAGGTATTGCTGATGTATGGCACAGAGAGGTAAGTGTCTTGCATCACCAAACAAGACGTCAATGCCAAAAGCATGATTTGGGCCTAGCTCCTTGCCGTCAACTCTCTTGGTGAACACAATGAAATATCTTCCATTCTATTTAGAAAATTATGGTAGTAAATATTCCCTAACTTTTCAGCAGAATATATTTTTAATAAAGCAGTAGCTCCTTTAGCTTGTTGGTCCCCACTGTATCTATGTGCATAAGAACGTCTTTTATTCTTAAAGCAACGTGACTTGAAATCCTACTATTTATTCAAGCTCAGTGCTCTTTTCCTAATGCATTGTCTGACCAATGTCAGTAAGATCTGTGTAATGGTGATTTAATATCTTAGTGGTTATAGATGTGGGCAGGCAGTGTTTTTTTTATATAATTGAGTTATTTAAACATTAGCAAAATAGAAGTTATCTGAATATATTCTGTGTCAAGCAGTCTTATGGCATAGAATATTCTTGCTCTTTCTTCCATTCAGTTAATGTTTACTTTCTAAAATCCAACTTTGAAAGTAGGTATATGTTTCATTGCAGCACTCTAATATGCTAATTAAGGATATTTAATTATACCCTCTGAAACTGGCCTCTTTGCTCTTTTCGTTTCAATCCGCTCCATTTATCATCTGCAGCACATCCCCATCTCTGCTTTTAGTCCCATGTGTTTCTAAATCCCTATTTCTTCCTGTATCATCAGTCTAAATAATCCTGTGTAATTGACAACTTTGTCAATAACTGGCAGTGGCGATTTACCAGAAGGCACCGTTTAATATCTTCCTTCCTTCAGCCTCCAGGAAGATAGATACACCTGCTCTTTCTCCTCATTACTTCACATCGCCCTCTCAGTATTTCCCTTCTCATACCGTTTATTTGCATATGTAAACTTCAACCAGCTGAATCCCTTTTTTTTTTCTCCCCTTAATTCCAGCCTGCTATATTCCTGTCTTAATGTTTTTAGCCTTTATCTCAGGAGGATGATTCACTGCCATATTAGCTAGTATGAAAATGTGCTCCCCTGGCTCCTGGGAACATGGTGCTGTACCTGCATGTAAAGCCTATCACCGTTACTCTCTGCCCCGAGTGCAGCAGCCTTTCTAAAGTGCTGTTAATGTAACCAAGGCACAATAAACAGTCAAAAATCTGCTGAAGAAATGAAATACTTGCCTGAAAGGAGGAGTCTGCTGCTTCTCTAAGGTACTGGAATTCATTTCTTCCTAGTCCTTTATGTGTAGTTTTTCAAGTAATTGTTAGTAAGCCGTGAAGAATTTTGCTTTCCTCTATAAATACTGCATTTATTAGTTTTTATTTATTGTCTCAAGAGTTGGGAAAGCTAGAGTAGTCTACCATACCATCTTACTGCAGCTCGAGGCTCAGGTTTTGGAATGTCATTTAAATAATATTTTGAGTTTCTGAGTTTAAAGACACGGGGAAAGTGAAATATGTTGAGTATTGCTATAGCAGTTGGTCACTATCGAAACGTGCTGTAAAGCGAACAGTTGGCCATTAACTTAGGGAGAAAAGAGTGTTGAAATGAGCTCGAAGCTTCACGTTGTGCTGCTCAGATAAAGCAGTCTGCCTTAAGAGAATAACTGGAGTTACAAATTGTAATTCCAGCATAATTGTCATTAAGCTGCCTTTTTCCCATTACCCAGCATGTGTGTGGTGCTCTTGGGAGGGCTGCAGCACATTGTTCCTTTGGCCAGCTGTTGTTGCTGCAGTGTCTTGCAAAGCAGGATGCATTAAGGCATAATTTAAGGGAAAAAAAATCAGAACCCTAAATGCATATGAGGACTTCCGTAGTGCCCATCTCTCTGAAGGGGGCATTGGCAAGTCAAATTTTATGAATTTTATAAAATTAGATATTTCTACGTAACTTTTTTCTGGTGCCCTTTCCAGTAGATTGTTTCAAAATCTACAAAGTTTATTGCTTTTTTTCTGATGCTCAGAAGGTCTGTGGGGTAAACTTGGTAGCAATATCACCAGCCTTGCTCAAGCAGCTGCCTGCCTGCCATCCCTTGAGTCCACATGCCCTCTTGCTGCCCTCTCACGTTCACTTCTGCTGCTGGTGCTTCAGGTAAGTGCCTTCTAGCAGGACCAGCCTCCCTGGGGTTGTTTCTGCTCTTTATTTGTTACATCAGCATTGTTGCTGACACTTATCTCCTTAGCTGCTACAGTATTTTGTTTTTTCTTCATTTCTTGGGCTTGACAGCACTTTGAGATGCATTCATTGTGGAAGGGGAAAAAAGCCCTAGCGATGTAATCTTTGCAATCAGAGGGCAAACCTGTCCCTTCTAGTGAAACCCTGTAGCAGCTCTGTGTAGCCTCTTGGCATTTGCCCTTTAATAAAATGTCTCCTTTTGTCTTCAGTAAATCTGACAGCAATCAGCTAGCACATATCTGAGGTCATGTGTGTGCTATGAGGAAAGATTGCTATTAGCTATTAGGATGCGCTTATGAACAGAGAATTTTCTTCAGTATTTCAGCTGATTCTTTGCTGCCTTTTGACAGCGAAAATGCAATCTGTTCCTAATAAACCTGCTAGGTTCATGAGTGTTTTTTTAATTTTTTTTCTTTTTGTTTGAAAATCCTGATTAAGCTCATCAATGTCTGAACATCAGTGTTAATACATAGAGGGGACCAGCCAGGCCAATTGTACTTGACTAATTTTACTTAATGAGGACGTCTGATTCTGCTCAGTCACTTCCACACTTAGTTCAGCTACCAAAGCAGATCCAAGAGCTTTTTGGTCAAATACTTTTAAAAGATGATCAGCTCATAACGATATTCTCAGACTGTCAGACTTCTTTTAGCTGTGATTGCTGTCACTTATCAGCTAGAATTAAAAAAAAAAAAGTAAAGTCTTTATTTAATGAAGCACTAGGTGATATTTCTGGGAAGGGATAAATGGGAAATTAGAGCATCTGAAAACACTAATTTGACAATAGCTGTCATTACGTTGTGTATGTGTAGCAAGACTAGTCTTCCAAATGTCTGGGTGTGTGAAAGTAGAGAAGGTGTAAGATCTAATTAAACATATTTTTCTTCAGTAGTCTATAAAGTATATAAGCCTGTATAAACCCTAAATCTGCAAAAAATAAGTGAAGTAAAACTGTCCATGGAGGTGTTGGCATACATATTATGCATTTAGGGAAACAAGACCAGAAGAACATGCAATGCCAAAGCTCGCTGTAAGCCTTTCTGCCAGCTTTATTGGAGTTGTCATCACACATGTGAATTTGAAAGTATTTTTTCTTTAATCTTCTGGAAGATAAACTTACACAAGGAATGTTTTTTCTTGCACCACTGTTTATATCACAAGGTTGTTAAGAAAAGTTCCATTAAAGATGTGTTTTATGAAGAATGTTTAACAACTTATATAGAAAACCTTTGGTCTCTCAGCTGCGTATGATTTCTGCTCATTCCAGTGGACCTACTCAGTCTTTTACCTGGGAAATAATGTAGTGAAGTGCTTCAAGCTTTACATGCCTGGGATTACAAATTTAAATAAACAAATTTTGTTAGTTCATTTTCAGATCTTAGCTGTTTCCATGCTGTGTTCTAGGCTTTGTCCCTCAGGTGTCCATGGGGAGGTACCTTGATTAGACTCTGGAGAAACAGTACCTGTTTGCTTGATTCCTGGGGCTGAGTAATGGGCAAACTTCTCAAATCAGAAAATGAAGAAGAGAAAACATGGTAGGGAGGGGAGAATAGAGAATAATTTACATTATTCAAAGGTCATTTATTGAACTATTAGCAATTTTTTTGGCTTGTTGGAAGCATTTGCTACATGTCCTAAGCTCTGCTGGGGAGAAGCATGCACAGAATAAACGATGTGATGGGCTCCAAATGTTTTATAGCATCTGCTCTGCTGTTTAGCACTCAAGTCAAAATGGGAAAAAACTGTCACAAGAGTAATACCTTCCTTGTCATGTTTTCAAAGACCGTAAATCTAATAATTTGCAACATAATTTGCCCCATCTTTCACAGTTATTTGTTTATTTACAATCTATGAATCTAGATGGGAAAAGGCTATTGCCTATGGCTCTTCTAGTGTGAATTGTGAGCCCTTAAATGCCAAACTGATTTTTTTTCAGGAAGGAAAGATTCATCTTCTGAAATCATAGATCCACGCAAGGGCCATATCCATGTGTAATATAGAAAGAGCATCTACTGGTGCTATTGTTATTTAGAGACGTGTGAGTTAAAATACAAATTTAGATGGAAAAGTCTGTGTGCTGATTATAACTAGTTCATCTGTTCTGCCTTTTCATCTCATTTAAGTAAATGGATTCTACAAAGGCAGCTACAGTCTGGCAGTATTTTTTTCTTTTTGGTGACTGAACTATTATCCTTCGCAGCAAGTCGGGACTAACAATTTGTAATTACTCCGAGAGGCTGGCGCATCCCCACGACACCAGAGTCAGCCAACTGCAGCTCCTGGGGTCTTACCTCATCTGCAGAGCTTCCTCCAAAGTAAAGCGAAGGCTCCCACAGGTTTTCGTCATGCTAAATTGGCAGCCCTGCAAGCCAGCCTCCAGCCTCTTGCAGTGGGAGGAGCTGGTGCCAGAAGAGCTCATTCAGGTTAGTGGCTACGGTGCGAGTTTGCTCTGCAGGGGGATGATAACTGTGGACTGTCTTTAAAATTGCTTCCAGATGAGACACTCCATTCTTTTTCTCTGTCAGGAAAGCGTTAGACTTAATTGGAAGAGAAATTTGAACTCAGAGAAATTCGTACCAATCATCAAGTCTGAATTTTAGACCTAGCGCCTCTGCTGTGTTAATTTCCAGTGTTGAAAGAGAACAAATACCAAAAGGGGAAGACATGTCAAGGTTTAAGTGAAATCACTTAAGAATGGTGAAATCAGGTCTTCTGATTAACTGGCTCATTCAACAGTGTAGTACGTGAGAGGGTGAATCAAGCACTTGTTTTCTTTTGCTTTACTGCCTGTGAACAGCGTCAAGCAGAAGTGGCACCCATCTTTGCCTCTTCCACATTGAAAAGCTTTCTCCACAAAGGAGTCTTTGGTCTTCTGCTACATGCCTGTTCAGTTTTAGAGGATAAATACAGCCCACAGTTTTAAAGGGTAAATAAATCTGTGACGACTTAGTTGCAACAAAAAAGCATGACTGACAGCAGGTTTGGCAGCAGACAATAAGCTATCAAGACCGTTGTGAACCTAGAACTGGCAGCGGGGGAGAACGAGATGTATTTCAGCATTGTAAGGAAGAACATGTACTAAACAATAAGATGTGAGCCAATTTTAGGGGCTAGGACTGCTGATTATATTTTTGTCCAGTTTCATGAGGGACAGAATCTTTTCCAAAGAAGAACGTTAAGCCTCTAAAATAAGACAATAAGAGCAAGTAATCTAGGTATAGCAACCTCTGTGTTTTGTCCTTTTCCCCTAATCTTTTCTTATTTGTAATTCTCATTATGGATTAGATGCAGGTTCTTGGAGATGCACATTCCTCTTTTCCTTGGGTAAAGCTCAAGTCTCTAATTGCCACTGTAATACAAATAATAATAAGAGCATAATCAAGGTTGTATTTGTTTTGTGGTTATTCTGAACACTAGAGGCTTACAGTAATTATAATACCATTAAATAATAATGACAAAAGTAAGAAAGTAGATCATGAGACTCCTTGAAGGAGATGAAATGTTGCTCAGTTTTCTTCAGTAAGCCAGGCACTGTATTTCTGTGCATGTCTTTTATAGCAAAAAGACCATCCTGAAATAATTTCCAAAATGCTGAGGCATAGATCAACCCCTGTGTGTTAAGGACAAAGTATGCCATATAAAAGACAAGTTTATGTGGGAGAAACTAAGCAGGAATCAGCTCAGTCTCAAAATTAGTTTTCCGTGATTTTTGGAAGTGCGTTGCATCTCACTGCATTTAGTAGTCAGAGATACTGCATTTAGTGCACAGAGGCAAGAATGTAACTATGAAGAAAGGAAGCCTTTTATATACCTCTCACCATGGCATCTGATTGCTTTATGAATTTGTGCAGCCAGGGGTATGACTCTATTTAAAAATGTTGTGGAGTGTACTGATGTGAAAACATTGTATGAAATGATTCTGTGACCCAGCCCTTTGTTCCGTGCAGCTGTGCTCACTACTGCCGTCCTGACTTGTATAAGCCAGTGCAATGTGGTATTTGTCTCTCATCTTCTTTCATAACGTGTTCAGAGTGCAAAGCTCTTGTCACATGCTTAAAACTGTGTGTAAATACAGGGGGTAAGTGCGCCATCCATCTAGAAACGAGGTAATGAGATTGGTAGGGCTAAGACTTTAGGTGCCAGGGTCCTTGTGGGACCAGAGTTGTGTGGGCAGGTTCTGTTGTTTGCACATAAGACAGCTCTAAGAAGTCTTCCAGCAGCTGCAAGGCCTTAGCCCTTTCTTTGGGAGGGAAAAAGGTTTCTTTGGGGTAGTTTAGTCTGTCCACTTGGTCTTGTATGAGCCGCAGAGCCTGCATTGGGCCCTGATTATACAGTGGCTCTGTGGCTGTTGCAGTGTTTCTGGTGTTGATTTGTGAGGGAGAGATGATGTACATGACTTTGGTTAATGACCCTATAATACGTATCCTTCCAACCCAAATAGGAAGAGAGCATCCAAAAGCAAGGAGTGGGGCATGATTAAATACCTCTCCTGTGGCACAGTTAGAGCAGGCTCATAACAAATGTGAAAAATGCAATTTCATTTTCCTGCAGCTTTTCAATTTCCTACTAATACCTTTCACAGAGGAACAAAAATGCTTTTTGTTGAAATCATTATCATTTACCATATAAATTTGAAAGCTCCTAGAAGGTTACAGAGGTTAATTAAAATGCCCATTTTAATTGTTCCCAATATGTTAAGTATATTGTGTTTGATTTTGTTTTATTCCTTTACCTCCTCTTTGTCTTGTGCACCGTGAAGTTTGCTGACAAGGCCAATGGAAAGGACTTAAACTAATTTTTACTGGAATTGCATTCTGGCCTGTATCAATATTCAGGACGGCGTGCTCGCCTTCACCTGATGTGATGTGTTAATTTGACATGGAAACTGAGTAAGGCGTGGAAACCAAGTAAACAATTTACTGCATTAAATGATATCCCATCTCCAGATCAGTGTTTTGCTGGTTAAAATAGAAGTCCTTGCTGTTCCTGCATGGGAAGCTGCAGTTTATCATCCGCCTGCAGATACTCAGCCCTGTTACCACGTTGTGCGCTCTGCAGCCCTGCCTGCGGGCCGGCAATGTCACGGGGACGAGCGAGGCACTGCCAGGCTCAGGAGCAGCACGGGCCCAGCGTGGCGCTCCCCACCGCAGTCGCGGTGCAGATGTTACATGCACAAGATCCTTCATGCGTTATAACGTTTGTTTAGGTTCCCAGCATGCAGCCGGGGACTGACTGCTCCTATATATTTATATCTGTTATGGTCACAGGAAAGAATGTGTTTTATTTAGCAGCTTAATCTGTAGGAATTCAAATAAATTCTACCTTTTGACCCTTCGCTTGCTTGAGGTCTGTAGCATTGTCCGTTGCTCTCTGTGTTAATCCAGACAAATCCTAGTGATGTGTAAATGACTTTTTGGTACATACAGTCATTTTCTGTTGTTAAATAACCTCCTTTCAGTTGTTGAAACTGAGCCACTCTTGTGCAGTGAGAGATTGCCATATTAAACTCTCCTTGGGTTTCTGATGAGCAATTGTATGGGAGCTCGCTCAGTAGAGATTTCTGTAGGTGCTTGGCACTGTAAGGGTCCTGGATTCTCCTGAATTCAGCTGGGATCCCTAAATGGGCTGGGTGTGGCACAGACAAAAATACCAAGAAGTCACTGCCCCACACCATTCCACAAGGAATCTGACCCAAAGTAGCAAATTCAGAGCTGATGACGAACAGTGTAGAGGAGGAAGAGGTCACGTACTTCAGACAGAGTTCAGGTAGAAGGGATAGGCAACGAGCTCCAGCAGGCTTACAGGAGAATTTCCAGAGGGAAGTATGGAAGTCTGTCCCTCAATTCATCTACAATTAGACTGGAGGGGAAAAAATACAAATGTTCTGTTGGGGACAGTTGGGGACATCAAAGAGGCTGGTGATAGGGACAAAAGCTTTTCATCAGGAAAGTTCAGCAGTTTTCAGTGCAACTGGAGCTCCTCCTGTCTAAATAAGAACCCAAAAATGCTTCAGGCAGTCTGGGTAGGCCTAGCTGCAGTGGGCGGCATGCTCACACTAAGGGTGTTCGCAGGGTGCCGCTGATGAATCTTTTTCACAACATAAAGAGCTCTTTAGCATTGAAGGCCGTAATGTTGATTAGTGTAATGTAGCAATAAAGGTTATTTTTTTGCTTATGTTTCTCTGTGCAAGTGTGAAGGGTTGCATACCTTCAGGAAAAAAAAAAAACGTAAGGGCTGCATGTGCTGGTTGTGTGGGACTGGCTCTTACTGACAAGGGGCCTGGAAGGCCCTGAGTAGGTAGCTGTACCCCCTGAAGAACTGCTCTGCCCATAGGTTTGCATGGCTTGAGTGGAACTGTTTTAGTTAGTGTAAGACAAAATTTTTGCATTTTGCATTTTTTCCTTAGTGTCCTATTTCCATTGCATCTGATCTTGTTTCTAATTTGTTACAAGTCTGCTTTAAACCAAAGGAGCACATCCACAGCCTCATGTACAAGCATACCACAGATGTTTTAAGTGTGTCGGCTTACTCTGAGTAATGTGCCTTTGGTCCAGTCTGTAAGTAACCAGGTAGTGCTGACAATTCATTGCTCTTTGAGTATATAATTTTCCATTTAGAGACCTGTTTAAAGCCTTGCTCTGATTTTGCCAAGTGAAGCCAAGATGCAGGCATTCAGTCTGGTCTTAATTCAGCATAGAAGTTTTGATCATCTTGATGCCCACTTTGGGAGGCATGAATTCAAAAAATGAGTTGACCTTCACCTGGTAATGTTTCCTTTCTTTATGCTAAAGATCACAGTGTTTTCTAGCAATCCTTAAGGTTTCTGTACTAGCAGTAGAAGACCTGGAGAGCTTGAGAAGGTTCCCCGTCCAAGCCACAGGGTGGGAGACATGGTTATGGGCAGGTTTCTGCCTTTTAGAACAGAGTTGGGAGGTGTGATCTGAAGAGGTAAAAATAGGCAGTTAATTTCATTCATCAGCTAATGTCCTGTAGCACTGCTGCATGCCACACGCATGTGCAGCAGAAGTGGAGTTGAGCCAAAGAGCAGCTGAGTTTGTGGACGGCTTCGAATCCAAAGTCACGACGGGACCTGCTGGGCTGTCTAGGATCCTCCCCCAGAGCATTAATGAGAAAGAGATGCCATCTGGAAGAATTTTCTTGCCAAGAGATTGTGATGCCATCTTTGTCTTCCAATTCTCATCAGTCACAAATGGCTTTTAAGCAGCTTTGCATTTTACCTTCAGTGAAATGATTTCATCTCCTCAGATTCTAAGAACTCTCTCTTTGACCTTTCAATAGACTCTTTCGGAGGAAGACTTTTTTTCCTTTGCCTGCACCGGTGCATTCCCTCTTCCATCTTAGTTGACTTCCACTCCTCTTTCCCCACTGTATTTTCTTTCCTCTTCCTTTGCTGTAGGTGTAAAACAGCTTGATTAAAAAAAAAAAAAAAAAAAAAAAGTGCTGTAATACTTCCATGAGGTCGGAATTTTATTCTTACTGTGATTATATGGTGTGCATGCACAAGAGAGTAAATGTTTCTGAAATCAATTAGATGTAAATGAATAGTACATTCAATACAGTAACCAGCACAAATGTTATTGATGTGTAATCAAGTTTGCATAGACTGCCCCCTCATTTTTAATTCACCTCAGTTGAATTCAGTGCTAACTGTCAGATTGGACTATCCGTACCTACTAGCTATGATGATGCTGTCTTTATACTGCTTATATTTTTTAAGCATTTTTCTATTACACCCATAGGAGTTAGATTGTTTTAGTGTAGGTCTGGCTTTGAGAGCTTGCTCGGCCCCAGCATCCCAGCTGTGCACATGTAAATAGTGTGCTATGTAACTCCGTAGAGAAATAAAGGCAGTGTTTAAATTGGCCCTGCCTGCATAGCGTTTATCACGTGTTTTTGTTTTGTTTTTTAAAAAATAATGATCAGAAAATAGATCGATTCATCCACCAGACCATTCCTAGTGCCTCTTACCGGGATGTACAGACCCAGCTGAGATTGTTGTACACCATAACTATACTTTAAATGGAACGGCCCCTGCCTAGGAGACTTGTAGCTGAAATGCATAGCAGAGAGGAGGGAAACAGAGCAGACTTAACCACTGTTTTACAGATGGGAAATTGAGACACAAAATCATTAAAAGTGGTAGTAGCCGAGTTGGGAATTAACACATCTGGTTCTGTCTTTGAAAACATCCTTGCCTTTTAACTTCCTTTTTAGTTCACGTAGAATGACTGGCACTGTGGCAAAGCTGTCTTTTTCAAATTTTACGGTAGCTTTACAAGGTCTTATCTTCAAGAGCATTCAAGAATAAAAGGAACTGGTAAAATGGATATCTGACATAGAATAGCCTGATGATGCCTGTGGAATGATAGGAGGAAGAGTAAAAAGAGCATAGGACTGGAGAAGAAAAAAAAAAAAAAGAAAGAAAAAAATGTAGGCCAGTAATAAGAATATATCTAATGCAGGTATGGAGGGAAGCAGAATTAGGCTGATCTTTTATTAGCTAGCAGTAAATCCATTTTGTCTCTTAAAAACTAAAATCCTGCTGGTGAGGTCCAGAAAGGCTCTTCAGTGGGATTTACGCAGACTGCAGGATATGTCATCAATAGCTATTTGTTTGTCATTCCCTGGATCTATCCACCTTACTTAAGGGCTCGAAAACTCTGCCAGTGTAATGAGCCAGCTGCTTAACTGCTTCCTGAGTCCGTATTCTGCCAGCTTGGTGTAGGCTGCGGAGGTCCCTGGAGTCTAGAGGAAGAAAGAATTTCTCTTTTTTTTTTTTTTTTCCCAGGCTGTGGAGGGGCATTAAAGTCAATTGATAACCAATAATTACATCTTAAAACATATTTTCCCCTAAAGGGTTCAGTATACAAGAGCAAATGGCCACGAAACAACTGTTCCTTTAACTCAGCAGTGCTCCTTCTAGTCTCTGCCTGGGCTGTACAAGGTACCCTCCCCAGTCCCATCTTACCTTAGGACAACAAAAAAACGTAGTTCTGCTGATGGAAATATCCTCTGAGCTGCAGGGCTGGAGAAATAGGATTTGCCCCTGTGGCAGTTTAAGGTTAAGCTCCTTTATGTTCTTGCAGCAGTTTAGCTGCAGCTGTGGATTAGAGGTGGGCATATGTACCCCAAGTCTGATGCTGCAACCGTTTGTTTCAGGGTGGGTATTGTGAGCATGTGGCATCTGCATGAGTAATACTGATCCGAAAAGAACATGTATCCACGCAGAGCTCTTGCACTAAACCTAAACTCCAAGGGTTTCATTTGCTGTATTCAAGTGCTTGTGCCATTAAAAACACTGCAGCACATAAGAACTTATTCTTAAAGATACTTTGTTTTGAGAGCTCAGTGGGATTCATAAATCAAGGTTACTTGATGACTACAAAAAGGAAAAACTTATAGCATAAAAAAGGCAAGTTTTTGCCATGGAAAATTTAATTTTTTTATTATGTAAAACGATTATGTAATAGCTTGGGGCTGGTTGCACTTGGTAATTATCACTATTAACTTATTTTTACTGATCGCATGTTCAATAGGAAATAGGTCTTTTCAATAGGAAATAAGTCTTTTCAAGCATTTCTTCAGAAACAAACTTCAGACATGACTTTGGCTTTCTGATCAGCTCTGATTGTGCCAAATGCTTGGGACACGGTGGCCAAAAGCTATATCAAATATCTTATGTGTTTATGTATGCTTATAGAGAGATATTTTTTCACCTTTATCTAAACAGTACTAGATATCATCTTAAATTATTAATTTATGTAGGTATATAACTACCAAATTGTCTTCTCTCACACTGTAAAAGAGTTTTGAAGAAACTTATTGTCATTCTTTTAATGTGTAACAAGTTTCAGTTTGAAAATTGTTTGAATCTTCAGTTGGAAGTTTTTCCCTTTAGATTTTTTTCACAAATAAACTTGCTTTTGTAGTTCTATAACAAATAGCTAAGTCACTTCCTGAACTTTAACTCATCTTCTGAATAGATAAGTTTTTTCTTCAAATGAAGAGCAGGAGCAGCTTTTATAGTTGATATTGATACATCTTTTATTAGTGAAGCAAGTTTTGAATTACAGAATATGAAAATAATCATTAAAAATAAATAAATAAATAAAAACACTGCCCCATACTTGTGGAAAAAAGTTACCCATCTGCTGAAGTATTACTAGAAAAAGAAGCATCTGTGTGTTAGGAAAAAGACAACACTTATTTGTATTCCCACTTGCTAGAAATATCAGAGAAGGTAACCAATACAAATGATGTCCTGTGTTATTAGACTTACAGGAAAATGTAGTGATTGCCAACTCTTCTGTAATAAATTTGCATCTTAGTAGGACAGAGTACTTAGAAAATAAGGGGGTGAGCTGCAGAGAGATAACATTTCGGCATCGCTGTTCACATAAACAAATGAGGACTGACAACCGCTGAGTGCAGTCCGTGCCCTATTGAAGAAGAATATAGGCCATGGTAAACAAGAATAAATTCCAGCCTGCAGGGCCTAATGTGAAAATAATCGTCTTGAGAGGAAAGATCATTGTGCACCACCATATTATAGTTGCCATCTACCATCCTGGCAGTTCTGGAGCCGCTGGAGTCTGTTTTGATCTCTAGGATTTGTGTCTGTGTGTCTTGAGTCAGGCTGCATACTCCCCAGGTACTTTTAGGGAAACCTGACCTGCCCCATAATCTTGTTTAGTTTCCGATCATGCGAACACCAGTGCTGTGCATAATGTAAGTGGGATTATGTAGCTTTGCTCTAACATACAGGAGACAAATTATAGTAACTTTTCCTGATTGGCAAATGAAACATAAGGGAGGTGCAGTTTCATAAAAACGCTCCGAAGGCAGCCGGCCGCTGCTGTAAGGAGCAGTCCTGTTTTCCCTTCCTGGGCCGCGTATTCCTAACCCCTCTTGTTTGTCAGAGCCAGAGGAGGTGGGACTGCACAAGTTGGATCAGGTAAGAAAATTCACCCAAAGTTGTATAATTCAGAGATATTGTAAGGAATAGGAGTGGTAGTGGAGAGGAAACGTTAGCTTAAATTTGATATAAAAAGAACTTTCCTTTCAGCATCTCAATATAAGAAGCAAATGTGACCATGTTTCTTGGTTAAGGAGAATATTTATTAGCAAATTAATAGTAGGAGTTTAAATACATTCAGATATATTTAAACAGGGGGAGATGAAATACATTTTTTCTAGAAGTTGAGTGATAATTATACGTATATCAGAAATACGACACTATTTTCACTGTCTGAAATATCTTTTAAAGAGCCTCTTGAAAGTATTTCAGCTTCTAGCTAACCTTTCAAAGCACGTCGGCGCATCTCTATTCCCAGCTGCAGAGTTAGGATAAAATAGAGGTTGAATAGCAGTGAACACTTGGAAAATTGTATCTCACAAATCACACTAAGAATTTTTCTATGCACTCTCTTGCCTTCAAGTAGCTAGTGGCTTAGTGGTTAGCATTTTTTAAAATTCTAGTTAAGAAATTTTACAAAAGCTACTGAGTTTTCTTGGAAGTTGCTTGCTGCAACACCTGTAATTTAGCGTGATAATTCTCCAGTATGAATTAACTGTCCGCACAAAATTGCTTTATATGTTCAGGAAGGGATTTAGGACTGCTGCGAGTGCTGAAGTCAAACTTCTGCATTTATTAAACTCTTGGCAACGTGGCAGTCATTTTTTAATACATAACACTTATCTTTCTTTTGTTTTATTCATGTTAATAATGATGTCTGAGCAAATGTCAGAGGGAAGAGTTCTCTTAAAGTCAGATTCCAGACACTGAATTTTAATGTTTACCCTGCGATCTCCATCATACTTAAAGCAAACAATTTCTGCAGTGTTTGAAGTTGCAAATGTTAAAATTAATCTAGTTTCAGTTTTATCATCTGTAACACACCATAATGCAAAAACTGTGATTGGAGACAGTACTTACTGGTTTTATTTAGCTTGAAAGAAGCAATAATCTGGACTTTATCATAGATACTAATTCATCCAAGTAAAAACTTTTGGGGACAATATATATTAAATTCTGTTTATCTTTTTGTCTAGTGCAAGATATGCATTTACTTAGAAATGCATCCATAAAAAATATATATATTCTTGCCATAATTATTACAAGGAAGTTTTGTAAATCATACCATCCCTTGAAGTTGAATTGAGAGTTTTAATGGTGAGACAGGTGGTCAATAACAGGAGTCGGGGACGTAAAAAAAGAGAAACCAGAAGCTGCAGTGGCCTTGGTGTCTCTCCTAATCACTTGGTCAAGAAACTCTGAATATGACACCTGAGGTCATACAATGTGTTATTCTAAAGCTGTAGCACCCATTTAGGCCACCCTAATATATCTTCTTCTACAGCTTGGCCACAATGTTGTAGATTCTTCATTCATTAGCTGAAAGACACTAAAATTAAAATAGTTATTGGGCTTTTGAGGATAAGCAACAGATGAGAGAACCCATTCCTTTTGCCAGGTTTTATTTCAACCTGAGATGCTACTCCAGATGGCAAGGAGGAAGAATATCCTGGCACAGCCTGGCTTCCCTGGCACAGAAGGCAGTGTCAGGCTCTTTGCAGAAAGAGAAGCGCTCCTTTCTTGGAGGTAGGAGTCTGGGTTATATGGCTCCTTGCATGAGACTCTGCGTTAAAAAGGAATTCCACCAAACCACCTTGCAGGCTTTTGATAGTGCACAGAGAGTAACTTTGGCTAACCTTATATTCCCTGGTGTAACAGCTCTTCCATAGTAATGGGGGTTAATTATCAAGGGTTAAAAGGGCATTTCATCCTTTAGAACTTCTCAAGGAAGAATGAACCGTTCACTGTAACATTTCTAAAGTTAAACAACTGAATTCAAGGCAAGTACATCAGGGAGTACGATATTAAATATTGTATCAAAGCTCTTAATATTGTCTGAAAAGGGGAAAATGAAAGAACTTAACAGGTAGGTGGAGCCACTTTTAACCACCACAGCTTTTGCTTCACAGACTGCGTACCCTATACTTGGCACTAGTGAGACTACACCTCAAGTACTGTGATCAGTTTTGGGCCCCTCACCACAAGATACTGAGTTGCTGGAATGCAAAGATCAACGAAGCTGGCAAAGGAGCTAGAAAACAAGACAAGAGGAGCAGCTGAGGGAACTGGGGCTCTTTAGTCTAGAAGAAAGAAGGCTGAGGGGTGACCTCATTGCCATCTACAAATACTTGAAAGAAGGCTGTGGTATGATGGGTGTTGGTCTCTTTTCTCAGGTGACAAGCGATAGGAAGCAGCCTCAAGTTCTGCCAGAGGAGGTTCAAATTAGATGTCAGGATGAATTTCTTCACAGAAAGGATGGTTAGGCATTGGAACAGGCTGCCCTGGAGTGGGCAGTCACAGAGTTGCCATCCCTGGAGATGTGTGGATGTGGTGCTCAGGGATGTGGTTTAGTGGTGGACTCAGTAGTGCTAGGTGATGAACTTAACGATCTTAAAGGTCTTTTCCAAGCTAAATGATTCCATGCTAAAGCTGCACACAGCACGTTTCTAAGATCAACAGTAAATATGCTCTTTAGTTTTCAAAAGCACCTTGAGCTGAGATGGTGCTTTTGACTTCTATATTTATTCTTTGTTTTTAAAGGGAGATGCAGTAATTTGAACTTATCACATAATGCCATGATTTATCCAACAGTCAGCAGGGATGGCTCTGTGTTTCTGTACAACAGCTGAAGATGTCAAGTAGAAAGAAATGCACTGCTCTCCTGACACAAATTAGCTTATCATGTTAATGGTGAAATAGAGAACTTTGACCCTATTATGGTCAAAAGTAAGTTAGAGGATTAACACTCCAGACTTCTAATTAATCAGTGTCTCATCCTCTTTATTTTAGCTGAGTAGGCCACTCATCTAATTTAAAGCAACAGCTGTCCAGTATTAACACTTATCTGTTAGTACTGCTTCTTGAGCAGCTGTCAGCCTAGATGAATGTTGCAATTCTGAATGTTTCAAAAGTAGATTTCAGAAGTATTCAGAAACATCTTTAAACATGAAATACTTTTATTGTGTGATTAATTAAAACATGGGACTTAAATTCCATGAACCAAAAAACCCACTGCTTGCTGCTTATGCTATTTTCTAATGAAACAAAGTATGATACAAACAGTATCGATTATGGTTCCTTTCTTCTATAACATCCACAAAGTGTCTCATACAAACTAATTAACAACAGACATCACAGTTTTACAGCTTTACTGAAATGGAAATCCAAAACACATTATGCACATACCAAAATTATTTTAAGATGTTACAAGTTAATCTAAGTCTAGTATCACTTATCAGGTAAAACTCGAGTACCACTGAACTACCAGAGTAAGAGGATACATATTTAAACTACTTAACTCTTATTCCAATTGTTAGACCATGTTTTTAAGAGGAATACTGCACATAAATTGAACCCATCAACTCAACAGACAGGAATTTATCTTATATGCAAGATATTATTTCTGTCCTACAATTGTTTTATCCCAATAAATTAAATATTGAGATATCACACTTCTACCAAATACCTAAAGAGTTCCTCTTTTGAGTTTTCATAAATACCAACCCCATAAAATATTTCTGTAATAGTATCTTTCTTCTCCTTTTTAAGGCATCTGAAATTCAAACTGATCTTTTCTCACTATCAAAAGTCAAACTAGGAAATTCTCTCCGGAGAATGACACAGCGTGTCACTTTCAAAAAAGAACTGTCTTAAGACAATGTAACAAACTTCTACAGGCTGCAGACAAGCTACAGCCATCTTCCCCTGACCTGCCTCATTTTCTAAAATGTAACAGAGAGAATCTCAGTGGTGGAGACAAAAGAATATAAGACAAATTTAATCTAAGATCTACAGACTAAGCAAATTGTAGAATATGCTTTTATTATTAATAAAAGGTATTCCCTTTTTCAGTTCCTGCTACAGATAAACAACAATGGACTTGAATATGGATTCTTCAGTTATCTATAAACCGTGAAAAATAAGAAAACTGAAGACAAACAAAGTCAAAAATCTAACTCATCACATAGTATTACTGGACTTTCCAACCACAAGTACCATCAGTAAGGATGGTAACGAGGCCCTGGGTTATAGGAGTTGTAGCCATATTGTCCATAGTGGGAAGAATAAGATTGTCCTTGTCTGTGCTGCTGGTAGTTGTTACCCCAACCTCTTTCTGGCCTCTGATTAGATCTGTGGTCACCTTGCCAGTTGTATCTGTCCCCTCTAAAATACCTGCCATCTTGAAACCTGCAATAAAAAGAAACAAAGGATTTGCACAAATTGTAAACTTTTAAAACTGAGTGTATAAACAGTTACATAACAATTAACTACTTATCTTTTTTATGACAAACAGATGAAAATGTATCAACAGTCACCTCAGATTATTCATTAATTTCTTACTACGACTCAATACGTGATTTGCTGAGCGGTGGAAGGACAGTCTGTTTCCTAGCACAAAGCATTCTATAGGCATTAGAGCCACTGCTGGAACTTTAAATAGAAACTCTAACAGACCATATACTGAAAAAAACAGCCAGAAGGTTCATCTGTAGCTGTACTGAAGCCAGGTTCAGTCTAGTAGCTTCATGGCTGAAAGCTGTGGCAAAGCAGGCTTATGTACAATTCAGTTACCTAACAGCATACTCTTGGAATTTGCACATATTACTAATTGCTTCATAGTCTCCTGTTGATTCCCAAGCTGACAGAGTGTGAGTATATAGCATAACTTAACTACACTCAGGGAGCTCCTTATCAGTGGTATTTAGCCATCGTTCGGACTAAATTGTGGCTTTTCCACTGTAGCACTATTGCTATGGACACCTGAGCTGCCAGGCAATCATTTTTGTTTGGCTATCTCAGTGGCGTGGTCAAATACAGCATAGACAACATTTACATGAAGTCTGTTTTGTGAACAAAGAGTAGGTGCAACAGTTCATCAGTTCAAAGAAGAACAAAGTTTTGTACACATTTAAGGAACATCTCTGTTGATTTTATTTTTTTTTAAATCTGTAGAAACTGATTTGGGGTTTAACTTGATGACAACTTTCTAGAGTAATAAAAAGTTAGAATGCTGTCCTTTTCTTCAGATAAGGCACAAATCTTATTTAGATATTTATCTAAGAAGTCTTCACAACTGTTAGGTATACTGTTAGGTATATATGAACTGTTAGGTTCATAACTGTTAGGTTATGAAGTCTGATGTTAGTATTACCAAATGTGCTATATGCTGTAATTGTCCCTTCTCAGTCACATGAAAATCAGACGTAACTGTCAAGGATTAAATAAAAAGCTACAATTACATTCTGGAAAAATAATATAATTCAAAATATTTTGCAGTACGCAGTTAATATTGCACTTGCTAGACAGACATGATGGATTTTACAGATATTTCTAATAAAAGAAATGCAGGCTAGTCTAACAGTGCAGCAAATACTTAGATTACAAATGAAAAGTTTTTTGGACAGCTAGCGACAGATAATCATGTTATTAGCCTGTTCCTTCACATATTTTCCTGCTGATTATTATCCAACAGAAAATAGGCTACTTTGTTTTGCAGAACTCCCATCTTTCCCCTCTGGAAAAAGTATTCCTGACTGAGCAGGAACAAGCCCCAAGGCAATGGGTTCAGTGGTTCCAGCTCATTCCTTTCAGAAAAGCAATTTAGTTTATACTTTTATACAAAGATCAAAGCTTTCAGTATTAGAAAACATAAAACCTCACTACTTTTCAAATAAGACTCTTTACCTTAAACATACGTAACTATGAAGGATACTTCTGTTAACAGTACAAATTCCTAACTTTATTTTGAAATAAGTAAGTGATCTTTTAACCATGTATTTGTGAAACTACCGACAGTTTTAAAAAATAGACATCAGTACCGTTCTCTTCTCTGGTTGCCACCAGATCTGTTTCTCCATTCTTCAACAATAGGAGGGAGATCTGCAGGGCGTTTCAGGTATTCTTGGTATTCTTTATCATCTGATGTGAACCGATGAGCAAACATCTTTTCGTAATCCAGGGGCATGTCTACCAACGAAGTCATCCTGAAAATTTTAAGTATAAACACAATAGAAGGGGCTTTAATGATGTCTGAAGACTTACTGTAATAACTACCACAATCCACTTAGGGCAAATAAAGGACAATGAGAAGTTACACTGTCAGGTGAGCACAATAGCACAGATGACTTGATGCTTCCTGTCTTGATGACCTAAGACCACAAATACAAACAAAATAGCCTGCTCTGGAGAGTCGAGACAATGAAGGACATGCCTTACAGAAATCAATTCCAATTGCACGTCCGGTCTTTGGACGTATATAGTGGATATGCAAACACTGATCTGTCTAAACACTGGGATTGGTTTTAAGGGACTCCATGCATACAGGAAAAGGTCAACTGAGATTAATAGCTAATATAGTCAGCCATTACACAGCAGTGCCTTTGAATCAATTCAGAGTGTGATGCATTGTGGTTGAAAGAAATGGGGCGTTTCTGAAGGTTAGTAATAGAAAAAAATATTTCGTAAGAAGGCACTTTCAGGCCATTCTAATCCATTCCTTGCAGGAAAAACATTACTACAATCAATTTGAGAATTTTGCTACGGCAGAATATAATGCAGACCTTATAGATAATTATAGCCTGCAAAGCAAAATAATTACTTATTTACAATAATTTTTGTTTTAATAATTTGATTCAGAGAAAGAATAGCACCCAAGATGATTTTAAATTGCCTCATAATGCACTTCTCAAATGGGATTTGTATTTAAGGTCTTAATTTACTTATTTACCTGCTTATATATGAATTTGCCCTGCAGAAGTTGGCACTACCTAGCGTTGCCCATCGGTAACAGTCTGGCCCTAACACTACAAAAAAGCACTACACCTACTGTTTTGACAGGCCCTGGCTAATCTAGAGCATTAAAGGTCCTTGTCTCTGACTTCCAGATTAAGGTCTTCTGCCGCCTCCTGAAGATTTGCAGGCAGCACCTGCAAACCGGAGGGAAGGAAGGAGACGGGAGTTTTGTGGATCCTGAGACCGAAAATGTACCTCCTACAGGCTTTGGGGCTGACAGCAGGGAAGACAGTCGCCTTCCCTCGCCTAAGGCCCAACGCAGCCTGGAAGGGACGGGCTTCGCTCCCCTCCCTTTCGCTCCCGGCCGGGCCAGAGCCGCCTTCCCCCCTCTGCAGCTCCGCCGGAGCCGCCTGAGAGGAGCGGCCGGCCCCCCCTCCCCGCCACCGTCGCCCCCCGCAGCCGCCGCTCCCCTCACCCTGCGCCGCCAGCCGCCGCCGCCCCGAGCCCTCCTCTTCCGGGCCGGGCCCCGCCGCTTCCCGCCGACACCGGGGCGGCGCCTCCCGGGGCCGCCGGCCCCTCACGGAGCCGCGGCCCGCTGAGGGGACCCGGGCCTCAGGGGGCGGTGGCCACGGCGGAGGGGCTCGTAGGGGTGGACGGAGGGCAGGTTCCCCGAAATTGGGATTTGATGCAAAGTGCCTTGACATAAATAGCGTAGAGATGCGCGTGGCCCTTTCCCGGCAGGTTTTAGGGAGGCAGTTTGGATCGGGTCAACTGAAGGGGGCGAAACCGGCCCGGTGCCTACAGACATAGCCCTGTGGTGGGGGTTGACAATGCGATCCGAGTGTATGTCAGGACCAAAAAGGTGCCGAGATGCATTGACTTCTAAGTGAGGAAAGAAAGATTGAGTGAAGCCTTTTTGGCAGCTGAATAATACTGTGCAACCACAGTAGAAGCTGCATTCTTCATGCTGTGTCTCAGCACCTGCTCCAGCCATGTATTTGCGCTCCCAGTGCTGCACGTTTCCTTCCACACACAAAGTTACGCGTGGGCTTCAAAACCTTCCTCGGCAAGGTCCCGGGCAGGTGAACAGCTCAAAGCAGGAACTGCAGCTCCGCTTGTGTACCTCTGCGGCTCCGGGCGTTGTTACTGATTTATGGACTGCCACAGTGCTTGGCAGCAGCTCGCTGCCCTGAGGATTTACAGTATAGGGATGCCGTGTTGCCTCCCTTTTCTGAAGGACTGGTGGCATCGAGGCCTTCCTGTAGAATAAATGGTATTTGTGTCCATGTTCCCCTACTTGCACTGTTTCCATGATGTAGATGTTACAAGTCTTTACATTGCTGACTATTTTCCACGTTTCCTAAGCCAGTTATTTTTAGATTTTTCGAACAGAGCATTGTCTCTTATGCTCTTTATTAAAAAAAAAAAAAAAAAAGAGGACATTTTGTAGGACCCTTTAAGATAACGATGGTTTTATTGTATTTTTTTTGTATAAGCTCAGGGCCCCTGCTATGCTCACAGGCACTAGCAAAGCATAGAGACTGATAATCAAGTACATCACTTTAAAGAAAATACCCCAGCAACAGTGATAGCGGCATCCAATTCTCCAAAATTGTTAGACCAAAATAAGTGCCCTTTGTTCGAAATAAACAGAAATAATTACAGTCTGCTCTCCTGCATGACCTATAGCAGGAGTGTGTTGTCTCTTGTGGAACAGAAATGATGACCTCAATCCAAACAGCCTAATGCAAATATCTTAGCCTAGTTCTAAACCAAACTAATTGTCATTGCTGCTAAAAAATAATATATTTTAGCTTATGTTTTCCCCACATAATCCCTGTTCTACTGACTGCCCTTTTAAACTGGGCAGAAATAAGTAGGGTTTTATTTCTTCCCCAGACATGTTTCATTTTGACCACTGGATATTGCAATTTCAGGTGTGTCTACGGAGGATTTCATGCATAAAATTCATAAGATGATCCTTAATACAATGGTAATATTGTTTTGAGACTCTAGTCTGCTGTTTCATGGATTACATTTTTCATTAAAAGAGAAAACTTATTTTAATATTAAACTTTTAATTATAGACTTCAGTCATCCATACATTTAAGCACATGCATAATCTAAGCACATATAAATGTTTTGAAGGCATGCACTGGTTGTAAACACCGTGAGCAGCATACTTCAGAAATTATAATTTTGCTAAGGTGCTCTGATCAGCATATTCCACATAGGAGAACACTTGCAGGGAATGGCTAAATCAGAGTAGTTCATATATATATATATATATATATATAATTAAGATATTTGTGCTTTGGATCTTTTTCATGACGTGCCTTTTTGCCTGCTATAGGTTATAACATCAAGAAGGAGATCATAATCTGGGCAGTTTCTTAAGATCTCTTGTAGAAGTAATACTGAAGTTCAAACCGCATGTGAAAAAGCCAAAGTGACAGGTGATTTTTAAAGGAATAAAGACACACAAAAATGAATATTGGCACCAAGTAGGGCTCTCAACACCCACTAAGAGTTTCACATCACACATACCTACATAGGTGGCCAGGTACTTAAAAGGTCTAGCTCCAAGTGTTGTCAAGACTGAGGGCTTGATAATCCACTCTTGCAGTCTTTCTCCTCACTTCAAGCCTCTCTGGGTAATTAATGTGTTGTTTTAGTACAAACACAATCTCGTAATCAGCATCTCTGAAGTCTACTGTAGTGTGATAAAGCCTCAAAGGTTTTGCTTTTTTCTATCGATTTCATTATGTTAAATGTAGTACTGTTAGAAGAAGCTTTATCTTCTAATTTTTAAACTAAGAAATGTTCCTTTCAGCCTATTGGAAATTACTGGAGCTTTTGTACTGTGAATCTTTCTGACGAACAAAGAAACGTACACTAAAACTAGCAGACTCTTGTCTGCCCTGAAACAATGGGAAATTGCAGTTCTTTTTATAATTGTTTAGTATTGATAACTCTTACTGTTCTGTCGCAAGACTTTGTGATTGACGTTTTACATAAATCCCCAGCATTGGGACTCACGTGTTTTCATTATATTCGGCTTTCATTTAAAAATTTATTTCTAGCCCTTGTTATTATGGTCACTTTTGGGGAAAAGAAATAAGTCTTTTGTACAGGAGAACCAGCCCATAGCAAGAAGAAAACAGGAAAAAAATTATTAAAGTTTTATTTGTTTAAAGTCTTACATTTTTTTACAATTTTTCATTTCTTTATGACTAGGTTGATTGCTTTATCTCAGTAGAGGTTGACAGCTGCACCATTTTTAATGAAAAGTTAGCATGTATCTTGGTAGCAGGAAAAAAGGAGAACTATATTTTTGAACATTTCTGTATCTTTAAACAGGAGGAACCCTTTTAATTCAATGTTGATATCTACCTGGAGAAATCAGCTAAGGAGTACAACATCCCTTGTAATTGTGGCCTGTCTGATCAAGGAAATTTTTTTCTATAAACAAATAGGAAGAGAAACCTCCATACACTGTTATTGATCCCGCTGTTTTTGTCTGTCTGTGTGTTTGTTTTTAAAAAACATACTATATCTTATATTAGGTAATATTTTAGTGAAAATTTATCGTCAAAACTCTGATTTTTTTTTTTTGTGTGTGTGTGTGCTGAATCTGTTCAGTGATTTCCTGTTAGCTAATTCCACACCACCACGACCCCCTTTTTTTTTTTCCCTTTATTTTCTCAGTGTAACTGAAAGCCTGGTTTGTTTGCACAATAAAAACTGACTTCCCCAGATAATTCATTCTAGGAAATGGTGATGTCTGGCACTGTTAGAGAGAGCAAGGCTTTGTGTTCTGGCTAAAGGCAGGTACAAAGGGTGTGTGTGGCAGCCTTGTTATTGATTACACATGAAAGGAAAGCTGTGTTCCTGTGCGTGTAAGAGGCCATAAGACCACCAGGGGACATCTGAGTAACTAATGATGGTCAGGTATTTGCTGGATCATTCCTTGCACTGAGAGATAGGTGAGCAGAGATGCTCCTTAGCCGATCTCTAGAAATATTTAGAGTTGTGCTCTTTCTCTGGACCCTCCTGTGCTTGGAAGATCAAGTCTCATCATGGGGTATTATTCCTGTGGCTGGAAAGGATTATTGCCTAGATGAATCTCACTTAAATAACAAGAAAGACTGAGATATAACAGCTGTTGCTGACAAATGCCTCTGAAGCCCGTGCAGTAATTCTATCAGATCTCTGCCTTGCCTTTGCTGTTATATTGCATGGTGTCACTGAGCTTCAGAGTGCCTTTCACACACCTCCATATGGTATTGTAAAGCGAAGTCCATGAAGGAACAGACTGCACCGTTTCTGCCAACTTCACTAAACTTAATACAAGAAATGTTTCCTTCCCGTAACAATGACCTTTAAATGTTAACTGCCTAAAAAAATAACATTGTCCTTTTTTTTATGAGAATGGTAAAATGCGAGTCCTGGTGTTTGATTGTGTTACAGAATAGCCATTTTGCTGCTGTGGGGCCCAATTCCTTTGCATTAAGCTTACAACAGCGTAACTCTTGATTAAAAGGAATTTGTTCCTAATTTACGGCAGTATGAAAGGAGGCCTTTAATTTTCTTAAGAGCTATTTCTGTTATCAGTCTTTTAAAACTTGCAGTCACATTAAGTTATATTTCTAGCATGTTGTTCTTAAAATTAATGCAGAGGTGGTGTTATCTGACTGTCATTTACACATATATATATATATATATACAAATTAAAAATCACTACATTCTAGCTGCCTTCTTTTATCTTCACCTTTTAAACTGACTAAGCCAGCTGTGCCCTTTGGGGTCTGTAAGAATGAATCATTTTTATTATTTTTGCTCTCTTAGACAGTAATTACAGAGTAGTGTGCTGTCTCTGTTTTTTAATATTATGGTGCCATTTTAATCCACGGTGCAACACCATTAACTTCAGCAGAGTTACACTAGAAATGAATTTGTCCCCAGGAGGCTTTTCCAAACGCTCAGTTCTTTCCTTATGATTACCCAGAGGAACGGACGAGAAGGCAAGACAGAGGGCCCTTTGATAGGGGGAATGTAGTTCAAAGGGAAGTCTTGTTCCTGCCGTTCATGGTGCTCCATATGTTCCTCATTTGGGGTGGAGGTGGGTTAGACCCCGCGGAGGCACGCATGCTGTGGCTGAAGGGCAGGCAGGGGTTTTTGCGTAGCACATCTGGTGCACAGGTTATGTTCTTTCCCAGACGGAGGTACCACGCAGATGGAGAACGGTGGGAGGAATATTCTGAAAGCACACTTGTGTGGAATTGTTTGAAAGTCGGAAAATGGCGTCGCCAAACGTTAAGGTATCAAACTCATCCTAATCGTCAGACTGTCTGAACTCCAACCCAGCCGCTTTTTAGATGTCAAGCAATCCTGTGAGTGGGGAGGTATGAATCAGTGCTGCCATGGATTTGCCTATTGTAAAGGTACTTGCAAAATGTAAAGGAGGTACTTGCAGAAGTTTCTAGGACTGGATTGTATTCATACTCAATTTTCTGTTGTATTTTGATATCTCTTTTTAGTTTGGGCTCATTTCTAGTGCTCCTCTCCAGTCTGATACATTTAAATCTGCTGCAGTGAAATGCCGGCAAGTAAGTCAGATCCAAGTTAGCAGCACCTGGCTGAGTTTGGAAGGGGAGTGCAGGGAATTTCCTCTTCACTGGCGGGGGGCAGTGAGGGACAGGGAGCAGGAGCCGGACACAACAGCACAGAGGGTGGGGCAGGGACCCATCCCACAGCCCCCCAGCAGCCCAGAGGGACAGAGATGTCTGTGGGGACGAGACAAACCCGAGGCCAGTCGGGTGCTGCAGCACCCCTGTGAGGGGACCGGAGCCCAGGGCTGAGCTGGGCCCTAGGCAGGGGCATGGGGGAAGCGCTGGGGGGGAGGGGGTCAGGGCAATTAAGGCCTGTCAGTGCACTTGGGGCCCTGACATGCACATCTGGTAATGATTTGTGTTGTGTTTAAACCAGGGACTCGGGCCCTTGCAAAACCTAGGGTCTGGCAGAAGGAAATGGTTATGCCTTTTTAGTAAGCGTCTAGCATTTCTCCTGGGTTTGATGGTTTATGCAGTTTGCGTGTTGCATGGCAATCAGCTGCCTGGGACACAAAGCCAAATATTCAGCCTCCAAAGGGGATACCCAGGTCTCCCATTGTACCCCCGAGCTTACCAGGACTCTGTTAGTTAGCACAGAACTTGTCTCTCTTCTTTCTTGTCTTCCCTTTGCACATATGGAGACGTCTTGAAAGTTCTCCGCAGTTCCTCTTAAGGTTAAGGGCCATTAAATAAAGCAAAGGCTGAAGTATAGGCCAACTTTATACTACTTCAAGTCTGGAGTGTATTCTTAATCTGAAGTAATTTAAAAAAAAAAAAAAAAAGGTAAAACAGTATTTCTCTGAGAGACCGATTTGTATCGAGGCCACACCGTGCTAAAGCAAGATGTGGTGTAAAGCAAGTGCATTAGCTGAGCTGAGCTGAGCTGAGGAGAAGCTTGCAGGATCTGTAAAGCTGGACAGAGGGGTCTGCTCCTTGCTCTGCCATTGCCTCACCTCTGCGCATCGCTCACCATATCCGTAATTTGGAAAGTGTGGCAGAGGACATCTTCTTATTTTATGTTTGTACAGTGCTGGAGCAGGTCCCTGACTTGGGGTCTAGGTCACCACCACCACCAGCAGTAATAACTCACCCTCCTGTTTCTAAATTAGGACCGTCGATCATTCCTTCCAGCAGACAAGAGTTCCTAATCTTTCAGGAGACTATGCCGTGGCTGCCACCCCCTGCGTCCCCTCCTGCCCTCGCCAAGACCTCGGATGTTGAAGCACATCGTCCTCGCCTGACCCAGCGCAGCTCTAAATCCTTCTCCATCTTTGCCCCTGGACTTGTGGCAGTTTCCTTTCCTGGAGCATTTCCACATTACTGCTCTTTTCCTGTCCTCCCAATTTCAGGTCTCTCTCTAGCACTTCCTTACATCATTTCTATTTCTTTTCCAACCCTGCACAGCCCGCAGAAGCTGTGCTATGGTGGCAACCCAGCTGATCAGCTTGCTAGCAGTCAGCTGAACGCTGCTTTCTAATGTTGGTTGGAAACCAGAGCATGCTTACTACTGAGGAGTATAAACTTAAAAAAATATAGAGATGTTACCTTGGGAAATGCAAAGCTCTGATAGTGCCTCTGATGGAGGCTCATTAAAAACAAGCCCAGAAAAGCTCACGCTTATATGAAACCACACAGTAATTTTGGGTGATACTTTGAATGTGATTGTTTCATGTTACACTATGACTGCTCATTTTAAGAATAATACACTGTTATTTTCTTGGTCTTAAATGCTGCTGTGGGGGTTTCACAAACTTCCTGAGTAAAAACTTTAATTAAAAAGCAAACGTTAATCTCCAAGCAGTAGCATCTGCAGCATATTGCAAGCTAAGGCTTTGCCAACCTGAAAATCTAAGCAAGATTCTAATTAAATCAGGGGGAAAAAGAGATGAACTAGATATACGTTTTATTTAGGGATGGCGGTTACATAAGGTATCCAAGATCTCTCAGTTGCTATCTGATGGGAAATGCTGCTGCCAGATCTCACAGGCTATTTCCTGGGAGAGAAGCCCTTGTTCCACGGGTTCCGAGTACTGTTTTGATGCTGTCTTCAGCAGGGCTGGGACATCGCTGCGGCTCTCCGCTTGGCTCAGAAGCCACGTCGGTCCTGCTGAAAGCTGCAGATGATCCGGCAATGAAGCAATGCGACAGCACGGTGTGAGGAAATGCCATATCGCAAGTGGTGCCATCTTTCCAGTGAGGCACAAAAACAAAGTCCTGACTATTTATGGTTATTAAAGGTCCCAGCACACCTTTTGAAAAGTAGGGCTCTTAATCCCAGCGTGCTGGCCAAAATCTATTTTCAGAGGTTCCACTCTGGCTATCAGCATTTCTTTTATTGTTCCAGTTGGATAGAGTCTTGGCCTTTGCATCCTGTTCCAAACTGGTCTCCTCTCTGTTTTGGAACAGCTGACATTTTCCAGAGACAGCCACAGCGTAGCGGTGTGTGAAGTGATCTCTACATATCCCTCACTTGCCTCACTGGAATGGAATGAGGATTAATCAATTATAATTAAATCACGATCCCAGTGAAGTCAAAAAAAAAAAGGTATTTTTCCTCTGGCATCGTGGGGGCCAGGTTTGCCCCTGTGTGACTATTATTGTTTTGAGGTTCCTGCATGTAAAAACAAATGAAAATGCAAAGCATTACCTTGTTGAAGGTGTCTGTGTAGTGAGAATTCCTCTAGCTAGAGAGCAAAATGCATCTTAGAGGCTGCTTCCTCAAGAGTATAGCTACTTGTCGCAGCAGGCGTTACAGTGCAGGAAGAAATTCCAGTCTGCCGAATGTGGCTTTAAGCACGTGGTGTTGCTTGGCTGGCATTTGTGGCTTTGCATGTCCTATGCATTCAAAACACGCTTTGTTATGCTTTCAGAGCTGGCTCCTGCTCTTTCCCCAGTTCAGCTAATGCTATGGAATCCTGTTGCAGAAAGCATGTTCCTAAAACCACCAAGAATTCAGCTTTAAATAGGGGAAGAAAGTTGATACTGAGTAACAATAACTGCTGGTTATTCTCTGTGACCAAATGTTAATTCTTGTGGGCAGGGGAACAGAGGATCTAAATAAAAGTAACCCTGGCTAGATTCCTGAGAGACTGCCGAGTATTTTCTGCTTAGATCTTTCGTTGCATACCACTTATGATGTCACATTTCAAATTGTAAATCAACTTTCAGTGTGGACAAATCATGTCACTGAAAAACGTTTTTGCAGGATCACCCAGCTTCTTCCACGCAAATATAATAATAGTATGTCTCTCATGCAAATATAGGAAAGAGTGGTCATGGACTATTTTGGGAAAAGATACTCACCAGATGGACATAGAGAGAATATTCAGTCAGCCACTGAGGAGCAGAAGAACAGTAATAAATATTATTAAAGTCAGATACGGATAAAATTAGCCTACCCCTGCAGGAAAACTATCAAATTAAACTTAGAAAAATGTGGGTACATACACAACATAAATCTTGTGCTCTTCTGCAAATGAACAGTAAATGAAAAATAGAGGATATGTGTCATCCGGACCTTATAGCGTTGACTTAATTTCATTTTCTCAAGTATGCAGAAAAGGTTTTGATGTGTGTATGCTAGTACTTCTCCACTGGCTACAGATAAATTTAAAACAAAACATCTGAAGTGCCTAGCTCAAAGCTTTTCCGGAAGTGTCCTGGCCTCCCTCCCACCAAGCCCCTGGAGTTAGGCTGAATTCCATAACTGTGTGCTTGGTGTCGCCTCCTGTGCTTGTGCACTGCGGTCCCTCCCCTGGCTCCAAAGCCTGAACTGAACTACGGTTGAAAAACTTGATATGATATTAATAGACGCTGCTGCTGCTGCCTGCCATCCTTTCGGTACTTCTTCAAAACCCAGCTAGGTGCTCTGGATCTACAGCAGCGCTCTTCCTAGTGATTCAGCTGTAAACATGTCCCTAAAATTTATTTTATTTTATTTTTAATATTTGCAAGTGAATACACATTTTGCTTTTTTTTTTTTTCCCTTTTCTTCCAAAACCTGGATTTTATACACCCCCTCAAGGACTATGAAATTTCTCTAGAAAAGTGGAATCTGTGTTTACCATTAGAAGTGGGCACTTTTTAAAGTTCCGTGTAACTAGCATTACACAAACTTGGGTTTAAGTGTGTTGACAGATAGTGTTTTCTGAGAAGCCAGACGCAGAGCTGAAAAAATCCAATTGTGTTTGTTTAACAGATTGGTAGAGTTTATGTATTTATCCAAGTATTGTCGCAGAATGAAGTTATGGTGCTGGGATTAGGAATGCAGAATCTCCTCTTGAGCTAGTTTTTTCTAGGGAGGACGTATCGCCCAGCTTACCACCTAACAGCCTATTTTAAAATGCATTTCCTCATTAAAATGTCCCTGGCATCTTTATTTGTGGGAGCTGTATTCTCATTGTTCTTTTGTCAAATAACTCTTTTTTACTTTTTCAGATTTTAATTGTTAGTGTAGCAAAAAGAGAACAAATTCTGCATGAGTTGTGGCCTTCTGGTTTCACTTTTATTATGGCCTAATTATTGTAGCTTAGCAAGACATAGGGAAAAGGACTAGTGCAAGCCAAGGTCTTTAGTTGTATTTGAAAGTGGTGTAAATTAAGCCCAGTAGAGTTTTTTCATCCGTTTGTTTGCTTTGTTTTGCTTTGCTTTGTTTTGTTTTGTTTTAATGCATTTTAGAAGTATGGAAGTGTTAGCCTACCTCTTCAGTGCAGTTTAACTGCTTTTCGTAGGACAGTCTCCTGGGAAAAAATCTCAACACTTTTTCAGAGAGTGGTGCAAAATAGGGCTTGTATGGTGACAAATAGTTTCCTTCACAAATGAAAGTTGTCCCTGCCTGTGAAGGACACTCATAGCTAATTTCTGTGAACCAGTTTTGACTTCCCTGAAATCAAGATATTTTCCACAATTGGAGGAGGGAAATCTTGTGCTGAGGTCCTATTTGTGTCCTTATGGGCTTCTGAGAGAGCTTTGGGGTTCTCACCACTATTTCTCAATGGTCTGTTTTTGTAAATAGGTTTGAAATCCCCGTGGCCCTTGTACTGCTCAGTGCTTAGGGAAATACATACAGAAGAGGGATCCAAATACCTCTGCCCACAAGGAAATGTATCAGCTTTTATCCAGCCATTGGGCATTCATGTAAATCAATCAGATGTCCAATGTACCCATGGAAAAGTCTAGCTTTCCTGGTAAGACAAGCAAGGAGCTGATTAAGAGGCTAAGTCCGCTGATGAGAAAGTTCTAAAGAAACACCAAGAATGAAGTATTTTACACCAGTGGCCTCTCGTCCCTGCTCCTGGCCCCAGTCACTGACCCGCACCCGCCACGGCAGACACTGCTTCATGCACCGCAGCGCAGCCGGGGCATCGGAACGGGCTAATTAAAAAGGCAGCATTTAAAATGCCACTCCGTGGTTGCTTGGAAATGGAATCCAACTTTGGTATTATTTTCGAGCTCGGATTTTTGAATCCAAAATTCCATGTGACGGAAGAGATGGGTATTTAAACAGATGTCTGCAATTTCTTTAAAAAATAGAGATTGAGTTACAGATGGTAAAAAGGGCCTGAGAATTAAAAACTCCTGAGCTACAAGAAAATTTACATGTGAGCAAAATGGCTTGCTGAAATGAATGGTCCTGCAATTCTGCATGTTTGAAAATTAAGCTTCTTTCACCAAAAATATGAATATATTTTCCTTGCTGTATTATCTGCTTCTCAACTAGTAGCCTTGGCTGTCACCATCATCATCACATCCAAGTTGCAATATGAAAGTCCTGCTTCTAACAGACAAAGCATATAGTTGTTTCCTTCTCTTATCTCTTGTACAAATTGGCCTACCTGGACCAAAAATTTTGATGTGAATCACCTTAAAAATAAAATTAATCTACTCCATCTGCATATCCGGTTCCTGATTGCTCCAATTTCCATTTTATAAGTTGCAAATATATGGATTTTTGTAATGTAAGCCTGGGAGGAAACCAGAGTCATCATTTGTACTTGCAAGTGAAATAGATTTTTTTTTCTTCTGGTTTTAAAAGGAAAACCAAAATAAACCTAAGTGAAGAAGCTAATGACTTCTAAAGTAACATATGAAATGCAAGATGCTGCATATTGGGAGGAAAAAAAATGAATGTATTAGGGATAGTGTAGAGGAGCAATTCAGGATCCCACTCATCAGCTGAGAGACCTGTTCATTACTGTGAACTTTCTGAAGATCTCCACTCCTGTGCATTTGGGATAAAAAGAAAAACAAAGAAAGAAAAAAAAAAAGCATTAGGATATATCTAAACAGGAACATAGTCTCAAATGCAAAAGGTAAGAAGACTGTTACACACGGTGCTCCTCACCTACCCTATCCAGTCCCAGTTTGTCCATTGCAAACCCAGCTCAGATTAGCACGATTTGAGAGGAGGGTAGCAAGAGCCACGAGGAGCAGAAAAAGCCATCGTTTGGAGGGTGACCGACCTTCCTTACTTTGCAGTGGAGTGGACATAACCAACATGTCTACATCAACGAACGGCATTAAGAAGGACAATTGGGAGCATCTATTTTCTCTGTCTTTCCTCATAAGGATGAAGAACGAGGTCAGTTAAAGGGAACAAGGCATGCTCCAAGTGGGGGCCACCTTTACTACACAGTTCAGTGCATGCTCCCAGATGTGTCCCAGGCTGGATTTCTTCTGGTAGAGCAAAGTACTGAGGATGCCTAGAGGATTTGTCCCAAATTGTTTATTGAAGATGACAAAGGTGTCTGACTAGACTAGAATTATCAGAAATTCATCAACTTCATACAATTTTGCAGCCTTTAAGACTGCTGGGTACTTATAGCCTGAGACCTGTGGTGGCTGGTAGGGCATTATTCTGGTTTTGGCAGCTTTGTGGATGTCTTTATGTCTTCTCTCTCAAAAATCCTATTTTTTATTGTTTTTCACTAGCTGTATATTTGTCTTCATTGAGAAGGCAGCATCTACCAGAGTGTGATGATGACAGCTCTTTGCATTTACATAAAAATCTGCTTTAAGCTGATATTTGCATATTTTACAGGCCAACCTTTTTGAAAGTTAGATAGAAACCGCTTGTATACCTTCTATTACTACACTTAGACAGGAGCTTCCTGGCACCAAGTAATTATACATACAAGAATAAACTGCAAAGAATAAGAAGAGAACGTTCAGCCTACTCTTTTATAGATGATTGACAAAACGCTTTTAAAAATGGCCTTATCCTTTTTGCTTTTAAAGACACAGAAAGCAGTCCTAAACGATTGCTCTGGGATTATTTTGGTTTATGTCTGGAGGACAGTGGAGAGGAGAACTGCTTTTGCCTTAGAAATCACATGAATATGTCAGCTTTGGGTTTTCTTCTGCCTTGCTGGAGGACTTGTAGAAGGTCTCAGATGTTTATTGTGAGCTCTGACATTTTAATTGAAAGGACAGGAGTGTTGATTTTTTTAAACAAATAGATCCCTTTGGATTCCTTGTCCAAATTATTTATTAGATATTGGGTTAAGTAGGTGTTAACAAAAATCATAAATCGGAGCGTTTTCAACAGTCTAACTTAAAATTCTTTTTCTCAGTTACTCATCTTTAAAATTTCATATCCAATGATATTATAATTCCATTAATTCTCCAGCCATCTGGGGATGTTGAAAATTAATTCTCTGTTTCAAATGTAAAAATGAAGAATTCCCCATAGCCTTCTTTGGTTAAACTTCTGGATAACATTTAAAGCATGAAAATGGTTGGTTATTTGTCAAAGGAGGGAAGGAAAAAAAAAAAAAAAGAAGAAGGAAAATGGCATGGTTCTGTTATAGTAAAAAAATGCAGATTTCATCAGTCTAGTTGAAAAAAAGAGAAAATCACAGTGTTGAATATTTTATTTAATACTATCTGCCACGGGAAATAGGGAGAAGACTGTCTTGAAGTATAATAGTTCAAAAAGACTAAGCAGCAGTTTTCCTGAAATAAAGTTATATATAAAATAGAGTGGCAAAAGATGACAATAGTGAAAGCCAAACAAAAGGAGAGAACAGAAACACTGAGAGAGAGGAAGAGACCTGTGAGCTTTTTGCCTTTCACAATGCAGACCAGGTACATACGCTTGGTTGCTAGATCAGCTTTCTGAAAAGGATATTCACCCTGTATCTAGGAATCAAAAATTATATCTTTAGGAGGCCCGTGGGAATAGGAGAAATTTCTCGTCTAAAGAAGTTACAACCATTTACAGAATGGGGACCTATTTATTGCTCAGCTTGAATCGTACTGAGGGATCCTGTGCCTTCGGTACTTGGAGTCTTCCTGAACCATGGCACAGCAACAAGAGCACACTTGTGAATGCGAAATGAGAACCGAATAACATCATGTACACATCCTGCGCTGGAGGCAAATCGGAAGTGAAATATCATGTTGCATATGAAAGCTTAAGAACTAATTAATTTTGATAGCATATTTATAGTTTTGTTTACAGAGATCTCAAAATACTCTAAGAAAATGGAAAACTACATCATACGAAAATCAGACGAATCAATGGGAACCATACACAACTTAGGACTCTTTGTAGCAGTGCAGGAGTTAGGATGGAATCAGCTGTAGAGCAATCACTTGATCCATTACTGATAAGGTTAAACATTTTGCACGAGACCTGGGCCTCATCCAGGTCCATGACACTTTTGCCATTGACTTCAGCTGGGGACAGGACTTCATCCTCTGTTTGGCAGCCACAAGAAGACACCAGTGTGCTACACTTCATAAAGGAGAATCTCTCATCTGTTTGGGGCAACAGAGGGAATTTCAGAAGAAAGTGTGCTTTGAGAAACCCAAATATATGCAGAAAGCTGGGGTTAACTCTCTCTGCTAGACAACATAGCTCAGGGTCCTTGAGAAGATGGGTCCACAACTCTGTCTCTTCCAGAATATGGATCTGAAAAGAGAATAAATCAAGGTTTACAGGTGGACAAGACCTTAAGAACAAAAGCAATATACAAAATATCATGTCATGTTCATTTCACAGCCAGATAAGCTTCCATAAGCTTAACCCTTTTTTTTTGTAGCTGAGGATGAAAATGCACTTCAGTGCAAGATTGGAAAAGACTAAAACATTAGAAAAAGCTAAGAAGCTTCAATTCCAATTTCCAGTTTCCATCTTATCACGAAACATGCAGTAAGTGCATTACTCCATCTTGGTCCAATTCCATCGGATATTTCTAAGTCCCACACAGTGCTGGTTCATAACACACAGCGTTCTGACGCTCACCAAAATGAGCTAATAAGCCAGAGAGCACTAAGACAACTTCTCTCTCATGCGTGGTAGATGGAATTTAACGAAATGAAGTAAATGGTGCAAACCAGTGAGACAAACTCATACGATTTCTGGTGGGAGTTTTTTTCTACAAGATTGCCTGCCTGCTGTATTCTCCCCTCAGAGAAAGCCAGTCCTCACCATTTCCCCACGGAGAGGGAAGCGGTTCTGTCAAAGCAATATTCAAGGCTACAGACCATCATGAACGTGAAAGGATTATCACTTCTCCCATTACTATCCAGGGGAAACTCAGCGGGCAGAGCAGGACATGTGAGGTCTTCAGACTGCAGGGATTAAGCACGGATCGAGGTCCCCTTCCCATTGCAACTTGAAAAAAGCGCAGGTATGCTGGAGAGGTGCCACCCCACAGCCCGGGGAAACAGCTGGGCCGCTTCACAGCCCTTTGTAAACGTATTCACCCTGCTCTTTTTCCCTACTGCATTGACTTTATTTGAGCATATAGGATTGAAATTCCGTTTTGGTGCTCCAGGCATCAGGAGACATCCAACAGTTGGCTGTCAGAGAGCGAGGCAGCTCCATGGTGCGTAGCTGGAAGGTGTTAGGTTGCTGGTGAGGTTTTCCTTCCCTGATGGTCCCCATGGGATCCGCAGCTGATCCTGGGCATAACCCCGGTGACTGCACACAAGGTTAGAGCATGCAAACGTAAAGCCTGCCCCACAGCTTCCAAACTTTCTGTGAAAGAAAGGATAAATCTACGCGAGGTAATAGGAAGATGAAAGTAATCCCTCTTGATGGCAAGGTATTAATTATATCTTTGTGTGGGAGAAGTTAAAATCCTCCCTGATGTGTGGATGGGGTGCCTTGTCCCCAGCAGCGGTGTCTGCGTGGTGAGGACCGGCACGAGCAGGGCCGTGGCTTTTGTATGATTTTGTATGATTCGTGTCCTGTGACAGTGCCACGGCAGTGTCACCCCGGCGGTGGGGCAGCCAGGACACGGCTCTCCCACGGTGATGCCATTTTGCCCTCGGTGGGAAGGAACCGTCCCAATTTATCGTCATAAAAATCACACGGGGCGGCGGGGCAGGAAAGGGGGGGAGTGGGATTTTTTCTTCGCTTCCCTGGCGAAAGGGATGAAAAGAGCTCAAAGGTGCCCCCCCCCACCCCCAGCTGCGTGTCCCCCCATTCCCACCCCCAGCAGCTGCGGCTCCCGGCAGCCGGACAGCGCAGCCGGTGCTCGGGTCCCCCCCCCCCCGGCACTTCCCCCAAACTTTTCTCACCACCCCGGCCCCCCCCGGCCGGTCACCCCCACCCCAAACCCACCCCACCCCCGTCCCCTTATCCACGGGGGTGGGCACCGAGAAGCCCTCGGGGGTTCCCCCCGCTTCATGCGCTCCCCCCGCCGCCGCCTGCCCATGCCCGGGGCCGGGGAGCTGGAGGGGTCCCGGGGCCGGGAGAGAGGGGGGTGTCCCGGGGGGCAGCAGCGAGGGGGCGGCGGGAGGTTGCTCGGTGCCGCCGCCGCCCGGGAGGGAGGTTATGTAAGGGGGGAGGGAGGCGGCGGCAGGAGGAGGAGGAGGAGGAGGAGGAGCGGGAGGAGCAGGACGCCTCGCCGCCGCCTGCCGCCGCCGTGCAGCCGCAGCCAGCCGGGAGCGGGATCGGGAGCGGGGCGGCCGCATGTGCGAAGTGGGGACGCGGCCGCCGCCGGCCGCCGAGCGCGGGGAGCCGCCCGGGGGTGCCGCCGCCCCGGCCGAGAGGTGCCGAGACATGGGGTGAGTCCGCCGGGCCCCCAGCGCCCCCCGCGTCCCGCCCCCCTCCCCCCGGCTCCACGCGGGGGTGCTCGCCCCCCGCCCCGGCCCCTCCGCAGGTGCGCCCCGGCCGCTGCCGAGCCGGGAGGCGGCGGTTCGTTAAGGCAATTAATTCATTAAGCACTTAACCGCCCGGCCGGGGGGCGCCCACCCGAGCCGCGCCGGCGGGGGTGGGAGCGCAGCGGAGGGGAAAAATTTAAAAAAAATAAAATGAAAATAAAAAAAATACAACCTCAGCTCGGGCACGCTGCTGGTGGCCACATGCGGAGCTGGGGGGTCCCGGGCAGAGCCGGGGGGGGCCCGGCGGGGGCAGCGCTGCCGGCCCCGGGGGGCTCCGCGGGCGCGCTGGGGTCGTGCTGGGCTCTGCCGGGGCTCCCCGCCGGGGGGGGGCCGCCGCCAACTTGCCCGGACCGCGGGAGCCGCGCGGCGGTGTGGGCAGAGAGCTGCCCCGCACACGCACCCCTCCTTTCTTCCTCCCGGAGAATCGAGCCTGAGCTTTCCGAAAATCAGCCGTGCCTTGTTCCCAGCCTCCAAGTTTAATAGGGGGCAAAAGCCGCTCGCTGGCGTTAGAGCAGTCCGTGAACTGAACGGTGGGAAGGGGGGGTTAACGTGGTGCTCTCGGCTGGACCTGCATGCGGGTTAGAGACCCATCCTCTCGACCAGAATGTCTTGGGGGATTCCAAACCCACACGTTTAATTTGCTTTATTTTTATCCTATTGCTGTCCCTCACACCTTTTCCTTGCCTCTCCTCACCCCCGTGTGGCAAGGAACCGTTCTCCGCTTTCTGGGCATCCTCATGCTGCTCCCAGCTGTGCAGCCTCCCACTCGAGATGCGTTGATTATTGTCAAAGTGCTACCATTTGAGACGGTGTGGATAAATAATGAATTAAAATGCCACGCATGTGCCTGAATCGGATACCCAGCAGCACTGAATAGGAGTGCAGGGGCAGAGGGGAGAAATAAGATCCGAAGAGTGTCTCCCGATGTTTCACTTCAGGATTACGAGGGGCTTTTCTTCATTATGTAAAGTTCCAGTGGAAATAGCAGAGGTAGCGTTACAGCTTGGGGTTGTGGAAGGAAACACCAACGCCTGGCTGGAGCAGCGTGGCCCCGCTGAGCCCAGGCTGGACAGAAACATCCAGCCCAAGGGAACTCACCCCCATTCTTTTTACCCGGGTGTCTCTAAAAACAAATAGTTTTGTCGTTGTTGTTTGATCCGGCTCTGTGCTGGTGGATGAGTGCAGCTGTGAAGTTTTGCTGTGGCGTGGAGGGAGCCACGGGGCAGGTGGCAGCAATGCCCTGGCCCTTGGCTCAGCACAGTGCTGCTCTGCCCGCGGAGCTTCCCTGGGGCCCGGGGGTCTGGAGTGCCCCGGGTGTGCTTGTGGCTGCACCCCTGTCTGTGCTGCCCTGCTCCACGGTCCGGTTCGATACCCCGATGTAACGTGTTTGACTTCGATTGAGTCGTTTCAGCCTGACACCAGTGCTGGGGAGGAAGATCAAGCTCCTGACACCATTCATTCCCGGGGTTTCAGCGTGGGTTGTACACACTCGTACGCTCTGTATGGAGTGCAGGCGAGGTGTTTGCTGGATATACATTTTGTAAGTGTCTTCCGTCGTTATCTCACCATCCACCTTTCCGATATAGAGAACTTCAGAGTCTGCCCATGCAGGTTACTGCAGCAGGGGCTCAGCACACCTGACGCAGGAGCCACCCCTTGTGTCCTCCCTGCTCCACCTCCGCTGGCAAATCCTTTACCTGGGTGTGCTTCAGCCTTGCCTTCTGTGAAATGGGCACCTTTGTACTCGCCTGTCCCCGTGACGCACTCTGCGATGGGAGCACGGTGCCCAGCCTTTTGTATCTGAAGGAACAGGTTTTGTCCCAGGAATTCCAGCAGGATTTGCTTCCTGGGCACGCTCTGGTGTCATATAGGCAGGTTCTCAAAGAAATTGCGACAATAACTTGACTCTTAGCACTTAAACGATTTTTTTTTTGGGGGGGTGACCATTGCTAATGATTCATTTAAATGCTGCCTATGGATTTGGCAGTGACTGATGGTGCTATGAAACCTGATATAGCTACTTGAGCTCAGCAAAGCTATTTAAATTGCTTATTAGCTGTGAGCTGAGCTATTTAAACTGTTGGTTTAGTTCAACTTAGGCAGCAAGGTAGTGTCAAGTTTTACAAAAGTCATTTACATGTTTGAAAAAATTAATGCATGTAATTCAGGGGATGTGAAAACAGTATTTTATTTTTTTTTAAGGTGTTTAGGCAAAAAAGTCTGCCTCAGTGCTCATTAAAGTCAATGTGAAGGTTCCTGCTGACCAAAAGCCATTGTCTTTGGGTCAAGCCATTGTTTGAGCTCTCACTGTACTAATGTTTACTTTGTAGAAAAAAACTTTTTCTAAATCACCGCTTTCTTCTACCCAACATATCTGGCAACTGTCCTTACCTCAACAGTACCAGGGATTAAACTTTAGCTATTTAAATAACCACAATGTAACAACAAATTTCCCATTGCAGAGGCTTTATTTTGTCTGAAAATAGCTTGAATTGTGTCTTGGTGTTGCAAACAAAGTGCAAACAAACCCAAGAAAATGGCAAGCTTGTCTAGGGCTCCGATTTCCGTGAGCTGTGCATACTAATCTAATAGCCAGCATCTGATTCAATTGACCTCAATTTAAGCAGTATAAGCTAACTTTCTAGTTAGAAAGATGCCTCAGACTTAGTTATTAGATGATTTTAAGGAGGTATTGGCTAGTTGCTTCCTCTGTGCTTACATTCTTTTACTATTTTCGTTTCTTTAGTGTCTTTGTATTTCCTTATCTGTCAGTGACAAAATATTTCTTGTTATGAGGCATGTGACAAGTACCCAGTTTGGATTAGATGTGGAAATCACTGCTGCTGAAGCTGTTATTTATATTATCTGTTGGATTAAAATTCCACTAATTTAAATATTCTCTAGCAATAAATTTGAGTTTCAAATCAGTTTTTATAAATCACATCAAATGAAAATCAGGCCTCCGACTGTTAGAAATTACTGCAGAAAGCTGCGTACCGATGTAAAAGCCGTATGAATGTGTATGTATATGTGCCTGCTATATAGGTTAATGATGAATTAGCACACATTTCTTGTGGCTGGTGAGAGCTGCTTCTCTGTGCTGCTTCTACAGGGGCTAACGTGGTGCGCTAGCCCTGGCTGGCTGGCAGCCCCCCAATCCAGCAGGTGCCTCTGCCTGCCCCAGGTGGGCTGCGGGCCCCCACCTCCCCCAGGAAGGTGCAGAAGGTGAGTTTCCAAGCCTGGCTCCAGCGATGAAGTAACCTCGTCTTAAGGAGACTTCTGGACCCATGAGCAAAACTCTGCCCCTCCTGTAGTGTTTATCATGAAAAGGTACGGTTGGGAGCCTATATTTCTGAGAGCAGTCATATGTAATGCTTTTATTATGCAGTGACATTTAAGAGCACCAGGGAAGACTGCCTTGCACTTTTCCCTTCTGCTGTTAGCAGCAGCAGTGTCCATCGGCCAACGGATGGCTGCAGCCATCCGGGGAACAAAGACAGAAGGGAGGACGAGGAAAGAAAAAGGTGACAGAGGCAAAAGATGCAATGAAATTAGTGTTATGGGAAGGCATTAATTTTGGACGCTGTTCAAGCTGGCCTTTCCCGGTACCAGCAGTACTTTAGATACCATGGTGATAAGCTTCGCCTGAGACGCTCCATAGCGGGGAATGGCGTGTTGCAGAGGAAACTCACCTTGGCCTTCATCCAGCTCCCGCTGGGATCCACGGGAGTCTCGCGCTGCCTCCCTCCCAAGTTTGGCCGAGCCATCTGTCCCCAGGGAAGGGGGGAACAGGGCTGGATGTGCCTGAGCAGCCACAGCACTGCGCTCCCAAAGCAACAGCACCTGGCTGCGACCGCAAAGCTGGTGTCCCTCAGACAGGGCTGGGGCAAGGCAGGCAGCCCAGTTGGCACTGTGGGACTATTTTAGGGGGTTTTATGGTCTGCAGCTTCAGTTGAGATCCTAGCATAGCTCAGGGGGGTAGATTACACCAGGCAGCATCCAACTGGTGATCGTGTTGGTGTTCAAGGAAAGAGACTGGGACCCGACAGACGCTAAGGCTGTCAATCGTGGGATTTTCGAGGCAGCTTCCTGGGGATGCTTGGTTCTTCACAGCGTCCGTTCCTTATGTAGCTATTCCCATTTTTTTGCAGAGTGGGTATAAACGGCTGCTGTTCTGATTCAGGGAATTCAGCATCTCTGTGTGCAGATCGAGGAGGTGTTTGTACAAAATCCAGTGGAAAAGTCAGGTCCAGAGAGCTTTAAGTTCTGAAGCTTTGAGTTCACTGAAATGGATGGGAGAACTCAGTTGACCTCAATGGTGTTTATAAAACCTGTTCTCTGTAGCTCCTTTAACAAGTTTAACACAATTTTAATATGGTTGGAGGGGCAGGGAGCTTGGAGACCTGGGGTGGAGGCAATGTGGATAGACTGTGATAAGGATTTATGTGTGCTCAGAGCTGGTGTGGTGTGTTCAGGTGAGAGCAAACCTCTCATGCTGGAGCTTTTCACCCAGGTTTGCCATCAGGCGAGAGCCCTTGTCCCTTTATGCACAATTATCTGAGGAGTTTGTAACACTGCAGATAAATGCACATAACTGAATTAGGACAAAAATCCCATGGGTGAGTAAGAGCTGAGGAAAATGAGAAATTGGGAGAAATTGCAAAACAAGCTAGTAGAGGAGCAGGAAGAAATGATGAATGAATGACTGCCATGAGAGATAGACAGTGGGTTTAGAGATAACTTCAACAAGCTCCAATAGGAAAAATCCACCAGTACCACAACTGGTTCAAGTGCCCTGGTGCAAATTTCACCAAAATTTGCTCAGGTAGTCAATGTTGAAGAAAAGGTGAACAAAAAGAAAACCTAATGCAGAGAGAGCGATCGTAGTCGTTTCTCTCAGCTACTAGCCTAATTAATTACTGCTGTTAATTTGTTTGTCACTTGAGAAGAAGCTTATAAATAAAATATCCTCCCCAAAGTTGGGATGTCCCTCAAGCCCCTCTTTCTATTTGAATAGAGGATGGTGAATAGGTCTCCTGGTAACAAAAGCATCATTTGAAATGTTAAAAAGTTATTTGATGTTCAGTTCCTTTAAACTGAAAGTTGTTCTAACTGGTTCAAGGTCTGACAAATTGTCTTAAATTGTTTGAGCACATTCCCAGCATGACTGAAAGGGGCAGAGAGGAGCAATGAGTTTGCTGAGAACCCAAGAGCAAGGGCATCAGCCTGGTTTGGCAGCGTGACTTTCTGCATTGCTTTTTATTCATTCTTTTGGCTGTATTAATGCAGTGCCTACAATAAATAGCCTCACCCCTGAAACTATATTTAAGGAAGCATAAGCATTTTGAATCAGCCGTTGGTTTTCCTGTTGACTTTTTGATAGGGAGTTTGCTGAGTGGGAAGGTCTTTGGTTCTGAAGCTTGCTCTGTGGTCAGATCCCTGCCTGCTTTCACCTTGAATGCCGTCCATCACCTTTGTGCACTGCAAATACAGCACGCGGCTTATTTATACTGTGCTTTGGTGGTGGCTCTTTAGGATGTAAATGTGCTTAGGGAACGTATTTCAGCAAAGTTTCTCCCAATAATTCAGCTCTGTGCTGTAAATAGCTGACAATCCTGTTATTAAATCTCAGAATGTGGCAAGGCAAGGGCACTGCCTTCAAACAAAGACAGGAAGCATTTAAGCTTGAGCATTAAAGAAGCACTTTTAATGGCAAGAGCAATTAGGTAGGGAATAGGCCATTAACATCAGGGGAGGTTACTGCTGCGCCACAACCACACATTACCCGGTGCAGGTTAGGGACGGCGTGAGGAGGGCTTGTGTAACAGCTACTCATGCAAAATGTACAAGATGAGATTGGATGATGCAGTTGATCTTTGATTATATTTTTGATGACGCATCCTAGCTGCTCTCTGACTGCTGGTAGGAGAAAGATTTGCCCAATGCTGCTGGCTTGGATGCTCTGTGCTTAGCTCATGCGTGACACGAGTGGCTGGCTGCTCGCTCCTACTGACGTAGCAGCTGTTAGGGGCTATCGGGCCCTCTTGCATCACTGGCAAATGCTTCGTAATGGTAATTCTGCCACTGGGGTCAGGATTAAAATGAAGGAAATACTTTAAATAATTGATGCTCTGGACATTTTAGGATTTGTTTTAAAAAAAAAATGGTGTTGCTGGATGACATCACTAAGCGGGACAGCCTGCTTAATGACTCATATGGGAGCAGTAGGCTCTGCTGTGTAGGTGTTGTAGGATTTGTGGGCTTCATGGTGAAGGCTGGCAAGGCTAGGAGCTTTAGCTGCAAAACAACTGTGGCTTTATCATGGAGAAGAGAGCAGATTTGACACAGGGGAAAGAGGGCCTGGCAGTGGAGGTGTGAGCAGAAGTGGCTGCTGGTTACTGTGCAAAGCCTGTTCCCTTCTGTGGCAACTCATCCTCCTTTCCTGCCTCCCCCACACGCCAGTCTGATGTTATTTATTTGATGCAGCTTATCAAAATGCAAGATTGTAAGAATTTCTGAAGTGACAAACTGTTTTATTTCCGTCTGGAATTCTCACCGCAGCCTACAGGATTTAGAAACTCGAACCCTGCTGCAATTCAGAAAGAAATTTTCTGTAGAAGTTGCACTCCTCTGCCTACACATCGGGGGGCCTGAGAGAGCCCTCTGGAGCTGCTAGATGTTGCTTCCCATTAGGATTGCATTATAATAATAATAGGAGTCCTGCCACTGCGTTCTTATCAGACCAGGTTTAGTACATCAATGCAGCAAGACAGCAAAGGCCTCTCTGGAATACATTCAAGAATATGTAGCCAGATTGTACAATATTTTTTCCCTAAAGCTACTTCTAGTTGCGCTGAGGATCCTTCCTTGTGGACTGTGAAATGGTGTGTATAAGTGCCTACTGTGTAAATATTTGTTGTTTGCCTCTATTTCACACTTAGCAGTAGATCCTCAACAGATATGGAACACTGTATTTGGGGGAAAAAATATGAAATTTAAGTCTTGCAAGACTCAGAAACATTAATTTCATCATGTGGAGGTCTGAGCATCTTAATTTCAGTATTCATTACTGCTTGTTCCTGCCTTGGAAGAGGGACAGATAGTGTAGCCAGAGCTGGGAGTATTCAGCAAGGCTTTTCCTTCTGGAAACGTGGTGCTTCAACCAAGATGCACACTCTCTCCTTCGTATTAATTGCATTGCAGTGACTGAGTCAAGTTCTTTGCTTCTGGTGAGTTGCTCTATAGTCTGCAACAGCAATGCTTTATTGTTGCCTGTTTTATTGGGATTTTGTATTCAGGCTTCCCACTATAAATCTGTTGCGCACATCTAAAATGTCTCCCTGCAGTTGTTTAAGTGGGAACATGTGATCTGTTTTGTGATATTGAAAACTGTCAATGAGAGCATTTGAAAAAAAGAAAATAATAATAAGGGGGGGAGAGATGCTCTGAGCTGAGCCGTGCAACATCTCACCCACCAGAGCCCAGGGCTGCGCAGGGGCCGCTGTGCTGCGTGCAGGGTGCGCAGGGAAACGCAGGAGTGGGACACCCGATTACTGTCCCTATCGGTGATGGTGATGCCCAAAGATGAGGCAGGAACCCTGTTCTGGTAGGTAGCTCAGGCACTAGTGCAAAGCTTGCTGGTGCTACAGCTTAGGGACCTCGTGTTAGTTATACATTGATTTACATCTGCCTGCTCTCTATGTCCCCCTGCCTTGGTGTTGTCCCCTGTCTAACCGGGATGTACCTACATACTGCACCTCCAGGAGAGGGGTAAAGAGGTGCCCCCACCATACACCTTCCCCTTACGCCAAACCCCTGGCACCAGAAAGCCCGAACACTCCTAGACCTGCCAGGAAGCTTCTGCATAGAAGAGGCAGCCCCAAGGAGCTCACAGGGGAGATCAACAGCTGCCCTTGGGTATACAGGAGATAAAGGCATCTTTGGACGCTATTTATGTACACGTATAATCCAATGATTGTCATACTAATCCCCTCTTCCAGCTGGAAGAGGGAGAAATTTGTTCTTTCGTGGGACAATAAAGGAGATTTAGCTGCCTTAAATGTTATGGCACAGAGGTGAACAAGAGCTCTCCCTTCATGATTATTTTATCTTGCGTGCTTGACAGCTGTCTGTCACTTGTGTATAGTCCATTACAGGAGACAGCCCTGTTTCTGTTGTGCTTTTATAGAGGTGGTCTTCATAAGCTTGTATTTAAGGGATCTTCTGAGAACGCTAATACTTAAAAAGACTCTAATTTGGTTTATGGTCTTTTTCAAGACAGACAGAAATTGGCTTGGCTGAGAACAGGGACTTGACACTTCATTACACCCACCCAAATTCAGGGCAATTCAGTTAAAAGCTTCAATCTCTTATCTCAGGCACAAGGAACCACAACAGCTGTGGGCAAGGGTCACGCTGCACGCTCCAGGACGGGAGCTGCTGGTTCGGGGAAGTGGCCTGGGGGTGGGCGGCGAGACTGGCCTCCTGCGCACATGCGAAGTCTGCGTGGGTCTGTGCGTCCTCCGTCAGCCTTCTCTCGGTGCCTCTTCCACCTTCCTCTGTGCTTCAGAGCAGGCAAATGGGCTTTTGTGCATAATGTAAAACCCTTTCTCTTTTGAGAGATCCGAAGGACAAATAACATCTTTAAAGTTTCCGCACAGCCCCCTTCACGTTGCGATGCTCAGAGACGTTCCCCAGATGCAGACAGTTCTGAGCAGCTGGTTTTTGAGGCCTTCAGAACTGCACATCACGGAAGATGCATCAGCTCTCAAGGACTTCATTAGCAGTACCCAGCCCGATGCTCCCACCAGGCTCTCTCACCCCGCTTCTCCTCCCCAGGCTTCTCTGCAATGCCCGTGGTTTTGCAGAGGGTTTTGCAGCCCTCTTTGGCTGCACTGAGCCCCTCGTGATGCCCGGGGTAACCACCTCTCCCATGGCTGTGGTCACCTCCTTTTTTCCCTGTATGGAGAAGGTCTGCTCTGAATTTTTGGTCTCCAAGCAGTAACCCTGCGTGTGCGTTGTTTAGATCTGCTTGCAAGAACTTCTCTCCATTGACTTAGAAATTAGCATTTCAAATTCTGTGGGGGAGGAATTGCCAAAGTTCTTATATTTTAAGCTTCAAATTAGAGTATTAGAGTTTGGAACGGAATCAAAATATCTAATCCACTTTGCATTCCCTGTTTGATCTTTCCTTTCTGCCTTATGAATTGGCACCATTGTCCTTAGGAGGTACAGCAAGATAGTGCTACTCTGGGAGGCTTCTCCCACGAAATACAAAAGCAGCGTTGCACTGATTTACAGTGCCCTTTCAAATAACTGTTAGATTAGCATAGATGACACGGGGTTGTACTGGAAAGAGTTTATGCTCGTCAGCTCCATTATTGAATGTCCTCTGAATTATTGGCCGGAGGAGAGAACAGGCTCACGGCGGCTGGGCACAGCTTGGACGGCTCAGTGTTGCCTCGTATTCCTTAAAAGAATGACTGATTTATGGGAGTTAAGCAGGCTGGTCCACGCTTTGCACCCCAGATCTAAGTTTCTTGTCCTCCCTTCCATCTCTGTCTCCATCTCCGTCTGTCCTTGCTCCATGGTGCTGCTGCATCTGGCTCCCTGTGGGGCACAGCCCAGCCTAGTGGGGCAGCAGCGTTTTGCTGGGGGGGCCACGTGGAAATAAAGGCAGCCAATTGTTTGTCTAGGGAGAAATGAGCAATTGAAATTTTTTTTTTGGCTGCTGCTTAAGGGTAGTAAAGCTTCCCAAAAGAAAACAGTGTTTAGAGATCTGTAATAGAGGCCTGATGAGACAAATCGATCGAATTCCTGGGGTGCTAAAGTGTGAACGTGCAAAAAGCCTAGTAAGAATTTCTCACCAATTGGCACCTTATCTGCAGCGGCTGCGTGAGCAGTTGATCCATGCTGCATGCTAACACCAGGCACTAATTTTAGACCACAGGGTCTATGAAGAGCACAGTTCCCAGCTCTTTACTTGCTATAATTTACTTAAGGCAACCGGGAAGCTGGTGCATGCACTTTATCTATTCCAGCAAGGGAGGCATCTGCCTCCGCTAGCAAGAAGTCTCATACCAGGAGAGCACACTTGAAACAAATTGCTGTGTAATACAAGAGATGATTTTTAATCCTATTTTAAAACAAATGTTCAGAGTTCAATTCTGAAAATGAAGAAAAAATAAATAAATCATTGGAATTGTGTAATATGGCTTATTATTCTGGCATAAAAAGCCCATCTAGAATTTATTGAGCTGATTTTGCTCACATTTGTTCAGTATAAATAAGCAGTAACTTAAAACAGAGAGGATCAGCTCTCCTGCGTGCACTCTCCTGTGGTTTTGAAGGGTGAATTCGCCACCACTTAAATCCTATAAAAGTTCAAAGCTCTACAGCAGAAGTATTAATAAAGGACATGGCCGTAAGCAGGTTGTGTCATCGGGGATGCGTGTCGGCCTGACGTATCATCCATGGAGTGCTTTGTTTGCCTTTGGTAAATGTGATGAGCTCCAGGCTTTGTGCTGAAGTGGCACTGGCGAACTTAGCCATGGTTTATCTGCCTGGCACTGAGCGGGATGAGCCTCTGCTTGCGATCCGGCCAGTCGGGGTGGTTTCACAGTGTTGCTGGAGCATGGTGCTGCCCTCTCCAAGCTGGTTCCTCTCTTGGGAGCAGGTATGAGACAGCTGAATGAATGCAGTGCATGTATGGTCTTCCTGCAGAGACCTTGCTTCTGTGTGTGGGGCTGTCCTCTGCGTCTGCATGGGCCAGGTGGCTGCCTTGAAAAATGTAAGGAAAAGAACTCCAGCGTGTTTTAGACCAGAGAGAGAAGGATTTGGAAAAGTAAGTACATGTACCAGTGCCGCCAACTCTCAGGGCAGCTGGAATATCAAGCAGCAGATAGTGGCAGCTACGCAAGGGCGATGCCGAACAGCTGCAGTGAGGCATGTTATCCTCTGGCTGTAGCAGCAGTGCTGTATCCGGCTGGGACCTGGTGCACCCGGGTGGTTTCATCAATAACAGCGTGATGCCCGCCGGCATCGAGCCTGTGCCGAGTGGGAACCCTGGGAGGGAGCCTGGCCCTGATCACCAGCCCTTCCAAGCCAGTTGTTTTTGTCCCAGTTCATGGAAAAAAAAAAAATCTCATTCCTTTACACATTTTGGTAAGTGTTAATATGCTTTTGGTGCAGTGGAAATAATTGCCATATGGCTGCAAGATTTGCCATCTGTCCAGAGAGGCTGAAATGCAATTAGTCCATGTAGTCCATTTATCAATCCATAAGTGACAATATTCACAGTCCTGGCAACTTTGGTTGCTGACAGAATCAACGCTTGTATAGGCCTACCTGTCTGCCCTTATTACAATCAATACATAAATGAGATGGAAAAAACCACATCATTCAGCCATGCCCTTCACCCCTGACAGAAAGGTAAAGAAGTCTGCACTGATGTAAATGAAAAATGGTATGCCTTAATTTCTGGAAGTACTGATTTGATTTTTATGTCCAGTAGGCCTTAATTTTAATAAGACAAAGCCAGGTTTTCTTGCAGTCTTTCAGTCAAGAAATACCAAGAGGACAGAGTGTGTCAACAGGGGAAAAAATGGCTATTAAGTGCTTTCTTGTTGTATTAACTTAGCAAAAGCTAACTGTTAGCAACATGAGAAACATGATCATTAGCATGATACATGGCAGCGGGTTTTATTCTTCCAATGGTTCTTGTTCGCCCCCCAAAAAGTGAGAAGATGGTTTCTCAGCAGAGGGAATAAATTCTGCAGTCAGGTCAAGGCTTTCTTATTTCTAAACCACAAATGCTCTGGCACTGTGAGCGGTCCGACTTCTCACTCTCCTCGAAGCTCAGCCCTGGCAGTGGTATGGATTGGCTTGGCCACGCAGAATGGCTGGCCTCTTCGAACCTTGGGTTAATTTGTAATGGCCTATGCACATCCAAAAAAAAACCTTGAACAACTGATCTGGTTTACATATTATCCCGACACATCTTGGACTGTTAGTTTATAACAAGAACTTGTGCTGCACTTTGTTCTACGGATTGTCAGCGAGCCCACGCTAATTTCTGCGACTCTGCTGACATAAGAATGCCATTTTTCACATTTTTCACATCGTAACCTGTAGTAATGTAACCTGCATCACGCAATCACTGGAAGAATGCTGTTGATGGAATTAAATCCTCACATAGCCCACACCTCACATAGCCCATGAGGCCTGGGGCAGAGGCACCCAGAAATCCAAAGTGTTGAGGGCTTTGGAGCTAAGGGAGTGGGACTGTGGGGATCTCAAACAGGTGGCTGTTGGGTTCAGGAATTTCTGGGAGGATCTTCTCCCAGTGTTATCCACAACACCGTAGTGTGCTCCACTGCAGAGTTAGAAGGTTGTAGGGGGTTAGTTTTGTGGTTTTGCTGATGTATTTTTGAAGGGGGTGTCTTTGTTGTTGTTGTTTTGCTTTATAGATGCTGTTTCTCATGCGCAACTTGCTGGTTCTGGTTTTCAGATCTAGTACTTTTTCCTCTCTGACGCTCAGGAGATTTCCAGAGGATCTTCAGTATTGTTCTGTTTTTTTTATGCCAACAAAGCAGTGTACACTTCTGAGATCTGTACTGTAAATCTGGTGGCAACAGATAGCTTTGTATTGGTAAAGATTAGAATTATCAGTGAATAATATTAGTTTCTAAATGTTTGAATTCCCTTTGTATTTTTAACTTGAAGCAGATAAAATATGCCATTCGGTGATCTCTAAGGCGAATGCGCTAGCTTTAAGAAGTATGTTCCTCTGCTCTTTAGAGAGGTGCTGTTGCATGCCAGCAGCAGCCAAAACGTTATGATCATTGGCATTATACTATTGAAATTCCCCAAGAAAGGAAGCCTGCCTTTCCCCATGTAGTCCAATTTAACCTGCACCGAGTGGAGGATACTCTCATTGGCAGCACTCGCTCGTGTCCAGCACCTTTCCATTCCAGGCTGAGCGTGGTGGATGCACTCAGACCAGTCTTTTCCGCTTCTCACATGCAATCTTTGGTGTTCCTGACTGCATTTGGTGATTTTGTTTTTGTCTTCTGGATGGCTTAATCTGGGAGGAGGCTGTAACGACAGACCTGGTGGAGCAGGGCAGCGCTGTTGCCAGCCCGCTGCTGTTCCCAGCACGGGCAAGCTGAAACACGTACCCAAAGCCCTGTGTGGGCACGGGTTTGCATCTTCCTAATCCTTTATAGACCAAATTGCTTATTCTTTAATTGCCTTTAATTTTTACATGCTTCAGCTTCAATAAAGGTGTGAATCCCTGTATTAAACCACCCATGGCACCTTTTTCATGTCCTCCAACAAAGCACCTGGCCATGAGCGTCCTCTGCGCTTCCCTGGTGCTTTGGCAGCGGCTCCAGTCACAGCGTGTACCCGGCACAGGGCCTGCACCCGGCCCCGGACAAGCAAAGCCTTATCGTTTTCTGCTGGTGTTATGCTTGGTGGAATTCCTTATTTGCCCCTTCAGGCAGCAGGTCAGAGTTATCCAGCTTGTTCTTTAAACAGAACTGATAGGCTCCCCCGCCCCCTCCAAGTTTAAGTGGAAGAAAAGCCTCAAGGGAGAGCGTTTGAATAGGGGATGGGAAAGGATATCAATAATTACATGTGTGGATTAGTGCACGGAAGAGTTCTTCTCCAAGGATCTGCTTGGTGCTGTGGTGTGTAAGATAATGGGGAGTTTAATCACATTATTTTGCAATAGTGAGGCTTTGATTATGCTGCTGATTAAAATCACCTTTTTTGGATTGGTGCGCAGATAACCTCATCTGCCGTTTAAATTCTTGTGATGTGGGGAAGGAAAACGTCCTGAGCACGAAGATGCTGCCCTGCTGGTGGCAGTGGGTTTGCTTGCACAAAGACACGCATGGTCTTTCACTCCAATGTTGTGTTTGTAGGTACAAAATATTTTGATTGTATATCCTCTGATATTTAACCTCTATTTTTCAAATGGACACCAAAGAGCACACACAACCTCAAAATATCCCTGACCTTCTGAAACATAGAAGGCATCTTGTAAAGGATTAATAATAATAATAGAGAGTGAGGGATTTTCCTGCTGGCTTACAAATGCAAAATAAATCACTCTTCCTCCAGCGTTGTCTGCATTATTTTCTCCTCCTTGATAATTTCTCACCACAGTAACACGAGAGGGGTGCCAATCCATAGCGGCTGCGTAATGCAAGGCCGGGGGATGCTGGCTGTCGCTTTCGGGTGCTGCTCAAGGAACTTGGCGTAGGGCACGTCTGCAGCGAGCTGGCTTCATCCTCCTCAGCTGGAGCAGTTGTGGTGCACGCACGTGGCTCTGCGAGCCGTAAGGAACAGGCGGGTGTCTCCTGCCTGGGCGGGAGATGCTGGCATCGGGGTGAGGTGGGGAGCCAGTCTGCCTCCCCACTCCTACAAAACTGGCCTCTCCGCTCCAAGTTTTATACTTCCAGTTTGATCGAAGTCTCTCACTGAAATGCTACAAGGGGAGCGCTGTGCTATGGAGGAAGCTCTGCTAACAGCATTGATGCTGTTGGGGCTGAGGTGAGTCCCAAAGATGTAATTTTTAACCTATCCAGAGAAACGTGAAAGCTTCTGGGGGTCTGTTTATGTGCTGACACAGCCTTATTTGTCAACAAAGCTAGGAGGGTTTGGGTCTATCCTGGCAAAGGGGGTAAACAGAGTACTGTTATTTCCATTTTTTCCCAGTTTTATTAGCTTTGAATTTATCCCTGTGTACACAGGAGGCTGTGTAAACATTTCTAGGGGTGCAAATTTATGGAACCTCTTTCAGTGCCTTCTCAAGAAGGATCTGTGAAATAACCAGAGTAGCAGGACCAGTTTCACACATGCCCGAACTTGTTTTTTATTTTCAGAACAATCTTACCTATAGTGGAGTAGTTCAGGGTCTTTTCAGTTTCTATCCTCTGTGTGTGTTTATTCACGGACTGTCTTAAAAGGTGAATAACCATCTGGAGATAGCCCAAAAGTTAAGTGTGAACTTTTCCACTGCCCAAGCTAAGCCTTTTCGTTTATGTATTGACTTCACAAAGGCATAATGGTATTGTGAGAGCTCCCAGATGTTACAGCGACTTTCACACTGAGAGCTTTTGTCCTGAAGACTTATTCTTTTGGACTTACTCGGCTGTGAACCAAAAATGAGTTTAATTAACATCTGTACTTTTGACAGAAAATTCCTCTTTAGCTAGCTATTTTTTTTTCTTATTTTTTTTTGTCTAAGTAACTGGAACTATTATGTTTCCTACAAATGTAAGAAGCACTTTTGTTAATTACATTGTCTGTTGAAATAATAATGCCTGTAAATGAAGGGAGCTAAAAAGATGTCTTTTTTTTGCATGAATTTAATACACTTCTGCAGGTGCAAAGATATCAAATCTAGCATAAAGTGGGCACTAGAGAGTTATGTCTGTAGTCATTTGAATAAGTTGCACGACCTTGCCCTTGGTTAGCACTGCTGCAACTTTGTCATCGCAGTCATGGTGAGAGAGAGAGAGAGAGAGGTCTGCCTACAGACCAGGGATTTCAGCAACTGCAGGATTGAAAAGAAGGACTTTGGGTAAATTTATATATTTTTAAATATTTTTTTCTCATTCTTTCCTTTTTGGGGGAGCAGTGTAATTTCTGTCCTAATAGTCTTGTTTTTCCAAGAATTGCTCTGTCTGCACTGTAAGTGACCGCAGTCCACCCTGCAGCTCGGCACTGCCAGAGGTGCAGGGCTTGGGTCCCATAGCACTGAAAAATGCACTTGTAGGGGTGCCTGCATTTTCTTACAGGCAGAAAACAGCAGAGCCAAAGCTGAGTGCAGCTGTCCCCTGCTAGCCCTGCCTGTCGCTCTGGGCCAGTTCTCCCATCCACTGTGCACAACAGATACTCCGATTTTCTCTCTGCCCTGACACTGCCTGGCCTGTTTTGCTCAGGGTTGCTGCTCCGTCCTTCCAAGTAATTTGTGCGATGGAAGTTGCTGTGATTGAAGGTGTGTTTGCATTTCAGGACCAACAGGAGCTGACCAGGTGCAGGAAAGTGTCCCACCAAGGAGCAGACCCAGTTTGCAGGGCAGTCATCCTGCCACCCCCAGCCTCTGAATTGTGCGGGAGCCGTTGTTAAAGCCACCGGCAGCGTCCCTCTGGTCTGCGAAGACTGTTGGTTTTTACAATAGTCGCTTTTGTTGAGTGGTGAATATTCAACTATTGATTTAGATTTTTCCACTCATGTAGTCAAAAACTTCCCAGGGTGAGAGATCTGCTACCAAACCACCCTCTGATGTTAGCAATAGCAAAGCTGCGGAGAGGAAATGAGGCGATTTAATTTTATTTCCAGGCTCGCTACTGGCTCTGTTATCCCGGGATGCCATCTCGCTCTTTATGGCTGCTTCCTCAGGTGTAAAATGGAGCCATTACCACCTGCTTGCTCCGTGCTACCAATTTTGCAGTCTTGCACGTTGGAGCAGGCTCTCTGCTCCTGATGGCTATGTGTGCTGGCAGCCAGCATCCGGACTTGTGTGTTGCATCTGATGAGATTTGACTGACCCGAATTGATTAGCACATGCCAATTTGGGAAGGTAGTGAGCTGCCTCGTTTCGTAATGCTGGTTTGCTGATATCGCATCTGTAAAACATCCATGCTTAGCTTTTGCCTCTGCCCAGCTTTTTGCTGCATTACCTGACGGTGACAATGCATGCCTGAAAATCCCAGCTGCTTTTGCACGGAGAGCATGGCAGCACCGGTTAGTTTTTGGACAGCTGAGTCTTGCAGAGGTGTGTAAACAGCTTTATTTAAAATAAAGCAAAAATACCCCCCCTCCACCTGCTATTACTATATTTAAGTGAAGGAAGAGGTGCCCTGCCCCATGTACCTTGCTCAGAAAGCTCGCAGGAGCTCACAGTGGGGACACCAGAGGGTCCCTGTCCCCTGCTGGCAGGGCGCTTCTGGTCACTGACCCCGTGGTGATGGACACTGAGTGTGTGGTATCTTGGGGCGTTGGGCTGCTCGTGACATGTAAGGAGGATGTACTCATGCTGACTTGAGCACGTGGGGCAAGGTTAGCGGTTCGAGCAAGGACAAAGTGAGCATCAGCACTAAGAAACTAATTCGTGTGGTTTTCCACTGCCTGGAAAGACTGCTTGGAGGACAGCCGGGCCCCTCTGTGTTTTGAACAAAGACAAATTCTGTGTGCCGATTACGTGTGACGATGTGACTGTAACTCCATGTACTTTTAGGGGCACTTGGAGGCTTCTGAGGCCATGGGGGAGCGAGTGGAGAGCTTTCTGCTCTCAGAGTGCAGGACGGATTGGTTCGGGTTTGTTTGGGACTGAAGGCACCGTGTTCATCAGGCTGCATTTAACAAATATATTTTTTGTATGATGATCAGTTGCAGTGATGAGGGGCGTGTTGCAATGTAGGATTTTATCTTTGTACCTACTTTTCTTCTTTCTTGAAAGACCCTCATTATCTATTGCTCGTTGTAGCAAATCACTGCAGATCTGTCAGGCGGTGTAAAGCTCGGCGTGTGCACAAAGGTGGCCCGTAGCGGGAAGCACCACGTTCCAAAAACTCTACTCTGCCGCATGGTCTGGAGGCACGTACATCCTCCACCCCATGTAAGCTATATGAAGATGTATTTAAAGGAGCTCGTCACACACTCGTAAAATTTGGCATGGTTATATGTTAACAGAAAGTGGCACTGTACCTCACTCAGCTGTGGATGAAGTTAGTTAGCTTTAGAGCCTTAGTTTTTGCTTTTATAATTCCTGTGAAAAGGTTAGTGACATATTCCTTAATTAATGGAGAATGATTGCTCATTATGTGAGGTTTGTCTCACATAACACAAGGATGGAAATTAAAAGTCAACTAAAATAGATAAAACCACGGCTTGAAAATTATTATCATATTTATAAAACATGCCAGCCACGTGTAATAATAAAGCTTATCAAAGTGCGTTCTCCGTCTTAATCTGCATTATTAAACAAAGAACCATTAACTATAATTTAGGTCTCCATTTGCTAGATTTCAAGCTGCTTTGCTCGAAACACTGGATATTACTGTCAAATAGATTTCTGAACAGATTTTTTCTAAAGAGAAATTTATTTAATCGATCATTAACAGATTTGAGATTTTAAACATTCATAAATTCTCTGTTTTTTGATTTACAACTCGCATTTTGGGTGCCTGGCAGAGCCAGTGCTTCTCACCTGCACTTTCACATCACGACCAGGTTACAGGGGCTCACACACCAGCTGACATTGCCAACATGTCAAGCTAGCATTGCAGCCATTTTTAGCATAAAACCCGATAAATCTTGGCTAAAGTGAAAAGGAAAGAAACTGTGGAAAACAAAGTCATTCCTTAGTCAGGGAAGTGCTTTCCTGAATGTCAAAGTTTGCAAGTAATGTAGTGAGGCATTGATGGAATAAAGCATCGGTCTGGAGGTCTCCAAGGCCATGGTTTAGTTTAGGAAACAAAAAAAAAAAAAAAAAGGCTAACAGCATTTCATTGGAAAATTGAAGTTTTACAGTTGCCTGTGTGTTCTCCACTGGCTTCTGGCATCGCTGACAGCGCAGTGCAAGGGGAAGCCTTTGTCGTTGTTGAATAATCATAAGGATTAGAAATATAGTCGGCTTTTGTCTTTAGCTTTTAATGACAGCAACAAATGACTGGATAGATGGCTATCTCAAGTCCTGAATGTTATTATCCATTAATTTACCCACTCAGATGCATGTATAAAGCCCTCACTGCCAGCAGTAGCTGCTACAAGACTCCTGAAGGAATGGAGATAGATAGTTATTCCCTTTGTTCTGCATTTGTTATCTCCAGATTTACTTTATATGGTTGCTGCTTCAGAGAGGCCAGGCATAATTTTAGCAGTATTTTCTGGTATTGTTAAGGTGAATTAACAGAAATGTGTATATAAAGTTGTTTGTGAGTTGGGCTTTCAAGAAGGAAAAGTCTGAAACTTTTGAAAGTTTAGGCTGTGATATATAGGTCATATTGCCATTAGCAAAAACAATTAATATTACAATCCACTACAAATACAGAGCTAAGTAGAAGGCTAAATAAATTCAGAATTATTCTTCACTCAGAGAATGTACGTATTTTTTAGACCAAAACAGTAAGTAGCTTGGGGGAAACCTCCCTTGCTTAACCCTGTGTAATGTGTGATGGAAGTATCTAAAACATATTACGGAGCCCTGGCCCTGCTTTTCTTCCAGCTACGGACTGCAGTGACAGTAGCATGGGAAACCAGAGGCAGATTCCCTGCGTTACTGGTAAGGAGGAGCTGAAGTAAATGATGCTCCTTCACAGCTGTGACATGACAGTCCCCTTGTAATTTAAATAGAAGTATTTTACGGTTTGGCACAGCTGTCTATCTAGAAGCATGCATGGCAGCCCCTGAAAAATGTAAAACCTTGCATATGTCTTGCAAGGAAAAAAAAATGCTTCGTTTTCTCCCTTCTGAGGCATTATGGGGCTTTGCAAGATCACACCAGCCTTCCTGAGCTAGCTCTGCAGTTAGGTTGCTTCATCTGTGTGATGTTTATGAATTGCTTCCCTCAATTTTACTTAAAGTGTAATGATCAAGATTGTGCATGGTGTTTTGTACAGTTCCCACATACAGAACCTCAGCTTGTTATATTCTAAAAAACGTAGAGGTGGATTTAAAAGGAGCTGAAGATTGTAGAAATTAATAAAAATATAGTTCCAAAATGATGGGACTGAGAATAACAGAAGAGAATTATTTACATGGATATGAAAGACTGACTTGTGAGAGAGAGATCATCTGGTCTTTCACATACCTATCTTCATTTGCTTTGTGCAAAATTCAGCATGGCAGCCTTCTCAGTTTGCATGAGGTAAATATTTGTGGGAGCTAATAATGGAGTCTATTGCAGTACAGTTGTTTTTGAATATTGTCAGAATTCTACTAATGATAAAATATTTTGTATGTGATAAGAAAATATCAAGTGGTACACTTTATATATACCATTATATACTGTAGCTTTTAAGAACAAAAAGCATAAAAATATATACCATATATATTATATGAACACGACGTCTTTATTTGCAGTTCACTTTTTCTAAACTTGGATTAAAGGTAATAACTTGAGGTGAATTTAGTTTTACGGCCTTTGAGTAAGTCTTAATTCCGATCTGGATGGCTTGGTGTGTATCACCAAGTTCTTGTTCTTTCAGTCCTGCATCCTCTCCGCTCCTACATGTGGTTTGCATTGCCACGTGTTCAGGGTGGAAACACTGCTCACAAAATGTTTTTGAGGAGCAGCGCTGGTTAGGGCTGGGGTGCCGGGGGCCTTACCTCAGCCCTGGCACGGCCCCTTGCACTGGCAGGGCCTTGGGCCTGTTTCTTCCCCCCCTCGCTCCCCAGGCAGATTAACTGCATTTGCATCTGATGAGCTTTTCAGGCACATCCACAAAATGGTGCAGTTCTCAGGACAGAGTTAGTACTTCAGGAATGGCACCCTGCCTTTGTTTTGGTAGCATCGGTGGTGCCTCCGCGGAGGGGTCCTGTCTCTAAGCAGGACCACAGCTCGCAGCGAGGAGCAGCAGGAGGAAAGCCGGCCATGTGGGGTTTGTGGTTCTTAGGAAAATGTGTGGATGGGGAAGGAAAGCGCACATGTGAGTGTCCTTTCCTAGAAATAAGTGTTTGGAGGAAAAGGTGGGTTACACAGCGTAACAAGAGGAGGAGAAATTGGCCTTGCGCTGCCTGGTCAGGTCTGGGCTTCCGGGACATTTCATCTTCCACAGACTCATGCATCCATTTCTCCTGTCCCTCCCTATTCCAGAGAACAGCCCATCTTCACCACCAGAGCCCATGTCTTCCAAATTGACCCCAGCACGAAGAAGAACTGGGTCCCCGCAAGCAAGCAGGCTGTAACTGTTTCCTACTTCTATGACAGCACGAGAAACAGCTATCGGATTATCAGTGTGGATGGAGCCAAGGTAGGAGGCTGATGGTACCCCGATGTGTTTACTCTGTGGAGAGGATCGTGGACGTCAGCCCTGGCTGGCGATAGACAGCTAGATAGATGGGCTGCATTGAACACATAAGTTCATAAATACTCGCTTTTTTTTTATATATAAACCATTGTGGACAGTTGTAGTGACAACTGAAAAAACACAGAGCAACTTAAAAGTGATTTTTCCAAAATGAATTGACCTAGACAGGATTTTATCACCGACTAGTTTGACTTCAGTCCTAATGAGCCAAGAGCTTTAACTGCCAAAATGTTGTCTGTAGCACAGTATCTAAACACACCACCTGTGCTAGGTAGATAACACTGTGGCCTTTTTGGTGAAAAAATGTTCTTTTTAAGGGGAACAAGGAGACAGATATGTGTAGACAAGAGCTTTTGATTTAAATGCCAACTGTGTATTCCCTTTTGCATGGTTGAAATGTTTACAGGTTAGCACTTAATATTCTACTGCTTTTGCACTGAGGTTCATCAGCCTTGGGTGACAAATTAGGCATGTAGACATTCCCTGCCGTCCATGCTTTTTCTCTTATTTTGTTTTGCATTCCCAAACAGTGTGCTGAGGTATTTCCTGCAAGAATCCTGGTCACTTGGGTGGAGTGGGTTGCTCAGACAACCATTTTACTACCTTTAGCACCTCCTCCCTCTGATTCGTCCCTCCAAACTAACTTGTAAGGTGACCACTTTCACGTAGTAGATTGCAAAAGTGTAAGGTAAAACATTTCACTCTTGTACAAAAATCATTGGTCATTTCTGTCATTTCAGCCAAAGCACAAAATACAGAAAAATGAGATAAGTTTATAGCCTGCTCATCTGTGTTCCTGTTCAAATGAGGGTGTTTAAAATGTCACTATCCTGGGAGAGAGCTACCTCAGAAATCATTCCTCAATAAACTGCTTATATCTGTCATGCCTACTTCACATGCTTGTTTTTCCAAATATCCCCTGTGCTGCATTTGGTTATATATTGGCTTATAAATCAGCCAAACCGCCTGTTGAAATTGATGGTGATGTTCCATTGAGATAGGTACAGCACGAATACATTGCCATCGTTACGCTGTCAGTGCCGGCGTGCTCAGCTCCAGAAAGCCCCTGGTTTGCTCGGGAGCGCCCAGCCCTGCGCAAGCTGCTGGGGTTGTGGGTGTGCATTAAGAGCAATTAATGAAAAGCAAGCAATTATTGCTGTATGTGTTGGAGTGGGGGGGCTCAGGGCAGTGCATGCCCTCAGCCGGAGGGTCCTGCCCAGTGCTGCAGGGCGTCCAAGCTCCACTCCTTCATCAGCCCAAAAGACGGAACCAGTCCCCCCGGTCGCATGTACCCCGAAAGGCGGAGAGCCTTTCTCCATTAAAATTCTCTCCTGTGGCTTCCCAAGCGAGAATCAGTCACTCGCCACATGAATTATTCGTCTTGTATCGAACCTTTGCTGATTAAGGAGCAGGTCGAGAAGAAATGGTGCCTCCACGCTTGCCTCTGGAGAGTCCTATTGCCTGACGTGTCTGTTTAAGAGCACTGATTTGGAAAAAGGACGGTGTTTGTACCCAGCTAATGATAGAAGTTGCTTTTTTCCCCTCAAACAACTATTGCTTAGCATTGTGACCTACTTTTCTAGTCCAAAATGAAGCCTGGTAGGACTGTGAGGAAGAATATAGGCAGCGCTGGTTGGCTTTGTCCTGCTTTCCATTCATCTCACTTATTAGAATAGAGTCTTCGTGTGTTGGCAAGTATCAGGCAGATTAGCATCGCTGCAGGCAAAATTATCCCTCTTTTAATGACAAAAAGCCGAAGCTCAAGTGAAAGGAGGGACTTGGGCCTGGAGGGAAGGTGGAGATTAAGGACACGTATCTCTTACAACTCTCCATCCTTGTCTTGGCTGCAAAGTGGCTGTTCTAACAGTGTGGGACAAACACACGTGATGCACACTGGATTGAAGAGAAATCTCATTTAAATCCAACTCAGATGCAGCTGTTGGATTCTTTTTTAACCTTACATTGACTTAAATAGCAACAATAAAAATAAATTAAAATTATTAAGAATATTGGGTGCTTCACTTAAACATTGTTCTTGCTCAGTCACATAAGCTTCAGGCATTCAGCGTGTTGCCCTGGGCACTGCGTTGAATTGCAGGTGTGCAGAATAAGATGGGGCTGCCAAAACCCTCACTGTCCTACAGAGCACGGGGCAGGCTGCATGGCGTGCACCAAAGGCATGCTCAGCACCCTCCTGAGGCTCCGCCAACCTGGTGGGCTGTGCTTTGTGCACGGTGACAAAAAAGCCCTGCTGAAATGCCTGGGGAGTCGAGCAAGGAAAAGTGGCTACCCAGGATTCATAATAGCTTTTACCATTTTAATTCCTCTCTGGTTCCAAGGCTAGGAGAGAATGGGTTTTATAATTCCTACATCTTTTACAGAAAAACAGGTGCTGTGGCCAGTAGATTACAATTTATAGCAAAAGATTTCACAGATAGGATAAATGCATGCACTGGATGATGTTAATCAAGATACCATTACCAAACAAGGGAATACATTACTGTATCTTTTAATTACATTATAATTGACTTGTATGCTGTCGAGAAAGTAATTTCATCATGATGTTTTAAGAAGTTTCCAGCCAGAGGCTGTATAAAGTGCAGCATAATGAGTGCTGGAGGAAATGATACACTAAAATGCAAGGGCACACACTGATCTGGAGTTAATGAGACAGCCAAGAGACTTTACCATATGAAAGTCCCCAGCATTGTGGGCAAAAGTCAAACCTGTTGAAAAATGACAAACTGTGGCAATGATACAGGGAGAACATGAACTCAGAAGCGCCTGGATGCTCTGCAGTGTGTGGGGGAAGCCACGTGCAAGGCTCCTCATTAAAAGTGACCTACATTATGCAGCTTTTTAGAGGTGAAAAGGAAGTTTGAAAGCAAGGAAATTGCACAGGCCGATATCCTCTGTCATCCTCTGAAATAATGCATGGCAGTGTCCTGACCGGTGAATCTGTTTGTTTTTATTTGTTATGAATTGGAAGTATGCATTATCCAAGCCAAGTAGATGAGGGAGAGGATATGAAACTTGTTTCCATATAGAGTTTGAGAAAGAAATGTAACCCTGTTGCACCTCAGAAACAAGCTTCTGCCCTCATTTTCAAATGTTCTAAAGTTATATGCCTATAAAACCTAGGATTGCAACAGCATTGTTTTTATATTTTGAAAAATAAGTTCTTAATAAGGAACACATAGCTATCTTTAAAACTTGATATCCAGCAATAAACTTGAGAGTGGGACATTTTGGGACAGCTGCAACAAAGAAAACTGAGGCAGGAAGAGTCATCTCAGGTGCCTGTCTGAAGTTGTTGCTATGGGATGTTTAGTCAGATGGCCAGAAAAGAATCAAAATTGGGGTCAAAAGACTAATAGATTGCAAAAGTAGTTTTGGTAAATACATGACACAGAAAGAAGGGGTTTGTGTTTCAGAGAAAAAAAAGGTCAACTGACACTCATTCCCAGTTGCTGGATGATTTAAAAGAATTTATTACCTAATGATTACATTGAATATTAAAGCTCAGCCACTAAGTTGGACATAATAGTGCTAAAGTATTGAAGAGAGAATAAGAAAAATTGCTGTGCTGGGAAAGCAAAATCAGTGGATCTATTTCTGAAGTAAATTGCAGTCAGTAAGAATACAAATACGGGCCAAATTTTGCCAATCGATATTCATATACTGTTACCCAAATTGAATACAGTACACGACACAGTACGGTGAAGCTGTTTGGTTGTTAAGTGGAACATATGCCCTTACATTAGGATCTGTCAGGGCACATCCTGACAAGAACGGCCAGTGCGTTTTGGAGAGCAGAGTGAAGCGTACGGTGTCAGAGCCCCAGCAGCTTTTGGTAGCTGTTATTTGGGCCAGTAAGAACGGATGATGCGTAAATCTGCTAATCTTTGGTGTATTTCTGGCTGTCTCAGTTCCTGTACCAGGCCTAATTGGTACCCAATGTAATAGCTGCTCCGCCCCATTTCATGACCATGCTTTTTCTGTACATGCGAATGGAGGCTGGCATCCTCTGTACATTTATAGGAAATTCTGAATTCTACCAGTTCTGTACGCAGAGATTCAAAACAAATAATTTCCTTTGCCCATGGAAATGAAATTATTTTAAGTCGGAGTTGTTAAAAATATTCCAGGGTACTTTGCCAAAAGGTGACTCTTCGATTTAAGGAGCTTTCCTTCACAGGGAAAAAAAAATGCGGGGTATAGTAACATGGATGAAATTCCTTCATTTGGCTAGTTTTTGTGTGTGTGGTTTTTTTTCTTGCATTGACGTGAGTTCAGCCATTAAACCAATATCAACTGTTTCTCAGGAAAAAACTAACAAGTAATTTAGATATTACAAAGTTGGCACTGAATTAAAAGCAGGCTTCTGGCAACGTGTGCCGTGCAACAGCGCTGCACTGCTACGGTAGCCTTTAACTGTACCTCTAAGACCTCAGGGATGTGATTCGCAAGGAAGAGTGGTAGGAACAACCCCGACAGGGGTTGAATCACATTCAGAGTGGTGAGTTTCTGGTCCCGTGCTGGGTGAGCTGGCAGGAGCCGAGCAGCAGGCAGGGGCATCCAGGGCTGCGGCAAGGCGAGCGTGGGACCTCCCAGCGCTTCTGCAGCCTTCACAGCGCTTGGCTCCATTGTAAGGAGATAATGAGTTGTGTAATTTGGTACTGAAATGATCAGAGGGTGTTTTACTGCCTTGGGTAGCCAGAGAGGTAAAAGAATGTTAAAAGTGACCTCAGAAGGTGAAGTGTTCCCTCCACCTCTTTCAAAGCTCATAAAGAAATCCTAAATTAAATGTTACGATTTTGAAAGGTGTGTGTGAGCAAATATGTGTTTTGTCAAAGGGACAGAGATTCTTTTATTTCCCGTTTTGCCTGCCCTAGTTTTACACGCTGTCACTGCCTGTCACCCGTGTCGTGTGCTGTCGGGGTCAAGCTGGCTGCCCGGTGCCTGCCAAAACGCTGAGAGGCCCTGCTCCTCACCCTGCTGGCGGTAGTACTGGTGGGGCTGTCACTTCCAGAGAGACCCTGCTGGTAAAATCTGGTTAAATTAGCAGAAAATACTTCTTATTCCATCTTCACAAGGCTTTTTTTTCACTGCTGAGTAGCTGAGCTGGATATTTCTTTTTTTTTTTTTTTTTCCAAAAAATGTATTTTTTTTTTCCGCTGTGCTCTTCTTGCCCTTCATGTCAATTCTTCCAGGCTTCTTTTGTGGTTTTCCCAGAAGGATTGCTCGCCATAAAATGGGGGGCATGAGCTCCATCCTACTTATACTTCTGACACTGAAAACCAACATGAAAAGGCCCTTTCATCAAGAGGGCAGCATGTGACACTTGCTACTCTTTGAGGAGCCCCAAAGGCGCATCCCAGCTCAAGAGGGACACTGCTGGGGTAAGGCAGAGGAGAGGTGAACGGGCTTTGAGCTCTGGAGCTCTGAGTGATGCAGTGTTCCTGATCCAGAAAGCTTCACGTGCCAAGAGATTTCCAGTACTGAACTAGCTCAGTATTCTAATACAGAAAAATGAGTGTATTTGGTTGCTTTCATCTTCTCTTTATCCCTATCATAGTATGTTAAGTATATCTTGAACTATTGCAACTAATTTCAACATGATCATTAGCACTGGAGATGATCCTGGAGCCATAACAGGGTAATTCCAACAAATGGAACTAATTAACCCCCACATAAAAAAGAAGAACATCTTTTGAAATATGAAAACACAGTATAAAACAATTGTAATGCATAATTCTGTCTTCCAGTGTGCACAGTTTGTATGTTATGATAAACATCTTGCTGCTTTTCTGCTAGTGAGATGACTAGTAAGTGAAAACATCAGTTGTGGCTTTATGATCTTTATAAATACGTAAATATAATACAGACAAGTACTTTGTAGTTGAGACAGCAACTATAATCATACCTGTACGTACATATTAAACTTCTGCAAATCCATATTAGAGCCTTTAAAATGATTTGATGCCATTTAATCCACTGCCATCCGATCAGCTTGCTTGGTAGGGCAGCTGCAGTAGGGCTTTTCCCACTTCAGATTTCCAAGCAGGAGCTGGAGGTGGGTGCTCGTCTCCCAGACACCTCCTAGCACCAACTGCACCACACAAAGTACTTTGGAAGAGATGCCTGAACAGTCTCTAGCTGCTTCTCACCATCCCTTTTGGGCTTGTTGTTGCTGTAAATAATGAGGCTGGATGGGGTTGCTGTCTGAGAGGCAGATGCTGGTTTTGTAGCGAAGTTTTTGTCAGTTTTGTGTGATGAGCAGATTAAGAGCAGGAGATCATCTGTCCTGCCCTGCGTCATAGCGCACCAGTCTAACCCTAGGTGTGGTCTCTTTCACTCAGCAAAACAATTCACATTAAAGAATTCGTGTTTTTGCTGTGCTGGTTTTAACATCTATTTCCCAATTTCATTTAAAGATGTAGAGTTGTAGTGAGCTTAACTTCCAGATTTGTAGCATCACAGTGAAGGGCTTCAGGAGGGACTCTCAGTTTAAGGGAAACTTGCCACCAAACACGAGACACAACTTGTTCAGCCTACAGCATATCTGAGAGAAATGTGAATTTTGGGGTGACACCAGGAAAATGCCTCTGATAATCTGTCAGGCAGTGAGTCACTAAGCTGGCAGATGCAGCATGCGAATAGAAAACAAAATGCACATTTAAAAATGAAGATAAATAGCTATGTGCAGCCAGCACACCGAGGTGTGCAGTGGGTCCTTCTGTTGCATAAACCAAGAGTTCATATTCTTAAACACTTCTTTGAAATAAGAGTGAATGAAATTAAGGTAAAATGACAACCCCCAGCGATCTTTAAATATTTGTGTTATCTATGTTTGTAGTGTGCCCCGCTTGACTAAGCTACTTATGTTTTTGTTTCTCTCTAGACATTAAAATAACTTGAGAATATTTTCTTTGAAGTTTGGTGGTGAGGAAATACAGCATAAGGGAGAAGCGGAGCTGTCAGCCAAGCATGGGACTACCCACTTGCATCATCCTTTATTTGCTTAAGGTGATATCAAATATTCAGAAATTCAGGCTGAGGGGACGTGCAGGGTTTCATAACTGGTAAGACGGTACTTTGCCTCCAGTTGTGTCTGCAGAAAAATTTTCAGCGGTTGCCAAGACTGGTTTGGATAGGTAGAGCTTGTAATGTTGGGTGCGCTTGTTCAGGCAGGTCCTTGAGTGAGGGGGAAAAAAAAAAAAAAAAAGAAAAGAAAAAAGAAAGTGCTGTTAAGGCTTAACTGCAGCAGTTATTTCCGAATTGCTAATACCAGTGGAGATGAGCTGGGAACGGAGGGAAGCATTAAAAATGTTTGTGCAAACAAGACCTGGGGCTGTGAGTGAAAGAGAGCTTGTCAGAAGCTGGGAAACGGAGCAAAGTAAATACTGGGAAATGTGGTGGGTCCCCTGAGACTGCATCAGCCACAAGTCCTGAGCGCCTGCTGAAGGTGTGTTGTGGTTGGAGCTGTACAACTCGTATCGCTTCGATGTTTCTCTGTTAATCTCTTTCCAAGTTATTACATTTGAAATGTGAAAAATCCTCTGCTCATTGTCTGGATTATTTCTGGAAGGAAATCCTTCAGAAGCCAGTTAGTAAGCTGAGGAGAACAGATAACACAGTGCTGGCAACAGCTGTACCTTTAACAGAAGAATGGAAGCACATCTGCCGCTGCTTGATCCTATCTGGCTGATTTTCCTCCTAGCCTCTACAGTGCATGCATGTGCCACCGGCCCCGTGGAGAGAGCACACGCAACTGAATCACAGCATCAGCGCTGCGGAAACCTTCTCATAAACACAATTTATTACTCTTTAAAAAGTAAAAGTTAGAAATCCATGCTAGCGGATTTCTTGTTGCACCAGCAAACAGGGAGACTTCTGCCTTGACTGGTTTTCCCTTTTTATAACCTCTCCATAAAATTTCTTGGAAAAGCTCTGTTTCAGGTCACAGCCCTTGATTTTAGCAGAGCTTTTGAAGAATCTGTAACAAATTTTTTGAGAAAACAATCCATGACTGTAATGAGGTTAAAGTTGAGAGGAAGAAAACACAAGATTTTTAGTAAGATCATCAGCACAGGCACAACATGGAAGAGTTTGCAGAAGCTTTCCCTTACCTTTTTGGTTTCATTAGATATACAGAGCAAAACCTTGGGGATAGGTGAGTTTTTACCTCATAAAAGCTTTCATACTTGCTCACCAAAACTCAGGGAGCGTGGTGGTGCTCAGCTCGGGTGCAGGCTTTGCAGCGTGCTGCTTTTTTCCTCCAGAAGCGATGCTGAGGGGGTTGGTGCCCGGAGGTGAGCTGAGCACATGTTCTGTCCCCTTGAGCTTTCCTCAGCTTCATCCCGGAAGGACCTTGCTTGATTTGTTACAAGAAGCTCTGCCTCCTCTGCATTATATTAGGGACTTCTGTCAAGAATTGCAATGAATGCAGCACTCGTTAGCTGTTGGTTGACTAATATGAGATTTTTACTCCCTCTTTTTTTTTTTTTTTTAAGTTCAGCTACTGAAAGTAATAAAGGATGATTTCTATAAGCTGTGCTTTATGAAGCTCTAAGGATTGCTTGTCCAATGAAGCAGCTGCATCAATTATTTGTTCCCTTCTACCCCCTGCTGTAGTGCTAGAGGTATATAATACTTGGAAATCCCCACTCTGAGAGTTAACGTATCAGACGTGCTAATCAAGTCATGCCAGATGGAGTTTATAAATAAACTACACTGCATTGTGTATTCTTAAAATTTAAGCATCAAACATAATTCAATGTAACATTTTGCTAGTTCAAAAAATATAAATAAATAAACAAACAACAATGAAGCAAACAACAACAGCAACCAAAATACATATCGCTCCTTCCTTGATTCTGGATTGTGGGGTTGCATCCAATGGCAACAATGTTGTTAGTTGGAAAACAAGGAATTGTATAAAAGACTGTCAACCACTAAAAACGAAATGACATCCAAAGTTGGTTCTCCCTGAGGAGTGAACAAAATGATCTCACGAGCCCCAGATAACCCCCACCTACCTTTATTTTCTAACAGCAAAATAAGCGGTGAGCCATCTCTGAGGACGCAGAAGGGTTTTTATTTTACATTGTCTCATGGCTACCGCATATCTTCAGTTAGGTTAGCGTGTTGTTCCTAAGTGTTGCCAGACCTGATTGCCCATGTCAGACTGTCATCTAGCCGTGACCGCTTTTGTGTGCTTTAGAAGATGCCAGGTAGATCCTGTCCTCTCCCAAGAACAATGTACCTGTTCTTCGTGGTCATTCCTCATGCCAAGGGACACTTTTCTCCAGATTTCAGCAAGGCAGTAGTAAACTACGTCATTGCTGACTGCTCACTGGGGTGTGTGGGTTATTAATCAGAATAGAGCAGTTTTTAAGGATGCCACTTGGCCATGGACTTGTCATTCTTCCTGTGTCATACTGCTCATATCCTACATCCCTGCTCCAGGCTGCTGGCTTCTCCTTCCCAGACATCATCTCAGCCTTGTCTTTAAGTAGTATTGGTCATCTTTTCTTTGTCTGACTCATTCAGTTTCTGCATCTTTAACTACTCCTACCTTGTGCAAGTGCTGTTGTGACACATAAGCACTAGGACAATTTGGGATCCTGGGACAAGTCATTTCTGACCTCTGCACAGGGGCCTTCAGGTTGAAGAGAATCGCAGGAGGATGTTGTGAGGCAGCTTCAAGGATGCAGACAATGATGTGTGCTTAAATGCTTCGTGTAGGCATTCGGTGATACTCTACACAAAGACTAGATGCTTTATTAAATCCTCAAAAGCATGAATGTGATATAACTATGTATTTTTTGTTGTATCTAACTGTAGATAATGCAACCTTCTCCCCTACCCTATTTGTAGTCACCAGGAAAAAAAAAAAAGGATCTCCACTGTGTTCTTCTCCAATCTCTGATAGGTTAGAAATCTTTTTTCTCATGTGAAAATAACACACAAGCATATTGGTCTGTACATTTTATTAAGCGTTGCATGAAATTCCTGGGTAACAATTTGTTCCAGAGCAGAGGGTCTGAAAAGCCTTGCTGTAGCTTTGCTTCATGAAACAGCTGCTGGTGCTCTGAGTCGGGTGGGTGGATGTGTGTGCTGTGCCGAAAAGGAAGAGAAATTCTAGTCAGATGTCAAAGCAAAAATAGGAGATTTTAGAGATTTAGACTGGGTGGAGGAGGTGGGAAACCAACTCTGCAGAGATGTTAATTACCTCAGGAAGAAAAAGAGCACAATGGAGTAGGTGTAGCAGGAGATTTGCTTAATAGAATTCACATCACTGTGAACCCACTTTTGTTGCATTTAGACAGGTTCTTGGTGAGGACTTTACAACAGAAATATTTTAATAGAGGAAAAACAGTTATTAGTCTTTTTATCTGGGGGGGAATGTATTTTTACATCTCTTTTCATAAAGGAGGCCAAAAGCTACTTCCACATCCAAGTCATGCATGTTTTTTGTTTGATTTGTTGCCTTCTGGGGTTAAAAATGAATTATGCTGGGGATGGAAGGTGGATCTCTAGGGGAAAAAAAAGCTAAATGCAGCTGTAGAAACGTCCCTTTTCCACGCAGAGCAAGCAGCAGCAGCAGCACGTGAGAGCTGTTACTCACAAAATGTGAATCTCCTCTCTGTAGGGGGAGTTCAGGCTGAAAAGGAAATGCTTTGGACTGCAACAAGTCCTCTACAGCTTCTGAGGAGCCCTGGCGTCCTTCTGGTCGCGGCGTGTGTGAATCGCTGCGCTTCCCTTTCCACTCCTGCCTCCTTAGCACTGTGCAGTTATGGAAGCTTTTGAAAGCCATGGATGGGTGAAATACTTGCATCCTGGTTAACTGGGTAGAACAGAAATTCTTGAAAAGCAGCGGCTGGCCTGGCCTGCCAGCACTGTGGGGGTACAGTGCTCAGTGGCTGGAGCAAGAGGCTGGCAGTGGGTGTCCCGGCAGCTCCAGGCCCCCCAGTCATGTCCAAGTGATGCAGTGGAGCAGGAGGAACAGAAACACTGAGAATTTCAGTGGTCTTTTTAACATGTTTATGATGCTTCCGATCTACTAAACCCCTACCCTCAGCCCGTCCCAGGTGAAGCACCACCTATGGGGCAGATGCAGCAGATAAAGCAAAGCTAGAACATGTGCAGATGCTGCTTTCTGTTTTCCCATGCCTTTTTTTTTTTTTTAAGGCCCTTCTACAAAGGCTTAGCAAATAGGGTGGGGAGAGAGATTTCGTCATATCTGCTGGCCCTGATTTGTAAAACAACCATACTTAATCCTCCTGCGTTACAGGTTCACTGTTTTGGCCAAAGGCTGTTCTTTCTTCCGTCCCAAGTTCTTGCTATGAGTGTATCTTTGTGCTTCTCCTGGTCCCCTCTGGTAGAGAGACTGAACTGGGGACACTATTTTCCTTTTAGTAGTGCTGTCCTGGTTAACAGTGCATGTGTCTGTGCGCTAGCTTTGTAGGACTGGAGAGGAGATGATCTGACATCTTGGGGTCACAGCTGAGCAGTTTACTTATGCAATCTGATGTGCAGGTGCTGCTACAGACTGCAGGTTACTTTTTTTTTTAAACTTGGAAGGAGACAAAGAGCTTTAAATGCCACACAGGTTAGCATCTTCCTCATGATGTGATTTCACTCGTGTAACGTGCAGTTTCTGCCTCCTTAGGCCAGTAATACATTGGTGAGAAGACATTGCATGTAAGTCTGGAAGTTGTCAGCGGAGATACAAAGCATGGTAGATAGCAAAGGATAGTGCAAATCATGGAAATGTAAGTGGATAAATTCTATAAAGGAGTTGCTGAATGTTTGGGATAGAGGGAGAATTTCTCAGCAAATCCACCCCGTCTCCTTGTCTTCACATCCGGGGTCACAAAGCACTTCTGATTCGTGTCGACTTGGTGAGCTGGAAGAACCTGCTGAGCCTGTGATCGCTGTAGCCAGAGGACTGGCAGCTTCCTTCCCTCTTAATTCTGTTTTTAGACTGAGATACATCTTTACTGAAGATTAGCAGCCTGGTGGGTTGGGGAAATTAAATTTCACAAGGGCTGCAAACTGGAAAGCATATATTGAGAGGTGTGAAAATGAAACGGGGAGGTTTTAATGTAGTGACTTCTTAATGAGTAGATACTATGGTCTTGAGCCTCAGGGCTTTTCTGGAGGTGAGGTTACTTCAGAGTAACAGCTGATGTGATTTTAAAGGGGAAATTCCAGAATAATTCCTAACTTGGCACTATTATCCCAGAATAATCATCAGCGCGGTGTTGTGACACAGGGAGTTTAGGAAGGGACCCTTTAAATACTCGAGGAGTCCCCTAAAATAAAAGGCGGCTGTGTATACATACACTGCTCATAGGGTATGAGCGGTGTGAGCTGCCAATAACAATTTTTCTTCTGCACAGGTCATCGTGTGACCTCTCTGCTTGATTTATTTGGCAGTTTCTCTCCGTGGGAAGGCAGCAAGATGGGTCTGTTACAGCCTCCGAGTGTTCTGCTCTCCACCAGCTTATTTGCATTGCTGTTATCTGATGAATATGCCCGGTGTGTTCCTAAACGTCTGGAGTCATTGCTGGTTGATGTAGCACTACCTTGTACTGTGAAAATTCTTCAGTGTCATCTTTAAATAAAAATTTAGATCTGTCAGGATTGTTTTTCTCCCAAAGGAAGTGAAATTAGTATGAGATTTTATTTGGCTCGTGCAGACATATCAGGAATGTTTGCCATCTGATACGCTGGCATCTAGATGAGAGCATAGGCAGATTTTTTTTTAACCACATGTAGACAACGCAGTCAGTGTGATGAATGAGTTTATTATTCTGTAAGGTGCTTATTATATTATGCTCCCCTTTGCCTTTGTCTATAGGGAGAACTCTTTAACCGCTTCAGGGACTGACTGCAGTCGATTAGAGAGCTGCTTGGCTTTTGAATCCATTCCCCTGGATGAAAGTCCACAAGTTTATCCAGTTTTCTGATGCAGCTGGAATCCCGACGTGTGTTATAGGAATGAGGACTGACCACAAAGCTGTCTCATAAGAGCACATTTGAATTGATGAGTGGATTCTTACAGGATTATGGTAATGGATTGCAGGTAGGGGTGGACAGGAGCCTGGGGGGGGAGGCTCCTTCTGCCAGGAGCAGCTTTCAGACAGTGCCCTTGCCCTCCTCCGCCATTGCTCTCAGCTCCTTCTTCCTTTGAAAGACGAAAATTCTGGCTCATCCTTCCATCCAAAAAGGAGACTTTCCTGCTGTGGTTGAGCACCCTTGGTGCGATGGCCACAGACGCCTCCCCTACCTCCTCCCCAGTCTGGAAATGTTGTTCTGGAGAGAGGGAGGAGTGGTCAGGAGCATAGCCCCCACTCTTGAGAGGTTAGCAGGTTTACAGGTGAGGAACTGAGTGCTCCTCCAGTTCAGCGTTACAGCATCTTCCTGCGAGGGTGGTGGGGTGAGGATGGGGAGGAGGACCAGATGGGCAAGTGCAGTGTCCCCCTTCTCTGGACTGTTCCTGTGCAGCTCTGAGTTAATCTCCTGAACTTTTCCTTAGGTTTTCACTTGTCTGCAGGAGTGCAGGATGTCTGGAGTGCCTGACTGACAGAGAGGGTTTGAAAAAAAGGTAGAGCTGGCTTCCAAGCAGTTTCGCTAATTGCAGCTTATTATAAATTTAACAGATGAACTGTCAGTTTCTTGAAGGTGTGTGATCACCACAACCTTTTCTTGGATTCTGCGCTGGCTATAGAAAAAAAATTAACCTCTAAGGTGCTAAGCTAATGTGCTTCATCTCTGTGCTCAATAAGATGTTTCACGGTTTACAATTTGCAGGCTTCTTTATTCTTCTTATCACTTCTTTGATAATATTGGACCGTGGTCTAAGTGATCTCTTTGGTGTGTTTTTTCTATTTGAATTTACTAAATTATTATTTTAGGAGGTATGGAAGAATGTTGCTGTTCTCAGAGGCTGCTTCTCATGGAGGACACTCTTGCCTTTCAATGAGGGGTCATTTTATTACTTTTTTTCCCAAAGATGGCTAATTTGATAGGCACAGAAGGACTGAAATAATACCTTCTATCACTTGAAATTTCTGGGTATTTTAGAGCTTCTAAAATAAATTCAGTAACTCAAGAAAGCAAGCATGTTTAAGTAGTTCATCTGTCTGACGTTAGATTTTTGAGTATACATATAGTACTTTAAAGTTTTGGGAAAACATCCTGATTTTTCTGGGTTGGTGGTAGCTTTCCCTCGCTTTCTTGTGACTCATTGTATCATACAGTCCTCCTATCGTCATCCTCCCTTTGAATTGTCAAAACCATACATAAAGTCTTTGACAGCTTTGATTTTCTTTTAATTTAAATCTCTGCAATTGCGCTTAGATTTTATATTGGCTGCATTTCTGCTGTGTGACTCAGCTAGAACAGAGCACATCTGGGCAGCTTTCTTTATGCCTCCACCTATGAGACAGCCACCCAAAAACAGGTTTCGTCTCCAAAAGCTCATTTCTATACGGTATGTGTCAACCAGCACTGGTTGAAGAAGTATCACCTCTCTCCCTTCTCGTCCCGATTCTTCCCATGAAAAAAACAAAACAAACAAACAAACAAAAAAAAAAATCACCACCCTACTTCAGGAGCATCAGCCACCTGGCCCTGCTCTGCTTTGATCCTTTTGGTTGAAGCTTTCAGCGACAATGTTTTCAGACTGCTTTTGAACTTGGTCTGAAGCGACTCATTTTGCATGAAAGTCATTACCTGTGCTCGTGGCAGGATGTTTGTTGGAAAGTGACGGTGCAAAGCAGGAGGAACCACTGAAGTTGAACAAGTTCTAAGGAAGAAAATAAAAGCATCAGCACAGGGGTCAGAAGTTAAGGAGGGGATGGAGGCAAGGAACGCTCTTTCTCTGTTAAATTTAATTCACACTTTTTGCTAAATGTAAGAGAGAGTTTAAGAAAAAAACTGCTCAGAATACATAGTAAATGATGTTGCCAGGATACTTCCTGATCATGTTAATTAAACTGTCCCACGGTTTTGGCTTAATTACTGCATAATTTGCATATTGGAAATGATGGTGCGCGTTACCGAAGAAAGCTTGTGTTCTGCTAGGAGGAAGAACATTGTGCAGAAATTCATTTCCAAGGGAAGGAGTCTCTAGACTCATATAACGATGTATCTGGAAAATAAAGTTAAGATTTTTGATAATGAACTGGCATATATCTCATTCCTTTTTGTACGATTACATTTGATGCTTTTTCTGCTCAGTTCCTGAGAGACCTTGTCCCAGTGGCCTTCCTCCTGTTGGCTATTTCTTTAATTACAAGATCCAGTGCTGCTTTCAAGGCTGCTGAACCAGATATTAGTTAACTTGTGTAAAAGTGGCAGAATATTTATCTTGAAGACGCCCACATTTGAAACTGCATATGCATTGTTGGTGACGCACTTTATAACCCTCCCAAGTTAAGCTCATTGTTAAGCTATCAGTTTCTCCTTGTCTTGATTTTTTTTTTTCTATTTCCCACATGTGTCTGGCATCCTACATGTGGAGGCCTGAGGCCGGATGGGGAAATGCAGAAATATCTCCTTGCTTCTCCAGTTCGGAGGCAGGCGCTGCTGGTGGGCACCAGGCTTGGCGCCTGGCCAGGCAGTGGCAGTGGCTGCATGCTCCCACACTGAGACTCCAGCTTTGAAATGCTGAAAAAAAGTGGATTTTGAATCTGCATTTCTGCCAGGGTGGTTTTATACCTCCTGCCCCTGCTATTGCTTTGTGTTCAGTGGCGTTCCTGCAGTGGTGTTAAACTGCAGGACCATGATGGTACTTTGGAAAAAGAAGATAAGAAAAGATCCAAATTCTTACATCCAGGAAGACGATATATGAAACTGTTTGTTTCGGTAAAAATTCTTTGGAATGCAGCAATTTCCCAAGTCAACCTGCTAATTGCTTTGAATGATGTTGTTGCTAGGATATACATTTCCGATGTGGCTTCTGCTTTTTAATCCTTTTTTGATCTGTTTCTAAACAGGTGATCATAAACAGTACAATCACACCCAACATGACCTTTACTAAAACATCACAGAAGTTCGGCCAGTGGGCGGACAGCAGAGCAAATACTGTGTTTGGTTTGGGCTTTCCCTCCGAGCAGCAGCTGACCAAGGTAACGGGGCGCGGGGAATTTCTGCACAGGCTATTTTGTTTGCTAAGAGTGAAGAACTGCATGTATCCATCCCACCTCTTCCAGACTGGATGCTTCTGCATGTCCTTTTCATCCATGGAAGTTGAGTATTTCCTATATTTTTCTAGCGTCTGTATGTATAGAAGCAGGCTGTATTGCAAACTTCATGGTCAAAACCATAAATTAAATCGGATCACTGACAGCAGTACTGCTGTGGTGATCTTGATCTCTTGCCCAGTGTGGCTGAAAGCATTTGTGTTTCCAGATGTTTGCAGAAACAATCCAACTCTGAAGTATTTTGTGGCATCTCCCTGGCCTATTTGCTCATTTCTGCAGAGAGCGGCACTAAAAGCAAAGTGAACCACCCCTGTCCTGGGACTGCTGGCATTCAGCCATTGATTTTGGCCCAAAGCTTCTGGATCCTGGCGCTGGGCAGGGGATGGTGGGTGTGGGCAGAGCTGGGGGATGAGCAACCAGGGAGCTGGTCTCAAGTGTGGGACCAGGGCTGCAACCCCCAGAGCTGCAACCCCCGGAGCTGCACCCTGACCTTGGTATTAACGCAGTGCTGCTCTGGGACAGGGACTGGCTGCAGCAGCAGGCTTGGAAAGTGTAGGGCTGCCTCTTGTAATGAATAACCAGCAGTTCAAAATACACTCTCTGTCATTAGATTAGTGGTCTTGCCAAGTGCTCATCAAATGGCTGAGATGTTTTTTTGTTCATGCAACAAAAAAGCATTACTTATCTAGCACATAGCTGACACTTGAAGCATGGCTACTTGGCACCAGGTTTTAACAGTTAACTAAACATTGTGTCCTTGGGCATGGCACGCAGTCTCTCATGCTGCTGTCCTCTTGCATGCTTTGATTCAAAAGGAAGCCTGAGAACAAGAAGTTTCTTGTAGTGTCTCAAATAGCAGAGGCAGGCCACTGCAATTCAAGGAAGACTTTTAATCAATTGAATTGCTACAGGATTTTATTATTCTAAAAGTATCTTACCAAGTTCTTGCAATTTCCAAATAACTGGATTTTTTTTTCAAGCGTTTCTTAAATGCAAAGCATAGTTTACTTTACATGTTATTTTATTTTTGGACTTGAGACGTCCATAAAGGTGGCATGGCAATAATCTGCTATCCTGGGTTGCTAAGGCCAGTCTATCAATCACATGCAGAACTTTCTAAAAAAGGAGATGTTGGTGACAGTTATGTTTTATGATTCTTAGACTTAATCAAATGTAGAGGAGTGCTCAGTTCACCTGTGGATATTCTCCATTCCCATGACAAAAAGACATTTATAATAGCTAAATAAGCAGTATGGGAATATGGGAGGGTTAAAGTAGACATAGGGCAATAGTTGGTTTTGAGTAACAGATAAGCATGACACAATGCCACATTTGGACACCAAATGAAAGAATTAGCACCTTTGGAGGTCCTTGCACCCTAATGAGAGATTTTGCCATATTCTCCAGCACTGTCCAAACACACACCTAGAATAAGTTTAATGCTGGTATTAGAAATACCAGCCACAATGCTGGCCGCTACGATGTGGGCAGACAGGAACGGATCTGATAAAAGTACTGTGTGGGCACAGGGGCCTCAGGAGCAGCTGTGCTCCCCTCCGGATCCATTTGCACATCTATTTGCACGGTGTGACCTGCTGAAGGGCCTGTTGCCAATACTACAGCCTTCTACTTGCAGGAAAAGCTTTCAAAACCAGCAGAAAGACTGTTTCTGGCCAGAATATTGAAGAGAGATGGCTTAAGGGGCACTTCTGAAAATGGCTTAAAATGATCTATTAAAAAAAAAAAATCTGACGGCTGTCTGTCTGGAAAATGTTAGAAAATCTGTCTTATTACTGCCATGCAAAGCAATGGGACAAAGATATCCCTTATCATCGTGCTCCTCAGTTTAATTATTAAACCATTAGTACAAAAGATCAGAGACGGTGAAGAGATTAGAGAAGTATAAGTGTATTGGGAATAGTAAAATCAAGTTTCATTTTATTCTGATGTCATTACACTCATAAAAGATACAAATAAAAGCTTGCCAGCTTTACTGGAAATAACTGAAGCTTTTAGCCAGGAGTTAGGAGGACATGCTAAAGCTCCTCTAAACCAGAGATCAATAGCCTGGCTTAAAATAAATAAATAAGTAAATAAAACTGAAGAATATCTGCTGAAAACAATGAATAATAATGAGACATGAGAAGAGGTTAGCATGCCTAAAAACTTCTGCACTTTCAAGCATATTGGCTGGCCTAATAAAAGATAATGCCTCTTTCTAATGCCTTGCCTCCCTGGAGACACTTAAGCATTAATCCATACCTATAGGGACAAGCAGTTCAAATTAAACATGAGCCATTAATGAAAACTGCTTTCAGTGACCTAGTAACCTAATTGCCATTCACATTGACCGGGAGAGTCCCAGTGTTTATAGTTAATGTCCTGCTCGGGGTCCTTTTCCCTCCCTCCAGCACCCACTGCTCCTTTCCCCCTTCCTGCCCCATGCCTCAAAAAGGTCTCAGGACATTACTCAAATGTTGCTACATGAAAATTGAAGCAGGAATCAAAACAGAATTAATGGTGCAGCTGGCCGTGATGAAGAGGCAGGGCTGATGCTGTAAAAGTAGTGATGTGTTTTGCACACCAAGCTGTTAAGCAAAATTTCTGCTATCAGTCAAGGTGCTTTGGCACAGACATGATAATCTGAGGAGCTGGAGGTGGCCAAGGGCATGGGGACAGAGATTTATACAGGTGAGAAGCCCAGCAAACTCAGACTTTGCACATCATAAAGTAACAGCAGACGGCTTCTGGGAAGCACCAGACCTTAAATTTTGATTGATGCATGCGTGTTTTACACGTGCGGCATGCGGTATTTGCCCAGCAGGGCGCAGGCAGCCCACCCTCACCCCCAGCCCGACCGTGCTAGCAGTGCCCTTGCTGCGCTGCAGCAAGCTCCCGGCCGCTTTCTGCAGCAAATGCTCTCGTCCCCTGCTGGTCTGCCTGGCACTGAGATATGTATGGGACTGCTGCGGGCGGGAGCAGCTGCTCCACGTGTCCGACACCACCACAATTTGTCAGGAGGAGACATAAATGCCAGATCAGGAGCTTAAAATTTACATGCACATAAATAATGCTTCTTAACGTATAAAATGCTAAGAAGGTCTCTCGCTATATATATATTTCTCCAGGTGACAGGCTGGCTGCAGATTTGAACAGCTTTTAAATAATCCGTGCAATGCACAGTAGCATCTTTGAGTCCCCACTAAATTTCCCTGGCCAAGACTCATAATCACACAGCGCTCTTGTGCTGCCATGTCCTTGGACTGAAGGGCTTTGCAAGTGTTGGGAGCCGCAAATCCATTCTGCGGCTTGGCCTCAGCTTCCTAGGGCAATGGGAGTTGCATCAGTAGCCATGATGGGCCACTGACGTGGTGTTTGGCTGGTGTTTCTCCTACTCTGGTCTGTCTTCTGCTAATTCTGGGGAGCTTTGTCTGCCTGAGGACAGGGTGGAGGAAAGGCAAAGTGAAGGGAGCAGAGAAGGAGAAGGAGTGTGATGATTTCTATAGTTGATTTGGGATATTTACATGTGCTGTTTCCTCTTGAGACCACAGTTTTCATTTACAAAATAGAAGACTATTTCACTTTTTAAACTAGGATTTCCCATTTTAAAAGCACTCTCTGTTGTTGCAACAGTTTGATAGCTCAAAGCCAACTGACACATGAATTTTTTCATACCAATTACTTGCCAGTTATTTGCATTTGGGGCAGAGCAAGTCAGTTACTGGAGAGATGGCATCTTTCTGATTTCTGCCAGTGATCAGATACTGTGGTCCTGCCATCCCCCTCACAGACGGCCTCAGGATCGTGGTGGTTTCCGGAACATCTGCTCTGTCAGTGTAGCAATTAGTGTTGGTAACGCTGCACAAGTTTGGGCTGTCACCATCGTGTTTCTGCGCTCAGCAGAATAATCAAGTGAAGGCCTTTAATTTCATAGCAAGCCAAGTGATCCTCTGTAGCTTTCAAAAATAGACTGTGAGTAAAATCTAGCAGTTATTAATTAGCCAGGAATAAAAAAGGAGCAGCAGCAGAACTCTTCATGGACTGCTTCCAAATATATGGGGTAAACAAAAAACAGAGACGTCTTTCACTGCAGATTCTGCTACAGAAGTCTTTACGTTATGACAATGATAAGAATTAAGGGTAATATTTTGTCTCTTAAAGCCAAAGATCTGTCTCTTGAGTTGGTGAAAAACCCACCTACTGGTGCTTGTTTCTAAAAGCAGATGTGTTAAATACACGTGTTGGTAAACCCGGGACATGACTGAAATCTATTGTGCAAAGAAAACTTCATCAGTTTTATATTGAAGATTGGCTTTGTTTAGCCATATACAATTTTTATTGTGGAACTGTGTAAAGCTGTCCTTGTCTTCGTGGCTCACATTATGTTTCACAGCAGTCTCCCGTGTGCTTTATGAAGATAGTTGCAAAATACAATTTTTTGATAGATCACTTCCAATTCTTTTTGTTTTTCATACTTCATATAGTCCATGAAGAACCTTCATAATTTTTTCATACTTGCCCGTAAAGATTTATTGTAAAGGAGAGACTCAAAAGAGCTCTTTACTATTTGCAAGAAACCCAAGTGTAGAACTTACTGTTGGCACCGTATTTTAGAAATAATCAGTACACTATAGCCGTTTTGTCACAGTAGGAGATATTTTATGTAAAGTTGGAATTAAATCGTGGAAAGCCAAAATGTAAAGTAGATGTTCCTAATGATCTTTATGGAGCTACAAATGTAGTCAAGTCATTTGTGTGTGTAGGGACTGCACATGCCAACAGATAGCAACTAAATACGTTGCATATGCAATTCCAGCTGTTGTATAGAAGACAGCTGTATTCAAGAGCTCCATCTTCACTTATAAGCATCATTACAGACTGTACTCCACAATTCTTCATAAGTGACACCTGAAATTTCACTTGGCTTTGAGGAAGTGCTTGTTCGTGTGCTTTAAGAATGTAATGCGTGTGTTTGTTGGAAATTTCCACTCTCTGTGTGCTGCACAAAATACAGGTACCTCCACATGTATGTATGATTTCTCTTAGATCAGTTGGAGAAGATTGATTTTATCAGTATTTATAGTCCCAGTATTTTACTGAGAGAGAGCACGCTAAATACCAGCTGTAAATCTAAAAGGTAGAAAATGAGAATAGTAAGTGGATGATTCTTCCCATTCCTTGACTATGTAATGTGATTTTTGTCAGGCTTTTATTTACAATCTTGTTATAAGTGTCCCGAATTATCCGAGGATATAATGTCAGTCTGAGTGAGCTCATTTGCATTCTTTAATTTAATTGACTTGCTCTTAGGAACAGAAGACTGATAATAATTCTTTTATCCAAATATGATTCTATGATCTTATATACTAAACTTGAAACTATGGAATCATATGTCCTTTCAACTATCAACACTGAGTGAGACAAAGAAAGGGGAAGAAATAAAAACCACATCATACCAAGGGGCACCAATAGCTCCTTTTTCTCTGTGGGATTTTACTATGGTCACCCAGTGCTGCAGAGATGTCCCTCTTTTAGAAACAACAGTGCTGTTCCTTTTGGAAATACCTCCATGCCAAAGAATTAAAATGCTTTTTCTTGCCAAAAATTTTAAATTATCAAAATTAGTTGTTCACTTCTGGAGATCTATGAACCATATCAAGATAGTAATCTGAACAGTTTAATAGATGGTAAATCATTTTTTAAATCATAGATGGTAAATCATGTCTCCCACGTGCCTGGTGACAGGACGAGGGGGAATGGGCTAAAGTTGTGCCAGGGGAGGTTTAGGTTGAATATTAGAAAAAACTTCTTTACCGAAAGGGTTGTTAGGCATTGGAATGGGCTGCCCAGGGAAGTGGTTGAGTCACCATCCCTGGAGGTCTTTAAAAGACGTTTAGATGTTGAGCTTAGTGATATGGTTTAGTGAAGGACTTGTTAGTGTTAGGTCAGAGGTTGGACTGGGTGACCTTGGAGGTCTCTTCCAGCCTCAATGATTCTGTGATTCTGTGATTCTGTGATTTTAATAAGTATCTTTTATGCTTTTTCCAGTTTGCAGAAAAATTCCAAGAAGTGAAAGAGGCTGCCAAACTAGCAAGAGACAGATCTCAAGAGAAAATTGAGACCTCAAGCAATCATTCCCAGGTTTGTAATTTATCTTTAATACCTGTATGGATACAGGGTAAATAATTTAAAGCTAAATTTTCTAATGGACTGTACCAGCCTCTGGCAGCAAGCTGAGAGTATATCAAATGAAGATTGCCAAAGGTAATTGTCAGCTGCTGGACATTAACATTGTCAGAGGAATATTTTTCATCCATCCATGCTCTTTGCCTTCATTTAAATGTAATTTTTTTCAGCAGTTCTTGAAGTGTTATAACTTCTTTAATAACAGGAGAAGCTGTACATCCTTCGATTTGTACTGATACATGTAGTTTGGGTCACTAGAAAGCTCATCAGCATAGTTCTGCAACAGACAATAAATAAGATTTATTGAGGTATTCCTTTTTGTCATGTCTAATCTACTTTCATAGGAGTTCAGTTTGCCAGTGCGGAGGCTTGTTCATGGCCATTGTGTGTTTCATTGCCTAGATGTGATTAATTGAAAGCTGTGGTGCAGAAACAGGCCATGCTTTAGTGAGTAGCTGGAAGAAGCTTATGTTGCAATCTGTATAATATACTTTTTTAGGCAGCACACCTCAATAAAGCCAAGTGCCTCTGTCCAGTGAGAGCTGGGTTTCTTACAAACTGAGGAAATTGAGTGTTGTCCCAGTCTCTCTGTAATCAATTTACTGTAATTTCATGAGCACTGCATTAGCCAAGAATGAGCCCTGGTTCAGTGGGAGCACTTGGCCTGTGCTGGTATTTGGAGGAAGGTTAGATTAATTTTGTTCAGGAAATTCAGCTGTATGTTTAGAAAAAATATGTTGAATATTCACTCCTGCAACCAGCCTCCTTGGTGGGGTCCCCAAGTACAGCTCTAAGAGGCTGACTTTGGATACTGGTGTTTTTTAAAGACTTTGGTCATGGCCTTTATGGTTCTCTGCTGGTTCTGCATTCGTGGTCAGCACCAAGCAGTATGTGAAAGTCAAATATTTGGAGTAGCAGTATCTTGTATATTTTTGTTTGGTCTTTGTGTGCTTTCAGGGGTACCATATTGTTTCATTGTCTTAAGAAACACAAACAAACAAAAACCCTTTAGAAACCACAAGACATTTCAATTAAAACATACAAGATTTTGTATTATTGTTATTATTATTGAACATTTGAATCTTCTGTTTTGTGCATCATTATCATTCTCTCATCCTGTTTAAAGAGAACAGTTTTGCAATTCTTATGGAGGACATTATCTGTCCTGCTCACTCATACCTACTTGCACTGACACATTGACCTGAAGGACCCTTTTTTAGCTGACACAAAGGAAAGCCCACCATCCTCCTGTTGCATGTAGCCATTGCATGCAAGTTGTGCTGCCTTTGGGCTGAGGCAACCCAGGCTGTTTTGCAGGCTATGTAGGAGGCAGAAAGAAGCCCCCTGTTAATCTGGGTGTTGTACTACAGGAATCTGGACGTGAAACACCATCTTCCACCCGAGCATCTAGTGTGAATGGGACAGACGATGAAAAGGCATCACATGGTGGTCCTGCTGAGACACATCTCAAGTCTGAGAATGATAAACTAAAAATTGCTCTAGCCCAAAGGTGAGGTTTCTTTAATACCTTAATTGCATCGAAATAGCATGCTGTAATTATCTGATGGCTAATGGTATTAACAGAAATTATTCAAATGTAATTGCATTAATTTAAAATGATGCAGCAGAATGAATGAATGAGCAGATTTTAGCAAGTACCTCCTGGTGTCTGATTGGGAGATATTTACTTTTTTCCTGCTCTGGTTCATGATGAGATTAGATCTCTTCCACTCTGGTGATGCCAACTCATATTCCACCTTTGCAGAGTTTTAGAGCTACAGAAATGACACCTAGGAGCAATTACTAGTGGTAACATGGGAAACCAGTCTGCTCTTCCTCTTTGAGTTTGCTATGTCTACTTCAATGCAAGTAGATCGGGATATTTAAAATTGTTAAAGGGAAAGAGATCCACCATAAAAAGTTAAAGTGAAAAATATAGTTTCACTGGGCTGCTTAGAAGTCTTAGGGGGATGTTCCTGAAGCTGCAGAGAATGCCTCTTGAAGTCACATATTTTGCTATTTACTTTGATAAATTATTGGAAATACTGAGAAGCGTAATTTGCTACCACAGTGAAAGCACAGGAGGCAGAATATGCAAAGTTGTAACATTAAAATATTGCAATGCTCTTCTGGGATCTTATTGCCTTGCCTGCCTCTTGTGTGTGAATGGAAAGAAAACACATCAGGATCGAGCTACTCTTATAAAGCCTTTTAAAAACTAAGGCAGCAGTGACATGAGCAGCGTTACAGAGTGACCAGCTCTAAGGCTGCACATATTACACTTAAAGTACGTCATCTCTTTATGGACATTCCAACAACCAAACCTGTTTGAAATCGTAAGGCTTGCTCATTCTTCCTGCTGAAGACACCTCCACAGGCACGCAGCAGCTGGTGTGGGAGGACTTTCAGAGCCTCCATTCACTCCTGGATCTCTGGCTCTGCACGGTAGCTTGAAGCTTTTGGGGAATGAGTAGTTTCATTCTCCAGCATTGTGTAACACTTTTCTATTTAAGGCTGAGCATAAACAGTTATAAGCAGTTACATGTGGTGTCCACCCCTTGACGTGGCCCATGCTGAAGGATCCCAGCACTGCCTGACAAGGGGTAGCGATGCCCTGCTGCGAGCTCCCACGCACCCAGGCCTCAAGTGCGGCTGGAGTGCGGTGAGGCACATGCGGCTGAAGCACCACAAGGCACAGCTCTCACCTCCACAGGGCAGCAGGGAATGTGCTCAAAGCCAGGGTAAAACCCCTGCTTGCAGACAGCAGAGATCCCAGGTGATGGCTTAGCTCAACAGCCTGCCTTGGCTGCAGGACTGCTGTTCCAGAAGCACAGGTCTCTGTTGCTGGGGTTGGTGGATCCCTCTGTATTGCCAGGAGTCAAATCAAGGCTTATGTTCTCCTTAGGTGGGTAATCACTAGAGGCAGTTACATATATCTGAGGATGCTTGATGTTAGGTCAGCATACGTGTGCCGCCAGTGGGTGAGTTTGTAGACAGGCAGAGAGTAATAACACAGGATTAATGCTCAGTGCACCTAATGGCGTCCTGTCCTTCCCAGTTCCTCCAACGTAAAGAAGTGGGAGACAGAGCTGCAGACGCTGAGGGAGAGCAACGCCAGGCTGACCACGGCGCTGCAAGAGTCGGCCGCCAGCATAGAGCACTGGAAGAAGCAGTTCTCAGCCTGCAAGGAGGAGAACGACCAGCTCAGGAGCAAGGTAGCCCCGTGCTGGCTGCAGCGAGGGGGTGCCAGGGTACCCTCATGCTCTGTTCTTTGTCAGCGCCAGCAAGCCAAGGCGCAGCGGTTTTGTTTGATGGGAGTAGCCAAAAATAGTGCCAACACTGAGATGCAGCCATCAGGTTCAAATTTGTGGTTTTTAAGATGTGGATACAAATGTCTGTTCTGGAGAGAAGGTGTCTGTAGTGAGAGCCTTAAATGAAATTGGGAAAGTTGTCTCCAGGGCACTTTGAACGCTGTTCTGTGCTCCCCTTGTCTCACCTGGGGCAGAGCACGCACATCTCTTTGGGTTAGTTACTCCTTTCATTACTCTTTCTCTAGCATTTCTGCTGCTTTGTCTCTTCATGTGTGTTGGGGGACAGACTCTGTCTTTGAAAGGAAAGCTGTCCGGGGGAGCTAAGGCAGCAGGCAGGGGAGTTCAAGGGGCTGGGATCAGCAGGAGGACACGTGCTGCTGCGTCACATGGAGCTCCCAGCCTCTTGGCTTGAGCAACTCGGTGTCAGCTGGGTTGCTGGCCAGGGTGATAAAGGTGGTAAAAGTAGGATTACAGCTGCATACGTCTTTCAAAGCTCACTTCAACGCTGCCAGAGGGTGAGTGAGCAGAAGGAATGGTCATGGCGTGGTTACCCACATGAGGCCAAGCTGAGAACCACGCAGCGATAAAGCCAGGCCTGGCAGTGGGCAGCAGGGACAGGAGCTGCTGCAGCAGGGTGCAGCCAGGGCTGGGCTGAGAGCCTGGTGCTTCGGTGCTAACGCTGAGCACATGTTGTCCAGAAACCTGCAAGAGGGCATCAGCAAAAGCCTACTCCCCTCCATTATAGAACACATTTCTCAGTAGTGTAGCGATAGGAGTGAGCATCAGCTGAAACAGAGAACAGCTGAGAAGTTTAAGTTCAGATTTCTAAAGCTGCAGTTTAGAGTATTCCCTGGCACTGCTCCTCAATAACACCGTGCTGTCTGCCAGGAGCCGGTGACAGCCCCACATAGTGATGGCACCAGCCTGAGCACGGGGGAGCTTGGTTTCCAGGAGCATCACTTGCAGGGATCACTTCACTCTATCCATCTCAGACTTCTTCAAAAAAGCTGCATCCTTTCCCTGTCCGCTTATGTGGATCTCCGGGATGTGGTGTAGAGATCAGGTTGTATCAGTCTGCTGAGGATTTTTGTTTGCTTAGTGTTTGCTTTCAAGGAAGGAATTTCATATCTTTTTGTATGTCAGTAGGCTGCAAATAGTATTTCAGCAGTGACCTGGGCTGTCTGTCAGCACTGAAATTCCCCACAAAGTAACCTTTTCCCCAGGCAGATATTCTCTGCCTATTTGCGTGTATTTTAGGTGTGCATAGTGGTAATTCAGAGATCAAATCGGAGCTATGTTAGCTGATGTTACACGAACAATATTAATAGTGAGATGATTTGGGTTCCTCCATCCAGCTTCTTTTTGGGTAGGGGAGAAGTGAAAGCCTGGAACAGCATGTTGTAAGAAAATAGCCTAAGTTGCAGTGTAGCTTTTTACTTTTCTGTATGGTTGCAGAGAGTTGTCCCCACCAACATTACCCAAGGAAATATGCCGCTTCCCAGTAGCTGTAGCCGAGATATGAAGAGATTATCAAAGCACCACCTTGCTACAGCTGCAAAGTCACCACGCCAGAGACTAGCCAGACCGTGCAGCAGCACTGTTTGTACAACACACTCTCTCTCTGCATGCAGAGAGGTTTTTCTCAGCCTTTCCCCACGCAGGTCCCTCCTCACCAGGCGCTCACATCGCCCTGCCGCAGTGCCCTGGGAAGCTCCTTCCCCTTCATTAACTGGGTCAGCACTTTTTGCATATTGCTCTACCTTCAAATGAGTGAAGTTATAATCCCAAAGCAGTGTGAAGCTAAGAATTAAAATACACACTTTAATGAGCTGGTCCATCAGCCTGTGGGAAGTGCAGCTCCCAGGAGCGATGTCTGGAGAGGGAGAAAAGGAGGCACGGGAGGAGTAAAGCTGGTCCCTGGGCGATGGAGCAGCAGGGCAAACGCTGCTCCCAGCTGGTTCTGCCAGCAAGGGTTGGATGCCCTGTCCCTCTTACTGCAGCCAGAATGACAAGCAAACCCTGAGGAGGCCAAACTGGGAGTGTAGGAGAGATTTCTTCTCCTTTCTGTGTTGAGAAGGCCCACCGTTACCATCCTGTGCAGGTTTCACAGAAATGAAGTGCAGATTTTATCCCCAGCCCCACTTAGATTAGCAGCTCAGTGTTTTGCACATCCTTGAGTAATTATATGAGATACTGTGCGTGAGAGAGTAAACACAGCCCCAGGGCTCCCTCGCGGATGTGTACATGAACTCTTTCTAAGGCAAGAAACGATGATTTTGTTGCAGTAATCAAGTGCTATGATCTAGGAAACAGAGCTATGACAGCTAAATTTGTCCACGCTTCCCTGTGCTTGGTGGAGCAATGCTTGTTCACATCAGCCGTGATCTGCCCCAGACTTTCAGAAAACTGACTATTTCACCTGTTGTCTGACATTTCTTAAAGATTGAAGAACTGGAGGAGCAGTGCAATGAAATAAATAAAGAGAAGGAGAGAAATGCACAGCTAAGCAGACGTCTCCAGGAGCTGGAAACAGAGCTTCAAGACAAAGAGCTGGTAAGCGCCATGATTACAGAACGGACATATGTTTTATAGTTTGAATTGGTCTGTCTCCTTCTCACTATGGATGTAGATTTGTGAACTGACTCACCTACAGCCAGAAAAAGTCCAAAGTCTGGGGTGTTGCCTGTTTCTAGATTTTCCGGGCAGAACTCTTCAGCAATAGTTTTCCTCAGGTCCTTGTTTCGTGATGCATTATTGCTGTGACAGCACACTATTTTGGTGGTTTCTGTATGCAGTGCTTTACTCCTAATAGAAGAGCTGGAGTGGTGAAACGAGTTGCCCCAAGCCAGATAGATGTCCGCTGAGAACAGTTTCAGTTGCCGGTGCCTGTGTACTGTGTTCCCTCAGACATCAGGAGCAGGGGGACCTGTCATTAAAAAGACATCATTTACAAAGCTATTTGGCATTTGCGTAACAGATCCTCTTTTTTTTTTTTTTTTTTTTTTTCCCCCCCAAATGGCTCCTATGCTTCAGCTTTGCCATTTTACAGTCTCCTCTGATCTCAAGACTAATGCCGGGAGTGAGAAATTCAGATTCATTTTGAGTACCTCAGTTTGTCAATTTTGACGTACAGGGTGGTCATTTTTCTAAGGAGATTGATGTTGATGGCTTGGAGCCCCTGAACTGTGGGGAAAATAATGGGATCCTTGTCTTTTCCTTCATTACAGTGACCAAATGCTCTGTGCTGGCTGAAGAGAAAAAGCTGTCAGCAGGTGCAGTAAAGTTTGCCATGTGCCATTACAGCATCTCAGCTGGTGCTCTTAAAAGCAGTACTGTTAAGGGGCTTTAAGATGGCACAAGGAAATAGTTTAGGGAGATGGATTTTGATGCACTGTTATAAATATAATATGGTTTTCAGCACCATATTTCAAAGGAAAATGTCACGCTTTCTTCCCAGCCTTCCTGTGGTAATAGCATGTATAATAACCCTTATTTGCTAGCATTTTCCTCAAGATTCACATTTATGTGGTACCAAATGAACCAGAAAATCAATTGACTTGTGAATATCACAGCCTATCATCCATTTACACTGGCAATATATTAACTTGTTTTCCAACTGCATACTTACATTAGCAGGTTCTTGATTAGTTCTAAACCACCCATAAGTGACCTTTTCATGGTTTGCAATTCAAACCAGCGTGAAGTCCGCTCACGGATGTTGCCGTGTGGGAAGAACTGCTGATATTCTCTTCATGTAGAAAATGAGGAGAGAGAAATGTAAAGACATGAGAGCCAGGACAAAACTATCTACTGAAATATTTGTATAGACATATATATTGTATACCGTATACCATATGCCATATACCATATATATAGTGTATATATATGCAAATGCATACTATATATAGTCAGTATACAGTATGATAGTGTATATATTATAATATATTTATATTTTAATGTGAGCTCCCGGGTATTATGTGTATATATACATATATAAATATATATATGCACATGGGAACTTATATCTCAATATAAAAAGTAAATTACACGTTCCTTCCCTATATCAGTGGCTGGGATATTGCCTGGCTATAATTGCTCTTACATCAGTTAAACAAATTATTCAGTGCAGTTTACAAAAAGAATCTATTGTATTAAGTGATGTGTCTTTTTATGTGAATGTAAACTAATGCTGGAAAATTGGGAGGAAAAAATAAAAACATTTAGATTTGGAAGTAGACAGTTTCTCAAAAAGAAACTAATTTATTTATGTAATGATGCTTTGGGCAAAACATAGAATCATAGAATGGCTTGGGTTGGAAGGGACCTTAAAGCTCATCAAGTTCCAACCCCCCCACAATAGGCAGGGATGCCACCCACTAGATCATATTGGCCAAGGCCCCGTCCAGCCTGGCCTTGAACGCCTCCAGGGATGGGGCATCCCCAGCTTCTCTGCACAACCTGATCCAATGCTTCATTGCACTTACAGTGAAGAATTTCTTCCTAATGTCTAATCTAAATCTATCCTCTTTTAGTTTAAAACCATTCTCCCTTGTCCTATCGTTACCTACCCAAGTAAATAGTCCTTCTCTATCCTTTTTATAAGACCCCTCTAAGTATTGAAAGCGTTACTGTCTGGCTCTGAGGAAGAGCATGAATTGTGTATCGTTACACTCGTATCATGCTGTAAGTTCACCTGTTGGGAAAGAAATTACGTTTCATAGCCAAGAAGTCTGCCTTCCAGAAGGCAATAGTTTTGCCGTGCTGTGTCAACACACACGTATTTGCTCTTGAGACCATGACCCATATGGGCAGAGTTTCTGCAGGAGGATCTTTCACTTTCTTCAAGGCACAGAGTTTCTCTTGAGCCTGCAAATGTGCTTTTCACTCTGACAATCCTTCTGCAAAATGCACAGGCTTTCTTAGAGTCTTTCCCTGCTACCCGCTTTGGTGGTGTTCATTTGTGGTGTTAATGTAGTCAGCACTCTTAATTTCCGCCAGAGACACGGTCTCCTCTCAAGTCACATTGCTCTTTTCATGAACTCCTTTCAGCTAGTCCTCTCCATTTTGATAGCAGTGCCAGAATAGAACACAAATTTGGGGAGGTGTTGCTCAGTGCTATGCGACAGAGAAGAGCCCATCACAGCTGTGCTCTGTAATGATGCCGCTCTACATGCAGTTCATAATTTCGCTGGCCTTTTTTGCTGCCACATATCATTGAAAATTCATGTCTAATTTGCTCTTTGCTACCATCTATAAATTGCTTGTAGCATTACAGCACTTCAGATTTCCCTCCTATTGAATGTATCTTTCGCATGGATATGTGTTTTAGATTAAGATTTCATTAATATAATTAATGGCATTCATGCTAGATATTGGATTACATTGTCTGTTGTAGAAGAACAAAGTCAAAAATATAGCAAAAAATGTATTATAGCAGAAAATTAGCATGTGTTTTTGAATGCAGACATGCTATTTTGATTATTTTACGTCCAAATACTGTGCTGAGTACAATAAAATATGCAGAGTCCTTTCATATTCTCAAATTTTCATTATGTTTTAAATTGAAACTTGCATTAATTATTTTTCTTTCATGTTTTCAAAGGAACTGGAAGAGCTCCGAAAGCAGGGTGAAATTATACCACAGCTAATGTCAGAATGTGAATCTGTATCTCAACAATTACAGGTACAGTTTAGCAATGAAATTAATTATCGAATAGTTGATTCATCTGTTTTCTTTCTTATAACTACATGCTTTTCTCTGCTCAGGCTTCAAGGTTTGAAGGCAAAGAGTTCCATTTTGCAAAACCAAAAAATGCTAATTCCTTGCAAAATCCACTGTGCTCTTTCCAGCACAGGAGTAAATAAATAACTCTGTTTCTTTGCGTTGCTGTTTGCACAAATTTGTTCACCCAGGTTCATGTTGCATCCATCTCCTGCCGATTCCAGGCTATTCCCCATCCTATATTTCCACTACTCCATGCTGGTGGAGCTGCCAGCAGCTGCCTGTGCTGAGCAGCACACCAAGACCCGTGGCTAATCGCTACGGTGACACCAGGGGAGGCTTTTAGGAAAAAAGCAGATGAGCATAGCTGCGTACCACCAGGGACAAAGTCCCCAGGATGCCGCATTTGCCTTCTGCATGTGTCTGCCTCATCGCAGCACCGCTGGCTGCAGCGGGGCTGGAGGTGGTCACACCCAGCGGGGCTCAGGGCTTGCCACGGCCAACACTTGTTAGAGTCGGGGCTTGCTTAAAGTGCGATAAATTAATACATGGAAGGAGGGCAGATATAAGCAGGCTCATGAACGAAATCACATCCAATCAATCATGCCACCGCTCTAATAATCTAAGTGATGTAAAGTCAGTCAGAAGGCTACTGAGGGGTGGCAGGTGCTGCAGATGGTTTGATTCAGCGTGGTGAAGTATGATGCCTCTGGCTTTTGGGGAGAGTAGGCATGTGCCTACACTCGTGAAATGGAGAACAGGCAGGACAGCTCAGGAGCAGGAGCAAAATGCAGCAAGGGAAGTGTTACTGGGCTGCCCCATAGCATGCCTGAGCTCTCGCACAGAGGCGATGCAGAACTTTAAAAAAGTACCACTAAATCCCAAAGTACTGAATAAAGCAATATTATTCCTTGGGCAGTCATTTCTAAAGCTTGTCTTTGAAGGTTAAACCGCCATAGATAATTCTGTATGTAATTGCTGGCACAGTGTCTAATTCTGCAAGTGTAGCAATGACAGAAATATATGCACACTGTGTGATTTAAATCCAGCTGAATTTTAAGATATCAACCAAATGACAAAATCTGATGCAAAGCATCTTTTCCACTTAATGTGTCCTTTCCTGCGTGGGCTTTTTTCCCCTTTAATCTGACTAGCACTTGTCAGTTGCTTCAGAGGTGCTTGTGTTAATCAGTTTGCAGAAGTTGAAGCAAACTTTTCTGATCTGGTGCCATTTGTTGCTTTACTCTGTTAAATGCTGTTCATTGTTCTTCTCCATGATTCATCTTACTGTCTTTTTTGTCTTTAAGGATGCTGAGAATAAGAACAAAGATCTTGAAGAGAAAGTCAGAACACTAAGGACAGAAGTTGAAGAGAGCAAACATAGGCAGACCAACCTTAAAACTGAATTAAAGAATTTTTTAGATGTACTAGACGGGAAAATAGATGAATTACACGATTTCCGACAAGGACTGTCTAAACTTGGGGTTGACAACTAGATGGCAATAGATTTTTGTAATCTAGCGTCTGGATGTTTGATGTTTTGTTGATCTCAAACGTGTGTTTTACGAAATATAACTAGAATGTTCCACCTGTTTGCATTATTTTTGTACATAGAGGCTGAAAATTTGCTGTGGGTTATTTTGGGTTTTTGTTTTTTATTTGTTTGTTTGTTTGTTTTCCAAACCAATCGTGCTGCTCACTGAATTCTGTTGAGATTAGAAACTTTCTATATTGCTGCTCCGGCTTTGTGGGGTTGGGAACAGGTAGAGGGTTCTGTCTCAGGAATCTGGAACTAGATCTACCTTAAAATGAATATGCAGTTAGTTGTTGCAGGGAAATTTATATCTTTCTTAAGGGCTGTTGCAACCATAGAAACAGAAAACAAGTCTTTTTCTTGTCCGGACTATCAGCGCTCCTAGCAACATACACTTTTATTCCTTGGCGGAGCAAAGAGAAGATTAGATGGAGCTCCTGCAGTTTGTAAATCAACCTGGTAAAATGCGCCTGTGATGAGCTGCAGTCAAGTGAATCACTTCACACGCATGCCAGTATCTTTAGGGACCATGTCAATCAGGCCTGATTCGCAGAAAAAATCCGGAGGATTTCATATAACCTTCAATTCAGGTAGCATGTGCTTGCCTGGGTCCACGCAAAGTTAACAGTGTAGAAATGAATTCCAGCTCTTACTTCAAGCCAAGCATCTTAACTGGTAGGAGAGAACAGCTTCCCTTGCTTAGCAAGATCATCTCTCTTTGGCCCTCAGTTTTGAACCTGTATAGTTCAGCCACTATGTGTATCTGAAAAATGCACACCTGTGTCTTGGGACCAGATATTTATTTTGGAAGGAGTCGTACAGCTGCTTTGTATGCAGGGCACATACACCTCTGTGCACCTTGATCACTGCTGTTCAGCTTCCACAGTGGCAGATCAGGAGACATTGATGTGAAAAGCGTCGTAAAGTTGGTAGGAAGGGTGTTAGAAACAGCTTCCTGCTCAGGAGACTTGCAGGTAATGACTGCATGAAACCCAAAGTCTTTCTTTCCTATGATTTCTGCATTCCCCCCTCAGGGGACAGGGGGTGGGTGTTAGTCACAAAGTTAGACTGTCAAAAAAAAAAAAAAAAAAGGCAGAAAGGGTTGTAGTCTCTCACTGATTATTCAGCAGCTCTAAATACATTTTGAGTAATGCAAGGTCGTACATCAGGTTCCAGCAAGAAGGACAGTCTCTGCATCACCAACTGATGTACAGAGGACCAGGGAGGAGAATTCAGCCTAAGTTTTGCTTTTATCCCTAGGACTGCCATCAGTTTCTTTCTTTTCTTTCTCTGTGTGCTTGTTTGAGATTCTGTTTACACAGCATCTGAATTCATTCAGGACAGAACTTCTGTTTAGGGGATATTATTTATTTATATCGGGTGAAAGCTTGGTTAAGCATCTGGTTAGTGCATTCCAGCAGTGACTCATATAAAATCCCCATGCCATGCTGTTTGCATATTGTTTTTAGTTTTTGTTTGTTTGTTTGTTTTTGTTTGTTTTTTATTCTCAGCACATCTCTATTTTAAAAGTGACCTTTAAAAGACATGTGGGTTATACATGAAACATGTATTGAATAATTTTTGCACATGGGCATATAACCCACATGCTGGAGATAGGTTCTGTTTGCAATTGTCCCTTGAATTTTCATTTCATCTGTTACTGTTGTGTTATCATCATTGCCTGTTGTTTAGACTGGAGTTTTTTGTATTTTTGCTTTTGATCCTTTTAAACAACAGATGTGAAGCTAGGACCTTTTACAACCAGTATGACCATTTAAGTCTCTTAAAAAAAATGCTGTAGGCTGTTGATACTTAAAAATAAAAATAAAAATCAGGTACATAGCACGTAGGAGTGTGAAAATTAGACTTTGCCAGCGTGGAATATTCAACAGTTGCATAATGCGGGGTTAGATCAGACTTCTCAAAACTGAAAATGACGTCAGAAACTGTGTGTGGTTGTGAGCAAGCAATCTCCGTTTTTAGTCTTCTTATTTGATAGCAAGTCAGACAGACTCGATCATGTAACAGGCAGCTCGTCCCGCTTCTCCTCTCCTCCCCTGCTGCTGTAGAGCTCCCTTGCGCAGCCGGTGCCTGCGTCAGCTGGGAGCCAGGAGACAGCCCCGTGAAGAGCTGCAAGCAACGCAGGTGGTCGGGGCCTCCCGTCACAGCGCTCATTGCTTTCGCATGGAGGACCCTGCTCCATCTTCTGCTTCCTTTTTGCCGTTGAGTGATCTTAGGGTTTTTGCTCTGGTTTTAATATAAAATACACTTTTTCAATGTCAGTCTGGTTAGAGGGGTGCAAAAGACCCTGTGAAAAAGCTATTTTATTGAGGTTAATCCAGATTCTTTTGTTTTTCTAGCTTTAGTCAGGTCTATCCCAGATTCAGTTCATTAGGAATGTGTTAATCCACTCTTAAATTGCAGGAAAAGTGTTTCTATGGGATTGCGTCAATCTAATAGATCAGGTTTAATACCAGCATGTTAAACCAGTGCATAGCTGTGACATGGGCAATTATTTTTGGCTGCTTCATGCTCACTAGAGGAACGATAAGGGATGACCTTCCAGGAATCCCTGGGCTGCCTCTCCTAGTCTGACCCAAATGTCTGCTCTCTGTATCTGCTCTTGCTGTGATGTTGAGCTGTCAGGAATGCCTCTGCACAGCTGTATTATGTGGGAAACTCCAAGCATGTTTCCATCCTCCAAGCACCCAAGGTCTTGCTATAATCATCCCCTTTCTCTCTTTTTCCTTCCCAACCGCAGGAAGTTGAGAGCTTCTATGTATAACCCCTTTACAACCTCCCCAAAACTCTGTATTTTTAACCTTTCCCTCTCTTCCATTCTATTTTTCCTCTTCTAAGTACAAAAGCACACTGGCGGGGCATGCGCCAGCTGCAGCTCCTCTCTCCAGCCCCTGCCCCAGGGCTGGAAGCCCATTGATCCCACTGTGTGGGAAATGGGGGTACAAAACACCATTCCTTCCTAGAAGCTCTGTGAAGGTCTGGCAGCAACCCCCTTGTGCCAAACTGTGAGCCCCAGGTGGTTCCTTGGGACTTGTCCTGGCATCAAAATGCCTCCCGTCCCCCGGCAGCATCCTGCAGGCATGGCTATGGCTGTGCAGGAGGAGTTCCCCCAACCCACAAATGTCTCCGAAATGGCCTCAGATGCTGCCAACAGCTGCTCATCTCCCCTACCCAGTACAGAGCTTGTTTCTGTTCATTACTGCAACTCTGCAGCACTGTGCAAACCCAGATTTCCCCATGCCATCACTGATGAAGAAGGTTAGCTCTATTTCCATCGAGCCTAAGCGGAGGTCTCTTTATGCGAGGCTGAATCTCACCTTGAGCAACCCTGGATTCACCTTCCAGACACAGGTTTCTCCCTCCGAGTGGTTCTTGGCAGGATATCTCCTACCTCAGCTGCACGGTTGTTGTTGGCAAAGGCCTTGTGCGTGGCACACCGAGCGCCAGCGCCGCCGCCGCCCCGCTGCCTGCCAGCTGTGTCCTGCCCTGGTGGCACCCACAGGCTGGTGGCTCGGGGAGCAAACATCCGTGCTGACCTCTTTGGACACCCGGTTAGAGAGTGTCTGTCTGTCTTCTGTGTTTTCCAGTGAGATATTCCTTTGACCTGGTGTTAGAGCTGCTGAATAATGTTGTGTTTTGTTCTTTTTCTCTCAGTTCTGTGGCCAAAATAAGGGATAAACTAAACAGTTCTACTAAAAACTTCAAAATGTTCAGCGACAGAAAAACACCTTGAGATAATTGCTGTCAAGGGGAATAAACTGCTTCATCAGATACTAAATAACGTATTTAGCATTTTGGAAGATGACCTTAGCCGAATCATTGGAATAAATTATTTCAAAACGAAAAAAAAAAATTAAAACCTTGTTTCACACACCAAAATAAAACAGTTTGACCTTTTGCTTTTTTCCTATTTGACTGAATCTTTATTTGCTGAATTTGAGTCAAATTCACAATTAGGTTTTTTTTTTGCCCTAAAAGTGCATTTTCAGCAAAGTCAATACTTTTCAGTGTTTTTCTGTCTGGGTCTAATTGGCATCTCTTTTACTAAGTGAACTAAGTGCAAGAAAACCATAGTTTTTGTAAGTAATTCAGTGCCTCCTCACGCTTTGTGTATCTTACCTTTCAAAGTACACTCTTCTTTTCAAATGGTTTTACACTAGGTGTGCAGCAAACGCATGCTATTTAGGCAATACCTTTTTTTAATACAAACATCTGATTTTATTTTTAGTGAGAAACGTAGTGTGAACTTTTTTTAAAGCAGCTCGATGAACTGAAGAGAGCCAGGAGGGTTTCTGCTATCCATGACATCCCGTCATCACTTCCAAAGCACCACGTCCCCTCCAAGCCAGGCACAAACTGTTCCTGTGCTTTGTCACTCTTCTGTCACAACATTTAATTTTTTTCCCTGAGTGTTCGCTTTCTCCCCATGGCTGCCTTATTCATTTCTGGTCACCTCTGACTGCTCCCCAGCCAACAGAGGACAAGTCCCCATCACTGCCACTGCCATGACCTGGAGCGTGTCCTTAGGCTCTTCCAAACACAGCCCTTCAAAGGCATAATGGCTTCTAACAAATACAGCATTGTCTTCCTTAGCCTATGGGTTAACCAAGATAACGTCACCGTCAGGGTGAGGCGCCCCATTCATCTCAGTGCGTTACAGAGGCTGAATCCAAAGGAAAGAGGTGTAAGTTGCTTAGGCAGCAGCTGAGTTTGCTGATGGTTTTATCAGAGCTTCAGTGAAGGACGTGCTCCATCCACAGCCCCAGACTGTCTAGGTGTAGGATGGCCACTGCCGAGCAGTCGGCCCCTCCCGCTTTGTCCGGGAAGTTCTGGGCTTGTGAAGCCTGAAAATATCAAAAAGTCTTCAGCATATCAGAAACACTGCGATGTGGGGAATGAGAGGTGAACACCCACCCACAGCCGAGCAGCACGAGAGCCTAGCAGGACCGATCAAACAGTGCTGGCTTACACTCAGAAACTTTCCATCAAGCACACGAAGAGCTGTTGTTGTCCCATGGGGGCTCTGCAGTGGGACGTTGAGAGAGGCAGGGAGGCAGGTTCAGCCCTGGGGGGAGCATCTTGTGGTGGCGGGCACGGTTTAGCAGCTGTAAGACACAGAGCTACCCTACGGTCACACTTCTTCCCGTGACTTATGCTCACCACACAGCTATGTGTCAGGCAAAGCAATACGTAGGCACACGGTGTTCAATCCAGAAGCAGGTCCAAGCGGAGAGTCACGAGACCTGTGGGCAGACCCACACAGGTGGCTGGGATGACACACACGCAGTCCTGAGGAGCTCTCAGTGCTTTCTACTGATTTTTAGAAGATAAACTTGACCGTTCTGTGAAGTCTGCTTGTCTTAAATAATGTTCTCTACGGTAAACAGTAAGACACCTGAAGTGAAACACAGAGTCAGGAGATTAATGGTAAACGTGACGTGCTTCCAAAAGGAGGCTTCTCCTGCAGGCTGCAGGGCAGAGCTGGTCCTGGCCGGGGGCTTTGCTTGGGGTATTCCGGGATGTCTCACAGTTTGACTTTCTGCTGTGTTTTGTGTTTGCTCTTCTCTCTCTCTTTTTTTTTTTTTTTAACAGACAGCCTAAACTCAGTCTTCAAATGAAGGTGCCTATACCTCCAAAAAGTTTTATATGCATATTTTGAAATAGATCACTTTTTCCTTTCTGTTCATTTAGTTACCTGATAATAATGGCACATACAAAGACGGGCACTTGAGAAAAATCTATCTGCTATAGTATTTTTGTTGAACACTGGTCAGCAATAATTATTTTAGCCATATACTAGCTAAAAAAGACTGATAATGCAAGTTTTGTGAACTAAGCTTGTAAGTTTGCAGTACATTGATAAACCTGGGTGTGTGAAAAGGGAGTTATGCTCAATAAAAGAGTATTTTGCAGCATTTAGATGTTTTCATTTAATTGCCTAATAGTGATCATGAACATAATATTCTGTAAAACTCATCATGAAGAACAAACAAAGCACATCGATTTTAACATAAATATATCCCTTGTAGTTGAAAGTTCTGGGAATGTTTTAGTGTGGTCTGCTATACCAAAATATTTAGATTATTATGAGATTTTAGTACTGAAGATAAACATACACCCTGTTTTTACTGTTTCAAGTAAAGTTTAGTGAATGACTGACAATTTGTTGATATACAACTGTGGGAAAACACTGCAGTGCTCTAAATGTACATTTTTCTTTGGTTTTGTTATATTTAGTATATGGTTTAATGAAAACTGAAGTGTTTACTACAGTTGGATCATTGTAAAAACATCTCTTACCTCGTCATTTTGTCTGCTGTGAAAAAGTACTTTCCTCCTATTATTTTTTCTCAAATTGGCCATGGACAGTCATTGTTAACATTTAGACTCCTAGTAGCAGTAAATGCTGGGTTTTATATATATAAAAGAAAAACTTGATTTTTTTCTTTATGAACTTATTATACAACTTTGTGATTTTTATCTGATTTTATTGTAACATAAAGTTGTTTTATGTAAAAATATATAGTTTAAGTAAAATCTCTTGTCTCGCTGTCTTCATTGACTTCAGAAAATGAACGTCCTTTCCCTGAAGTGTATCAGGTGGTTGTGACGCTGAACTCAAGGTAATCCTGTTATTTAATAAGAAGAATGTGATTTTGATCTATACATATGCTATAGTGCCTTAGATACACCCTCTTTAAAACCTTTTTTCCATGAGGTGGCGCTTAAAAGCCTTTGTCCTCTTTCACTTCTTTCAAACTGTTAGCACATCCAGGGCTGGACAGGTACATGCATGCTACACTGGAAAAGTAGTTTCTAGAAATACTGTGGCATGGAATTTGGGACTTAGTGCGTGCTGAGAAAGGTCTATCAGTAGAAGAAGTCTTTTTGTCACCGTTTTTGGAGGATGCTCAGGACCGAGCGTACCCCAAGCCCCATGGGAGTCCTGTAACAGATGAAGCAGCCGCAGGGGCAGCCAGAGCTACTCTGGCATTTTCTTTGGAGGGACTAATAGGACTCAGAATTAACTCTTTGCTTTGAAATTAGGGGTGTTTTGACATCAATCATCTTCTCCATCAGCATCCAGAGGTTAACAAGAGCCCTCTCAGAGGAGTTTTCCAAGGTCCCCACTGGTGTCTGCTGACACAGTCCTTGTTCAACAGCCCATCCCTGGGGAGAGGGTAACACTGCAGTGCAGCTATGGATTGTACATAAACATGCTCTCAGCATCGTTGTATTCATTGTACAGAAACGGTGTTAGCTGTCTTGGCATCAGCCCAGGCTTTCCCAAAGGAATTTAAAAGGCTTGAAGAATGTTAAATGGATAAGGCTCATTGCGCCTTTGTTACTCTGGGTTACAAGGTTGCAAATGTCAGGCTTGGGGTGAGCAAGAAGCACATCTGCCCCTGACCTTTCACCAAAGCTCTTCTACAAGGAGCCATCAATAGCTCTGACAAGCAGCTCAGCAAACTTGAGCAGTCCATGAGCTCTGAAAGCAGCTTATGTGTGCTGCGGTAGAATGCAAGTGGTCAGCGGGAAAGGCTGCTCCTCGCTGGCTGCTTGGCGTGCAGGTGATGAACGCTTCCAACAGAAACAGCCAGGCCGGAGAGCCGTCAGGGAAATCAGCTGCTGCGTGCCGATAATCCCTTCATTTTCACTTTTGACTGGATTCGTATCAGAAAGCTTGGAAAGTCTCCAAAATGGGGTTTGTACCTCTCAAGTTATTCATTAAACAGGTTTTTGCCTAGCTATGTGGTATCGAGCTGTGATATGCCACCTTGGGATTTCTGATGAAAATACGAGTGAAGGTGAGATGAAGTTTTGGTGTAATGTTTGACACATCAGCAGACGAATGACTTAGTAATACGTGCTCCTTCTGGTATGCGCTGCGCGCTCCGTGTATTCATTCAGCAACACAGGAAAAGCTTAAACTCTAACATCTTTCCTTTTAGAGGGAAAAACCACCACACCACCACCGGGAAGTGCTGTATAAAGGCAGTGTGTGTGGGGCAAGACCGCCAGGCAGGAGCAGGCTTGTACTCTGTGTGCCACATGTAACTGGTGACAGAGCTGGACTTACACAAAATCCCATGTTACCCTGTCCAAACACTTTTCATCTGCCACACTTTTCATCTAAAGGTATGCCTGCACCGAACAAGGGCATGGAACCCAAGGTGTTAATTACCTGTTGTTCTCATCACTGTTTCCAGACTTCAGAGGAGACCTGGGTGTTGCTCACGCACAAATCCCATCCTTCTCACCGCCTTTCTGAACATCCTGTGGATCCTGCACACTTCCCTGCAGTAGAGACCCTCTGTCAGTTTATAAGTAGCGAAATGTCTGCATTTTCATCTATTTCTTTTTATCTCCTAAGTAGTGTCCAAAAGCTAGTAAATCATTTTAAAGATTATAAATATCCTTTACCTAATCAGCATTGCCGACCAGAGCAGAACAGCACACCAGTGAGCCTAACGTGGAACAGGCCAGCCTTGTCCTGTGAACAATTGCAATGTGTGTGTGAGATATCAATGTATAGCAGCAACGGCTGGAGAGGTAAAGCCAGACAGTGAACGCAGCTCTGGCCCTGCCCTGCAGCTGTGCTTCAGCCACTGCACTGCCTGGAGCAAAGCCTAACCACCCCTTACAAACAGCAGAAACTACCCTACCGGGGGCCCTGCCAGATCTGATTGCAGTTGGCAGCACTGAAGGCGGCAATCCAGCCTCAGAAATGAGCTCTGTAAAGGCCAGGTGGGCAACCTGGAACGCCTTCTGATGGCGTTACCTGACACGCATCACAGCAGCGTGGCTATGTAGCTGTCCCACGTCCTGGCCTACAAAGGTCTGAGGGCTGGTGAATTTTAAGAGCTTGGTTAACCTTTACAAGGCAAACACCTCCAAGCTTATTGCAATCACGCATGGCTGGGAACATCTGCCAGACCGTCGCAGCTGAGTGGTACTTAACTCGCACCTCTGCCTGCGAATCCTTCAAAGCCCAATCTCCTTGCTAGCTCCCCTTCAGGTCTCAACACCTTCCTTTGAAATCAAATACATTTCAATACCTTGTCAGAACAGCTCAATCTATCTAGAAGCGCTGTCTGACATGATCTCTAGATGGAAAGCTGTTGACTTTCATTTGGGGTGAAAATAAGAAATCCTTGTTGCTGCTCGGTTATATTAGTGACAATTTGGGGCCCAGCCTCTTTAAGGCCCCATATGCACAGGAGCAGCAGCTAAAAACATTTTTCTGAGTCAATCCAGCCTGAACGGAGCTTTGGGGCCAACTAGGCTGCAATGCACAAGGCCTCTTTTAACAAATGCATGTCCTCGTGCGCGTGTGGACCAGCATCACCGCGCCAGTCGCCACACCGACCTCCTCCCCTGTTGGGACGGACACCACAGTCTGCACAAGGGCTTACATGCCCTGAACAACATTTTGTGACAGTGGTCTGCATCTAATTATTCACATTTATAAGCAGATATATTCATCATTACATGAAGGACATTGATTTGAGTATTTTTTTTTTCCTTTAATGTGCTCTTCACTCCTTAGTACTGGCAGTCTGCAAAAAAAAGAAGTCTGTGGCTTGTTGTAATCAAGAGAGATCAAGCTCTTGCTTTTCTCCCAAGTTTCCATCATTGAATATGATTTGTTGCATATGCTTTGGATTGTGTTTAATGTATGCTGGCTGGAGGGAATTCAGACATACAGGGAATTACAAATAACACCCAGACAAGCAACCTTTTTGCATTATCATGTCATACTGAATTGTATCAGTTTTCAAAGCAATTTATTTTCAGGCTTTTGCCATTTATTTCATTGCTGCCATTAGCAACGGCTTTCATTTTTCGGCAAGTGCAGGTTTGCATTGTTCATTAGCCTGGCAATGAATGATGCCAAATGAGATCCTGGAGTTTCATGAAGAAAGAACCCAAGAAAGAAATTATTTATGTTGTTCAAATCCTGCTTATATACAGCAGTGCTAGGTGCATTTATAGAGATAATCCCTGGCTCTGAAACCTGGGAAAATGCAGTGATTCACTTCCTCCTTACGGTGCAGAGGTCCCATGGTCATCAGCACAGTCATTGCAGTGGGAGGGGAATAGCTTCAGGACAGTGCTGAGACACACACACAAATGCTGTTTAAAAAAAATAAAAAAGAGGCAGTGACACATTGCACAGCAGCATTGCTCTTCTCCATTAAATTGAGATTTTGTATGCCTTGTTGGTACAAACGGAAGATGAGGGGGGTCCAGGGTCGTGGCCCCTCCATCAGGTGGGATGTCCCCACCTTAGGGAAGCACAGCTTCAGCTTTCCTGCTTTTGTATCTCACAGGTGGGAACTGGAGACCTGCCAAGGTTTTGAACAAATGCTGGACAGCTTTCTTCAGAAGCAGATATAGATGCTGTTATAAATTTGATTTTCGGTCATTTTGGGATACAACCAGCATTGCTGATCAGGTCTCCTCTTTCAAAAAGAAACGTAAATGCATGGATAAAGTATTACTGACGTACAAGTCCCTGGTTTTTGTATGTGATAAAAACATGTGAAGGTGAAGGGAGTGTTACGTGTGTAAACAGATAACACTGAGCATGAGATCCCCAGGGGATGCAGGATGCTGCCGTGCTTCATGCCCCGGCTGTGCTTTCCAGCCTCTTTTTGCTGTTTCCTTCTGGCTCACGATGTGGCCAAGCAGATGACAAACACCCCCCCGCCTCAATGGTGAGTGTTTCTTCATAGGTGAGGCCAGCAGAGGAGGCATGTGTTGAGGGGTTTCTCTAGACGTCTGGTTCTCCTCTGGTCCAGATGTCTCTTTACCCAGCTGAAGGTTAATTATAGCTGTACAGATGACTGCAACCCTGCCAGAAAGCCACTCACATCGCCATGGGAAACAGTGCTGGCAGCGATCCTGCAGGGACAGAGGCTGGTCCGGTGAGGCAGGTGCCCTCACAGGGCAGGCAGCGGCCTTGTCCCCAAGGGTCCCCACGATCTGATACCCACAGCGTTTACCTGTGAAAAGCACTCCTTTGGGCACAGCAGACAGAATGTACCTCTGCTTTTCCCCTCTGTGTGCCCGGCTGCAGACTCGTGTGTTTGTGCACACTTCTCAGCATATTTATTCTGAAGTACTTGGCCTGACGGCTCTGGAGGAGGGGACGGCAGCAGAGTTTCCGTGTAGGCTAGGGGACATGTAGGCGCTCGATCCCTTTTTGCCGTCACCGCTGCTTAGCAGGAAGAGACCGTGGGACGGGCAGTGACTCACTTGCTGATGAATATCGATTCGAGCATCTTTCCTGGAGCAGGACAGATCTGCTTCGTCACCCCAGCACCTGTAGTGCCCACTGCTGAAGGACCAGGACCCCGTCACTGATCCTGGTGCTCCCAAACCCGCCTCTGTGGGAGGTGGATGGAAGCTGGGACGGAGTGGGGGGGGGTGGCTGCTGGTTCTGAGCTAGCCTGTGCTTTTGAACAGACATCTATAGGGTGGTGTTCAGAGGAAGGCACGACATATTGCCTTGGGACAGAGGGCATTTGCAAGTGTTGTTATGACATTAAGAGTGACTAACTGAATCAAACTGGGATCAGACCAGTCTCCTGGTAGGATGCTGAGTGCGTTTTCCCAGCTGCAGCCCAGCCTGGAGGGAGGGGATGGTGGAAATCTGCACTTCCCTGGTTTCGGGATAACGAGCTGTTCACCATCAAAACAAAAGCCATGCGAGAACATTTCCCCACACTCCACATCCTTTGGCTATCAGCAGGGCAGCTCTGTGTTTTGCTGTGGCTCGCTGCTCCCTTTTCCATTGGGATGCACTTGTTCAGGGCTGGCTGTGCTCACCTGCAGCCCTCTGCCCAGGAGGCTGTTTTTTGCCCATGTCCTCTGCTCTTTGCTGGAGATGTGATGGTCCCTTGGGAGGTGCCATCGCCCCCAGCCAAGGGCTGAAGCCAGAGGATGAAGCCCCAAAACTGTGGCAGATAAACCTGGAGGATTTACTTGGGAGATGATCAGAGGGGAGCTTGAGAAGGGGCTGGGGAACTGGGGCAGGAGGGGGTGTCCGATGGAAAATAAGCAAGGGTAGATTGTGGTTAAATATATTTTTTGAGCACTTAGTGAATCGTTTTTAATGCTAGAGCAATGGCTTGTTAAGGATGGCTTGTTTTACACAGCATTTTCACTAGTAGCTGAGCTGTTAATGTCACTGCTACCTGAGCAGATTTAATTCTGCTGCTTCTTGCTTTCAGCTTAGCATGACATGCTGAGAATGAAAATCACACGCTTTTTCACCAGGAAAAAAAATGCCATGTTCTGGAGCAGCTTCCAGTGTGTGCTCCCTCCACAGGGATTCGGTCACATATTGTTTTGAGCTGCTTCCACTGCCAGGCTCTGCCGTGGCATTTATTAAAAGATGCCTTCAATACCATTCACCTTTTATCATCGCTGTGGATTTAATTGAAATGATGCATTCCTCTTTCTCACAATACCACGTTATTATGGCATGCAGTGTGCAACTGTTCTCTCTGATGCAAACAGGAAGTTTGGGGATTAAAAATGCTTTTCAATTGAAAGCATGCGTAACCTCAAATCTCATTTTTCTCAAAGGGTGCACACTTATCTACCCACCTCTTCCCTGTAAAAAAGGACAGCAGCAAGAAGCATTTTTCATCTTTTTGTTTTCCTAATGAATGCTTTCATGCTGATCAGCTTTGTTCTTCTTGCTCCAGGTGTCCTGACATACATCTGCATTTTCTCATTTTAAGGGATAAAAGAAGTGACTGGAAGTGGGCGAAGGGGTTTCTGGGGCATGAGGGGCAGCAGGAGACCAGCAGCAGCAGCACCAGCAATGGGATTTCGGCCTTTGTCCAGCTGTTTTAACAAGAAGGCAGAGAAAGGCAAGTGGCTGCAGCTGTCAGGCACAGTATGGCCCTCTTGTTCTGCCTGCAGTGATGATCAGTCTTAAAACAGGCTAAAGAAGCAGGTAAGTTCAACAACCACACCCTGTCGGATCCATCCATAAGGCAGTGAAGCCTTGGAGTTGCCCAGTTATGGGTTGGAGAAGTGACACCGAGCCGGCAGACATTGCTCAATACCATCAACCCGGCTGCAGGCCCCGGGCCATTCAGAGCCATGGGGGCATGGGCACACAGGCTGCTCCCCGGCCTCTGCCAGCAGCACAGCTTAGAAATCAGCTGCGGGAAGGAGGAGCGCATGGTCTGAATGGGGAGAGTCCTTGGGGGTCTTTAACATTGGGTGAAGCACATTACATACATCAGTATCAATTGCCAAATGGTATTAAATGAATCCAAGGAGGCTCTTTGAGCTGAGACTACATGCACAAACTAAGTGACGTCCTTCCTTAAGACCCCATTAGATCAGCCTCTGGATCACTTCGGGGTGTCCACATTCAGCCCTGACTCACCTAATGCAGTATCATTTTGCAGAAGAGTCCGTACCCAGCCCGAGAATCAGCCCTGTGTGCTGCCGGGGGCTTCTTCACAGAGGAGCTTCGTGAGGAGGAGCTTCGGAGGCGCTGGGTGCCGGCTGCGTGCGATCCTGCTCGTGCTGCGATCAAAGCGCTAGCTGTCAAAGGGAAACTCTCTCCATCAGACCAAATAGTCTTTGAATATATTAACTTTAAACCTCCCTAAAAATACCGCCAGCAGCTGCCTGGCCTGCCCATGTCTAGTTTGAGAGCTCACAAGCTGCCGGGACACTGACTGATTTGTAGGAACCAATTCTTTGCCTCCTTGCTGGGCTACAGCAGTTCTGTGCACTATTAACCCTTTAAAGCCAGACAGCTGCATTTCTCAGGTTTAACGGATGGTCAGGGCAGACTATTCCCACTGAGAGGGTCCATTTACTAGCCCCGGAGGAGATGCTTTAAGAAAGGTATTACATTTCAAGAGCTGTCACAGCAGTTCTGAAGATTAATATTAATCCTGTCTGGCAGAGCAGCTCGTCACAGAGCCAAGCAGCCACCCCACTTTCTCCACTTTTTTGTCCCTGCATGGTGCAAATAGCCCGGTGCCAGCAGCACGGTACACATCACAGTCACAGAGAGCCAGAAGATAAATCTGAAAGTACTTCAGTAAGAAATCTTTTTTGGTCCTCTTATATTGGGGCATCTCAAAGAAAAGCTGCTGTGGCTTGGCCCTGTGGAACAAACCGAGCCTCACAGCAGCAAACGCACGCATGGCCACGGGGCGCCAGCGTCCCATGGGCTGCAGTGCGGCAGCAAGACCAGGAACAGGCCTCAGGGCTTGCTGAAAACACAGCAGATTTGGAAAGATATACGTCGTTCTATTTTGTTTTGTCCCTTTCTTCAGTTTACCCTTTCCACAACCACACCTCCAAACATGAAGCTCAAGAGCCTGTATCTCATGTAACCTTGAGGAAGAGCTCTCCATGTTCGCAAGAAGTTCTTGCTCAGCTTCATCCTACTGAAGGATGAGATTTTGTCCTCAGTCCTGTTCTATGTGAGAAATTCAGCACATGGGATGCTGAATTCTGTGCCATAAAATACCCCTGCCCCTCCCCAGCTCAGTGAGGCCTTCACACCCAGCCGAGCTTGGCCTTGGCACACGGTGGCCCTGTGCGCACCAGCTCCCCTCTGCAGGCATCACATCAGAGGTGCCTCGTGCTGATAAAGCATAGGCCTGTGCTTCTGCTGCCACTTTTGTCTGCTTGGTTTGGTGTTAGTGGAGAGAAAAAAAAATCTCACTCCCAAAAAAGCAGGTGACAAAATGGTAAAAAAATGAATCCCCACCTGTTGCTCCTGTCACAAAAATTGCTGCATTTACTAATTAAATAGATCCATTTACAGTAAAACAGGGATAAGGCACCATATTTGCAAACTTGCTATTGATTTATATTTCATATTTCAGAAAACAAGGGCATTTACATATGCCATTAGCATAACAACATGGCTGCTGTACAGTTGACATTATCAAAATCCAGAGTACTGTAGTGCAAGTGAATTTTATGTCACAGCAGAATCTGAAAATGAGAGCACACTGAATCCACTTCTGTCAGGATATATTTTTATTAAGGGTCAGTATAAATTCCAAAAGAAATTGTGAATAATTTTTTTTAACTAATTACCCAAAATAGAGCCTTCAAATGAAATGTGGTTGAATTTTTAAATAGTCAGGTTCCAGGCACAATACAAATAACTGTCATTTACAAGGCTATCAGGTAATTTAAATTCAGAGTAGCTAAAAACATGTATTGACATTCTCAGTGGAGAAATGCAGCTCTGTTTTACAGGGCTACATCCAAGAAAATATTATATACAATATTTTGGCCTTCTCCCACACCAACAGTTCATTGCAGCTGCAAATGTATGAAAAACACTTTGCATCTAGAAACACTACATTTAAGCTTCTGGCTAAAAATTAAACTTTTTAGTAATTACTACAGTAGTTTTTATCTCAAACTTGATAGTAATTAACCCAATCAACACTGCTAAGCTCCTTTGTAAGCACACAACATGACCATGAGCGGAGTATCCAATGTAGTTATTTGAGTGAACTGTGTTAGACAAGCAACATTTTAAATAAATTTCTGGGCAACAGAGGTAGGAATGAAAAATTCTGAATTATGCTAAGTGTTCTGGTCTGCCTTTACCATCACATGTTGTGTTATACTTTTATATGACAAAATAGATTTTCAGTTTCATTTCTGAAGAGTTTTGTGTAACCTACAATGTAGTAACAAGCTAAATAATGTATGTTTTACTCTAGTATTTTAGCTGTCTTCTGACGCGGTGAAAATTCTACATACTTGAGCCAGAAATATCAAATAATGCAAACGTATTTTGGAATATATCTCATGCAAAAATAAGAATCTTGCAAGCATAATTTGGAGTATGATAACTCATGCAAAAATAAGAATCTGTAGCTCCTGTAGAAAACTATCAGGATCCTTTTACTCTACAGAAAATTTTGCACCATGAGAACACATACACACACAATCACACTTCTTTCATTTTGAAAGATACATTCTTCTACAGTGTGCAAAATGAGACCAATACTCTGTTCCAGTCAGTAGTCTGTTACTTTAAATTGGTTAGCTGTCCCATTCTCCATTATTCTGATCATTGTTTTCCTCTTCTTCAGAATCAGCAGACATTTTCTTAATTCTCTGGATGGCTGCCTTAATGCTTCTCTCCAGATCATTAGAGGATCCGTTACTGACATCTTTCTCAGTATCTCGATTCACTTTTCTTAGTTTAACTCCCTGCCGTATGGCAGAGAGGATGCTGTCTTTCACAGAGGCATACGGATTTGACCGTTCCACTTTGCGAAGGTGAACTTCACCACGTTTTAGAGAAGCCAAAACCTCATCCATTGTACCTGCAACAGATAAGTGTAATGTTACCAGAAGAAAGACCAAAATAACCACGCTTAAGAGGTAAAGAACCCTACCGATGTGCTCAGGGTTATTCCTCTCATCTTTACTACAGAGAGGAAAAAGAATGGTCCATTCTGGCACAGACTCTTACAAGCTTCCGCAATGCCAAGCTGTGGAACTGAAGAGTTGAACCTTTGTATTTTGAACTGAGAATCCAGCACCTCTTCAGCATAATACAAGGTTGTGCACTAACAAAGAATCATATACAAAGGAGAATGCTTCTTTTTCGTCATAAATTTATGGGCTTTCAAAAAAATTACTGAACCAAAAAATCTCTTGTACTTTGTATTAGAAACAATCTACCATTCCTACTAGTTTGCTCAGATGCCTGCTGAGTCTGTCAATTGCATTTTTGCTCAGTCAAGAGAAAAATGAAAGGATCTGAGTAGAAGAGCTTCAAACTACACCACTGAAGTCAGTAGGAGCTAGATCAGGCCCTAAGCAGGCAGGCAGCTCTTTTCTGTATGGACTTAAAAAATAATTCCCGTTTTACAACACGATTTAAATCTCAGGCTGTGTTTCTGAACTTCATACCATAAAGAACACCACATTAAGAAAGCTTCTACTTGGTCTCTTAATACATGGTGTAATTTGTGGTTTACTCCTTTTGTTGGATTCTTTGTTGCTAGCATCAGACTGTCAGACAGGGAAGGCAGTTACCCTGGACAGCAGTCGACTCCTACAGCCACAGGTCCAGACCATCTGTGCTTCACAGCTGAAAGTATTTTTGTCATGCGCAGTGCGCAGAGGGTTATGAGATTAACATCAAGCACTGAAAATAAAACGTTCTGCTGAATTCTGTGGTACCTTCAGAGTGATAGATATGCCAGAAAAGGATCAAACAAAGATGCACAAAGTTGTCTTGAAAAGCCTTCCAGTAAGTTAAGTCTTAAACCTATTAATTGAATGGGCTGCATGGTAAAAGAGTAGTCAGACTAACAAGTAATAAGAGACACTGCCTTTGGGAAGTATGATAACACATTAGAGACTATTTTCAGCACCAGAATATGAACCTCTCCTGGCTTTTCATGTGCAAAGACAAGAGTAGCCAACGTGTAACACAATGTGTTCACAAAGCTGTCGCAATATGTTCTTATGGCAATAATTTATCAATTACTATTACACCAATTAACATGCTGTTTTTCTTCATAAAATGTGTATGCAACTTACTGGATCTCTCCAATGAGCAAAAAAGTATTTTTCTTATCTAAAATTCATGAAACATCAATGCTAGGCTGTGAGTGGTAGTAAATATTAGCTACTATCAAGGCTGTTCCAGTAGCAGTCAGAATACTCTGGTGTACAACTCCTGTTGCTCATCAAAGGTTTTTATGAGCATCTGTGGTACAGTAATCCCATGGACCTCTCAGCCTGAAGCTAACACACTGATCCACTGGATGCACAGTGGTTTGTCATGGTAACCTGACTGCATCTCAGCCCTTCAACTGCTTGTACTTCCTCACACCTTGGAAGAACTAAAAATGCTGAACTTTCCTCGTTGTTTCTGCCTGTGGTTTGCCTTTTAACTGAGGGGATACAAAGGCTGCTTAGATGTATTGTGAACAGTCTGAAAAGGAAAAGGAATGTACTACATTTAAAGACCCGCTTCAGTCTAGTATAAGCTCTACTGTGAAAAATGACAATAAAAAATTGCTGCCTTCCAACTTAGATCAATCTGCCTGACATAGTAAGAATATCTGCTTGCTTTAGAGGCAAAAATAAGCCTGTTAGCAGGATGTAACCAGCGCAGCCTTGAGAGGCTGCTGAACTCTATTCTCATTCAAACTACTGCGTTTCAATTGCAGAGTTCAGCCTTCAATTATACCTGCAGGATCTTACTAACAAAGCAGAGGTGTAACAGAGCAGAATTTTTGCCCTAGGAATGCAAGTATGCCAAAGCTATCCATCTGCCTTTCAAATCCTGGTTGAATTCTGCATGAATTCTCTTCAGAAACCTTTATTTAGAAACAAAGCAAACTGTAAATGGACACAGGCTGTGCATACCTTAGAAATGCAAGCAGCCCAGCTGCTAGCTCTGTAGTACGGAAATCACAAACACTAAAGAACAGCCTTAGCACAACCACAGATTTACCCACAGTAGTCCTTCTGACTGGACTGGACAGGTGATTAATCCACCATCAAAATGACACATTCATTTCAACTGCTGGAAAATTGTGGTAAGAGTAAGTCTGATAATAAAGACTGCTTTTCATCAGCATGAGTAACATAAATCCCCTCTCTCCTTGGAATTTCCTCTGACACCTTTCTACCTATTACACGTGTGGGATCATGAGAAATACAGGTCTTGAATTAAGATCTCCTCAGAATTAGTAGTGCTGTCATTAAGCATGATTTAATCTAACTTGTAAGGCTGTACTTTACGGATGTCAGATTACAGCAGAAATTCAAGTTCAAGCAGGGTAAAAGATTGACCAGAATGCCCAACTTGACAGCATTTCCCAAAAACACTGAGTGACACACTCTGGAAGTCAGGACCCTGGTGAAGCACATCAAACTGGATCAACAAATCAGTTACTCATTCAGGGTCCTGAGTAACAGTCAGTGTTATTGTATGTGGTCTCAATCAAGGCTTTCTCAGGGCTCCATTCCCTTGAGTGAGGGTGCACACTACTATTGGCCAGAAACAGAGGGAGGGAAAACTGAAAAATACAAACAATGAAAAATGAAAAACACCAGTCAATGTGAGCCTACTTACCTATGCAATTATTTATAGACCTCATGGATGAGTCATCCTGTTTGTGCAGTGCAGAGCTTTCTGCAGGGCCATCAGCTCTAAGGGGAAGTGGCTTGTCCTCTACTGGAGATCGTGTCTTTAAATGGAGAGGTAAGGGAGGAGGTGGGGGGGGAGGTGGTAGACATGGCGGTGGTGGAGGGGAGGATGGAGAGACCACCAACTCTTCACTGTCCTTTTGTTGCTTTGATTCACCAGCAGTAACAAGAATTTGGACAGGGATATCTCCTGGAATATTCTCCTGTGGAGCTTCTGATGCTTTGGTTTCTACTATCAGCAAGCTCTTTGGCTGCTCTGGTTCTGGCCTTGTTCTTGATGAAGGTGGAGGGCACGGTACTGCAGCCCGTTGGGTGACACTTCGTGGCAACCCGTGACTGAGAGGTTGTGGACAAGATGTTTTCAGCACAACATGAGCTGGACACTTCTAAAAAAACAAATTGTAAAGCAGAGTCACATCTCCATTGGCTTGGCCAAAACAGCATCCCCAAAGAGACAAAAAGCCACAGAGCACAAACCCGTACCACTGAAGGAGAACACTGAACACTGACCACATTTAAAAGAACATAAAGGTATTTCTTTCAAAGTCATTTCCTCATTTCTATTCTTTGCAGCAGGCTCTGCACCTGGAAACTACTTCCTTAGTGGACTGAATCCTCATTACAGGCAATCCTTTCAGGCCACCCAAACAGTGGTCTCCGATTTGGATCATGCTCACTTGTGAGCTATGGCTACTTTCTGATGTGTTCTGACACCATTTAGGACTACTGCAGCTCGTATTACTTACCTCCCTGAATGTCTTCAGCCTCTCCAGTGTTTTCTGACGTTCCTGGCTTATCCAAGCTTTTTTCTTTTTCTCCTCCTCTTTTTGCTTATCTCTTTTCTGCATTAAAACACAAGTAAGTGAGCATTTACGTGTGAAAACAAGCAGCTACCAGGTCCTCCAAGGCTGCTATTTAGTACTCACTATCTGTATGCTGTGATGCTGCAGGAAGCGTTTCTTGCTCTCTTCTGCCTGTTGCAGTCTCTGTCGATGGTTTGCTTCACACTGATCCTGGCAGAACAGCAAAATTCATGCAGTGCTTGGTCAGTTCACGTTCACCGTGTGCCATCTGTGCCACTAACTCCCATGCACAAGCCACTAACGATGACCAAGGCCAAGTGCTTGGCTGTGCCATGAAGGATGGCTAAGCTCAACAGGTGGCAGATGTGAGACCCTGAAGGTGATTTACGTGGGACTCCTTCATGGCTAAAGCCAATGAGATTTTTTTTATCCTAACTAATGAGAGGGTTATTCATGCTCCAGAAGGAGTATACGCAGATCTTAACAGATCCCTCTGTCTTACATTTAGACTAAAAAAAAAAAAAGGCAGCAACAAACTGAAGAAATTTCACCCAAGTACCACCTAGAGGAATGGGGCACTAAGACATGAGAAAGAAGGCAAGAAGGAAGTTAGAAGGGCACTGCACAAATACAGGGCTACTTTCCCTCTGTCCGTTATCTGCCATAGCTCTTATGTACAAAGGTGAGGGAAGCAAAGGTATGTGAAACACAACAAATGCCTAACAGGGGTACGTTTTGTTAGTAACAAAGTGCCTCAGAGAAACTGCAGGCTTCAGGATTTTCTCCAGGAGTCGCTATTTGTCACTGTACAGAGGGGAATTATCCACATGGCTGTGTAAGCATTTGCAAATCATCTGGCATTCGGCTGTAGTGTTATGTAACCAATAGACAGCAATTAAGTGAACGAAAACAGAAGCAAAGGAAGTGTCTGCCAAGGAAGCAGTTGCAAGCAAGAGACAATGATCATTCACAAAGCATTTCCAGTGTCATTCCCACTTTGTCCGGGGCTAGCAAGGGGCAAATGGCCAGACAGACTTGAGCTTAAACTCTGCTCTCTGCCTCAGCAAAACTGTGCAGGTATAAGGTAAGCCCAGCTCACTGGGAAGGTTCATGAGAGTCAACTGTGATCTCAACTTGTGTCTTCCTACTGTTCTGCTTCAAATAGGAAAAAAGGGAAAAAAATGCCTTTTGCACAGAACTGAGAGGCTGGAGAGAGAATTGCAGTAGTCAGATCTCCCCTTCCCTCTCATTCAAAGGTAACGTAAGCATCGCTGTGTGGGTTGTTCTGTCAGTGCAGCTTCCTTCATTGCAGGCCAGGTTTTCTCCTGTGCTGCAACTGCTTTGTGAAAGGCTGCCAGGGCAAAGCTCCAGCTGGCCACAGCAGGGCTTTGCACGAGGTTCAGCTCATAGGGGAACACCTCCTGGGTCACCCACGTAAGTCTGTGCTCTCAGTACACTTGAGAGGCACTTGCACCACACAGTGGAGAGTAAAGTTGGCTTAAAATCACATTGCCCCTCTTTCTGTTTAGGAGGCCTTGGCACCACATCACGTATCATCTTGTACGCTCCACCCAAACCCTTGTTGATTCCTGTCCATCCCTCGTGAGTCAACACTCATGACATCAGCTACAGAAAATGCACATCTCCAGGACTGCATTTACTTTTTTGTTCCTGAGGTAGGCTCTCCTCGCACAGACAGTCCCACGCTTTGTCTCCAACTGCTTAATCTTCTGCCTCAGCATCGTCATTTCTGACAAGTTAGCGTAATGTTGTTCCATTGTCTGTTCAATGACCTTGAGCTCCTCAGGATTTTCACATGTATCATAGTAAACAACTTCATCCTGTTTCTCTAGAAAGGCATTTGGCATTTTTTTAAAAACCCAAAAATTGCCACAGTTATTTAAACATTTAAAGAACTAATGACATTTTAAAAGCCACTGAAGGCAGTGAGTTGGTTATTAGAAAGTGTAATGCTCCAGAGCCAAGCTTGGTCCTTCAAAGTCTTACGCAAACACGTCATGTTACTCACAGGGGTGCTTTGCAGGATCAAATTTATGTTGTTAGCATTTGCTGTTATTTAGCTTCCTCTTTCAAATGTCTCTGTGCGTTAACTCCTACCTTCACCGACTGGAGTTTTCCTGGAAAACTCCAGACTGTTCTAATCAACACTGGGTGACTTATTTTATTATTTACCAGGTTTTAATTATGCAACAAGCAGGAGTGATGTTTACCTCAGGGCGTACACAGTAATAGAGAATTCATAGAGCAAGAATAAACATAAACAAGACTGATGCTTATTTTTGTCATAAATATGTTATGAACAGACACTTAAACGGGAATATAAGCAGCACTCAAGTAGCATCTAGCTATAATCACTTCTTTTTGTCATTACAGAAGTATTTTGCCATTTCTACATGTGAAATTACAACAGACTTGTGAAGAAATCAGGACCCATTACAGCAGGTCACAATTTCCACAGTTTCTATACAAAGATTCTGTAAATACATGATCAGTAAACGCTTTCAATGGAAGTTACTCCACATGCCAAACCAGTGAGTGCATGCATTTATCACAGCTGCTGTCAAGATGAGCTATCAGTACAGCTTTCTTTTTGAAAACTTGTGTTATCAATTAAGTGTCAGAAGGCCAAATAATAGATGCTACAGAACCTATGTTTTCCAGTGATGCTTTCTACTAGTGAGACTTAAGTAAGAAAAATATATATTTTTTTATTATATTATACAAAGACAGAGCTGTCATACCACCACTCCTGTGTTTTGGATATGTCCTTAAGTATTTCTTTAGTCTTACCTTTGATCTGCCTCCTTAAAGCATCCAACTGTACAACGAGCAGCATCTCTTCATGTTTCAATACCTCAAGCTGTACATTATATAATTCTAGTTGGGTTTCATAGTAATGTATTTCTAGCTCCTCCACCACAGTTAGATTCTCTTCTTTTTCATCAAGGTTCTCCATCTGTACAGCCCAAAATAGAAAAGCATTAATAACAAACTAAGCACACGGGAAACAAGCACACATGCATGAGTTAATCTACACAGATGCCCAAGTATCTGCACAGAGCCTGGCCTAACTGGTAGCTGCTTAGGTGCTTTGGTAGGGAAATAACGTAACATTAGAAAAGGATTGGAGCAGAACTCCAAGGAGCAGAGTCTCATTAGCCTAAAATTGCAATTTTACCTGAAGTCTACCACAAAAGACTTGATTCTAATCTGCACAAATAACATTACTACTACTCTTGGAAAATAAAAATCAGGTATTTCTAGCAGCAGTTAGATAGCATCAAATAGGAAAGATTAGAAAATTAAAATTAAGTAAATATCTCAATTTTGAAGTGTCCACTGAAGATAATAGCTGCTCTTTATCTCCCTAGAACTAATGATTTTAAAGGTTAGTGCCATAAATGCTAACACGATACTTGAAATGTAATCGTTTATCTTAACCTTTCCTAAATGTCTTCATGTGTGCAGGAGCAATATAAAAAAAAAATGGAAACAAGCATTTTTTTCGTAACTTAAAACCATGCTGAAAACCATCTAGTTCAAGCTGTTTGCTTGTTAAATTAAAAATTTATTTTTTTCCCTAAACTGTGCAGAAACACTAGGTTGTTATGGCTTTAATTTTGAAGTATTTACGCATATTTGGGTCAGCTCTGCAACCCTGTAAAATGCTACACATAGAATGCAGGTGCTTTGCTGAAAGAGGCCTTTCTCAGCTGTTTCATAGACAAGGAGTTTGAAAGTCTCCCCATGACCTCTTTGGTAGATTTTGATCAGCCTTTCACAAAACGTTGACAGAAAGGGAGGCTTTGCAGGGTCTTACATTTTTCTGAATGGCAGCTCTCTTCTGTTTCACGCATAGTTCTCTTGCCCTCAGATGCTGAAGGGTTTCTTTAGCTAACATACATTTCAGGTTTTCTAGTCGTGGCAAAGCTGATGCCCAGGTGGCTTTACCAAATCTTTCCTGATCTTCTTCCATCTGTTTCTGCATTGCTGCACATTAAAACATTGCAATAAGATGAGAGAAATGCAGTAAACTAACAACACTAGCGCATTTCTACTATAGCTGCAATAGTAAAAGTGCTGATGCTGCTAAACAATTTCTGAATCTCCTTTAGAAATTACAAGAATAAAAGATTGAATTTATGATTTTGTTCATGTAAGCAAAATGTTTCATTGTAGCACAGACATGCCGTAAGAGTTACACAGTGATCTACTCAGTTAACACACTGAAATCCTTGATGCTTGTACACCAAGGGTTAAAAGCATGCGTGTTTTTTGTTTAGAGATTTGCAGCTGTAAAGTCTCAGTCCTTGATAATGTTTGTGTGAAAGCAAAATGCAAGGTGTAAATCAAATCGGTTAAATGATGTAAATCTTAGGTGAATGTTTCTTTATTAACCTGGACACTCAACGTAACATCAGGGATCTGCCAAGGGAGACTAGTAAAGGTGCTAAGAGGAGCTACCAGTACCGTAGATCAAGTATTTAGGAAACCTTTTGTGTAAATCATTCTGATTACCTGCCAGAGCCTTTACAGTTTCCTTGAAGTAGTTCACAGTTATATCCTGAATGGAGCACACTGCATTCTCAGCTCGCTTAGTCCATTCTTCAGCATCTTTCTGCAAAGCTGCTACTCTTTTAGGCCCCAAATTATCATACTGCAAAGATTTCTGCAAGGAGACAGAATTCTCAGTTATCAGCTGGTTACCATAGTGGTGCAGCCCACATTATGCTGCGCTGACAGACAATTCAAGCAAGGCACAGCTCAGTGGCAAACATGACCTTCTCCTCACCTGCCACAAAGTGAATCACTGCTCATGCTTGTGCATTACCCTGTTCCTCATTCTCTGGTTAACTCAGAACCTTTGCTCCCTAATCATGACTTTAACATTCACTTTCGATTAGTGAATTGGGTTATTTAAGAAAAATACTTCTTAAAATATTTTTAAACTACCATCTTAAAAATCACGACCAACAGAAGTGGTTTAGTTGTTACTAAAAGTAACCCAGAAACACTCTTCTACGTGCAATGTTCTCTTCTATTTTTCCCCCACGTGTTGACAGCACTTCACACTGTCAGGTTCTCCAGCTTGGCAGACTTTCACATGGGAACAGGGATAAAGAAAAGAAACATAAGAGTATTTTCAAGTCCAAAGACAGCACATGGGTACAAGACTAGTATTCAAATCCTTCTTTTTTAAAAAAATCTAGATTTCATGAGCCTAAGCACCCCTTTGAATTATTTATATAGAAGCCAACTTTGTGTTTCATCCATTCCGATTTTCATTTTACAGCATACTTACAACAGTTCAGCTCTTTTCTGGAACATTAACAGCTCATTTAAATTTGAACAGACCATTTAAGGAAAAATCAAAATAGTAGATGGCACTCTTTTCCAGGGATATCATAACTTTCAGTATGTGTTTCCAGTTTAAGATGCACATAAAATTAAATTAACAAAGTGGTAAGTCTGAGTCTGTACTTCTAATAGGCTGTAGCAGCAATAGAGAACTGCTTTGGGTGCTAAGGTCTCCCCTGCCTTCTGTTCTCCTACCACAGCTGAGGTAATGTGGTGTCCCAGCACTGGGGGGATGGCATTCTCAACGTCACAAACTAATCCCACTGAACGAAGGCTACTTATATCTCTGTAAATTCAGCTCACCAAAGAATAACCCACAGACAGGTGGGGAAGTTTTCCTTTACAGTCCTCAAAATGTAGGGAAGGGGAACACTGGTGGAATATGGTTGCATTTCTATTCAAGCCAATACCATGGACTCTGAGATCTCCTGAGAGTGGTTCTACCCTAACTTTGAATTTCTATGTCATGTTTGGTGGATTTGCAGAAGGGGGGGGGGGGGGGGGGGGGGGGGAAGTAGGTGAAGACAAAACTAGAGAATTTTAAATAATTTGAGCCTAAACTGCTCCAAGAGCAGCCGATGCCCCGCTATGTAACTTGGCCTTTCACTTGATAAGGGCAGACCCACCAGGATTTCCAGTTTGTACAGTGTCGCCAGTTCTCGCATATCTCTGAAGGGCTGCAGCAAATACTGGTAGAACTGCGTCGCCATGGTTACCAAATCCTGATAAGCTTCGTCTTCTTCTTCATAAACCTTCATCAAAGCCACCATTGTGTCAGCACTTTTATGCTGCTGGAGAACCTAGGGGGATAAAAGGTAAATAAGAGTTGGCTGGTTTGCATTTGTGTGTGCTGACTGCCGACGAGCTTCAGTGGAAAGAACCTGCCGTTTATCTCTGGATGGAATAGGCGAGGCTTCCCAGCAAGCCAGGCAGTCAGTAGCCACCCCCAGCGGGAAATATCATTAACACCACACTCCTAAGGGCGCTAATTGCTGCATATTGCGTTAGGAGACTGCAAGGAACATCAGGCACATCAGGAATTCCAGTAGCTGCGTGCAGGTGACTTGGTCACTGCTTTTTGGAAACATGAGTGGTAAATGGGAATTCTGCAGACTGGAAGGACAAGGAAAGTATTCTTAAACTAGTTTTTGCATCTCTTCCACAATTACTGAATGCCTGCTAATGAGTTTCTGGATCCCAAATTTCATACTTGGCAATGGAAACACCAGACTGCCATCTAAAAATAATAATTCAGAACCAGATTCCTACTCATGATATAACCTGCAGTTAAGTTCCTTTATCATTTGCACAATTTGTGATAGCTTTCTCTAATCTCAGTCCTAGCAATATTACTATGTAACCTGTAATTCTTCCAGTGAATGACTCTCTTTCTGACACATCAGTCCCCATCTGAGATCTTTATCTGCTCCTTTGACAAAAACGAAGTTGGGAGCTTCCCCTCAATTACTTGTGCTTATTGGCACCAATCAAAACTTCAAAAACCTTTCTTTGACAGCAGCTGCCAGAGACCACGGCGCACTACACACCAGGACACGGTGAGCCAGCTGGAGGAGCACAGCTGAGCTCCGCTGAGGAACACAGACCTTCCTGAAAGGACACTGCTTGCTCTACAGCTCCTTACGGGAAGGGAACAGTGGGTGCTTGGTGCTACAAGTGGGGGAAAAAAGCCTCAGAAACATGGGCTTGATTGTGCCTCGACTGAAAAGCACTAGAATTAAACTATCACCTTTGCTTTTGCCCACTGGGTCTGGGTAAGAAAGATCGCAGCAGCAAGAGTCCCAGCTGCAGAGCAACCTCCCCAGGGAAGGTCTGTAGAAGCAAGCTCAAGGGCACTGCCTGCCCATCCCCTCCCCAGGCCCAGTGCATTGGAACGAAAGGATATTAACTGCAGCATTTCTGGTAATCCCAGAAGTCCTGTGGCCCCTCACACATTTCCAGGAGCCCACGGTAGCTCACAGCCCCAGGGCTCACCTGTAGCAGTTTACCAAACACACACAGCATCAATGCCTAACAGAAACACAGCGGTTCACTTTCTGGTTCCCCTAGTCCAGCAAGCAGTGAGGGTCATGCTGCTCCTGGAGGATGTTTATAGTGCACAAAGGGAAATTATTTGTGAAATGCACAAGTCACCTGCTGGGAAAGGAGGAGCTTATGGTACCAAAGGGAGAAAGGGCTAACAATTAGTTCATACAACCATCAGGCCAGACTTTGGCACTTAAGAACTCTGACCACAAAACACCTATCTGGCATAGGCCCGCAGCTTGGCTTGGTTTTAATGAATAACTTGACCAAGAAGCCCCCAGTGAAAGGCATCACTGCAAAGAGGCTGACACCTTCATAAAGAGGTTAGAGAGCTATGGCACGATTGTACTTTCACTTCTGGTTGTCATTCCACTCAGTGCACAACACCGCTGGATATTTTTAGCGACGTGTTCTTGTTGGAGCACTTGCAGCTTAAGCAAGCCCCCAATGCCTTACACTCGCTGCCGGCTGAGCTGGGTTATTCCCCACTTAATAAAGCCAGGCTTGCACAGAGCGAGGACGCTGTACTTGAGAGCGCCGCCTTACTGGTTCCTGGGCACCCGAAGTGTTTGTGTAAGCACTCAGCCGAGCGCTGGGCAGGCCCAGGAGCAGGACGACATTACAGACACCCCCTCGCTCCCTCCCACCACCCCATCGTCAGCTGGAGCACCCAAGGCTCCTGCAGCTGAGCACCACGCCCGACCCCAAGGCTCCACCACCGGGGTACGAGCACCGGCGAGCCCCGCTCGGGGCCACCCCGTGCCGGGAAGCGGCGGCCCCGCTGTCCCGATCCCCTTCCCACCCCCGTGGGGCCCGTACCCGCCGCAGGGCCTCCTTGGCCCGGGCCAGGTGCCCTCGCAGGGCCCTCCCGCGGAGCTCGCGGAGGCTCTCGAAGTACTCCTCGTCGCGGGGCCGCTCGGCGGCGAAGAGGGCGTCCAGCAGCACGCCGCCGCCGCACAGCTCCAGGGCCCAGCCCAGGTAGCGCTCCAGCGCCCGGCACAGCTCCTGCGCCTCCGCCTCGTCCGGCGCCGGGGCGCCGCCGGGGAACAGCACGGCCCAGAGCCCGCCGGCGGAGCGGGGCAGGGCGGGGAAGGCGGGCTCCAGGCGCGGGCACACGGCCGCCAGCTGCCGGTGGACGCCGCGCAGGGCCGGCGCCGAGAAGAGCCCGGCCCAGCTCCGCGGGGCTTCTTCCCCCTCCTCCGCCGCCGCCCCCGCCCGGCCGTGGCAGGTGACGGCGAACGCGTCCTCCGCGGCGTTCCAGCCCACCAGGAAGCGGAGCCGCGGCGGCGGCTGCGGCGGGGCGAAGGCGGTGTCGCGCACGGCCACCCAGCCCTCCAGGCTGTCCGCCCCGGGCTCCGCCATGGCGCCGCGGGGCCCGCCGGAACCCGGCCCCGGCCGCCTTAACCAGGGGCGGTGCACGGCGCGCCGCTCCCATTGGCGGGGCGCCGCGAGGGGGCGGGGACTAACGGGGTGTGGGGGGGGGGCTACGGGGAGTGTGGGCGGGAACTCCGCGGGGTGGGCGGGGCTTCGGGGGTGGGCGGGGCGAGCGGCGCCTCACGCAGCGGAGTGGAAATAAATAAATAATGGCGGGCGAAGGGCTGGGGAGTGAGGGCTGAGGGATAGGCGTGTATGAAGGCACGGTGTGTGGAAAAAACCACATAGAATCGTTACGGTTGGAAAAGACCTTCAAGTTCATCTGGTCCAACTGTCCCGCTACCACCAAGATCACCCACTAAGCCATGTCCCTAAGCACCACATCCAACCTTTCCTTGAACACCACCAGGGACAGTGACTTCACCAGCTCCCTGGGCAACCCGTTACAATGCTCTGACTACTCTCTTATTTTTATTAATTATTTAAAATAATAATAATAATTTATATTATTTATTATTTATATTATTTAATACTAATTATTATTTAATAATATTTATTATTATTTTACTATTATTTTATTAAATAAAAATAATGATAAGAAAGTTGTTTTTTTTCGTGAAAAGCAGCGGGCAGAACACATCAGCCAAGTGCGAGGCAGCACCACCACCTTCCCTCAGGGAGAGGGGAGCAGGTCGCACCTCAGGGGCCGCCGCCATCTCCCTGCACCTCTGTGGTGTCAGTTGTTCACTGCCCTGGCCACAGCCACAGAAAGCCGCCGTGTGCCAGCAGTCTTCTTTCTCTACAGCCACCATCCCCCAAATCTCTCTTCTTTTCTTCACCAACACAACCCCACACTCCTTCCCTGAGGTGCAAAATTTGAGGCGCCCAGTGGCTGAGGCCACACACCGCCTCTCCACACTGAGGCTGCCCTGGGCGGGCTCCCCGCTCCTGTGCAGGCTGGCAACTCTGGGGGTTTGTCTAAATCCAGTCCCAAAAGATGGTCCCCCAATACTGGAGTGCCAAATGAGGCCAGGTCCTGTAGAGGATTGCTCCTCAGCCTCGCAAATACCCCACCCTTTCTTGGCAGTTGAATGACTTCAGGAGGATGGCAGCGTGCATTGGCCTGCTCCAAGAAGGCCCCATGAAAGGACCTGCAGGCCTCGGAGGGGAGCGGGAAGTGAAGCGGCTTTTTGTCTAGCACATATCTCTCATTCTGGCATTGCGTGCAAGGCTGAATTTAATTTACGGTAAACAAAATGCTATGTGCTAGTCTTTGGAAGTAAAGCTGACACTACTAGTTTTTCAACAGATGAAGGCCTGTGAGATTTTGTAGATGAACAGCACAGAGGCATAAATAAGTTCCCATCTGAAAAATTAATAAAATCTGTCTGACAGCATAAATGTTAACATTCCTGCAAAGGCGACATCAGTTACGTGAAAACATCATTTCTGCTCTGATCTCACAGATGATAGAGGCACTGTCAGCAGTAATGAGATCATGACTACATGGATAATTAACTTGTAATTCCTTTCTGAAACAGCAAACAATTGCATGGCTAGAAATGTGAGGAAATGACACGAAGTTTAATTGGAATGGAGGAAAACGCAGAGCTCTGTCAAGATGCAATAGACATTTCCTATTGCACTGTCTCCTGAGCTCAAGATGTATACACCGCAGTGTTCTCAAACACACTTAAAAGTCTGCCAGCAAGGTTAGCTCTCCAGCAAGTTCACAAGCAGAAGGTTTTGTATTCTGGACAACTGCAAGGGTTGTGGATTGCAGTGGGTACATAGAGCTCAAGTAATCGCAGTAATCACAATAATCAGTAATAATATATGTCTTATTTTTTATTGGGTGAACCGCTACTGAGCATAGACTGAAGTGTTACGTGCCTGTGAAAACCCTCCCCTGGCTTGGCCATTAGCCATTTTCTTCACTATAAATAGCTTTACAAAGGTCCAGCATACACATATGGGGTTTGGATGATGTACATGTGCAGGTGTATGGAACACTATGATTTCTGTGTTTTTCTAAATTCTGGTGGTTTTTCGATTTTCTTAGATATGTTGTCTAGACTCTGATCTTGATTCCAACTCTAATCAGTAGTAAAGTTTCTGCTCATTTAATACAGACTTTTGCAAAGGGCAGCACACACTTACATTTAACTGTTCAGCAATGCTGTATGCATCTGTCTATCTGTTTGAGTTGGTTTGTGCAGAGTGCACAGTCTGTGTATCTGACACAAGATAACCTGCCTAGAACCACAGCCTTGGAAATCATATCTAGAGTCAGTGACTGCACTCTGCTGGGTTTATTAATACCAGCTCAGAAACTGAGAGGGTGCTCTGGCTTTAGCAGGGGGTGTGTACGCATGTTCCAAGTACTCCAGGTCCAGGAATCACACGGAACCTTCAGAGCTGTTTCTCAGTAGATGGCATTCATCCTGGTGACACTCAAGTAGCATGCTGCTGAAGGACAGCCGGGGCACATCTATATTTGTGCCATTGCTCATTGCTGGCATGTCCCTATCTGAGGAAAGAGGCGGTCTAGGGTTACTGCAATAAGTCTTCCAACTGCAGTCGTAGGAAAGTGGCAGGGAATTGCGTTTGTGTGAATTAATTTTTACTAGGGGAAATAAATGTGAAGTTTGATGTCATCTGAGCTATCAGAAGAATTTATGACGTCTTAAGATAGAAGGCAAGTTTTTAGGTAGTAACATTGTTTGCTGTATATTTCTGATAATTGACGGTGACGGACTTAAACATTCTTCACTGTAATTGTATCTGTCTCTGTAAACTGAGTAAACACATAATCTGAAAATCTTATTTAGGCAGCAGGGTTCCAGACAAGCTTAATTATGCTCATTCTAATTTATGTAATTTAATTTCATTTTGGTAGGAGAAATATTTGTTAATTCACTTTTCTAGTTAGTAGTAGCTTCTAAGGGAAGCCTTGTTGTTACAATTATGGGAAAAAAAGTCTTTCGGGGAGCCAGACAACATTTTCTGGTATGTTTCAAGACGTTTTCTCTGTTTAATATGTTAGAATTTGCATGATTTATTTTATCACCTTTACCATAAATAGTATTTCTGCATAACGTCAGTGTTTTTTATCCAGTAAGATATTGCTAGCTCTAGAATTCACATTCATGTTTGCAGTGCTAGAAGACAACGGTGAACTTCTTTGTGTGCTTTCTTACAGCCCCAGGAGGCTGGACTGCTTTCAGTCATTGATATCAAACCGGAGAGTGGAAAGTTTCTTACCATTTTTCACTGGTTCAAAAAGTTGCTTTCTAATAAGTCACTGAATTTGTTGACTTTGTTAGCTAAGTAATCCTCAAGAATATCAATAAAATATTGATTAAATAAATTTGAGGTGACACCAAGTACTTGAAACTATACAGACTGTGAAAAGTAGTTTGAAAGCAAAGCTTATGTGAAAGCTTCTGCAGAAGCTCTGATAACCTTGTTGAGTGACTGAACTTTGTATTTTTTATTTTCTGTGAGAAAGTGGTTTCAAAGCTTTTATCTGTTTCGCTGAGTTAGAAATAGATATAACTATAGATTTCTTAATATTTGGCTGAAACATTTCCATGAACTCTGTTGATTGTAGTAGCAAATTTCTAGGAAAATGGACCTGAGCAGTTTTGTATCCACGATTTGGTTGAGCAGCGGAGGGCTGTGGGAACATTGCAGCTCTGACAGAGCACCAGGTGGTCTCCCTGTACTAGCATTATTTCATGCGCTGTTATTAATAGTGGGAGGGTGGGAAGGAGTGGGCTTGGGGAGTCAGCATTAAGATTGCCTGTGTACCTTTAATGTTGTCCCACATGCATCTGCTTTATCATACAGCTTTGCATTTCACATCCATGTGCTCTTTTCACACCTCCCACGTTGCACAGGATGGATGAAGTGTGCAAGCTCCGGGTCAGAGCAAACTTCTTTCAATTCAAGGGTCAATGGCCTGCCTTGCTTCCTCTATGCTTTATCATGGGGATCATCACTGATCTTTTTCTGTGAACTTCATTTATGAAAAAAAAAAAACATTTTCACAACACCTGTGAACCCCCAAAGGGCAGTATGTATCCCTGTTTTATAGAAAGGTTTGGAGACCAGGAGTCAGAATAAAGTTAAAAGAAACGTCATGTTTCAATTTCAAGAATGATCACTTGAAAATTCTAGAACAGGAATTTTCAGGTCATTTGCTAATGTATTATGGGGCATTTGTGGTCACAAGAGAGGGCTTCCTACAGGATGCCTGAGTGACAGTACAGAAACAGTGCTTGCCAGCAGCTGAAGGGTGAACAGACTGCAAACCAGCCCACCTCCAACTGCATAAGACACCTGAAGCACAGTCACAGTGTTGAGCTGAAGACAGGACTACTCCACAGTTAGGAAATTGGGTGTCAGGGTCACAGACGAGCCACTCAGAAAACACAGGATACACACCAAAGACACAGAGGCAAGAAAAGCCAAGCATCCTGTTAGGAAATGACGCTTTGGTTTTTCCCATGAATAATTCCAGGCCCTGAGCAGTCCTCAGACAAACCTATTCCATCAATACATTTTTAAGCAAGAAAAACTCATGCTTGAAATCAAAGTATGTAGCTAAGGATCTTTATTTTCTTTTACAGGACTGAGACTTGTCATCTCAAAAGCCTCACTGAGGATACCGATGTCAGCCAGATCTGGCAGTGCAAGACAGTATGAAACTAGTGGCCAGCTGCGTGGTCATTCAGGTTCCCCACCAATTGCAGATTCTAGTGAGACTGAGGCTGAAGGCTTGATATTTTATCACATGGATCTTTATGGATCAAAGGAAAGGTTTGATATCTTTCCTGAGGAGCCATCTGGTCAAGCAGACAGATCTCGGGGGAATAGCAGAAAGGAACCTGCATTGAGCAGTGAAAAAATTCAGCACTCACAAGAAGCTGGATATGACTTGGAAAAGGAGGTTGCAGAGCTGGCCAAGATGTATGGGCTTGATGAGGATAAAGAAAAAGAGCTTGCGCTTCTTGGAGGACATCTGGAGACGGTGGAGAGAAGATGGCCACCGGCTCACACACAAAAAGCAGGATCGCAAGGCTCTGTATACAGTGCGTCAAAAAGCAGCTCTCCAGTAAAAGATCAAAGTACCAAGCAACAGGGACTTCCTGGCGAGGCTTCTCAAGATGAAGATCAGAGCAAAGCCATAGCAGAGGATGACGCCGGGAGCCACATGTGGTCCAGAGAGGGGCTTAGCAGCGGTGGCATGTCAGATGAGCGGAGCAGCCAGGCTGTCAGCGAGGAGGAGGAAACAGCAGATGTTTTTTGCTCTACCTGCAAGACGCCAATCCGAGCCTTTGACAAACTGTTTGGTGAGCACAGAGATCATGAGGTGGCTCAGCTCTCCAATGCCGTGGAGAGTGAGAAGGTAAGACTAGTACAAGTGTGCTGTGGTGCCTCTAAAACAGTGGTTGGACATGCTGAGACTCATGCTGGGTTTTTCTGGTAGGAGGAGATTCATAAAAACATGTGCAAATTGGAAGAACAGATTGCTCAGATAGAAAACTTTGCCAGTCACTTGGAAGAAATCTTCATCACTGTAGAGGTAAGGCATTTCTCCTTGGGCTAACACTTTGGTACTGGGGCGTGAACGGATTTAGCAGAGTCACAGTATTCAGTTGTTAATGGGGTAAGTAATTAGAGTACCAGAACTCAGAGTTATCTTGGGGTTTGCCTAGACTGAGGTACTCAGGAAAATTCGTCCTAATTGTTTTTTTAAGTGGGCTGGTAAAACCACATTAAACCTTTACACAAAACTTGCATTCAGAAATAAAGCCATACCCACCCAGGTTTTCTTAGTTTTAAGTGGCCAAGGACCTGTGATCTAGCTAATCCATCCACAGTGCTTTGTGCTCACTTGGTTTCATTTACAGATCCAGGCAAACCCTTGGACCAGCTGCTTCGAGATACAGCACTTCAGGGGTTGTGCTCCTGCGTGGCTCATGTCAACTTGGCCCTGGGGGAAGGGGTCCAGCCGGTAGCAAGTCAGATTGAAACCGTAACTCAAGGCACCTACTGTCTTTTCTCTGCTGCATGTGGCACAGAAGGACATCAGTGCCTGAGCAGTGGGCAGCTGCTGACAATAAAGCCTTGCCTGCTCCTTTAATCTTCCTTCCTAATGCTTTCTCCAGCAGCAAGTGAAGATATCAGCATTAACTGCTCAGCTCCCCCACGGTGAATCCATGGATCCCACTGGGTTGCCATGGTTTCTTTAGTGGAAGGATTTGCTTGATTGTGTAGGTAGAAATACGAGGGAGATTATGGCTAGGATCTAGCCCAAGTTGTGCTCCCTGGGCTTAGGTTGGAGACAGTTGCTTTGCATCATTGTTTTTATTAAAATTTCTGATGCTCTTGTTATGTCTGGAACCAAATCCGACAGTCTGTTGTGCCTCAGTGGGGGAGAAATATTAGAATGAACACCTAAAATGCAAGTTAGTCAAATAACACCTTCTGTGTACTGGCATTGCATCACTGTCAAGGAGAATTTTAGGCAGGCCTGAGAAACATTTTTCATTGACTGAGTTATGGATCGGGTCTGATGCCAAGGAACAAAACCCCAAATGCCTTGCAGGAGAATTTTGGGAGGCAGGAGCAGAACTTCGAGGTGCATTACAACGATGCAGTGCAAGTGCTTGCTCAGAAGTATGAAGAACAGTTGGAAGCTCTGGGGGAAGAGAAGAGGCGGAAGCTGGAAGCATTATATGGGCAGCTCGTCAGCTGTGGGGAACATCTTGACACCTGTAAGGAGCTGACAGACACAACCCAGGAGCTTTACCTGGAAAATGACAAAGCCAATTTTATGAAGGTAAAGAGCTTTGATTGTCAAGGCCCCTTCTAAATGCTTTTTGCTGCTTGCAGGTGGTCTACAGCAACTTTATTGCTAGAGAGTATTTGGGGTTCCCAGTCTGCGTGCTGTTACTGCTCTAGGTGCTCGGCATGGGGGCATGGACTTGGTGGGGCAACACAATGGGGCCAAAATGCAGCGGCAGCAGAAATTTGTCATTTGGATATGCAATGATTTATGAGTCTTGCTGGGGTTCGGAGAGAAGATAGCTCTAAAAAAACTTGCCTCAGGAAACTCTGGAAACACTTAGCAGTGTTCATCGCCCCACGCAGGCTCAGCTCCCTTGCTCTGTTTTGGGCTCACAGGAAGCAGGCTGATGCTTCCACTTTGGAAGATGTTTCTTTTCCTTGCTCATTTTGTTGGACAGCTCAGCTGAACAGGAGGCTCCAAACTAAACACATTATGAGCGCCTGCAAAGTGACGGATGAATCCCACTGTTGAGGAGGTGTCAAGAGCTATTTCTCTTAGCAGGTAGAAAAATAATAGGGAAAAAAATAAAAATAAAATTTTCACTGCTGATGAATGATTGCTCTAATGCGAACTGTCCTGTAACTCGGGTGAGTGGGAGTATTTCTATAGCACAGTTACAGCAACTTCTGAACTGGACAGTAAACGAAGCTCTCAAGCACCTCCTGTCCATTCCAATGGAAGGACTTGCAGGGGCAGCCCAACCTGATGAACTCTTTTCATGAGATGACTTTTCCATTCCTCTGCATCTCTGGGAATAACCTTATTTTCTCCTTATCTCGTAAACAGTTCTACATCATCCATAATAACCACTGTTCCAATCTTTCAGGGTGTGGGGCTGAGGCTCCCCTCCCCAGCATAGCACCAAGTGGTGAATAGCTCTTGCTCATGAGCTCTCAGCTGCTTAGGTCCTCCAGGGACTGTATGTCAGTCTTCGAGAGAAATTGCTGCACTTACTGCACATCAGTGCTGGCCTTTAGTCTCTTGGGATGTTCCTGGTGTGGCCCTTGGCTGGGTAAATTATGGTAGCAATGCTCATACTACCTCCAGTACAGACAATGTTCACAATGTTATTTTCACCAACCGTTGTTGGCTTTCCCTGGTGGGCGATTGAGGAAGGAAAGAGTCTAGAGTCTAGCTGGGCAGATGCTGCTCCCTGCCTGATGCTGCGTGTTGTCTTACTGTAAATGCCCCATGACCTGTCCATTTGAATGGGCTGTTACAGAGAGCTTTGCTCCTAGAGCTGTGCGAGAGCCAATTAGCTCACCCTAAGGGCTGCATTTGGGACATGTAAGACAGGTCAGCAGCACGATGTAGTCTCCTCTGGCCTGATGCAAGAAATATATGTTTTCTTTCTTTAACACACACTCTCTTTTTTTTTCTACAGGCAGCAGTAACCATGGTTGACAGGTAGTATCACAGTTTGGGATTTCGTGTCACATTTCTTCTTGCTAATTGGAGCTGTTATTGTAGATATTTGCATGTTCTATATTCCCTTCAGGCACACAGATTTTAGCTAAGCTACTAGAGCTACGGAAACCTTTAGTATTTCTTGTCTAAACTGCTGCAGAAGAAGTTGCTCTAGGAAGTTCAACACTCAAAACTAGTTTTGAGCCAATTTCAAAAAACTCAGAAGGAGAGTTAGAGCATGAATAAATCACTGTTTTCAGCTGAGTCATAAGGAACCAATTTCAATGACTGAAAAACAGGATTCTTAAAGATCTTGATAGAAAGGCCCTGGATACCTGGATACCTGCCTAAAACCAATCACCCGAAATAGATTACTAACAAGCTAATTTATGCATTAATATAGAGGGGTAGAAAGTCAAGCTGTGAGTGCTCAAGGCAGATCATGAAAGATGTTGAAGCAGTTGGAAGAAATCTTAAGCAAGACTACATAATTTGCAATATATATATATTTAAATTGATTGGCATACATTTTGAAAACATACAGAAAAGATACTCCTTTTTTTCAAAGTTACAACACCTAAACCCAAGAGATCCTGAATTGGTAACAGAGTCATCAAAAAAATGAGATGAAAGTCAAGGAGCAGAGGGGCACTAGGGGAAAATCTCACGCACCTGCTCTGTGGCAGCACAGGCCACGCAAAGCATGGTCCCTCAGTCCCATCTGCATCCAGCTGCTTGCGTTTGGCATCTTGGACACTGATCTGATGTGGCCACACACCCAAGCAAAGGGCATGGGAAGGCTGAGCTTTAAACAGCTATGGAAACATTGTTTTAAGGAAACAGATGTTGATTTTGATTGATGAGCTTGCTGTTCCTGTCCTCTAAACAACAGATATCATAGAATGGTATCTCCAACACTGTGGTGCTTCTAATTAGGCATTTTTTCTTATGTTATAGACTGGAAGAATTCTTAAAGAAAGAAGTGGATTTAGAGCTTTCAACACTGCCAGAATTTGAAGAGCGCATCATAGATTTCTCAGAAGTTGAACAACTAATGAACTCTATTAATACTATTCCAGGTACTCTTCCTATCTGATTATTATTTAAACCTATTTACATTCAATTAAGTATATGTATTAAAAAGAATTCTATCACTTCTTTTAAAGGAGAACTGCAAAGGCAGAGTTAGCTTCTCCCTAGCTTGCCCTCTAGATATTTTTAGTTTGCCTATATATGCAGAGACTCTGGAAGCTATTTCTGTATTTTTTTTCACTTGTTTTTAGTATAAAACTACCAGAACTTTCTAGTTCCCTGCTTTTGCTGGATGATTTCCTAGAGGACTCACAATGCCACCCACCTTTTCGAGGAAGGGTCAGGCATGCTGAGCTGGTGATAACTTGTCTTTCCTTGTAGTTACTTGAATAAAGCAGAGAGGGATACCAGAACAATACCAATTATACAATCTCTCCAGCTTCTCTCAATAACTAGATTTCAGTGCTTTGTTTCTCTGCTATTTAGTAAATGTTTTCCTGTCACCCACGGGAAACAAAGCAAAATCCAAATAAATTCCTAATGATAAAAAAAAAATATGAAAATTTGAGAGAGTAAACCTTTTCTGGCACACCACAAATAGTCAGAAATAATCAGACAATATGCATTTTTTTCCTGCCCATACACTGTGGTTTTTAAAAGTAAAATAGCATTTGCCGCTTGCTCGCTTGTGCTGCTGACCCTTTGTTGGACAGCTTTTCATTTGTCTTTCCTCCAGAGGATCTTCAGCAGCAGGGCTGGCCCCCAGGGGTGCAGTGCCTGTTAGATGCTGCTCTTGCAGGGCTGTACTAGCTGGCTGGGGAACAGAAGCTCTCAGAGACGGGGTGGTGAAGTTTACAGAGAAAGAGTGAGCTGAGGTTTTTGTTTTTTTGTTGTTCGGATTTTGATTTGAAGAAAGATGAGTTTGTACACCAGAGACCTGATGATCATCTCCAGCTATTTACTGGGTCAGCTCCTAACTCTTCTCCATGTGAGAGGAATGTGACTCCACTCAATGCCTAGGCTTTGTGTTTATGCTTTTGTGGGAGAAGTGTTTGCTTGTCAACAACAGATCATGCTTCACATACATTCAAAAACCGATCTGTTTTCCCCTCTGCAGCTCCTTGTGCCCCTGTGATCAATCCCCAGGCTCCCAATGCAGCGACTGGCACTTCACTGAGAGTTTGCTGGGGCCTCTTCTCAGATGACACTGTCGAGTGCTACCAGCTGTGCTACAAACCAGTGAGCAATGAGAGGCATGGTGACGAGCAAGCAGGTACAGGAGGCTGAGACCCAAGGCGAAAACCTTGGTCCCCACTGTCAAAAACAGCTTGTTCCAAAGTGCCTCCGGACCTTGCTGTAGCAATCAGTTCACCTTCAGCGGCTACTCTGTCTGCCACCCAAAATGTCATATATGCCACCGCAGCTCCTGCTTCCAGCTTTGTTACACTTTCCCTGCCAGGTCTGTCGTGCTGCCAGCTGCATCAGGACCCATCGCAGGAGCAAAGACAGGACCATGAGAGCAGCTGGGATAGCAGGAGTGGGAAGGAGGGGCAGTGGATGCAGTCAGGTCCCAATAGAAGCATTTCCTTTCCTGAGGGGCAGACACTGCAGCAGACACACATACACCGCATCCAGTGCAAAGCACAGTATTTTTAGAAAGCAAATCATCCTATTATCGGCACGCCCACTTAAACCCCCACAGTCATTTTACAGTTTATCTCAATGCTAATAATAGGTTGCAACTCCCCAACGCCCACACACCCAAAAAAGAACCACAGAACCATTCTAAAATGTCTCAGCTTTATGATAAAACTGCATTTTCTAATAATAATGTTTCAGAAACTTTACTGCAAACACCCAGACACTTCTCAGATTTAAGCGGAAGCCTATACAGTGCCAAATGGCCAGTTCAGAAAGAAAAGCAGAACTGTACAAATTTTATAAAACAAAGAATGAAAAAAATAGTATTGAAATTGCTTCAGCTCTTGTCCCACTGCTGGGGAGAGCTGAACGGATAGCATCCCCAGAGTGGTAACGTGCAGGGTCTTTTAAAAAAAATAATCAGTGATGGGTGGTTCACCTACCTTTCAGTATTTTTTGTTTGTGTTTTTTTTTTTTTTTCTGAGTGATGTTGCTCCTACAGAAGCTGATGCATTATCCAATTTGTCATTTCTTAGAGGAAGGCATGGTGAAGCAGCCTAATCAAAGAGTAGGGAGCAAAGGAGCTCTTGAACTCACACAAAACAATAAACTGCAACTCCCATTATTTGATGAGGCCTTGGGGAAGGGCAGGTAACTGTGTAAAGACACTGTAAATGCTTTGTTTTTTTTCCATTTCAGAGCATGTGCTAAAAGTCAAAGAAACTTACTGCACCATTACTAATCTGTTGCCAAATACACAATACGAGTTTTGGGTCAGTGCTTTAAATGCTTCTGGCATCAGTCCACCAAGTGAAAGAGCTGTTTATGTAACAGGTAAATGTATTTTGCTCATATGACTATGGGATCTTCATAGTGAAATCCACGGTAGTCTCTGGACTTTATGTCAGTAATGCAGGTCAGAGTGAGACCTTGAAGCACTCATTCCAGAGACCTTTGACATCTTAGAGCAGAGAAGGGATGAACTTTTATGGCAAAGATAAAAACAATGACAGAAAGAGAATGAGCATGCACAGAGACAGGTTATACATCCCTTTTCTGACTAATTGTCTTGGAACCTTTATAGTCCAAATGAAGTTTTTGAATAGTACTGTTAAACACCCTGCCTGCTGTTTATTGTCCATGGGGGAAGCAGATTTCTTTAACCATATAATATTGAGTAAGCAACTTTGCTATATGTTTTAAAAATCTTTCAAGCATGCTTGTTGCAAATGTCTTCAAGCAAGCTTGTTGCAAACATCTTCAAGCAATTACTTAAATTGCTCTTTTGCCTACTTTTTAGCTCCTTCACCACCTATAATTAAGAGTAAAAAGATACGAAGCTGTGAAAATGCAGCACTGGTGTGCTGGGAATCTAGAGACATTAACCCCGTTGATTCCTACATGGTCGAATTGTCCAAGCTGACAGATGAAGAAAATGACGACACTATTACTGAGTGAGTCACTATTCTATCAAGTTTACAGCCTGTAGAGAGTAAACCATTTAAAGTCATGTGATATCAGGTAGCACTAAGAAAGGACCCTTTGGGCAAAAGCCTAAGACAATGTGTTCAGAAATGTGCAAGCCCAAGGATGTGCAGAACAGCCTCTGGGGAACTGTGAACCATGCAGGGCTGAAGAAATGAATTGTGCCACAAGAAGCATTTTAGTACCCGTGATTTGATTTGCCTGGGGTAGGGAGTAGAAAATCTCCGTTGTGATTAGGAAATACCAATACTGACATTATCAGTAACAGGATCAGGCACACGTATTCAAGCTTTTGATTCTTAAAAAATGTATTGGACTAAAGTCAGCCCCAAACTACTTGGCTGTGGAGGTTCCAGAGTGGCACTGCAAGGAATAAGCAGCTGGGTTAGTTCTGCATTTCAGTATCTCAGCATATGGTGAAAGAATACATCTGTGAATCTGCTCTTCCTTTTTTCACTATGACTTAGCCCAGCCAAAAGGAAGAAGTATATAAAAATCATAATATCCTATCACAAAAGTCTAGCTCTGTTACAATGGCATTGAAATATCCTCTCTCTCCCTGAAAAACAAGCTGTATATGTTAGTTCATCCATTAACTATTAAGTATATGGGAAATTTAAATGGAATTTAAATAATTAGATGCAATTGTAAGTGATGGTTGTGTGAATATTTCATAACAAATTATTTAAAAGAACTTGATTTCTGTGTTTGCACGCTATCCATGAACAGCCTGTGGTATTTTTTCAATTTTACTCTCTGCTGGAAATGGTTTAAGGACATTTCCCATTTTAGAGTTGCAGAAATATCTTTCCATATCAAGCTTAAATATAAAAATTCAAGTTATGGTGCCTACTTGTGAGCAGTCAAATGACATAATATTTTCTCCCTATCCTCTGTTTTGGCAGCAGCTTCTGTTAGGAACTGGATGTGACAACTTACAAGAAGCAAAGTTAAAATTTGTTTTACTTTTGTAGGAATTCACCTTTATAAACATTCCTTTCAGTAAACTTAATTGTATAATTGTTAATGGAAAATGAATATACAGGGCATGGGGAAAAGCGTAGAAACAAATGTAAAAATCTCAGAGTCTCTCTTACTGCTGGCAACTCTTAATAGAAAAGCTGAAATCTTGTTGAAGGTTATAAGAGAAGCCGATCATGTAATTTCTTCTCTGTTGTTCAGAAAAATAATCTCAAAGGCCCACCTTTGTTCTCTACCCTATCATTTTCCTCGGATTTATTTTCTATAGATCTATTGTTGGGATTCCTAACTGTGAAGTCCTAATTCACCTCCAGCCAATACAAAGCTATCGCATCTGTGTTAGAGCCTTAAACCTGGGTGGTTCCAGTGAAAGAAGTGAGCCTGTCCTGATACACACCACAGGTACTGTGCAGCTTGGATAACTCCCGCAGCTTGCCATAGCATCTACTCTCCCAACAGAAAGCTTCCTGCTGGTTCCAGTGGTGTCTGGATCAGGTCCTAATCTCTTACATCTAATTACGCATCTGGTAACGTTTTAGAAATGAAAAAAGTCTTTTCGTAACAATAAGTGCATTGCTTTAACTCTGTTATTCAAAAACATTTTTTTGCCCAGTTCATTTGAGACTTGAAAATTTCTAATTTCTAAACATTTTAAAGGAGTAGATCAGCCCAGTGCCCCCAGATATCACCAGCTCGCCAACTACTGACACACCAGGGAAGAAAGCTGAGGTGTGATTTCAGTTTACTTCAGAGATTACCTTGAATGCTGCTGCTGGAAGGTATAACTGAGGCAGTCAGCACTTTCCAGAGTAACGTGGGTATGTGAAGCCTTCCTGTGTCTATATTAGCACATCTCCTGCTTGGCTGGGGGAAGCTCTGAAGGCTGATTTCTTTATTTGTTGGAAAAAGGTGGTCCATCTTTCAGCTGGAAGTTTTGGGTTTTGGTAACTGTCACAGTATTGTATTATCCTCTCTGCTCTTAGTGCCACACTGGACAAGCATTAAGCTTCTCTGCCAAGGGGAAGTTGGAAGCCCTTGCACCTCCCAACCTCTAATCAGAGCTCATTTTAGTGCCTTATAATTACAGACACCCATTTTCATCTTTAACATTGCTATAATGATGCTGCAACTTCACTGGGGTGTCTCAAACCTCCCATGTCACTCACAGATGCACTCACACCGTACCTGTCTCTCTTTTGCACTTACCTCATGTGTGAGATTTGCAAATTTTGCTTATTCAGCAGGCTGACCACACACCCATGCAAGACGTTAGTCCCCGAACAAGCTTTAACACAGCTCTGGCTGCATTTCAGTTACACATCTGTCTGCTACATGTTGGTGACACCCCAGAAAAGAAACAATCACTCTTACATCCCCAGAGAGGAGGACTCATGTTACTATTGTTTGTGTCTATTTTAGCTACTCAAATCAAACTCAGTATTTGAGATTACCATTTTTGCTAGCACAGCATATGTTTGTTTTCAGCAGCACATGCCTATAATTGTGCTGTCAGTTTGTGTTGTATTTGCTTTGAAGTAACTGCACTTTGATTACAATGATTTAATTTGGGATTAGCACAGAGAGATTTATCTTCTCAGAGCCTACATTATGTAAACAGCCGATGCACATTGTTCTGTCAGCTGCAAGCGCACACCTCCAGCGCTGGGAATGACCTTTGGTTCCTCCTTGCTGGGGCTGATGCACAAACACGAACTACCAACAGCAGCTGTGATGCCGGTGCCTGCTCAGCTGAGCACCGTGTGCCAGACATGCTTCATGATGTCTCCAAAGGTGGCGAGGCAGAAGTGCTTTCATATCGGGCTGGCATAGCTGACCTGCCTCTCTGAGGGCTGCTCTGAGCAGGAGCTGCTGAAGCAGGAGGGGTGCTTGCTGTGTTGGGCAAGCAGCTCTCTCCCAAGCCTCACAACTCCTGGACAGAGTTGGGCACGCACTGTTGGGGGCGTTGTGGCAGCTTTCGCAGCAGTCCCCTGCTGGGGAAGGCTCTCAGAGGGCTGCTAGCATCAGTCACATCCAGCCCGCGCTCCGTGGAGACAGGTGGGTGGGGGAGGCTGAGCTGGGTGGCCTCTGGGGAATGAGCCCCACACTGGGGTGCTGCGTGTGGCACTTTTGTAGTCATCCCTCCTCTTCAGTGTGCCCAGCGTTTACGTGGAAGAGTGGGGCCATGGAGAGGCCTTTAAACCTCTGCCTTTTCCTTTCAGTGATTAAAAATATATTACTTCAGCTCTGAGGAAGATGACGGAATTGGACAGTCTGTTGCAGGAAGGAGCTGTCATCTCTGAATAGCTGCTTCCTGCGAAATGCCTGCAGCTTTGAGCCTTGGCTGGATTTAAAACTAGGCTAAGGCCCATTTTCTGCTTTTCACAAGGCTGTTACTAAACAGTGTTAAGCTGTAAGTTGCTCCTTTAACACCCGTTTATTTGAAAAATCTGAAAATGGACAACTTTGTCCTCTCAGTGTCAGCCAGATTCCTTCCAGAATGCTGTTAATCTTTCTGTGGATCCTAACATTTCCTCCACACCCTTGCTGCAAACCACAATGCCATAAGGAGTTGCTGGAGTTCTCAAACATTCTTCTCCCTTGCAGGCACCTACTTCTGTCTTAATGAGGACACAGCCCATCCTTTATTGGCAATCCTAGATGATGGATTTACAATTGCCTGTGATGAACTGGAAAACCTGGAGTGCGATCTGCCCGTCTATGATAACAGCTTTACAAGGTACACAAAATTATTTCAGTTGCAACTAATGTGTATGGTTTGTGGCTGCTTCACCCATCACATACCCCTACCGTGAATTTAACTCCACTAAAAAGGTGTGCTGGTATTGCAGCTCTTCTCACCTCCAAGCCAGGCACCGATCAAGTAAAACTTCCAGACCACGCAGTAGATTTTTCCGTCTTGGTTTTTGCACAAATGATTATGGTTGTCTTCAATTTTAGACAACTGTAAACATATCCAGAGGTATTTTTAAAGGACTATAAAATACCTTTTAGAAAATCAGATTTATTTTAACCTACGCCATGAAAATCAGATTTATTTTAACCTACGCCATATCTCTTTGTGTGATGTGTGCACCAACTTCTCCCCATTTAATTCCTTACAAAGCCCAAAGAACCTAGATAAATGTCACCAAAAAAAAATAAATCAAAACCCATTTACTCTTTAAAAATCTTAAAATAATCTTCATAATTATTAGGCTCTCTTTAATTATAGTGATCTAGCACTTGCAGATTTCCAAGACTCGAGGAGCTGCTACTCTCTGCTGGCTGTTTCTCCCTTGCCCCTGCCCCTTCTTCTGCAAGCTGCCAAGGTGATGCAGCCTTAAACATAATGTGCATGAGAGTCTGCCCACCCTTCCTTGGTCTCATTTGCACACGTTGTGATCTGGGAGCTGTTTTCATAGAGCTCTGTTCAATGGAAGCCACTCAATGCATCTTACATAAAACTCGTTCACTACAGTGAATACTACAGGACAGGCAGAAAAAAAATAAAATTGCTGCTTTGGGCACCTGAGCCTCTTCTTTGAAAAGGACTTGTGTAGTACAGAGCACAGGCATTTTTAAAATAAATGCCAGGAAGTGTCTAATGGAACATGGAAAATAAGGAGGTGATAGGTGATAGCCAACATGGCTTCACTGGGAGCAGGTTGTGCCTGACAAATCTGGTGGCCTTCTACGATGGGGCTACTGCATTGGTGGAGAGGGGATGAGAAAGCGACATCATCTACCTGGACTTGTGCAAAGCATTTGACACTGTTCCACACGATTATCTTTGTCTCTAAATTGGAGAGATGTAGATTTGCTGGATGGACCACTCGGTGGGTAAGGAATTGGCTGGATGGTCGCACTCAAAGAGTTGTGGTCAACAGCTCAATGTCCAGGTGGAGACCAGCAATGAAGGGTGTTCCTCAGGGGTCGTTGTGGGGACCAGCACTGTTTAACATCTTGGTCAGCGACATGGACAGTGCCATGGAGTGCACCCTCAGCAAGTTTGCTGATGACACCAAGCCAGGCTGGATGGGGCTTTGAGCTACCTGGTCTAGTGGGAGGTGTCCCTGCCCATGGCAGGGGGTTGGAATTAGGCGGGCTTTAAGTTCCCTTCCAACCCAACCCACTCCATGGTTCTATGGTAATGGGGCTTTCAGCAGCTGTCACTGATTTTGTGAGCTGAAATCTCTCTCCCTAGTTAATCTTTGGAATTTAAGCGTCCCATGGAAGTCAATGCAAGTTAGAAAAGAGGATTACAGGTGCAGACAGCCACAATTACGTGTAAATCTACTTACATGTTGGGCACCTTGAGCTAAATTTGAACAGGTATTATGCACCAAAGCAAATGCTAAAAAAAAAGGAGAGGGATACAAATACTTATTCCTTGCTGAAAATTATGGCTGAATTGGTCAACTCTTTGCTTAGCTCATATTATTTGGGCCTACAGATTTTGGTTTTGAAACAGAATTAGGCCCTTTGCCATTAAAGTGAGAGCCTCATCTTGCCAAAATGCAGCAGTTTCCAGTCAGCACCACAGAAACAACATAGAAGCAGCACAGGCATCTGCAGACACAGGGCCATACGTGCTCACAACTCAGCCCCTTCATGGAAATGCAATGTCATCATGATGATCCTAAATGGGATTTCATCCACCCTTCCACAGGGTGCTTTTATGTTTCACATAAGCAGCCAGAGCTGGCACTCATCTCATTCTGAACTCTGAGGCTGTTTTTGATGCCACTGTGAACTCTCAGAAGCCTCTCTCATGCCCAGATGCTGTGAAAAAAAATAAAAAAGCCCTCAAGTTGAAATGACTAATGTTCACACAAGGAGATTATGTAGCAAACTCTTCTTACTAAAGTTTACACGATCTCCAAAAGGCTTATGTGTTTCCTAGCCACAGCAGCTCCTGCAGTCTGATTCAGGTTTGCCTTAGTGGCTTTGCAACCCTCATTACTATGGTAATATTTTGTTCACAGATGTTTGCCCATCCATTTTGCATCATTCCTTTTCAGGCTGTAGCAGCACAGCCTCTCTCAGGCTCAATTTCAGCAGCCTTTAAGCTATTCCCAGGACATACACATGCACTTCTAATGAACTGTACACTTACATGATTGCTGCCGGGGTGGCACAAAGTACAGCCCACCCTTGCTGTGCCTGTTGTTACACATCAGGCCCTCAGCATGCTGAGTGCAGTTATTTCTCGGTATTACCTGGAGGTAGATGAGCTGAGCCAGCAACATCCTTTGTCTCTGTAATTTACATCCTCAGACAATCCTACCTCAGAAATATACAGGCTGTGACTCCACATCCAAAACTTTAGGTGTGTTTTGAAACCTGCTATGCCCTTTGATGCAGCAATGACAGTTAATAGACTATCCACTTCTTCTGAACCAAAGCTGGGGTGTAGTCTTATAGGATTCATGCTGCCCTCTTAAATTGAGTCGGGGTGCTTCAGAAGCATTTGCCATGGGTTCTTTTGCCTGGTTTTCTTGCTTCAGAAACTGTTTTTGCAGACTTGCATCTTCAAAGGCCCCGGCTCCTTTGACTCTGAGGCTGTTCCCATAAAACAAGCTGAAGGGTCTCTGTGGCATGTTATCTCTGTCAGTCCCTCCCAGACATCTTTTTAAAGTATCTGTTTTACATGGTTCCTGTCATAAAGGATAGCAGACCGTGGTTCCTACCCTTTATGATAGAAACCACAATCTACTGTCAAAACTTTTAATTGCCCAGGTACCGAAGCATATTCCAAGCCCTACCACCACGTCCAATTCTTGGTGGTCTATCTACCCACAGCACAGGCTGGTCTCCCCGTCCCCAGCTGCCCCATGCTGTTACAGTGCTCCATTCCTGATGGTGGGTGACAGGTAAAATTTCTTCCCAGCTTGTTTGGGAAGAAAACACAATGTGTAGATTTTTTCTCTGCTACACTGGGGTTCACCAGAGCACTATTCTTTTCTAGCAAGTAAAAACTTCCCAGACAACCCAGGCAGCACAGGATGCTATTCTCCCTAGTCCTGAAAGTGCCCAGGGCATTCATTCGTACAAAGCCGCCCAAAGATAAAACAGGGTTGGTGTCACAAAGAAACCTGTTAGGTCCTCAGCATGTGGACTTCACTGTCTTCAAAAATCCACACTGCACTAAGGAAACAACAAACATTATTTACTGGTATGCAACATCCAGGTATATTACATAGCTAAGCATTTTAAATAGCATTGCAAAGAGTCCCTGCCAGAGCATATTCCTGTCTCTCTCTCAGGTGTATTGGGATCCTGGGCAGTCTGATCCCATTCCCAGGAAAGCATTACTGGGAGGTGGAAGCTGAGGAAGATACGGAGTACAGAATTGGTGTGGCTTTTGAAAACACTCCAAGACATGGTTATCTGGGGGCAAACAACTCATCCTGGTGCATGAGGCACATCATCACACCATCAAGGTAAGGGCTGTTGGAGGCTACAGGTCTCCTATGGGAACACCTCCTGCATGTACACCTGCAGACAGAGCAGCAGAGAGCTCGGGCTTATAGGGGTGGCCAGAGATCTTACACCAAAGTCTCGGCCAAACACTTAACCAGGGACCTGTGATTATTCCACCATTGGCACTGTAATCTGGTGTTGGATGGATACTGGAACCTTTAAGCAAATCCTACCGCTTCATGACATTCTCACGAAAGAGGCAGTCCCAGGAATAAAAATTTGAACAGAATCTGCATTACAGAAGTTAGCTATAAAGGCCTTGTTATAGGTCACTGAAACCCCAGTGGGAAGACAGCCAGTAATAAATAGATCCATGCCACTTAGAAAGTACAAACCTAGCTGAATCCAGCTGTATGCACCGTGTTTTGACCTCTGTTCTCATGGAGGTACTGAACAGCCGCACCTGCATGCAGAAATGCCAGCTGCCCCTTATGCTTCATCTGGGACCGCTGGCTCTCCCCTGGACAATGACAACTGAATTAACATCATTGCCGTAGAATCTCATGGGAGATTCAGGCACCTGTGAAGGACCCAGGAACAAGTCACAGGCATCCCTGAGTAACTCCCATAGCCTGTCTGAACGCCACTCAGCCTGCATGATTTGCCACTGTGGTGCTGGCTCCCCTTGAACAGGATGCTTGGGCACCACCTGAGTGCCCCACATGCTCACTGTCAGCAGATGGTAATGATGGCACAGCGTGGTTCCAGAGCTTCCTCTCCTCACCAGCTGGTATACAGAGAGGCTTTAGATGCAGCTCAGCTGGCGGGAGCACACACTCCCAGGTGCTTGCTGCTCACAACTCCCCAGCCATCGGCCTGCTGCACACCCAAAGTCCTTAGCAGTGCTGGCATTTGCCTCCCACACAGCGAGAAGTGCTGCTTAATGAGAGGGACTAAACCCACTGAGGTTAATGACTCTTCCATACGCTGCAGGAAGGCTAATTTGATTTCCTTGCTACATTGAGCTAAGAGGTACATTGAGGTTTGCTCTTATTCTTCTGAAGCAATGAGCATGGACTTCAGGGAAGAGAATACAGAGCCGGGCCATTGCTCAGTTTGAGTCACTGTCATACCCATCTCTACAGGGAAATTTTCTCAGGTTTGAGCAGTGTGGGTGGAGGAGGTGGTTAGTGAAGAAGCTGGCCCTTGTGAAATACCAGATAACTCACTTTAGCTGAATAAATCTTCTCACTTCTGCTCAGAAAGGCACACATTCCCATAGAAGTCTCATATTTTTGGTTGCAGCGTGCCACACTAGGGAGAGCAGATTGAGTAACTGTTACAGGACCTCAGCATTACTCAAACAGTGATTACATATGGAAGAAGAGGTCTACCCTCACGACAAAGCAGTTATGTACAGTGCACCTTCATGGCCTCCATTAATCCACAGCTCAGGAATCATGATTAGAAGAGGTCACCCTCTAGTAAATGAAGACTGGAAATTCCCCATCTACACCCCCCCTGGCTGAGGAGGGAGCTGTCTTGTAGGAAAAGCAGCCAGAAACATAATTTAGACAACAGGGTTTGAAAAATGAAATCAAATAGTCTGGAGGATGCCGAGCCACGCTCTGAGTCAGTCTCTGCCCGTGGGATTACACTCCCTCATTGCTGCTGCAGACGTGGGCGTGAGCAGTTCCCAGTTCCTGTGCCTTTGGCAGGAAAGGGGGCTCGGTACCACAGGCCCCAGGGAGCAAGTGGGCAGCACTGCAGGGCCTGGAAGGATGGCTGAGTCACCTCATCAACTCTCCTTGGCTGTGCCTACAGCTCTGGAGCTGCAAGACTGAGGAGACAACAAGTGTTGCTCTGGGGCAAGCCTAACCGGCCTGACAGAGCACAGCTCCTTCATGCAGTAAGGGACGACTTCAGATAAAACCTAGTAGAGAAGAAAAATGAAGTCCCACAGCGTGCTCTGACCTCATCCTTTCCCAAGTGTCACCACCCAGCCGTTTGCAGCCAGCTGGGAACGTGAAATAAAGGCCTGTCACATGGGTCAGGCACGCAGGTCTGAGCACTGAGGTATAAGGTCGTGTAGAAAAGCAGCACTCGCCATCGGCAGGTAAACAGCCATTGCTCAGCACAGGGGCAGTAAATACGGGGCACATAGGAAGGATGGGACTGTCCATACCACGCATGTGAAGTGGGAACAAACCCCCTGCAACATGCCTGCGTGCACAAAGTGCTTCCTTTTGAGAAGCCAGGGTGCCCTTTGGTATTTCTGACTGTGCTTCTTGCCTACAGGCACAAATACGAATTCCTGCACAGCGGGATGACACCAGACATCAGAATTACCATTCCCCCCACAAGGATTGGCGTCCTGCTGGACTATGAGAACTACAGACTGTCGTTTTTCAATGCTGATATTGCCCAGCACCTTTACACGTTCAATTCACACTTCCAGCATTACGTCCACCCCTGCTTTGCTTTGGAAACACCTGGTATCCTACAGATACGTACTGGCATTGCAGCACCCCCATGGACAGCCCTCCCATAAGCCGTGTTCCTCTGCTGCCACATCTACATACAGCGTTGAGAAATGCCCTTTTTCAGCATTAACTGCTCAGTCGCACTCCCTATAAACCAGCTCTCTCCTAAGACAGACAGCAAAATATCCCTGATCCAAACAAACTCCCAGGCCTAAGCCTTAGACAATTCCTCTCGTCTTAGGCAACATCTCAGCAGAAAAACATTAGTCAGAAGATCCATCAGCATCCTGGAGCTGTTCTCCAAATTACTGAGGGATGAAATGACTACCATCCTTCCCACGAGTGACACTGTTACCAAGCAGCAGTGGCAACTGGATTACTGGTTCCCCCAATACCCATTTATGCCTGGGGAACTCCCTTATTCCACAGCAATCGTAAACTCCACTCTTGTGTCTGCTGAAGAGCTAAAAATTAACCGAAAAGCAAAAATAGCAAAACGCATAATCACTGTACAGCTGCTAGACAGAGCTGAAAACACTCCAAGCACAAAGTTGATCTCACAATCAAGTATTCTTGCCACTACACAGTCTGTGACACGAGATAATCAAAAACGCCTCCCTTGTGTGTGAACTGTTAGTGCATACCATACACAGTAAGTGGATTGAAACTGTGAAGCTTATTGAAATACTCAACCATGCCCTAGTCTCAAATATTTTACATAAATAAGAAGCATTTTGTAAGAATGCTTTTTATAAGGGAAAAAACAAAAACAGATGGAGGTGTTTTGCAGTGATTGGTTGCCCATATAGAAAAGTCTAAAGCACCTCTTTTTAGCTTTTTTGTTTGTTTGATGGCCATGCTCACCCCTGCCTTGGTATATCCTCCACACTCACAGATCTTTTCTCCCCTCAGCACTGAGAGCTTCTGACCTCTGATGCCGTGTCCCAGAAGCCCAGGGGCTCCAGTGTAGGCTGGAAGTAGCAGTCCAGCACTCAACTGAAATGTCCTTGTTCAGACTTCATTTCCAGACACGAGACAAGCACTGCCCCTCAAGCAGGCTTGTCCTGCTCTAAGCAGCCTCACTTGTGGATGTCAAAACTACCTGAGTTCAAACAAGACTCACTAACACAGAAAGAAGCTTTTCCATAAATTTATTGTACATTCATTACAAAAGTCATTGGTTTGAAATTTCCATTCTAGGGGTTAGTCAGGAACAGGTAGTCCCTACAATATACAGGGTCCATATGAATAAACAGAGCCTGGCAAAATTTAAAGAGACTTGGTGTAAACTGTGTGCCAAAAGCTTGTCTGTTCTTTCCTAAACTGCTGAGAGAGAAGAAATGCGTCTCTCCAAAACAGGCTTTGCAGAAAAACATGCAAACAGGAGCTGAATATGCTGCTATGGCAGGATTAGTCTCTTGAGTATCCATTTGTTTTGCATGCCACAAAAGAAGATGGGTTTAGCAACACTGAACTATGCAAGTATAGCTTCATAGCCTACCACCAGGAATTCACAGATTTCCAAGGCAGAAAGGGTTGTTATGATTACCTTGTCACACCTCCTGTGAGGCAGTCCAGAGAATTTCAGTTGCTGTTTCTTGCAGCGAGCACAACGCGTGTCTGCTAGAGACAGGTGATTCAGTGAGCAACCACCACCAAGGCAGAGGGCACAAGGTGGCCAGGTGAGCCTGCTGACACTGTAAGGCTGTACCAGAGAACAGCAGCTACAGCGTACAGCTCTGCCAGCGGTGAGATAGCACCACACCCCAAGTTGTTTTAACGCTATTTTTTTCCCTTTGGATAAAAATGTGTACCTTGATTCTGTGTCCAACTTCCACCCACTGGAGCATGTTTTACTTTTACCTGCCAAAATCGAGCACCACAATCTTCTTTACAATCAGAGGGAGACACCTGAAAGTAAAACACACAAGTGTCAGAGCAGGGGTATTAGGATGTCTGAACCCCCACCCACCAAGAACACCTTTCCGGCAGACAGACTGCCAGGTGAACCAAAGGGTTCTGCTGAAAGCACTAAGTCATGGTGTGAACAGCCCCACCACACCACTCCCCACCAACAGCTTCCGTCCCAGCTGTTCAAACCACTCCGTATTCTGGCACCAGGATTAGCTGTCCACCTCAGATGGTACAAGAGCCCCGTAACTTGGGTCCCAGGGGCCTCACCATCATCTCACAGGCATGCCGCAAGGACACATTTGATGAGTCAAACATGAGGTACTTGGACACCGCGCAAGTGGGACTCTAAGGGTACCAAACAGCTCTGTCATCATGTTGCCAGCTCGATGAATCTGCTGGAGGTCGCAGGAGCAGCCTGCTTAGCAGAGCGTGACTCAGTGGTCATCACCAGGGATGGTACAGGACTGCTAAGGCAGCAACAAAAATATCTGAAAAAAAGAATAAATAAGCAATAATCAGCTGCCAGGCTGAAAACAGGATAGGAAATGAGTTTGCATGTTTCTGTTTAATAAAAGATTCACCTGTCAGCTGTAACCCAAGCATTTCCTCTCTTAGGAATCCTAACCTTGTCATTTAAATATTTATTCAGCGAAGAAAAAGGCATGAACAGTTTCAATTTTTTAAAACTGTCACTGTAAATCATCATTGTATGTGTCCTTTACAAGAAGGCCACCATTTACACTGCAGGTACTATTGATCTGAGCAGTAATGCACCCAAGCTGGAACCACAGAATATCCTGAGCTGGAAGGGACGCACAAGGATCATCGAGTCTAATTCCTGGCTTCACACAGGACCACCCCAAAAAATCAGACTAAATGTCTGAGAGAGTTGTCCAAACACTTCTCGAACTCTGGCAGGCTCAGTGCTGTGACCAGATCCCTGGGGAACCTGCTCCTGTGCCCAACCACCCTGTCAGTAAAGAACCTTTTCCTAACACCTAGCCTCAACCTCCCCTGATGCAGCTTCAGGCCATTCCCTCAGCATGTTCACATCAACCTTGTATTTCTGTATAAGTCCACCTGACAGGGAGATGTGCCGAACATCTGTTAAGGGCCAAACCCTGCACAGAGCTGGAAGCTGTGCTTCAGAGTAAAAGCGGAGTCCCTTAGGAAAGCCAGAAGGCACTAACAGGTCCTGCACAGCACCCCAGAGAAGACTAACACCAAGCGTATTCTGTTTAGATGGAAACCTGGGTAAAGTGCTCGTCTTGGAGAGCTGTGTTGTCAACTGAAAGGGATCTCAGATGACGCAAAACCTCTTCTCATCCATGGCCTACCTACAGACACTGGCTCACTGCTGAACTAGACCACATGAAAGGACAAAGGTTCGTTAAAAGACAAGTTGCCTTTGTCTTTGATGAGTTATGTGCTGCAAGACACATTCTTCCTGATACCTGTTGGCATTTTTCTTTCTGTTCATTTCATTACGTGCACTTGCTGGCACACAGAATAAGTTGTCTTCAGTGAAGGATGGGGGCTCATGCCTAAAGCTCTGGTATTGGCCACCTGATTCCCACAGGCTGGCCCCAATCTGCAGCAGTGATCTGCGCATCCCTGCAGAGGTTGCAGCAGCAGGAGCTGCCCAGAGGCTCTTGGGCTTAGAACAAGCTACACCCAAACCCCTTTATGGTGGGCAAAAAGACCAGAAGGCAATGCTGACCTGGCCTTCTGTACCTAGGGAGAATCATCATATTTGGTTTGTGGTAGGCTTCTGTGCAGAACAGCAGAGAGCAAGGCAGAAAAAATATAATAAAACCACAGCTGGCTGAAGAGATTAAGAAACAGAATCTGAGACTTTGCTGCAAGCATCTCTTGAAATCACCAAGCTGGCCAGAGGCATTCTCCCTCTGAGCACAGTTATTTCTGTGCTGACCAGCGGGCTAAGTCAATAGCAGGGTTCTGCAAGAAATCAAAGTGATTTGTTTTCTGGACTGCTTTTAGGCACTCCTTCCAGGGTTCTCTCAAGGCACCTTGTTCTTCCAGTATCCTGTAATAACACAGAAGCAGCACAGACTAGGTAACACAGGGACTGTGGCACAACAGGGACTTGAAACCACACCCAGAAGTCTTGGCCTCATGCAGAAAACAACAGGGTTTCCTCCTCTGGGAGAAACCACCTCCTAAGACCCAAGGTACCTTTGCATCTAGGGGTATCAAATATTTAGGATCGCTTTTTCCAATTCCCTTCTGTCCCCTCTTGATTTAAAATACCAGTACACATTGTTGCCACTGGAGGGCATCGCACCAAGCCCTTTTGCAAGGCTGCACTGGTTAACAGGTGTACGCTTAATGACGAGGGCTAAACACCCACTGCGACAAACACAGTTAGTTTTCAGACTGGTTACCATAATCCTTCAGCGTGTCGTGTCCTTCATCACCCAGTCCCGGAGCCACGGACAAAGGAACCCACGGGCTGTGAGCAAACACAGGTGAGAACATCAGAAGTGTAAGTGCAACGACAGGCAACACAGCAGCCCTAGAACGTGGTGTGGTGTGTTCTATTCAAATCAAACCCACCCCGCGTTTTCTATATAAACACTTGCCTTTTAACCTGCTGTGATTACCATGAAAAAAAACTTGTAGGTAGAGGAAGTAGGTCCTGACTTTATCTCACAGGCAGGCCTTGTTCTTCCACCGTTTATTTTAGGAGGATAGTATCAGTGGAGTCAATATAATGTCACTGGCTCCACTTTCTTAGTCCTCCAGCTAAACCTCTGTAGGAAACTCGGGGCAGTCTCAGGGTGCGACTGGTCTCTTCTAGAGGAGGCTCCGGAGCCTGGCCGCACAGCCCGCCTGCCTCCCCCGGCAGGCAGCTCCCCGTCCTTCCCTCAGGCCCAGCGGCACTGCAGCAGCCCCCAGCGGTACCGGCATCGCTCACCAGCACAGCACCGCCGGGCAGCCCGGCACCGCGCAGAGGCAGCGCCCCGCTTCCCGCTCCCCCTGCCGAGCACCGCAGGTGTCCTGGAGCCGAGCCGGTCCCTGGGCAGCCCAGCCGGCACCGCTGACTTTTTTGTTGCATCTCCTCTCGGTTGCGTTAAGGCCGACGGGCTCAGTATTGGCAGGTACCGGGGTCCGCTGTCCCAGCCCCAGCCCTGCGGGGGCCTCACGGAGCGAGGGGCCGAGCAGCGCCCGCCTTCCTCACCTGCCACGGCACCGAGGCTCCTCCGCCAGCCGGCGGCACGCGGTCCGGGGGCAGCGCGGAAATGGCGGCCGGGTGCCGGGGCCCGTCACGGCGGCTGGGCTCGCCGAGGGCCGGGGCAGCCCCCGGAGGCCGGGAGCCGAGCGGGGCAGGCCTGGGCTCTGCCCACCGCGCCCGCTGCCGCCGGGCCCCCGCCGCCGTGAGGGGTCCTGGTCCCGCCCGGCCTCGCCCCGCGGCCGGCGCCGCCGCCGCCATTTCCTGAGGGCCGGGCCCCGCCGCCACTTCCTGGCGCGCCGGGGGCGGGGGCCGGGCCCTGCCGGCCCGGAACAGAGCGGGCTCTGCCTCCGCCCCCCTGAGCTGCCCTGCCCGGGGGCCCAGATTTTTTTAGGAGGGGGCCGTGATTTTAATTTATTTGTTTTTAAAGAGAGTTCTGCGCCGGCAGCCCCGCGGGGCTGAAATGCAGCGGCCAGACTAGCCCTGAGTGTCGCAGGGCCCGTTTCTCGTTCTCCGTAACAGCCCTCTCCAAACGCTGCCATGTCGCATAGCGCCTGTCTGGTGGCAGAAGGGCCAGGCGCTGGCCAAGTTCCCGATTTATTCCAGCCCCTGTGCCCACAGCTCCCCCCAGTCCGTGAGGACACTAACTGTGCCTGTAGGGCTGGGCCAATGGTGCCATCTGAGACGCTTTGTTTGGAGGTATTTTGGAGGCATTTGGTTCTCTCTTGATCTTAAAACAAAATTCCGTGTGTTCCAGTTGGAGGCTTTAAAAACACATGGTCAGGAGGGGCCCCGGACCCTTCTGCACCTCCTGCCTCTGTTGCACACTGACCCGACAGCTGCAGGAGTACACGTGGTTAATGTGCCGGCACACTGAGGGTCAGATAGGCCTCATGGCTCCCCGGGTAGTAAAAAGCTTAATGAAGTGAACATTGAAAGCCCTCACCATTTATAATCTGAGTTATAAAGCTTTCTTGTAGCCTCCCAGGCCAGTTCCAGGCAGGAAAAAACAGCCATGGGAGAGCAAGCTGAGGGGCAAGGCAGTTGCTAAGGCTCAGCACAGAAGCAGCTGTCACGCATAAGGCCAGGCCGCTGGGCTTCGTGCATGAGTTTTTATCCTTACACAAAGCAAAGAAATAGCAGTAAAGAGCAGTAGCCATAAACCACTTCTGTGGTCTCCGTATTCCAGGGATAACAAAGCTCTGCTTGGCATCAGCAAAAGAAAAGCAAATTGCTCATCAGGCTTTTCTTCCAAGCAAAGTAAACACTGCCTACTGCCTTTCAAATGGCTTACCAAAGAGCAGTATCTAATCAAAGCCTCTTTCAAACCTGGGCTAACTACTGTTTGTGCTATTATTAACTTGAGGCAATTTGGAGGTAGGGGTCTTTGATTCCTCTGACATGAAAGGTTTAAAGAAGAGAAGGAAGTCACGGTATCGACCTGTGATGCCATGGCATACAGATAAAAGCCTAGCTGGCATTTTTGCCTGCAGAGCCTCACTATGACTTCAGGGTAGCTCAAGCCTGATTTATAAACTGCAGTTTTCCCCCTTGGGTCCCACAGAGCACAATCTTTCCGCCTCACCCACACCCCACAATGGCAGAGAGAAGGAGGTGGAAGTGTGTGGTCTATGGTAATGATTTATTAAGCCCCAAATTTCTGAGCAGGCCCAAAGAGATAACATGTATTGACATACAGGAAAGGACACTTAAGGAGCACTCTGACTTCCTCACCACCCATCAGATGTAAAATAAAGCCTTTGTTCCCAGTGCAGAACTTCACAACAACCATTTTAAATCCAGCGTCACAATGGTTATAGACTGCTCTTGCTTTGCATTCCTCTGCCTATGCATTAACCCTAGAGTTAATATCTGGCTCTTACAAAAGTTAAATAAGCAAACATCAAAGGATAAACAAAAATACAAATAAATTTACATAGGTCAATTTAAATTAGAAATTGATACTACTTTTTTCTTTTGCGGCATGTCATAAAGCAACCATCAGCTTTCAGGCTGTGCTGTGCCCTCTTGGTCCCTCAGTGGCTTTCTGCATTTTGCTAGCGTATCTTGGCAGACTCTGGGTCAAGTGCGTTGTGGTTCCAACCTCCCAAGGGCCTCACATGATTTTAGTCCTGTGAGGTGGTCCCTCGCCCCCTAAAAAGCCTTGCTGTAGTCAAGGATAGCAGTGAGCCTAGTTTTTGCCAGACCTCAGGGAGCAGCAGCTGATCAGAAGAGGTGGAATGTGTTTGAACTTTATTCAGCCACAGCACTGTGGCATTTCAGATACAGACTATAATAATAGGGCTGCATTTGCAGTCTTGGGGCAGACAATTCAGAAAGCCATAGTGATAAAAGGAAGTGGATTTATGGGTAAAAAATAACACTTCAGAGGCAGAACATGAACTGAACTAAGCCAATGAAAGAGAAATATGATTTCACTGAAATCAGTACCTTAGGAAGGTTTTTTCTTGAAAGTCCTGAGGCGGGTCTGCTGCTCAGCAAATGTTTCTGTGTGACACTAAGTGGAAAAAAAAAGAAAAACCCTTTTTTCAGATCACCTTCTAGAAACACTATTGAGTCTTGTTACAACAAAAGCAGCACAAATACCACTTTGCTAATACATACTGAGCCAGATTTAAATATGTCACTGATAATTACTTAACAAATATTGTTAGGTTTGTACTCTATGGTGGTTCAAAAGAACATTTGCTTATTTAAAACGGTTTATTTTAAAACAAGGCTTTTTGTTTTCTTTCTTTCTTTCTTTCTTTTTATTCCTGGCATGATAGAGTGCAGAAAACTTTCTGCTTTCTGACCTTGGCTTGTCAGCAATTTGTCATAGCAGGGGACAGCATATTTGCACTGCGTCTGCCAGCATGGATTTTCAGGGGCTGGGAGAGGCTGCTCAGTTTTAGGACTTGGTTGCATGGTGAGGAGAATTTCATTCTGTTCTGATAATGTCCTGAGAACTGTCTATTCATGCAGTTGGGTGCTTTCTCCCTCACTATGCCCCAAAACCGTCTGATATGATGCATGCCATTCCCAGCCCAGGCACTGGCTCTGTGTGTCGGCTGGGCACCTTGCCTGGTTCTTAGCACTTACATTCACCCTGTATCATTGCAGTCTTACTTACGGTAAACAGTGTCTGAAATAGCTGGCACCACCCACCGCTGGGGACAGGCGCTGGGACACGGTGTGCACACAGTGGTGGTTCTGGGCTGTCCCGTGAGCCTCGCTGAAGTTCAGCGAAGGTGGTGAGGGAGGGCGAATTTCTGGCTTCTCAGGAGCTCCGACCAGTATCTCTGTAAAGTGTCTGTGGCAAACCATTACGAAATCACCTGCTTTCCCAATTTCGCTTCTTGATTTTTTTTTTGAAAGTCAGCACGGTTAAGCCCAGAGCCCTCAGCAGGAGCCCAGCACCCCCCAGCTCCAGGCCAGAATTTCCCATGGGGTGGGTGCAGACAAAGCACTATGCTGCCCTGCAGCTTGTTTTACCCACTTGCAAGAGGGCTGTGGGGGTCTTCTTGTAAAGCACTTAGAGATCTATGAAGAAAAAAGAATTTTCTTATAAAGGAAAAATTTCATGTAAAGAAAAATATTAGTAGCAAAATAACATCTAATTTAGGCAAAAAGGGACATTTCCTGGTGGAAAAGCAATACTCACACATTCCGTGTTGAAAACAGTAAGGGAATTTGGTCAAACATCTATTCCATCTTCAGACTGAAGACAAAACCATGCCTCCTGCCAAGGAGCTAGGGAGCTGCAGGATCACTAGCATGACATCGTACTGCTTGGTTATAAAATGCGCTGCACACCGAACTTGGCACTCAGCGTGCTCAGGTTGAGCTGAGAGCTAATGTAATGAACTCTAGGGAAGGATTTACATCAAATACTACTCAGGAATATTAAAGACAGACAGGACCAACTTCTTACTTGAATAATTGCACACTTGCTAAATTCCTCCTTTCATTTCAAAGCCAGGCAATCACCTTCCTCACTTCCCCTCTAAAACTATATATCACTGTGCTATTCCTCGACCTCAAGAAAAATCTATGTGATTAAAGGAAGAAGTAACTTGTTAATTACCATGGACTGAACTAAGATTAGTTTTAGCTCTAGCAATGACTCTTGCCACTCGAGGGGGGGAGCAAGCAAACCAAGAAAGGCGAGATTCAAATTTCAACAAGTGTCCAAGGCTGCTTGTATTTGCTAACATAACCCCAGAGGCAGGGATGCCTGCAAACACTCCTAACTTCCATTTGTGTGTGGGAGAACAATGTAAAAGACCTTGCATACATGTCCACACTGCACGCAGTAGCAGTGCACTGCTCACAAGCTGCTTCAGTTAACTAATGCGCTCTCCTGTCTGTTGTTACCAGTGTAAGGCTTTCAGCCAATATGGGGTATTTTCCCTTTAAGTTGTATCAGAAAAAGAAGACTGCATTGTGCTGACAGTTGTTGCAAGCAGCAAGTGTCCGTTTGAACGGCAGGATTTAGTCCTAGTGTTAGGGCTGTGTGTTTGAGGGAGATCCACAGCCTGTGAAAGTTGAGGGAAGTACTTCTAGCAAATGGCGTCGGAAGAAAAATGGAAGACAAAGAAGCTGAGAGGGAAAAAATGGAAGATCAAAACATGAGAATCCTTTCCCTGGCCTGAGAAAGACCTACTGTTACTCCACAGGCTGGGCTTGAAGGTGCAGGATCTCAGATGCATTTAGAAGCCTCAAGCCCATTTTGCTTAGTGGCTCTGAATCCTCTGGCCTTTTCTAATTCAGTTGGCTTGCTTGTTAAAGAGGATGCTAACATAACCAGACAAGATTTGCAAAGCTGAATTCACTGAGGTTTGCTTGGGAAGTGTGGGTGGAGATCCTTATAGATGTTAAATAAGGAAAAAAATGAAAATATGAGACACTTTGCCCTAGTAACATTCAAAGCAGGAGTGACAGAAAACATTTAGTGGAGATACAACAAAGAAATCCTTTGCCTACAGAACCATAGCTTCAGCAAAACAAAAAAATATGTGAAGCACCTGGACATCCCCTTTGTTCTGAACCTGCAGCACAGGCTGCAGAGGGACATGGCAGTAATTTAAAAGCTTGTTTTCTGCATCCTAACATCATGTAAGGATGAAATGCAATCCATCCCACTATCATTTAACAAGCACCCCGGGACCACTGTACCTTGGAGGCATGATGTCACAGGTCAGCAGAGAGATTATTTGTTTTGAAGCTTGTGAATAGCTCTGAGACTTCATTTCGGAGTGCTCCACTCAGAGTCATGACTCAAACCCTTCTGGTCTCACAGAAAGACACAACTGGCTACAGTTTCCCTGTGCTGTCTCTGAGCATCCTGTGAGGGATTAGTAGATAGTTAATTTTATTATCCTTTCTGCTCTTTCATGTAGGAAAGGCTTTGTCATTGCTTGAATTCCTTCATGTTCATGACACATTTTCTCAAGCATCATATCAATGATGTCTCCATTGAAACAAGCAGAGAGAGCTACCAAGAAAAGCACTGAAACAAAAACCAAGACATCCATTTAATTTTGGGTGATTTTTAATTTATATAGAGCCATTGGGAAAACTAGTATGAAATCCAGCTTGAGACCTGTGACAAGTTGGCTATGCACAATACCTGCCTGGTTTCTCCTTTGTAAAAAGCAGTTATTACCCAGAATTTTATACCTATCCCTTGAAGGGACCAAGATATTCATCTCAGGCAATTTTCTGAAGTACCAACTTTTTTTTTCTTCTCCAGATCATAATAGTTCCAGACTCACCTGGAAGCAACTAAATTGATACCCAGGTTTAGCAGCAGTATTGCCTGAATGAAAATATGCAACACAAAAAACAGCTAACAATTCTGAATGGTTCATTTAATGCTCAATTGCTGAACCTTATTCAGTTTTAAAACAAGCTGTAAGATTAAAGCCCCAGAGGTGAATAAAAGAACTCTCCATTATCATGTCTACATTGGAATTTACTCTTGTATTAGCATTAAACCAAGAATAAAGGAAAAGTGTAGATTCTGTATAAGACTGCCAGACTGTCTGAAATTGGGAATAATTTTAAACATACTCTTCCAGTTCCAGTGTTCCCCTTCCACAGTCAAGGACCATCAATACATCAATAAACTCATGGTTCCTGTCCCCAGCAGAGCTCCAACCCTGGGTGCCAGACTGAAAAAGCAAAAGGGATGTAATCCACTGAGACACTCAGTGGGAAGAGAACTTGGGTGAAGATCAAGCATGCTGGTTCCAGACTTTCTTTAATTATAATCTGTCCCTGGCAACAAGAAAATTTAGATGGGCAAGAGAATGAACAGAGCTGCATTCAGTGGCTGCAAATTACTGTTTTACATTAAGTGAATTTATTGTACAGCAATACGGGCATAAATCTAGCTGATACAGAGGGCTGATTAGCACAGCTCTACACTCCAAGTAATGGCATTAAAGATGCAGTGTGAATTTCAGGGAATTAATCATATTGTTCACATCTTTTCAATGATGATTCAGCAGGCACTTTTATAGCAGATTAACTGCTTTTACCATTCGTTAATACAACCCAGAACATTAACTACCCTTATGAAGAAAGTTTTTTACCCCCTTCCTGAAGGCATTCTCTGGACTCATATGCTGTTACTTTTCCTCTCCTATCCTCTTTGCAGCTTGTTAGTAGAGATATTGAAGGTCTGATGCAGCTTTCCTCTAATGGAGCCAGAGTAGTTTTTTTCCTTGAACTAGGCACAGGAGCCTGCATGCAATGGAAGAGATTAACACCAGGTGGCAAATTACAGCTGATTACAATAGATTCATGTATATGGAGACACAGTGTAATGCTGCCAGGAAAACAACACATCTGGCAGCTAACTCACCCTCTACTTGCATGTTTCCTTTGAAAAGAGGATAGAGTGGTTTGTTGTTGTTGTTGTTTGTTTTTAACCTTCAGTAATGATTGTCAAACCCCTGGAAGATCGACGAGGACCCCGTACCCTCCATGCAACTATAATCACTGAGATATTGGTATGATCTGGATGTTTCTAGGCAGGGTCTGAGCCCCACCAGATTTGGCAATATACAAACATCGATAAAATAAAGGGAATTAGGGAATTGCCTGCTGCCCCAGCACTTAACCCAGATACCAAGTAGGAAGGGAGAACACACAAGTACGGTGAGGGCAGCACTGACAGAAAGGCACGATGCAAACACAAAGAGCAGTGAGCTACAAATAGTAGTAATCATGAATATCATCAGCTAGGAGATGAAGGAGAAACACAGAAACAGGTAACAACTGGAGCGGTCACCTGTTCCTTTCTTACCTGCTTTAAGGCTCCTGCTGCTGCAGCCCCTGAACTGCTCCACCATCCACCTCTCCTCAGCTTGTGATTCTTAAGGAATGGTTCAAAACGTCCCTTCTCTAAAATCAGTCAATTGCCTCTGAACTGACAATAGTTAGCAATTCCTTCAGTGCTTTTGGAGTGGCTTCCTGCCTACTGGAAAGGCTGACAGGATACTCCTTCAGTCCTTCAGTGGAATACAGCATGGCACTGCTTCTAGCTATGTACAGTGTCTAAGTGCACAGAAGGGTTTGATAGGTTTGCCAAGGGCAGGCCACAAACAGAGGGACTTGCTAGCCATACACCACCTTTCATCACCCTTATTGCCAATCCAACTCCCTCAACTCCTCCCTTCCCCAGACAGCAGTTATTTTAAAAAGGATTTCATGCATCTGTTCATCTGCAAACTACAAAGTACGTATACATTTCAAATGAAATGGCTAGGACTTTGACAGTTCTTAAAATATACATTTTATTATTTTCTGGTGTTTGCTATGAAGGTTTCATTCAAATTGTGAAGGTACACAGCCTTTACAAACTTGTTGAGTTAAAGGTTTTTGTTGGAGGTTTTATGTTCTGTTTCTTTCATGGCAGAGGAAAATACATACACTATAAAATGTTGAAATTCATTAGATGTTTAGTATTACCTCTTCATATATGCTGTGGAATGCTTTGTAGAAATACTATATAAAATAAGGCAGACTTTGACAGGGAATTCAGTCATAAAATTTCATGGGAGAAAACAAAAAGTTCCAACATATTATCATCTTCTGTAGCCAAGGGAAGATCAGGTGGTCGTCACTGGTTTGTGGGAGAACTACTGCAGTTCTGGTGCTCAGACAGTATACATTTCTTGTTTATTCTACTATTCTCAAGTGAGACCTTTGCAATAAAACTTATTTTAATTAACATAAATCAGACAATATTTAAACATACACATCTATCCTTACAGTGCAATAAAAATGTATCATTGTATAGTATTTTGTATTTGCATTATGAAAATAAAAGGTCTGTACATCAATTAAATGTATATTAATGAGTATGAATCATGTAAATTTGTAATGCATCTAAAGTTGGCTTTGGCTTTTAAGTATTTATAAATTCATAGAAAATATTGAACATCTAACAAAATAAATAAAACATATCATTTTAATCATAGATGCTAACGATCAACCTCAAAAATTCTTGTGTTATTTTTTACATTTGCTACTAAATTTCTTAAAGAGAACTCACTTTCAGTAGTGCTCAGAAGTGAATGATTGCACCTTCTGTGATGTGAAAAAATAGAGTACATCTATTTTTCATAGATCAAAAATTCCTTCATGGAGAGTTGCATTTTAAACGTCTGATTGTTCTACGTAACTGTCTTAAGTGCTTATAAAAAGCATGTAGCTTTCTCATAAAAGCTGTGAGTCACTATTAATAGATATTTTTCACTTGCAGAATTGAGAATTATGCAAAATCTTCTGGTGAATGTCCTTTTTTTATGAGAATTCTTCAAGGTCTTCCAGCTTCACATACTGGTTTGAAGACAGCACAAAAATATGTTCACTAATGAACCCTCTTCAGTACGAGTACTGCAGCAATCCAGTGTAATTCCACTTGATAGGCTTATTTCATTGGAGTCCACACATGGTAGTTTGTGGAAGTCAACTGCTGACCTCATGTTCTCTTGAATTTGAAAGTTCCCCAAGTGCACGGGCTAGCCTTACTGTAATACTGAAGAGACCAAAACAAATCTCAAATCACATGAACAAAAGTGAGCTTGAATAAATATGCATCTGGTTAGTAAATTACACACCATAGTCTAATTGCTATTCTGGTGGTGGTGGTCGAAGACTCCGCAGCTTCCTTTCATCTAGTCCTTTCCAGTATTTAAAGTTATTATCCAGATGCTGCATCAAATTTGGCAGGTCTGCAAATGCTAGGGAAGAAAGGGCAGAGTGTATTTAGTTTGCAGAATTGGAACAGTCACATGATTCTGTCTGCTTAAATATCACTTAAAATGTCTGGGCAACTGTGTTAAGTAGGAAAGCTTAAATCTGTCATACTGGTACTTGAAATGTTTCTGGCTTTATAGCTCTCATCACTCATGTATCTTCCCAGGCTACTGAGAACAATTCTGTGAGTCTACTTAATACGGGTATTGCAAGCACCAGCAAAGGGGTGCAGTTTTGCAGGAGGGGCATAACTAATTATGCCTGTAATTATACTACTTTATCGAATCTCAGTCACGTCATGATCTGGCATTCAGGAGAGTCACATTTCTGACCACTTTTACCATGGAGGCAGCACTTGGAAGGAAATAGCTGCTCCCCCAAGCAGTTTCCAGACTGTAGAAATTTTTCTTGAAGAGTAACTGATATTAACACAGACAAAATGATTATGCCTAAAGTGCTATCAAAGAGAATGTGTTCTGTTCTCCATTTACAGGGAAGCAAGTTTTAAAAAAAAAGAAAGTTAAAAACTGCCTGAAACTAATATATTAAAGAGAAGCCACGGGAATATAGTTTGTAGCAGTATCAAAATACTTCTAAGCAATAATGAAGCTATTAAGCTTACTTGAACTGTAAAAATCTTTCCTTTTTTTCCCATTTTCTTTAGGAGCCATAAGAAAGCAATTTTATATCACAGTACTTTCAAATGTTTACAAAATGCTTCTTGTCAGGAAATACAGCAGAGTTTCACTTACCGTCCCAGGCATCAAACATATCAGTGATGAAGTAATCGATGAATGATATTTGTGACTTGGGGATGCTGCAAGTATTTCTGTCAAAAACTGGCATCACAACAGGTAAACCTTGTCTCTTTTCTTCATCAGTCTGCAAAGAACACTCTTGTGATTATTCCACGACACATTACATTAATGGGTTCTTTTAGCAGCAGATTGTTTGACAGCAACTAGAGCATGCAACTGCTAAATAAACAGAGAAACCTCAAGAAATCTGAAGAAGCAGCAACTTAATCTTAAGCACCTACTTGCACAGGTTTCAGCCAAACAGTAGCTGAATAGTGCCTTCCAGTGTTTTGCACAAAGTGACATTTATCATCTGCATTTACACACAAAGCTGTCCTTAAGTTACTCTGTGCATTACTAATTGAAGTTATGACTGCTTCGGAGCTAAAACATGCATATCCATGGTCAGACTCTAATAGAAGAGAATTCTGTGCAAATAAGAGGTAGCAAAGTATCTTTTTTATCCTCTTTTTTTCTTTTTCTTTTTTTTTTCCCATTGAGGTACCAAGGCCCAGTTTCAGTATTTGGTCTGTCACCAGTAATAATGAATCTGCCTGCCCCATGTTCTCATCTTCCTAAAACCCTTCTTCAGCATGGTTTACTAAGGTCTTAGAGTATTTTTTGTAGTGAGTGCTGCTCCCATGCTAACACTAGAACCTCGTAATCCTATTCTTGAGACATAGCCAGCATGTGGATATTTAGAAGGCACCCTTCCTCTGCCTTGTGATGGGAACACATGCAAGCAAAATGCACACACACACACACAAAAAAAAAACCCCACAACCTCCAAACTGAACAATTTAAAGGCTTAAGTTTTTCAAAAACTGCATTATAGTCTTGAAGAATTTGCATTGTAGATGTCAACTTTCTTCTGTCTGAAGGTATCTAGTATTGGCATGAGTAATATCCCATCATTTCAGATTAAAACAACCAGTATTTTTCAGATTGCTTAATGCACCCTTAGATGTTTTGAAACATTGGCAGTATATGCACGCTTCTATTTGCTTTTACAGAGATGCTCACCTGTAATGTCAGCAGCCCTTTTTAGCGGCCTTACCTGTGCAAAGTACTCCTCAGAGATGCGTCCAGCCCACTCTATACATTGCTCTATGGGTCTGCATGGATTGGAAATGTCTGCACACTTTATCAACATCCGTTTGATAAGGATACGGTTTTCAGGAGACGTGAGAACAGTTTTGATTGATTCTCCATCACCATTATTCTGTAACATTCGAGAATTAAAAGCAATCCATTAACAAAAAACTGTTAGCTGTTACTCAAAAGCTTTGTGCCTTGGGAATGTTTTCAGCAGATCCTATAGGGATCGGTCCTGTTACTGACTATCATATTTGATGTCCAGCTGAATTTATAGGGGGATTATGAAAGTTAGCCACAGCTCTGAGCTAGCACCGAACTCCAGTTTCTGGATTCATTCACTGTATTTGTGACAGATCTCTTGGGCATTTTTGGGCAAGTCACCTAATCCCTCTATGCCCTACCTGCCTCTAAAAGTGTGGAGAGGATCCATTTATCACTGCACACATAGTGATGAGCACTATGCAGGCAGAAAAATGTAATTCTCTGCTGAAATGCAAGGATTAATAGACTTGCACATTAACAGTGGAATAGCTGGTTTAACAAAAAAAGAACTGACACGACATGCACAGTCGTCCTCTGCATGCAAATCTCACCAGCATGAGCATCGATCATTATGACAGCGCTGCTGCCATTAGGAGAGCCAGATCCCACACTGCCTCTCAGGCGTGCTCCTCGTTCCCTTCCACTGCAGCTATGTTAGCCCATCAGTCTCTGACCTGACTGGGCATTTTGCTTTCTGAGAGTTTATCGGTATTAAAGCAATATATTAAAACCATGCTTCTGAACAGCCTCATCTTTCCTCTGCAAGTCTAGGAAAGGTTTCAGCCCACACACAGCTTATATTTGGTTCCCAGGCTGCACATACAAGCACGTCAACAGTACTCTATATTTGGAGCCAGCATACAGCTAATATGAGTAAAGGTTCCAAGGATCCAGATTGGAAGCTATTTTCTGTGGAGCTCTGATGAAGTGAGTTTCCAAAGAACAGACATTCAGGATTAAAATATCTTAAAAAATCACATCTAAGGACCTTATTATTACCTGACTCTTTCAGGATGAGTAGGTACAGAAATTTATAAAGTTTCATCTTCTACTTGGAAAAAAAAAAGAAGTGAAGCAAGGAATATACTAGACTTCTCTAGCACACAACAAGGTTTTGGTCTGTAGTCAATGCAGTGAAGGAGTCACAGGAATAATAGCAAGAACAATAAGCCACCAGTTTCTGCAGCACTTTGCACAAAGAGGGAGATACTAGCCAGCTTCTACAAAGCAGCAGAAACATTCTGATCTTTTATTAGGACATATTTTTCAGAAGAAAGTTCTTCTGAGGAATAAAGTTCTTTCTGAAGGAAGAAAATAATAATTATTAGATTATTAATTGTCATTTGGTAGGCTACTGGTTCAGAAACATCAGCCCCACAATTCCTACTGAAATGAGACTCTCAAACCAATTCTTTTCCCTCATTTTTAGATATGCAGAAGGGAAAGTACAGGGGAAACAAAGTGAGTTGCATACATCTCCAAATGCATAGGAACATGAGGCAAGAGAAAGTCAACATAAAGTAACAGAGGCTCCAGAAACAAAAGCAATGTGTAAAAACTAAGGACTGAAAATGAGTAGAGATCATTCAGCTAAGGGTAGTAGAGAATATCCTCCTAGGTAAACCACCAGGAATCAAGAAAGGATGTTTGCTTCCGTGATCCATTCAAACCAAGGGCACAGCTCTACTTGCTGGATGCGGATGTCTTGGGAATAAAATGTGCTAACTGTGCTTAGTCCCAGCATCCTGCTCAGAGTGCAGAGGTGTCTCTGCATGTCAGATGTTGGCTTCCTGTCATGGGCTTAGGTGACATCATGAAGGGAAATGGGAGGATAAAGGATGCTGGAGCTGGAAAGGATTTTTTTCAGTTTATGAAACAAAAGAAGAAAGGAAGCAAACAGAGCAGCTTCTCAGCATGGCTCGTTGAACAAATATGTACAAAAATAATAAATAAAAAAAATAATAAGTGGAACTGTCCCATTTGGAACACACGGTTGGCAGCTCAGCCTGCAAACATTACACTGAGTCACAGCCATGACTGGAAATCGGGCCAGGAAACACACGCTGCCGCTGCAACCAGATATACGACCAGACTTGAAAGGGGATCTGTCAGTGTTGTTCTGCTAGTAACAAGCACAGCAAATGATTGGTTTCACCCACTCACCCATTACAGGCCTTTTAATAGGAACCTGCTGAACTGAGAAACTCCCAACTAAAAGAAGGAAAACATTTTGCTTCTTGAATTCGATAAAAATTATATAGCCTTTGTCTTTATACCCAATTTTGGGCAGAATTTGCTGTGAATCACAAATGCTTTGTGGGGCAGATTATTTCTCTGCAGCCCCTGGCCCTCAAGGGCAGAATCAAACTTAGTTTGATTCCTGTATGTCACTGTCCTTATTTTTACTGCCTGACTGTACAGGCCCAGGCAGCAGCAGCCATCCAGCTCTCCGTAACAGGCAAGGAGAAGAGTGTGGCTCTTTGGACAGACACTGCTGCTCAGAAAGTTGCTGCACCCCACGCCTTGAGGCTGCGAGGGGGCTCAGCGCACTGGGCCAGGCCAGGCCACAGCCCTCCAGCAGGACGGAGCACCCCAGAGCTGCACACCCAGAGTGGCGTGCTGCACCCAGCAGCAGCAGCCCCCTGCTTCTCCTCCGTGTCTCTTCCTCTCTCTGGGAACAGGCCCCCAGAGGGGCTGTGCCTTCTGCATCCCTGATGGCTATAAACACGAGCCTCTTCTAGGCAGTTCTGTAGGTAAAATTACTCCTGCCTTCGTGGATGGGCTAGATAATCTCTTCGTCCCTTCTACATTGCCTTCTACGTTGCATCCCCTACTTCACAGGTTTCTGCAACTCCTTTTAGTCCTCCTTCCTCATCACAACAGCCATTATCTCCTCCTTGCTTCTGTCAGATATAACCATTACTCATCCTCCTTTCTTCCCCCATCTACTCCCTTTTTACTCCTTTTCTTTCTGACTGGAGAATAGCTCCTTAGTGTGCCTACATGCCAGGCTAAACTGGGGGCTGAGCAGGGCTGCAGTATGGTAGCACTGGGATGAATAAAGGAGCTGCCAAACAGCTCCTTCATCTGCAGACTTGTGTGCAGAGAGAGAAGTGCCCTAGCTTTTCCTGGCTAGCTCACTTACTTGTAATCTACAAAGAATTACTCCCCCTTCTTTTTCTCTTGTTTGTTACAATCAAGGAACCGAGCAGCGAAACATTTACCCTTACAATTTTCCATCCATTTTGCTGGCTTTATGTTTCCATTAAACAATCCTGAAACAAAAAATGTTTATCCAGCATCCAAATATATGTATTAGCGTGCTATTTCTTACAATCGTTCAACAACAACAACAAAAAATCTACATCTACAGCTATGGTTGTAGGCTAGCCTGCAGACTGATACTTCACATCAAAAGATTTTGTTTAATACTGTCCATAATTGCCAACTGAAATTATTTGGTTGAAGTTTCCCCATCAGGTGTCTACCTCATGCAGATTTTTTTTTCTTGAAAATTGCAGTTAAAAATGATTTGGTGGCTTCTAAATATGAGATTGGGGAAATAAGGTCTTCATGCTGATGTTAAAAATTACTGCTGTTTCTCACATCTTCATGAATGAGGACCTGGAATTCAGTTAGAGGAATGGTTTTGGGTTAAGCCAGTCACCGTCTCTGAAAAGCTGCTGGACATGTTACAAATTTTGGAAAAAAAAAAAAAAAGTGGTTTGTGTATATTCAATAGGGACTGCTGGAGCCTGGGTCTGAACAAGACTCTTGCTGCAACTGTAGTTCTTGGCTGTGCCGGATCAGACACTGTCCAAATCCAGGTTTTATAACTAAGAACAGGGAGCCTCTCTCTCCCTTATTTGCAGTAAACAAAACCTGCAGAAAAACAGCAGCAGAGAAGAGGAGGTTGTTGCCTGCTTTGAATGCAAAAATGGAAAAGGGAACAAGTAGAATGGCATAAAAATCCTGGGAGCTGTGAAAGAGAGAGCAGACGAGCAAGCCAATACCGTTGGAAGAAGGGAGGAAGGCTGAAACAGGAAAGATTTCATGAGTGCGAGAACTAGTGCAGGGAAAAGGAGGGAGAGGCAGAGCTAGTGAGAAGCCAAGGATCAAAATGGTGGGTGAGAACTGAAAACGGCATGACAAGACAGTGGGCAGTGAAGAGACTCAAAGAAGTCAAAGAAGAGTCAGTGAAAACAGAATCTGAAGATAGAATTCAGGCCTGAATGCACTGTAATGGGCATATAAATGGAGCCGCTACTTTGAAGAGATGGTAGTCCTTCCATTTGGTAACCTCTGACAACTTTACAATTTAAGCATGTTTTTTCACTATTCTTTCTTTATTTGTAAAAGGTAGGAGACCAACTGTGATAAGAAAGGCTTAGCTATTAAATGATGAATCTAAGGACAAACATGCACAAACTAGTTCTGGTCTTCTCTAGGTGCTGGTAGCAGTGAGCAGGCACTTAAAGTGTAGGCATGTCCTAGGTGGTAAACAACTACACAAGGTCCAACACAGCACCCACAGAAGTCAACAATATTTGTCTGTGACTTTAAAACCTTCTGCAACATAGAGCTGTCTGGGAAAAATACTTCACAGCCACAGAATTAACAGCCTTTCTCCTAGTTTAGTCAGTAAAACCAGTATCCTACTGGGACTTTGTCTCCACATTCATGTAGTTCTCATTAGCATCTCTGGGTGCCAAGAACAAAGCTAATTCTAGCATATACTCTTGTGGACAAAGGTACTTTCCTACAATTAAGCTGAAGTCTGCTTCTGATGGGTAAGGAGCAAGATCTGTCCCTCTCCCACCTTCTGATAATAAAAAGACTGCCCACCCCCACTGCACACAACAGTCATAAATGTGGCTTTCTAAAAAAGCATTGTAAGAAAACACAGAAAACCATTACAGCTCCTGCAGGACATTGCCACTGTTGCAAACTTTATTATAACCATTTCTGAAAATCTTCTCTTTGCAAAAACCATTCCAACAAAATTATACACTGCTCTTACTGGCAAAAAAATCTGCTGGTTGAAGCTGTTATTGAAACTGGTGTGGTTTTTTAGAATGAGTTCCTAACAGGCAATTTCATTGTGTCCATGGGGTTCCAGATGGTTATTGATTATGTCTATATGATACATAATGCCACCATGATCTATTTTAAAGATTAAAAAAGAAAGTAGGTAGAAAACCCATGAATGCTGCCAGGCAGCACTGAAAGCTGAGGGCCCTCATTTCCACAGACTGTGCCATATGGCAGTCAGTATACCTGCCCGTATGCTGCACCACCAGTGGTTCCCGTTGTGAGTGAGGGAGTAATTGAGCTTCTGTTCTGAGACAAATCTTGGCCCCTTTGCAGAAATGGCCAAAAAGAATGCGAGGTCTTGCTGCTAGCACTCTCCCCATGGGAGTGACTGGGTTCATCAAAATGACATTTTTAACAGGAACATATACAGGCTTCTGGTCCCTAGTACATGGCTGGTTCTCATAAAACGTCATAGTGCTGCAATATTAATAGGAACCGAGTGAGTCCCACTCATCCTCAAAATGGGCGATGATGACATTAAGTAGATAGGCATTGAAACCCAGAGGTGAAAGACACATTTCTAACCTCTCTTTCTCCATGTTTCTCATGAACTTTCTCGGAATACCACATGGAGATTTCCTACTGCCAAGGGTTCCCAGTCCCTGCTTATTCATTTTAAGGAAGATTTGCAGTGTTGCTTACCCCATTTTCTTCTAGCGCTGCCAAGGGTTTATTAATGCTGTTGACAAACTTGTTGACATGCTCAAAGTGCTTTGTCATTTCTGTTGCTAAGACCATGTCAATAATGGCTTGGCGAAGGGTTCGATACTCATTCCTGTTTAAAGAAGGAAACAATTAAGAATGTTGGCTGGTTCACAAAGGGCTGCTTGCTAAAACAAGTCTAACAAAAATGCTAAAGACCATTTGTGCTGCTGAGAGGTGCGAGGGGAAGAAAGAATAGTAAGAAAGGCTTGGGTAGTTGCATCTATGCTGGATGAAGTACCCTTTGGTGTGCAGAGACATATATGCTAGAGGCATGACTGGATCTCTGGGAGAAACAGCGTAGGAGCTGTGCAAAAGCAATGGCACCAGCTACTCAGGAGGGCTGCCAGGACACATCACACCGGTGCGTTCCCAAGGCTTTTAGCACAGACACTCAACCACAGCTCAAGCTCCTGCCAAGTTTTCAGCAATACTTTTCAGCTGTATCTTGAATCAGCCAAGGCAGTGGTCATCCTCACCCTAAATGTCTTTCCTGTTCTGTGCTGGAAGGAGAAGAGCAGGTCCTTCACTATCCTTCCCATTGCAACAAGACATTTAATGTTTTAGTGATTCTTCCTGACTCTTTCCATCTTTGTTCTACCCAGCAAACATACATCCACTCAGCCATAGTTTATCTTCAGTGTCCAAGAATACAAAATGGGACTTTGCTAACATCAGGATTTACACTGTATGCTCCTTAGACAAGGTCTGTCTTTTCATTCACAGGAGAAACTGAAACCATGGAATGACTCCTAAGCCTGTGCAGGACAGGCAGAAGTACTGTACTGTTTTAGAAGCAAACTTTCACAAAGGCTACATACAGTTATCCACAAGGCATGCTCTCCTCTAGGATGCTTGTTTGCATTATCTTGTACTACACAGAAGAAACCAAGAGATGTTAGTGGGCAGACAAGGACCCTGTGTTTAAGCTTACCTCTCCATGTTTTTAAATATATTGCATTTGTCATCCCGGGTGGTGAGCTGGAAAGCCAGGGCAGCATGATGGCTCTCCAGCACTGCGGTGTCATTGTAGAGAATTGCTAGCTCACTGCCAGCATTGCACAGGAAAGAATTTGTTCTTCCTGGGTGATCCACGTCATGGACTGTGGCAGCAATAAGTGCGGCAACCTCATCAATCGGATCCAAGGTTTGCTGAAAATAGAAAGATGCTTAGTTTTCCTGGCAGACTCATTAGAAACCCTACTCTGTCCATAAAGGTTAAGCCAAGTTGCTAAGGGAGAAAAGCCAGAACTCTGCAGATCAGTAAGGGTCAGATGTTCTAGACAGAGCAATGGAAAATTCATTATAAGCTTCACTGAACACTGCATGACTTTTTAAGTCATTTTGTTCCTCTTGAATTTTGCCTTAGCCACACCTTTCACAAAGCACATCAAATTAAATAAATGTGAAGTAATAAACTAGTTTGTGTTTTCTAACAACACATAAACCACCTTCACTCAAGTTAGGGAAATACCCTTGGAAAAAAACCTAACACTGCTAAATATAATTCTATTTCCAACAGACTCCTTCATTTCTTTTGGACACTGAATGTGTCCTAATCATATTCCACGTATGTGTTGGCTAGGTTTGTGATTTGTAAAGAATAGTTCACATACATCCAGTTCTATAATAGCGTCCTGAGGCTACAGCTAATATGAGTTCTGTGAAGAATTCCTGATGGTTTATATCCATGGAAAAATTACGTGACATTGTTCTGTGCTCGCTGTATCAGATTCAGTTTCTTTTACCATGCTGCACTCCATGTTTTCTGTCTACTTGCACTGGTTATTGCTTTATGTCTAGTTACAATTACCCTGTCAGAAAACACAAAACTATTTGATTTTTAAGGTTTTATACTGTAAGTTTTAATACTGTACTAATAGCATAGAGGAGAAAAAACACCAAGGATCTCAGAAAACTTTACTGTATGCTTTTTGAAACTAGCCTTTATGCTGTGTTTACGCTGCACTTTTTGTGAAGGACCATAAATACAAAGCACTTATATTAAAAAAATTTAATAAAACGAAAGAGACATGAGCAGAATTGTTCCCAGCTGACTCTAGATGCAGGACAGATAATTTCCAGTCCAATTAGCTTGAGTTAAGGTCCAAATTTTTTACTGACTTTGATTGTACCATTCACAATGGTCAGACTTTTCACTCATACTTTTTCACTCAGTAGAAAAGACTGTGCATACCTTATTTCACTGTGTGAAATTAATGCAGTGACTTTGATGGAGAAAGGATATTATTCACTGAGGACTGCAAAAAGGTTCTTGTAGAGAAAAAGAAAAGGCAAAGAAGTATTTCTACCCTAGGTTCATAGTTACCATTGTCTGAAATACTATCTCCTGTGTGTTAGGTTCTTCCTTCTTTCTTTCAGCAGCTGCTCATGGGATTCTAATTTTGAGGTATAAAGTTAGGAAAGAGGGATTTTAGAACAAGTTCTCCTGGGAAGGCCACACTGATCTCAGTCTGGCTGAGAAAGACTCGTGTAGATGGAAAGTGGCAAGAAACTGGAGAATACTTGACCTGTAGGGCCACAGCAATTATCTCATGCTTATTTCCTGAGTGTGACATAACAAACTTCAAAGGGATTTACAGTACCTTTACCTCTGACTCCAGGTCAAGGATTCTAACTTTGTCATGTTAACTCCTGTGGCACAGAAGTGGAAATGATTCTGAGAATACTGCTTCAATTTGGGAGCCAGAAAGTTTTCCCAGACAAGAACTGAGTTCAATTTACTAAAAAAAAAATCTCTGTGTGATTCTGAGTGGCAGAATCTGGCCTTCTGTATTTAACTTAAGTTGAACTCTGGACAACACAAAAGCAGCTGGGCTGTAAATCTGAGAAGATAAAGAGAGAATCTTGAACTTTGATTCTACTCCTTCTGTTGCAACATTTTTTTTTCTTTTGCTATGCCTACAGAGGAATGGAAATAACATTTTTGAAAAGGAGGAGGCAGTCATGCTTCTGTGGCATTGAAATGATTCCAGATCTCGTCTGTTTTTCATAGATGTTCTTGGGAAGACCAGTTAAACCTCTGGCAAATAAGGGACTGCAAATATCCTGTGAAGTTCTATTCCCACTTGGCATATGGTATCTGTGAGTCAGCCTCTGGAGAGCACACTAATAAGCTGCAGCTCCAGGTTAAGGGACTTACTACAATTTTAATGAGCTGTCAGAAGCTTGTTTACAATCACAAATGTCTCAGCCGAGTGCCCGTCACTAGCACTATCCTTAGGCAGGCCAATTCAGGGTAGGAATTTCTATCTAAAAATGCAACTCAGAAATACGTACTGCCACTCCACTGCGTACACTTGCAAGCACTGTTTTAATTCCCCTTCTCACACTCCAGTCTGCCCTCTGGGTGTGTGAGAACAAAGGCTGCTCTGATTTATTCTGCTTGTCAGAGGCTCTAATACACCACTGGGCATTATGGTACAAGGAACTTCAACAAGTAATCTGTTTCAACAATCTTCTCCAACGCAGTCTCTTTAAGCCTCAGGGCATCTCGTCCAGTGGGTAATACAGCTTTGGAAGCACCAAAAATATTTTACGGCCTATATTGTCCTGGGAGTCTTTTGCAAAATGACCATCAAAAGGCATACGAAATGATGATTGATTAAATCTGTATGTGTGGAGACCATCACAAAAATAGTGTCATTAGCTCATCTATATGAGAAAAATTAACTATACCAGGAATTTTTGTTTTAAAAGGAGGTTCCCTTATTCTGATCAAGAATAGCTCAATTCCTGTAATACTAGTATCTATTCTTCCACATATACTACACAACAGATCCTAGAACTTGTGTAAAGCAACCCAGTTCTTTGACCTCAGAGCTGCCACGTGGGTTAGCACTAAGTAGACATATGGGTCTTGGCATCTTTTCTGAGAGGTCTTGCTTTAATCCCACCTGTACTTCCCACCTACACTGTTTCTTAGAAATGTGGACTCACCTTTACTCTTTCTTTAGACAAGAAATAAGCAGTGGCATGTAGCACATCTGCTGAATGAGTAGAATTATGATAGGAGTTGGAGGAATGGTAGTTAGCTTCAATAACTTGTAACCACGACCTCAGAGTTGATTCTGAACAGTTTAGGAATTCACAGATTCCAAAGCGAGCAAATATTTTGAGACCCAGATAAACCAAGGGCCTGTGGAGAAAAACAAACGCAAAGTTTTAAAACAAATGAGGTTGAAAGCACATTACATAGTGTGAATAGTATGAATCTATCCTTTTTTTTTTTAACCAATGACATGTCAGGTCAGTATACAGACTTGCTTGTTTCAGAATTGCAATCCAGATCTGTAGAAACCTTCCTATCACATGCTGACTCTCAGAATATGCCAGTTCCTCACACTATCAGGAATATTAAGCAGGCTCTGTATTTATGCTGTACTCCATGTAGCAGCACTTTGGGGCTTGGGGAAACTATGCTGGATAAATGTAGACTGCAGCTAAAATGAGATAAATTATTATGTACTAAACACAGAACATTAGAGGAGGGAGGTAATCTTACTACTGCCAGTTTCCTAAACTAGCTTGTTTACTGTTAGGTTAAGTATATCTATACTATACATTGCTGCAAACAGTGTTATTTGTGTTCTGCAGAGCTGCTCCATTTCTTTCACACCCTCCACTTGAAGGTTTCCATTGCTCGTTGACTTTGTATGCAATAGAGGATGAGATATGGAAGCATTCTGGAAGTAAATGAAAACAGGTGCTGGCTGGGATTTCGCTAAAGTGAGATCTCCCTGACTGCTAGATCGTTAATACCACATGTACCACTGCCAAAGATCTCTCCAGGTTTCTGTGTCAGGGAACCGCAATGTCTAGTGTAGTAAGCTTAGATTTAATGAATTATCTTGGCTTACTACCATATGTCTGCTTAGGCTTGAAGACAGTACTAATAACATATTCATGGTTGTGATTCATTGAAGATCACCTTAATTCCCTTAATAAATGAATTGCCTTTATTTAATAGCAGCAGGAAGCAATCCTAATTATAATATCTTTAGGCAACAAAACACCTCCTTTGTCCTCCTGTGGCCTCTTCAAACCACTAAGAAAAGATAAACCTGTCTGGTCATCTCATACATGTTACCTGGGATATTTAATTCTTTAAGTTACTGCAATGTGCATATTAAAATTTGTAAATCACACTGACTACGTTAATTTTATTTTTCAATCACTGTATCTATAATACTTTATCAGAAATAAAAATGTGGAAAAAAAAGAACCTAAAATAATGGTGCAAATTTCTTTATTTACAAAGAAATTTAAAGTTGTATCACTTTAAGGAAGAAAAAAATTCTGAATGTTTTCCATCTTTTTGGCTCAAAAAACATTGCCTAAAATTGAAGTGTGTATGTGTTAATTAAATACCTTCGTATCTTGTTTAGACATTGTTTTTCAAAGCTCTCATGGATCTGGGATTTTGATGGGGGCTTAAGATAGTCAATTCATTGCAGAATCTAGCCTCCAAATTACAATCTCACAGAAGATTTAAGCTAAGACAAACCATTATACATGAAACTAGACCCTGAGGAGAATTTTTGGTAGGCATCAGGAAATAAAACCAAGGATTTAAACAAAAAGATTGATTTACAATCATAGTGGGAGCACTTGCTAATGAAGTACAGACTATCAAAACTTTTGGAAATGTCTGTGATGGAAATTGGTATGCTTTACTTTTTATCAGTAAATATTCTTCAGTTAATCTTATACATAATATGTAGCCTACTAAGTTTTTAGAATAAAGAAATTCCTTTGATCCCAGAAATGAGAATTCTGCTGAAAAGCTGTATTTGAACTGTCCAGGAACAAAAAAATACCTGCTTACATAAAGAGAACATAAATCATGGTCTGTAACAACTGATCAAATTAGGACCAGTGTGTTGTCTCTGTGTGTAGTTGCACATAATTTGAATTTGAATCCCCACAAGATAACAATTTGATTGACAGAACTTTTCTATTTTCGAAAACAGAAAAGGAAGGCTTGTAAAATGATGTTGCTTTGTTATTATACCATATCAAAGATACATAATTTTCACTTATATTGACTGGGAATCTACAGGAAAGAACATATGATGAAGCAAAAATATTTAATCAGTTCATATACAATGAGAAAATTTCAAACATTTGACTTTGAAAATATAAGTAATTCCATTTGAAAAGCAAAGGTAGAGAAATTGAAGAGCTGATTACAGGATGACATTTAAGTCAATTTTCAGCAACTTGAATTTATGAGCCCTTGAGTCTACTGACCTTTTATGGGTGGCAGCCTCAAGTTCAAAAATATCAAAATCCCAGTGTTCTTCATTTTCCATTGCCTGTGTTATCCGTGGGGGTATGTCATTGAGGGAGATTGGAGAGATCAAACTGCCAGCGACCTGATGAGTTTCTGTTGAAGAATATATTTGCAGATCACTATTAATAACCTCAAGATACACTACTATTCATTGTACATGCTTTCTTTTCTGTACAAATGCCTAGCAGGTCTCATTTCTGTAAAGCTCAGTAATGTGCAGAAAAATGTTTATAAATATAAATAAAGTAAAAACAATGCTCATAAAAAGAACAACTGATCACTTTGCATATTTCTTAACTTTTTTAATATGCTAACATCTAATTAAGTGCCAAATTAAGACTTACGTTTTGCTGACAGTATGTATTCATTCCCTGATAATCTTCGCAAACCATCCTGTTCAATGAAAGTTGAGAATTAAATGCAGGGTATTGTAAAAGAGGTATATACGATGATGACAACAAATAGTAGCACAATGACACTAGAGAACCCTGATTACAACATATCATAGTCATCAAAACTGCCTCTGCTATATCTGTGTGCACTGTTAAGATTTGCCTGTTTTACATACAGCTCATAATGGATGAGAAACTGCAAGAGGTAGGATACAATATGAACTTTGATAGGTGCAAACTTGAGTATCTCAGGTGCAGACAGAAGTCTGGAATTACAGCTTCACATCCACCCTTGTTTGGACAACACAGACACCAGGTCTGGGTGTATGCCACAAACCAGACACCGTATGTCTGTATACTTCCCTTCAACAAGCAAAGGTGGGTGGTGGGAGGGCACAGATGGAGACATGCTTCTGCTCTCCTCCCCCTGGTATTGACAGATCAGGTCACCTCAGCAGCATAAGAATCTTGTGATTTGTTGCTGGGATTACAGAGCAACAAATTACTCTGGGCTTCCCTTCTATCAAAGAACGTGTGCTTGTGTATTCTCCAGCTCAGTGCCTCCTAGGTGTAATTCTGGCATGATGCCTAATGTGAAAACTCAGCCAAAGGATTAAAACTAACTGAATGATCCATTTAATATTTACCTTTCTGCTCATAATTCTAAATGCTGTGGCTCAAATTCCGCCTCCTCTTTTGATGTATACTGTTAAGTTACCACACATCAATGTTTAGCTCATGATGTAAAAAAAAACGTTATAAAAAAAAAAAATCAGTCTTTCTGAATCCAACTCCCTATGCTATGTACCCAAAGCATAGCTGAGGTAAATGTGGATGCTGTATCTGAACATGCAATGCCTGCACATACAGGAACGGTTACAACTCATTTTTATTTTTCAAATTTGGAAGCAAATTAATCTGAAGTTCTGCGATATAAAGGAAAGGGAGTACTACCACTCTAATTGGCTCAGCGACTCTTCAATAGCACCACTGTGAAACAAGGATTTGGTACGCCAGATGCTGTGCATCCTTTAGAATCAAAGATTATTTTTTTAGGAGTTGAAATAGCAGGTGTAATTGTATCTGGAAAATCCATCTTTGAACTCCAAATGCCCTTCCCATCATGAATTCTGTGTAAGAGTTCAAATCCAATAACCTACTGCTTGTCCCCTACAACTCAGATATAGCTTCTGAACATGAAATGGAATAATAAGATTCTGGTTCCCTTTGCTGGAAAAAATATTTCTCCCAGATCATTTTAAAACTCAGCATACACCATATACCCTGAAATGAGTTTTATCAGCTTTTCTATTGCTCCATAAAATATCCTTTGTTTTATATTCAGTAAGGATTTTGTATTTTGTAATTTTGTTACCTGCATGTTCTGGGACCATGGACTGAATTACAAGCAGAATACAAACGTATGTAAAGAACAAACAATCTACAAAAAGGAGTAGCCAGCTAAGTTTATGGACTGCATCGTCAACAGGAGAAAAGATTCACTTTGAGACTCTAATGCATTGCCATTCCAACAATATTTTTATGGTTAATGTAACAATATATTTTGCCTCCTGTGCTAGTAAATTCAACCCTGTGTGAACCATTCTGATCTTCTGGAATTCTTGAAGTCTCTCATATATTTCTCCTCATTAGACATTTGCTGTGTTATTGTACAAGGCAAAAATATATTTAAACGCTTTCAAGACTTTAATGGATACTGGAAAGTTGTCTTGAGCATGAAATTGTAATAGCCCAGAGACATCTCTGAAAAGCTCGCATTTTGTGAGCCTTTTGCATCCAACACGCTGTCTTCTTTTTTTCCTGAGGTAGCCTTTTATATGCAATCTACAGACTAATGGGAACACATATCCTGGAGGCACAGGTAACATTCAGCCAAGTTCATCTAGTTATCAAAAGGAGGGCCACACTCCAGACTGTGAAGGTTTGAGTTCAATTCTTTGCTTTGCTACATGCCCTTTGTTCAATTTTGGGTACAATGCTTCTTTTTCTAATGTCCCTGTTCCTTTTTAGATAACATAATAATATATGCCACCTTCTTCAGTCCTTTTTTTGCCTTATTTATTTAAATTATGAGTTCTGTGGAGCATGATTTTGTTTTCGTGTGAACATTCATGTTCTTAGCTCAAAGCACCGATCTTTCTATGAGTCTCTACAAATTCAAATATAATCCAAGAAATAGCAACTCAAAAGCATTTTCCATTCTTCTGAAAACCCATACTTCTTATTTATACACTTTTTATATAGTCCATTCTAATCCTAATTAATAAATATACATGTCTATCTGTCTTTCTTTCTTCCTCTCCCATCTATACATTTCTAAAATGATACGCATTGGAAAAAGAGTGTTTTTACTTTGCACTTCTAGTGAAACTAATGCTTCAAAGGGACTGGCCAATTTCATTCTAGAGCTACATTAATAAAGGGGGTGGGAAGAAAACACAAAAAAGGAGTGAGCAGTTTTTAATGAAAATTTGGCGATTTTAGGCAAAGCATCTGCCAGATAATAAAGATCAAGTAACCAGGAACATCAGGCAGCAGAACATTAATCAATAGCTGTTTGTAGCAGTATATACTTACTGTCATCAACCCTCCAACGAGGTCACTTGTATGTGGATCCTCATCTTTTGTTCCCAGTTGTGGAGAGTACAATTCAGTGGTTCTTAATATCTCCAAAACTCGGTCTAAAGCTTCTGCAACTGGCATTGGACTGCTTTCTTGTGCAGCATTGATGATGTTTATTACCTAGTTTAACATCAAACATGATTTGAATTTAAAAGTAATTTAAGAAAGAACAAACACTCTCATCAATTATTATGGAAAACTCATAGCAATTAAATCAGATCTAAAACTTCAGTCCACATGTGGGGAATCAAAGTGAAAGGGATGTTAATAAAACACTGATATTTACGACTACCTTTAGGAACAAGATAACAGCCTTAAAGACAGCAGCCTTATTAATACTTTCCTGTTCAATGCACAGCCCCAAAATGACTCTGAATGGATTCAGCGTAACCTTCTTCCATTTGCCTCTGCCACTTTATAGAAGAGCTGATTTTTGACAAATCCCTGAATGGTTTTAGAAGGCAGTTTATAATGCGTAAGTAAGAAGGAGGAACTCCAGTCTCCTCCTCCACACAGGCAAGAATCCTTCAAAAGGATCATGCTGTGGGCTGGCCACAGGGAGGGCACTCTGCTACACAGCCTTGGGAGAACTCAGTTCAAAGCATCTGTTTTTTGGAGCTCCATCAGTGGACTGGTAGAAGGGGGGAAGAAGTTGCACTGGAGGCCAACACTGCCTTGTTCCTCAGTCTAGATGCTCTGTTGGAGCCTTGGGCCATGGTATTCCAGTACAGCACAACTGACAATAGCAAGCAACAGTTGCACATTACCTTGGTAATAGGTGCTTCAATAGTCATGGAATGTATCCTGGCCATAGAAGAGTGCCTCCTTTGTGAGCTGCCTGCACGGGAAAAAAAGCAGAATTAGTATCCTGAATCCAGTGACGTGGCATGACTGGAGGTTTCAGCCAAGAAATCTAGATTCATTTTCTGAACTGCTTAACCTGCTGTGCCCTTCACAAGTGATCTACTATAGAATGCATACACATGCTTGTTATGCTGGAGACACACAGGTGCAAAAAGATGCCTGCTGAACCATTGCTATCCAGATTAGAGATAAGTAGCTGTAACAGCCTGGCAAAATCATGGCTTTGTTCTTGTATTTGAACTGATTTAAATATTTAAGGAAATACTGAGTTAAAAGACTATATAGATGTGTGTGTGCATAAACTGGCAGGCTCATGTAGGTAACAATTGCATTTAGGTTATTATAAGATACAAATACTTTTCCTGCCTGGTTCAACATGACAAGTCATAATGAGTCAGCCACCATGCTGAGGTAAATCAGTGAAGCTCTTATGAAGTGAAGAAAGTTATGCCAAATTAAAATAGCAGAAGTTCTGGCCCCTTATTCATTGAAAATTAAAAAAAAATAAAAAAAAAAAAAAGTTTTATTTCAGTTAGCAATTCTGTCTTTGTAGAGGAAAGGCCCCAAAGGGATTTTTCTATATAATTATGTTGTGCACCTATAAAACACAGACAGATCTCTGCTACTTCGTACTGAACACCTCTTTAGAAAAAGAATCAATGCTATTCTTCATACTGGGGCATGATTGTATTCTCACTGCCACAGACCTCCTTCCATGTTTCACTAGTGCATGCTCCCTACACTGTAACGATCCATGCTTTAGCAGAACCATGCAAGTATCAGGAAAAGTTTTCAATACGTGACTCATCTATCAAGGTTGGGGTGCTATGATGAAATACAGTACAATACAGTGCCAAGAAAACAAAACATTTAAGAAAATTTACATCATATTTTTACCGAGAGAAGAGGTAAGAAATGCAGTCATTTGTTAGGTTTAGAGTCTGCCATTTGTACTTGGAAGTACTTCTATTGAATCTCCTAAGGTCTTCCATGCACAATGATAGATGATAGCCTTCCATTCTTCATTGGTTCAAAAAATGATTCAAAGAAGTTCAAAAGAAGAAAATGGGGCTGTTCCACAAATATAAAGTTGTTCGTAGACCAATGACTTGCTATTTTTTTAGTATATATATATACACATATATACTTATCTGTATTTATATGTGTATGCGTGCATGCATATAAAAAATTGAATATATGTTGAAATGAAAAAAATCTGCTTGTTTAACATACCATCACTCCCTCGTGATGTTGTAGATCTGACATCTAGTGATCCTTTCCTCCTGTCTTTGTGTCTGGAAGTCTGAATATCTGTTGAGAAAATTATATTGTATGATGACATAAGCTCTGCCTAAGATGTATGTTAAAGGAACCGAAACTCAGAGAAGGCCTCACAGCAGCTGAGTGACATTTAGCAGAATGCTCCAACAGATGAGGGACAATTAAAACTCATTTTTAAACTCTTGCCCAATTACACTGTCATTGTCCCAGTCATGCATTCTGACAAAACATGGCAAAGTGTTTTTGCAGAATGGATCTACCAGAGGGAAAAGTTCCGCTCTTGACACAATGTATGTGTACTTGTGAATACAACTTATGCAACACACCCGAGTTCACTCAAGTGACAACTGCCACAAAGAATTGTTGTCCCAAAGTACAATACACACTAGTAAACTAGGCAATGCATTCATATCCCTGACAGACTCCAACAGATACAGATACAACCCGTCCTACCAAGACTACACTTAAGAAGTACCTGTGGCATGGATGCCAAAGATATCTTAACAGCAGTGTTGATACGTGGGATGAGGATGAACAGTAGTGGTGGTGATACTCATTTCCTTCCCCATGGAAATACTCCACAGTACAGTTAAAAGCAATGCAAGCAGACATGCCGCAAGCTATAGGTCAGCTGTAGCAACATGCTGACTAGACAGCATCCTTGGTGTCTTTAATTTTGCCACAGGGATCCACTACCTACAACTGAAACATGACACCAAATCCAGCGATACCACAACACCAACCTGGGGCTCTCTTATTGCATTTTTGAGGGTGGGTTGCTTTAAAGCATTTCTAAGACAAATGTGGCAGGTAGAGAGAGCTTGTATTTATTTTGCTGCCTTTTGAGATGGATTCCCAGTTTACTGCTAGCTAAATAGTACTGTTCAGACTGTCCTTAGCTAAGTACTACTGCTCAGACTCGGACTATCCTGTGCAGCTGTGGTTTTCAGTCACATTCTGGCAACTGGCTTCTTTCTTTCCCCAGGTACATTTTCCATTTATTATGACAGAAGAGATGTGTCATACCTGTCTGAGATTCAGCCTGAACACGTTCACATGTCTTCTCCGCCTACAAATCAGTATGAGAAATCCAGTTAGTCAGAACTTTTCCATTATTTTGTAGTATTTAGGGCTCAAACTAAAGCAAGCATATCACCATTTTCACTTACCTTATTGTTGTCATTGCACAGTCTACTAATTGACACATAGTGTCTAATCTTTCTGCAGGCAAAAAACAGCGTGTTAATTCCCATCCAAACCTCAGCTCTAATTCAGTGCTGATACACAAAATGGGTAATAGCAACAAATTAATATAAGACAAATCCTGTTCTGGCAGGAAGGCTAGGTAGGGAATGGAAAAAAGAACAAAACCAAAACCAACCCACAGTTCTGCTGCAGGTGATAGGGAATACAAAATGGAAACATCCTTTGCAAAGATTGTTCCTTCCTCTTTCTCCCTGCCCTCCCAGCTTCTTTTGGGCAACTGTAGGATGCTTCAGGTATGATATAACTGAAAAAATATGCAACAGTGCAGTCCAAGAACTGAAACCTTCTATAGGATTTAGGGACAGGGCAATCAATCTGAAAACTAAATCTTTGATTAGCAGGGAACTTTCTAAGCCAGTTTCAAATGAGCTTAGATTTCTCCTTAAGTAACAATGTACACAGTATATATTAGTTTTACAAGTTTGGCATAATAAGCTGGAAATGTCCTCACTCTATTGATGGAGACTAGGGAACATGAATTACTTCCAAGGGATGAAATCAACCTAAAACACTTTTTTTTTTTTTTTAAAGGAAGTAACTGCATGAAGAAGCTGCATTTGGCCTCTCCTTCACATTGACACAACTTCCTAAAGAAGTGTCTCAGCCAAGTCTGGAGATAATGCACAGTGCTTTTAATTAATGTTTGTGTTGCCTTAAAGGGATTTTTATACTGCTACTGCATGTGATTTGATCCACTTTCCCAATATCATAAAGATGTACTCATCACAAATGTACCAACAACTAACATATACCTGCATGCTCCAAAATGCTTTACCTGGGGACCAAGACATGCTTGAATTTGGACCAGGATCAAAGCACACAGTAACCTCATCACAGAAAGACACCTGACAACGGCCATGAGTACGTGAGGGACATGCTACAGGTGAACAGTAGAACAGGATGTACGTTCTGGTGCTCCCCACACAACACACAGAAAGAGTCACAAGTGAGCACATCTGGATCTCTGGCTCCTTTCTAGGGAGAATTGGGAGAATTTCACATTTCTTGTACAAAACACGTAAAGGTGATTTTAACCCAAGGAATTAAATACAGAGGTCTGACGCTCCCTTCTTTGTATAAGTTTCCTTTATATTGGGATAGATAATCCAATGCCTGCTGACAGTAACTGAACTCTGAACTGAACCTTGATTCACACCTAAATCATGGCTTTAGCATTCATACTTACCCTCCCTGTCCGACAACAGGTAATATCTTCACATTTTGCTGTATGCTATCTCCATTTTTCTTTTTCGCATAGTACATTCCTTGCCATTCCTGAAAAAGGAATTCAAGCAAAAGGAAGTTCAAGATGTAATAAGCAAACCAAATACGTTCTTCTACATATTCTCCTTCATTTGGCAACTTGGAGAAGTGAGATAAAACAGGAAGAGAAGCTATAGCTTCATACCTTTCTTCACTGAAAACTGTTGTAAAATACAAAACCTAAGGGTACACCCGTAAAGGCAAAGAGTACATCAGAGGAACATGTGACAATAAGAAGCAATTTGATGAAGATGATGTTGGTTCAGAGGTTATCTCATTCCGATCTGAAGTTACTACAGAATTCCTCAGAAATGTCTTCTTGATACCCTGGCATTTTATTTACAAAATCAAGTGATTTAAGTTCCAAACAATCCTTGCATACAGCATAATTTAACTTCTTTTTTTAAACAGTAGCAGAAAATCTGAGCATCCTTTGTTACTCTTACATAGGGTGGTCATCCTTCCAAGTCTAACACACATATGAACACATGGAAGGGCACTGGATTTTGATCTTTGGCATTGTAACAGGTGGCATTTTCTGAAATCCCAGAGCACGTTGGGGTCACCTTCACCAAGAAGACTGATGGTCTAGCAGAGAAGTCACATCACTCGTTAACATGAGATATATCTGTAACTTAGAGTGCTTTGGTATCCTAATGCGTTTACTTTCCACACTGTCTGTTCAGTCTCAAACCACGTCAGAGATTTATCCTGTTTTTTTTAAGCAAAAAAGAGCTTAGAATAGCTACTGGATTCTGCCTTCCATCTGCTGACCTTCCCTCTAAAAGCTCTTTGCTCTCAGGATAACATTGAAGTAGACAATTTTTGCAGTATCAGATTGTCACTGCCAGTATCTTTTTTTTTTTTTTTTTGATAAAACTCAAATGGAAAAAGAAAAAAAAAAAGGCAGAAAGGAATTTCTCATTTTGTTGTAAGAAGTCATTTTTTTCCTCTGGAAATGAGACATTTCTTTCTAGTGTAGAATGTAAATTTTTCCAAATCCTCATCTTTTCTTTCAAATGAGGCTCAGAAAATGACCCTTCTCCCTTGTTCAAGGCATGCTTTTAAGCGAAATATTGTTAAAAAAATCACTTTTGTTATTTAAAGATTATAAAGCCAGAAGGCACCATCACGGTCCATCACCCGGCCCCAAACGAGCTGCCTGCAGTGGAGCCCACACCGCGCTGTGAAGCAGCAGAGCTCCCGTGCCCACACACAGGTGGAGCTAAAGGCAGCTCCAACAAACCCTTCTCCTCCTTACCCCTGTATTTCCCTCCAAATGCCCTCAAGACATCACTGCTGCTTCTCAAACTGTGCTACAAATGCCACAGCAAAGATATGCAACCCAGCACTGACAGACATCCCCAGGTCTCCCCTGACGTGTGGTGCCCAGGCAAGAATTGCCCCCTCACAGGGCTATTTAGGACATTTCAGGGAAAACAAGTTTGGAAAGCCCGGGTCTCCTCTGCTCATTTCTGGTAGCAACACAGCAACCTGAAACCTTCCAGCTGTGCCAGTCTCTTGTAACCTGGCCATTGACAAGGCTTACAGTCTTGCCTACGCATTTCCATCCCTTGAGTAGTTGTTGGTGTTGTGTTTTATTTAAAGCTGCAGATTTTGATCTGGGCATCTAATAAATACCAAATGATTAATAATTAATGAATCCCATATTGCATATTCACTTAATGCAAACTACCCCTGCCAGTAGCTGTCCCTCAGTTGAGCTCAACAGGCTTTAGTTCAGATCTTACCAATGTATGTGAAAATACCTTCACGAGGCACCCGATACATATTTATTTACACTGGACTGACAGATCTCACAGTCAAGCGGGCCAGAGCCCAGGTACAGAGAGAAGAGTTTTGCATCTATGCTAATTGAGCCAACAAATAAAGACTCCTGCCCGCAGAGAGCTGCATGATGACAGGCTGTGCAGAAGAAAATATGAAAGGCTTTTCCAAGGAGCTGTCAGAGAAAAGCACTGTGAATAACAAATTAGGAAGCAGACATAATATCTTCTCCTGTGAGCTGCATGAAGAATACAAATGAAGATAAGGCAAACATCACAAAATTCCACACTCTCATAATTACAAGCATGCATATCAATAGCTTCTTGACAACCAGGATGAGGCAGAGATGAATGATCGATCTCTAACCCAGGTAATAAAACCAGAATATGCACAAAGGGGTGAAGTCATAAGGGACAGATTGGATAATTCTTGCACTGAAAGTGCATGCTTTTCAAAACAGGTTCGAGTTATTCACCAATGTGCTCTTCATAGTCAACAGATAGATTTTTCAACTTGTGAATGTCTAAAACCTGTGAAACTGTGGCAGCGAACGTGAGAGGGAAAAGGTCAGCAGAATTCCAAAAAATAGGAGGCCCAAGCCAAGCTCCTGCTGGTATGTAAAGTTCTCACAGGGATGTTACTTAAACATATTTTAAGAACACCATATGCTCTCACAGAGCCTCTGTCAGCAATCCAACAGAGAGGAGCTGCTTCACAAGATGTGCTGTCAGTCAAGTCATTTTATGGTTACGGTACTGCCACACAAATACAGTCATCAGTCATTTCTGCACAGCCTGTCAGGCTAGGCTCAGATGCAAAGTAAAAACCATACATAGTAAGAAAACAACACTTTCACCCCTTATACAGTATTCTAAAAATCAATGCTGTGATTTAAGACTTCATTCAGAAGGCCCTGGTACGCATCTATCCACCAACATCATTCATTCACGCATGACAAGTAATTCCCTAATTCAGCTTTCCCTTTCAGTTTGAGGGACACTAGACAGCAACGTTCAGCAGGCTCCTTGTCGAAAACAGAACAAACTAAATTAAACACAAGGTGTCATAAAAACAATTGCACAGAGCATAACTCTGAGTTAGGAAAGAATTGCCACAGACCTTTTTTGCAGAGCTTGATGACTCCCCCACTCCCCCTGTAAAGACAGCTATCTTGCACACCATTCCCAAGGAGTGAGAGGAATTGCATGCCTTGTCTGATTTATCGATAGCTATCTACCTCACTTTAGAAAAAGTGAAACTGAGTTAAAGATCTTTGTGTCAAACTGCAGAGATCAGAGGAAGCGAGAACTCTAGTCAGAAACAGCCCTGCACATTTCATCTTAATGGATGTCATTTGAATCATAAAAGGATGAAAAAGCACAACTTGTTTTTTAACTCGAGTATGGATATGTGAAAACGCCTTTCAATAACATCGGCTTCTTGCAAATTATAGCCAGTTATAGTAACAAAAAATGAACTTCCACTTTTTTTTTTTTTTTTGCTAAGGGAAACAACATCCTGACCCACAAATCCCTATGCATCGTGCAATTAGCAATTTTTTGTGTATAATGTCTCTCAGCTCTTGTCTGGATACACTGAACTTGCTCACAGCATGATGTTTGTCAGCACAAGAAGGGAAATGCTGCAAGAGTTCATCTTCCCAAATTCCATGTAAAGACTAGATGTAGATTTTCTACAGCTTAGTTTTTCTAAAGATCGGCACATCTTACTTTCTATTATTTTTGTTACAGTACCATGTTTATTCAAAAACAAAAAAAAAACATTGAGAGGAGAATATCACAGAACACAGCTGGCTTTTTTAGTATGCTGTAACCTATGGTAACCAATATATAGTTGACTGTAATCAGAAGCAGACTTAAATTTAGGATATAAAGTAATCACAAGCCTGAAAACAACGAACAGACTAAATCAGAGTGATCCAGACAAAAGTTAGGCATTGCTGAAAATGCTGTAACACCTTGTCACAAATCATTTCAAACTAAAGCACCTTCAAAGGACTGCAGTATTTCAAAAGTTGTTCCACCCAGTCAAGCTCTACTTGCAAGTACTTCCTGTAATAATTTCATTTGTAATATGTTTTTCTATTAATATGTAGATGTGAGGCTACATAAATTGCATACTACAAAACATTCCAAAGGGAAATACGAAAACGTGCAAACAGAACATATCCAGTTAAAACAGTTTAAGCTGTTCCAGACAGACAGGTTTTAATAAGTAGTATTTCATTAGCCATCACAGTTGGAAGTCCTAGAGCCAAGAGTGAAATATGTTGCAAGGAAAGAGATAGATCAGGGTTAGATTTCTATCATTCATAGAATGAAATATGTTTCTATTATTAAAGACATTTTTATCAGCACACTAAAATATTAAGAATTTGATCACTTCATATCTTGAGAATTGATGTTGTGGTTTTAAAGCCTGACATATCTAATGTGTTTGAATTATAACTTAATAATATATACTCCCTCATAACATCGGTTTTGTATTACAAGCATTTACTGAAATAATTTTGGTCAGGCAACAAAGGTACAAAGCACCGAAATCCAAGCTACTGTCTATTGCTTGGATCTCTTCCAAAAGACCAATACACACAGAAATGAGTTACACATTCTTGTTGAAATGCACATACAATCTGCATCCAGAGCGCAGGTTTTGGTAATGAATGCTTGCGTTAAGTACACAGTATGACTCATCACAACTTTGCATTGGTGCTTTTGCATCACTGCCTGGATACACGAGTGCCATGATTCATTTTAGCATCTCCCTGCACTTTGTCAATACTAAGGTGCTTCCCAGCACCCAGTGAGCACGACCCAATTAGTTATCCTGACTCAGGTCTGAGTGTGGACCATGATGCATCTACAAACACACCAATTCCCCAATCTTTCTATTACCTCCATGGTCTCTATACAAGGCGACACGTTCAATGACACCAGAAGCACTTAGAGCTCATTGTCAAAACAAGTGAAAGCTCCTAGATGGTCCTCACACTGCAGCCACAACAGTCCCAAGGGAACATTGTGGAGCTACCAGGCAAACAGCGATGCCTCTCTCTAGTGACCTCACTTGAAGCCAGCTGCACTTTCTCATGTACTTTCTTGGTGCAACAAACATTTCTAATGGAAATCCATTAGACAGCTCCCATGTCATAAGAGGATAAAAAGTATTGGCAGCTGACACCACCTATCATTATCAAGTGATATTGAAAATGTCTTTTCTGATACTTTCACATTCTGAAGTTGCAGATCAGCTTCCACATTTCATGTTAAAATACTTCCATGTGGTTCTTTTCTCATTTGCATCTTTCTGGATAACATGTGCTTTTAGACCAATTTTCTTTGGTATGCCTACACCTTTTGCTATATACAGCATATATTATGAACAAACACAGCAAGCCAATAGTTTTCATAAAACATGTAGCTCGTCCAAACAACTAAAGAAGAAGCCCTTAAAAATGAGCATTTTTCACTTCCTTGTCTTGCTTGAGTAATCAAGCTGCAAATGCTATATTGGGCTATAAAGATGCAGGTTATGTCATGTGTCATCCCTGGACAACAGTAACTTTTACAAATAGCAAGTGAGAAGCAACACAATGTCATTACTCACCTTTCCTATCTTTATGCAGGAATTAATAGTATCTAGGAAATCAGCTTTTTTTTCATTTATAGGCACTTCTGTTAATTCCTTTCCTATTAATTCACCTATTTGATAGCCCATCACTGTTTCAAATGCAGGATTGACGTACTGTGAAATAAAAACAAACCAACATTCAACAGAATACTTAAAACACAATAGAATCCCTTTTTGTCTATTTGCTAAACTTAGATGTCTCTTTCCTAACCTGAAATAAATCTCTGTATGCATTGTTCCTGAAAGAGATATCTAAATGTTTTTTCTTTGTGGAGAAAAACATGAATGTCCATGCTAGAACAGTCATGCAGAGTGTGTGCATGTGAGCAAAGAGAGGGAAAATATGGAACCAGCTGAGTATTGCACACCTATCGTTTTGACAGACAACATAAAACCCTGAAAAATTAGCTTTTTCAGTTCTCAAACCTAAAAAACTCAAACCTACCTCAGCGTTCCTAAAATTCACAAATTAGATGGTGGGATACCATAGACACATTAAACTTATCCATTGACGAATTCTTTGCCTTCTTGTGTGCAAGAGCCAACCACCGTCACTCCCCTGTCCAGGCAAAGCTCAGCCAAACTGACTGGAAGAAGTGCAGTCTGAGAAAGCAACTTTCTCTCTCAGCTGAATGCTGCATTTCACTGTAGTTTTCTGGCCTTTGCTCAATGAAACTAAAAACTGGTATCTATGTAGCCCACACCTTCATGACTCTCACTAGCTGAGTTGTAGACACAGGACCCGTGATAACGGGATCTGAACACCTCATAACGTTCAATGTTTTGATGTGACAGATATGGAAAGGGTGCCACTGGATGCTCTCTGCTCCTAGCATTTCTCCTCTAGCCTATTATGGAAGAAAGGCCTGCCTGCTGGAGCTCCAGGACTCTTGCACATGTCAGTTCTTTTATATTCTGTCTGCAGAGTAACAAAATCTGGTCTGAAAAAGCGTATTTCCAAACAACTTAAGGATATGTTCTGTTCTTTTTGTAAAAGGGATGTAGAAAACACATCCTTCAGTGAAATTGCCATTGTCAAGATTTGGGTCAAGAGGGTACAATTTATACGCACGCTGTAACTCCCAGAGGCTTGGACTCAAGCTCTTTACTAATAATAAAACCACTCCTCACAGCCTTCATAGTGGAACTAACTCCCTTATAAAGATGATGTTTCTCAGGACTGCAGACCTAAGCACAAACTCTTTTCCATTTTTAAGCAACAATTAAATTCAAAAACAGTTGGTCCAAGAATTCTGATTCAACAAACAGCATCAGATTTATGAAAATAAACAGATAAAACTTCTTTTCTACCTTTATTTAGATAGTTAAACGATTTGGTTTGCTTTTCAAAAGCATCAGATTAACATACAATATTTTGGGGGAAAGAATGTAATCAAGTTAGCAGCTGCATTCATTTATGATGTATATAAAAAAAAACATTAAAAAAAAAGTAAATTCTTTTTTTTTCAGAAACAACTGTCCCTTAAAATTTACCTGATTTATGCTAGATATATTAAATGGAGAAAATTCTACTCTACAGCTAAATTCACTCCAACCTGATTAGAACCATTAAGTTAGGTTGGATTCTTGCACCATAAAAAAGAGTAAATATAAACGTGAATGAAATAAAATACCGTCAGCCCGCAGAGCAATTTTCTGTACTTATAAAAATAACTGGAACAAACCTGTATTACATGGTCTTCACTTGTGATCTCAATGGCTTCTTGACTTTTCTCTAATGCTGTGAATAATGAATTACAAGCCCTAGAGACAAAAAAATGACATCTGATTAGCTTTAATCCTCATAATTCTTACTGCATATGCTAATAAACTATTATAATTCCATACTAAATAAAGTTGTACTTTAAGGATTAACATATTTTCTTTAGCTAACTGACATTCTATAATTATCTACAGTTCAGTAAAATGAATGCTCTCGTAAGGATATGGCTGAACTGGAAATTTTTGTTGATGATGTTTTTGGTAAAATTACCTTAGTTTGAATTGTGCCCGCACCTCTCCAAATTCCAGCTGAATTAACTCATTGTAACAGGCCATTATATTGGAATTTTCTACATATCTCTGCAAATAAAATGTTAGAAATATTTCATTAGTCACATTTCTGTACTCAAAGGTATGAGGCTCTGTTTTCTTTTGCTTGATAGAAGATTAAAAAGGTGTAGAGATATGCCAAAAAATGAACATGTTGTAATGTAAGCAACTTGGTAAGATTACTTTCCGTAACTAGTAAAATTTTTCAGGTTACTGCATTTTGAAAAGGTGACAGAACCGCACAGCAATGAGGTTCAGACAAGCTGTTTATTCTGTGTAATTGTCAGCAGGATCAAAAGATAAGATAATCTACTTTTAGTGAATTTATAAACTTTCATGTTATTTTTTTAAAATAACAATCAAAAATAACATTGTGTCTCTGGTCAACAAAATTTAGGATTATTATGAGCTTCAAATTACTAATATTCCAATACACTGTATACATATAGGAAAGCAAAACTTCCCCAAAAATGTACCTGTTACTGGATACAATTATTCATTTGGGGCCCCATACAGCAAAGATCCAAGTATCTTTTCTCTGATGCTTTTTTGAAACTTCTTGTTTTTACCACGTAGAAGCCTGAGTGTTAAATCTTTGCTCATGATAAACTGATATAGACATTGATTTGGGGAACGGGAGGGTGGAGATTATCAAAGATAAGCCACCACATCAATGCTGCTAAACAAAACTTTGTGCTTTTCCATTAGACCAATCTCCAAGGCTCTGATCTATAAATAATTCAGAACCTGTGTTGTATTACTTCTGTGCCCACTGGAATGACTTTGTGCATACAAGTACAGTTGTTTTCAGGCTTTAACACTTCCTGTATTAGGAAGTTTTTACTACAAATAAGTAAATGGGTCCAGATGGACTGTGATGGGACAGGAAAAGATCCAACGAGCATGCAACCAAAACACTCTGAATTACAGTGGTAAATCATGCATATTTTTGTTCCATTGTCAGCTTAATGCAATAAGGAATCCACTTAACTGACACACTAATAATCACCTTTCCTGCTTAATTGGAATAGTTGCCAAGGAACAGATTCAATGTAATACTTTTCAGGTGCCTCCAAACAATAGATAATAGCACTTGACAGTGTCTGAAGCCTGTTTACAGATGTGAATTGGCATTTGATAGAAGAGATTTCCCACAGCACATTCTGTTGTTCACTGCAAGCTGCTCTTTGGTCCTGCTAGAGTAATTAGTCAATTTTGTCAATGTCATACATTAAAGCAGAGCATACTTATTTTGAAATAAGTGTATACTGAAGAAATGTCTCGGTAACACTTCTGGTATACCTAAGAATGTCCACCTACCTTGTCAGCATTATTCTATTTCTAACAATGTACAGTAGTTCAGAATTGGAAAATATGTAAGAATGAGAAGCATGAACAAGATCTACAGGTTGGATTACTGACACAAACAGTCATTGACAGCCACACTTCAGTATAGTTTCTTCCATGACAGTTCTGGAATGTCAGAGCTATCTAGCGGATTATAAAACATACATACCCTTGTGAAGCCAGCAGAGATCAGGGGCAATATTGACGACTCTTCACGATCAGCATGCCTTTTAAAGAAGGAAGATAAAGTCAGACATCATTTTTGTAATCAATTGAAACCCCAATTTGACAAGGCATTGACATACCTGCACACCAAATGGCATATTAAATGCTAGTACAGCTAGATCCTTACAGGTCATTACAAACATTTTTTTTTTTGTTTATTACAAACTTACATCTTTGGCACAGATAAGCCAATATGTTATTTTCCTGTTTTTTCCTATTTGTAAGTAATGAGCTTCTTGCATCACAAAAAGTAATTCGCAAGACTGTTGGACTGTTCCTTCTTTTTTGTATTGGATTCTTTGTTGTTTATGCTGTCCCTAGTGAAAGATACACCTGAATGTTTACATGGCCAAAGTTTTAAGAAATCACTTGTTATTTGTATATACCAAATATTAGGTAGACAACTCAAGATGCCTGAATGAGGATGGATTTTCTACTGTTGATTACCCAGCACCTGCTAGTAGGTTACTTCATGATGACATACTCCTAAAATGAGATACCTGAATCATTCTGGAAAACTTGGCTATACTAACTGTTAAAAGACGCTCAAACATATGTGAATGTATGAATGGAATCTGGAGGGAAGGTCATTATGCTAGATTTCTGTAAATGAGCAGATGGAAGCTGGTCAAGTTTAGCAGATGGCACAATAGCTTTTATTTATGTTTAAAATTTTGGATCTTATGGCACCTCATTTTTGTTTTCCATGCACTTGTTTCCTGTGCACAAAGTGAATGATGCCTAGTAAAGTACAAGGTTTGCCCAAGATTAAGCAGAGAGACAAAGGCAGGTGTCAGAAAAATTATCTCCATTCCTCATGCCAGCTATCTGATAACGCTGCCTCCCAAAAGTACAGAGAAAGAGAGCAGGCATATTGCAGGGAGGAAAAAAAAATAATAAAAAAATGACAACACCAACAAGTGAACTGTAGGAAACTGAAGGAAGATAATCCTCAGAGAGAAGCCCTTCCATATGCTATTGGCTAAATGTCAGCCTTTTTCACAAATATGCTTCTTGCAGAATGGAAGAAAACGTGTGAAAGTTCTCACTCTGTGAAATCCTAAATGGCAACTACAGAAGGCATGTGTTTAGCACACAGGAACTTGAAACAATCAACTTGGTCCCAGTGAAAGGCAAACTTACTTCTGAAGTTTCCACTAGACAGGGATACCAGACACATCTGAAAAGTTTGAGAACTGAAGCTTATGAGAACTTGTCACTGCAGGGATCTATTTATCTTGTCCCAACACACAATATGAAAATTTTCAAAAGACAAAATGAATTGCAGAGAAAAAAACCTTTTGAGCAACTCCCTAATCGTGAGTGAGCAAGCCCACCTTCCAATCTCCTAGCTTTTTGAAAGGATTTGCTGGCCCACAGAACCACAGGTGTCTTTCTCTCTGATGTACATGAAGAAGCTCTTGAGTTCGTTTGCTATTTCTCTCCTGCTCCTTTTCTTCTCTTTTCTTTTGTATTACTTTGATGACAGACAATTCTGAATGCAGAAGCAACAGTTTTCATAGTCATAAGACTTTCTCACATAAAAACAATGACGATTATATTCACAATTGAGTCCCTTGAAATGTTTAACTAGGGTCTTTTGTTCCCTAGAAATGGTGGTGGAAAACTGCATTGTTAACAGGAAATTTCAACACCTCAGAATTGGATTTTGGAATAAAAGTTTTCTGAGAAATGGACAGTCTCAAAATTGTATTTGGAGGAAATTATCTAAAATTCATTTCAAGTTAAATATATTGCATTTCTTCTACTTCTACACCTGTACAGTCTAAATAAACTCCACACTTATTTAAAGATATATAAGCAGTGTATTCAAGAGGGAGGAGGAGGAAAAAAGCATATGCACTCCTTTATTGCAATGTCTTAGCAGCCTATTTTATTTGCAGAATTTCCATGGTCAGATGCTACTTGTCACTGCTCAAATCGTTCTGTACAATGTTTTTTGGTAACTCAACAGATCTTCTGTTTGTGCTGTGATCAATCAGATTGAAGGACAGATCAAGAGAGGTTCAAAGTGTTATTCTTACTAATATCAAAATACAGATCTATGAGACAGTTCCAGAGTTCTGCAAATGGTGTTGCAGAGGTTGTTTGAATCATGCTCCTAAAACCTCCAGTTATTAGGAGAGGGGAAAAAACAAACACCAAAACCAAGTGACACCTCTCTAGTAAAAACTAGAAATCAAAAATCCTGTCCCAATCCTGTAGCCAACAATGGTGAAAACTCTATATGATATAATTACATTATCATTAGAAAAGTAAGAGGTTCTAATTCAGTTTTCAGTTTTAATTCTAAGTTTAATTCTATTTCAGTTTTAATTTTATTTTTTTTACTGTAGCATTTACATTTACAATGATAAGATTCACATTTTGTTGATCAGATTTATAAGTAAAGATGAGCATTTACCTTCGTACTACACCAATAATGACTGTATTTTCTGAGGGTTTAGTTGTTCTGATAGACCTTTAAATAAAAAGCAAGATCATTTAACATTTTTTAAAGTTCACATTTCAGAAACCATGAATGTACAGAACCTTCCTACAGTACTTTACTTAAAATATCTCACTAATTTAAGGATTATTTCACTTTACTCTGGGACAGAACGGTAAAAATGTAACAAGGCAAACAGTGCTGCTATATAGTCCATGACTGACAAAGATCTTACCTAATTACTTTATTTCAGCAAGGACAAAAGCCTCTGTCCCAGTGCCCTGAACCTACCACACTCACCCATGGTACATAATCTGACCCCATCACCCACACCCCACAGACTGTTATTTAGTCTAGACACATTCCCAAGGGGTATTTCACTGGAAAGTCATTGAAACAAGGCACCATTGCCTGTCAAACCTCTGTGGAGACACACAGAGAAGCAAATCCTTTTCCCCTTTTTTCATACTTTACAGCAGTTTGTGAAAGTATTTTTGGAGTCAGTGTGCAACTTTCCTCCTCATAACAGATTTTCAGATGTTGTAGGTATGAAAACATGCACACAAAACATTGCCTACTTGCATCTGGAGTTACTCAACAGCAAGTGACATTTCAAAAAATTCAGAATGTTAATGAAGTGAATGTATTCATTAAATTGCCTGTGGTGGCACATGACCTTTGCAGTTAATTTGACGTGTGAACATGGAACCAGGTATTGGAAAAAAACACTTCATTATGGCAACAAATTCACATGCTGTGGCTCCATGCCAGACCAAGCTTCAAATGTCCAACCAAACAACTAAAAATGCTGCTAAAAATGCAACTAAAAATCATAATCACAGCATTGAGATAACATTAATTGATGCTGCACATGAACATTTGTCCAAAACCCAGCAACATTTCACAGGTTTTATAAAAGCAAAAAAAAACCACTTTAATAATTTGTTCACTATATAGCTATGCATTAATTAGACTGAAGTGGTGCTTACCTGCATAATGCTTCTGCATCGAAGTATCTGGAATGTCTATGGTCAATAATGATAATTTCATGGTGTTTATCAAGAAAACATTCTAGCGCAGATTCAGGTGTCCTGGCAATATTACATCGAAATCCAGCTTTCTCACAAGCCCAACAGAACCCATTACTCTGGTTATCTTCTTTGGCAAACACTAAAAGTACCTGGTTCAAAGACAGATAGTTAATCACTACAAACAATTCTTACATATATAGTATTCTGTGACTTATGTCTGTTCTTAACAAGTTTTTTAAAGCTACTTCCAAGGCTTAATTCATTGTTTTTAACATAATTGCTTCCTACAGACTACTGTTTTTTATAATTGTCTGTATACAGTTTTTTCAAGTGGATAAAATATTCTGCCAAGCCATCTGTATCCACATGGGATGAAGTGGCACTCTCTTCATTAGTTGCAGAGAGAGCTTAGGCAATCAGCTGAGACAAGATGCCTGTTTTTCAGACAACGTACACAAAATAACAGTGAGTCTATGTTTCTTCTGTCAAATTTCTACCACACATCCCTTTTCTTGTTTTTTTTTTTTCTTTTTTTTTTTCTTTTTTTTTTTTCCCCTTCTTGCCAGGATCATACTCCAGCAAAACACTTGGATTACTCACCGGAGCATGCTTCACCTCATGTGAATTAATACTTAACAGTGCTTCAGTGGCATGATGAAAATTGTGCTTTCCTTTTCATCTCAATCTAGTTTCCCAAAATACTGGAAGCAGCCCACTCTGTGGGGCTTCTGGGAACTACAGACAGGCTGGTCAAGATGAACTCACGCTGGATGGAAATACCTCTGAACATGGAGTACAACCCCGCGCAACTCCTATACAAAGCTTGCCATGGGATATATATCACCCAAGGAGATTACCATGGCTGAAATCCAGAAATGGAAGACGAGATCTATGATCTGCTGTATCATAACCTATTGTGTAATTGCCAGTAACGTTACTCTCTCTGAGTCTCTTTAAAATCAACACAATGCCCACATAATTCAAAGTATGAGAAGGCCCAATTCCTTCTGAAATGTGTTTCAAATTCTAGGATGGAATACACTACAAAAGATAAACATGAAGTCTACTAATTAAGACTCCCACTGATGTGATTGTGCTTTGCATCATGGTAATATTTTATAGAGGAAAATGTATTTTGTCTGAAAGAATACAGACTGGCAAAAAAAAAGATCTATGTTAATGGTGCTTTTGTGGATGACTCAGTATATGCAGCCTTTTGGGAAAAATGGATAAACCAAACCAGCATTTGGCCTATTGTCTCAGGACACAAATCTTTCAGTAATTTAATCAAATTGCACTTAAATATATGCTTTGGTTAGACAATAATTTGGAGCATGTGCAATGCATACCACATCCCACTGCCACTTATCTTCTGGGTGATTTTAGGAATTCCAGCACTGGTTACACTTTGGACCAGGTTGGTGGAATGTCTACCAGTAAATCTTCACGTTTCCATGTAGTGCATATTTTTGTAAGAATGAAGGACTTAGTTCTCATTTACTTCAGATTCCTTTTATAGCAACCTACTTTGTTAACCTGTTTGCAAAAACATGTCATAGTTTGGGCTATATTTAGTGAAGTTAATTTATAACACACTTAGGATTGGAAGAATGGTTTTCAGCAATAGCACAGAGCAGTCAGCAGATCTTATTTGTATACTCTGCTTGAAAAAATGTGATGTTGTCTAACTTTTCTTTCCCTTATACCTGGTCAGCTGTATTACAAGGTTTAACTAGAAGAATTAGAGACTGGCCCATGACTGGACAGAAATCATACAGCCATTAATAATGATAAAGAAGGCAGAAATATTCAGTGAACATTTCTGATTTATACGTGGGAAAAAGTTGAATTAGGCTGTCCTAGTATTTGATGTTAGGTGATAATAGTGTCTATTCCTACAATAGGTCAGGAGGATTTTGAACTGCACCCCAAGACACATTTTCAAATAAGCAGGTCCAGATAAATTTCACCCAGGAGTTTTGTCATTACTGATTGAAGAACATTTTGGATTATTAATACTTCAGTATGCCTTGGGATACAGGAGAATTTTCAGAGGATGTTCAAAGGAGTCATGTATCTGCAAACCTCCTACCCATCCCAGACTAAATAAGGGGACAGCTGGCATATGACATATATTAATAAAGAGATAAAAGGAGTATGAAGTAATGCCAGTCAACAGCAAAAATAAAAAAAAATATGCTTTGCCAAGATCACTTTGTATCTTCTGCGATGATATTGCAAGTTTGGTTAACACTGGTAATAATGCTGGTGTAATAAACCTCAGCAGAACGTTTAGTATTGTTCTGATGAGATTTTGATTAAGAAATGACTACCAATAAAATGCAAAACATGGAACATACTAAATTGATTGCAAGCTAATTGATAGCAGAAATACCTGTAGATAGCTCTATTTTTATGATTTAAGACGTTTGGAGAAAAGAATTAGGCAGGACTTTTAGTATGCACAACAGAATGCTGTGATAAAAATCTGTTAGGTACACATGTATCACTTGACAAAAATGCTGTGAAGATCTCCATACCCAAAAAACTCCAGTCACATGTTTTTTTTAAGTTAACGTCTGTGTGTCTTAGAAATTAAGATTTCAGTTTCATCTGTTACCTGAAGTTGATCTTGATGAAGTCTCATAGGACCAAACTGCACATCTGTTACTGGCGCCTAGAAAAAATAAAAGGGAATCTTCTTAACACATACATACCTGTTACAGAAGACATTTTTTATTTACCACTGTCACACAGATATATTGCTGTCATTATGTGGCTGCTTCTTCTTGACTGTCTTGTTCTGCTTTTGTAAATTTATATGCTGAGCTGTGTTAACACGGTTACGAATCAACAAACTATTCTCCAAATCATTTTTAATTCTTATTTTAAACATAGTAATGGATTAGTCATGAAAGTTTTGTAGACAGATTATATTTTATCATCTGTATCACACCAGCTGTTCTGCAAAATATGGAAGTGTTTTAAAAACTGCTTTAAAAAAAAAAAGTATAAAAAAGCATCAAATATACAGGAGAAAGGCAGAAAAACATTGCTCTTACAATTTCACATGTAACAGGTGCCCAAAAGTAATACAAAACAACATAAATTTAATTTCTACACAGGTGCTGTGCTGCATTCCCTCCGTCCTGCCCAGCCCACCCAGGGAAGGTGTCAGGATGCAGACATTTGTACTTCACGTTGCATGCATTCAACTTGACTTTCAAAAGCCCTGTAAAAATGCTGTTGCAGTATGCCCTACTTTCTGCATGCCAGTGATTTCCACATTAGATACTGCTCAAGTAATGCAGGCAAACAGTTTTGCTTAGGATGCAAGAACTGATCTGGGATCTTTCCTTCTCATGTGTCTCTTCAAGCTACAGAGGTGAACAGCCGCGAGTGCTTTTTATCGCAGCAGCTCTCTGACACAAGCCATCGTTAGGTACCATTGGCTGGACTGCAAGCTTGAACATGACCAACTTTCCAAGGGGGTTGGAACAGACTTTGTAAAGCAGTCAAACACATAAATAGACTGGAGACTCTAATAAGATTGTGTAGGTTGGATTCTTTGGGAATTCCCGCTAGGCAAATAACTGCACCTTCGTGTACTTAAGTAGTTTTCATCTTGTCTGAGAAATGAAAACTAGAAATTAGGAATAACAGTGCTCCTGATTCAAAAAAGGGAAACAGTGTCCAACCAATGGCCCTTGGAGTTGCATAGACTCTTCAAAGATAACTGAAGTAAAAAAGCAGGAGAAAATTACTGTTAGCAATGCAGGAAACGGAAGACCTCTCCAGGTTTAGATGTACAAAGAAAAGATCTGTTAAGCACAAAGGTGTAATTTTTACATTCGTTGCTCTTCAAAGTGAAACCACACTTGAAGATCAGATTTATTGCTTTGCACTCTAGAATTTTTCCAATAAGTAATTTTGAAGAATTGTCACCACATGCCACAGAAAAAAATCTTCTTGAATTACACGCTCTATTCTTTCTCTGACCTTATTGCTCCATTGCTCAGCCCTCGAATTTTCTTATCTGTGATTTTATTTATTTGTCAACTTGGAAATCATCAGGGTAACATTAAAAGAGCAAGAAACACGAATCAAAGAAAAAGGGCAATGTAACACCTGCAAAACCAAGCCAGGAACCAGCGTTTGCCTGCGTTATTTAAAAGGGCCCCAAAAAGCTGACTTTAAAATGACACAGGGGGGCTTCAGATTTACTCTCAGCCATTCTCAATCAGACTGGCTTAGTTTAAATACTCTCTCTCTGGTCAGTTTTTCTAATTTTAAGACCCCAAATCTCTCCTCAGTTGGAAAAAATCACACTGCTTTATTCTCCCTTGTGGTCCATCATCCAATTATTGCAAATCTGCACCAGAAAAAACAGAAAATGCTTTTGCTGACAATGCACAGAGCAGGAGGGAATCCAACCCTTTTTACCACAGCGTTACTGGTTTTGCAGCACTGACAGCAGTAACGATTTGTTCTCAGTCAGTGAGATCAGCAGGAATGTCTGAAGAATACAGAGGGAGCGTATCTATTGAATAAGAGATGCCTTTTTACAGCCACTTCTCTGACCATAACCACACTCTAAATTAAATTTTGGAATATTTATTTTGTACTCTCCAGCTGCCAGCAGAAAGCAGCAAGTGTTTTCAATTCCACTGACAGCTGTAAGGACCAGACCCAGAGCTGAATTTTACTGCAGTCTGGGGGTATTTAAACCCCATGTATCAGAGCAGGGCACCCTCACGCTCTCAAGTCCTAGTCCAAGGGAAGAGATGAGATAAACACAGCATTGCCAGTTCTTGCTTTTCTTGTTTCTTTCTTTTGAAGTGATTGTGACTGACTGTTCATCAAAGCACTTAGAGGACAGGTGATCTGACCCAGCACAGACCTGAGCATCACCTGCTCCCACCGCAGCCATGCATCACTCAGCAGCACCGCACCCAAGGTGCTGAGTTTAGAGCAGGCACCGCCGTGCTCTGCTGGCATCCCCTGTGCAGCCTCGGACATGTGCCCTGTGTCCATCCCACTGCCTGCTTGTACAGATGAGCTCCCTTAAGCAGCCATGTCATGTGTAGCTGTGATTAGAGAAGTGCGCACACGTGCAGGCAAATCCTGCTCAGACCCAACACAAAACCAAGTTCCATGAAGCCACGCTACAAGGTTTATTCTGCAGGGAGTTCACAGAGCCTGGAAAACACTTCTAGGCCAGCAACCTGTGGCCATTCCTACACTGAAAATGTCCATGTATGCACCACTGGAGCTTAAGTTACAAGCACTGCCCAAGTGAGAAACTGCCTTGTTACACGTTAACTTGCTGTCCTGAGTAGAAGAAAAACCCTGCTCTGCATCTCAGCTGGAAAATTTTGGTGAACTCCAGTTAATTCTTAATCCTGTTGAAATCTGTTCAAATACCTTGATTAATCATTTCAGCTTTTTTGTATGCTGCTGGTAGCGCTGAGAAGCACCATGCTGATTAAGTGCTGTGTCAAAAAATCAAGGCTTCAGCAAGGATTAGATGAAACTCAAATATTGGTGAGCAAAATGAGCTTTTTAAGTACAAGCTCATAACAAAAGCAAACCCAGCCAAAGCTCACACATATTGTAACAGCACAAACACATCTTTATTCACTCACACATTTTACTACTTCTTCCTTGAACTTTCCTGCTTGAAAAAGAAAGACCTAAGTACGTTTTCAGATTGGCAGACATGACTTATGCACATGACAGCCCTCCAGGCATGCACAAATCTGTCAGAAAGTGCATGAGAAGGCAGAGGTACAGCCAGTCATAGGTTCTTGGAGCTGAGACTGAGCTGGGCTGCTCACAAAAGAGCCGCTGATGCAAACTTCAAGAGTAACTAGAGCAGATGTGAATGTGGCAGGAACCAACTCCAGGCCACTTCAGTACCCTGACTACCAGCACAGGTCTTTTGAAAATCCTTCCCCGGCCAAACAGCCTTAGAGGCCAGCCTGTAACTTGGAGCCAGGGACCAACTCAGAGGGTCATGCTACAGACTTCTGACAGCTTTCAGAGCACAGCCTGCTCTCTTTGCAGCTCCACCTTCAAGCCATCCAAGGGCTCTGGCTGGTGCTAGAGCTCTTGGTCACAGTGACATCTAAATGCTTGAGTAGTTTCTAACTAACTAATTCTCAAGCTTCTGAAAACCAAACCTTTTTGGCTTCATCTGTGCTTACTGCAACAACAACTGCAGCTCAGTTCCTCTAGATCTGGGGAGAGAGAGATGCCTGTAATAGCAGGCTGCAGGTCAGCAACTACTAGTTAGCTTTAATTGCAGACAGCAGCTCAGCTACTGCAGCATCACATTTTACACCCTCTGCTTAGAGAGAGCAGATAATCAACTCCAGCCTACTTTACATGCTTACACACAGGAATTGCAGCCATTTCACATTCTCTGACCTGCTGGCTAGCACTTGTTTACCCCCAGATTTTTCTTATTTAAACACTGTATTTTAAGTCTGTCAAACCAGACCAGGCCCTGCACAAGGTGAGATCTGTCCCAAGACAGCAGCAGCAGCCATAAGCACAATACCTGTCGATGGGGAGGTCGTTCTGCTGAGTGCCACACGCAGCTCAGCGCTGCCTACAAACTGTCTGCATGTTGTAGCAGCTAAATTGAAAACACTGCAATTGCTCATAGAAATATTTCATGTTTCCAATGTCCAGAGATAAGAGCATGTTTGGTAAACAAAAACAACTGAAATAAGCTTAAAAATACAGACCCAAACAACTGTGACTGATCTGATTAAAGTACAACGAACTCGACATTGACCTTATATAACCCGGTAAAGTACTTCTCACCATGAGTCATTCACATTTTACCAGAACAGAATCTACAGGAACGCTCTGGTCATGGTTGCTGGTGTTTTGCTTTGTTTTTTCTTTTCTTCCTACATCTAGAAAAACCTTAAATGAGTTTGCCCAGTGAATAAATGTACTAAGGAATAAAGGGTAGAAATAAAGCCAGCTTGATCCACACACTCCCTATGGTGATAAACTGCCTGGTTGGAGCGTGGGACACATCAAAGCAGCCTGCATTCCACAGGTCTCATATCTTGGCTTTCTCCAAAATGCCTCTCCTACCATTACCAATTGGAGAGGAGAGCAAACCTAAAAGGGCAGAGTCAGCCCTCCAAAATCCCTTTGGCCATTAACTCCCATACAGTACTCCTGCTCTGGTGGGGCAAACACATTCCTTCTTCAGGGTGATTTCCTTAAGTCACTTTTTTATGAAGTTTTTGTGGGATGTTTTAAAGCAGAGCCCTGGGCAGCCCGAGGTAACCCTTGTCAGAGCCAGCACCACTTACTGGGCTGTCACGGGGAGCTGCAGGGACACTTGCTGAAATCCTCCTCTATGACCCACAACTGCTCCAGCACTTCCCACCTACTGCAGATGGGGCTGCACAGGTGACAGGCGTGACTTTTCGTCTGGGCATGTCATCGCCACATGCAGCCCTGGCCTCCTGCTAGCATCCCTTCCTGAAGGGCAGCTGGAAGTCCTTCTGCTCCTGCTGCTTTTCTCGCCTTATCCAGGTTAGAGATTGAGGGAGAAGATGCGACAGCTTGTGTTTCCTGCAACTGACTTGAACAAAGAAGTGACAGAAACTTCTGCTGAATGGATTGCAGATGGAAACTGCTGCTGCACAGCTGACATCTAGGTTTAGAAAGCAGACAATGAGAAGTGAATTCCCGTCAGCAGTTTAATACCAAGTAACTGCCTGTTCAAATAAAGACTTCAACCTTAAAGCTCTGACTCATTATAATATATAACACAGATAACTACGATGATAAGATACAAGACTCCATCACTGGTCTTAATGGACTACTGCCAGAAAAATTCATCATTTTAGATCAATATTTTAACACATCATAAAAATATATTTTATTTAGTTTTAAAATATATACTTAAGCTTTGTACATACACTAGGTGTGTGATATAAATCAGCATGACTTGACTCACTGAAGCAAGATTTGACAGTCTTGATCATAAAACCATGCTCGGAGCATTAGGACTGTTAACATAATCTGAATTTTGATTACTTGAAGAAATAAAAAAGGATTAATTTTACAAAGGAAAAGGTATCCTTTTTCTCAACCTGCTGTGCTAAGCAAAGATTTATCGCCCCAGAGAATGAAAGTTCAAGTAAACTCACAGATTTAGACCATATCTCGAACTTTAACTGATTTGGGATCCATTAATGGCAAAAATTGGAAGTCTACATGATAATATCCTTTCTCAAAAACTTTAGCCAAGAACTCTTAGATGCTGAAAGACAGAAAGCAGCCCACTGGATATCAGCTGACACGACTGAGCCCAGGATGTTTTGTAAGTCTTTATCACTTTCTGAAATATATAGATATTAATCCAATTCATGATCATTTACCTACTTCTTTCTCACTGGAAATCTACCTAAGTAGAGAATTTAAGCCTTAGCTTCCTATTTTCCACGCACATTCTGCTAAACACTTAACATCACTGCTCTAATGCTCCTCGCAGACCTTGACAGCATTGTTTTGTTACAACAGTTGGCATCAGTGCAAGTTATATATATACAATGCTAGCTGAGCAAATCTTCCTAATTGTTTACAGCATAAAATGAGTTTCATAGTCCATGGGTTGGATTCCAACGTAATTGAAAATTCAGAGTAATTCCACCAAACACAAGGAGAATATGTTGGATTTACTTCAGTGTAAAGGAAGTGAGAGTCTGGCCCCATAGAGTTTGCTGTTTGGAGGCCACAACGGTTAGAATGAAGAATAGGAGGGAACAAAGCATCCAAGGTTATCTGCCTTTGCTCAACAGATTCAAGGACAGAGGTAAGCCAGGCTCTTAAAGACCCGGAGCTGTACGTAGTCAGCTTATTCTTTGCTGAAATACAGAGACAGAGTTCTGAAAGGCAACTACAATCTACCAAAACCGCTGTTCAACCTAAATGAAACCTGTTAATTCCAGCCCTTGATGTTTTTTCCTATTTTTGTTTCATAAAAGATGTAGACAAATGTCACAGAGTCACTAATTTACATAATGTAGCATTCTGACTCAGTGCAATTTGCTTTGATAAAATCTAGCATTTACATTAATCTAAATCTGGTTCCCACTGATGCATCTCTGTCAATAAAACAATACAGATTTATATCTGTATTTCAGGGTCTGAAGATCACCTAAGGTTCTGGTCTGATGCCTTTTTTTTTTTTTTAATCTATTTTCAGTTTTATATTAATTCCTGAAAGAATTGTTTATGATGCTGCCATTTAATGATACAATAGCCAACGTAAGTGATGAGATAACACACCCTCTGTTCTCTTAATCCGCTTCTGAAGTTTTAGTAAGAGTTGTGAATCAGTTTTACATAAATTAGCTCTTGGGAGCCAAACTCTGGCCCCTGATTCACATGATTAAGAACAGAGAATTTGGAGAGCTTGCAGTTTTGTGAGAAGCTTTACTGAGCGTAGAGAGTTGCCAAACTCTCCAGCTAGCCTGCTGACCGTATCAGCCATGATACCCACACTCAGTCCTGAGCTCCTGATGACACCTTCACCGCTCCTAAAATCCACCCCTGTTCCAACCAACAGTCTGGAGGTGAGCTTGAGGTTCTCCCAAGTCCCAAGAAAAAGTTAAGAAGGAGATAGTTACAGGAAGCTGGGACTCGTATATCAGGACAAAGCACTAAACATTGTGACTACTCCAACATCACCAGGGCATCGAGCCACTGGAGCTCCTTGAGACTTCACCTTCTCCAGAGATCTGAATCAAGGTTTAATTGTGAACACCCTGACAGAGGCCCCTGAAAGAATAACACATGCCTACTTAAAGTCAGTACGACCAACTGCCTGTCAGTTCTGGAAAGTACTGTGATTTTGGCTGTTGGTCTTGTTGCAAAAGAAGCCTCAACATTTTTGGTGAAACAGCCCCACCCGGGAGAGGCAAGGCTGAGGGGAACACTTCTGATGTTTGGCTGTGCCCTGCTTCTCTGCGGTCTACAAATGCCAGCCATGATTATATATGTTTGTTTGTTTGTTTGTTTGCATTCTGGATCTAATTCGCCACTGCCTTTCTTCAGTGTTAGCCCAAATGCAGTAAGTAAGGCTAAATTAGAACAAAACTTGAGTAATACTGTCATGAAATCAGCCTTGCTGCCTTCTGGCACACTTTAGACACAACTGAGAACTCTTGTTTTGTGCCTTTTATAAAATCTCCCTTTACTCGTTATAAGAAATTACTATTGCCACGCTGCAAGCATGACACTATCAGAAGTGAATCATTCCATTACTTTGGGGAAAAATTAATGATGCTGTCCAAAAGGGACTTTTATTCTTGTTTGCAATGTGGTAAGGCCTGGGTGGCCTCTGGCCCAGACCAGTGGCCCACTGTGGTAAACTTCGTACAGTTACAAACAAAAAAGCAGCCAGTAATCTCTACCATTGTTAAAGGTCAGAACTTTAACACAGAACATGGCAACAACTCTGGGGACTGCTTCAGCTTTTGCAGGATATTTAAATCAGAACTTAAACGTCGTTATCGCTTAGCAGGCCTACAGCACTATTACACAGATCTCAAACCTGCACAGAGGCCGGAAACCATCAGTGTTTCCATTTTTACATGCAGAGGACAGGAGACACTGAGAAAGAGCCTCAGCCCACCCCAGGCCCGGGCCTGCTGCCCCCCTCTGCGTGGCCTCAGGTCGCCCTGCATCCTTGCCAACAGGCAGAACGAGGCACCGCTGACACTGGCACCACCAGACAATACCTGGTATCAGGAAAACACCCACTGACTTCCAAAATCCAAAATGATAGTTTCTGATACTTCAAACACCATTTGGGTTATGACTCGGTAGCCCCAGTATTCCTGTAGGTTTTTAAGGCAACTAGATACAACGCTAGCAAGGTGGCCATGCAAATCTCATGTTAATGTACTGAAGATTCCTCACCCTTAATGTACCACATATAAAAAGGGACTGAATAAATCACAGTCAAGGAAGAAAAAGAAAGAAATCTATTCATGAATCTACAACACTTTTTCTACCCAAAGAGAACGATGTTGAATGGAAACCAGATCTTACACCAAAAGCTATTCAAATACAGCAGGTTGTATTTGCTGTAGCATCTATTCAATCCAGAGATCTTTTATAGATCTGCATGATATGCACAAGTACATTAGACTTGATGTCATCTTTTTTTTTTTTTTTGCATTAGAATATGAAAAATGTGAATTGTGTGCTCCATAACAACCCCGGAGATGAGAATACCCTGGTCTGTGCCCCACGGTCATCATTTGCCTCATCATCAAATGCCTTTATGACCAACTAGCACTGAGTTCAAAATGCCCTAAACATTCACCATCTTACAATCTGAGATGGCTCGCTGGGGTCTTCACTCAGGCTCCCCACTTTCTGACTGAAAGTTTTTCAGGAAGTTCTCCATAAAGGCCACATACACACAAACCTTTGCCTGGAGGCTGTGAGCTTGCCCTGCATTGGATCCCTGGAATGCTCACTCAACTATAGCCAAATATTTCAGTGTGGTAAGGCCATGCTGTAAAGCATTTGTACTTATATCCTGGCGCTAAAGAGAAAAACAGCGGCTTAAATGACCTGGCTTGTACTTTAGAAGAAATTTTTAAACCCTGTAATAATGGTTTGCTATACATAGGTTGCAGAAATGGATGCCTTTATCAAGGCAAAAAAAGTAGTAAGAACATTTTCAGCTGTTCAAAGCCTAACATGGTTTTTAAGCATATATCTTTTTGGAGAGTTCAGCTTAAGAATGTGCAACATGCAGAAAGTGAATTGCTTCAGATAAGAAAAGAGGACATCTACAAGGTATTAGCACCTAGCTCTATGTTTAATTTGTTTTTAACAAAATTCAACTGTCAGATTGAATACCCAGCACTCCAGAGAGAACATGTCCTCCAAAGTCAGATATCCTTGGTATTTTGGGGTTACCTCTCTGGGAAGCTACCTTGCGGCAGCTGAGCAGCATGTGTGGGTGGATGTCAGACCTCTGGAGCTGCCCCCAGCAGCTATCCCCTTGTACCCCAACAACTCAAAGACTGCTCTCTTTTCCCTTCTGCAGTCAGGACCAGCCACGCTCAATCTCACAAAATGTTTTAAAGGCAGCCCCGTAAAAACGTGCGTCTAGAAATTCCCAGAGGCTCAGAGGCCTACTTCCTTGCCTCTTTACCCCTCACCTGACACAAGTCTGGCTGCTCCCCTGGCAGGGAGAGCTGTAACCAAGCTCTGGGGACAAGCTAGTCCCTTACACACTGCTGTCTATGTAAGTGGCATGGATATTACAGTTTCAGTGTGCTACCCTCTCACATCTATTGGCAGAAATAACCTCTACACAAATGTAAGAACGGTCTTCAAGTCTTGTGGTCTTAAAGAAATTTCTTAAAGAAATTGGTCTTAAAGTCAAGACAAACGATCAGCCAAGACAAAACCAAAGCATTAAATATGTTGGGGTTTGCAAACAAATAAATCCAGCATTGGCTTTCCCAACATCTTTGTCTAACTCAAAAAGATCTCATTCACCTACTGCTGCCTCAGGTGTATTCATGTTGCAGCCCAGCTGCAACATTAATATTTTCCGTCCCCACAGTTGTGCAGACGCTTTCATACAAATACTACATTCTTTAGACCCAGAGGGAAATTCTTGCTGCCTGCACTTTCGCAGTTGAGCTGCACAGCACTCTGGGAGACTTAAATATGGCACAGTAGTTCTATTGTTTAATAACATTAAAACTGCTTGTTCTCTTGTGATTCTGCAGAAGCCAAAAGATCCTGGAGTGTAGCAGTAAGCGCTAATCTGTTCTATACCTATCAGCCAGTTTTCTTCTTCCTAGTGGCTCCCACTTGTTGGTTTTATTTTAGAGATGACTACAGACACATCGGGATACAATAGATCTCCACCACTGTCACTGTGAGGTTTATGTTTCTCTTTACACATATGAATTTCATTGGCATTTTTCATTGAACCATCTGGATTTAAACAGACTCAGCTGACTAAGAGGAAATTCCAGTTTATCAGGAAGATTTCCAATTGCTGTTTCTTTATGTCAAACAAACCTTTCATGCCTTTATCTACCACCACTGTAATTGCCACAAACAGACCAAGTAAAGCAAGAAAGTACAGTACAAAAATAGCATAAACCTGTCAGTGGATCTGCTAGACTTTCAAGAAGATCTCTGTTTTGTCCTAAGCCTCCACTTGTTGAGGAACAAACTTGCTTTTTGTTGTCATTAACAACCCACCGTTCACACTGACATGGTGGAAGCCATGCAGCCCCAACAAATTTAAAGTCAGAGCAAAACCACATCACACAAAGAGCACAGGTAAAATCACACATGCAACAGGCTGACAGCACATCCTGCCTTCTGGGAATCTGGGCGTTCTCAGTTACACGACTTAAATTTCCTCATTGAAAGGCATACCTGAAATTTGAAATTGTGGGAAAGGACAGTTCAGGCTCTACTGACCATAATTTTTTCTATTTGCTGCCACCCAGTATCATAAAAGAACACATCTCCCAAGCAGCGTCAAACAGCCTGCAACAAACTTCTGTCAGATCACAGGTAGCAGGTTGAGATTACCCCTCTTGACTGGCTGAGATCCGCACGCAAGCCTGTGTAACTGCTAGCTTATCTCCCAGATCTCCAGTGCTGGCCTACATGGGCACTCTGGAAGCACGGGTGTCTGTGGATCTGCTGGACACCGGGGGCACGTGTTTGCATGGCCCCCAAGGTGAGCTCTACCCACCTCCAGCAAGCACCAAGGCACTTGTGCTCTGTGCAGCATCCTGCCTGGGACTGCTCTCAGCGACAGCAGACACAGGCTCTAGATTTCACAGTCAGAGTAATGACAAAGTCAGTGGGGCAGAGACCAGTACAATGAAGAGAAATGTCCAATAATGATAGTAAACATTTCTGTATTTTTGTTTATTGAATCAAGGTTTGCCAAGCTGAATGCAACTGTCTATTAATAATTGAGAAAACTACAAGAGATGTTCTTGGCACTGAAACCTTTTCTAAATAGAAAACGTTCTGTCCAATATAGGACAGAAAACTTGAGACTGCAGGCATGTTCAAGGTATCTTTTAAATGTAACACTAGGAAATTCACAGTAGTGTGTCCTTTTTTCACTCTTCAGCATTAATTTTGCTTGTTCACACCAATGACTACTCCAACAGGTTAACTCCAGGTTTTATACGGAAGAAAACAGAAAAATGTATTTATGACTGCTGGGGATCCTTTCTTTCTTTTGACCACTAGGAACTTTACCAGCTGAGGGGACGAGTGACTGCTTTCCTCTAATACAGATGCCTCTTCATTTCTGAGGACCTACCGGGTAGCCTGAAACCTGACACGGGCCTTGTACTTGTGCCTGGTTCAGTAACACACAGTGCTTCTGCCAGCCCACAGGGCTCGTTGGGTATTACAGGCTCAGTAGTTGGGATCACTTTTTTTTTTTTAATTAAGTACAGTAGAACCTTTTTACAGTTATGCCAATCTAAACTTTGCATGTCTTTACTAAAGTGTTTTTTTCATTATAATCAGAATTACAATTAGGCAAAATTGGATGCAGCAAAAACACTTTTCATTCTGGTTCTGCTGTAAACAGAATTTCACTATCTAGATTTGTGGTAGGTACACTCCAGCACTCTATTTTATTTAACTAAAAACAATGTTTAAAAAATTTAACTGTATTACTACTTTTGCTACAAAGCAATCTCCACACGTTCTGCCTACGAGTAACTTTTCCTTTCCAAATGAACTGTTGGATATACCAAAGGTGACACTGCTGGTATAAAATGAGTTAGTATGGAGCATGCTTTTCCCTCTAGAAATGCCTAAGCGACCAATATGTTACCACCTCCCTGTGAAGTTTCACAGGACCAAAGCTGTGGCTACAGAGCAGAGCAGCCTCCCATGGGGCAGCTCCCTTTTAATCAATGACCCTTAAAGCTGCCCCTGTAGTCGATGACTGACAAACAAATTCAGCTAGGTGTCAGATATCCAACAAGGTAAAGTCCTGCTCACAGTGAAGTTTGTTGACTACACTACTGTTGGAAATACTCACTCTGGGTATAATATTTGTATTTCTCAAAGTACAAGAGCTGTAATTGTACAAATAATAATATATAGATGTTGAATAGCCTTACATAAATTGTTTCTTCTGTTTAACCTTGAGATTTCTAGGGAAGAGGGACAGCATTTGGAGATACCCACATCAGATCCTTTCGTGTGTTACAGGATGGCAGTGAAGCTTTCAGAGAGCATTGCTGCAGCGCCAGATTTTCAAGGAAAGGTCTGCAACACGCAGGAAGAAGAGCACAGGCCAAGACAGAAGGTGAAAAAACACTGAATAATCTATAACGTAAACACATGCATTGACTGCCCAGGTAGCTGGCAAACTAAACAGATGCACAGCTAACTGCACTGTAAAATCACTACCACTTAAGAGCAGAGAGCTAGAGGTGGATAAGAGGCACAGCTGGTCAAGCAGATATGGGCCCTTCACGTGCCATTTGGACAGCCAATTTAAAATGCCCTAGGATGTAGCTAGGAGGTCTGGAATCTTTCAGAGTTTTTTTCCCCTCAGGTTACAGGTCCTCGTGCCCTGGAGCAGGCCCTTGCAGCAGCTGCGGAAGAGCTGGGCTCCTCTGCCACGTGCCACTGAGCTCCATGCAGCATCACGTAGCAGCATCCTCATTTCATTTGTTTAACAACAATGAATTAGGAGAAGGAGCCCTCTGAAAGAAAGAAGCTCCACGTGGTCCTTATTTACCAGAATGGTGTCAACTTGTACAAAAAAAGGTGATGAGTTGTAAGGAAAACTGGCAGCCGTCCAAAGACAATCTCCCTTCAGATACAAATTCTGGCATCTGACAAGATGGAAGCTCGTTTAATCTATTCTGCAACTGTCCAAATATGTTTCCACCCTGGTCATTCTTTCTTTCTCACTCTGGTAATTTTTCTAAGAAAGTATGCTTGGGCCTAGGCGTTCTGTTGCGAGTGAGAGCGCTTCATGCCAAAGAACAAACAAGAGAAAAGAGACATTAAAGTCCTGTCTGGCGACACCATTAACAAGTTCACAGTCACCATTTCCTTCTTCCTCCCCTGCACCAAGTGTTTCTTCCCAGACAGTGATCCAGACTGCTGATAGCTCTGGCAGGGAGCTTTTACCAGAAATTTTAGCAGGAAATGTTAATTTGCAAGCCTCGGTGTCCTCCCTCAGGGAAGAGGGACGTTACATCTGCAGAGCCCAACTGCGGGGACGCAGAGCTCCTCTGACCTGCCTGCGACGTGCGAGAGAGAAACTTCAGCGTGGCTCTAGCAAAGCTGAGTAAAAAACCAACTGCACTCATTTGTTTTCTTTTTCCTTTTTCCCCCAAGCAACGAAATACTAGAAGAATGTCCAATGCACACAGAAAAATTCTATTAATGAAATATCCAATTTAATGTAGTTTCATAGCTTAACTCTGAACTCAGACTGATTTCCAGGACCCAAAGCCTAGCTGGGAACTTGCAGGCTTGGAATTTTAAAAAACAACTATTTTGCTTTGTGTAAAAACTCTACATCTCTATAAATCCGTGTAATGGTAAAAAGAACTTGTGTGAAACAGTAAATATAACACAAACTACTAACAAATTAGATATTAGGGATAAATAGTTTTCTGGACTAAAGTGTAACATCTTAAGTGAGAGAAAGGAAAAGACAGACTCACTTTATGAACAGTTCCAGTAAGGCTACAGTAAAACTACAGGTTGCTTGCAAAATTAAAAAATAAACCTATAAACTCATTGAAAAACGATGCAGATAGGACTCTTGAAAAGTTTTATTACTTAGATCACCTGTTTTCTTTTTCTTCCTCTATGAACTTTGAGCATAAGTCTGTAATTATTATAAGTGCAGGAGAGAATAGTGTTTTCGATTAGGAAAGCTTTTATCAACCATGAGAAGTTTCATTTGATTTGTTTTATGTGTTTGTATGTTCCTCTGAGCCAGGACAAATGTTCTTACCGCATTCATATTTGTGTGGTTAGCAGATTTTTCTGCATCTCTTTTGTCCTTATCCTCCAAAGACAAAACAAATGTTGTACTGCTGAACGTTGAACTTTGAAATTTTTGTGCTGCATTGCGACAGTAATATATTTTGACTAACTATATGAGCCGCTAACATGTACAGTCTAGGCAGCTGCCATGGAACACCAAAGGTCTACTTTTTTTCTTCACTGCTAACTTTCAACCAATGTGGTACTCTGGATGACTTCAGAATATAGTATGAGTTGCATAATTTAATCCAGTTATATTTCTAATACAATTTTGCTAAGAACATTGAAGTGTATTTCAACAAAACAAACCTTCCATAGAACAGCAGGAAAATATTAGAGGTGGCATCAAACCACTGACCCATTAGATATAAATTACTCACAGCATGTTCCCCACAAAACAGAGTAACAAAATTTGCAGCCCGTAATATGAGGCTGTACCCAGAAATACTTTCCAGATGAAACAAGCAAGATTTGCAGTGGTTTTGTGACACAATCAGCAACTTCCTGCTATTGGAAGAGAGATTATCTAGTGCATTTGGTGCTCTGATTCTGCCTCCTTGTACACCTCCTTTTCCTAGCTGAGTGAGCCATAAAACCTGACGAGGATGCTCATACAAACATAAGCCCCATCACTGCTCTGGGTGTCCTTTCCTCTCTGTGCAGCTAGCTCTGAATGCTGAACTTCTGAATTACTTTTGTTAAGTAAATCTAGCAAATACAATGACTACCAAGCATGTGTGATATTTTAGCCCCATGGCTCTTCCTTATTCTACAAAGATATAGCCCTGTCGGTGTTACCCATGTACTCTTAAGAAGTAACATGTGGCTAGCTGATAAGCTTATAGTGTTTAAACTACCTATGACTGATTTCTATTTATTTATTCATTTACAAGAGAGGCACATCTATGCTAGGAATAATATTTTTCTGATATGGGTGACTCTGGTCATATCCCATGTATTACATTTCTACTTCAGACAGAGTTTTAGGGCAGAATTTCATAGTGTTTACAACAACTTAATAGCTTGTTTTGCTTTAAAATTCAGATTTATACTTTTAGCTTTTTTTTTTTAATTTGTATGGCATTTATTCAAGGTAAAGTTTCTTATGCAAGAAGCAGCATTTCACATAGTCTGCAGCAAGAAACACCTTCTGATAAGTACAGACCTATTTTTGCAGTACAAGATAGTATATTTTCTTCCTGAAATGTTCCATTATTTGCAGTATTTCCATCGTGCAAGTTTACTTTTATTTTCTTTTTAATTCAGTTATTAGTGCAGTGCCTATCAGTTGTTTTCTTGATACAACTCTCCCAGTCTTATCTGGAACTCTCCCAGTTTCATCTGTTTGGAAAAACTGTGTCCCTTTGACTGCAAGCCACTGGCAATGGTGAGCATTTGTTTCATTCTCTGTTCTGTCGTCTAAGACAAGACTGAACAACTGGAGCCTCCAGCTGATTCTATCAGCACTCCAGGAGTCAGAGGCAAACATCTGGAATTTATTTGTTAGAAATAAAATAAATGACATCTTTTCAGGAGTTTTAGCTTGCACCTGTACTTATAAATCTCCTCCACAAGGACAAGTTATGAATAAATTCAATCAGGAGCAGGAGGCAGAGGGCTCTTTTGGCTCAGCCCCAGCGGAGGGCCCCAGGAAGGACAGCACCGAGGTGCCCTGCAGGCAGTTTGCTCAGAGCTGCTCTCTCCCACCCAACAATGAGCAATGTGCTGCATTAGGCCTCCTGGGGCCCGCTGGGTTTCAGTGCACGCATCCTGCCTGCTCTGTTTGACTGGGTCAGGGGGTCCCTGATCTCCTGGTCCCCTCTCCCCAGTGGAGTGCTCCATCCATGCTAGGAGTTAATTCCAGCTTTGCTGTGGGAGAAACGTAGCCCCGAAGGTCATTTTTGTTGCCCGTAATGCCAAGAGTGGTTCCAACTTCAGCAGAAGCTGCAAAAGGGAATGGAAATGAGGAACTAAGGGAGGAATTTAAGAGGACAGTACTGCAAAAACAGAGTAGTAATGGGGGAGCAGAGGTCAAAAGAATCAAACACCACCGCTGTTATCTGATGGGAGGGCACAAAGGTACAGGATGAACCTCTGAAAATATGCAGAGGAGGGAACAGGGAATACACAGAGAGGAAAAAGGGCAGCAGAGAAACAAAGAGAGAGAAGCCCCTGCCAATTGTTTGGATGAAGGTTACCTTTGCCTAGGCACTGCACTCATTGTCTGCAGCCGTCTCCTTTCCTGCTGCTTTCCTGAGCCTCCCTGAGCACAGACAGTGCTCGTTCCAAATCGGAAGGTGACTGATGTGGTCCTGTGCTATGGGCAGGTCCACACGAGGGACTAGATCAACTTCTCTATTTTTGCTTGTACAGGGTACAAGGCCTTCATTGCAGGGGTTTAACAGCCTGAAGTGAAAGCTGACTGCACCTCATCCAGCTTGACCTGGCAGACTGTCTTGGAGAAAATTCACATTTAGGGATTGGTAAGATCTCAGCAATACAACCCCATTGCAAATAGAACCAAACACCTGGGCATGCAAAGCAAATTCACACAAGTTTACCCATGGCTGGGTACCGCAGCCAGTTCATTTCTCCATACAGTGAATATGGGGCCCCACTAGTGAAGCAAGATGCTGCAAGAACAGGCACTTGGTATTGTGCAGGAACTAGCTATATTCCTTTCTGACCATAAGGGCAGGCAGAAGGAAACATCATTTTTGTTTCTGCAGAGACCCAAACATGAAGAAGTCAGAAAAGACCAAGAGAACACAGCATTGCTGTGAGGTGACAGCCCACACACTCCGCAGTCAGTACTTCGATTACATGGACTGAAAACATCAGAGAGACACTTCAGCAAAACTGAATCTAGTCATGAAAGCCATTAAACAAACAAACAAAGACAAACTCAACCACCCCAGTGATGGGCTGGTTCCTACAGATGACTCTAGCATACCCCGTTGGTCTGTTAGTCATCAGATGTTCCCTGACTTTTCCACTGCTCTGTAGGGCAACTCCAAATGTTTTTTTTTGTTTGCTTTGGTTTGTTTTCTTAAATAAAGGACATTAGAAGATTCCTTACAAGAACTGCTTTCATGAAGTGATCAACTGCTCTTAACCAAGTACACAAGATGTTTGGGGAAAAGAAAAATAGTATCTGGAGGTGGGGTAATGCTAAGCCAGGGGAAACCATTTGCAGCACAGCAGACCTACAGAAGAGCTCGAGAAGCACAAGAGTCAAGCACCATAAGGCACACAGTGTGCCCCATTTTTGCAAAGGTTCTTTCTTTTTTTCCGATAGATACTTCCTCTTGCGGTGCATGACAGGAGGCTAACATGGTGATGCTGTCAGTATTATCGAGTAAAGCTGCCCAAAGCTCCGTCTGCAAGAACTGTTGAACTAAGGTCTGCATTGCTCATCACTGGTTCTTGTCCAAGGGGAAGTTAATAACCCTGTGCCACCGGCCAAAAAACAGGCAAACCAAAAATGTAAGGGGATCAGACCCCTGGCAGAGCTTCAGTATTCCTGATCTCAGCAATCAGACTCCGCTGCACTAGCTAGCAGGGGAACCGGCGATGCGTGCCTTGCTGACAGTTCCTCAGCATTACGGCACAAGCAGCTTCAGAGTCAACAGTTTGCAGAATGTTTTGCACCACCTGGATGGAGGTGGTTTCACACATACATCATACAACACCAAATTATAAACCTCCTCAGTTATAAACCTGGCTGCTCCGGGAAGGAATCTATTAAAACAATTCTTACAACTCAATTAAAACAAAAGCATATTCACGACAGAATAAAGTTAAAAAGAATAATAAATCTAAAAGCCATTGAAAAAGAAAATTACTGTAACAAACATGGGGTTTTATCACTGCTCATCATTTAAATTGTCAGCTTTATCCTCATGGCAAGCAGGCAGCTCTTGTTCACAACTGAACACCTACTTTATTTATTTAGCTATGCTGCATTTAACCTTACATCCTGTCTGCTGGGTGCATCCGGCTCCACAGATCTCCATGCAGCGAAGCCTTAGCATAAGGTGGGGGAGCTACTTTCCACAAGCCAAAAAACAGGAAATTTGATGACATTGTTCAGTGAGCAGACGTCAGCAGAGAGTGATACAAAAGAGTAAACAACTTCCTAGCAGCAGCAGACAAATGGGCCGGAACTACTGGAATCCTGTGATGTCTGGTGTGTTTTGCATGAAAATTACTGTCTCGATGAAAGGGAGCGATCTTCATCCGATGCAAATTGGAGCTGCTCCCTGGAAATCAAGGAACCACACACCAATTTGGTCTGTTTAAGATCTGACCCCAAATCTTTACCTTTCTGATCATGAAAATACCATTTTTGATAGTTCACATTGTTAATATTCTGAGTATTTTGTAAATATTCTTATTAAAGCACAAAAAGCTGATGTGAATAAAAAGAATAAATTTCAGTGAGTGTACGGACGGCAGTATCAGAAATGCAGATGCTATTTCCTTATGATCACGTTACTTTCAGTCTTACATATATTACAGTAACGACATATAAACATATATTCTTGTTAAAATATTGTGATATGAACCAAGCCCAGCACTCTGCCAATGGAACGGAACCAGTAGGTATGACATCTCCTTTCTGTATTTCAGTGTTTGCTTTGTGAAATCTTCTCTCATATTTTCCAACTATGAGCAAATGTCAAATATGATCCAAAAAAATAACCTCTCGGTTAGGTGTATGACTCAAAACCAGGTTACAGCAGGCAGAAAGGAAATGTAGGGAAAGACATTTTTGCTCTAACTGAATGTCATTCTGCCCATCTCTGTCCAATTTAATCATCCCTTAACTGTAAAGAGTAATATCTGACCATTGACCACAAATACAGAGCTTCACTATTGCATCCCAAACAACTACATCAATAAAAATTGTATCCTCTGGACAAAATCTTTTCCCTACTCAGCTACTGTAAAGAGACCAGTGAGGCATATTATTTTTCAGTTCTTTTACGTTGCCTTTTAAGCTATGCCTTTCAAAGGGTGGACGCAGAGAATCGAGTCCTATTCTAAACAAGTACGTTCTTAAGAGGAGCTCATGATAAACAGACTAGGAGGCTTCTGGGGGTTTTATGATCTTGGAAGATTTGGGGATCTTACCAAAAATACACAGGAATGTTCCCTGGGAGGATGCAATTCAGTAAGTACAATCCCAGGACTCTCCTCTCATCCAGGTATCCCTCCTAGCCAAAATATAAACAGAATAGACTCCTAAGATTAAAATTAGCAGCTAAATTTAGAGCTGTCCATGAGACTGCCTTACTCTCAGTAAGAGAGAGATGGAACAACAGGAAAAAGCCAGATGCTTCTCAGCGCTCCTCGCCAAATTCTCCTCTCCTTGGAGACACAAGAAGTAATATGTAATCCTGGGGAGGAAGACACACCAATAACCATGTCAACGCTGCAGTCAAATGACAAGGCAAACACACTGGGCCAAATCTATCTGTAATGTAACTCTAGTAACTTGAGCAGACTTTGTTCTTCCTAAATACTGGCAAGTGGCCATAGGCTAACAAACGGCTAGACAAAAAAAAAACCAAAAAACATAACACCCAAACTGCTACAAATGCCTATAAAAAAGGAGCAGGTCTACAAAAAAAGCAAAGCAAAACAAAAAGCACCAAAAAAAACCAACAAATTGCTTCTTATTCCTCACTCTACTTACATCACAATTTTCCTGGTTTCAATTAATTTGTGATTTGGGAAGAGTTACCACTAATTTGCAGTGTTTTGCTTGAGTAAGGGAAAAGAGAAGATACTGTTCCTTCAGACTTAACAAGTAAATGTGGGCAAGCAGTCTGGGACAGGCGGGCACGCCACGAACCCATAGGTTTGGTCGCATTTGCCAGCCCCTCCAGGCTGTGGTGGAAGCTCCTCACGGACCTCTCGAGCACCTGGCTGGTAGTGGACAAACAGTGAGCACTGTGCAAGCACGGCCTAGGCCACTTTCCCAGGACATGCCACTGTGCAAGCAGTCACCAGTAACAGCATGGGAACTCTCAAGAAGCTTACATTGGCTCGCGGCCTACGTTAGTACCTCTAACAACTCAGCACGTCCTGACTGGAGACTGGATGTTATGTGCCCACGTATCCCACTTCAGACCTGGCTCACTGAAGCCTCAACCGCTCTGCTCAGAAACACGCCTGTAACGAAAAGCTTTGGTGGTGGTTTCTTCTTTTAGGCGATGTGCACAGATCTGGCCAGGCATGGGAACACATGCAAGCCCACAGCCTCTGGAGGCCGAACGGGGCCTAACCCTGCCCAAGGCTGTTGAGCCGCATGAGCTCGCCCCAGTTCTCTCATTCTTCCCTGGCTCCTCAGTTTGAACGTAAAAACCAAGGGCTTAGAAAGCAAGCTCCTGTCTAACGCTGATCACACACAACTGTCCTCTAACTTTGGTTACATGATAATGTTTAAATACATACGTTACTAGCAAAAACTTCCAAGAATAAACAAATCGATCTGGAGGAATGCCAAAATATTTATCAGAGAATGACATTCACTTGGGTGTGACAACAAAGTCAAAAAGTTAATAACTTATCTGAAGACCAGGTTTCTGCAAAACCTGCCGGGCTCTAGGATGAAAACATTATTTTACTACAACTCCCTTTCCATATTTTCTTTCCACTACAGCTTACGGCTAATAGATAGATATGGAGAGAGACCTTGCTCTGACCTGCAGCAACAGCAACGATGGTGTTGTGACACAACCGAGTGGAGTTAGATGGCTATACAAGCCTGTCATCCACATGCCACTCTTATTTAGGGCCTTCCATTGTTAAGCCCTGATTTATATCAATAGAGGTGAGTGTGGTGACCAAGGGCAGACAGCACGTGGTTTTGAATATAAATGAAAGTATGGCATGCTATTGTGTGCGAGCACAGAAACGGGAGCAGCATAGGAAGGGTGGGTGGCTGTGCCGAGCCATCTGCTGATAGAGCCTACTGTCTGCTCAACACGGGGCCGTGGAAAAGGGCAGCAACCTCTGCAGGACCTCCCTCCCCGTTCCCGGTGGCCCGAGGCTCTGACCGCCAGGTACAGCCAAACGCGGGGCATTCTCCTGTCCTCTCTGCGATGCCACACCGCTGAGACTGACCCTGCAAGCCAGGCCACCGCCTCCTGATCTTTGCCATGCAGCTAAATGGAGATCTCCTCTTGCCTTCTGTGTCTGGAATATATGTCGTTATCACCTTTGTTTAACTGAATTTCTACATATTGGTTAGTTTCGTGGAAATGTATTTTGGAACTATACTTCTGCCGTGCAGTGTAATGGCACTTTCTAACCAGTTCAAATGAGTAACAAAAAACTAGTCTAGGTTTATGGGAGAGTTAAGCTGGAGGCCACTAGCTGTGGTATTTCCCCCATTTTACACCTATTTTGAGTTACTTTACATTAAGTTACAAATGGACTAAACTGAAATGTTTTCTGATATAAAAAGAGTGCTTGTGAGGAAAAAACGACAGCTCCAAGGGTTAGATGCACCTACCACTCGCCATCCACAAAGGGGAATGTGTTTCTTACGGGCTCCCTGCACAGTGCTAAGCTTTGTTTCTGTAGAGATTTTGACATATGGCCGAAGTTAGACCTTAAATTAGAATATTCCTCTTTGAATTGAGAAATGATCTTTCTGTCCAAATGAATAGTGTATTCAGTGTGAATAAAGCTTCTGCTATTGCACAGCTCATCTTATCTACTGATGTCATTTCCTTAGTTGCTTCTATAATATTAATAATCACCATATAGCCAAAGAGGTCATATACTAGGAATGTATACTTTAAAATTCTTCGACATTGCAGAAAAGTTTGAACAAAAAATCTATGTTTCTGGCTGGATGGACACACTGAATGACTGCCAGGAAATGACGTTATGTCATTTAAAGGTGGGGATAAAGAAACCTGTCTACTTAGGGAAAAATACCCCAGATTGCAAGAAAAATGCAAGAGTTGAAGATAGAAAGGAAAATCATTAATGAGTAATGAACCTAACCTCCCTTAAAAAGCAGAAAAGGACCATAAACAACGTAGTCACATCAATATAACCACAGGATCACATGAAAATCACAAAGATATGATTTATGGATTCAGGATGTTTCTGATGCAATTCTTGATGATCCTCAGTCTAAAATGACTTTCAGCAGTGGCTTCTCTTCTCCTGAGCACAGTGGAAGAAGCTGCCTGGACGCAACATTTTCAGCAGTCAGTCCCTAGTTGCACAGGCACCTCAGTGATTCCCTGTTACCTACCCAGCTGAAGAGCAGAGGAAAGAAAAAGTGCCGGCGCCACCTCTTCAGAGCTCTGCCACGGAGGTGCACCACAGAGTGAGCACACCGGGCACATGCGGAGACCCTGCTCTGTTGGAAACCGAGGAGCTCATGGGACTGTCTGACCTGAGCTGCTGGCAGCGGAGCGGGCTCTGGGAGGACCTGCATGATCCAAATCATTCCACACTCTTCTCTTGAGCTTTAACAGGCTATCCACACCAAGGATATATATATATTTGAAATATAAAGTATATTTGAAAAATAAAGTTTATGTTTTAAAAAAAAGATAAACAAGACATTCTTTAGCATCTTTGATTTATAGAAGCCCTTCATATCACCACATATAATTGTGCATGGAGCATATCTCTTCTTGAAAATTACTTTCTATTAACAAACAACTGTTTCTACATTGAAAGTTTAAAAACTGTTTAAAATTCTACATTAAAAAATGTAAATTTAAGGTGGTCTTTTACATAGACACTCTGACCTTTTATATATTAGAAGTCATTCTCTAAGGTATTTCAGAGCACAGAAATACTACTCTGGGAAAGACCAAGATACCGACTTGACAAAGTCTTTATAAACCAAGCAGTTTTAGACAGAATTTTCTTCCTCATAGTAGCTTGGGTATGTGTTCTCCCCTGAACATATTCTTTTCTCTTCACTAGCGAGTAGCAATGTTACCAGATCTAGCATCTTTTTAAGGGATCTCACAATATTTAATCTTTTCCTCAAAGCCAGAGTTGCAGTTCCTGGGGCCATGTGACTGCATGAGATTGCCAGCTTTCCTGGCAAAAAAAGGTTACTTTTACCTCTTGCAGCTGCAGAAAAAAATAAGCTCGAATTTTTAGGATTGAAGCAATTCAAACACCAAAACAGTAAGGAGAGAGAGAACCAAAGCGTGCTTGTACTTAAAATAGATTCATTTCCCATACCCAGTGCATTTTTTGACTGGAATAGAGATTTTTAATTCTCTGGAGTTGGCAGTACTGCACCACTGCAGCAGAAATAGGTCACAACTGCTGTAGGACTTTGATCTGAGCAAGAAAGGCGTTAAGCACTAAGCAAAACAGGGTAAAAGGGCAAGGATCAGCCTGATTAACTCCTGTGCCTGAAGTCAGACCCTCCATCAATATTCAGAAATCTGTTTTCAGCACCCAGTTCCCAAATACAGGGCTGCCACTTTCAAAGGAGACACGGAACAGGAAAACAAGCATTTGGAGTATCACACGGCCTTATGGTCCTGGACAGACAAAAGTAACCTGGGCTAGCAAGTAGCACAAAACAAAGGTCAAAGGTGGAAAGCGCTGGTTCCAGTGCATGCCCTGCTACAGCAGCAAACACAGAAACAGGTATAGCCAGCACAAAAGGTAGCTGGAGACTAGAGATCAGCCTGCACATGGCAAAGAAGTAAATTAATAATTTACACTACAAGAAAAGCTTGTCCTTTCACAGGGCAGAATGTCAAATCACAGAGCTAGAACGCATCTGCAGAGGTTATCTAGATCGTTCTCTGTCCTAAGGCAGGATTCATTCAGTTATGTCACCCTTAACTCACATTTGCCTAAGTCTCTTTTAAACTCCATGACTCTCAGCAACCTACTGAATTGCTTCACTGTCTTCTCTGTTTGGAGCTTTTTCCAATCTACCAAACTCCAATATTCTCTATAATTAAGGCTCGTTATAATATCTCTTGTCCTATTCACCATGGACATGAAAAATTAATCATTCCCTTTCACTTTGCACAGCCTTTTGCAGATCTGAAGGCTGTTTAGTTAGTGGAAGTAAAGGACTTGCTACTTTTCCTTTAAGTCCAAGCATTTAAAAAAAAATAAATTAAAAACACACAAAAAGGTTGTAAACACTCATGGTAGCTGTATAAACGATGACTTGTGAGCAGTAGCTGGTCTAGCTTGAACACACTTTACAGGGATTGCAGGAGGGATGCACACGCACACAGAGAAGCAGCTGGGCACAGAAAACATCCTGGAGCATGATGACCCCTACCAGTTGGATCCCAATTTCTAGGAAGTGCCTAGAGAGTACAGGCACTGACTTCCATGGAAGCTCTTCTGTTGAAAACAAAGGCCCTGCACCTCCACAAAAGGACTGTGCCCAGGGCAACACACAAACACCTGCTCGTCTCTTATTAAAACTAAGAGAGTTTTTAAGTTTGTGCTTGTCTGCTTTGCTGAATCACGGCTTGGTGTTGTACACAAAGGAGGCTATAATACACATTCATTTTCAGTCTGACAACCTAGACATTATAGGAATTATACAAATTACATCTTGTTCTTAGGATTGCACTTGGACCATTTTTGTCAGTCCCCAAAGAGAGAATTTCACTGGATGTTTATTACAACAGCTGGGATTAACAATGTGCTCTAGTAAAGACACTAGAAATCCTAGCAGGAGGTAACTGTATAATTACATTTCTCACAGACTTTTCAGAATGAAATACAAATCTCAGTTAGTGCTTACTGACATCTCCAGAGCACGTAAACTCATAAAAGAAGTTTTCATAGATCTATTAAAGGAAAGAGAAAAGCTTACTGGAAAACAACAAACTGGTCACACTTATCTTACTTAATTTGAATGAGGCTCTGGCAGACCAGAAAGTATAAAGGAAACAGTTGTGTAATGCTTCATGACTGCTTAGAATGGAAAAATGCTTCTTCTTTTATCTTGGCTTGTTATAAGAGATTGGGTCAGAGTACAACACGGCTTAAATGGGAAATTATGCCTATGATCAACTACAGTTTTTAAAAGTTGTGTGCACACATTGTACGGTACCAGGGTAGCTTTGAATCATGTTGAAAATAGAATAACTTCTATTTGATAGGGAGTTGTGGCTTTAACTTTAGAGCAAAAAAGCAATAAATTGAGTATCAAACTTTCTTGCAACTGAGACAAGGAAGACAGAGTACGTATTCTCATGGGAATAGGAAATAAATTCAGCAACATCTATTTGATTCTGGTAAATGCATATGCCATCTCTGTGTTCTCTGACTCTCCATACATTAACTGACAAACAAATTAGCAGAAAATTGTCTTTCCCATCAATTTACAAGGCTTCCCATCTGCATATATCTCAGCTCCTGATATGCACTAGCACTGCAGCATGTCATGGAAGCTGCGAACTTCACCCAGATGGACCTAAGTGGGGAACGCTCTGCTCTCGTTAAGGTCACTGCAGCATCCCAACCCAAAAGAATCGGGGGCTTCTGTTCTGAGCACTGCCTTAAGTCTCAGCCTTGCTTGGGAGCCTAGAGACATGTTGTTTCTCAGCGCAACCTCCCTGACTGTTGCACTGGTTGTGTTCCAACAGATGCAACAGAAACAAACAGTGAACATAGTCCTGGCCCGAACAGGCACAGCTCTCACAGTCTTCTGCCTGAGCTGCACCAGCAGGAAACTCTGCTCTATACCATAAAAATAGGCTTTGAGTTTTTCAAAACAATATGTTAGCCTTCCCATTGTGATATTATGCCATACGTTTCACGTGCCAGACATAAAAGTCAGGGTAACACATACTGAGATTTTTACAGCTTCATGCCAAGAACACCCCCAGTGCTTTTGCTCTTGAATCTTGCACTTCTTGTTAATTTAACTTGAACTCCGTGTCTTCTGAGGCAAGAGTACTGCAGTGCACCTACAGTTTATTGTTGCTACCTCTGCTCAGACAGACCTTATTAATAGGCAATATAATATTACATCAATGACTGTGAGCACCGGCAGCAGTAAAACTGACCCAGGTGAGGACCTGCCCCTTTTTATACCTTTACTTAGGAAGTTGCACCTTTCACAGCTGCAGCTGGGTGAAGTACATTTCATTGCCAACGGTTTTCTACATGTTCCAGCACTAAAAACTCAAGACTTGCAAACAGATGACATTGAAATCACAATACTTTAAAAAAAAAAAAAAAAAAGAGCAAGAAAAGCAACAATGGCAATGCATAGGCTTAGCACAAATCTCATCATCTGTTTACACTGGCCATCTCTCAAACCACTGGCCGATATTCGACTGCTTTTGGAATTATTAATCCCAAGAACCCAAATTCATTTAAACGTGAATGACTAGATTCTGATACTTTCTCTCCTGCTGTGCAGACCCTTACTCCTTTAAAAGTCTGGACAAAATAAAAGTGTCCCAATTAGCAATCTGATTTAAACTTGAAACAAATCTGGAAATTTCAATTCCAAGTGAAACTGTAGCAAAAATCCTTCACATTTAACTCTGCATTCACCCCAGCATTTCTACCAGAGCTGAACAAGCAGTCAGCAAATAACCTCGTGTAGGACCAGATCTTCAGGCAGCCACAGCCAGCTGTCGCAGCATGGGACTCCAGTGAGCTGCACAAACTTACACTAGCAAGAGGCCATGTTCAGAATACAATTTCTAGTGCCTGTGTGTGAGCGAACCCTTTTTTTTTCTTTTTAAACTTTTCACATGACTTAGCAATTACATTTTGTGCAGTGCCTCCAGACCGGCAGGCTGCATTGGGTTGGGACCCTGCACAAACCTACAGCAAAGCCGGTGCAGTGAGGGGGGTCCCTGCCGGGTCCCTAGCAGCTCCCCAAAGCGTCCAACCCCCCTATTTGACTGGGACAAGTCCTGTGGTGATAGTGCCCTTCCTGCTGGGGGGCAGGTGGCAGCCCAGAGGAGAACGAGGAGTGGGATCTCTCAGGGAGGCAAAGCAATGTGAGGAGTTATCTCCGACCAACATTTTAGGGATGACAACTAATTTCTACAGGAACAGTTGTGGGCCAGAGCAGATCACACTCCAGGGCAGACCAACAGCAATCAAGTCTTCATTCCAACATCTTGTAGACATCTTCTTGGGCCCCAGAGCGTTGTCACAGGTAACAAAGGCCTAAGGCTGCCCTAGGGTTAATGCATCCCTTCCCAATTCAACATATTCTCCACTTGGACATTGTTCCTGTGACAGATGAAATCCATCCCTTTCTTTTCTTTGTTTGTCCTCAGACAATAAAGAAATCTCACAAAGGGTCAAGCCGCATCATCCCTGTTGCCAGCTAACAATTCCTTATCGCCATTACTCATTTATAGTGTTTGTGTTTTCCCCTTGCCATAGCAACGACGCAGCCCGCTACAAAGAGCCTGCACGAAATAAATCAATGGAGTCTGCGGCCCGGAGAGCTGCCCGGCTGAACAGCGGTTCGTGTCGAGGGGAGAAGGTGGGGGACAAAGCCTGCTACGCATTATCATACCCGAATCACAGATTTTTATCGTTCATACGCTAGTAATTGGCAAGCGCGATGTCCAAAGAAAACTGGCTAGTATAAAATCTTACAGGGAATATAATACGAGGAGGACATGCATGAGATGGTCGTGATTATTAATCATCATTGTAACATTAAATGTTGATATTACACGTAAACATCAGAAATTTGGCCTCTACATCAGTGACCCTGCAGTCCATGAGACACAGGCCTTGATCCCTCCTTATACCTGTGTCCTTTATTCCTACGAACAGCCCTGCTGCATGAGATGTAAGACTTGCTCAGTCAAAACTTTACATGATAGACAACACAGATTCAGGAAAAAAAATGTACTAATGGTACAAAACACTTTAAGGAAAGCACAAAGGATATCTAGGCCAGTTTCATTCACTTCGTTTTAGAGCTTTTAACCCACTCTCCCTGTTTATTCCTCTCCTCAAATATCAAGCTTCACTACAATTCTCAAAATATATTTACTGTTTTAATTAAGAAAATCAGGATGCTGATACACTAACAAAAATGTCCAGAAACAGAACCTTTAAGATCCACAGACATTTTAATTTAAACATAGATGCTCAGTGCCGCGGACATGCCTGCTGGTCCTGGAGGTTGTTCACAGGCCATGTGTTATGCACACCGCGTAGCAGCCCTGGGGATCTTCCGTGCCCTGCTGGGCACTGCAGTTGGCACACAGCAGGCACCGCTGTTTATGCGATGCACAAAGTCCCCCGGTGCCTCCGCAGTCAGCGGCACCTAACCAGCACTTACCAAGTGGTGTAACGATCACAGTCTTAGATGAGGAGACCTAAACCAAGCCTCTCTTTGCAGGGTTTGGCTCCTTCTAACAATCCTTACTGCTGTTTGTGCAATAGGAAAGCCTCAAGTGCCTCTGCAGCTTTGCTCTTCCATCGGCTCCACTACTCATGTTTATTTGTACTGCCCAAATATCCAAGAGCCCTCTTCATAGACTGGGATGTGGTTGTGCTATATCAACACAACAAAATGATGGGCAGCATCTTACAGAGCAAATGTAACACATGGAGCAAACAATGGAGACAAGCAGGGTGCAGTACAAGGAAATAACACTGGCCATAGTGGAAGGCAGTGCTTCCAGCGGACCAGGGACAGACGCAGTTAACTGGGTCTAGCATGGCTGCTTCTGACACCGCATCCATCAGCAACACTGGCAAGCTTTTCAGAACAGTGAATAAGCCCAAAGAATATCCAATGACAGAACGATCTGGATTTCTGATGTGAAGTGTCCTTCCTCCCTGCCGTTTTCCAGCTTCCACTGTGTAAGCCTGTGAACAAGTTTACAGACTGAAGACAGAAAGGATACATGGCTGCTCTCTATCAAAACGCTGGGGCAGAAAAACAGCAGGAGGGAAAAGAACAACTGATGCCAAAGTAAAACCTTAGCACAAGAAGAAATAGGTATCAACTCACCATGAGTAGGTTTAGGCTCGAAGTAAGGAGGATTAGAAACCTTCAGAAGAGGAAGGATCTGGAAGAGCCTTCTAATAGAACAGGGAAAGGCTGAAAAGTAATTAGCTTTGAGATGGTACAGGATGCATTTATGAAAGACATTTAATGCTGTGGCTGACCATAATAGCAGAGGAGTGACCTCCACGACCCAGGTCATCCCTCCTACTCCAGTAATTGTCTATGTCCCCAGAACACAGAAAAGGCCAAAACCATGTTTGTTCAAGGCCCCTCTGCCGATCTGCTCATTTTGTCCTTAATCCACTGCTCTACGAGCCAGTGGAATAGTGAGCAAGTCGTGTGGAAAAAAAAAATGTTAATCCAATAAAATGCATTAAACAAAAATAGAGTAAGTCAGGATATCAAAACCAAAATGTGTTATACTTGAAATTCAACTTTTTAAATCTGCCATCCCCAGCTCCAAAGCAGAAAAATGCAAAAATGATTGGGGATTCAAATCTTCAGGTTTTATGTTTGGCATTAAACAGGTCATAAAAAAATATTGACTTTGGCTCTTTAGGCCTTTAATACTTTAAAAATAATTACAACCATGCCCTGACTGAAAAGTAATCTCAGAAGTCAGCATGTGAATTTAGGGTTTTGAAAAAAAAAGCAACTGCTCAGCAGCGCACAGAGCTCACCCCAAAGAAAAGGAGAGGGCAGGCTGCACAGCCATGCACGGCCTCCAGCTCAGGGTGCCTCCCGTTTTGAGAGCCTCAGGTAACAATCCTACAGCTCACGTACAAAGGGGACGTAAATTCAGTGCTTACTTCCTTAGCTGGCCAGGCAGTGTGACTCTCCATTTTGCTGCTTGTCACACATGACACTGCACACTCCATGACAGCCTGCAAGATCTGCTCTGGCATGGCGAGGCAATCCTTGGGGACCTCGGGCTCCCTGCCTGCGTGCTGCTGATGCAGCCTTGCTTTACATCTGCTCAGCTCAGCTAACCTGCCTTAACACTGCCATGGCTAAAGAGAAAATTCATCAGAATTAAAGATTCCACAGAAACCAATGAATTCAGCATCAGTAAAATTCAGTTAAAAAAAGATTTCATTTTTTTCTGTTTACAAGTTCTGTGAAGCCCAAAGTTCAGCTTGCAAACTTCACATAAAGGCACCCAAATGCCCTTTAGAGCTAAAACAGACTCCCACTGTCTTCAGCGCAGTCAGTAAGCCCAGTGAGCATGGGATAATTCAGCACCTATATAAACCTGCCTGAAGTACTCCTGGGTAAAAAACGTAATTAATGCTTAAGTCCTTCTTCGAGATCACCTTATCCATCCTGGAGTTAACACCACGTGGGAGTCTTATCTTACTCCCTCTTACTATTTCATTCAAAGCGCCGACTGAACTGCAGGCTTAGGAGCACCCAGCTTTCAAAACTGTAGTAACCACCTTCAATCGAGATTGTACAAAGTAACCTGCTCGTTAGAGTAACCTGCTCGTTACCCCTCAGCTACAGCAGCCCACTCTGAACATATCCCCTGCATAAAGTCCTGCCGCTGCCCTTCCCAATTTCAGGCATTTGTAATTTTGTCAGCTTTTGGAAGAGAAGTTGTGCTGGGTTTTGGCAGCAAAGTAGGAGAGAAAACAATTTTCAAGGACTTCCCAATGTGAAAATATATGCAACTTTTAGTCAGTAGAAGTCCAGTCAGGGATGTGGCAGTTTAAAGTCTTCAAAAGATGTAGTTATAAAACTTGTCTGTTCACTTCTCCCATCCTCATGTTCTTTTCTGGTAGCTGTCAAGCTGGTTCAGTAGCTGTAGAGCAGTTGAGAAGGAATCTATTGGGTGAGAACACCCATCAATGCTATTTCTTTTGCTGTAAGTACATTAATATCATATTAACCTTATCACGCTGTGTTATCAGACTGAAGGCATACACTTGTGCACAGCACAAAACTACCAAAACCTTGTTACACCATGGAATGAACATGCCGATACAACAAAGCAGTGTAAATGTTCTCCTTCACTGGTCAAGCACAAGTAAAGGGGGATACCCCACGGCCCCGTGCCGCTTAGACCATGGGCAGCTAGGAGGGGAACCTTCCCGTTCCTCGCCTTGCCTCAGCTGGAGCCTCATGCAGCTCGGCGGGGCCTGGTGTTCGCACAGCGTCTCTGCGGGTCGCTTTCAGCCCCGCAGTCCCAGCAGTCCTGCACCCCCTCCAGAGCCCTGACACCTCCTCCTGCCCCCTCCAGCTGCAGAAACGAAAGTCTCGGTAATGGGCCCACTGCGGCTCCAACCACGCGGATGAGAGCTCCTTCTCTTAGCTCGTCAATCCACCTCAACACCCCAGCTACTTGGGCTGACTCGTTCTTTTGTTCCCCTCCGAAAAATGACTGCCTACAAACTCCCGCAACCAGTTCACACCTTCCCTTCTGGCAGAGAGGAAAGCGGCTTTCAGGCACAGGTGTCGGCGGTGCCGCTCCTTCTGCCTGCCCCAGTCTCTCGTGTCATACTTTATAAGGGACTCTCCCTGGCCTAAAGCAGCGTACCATCCTAATGGCAAGTCCCTTCAGGAAAAAAAGCAGGTTTTACAGTTTAAGGCTAAAACCTCATTTAGAGAAGAACATAACTCCTTCTCTTGCAGCGCAAGGAACAAAGCACAGTCTATGGGGTGCAAGGGAAGCTTCAGTGGTCACAACTCTTCCCTTTTTTTGGCCATGAACATGTCTCCAACTAATGGTTTCTGGCAAAATGTAGCTTGAACACCATGTTACACTTTTACAAAGATTACTATGTTATTGTTTGGCAAAGCTTTTAATTGACTGCTAGATTATTTTTAATGAGCAGGAAGTAAGACAAAATTTGCTACTGAATTTTACTTTGAAAGACATTTTTTTTAACATGCTTCTACATTTCATTGGCACATGGCATTCAGTGCAAATGCATGCACACGGCAGCAAACACCTTTCCTGCTAGCAAGGAAGTTTTGCATTGCAGTTATCACAATGCAAATGGTCATAAATTTCCAGAAAAAAAAAGGCACAAGCAAGACAGGAAGCAGAGTCATAAGATGTAGGGCATGGCTCTGAGACTGAGCAATAAGGTCCAGAGCCCAGCTCAGAATGGGAAAGCACTAGGTAATGGATCACAAATTGGTGCAGTGGAGGAAAAAAAAAAAAAAAAAAAAAGGAAAAAAAAGCTTTGGACTGGTTCCTTTTTAACCCAGCCGTAACTGAAGCAAAGTCCACGTTGCCAGGCCAGGGGAGCAAAGGGAGGAGTCTGACACAACTGCAAGGCAAGCCAGGAGCTCAAACATCCCCGGACCTTGGAACCACTTGCAAAATCCTTTAGTGCTGCAAACCCCACTGACCATACTGAGCAGCACAGACTTTGAATCCCTTCACACCTTGTCTAACCCTACTGTGACCAGTGTCCGGACCGACTTGCCATCCTAGGTGCCGGCAGTGTCAAACAGTACGTTCGATAGCACAGATTTCTCCCTTCCCCTCCCCCTGCCTATGTATTATCAACTCCGTTTGACTCGTTCACACTGGGAAACAACAAATAAACAAACCCGAACTTCCCCTTGAAAGAGAGGACTTCTTGTAAGGAGCCCTGGGAGTATGAAGCAGAGGGACCAACGCTGGGAAGACCAGTCCTTTCCAAAAGCACACAGAAGCAGACAACCTGGAGACAATACTAAAACCCTGAAAGATTTGACTCCACAGACATCTCTCTTAGGGAAACAGGACACTCGGACACGGCAGAACACAGATTTTTCCAGTTTCCTCCATATGTACAAGGCATCTGCCCTACTGGGCATCCAAGAAAGCCACCAGGACAATAGGAATCTTTACTTTGGCAGAAAATGGCACATAGCATATAAACAACATGAAGACTAAGATGCGAGCTGGCCTTCCAGGGTTGCGTTCGTTATCCGTGACTCCCATACATGGCTGTGTGTTATCTTGCTTTTGATTTAGTTACCTTTACCTCATTTTTAAGGGTTTATTTAGAAAATTCTACAAGGCAATAAATTACTAAACATCTAGGGGACCTGAAGAAAACTGCACACAAAATGCCTCATTTACAGCACATATTCCGACTCCTGCTGTCTACTGTATGTGATTTGTTGCTAAACCATATAGATTCTGAAAACTTCTGCTCTGCTATTTAATTTGTCCAACAGAGCCTGTTTTGTTGACCTCTGGGCTCCCTGCAAGGCCTGTTTTCCCAGACTCTCAGAGGGATGGATTGAGCTGGCTTGAATGAGGAGTGTCATATTTACTGTGGGCTGGGAAAAGATGAGGGCTTTGCTTAGTGCTGACATGTGTCAACTTCAAACCTGTAATAAGTGCATTTTTAGAAACAGAATTGTCTGTAGGGTTTTGTCTGGAGCTGACTGCGTTGTATCACTTAGAAAGAGGCACAAGAGGATTGTGAGGCCACATAAAACTGGATTATGACAGTGAACCAACTGGGCATTAGGAGTAAGCTAATTAGAAAAGAAGAATCTGCATGTACACACACATCTCGCTAATCAGTGACTGGGAAAGAAAGTACTGAGAAAATATATGGCAGCTAAACAGGATTTTAACTTGATATTAGAAAGAAAAAAAGACCCTTCCTTCAAGGACAAGCAAGCAGGAAAGCAGAAGATATGGTTGGTAAGAACAGCCCTGCCACACAAACAGCAGGGCTGGGCTCACCTAAGTTCGGGAGAGACTACGGACCTCAGTCATCTCAGACCCCAAAACAGCCACCGTAACAGCAGGAGCCCTTGGAAACCTGCATGGCTTCAGGTGCAGCTCCCACAAGATGACACTGCCCTGTTGATATGACTTCATGTTCATAAGGGATCCGTCACAGTGACTCCCGGAGAGAGCTAGGGATCTGTCACAAATCCCAGAGAGCCAGTGGCACCACAAATTCCTGAGTGAACCATGCTGACGCATTAAAGACAAAGAGGAACAGAATTATATATCTCTGCAGAAATGTCCTGGCCAGGGAGCTGCACCCAGATTTCCCTGGCAGTTTGCTGACACTCATGGTGTTTACGCACTAGGTTTTTTCTGCAAAGCTACTAGGTTCTCCCCTCAGACCAGCAGTGCCTTGGAAACAGTATACAATAAACTACCTAACATTTTCCTTCTTTTTCATTTTTTAATGACTGAGGACAATAGCTCCTTAAAGCACAGTATTAGGCCTTTAAAAAAATTGTTCCAGGCTACACAAGAAGGCTTCTTAGCATGCTGAGCAGCACTAACACCATGATCCTACACCCAGTGATACCTGAAAACCAGAGTTAACATGGGATATAACTAAGCAACAAGAAAATCTAGCCCTGGTGAAAGCAGTAAAGACTTGTAAATTGACATCTAACACTCGGCAGCTGAAGTCACCTCCCTAAGCTAGAGTCTAGGCGTACAGTTGCAAGGTTCACATTGCAACAACAAACATCATCCCAAGAGAAGGCTCCGACTCCTGGCTTTGTACCATTCACAACCCACTGGTGCTGTGTTCGTACGGCTTACAACGTCAGCCGAGACCCAGGAGTATTTTCACTCCAGGGGCCATCTGTTATCCTCTGCACAACAACCGCTATTAACTCATTGTCACTGGGAAATCATTTACTTAATAATACATTGAGTTGGCTGTTCTTGCTGCAGAAGAAAGCCGTTCCATAAACATGATGATGTATTTCCAAACTTCAGTATTCACCGCTGGCTTCCCTGGGTATTCCAAATTCTTTGCAGATTTTTAAATCTTCTCTTGTGATATAGACTTTTGGGAAGAAACGGTGTATTAATAGTTTGCTTGTGGTCTTGACTAGACCTGAGAAACAAAAAGATCAAATCAGTGTTTCCCAAACTACTTCTCAAAGTAGAGGAGGAAAATAAGAGTGTTCCCATGCTATGCCAAAGACCAACTGGAACTGAGTTCATTCTAATGGCAGAGATTTGCTCCCTTCACCTGCTCCCCGTAAGGTTATTTACTCGTGATATGTTCTTTACACACTGGGGCCCTTGATCCCGCAAACACTCGTGCACTGGGTAGCACACTTGATCTCGGTGGGACTCATTCACAGATACAACTCGAGGGAAATCAGGGCCACAGCGGCATTACTGAATGCTGCCGGAGTATAAAGCCTGCAAAACCCAAAAAGACACAGCGCCAACCAAAACCCAAGGTGGAGCAGCTCCCTGACTGCTGACCGAGCTGCGCATCTCTGAAGGACTAGAAATGATGCAATCCTGACATTTCCATTACTTTACAGCTGCACTTCTAACTGGAAGGGCACGGTGGCAAAACCAGATTTAACGTAAGCAATGTTCCTCAGCACCCCTTTAAAAAACAACACGAAGCCGAATAAACAATTCAAGACAAAATAATAATCTGAGCTGACTTTGCAGTATTGAACTTGCTTTCAAAACCAGTTTGTGTTTTTAGAAAATACTGCGGGTTCTGTACTCTCTGTGGTATTTCCAGCGGACACAGCTCTTCCTGTGGTATTAGACCTGGCACTGCCACAAGAACTTTGCCCCTGATTGTCTCAATGAAAACACCACAGAAAGGAACACTTTCCACGACTGACTGAAAACATCTAGAACGCATATACGTACAGAGATACATTTATAGAAATAATTAGGAAGGGGAAACAAAAAATCTGGAAAACAGATGAAAACGCAATGAACAATTTTACCAAAATAAGAGGGGGGCGAAAAATGAAACGAGGATTTGAAGAAGGATTTTTGTTTGTTTGTTTGTTTTTGTGAGAGATTCCAGTCAGGCTCAAAAGCTTTGCTCATTTTTAGCTGGTGGATGGGAGCCAGAGCCTCTCCTTGGCTGTGGCTCAATTCTGCTCTATAGCTCTGATTCACTGAACCCTAGGCTTCAGCTGGGGGAAGGGAGAAGCGCTGGTGCTGCTCCGGCGCGGGAGGCAGGAATTGGAAGCGCCTGTTGCCCACCTTCTTCCTCTCTTCCCGCTGCGGCCTGGGGTCCCTCGTTCCTGGAAGCCGTTCAACTATCCTGCCTTCCAGACGGAGTTACCAGCTCATCTAGCCTGCCAGGTCGCTTTTGATGTGCGAAAGCAGACTCAAAGGGGACAAACCAGATTATATATAGATTATTACAGCACTTCAAACGGGTTCCGATAATGTCACGCTCCTCTGTGTGCTGGTGCAGATGCCCTGAAGGCAGGAGCCAGATACCTTCCATACCCTGAGAGGGAGCGGGGAACCTCAGGTACACCTCCTGACCAGAGGCTGGCTTTTTTTGTCAAGTACAACCAGCGCTTGGCAGCACAGCCCTGGCAAAACACCTCAACCCCTGCCAGGAGGGACCAGCTCCGTGGATGAGGGGGAGCTGTCCTTGTTCCTGCATGTCCCCGTGCTGGGCCACGGCCCTCCCTGCAGAGGCTTACCCGCAGGTGGGCAACCTGCCTCCCAGGGGCTGCTCGGGGACCACGGGCTGACACATGGGCCAGGAGATGGCTTTGCAGCTCAGCTGGATCCAAAGCGATGATCTAAACTCTGCAGCCTTCATTCAACCATTTAGTTACCCGAGTCACACAGTTCCCCCTGCGAGCTCAAAAAGAACACATTATAAAGAAAGAAAATTTTAAAGGGAAGCAGGTCAGCCAGCCAGCCACGCACTCTGTGGGGCACGTGGCAGGGACATGCAGAGATAGGCAGAGCTCAAACAGCTAATTGCAAATTGCTGCTACTACCATATTATTCATGCAGCATAAATGCTGTCAAGTAACAAGCTTTATGGGAACAGACTCTGATTTCTCTAGCAATGCCAGAAAGTGGCTTTGTGGCTAAAGGCTGTAAATTAAGCATTGTCAGGGTTGACAGAAATATGTCAGCTGTCAGCTGCACCTAGCAGAGGAGAGGGGCTATGTTTAAGACCGTCAGGCTAATTCTGCAAATATGGCTGAGTGCTGCTTGGGACACCATGAACAAAAGAGAGCAGGAGGCACAGAGGTACAGCTTGGTGGCCAAAGGACATATGCCTGCAGGCTCTGCTTGCAGAAGCCCTGAAAAGCTGTTCCTCGAGGTCAGAGTATCCAAAACCTAACACTGCTCAGCTAAGCATTATCCTCCTTTTGGTATAACTCTCAAGCAGTGGCTGAGAAGCAAACAGAATCCACACTGTGCACATGGAGATTTCTCTCTCCAATGATACTCTCCATTAAAGAACCTCTTCTCTTCCTTTATGCCTCAGTGCTGCATACAAAGGGTAAAAGTACAGGCTGTGGGCATTAAGCAGGCTTTGTTTCCTTCAACGGAAATAATCTAGAGATTTTTTCATGTTCATTTCTGACTGCATAAATGTCTGAGCTAGCTCCGTTTTGCTGCGCTCTGCAGTAAGCAGCATCATGACTCCAAAATGCCGATTTACAGCTTCTCATTCAAGAAGTCTTGAAGATGGGAGTCAGATATTCTGCTTTCTGGTGTTTATCCCCATCCAAAATGAATCTATTCTTAACAGTCAAGCAGTAATGACAAGAATACAGACACCCCAAGCAGGGAGTTTCAACAGAGAATTATCATCCCTGAACCTACAGCAAACTCACATTTGTATTACTGCGAGGTTCCTGATGTGGGACCTTTCTCAGACCCTCCCAAGCCAGCCTCCTTTCTATCGCTTCAAACCAGCAGCATGCAGCCCTCCCACTCCTGCTGATCAAAAAGCGCCAGAAGTGTCTGCATAAAATGCCGGCCAGCAAAAATAGACTGTAACAAGCAAAAAATGCAACATTAAGATTTGAGTTGCAACATGGTGAGAGCCCATCACTCCAGAGCAGTAGCTAAGCAACAACAACTCTGGTTTGTTTTGAAATCTATATGAGGAATAAAAATACCACCAAGCTTTAGTAAAGCCGCCCAGGAGAGGCATCTCCTCCTCCAAAGCAGCGCAGCGGCAGCTTCCCAGCAGGTGAAGCCTGCAGCGAAGGCAGCCTGGTCTGCACCCACCGCTGTGCCCCGAGGGCAGAGCTCGGCAGTGGGCTCTCTGCTCCCAGACCCCACTCCTGCTTCAGAGCAACACCTCGGCCCGAAGAGGGACCACCACCATGCAGCACTGCTAAAAGAAAAGGCACTGGCACGCCACACGACAGGCTCACCCAGGCCAGCATCTCCACTCCAGCAGTGAGGGATCAAGGTGCATGGCTTGGGTGCATGGCCAGTCTCTGCTTCCTGCAGGTAGAGGCTCGTCCCACAAGCCTGTGGCTTGAGGGGTTCCCCCAGCACAACACAAGCTGCACATCTCTGTGACAGTACAGATGAATTTTCCTTTTGCTGACTCCTGTATTCAGTTCTTGGATCTACGTAAAATTTGGTCATCTGCAGCATCTTCTGAAACTGAGTTCTAGCTTCATGCAGTGCATGAAAAAATGTCATCTTCGTTTTAAACCTGCCATCTCAAAACTTCCTTTGACAACCTTGTTCCTAGCCTTTTTTTTTTTTTTAATATATATATTAGGCTGTCAGAGTGTATATTTGTGTGGATGAATGTACAGGTCTGTGAATCCACAGCACTCTTACAACCAGTATTGCCAACGCTGTTCCACCAATTGCGCTACTGTCAAACCAGAGAACGGTCTTAGGACCTCCCCGCTGCCCATTCAACATCTCAAGCAGCAATGAGAGACTTTTACTGAGAGCAACACGAAAACCATGTATTTAAGGTAGGCCTGCAATTCTTGAATAACCTGTTAGGAAGTCGAAAGCCTAGAGTCCATTCACTAACAGAAATAAAACCTCCCCTGGAAGTGATATGAGCTTATATTTACTGAGTGGCTTAACCAAAGGCAGATGGCTAATTAACTTAATGAGCACTACATTAAAACCAGGAAGTTCCAAATACCTGTCAAACGTATTTGTCAAAGGAACATTGTCCTTTCCAAAGCCAAATGTACTCTTGTATCCATGAAAAGCTAAAATAAATCAACCCTCAGGTAAATTCTGATGCAAGAACTCTAAAACAGCGCCCAAGATAGGACAAGTGGCTTACAATATCACACGACAAAGAAATGAAAAGTGCTATGGAACTGTTTAAGACAGTACTGACCACTTTCAATATTTCAAATGACAGACCCTTTGCCAGCAGTTGGCAAGACCAAGACAAGGCACAGACACAAAGTCAGAGCAATGCTCCTTGCTCCTAGAGCCCTGACCTCTTTAGATGCTGATTGGAAGGACAAGGGACACAGAGAAAGTCTGCAGCTCTACGCAAGCATACCAAATCCTCACCGGTCCAAGCAGAACTCAGTTCTACTGCTAAAAATATCACAGAATCCTAGAATCATCAAGGTTGGAAAAGCCCTCCAAGATCATCTGGTCTAAGCATCCCCCTACCACCAATGTCACCCACTGAACCATGTCCCTACGCACCACGTCCAACCTTTCCTTTTCCAACCTTCTACATACTACTAACTCAAAAGAAACATGAATCCCAAGGGATGAAGATCCCTACCAGACCCATTACAGATAGGAATAAGAAATGACCAAACAGTCTGCAAAGGCTGCCGCTGTGCTAGCCCTGCAGGACTCCTCTGCCGAGCACAACCAGGGCAATTCGGGGGAGCCAGGGTCTCTAGCAACGAGCAAGTTACCATCTGGAATGGCCGCTTCGCCTGCCAGGAGCCTCAGCACGCCTGCTGCCATGCAGCAGCAACCTCTCCTACAGAAGGGAAGGAGACTTAGCAAAAGATAACAGAAGAAAGTGGGGTTAGCCTACTAACCTCTGAAATTTGCAGATCCCTACTGAATTAGATGACAAACAAACACAAGTGATTTCAAGGTAGGTTCATAATCAAATGATTACTAGGCTGAAGTTTTCTTACTGAACAAATACGGGGACGATCTTTATAGGTCTTTAAGCACATAATGACCAGAGAGGCGATTCAATTTCCCGAAGCATCCAAGCAAGTCACACACGCATTAAATGAGTACCACTGAAAATCCTAGTTGGTGTCCATATGCATTTTGGGAACCTGTCAAAACCTGTCCCTTAATTCCTCATGTTTGATTTCATACATTTACTGAAATCCTTTTATCACTGGACAGTTTTGAATTCCCTGATGTAATATAAAGATATCTGACAACTGAAAAAAAATCATTTTCTTTGCCTTTTACATGGATGTAACTATCACTATCACTGGAAGAGAAGAACCTGTCCCAACATTAATAAATAGTATTCTCCCTTTGTCATATGAGTGGAAGAATATTATGACCTACTCTGTCAACATTTGTAAACACATTTCATCCAAATCACAGAGTAAGGTTCCAACAGACAGACCCAGGAAACTCCCTGTTACACCAGTGCAGCATGCAATGTCCTCCCTGAAGCAGCAGTGCAAGTCTGGAGGTGGAACACCTCCCCGGAGCAGGCACGGGGCCGTGCAGGCATTGTGGAGAGGTTGCCCAATTCCTGCCAGCTCTTGTGGTGTCCGCAGGGTAACTCCTTGCAGGTGAGGAGAGGTGAAGGCTGAGAACTCCCTGGTGAAAGAACTGTGGGGGCAGAGAGCAAAAGAGCCCCCAGGAGGAGAAATGTGAAGAACCAACTTCTGAAATGGAGCTCCCAGGGGGCTTATGCACCTCCCTGCACTCAAGCCCCTGGCAGGGATGTCCAGCATGCAGTTTGTGTAGTTTGGTCCAAGCAGGACAGAACGTCAACTGTTTCTAGGGCCCAGTTCTGTTTCTTACTGAGGTCAGACTGTGTTCCCTCTGCTTCCAAAAGGAGCTAGACTGGATCCTAAGTGATTTAAGTCGCACACATTTTTCAGTACTCCAGCCTGTCTTTAAGGAAGCAGAATAGATGTTTGAGCACCTGAAAAAGTCTTGCCATAATTGTTGTTTTCCAGTGAAGACAAATTTTCTGCCCCCATGGCACAAGCAGAACACCAAGTCACTGCTGTTGCTAGTGTGGGTTAGACTGAAAGTAGTGGATGAAGACACAGCTAAAATGAAGTTAACAGTTTCACTGTGATGGTTCTTCAAACAAGCAGCCATTGGGGCTATGCCCTTCTCATTCCAACAGATGGAGACAGAGACCTTTGGGTTTAAGCATCATGTCTCAATCTCAAAATCTAAATATTACAAATTTAGATATTACCCTAGTGTATCCATGCTCATTCACAGAAGCTTTAGACTCTCACATAACTTTCTAGCAGAGGAACTTCAATAATAAGATAATCAGATCCGTTCACAGGGTTATGTACAAAAATAAAACGGAGGAGTAAACTAACCAAAATTCATATCTTTTTTTTCCCGCTCTCCTACGGAAGATTACATCCAGTCAAGGTCAAAAAACAGTGTTAAGAAGCAATAGGTTTGCTTAAATTGTATTTAAACAACTTAAGTAATAACACTCTCCTGAGTTCTGGGAAACAGCCTGACACTTGGAGGAAAAATCCCAGGTCAAACATTTTCACTATTTATTGTACTTTAAAGTTTTGGGTGCTCTTTGTGCTTCAGAAGTGCTGACCATGCAACTGAAGCTAGCGAGGGCTCTGAGGTGCTCTGTACTTCAGAGGAGCGTGTCATGTCCCCAGAATATGCTGAGTTCCCAAAATTAAGCTTGTGAAGTTAGCACAGCAAACTATGGAAATGTTGCAGTAGGTCCAGTCCTGTTGGCATTGACTTCTTATGGACTCCAAGCAGACCGTCTTTCTCAGCAATGCAGAATTCAGAAGAAACTGTTTTTTTCTGGGTCGTGTAAGGTTACTGAACTCAAGATACCCTTCAAAATGCATTTGTCTCATATATTTGTTTAATTCAGCCCCCTCTCCTTTTTCTGGGAATACATAGCAAATGTACAATCATTTGAACCATGACATCTCCCCATCCTACCTCCATTCTGAAGACATCTGTCTAAACATTTTCCAAAGAATTGCAATTCACTGTTATTGCAATGCACTATTTCTTTTTCCCCAACATGATCTTTATGCTTCCAGCTCCTGACATTCACTGTCGCAGTTGGCATGCTTTCCTCCCTCTGAAGTGTTTCACCTTCAGGAAACATCCCAGCTCCTCTGGCCAGCAGGATAAGAAACCTGCGTTGGTTTCTGTACTTGGTTTGGTGAAACAATGCACAGCACTGCCAAGTTTCTAGGCTGCCCATTTGAATCTCAAACCTAGGACTACATACTACATACTTCGGACCTATTCCACAACCCATAAAGGAAGCAAACAACAGAGACGGTTCTCTAATTAAAAAAAAAAAAAAAGTCTAAATCAGTGTGGTTTTGTTTGTTTGTTTGTTTAAAGGCAGGAAGACCCTGCTTTAAAACTGTTTTGTCCTGAAGATAAAATAAAAACTTACAGGTGTTTACAACATCAGCTTTACAATCAACTTGCAAAACTAGACAGCACAAATTGTGTCTAAATTGCAAAACTAGACAGCACAAATTCAGTGTCTAAATCTGTCCTCTCTCTCTTCAGCAGCTTCAAGCTCTGCACTTGCTGACTGCTGAGACGTTGTCACTGGTTGGCCATCTTGACTGTCCTTGCTTTTCTTTGTCCGGCTTCCCTGCCTCCTGACTCTTCTCCACTCCGCCCTGAAGTGAACCGCTAAAATCTCCTCTGAATTTCTCCAGTGGTTTCCTGTTATTACTGCAAACTCAAAAAGCTTCTTCCTCAGTTACAATACTCTGTATGTTTTCCACACCAACTACATCTTTGCTCCCTCCAACTCCTCCCTTATCATTGTCCCTGCTATTATTTTCTCAGCGTTGCATCTTTCGCTTACACCCAGAACAGCTTCTCACTTCTCTTCAGCAACCTTTTTCTCCTAACCTCATCAGCTGGTCTGTTTATCCAGGACCATCTTTTTTCTTTTCGCTCTTTACTCATTAACCACCAATACTCTAATCTTAACACACTTCTTCATGGCTTGATTTTGCCGCCCTACATTAACTTCTAAACTCTTCAAGACAAGAATCACATCTTGTTGTTTGTTTCTCGAGCATAATTTCAAAATACGCAGGGAAGAAAAGCTTGGAACAAATAACCCAAATGCCCCAGGAGTTTCCTGAAGACAAATGGATTGAATCCAAGAGGGAGTTCTACTTTACGTGAGAGCAAACAAGCAGCTACAAAAGAAAAAACAGAAAATACTCTGTGAAGGCAATCACTAATGCAGTCACACAGTTACAAGAAGAAATTGTGCGTGGAAGTAGTTTTACTATTGCAAACAACTCAAAGATGTGCATCTTGTGTATTTCTCAATTGGCATAACTGTGCTATGTTTTTTCACTGAGATGGAAATAGCACAGCCTTAGACATCGCATGAGACAGCCACCTCCTGCACAAATCAGTGTTGCCAGCCTTGAAGCTGACCATATTAATAGGGAAAGAAAGGATGTAGGTTAACAGCTTCAGTGTTAACTTCAGTGTAAAACTAGTCCCTTATTTCCAATTTCTAACACTAAAGTGTTGTTGCATTTGGCAGATGCCGTCCAATTTGATGCTTATTTTAATGGAGTGACCACAGAAAGCCAAAGCAATGGGAAACAGCCTGAGCAAAATTCATCACCGTCATGAAGAAATGCAGTCAGTCTGGAAGCTCAGTCTGTTGTCTTTCTCCGGCAACCTTCTAGTTGTTAACCAGACTGCCATTTCACTAGCACGTTTTGCTTGTTTCCAAAGGCACCGATGAAAAATGAAGCTGCAAAGGTTAATAAAGGTACGCACAATGTTTCACTAGGGACAGCTGCAGCTCGTCTAAACCTGCACTTACTCTACCGCAGTCAATGGAGCAATAACAGTTCTCCAAGGCTGAGGCTTTGCCTTCAAAAGTCTACATGGGCTTTTTTCTGCACTCTATTTCATGCCAGAAAGAGTGTTGATTGGGCAAATCATCCAGAGTACAGTTGTACCATTCAAAACCAACATAAACCGATGAAGAAACAGATCAAACAGAAAAACAAAGCTGAGTATAAGCAGACAACCAACCCACTGCCAAACGGAACCACCAAAGATTGCGCACAGCAGAGCTGTAAAACGTGCGAGATAATAAGCGTGATGCAGCATGCTGGAGAACTAGCTGCAACTCATAACTAGGTTGTAATGTGCTGACTTCAAAAACCCCTCTAGAAGAATGAATCATAACAGGTTGCATGCAATCACTCATGTACAGAGACTACAGAAATATTAAGCTTTCATAAACCCTTTGAAAATATCTGGAAAACAAGTCAGGCAATATTTAAGTAAGGCTATAAAGAAAGCGCAGAACCAGTAAGTCATATCAAACTGTCACACACGCACAATAAAGACTCTGAAAATACGCTCGCAGATGACTTCCTAAAAAGACAAGAGATCAAAACCAGCACTTTGTATTTTACTCGAGTAAAGATTAAATAGATAGCAAATTCTACAGGGTAGAAACACAGCTGTTCTAATTCGCCTTTTTTTTTTTTTTTCTAGTCATAAAATACCACACTGCTTCTGCACAGGAAAGAATGTAACTCCAGATAGAAGCAGGGTTACAAATGTCCGGAGGCCAAATGCTTGGAGAGATCAAACAGACTCCTCCATCCCTTCCTTGGTCACTCAACAGGCTGCCAGCCCCTGGCTTCTCGACAAACTCCAGAATGACAGCGAAATATAGATAAAATCTGGTGCACTGCATCGACCCCCCCCCGCTGCGATGCAGGACGTTATGCAAGCCCCCTCCGACACTGCAGACTTCCAAAAGCGCAGGAGGTGCCCGGGCGCAGCCAAGACCCGAGGTAGGGTGAGACCGCTCGGTGCTGAGCCCCGCTTCGCACCCAGCTCCCGGACCACTCACCCGTGACACAAACATCTCTCACAGACGTCAGGGGCATGGGATACACGCAAATTTTCCTCATATACAGCGCACACACCACCCCAGCGACTAAACAAGCATGAAGTGAAGCGCATTTGGCTTTCCCCGTAAGAAGAGCGAGTTTAAAAAAGTAGGAAAAAGAGCAGTCAGGGAACTGAGGAAGCCAGGGTTCAAGTTCTTGGTCTACCACAGAGTTTCTCTGTGACCCCAGCTGAGTTGTTTATTCCCTGTGTGCCTGAGCAATGGCTCCGTGGGTGGCTCTGAGGAGAAATACGTTAAAAACTGTGAGGCATCTGGATATGGGAATACCCAAGAGCTCTCGAACTGGCATATTTATACAGACAGAAACCACTCCGAGACAATAACTCAGACAGCAGTGAGTTACAAAATAATACATGCATTAATCTTGACAGCAAACGTTGAAGTAAGCATGAGCAAAGGAAAATATTAGAGGACGCAAGAACTGTGATGATTTCCCCCAGCTAATTACACGGTCCGAGAACTTAAGGTATTTTCTTACAAATGTAAACTTTGTTTTTTTTTTTTTTGTGAGGGATTACAGCTGCCCGTAAAAGCACGGAGCAGAAACACGTCTGTGCACGGTGTCGTGTCTGACCTGCAGGAGTGCAGTGTGAGGAATGGGCACTCACCCCTGCAGATGCACCCAGCTTTAGGCAGGCAGATGCTGCTGTAAAGCTCCGGAGCACGAGTTAACTCACTTCCTAATGCAAACGCAAGCTGGCTTGTATAACCTCTGCCCGGCAGTTAAGAAGAAATCATAATTAATCAAAGACAAGAACACGACTCTCATTCTAGAACCTCCTAGCTCTTCTTGGGATTTTTCTGTTGAAAAAAGCCAGAATGTTACACTTCACCAATGCAAACCAACAAGTTTTAACTTTCTACAGCTTTTCTTTTAACTGACCAAAATACTTGTTTGACAATTACTTTCCTAAATGTGAGAAATATTTTAAGTTTAAATACTGTATCTTGCCATGGTATAAACAAACCACAGGTAACTTCTTTCAGAAGTAAATTCTAACTGAAAAAAAAGGATGGCTCTTACTTGGAGCACATTTCCTTTCACTCCTCCCGCTAGGCTGATGGGGCAGTTTTGAAGAAAAATCACGACAGAGAAAAATAGTGTGTGACTAACTTTTGCGCCCTGCAAAGCAGTTAAAGCTTTTTTTTTTTTTTTTTTGTTAAAATGTATACATTGGTGCTAAAGCAAAGGATATTTTCCTTGATATTTTCATCTCTGCTCTTCAGCCAAAGGAACATGATGTTAAATTCTGTGCAAATATAGCACAAACCACAGTCCTTTGTGCATGTTCTTGAACTGTTTCAAGAAGCCCTGGAGATATCACACATTATCCCATGATTCAAAGCTTTAACCTTGAGGGAAAATACACAAAACAACTTCAGATTTTTTCCAACTCAATACAGCATTGTAAATACTATAACAGTTATTTGATAAACACAATAGAAGGGTCTTTAAAGTGAATACATCTCGTTTGCCATGTTTATAGTAAATGACTCAGTAAAAACTGTTTTAAAATGCAAAACACCATTAACTACTCCAATATTTTTACTGAATCTACTCCTCCGTGTTGTCTGATTTCATTTGCTTTTAAGAGAAATCTAGCCACGTTTCCATTTTAAGAAACAGATTATAAATTTGTTTACTAAAAAATGCTTTATATTTTCTAAAACTAAATAAACTTATTTCAGATCATCTTTGATTGATATAAAGAATATTTCAAATGAAATTAATTTGTCCCAAGTGCCTAAAATAAATCTAAGGGTTAATATAGTGAAGAGCTCCTGTAGCACAAAGGAAGGGGGACGTATACCAAAGCCCTCCCTTTGTGCTTATGCCACTTGTACTGGATGGTGTGGATTTATGTGATGTGCTACATCAAACAACCCATAGAATATAACCTCTTACTACAGTTTAGTTTGCATTTCACAGAAGAGATCCGATTTAATGATAAAATTTCCACTATAAAACTACACTGAGATACCTGCAAATAGAGTACTAGAATATTTTTTGACATGGTGCCTCATTTTTTGTAAAGAGTCTTAGAAATTTTAAAGGGTAAAATATCTCCCCTCTTACTATGTTGCTTTCCAATGCACTCTTTTTGGGTAGAAAATATACCAGATTCTTCAGGAACCTTAAGGAATTTAAAGTTAAATGTCAATTTTCATTTCATCATCATTTACTCTGGCTAGAAACAGCTAAATACCAAATTCCCTTTTCCTGCCTTATTCTGAAAATTAACTTTCAAAAAAATTACAGAAGTTGTGGCAAAGATACAATCATCACATCTTCAGAGAAAAAAACACCAACCACACAAAAAAACAAAAAACACCAGACTGGTAGCCTGAAATCATCACTGCCACCCTTTGCTACAGCATTGTGAACTCTTTGGGATTATTGACATGGAAAAATACCTTTGTAGAATGTTTTCAGACACCTCTTATTCCTGTAAATATTGAAAACTAAGCATGTTTTAAACTCCTATTCTGCTGGGATATCTGGGAGTCAAAATATGCTAATGTGACAATAAATTTCAGGAAATTCTTCCTTCTGCATCATTTTTTCAGTACATCAAATAAACCCCTACACTTCACATGAAGAGGAGCAGTTAACCTCAAACAGAACGGGAGCCTTTTCTACCAGCCCGAAGCCTGTCACAGTCAGAAGGAAACCACAGCCGCCTGCGGCCTCGGTGCTACCTGGCCTGCGGAGCCACGTCCAGCCTGGGACAGCAGCAAACACCGGTGCTGTTGCAGGCCTACACCAGACAAGGGATTCTGCTCTGTGAGATACTGACCCTTCAGTGGCAAGGAAGAACGGCTGCCTACAAACCTTTTTCTCCTGCAGCATCAGCCTCCCACTCCGGTTATGTTCCAGCAAAACTGGGAAACTGCCAAGCAGCGTGTCAGCACACTGCTCCAGAAAGAGGTTTTCTGGTGCTAGTCTTGGACACGGAAATTATTCCCCAGAAAAGAACATCACCATGGGGCTCACCTCAGTCAGAACTAATAGGGCTGAACTTTTATTTCTTCCTTCACTTTCCACATGAATACACAGCTATCGGGCAATTTCCTCCATAACCTGGGAAAGAAGAACGTATTTGTGAAGTATCTGGGAGGTGCACACACATTAGCTGAATGGCAAATGCCTGAAACAGATGGGTGGTGCCGGATTAGCCCTGCCAGCAAGAAGGGATGAAGTACAGCAGCAGGAGAAAGAGAAGGCCCAGAAGACTTCGCCAGGAGCATCACCAGCCCCACGTCACCCGGTGCTCCTGAGGCGCCCTGTGCAGGGAGGCCCAGGACACCGCCACCTCCAGGGCTGGGTCTTGTCACCTTTGCTGCACGAGCCCTCAGAAGAGAAGTACCTCACGTCTGCTGAGCGGGTTCAAGAAACAAGGAGAGAAAACGGGGGAAGAAAAGACTGTCCAGTCTAACCTTTATTTCCTTCCCTAGCAAGACCCTGCTGAGCTGCCCAGAGGGAGACGAGCAGTCCCCTCAGCCCACCCGCACTGCTGCGGCCAGGAGGAACGGGGTGGAGATGCAACACGGGAGCAAATAGCTGGGGTAAAAACTTCTGCTCAACAGGACCGTGGAAGAAGCCTGCAGAAATCCATGGTGTTTCAGAGCAACCCAGACATTTCAGAACCACTACTATATTCATTTCCTCCTACAAGCATTAATAATTTACCAACTTTTTTTAAAGGCAGCACTGAAGCTGCATCATTGCATTCCAAGCAAATGCTAGGTATTCACACAGCTATTTGTTTTCCTTTGTCTCTTGGTTCAGTCTTGTGTTCCAGCCCCACTCGCCTTCTGTAAATCCCTCAAGAAAGCTAGTCGGAATGAAACCCAAGATTTTATTAAGCTACAAAAGAAAATAAATAATGTTGAAGCTTATGTGAATATTTAGAAACTTTTCCAAACACAAGGATGAATGTGCAGCTCTTGTGATGAGATACAGGAAAAAATAATTCCATTAAAGGGCCACTTATGCCCAGAAAGAACATTCAGAAAGAGATGGAAAAAAAAATAAAGGCAATAACATAATTTTGGGGCCCTACATACTCCCCTGCCTGTCCACCAGGGACAGGACAAAGCTTTCCTGGGAAGAGCTGTCACCTTTGGCACAAATGGAAGAATTTCTCTTCCTCAGATCCAAGCTATCTCCTTCTGGGTTGCACAGCTAACACAAGATCCAGTCGCAAATCGTAACCAGATGCAGAGCTGGTTTCTAAGCCTCACACAAGAAATCTCACTACCTCTGCTGCTCGGAGCAATCCAGGACTGTTTTAAAAAAATGTTAGAAACCTGCTGGAAGGATCCACTCACCACTCAGTGATTATCTTGACAGACTTCTCACAAAAAAATACAAAAAACAAAACAATAATAATAATCAAAAAAAAACAGTGAAGGCTCCTTTTGCACCTCAGTCCATAATACAAAAGGTAGGAAGGAAAGCACAGTGAAGAGAAATGGAGCAAAACAATTTGTGTTGTGTAATGGGCACACCAGAGGGACTAGCAACATCTTTAAAGTTATGAAGGACACAATCTTCTGACAATGCTGCGAGGCGGCACGCAATGAACACCGCTCAGCTGCATCCTTTTCCTTGCAGGAGATGTGAGCCTGGTTTCTGACACCACAGTCACTAATCCAGGATGGAAGGTAGTAGATGAACTTGAATTGTAATGCTGATATTTGAACATGTTCAACAAGCCTGCTCCTATATTTTAAAGATGCTGAGTTACCACTCTATATTTCACATTACAGCAAGCACACTTGCTAATAAGCAGCACTCCAAACAATGTATTTAGCTAATGACATTAGAAGGAAAAGTGATTAAGAAACTGTTTCAAATTTATTTTTATTTTTTATTTTTTAATTCATAGGCCATGAACATATTTAATGAAACACCAGTTACTCGAAGAAGCTGCTACTTTCTTACTGGTGACACAGATCTGGCCAAACTTCGAAGGTGATTCACCTGCCACACTGCACCCTCAGTCAGTGGGGGGCTGCGGCCACCCACCACCCGTCCCTGAGCTGCCAGCAGCCCCTGCCACCAGCCTTGGTGCCCAGCCAGCCTGCAGCAGTGCCCTGTGTGGGAACGGGGCCACCTTGGCTGCCCGGAGTTCAGCACCATGCTCCTCCTGCTCAGACCCCTGTGATTCAGAGCCGTGAGATCTGGTATGTGGCTTTACAGCCCTGGTGTTTCCGCACCACTGCATTAGAAGGAATCCTAATCTTACTGATGAAAATGGCAAAGTGCCCACTAGATCGCAATGTGGTCAGAATCTGGCCCTCACAGCCTGTTGTGCAAATGGTCGCAGTGCTGCAAACAGCACGAGGAAACGCACGCACCCATGGGCTCTGCTCACTGCTGGTTCCTGCAGAGAAGAGCTGGTGTTTGCAATGCTGGGAACCCTGCCTGAAGCTTCTCTAGTGCAGACAATGGTTAAAAGTCTCGGCAGCAGAGGAGAGATTCCTCCAAACGAATTCTTTCCTGTTGTGAGATATTATTTTTTTTCCTTAGCAGACATCAGAACTATCTCATTTGCAAATACATGTACAAGTCTCCAGAGAAAAGCTTGAACTTATCCTTAAATTACTGAAAGTTTATTATTACTTTCTCATGGAAAAAGTCACGGATGTCTTGTAATCCCTCATGTTCCCATCTTCTAAAGTTGAATGCATCTTGACCCAGAGAAAAACTTGGGAGACCACTAAAACAAGAGGTAAAAGACAATTCTGAAGATGCTCTTTCCTTCCAGACTTTAATGTTATGACTCACAACTGGGTGCTAGAAATCCCCTTAGAGGAATAAGAAATCTATACATTCACTTGATAAACCTTTTAGAGCAGTAATGGGATGTTTATGTGTTTTGTAAAGCAATACAACATATTGTGCGTCAGAGCTAACCCTCCCAAAATTTTGATAGGGCTGCCCAGTCTGGGAGGCTGATCCTCACAGCACCTTTGTATATTGGGATCAAAATACTTCTGCATTTTCACAGGATGGAAAAGGGAAAGGGTAGAGGTTCAAAGGCTAGTGGTGTGCCAAAAAAAATTAACCATGATTTTAGTCTGTTCTGTAGTGTCTTCTGTGTTTTCTTAGGGCCTTATCCAAAGCCCATTAAAACCAACGGGAATCCTTCCAGGCCTAGCCTTTAGCCTTACACTACTGTATACATTTTTATTATTAACTGCAATTACATTCTCCTAACATCTGTGGGCAAAATATCCATGAGAGGGTCTGTTACGTAGAACAGACTCACAACAGTTCTGCCATAGGACACTTCCAAGTTTGTTTTCTTGACTTCTACACAGTGTCCAATGTTCTGGCTAGGAAAGCAATGAAAGATTTTTGCTTTCTGTATCTTAAAATGACTTGAGAGAGAAATTGAGAAAAAATGAGTGACGGGATTACAGTTAATCACTAAAGTTGGTCCTGCCAAGCATATTGTGTACCTAGATGCCAAACAGTTTGCTCACCTTACCATAAAACTGCTCATTAATGCCATTAGCTGCACTCGTATCCTAGAGCTACTGCATTCCTCCGGGATGTCAGGGCCAAGCTACGCTTCAGCCTGTACAGAACGCGTCTCCTGCCTGCACGCATGGGAGATGGCTGGCAGCAGGTACCACAAACCGGCTCAGAGAGCAGATCCTTACAAGAAACTGGCAAAGACAGCTGAGAATATGGGCTCTTGTACCTCTCTAGCCAAAGAACCCCTTCCTCATGGAGCAATCCACTGATCGGCATGCAAGCCAGAATGTCCCACTAAGAAAAATTACTTAATCTGTTCATTAATTTTAAGAAAATGCATAGCTGAATTGTTTCAGAAACACACAGCAGACTCACATAAGGTGGATTTTTTTGGATCATTGTTGGTGGAGCATGTAGAAGAGCCAAGTATTGGGCTATCACCAAGCATGCCCAGGTTCTAGTGCAGTTCTAGTAACACCGAGACAAACATCACTACCGTACATGGTCTGGGTTCACTGTTGGTAAAGGAAAGCCTACTTGGAGGCTTAGAATTAGCATCGGAGATTATGGGTACTATGTAGGTGAGATATTATCTTACTAATATTACATCTTGTGGAAAATATGTAAATATATCAGGTTACATGTGCATATAAAAACATTTCACAATTATACTGGATATTTAGACAGTTGATGCCTCACACAACAAATACAAGTGATACAAACTCTTACAACTGCATGAAACAAGACTGCTTTTTTTGCCAAATTAGCTGGTAAACTAACTCAACAAGCCTTATCTTGCTCTTATCAGCCCACCTGTCTTTGCCCCTTTAATGTAAGACTTAAAAGAGGAAATGAGTACTTAACTGATAGTGCTTCTTCAAAGGAAATATTTGCTTCAGCTACCTTGCATTTTTAATGAGATTGTTTAGTCACAGCTTGGCATCAGTTCATAGTATACACCATGTCAAAGCTTTTAGGTTTTCAAAGCACAAAAAACACATGAAATAGTTTGAGCCAGCAACAGTGAAACTGTTCCTGGTTGGCATTTAATCATGGAGAAGACATTTACCTCCCTTCCTTGGTCAGAGCAGAGACAGAATTAGCAGAAGAAATCTGCTCCTTTAATTCCAATCCCTGTGCCATCTCGTGGGGCCGGCTTATAGAAAATTCTCTGCAATTCAGATTCAGCTGAGGGATGAAGCACCCAACCAACTGGAATATGCTCATGTATAAAGTGAGGGTGAGGGCTGCTGAAGTGGTCTCAGGGCACTGATGACCCTAACTTAGTATTATGTCACTCTGTTGAAAACTTAGTAATAGTGTACCTCCGAGGCTGGGTGGCCTCTTTTGTTGAAAGGGACGATAAAAGATGTTATAATGTGTTTTTATTGGCTCTTTGTTTTCTAATAGGCTATAGATCAAACATTTTACTTTTTGTATTGCTCTGACTCAGAGCACAGTATGTGCATTTTTGACAAGCAGACTTCTATCATGCGCAAAGACAAATGCCCTGAGAACTTGTTTCAAGTCACTGTGTGACTTAAGTCAATACTTAGCACAAGTACTTCCCAATACAGTACATTTTCATCTTTTTTTGTTCTCCCCCCACCTCTATTCTATTCTCTTTTTTTTACTCCCAAATTAGTGAAAACGTTTGTAACAGCACTGAAGCTGTCGCTTATAACTAAAGAAAAAAATGAGTGCCTAATTTGACAAAACTGAACCCCAGCTCCGCAGAGCATCCTGTCGTCCGCTGCTGCGGCACAAATTTGGATACTTTCTTGTTTACATAACTTACTGCCCTTGAGCCTCTCAGGAAGTTGGTCTGAGGCTTGTGTCTGGTTTGCCCCACGTCAGCAGCAGCAAACTTTCAAATGCTGGACATCACCTTTGTGTTCTTCCTGCTCGTCAGCAGCTGACTTGGGGAAGAGAAGTAGAAAGAGAAAAGCAACATCCAGGAAGTGCCATTTCTTGTCAGCTTGGATCAATACATCTGCCGTGGTGCTACTGTCTGGAAGGACAGCTAAGAGAACAAAACCAAACAAAAATTGCAAACTGCAGAAGGAATGAGAAAGAAAATCACAACAGGCTGCTGGGCACCTCTTTGGGAACAGCTAGGGATGCAGCTACACAGCACCCACCAAGAAGCGTTCAGCCATGTGCAAAACAAAGCGCTTGACAAGAAGAGATTTCTCAGACTCAAAATAGATTTGACCTTAGGATTCTCTTCTGAACGCCCAGTACAAATGAAGTCATCATATATAAATTCTTCTGCCTTTTGAATGCCTCTTGAGCTCTGTACTGGTGCTAGGCTAACTAAGCATCCCAAGCAAATGCACTGTCTCCCTCAACCTAAAGACTCCTATTAAATGAGTGGGACGCCATTAAGTGCCGATGGCTCCTCACCGAGCAAGCGGAGTTAGAGCTGTGAAGATGTTGGCAGCATCTCGGGGCAGCAGCAGAGCAGACCCTGAAGACACCCGGTGCTCTGCATGCTCCCCTCCCGGTGGGCACAGGCTACCCAGGTTACGCAGGGTACCCAGCCTGGCAGAAAATGGTGCAGGGCAGAAATGCCAGCCTCAAGAGCAATGATTTCAATCACAGACTTCTTTAGAAAGAGGAAGACGCCACACTACCAGGCACCGCTGAGGGCCCGTACTGATGCCTATCTCCATATCTTCACTGTGAAGATGCACAGTGAAACACGTGTGCTGTTGAGAATTTATCAGGATTCCTCCGCAATAGCAATGTGTTGGCCGAAGATTTTCTGTATCAGCACCTCCTCCCATGTATTGCCTTCTGTCAACAACTTCAACACTATTAGCTTCTACAACAGCTAATTCCGCATATTATCAAAACAAAAGCCATAATGCTTTTCTTTCTTTCAAAATTTCTCAGTCAGTGTTAATTCTGAGGCCATGATCCAGCTGTCTTTTCTCCTTTCCCAGATATCGAAATAAAACTAGTGCATAAAGAAAAAAAATTCTTAAAACCACACTGAAAGTTACCCTCACATCACTGAAGGATTATTATCTGAGTGTCCCATTTTGGAAAAGGTGGCAGTAGATTTTGCGTTAAAACAAAATAAACCAACAACAAACAAACAAAAATCCTATCTAAATGTAATATATAATTTCTGTGGCAAACAGAAGCACGCAGCTCAGAGTCACCCCAGTCTCAGTTCCTCTGGAGCAGCATTTAACAATATGCTTCCTCCTCTGATTGAATGGATTCATTTATCTGAATGGGCTCTGGATCAAGCAATATTTAAGAAGGAACTGTTAAAGGAGCTTTCAAATACAAAATGAGTAGACAGGTAAAAAAGCAGATACGAGGTTTTTTAAATGCAAAGCTGGAGAATGAAACTAGAGGTTCTGTGCCACGCAAGCTGGCAGCGGTCGCTGCAGGCCTGGGGTATTTCTGAGAAGCTTTTTTTTTTTCTTCCCACCACAAGTGGGAAGAAACATATCCTGACTTCCTCTCTCCCTGCAGTGAAGACAACATTCCCAACAAATGGCTTATTAGAAAGGGTCCAAGAATAAATAATAAACACATATCCATTTGTATGTATATTTGCATATACATAAGTTGCCCAAAAGACCAGTTAGATCTAAAAATTCAATACAGTGACCCAACTACTAAAAGATGAAGAACTGCTAACAAAAATATGAGGTTTCTCAGTGAAAAACAGCTACAATTTCAGGGGACTAGAGAATAATAATTATGGTAAACAGATATTTATTTTTTAAGTCTATGGGCAATCCTGGATATTTAGACCAATGACCCTGCAGTTATGCCCAGCAAAGAGCTTGAAATGGTAAAACCACAGTAACATCAGGCCTGCAAAAGGATGGCACAAAAAGTAAGGACCCGTATCTCTACTCTATTCAAGGTCTTTGAGCAGGTCAAGTAACGTAGTGTGTATAAAACACACGAACACTAATTTAGACCTCCAAACTGACAAGATCCCAAACAAAAACGATAACCTAGAAAGCAATCATGGGCTAAGTGAAAGTACTGCCATAGATTGAAGATATAAGAGGAAGAATCCAAAAAAGAGGGAAAAAACGCACACTTTCAACTATCTAAACGAGAATACATCATTTCGTGCTACTATTTGTTTTCAGCACTGCATTTAGCAGTGACACTGCCAACGCAGACACAAGCAGCAGGGTGCCAGCCCCAGACCACCGAGCTGCTCACTGCCCCGTGCTGCCCATAACCAGACGGATGCAGCACGGCCATTCCCATGTGGGTCAGGAAGCTTTTGCTAGTCTGCCACAGCTACATTAACACTGAACTCCTCAATCTCCTTATATTTGTTTAACGGCATGTGGTGAAAAAGCAGGGGAAACACTTGTCTGAGAAATTCTCATTAAATAAGGTCTAACTTGATATGCAGGTGAGTTAGGCTCGTCCATGTGACTGGGTCTTAATCAGCAGAAGCAGGATTTCAAACTCCTACCTGATGTATAATCTTTTTTATCTTATTTTTAAGGCTGAACCAAATCAAGTCTTATTTTCCATCCTACCAGTTATGCTAGAAAGCAAAGGCAAATAGCTCTGGGGCTTAGTTTAACATGGCCTCTTATAATTGCATGAAATTAAAAGTAATAATGTGTTGACAACCCTAGAGATACCACAGAAAAAAACAGAAAACAATAAGGTACGGAAAATATTTTGCACTAATTTACAGAACTAGGTTTGGATTTCTAATACATTAAGTGGTAATTGTGGCATTGTTAACTTCCAAAGCCAGCCCTTACAGTTGCTTGTGCGTAGCCTACTTAGGATCTCAGCCTTAAATACTGTAAGTAACTGGAGCAGAACTCCTTCAGGCAAACAGAAGTACTTATTCTGAGGCTGATGCCAAGGAAATTCCGGCATATATGTCCATAAAAGAGGAGTTAAGATCTCGCAGGGCAGCCAACCAGTACAACCGCCACCTACCTACTTATTATTCATTACTTGTGCTGTGATGGAGCCCAAGGACTCTAATGGCACGCCAGAGCTCACTCTGCTAGATACTGTACAAACACATCATAAAGAGTCCTTAGCCCGAGGAGTTCACAATCTGATCTTCAGTTAGTAAAATCACTCAGCCAAAGACATGGCTGTATATCTTCCTTGACCATAAACTCACCTTTTATCTTGTTCTAACAGCACTACCCTTGCAAGATCTGCAACGAGGGACTGCTGGATTTCAATTTGGAAAAACTAAATCAAGAGAAAATTAAAGCCTTGCCAAGTCACCCATCAACACAAACGTGTACCTGTAAGCACAAAAGGAGTACCACCTGAAAAAGCACTTTTCTAGACTAGTCTGTGCAAAATCCTATTCTCCATCTGTCCTTGGGCTACTCACTTTTTTGAAATGCAAATAAATTAGCATTGATCAGCATGATAAAGAGCAGGAGACAGTAGGTTTTGCTCAGGACTCAACTTTTGGTGACATCCTTAAAGAATGATATCATATGGCTATAATTCTTCCTAAGACTCTTCACATTAAATCATTTAGCGATTAGATTTTTGCAATGCTATTGCATTTCTAGTAGCGCAGACTCAGGAGCACACTAAATGTACTTCAATCCACCCACCTGTTAAAACTCCTCACCACTATCAAAGCATATTTATTTGAACGTTTTTGAAAAACTTCTCTCACCAGATAATTCATGTGTTCAACTTAAAAAATTGGTTTCACCCTTCAAAGAGAATCCTTTTTTATCTCTAAATTGAAGAGTTTATTCCACTGTTTTTCCATGCAAGCAGATTTAGAACTAAAATAAAAAGCAGCCACATTTCCTAAAGTTTTGATCTGTTTTGAAATGAATCTCCATAGCTGCCAGTCCACGAAAAGGAAAAAAAAATGCTACCCATGGCAAATACTCAAAAAAGTGTGTGCGCTCTGCAGTATTCAAAGCATAGAGTTTGAGGTCTCCCCTCAACGAAAGCTAGGACAGAAACGTTCAGATTTTTTCTTTTAGCAACTGCCAAATCCTTGGTTCATTATTTTTCACGTGGGGCATATTACACATGATACACGCCAGTTTCCTCCTTCCTTTCTATCCACTTTCTCTAGCATTTCTGTTCAGCTTTGGTCTCCATTTTCTCCATGCTCACTTTCTCAAATTCATTTTTGTTTCCCACAGAATCCTTCCAATCTTTCAGAATACTTTGCCTATTTGGATTTCTTTCCATTTTTACAACCACAGAGCTCTCTTTTCACTTCCCTCCCCACATTGTCTTGTGCGTCCCATTCTCGTGTCTGTCCATTCCCACCCCCCAGCTTTCCCAGTCAGCCTGGCCCAGCAGCCCTGGGAGACCCAAGCACCTTCCCAAGGGAAGAGGTTCCAGCGTGGTGGTGGCTGACCTGCTGACAGCATAGGTTTGCGAGTACCACTCTCCAAACCTGAGCTGACGATGCTTGAAGTGTTGGCTTCAGATTTCCACAGCAGGCCAGTTTCCCCTTACACTGGTCAGCCTCCTGCAAAGCTGAAATCTGCATCTTTTAGGGTTGTATAGACTGAAAAACCTCAAATATTTTCTGTGGGATAGAGCCCTAAGTAAGAGCTCTATTCACCTGAAATGTGATGCCATGGGCTTCCACAACCCAGCGTGTAGGCAGACTATGCTTGATAAATGTCTGTTTATCGTAACTGCAGAAGTCAGCTCTGCTTTTCCAGCCTCTCTCTCCCTCGAGATTAAGAAGGTAAAGGTCACATTTAAAAAAGACAGGCCTTTGAAACTTTTTTTTAAAGTGCTAGCAACTAAACTCTGTGTGAAAATATCCCATCCTTTTCCACTAAATTAAGCCGCACCAAATCAACATACTCTTCTTTAAAGAGCTGGTACATTACTGACAACGACTTAAGAATAATTTAGTTACACTGATACATAGAAGGAAAGAAAAAAAAAAGGGTTAAAACCAACCCGGCTACTGAAAAAAGAAAGCCAACCACCACCACCCTGCTACTGGAAGAGGAAGCCCTAAAATACATAACTGCAAATTCCAACATGGGAATGCATTAAGATCATATTCCAACCAAAATTCTTACGCTAATTAGGAATTGATTTTTATGAGGCTTCACATCCTCTGTGAATCAGGGCTAGGTTACCGAACTGCTAGTTTTAACACTTCTCCTCTTCGGGCAAAGATTTATTTTCTGCTCAAATCAGTATAGAGTATCTGCTGCACTCAAGTTGCTATTACACCTTTCAAAGAAACAGTCACAATCTGTTTAAAAGAAAGAGACACAGAAGTCTTCACCAACATCCTTCTTCATTAGTAGGCAGCAATGCGGAGTGGCACGGAGGCACAGCCATTCTCAGCCCCAGGGAGGGAGCGAGACTTGTGCCGTCCCCTTCTGCATGGATCTAACTTATTTTCACCATCTATGCTGCACCTTTGGCCGACGTGCAATGTGTTTCTTTTCAACATCCAAAATATGTTCATATGTTTTCTTTATTCTCTATTTATTCTTAAACATCCAAGGGTAAAAATGCTACTGATAAGCACGAGGAGAATTTTTAGTTTCTTGAGAGCACATTCATGCAGTCAGAATGCCATCCTGACCTGCCATCACTGCTTCTTCTGCCACCTCTCTCCCGATTTTCCAGGCAAGGAGCACACAGCCAATAACTCTACCCTCCTGACTACGCCTTGGGCTCTGGCAAAGAGCAACTGAGAAGAAAGACGTTTTACATATTTATGATTAAAAGATAACCGATAACCAGGATCCAGATGTTGGTCGCTGCTGGCCAGCGCACAGTGCAATTATTATTCCATTTATAGAAAGAGATGTTGTCCTCCTTTTCCAGCCAACCAAAAGGTCTTCCATAAAACGCTCAAACACTCTGAAGAGAGGCATTCAAAACAAGGAACGAAAAGGGAACGAGCCACATTTGCTCCACAATTATCGCATTATATAAGTCCAACGCGGCCTCAGTCCGCCAGCGGCCTCCATTCCCCCAAGCTCCCGGGCTCGCTTTGCTGCGGGCCTCCTGCGGGCCCCGCACCAGCTCCGCACCCGCGGGGCCACGCGACGGCAGCGCCGGGGCCAGGCGGGAGGCGAGGCCCGGCCCCTCGCACCCCTGCTCCGGGGCTGCTTCTAATTAGGTCAGTGGGAACAGGCCCAAATTGTTTGAGTCAAATGAAGTCTGAAAACGCTAATAACGCTCTGCTCTCCCTGAGATTGAGCTTAAAAAATAAAAACACTTCTGAATTTGACTCTTTACAGAACCCGATAGTCTTTAATTATCTGTGGTCCTGGCAAGGAGCACGCTAGCCAAAGGGTAGCTTGTCTTTTTGGGTGTTTTGCTTGGTGAGATTTTGGTCTGGGGGAAAGGGATGGAATGAAAATAAGTAGGGCTGAAAGGCAGAAGGTTTACAAAATGCAGAATGTATAAAAATGACAGCTCCCAAGCTGAGGAGTAGCCCACAGCTTCAACATGCACATTACAACTACTGTAACTGCTCCGCAGCTGGCAGCTGGCTGTAATATTTTAATGACATCTTAATAAATTGTTATTTAATAAATCCAGTTGCCATGTGCTACCAGTTAGTAATACGTTTTGACAAAAAAGAGTCCACAATACCATAAAGGAAAAACAGGCTTGAAATACTTGGAAAAGATATGATAATCACTACAAATTAAAGTCTGTGAAATTTATAGCTGGATACTGAGTGCTCATAGTCCATACACCAATAATTTTATTTTTTTTTTCAGCTGTGGACAGGAAAATGTATAAACTGTTAATCCATTACATACAGCCATTTCCTTTGGGTATTTCTAAACAATGGAGAACAGAACTTACTGAAGTTTAAAAATAACTTTGTGTACCAACATTTCGGTTTACTTTTAAATATGCTTCTTGCAACATTAGAATCATTATATATGTGGATTTACACACAGAATGCTCTTTTTTATTAACTGCCATAAAAAGTAAGAAAGATTAAATTATGTGTTTCCTATTAACATCACGTTTTTGTAATTATATTGTGCACATCCTTCTCAAGCATTAGTGGAACTTGACACAAATGTGATTTCTTCAAATTCTTCTGCAGTTTTTCCCTTCCCTGCGAGCAGCATACTTATTGAAAAGTACAATATACAGCAATTTCTCCCTCGATTAAATAATCTAATGTTAATTTTCTCCTCCCATTGTAAACACTGTTTGTTCCCATATAACGTCAACATCATTTATATGATAGAAAAATATTTACAGTCAGAAAATTAAAACAAACAAACAAAACTAATAAAGAGAGCCACCCATCGAGAAGAAATTCTTGCCCAATGTTTCTTCGACAGGGCCTCACGTCAGATACGATTCTTCAGGACAGCCTAGACCCACCAAACTACAGATAACTGTCAGGTTCCTGGTCCCGAGGTATTACAAATTTTCACAGGAAACATTTCCAGAGCTTTAACATGGGCCAAATAAGTCTTTCATAAAGGTACCACACCTACAAACAATGGAACCCGTTGGGCTGAAAATTTCACACACAGCCAAGCACAAACACACGTTACCCCTGAGGCAGACCCCAAATGACAAATTAAAGCCAATGCTTGAAGTCTGATAAAATAACAATAAAACAAAAAAAGTGCTTGCTAGTGAACTGTGTCAGGAAACATTTACAGCAAATGACTCTACAAACCCCACCATAAAATAAATTCCTATAAAATTACGTCTGTTTTGGCCTCAGTTAATTTAAAGCAATTTCAGTTGAACCTTACTGGCTTCAGCTTCGTGAGGTCTCTCAGGTTTTTACACAGGGCAGGAAACCAGGTTGACTTAGATGAGCTGCACACGAGCACTACTGGGAAAAAACTGGCTGCTGACCCATCACTCCTTCCATTGTCTCAGCGCACTTCCCACGGACGTATGGCATTAAGAAAATTCTCTTAGTTCAGAAGAAAACATAAGCCAAGTAGTAGGTATGATACAGAAAGATTATATGAAGAAAAGCAAGGATAACACCCTTCAATTGTTTTAATTTTAAAACAATATTGGCATAAAAGGACAAAATCATTGCCCATATCACAGTTCCATAACAGAAAAAAAATCTTCTGAAACTGCAAAAATATCCCAGAAATTATAGTTTGAGAAATAAAGCTCACTAATTAACTCATTTCCTAAAGGCAGTATTTTCTGGATATCTCCCTTTTCACTAACACCATATTATATAACTACTTTATTACTGTTTTTATTTAAGACTTTGAAAGCAACATTCTGGATGGCAATGCAAGCACTATTAGCTAATTTAATGGCAAACTCTTCCAGGACTCGTCATTTCATTTCAGCTGTTTTTGCAAATTCACAGCTTTGTTGTTACCTGCATTTGAAGAATTACTATTTAAGAAACTGTTTTTCATTTTCAAAATGTCCATATGGGAAAGATTAGGTAACATCCCTTGTTTTAAAAGTCTGGATTTATTTTTTTTTTCCTTTTAAATCAGAAACCTTGTCCAGATATCCAAGCCATCAGGATTATTATTTTAATAGTGTATTACTGGATAGCTCTGAAGTCTCTAAGACAAACAGAATGGTTAAAAACATCAGAAGGAAAAAAATAATTTAAAAATAGACGCCATAAGTAGCACTACTATTAAAAATTACGATTTGGTTGTCTACACAAAGCTTCTAAGGTAGCTAAAGAACATCACAAACTGCTATAAATTTCAGAGCTCTGTGTAACAAGATGTTATATTTCCATTCTCAAAAATGTTCTGTTAATATTAAAAAGAGAGAAATAAATAGTCTGGTATTTTGTTACAAAGCACCAGCAAGTCTAACATTACACATACAACTGGAAAGCTGCAATGTTTATAGAAAGCCAGTCGTTTAAACCTCTACTGAAAGCCCTTAAATCTTCCTTGCTGACAGTTCAGAAGACAAGTAAGAAAAAAAATGCCAGAATCCACTGTTTTAAGAAAGCAAGACATTCAATCGGTCCAATTTTTGCTAAAAAGCTCACTGAGTTTGAGTAGAAATATGTACCATTACACAACAGAAAACATGCAACAAGAGATGGGGGGGGACTATAGAAAAACCCAGAAAATGATTTCAGAAATGCTCTTCTCATCCAGGTAGCATTAGCTTCTGCTTCTGATTTCACAGTCCTTAAAGAGACATTCCTTTTTTTCCAAAGGAAAATGACACTGGGTTTAAGGATATCCCTCTAACACAGAAAAGATGAAAATGCTCACAGTCACAGGGTTCCAAAAGTTGCAAAAAAGTTCAGTAATTTGTACTCCTCCCAAGAACTTAATCTTTTCTGTATCTAAAAGTAATTAAAGATTTAAATTACCTTTAATACTCTATTGCTTAACTGCAGAGATAGATGCTGTTTCTCAGGCACAACTTCTTTTTTATTCAAAGATATCAAACTTTGCTTTGCTACAATTTTAGCCTGACTTTATCAGTTGCTGACCACCTCCTATGTAGCACAGCGCACTTTCACCCAACAACTGAATTAAGCATATACACTCAAGAGGAAAAACACATTCAAATAGGCTCACTCCTGGCATCCCTGTCAAAGTATCTACAGATTTCACTCGCAGAGGGGAAGGTCTGAGCATCAATCATTTCCCATTGCATCAGACAGTACCGACAAGGCTATTACCACGCTCTCACAGCCTAACCCGGAGTTATCTGTAACAAATGTGCGATTCAGGCAGTTGCACGAGTGACCCATGAGTGTACCCAAAGCAGCTATGCTCCTTTTCCCCACAGGTTTTCTCTTGGCCAACCCACCTCTGGTCCTCCTCCCTCCCCAACCCATTCCTGCTGCTGGTTTTCTAAAGCTTATCTGAACGTGGAGATTGTCTAGACACGTTTTTTTTCCAAATTTTCCTTTTTCCTTTTTAGAACAGTTAATTATCTGCAGCGCAGGTTATATGCAAAAAGACTGGTATATGGTTGTTTAAAATTCCTTTTTCAATAAGATGCATTAGCAAACAAATGTATATTCACACATACGATGAAATGCTGATCATTCCTATTGCAGACACAAAACCATTTTTTTTTCAAAAATAATTTGGTTTAAACCTTGCTAGTGCTGAGTGATTGGGAAAAATTATTTATGTATAAGTGATTTACGTCCTTCTAAAACCATTTTGGTTTAAAATTGTTTTGCTTTAAATCTCAGGCCTGGCATTGAATAAAATTTTACTCTGTTTGGTTAGAAAACATATCAGCTTACTATTTCTTTCCCTGGATATAATGATTTCAACACAAAATTTGGTTTATGTTAAGAGCGAGGCTTGACTGACTTTAAGACGAGAACGGACACATTCACAGCCTTGTATAATCTTTTTTCCTACGAGTTAACTTTTTTCTTAAACTGGCTTCTTACTAAACACCACACACTGACATTTTGCATCTCTTCATTGTGTACGTAAGAACTTGACCCAATTGAATACACTTATAAATTGCTTTATTTTTCTTAGTGACATTTCTTTATTATTTTTTTTTCACAGCATGCTCTTAAAAAGCAAGTTTATTATCTAGAAAATATGCCATATTTGCAAACTCTTTTGCTCCACTTGCTTTATGGAAAGGAAAAGAGCCCTATTTTCCACAAACGGCTGTGGTTTTCATGTCACTGAAGGGCACATATCTTGGCTGCACACCCTACCAACTGAGTCATCAGAAACTGGACTTGGCTGCAGAATGCCATTTTTCGTTAGATCCACATGTGATTGACACAGACCAACAATCTTGGGTAGAGGGCTGATGCTAATCAGCCACATACACAAACAAGAGCACTCACCCCACAGAAGTTTATCCAGTTTGCAAGGGCCAGAAAATAGCTTTTCATGTCCAGAATGCTGATTTTTTTTTTTAAGGACTACTAACTATTCCTTTTTTTTTTTTTTTACCTTTTTTTTTTTTTCTCCAAATGGCTCAAGAGCCTTGTTTAAGAGCCACTAGAAACAATGTGGAAGCTTAATTTAACAAACTCATCTTCTTTTAATACCTAGAATCTACCACCATTTGATCCAGGAGGGCTTGCTCTCCCAGGCAGCTAAGACAGCAGGTACCTGGCAGCCTTCCTTCACTCTGCTGCCAATGACCCTAACTCTGACAGCACAGTTGAAAGTCTATCACTTCTCATTAGCAATGTGTATATGGCCTGAGCTACCTAAGGTTGTACAGCAAAAAATTGAAGATGTATATGTTGACCATTTTCTTAACTTCTCTATATCTGAATAATCCCAAAAGCACAGATGTGTCAGCTGAAAGGTTAATTCCACATCAAAAGGAAGAGCTAAGGTATTCATTCAAAGTATTTGTACACTATACAGATCATCAGAAATGCCACTTGGCTGCTGCTTTATCCAGAAAGTGTTGTCTCCTAAATCAGCATTGGGTACTCATGTTTTAATTCAGTAAGGAAAAAAAAAAAAAGACTTTGATCAGAAGAGATACCTATCTTCATGCGTATTTTCGGTACTGTTGGTTGTGGGAGCCTGCAGAGCTTCTCCAGGAATAAGCCTTTTACAATGATTTAGGAAGAAGAAGAAGAGGTATCCTCTCCCGCAGCTCCCCAAAAAAGCTTGGAAATAGAGTCCATTTTCCAAAGGAACGGTATCAGCAAATTGAGTGTCATGAAGGGATACTTTGCACAGAAGCACGAGGCAGTCTGAGCCAGAAAGTTTCACTGAACTCCCAGCTTTAGTTAAACTATTCCAGAAATATATGGGAATAAACAAACAGATTAGGGGAAAAGGCAGAAGAAAGTAATAATCTTCACTGTGAGGAATGGGGTAAATGTAAACTGAAAGGGCCTCAGTCTGTAACAAACAGAGACTATAAAAGGCAGGCTGTTTAGTGCAAAATCTGTTTTGTGTAGGCTTTGTAAGAAAAAAAGTCACACTAGCATCCCCAAACTTTACACCTGGCAGACGAAGACATTTGGTCTAAAGAAGAGAAAGAAATAACGAACCCCAAACTCCCACTGAACCCAGACACTGGACCCTTTGAGTTGATAACTTTGCAAGAAGAACTAGCGGTGCTAGAAAGATCACAGCAAATCACGTTCCTCTGCCAAATTTAATGAAATAGCCACGCTGAGCCTACGGAACGCAACACTTGCCATTGGTTAAGAGATCACTGTGGCAACACAGTCGCCTTGATTCACAGCTTGAGCCCATGAACCACAAGGGCCCCACAGAGGGGGAAACCTCAAACTGGCAGTGTCTAATTTGGTTTTGTTTATGTTCCTGTGTTCACTATTGATCTGCTTGGGGCTTAGAATCAACAGCAAGGACTAACAACCTCCACAGTACAAACTTCATAGGCAAAATAATCTCCAAATGATACTTCCTGCTCCAAATCAGGACAGACAGCTGGACCCAGCAGCAGGCAGTTGGAAAAGAGCTTCAAAGTCGGTTCAGTACGCAGCTCCTCACACCGATAAGTGCCCGTTTTAATTTATCTCATTGCTGCAAGCTGGGCTTTCTGTTGGACACAGCAGTCCTTGCAATGAAGAGGAATGAGCACTGTCACTGGAGGTAGGACATAAACCCCATCAGGGGGTGAAACAGGTTCTTAGTAGAACAAATATACTGGGGAGGAGAAAGAGCAGAAGAAAAACAATGTTGGAAATAATCCTTTGGGAGCAGTTTAACCCTCAAGCGAGTATTACCGGAATCTCTAATTAATGGAGACACTGACTCCAAAATAAGACATGGGTGTCTATCCTCTAACAAGGCTAGAGGCTGAAGAGTTTAGACGCTGCACATAATAAATACTTGCCAGCCACTGAAACATGCACTACTGGAGGAGTCTTCACTGGTTTCTCAGCAGACTACAAATGCATGACTATCTACATAGCAAGACACAGTCTTGCTCCCACTACAAACTAACAGCATCTCATTTTTTCCACATATCTGTCTCCTATCTGCTCTCCATAAATTACAATGCAGAAGGCACGCTACATTCGGGCACTAGAACAGGCTCCCCACAGAAGTGGCCACCGTCTCAAGCCTGCTGGTGTTCAAGAAGCATTTGGACAACACTCTTAGAAACATGGTTTAATTTTTAGGTAGTTCTGTGTGGAGCTATGAGTTGGACATGATGATCTTTGTGGGTCCCTTCCAACTCAGGATATTCTGTGATTCAGTTGTTAGAAAAGCTCCTTTGCCTTTGGTTAAAGGGGAAACAATGCAGTTAGGAAAGGCAAACCAAAAGGCACTGCTTACTGATTTTCTGTAAGATACTCAAGGGACTGGGCCACACATGCGAACAAGCAGCAGGTCCACCAAAAGAGAGGCAATGCATTTTGGAAGTTCTTCCATTTCTAAACAAGGATACCACAGATTTCAATGTTGTCAAATTAATTCTCAGAATACAGGCACTGCCTATTCTTTAAAACAAGAGTCCCTCATATCCAGTGTGTCCCCTGCACGTTTCAGACTACAAAGAAACCAGACGATGAAATCTTCCTACTGGTATCAACCACACTGGTTGATATGGAGTCCCTGGAAGGCCATATCCCTTATACTGTCATAACGCAGAAATTTATTTATCGCTAGCACCAAATAACGTATTTTCAAGTTTGTGATAACTGTATTTCCAGCTGTGATGTAAGAAATTCTGGCATCTACCAGTGTACCCAGGTATGCCATCATTTAACAGATGAACGTCCAGCTTTCGCGCATGTACCAGGCCACTTCCAGTCATGGAGTAACAAATGGGCTTTAGCACCTCCAAAAAACAGAGTGATGAAATACTAAAACAATTCAACTGTCCCACAGTTTGCTGCCTGCCCGTGTGTGAGATCCATGAAGGCAGATGAAAGGCAGCCTGCCTGACATGGGCACATTATTCTGACGGGCCAAGTCAGGCGGCAGGCCGCAGCCTTGCTCCAGGTCAAGGCCTAGTGCTGGGCCATGTCCGTGCAGAACAGAAAGCCGTTCTCCTCCCCCAGCTCCAAGTTGCACTTTCAGGGTTCACATGTGCTGATTTACAATACTGTAATCTTTCCTGTTTGCTTTTTCTCCATTAAAGTTTGTTCTCATTGCTAACAGCAATTTATTTGCAACAGCAGTGGCAATGTAGGATAGCTTGCACAGGCTCTGCTCTTGCATGGGTTGGCATGATCAATTCCCTTGCCTTCTGCACCACCATAAGCAAGAATAAGTGCCACAATTAAAAAGCCGAGAGACATCCCACAACTCCTCTCAAATAGAAGATCAAGGAAGCTATCACAGAGGGACTGCATCACTCTACTGCGGCAACAGCCTTTTCCACAGTTGATATGCTTTTTCTCTATCTTCAAAAGACACTGCCTCAATTTGTGAAATTTTTATTTTATGGTACTATAAAATACTTGTCTTGTTCACATCTGAAAGTTAGAAGTGAAAGGGAAAAAGATAACAGATTCTTGTTAATAGGACTAACGTACACTAGATTTTGAAATTACACTGCTACTTCAAAGGAGCATTTGTCTGTTGATAACAATCTCTGTAACAGTACGAAAATGACAAACAGCAGGAGGCTGGGAAGATGGATAATTCCGGTGACAGACTGCAAAGTAAACAGATTAAAGTTAAGCAGATATATTTTGCATTTTCCTTTAAACCAAAAAGTTTCCTTTTTTTTTCTTTTTTTCAAAATGTAGTTGTCACCTCTATGAAGGATTAAATCAGAATAGAAATTGCATGATGCTATTGACGAAAGGAAATAATAGTAAACAGAGGGCATGTAACAAGAATGGATCCCGTCAGCAATTAAGTGGAGCTTTCAGAATTCCATGAGAAAAAAATCTGCTTGATAAGATATGATTTAATGTCTGAAATTCAAATATTGGCACTGAAACCAAGGAAGAAGGAGGTATGTCCTATAACATGGAATATTTTTGTTGCAGTAGTCAGTAATGCATAGTAAGTTGCATAAGCCTCAACAACACTTTCACAGCGAGATCCTTTTTCCTTTACCTAGGCAAGAGAAAGAGCAAAGGCTGATGATGTTAAAACAAGCACTTAGTTGTTTCAGTAGTGCTTGGTCCAAGATAAGTCACCAACAAGAAAGAGCACTTTCCTATACATCTGTTGCCGTGGTGACATTTCTTTGAGACCTAATCTTGCTAACTTCGCTGACAAAAACAAGCTTTTACTACTGTTAGCTCTGCAAAACCAATATAACCATGGCTGAGTGAGCTGGAATTTTTATTACTGGCAATGAAGTAAGATTCAGACAGAAAACAGCTTGATTGTCAAACCCAAATGTGAGAGTTTGAAATATTGGCTGTTAGAAAAATCACCTTTTGACTTGTAAACTAAGCAAAGTTTTATCTGAGAGTGATTGAGAGAGAACAAGTGTAAGAACCTCCTGCTGTCATTTTTACAGAGTCACTTCTGGAAACAGTTCCACGGCAGGATAACCACAGCCTGTCCTCTTTGCTTTCTGCCAGCCGGCATACACCATTTGCACGTGCAACTGGAGGCACAAGCTACAGATCTCCAAATATTACTGAGGTATGTCAAAATCATATGGGAACAATCAAAGAGGTAAGAGACATGGAAGAGAAGGTATGCAGCTTCTTGGAAAGCCTAAACTCTGCCTTGTTATACTCTGAACTCTGCTGGGCAGCCAGCAATTTTTCCCTCCTTCACAAGACCAAGCATAGAAAAACCCCTCACGGGCTTGCTGACCTCCCTGTAGGATTCCCACACGCTATACTCCCCAACCTTTGGGATTTAGTGTGCTCCTGGCGGGAGCTGCACAGGCAGTCTCCTCCTACGGTGCCAGAGACACCATGCCCTGCCATGGTCTCAGAGTCCTTGTCCAGGTTGCACTGAACAGAAAGGGCTCCGGGCTCCTGCCCGCACCTCATTAAAGGCTTGGTCTTCTCAACTTTTTGTGAGGGAATCAACATAGTAGGACACAGGGCGGTGAATATCAAAGGTAGCGCTGACTTAGCTTGCTCTGGTACTGGTAGCAGTGTAGCTCTATCACTGCAGTACTCTGCAAAAACGAGTCCTGGTGTTTACAAAACTCTCCTACTTCTGTTAACCCAGGCTGGCCTGGTCATTCCAAACTCATTTACGCTCCTCTTCGTATTAGTACTCTACCTCTGCCCTTTAGATACCCTGAGAGATTTCTTCACTGGTTCAGATGAGGAAGGATCAAGCTGTACAAAGCCGTTCCCATGAACAACACCCTCTGCAGCTGGATCAGACACAAGTCTCCCGTGCTTCCCTGGAAACAAAAGAGTACTGCTCTTCGGTCCATATTAAGATTTCTTCCTACATCCTGGGAAACAGTTATTTAATCTTTGAGCTGAGAACATGAAATACATGACAGTCTTTTACATATCCAACTTAATCCCAATTTAATCATTTAAAAGCTAAACAAATACCATTTCTCCCCAGGGCATTAGGCCCCTCTAAGGTCAGCGCTCTGCTGCAGATGGCGCTGCTGGCCACCTCAGCCACCCGCTGGGGACTGCTCGCTCAGAGCTGACATTGCCTTTACGGGCAGGAAAGAAGAGAATTGTTATGAGAAGTTGAAGTCCCAGCTCAGACCATGCTGCTTTAGACCATACTTTAGAATATCTTACTATCAAGACCTACTTCAGGCAATTCCTGTACTACAGTTAGGGTCTAAGATCTTACCAAAGATACCCCAAGTACTCTTAATTATTTTATAGCTCCTGTTTATTTTCTAACTGCCAGAACTACCATCTCAAGCACTCAGGCTAACCTGGAAGCTGCAATGCCAGGGCTCCTGGCCCACGCTGTCTGGCAGCAGAGCCGCAGGAAGCACAAGGGATTGCTCCAGCCAACACCTGGGGCACTGCGAAGGCTGGGGTTTAGGAGGCTGTGGTGAACTGTCCCCCTGGCTTTGTTTTTGAAGGAATACAGTCAGCGTACGTTATCTAGTTCTGGTTTAGCATATCGTGTTTCCTAAGAGACACCCAACTCAGCAAACCACCAAAAATGTTTCAGCTTAAAACGTCGGGATACATTTTATTCTGATAAACCTGTTGGTTTCTCTCGGGCTCGGTGCAACAGGTCAGGAAAACCACTTTCTATGAACAGAGAAATTCATCTGGCTGGCTCGCTTTCAGCTGCCCCTAGACTGCTGTGTCCTGCCCTGGGAGGGCTCTGGGCCGGGCGGCTCACCCGCAGTAACACCACTGACGTCAGCCAGGGCAGCCGCGGGGAGGGCGACGCCATGTACTGGGGAGCGCGGTTGCAAAATCAGATGCAGAAAACAGCTCCGCGCAGCCAGCGTGGATTGTCTTCATGCTTTTCTCTCTCTCTCTTTTTTTTTTTTTTTTTTTTACTTTAAGACATCAGGGATTAAAATTCATTCCATATACATTTGATTATAAAAATATATCCATGCAAATATATGGAAATGAGCAATATAATTTTTTTGTACATAACAAGATTGATTTTTTTTTATCTCCTGTTGATAACTGCAGTTTGATAGCTTTAGTGCTATTTTTTTAAAACTATAAATGACTGGGACACTGAATACCAGTGCTATCATTAATTATGCCAGCAGATGAACAAGTCATCTATTACTGAACTAAATTACTTCTAATTGCACATGAAACTCTTGCACTCTCCTAATGCATAAATAAGAATGAGTTTAAAAAGAAAAGCATATGTCATTATGGAGAGTGAATTAACAGAGGATCCACTTCCTGCCATCATCATCACTGGTTTTATTTTATTTTTACATTTGTATTATGTAAGCACTGAACTGCACAGCAGCCCTATAAACATACAGGAAAAACTGATTCCTGTCCTAGCAAGTTTACACCTTAAAATGGGATTTCTTGTTAGTGCTAATTCTTTCCACTTTTTTGGACTGGCTACCAAAAACAATTATAAAGATACCTACAAGCTACGTGTGCCACCTATTTTTTATGTGCCTCATATTTGTGCTAACACAAATATGAGGGCGCTAAGGCAGTACCATCAATGGCACTTAGACAGTTTCATCACTCGTTTTCCTTCCCAAACCAGTTTTCTTCACTGAAGCATAGCCCTCTCCTCTCTGCCCTCGCCAACAACTCACCCACAAGAACAGAATTTACTCAGCTGTAGAGTCAGTCATTCCTGAACTATTGGAATGGGACAGTTTTCAGATATTTTATATACTTATATAAATATATCTTATATTTATTTCTTTTTTTTTTTCAAATATCATGTTGATTATGCCTTTGATTAACACTTTTCTTCAGCAAGACTGGCTATCATTTGCATCTAGGGGGAAAAAGAAAGAAAAAAAGCTCCAGTCACAGAAAAAAGCTCCTACAATTTAGACAAAGCTAAATGAGAATTTTTAAGCTAATAAATGTGTGTAGTCCTTGCACTCCAGATGCTTATCTGTCACAAAGCAGACAAGTTATACTATGGCCTTGACTGACCACTATACATCATTCAAAGTTAACATTTCTCTATTTGACCATCTTATCTTCTTGCCTGAGCAACGCAAACCCACAAGTCACTAAGTAAAACATCCTTCTATATTCCAAAAATTTCTGCCAGGGCACAATGTGATCGAGCTCATGAATTTTTAAAGAGGAATCTGGTGGTTGTAAAGCAATCTCTGAAAATACTGAAGGCCTTTCTCAGGAAGCCCTATTAGTTTATCTGTGCTGCATTTGCTGTTGCTGTGAAAGTTTCTTTCTACTGTCGGGTAATTTCTAATTCTATGATACTAGGCTTTGCTTGGAAAGGTGCTGGAAAGTTTAGAAATATACACTTATTAGCCTTAAAAAGCTGTTATTTTACTAAGTGCAGCTAGAATCAAGCAATTGCTTTTCCTAAAAAGAGAAGCATTTTCAAAAAGCAAGGAAGTGCTGACCCATTGATGTACTCCAAGTGTGAAACAACATCATGTGAGTGACATGAAAACAGACTAGGGACTCTTGATCCCAGGGCACATGAGGACTTAGTGTACCACAGAGACTGAGCTTGCTTAGTTTCTGGTTGGAGGACGTTTACCCTGCAAATGCCAGCTAATGCACAGCTGTGGAAAATGCTGTCATGAGCTTCAAAAATGTAATGGCCTAATGTTTATAGATGGCAAGGTATTTTGGAAAGATAATATAAAAAGCGGGGAAAAAGAACAAAGAATAAAATATGCACAATAATTAGATTTTAGGTTAATTTCCCATGGGCTGAACTGGCATATTATAGAAAGAAATGACTGCTGGCTCAACAAATTGCTTCCCTACAACAAGCAAACCTATCTCCTGCCTAGATGAAGCTACTGCACCAATACGCACTGCCATGGCTTTGTGCTAAGCCTAACTTTACAGGCTTCATCGTGGCAACATTACAAATTCATCTATATTAACTCCTTTTATTATATATTTTCTGTCATTTCTGCTCTTGGCTGCATGTGGTATTAATGATGACCATGACCATCCCAGCAACCGACACCCAGCTGACTTCCAAAAGGCTGGAACGTTTTGTTCAGCACCGAGCTCTCTGAGCCAGCAGGGGTCATTCACCTATGCTCTACCCTGCGTGCACACTGCAGCTCTAACATGGCACCAGTTTTCAGTACGCTAAAACCATTACGGACCAGCCTCCAGTTTTTGGCAGTGCCATATTAGACAGGAGAAGAAGAAGAAAAAGAAGAAAAAAAAAGGGGCCAAAATGTCTAATAATGGCTCTAAGAAAACCAGCCTTTCAGGTAATTCTATGGGATTCAAGCTCCAGTGTACGCGTATAAAGACCTAAGTAAGAGGCTTTGTCTCACAAACTGGCACACCACTCTGTTTTCTTGTGTAATATCACTTAAATGAAACTCCCTCCCCATCTCGGTGCAATCAAGATGAGAGTCAGGCCTCTCTCAGTCTACTGACACTACTCCCAAGAAATCAAAGAGGAATGGTTGGTGGCCCAAAACCCGAGTGCAGAGTAGGGAGTTATGGGATGCGGCTCCATAAGCAAGAAGGCACCCACGGACCACCTGCAGTCCTCTCTGTAATGGTCACCAGCTCTGCGAGTGCAAAAGAGAGAGGCAAATCCTGAAGGGTATTGAAAGACGTAAAATAGCAGTTAATTACATTAGAGGCACAACACCATGGCCATTGGAAAAAAAGAGCTGGCAATGATGGCAGTTGTTGGGAGTACGTCTGGAGGAAAGGTAATGATTCCTCCCACTCGGTGCTTGTCAGAAAGCAAGCTGCCCCAAAACTAGCTTGAGCTTCAGTACTTTGGGAAGCCACGTCAAGATCCCTAGTAAGGCAGAAAAACGATTTCCCAGCGAGGAAACAATTCCTGATGTTTCCAACTAGTTATCTCCTATCTACAGTCTAACATGGGAAAGTTTGTAAGCCATCATCACTGGGCCATGGGTAGTTCCCAGACACCGGCAGGCAGTCGTCATTTTCCATTTCAGAACAAAGTTCAGTTTGATCACAACTATTTGGGTAAGTATTCCCTTTTTGCAGCAACTATCTGAACTGATGTGGTTACAGAAAGAGAGGGAAAATGTCTAATCTTTACTATGAAATGTGTCAGCACCAGCTGAATCACACAAAACTAGGAGTCCATGCTTAACATCATTTATGACAATCTCCCTTCATATTTAAATAAGTCAAATTCATATCTCCAAACTATAATTAATGTAAACATCAACTAATTATTTACGCTTTGTGCTATGAAAAAAAAAATAGCCCACGACATGTTACTTATTTTGGTTAAGCAACACAAAAACATATCTACAATTTAAAATGTCAGCAAGGAAAACATTTTAAGCACAAAAAAGCATTGCAATTTTGAAAGCTCAAAAAAAACACATTTTTCTAGTATGGCAGACTAGAATGAAGTTTACTGCCTTTTAGCTGAAGTTAAGAGAAAAAATGCTTTTCTGGTTTGTTTGATTTTGTGTACACAACTATGAAAATACTCTTCCAATATCATATTGATTTATAATAATGGCATTTTAAGGGCTATTGACCTTGGTGCAAATCATTAACAGTGTACTGTGTGTACTAAATAAAGAATTTCAGGGAGAGATCTGTTTACTAGCTACGCTTCTTTGTAAACAAAAAAAGATTCTGTCATTTCTAGGGTAGTGTTGTGGGCCACTGGGTGGGAAGAAGCTAGACTTTTTTTAAAGACCTTAACCCAACAAGAGCACTTCATCAAAAAAAAAAAAAAAAAGAAGAAGAAAAAGTGCTGAGAGAGGAGCTGATGTGAAATGTGTCAGTGAGACGAGGTATACTGCTTGTGAAAAAATAAATTATAGGTGCATATAGGGGCATTAGAAACATAAAAATGGCAACCAAAGGTGGAAAAAAATGGCAAAAGCAAGAAGAGGGAAATGATTTTTAAAAACTGCATCTCCCAGAAGGGGCTGCAGGAAGGAACCTCCACTATATATAACTGAACGAGTTAAAGATAAGCTACAGACCATTTGGATGCCAAAGTTACATTGTCAAGCATCAGAAAAGTTGTTCTGCTGCTGCAGAAGCAGCTGTGGCATCACGGCACTTGTATCACAAGCTGCCTTTTTGCATTACTATCAAATTGCCACCAAATCATACCTAGTAAATTGGTATCTTCTGTACAGTAATCATCTGTCACATACTTAAACACAAATCTAGGACAGCTTCAGGAGATAATTATTAACAGTCTATTGAGTACTAAACAATGCAATTAATTAACTGAGAGTTCAACTTTTCCTTAATAACCTGAAGCTGCAGAATGAAGAGCCACATACTTACAGCAAGGTCTGAAGAGCAAAGTGTCCAACACTAAAAGCACAAAAACAGCAACAGAGGACAAAGGCCATTAACAATCACTTATTTGTCCTGATTCAAGGACTGTTCCCTGTGTTTGTTCTACTGCCTGGCAGCTTTGCTGACAAAAAAAAAAAAAGCCTTTTCGTAGCAAAGGTTTGCAAATACCTTAGAATATTAGAATTTCATAGGTTAGCCAATTTTTTTTCCCTGCTATCACTTTATCTGTAACAGGGATTTTGCCAGTAAAAAATTTTTTTTTTAGAAATCCAACGCCCTCACTGACATTTCAAGGCTAGGTAACATTCCTTGTTCAGTCCTAGCCTGGGCTGTCCTAAGACTTTGCTTAAATCAGAAACATCAAGAAACACAGGAAAATCTTCTATTACAGAAGTTATACCACTGTATTCATACTCTCAAATGGCATAAACTATGCCGTCACAAGCACATTAGTATCAGTATTGCTGCAGTTACTGTAGGGCTTTACCCCAGCCATGTCAGTAAGAAATCACAAACATTAAGGACAGACCACGGCAATATTAACGCAAGAGGTGAAAGGAGGAACCCCTATCTAAGACCCTAGATACTTGCTTCTGTAACATACGATGGGATCTTTTAAAGTAGGGTTGTGGGCAGCCAAGGTTTGCAGACTTCTGTGGAACAGCATGTACTCTTCCTCCAAGGCCAAGCTAAGAAAACCAGCTAGCTAAACTCAAGTCAGAAAGCTCAGTACCCATTACCTTCAGCAGGTGTTTTATCAGCTCTCAGCAAGACTAAATTTTCTGCGCAATCAGAGCAGAGAGGGGGGAAGGACAAAGCACAAGAATAAACCAAATCAATTAATTTATAAATACACAGGTATCAGCGAACTATTCTCTAAGAAGGAATTGCATATTGCACATTAAAAAGAAAAAAGTTTAAAAAAAATTGCTGTAGATCTCTTATCACTGTCACACAGCAGCTGCAATCCATGAAAATCAAGCCCAGCCACTGTCCTCACTCCAACGCTGCTATCAGCTTGGCAGCACATGTAAAGCAGCTCTGGCTTCAACATGCAAAGTGGTATCTGCAGTGGGCAGCGCTATGTAGGACTACACTACAGATCAAAGTATTTTCAGTATCTGTAAAAGGAGCCTTAACTGGTTTTAGAAGGAGCAGGACTGCAGTAATAAATCTGATCTCTTGAAGCCTGAGCTGGAAGTTGTACCCTCTTGTCAGCAGGTTCACTGTGTGATGTATTGTGGAGCTTTGGCTGCAGAGACGCCGTAGCCTGCAGATAATGAGCTGTTCAAAGTAGCTGTGAAATTGTCAACTTAATTAAGCCAAGTTTAGTTACCAGTCATCTTTCAAAAATTGTGTGTGAAGAGGCAGGCTTTGAAAGTGCCCAGCTATGCGCTGTAGGAAAGTGCTGTGTACTTTTCTGAACCGAGAAATTGAAAGCTCATGTGATGAGACGGTGCTACTTCACAAAGTGTCTGAAGAAAGCCCCCTGCTTATCCCAGCATGTCTGGAAGCTACTTAGTTTTTTTTTTTTTTCCTTTTTTTTTTCTATTTTTAGAAAGTTAAGATGCATAATCACTTGAGAACAATCTGCAATGGTTTATTAAGATAGTCTGACCTCCAGAAAAACATATGATTTGGAGAGAGGAAAGAGAGCCTCCTGAGGAAACTTTGTGAAGATCCAAGCCTCAAGCGCTCAGGACTGAGCTCTGCAGATGGGTGTATCGACACGACAGCCATGATCTGAGGGGCCTGTCCTACTCGGATGAAGGCAGAAAAACTCAGCATCATGAAGGCCAGGCTGCTCTGTACTCCCTAAATGTATTTCCTCACTGTTGTTCATGGCTTTGAACAAAGCACTTCAACACGTACTGCTGTCCTTCCTGTATTTTAGCCAGGTTTGCGCATTAAAGACCCTGTCCAAACTAGATTCAAAAACAGGACCTAAGGGTATTCCAAGCTAAGCTATTGTTTTCTATTTAAACCAACTGCAAGCTAATTGACAAACATCTTGTACTTGCATATTCCTCTGGACAGCCTGCTCACACCTGTTCTAGGACAAACACGTCTGTAGTAACCAAACCGAGTTATACCAATCAATTAATCTGAGTTTAAGAACCTGTGTTTAAACAAACCATTAACACTGGCCTCAGTTCATTCCTCAGTACAGAGGTGAAGGTTTCCCAAACATGACTCAGACTCTTAAGGACATGAAGATCTTTTGCAGCACCCAACAACTGCAGAGGTGCAGTGCTGTTAGCCATACAGCTAACCGTATAGCTTTACCCTGCCAATACTCTGTCACGCTTTTACCTCTCCGTGAATTATTTTGTTGGTTTACCTTAAAATCATTAAGCTATTTCAGAACAAGCCGTGGAGATCCCTCCTTTAGGAAAATCTCCTAGGAATTCCACCTGCTGGCTCGGGACCTCCCAGTGCTGGGAAAGCTGCTGAAAAAAATGCCAAGCCCTTCACCCACACCCACCTCTCTGCAAAAGGAGGGGGGAAAAAGAAGGGAATGAGGTACTTTAGAGGTCCTCATGACTCTTACAAAATAGCGTGAAGCTAATAGTAGCCAAGCATTTAAAGATCCCCAGGTAACATTTCACATGAGTATTTGCTGTTACTTACTGTATTGTTACAGGGGTAAAGGGAAAGTAGATCCTAGTGTAGTCAAAGTGATTGTCCACAGCCAGGGAATCGCAGCTGTTTTCAGACACAACCAACAGAGTGCTCTTCCGTGGTACGTTTTTCCTGAAATGCAACAGCACTGGCACAGGGAATCCTAATGAGCGGATGCAACTGGGCACTTCTCTGATCAGCCAGCTAGACTGCCAGTCAGCTGGGGAAAAAATGCAAAGGGCCAGAAGTATCAGGTTTCCTGAGAGGGAATTATATTCTCCGCAGGTCATCCACGGAGAAAGGGCAAAAGACCACATGGACTCATTGCTAAACACACTTTAGGAAACGAGTAATGGAGACGGTGCCATTGCTCCAGCTGATGATGGCAAAATACAGGAGGTTTGTTTCTCAACCTTTTAGGGCAAATCGCTCCCATTGTTATGTGAAGATTCCTTGCCCTAAGCAAACAGGGAAAGGCCACAAAAATTCTAGGACCTCAAAGGAGATCCTGCTCTGTATTATTTCTGTGGACACAGCAGAGACTTCTGCAACCTACCAGCAAAAACATTTGCCATAGTGACCTGCAAGTCAAGCACCAGATCCCATCACATGGATTCTGCACTGGTCTCCCTTCTTGACCTCATGATTAAACTTTGGAGGCAATGCAGAGTAGTGCAAGGTATCAGGGGAGGCATCTCCTATCCCAAATAACTTCCATACATACAATAAGGAATTGGACATCACAGTTATATCTGAACACCTAGAGCCTGTACTTTCTATCACAGCTCAAAGGCTCACAGAAGAAAAGGAAAAAAAAAAACTCCGTTCACTGAATCAGTACCAGGTTTACTTCTCTTCCACAGTCCTTAAACTTCACTACTTCACTAAGACCAACAAGGTTACCCCATGAGGCAAAATCTACCCCATGAACAGTGTCCCACAGAGTACAGCAGAAGCGAGTTTCCCCAACGGGCACAGGAGACCCTTGTAAAAGCTGTTAGGAATCAGAACAGCCAAAATTAGCTTGGGAGAAAACTTCAGAGCTGTCTAACCTTCAAAAAGAAGTTCTTTTTAGTTTAATTGGCAAAATAAGAGATGGTATTTTCAGCACATTCTTTTGACAGTCCGGCTATGGATCTCACTGGTTACCCTGTGACTTGGGGCTATGTCTGGGGATCAGACAAGCTGTTAGACTTCCCACACCTCACATCAACCACTAGCAGGGCTTGCTCCCTCCCCCACTCTAACTTTGAAGTTTTGCACTGATTAAAAAGAAAAAAAGTCAAACATTATATGAACAGTGACAGCAGAACTTTGTTTTTTTTCAGTAAAAATCATAAACTAATGCATCAGTATTTAGCTTTAGGCACCAAGAGTAAAAAATGCCCACCAAAATTCCATGTTTAGTGTTTTCTACCAAGCCAACAGGCTGATACTACCTTCTTGTCCTTCACAGGCAAGCCCTGTCCTTTCCTTTCTCAGCAAAGCCAGGTGTGAGAGCATTAGGTCAGCTTCCTCACTAAGCACTTTCATGAACTTCATGAGTTTGTATTATTATTATTAAAAAGGATCACAAAAACTAAATCTCTCTTCTGCCCTAGAAGGTGGTTCTTGCTACCCAGTCCCAGTGCCAGAGGCAGGGTACTGTGGAAAAGGCTACGCAAGATGCCCGTTGGAGACACCTTGGCTTCCAACATCCTACTGCTCTAATACATTCATTTTAAAAAGCTGTAATAAGCAATAATATTTCAGAAAACATTACGAGGTGTAGGGGCTGTGAATGACAGCACCACCGCTTGTGTGACAGATCTTGGCTCCATGGCATTGAGCAGCAAGGAACAAGACTCATCATCTCCAGAACTGGGGACATACGATAACACAGCTCAGTGTCAGCATAAGCAGAACAGCCCTTTTATCTGAAATTCTGCAGAAAACAGATCACTTTGACAGCAAAAGGCAAAAACAAAACAAATACTAAGTCAATTAAGAGTTGCAGCAGAACCAACGGAGGCATTGATTCTGAGTTTTCAGGACTTACTCTTCCTCTCAGTGCAGCTGATATCAAAACAAAAGCTGTTTAGGTTTGCAAAACCCTCTTTGCCCGGGTTCAGAAACGTTTTGTCCCTCTAAAGTATCAATGTACCCCTCAACATTTTTATCCATCTGCAGGATACTCTGCTGCATGTATGAAAAAAAGTAACTAGCTTCTCTGGTCATGAAGATCCTCTTCAAAATGTAACCCTATACTTGGTTACAATTCATCCCACTTGCAATCTTTTAAACACTTTTATCAGTTATTCTTGGTCCCTGCACCAGGATGTGCAGAAACCAATACATGAAGGTTCCATGCTGATGGTGTGTCGGTGGTAAGCGTGCACGACCACAGCAGAACAGGGTTTGGAAATCAAAAATTCATTTAAAAATTCCACTCGAGAGCACAATGTTTTTATTGCATTTGTCAACTTAGCAACCACGTCTTAAGGAGATAAAATTAAAATATCATTATCATGCTACTTGCCAAAATTGTGAAAAATGAGAAGTAAATCAGTATGTCCAGACTCAGTCCAGAAGAGGAACAAGAAAAACTCTTCTCATTTTTGTAACTTTAAATAGACTCTTACATCTTTCTCCAAAGCACATTCTGCTGACTGCAGATAGAGACGAAGCACTGTGTTACATGGACACAGTTTGATCTGAGAGCAACTCATGTTCCCAGGTACACGGTGGCCTTGATCCTGCATGACACATAATTAAGATCAAGCGTGCAAGCAGAAGCATACAGCGACTCGTCCAAAGAGATGCCCAATAACCCGCTGGCAGCCTAGATCTTCTGACCAGGTCAGTACCTCCAGCCTTGGCCACACTGCCGTGTCGGGCTGTCTACAGACTGTCTATAACCAGAAAACACCAAGCAACCTAACACATCCCAACACACTTCAGACGTAACTGGATAACAACACAGGTACATATGTACAAAATTAAAATCTTCTGAACTCCAAGAAATTCAAAGTTTTAACTTCGACAGCCAGCATGCTTAAGATCAGCAGTAGCCTCTCACACTAGTATATGGAATATAACCTGAAACCACAGCAATTTATATTCTTTATACAGCTCCTACTTAATAACTGTCCCCACTGTTATATGAAGCTGGGAAAAAAAAAAAAAAAAAAGTATTTGCTATCCCATTACTCCTATCATTAGACAGTTAATAGTATCTGTTATTGGAGGTTTTTTGCATTAGTACAGATTAAACAATCATAAAACAAGGTACCCAACCATAAGGGCACATACCCTGGTTGCACTTAAGAGAATCCAGGTACGTTTTACTTACAGGCCAGAGACCAAACTCTGGCTGTTCTGAAAACTTTAAGAACTTTGCCAGTAACTTCAGTATAGCCAGGAACTTGCCTACTGAAGTTACACTGATGCCTTTCTGGAATGACAGAAAGCAACTTATCCTTAGTACAACCATTATTGCCACTATTTTCATTTCCAAAGCTTGTCTCCAACAGGGAGCTGTTTTCTACACCAGCGAGAGGCAAACAGAGCAGTCCAAGCCCTGCCGCAGGTACGTCCCTCGAGCCCACAGAGTTTAAAGGGGTTGAACAACTAACTTTAGTCAGAATTTGACCCTCCAATAAACTTCTTCAGTACGTGAAAATAGTTCTTGGCTTTGTTTTGAAAAATTAAACAGACATCTTGCCAGCAATCCCAGTGCCATCCACATTTAAGTGTATGGCAGAGCTTCTTTGGGGTCCAGTACCCATGGACTTCCCAGTATTGCTCCCCACCCTGAGCTATTTATCACTAAATTACAGCTAGTGGAAAAGCACAGCTTCATCAGCAGTTAAGCTGCAGGAGTGTATGGAGCAAGTCACTTTTGCTTCAACTTACCAAAGTACTAGGTGTGGTTGTCCTCAACCATTTGTGGAATTTCTCACCAAAGTTTTTTTTTTTTTTTCGTAATAAAAAAGTCTTAAAAACTGAACCAGCAGACAGAGTATTCAAAAAAGAAGAAATAAACATCTGCAAACTCAGGCTTCAAAGCCTGACAGAATCCTGACCCACCTACCTATCACACGGATACATTTATCCATTTAAACACTCGGAATTAAAACCACTGTTGCAAAAATAGTGTTCGGCACTTCAGCGTCAGCTGAGAAGCAAGCACGGTAATTCAGTACAAATACAGCTTCTATCTGACAATGCACATAACAGAATACAGAACACATTAAGATCATATTCAATGCAAATTGAAGGTTGCGCTTTTATTGTTGTTGTTGCTGTACTTTAAGTATAACATAAGTATAGATTTTTTTCAAACAAGATCTGTACCGGGAAAGTTTACTTTGCTGAGCACTTACTGAGGCTATTTGTCTGATGAAACTGCATCAGACACACCAGAACCTCAAGCTTAAAGGCAGAAAGCTATGGTAAATAGATAACTTCGAAAATGTGTTGTCTTTTAGTGGCAAGTAAGATGGGGCCTCATAAAATTTCCACTGCATCCCAGTAGGGAGCTAAAGGTCACTGCTAACTCAAAGTTAAGAACAATGGGAAGCAGAGGATGTCATTCTTTCATATTTGCCCAGTGATTCTGTGTTTTCTTTGCATGGATTTACTTAGGAAACTGGGAACTCTACAAACAATACAAAGATTTCAAGGTTACCGTTTTTCCCTTAACAAAGCTGGGTATCAGAAATCTGTTTGTAGACTTATGCAAAATGTTTGTTTTATAAAGAAAAATACTTCCTCCTTTGATCTTTCCAAGTATAGAAAACGTTCATTTTCCCATGCAACTTCAAATTAAAATGCAAAATAATTCTGCTTTCAAAAAAAAAATGAATTCTTGTTTCCAATAAAGAAACAGATACAACTTCAATCTGTTCAACATTATTTAACAAATGGATTTATTTCTATCCTGATCAGAACAATAGAAATAATGTCCTTGAGATGGTTTTCCATTTTGTTCACTCAGGAATGAAATACTACCTGATTAACAAGGAGACTCTCTTTACATGAACTAAAACGTGTCACCTTAATTTCTAGAGATCTAATGCTCAAGAGTTGGCTATAATGTAATAAAGTAACAGAACTGAAAAGCTGTAATTCCTCCTTTTCCAAGCACAGATGGGAACCCTAATTAAGAGTCCCTCACACTACCATCAGTATTTTTCAATAGCAACATTATTTTACCCCAAAACTTCCTCTAAATCTTGAATATCCCTTTCCGAGTCAAAGTTATTTTGCCTTGCTAGGACATCCTCTCTCCACATATATATGCAGACTATTTTTAAACACATAAAAGACTATCAAAAACCATTACAAACTACCTTGTCAATCACACTCAAAGTAGATATAACTTAATTCAATGCATTTCCATTTCAAAAAAGTAGGTTCCAGCCCTCATCCTTTCCGCTGAAACAAAGCCACACACACGGGAGCTGGTTTATAGGATGCTAAGCTTTTTATGTTATGTACAGTGACATATTTACAGATTTTACAAGGAAGAGGAGAAAAGGCCCTGGGAGTTTGATCCAAGGCCAACAGTTCAGCCCATAGTAAAAGGGGATGGTCTGGAAGAATGCACAAATTAGAGACTCCGCTATTTAACTTCACAGCGTATGTATAATCATTTCTTACATTTTGGCCTGAACGTGGATTTTAAGAAAGAACCTAAAAGGGGCTGGATGTTGAAATCTTTGAAAAACAGAGGACTTCAACAACATCGCCTCCTTGATGCCTCTGAAAGCTTAAAATCTGACTCTGAGCAATCAAACTATTCAGTATGTCATGCACATGAAAGCTATTCAATTTGCATCTTGTCATCCCATGCCAATTTAAATTATGGTTAAATGAAGATACCTAATTATTTTACCCAATGGACTGATAGCAATGAATAGAATGTCACGGGGCCAAGCAAATTCCTAGTGAAACTCTACTGAATTAATGGGTCTGAAATAAAAAAAACACCGAACACAATTCACACAGAAAATCGTGCTTTGGACATAAAATCACGTTTTATGTGCAATCACGGAAACATTACTAACAATGATTTAGTTCCAGCCACGGCTGGTAAAGCTGTTTACACCATGAGTATATTATATCCATGCACACCACCAAAATAGAACACAATGCTAAATTGTTCTCCGAGGTATGCAGGTGCTTGCACTGTCCCCTGACAAAACGATGACTTACGCAAAGCTTATATTGAAACAATTTTACCTCGGGGGCAATTTGCTCATTATCATATTTGCTTTAGGTTTCTTTTACTTTTTGTTGCAAGCTAATCAGAGCTTTAATTGTCCATATCCCTAAATATTTATTTCCTCTTTGAGGACTCATTTGAAAGTCACTTGGCATGTAGCTGCTCAGAAAGTGGAATATTTTCAGTGTATTGTTAGTACTGCTTAAGCCCAATTCTGGAGTCCCTTCTCAAGGTAAAAGCTGAGAGAGGCGAACAGAAGTTCATATCATAACTAAAGTAAACCAATAATTTATCACTGCTGGTAGTGGCAACTGTTGCATAAAAAAATTTTAATGGCTGTTAAAAATAATTATCATTCAACCTCTCATTTTCTTAATATGGACATTTATTCGAAAATGAGAAAAGGATACTAAAATATAATAATATAAGCAAAACAGTATCTAAAAAATATTTTTTCTAAGTTTCAAGTGGACTGCGAGCACCTTTCTTAATGAAACACTCTTCATAATCACACAGATTGTAAGCCAATCTGAAATCTTGAACATGAAGTATCTGCAAGTGGGTGTAACCATTTCACATCTTTCATTTATATTTAGATGCAGCATTTTGGATGCCAAAAACTGAAGTGCTGGCACTTTGAATGGTGAGGTGATGCCAGCACCTTGCACCAGCATTTCACACCACAGGTAATACTGGGAACGGTAGAAAGGGATGGAGAACTTGTATCACCTCCAGTTCTTCTGCATGTCTTACAAGCAAGTAGAGTTTGACAAGTAGAAAATTTCTCACTCTGAAAGAACTTGCATTTTAATCTCAGCAATACAATTAAGGATACAGAGGGTAACACAGTAAGTTAAATAAATAGAACTGGAGAAATAAAGGTTTGTTTTCAATATTTCCTCTACTGACACATTCAGGTGGCAGAAAACGTAAAGCTGAGAAATCAGCAACTAAGTCTAGAACTGCCAGGCAAGAGACATAAAGCAAGTTCAGACCGGGGCAGTGAAGAACAGCACAAAGGGCAGAGAGAAGACAGCGTTTCATGTCTAACATGAATTTATAGGTGGAAGGAGTCTCAGTGGAATTTCTACCAACAGTAAGTACTCCAAAAATTCAAGATCTAACCTTGCTCATTTCAGTCACGCAAGAAGTTGCCTTCAAATGCAGTGGCACATTTTGCATGAACTGGTTTGCACGACCAGGAGAGGAACTAAAAACCGATGGTTTAAAAGTTGAAAACACATCTTAGGCTGTCTTTATAGCGTAGCAATCTATATGCTGTGAGTGATTTCCAGTTCTTTTCCAGTTTACATTACAAACAACAGGAAATTAAAAAGATTTAAAAAAAATAGAAAGAAAGAAAAGCCTTAAATATTAACCTGGGCATGAATATGGAAAGGTCACATGTTACTGCATCAGTTCACTCCATACCATTTAAAAACTAGACCCCTCCGTCCCCTGGAGAAAAGGGTTCATGCCTTGCAATAAAAGCATACTAACATCAGGCTGGAAGTCTCGAGCCATAAGGACTCAGCGAAGTTAGCGTATCTCAGCGTGGGAAGGATCCTCTCAGTGGGAGCAAGGATTTCTGTACGGGAGGGCTGACGTCAGTGGAAGTGGGAGGGAAACGGTGAGGGGAGGTTTGCTGGGGGAACGGCTGAGGGCAGTTTCAGTGGGAACAGGGAGGAATCGAGAGGGCTGGACGGCCTCACTGGAAGTAGGGACAGTACGTGTGGGAGTTTCAAAGGGAGGGAGAGCTGAAGTGTTGCAAGGGGAAGGGATTACCAGACAGGCAGGAAAAGAGCAGACGGCTTAGCAGACTAAATAATGTGCTGTTAAATGCTGAGATGAGATCCATTTCAGCACTGAAGGTACAAGTTAGCATACGTCCTCCTATATATACAGGATTATGCAACCATTGGTTTGCAGTGACTGTAAAATTCACAGACAATTTCACAGGTTTTGAATGAAGGAAACTTGCTGGCTGTAACACCACAGATCTAAACCACTCATCCCATATTGGCTGATAAATCAAAAGGCTATTTCAAATTTAGCCCTGCTGGCTTAACTCTACTTTTAATTTGCAATAAAGGAAGTTTGGATTTACTCTCCGATCCCCTTGCACCCAAACACACACATTTCTGTGTTAAATATACACGACAGGGAGAGTTACACAAGAGAAGAGGAAGGAAATCTCACATACGTAAAAGAATGAGAGGGCAAAATAAATGTGCAATGTATGTGCTACAGTGCATACCAATGCAGTATAGAAGTGACACACACAGGTTGCTGGGACAGCATCCCCTTATGATTACCCACAGCAGTTTTACATAAATGCCCATCAAGTCCTTACACCATGCTAATCCTTACTTATGCTAAATGTTAACCAGAGTTATTACCCTAAAAGAGTATACGCAGATTTCTATAAAGCCAAGTACCCTTACCACAAATTCAGCTACTGAAATTTCTGCAGAAGAAAATCATAACTAATCTATATGAAAAGGCTATCGCAATTCTGAATCCACTTTCTTGAGACTTTTAGAGCTGAAAAAAATCAGGAAATGTCTCCTTTGCAACAGGACTGATCTAAGTTTTCTTTGATATTTTTAATGTAGCCCTGGATAATCAAACTTCAGTCACTGTTACTGAGTAAATCTCGCTCATCTTCCACTGGGAAAAGGATAGAGTTTAAGCTGTGGAGTCTATCTGTTGAAAATTAAAAGGAGGGTTTTCATGGCTGGTTCCCTATTTAGGTACAGCACTGATTCCAAGCTGCTCATGAATTTTCAAATGAAAGCCACGCATAAAATTACTAATCAGGGAGGGAGATACAGGCGCCATGACCAAACAGATTTATCTCCTCCACTTATCGCATACTATCACCATACGCATATATACCAGGTCTAGGTACTACAGAACTTATCTCTGCACACACACACTTTCAGGGCTCCTCTGCAAGTTTACCATGGATTAACTGAGCCTTCTCCTTATTAGGAAAGAACAGGATTTTTTTTAGCTACACTTTGTAAATTGGTGCAAATCCCAAAACACTCACGCCACACATCTGGAGAAGTGATCCTCTGCCATTCCAACAGCACAAAGACATAATAAGACATAAACATAAAGCCAGAATAAGCCTGGGGGTTAATCAGCAATATATATAAGGCCATTTTACAATTAACGTGGGTTATTTCTTCTTATGACACTGCCTGACTTGAAAATATGTGCGCTATAGCTAACAAATTGATTTGATAAAAGTCACTGTGTTACTTATTACACTTTAATAATAAACTTAATGCTAATACCAGCTGAAGTGAAAATGCAAGGTTTACAGCCCAGGTTTTGTTCCTAGCTTTCACATAGGACTTTTTTGCCTTTAATCTGTGCATGTATGACAAAAGAATGTATGTGAATTCAGTTGCAGTGCGCTGAAACAACAGGAGAATGCCATTCTGGCAGTAAACTGGCTGTGCACACGTGTTCTGACTGCAGCACCGAAGCACAAAAGGTATGCAGCATCTTCTGCTCAGGTGAGGGTATCCCAGGTGCCATAAAGAACAGCCATAGTTTGTGGAAGCGCCCAAATTCATAGGACCATAAATCTCAGAGTTCTTTCTCAAATCAAAAATCCTTTTAACTCCAAAACTGCCCAGTGTCCTGCCCAATTCTCCTTTTGGCTTCAGTGATTTCAGGCTCCAATCCCATACCTTCAGCACTCTCACCCTTTATTTCTTTCTAAACAACTTCACTGTACCATGACAAGTGTAGCTCTCTCTCCAGCACAATTTCTGAGACAACACAGTTATACTCTAGCACAGGATGAACTGTAAATCTGATCATAATATGCACACTAATACTAAAAGCAGAGAATGAAGCACATTGCTGCTTTGCATCTCTAATGATAGGATTTTACACACAAAAATCATGTAGATGTGATGTTTCAATCAGATTTTGTACTCGACTGATCACAAAGAGAAATCCATTCTCATTTCTAAAAACCCAGGCAATGTGCTCAGAGTGATGACAAGGGCAGAAAAAGACCGAGTGATAAAAATCAGAACAGCTGCCAATGAGGTTAGAGCATGTACACGAACCAAAATCAACCGTATAGCACCTGGCCGAATTACCCAAACCAGGTAACAACAATTTTTACTAAGTTCTTGAAATCAAACAACAAAACTAAGGCTGCTTTCCATGGTTATGCTTCTGGAAGCAGTCCTTGGAGTTGTTTGTTTGTTTTCCCCCCCATAAGCAAGCAAACAGAAGACAAATTCACACAATATAAACTTTACAAAGTTTAAAACCAAAATATTGTTAATGTACAATTATAATCACAATTAAAAATAAAGCTATTAAAGCAATTGTCAGGATTCTGATGACAACTTAACTTTCCCCACTGCAGTTACCATAAGCACAACCACTGTGCGTGAACAGAGCTGTACAGTTTAGTTTCCTGTACAGTACTAGCACTCAATTTTACGTTACTACAACACCGTTGACCTTCATATTCTGACTTAGGTGCTGTTAATTCCTCCTTCGAGTCACTACATACAGTGTCTTCTCATTTTTTCTACACCTTTTTTAAACTTCTGTGAACTGTACTTACTAAATCTGGAGGAAAATGAAGAAAATCATCCATAGTACTGAAGAAAATTGCTTCGGGTCAATATTCTAGAAGCCACCTTAATAAGTGTGTAAAAATCCTCAGAAATCTAAAAATTATTAGTTTCTCCAGGTCTGCAAAACACTTGACATTTTGCTAGTTCTTGCCTGCCCTCAAGCCTGTATCTTGTATTTACGGCGTGCGTATCTCAGTCCTTATCACAGTAACCCAGAGCTCATCAGCCATGTTATACAATATCCCCCCGGGTACTGCATTTGAGTTCATTTCATTTTTTTTTAATATTTCCAATTACTTATTTTTGCAAAATACAGATAGTTCCCTCCCTCCCAAGGGAGAAAATATGGAATAATCAAAAACTCTAGCAGTAGGAAGTAAAGTATAACGCATAAGCCAAGAGTACATCAATGGAAAGCAAACTGACATGCAACTAACACTTAAAAAAAATAATCACGGATTGCAATTTTTTTCAGTATGTGTCTGTCAATTTCACACAGGTCTTGTGTTGCATCTCTACACAGAAGTATACACACTGAAACCCATGCAAAAAATAAAAATAACAAAAGACAAAAACTCTATTTGCAGCAACAGACAAGGTCAACAAGTTGTTAACGTACACCAGCACCCGGAGCAAAATCTGCTGCCCCTCTTCCAACTTTCTGAATGGAAGAGCTACGCGAACCGATCAGCCCACCGACCGGATCGCTTCGGGCTGCGGTCTGCCTGCTTCCACGGGAGCCGAGCAGCACGAGGGGCGCTGGGCAGCCCCCCACGAGCACACCCGCGCAGCCCCACGGCCGAGCCCACCGCCGCGGGCCCGCTGCGTGCAGCCAGCCCTGCGCCCCTGGCTCCAGCGAGGCCGCTCGCACCGCTCCCCTTCCCAGCCTTCGCCAAAGCCCTTTCGAGGAGCGAAGAGGCTCGGGAACATCCACAAAGTCATCGCATGAGACGGATTAGTTTATAAACGAAAGTAATAGCTCGAGCCAGGAAAAGCTCCCCCGCAACGCGTTACTTAGGCGGGGGGACTCCTTGGGTTAGACCGCTGCAGCCAACTCGTGTGCTGAGAGAAACAGCGCTCGTGTCTCGCACCCTTTTTACCTTAACACTGGATCTGCTGGTCTGGGTCTCTGCCTCCATGCTCTGGCTGTTCTCCCTCTTGTCTTTCTTAGAGGAATTAGTCCTCACCTTATAAGTGGATGTGTTGGAGGATTTAATGAATAATCCTGGGACGGGGTTGCCTTGCTGCTGCTGAGACATGGTTGTGTTGGTCTGGTGAGGGGAATTGCACTCCTCAGACTCTTTGCTACTGTGATAGACCACTCTGCTGTCAGAGATGTGGATGCTTGGAGCACAGCCCATGCTTTGTGGCCACCTGGGGAATACTTCTAAATTGTATATATATATACGTGCATATATATATATCTCTTTCCTTCCCGTTGGTATTTCCCCCTGCTTAATTTTTTTTTGTTAACAGGTTGAATCTTTTTCCTGCGTCTCCGCTACACTCTGAAGCACTGCCATCGGTCCCTCGCACACGACAGGCTCGTGTCTGTTCTCCTCGGCCTCCACGAAGCGGGTCCTTTTGTCGCCCCCTCAGCGGTGGGCCGGGGGGGCTGGAGGGGCGGGTGGGGGGGGATCAACAACTGGTCGACTTCATGTTTTCACAGGTTAGTGCTGATTTTCCTAAGCCATCTGAGAAGCTTGGGAGGGCTTGCTTTCCTTCGGGGGAAGAGGAAGGAAAAAAATAAAAAGGAAAAACAACCCCAAAAAGCCCCGAAAAGCCGCGAAGCACACGCACAGCCCCGGCGCTCAGCGCGGCCGGGGGCTCGGCACCATCTCCCCCCTCCTAGCCCGGGGCTCGGCGCATTCTCCCCGCGGCGCTCCCGGGGGGGGGCCGCTCCCCACCTCGTCCTCCGCGCTCGGGGCCGCGCTGCGGGGCTGCTCGGAGGAGCCGGCGGTGGCGGAGAGGGGGTAATAATAAAAAAAAAAAAAAAAAAAGACCCCAAAAAAAAAAAAACAAATCCCGGCGAGGAGCCCGGTCCGCCCCGGCGGCGCTCGTCACGCCGCGCGGGGCACGTCGGCGGGCGGCCGCGGGGGTGACATTGGCGGTCCCGGCGTCCTCAGGCGGCGGCAGCCCCCCTCAGGCGGCCCGGGCGCTCCCCGGCCGCCGCAGCGGCATGCCGGGCCCCGGCCCCGGGCGGGGCGGCGGCGGGCGGGCGGCGGGGCGGCTCGGAGCGCTGCCCGGGGCCGCGGGAGGAGGCGGCGAGGCTGGCGGAGGCATCAAAGGGCCTCCATGGTGCGGGCAGTGCGTGGCCGGAGGGGTGATGCGGGACGGAAAAATAATAATAACGATGATTAAAAAAAAAAAAAAAAAAAAAGGCGAAAGGCGAGAGAAGCGGCAGGAAAACGATCCTAGCGTCCCGGCTCGGCGGAAAGGCTTGCGGCGGCGAGGGCTCCCGTTCGCAGGGCCGTGGCGGCGGCGCGCCGTGCAGCGGGGAAGTGCCGGTGCTCGCAGCTCCGCTCCGCGCCCGCCTCTCCGCACCGGGCGGCGGCGGCCCCGGCCCCCTCCCTCCCCTCCCCGCCGCCCCCCGCCCCTCCCCTCCTCTCCCTCCCCTCCGCACCCCCCCCCCCCCGCCCCCCGCCCGCGCGGCCCCGGCGCTTGACAGCGGCGGAGCCAATGGCAGCCGCCGGCGGCGCTGACCTCCGGCCCGCGCTGGCGTCAATGCAAATCAGCCGCCCCGCGCCAATGGCGGCCCGCGACAGCCGGCTTCAAACCGCCGCGTGCGCGCTCACGGCGCCCGCTGAGGGCTCCGCGCGCGGCCTCCCCCCCTCAACGAGGGCTCGGTGCCCTGAGGGGAGCCGGGGAGAGGCCGAGCCCGCCTGCCCCTTTAGCTGTGGCCGCGCCGATTTACTCGAAAGTGGTTTTGAGGGTAAAGGTGCCGCGGGTCGAGGCAAGACCCCAGGACTCGGGCATCGGACTGCAGAACGACTTGGTCAGCAGCACGCACAGACATCAAGCTGCTTCTGTTTGCGAGACCAGATGCTCCTCACGTTAGGAGGACAACACACGAGACAGACCGCAGCTGTAACGCGTGTCAGAGAAGCGGAGTGCTTGAGGCGCTGCCAAGGCCATGCCCAGCACAGAGCTAGGTGCACCACTGACACTTCCCAAAGCACGAACCCAAGCGCAGCTCAGGCTCAGTGGCAGCCTCCGACACAAGCGTACAGCCCCGTGTTCTCGTTCCACACGTGCCCTCCATCCTGGTTGTGGCACCCAGGCTCGCTCTCCGTGACTCATGGAGGTACCTCAACCACCCGCTGTCACCCGGCGAGCAACAGCAGTTTGGGGAGGGCCAGATCAAACTTTAGCTTTAGGAGCACAGAATATCAGCGAAATGACTTCTGTAAATGACCTCCCATGCCTAAGGGGAAAAAATGAGGTGTTACAGGGAAAATTGTTCAAGTTCCTACAAATGCGCATCACGACGGGTTTTGTGCCCCCGTCAGTCGCAGTGTTTCAGAAGCAGCCGATTCGGAGCGCCCTTGTGTGCGTTCGGAACAGCCAGGCTCCGAGCATTACCTTAGCTACATGGGAAATGCCATCAGGTCGTGATTAAAAGGAAGATGTGCAGATAAGCGATGACTGTGTCAGCAAAATAGCAAAAAGCAGCTCTCCGTTCATATAGGTCACAGCGTCGCCTGATGCAGATGGCAGCACTCTATAAGGCCAGGAGATGCAAAGCCAACAGGCAGTGCTTTTGAGAAATGTGGTTTTTCAGGATAACCACAGTACTTGCACTGTCAAAATGCTTTTATTTACTTCTAGTAATTGCTAGGGTTAAAGGCTGGAAAATGAAGTCTTTCCGTCCCTGGTCTCCCTGCTACTGTGCAGTTTCAAACATAAGCAGTCACGTAAACTTCATCTACCCCATTAATTTAGCTGCTCCATATCGCCTGTCAGAACTAGAAAATTACTCCGGCTTCCTGTGCTCTCATCGCTTCGGATGCCCACTTAAGATAAACACTTAATAATAAATGAAGGAAAAGGCTTAACAGACCTGCTTTAAACAGTGGGCATTGGTGGGAGAGGAATCTTGTCCTCATTCTTTATGTTAAACTTCTAATTTTCTAAATCCCACTGATAAGAATGCACTTAAGTGCAGTGTCAGAAGAGAATGCTGAAATTCCTACTCGTGCCATTAATCACAAGTGTGGGCTCTCTTCTTCAGCCTTAATGGATCTGTCAGCAAAACTACTACTGCACTTAATTTCTGGTGGCACTGGGGGAGTCAGAGACAGCAAAACTTCATTTTCAGAGCTCCACATTCAGTTTGCAGTGCTGACACCTAGAGTTAAGCCTTCTACTTGTAAAACAAATAGGTTTGATTTGCAGCTACATGGAGATGAAATCTACATTTCATGGTGTCATTTCAAAAACATGAATGTTAAAGACATCTCTGCTTTCCATTTCAGAGGCAAATTCACATTCAACCAATATTTTATCAAAATGACAGACAAACAAGTACTGGGGGGGGAAATGCTTTGTTCAACATCACATAGTAGCAGCAAGACAAAACAACAGTGTACATGAGATGTGATGCATGTGACCTCTTTGCCCTTTTTCAGAAGTTTTTCCACTCTAAGCCTATGAGACTATTTCTGAGTATTTCAATCTAGAGCCTACTTCAAACAACAAAAATTAAAGCTCCATTTGCAAGTTTTTCAAATGAGAACTCACGCTGCCTTGAATTGGAGGGTGAGCTGAGCACAAAATGCATGAACAATTCCTTAACAGTCATTAAGCCATTGAGAAATTACCAGAATTGTTGCTACACTGATGAAACTCCAACTAAAGACGTAAAAAATCTATTTGAGCAAGACACTGGCACAGTCATTGGCTTGTTTCTCTTAAATTTGAAAACATTACTGCCCTTTTTTTTAATTGCCAGTAGGAAAATACTGTTGAAAGTCTAGGTTCACCTGTAGCCTAGAATCAGGGAGAAAAGGTGAAGATATCAAAATCATCGCCATTGGCAGTCATTTTTCACTATGCTACATGAGTTGTGTTTGCAGATAAAGGGGCTTGTTCAAGCTTATTTGCTGAAGTGCAGCTCAGGAAATGGTGGGCCCTATTATTCAAAAAAAATGAAATAGTGCAAAAGAGCAGAGGAAGAATAGGAGTGTAGACACTGGCAAATTAGGGCTGTGGGGGAAGTGCAAGGTCAGTGCAGAGTCAGTAAGTGAGAGGTCAGAAGAGAACTAGCTCAGGGAGACAGCTGGGGAATGAGAAAGGTTATTTATGGAGAATAAGGTTGAATTTCATTCAGGATTACAGAATAAGAACGAAGGCTAGGAAAGAACTTGCAATGATTGTTATCAGCTTGGTCTGCGGACAAGTGGGAGCTGTAGAAGATCAAAGCACTTGGAGAACAAATACATTAACTTAAAATTCAAAAGGAATCAAAAATTACAGTATTCGGCCACTTCCCCATCCATCTCCAAGACAAATTAAATTGGATACTTCATTTCTTGACAAAGAACTGAAATGCATGCTGACTCCCAGACCTGGGTGGGACACGGCACCCTGTCTGCCCCCTAACTCCCACAAACAAACTCCTCTCCCTTGGTGTGCTAGCAGCAGGCATCCATTGCACATTGTCCTTGACCGCTTCCTGCCGCACATTGCAAGAGTTTGTGCGTGAGTGCTGGGACAATTTGCTCCTGCCCAGTTACACAAAAATGAAGGCCTAGGGAGAAAGTGTGGTGCCAAAATCCAATTCTGGTAATAATTCAGAGCCCAAGACACTGACAGGCAGAATTATGCAGAAGAAATGATGGACTAGCACCTGCATAAACAACAAATACCATGCTGCTTTGAAAAACAACATTTGTTCAGTGGTAGAAAAAGCATGCCTGCAGTCCTGTGAGCAGACAAGAGCAATCTTGATACAAGATTACTCTATGTTGGTTTAATTGCTTCTCCCCCCAAGTCAGCTGTATGTTCCAACTGTGTCTTCTGGCCTTCTGAAGATTAGGCAATCCTGCTCGTCTCTAGGCCAGCGAAGGAGGCAGTGGGGAGGAGGAGAGGGAGGAGGTGGGACTGCGGAAAGTGTGCCAGGACACAAACAGCTGAATGGGCTCTACACTGTTAACTACTGCGACATGCAAACTGTGACAGAGCTCTTCTCTCCAACCCCAAGATACTTAAGAAAACAGGGACCACATTCTGCCTTAGCCACAGGTAGCACTACACCTTGCGAGCAAGGCAGGATATTTCTGCTTGCTTGTGTATAAGGGACAGGCATCCTGGAGCTAGGCACTTTCAGATGACAGAAGACAAATATAAAATTTATCCTGCAATAGATCATCCTCAGGTCCTAGGAAATGTAGAAATACAATGGGTTTGTTTTCTTCATCACTTTCCTGGTGTCCAAAAAAAAAAACAAACACCCAACAACAAAAGCAATCAACACAAACCCTGCTCTGAAGGCCTTGCAGGCTGTCTGACTTGCAGTTGTTGCATAATGCAGATTGCAGAATACAGACAATTGTCTGTGCCACTTGGAAATCAAAGTCCTCAGGACAGTCTAAGTCAGCAACTTTTTCAACTCTAGCACCAAAGACATTTGAATCTAAAGCTCAGACACTTCACGTACGTACAAATTTCATCTATTTTTTTTTAATTACAAAACTTCATCTGCTGTTTTACTGCTGCCAAAATGGCTTTCTATTGCAGCTGTAGTGTACATATCACACTCACCACTGCTCAGTGATCAGAGGGATAGATAGTATATCTGGGAGGAAAATGTACACCCTTTCCCATTTTCTTTACCTCTCTGCTGTCCCCACAATGTGGAGGTCTCTTTCCTCAAAAATTATCTTCCTCTTCTTCCTTGTTTCTCATCCTTTTTCCTACCTTTTCCTCAAATCCTTTTCTTTCCTTCCCTAAGTACCCTTTTTTTCCCGTTTGGTTTCTCTCACCATTTCTCCCCATCATGTCAAAATCCTTCACCCTGCCCCAAAGCAATTCTCATCCCTTTCATTTTCCCAAAGCTTAGTCAGGCCCCTTAAATCTCCCACAAAAGTTCCCCACTTTTCCTGCTTTCACAATTGTCCATCTGTCCAACATTTCTCAAGTTTTCTCCTGCACCACGTCTTCTCTACTTTGTTGTTTGTAGGCTGTCCTGAAGTCACCCAAGAGCAGCACCTGCTTGTTTAGTAGATGCAGAGCAGAGGTGTCCAGATCTCTCTGCCCCCCAGCTTAAAAGACTGGCACAGGGCTTCCGATGCTGCTGGCTTAGAGCAGGCTTAGCTGTAGCCTGATTTCTGTGGAGCAAGACATATGCAGGGAAAAGGGTGAGAGCATGGTCTCTGAGTCTCCTCTGTCCCCAAAGGAAGCTTTGTGGATCCAGAGGCAGCTGAGACTGACACTCACAGCACTACTGGTCTCTAGGCACTGCAGATACAGATCCTTGAAGCAATCCAGTCCAAGGATCTCACAGGTTTTCCTCTCCCTCACACTCCTCTGCTCCCAAACGTTCACGTGCCCACCACCTAGGAAACTGCCACCTAAGCCCCATCCTACCAGTCCCTTAGCCCAGACAACGCATCCCCCGCGGGATGCAGGAGGCAGCACCACAACACCCAGCTGCCACCGCAGCGCCAGCCCCGGAGCTCAGCAGGAAGGAGAGCAGCTCTGTGAGCAGCCGCTGCCAAAGCGGCCTCCAGCAGCTCCCACTGCCTGGCCATGCCTCGAGTCAGCCAAAAATTTGTGGGGAAGGGAGGAACAAAGCACTCTCGTCCCCACCCACTCCCCTATAATTATCCCGTGCTTCACAAGCAAGTTTATCTATCTGGAAGCACAGTGCCATACAGCCAGCTGTGACCATAGGGAATTAGCTGTTCCCCTCTTGCAGAATTTTCCCTTCCCTCTTCCCAAGTATTTTTAAGCTAACTCACATTCATTTAGTATGCATTCCTTTCAGGTTGTGATTTACTAAGCCACGGATGAGAACTGGTCTTTCTCCTAGAAAACCGGCCCTTAGTTCTTACATCCTGCAGGCCTTGCTGCCTGTTGTCGCTCTGCTTCCCAAGGCTATGGGACCCCCACCCCAAGCTAGCCAGCCTCTGGCCCAGCCCAGCGATGACCCCAGCCTCAGGACCCTTCCAACACGTAAATTGGGTCCTGATGCTGTAACACCCAAAACCACATTGTGGTCTGCCTGGATCCAACAAGAGAAAGTAAAAGACAATCAATAAAAGAAACAAGCAACCTGGCTCCTCCAGCAGGAGGTCAGTCTCATTTGGTCATCAAAGCTACAAGGACCAGCGCTTAGTGTGGGTAAGCCAACCTCAGCAGCTAACAACATCAGTTCAGGCTCATGCAGGAAGGCTCACTCAGGAAAGGCTTTCAGATCCACAGACAGAAGTCCCTCTGACTCCCCACATCCCCTCTCCGGGGGAAACAAAGGGCCTGGGTCCCAGGACAGGAGTCCCCTCCTGCCCAGCTCCTCGTTAACCAGGAGCATTAGCAGTTAGCAGCCTTCCTCGCTGTGCCAGCATCCTTTCCAGAGATGTGTGGGGTGAGAGTGGCAGAGAGAAAGATGTGATACAGAGCTAGAAACATATCCCTGCAGTATGGCAGCAACAGGAGCTGAAAAACTCACTAAAGTGTCTGTTTAAGACAGGCTGTCCACCTGAAAAATAGATGGTTTCCATTGGTTGCTGAATTTATTATTTAAGGAGCACATCCATCATCCACAGTCATGTTAAGAAGTAATTTATTTTATATTCACAGCAGCAAGAAATCCCATGTACTGGCAGTGACACGTTCCTAGATCACGCAGACATCTGAAAAAAGTCACCCTACAAACACATCTGAATGTAAGGCAGAGAACTGGACCTAATCAGAACACTTAACATCTGTTAACTGTATTCTCAAGGACATTTCCTTTCTTTGGGCCAAACCAGTACCTTTAAAAACACTCAGCTATATTTGCCTGCATACAACCCATCTCCCTGATGCTAGGTCTTTCTGTGGAACAAGGTGGCTGAACCCCCAATAAACTACAAGAAGTACACCCTACCATCAGACAGATGACTTGAGATGGCCGTGCAATTTATCTTTCTCTTCAGATGTACCCCTGTCTTCCAGGAACGTCTGACATCCCGTTCTTACACTGCAGTCAGGCTCTGTGAGCAATGTTTCATTCATGATTCATGTGATTTTTCCAACTGCATTCGTGTTTCTCTAGGCTCTCATCAGGGAAGTTACGCTCCCTGCCACTTGCCCACATGCAGCTCTGCGTGCAGACAGCTGTAAGGAGGAATGCACAAGAACCCGACCTCTGCGGTGCCATGGCACAGCGCTCGTAGATCATGAGCCTTGTAAACTCCGTTTTACGGCTGTCTGCACATGCAGCAGAGCAGCGGGAAGAGCAACACCACAAGAATTGCGAGAGGAGATGACAACTTGGGGGAAAGATAAGGAGAAACCACACTGAGGGCAGGTGGAAAAACCAGACGGTGCAAGTTTTCTGGGGATAGCTATTAAAAAAGAGAGAGAGAGACTCTCTCAGGATGTTTGGGGGAGATAAATCTTCTGAGTTTTTGAAAAAGGGAAGGCAGCCCTTGCAGATTCACTCACCACAGCCCTAGCAAACATAAATCTTATCCACATGGGCACCATCCTTCCCCACACACTCACCAGGGCTGGCTGTAGTGCCGCTATCACGGAAGGATCTGTCACATTAAGCAGAACAGCACTTGGCAGTTTGTGTGAGTTATGGTCGCAGCCAGCACAGCTGGGTGCTGCAGTGGTTGACAGGCTCTGTAACACAGTCACAATAGCAAACACTATAAAAAATAAAATAAAAAAATCACCCAAATGGTTTGAGAACAGAGCTGAAAAACAGTTTTAAAATATGTCCTTTAACCTCATGAGAGAAGTGCAGACTGGGGGGAGCGATGAACCCACTGCTGAGGAGGAAGGCTGATCTCATGATTTCTATTCGCCTTGGCAAGTCTCTCCCAGCTACGCACTTAACGTGTCCATGTGAACGGATTCCTCATGCTCAGTCCAGAAGCTTTTAATCTCCTCTCACTTGAAACAAGCTGCGGTACCATCCCTTTCTCTCCCCGATATGCCTCCAAGGCATGGTTCTCCACTTCCTATCCCTCTGCAGAAATAAGACCTCACACTTCGGCAGCCACAGACACCCAGGAGCAATGCCGCTCCTCCCCTTATCTCTCACCCGCTCCCAGTGCTCAACACACCTTTTCCCACAGCCCTAAGCTGGTTTACACTTCTGGTTTCAGGGAGTTTCAGAGGAAACTGGCGGACACAACAGCTTTACAAAGAATTAAAATAACCAAACCAATTCACTACCACAACAGATATACCAATCCAGGCAAAACAATGAAAGATTTGCCCATCTTCATGCACTTTTGGAGTTGATTAGGCAAGTGTCAGAGTGATTTGACTTCTCTTCCGACCCCTGTGCATAAAGCTTCCAAGCTTCCATCCTGCTCAGGCAGTATAAGTACACATCTTCCTTTTGAAAGGCTTGGGCACAAAAAGAAACAGCCATTGGGAAAAGAAAAAAAAAAAAAAGCACAGCTCTGAGGACTTCTGATCTAAAGCTACAACCCCATCAGAAGGAAACCAAGTTAGTGACTGCCCATTTCACAGACTGACATGGGAAAGGACATCTGGCCTTTTAAGACAGAAAGGTAAAGTGAAGGCATATCTAACACATAAGATGCTTACAATAATCTCACCACCAAAACATTTTACAAACACAGCCATGCTTGCTTTCAGCAGGAACAGCAAATCCCAGCAAGGTCTGTTTTCCCCTTGGGGACAAATGCACCTATACAAGAAAAATACTGCACAACTTAGCAATCTAAATTCCGCTTATCCACAGAAGGTGAGACAGACTTAGGGCCAAACCTCAGCAGTTTCTCTCCTTCTCCCTACCCCACTCAGGGGTCACTTCTGCAAAGCTCTAGGAGAAGGACATTAGGAAACACTTGCCTTCTGCTGCAGGTTTCCCTGAAAAACAACATCATTGCTTTTGCAGCAGATTAGCCCAAAGTCACACCTGCCACTGACCAAGGGGGACACCATTCACCTCTCCACCAAATGCCACATGGAGAGGGAGAAGAAAGATGTAACAGATCTCTTAAAGGCTCTGTTAATTTAGTGTCTAGGCAGGAGCCCCATCCCTATTTTCCCCCTACCTTAAGCCAGCAGCAGGAAGAGGACACAGAACCAGACCCCATTCCCAAGCAGTACTTCTCTTGATTTTTAAAACCACTTGCTCATTTACCAAAAACAGCTGGAGGCATCTCACAGTTGAAGCTGCACTTCCAGCTGGGAGGTATTTCACTGATTATGTAAGAGATGATCAAAAAGAAAAACAAATTAAATTAGAAAAAGGAATATAACAAATTCCATCCCTCATAGCATTTGTTCAAGTTTTTATTAATATAAGCTAAATAACAGGAAAAAGCATACGGGGAACGTAGGTGTATATGGTAAGTATAATATATCAGCTTCTTTCATGCAGATGCAGTTTTTACAAAACAAACCAGAGACATGCAAACTTCTGACTGGTAGTGCAAGTTGTTGCACATTTAAGAATAGAAAAAAGGCACTAACCTATAGCCACAGTTAGAGATATGCATCGCTACACAAATTACCTGCAACATTAGACACTCAGATAAAAATCACCGACACACAGGTTTAGATAAGTGGGAGCAGATCCCTTGTTTGCATTCGCTTTGTAAAACACACCATTTATTATTTCTTTGCTGGCAAGCTGTGCAGGCTGCTCCTTAAACTGTGGGAGAGAGAAAGGCAGGACCACCTGAAGGTGACTTTCTGGGGTACGAGGGACCCTGCTGGATGGGCAGCCGTGCTGGGAGGTGGGAGTCTGTGTGTGCTCCCCGCGAGCAGCACAGCTTTGCTGCAGCCCTTAATAACTCGGCGGTTCAAGCCTCGGTTGCAGGTTTTTAGTGCCGGTCAAACAGAAGGAAATGCTTTTTCACCATAAGGTTGTTTTCCAAGAAATCACAGACTTTCATACCTGCTGATTTCCTATCGCTGATGAAGTTAGGTTATAGCACCCAGAATCCCTCTTAAAGGTCACCTTCATGGTCACAGCATGGCACTTAGGCAAACAGATAAATTTAAATCAGATTTGCTTTTCTTTGGCTGTTTGGTGAAGCTCTGCATTTTCATTAGTTAGGAGAACTCCATTAGGTCAGCCACCTTCACTTTTGCCCACTGCTTTAGTTTCAGTCACTTTTACACTAGCACAATGCTGCAATGCTCATCTTAACACAGCATTAGCCATATTTTTAAAAGCTTCCTGCTAGTCCTAAACGTTTTGCTCATCAGAGGAACAGACGGATGTGCTAAATGTTCCAGAATTGTTTACGATAATCTGGTAGGAATACAGACTTGGAAATTACACTTCAGTGTCATTGCAGATGATGACTTAGTTTAACAATTTCTAAGCCACCAGGTTCCCTTTAGGTTTTACTGTTTAAGTGGGACGACGTTGTTACAACTTCTGTTTTCAGCTCAAAGAAGAAGCTTTCCTTGAACTCCCCTTCCTCTCTGCCAAAAATCTTTTCTGCTTTATATTGGACTTTCTATGTGTGCTGGTAATTTGTATTCAAACACTTGCTCACTGTCCTTTCCTTTTTTTTTCTTTCTTTTTTTTTTTTTTTTTTTTTTTTAGAAATTTGTTTGGAAAACAAGCTTTGCCTCTAGCTCACAGCTGAGGTCTCTGAAATCTGCTCAGTCTTGAGAGGTATTTCCATTAGGGTTTTCACAATGTCAGAATACAAAAAAAAAAAGGACAGAAAAGTTGAAAGTTGCCCTATGTAATTAAGAATGAATTAGTCCCCATCCCAACCCTTTTTCTTGTGGGGAAGCAGCTTGGGGTAGGGGCTGGAGCAGCAGGAGGGAGATGCTGCACTCCCAGCCCAGTCTCTACGGGTGACTGTGTGTGCACCGCATTTTTCTGCAGCTGATGCTTCCTCTCCTTGTTCCTATCAGTGCTTCAAACTCAGAAACTGGACATGGGGGGAAGCCGTGCACAGCTCTACGTGCATGTGTGCAGGGAAGCTGGTGAGAAGGGGTGAGGCACCTGGATAGCCTGGGCTGGGAGCAGGTGCAGCAGCAAGACCCATTTGGTAGCAAGCAAAACAGCTCGTATGGTCTCACAGCAACCCCTGAGCACTCCAAGCCACCCCAAAGCATGCTGAGTAACTCCTCGTCCCATGTCTCTGATGCATTAGGATATTTATCAACAGTATTTTGTAAGCACTTTCCCACATGTACCTAAATACTGGCCTATATGAGGAACACATAAACACTCATACGATGAGGGTTGCTGGTTTTCTCCCTTTTCAGGATTTCTGGTTTTTAACTTCTTTCCCCTCCCGCCCCAACTTTTCTCACCACTTCACCACATGATACTATTATACTATTTTTTATTATCTTGATAGAGTAGCCTATTGGTAACACCAACACATTAGTAAGAACATTTTCCCATCTGAGGCAGCTGTTGGAGCGGCCCTACTTAGGGCAGAGGGATCCCACATCGATCCCATCGTGGTGTTTTGGTTATGTTGGCTCCTTGCATTCGTGCAGGGTTGTGCTGGCCACACCTGGGCACCCCCAGGCTGCCTGGAGACTCTGGGCACAAAGTTCATCAACCTTCCTCTCCTTCCCAACTGGGTTTTCTCAGTTTGCTGTGCCTGCTCCTAGGCAATGAACTTAACACACAAAGAAATGAAGCAGAGATGAAGATTGTAAAAAAATTACAAGAGGAAGAAAAAGCAAATTAATTAAAGACTGAGGCAGGAATAAAAATCCTCTATAGCACTGCAGATTTCAGACAAAACTGAAGACCCAGGCTAGCATCCAACCAGAGTATAAACTACATTTGCCATTTCTCATCAATTTAAAGCCACAGTGGTAATTTGTACAATGACAGTGTATTTACTAATGAAAGCAGTCTGAAAGGCATTTGGGGAAAAGGAACAATGTCATCGCACTGAATTCACACTGTGCAAACACTGATCTTTAAATGAGGTTGTCTGTGCCCCCTGCATTATATAAATAAAGCTGAGGTAGCTTCCCTATTATACCCTTCCTAAATAAGGCAGGAATTACTCAGCTCATCCTCCGCTTGAGCAGAACGTGAACTTCTGATGAAAAGTTTGCTTTTGTTGCTCTGCCAAGTGCTAGGCCCAGAACCTGGGAGGATTAACAACAGGAGCGGGCTGGGGACATGTGATTTAGCTAGCCTTGTTTGCAGTTCGGCTCCTTAGCAAGGTACAGCCTGACCTTAGGTGACTGTGGCTAAAAGGAACAATTATGGAGCTCAGCAGTGGAAAAAGAAAAAAAAAAAAAAGTAAAACAAAAACAGACAGACAGGAGCCATATAACTAAAAGAATTTAAAGTGCTCAACTAAATTATGCACATTAGAATACCCTACATCCAGGCTTTATTAACCACTTCAGTGAAAACAGAACCTCAGAAGAGATTACATAAACCTTAGATTTCTTCTAAAAGAGTTACTATATTGCTTTCGTTTCTCTCTTGAGCATCAGAAGACAAACTTTCATTTATTTACAGGTCTATGGTTCTATCACAGGCTAACTGGAACACATCGTAAATATTGACTGATCTATGATTCTAATTCCTTACAGATGGGAAAATAAAAATTGAGGGACTTGCCCTAAGTCACAAGTGCTTGCCATAGCCTGAAAGTAAGGCTGTGAACTGACTCCCTTTGCAACTGTAGTATCCGCCTTTTGTAATGTCAGTGGTTTCTGGACAATTGCATATTTAAAATAGTTAATATAGCCACCTAAAATTCTATATTTTTGAAGTATTTTTAACATAACCTTCAATTACATAGCATAGCCCGGCATCTCTTAGAGTTTGCACACATCTGTAAAGACCAGCAAAAAATTGCTTGTTGTCCACCACAAGCTTGAACTGGCTAGTGATCACCTAAAAGGTTTTTAAACATCACAACTTTCTGGTACTTTTTAAGATTGCACTTCTCTGAAGGTCAATATATCATGAAAAGGCTAATAATGGTCAATGAAGCAAGATGGCGCTTAGTGTAGCAGATTTGCCCCTAGAAAGGAAAGTCTCCAGACTTTGTTACAAATGGGAATTACTAAAGAAAAAGGAGCTGGTGCACTGGGGAGACAAATGCAGTGGGCTTGCTCAGCATCGGACCTGTACAGGGGGAATAACATGACACTTAAGGAGGCTCTGAAACCCACGGGGAACCTCTCCACGGCTGCACAAAGAAATACTTCTCACCTCCTTCCAGCTCTGCTGGTTTTGAAGGCTTCTAAGTTCTTGTCTGAGCATGGATCTGTTGGCATTTTCTGCATTAGCAGATTCCTGTTCAAGAAGAACTTCAAGAGGAGCCCTTCTAGCAAGGCGAGCAGCAGGCGCAAAAGTGTGCTGGCGTGCTCTCTCTGAGCCTGCTCATGGCTCTGTGCTGCCAAATAGCCTGGAGTGTTTGGGTGCTGGTACCCATGGTAGAAGGAGCTCTAGGATCAGAAGTAACTCCACTGAAGCCATCAAAGATGATCTTGGTCCTCTCTGCGATGTCTTTCAAATGCTGTTTGTGGGCACATCAAAACACCAGAGGCATGTCTTTGGGATGTAGTCATCTAGACGCAGGCATCTTGGGATGTTTATAAATGCCCAGTGCAAGCCACAGAACACAGGCCTGCCGCCTGCTGATCTGCGTTGGGGAAAATTGCTGGGGTTGAGGGAATTTATTGAGAGCCGTACTTCAAGGGCCCCCTGTGGCCAGGCAGATGGGCCGGATGCAGCTGGGGTGCTCCCTCCCCTTCTGGAGCACAGCAGGGCTGGCAAGGGCGAGCTTGGCTTTGGGACGCCCCGGCAGGGCTCTGCACAGCCCTGGACACAGTGTCCAGGGGGACAAGCCGCAGCCCTTCCACACCCCTGCCGACCAGACAGGGAGCCAGTGGGTGGCATCCACAGCCGTGACACCCCCCCAAGTCCTTCCCACTGAAAGCACCTAATTAGTCCTCTTTTAAAGTCTGTTTCTTGAGAGTTAAATTACATGAGTTTAAAATTGGGCTTAGCTAGCCAGGGTGGCTGGACCCTGACAAAGAGCTGCCAGGCCTGCCCTGTGCAAACACCCAGGGTTTTAGGGGAACATGTTGGAACATGAAAATAGCTCCTTGCACTGGTCTGACAGGTTACTGACTGTAATTCTCGGCAAAGACAACAGATTCACATAACCACAAAATTTAACGCGTTTCTAGGAAGATTTAGTGTTGCCCATAAAGACAAGACAGCGCCGTGCACCAGCAGGGCCAGGGACAGGATTTCAGCAGCGCACGGCTCCCTCCGCACACCAGCGGCTGCGCGGAGGTCAGCTCATCCCGCCGGCTGCCCGCGCTCTGTCAGACAGGCGAGTGCTGTGACCTGAGCCAGCCCGCCAAGCATCGATGCCAAAGGAGATACAAGGCACAGGGCTTCCATATAAGGGGAGGAAGGAGTCAGGAAAGCTTAGATGAAAAAGAAGGAACAAAAAAAATTGCAGAGGTTCAGCTCGTATCAACACAGCCTGCACGGTGCCACCTTTGGCCTGTTATCCCATAGAACAAGAACAAAGCTAGATCCAAAAACACAGCTAAAAGGAAAGCATACTATCTGGACATACTATCTCCTCTGTAGAGCACTTATTATTAACTTTTGGAAACCACAATAATTTATCACTGAAGTAAAAGTACAGTGAAACCCTAAAGAGCATTCTCAAGAACCAGCAATACCCTGTGGCAGATGGATTCGCCACGGCGAAGTATTCAAGCTTCAGACAGTAGATGATCAGTGGCCAGACATATTATTGTTTGTTTTTAAATATAAGTTGCACCTAAAGCCGAAAGGAAAATCTTGTGAGATGACATCAGAATGCCCATCGGGAACCAGGCAGTGAAGGAATGGCCACAGACAGTGCAGTTTTAGGGAGTGCATTAGCGAGCTGGAGCAGGCAAGGTTATGGAACAGAACAGTCTACATGAGCTCAGGATGTCTTTGCAGAAAGCACGAGCTCTCTTTTACTGGAAATAGTTTGATGCTTGTCTGAGCAGGGGCTTACTTCAGAGCGCTGTCTCATTAGATCACCTCTGGGCATAACAGGTAGTTGTCACTTGCATGGAAATGAAACGGAGGTCAATGAACTAATTAATTCACTCGGAATTCAAAAATCCTTTCTTCTATCCACCCCTCTGCCCATGACTCCTAAATAAACTATGTAGAAAGGGGTCTGATTCCCCTGTGTCTCTGACTTCAAGTATATACACAGTGCTCCCTCTTCATACGGCTATCTTTGATGTGAAGCCACCGTGTGCTGGCTACAAACTCTCTAAATCCATTATAGGCACCCCTTGTATAATATGCACCTTGCTTTAGCACGCAAAACATTCGGTTCCCAAAAACATGATAGGATGGCTAGAGTAACCACTAACCAGACACGCTGGAATGCCTGAAAGTGTCCAAGATTAGTCATTTGGCAGTGATCCTGAGGAAATGCAGTTTTACATATCCCACTCCGCACAGAAAGGTTTAGTGCTCGGGGCCCGCTGACAGGCCTGACCCCACTCCTTCCCCTGCAGAGCGCAGCACAGCTTAGATCGGTCGCAACTCCAGCAGCCAGAGATGGGATGCAATTGCCAAAAAAATACGTATCATTCACTTTGTCAAATCTGCCTCCAGCATATTCTTTTCTTCACCAAAAGAAAAAGAAATCCAAAACAAAACAAACCCTTTTCTATACTTGGCTGAGCATGGTACTTATTTTTTTCCTGGATAATTTCAGCTTCTGTATTTGTCAATTGAAAGAAAAATACATGTGTCAGATGCACATTGATCAGAATTCCGGTGGGTGTTCATATCTTATACAAGAGATCAAAGGCTGGAGAAATTTAATTCTGATTTGAGGGCAACAGAACAAGGTTACCTAAGAGTAGCATGCGTGCTTGTCAGCCATACACAGCAAGGAAAATGCAAGACTGCATTTGGGTGTTACAGAGCTGGCAGGACCAAGAAACAGCATTACTCAGTCAAGTTCAACGCAGGACTTGCATGGATGCATCACCTCACCCTGTGCTTTTAAGAAGGGATCCAGTCACCTACACATAAAAAAATGTAACGTATTTCTTAGGCCACATCCACCCAAGGTAAGAGAGCACAACACAGCGCCTGTACCAACCCTTTCAGCAAGCCAGCACATCCAAATGGGCAGCCAAGTGCTGCACGGAAACAGCTCAGGAATAACTCACAAGCAGCGCAGCTAGCACGGCATGGTCTGGCTGCTAGGCTTGTTGGCCAGACTCTCAAAAGGACCAGGTTTCTGGAGTGCCGAGTGCCGAGCTGAAGCAGAATTAGTCCCACTGGTTCAGGAATTGGCACGCTCACCAGACCAGAGACCTGGGCATCATGCTGTGCGAGGCTGCCATGGCCTCAGCACTTCTGCTCAGAGCTACAGAAAATAAACCAGTTAAAACATGCAGAAACTGGCAGCTGTCTTCGTGTTTTTCACATATTAAGCTGCAGAGCTGGTGCCAAGTACTCCCGCACTCAGGACTGCGCAGATGATATTGCTCCTTCAGAGCATGACATTCATGGAACGTTCCAATCGGGAAATAAACCAGCACAAGCGAATGGATGAATGGAAAAACGAATTACTTCAAGTTGATTTAAAGAAGATATTTAGTCATGCATGGGAATGAAAAAAGGAAAATAGGTGACCAAAATAGAATGAAGCAATTGGAAACAGCTGATGTTTGATGAAAAGGAAGATAACTTCTGGGGTGAGAAATCTAAAAGCCTTAAGTATTTTGAAGGCCAAATTGTGCATGACTTCTTAATCCTCTAAATGGTGCCAGGCCATCCAGAATCCATTCCAGAAAGGTTTCCGAAACAGTTGATTCTAGAACTAAGCCAAAACCTTCAGCCAACTCTGGAAAATCTTCTTTAGTGTCAGACTAACATTTTGTGAGCTCATGTCAATGTTGGAAAATGACTCCAGCTGTAAGCATGAGGGAATAGTTTTGCAAAGGAACCCCTGAGCTTTAGTCTGGTTTTATGATTTGCAATACGAAAAGGCAGAACAGGGAACTAAAAAGAAACCTTGACTGAAAAAATTAAAAAAAAAAAATAGAAGGGCTGAGTTGCATTTTCTGACAGAGCCATTACTGCCCTTCCACTTCACAGAGTGGGCAAGTTTCACGCAGCACTGGAAGCAAGAGCAGGGCTTTGCTTTACACGAGCTTTACATTAGCACACTCAGCAGACAGAAGCAGAAGATGGCTCCTCAGTCATGCCCACAGCACCTTATGACTTGAAGTATGACAAAACCTATTTCACTGCTCCAGCCACTGTCCAAATCACATGAATTGCTTTTAAAAATCTCTGCCAAAATGGCAGCTCAGACAACACAGTCACCCTTAAGCAGATAGAATTCAGGTGATAAACTCCATGGGACACAGGGAAGGGGCTGTCACAGGCACCACCAAATTATTTTCCCAACGCAGCTTTTTTTTTAGACTTTGAGTAAACTTCTGGGCACATCTCAAGCCTGAAAACAGCGGCATCCTAGTCATTCATGTTTCTCATCACCAGCTGCTCTTTATGTGCTGTCAGTCTCCCCCTCTCTTTTTTTTTTTAAAAAAAAAAAAAGCCCAAAAGTTAGTAGATAAATAACAGATCCTGCTTTGTCCCTTTAATAAATCATTGGCAGAAATGGATGAGCATTTTGATTCATATGGACTTAGGCAGCAAGCCAACCAGACAGTATATTCCTATTTTTCATAACAAATACTGATGTTTTCCTTCCATGAGTGTCCACATCTTTTTAAATGACAAGAAAGAAGTGTGCTGTAATAAGCAAACCTAAGGTCAGACAGTCTTGGCTATATCAAGCCATATGGGAGAAGAAAAGAGGAGCTATGTGAAATCCGCGGCATTTGGGAAACATTTTGTATAGAGAGTCTGAGAAGAGTGTACATTGCCAGCCTGGCAGAGAGGACATAGATATCCCAAACAGGAGCCTAAGCAAACAGACAAATCAATATGTATTAAATTCACCCCCAACGTACGATTTGTGGGGCACCAGATCCACTTGGAATCCAAGTCAAATTTGGGAAATGATCGTGAACACAGACAAAAATTCAAAACAGAACTGTATATAGCATATTCAAACATGCTTTGAGCAGAGGGGTTGGCGTAGATGCTCTCCAGAGGTGCCTTCCAACCTCAAGTATTCTATGATTCTGTGAAATGTTTTGCTTTGGTATTTTCTAAATTAAATGGTTTGGGTTTGATTTTTTTTTTTTTCCAAAATGAAAGGGGACAAAAATAAACAGCTTATAAAGCAACACCAGGCATTCTGTTTGGGACCGAACAAAACATTTTGCAAAATTTATTTATTTTTTTTCCTCCTAAGCTCATCAATTTTCTCCAAAGAAACCTCTGTTTTTGTTTTCATTAAACTTGTTTGGGTTTCGTATTTGGGGTGGGGGGGTAGGGGTTTTAGACAGCAAACCAAAAAACTCACCATTTATCCAGCTCTGCTCCAAACCCCTATTTTCTTATTTCATGGGGGAAAAACTGCAAAGATGATAAAACCTTTCAGATGCACCCCGGTTTTTTCAAGGATTAAGGTGCAGAGCAGGCATCTCTGCAGCCAACGGTAGCAAACAGTAATGCGACAAACACCAACCTTGTGCGTTTCCATGGCCATGGTGCCTCAGAGACCTCCTCTTTCATCCACATGCTCCTCCTCTCCAAAGGCACCTCCTCGTCTCTCTTTGGCTGGGGAAGGGGTGACAATTCAGACGTACTCATTTCCCAGTAGATTTGGTTCCAAGGGAAATAAAATAGGTGTTTCTGCTCTTTCATTCTTTCCCTGCCTTTCTTGTCTCCCTGGGTCTATTTACTCATCCAATGTGGTCACTCACAGAAGAGAAACTATTTGCTTATTGAGCAGAGAGAAACAGCACAGGGAGCACCGTTGCACAACCAGCAGCCACCAGGGTCGAGATGATGTCCCCAGGGCTATGTAGGCAAATCAGAGCAGTATTTTCCTATAAAAACTGAAGGCACTTGCAGTTAAGCCTTGTGCTTGGGCTTGTCCCAGAGTAACAGTCTTGTGTACATCACACCAGCAGATCACCTACACCAGAGACTGACTCGAGTCCATTTGGGGTAGATGGCAACTTTGGCTAGCTGTGTGCTCACAGCCAGCGTTGACTGGTGAGCTGCTCCCAAGGTACGAACAGCGCTCTTGTGCACAGGCTGATCCCAAAACATACAATCCCTTGCAGCTGGAGGTAAATCTGGGGGCAGAGCTCTGTACACACTTCAGGGCTTTGCTCCCAGATTTACCTCCTGAGAGAGGGAAAGGGAATTATTGACCCCTTCGAGCCAAACTCCATCATCCAACTCTCGCCACCGCCACAGATAAAAATATTGCTAAGAAAGCATCCTCTGTAATGGCCAATATGTCCTTCAGAGCAGCTATACCAAAAAGGGCATGATTGCCGCAGCACAAATCTGAACTTGCCAAAGCAGCCAGCCAGCCAGGCAGATGAACACTGCAGAGAGCAGGCATGTGGAGTGGGCAACAGAGCCCAAAAGGTGCCCTCCGTACCCAAAGCACAAGCCGTTCTGGCACTGCAGCACGTTGCTGTGCCACTGGGGAGAAGCTGTTTTGTTGTGTATTCTGCCAAAGATCCTTACTGTAGTCCTGGTAGGAATTAGCCTATTAATTTCTGAGGGTTTTAAAGGTTATGATCACTCATTTCCTTCTGATCCAGCTAGTCTGCAAAGAGCAAGCCAGGGTCTGCCTGTGTGCCCTGAGAAGAGGTATCTTGAGAACTGTTTTCTCCTGTCTACATGGCCAACTCAAATCCTCTTTGTTTTTTAAGGAATAATTTATTAGACCTAAGATCACTACCTGCTGGAGCTGCTCTGCAGCCTGGTTCTCAGGACAGGACGTGTGCGTGCGTCAGGGAAAGACGTCAAACCCCCATCACACTCCGATGCCTGCTGCTCCTGAAGTACCTCTGCTGTGCATTTGCGCAACGCCACTGTTTCACCTTTTTTATCAAAAAATCTCAGACCTCTGCTGCAAACATGAAGGCGCTTCAACAGACCTAGGCAGGAGGTTTGGATTGGTACAAACAGGGAAACACGCAAGGAGAAAGAAAAATGCCAGCCTACGGGAGGCGAGACAGTGGAGCTCAGCTCATCACATTAGCATTTGTTTGCACCCAGCAACACTTCAATACAAAGAAAACCAAATCTCCATTATAATCTCACATTTTTGGACGAGGCTCCTGCGTATTAATTCCTATTGATTGACACGTGGAACAGCACACTTTGATCACCTTGTTAATCAAGTATTCTTGCAGCAATACATGACGCAGTTTAAGTAAGTCAGGTTAAGTCCATGTGTACACAAGGAAGCTATTATAAGAGAACCCGATGATGAAACTGCTTTTAGCAAGAAGTAACCAGAGACTGAGTGCCATGTATGCTTTGGAAAATTTCACTTCATTTGTATCGTTTTTCGTGACTTTCTGCATAGCATGACATGGTGTTGTCCCCCAGGCCATGACCGGTTTGGCTTGAAAGTTAAGGTTTTGCAAGCAGGACTGGTGAAGCCCCCCGAGGCTCTAAGCTTGCAGGGAACTCAGCACCTTCCTTTTGAGGGAGCATCTCCTTTACATAGTGTGTCTTGGTCATTTTAAATACTGGCCATTCTTGAGGCTACAGCGGAGATGCATGGCAGTACATGGCACACGGCTGCTGAGCTTCTGTGGCCCTGTACCATGCTCGGGAGAAACGGGTACTTCCCTCTGGGGTACCAAGGAAGGTGGCCCCAGCACTGCCACCAGGGAAAAGCGCTGGTGCCATACAAGGCTGTCAAGCCCACACGTGCACCTCACTGCACAGCTGACCCCATTGCCCAACCTCCCAACAGAATTACCTTTGCAAAAGCATCTGATTTTCAGAAGTGCTGATCAGCCCCAGCTCCTATGGATGTCAGCAGGGATTACAAGCACTGGGGTACCAAAAAATCAGAGCGGTATCACCAGCCTGTGCCTCTCTTTCCCATTTACAAGCATGGCTCAGCCTCTTAGGGACCATAACTAAGTCTTTATTAAGCCCTTGGATGAGTTTTACTGCAAAACAAAGCTAAGAATGAGCACGCACAATTACACCAGGACAATAGCCTAAACTTAACAGCTTCCTGTAATTGTCTGAGGCAGCCTGTAAAACGGAGAATCACCTCATGATAAATCCTTGCTGGTCATTTACCATCATTAATCTATACTGTCAGAATGAATTAGCTGCAGAGGAGCATGTTAATTACAACGTAGATGACACTCTAGCTTTAATTATCAGGACTTCAAAGTAAACAGTGTCAGATAATCGGCCTCAATCACCATAAACGGGTGTTGGAGGAAAACCCTGTTAAGCTGATGGTACCGATGTCCAGCGTTCAGGGTCTGCAGTTACAAGGCTGCCACTATATCATTACTTCTCCAAATTGCTCTCTATTTCTATCCACATTAGTCAGGTCCATGGGCCACTTTTTCCATTGCCTATGACATGCCTTAAGTTAGGGGTGACCAATTTCGTCAATATGTAGCAACCTAGCTGTATTTATAGAACACTTCAGATTAAACAGCAAAAGCACCCACTGTCCTTTTATACCTTTTCATTTTGCATTTAACAGCTACTTATTCATTTTACTTACCAACTAGGGCAATGTTTATATAGCTTGTGGTTCCCATTTCAATATTATTTTATGCCATTTTCTGGAGGGCTAGGATTATGGAATAAACCTAAACACCCAGACAGTTTGCAAGGCACTGGGGAGAGCAGCCAGCAGTGTTGCAGAGGCCCCCTAATCCCATCAGATACACGTAGCCCTTTCGGTACTGCAGATCTTTAAGAGCATGGTATAAGGCAGCTCTTTGTTTTGAATTAAGAGTAACGTAAGCTTTGTACTCTCAGGAGTTTCTCACAGAGTAAAGTCCTGCGAGAGCCCATGGATCAGAAAGCAAAGCTGGTCGGAGAGCTGCGACCACAAGCGAAGTGAGCGGGGTGTCACGCAGCCGTAGGGGAGGCAGGCTCGGCACCTGGAGCCGCCTGCCCTCGCTGGGCCTGCCTGACACGTGGAGCTTCCTGGGGACACCTCGTGCCCGGGGTGTCCGCTGCAGAGCCCAGGGCTCACACGGGCTCTGGGGTGCTGGACGTCATACAGGTGTTATCTCCTGCTGCTCACCACACGCTCCTAAACAACACCCTACCTTTTCCTCCAAACCACGTGCAGAATGCAAAAGGCCAAGGAGATACAAGTAGCCTGTGAAACATCCTGCTTTTCTCTCTCAAGGAGAGCAAACCAAGGAAATAAGGAGCTAGAGAAATAACCCAATAAAGCAAAATTAAGGTGGGGAATTTAATCACTTGGAGGACGGGAAATTCAAGGTTATGGTACCCATGGCAACTAGCATTTGTCCACAGAACATTAACCTTAACTCCATATGCGGAAACAGAACGAAATTATGGGACATATCACGTATGAATGCATATTTCATGCAGCAAGCACTCTGCAATGGCTACTGTGGAAGCGATAATTAAATTTCCTGACTGCAGAACAGGTAGGATCATGCACAAGCAGCTCTTCTGAGACACAAGCTAACGTCACCAGCCAGAGCTCCTAGCTCAGCCCCCCAGTTCAGACAGGGAAGATTCAAGGTCGCAGTTTGGCCACAGAATCCAGCCCTGCATTCTAAGCTCCTGCCTGACGTTCAGATTTGTTTTGAAAATTGCCATCTGTTGATTTAGGGAATGTTGTGATTTTTCTTTCAGTTGTTTGGGCCAACAAGAATTCAGCATTTCTTGTATGTTTTCTTTTTAAGCAACTAAAGCAACATCCATAGTTCAACAAGGCAGAAGTCCAGCTCCTGCCGGGTGACCAGTTTATTTGAATGTGAGAACCAGATTACAGCTGAGTTACACAGCAAACAAGTTTTCAAAACCTGAGAGAGTTTTGCGCTTGTCTTGAGCTGAATTTTAACCACAAGCTGGGTGTTGAGGAGTCAGATTACTTATGTAAAGAGACAAAACCAAAGCCAGATAGACAGCCACCCTGTGGGCAGAACTGTTCTCCTTAGAGATTCAATTTTCATGTGATCTTTGACAAATTCTTACTGGTATATCTCTTTTTGCTAAAATTTGACAGACCACAGTTTATAGATATAGAAGCCAACTGCAAAAATGTAACAGCTGAGAAGATTAATCACAATCTGGGGGCCAGGGAAGAAGAATCAGTTTAATAAAAATTACTTCAATCTTTTGTCACCTCCATGGGGCACAGAAGCAGGCAGTCTGCTTGGTTGCAACCTCCCTCCTCTCCCAGCCCAACTTTGGAGGTGCCACGTGTCATCTCCTCCCAGGGCTGGAGGAACCCTTGTGCCAGACCCTGAACGGGAAGAAGAAACCCCTCTGGGTTTCACTGCTCTCCAGCCCATCACATTTAATAAAGTGATTTGACAAATCCATGGCACCAACCAGCATAGCTCAGATCTGACCTCTGTCACCACTTTATAGGCTGATAGGACAAGGCTAAAATCCAGTCAGTGCACATGGAGGGGCCACAGGAGTCGACAAAGCAGAAGCACTCCTGGGCAGCCTCAGATGCCTGCATGCCTTGGGCACCTTCGCACCTCCGGTCGGCAGAGCAGGCTCCTCAGCGCCTCTTGGCGCCTCACCGCAGGGTAGGTTTGAGGTGGGACAGGGCCGTGTGCTCAGGTCGAGCTCCCTGCAAAGGGAAGGAGGGGGGCAGTCTGAAAAGCACCAAAACTCTTCCTGCACAGCAGCGTCCTCAAAGCAATAGCACACCAGAAGGCTTCCATCCTGTAGCTCTGGACATATTTTACCAAGCCAAGACCCCATCTATCTGTCGGCAGTTCAAAGCAAGGAGATCTCCCACTGCAGAGAAGAGGGGTTCGTTGCCCTTCAAAAGAAGAGGACTCACACGAACTACCTCCACCAGAAGACCATCCCAGGGCTGTCCCGGTGACAGGCAGCTCAGAGGCTTAAAACTCACAACATAAAAGACAATATTTATTTATATATATATATATATCTCCTGCATGAAGGAAGAAGTATAAGCTTAGATTCTTCAAAATACCCCCAAGAGCCACACAAGAAAAGTGCCAGGGTCAGACCCACTGAACCAGAGCCATGTCAATATATCAGCATTCTTCATGCGACATCCTGCTGCAGGAAAGGGGAGGACGCCCAACAGCAGCGCTGCTCTTAGCTCCTAGAGACACAGGCACTGTCCTCTGGTGGGGTTACCATTGCTAGTGCAAACCCCAGACCAGACTCATGCAAGCTGGCTGAAATCACTGACCTAATTTCCAGAGAGCTGGAACTCTCGGACTCTTGGACTCTTTTACACTGTGTGTACCTTGAATATGAGCTATTCCTCATCAGAAAGAAATCAGGACTTGATATTGCACAGCAAAGAACAGCCAAACAAGCCAAATCTTGAAAAATGGCTGCATATGTTTCCACAGAAGTCAAGGTATAAAATACCTCAAAGTTCAGGAATTAAACTGGCCAGACACCATGACAGTGTCTGTATGCTAACCTGAGTCCAAGCAGGTTTGAACACTCCTGAAAAATCACACCCTCCAAATGATTTCCATGTCTGAATCTCTGACTTGCCGTGTATGGGAAAAGAAAGAAGTGCAATGATGAAGTAAATGAGTTTATGAAAGCATTACGGTTACCTTTCTACTCTAACAGCTTACAGTAATGACTTTACCACCCGTATTTATTGCTAATCAAGATCAGCGCTGGGGGAGGAGGCATTTCTGCCATGAAGTTTGTGGTAAGTTAAGACAATCTTTCCTAACCGTGTGAAAACCCTAGCCCAGCCAGACTTATTTGCAGCCTGTTAATGGCTTGGAGTACCCTTTTTTTTTTTTTTTTTCCAGGAGTTAGCTTTTATTTCTTACAACTGCTCAGATTTTCCCGGGCACCTCTTCCGCAGAGCAGCAAGTGCAGCCTGAGCTGCAACAGAGCAGCAAATCTGAAGTGCTCAGCAAGCTTCACTGAACTTGTGTTTAAGGAGTTTCCTAAAAAGCAGCACAAGGTATTTTGCCAGCTAATCTTTCCAGCCTGCAGCTACAGAGCAAAGCACAGCTGTAGACCTATGTCAAAGGTACATTTGTTAACACATTTTCCCCGGAGTGCTAATTAACATTTACACCAAGCACTATGAGGGAAAAACCTTCAACAAAAACACAGAGCAGTGAAATGCAAGGAGCAAATTCTCTCTCCCCACCAGATGCAGTGTGCTGTTTGCCCTTCAAGAGCTGGTGAAAATCCAGTTTGTTTTGTAATCTTCTGTTCTCTAAAATCAGATATTTCTGCAAGTTAATAACTAACTACCTTCTTTTTATTTAAAAACCCTACAAGTACATTTAAAATTCTATGAAAGCAAGGCCCTGCTGGCACTGGTGCAAGCCAGCCCGCATGCATGTCTCCCTGCTGAGTCACAGCACAGGCTCCACATCTTCTAATTACAGAAAAATGACAATATTTTATGATTTTATAATAAACAAATAAAAGAACAGCAACACACTTTCGCTTGCATCTTGAAACGAGAGTGAATCCCTTTAAACTAAACACTAAGATAGGGAACAAAAACAAATATTTGGAGCTGGATCTTCAACTGCCACGTTTTGGGATGCTGACAAAGAGGCTCTAATGAGTAACATTTGTACCCACAATAAGATGAGAACAAAGCTATTTGCAAACACAAATTCGCACTTGAAAAAAAAAAAAAGTAACAGCAGTTGCTGAATGGCTGGTTAATAAGCTATTCTCAATATTATTTCTCAGTAATAATTGGGAAGAATGTGCTATCGCATTGCTGTAATTTTTTTTAAGACTGCAATGTAACTTAGATAAGGTTGAAAATATCCTCTAGGTTTTTCCCAGGGAAAATGTTTTTTTTTTCCAGTTTTTAAAGCAAAACTAGAAAATTCCAGGTTAATAGAGGGAAAATCACATTGTCTGAGCCATGATATGGTAGTATGTAAAGCTTCACCTGTTCTGTGAACTTTCAGGCCATGAGAGAGTGCATATTATTATTCAATATATTTTGTAGGATGTATGCCACAACCATACATCCTACTCAGGCTCCCGTGAACTCAAATCCATATGTCTAAAGCATTGCCAGCATCCCTGAAGCAATGCACGCTTGCAGATGTGGAAAATTTTGACTGAGCAAGGGGCATAGCTACACACCACTTCAGAAATCAATTTCTAACTCTCCACCTCCACAGAAATGAGAATCCAAGATGGATAAAACAGCAGCAATACATGGACGTTTTGGTTGCAAACTGGTTTAGAGTTCTGTGAACATGTTTTGTTATCATTGCTCACTTGCCAAATATTTGGGGTGAACAACTTTCACCCTCAATGTTTAAAAACTTCTGCTGTTTCATCCCTGTTCTTTTTTCTTTTTTTTTTCTTTAATGTTGCTTGCTTCTGCCTATTAACTGGATATCTAGCCTTTAAACAAGAAAATAAAAATAACAAACAGTGAATGCAACAACAACAAATATTTTTGTTGGAGATACTCAAGTGAAGGACCCTGAGCACTAATACGAACAACAGTCTGGGCAGGAAATGCAGTGATCAATGCCGAGCAGATGTTCCAACAGAAAAAGGTGATTGTGGGTTTTTTTTTGTTGTCCTTTTTTTTGTTGTCCTTTTTTTTTTTTTTTTTTGGCTTGACCAGCTCTTGAAAACAAACATATTGACATGTTGCCATTAGATACATACATTTCTGTATTCATTAAGAATGTTTTTAATGTGCAGCAAACATGCAGATATTTTGCAAGTTCCCAGCTTCCTAAGTTCTCTCCCTTAATTTCCAGTAACTCCCATAAAGAAAGGGCAAGTTTGAGCTAAAATCTAAACTGCCACATCCTGACACAATCTCACAGAGACTCTCTCCAGAGCGTGAATGTCTGGACTGAAATCTTGGCCTCAGCGCAGGCAATAGCAAAACTTCCACCAGTCCCCTCCAAAACTTGAAAAGATGAGAAAAAAACATTTTTTTGGGGGGGGAGAAACAAGATGGAGGTAGAATGCTCGGATCCCAATTCACTAATCTTTTAATCTCGTGTAACAGGATGAGATTAATACAAACATGCTAACCTGTCCAAATTGGAAGTCTTTCAAATTTCAAGCACAGGAAACAACAACATTTTTTTTCAGACAGGATGTCAGAGTTGCCCCTGTGGTTATATGTGAGCTGAGGACAATGTTGTTACATGAGATCAAGTTACAAACACAAGCAAACAGAAAACAATCTCTGAACGTCACTGCTCAAGATTTGACAAGAAGCACAGCTGACCTGTTAGGAAGGTTAAATGCTCTCGAGCGAGCTCTGGGAGAATATTAGAAGTTCTCTGCTGGACACCGAGTTCTGTGCAGTTAAATTGTCAATTTGTTTGCCCAAGTTAATGCTTATCTTACTTTATGCTTGCTGTGGTTTTACTAACACATTTGACCTGCAGATCTTAAAGCAGTGGCTTTGCTAGCATAATAAGAAGTTTCTGGATTTTCCAGACACCTAGGAAAACTATTTCGGTAGTTTCCACAGCACAGAAACCTGTAGTTACTCATATATTTGAAACTTCCAGTGAGGTGGATGACAGTTGCTTAACCACAAACCTTACCATTTCATTTCTATTTCTACTGTTTAGCACAACCTCACTCTAAGGAGTTTCTGAAATTGTTTACAAAGGCTGATGCAGAGGTTGTATGCAGTCTGGTCCAAGGGCAATGGTTTCCCGAAGTCGCTTGTAAACAGCAGAAAGAGATAATATTTTCTGTAATTGGAAAAAAAAAAAAAAAAAAGTCCTCACCTTGCACCAAGGACCATTAGAGACAGGGCGGTTTTCCAAAATATCTGCTCCTTCGTTTTCTTCCATGTCTGCTTCGTTGAAAAACTTTGGTTTCCAAAGAAAAACATTAAATCACCCTCCAGGCAAAATCAAACCAAACTATTCAGGCTCTAGTATTCCAGTTTGCTAAATCCCTGCAGTAAACCACACAAAAGCTTTATGGTCACTTGTCTAATCCAAGGTTTCAGATCCCTGTTTCTTGCTGGATTTCAGAGGCACAAAGCTTGGCCTTTCTGTTAAGCCTCTACAGCTCCTCTTGTCAGGTATTTATCTCCTTCAGGCCTTACTTGCGGATCCAGGTTTTCACATAACAAAAGGCAAATGTTTACCAGAATATGGCTTCCCAGGTACTGTAAGAGAGCTGACACTGAACCTCTGATCATCTCAGGAGAAACTTGACAATGAAGTGCAATAGCATAGCCACACCTCTCCACTGCGAGAGCTGGCCGAGACCATAAAATCACAGACAAGGTCACCCAGCAACCAACCATTCCACGTCACTGCAGTCATAAAGCTAACTTACATTCAACCTATTGCTTGGGTAGATAAATATTTTTATTAGATGAAAGAAATCCAGAGAAGATGGTGGGGGGCTGGCTGTTCTTATCTGAAATACATTTCAATCAATGCAAAGCTCGCAGCAGATATCTGAGCCACATCTGCAAATCCCATTGGGGTAAAAACCCTATAAAACATCACCCTTAGTGTGAGCAGCGCCGTGTGCCCCAGCAGGCCTGGTGGATAGTGCCTTCAGGGCCTCAAGCAGGAGAAAGATGATGAGCTCTTGTTCAGGTGCCTACTAGGCTTACATCTGCCACGTGCTCAGCTTAACAAAGCTACGTTCTCAAAAGTCTGCATAAAATAGGGACAAGTTTACAAAATAGCCTCAAGTCCCCTGCCAGAGTCCATAAAAATCAGGTTACATGATAAGGCAGCTTTTTCCCTACCTGAGGGAGCTTTCTCAAGCAAATGGATTGTTTTTCTCAGGGACTGGAGTACCATGTGCCTAAAGGAGCACGCTCACTTCAGAAAGAAATTCCAAGTACATCGCACATGTTATAGAAAGGGGCTACAATAAGAATGAATAAAAGCAGGTAACAAAAGATCAATCCTCTTTGTCCTGTTTACATTGTGTATCAGGCAGTGCAATTGCAGATAGCTGGTGCCCTAAAATTTCGAAACTGACTGTGATCTCTGGCATCTATTTAAAGACACACATGGCTTCGTTTTCCACGCAGCTGCTTGGCCCTCTCAGGAGAGGCCTTTCCTTTAAGGATTCCCAAAACAGAGGAGTCCAGAGGCATTGATTACTCTGGATAAGCAAGGCCACCTTTCCCTGTCCCTAGTACGTGAACTTCTTTCTGGCTGAGCAATTCTTTATATCTATATGCTTTATATCTTTATATTTATATGGCGACATTTTTTTTTCCAGTAGTAACTGTAGAGAAAGATTAATTTTAGTTCTGTCAAAATAGAAAATCTTTTAGTCAATCATTCATATTGGCAGCATCCTTAAAAGTTAGAGTTTTAGTCCTCTTTCTGTCATCGAAGCACAAAGTGCACAAGTGATTTACTCAAGATCACGTGCTAGATCTATGTACTCATCTATTCATTAATCAAATTTGATTTCATGAGATATTTCTCAGCAGTTTAATTAAAATTGGTCTTTAAGGAGTTGGAGATTACATTTTACAAAATGGTAACTAACTAAAAGCATCAATCTAGGTTAGGACATGAATAGAAACGCTGTCACTAGCGCATGTCTAGCCAGGTGTGTGCATTATTGATTACGCATTTATTTCAAAGAAGTGAAGTCAAAAGTGATAAACAAAATAGGCAATAAGCATAAGGACACAGGTGTCTCTTTATGGAGAGACAGGAAAGTGAAGGGTAAGAGCATGAATTTGGAAGCCAGTGACCCGGTATGTCTTTACTATTGATCCTGTGATGTTGAGGAGGTAAACCAAAGCTCTGCACCTCAGTTTCCCCACCTGTGCTGTGAGACAAGCAATACTCAGCACTACTGTCTCACAGGAATAGCAGGCTGCACACTGAAGATATTCAATGTCTTTATCAAACTTGCATTTCTTCCTACCGTCGTGTGAACTCCTTATCCTACCATTTGCCGACATAAGCCCAAGGAAAGCAAAGCCAACATGCCCCACAGGGTGCTACACAAGCGTAACACTATCCCAGCTTTCTCCCAGTAGCCAACACAAGTCTACAGTGCTCAAGGTCCCAGGCACGTGTTCACTCCACTGCAGTGGTGTAATTAAGTCTCAGACAGCAAGTTTTGCCTATTTTGAAATAACTCAAGGCCCACGTGAGCACACTATCCACACTAGCAGATGATCAGCCAAGTTCCTGCCTGCCCAGCTGGAAGATTCTGCTGCACACAGGTTGGAGTTATACCAGTCTTTTCCCAGTTATTCACAAGGGCTCTTTATAACAACAGCTTTAAGGACTCTCTTTTATGCCATTCCTTTGACTTGGGCAAAAATCTCTGATCACTAATTGCTGAATTTTAAGAAAGTAAGCAAAGGGCCTGGCTGAAATATCAAATTTCTTTGTTTTGTTCTTTTTTTTTCATTTTCTCTTTACAGGTCACCCATTTAGTGACACATTAGCCATGTCCCTGAGTAGGGGAAACTAAACTTCCGAAGTTTGCTTGCATTAAATAGCAAGCAAAAGTTCTGCACCTAATTATCCACGTAGGTGTCCATGCTACGCCTTCTGCTTTGATGATGTTCTGTGGCAGTAACTGTCAGACTTTTTCTGGTTTTGAATTGGCCATTTCCTAATTTAAAACAGAGCAATTAAAGGAAACACTTTCCCCATACACAGCATAACATACGATAAACTTTCCTATGGTTGCTGTGGAGAAACAAACTCAACAAGCTTTTCAGCTTGAACCTTCAGTGTAAACCAGCCATCTGTTCCAGGCTGTGTCAGATCACAGGAAGGATAGCCCACAGCTTGGTTTACTCCAGACTAATTTAGGACATCAGGACTCTCCCCATGGATTAGTCACTGACTTCTTGGGCAATGACAGGCCAGACACATTTGTCTCTGTAGCTCAGTGGTTTTCCCCTGTAAAACAACGGTAACGTCTCTTCCCTGCGTCAGAAGGTGACTTGAGGTTGGAGGATCTAGCCCCAATGCCGAGGCAGAAATTAAACTTTTCAGCCCATTTGTAGTTCTGCAGTCCTGACCGTCAAAGTCAACCAGAAAAGGGAAGAGGAGGAAAAAGAAAAGGAAAAATGCAGATGGGTCTAAAGATGGCTTTGAAGTCCAGCCCAGGAGTGGAGATCAGGAAGTGAGAACTGTAATTGCAGCTGGGTATCAGTTTCCTTTTTTATTTCTGGAGAGCCCACAGTATGGTGCAGTTTTTCTGTCTTTCCCTCAGCAAATAGGCAGGAATAACATTTACCTCTGCAGGAGAATGGTTGTTAAACGGAAGGGGACATAGAGACAAAACAACTCTTTGCATTTCTAATGCGGAAGCAAGGAGAAAGCCTCGTGAACATGTCTGAAACTTATTTATTTTGGATCAACAGGGAAAGCTGTAAAGTATTTCTCATTTTGTTTCCTGAAGAAATTGCACTGTATTGCTTGTGGGCTCTGCCCGAGTTCCTTGGGAGGAGAGCCAGCTTTAAGCAAACTCAGTAGAGAGGAGATGTTGGGTTCATGAAAATAGGTGGTCTGGCAGAGGGAAGGGTTCCTACAAATGCCCCGCTGAGTGAGAGGCTCCAAGCTGAGCTCACACCATCTGGAAAACTCACATGAGAAACTAGAGGGAAGCTGCCAGTGCTACAGAGATGTTATGTTTGACTTCAAGTTGCCCCAAACCTGGCACTGCTGGGCGGTTAGTGACACCCTGGCGCTGTTCATACCTCACTGAGCTGGGTGCTCGGCTGAACGCACAGTAGGCATGAGCATAAAACTCAGACCACAGGTCCTGCAGCCTTTGACCCGAGCCCTGATAAGACTGCCCATTACAGAGGTTGCCCTGGCCTGTGAGTAACAAGCTGCTGCCACAACAAAACATGTCAGAACAGGTTAATCGACATCGCGCTGTAACTTTAACACTATTAATCAACATTAAACAAAGGTTTACATTTTTTTTCCTTTCTGAGATAAGCTGCAAGGCAGGGATCAGGGCTGCTGTGAGAAAACATGGACTCGATATAGTGAAATAAACCTGTTTGTTCCAGTTAAAAGAGCTTTGTGAGCTGAACTCATAGGCTGAGTTATCATAGAAGTGACCGCATCTTGAAGACCATTGCAAAGGGTTTAGTTTTTGGTATTTGCTAGGCATAACTTGAATGTTTGGCCATTATAAATCTCTTCTTGTTTAGGAAAGAAATCTCATTTTGCATCATACTGTTCTTATCTTTTAGCAGAAGCAGGGGCAGGATCTGAGTATGCTGGTGTTTGCAGACAGCAGTGGTGCAGCACAGCCCGTCTCCAGGCTTCACAATGAGGAAAATGAGCTACAATTGTGAAATCATTGCCTAACAATTGATAAGGACAACCACTGCAGTCCTCTTCCATGCCCTTTCTTTGCTAGTCTCCTGTTCACCACACATAGCTGGATATATAGAAAAGAGAATGACAATATGGATAAAGTACATGCCACACTCGTAGAAGACATTACTTATGTCTTGCCTGATTTCCTCTTTCCCCGTGACTAAGTAACCTAGTCTTTTCAATTCATTTTTTTCTTCTTAGGATTATATTTGTCATCCTCTTGACAGCCCTTGAGCTCTCCCAAGGAATAGGGATTTGTAAATAGGGTTACAGGGAAGAAGCTGGAGAGATCTATTCCTTCAAAAAGAAAGGAGGTACATTGAAACCCACATTTCCCCCTTCTTTTCAGGAATTCCCTTTGGTACCACAAACACCTTGTGACATGAGATCCTGATGCCAGCTATCCCAAGAAAAGTCCAGCCCACCACAAGGCCAAAGAAATTTGGTTCAGTCTTTCTTGCCCAGAAAGGAAGGGTGGATGTGTATAAATCCTCAGTCTTCAAAATTCCTGAGTCTCGGGAAGCAAGCACACCCAGAAGAAGTCACTGTTAGCAAAAAGTCACTATATTGAGGGATACACTGACCATTTGTTGCCCGTGAGAGAAGAAGTCTGTGGTAAACAACATACTTCTATGTGTGAAGTATTGGGTAAATACTGACATCATAAATTGCCAAGTAATTGTACTTTTAATATGCTGTAAGGAAAATGTTATTTCTTCCTATTCCACAATGATGTCACACACTCAGTGACAATCACAGTGCTTACTAGTAAACTGCGGGGGAAAAAACAAACAGGTCTGGTATAATTTTTACAAGAGCTGTGTTACAGAGCCTGGGTCACTGAACTCTAGCTCCCTTGAACACAGTTCAGCATTACAGCTAGCCAGGGCCAAACTCTACTCAACACCCTTATAAACATCAAGCAAGTCACCTAACAGAGTTATTTCAGTGCCTTGCTGACTCAGAGGTAATATAGAAAGAAGAGTACAGAGGATAGATTCTGTTTTAATTTAAATCTGCTGTTCAAAATTGCATCACTGATGTACTACTAAAATGAGATTTCAAATCTGCAGAAGAAATAATGTGCAATTCACAAAGCAATTGCTGCTTCTGTAGAAACTTAAATTGTGCTTTGTGCTAATGACTTGGAATTTCTTAAGGTTCACGTCAACAGTTTCCAGTTCATCTTAACTCCTGGTTCTTCCAAATATGTTTATATTTCTAAAAATGAGCAGTATATTTTGATTAACAGAAGGAAATATTCTGAACAGTAATCTGAGGGAACAGGAACTCCTGAAATAAACCATGTTACCCACAGCAATCTCACCTGTGCCAAAGCTTAATAAAATAAGGATATTTAGCCTTAATTTTATATAGAAAGAGAGGCATAACTGAAACCCAAGGAGGGATCTAAAAGAATGGGTAATGGCCCGATAAATGTATGACTTTTGAGCCATATTTTTTTTTTAACTAATGGCTATGTTGATACATTTTTGTGGTTCTCAGCCCACGCAAAGGAGGTTTCAGAAGGCAGAGATCAATCCCCATTTGGCCCTATATGTCATTTCTGACACCCTGTACAAAGCTAAGCAATTCAGCTGACACTTAAGGAGATATCTAACTGTGTCCTAGCACTCCACAGCAATCACTTTCACACATAAGATATGTGAATTTTTTGGCATTGACAAGTAGTACTTTGTGTATGATCAAACAAAGGACACCTACAGGAAAAAAAAAAAAAAAAACATTTTTAGGTATTTTTACTTACTTTGATCGAAATGTCAATAGGAACAAGATGAATAAACAAAAACTCTTCTATAACATCCATTATGGTAGACTGGAGAAAAGTTACTAGCATCACAGTAGCACCCTCTACTGTGCTGCTGTCATTGGGATTTGCCAGCACTTCCTAGATTAAATCTAGTATTTTGTGTCAGGATGCAACTTCACTCTTTCAAGGGTGAACAGTCCTTGAGGTTACCGTGCAGGCTAAAGGCTGGCATACAGGACTCTGCCTGCTGAGAGCCCTGCACTCACTGCATCCCAAGGGCCCATCAGTGGAAGCCACCATGGACTGATAAGTGGGCATTAGTCCCTGTTGTTCTGTGCAAACCACCAAACAGGTTTTCAGGCTCATTGCTCAGTTTTGGGAAGGGGTCTTGGTGAGGCACCACCGTTTCTACACCTCCTTTACTTCATGGGGATAAGGTTTACTTTGTAAATGCTTGCTGGTCCTTCCAGGTTGTCACAGAGGTAATGCTAAAGGTTACCTAATGTTGAGCTCTTTCTAGGTTATGTGCCTTGGTGAATGTTTCCATTGACACAGAGCTCACGAAAAGGGCAGAATATCAACACCATCTTGTGGACAAAACGAAACATAGATGACTAAGGAGACAAATCAATCATTATTAACAAATATTTGAATAAAGAACTGCAAATATTTAAGATCTTTGTGCTGTGTTAACAGCACCTACAGCACAGTACAATACCTCCCAAGCAATGAGAAGAAAGAGCACTACAAAGATAGAGATTATTTTTTCATTGTGCAGTGGAAGAGAAATGAAAATACTCCCACAAGTTTCAAACCGCATAAAGATGCAACTCCTAAAGTAGCTACTGTCAGTCACAGCAAAATAGGTGCATAAATCCAGGTCTATAAGCTGTCTAAAAATTTATCTGTCACTGTGGTATACATAAAAAGATAGAGGCAAGATAGGGTATGTAAAACAGGGTTGGTGGGAAACCATACACTATACTTTAGATGGGGAAGGCTATGTAAGATTTAAAAACCGCTTATTGCTCTCCTGAAGCAAAGCTGAGTCCGAGGTCCCTAAACTATCATCCATGTAGATGACAGATAAACCAGCGTAGCTGAGGGTGTTACCTTAGTCTCTGCCAGTTCCTCCTCCTGCTTATCCCTGCCAGCTAGAATCACCTTCATGTTATCCACTCCGGGTCTCAGCCAAATAGCTTCTCCCTCTCTCTTGTCCTGCAAGACATAAAGTGAACAGAGAGATGGTAAAAAGTGTTATAGAGCATGCAGTGGACTTGATAGACTATTTTTTTTTTTTGTAGCACTGTCTAATTCGTCACACTACCAAGCTTATGAAAATACCATTCCAGTAAGAAAACATTTGGAAAGTTCTGTTTCTCATTCATACAACTGACTTCACCAACACATAAATCGTGACAATTTGCTATAAACTAATGAATGAACCACTAACTTTGGACATCACTCATTATCATAGAACTATTTCCTGCCTGCTCAATTAAGCTCCAAGAATGCTCTAGCATAAGCAAAGCAGAAGCAGATACTCCTGGGAAGCTATAAATGCCAGAGGCTGAGGGGCATCCCGACAGTTTCAGCAGAGCTAAACACTCTGGGTCTTGCCGTAGCAGGAATGAAGAGCCCCTGCCACTCTGGAAGGCTGGAACAGGGAATTCAACTCTGGCAATATAACTGACTAGCAGAAATATTTGTGGATCCAACAGTCTAATTTCCAACAGCAGCACATAAAGCAAGACAAATTTCTTTTCCCCAGTGGGCCTAACTTTTGATTTAAAAAACAAAACAAATTTTATATGGAGTTGCACAGACATCAGTCCACGCCTCTTAAGCATCAGCACAGGAGTTGCAGTGCTACCCACCAATCTTTGCAGTTTGTGCTATTAATCAGATGGATACCAAAGCAGAACCAAATGACAGTATTTTAAACTAGATAGCAGGAAGATTCAGGAGTAATCAAAACCAAGAAACAATCATATTCTGCTAGAACAGGCACAGCCTACAGGAACTGACTGGAGAGAACCATTCTTTCCCTTCTGCACATTAAGTAGGGAAAAAAGGCTCTCCTTCCCCTACTTTGTATACCACCGGCACTTAGCGTTCCCAGCCACAAACTACAGGTATGTTGCAAGAGGCTGTTCCTACCTAAGACTTCACCTTCTTTCTACATCCTCTCTGATTTGCCACTGGTACTCTAAGAAACATGTCTAAGCTAAAAACAATAGACACAAAGAACCTTTATTGCAGGCGTTTACACAAATGCAGCACATGGCTTCTTATAACCAGCAAGCCTACTGCAGACAAGTTTCAGAAGCAAAGTGCAAGGGAAATCCTAGCCCTCCAGAGCCACTGCCTGGAGCGTGGCTGGCTAATTCCCTGCAGCTGGGCTGAGCCCACCCTGAAGATCTCTCTCTGTAGATTAGGCAACTGATTTATCACCTTTCCTTAGGGCTTCCAGTCAATCCTGTGTTTCTGATGCTTCTTTTGAAACCATTTATTCTGAAAGCTAAAGTGCCCCTCTGCCAAGCAATACCAAGTATTTAAGGCCTTCTCAGACTGAAAAACAAATTATGCAAAATTCAAGTCCAGCCCATATTTAATTTGTTTTATTTACATATAAACTGCAGCCTGGAACAGAGGTGGCCAAACACCATCACGCCTGCTTCCTCCATCTTGCCCAATAGCAAGGCCTGTTGCCTGCATGTAATTTGGCCTCCAAAAATTGCTTGTAATTGGATATCAAAGCAGAAACCAAGCGCTCCTGTTTCTCACCATGTATTCCTATTTCCAGGGTCTTGTCTAACCAAAACCAACTGTGACATGGGCTGACCTCCCTCTCTGCAAGAACAAAAATAACTTGGAAGATTATAAGTATCAGCATTATGTGGTGGCATCTACCAGAGCAGTATTATATATCATGTTCCCTTCATCATTCCTCTTAAGGTTTTGCTGTCTCTGCATCACTCCCTTTTGAATGGGTTACTGGGGAAAATGCTGATTCTCATCAGCATTTTTCCAGTTCTTCCACTATAAAGAAAACCTACTAGAGCTTTAAAATATACATTTGATTTATTTTTTTTTTATTTTTTTTTTGTCATTGCGTTGTTTACTTCATAGATTCTCTCCTATAGCAGCATAATCATATCTCTCAATGGCACTGGTAAGACAGAAGAAAGTGTAAGAAATGGTAATTTTACATTTGGTATACAGAAGTGCATATCAACCCCAGAGACATTTGTAAGCATACTTGTGAATACATTTGCATATGTACTGCACACTGGTGGGAAAATATTGCAGCTGCAAGATAGACAGAAACTTTGTTCTCTCTGGTCTTGTGCTGCAGGAGACTTACACAGGATCCCAAAAAGTCTTCAGCACTTTTGCAAACTGAAGCAGTTTCCAGGCATGTATTGTTTAACCATCGCTACACTTCATGGAGTACTTAAGCGTGGTTCTCTTTTTCCTTATGTGGAAGTAAATTGGCTAAGTGACCAGCTAAAGTCAGTCAAGGAGACAGATCTGAGAAGGTCTCAAAAATATTCACACTACCAGCTCCTCTATCCCTAAATGATGGTAGCAACACTTCACTGTGTCAATGCATTTCTCCTAGTGTGTCTCGCCAATCTGCATTCTGATGCCACTGCTGAAACTGAACAGAAAGCTTCTGATCATATGGAAAAACTCCCCTGCCTTCCTTGTTGAAGGAAACATGAGTTGGAGACAAATCTATTCAGCCAAAACCTCCAAGGATTAGGTAGAAGAATACGTATTACTGGCAGAAAACAAAAAACAAACAACTTCAGAAGCATAGTGGTGGTTTGCAGACTTAAAGACTTGGTACTGTGTGAGCAGTTTAAGGTTAAAAAATGTACATATTTTATAAAGGATAAGCAAAAAAGCTGGGAAAAGGCTGACATGCTCATAAATTTTTTGCACCTAATTTGATGTTTAATAATATCCTTTTTGAAAGTCCCACCAGACATAATCAAGGGAACTATTAATGGAAAAGAAGAATTCTGATCCTTTGAGACTATATACAGATTTTTAAACACAGTTCAGCTTGCCCCAAAGCGTACAAAACAGTAGAAATTCCATCTACACTGCGTGTTAACTTCACCTAAGTAAAACGACAAAATGCTTATGAAAGAAAAATGGTACTAATTCTTGAAGTTGCTCTTCATCTAAGTACTAGAACTAAGACTAAAGCTAAATTTCACATTAGCAACTTTCAAATCGATTTTTAGTCATGGCCTAAATAGGAAAGCATTTCCTGTTAAACTAGAAGCCTAAACTCCCAAGTCAATACGTTTGTTCATTTGGGTTGGTTGTTTCTTTTTCTGAAAATGAATTGAAGAAAAAAATCAGCAAGACACATTCACAGGCCTGCTGTAAAGACAGCTTTGTTCCAGCATTAGGGATCATGTATTTGTCATCAAAGTAAAGATTACTACACTTTCTTTAAAACCCAAGCAGAACATGTGAGCCTTCAGTAGATTCAAACAGGAGTACAGGGTTCTTCGGAAATGCATCACATGCCTAAAAAGAAACAGCCCACAAGCAACAGGGCTTGTGAGAAACACAGTGATGAAAATCACTATAATTTAAAAAAAAAAAAAAAGCTAAAAAAAAAGAATTCTAGCATTTTTTCCTTCAAACTGAAAACACTGGGTTTAATACAAAGGGTGATTTACAGTCCTTGTTTTGTTTTGAGCCGTTTGCTTTCTACATTCCTCCCAGATGGGTATAAACAACTACCCAAGAGTCCTTGTAATTTTTCAGTCATATTCATCATTGGATACCAATGCCTTAATTAAACACTACAAATCAAAACAGGATGGTAACTGAAAAAAACTTTACAGAGTTTAAGCAGTTGTTGGGGTCTAAAATTCTTAGTCTAACATTGGATATAAATATGTCTTGAATGTTTTCTCCTGTGAAGTCAAAATCTCTAGTCTACACTATTTTTGAAAGAGCTACCTTCATTATTGGAATAAACTGGTAGAAGACTTCAGAGACAGGCCAGCCACCCCACCTATTCTTCCTTTCCTATGGCTCTAAAGAACATGCAAGAAACAGCTGATCACATCAGAGCAGACAGCAGCACGTTTTCCAGAGAAAGAGAACATTAAGGTCGGTGCACATGCAGCACCTTTATCACTGGCAGGTCAATCACATTTATTGTGTGTGCATGGAAGGGAATTGTGCTTACAATTGCTTCAGAAAAGTATACTGAGATGAAGTCAGAGCATCTGTAACGTTTACATAAAGCTACACTGTACTATCAAGTAAGGGTCACATATAACAAGATATGAAAGTAGTCTCCATCATTGTGGATGTATCAGAGGCACTTGTGTCCAGTTATCAATCCACGTTTGGCCAAAGCTTTTAATGCTTTCAGCTGTACCGTGTGATACCTTATGCTGTGCACAAATATACAGATATCCACTTCAGCACTAGAGCATGCAGAACAATGGCAAAAGAAGGCCTTGGAATGCATGCCCCTCTACCCAGCTGTTTAGGCTAAACGTCCAGCTCCCTTGTCATTAATAGAAAGCAAAACTAATTTATAGTTGTAGACTCTGATGAATTTCAACTGCCTAAAGAGTCTTGATTTTAAAGTTAAAAGAGAGAAGCCATCTTTACTCAGTGAAATGGTGGTAGCCATGTTATTAGCTCTTCCAGTGTAGCATGTCTTACAGAATTCTAGATCATCAACATATGAAAAAAAAACGTTTGGTCCCATGCAGCTGCTGGCAAAATACGACAATGGGGCTTTATAGTTTGTTGATAACTTAAACGTGAGCATGTTATGCCTGACAGCTGATTTTGCAAGACCTTTTCTGTGTAGTTGCACGGTATTGTATGGAGTAGTAGCTTCCTCCCTACTGTGATAATAAACATCTATTGAGAGTACTCTCCCCCACCAGTCCTACTTCTGGACAAAACACAAGCAACAACATGTTACGTGAACAATATAGTACAAGGATTTCCTGCATTAAGATGTTCCATATTTTACAGAAAAAGCCATGTGTATTTTCTATTTCCAGCTGTATGCTGGATTTTACAAGCACCTAGCCATCCAGATATTTCATGCTTACTCCTTTCCAGAAGAAAGGCAACACAAACAGAGAATGCAAAAAAGTTTATTAGCATAAAAAGTACATATTCAGTAATCAGTACTCAAATCGCAGTATCTGCTACAGATGAAGGAGGTTGCGTGAGTGGTGAAGGAGGTGTCAGCTCTTTTTTTTTCTTTCCATTTTTTTTTTAGTTACGTAAACAATTCACAGCAAAACCTGTAGATGCAGACTATTAGCTACCATTTGTACACTTTAAAAAGTTAAATAAAAGAACCAATTTCAGCAATACAAAAAGTAATATAAAAAAAGTGTTCAGATGCATGACAAATGCATTAGAAGAAAATGTAGACGGACATCACAAGTAAATGAAAATAATGTTTTAAAGTTAGATCATACTGGAAATTCTCTGAATATCTGTATGGCCCAACATGAAAAGCATTATAAAATTACTTGGTTCCATAATAGATCTGTACAGTCGCATCTGTTTTAACTGCATTAAACACTAATATATTAGAACAATAAACCGATTAAAAGGAATAAGAAATGTTAATTCAAGTTTAACATTTCAAGCTGCCTATTTGATAGAGTATCAGACAGAGGTAGATGTCCAATGTTAGTGACCAAACTCATCTAGCAAGAGCCTTTAGCTATCTTGTCAAGTTTTTACATTCAAAGCCAATGTGAGAGGACTTCGTAGATGAAGGATGTCTTTCAAAAAGCCAGCCAGAAAACCTGTATTGCTGATGGAAGTAGTTTCAATTATATTGCTTAAAGTGAAGAGTACCTAAGAATAAATCATTCCCTAGACCACTGTAAGGACACCACTGATCAAGCACTAGAACAAATTAATTTCATTTTTGTTAAAATGGCTGCATGAGCTCATTTCCTATGCTTATTTTAGAAGCTGAACTATAGCTGCCTAGTTGGCTCATGACTAGTCAAAATAAGATTGCAGGGTACCACGGCGGCGGATATCACATGTCCAGCAATGGAAACCACCTCCCAATGAATTGGCATGGCGAATATTCACTTTAATTGTAGAAATGCCTGCAAGAAACATACATTGCATACTTTTAAATGAAAATCTCAGATTCATGTGGTAAGCTTTGATCAGAACATTAGATAATCTTTTATCAGATCATAGAAAGTATTTCCTACTCATTTGTTAAGAATTTCTTTCCCCCAAATTCTAGGCAGAGAACAAGCCAGGAACACAGCTGATTTGTTTATTTCAGCCATACCCTCAGGAATAATACAGTACCTGGTGCACAGCTGGTGTTTGATGTGTTATGACATGTCAGTCAAAAAGAAAATCATTTTCTTCAGCATGTGAAAAATTAGTTGAAATGCCACTACGATATGTGACCAAGGCACATTTACATAAATCTGTGTGAGCATTTACAGTTCAGTCGCTGAATATACTCTTTCAAGTAAATCAGAATTGAAAGTACAGATCTCCAAGACCCTCTTTCTCCAAGAGGGGGAAGAAAAAGCTGTTATACTTATTACCTAGATTAAGCTTCCTCCCACTTCTTTTCAGCTCTGATTTTTCAGCTGTGGCTCAGCTTACACAAAGTCCTGACAGATGGATTAGGATCAGAAGACTTTTCTGTTACGAAGCTTGACTTTTTCTTTCTTAGTACTTTTGGGAGATCAAGAGCAGCTCAGTAGAATCCACCATCTAGGTCAGAAATGCTTTAATTCCCAGCAGACCCATCTCAGTCCTATGAACTTACTGACTACAGAATTTTATGTAGAACTTGCACAGAGTAAAGTTCAAGTGTGAAGGATGTGTCACGACTGGCATTAACAGCCTCATTTTCTAAGTATTTTAAAGTATTTATAGATACTCTGCTCCTTGATCACGCAGAGAATTAAACAACCCAAGACTAGAAAGCTAGAGTTGTTCACTAACAGCTGTACACCCAGTCATTTAAAAGTAGAATAAAACATTAGATTGCATGGTTCTCATCTGTGAACTGTCTCAGATTTGAGGGAAGCTTCAATCAAGTGCTCTCTTCCATGAACAAAGCAGCCTTTCTTCTAGGTTCAGTTATCTTTCACCTTCGGTTCATTCTCTCTCATTAGTCTTCTGCTTGTGGGAGTATTCCTTCTCATTCTCCAAAACATCGATCCCTCACTTTGCTTGATTTTTCCTTTTCCTTATTTACCCATCAGTCCATCTATCTGTCAACTTTTGCATCACCATGTGCAGCAAGAGTCAGCTGGCTATAGCACCAAGCAAAAGTAGACTACCCTCCTACTGACCAGCTATGAGCTGTAAGTAGACCTACCCAAATCCTTCTCTCCCGGAATGATGGGAACAGTTGGATTAACTGCATGAGTTCAACAAATTAAGTCTATTTTATTTGTCTTTCCAGGGAGCAGTGCATAGACTTGGATTTTTATATTCAATAATAGTCATCCTGCCACTGCATATCTAAAGGAGTTCTGCCCTATCTAAGATTACATCTTGCAGGAGAGAGATTCTCTGTAAGTGAGCAGAAATACCTAGGTTAAGTAGTCTTAGACAGTTTGAAGTATAAAGAGAAGGAAAATCTGAAGCATTTTGGCAGTATCACTCAGCAATACATATACAATCCCTCTAACACAGATTTTGACTTTGAAACCAAACAGTTTCACGTTAAAGAAGTTCATTCAAAAGCTCATGCTATAAGCAATTTTAATTACTACTCATACCTTCTTTTGCTTCAAGCTGTAGGTATGTCTTAAGCATTCAGGAGAGAAATCACTGAACGACTGTTATTTATTAATCCGATTGTTTGAATACCTTTCTCCAGTGCTGGTTGCTTTGACTACTATCAATGAAGCCTCCATTCATCCTGATGCACGCAGTTGAGCTCAAGATCATTTCATTTTAAGTGTATGTTAAAATAAGTTAGGACGTACCCAGTTTTTCAAACATCTTCTGAATTGAAGTCTCATTGGCATCGACCATCACACGTTTCTCATCCAGCATTAGGACATTCATGGAGAGCCATTTAGAAGACATCCACAGTGGGTGATCTAAACACAGGAGAACAAACCTGCTACAGTAACTGTAGACTTTGAACCAATGTTGCCCCATAAGAACATGCTTAAGAATATTATGGAATTATTAGAAAAAAAAGTATGAATATACCATCTGGGATGAGTGGCACTGGGGGGTGAATCACTGTCCAGCCTGCTTTCTTGAAGAGATCAATCTAAAAAATAAATTTAGTTAGATTCTAAACGGGCTTCTTAAAGCATCACATTATGTCATCCAACCTATGCCACATTTTCACAGGGTAGTTCAGTGTATACAACACCCCCTTCCCTTGTGTTCCATCCACAAAATCAATTTTTGTACAAGAACATTTTGAAGACCTTTTCCAACTTAGCATACTACTAGCATAGTTCTACTGTTTTTCTTAGTATAAGCTAACTACACAAAGATACATTAAAAACAAAGACGATATATGCAGTTTAGAGCCTGTCAAGTGAAAATGATATTTGTAAGAATATTGTAATAACGTGTAAGAATGTTAAATAAGTATTATATTTTTTAGGATTATTAATTTCCCTATAGGAATCACTGATATGAATTACAGTGCTCTTTATAGAAACAAAACCAGCAAAAATACCACAAAGTTACTTCTGCATTGTACTTCCTGAGAAGCTAAATATGCAGTCTATTTAACAAAGGAAACAAAACATAGGTATCCGGTGGAATATGTTTCTCTCAGAATAACACAATTAAGTTAAAAATAAGAGGAGGATAATTTGGCTAAAGAGAATCGACTTTTCAACCTCATTTCCCGAATACTTGGAGGAGCTCTTTATTTACGTGTAACCACGAGAGGGAGCTCTAGTCCTAAAAACTCAGTAAGCAACCCAGCCTGCCAGTATTTTTAAGAAAAGCCCCTCTTCACCCTCACTTCAATGATTTAAATCACTCAATGATTTAAATGATGAGTAGGGATATCTGAATCATTTAAAAATATCAAACACTTGATACTTTCTCCTTTGCTGCAATCTTACCTGGTAGCAGGGACGGTCTGGGTTAGACAGCACAAGACCAGGTCCAATGATATTAAATGTGGCATCAATGTGCATAGGGTTTGGATCCTTAAAGGATATTACATGCACTCTATAGTCTGGTGCAAGATGCCGCCTCATCCATTCAATGCCCATGTAATTAGTAACCTAAAAACAGAACAAAGTTTCACTAGGCTAGAATATAAATGACATCCAAATTTAGTTTATATAAGGTTTTATTTAAATAAATATTTAACACCAAAATACTAGAACCCTGTGCCTCTAGCTAATATTTAACAGATACTCTATAAATACCAGCTTTTGTCAATAGAAATTTTAATGTTGTTTAGAAATGTAAATATAAAAATATCAATCATCAAAGATAGATAACAACACTGTTGGAAGAAACCTTTGTTTACCTGACTCCTTTGTACAAAGATATCTCTTCCAGCTCTAATGAAGTCAGCAGCATCAAAGCATGGCTCAAATTCTGTAGTTACAAATTTTCCCTGAGCAGCCAGTTTGTGCCTATCTTCAACAGAGCAGATGGGATAATCCTAATTCAGAAAGGAGATAACTTTAGGTTGGAGCTGGTAGGCGAAAGTTTTCAAACCATTTGCTATTGACGAGCATTTTGAAACGAAGAAAATATGTTTATATTGATAGCTAGTATGTTCCATATGTTCCCTTGGAGTTGGTTTGTTTTTTTTTTACTTCTAAATGAGTAGAAGAAAAAGCGTAATTAAGGAATTTTAAATAAATAGAGTTTCAATTACATTCAAGAACAGGTGATGGTATAAGAGAAGAGTTATATCAAGAAGTTAATTGTTTGTCAGAACCACTGTCTCGATAGTATACTGACTTGTGCATTGAAAGTATTCATCACCAGCTGAGTTTAACTACCAGTCCAACAAATTATTGCACAGGGACAGAAATACTTGTATGCAAGCTATTTCCTAACACAGGTGGACTTTGCACTTTTTCCACATTTTAGATTGAAGCACTACTTTAACTTAGAAGGTAAAATTAAAATACATTTTAGAACAATGGAATTAAGAACAGATAAGATGGAAAAAACAGCACAAACAGAAGCTACTGGATAAGTAAGTATGCTTCACAATAGGCTCTGGATGTTTTCTAATATTGACTGATTACTCTAGGGTAATTTCATTTAATAAAGACTTCCTTGCATCACTGGGAAGTTGTTGCTGCTCCCAAAAAGTTATAATCATTTCACAACCAATTTAGCTGCACCTATTGTAGATGCTACCAAGATCCTAATGCAAATGGGAGCCTACAGAAAACTACCAAAATTGTCAAAGTAAAGTATTACAGAAGAAAAAAAAATCACTTATATTCAGAAGGTAAATAGTCACAGTTTAGATCTTTCACTATTTCTTCATGTAGCTTCCAAAATACAAGTCCTTCATGCAAAACAAGAATTGTGAGGTCTTTTTGGTGAAAAGAAATATACACAACTCTTTCCCACCTTCCTGATATATTCAGGAAATATTAATTCTTTGAAGTACTCTTTGTGATGACCTTCGAGCATTCTTTCCTCTTTAGCAATGCTAAGTTACAGTCAGTAATCAAAACAATTCAGAGTAGACCTGATTCCAGTAGGCACAACTTCCTGTTTCTTATTACACAGGTGCACACTCAGTTTCACCTGGATAGACTGTAGAAAGTTTTCCAACATTAAAGAAAACACAAATTCACTTATTTCCCTCTCTCTTTGTGAAACAGATTTCCGGTTGAAATTATCAAAAGTTCTGAAGCAAAATGAAAATAATACCTGATCATAGAGCTCATCTGCCATTGTGGGTTTGGGAGCAGTTGTCCACTTAGCACCACAGTTGAAGTACTCTTTAATTATTCGTCTATACGCTCTGTACTCAAAGAAACGAGCACGCCAAGCCATAGGCGCTTCAATAATTTCATTTCCCACCACCAGCAGGATGTCTCTTGGCATGGCAGCATACATACCTAAAAGGAAAAAGTGCATGAATCTATGAAACAAATAGGCTTTTCTCAGATTTTTCAGGTTCTTCACTTTTTACCACCATTTTTACCATTACTTCTCTACCTGAAAGACTTGCAAAGAGCATCTTCACAGAAGTCAGGAAAATAGGCCATAATGAGGCTCTTATTGACAGTCTTCAATTTTTCAAAGTGACATTTTCCATTCAAAATACTTGCAACATTTTGCTACAAAGCCTCATTCATAACAAGTTTACAGCTAGAAGGAAGTCATCCACAATCTACAAGTCTCCACAATCTGATTAATGGAAACTAACTAGACATATGCTTATGAACTACTCAGAAGACTTCTATAAAAGGTAAGAGGTAGTGGGTTTTCCAAGTGGACCTCATTTTTTATGTCATCCTTTTAAATAGTAATAGCACAGGACAAGAATTTGATGCAATGCAGAACTAGTCCCAGTAGGGTATGTAAATAAATAACAAGCAAAAAAAAAAAAAAAAAAACACCAACAAAAACAAACAAAAACAGCTTTGTTATTATATTGCTAATAATTTTCACAATTATTACCTGGTCCCCACTGAACTTCTACTAGTAAAAACTAACTTAAGAACATGCTTGCCATGAAGGGAACCTGGAGACCACAATTGATACAAAGTTGAGAAGGATCTACCCTCTCTGGATACTCCCGCTCCAAGCAGGAAGTTAGACTAGATGGTAGCCAAAGTGTCTCAGACAAGAGAGCTAAACAGACTATACACCCTTCAAGAGCGGAATAGTATTTACCTGTAGATTCAAAATCAGGTGTTTTATACTTCACAGACCAGTCAATTGGATCAGGCCTCTTGACAATTACACCTTCTTTTTTCAAAATATTGCACATCTCCTCAATTTCAGCAATAGCTTTTTTTACGTGGTCTTTGGGGAAACTCTGGCCTCCAAATTTCTGATAAAATCCCCAATACTTTTCATATGTGTTGGCCTAGAACAAAAGGACAAGTGACAAAGAATAAGCATCGTGGTTTTTTTTTTGGCAAAGGGAAATAGATGTATAACATACAATTCTTCATGTTCAGTTCTCTCACCATCTCAACATTGCATTGTATAAGTTACCACATAGTGCACCTTATATTTGATTCCTGCTCTAATGTGAGGAGTTGGTAAAAGCTGTTAATGGCCTGCTGATCCTTCTGAAATGAAGGGCTGGGGTGAGACAGTGGAAGGAAGGTAGAAGATTCAAGACTTCAGATAAATGCTGCCAATTATTCCCTGTCAAGAACTCCTATCCTAGAAGCACTCTGCTGCCTTTTTGTGGTTACCTCTAGCTATTAATACTTATCACTGGCAAGGCTTTGCTCAGTTTTATGATGTGCATGTGTCCAGTTATTAAATATGTTTAAGTGCAGGTGTTAGACTAGTTGTGAATAGCTGATGGTGTCTTCACCAAATAGTTACACACAGCAACAGAATTAAGTTTCAGCTGTACATGCTGAGAAGACTCACTCAACTAGCACGCAGTTTCAGTACTGCTGATAGACTGTATACAGGGCATGATGCCCGAGAAAAAGTCCTTTGATGAGCAGCAGAAAAAGAAAAAGGAGAAATCAATTCTGGAAAGGGGAGAAGTACACATTTCATTCATATTTGCAAATTTAGTGTTATGACTTTTAAATGGGATTTTCAGGGCATTTTCTTTCCTCCTATTTTTGGATATAGATGGATCAGTAGCTTTAAATTCCTTGTTCCTATGGGTGGAAATACTACTACAAATAACGTAATTAATTCTTTCTTTACAAGTCTTTTCCCCTCTCTAGTCATAGCCCCATAGAAAGTCTCATTATTATCAAATCACAGACAAAAACCAAGACAGTCTACATAAACAACTCCTATTTACTCTTCAGTGAGTATTTACTAGCTGGTGCTGCCAAGTGGCCATGACAGATTTGGTCCTTGTTACGCTAGACCTGTACAAACACACCAGTCATAAAGGAAACCCTATAGACATGTTATTTAATAAGGCTAGCAAAAATTCACCTGTCTGTAATCACCTTGTTAAAACCTCACTTTGGTACTGTCACAGTAGTGGCATCAGGAATTGTAAAGCAGCAACAGATGACATGCCCTGTTGGCTAGAAGTGGCCATACTTCAGGTAATGCAGAAGTCTAGAAAATGCAAGTGATAAATTCATCTGTCAGGGTTGGGTTAAAACAAGTATAACACTTACAGGCCAAAATCCTCTGCTCCTGAAATCCTCTGACAGTCTTCTCAAATTAAAAAATAATAATTCAGAATTATGTCCTTGTACTCATGGTTGAAAAGAAAAAACAGAGATTTTCAAAACCGATTAGGCTGCTTCAGCAGCGTGTCTTTGGAAGCACTTCATTCAGATTTACAAGCTGTTGAAACCAGCAACTTTGATGGGTCTCTGCTAACACTAGCATGACAGGTGAACACGTGCAAACGTATCCCTTCTGGAATGACAGCAGAAAGCATCAGAAACAGTAAAGAAAGAGGTCAGGACCTCCCTCTACCAATTCTGCTCATTCAGACAGCATGAGTGACAGCAACGGGACACAGGAGAACCTTGCCCTCCTGAACATGAGAAAGACTCATGCAATTGCAGTCCTTATTGCCTTCCAGAGAGCACCACTCTGGACAGAAACAATGCAATGATGAACCCCCAACAATGAATGTTGCTAGTATGGTGTATGAGTCCCAAGTAGGCAAGGCAATTCTGCTGAAGGCATCGTGCCTGATCTCCGTTCACAATCCAGGCTATCCACTGCGCTCTCTACTATTTCTGGTTATTTGCCCTCAAACTATAGAGGTAAGATAGAAGGGGGAAAAAATTCAACTTTTTAGACATTCTTAACATTTATACAGAGAGCCCAAGCAAAGGTCTCGGTATGGCCCTCCTGCTCCTCCACTACTGAAACATATTCCCATCCTTCCTGGGGGAATTTATTCCTTCCCTGCCCCATGCCCCACTGCTACCCCTCTCCTCCCCCCAGGGTCTTGGGTGATTTGATCACCTCAGATTTGCCAGCTGTTCAGAAGTCACATGCAGATCATATGAACTGCCTAGCATTCCCATGGACTCCTGTTCTGCTAATGAGACAAATTTGTCCTATGGAGTAAAGCTAGTTATTTTCAGAGCCACCCGTGTTATATTTGAATCTCTTTAATTCCTAAGAGGTATAGCTCTCCTTTACTACTGCTCCTGTTTCTCAAATGTGAAAAATGACACTTGTGGTGCCCTAATCTGATAGCGCAATCCTAAAATTACAACAAAGTAAGATGAACACCATAACACCACTCCTATTCCATACCATAACAACACTCATATTCTGAATAGATGGGCAAGAAACTCTGTGACTGGGACATCTATTTTGTACTAATTCAGGGTTGAGATTTCAGGCCCCTTTGACCACATACTTACATACTTGCAATTATTTCAGACTTCTCTAAAAGTACCATGACCAGGAAATAGAAATGAGCTTTAAATAATATTCTCAATGCACTTTATGAGCTATAATCTGAAAGTACATGAAAAACTGTAGTGGTATTTGGGTGGGAGGGGGGAAAGCAACATTATCTTTCTGAAAGAAATTCAAGAATGTGCTGTAAGAAAAAGATTATCTTTAAGAAAAAGGATAATCACTCCCTACAGTTGATATATATTTAAAACATTTATAGTGAGGAAATAATTAACGTTATCAATATTATGCTCTCTAGACCTACCTTAAAGTTAGCTTCTCACTGAAGATATAATGATCTGTTGTAATAATATCTCTTCATCAAAAAAGTATTATTTAAAAAATATACTGAAAAATCATTGTGAAGTACAAAGCCATAAAGCTCAACTGTTTGACTAAATGTCAACTGCTTCAGAAGAATACAACTGAATAGTGAGACTTGATCAATGTGCTTATTCAAAAGAGGGCATCTTCCTAACTGATGGAATGCTAGATAAGATTTCCTATGTTTTTCCAAATAGTGCATTTCCCTTTATGTAACCTACGCATGCCATTTCAAGCTCCCAAAAGGATATGCAATAAAGAAGCTGTCCAATGTGTCAGCTTATTAACATTCCTCAGATATTTAGAGCTTCCTATTAAATTCACTGATTCCTCCTCCTTATGCCAATCGCATCATTTCTACATCACAGGAAAAAGGCTTTTGTTGTACTTTGAGATGTGCTTTTGGTATACACAAGACCTGAACGCATCCATACTTCCTGCACTTAAGTATTTCATATATAAACATTCATACAGTTTTAAAACGTGACAAAGAAGCACCTCAAAAGCCAGTATTTACGAAAACAGCATTATGATTTGAGACGTTTTTCAGGTACAACAGTTTAGTTTTTCCTTTATACAATTCAAAATTGCTAGATTTAAACTGCAGTTTTATAACTGATAATCTTCATTCACACTTGGCAGAAGCCATGTGATATACAGCAGCCCTAGTATTGCCATTTACAGGAACATAATAGGGAAATAGATTCTTATTTACCTCCCCTACCTTTCAGACACATGGCAGAGGTTTGAATAACATCTGAATCTATTAAGATTTTTTTACTATTGGCAAGGTAGGATTTAGACTACTGCTTGGATTATTCAACAACGTCCACAAGGTAGAATTACCTTAGCAATTTCTACAGCACAATTAAGACAAAAGCAGAGAAAACTAAAAAAAAATCTCAGCCAGCACACACTATTCCTATTAACTGTTTTGGCCAATGTATTCATCAGACTAGGCAGTTTACATAAAGAAAAGCTAAAAGTAAAGGTTGCTTTAACCCCCAGATAGTAAGTCTTCAAATTCCAGAATTAATTCTATACTTTGACACTCCTCATCAAGCTTTTAATATTGCATAGAACAATAGATCTGAATGACCTGAGCTCATTTGTTTAGTTAGGGCTTAATAGGCACTAGAACAAGGCTATCAGTAAAGTATGTGACATTTCAGCAAGTTAGACATTTGAAAGAATATTTTTTTTCTGATATTAAAGTCCTTGGTCACTACTTAACATAATTTTGCTCCAATGTGATGTTAGAATGTAACAAAGATAGCTGTTGGGTTTTCTCCATACTCTTTCTGTCCATTCCTTATGGCAGTTTTAAGTACATAAATGCACACACACATATTTTATATTAAAAATCCCAGTCCTCATTAGCTTGTTTTTCTGAAGCTGCTAGAATTTCTCTGGAGTGTCTGGAACAGGATTCCAGAGGTTGGTAAGTGAGCTAAAGCTTTCAAGGAGTATTTTACAAGTCATAATGAAGTCAGTGGCAAATTTTCATTGAGCTACTGGGGCCAAGGTATCATCTCAAATATCCCAGTGTATGTCAAAGGATTACTCTTCTGTCTGGGGATTAGAACCACCAAGCTGCAGTAATTCATTCAAACTCCTCCAAACACTTTTGGCCAGAATCATAGCCCAAGTTTTAAAGAAAAATATACAAAGCTAAAATGGGCTGTAGGAAGAAAAGTTTCTTTCCACAAGTACATCCAAAGCTTCCTCTAAACTACCATTTCCAGCACTTTAAACATCTTTTCAGTATGATCTCTCCTACGCCAAAAGAGAAGAATTCCTGTGTGTGTGTGCATGCATCTGTGTCATGTCCCCTCCCCCTTTTAACACTGAGGTCTTCAGTCAATTTTGTCAAGGTATCCTGTAAAATTTTACTTCTCCAGCAGCTGTATTATGCCAGCTCATTTTGGTGGGATAGCCATGCATTGCATGTCCCTCCTCTAAGGCAGCAATGTGGCATCACGCTGTATCTATACTGTGACACTAGAAGAGAAAAACTCAGGATTATCCCCAGGAATGCAGGTAACAACACAGGTTCAGCATTTTAAAGTCCAGGTAAAGTTCACAAAAAGAGTTCAGAGCAAGCCCAGAATTTAAGCATTTCTCTTAAACTAGAGAATGAAAGCTTCTGCTTAGTTTAAAACCATTCAATAGTCTAATGTTCTGTGTAAAGCTTTTCTTAAACATACATAAGAGGCAAAGCAAGGCTGAAATACAAGATTTTAAAGAGCAAAGAAACATAGTTTTAAGTTACTGTTATAGTTTTATGCACACATACATAAAAAAAAAATCTGAAAAGCAGGAGAGTATACATTTCCATACAACACTTACTATAGCACATAGGAGTTCCAGTGAGCTATTTAAAAACTATTTAAATAGAACAGTCTTACAGCTACAGACACTAATCTCTCTCAGACCATTAAGTAGACAGTTGTACTTCCTTTTCCTTCAAGTTGTAACCCTACTTGGTTTCATGCCCCAGCTCACCAATTATATCAATCCTGCCACCTATCTCAAATGCTACAATGTGTGTAGCCTGATAGTGTCTGGACTATATTACCAGATCATGCTGTACGTATTAAAGACTGTCTCTACTACATAGTGACTTCAGTTAAAAATTAAATCAGTTGAAAGTGGGAACAAAAAGCATAACCCCCACCAACACAGCTGAGCTGTAAAATTCCAGAGATGTAAACAACTAGCATTAGAAAAGAATTTTCATGGGTAAATACCATACCTTGTGCACTGTAAAGTTTAAGTTGCATATATAGAAACTGCACTACTTTCCATTTAAAGTTGTTGTTTTTCTTGTTTACCTTAACCTCCACAGAAAAAGGAGGAACACAAGCATTTTCAGCTCTTCCCACAATGACTTCTTCCAGTGGGTCCCATTCATTGTATGAGCAAACAGGACTGTCCTGAGGTACAGGGCTTGTAGCCTTATTGTCATCAGCAGCACAGGTGTTCTGGGAGGCCGTAGCTGCCTGGGTGCTCTGGAAAGATCGCTGCACCCATCCTGTAAAGACTCTTCCAAGCTTAAAATAGAAATAAAAATCATGTTTCCCTTACAGAAGGCAAAAAGTAACAGTTCAGAAGTCCACAAGTGCCTTACACTGCAATCCTAAAACAACAAGCATTATGTGGAACATTAACAGTAACATGCTGTTTATTAGAGGCATTCTAATTTATTTGTGGCATAGTATATGCTTAAAAGACAATTTGCCTTTTAAAATACATTCTGTCTGGAGGAATAACGGCATGGGAGAACAAAACTGACAGCGACGACCGATGTCACTGAACTCAGTGCTGCTGAACGGGGAGGATGCCCGTGCGAGCCCCTGCCACAGAAACCAGTACCGTGCCCACACTCGGCGCATCCCTGCGTGCCCGCGGCCACCGTGGGCGCGCCCCAACCCTGTCGGAGCGACCCGGACCCCGGCCCCGCCGAGCGTGGCGGCGGATCAGCGCGGCACCAACCCGCGAGCCGATGAAATGCGCCGCTTCGGCTCCGCGGCTCCCCCCGCGCAAGCACCGCACTCGCAGCATCTCCCCGGGGGCTGCCCAGCTCCGCGCCGCGCCGCGCCGCCCTGCCCGCGCTTTTACTGCTCGGGACACGCCCCCGGACACGCCCCCCGCCATATATGGCCTGCCCCAGGGCGCGCCCCTAGGGCCGAGCCCGCGCTGCCCGGGAGCGGGGAGAGCAGGAGCGGGGGGTGCAGGGGGGAGCGGGGAGCGGCAGGAGCCCTCGGGCCCGAAAGCCGGGCAGGGGAGACGTGGACGTGGTCTGCCCGGATGGATGAGGCAATCCTCAAAGCCGGCTGACAGCTGCTTTCGACATACCTCGGTCCCACCTCCGCAAATGACTCTCCAGCAGCGAGATTTAAAGTTCCTCTCTAAGAAGCGCACTGAGGCCCATCGTAGCTGGTTCTAGTCACCAGATACGTACTCTTCATTAAACCTGCTGTAGACGACAGGAATTCAATTTTACAAAACAAGTCACTAATTCATTGCTTAACAATTCAAAGTTTTAGACAACAATCTAAAGATTTTGTGATTCTCCAAAAAATAATAATAATTTGAAGGGGTGTTTCTATAAAATCCCAACCAATTTCAAATTCTGGCTTCTTCAAGTGCATATTGTGATATGAAAAGTCATCTTAAAATGAAAGCCTAAAATCATTAGCTCCTGGTAGACTTACACTTTTTCCCCTGCAAAAACGCTCAGTAATAATATTACCAGAAAGAGACGTATCTTCTAAAATGCTTCTGCAATAAGAAATTTGCTTGCTACCAGCTCTACTCATACTTGGTAATAAAAACATTGGTAATAATTACCTAATACACGTAGTTCTGCATTTTCTCAACTTTACACACAACTTCACTTTTAATTTTGCCTTACAAAAGTAAAAAGACAACATAGGAAAAAATAGTTTTACCCGAGATATTTTCGTTTAAAATAGTAGAGGTCTACATCTTTATTTTAACCTTATTATTTTTGGTTCTGCCTTTATCACCCATGCTGTGCCGTTTATTCAACTTTACTTAATCCTCTTTCAGTCGATGCTTTGTTTTTCAGTGCTAGTGCTGCGGGGCATGTCCATGAATAGACATGATATTTAGCATCACTTCTATATATATGTGAGACCACAAGCAGTGCTAATGAACTCAGCAGACATATCTATAGCAGGGAGAAGGTAAACATCAGTACTACTAATGTATATTAAAACTACAGTCATAGCACAGAGCAAAACAGCTACAGTGTTAACACGCCTTAGATACAAGAGTAAGCAAGTTTTACTCTACTGGGTAATTAATAAATCAACAGTTTGCCTTTTTGGCACAGATAAACACTGCAGCTTCCCAGGAGAAATAGGACAGTGCAGTTTCTCTCATCATGAATTTACATACTTTGGGGAGAAAAGTTAATTATTTTAGCTGTTATGATATCAGACATGTTTTGTCCTGTTTCAAATGAAAGCAGAACTTTTTCACATCTTAGTTTGTTAGGACTCGCGTGTAATATAGTTGCCTCAAACTATATTTCTTTGTATTGAATGTTTCCTTGTATCAAAAAGCTTATTCTTAGTTTCAAAAAGGAATTTTCTTGATGTTACTTAATTTCTAGTTACCAATTTTTGCCATCTATTTAATAATAATAATAATAATAAAAGGTTATTCTAGTTATGCTCATATGCTTGTTATGTGATTCAGTTGATTTTGCTAAGGTCACTCTGCTCACATTGACCTTCTAAAAGAATTAATGATTGGCTTGAGGCTAAATCCAAAGGTCTTGCTTCTTTTCCTGTCCTTCTCAACTTATCAGCTAGTTTTGGACCTTTGGATCATTCTTTCTCAACTCAGTTTACATAGTTTTTCTGACTCTGCACAATACTTCTTTTCCTACTTACTACATATATTTGATACTCTATAGGGTCCCTAAAATTGTTGCCACCATCATTACAGTGGGCTTTGCGCTGAGTGCCCTGTCATTTATTTATATTCCTGATGGACTGCATTTTTTCTGCTCACGTTTTTTCAGTGAAAACATTCTTTCCCATATCTCAAAGGTCTGTTTCTTCCTATCTTAGGTATAGTTCCTCCTGGCCATAAGCCAATCTTCATTTGAGTACAGTCAAAGCAGGAATCCTTTCCTTCTCCTAACTGGCATATATTTTGTCTGACGTTGAAACCTTTATTCATGCTTCATTAGCATTTTCCTTCCAGCCTTCGCTGAGGAACAGTCATTTGACCCCCAGGTTGCCCTCACATGGGCCTTGATATCTGTAACGATATCGATGCACCACTCATCTAAAATGCAACCTAGCAGTATCCTTATGCTTCTTTCATCACTTGACCACCTACTGTGTCACTTGAAAATAAAAAATTTAAAATGTCTCCTTAAAGTAGCCCCTCACATTTCGCTGCACACCTCCTCTTATGGGTAAGAACCTCCCAATAAGGGCTTCATACGGTTCACATTTGTGGTGTATGAGAAGTGTCACTCTTCACAGTTCACTCTTTTGCATCAACACAAGAGTACTCCTATTTTTGTATGCTAGGTAGCTCTTTTTATCTTCCTCCTCCTCCTCCACGAGAAGGGCTTTATTCAACAATGTAAGTTTTAACAGTGACAAAAGTCACGGAACATGACAGTAACAATTACTCAAATGTAAATAAAGCTGATTTCATTCATTCAAATACCAGAAAGTTACTTAAATTTGGGCAACTCATTTGTTACCCAAATGAAATTCTAGAATCCCTCAATATTGCATGAGTCTGGGTTTATCTGCAACATTTATTTTTGTGTTCTTTCAGGGTTTAGTTGGACATGTGGTTTACTAAGCAAGTGCTGAGCTCTTTGGATTGAAAAGTTCATTATAGAGCTGTATGATTATTTTTTTTTGGTAATATTCTCTCCATCAGTTTTGAATGACAAAGTGCCTTGCAGGCTTATATACAACCATATCATTCTGACAACTATGTAATCCATTTAAAGCAACGTGGTTCCAATTACCAGCAATATTCTGGCCCAAACACTAGTGTTAACAAAGATCAAAGTAAAAAAAAAAAAAAAAAAAAAAAAAAAGATAGCTGAGCTTATAATTAACCCTCTAATATTTATCTATTAGAGAAACAAAAGTCTCAAGAGGTTACACCACTGTTTAAATGTGAATTTCCATCTGGTCATGAATTGACATCCCACCTTTCAGAGCATCTGTTGTTGTCTGGAGTTGTAAAGTGGTACAGCAATGTGCCTGAAGCACCTGGGGGACATGATTTTTAAGGTTAAAAAACAGCGTATCCTGTCCTACCAGTATTTCTGCTCTATAAGTGATTACAATGTTTTTGTAGAGGAAGCCTGGTCTGAGCTGGTCTCAACATTTGCATATATTCAATAGTTCTTACTTGTGATATCTCTATTCAACAATAAAATTGTGAGAGAGTTCAGTTCCTTGTGCCTTGTCAATGATACTGCTCACTAAATTCCAGCAGAATACAACCACAAGAAGAGAATTTGGCACTGCAAATCTTATCTGTTAGCTAACAGGAACAACACAGGGGAATCCAATATGCTTCTTAGAAAGCAAGTTTCCAAATTCCAGAAGTTCAGAAATCTGGACTGTTAGAGTTGGGAAGAACAGACGCATCTGAAAATATTTAAACTACATATTATTTTTTCCCTTTTAAGCTCATAATTTAGTTGTCAACTCTAAAAAAAAAGAAGTCTAAAAAGAGTCGAGACATTGTTAGACATGATTAAAACAATTTAATGTAATATATTTCACTTTAACTTGTGACCTGTAATAAAAGCTGAAAATCAATGTACTACATTAAAAATCCTTTGAAGGTAATCTCATTTTGTGTAATTAAATAGTATAAAATCTTTCTTTATCATTCTTCACAGGGAAAAGAAAGATATAGTAAGATCTAATCTCTTACCTGACCAAACAAGCTACGTTTTTCATATGTAAAATGGTAGGAAATTCTTTCTCCCAGCTTTACCCACACCAGTTTAATCTTTATACTTGATGAGAAACTTTAAATGTTCTGCCTATTTTATTGCTTATAGTTATTAAAGGGCAAATTCTGTAGCTTTTTTTTTTTTAATTAATGAAATAGGTGTTGGAATTGAGTGCACCCTCATTAAGTTTGCGGCTGACACCAAGCTGAGTGGTGTGGTGGGTACAAGAAAAGGAAGGGATGCCATCCAGAGGCACCTGGTCAGGCTTGAGAAGTGGGCCCACACGAACCTCGTGAAGTTCAGTGAGGCCAAGTGCAAGGTCCTGCACCTGTGTTGGGGCAATCCCAAACATCAGCACAGACTGGGGGATGAACAGATTGAGAGCAGCCCTGTGGAGAAGGACTTGAGGGCACTGGTGGATGAGAAATGGGACATGAGCCAGCAGTACGTGCTTGCAGCCCAGAAAACCAATCAAATCCTGGGCTGCATAAAAAGCAGCATGACCAGCAGGTCAAGGGAGGTGATTCTCCCCCTCTGCTGCCCTTGTGAGACCCCACCTGGAGCACTGCCTTCAGCTCTGAGGCCCCCAGCACAAGAAAGACAGGGACCTGTTAGAGGGGGTCCAAAAGAGGGTCACAAAAATTATCAGAGGGCTAGAGCACCTCTTCTACAAAGAAATGCTGAGAGCTGGGGTGCTTTAGCCTAGGGAAGAGAAGGCTCCAGGGACACCTTATTGCAGCCTTTCAATACTCAAAGGGAGCTTATAAGAAAGATGGAGAGAGACATTTTACAAGGACATTCAGTGATAAGAGAAGGGGTAATGGTTTTAAACCAAAAGAGTGTGAATTAGATTAGATATAAGGAAGAAATTCTTCACTCAGAGGGTAGTGAGGCACTGGAACAGTATGTCCAGAGAAGCTTTGGGTGCTTCATCCCCTGGAAGTGTTCAAGGCCAGATTGGATGGGGTTTTGAGCAACCTGATCTAGTGAAAATTGTCCCTGCCCATAGCAGGGGGGTTGAGTATTGAGTTTTTAATGGTCCCTTCCAACTGAAATCATTTTATGCATACACCCAATCCCTATGCACACACCCAATCCATAGTCATATAACCTTAAGTTCTTAGGCAGCAAGACTGAAAGTTTCATTGCCTTTAAGAAATCAAAAGAGGGGAAAAAAAAGATCTCCGGCTTGAAAATGGGTGATGTAGATGTTTTATGTAAGAAATTTAGGTAGTGATAAATCAAACTTTTCTAAGATTCCTAGCACACTGGCATGATTCAGTTCTTAGTGCATTTTTCTATTCATGCAAGCATTGCTCCTCGTATTTCTTTGTGTTAAAATGTCTCAAATTGCATTCCCAAATACTATTAAATCACATATACAATCAAAATGCATATCAACATATGTACATCAGAAGAACATATCAATATAAATATGTAATGCACTAAATCTCAATCATGTCTGATAGTTTAGGAAATCATTTAACTCTTTTTTAGGGGAAACAAGGTAATACTGTAATACTGGAGGGCTGTGAAGAAACACCCCAAACCCCCACCCAAAACAAAGCCCAGTAACTGCACAAAGGAAACAGCACAGGTAGTAGAGGTGCATATATGTGAAGGGCAGGACACCAGCCAACAAGGAGATAGAAGTTGCAATTAAATAGCAAACAATGACAGAGTTCGGGTGAGATAATCATTAGACAAATTTTTGGCTTAGAGCTAGTCCAAAAGAAGTTTTGAAATTTGAGCAAATAAAATAGTCCTTGTTCACTGAATCCAGCTGAGTTCAAGACAGGACTTTCTACTGTCCTACCAGCTACTCACAAGTCATGATACATTACAGAAATGATTGCCTTACTAACTCAATTAGTTTCCTAGTAGAGCCTGCAGAAATGCACATTCTGACTAACTACACTGTATGTGCACATAAACACGAGTACAAACATACATATGTAAATATCTGTTTTAATTTTAGATGTCACGTTTCTATTATAGGAAGGTGACAGTGCTAAAGAAAGTTCTGTGAAGGCAAGGGATTTAGTGATCATAATCCATGACATTTTACTCTCTGTCATTTCCAGAGACAGTGCAGTGCTGACTACTGAAAAATGCAGAAGGTTCATGCAGCAAAAGGCACATCACTTGGTCGGATAGATTTCATTCAGACCACTATTGCCACGAATACAGTAACATGATCTGCCAACATGTTCTAGGATCAGGACTGTGACAATACTTTCTGTCCGGACTGCCAATTGAACCGCATGGCTCTACAACATTTGAAGTCTCATTAATCTCAGTCATATGGTCTTTGACATACCCTGTTTTGCATTAGCATGTAAAGTTTCAAGACTGCTTTACATTTTGTCTTGAAGAATATTTATAGAAATTACTAATAGAACTTTGCTATGCCCCTAAAATATCAACTGCAGCCAGTTTTCTTTTCACTCCCTGTGGAGTTAAAATTGTAGCCATATCACATCGTATCTCTGAAAAACAATTTCAAAAATCCTGGTTCCTTCAACCACTGTGTGAGTGGCAACTGCAAGTAAACTACTGGCCTCTTAATGCAAAGGTTTGCATGATTTTTGTGTCAATACTTAGCATTTGCTCCACCTGTTTTATTTCTTGGAACAGACAGAAAGCATCAGCCCTCCAGCAACCTCATCCATCCGAAGCTTCAAGGAGAGAACAGCTTAATGCATAGAATCATAGAATATCCCGAGTTGGAAGGGACCCATAAGGATCATCAAGTCCAACTCCTGGCAGCGCACAGGTTTACCCAAAAGTTTAGACCATGGGACTAAGTGCACAGTCCAGTCGCTTCTTAAATTCAGACAGGCTTGGTGAAGTGACTACTTCACTGGGGAGCCTGTTCCAGTGCGCGACCACCCTCTCGGTGAAGAACCTCTTCCTGATGTCCGGCCTAAATTTCCCCTGCCTCAGCTTAGTTGTTAGACTTCTATTTATTTTAGGAAGACTGCTACAAAAACCATCTTTCCTCCTCTTCGCCTTTCCACACTAAAGCAGAGAATGCCTTGAAGAGACTCTCTGACAAAAGTAATAAGCTACAGAACCTCAGCCAACCTGTGCATTTTTTTGAGCTTTTAAATATTCTCTTTGACAGACGTGTACTGACTCAAGCATTATGTTATAGTGTATGCAGGCAGTTTATTCCTGTGAAAGAGGCTGAAGAATCCCTGGACTAAACAAGACCACAGATCTCATCTGTTCAGTTTGCCATAGCTCAGTAAATAAGACTGTAAGAATAAAGCTTCTTTTTACCCCACCCCTTTTTCAAAGAAAAGACAGTTCTTTGATAAGCATATTCCATCACTCGATGCTCTTGTTGGCAGCAGCTGTGACTAATGCTCAAACTGTAATGCCTCTTAAAAGTCTGTCAAGTATAATTTGAAAAGTGATTTCATAAATTCATTGTGATTTATACACTGAATCTGATTCAAGCCTAAATTTAGTGGTTCAAAAACAACACTGGATTTGGACACATGGATGCCATCTACCCTTCCATCATAAAAGAAAAAATAAAGCAAAGGCAAAATTGTTGAAAAGGGGTAATTTTAAATTCTCCTGAGGTCAAGGCTCAGCTAAGTTATCTGCTTAAAGCTTACCCTTTCATCTCCTCTCACCCACTTCAGTTCTTGACAGCTAATAAGCTCTCAGCAACAGAGAGGAGGGAGCAGGTAGCTTCCATGCCATCACTCGTATACCCCTACTAACATAATTATCTGAACTCTGAACCACCTTCTGCTGACATAGCTCTCGAAGGAGCTTGGCTTTGCATCTGTAATGAACTAAGAGAATTCTAAATCTATTTATGGGATGGAAACATTCCCTCAACTCCACAAAAGAACATTGAGCAAGACACCCTTTGGGGTTTCTGTATTAGGAGACAGGATAATTCCTGAGCTTTGACGGCTCCCTTCCCTGATCTTGAAGAGCACATCTGTGATCTGCTCTGCTGAATTCTAACCATCTCTGTCCAGGGAGGATAAGGATGGGCTCAGTACCAAGAATCCAGCTACCATCCAGTGCCAGGAATCTCTCACATGTCATCGTAGAACATTACAATTTGATTCCCATAATTTCATACCAGTTGCTTTTAACACATCTACAACAGAAAGATGAGTTACACTATGAATCAGAGAGCTTCACCTTCAGCCAGTTGTAACTGAGCAGAGAGCTGTGTGTGAGCTGGCATCTCAACAGAAAATAGTTCGCTGTTCTAACTTTCATAGCTTAGAAGTAAACATGGCATTGTAAGAAGATTTGGTGGGAAGTTTCGTACCAAAACAAGTTCTTAGTTGCAAAATGACAATTTCTTGAAATGAGAAAGTTTCATTAAGAGTTTTTAGATCCAATATATGTAGGTAGAACATATGAAAGGTTCCTTTCTCTTCTCCCACTTCCTGCTCCAGTTTTCCATGCAGGCCTCTGGGAAGACAGATGCTCATAGTCTGCCATGAGTGCTACATGTGTGCTACAAGCCTTCTGGCTTTGCAGCAGGATCAACTCCAACAAGAACTGCTGTGCCCACACTGTCAGAAATCTATGTGTGGCACATAAATCTAGACCCTCTATATGGTTTTGCCTAATGAGTCATGCCATGTTTATTCACAGCCAGGTTGCACCTCCTTTACCTTTTAATAGTAATTTCGTTAACACAAAGGAACATAAAGGAACTTGGGATAGAGTGCAGCAAAGCAAAGGTACCCTGCAACATACAGATTTCTTGTGGGGTGTTTTTTTTTGGCAGGGGGATGGACAGGGGAGCAGGGAGAACAGAAGGACTGTGCAATCCATCAGACAAAACTTTCTTGAAAATTCTAGGGTCACAGGAAAGGTTCACTCACTTGGAAAAGTTTTTTGGAGACTGTTGATCGCAAAGTATTTCAGTGAACAGAGGTGTCAAATTAGCTGCAGCTGAGACCAGCAAGTCAGCTTGCCTAGCTGATCTACTAGAAATCCTGATGCATTACAAATTTGTAAGCATCATTCACCAGAAGTGGGGAAAGATCTGGAAAAATACCAATAAACTGCTGATGTTAGCACAGTTTAAGTGGTGCCAGCGCATGTATTTCACTGACCCTCATCTCCTGAACCTCTGCCAGACTGCGAGGCCAAAAATGGAATGGCTCGAACTTTGCCATGGATAGGTTCACTGACTTATCTCTCCATATACTATGAGCTTGGTTGTTGCATTCATTATTTTTTTTTCCTGGTTAATAGGACCAGTTGCACCTTGCAACTCATATAGAAGAGGGAAGGGAACAGAAGGAGAATTTGAAACACTGCATGTAGGGAAGGAGATTGAGCTGCTGCTTATCGTCTCCTCACTCCCTCCTTTTCATTGTTCATAGTACTAATATGAGCCTTGATGAGCCAATTCTACTCTGTGAGCCAGCAGGGAACTCACCCAGCAAAATATATTCTGCTGGTTTAGTGAGCTGGATTGGTCGCTGAAGGGTCAGAAGAGCACTGGAGCTGCAGTAAGGGAGGCAGAGGTAGAAGGCCACATAAGGATGAGAGGGAAACAGAATCACCCCTTTTGGCCACACCAATGAATTAGATCAGGTCAGCCTGTCTCATCTAATTGCAACCTCACAGAAACACTGAGATAATACTGCAAATAAACCCTTAAAAGCAACTGCAAATTTGAAAATGTGTCAGGTAGGCATTTCAAACTGGAAACTGAAGATAGATTTCAGCTTAGCAGTCCTGAAAAATATCCCATTGGGAGTGTCAGGTGAAGCAGACAAGAGAAGAACAAACCCCAGCTGATTTGTTACACAGACTCACTCAAACCGCAAGTCTTCCACTCTGAACCCCATCTCAAAAAAAAACAAAAAACAAAAAAAAAAAAAAAAAAAACAGGAAAGCTGCATACAGAGTGCTGGGCTTTCCCATGATTCCTGTCCCTTAATTAGCAGAACAGTGAGCTTGAATCCCAAATTAACACAGTGTTCCAGCTACTTTTTACCCTCTGGTGACATCTTGTGGAAAAAACAAAGATACCCCTGCCTGGTGCCTAACACACCGAAGCCACGGGTGCCTGAACCTGTAGAGTGGAAGTCTCTTTCCCAAGTCCACAGGAGCGCTGTAGCATTCTCTATGTTTTAGTTTGTCTTTATTTTTTCTTTCCCTTACTGTTCTATGGATAGTGCAAACGAGCACTGTAACAACAAACCCTGTACAAAGAACTGAATATAGAGGTATTAAAAAAGCAAATAGGAGAGTAGAGCACAGAAACTGAGAAATGAGGGGAGTAGTGAACTAATTCCTTGAACTACGTTTTCTACTAATAAACATATCATTTATATTTTCTAAAGCTGAGGATAATCAACTGTTGAGCAATTAGGGTTTGATAGTTAAAGTCAAAAGGAACCTACAAACTGCTTGCCACAGTGGCAGGAGAAAGCAAATTATCAGCACCACACAATCAAAGATCTTTGTACACCCTGAAATACTAAGTGGCTAACCCTCCCAGTATGCTTGTATGCCATTGACAGAGGCTAGAAGCAAGAACCCAGCTCAAAATTAAGTCCAGACACTAAGAAATGGAAAAGGTTAGTAATACTTCGTACCAATATTATTTTGGAACCTCCATTTTGAAATATTTGCACATTCTTTATGAACAACATAAAATTAATTTCTCATATTTCTTTAACTGCATATGTCACCTGCAGAGGTGTAATTTTTATTAATCTAGCAAGAAAACTTTGTATGAAAGATTATTCACTGTTCTTAACTTCAAGGTCCTTAATTTCTGCAGCCATTCTAGGAAATTTAATATTTAAACTTTTCAACAATCTATTTCTCTACCATAGTATATTTTTAAATAATTGAATGCAAGTGATCAGCTGATGTTTATGGCTTTCCCAGCTTATTTCTTACATCTACTCTGAAACTACTTTCTGAAGAACTATTCCAGAACAACTTTCCACCAAGATATACTTATTTCAGAACATGAATTTCTAAACAAAGAGTTATTCCAAAATAGCTGTAGCCCTTTAAAGTCACCCCCTATCTTATATCACAATAACACATACCAAAGATGTAACACTCCTGTTCTTGGAAGGAAAAACAATTTCATATCTTCCTAATAAAAAAAAAAAAAATCATACCTCATCAAGAATAACCACCTATGCAATAGAAAATAGAATAATCTTCTCCTTAGAAGTTCTGATATATGATCATCCTCAGCAAAGATGATGAACATTTTGACAGTAACTTCAAAGGAAACAATTGAGCCAGTGTTCTCTAACGTTGTTAATCACTGAACTTATTATTATTATTAAAAACAGCAACTCACCAATGGGTAGTAATCTGCCATCCTGCCATTTTCATCTGCTACCTCTGGACACCTACATTCACCAGTGTAAGTGGATGTTATGCTGAAAACAAAAGTAGCTTAGGTTAGACTCATAATGTTGGAACAAAATCACAACTACATAACAAGAAATACATTCCCTTTTGAATTATGCTGGCACCTTGAAATGTAATTCCACAGAGAATATTGTTGCAGAGAAAAGAAAGTTCCATGAACATCAGCTGTCATGGAGATATCATAAAAGGATATATCTGTGTTTCAAGTGCTTCCACAAAACATTAGAAGAACGAAAGCTGGAAAGAACTAGACTATGGAGGGGAGCATACATAGGAAATCAAACACTCGTTAACAGAGCACCCACTGAAGCCCCAGTGATCAGCTGCAAGCAGCCTCTTGTCTCCACACAGACTGACTGTGGGGGCTCTGCAGGGGTGCCCAGGCAGTGTCAAACACTGCCAAGAGGCCTTCTGCAGCGCCTGACCCAGGGGCAACGGCCAGCACTGCTGACTGCTTGCAGTAGGTGAGGCCCTTGACCAGTTTCTGGCACAGCCTCAAGCACACATGCTTCTTGTAACGCTAAACACGTGTTAACTAGTCACAGAAGACTCTGTCAGCTTTCTAGAATAACTCTAGATTTGCAGTAGCTAATTGGAAAAAAAAAAGGGGGGGGGGGTAGGGAGGGTATTAAATAGTGTTTACTGAACTATGAAGATAGCAAACAAGTCAACAAAAAAGCACTTCTTGTCTCTAGGCTAACAGTGTTTAAACTGATATTTGGATTAGTAAACCAAGATTCCTGGAATAGCAATTCCCCCACAAAACATATTTAAAAACCAGAAAAGCACCAAACACTTAAAACCCAGATCATGTGTGTGGCACATTTCATGATATATTAGCCTCAAATGACATATGAAATAGCAGTTAATTACCTATTAAAACTGCTATGATAATAAGAAATACTTGAACACACAAGGCTGTATCTAGCAGTGGACTAACACACCTCAACCCCTTGGGATTATTGACGAAAACCAGATTGTCCCAGTGTACAGCGCAGACTCATTCCTAAGAGGACTTTGCTTCATGATTTTAAAGAACAAAACAAATCTTAGCATTAAATCAAAAGTATCAGAAGGAGCAGTATAAACATAGGTAGCTAGGGCTTGGTAAACATTAGAGAAAATAACAGGAACTCAGGAAGTATAGTGCCTAGTAATGCTGACGTAATTACTGCCTTGTGGGTAAAGAAGTACCAGATTTGACATAGAAGAGCAGAAAACTGTGACTGAGAAGGCAATAAACTGTTCCCTTGGTGGTGAAGGAAGGAAGGAATTAATCTTTCTTCACAGCAACAGCTACTTAAACTTCACTGAGAAAAGCCGCGGTTGCAGGCTTATCAGAAGGGCGAAATTCTGGCGTCAGGGTTGTCAGAGTAACCAGTGTCTCTCCAAGCCCTCGGCAGGAGCAAGACTGAGAGACTGGGGCTGTAAATCGCTTTTGTGCATCTAAAATACTAATAAACATGTTTATTTGCTTCAAAGTAATAAAAATAAATAAATAAAACAAATCACCCCCCACATTTTCAGCTGACTCAGCTCCTATTTACCTATTTAGTCTACTTACTCCCCAGTGAGGAAGAGCACGAGGACTGGTACATCCCGAGAGGTAGGGAGCACGAAGTACGTGCTCTCCAAGTCAGCTCACCCCTTGTCTGCCTCATCCTAAATTTCTCTCAGTGGGACCCTTGACTAGGCTTGGCTGCCTGTGTCCCTGGTGGCTGGAGGTTGAAACTCCAGATGATCTGAGCCCCCTCAGGCTGCGTTCTGCCGTCAGAACGAGCACCAGTCTCATTCGCAGTGGAAGGTGCCAGCCTCATCCGAGGGCACTGAAGACTGAGGAGGAGGAGGAGGGACGGTGTAGGTCAGTCAGCACCTGCTGGTACCACGGTGCGCTGCTGGGCTGTGCCTTGAGGCGCCGCCGGGAGAAGGCAGGCAGCACCCAGAGCTGAGGGAGCCCCCTCGCTGAGGACAGACAGACCGCCCGGCCTCAGACGGGGACCGAGAGAGGACCGACGGCCGCCAGGAGGCGCGGCAGGAGGCGGGCGCGGCCGTTGGGCCGCCCTCTCCTCAGCACCAGGCGCGGTTTGGCGCCCCGCCTGCCCTCCCGTCAGCGCGGGGCCGGGAGGTCGGGGCGGCCGGGGAAGGCTTTGTGGCGCTGCTTCCAGAGCAGAGGGGCTGCTGGCGGCCTCGGGTGAGGAGAGCGGTGCTGCTCAGGTGCCGGGGGAGGGAAACGCCGCCCTCGGGCCTCTGCCGAGCCCCTCTGCGGGGCCTGTGGTCGGTGCCGGGGGTGCCGAGCAAGGTGGGCTGCGGCGGGAGGCTCCGGCTGTGCCCCGTCCTCCGGTAGGTGAACGCGGGGGGCTGAGAGGCCGAGGCACGTCAGGTGAAAGGAATAAGTTGACGAATAATCAGAGCCGTATTTGTGCTTTTCAGATCGTGTACGAAGTGTAGTAAATTGAGCTCAGGTGCTTTGCTATTTATGCCAGTACAATCACCAGATGTCTGCTATCTGTTATCCCTGGAGACGCTGGTGGCCCAGCTATGTATCTCTGTGCCCTGCCCACCTTATATCCTTTGGATGATAACCTTGTTGCCTTCCACCAGTGGCTCAAACTGTTTATAATTGGCAATAGAAGAAAGCACACATGAAAATATTTTACACGCAAACCATGGTTTAAACCAGATACTTGTGATAATTTCGATTTTGTTGGATTGTGACATGTGAGGGAGATCTCTGAGTGAGCATCCCAGGCTAGACTGTGGGACAGAAATGCTCACTTTTTGTATAAGGTTAACAGGTAAACAGGTTACAAGCTGTGGTACATTCTCACTGCTGAGGAACATATCGATTGTGTTAACAGAGTATCTGCCCCATAGGCATACTCGCCTATGCCAGCTCTCCCTATACTGTCTGACTTGGGGTAAGAAGGGATGTGTGCTATACGTATATTCCCTACTTAAACAAATGCAAATGAAAGAATAAAGAACATACTAAACAGCCTTTTGGTCTATTTTGCATTCAAAGTAAAAACCGGTGTCTGGTTACTAATTCCAACTGAATCTTTTGGTTGAGGGTTAAGCCCACTGCAGCCCAGCCAAGTTACATGGAAGTAGTTTATACAGATGGTCACCTTCTAAAGACAAGTCTGGTGTCAAGTCTAAGTTTCCTCTGTAAGCACAACTAATGTGTCATGTGTTTACAGGCAGACTGTTGCTTCTGCATACAGACTTGTTTTTCCAAAGTCTTTCCAAAGACTTTCTAAAGAAGGAAGATTTTCATAAAATCTGTCATCTACTATTCTGATACTAGGCTTGGAAAAGAATTTCGTGTCTAACATGCTTAAGGCTAGTCTTCAATTGGGCATTTTCTTTGCTCTTTTCTGAGAATAATCCTACTGCTTTTTGATCTGAAAACAAGATACAGATATTCTAACAGCATACAGTGTCATTAATGATCTTCCTATAGGGTCAGCACTCTATAAGATGGCTGCATCACTGCAGAACTGTTACTCTTTAAGAAGTTAATGTTGCACCCTATTAGTGGTCTGAAAAATTTGTTTTTAAGTTGGATGTGAAGTTCACAACTGAGTTTTAGCACATAACAAAATGATTTTCTGGATCAACACTGTGACGCTTTCTGACTAAAAGTTGAAAATAGCATGAGTAATGTTACTAATGTTTTCCTGCCTCATTTAAATACTGCAGTAAGAAAAGTCTTTCATTAGTCTGTTTCTGTGTCCCCAACACTTCTTGCGCATTCAGAATAATTGAACTATTGAGTATGTGGGCCAGTAATTATCATCAGATGAATGCAGATGGTTTATACCTCTGTTAGTAAGGCTTCAATTTCTACACTGTATAGATTTTTTAAAAAATATGATTCTCTTTAAACCTAGAAAATTTAATCTAATTCCCATATTATATGATGATGTTGGTAAGTACAAGTGTAATTTTGTTTTGCAGAGTGCCATTGAACTTACAGCAAATCTTAAGTACCATAAGGTACAACTAGTGGAGGAGGGTTTCAATCCAGCAGTTGTTAAAGATCGCCTGCATTTCCTGGACGATAAAGAGAATCTCTACGTACAAATGAACCAGGACATTTATAACTCAGTAAAAAAAAACGTAACTTCAAATTGTGAGCATGTCCAAAAATACATGTTTTATAATAATCAAGTTTTGAAGGATCTGTTATTCTAACTGTGTTGAGAAATTCCATTTATGAATATTAGCCAATATTGGTATTTGAAATAAATGTGAATATGAGATTGACGTAATAAAGCAGAACTTTTCCAACTACACATGCATCTGAGCCTGGCTTTTCCTCTCCTTTGAATTTCTTAGCTACCATCTTTGTGCTCCTTTCCTCTTGAGTTTTGTTTTCTAAGCTGCCTGCTCTGAGGGCCCTTTCATCCTCCACATCTCCACTCTTCACAAAAGTGACTTTGATTGCTGACCTATCCACTCCTGTACTTCAGTCTCAATTGACTGTTACACACTCACACTAGGAAAAGATATAAGCAGGTGCTCCCCTTCCTGAATTATTTTCTCAAATGGACTGCGCTAGGACAATTCAGAGTTAATCAGATGGACACAAACACAGTTTTAGGGCAATTCCATTCTTGTTTTCTTGAAATATGGTTACATAAAGCCTCATGTGCACTGTTAACTGATTAGCACAGATGGAATGGCAGGGCTGCTCTGTTTTTAAACTCAAAAGCTGAAAATTGCCCTAGTATAGTAAGTCACTTAGAAAGGTTACATCCTCCTCTTTACGCAATTCAGAAGTGATGTTGGCATTGTCTACATACGCATATCCTCACAGCAGCCTAGAGAGTTCAAGTCAACGTATTAAAAAAATAATCAATGGTGCAAAGAGAACTGAATTGTTAACACCCTATTGAGGCCAACGTACGCTGTCAAAATGTTTCTAGTTTACCAGCTCTCAGTCCTGGTAAAGGATGGTTTACAAGGCAGAAGTTTGCATTTTCTTTACTACAGTCTACAAAGCAGAGAGTTTAATGTTACATGTCTACAAGATTTATTTGACATTTTAATCTATAAATACACAAGGTTTTACTCCAGTAAAAGCACAGGAATTTTCTCGGTGGTCATTACCACTGCTTACATATTGAACAAAATAACATGTAGTATTGCATATGAATAAGCAAACTTTGGTTCTCTTTCTACCTGGGGAGCTCTTAAGCACCAATCTCTTTTACTTGTCAAACAATGGCTTGCAGAGGACAACAAGGCAGCTGAAGGCCACACTGAATGCTACACTCTGGAAAGTTTGGGACACTGTAGAACTTAATTAATTTTTTGAAGGCACTTTTTTTGAGCATCATCACCTCTTCAGGCAGCCTAGAAAGGATTCTAGCATTTGCGTGAGATTCTTTCTTGTCAGTGGCTGCTGCTTTGGGGTTACATTGCTCAAGAAGACCAGTCACTGGGACACTGTTGCAGCTAAGGGAACGTGATGTCTTTTTCTTGCCTTGAACAGATAAATAACTGAATAAGAAAGAGGTTAACTTATGTTTGGTAACATCTTGCACATCTTCTGGAAAACAGTCATCTAGAAGGTCCCCTTGACCTTCCACTTGCTGACTGATCACACATGTATTGTAACTCATTGCTACTTTCTTAGGCTGAACTACTATTTTTCTGGAAGGTATTTTGTATTTTTCTTCCTCTATATATAGCTGAGAAGCATTACTGATAACATTAGAATTATGTTCCGTTACCATATTAGGGATTCTTGCCTCATCACCAGAACTGATGTGGTGTAACCCATAATTCTGGCTAATGATTTGGGCTGCGGTATGTTGAATGATGTTCCAGTCTTGCAGAATATCTTCCCTAGTTGTGAACTGAGATGTTACAGTAAAGCGAATGATGAACTTGTCATGAATGGTTGCTGGAACAAGGAAGAGCTTGCCAGAACTGCTTAGTTCTTTCAGGAGTTTTTCTGTCAGCCAGTTGGGACCCTGTTTTAAACATGCATAGGGAAAAGAAAAAAGTACAACTGTTACAGTTTCCAGTGACATCCAAATATCTTTGTAAGAATTTCAGCATTACCAATTCTTATATGAAAGCTTCTTCGTAGTTCTTAATGCCTCTGGAGAGATCATCTGTAGTCAAATAATTCATGGAAATAGTCTAAAATAGATGAAAATAGCCCATTTTTTACCTTTAAACGAAATACAACCAGTCCAAGATGTCTCTTGGCAGGAATTTCAAAGAGTGGATCACTTTCAACCAAAGATTCAAAGAATTTGGCTGTTTCAGTACCCTGTAATTAAGAAAAAAAGTAGTTATGTATTGGTTCATCAAAAACACAGTGTAAGACACTAAACTAAGTAGTTAAAAAAACATCCCTCCTCATTAAAACAGATCAACTCCATTCATTTCCACGTATGGCAGCAAAGCTAAGAACAACAACAAAGCTAAGAATTTTTAAGACTGTCTCTATTTGCCCAAACCCTTGACAATGTACAAGAGTAGCTGGGCTACATATAAGAATTTTGAGAAGGTTTGAAAACTGCATGTTTCTTTTCACAGATTAAATTCCTTTTGCAGCAACCATTGATCCACAATATGATACATACACTCCATCAAAGACTTAAGCCTGTGAAGTTTCATTGCAATGGGTTCAGCCATCCTTCACAGCTTGCCTCCCAAACAGCTGCCACCTTGCCTCAAGGAAAGCCTCTACAAACTTACTCAATGTGCAGAGGTATTGACTTATCAAGTTGCTTTCCATTGCCTATTGCTTCCAAAAAGGGTACAGCAGACGTTTTGTCCACACAGTCAATCTTTACAGATTAGTTAAAGTCAGCACATGTTTAATGTTCACAGGCAAACTTTGTACATGAAAGGATTTGTTACTCATCTTTGCATGACTGAATTTAATAAACTCCACTACTGATAAATCAGCATAATACACATATGCTCGCACTGTTAATGTACATACATGCCGGATGTGAGCTTGAAGCTTTTTCACCCCAAATGAACGAATCACAAACCACAGCTTCAAAGAACGAAATCGACGACTCAATGGAATTTGCCAGTGCTGTGAAAACAAAACAGCATGTCAATAAGGGCAAAAACGACAGAAAGGACTGAACCCTTACACTACAAGGTCTGTTGTTTCAGACCTGTACTCAAGTCAGAAATCTTCACTGAGACAACAAATTGCATGTTACTGAAACCCAGCTAAGCCTAGGAAATAGCCATCAAGAAAACGCTATGTCTACAATTATTTGCAAAAATAAGATTTTGTTTGTTCCCCTCAGGGAACAGAGGGGTGTTGTTTAGGATTTTAATTACCAGCATATAACAATGGCTGTTTGCACTTAAAGAGCGTTATCAATTTAAGATGTGTCCATTAACACTCAGGATTGAGTGCTGACTTTGGTTCCTGTAATCTGAATATTTAAGTGCCATCCTGAACACCTTCCCAAACCAACAAGAATTCATATGGGAGTAAATACCTACTGTATGGAGAAGAGTGACAAAACATAAGAGTACTTCTAAGGAGCTACACAGTAACATGCAGGGTCCTGTTCAACCACAAGAGGGACTCCGTGATTTTTTCTTTTCCCTCTCTACACTTACACTCCCTCTAGTGAAAAGCATCATTGATTTCAAGAAAACAATCATCTTTTCAGGGCTTGGGTGAGATCATAGCTGAAACAATTGGCAGTTGAATATTCTTTTGTTTTACTGTACTGAAATCTGCTATAAAATGGATATAAATTGAAATGACTCAGCTCTCCTATCTATACATAAATCTGAAGAAAAATGTAATTCATGTTACTGTTGTTTCAGAGCATGGTGTTTCCATTGCTTAATCATTTCTCTATTTTATCACATATCAAAGGTACAAGAAAACCACCCAAAATGTCATCAGTAGGAATTATTTTAACAATACAATGCACATAAAAGACTCTTCTAACAAAAAAGGCTAGGCTAGATCCCCACCTGTGTAAAAATCTTGAATACTTCAATCTCTATAAATTAAAACAATTTTACAACCAATTATCATAACCACTTCAAAGTTTTAATCTGCATTAAGACCTCAGTATGATTGTTTTTATGCTGTTAAGTAGTAAGGCCACCTAAAAACTAACTCCAGAGGAATTTGGCAGTCTACATCTAAACATTTTATAGACAATTTAAAATATCAACTCAAATAGCAACTTACCATAAAATCAACAGCAGCTCCTGAATTGGGATGTCTGAGGTAGACAGGGTTTACACTGAAGGTTTGATGTAACTTGTATTTATCTTTAACCCTATCAATTGTAGAATGAACTGTATTTAGCAAAAAAAAAAAATGTGCAAAGAAAGACTTTACAATTTGCACATTATCCTTCTTGTGTTGTCTTTACTCACCAAAATCCAGTGCAGTCAAAATGAACCATCATCCATTTTGAAGGGTTAAAAGTAAAGGAATCTGCATACTCAATTCCATCCAAGAACAATCGAAATTCAGGACACACAAATGCTGTTCCTGCATATGCAGCATCAATGTGAAGCCAGAGTCCCTCAGCATCACCTGTTAGAAATGAAATCATTGTTATGTAAGGGATATAATGAATCAGAGTATGTGCTTAGTTAAAGAAGTACCCTTCTCTCTGAAAACTAGGCATACATTTTTGCAGGAGGTGGACAGGTTAACAAAATAAAACACAATACAAGCAATTGACAATCAAGTTATATCATAAAGCCGTGGAACTAGAACCACAAAATATGGAATAATGCTGAATCCAGATGGAGCCAACTCTACAAAAATTCACTATTCCAAATTTTGGATGAGGCTTTTTAACATTTGATTTCTGTCACCGCCTTTTTACTAATTGAAATTCCCCAGTATAACTCATTCACACAAAGCCAAAATAAATGCAAGCAAAAAGGACTCGGAGATAGAAGCAATGCTCTGACACGTAACAGAAAATGCCATAGATCTTCAGCACTTACTTGTCAGAATTTACGCTGGAATAGAATCTGCAACAATATCAAATTTACCTATTGAACTGGTGACCACAAAGGATGTCCTACCAATCACTACCTTCAGAACTCCTTTGCTAGGTTAAATGTTTAGTATCCGTCCTGCAATGGTACTGCAGTCGGTAGCATATGCTCTGTGTATTCCCTGAATAACCACATTAAAGATCTATCAGCTGGCAAGTGTCATCCATCTGGAAAGGAATGTATTTTAGCATCCTAACCTTATAGAAATCACTTCAGAGACTTATATTGACTCCACTCATCTTTGAGACACATTTGAAAAACTCCGCTCATTAGTCTTTCTACTCTCCTTGGTTTTGACGTGAAAAATTGTCATACTATCTTCTCCGTGCTATCATAGTTTAAAATCAGGGGGAAAAGGACACTTACAAATTGGGCCCAGTTCTGAGAGATTGTCAAAAGCGCAGACACCAGTTGTACCCAAAGTTGCACAAACCTAGAAGAAAAAACTGTTCAGATGGCTTTTTTGTTTTTAATAAATGGATGCAGCATTTTAAAACTGGGGAGGCTATTAATGTAGTAAAAATGAAATGATATCAACATTCCTGAGTTCAGTAAAATGCTAAATTCTCATATACATTTTCATCTTCAACTAAAGTATTTTAACATAGTAAAATTATATCTAAGACATTTCTTCTGATGACATTAAGAATATCAATACTCCCAAACAGAAAGCTGAACATACAAAGATGGGCACTAGGCCTTTCTTTCTGTCTTCTGCAATGGCTTTTTTCAGAGTTTCACCTCTAAGGGAAAAGTTCTCGTCCACAGGCAGAAATTTCATCTTCACAAGAGATATCAAGCCAGCCTTTTCTACAGAAGAATGTGCCTTTAAAAAAAAATTTTTAAAAAGCATTAAGAAAGCAAGCTCTGAGGCTCAAAAACTGTGATAAATTATGGTCTTATAAAAGACAATAAAAGCACAGATAAAGTCGTTATTATAATCCAGACTAACGTAAGTCTGAAAGTTTGTTCCTTGTCAATAACAAAAAGAAAGAACACATTGTAATTTCAAGGAACACATATGATCCATTTATTTGTGTTCTGGTCTCTAAAAATCTTATGAGGTATACTTATCTTGTGTTTGGAGGGCCATTTATCAAAACTCGAATCTTAAAGGACCTTCTAGAAATGAAGCTACCTTAACATATTCCCTCCTCACTATCTGAAGACAAAAAGTCCTGAAGCGTGCCTAGTTTGGGGCTGGCATAGACCAAAACACCTCACAATCAAAAACCCTTTTAGTTACATGAAGGGAGAACCAGCATGAGTGTGTCTCCTGCTGCTGTTTTCACAGGGGAGTATGACTGTTCAGTTCAGGAGCCAAAGGACAGAACAGGTTTGCAGGCAGAGTCACATCACTGTGTAGGCATTTTCTCCAAGGACAAGTTCATAGCCCTGGAGCAGAGACAACAATCAAGAGCAACACTGAGGATCTGAGTATGCCTGTCTCCAAATGGAAGGAGGATGTTAAGAAACAAGAGCTGAAGCAGCATGAGATCAACACTTAGTTACTGGAGTAAGGGTTTGTGAGGAACAGGAAAGAAGTCTTTTGGACTGCTGGGACCCTGCAAAATCTCATCTCACACCAATTTCATTTCCCCATCTGCAGAAAACAGCGTTACAGGGTAACAGCGTTAGAGGGATTCGTTCATGCTTGTATTTTTCTCTTGGTACAGTAATGTAAGTTCACATTGTCATCTGTATGGTCTGGGTGAGATGGAAGTAAAATAGTTTTTTTTTTTTTGTAACTGTAACAACCTACTTGATCAGACGCATATGCGATGAGACGAGAATTGAGCAAGGACTCATCAGCGTCTGGCTCAGAAAGCTTCATCTCCAGAATTTTGTTTTTCCTTGCTGCCAGCAGCGCGACCAACGTTGATTCACTCACAGTGCTCTGAAAAGACATTGCTCATTTACTGCAACGTTTCACTATTTTATTGCTGTTTTGTCAAGGATTTACTGAAGTCACTGAAATGCTTTCAACTACCTCCCCCTCCCACTTTTGTTATTTTTAAATTTCCACAACTGCTTTTCTCAGATGCAATGGGAATTCACTGAATAATGAACAGCTCTCTGGGCCAGCAACACAAAACAAAGCTTTTTAATTTCTGTATATTTTTAATGTAGAGGACTGAAGTGCATGACTGAGTAAATAAATTACTTTTGTTCTTCTATAGATTAAATGTACTATCTACCACAAAAACTACAAACCTGAGCAAAGCTCCTTATAATAACACAGAGCCTTAGCATTGATTCCAGGGAATACTTGCTTAGGCTGTATGAAAGAAGGTTCAGGCCTTGGATCTTGCAACTTCCAGAGGCACAAAGTCAACATCAGAAGGGAAATGAATTTATGTCCTTCTGCCAGCAGTCTTTATTTGCTGGCAAGACAGAGACAAGTCTTCCCCCTTCTTGAATTGTGCAGGAATAACTTTGGTGAATACTCTAGTGATGTGAAACAGACTGAAAGAAACCAAATCTGATTATCTCATTTATCCTTAAGTAAGTCCACAAAAGTACCTGCTCCTAGTCCATAATCCAATCAGGACTAAAAGCAATAGTAATTCCTACTCCATAATCATCTAAATTTAATCTTAAAATCTGGGAAGGAAACGTCAAGATGAGATTTGTCCCCATATAGACTTATATGGCAAATCTTGTGGATTTTGCCTCAAGGAAAATGATCACCTATAGGGAAATTTACTGCAGTGAACACAGAAATGTTGATGAGGCCACCTCTGATCTCCCTTACCTGTAGTACTCCTCCACCCACACTGTCAGGATGGTGGTGCAGGAATTTATCTGGAAGGCCCAGCATTTTAGCCAACCAATCCATCACATTCATTTCCAGTTCTGTACAGGCTGGACTGGAGGCCTAGAAAATCAAACAAAGAGAACAATGTTCTAAATTCACCCAGCAAATACAATAGTTTAACCCTTAGAGAGCATGCCACATATCACATTTTAATTAACAGCTATTAACACTCTTAATTGCCTTGGGAGAAATCTCACCTAGACCCAACAAAGGTGCAGATTATATATCTAATGCTACAAAGTTTGTAAACAGCTAACCCTATAAGGCTATGGCTCATACCTGGCAAAGTGCAACACTATTATAATAAAAATGATGTTATTTGGTGAGTTCTCTAATACAGACTTTGATGCTGAGATTACAGTTTAGGTGTCTTGCTCATTCTCTTATTACCAGTTGCTCTCTTGCAGTATCAAATACAGAGACTCTTACCAACCTCCTTAAAATGTTCTCTTCAGCTTCCTAGTATCACCTCAGCGCTGAGCTTCTGAACTACCAATAATTTTAGAGTCATTAAGAAGTCACAACAAGCCATTTGAGGCTAAAATGCAGAACTACAGTTCAGCATGAGCATATGCTCTCGGTTCCTAAAGGGAAAGGAGACTGATCCGTCTTTCAGTTGAGGAGAGTTAAGGGTGGGTTTTTGAAGAGCAGCAAAAGAAAGATAGAAGTTGTTCTGCAGTGCCAAGCTTTCCACTTATGAAAGAATCCATTTACATTGCAAACTTAAAATTCTGTCAAAACTAGATAGAGAACATGGAAAATGGACGTTCCTGTATATGCAATGAAGTAATCGGATACAAGTACACGGAGACCGTAACCAAGTTCTTATAGGTTTATGAGTTTCTACTGTTTTCTTAACATGGAGACATACATCTAAAGATCTGGGCACCTTCACCAATGGAGAAGACATTGGCTTCAGAATGCCACTGAGGTCTGTAGAGTCATAGCCAAGTAGCATTGGGTAGCGGCAGGAGGACACCAAATACTCAGACATTCTGGGACAGGCTGCCAAACAATCACTTTTAGAAGGAGAAGAACAGTAAATGTGTTCTCTCAAAGGATCAGGAGAACTGAAATGAAGCCCAGCCGAACTTGCAGTCACGGGTGCTTGCTGCTCTGCCTGCAGTGCAACAGTCTTAGCACTGGGAGTAAATAAATCATCAGGGAACAATGCCAACTGTTTGGATATGCAATTAATTAGACAACATACCTTTCTAGTGGTGTTTTTTCTCCATTCAACTCTGATTACTAGGTAATGTTTGGTTTTATATATATGATTTATTTTTACAAGTGACATTCTTCAATTATGCAAACAGCTTACAATACAATGGTTTACAGTAAAAAGTTGTACTGACTCACAGAACCAGAAATAATGACTATGACCTGTTCGTCCATAACACACACAGAAGAAGGATATCTAAAGTAACAAAATAAAAAGAGTAGTTTACCCATGTGAATCCCAAGCAGTTAATTGCATCAGCCAACATATCTCCGAGGAGTGAAGGCCAAGAAGTAAGAGCTGGAAAGTAGGCATGCATGTGCGGACTTTGCCAATGGACAACCTAGAACAAAATTGTCTGGAAGTTAAGTCTGAAAATGTGGCAAAATTCTGTATGAGATGTAGTGATTAGCATCTGTTTTAAGTGATGGGAAAGGATCACAGCAGCATAATACGTGCAATTCTAGAACAGCTAGCAGAAAGCTACAGAGATAACATCAACAGGAGTGCAGCAGTAGCAAGTGATAACACTGTGTCGTTATTAGATAAATTCCAAATTATAGCAAAAGCATTTATCTGAATTAAACAGGCAGACAAAGATTTTGAACAGGAAAGAATGATCTTTCGAAAATTATTGCACAAAGTCTGAAAGACTTATCCGTATATGGGGAATCCCCAAATCAACTTTGTTAGTTGCTCTTGCTCATTTCATCAGCTTGTCTTTAGCTATGCGCAGCAATTCATAATTATATAGCCCTCCTCTCCCGAAGAAACTTGTATGCTGGACACTAATGTAAGCATGTATCTAAACAAATGTTCGGCAGAATTAGTGCATTCCCAGAATGTGGGTGTTCACCTCAGGTATTAGTGACTTTTTGCTGTCACAATTATAATTTATTTCTTACCCCAGGCATAATAATCTTCTCTATATCTCCAAAGATGTTGTCCCAGCTGTCTGGGTCCATCGGGGCAGAATCCGGCAGCTGAGCCCTCATGTAACCTGGCTGTACATCAGGAGTCACCCGTCTCTCTCTCACATTGCTCAGGTACTGGCAAATGTAATCCACCATTTCTTTCCCTGGAAGAAGCAAACCAATGCTTTGCTTTGAGTTTAGACTGCAGATAAACTGATTATCACGACTAGCACTTCATGCAATCTGTCACCGGCATTTGACAGGGCTTGAAATACTGCTCCCAGGATAGCCATGGGAACTAAAACACCAAACAGCCCACAGCCCCACCGAAGCCCCACTTATCCTATGCACAAGTACTTCAGGAGATTCAGAAGCAAGGGATCCAGCACATCCCTCAGTCTCACCGCTTCTAGTTCTTATCATACCTGAACTGCAGAATGGAGCAGAAACATACAAGAAATTCATGTAAATCTCATGTTGCTAGCTGGCAGCTACAGAGAAGACCGAATTTAAAAGTCCATTTTACCACATCCATTAACAATTTTGAAATAGATACAGAATTTACAAAAAAAAATTAGATATGAATTTCTGTTCAACATTTGATTCAGACTAGTCCTCTGAGTCTTAGCTTAAGGCTATATGAATCATCAGCAAAAATAATACTTGTCAGCATTCCCTGAGAATAAACTCATCACTTCGCTCATTTAAGAAAATACAGCCATATTCCATAGCACTAGTCACAATTCACTGTATCATGAACCAGTCTCACAAATTAATGTTCCTGCTTGTCTGGGAACACACACACAAAACCCCACACATGGGAGTTGTATGACCTTCTGAAGGTTTCCGATTATTCGGAGTGAACATCATTCTACAGAAGAGACGGGGCGGCAATCAGGAGACCTGAATTAATCTCTGGCTCTGTGACTAGATGATCTAGGGAAAGTTACTCAACCTTTACACCTTACCTGTCCCATCTAATAATTTAGGGACTCAGCTTCTAGAGCAGGCTTCATAGGGACGAAACGGATTCCTGGGGTTACTTCATTGTCATTACTCAATAGCTCAAATATATCTTTAAAATATGATCATGGGTACAGTTACAGTCTGTTTGATTAGTGAGGTGATATTTTCTTAACTACAGATGAAGTGAAATTGCATTCACAAAAATTGCCATAATGCCTCATGCTTCCCTGTTATTAAGGCATAACTCCTTTTGCATCCTCTGAAAACAACTACACAGCTCCACGCCTAATCTTTCTCCACTTACTAGGCAATTTTCTCCAGCCATGGGACCAAAGTTCGCTCCCCATCTCCAGAACTGCACCAGTATCAGTAAAGTTTCATGGTATCAGCCAAGGAAGAGCCATAGTACATAGCCCCTTCACATGTTTATTCAGAATCAGTTTTGGAGCTTTCCCACAGTACTTTAAATGAGAGATCAAAAAGCCTAACTCAACCACTTACTCTAACTCCATTAAATCAAACTCAGCCCATGGATATATTATCATCTCAGCCCCAGCAGATCTAAAGCCTCAGGGACATGTGTCGTTAAAAAGTACACAGCCCACCCTCATTTCTGGGTACCATTCACAGCCCTACAACAGTTCTTCCCCATGGGCAAACGCTACCTACTTCCAAGAGCAGAGGATCACTCACCTCTCTGTCTGTACTCCTCAGGCTCCATACCGACTCCTTCTAAAAGCACCTCTTCAGACTTGGCCCGCAACCCTTCAGTGAGCTGTGGACAGTTCAGTCTGGTGCCCTGCCAGCTGCTCATGCTTTATAGCTCTTGTTATCTCAGACTCAGGCATTCTGGAAAAGGTTTAACGTAGGCAGGTTATTGGTGAGTGTTTATCTAACTCCTCCCAACTGAGGGCTTTTAGTCTCTTGTATGTTCTCATCTCTGCTCTTTTGATGTGTAAGACAGTACATCTCTGAAATGAGCTGCCTCTGCTCTGCCCCAAAATGGGACTGCCTTTCCCATCTTGAAAGGATCTTTCAGAAGTCTCACATTAATCCATCATAAATACAAGACACATTAACATCAGACTCATGGGAGAGGAAGCTCAAGAACTTCCAAAACCAAATAAAAGCAGCTGTATTACTTTTGCACACTGAAACCAGCACTAGCAGTAGTCATTGTAACAAAGGGATGAGTATGTAACAAATTTGATGCTGCAGTTCTAAGTGGGGACTTTTTAAAAATAAAAATACAGAAATGAGTTTTACCGAGAAGAGCATCCCAATTCATCAGTCCCTCACTGATGGAAGGAAAGGCAATACAGTCGTTACCAGTCCCAGAGCTGCAATACAAAGCAGTGATCCTCTTTATGGAAATTCTGCCCTTCCAGATCAGACCAGGTTATATTGCACAGTTACACTCCTCCACTGGTATCACCTTAGACTGCTGAGCTGGGAAAACATATCTTTGCACATCATGCTTGCTTTTCTCACATATGATACGCATAAGCACTGGGATATGACCTTATATTTCCAGAATTCCTCCAAGTCCTCCACCTGGATTGTTCTCGGTTTGGAAGAATGGCCACAGAGTCCCTCTTGTTCCAGTTTTAGGGACTGAAAACACATCCTGACCTGTTTTGGCAGCACTACTTTTGACACTATTCAATGTTGAGCACTAACCGTCTTCATCAGAAGGAACTCACTCTACACTGATACCAGGCAGTCCTGGGGAAAAAGAGAAGTAGAACTTAAAGATCTTAATGGTCTAAATAGACTAAACACTAGAAATAGAAATTGTTATGTAAGATAACATATGCTTGCCTTATTTTTGCTATTCCTGGGGCTCCTGCTTACAGCAAGCCACTGTTGGAACAGGATACCAGGCTAGGCAGCCCCTTAGTCTGGTACATTGCAGCAGGCTCTCTGTTCTCATGATACAAAAGGGAACTGGCTGTCAGAGAAGCTTTGACTTGCTGCCTCATGTACTACAATGCAGTCTGAACTCTTTCATTATTCTAATAAGTAGTTACTGCTTCCTCCACAGCATACTTTCTACAGAACAGTGTGAAAACCATTCCTAGTTTCTGCTGTGATTAGATACTTGAGAAAGAACTGTTTCAGAGATACAAAGATACTCTGATACACACGCAGATTAATATACTGAAATAAGAAAATAAATTGATAAAAAAGGCATTGAAAGAAGAGTGCAAAAAGAGCACACAGGAACATATCGTATGCATATTCATTTGCTTTATCTCACATTTCCCTGGAAACATCAAGAAAAAATTAACAAGATGCCCCCAATACTTAGTATGAATTTAGGAACCTCTCTTGACTTTACTGTAAACGCTACCATAAAGGGGAACAAATAAAGTGAGAAAGGGAATGGCCTGACCAAGTCAAAGAGAACTTAGTTCTCAAAAACTGTGACTATAGCTCATTACAAGTAACTGATACATTATTTTAAATAGGAAGCATGCCTGTTCAAAGAAAGCTGGCAGCTAATTACATTTTTGATTTCAGTTCGGAACAGCAAATAAGGAGCAATATTTTCAACAATGCTTTCAGAGCTGAACTACACAATAAATATTCCACATGACATATATCCTACGTCTTTTGCTCAAAGCTGATAGTTTGACCAGGTTGGTCTTTCGTTCTGTACAGAAGAGAACAAACAGCAGGTCCTGTTTGGAACTAGAATAAGATAGGTGATAACACATTACAGGTAGGGTAAATATTACTAGAGATAAATGTATTTTTGTTTTAGCTACCCTGCACTTGGAATGATTTTGTTACAGACCGTGAGGAATAGAATATTTGCTCACAGGAAGCAGAACGAATAGAAAGGGTTCTCTTCATTGTTTGCTACAAAGGTCCGTGCTGTAAAAACCGTGGGAAATTCTCCATTTGGACATGACCATTACCACTATCACCACTCAGGCTAACGCTGAAGTTCTTATCGTTATTAAGAGTTCACACAGATTAAACTGTAGTTAAGTTTGTGGGATGTGAGGACACAAATGTTATTTTGATCACAGAATAATTCAGTTGGAGAAATGTCTAACCAGCACATTTAACTTGACTAATTTTTTCCTGCTTTTACTAGCAACATAATGGATAATTATTAAGAAAACCCTAAAATACACTAGGTTTCCAATTAGTCACTGCAGAAGGCTTGCTTCAAGTTCTAGGACAAACTGAGTACTATTACATACTCGGAAAACAATCTAAAAACCACCACCATAGATTTGCATTGCTACCATCTCTTGATTATTTTCAGGTCCTAATTTACCAATTTGGATCATATTTGCCAACTTTACATCAATATTAGGCTTTTTTCATAACTAACAATTCTACAACCTCACATCCAAGTTTGAAGGAGAAGGATTGATGTTGTTTTGTATAATGCGATTCTGTGCCCACTCTTCCCTCTTACCTTTGTGGTATTTTCTCAGCCTAACACTGTTTTTCCATATTCTTTTGACGCATCTGTCTAACACATCAGTTTTGACCTTCCAGTGCAGATAAAAACAATTGAAATGGAATTGATTCTACACTACATATATGTGGAAAAGATATTTAATTGTAAAATAGAAAAAGTAGGCCAGAGTACAGTTTTAAGGGTAATTCTTCTGTATACAGTATAGATAAACTAGACTTTTTGCTTAAGTTTATATAAACAATTCCATAAAAGCAGTGAAACATGGAACAACAAAGCAAAGCACAAATAGTTTTATCTTACAAAAAAGGAATCTGCACAGTAGTTCAAAATGTATGTAACACAGCACTGAACAATCTTAAGGCAGCTCAGTCTAAGCACAGGACTAGAAGCCAGGAACTCCTGAGATCCATTCCCAGGTCTACCACAGATTCATGTGGTCTTGGGCCAATTGTTTAACACTCCCTGTGTTGCGCTTATACCAGTTATAAAATTGAGACAATAACACTCACTCACCTGCCTCAGGCAGTATAGTAAGGGTTCTTTAAAAGATTTTACAATGCTCTGAAGATGTTTTATATAAATCTTAAGTATAATATATCACTGCACAGACACACACAAACACAGTATCACAGTGAAGAACAATGATGCCAGGTAAGAGCAGCATCACTACAACATAAAAAATTCCTTGTCCAATTGCATAATTAAAACAGAAAAGTCTGTTTAGAAAATGCATCAATGAAATAATGTCAAGGCTATTGGGGAAAACAGATCAACAGAATATTCTAAAAGAATATTCTCTTTGTGTTCCAGTGGAGACTTTCTTTTCTACTCATTACCGAATTTTAAAATGTTTGTATGTGAAAACTGTAAGACACAAAATTTCAATGCCTCCACTATCAAATTTTGCTTGTTATGTAAATTAGGATTTTCTGTTTTGTTTTGATTACAAATTACATTCTTTCAAGAAATATACCATCCACAATAAAACTGCCTGCTAGCTTACTTCAAATGACCTATAGGCTAAACATTTTTCTCATAATTTTTCCTCATCTTTGCTGAAAAATACTTATGCTAGATGTATGTGTAGAAATTATAAAAACATGCAGCATATGTACAAACTGAAAAGTTTAAAAAATATTAGCTTCATATACAGGTAAATCTACTTGGATATATTTGAAATTAAATATAAAAATTTCACCGCCTAAAAAAAACCCAAAAAATGGTTTTCAGAGAATCTGAGACAACTACTTAAAGCTGTACAAAGATTTCCACCTGGAAATGACTTATTCAGAGAAGTTTAAGTTGTTACCATGTAGAAATAACTGTTAATTCATTTTGTCACATAATTCATTTTCAATTTGTCAGCTTAAATCAACATCACCCTTAAAACTGTCCTGTTTTTCAGAAGTTAGATTCATACTAAAATCAAAAATTTCACAAAAACATTGGCTTCTCATGTTTCTGGATCCCTTCAAAAAGATTTATCAACTTATTTTGAAACTGTAAAAAAACAACTATTTACAGTATTTCATTTTAAATACTTTTCACAATTTCTAAATTCAGAATTTTTATGTTACAAGAAATTCATCAGAGCTCACGGCTTAAGTCCAGTTATCAACTTGTAGCATCTTCTCTATCATGTAATCCTGTGTCTGTACCTATACAGTGTACAGTTCAAGATTGTACTGCAGGTTTTTGAAAGTAACAAGCTTTGCAGTATGTTCTCGTTTATTAAACAGCTTCTTTATTAGTCTGGAGGCGGTTCATTGCCTCTAACTTCTGCCGATAGGCCTCTGCTTCTTGCTCTTTCTTTAGAAGCTGCTGACGATATTTTTGTGCTTCTCTGTTTGCCTCATCCAGCTGCTTCTGAAGAGTTTCTCTTTCCTATTAAAAACAGAACCAGCAATATTTTGTCAAATATGTATTAAATGCAAGTTAAAATGGCAAATACTTTTTCTTTACATGCAGGTTAAGTGTTAGGACATCACGTAGAAATTGTTCAGTTCTTACTTGGGCAAACCTATACGAATGCTGCTCAGTAAATTAGACATGAATCTTGACACAATTTCTCACAGTAAGACTTGAGGTCTAAATATAGTAAAACTGAGTTTCTTTAGCTGCAGAGATAAGCAAGTCTTCAAAGAAAAACGGTGCAGTACAAAAACAGACAGTGATCAAATACTAACATGACATAGTATCATTTTCCCAATGATTCAATTCCCTGTGATTTTTTAAAATCAACTTCTAATAAGAATGGAATCCAATCTAACAGGACTACCAATTTCCATTGTATTTCTGATCAGATCGTACTGTCTGTTACAAAAACTGATACCTATCAGCAGTGTGCACTGGAAAGTGACAGCTACTTACTAACTGGAATATATACCTACATAGTTTCTTAAATGAAGTCATTTAAGTGATCGATACCATGCAATGCAGAGGTATAACAACATCCCCAAGGACACTGCAGATTTATGAATTAACAGGTATTTAGTGAGGTAAGCTTTTTGAACCCAAGAGGACTAACTTATGCACCATTCTGCATACAAATCATATGGGGATGGCTATAACATGGCTTCCAAGCAAAATAATATGGAAAATGCCACTTCCTACGAAGCTTCCACAGGAACTACGGAGAATGTATTTCTATCTGCAGTGACGTCGATACTATAATTTTGTTTGATGCTGTACTGAGCCTAATTGAAAAAGCAATTTGCTTGGAAAAACTGTTTTGTTTTGATCCTCAAGCAAATACTATTTTATTAAAGTAAGTGTATCATATTTTATGAGTAAGGTAGTCTTTGATTTCACATCATTTTTTCCACTGTAGCTGAAGTAGCCACAGGAAGGAGGCTGTCAGAGAAGCAATCTATTTCCCACAAAAACAAAACTGTCAAAAACTGAGACCCAGCAGAAGTTGCCTTTTCACCTTATCCCCATCTCAGCAGTTCAGCATCACATTCCCATTTAATACCTCAAACAGTTGTTCAACATTTCGCCCCCCACCCCCAGAACAGCATCCCTATTCTTCACCTCTTTGATACACTCACGTATTTTCATGATCAGAGCCTGAAAATACAAAATACTCTGCCTCCCTTCTACTTGCTACAGTTCTCAGTACTTGGCACAGCCACATTTAGCAGTCACATGCTGTGCTGAATGTGCTGAAATACAATGACATAGGTGATCTGATCATTGCTAACAGCAGCATCTGTATATCAAAAACAACAGCTGAAGGAGCAGTATTATTAAGTTTAGAAAGACTAGCTATAAAACAGAACAGCGTTAACTCTGTAAATGAAACCTGATTTTACACAAGGTTTTAAGAGCTAAAAGAAGCTAGCATTCATGGATTTGCTTCATTTGGAGCATATGCTCATAAAATGAGAGCTCATCTGATCTTGTTGCTTATTTGAAAAGGATGTTCAGCCTCCATCTCTGAAAATTTGGATTCTGCTTTTTAAGTAACATTATAAGTGGCCAACCCATGTAGCTACTAGAGTGACCAGTGCCAAATGCTAAGGCAAAATGAACGGTGGAGCCTACATCTCACAAAGGATCTGAAATACACCAGTGTTGTTCCAGCACCAGTCCAACCAAAACATACTGCTATTTCTGTAATTATCGATGTAATTTAAGCAGAGCCAACAAAGCTTACATAATACAGCCTTGGGGAGTACTAAGTTGGGGAAAAGTTGCTACAGACAATTCTTAAAGTAGTAGTCAAAACAGTGGATCCTGCTACACATGCGAAGTGGGCCTTCCCTCTTGTGAGCACTGAGCTCTGGCATAATCTGAGCTGAGCACTATCTGTCTCACAAATTTGTCACACAATTAAATGTCCTACTGTCAAGACGCAGAGCTGGTCTACTGGGCTGCAGAAGGGTGAGAACCAGCAGCAGCTCATTGGCCAGAGGCTCTGCAGCACATTACAAAAAATAAGGCACTATCACTACTGCGGCCACATGCAGACTGTAAGCACTCATGGGCAGAGATCAAACTCAGAACAATTCTTGTGAACACTTTCCACAGAAGGGAGAAATAGAGATGTACAGCCACATTGGGTGTAAGCACATTAAGAAAAGGATGGACAAAAGGAGAAAAAAATGAGTCTCAGTGGCAGAGACGGTAAGATAAAACCAGTAACTATCAGGCAGACTAGCAACTCAAAGCATGTAGATTTGTCAGAGAACACACACACATAGTTTTCATACAGACCTAGTCTATGTAAGCAGAATAAGCTGAAGAACTGGGGCCAAATATACTAACTATGGAAGTGGACAGAAACCAACGCTTCTGGAGGAACATTACAGACCTACTGTGGACTGAACAGTGAAAACTGGTTCCTTAACTTTGTCATCTAAGATTAAGGACGACTATAACTGGGGTCTTAATTTCAACAAATCTAGAAAACATTCTTAGGGCATTCTTCAGAACACAAGAGAAAATGTTTTAATTCTCTAAAATCCTTTTCTACCATATAAAAGCTTATACAGATAAAAATCAGGTTAGAGAAGTTTGAGTGCTCTTAAGGAATCTTCCATTTTATAAGGGAATTTTCTTTATTACATACAACTTTCCTCAACAGTCTACATATTGAAGATAGAGGTACCTATAATTAAAATACAATTAAAATTACCAAGCTAAGCAGGAAAAAGCAAGAATGTGAATTCACTAATACAATTCATTTACAAACAAAATTTTTTAGTCTAATTGTCCTGGTTGTTTCTAAAGCATGTCACCTTTTCAACATGCAACAAGAAAGTAACATTCAAGAATGAAAATACAATTCACTGTATGTTAATGAAATATGCATGAAAATGAAAAACAGACCATCTGCATGACAGTGTTTTTTTGCTGCCATCATATGTTTAATTAAACATCACACAGCTTAGGAAGACTGCTATCCCTCTCGAAAATGAGCTGCAATGATTGAATTTAACAGGCAAATGAGAAAGTCAAAAAACATCACTACAGTATTAATTATTCACAATATTTTCACAAGAAGGTTTGTCACCTCACGAGTGGGAGGGAGTTCAACTTAGATTTTCAAACTACAATTAACTGTTTGTACACTGAGTTTAAAGCATCTGAAGACAGCACTCTTTGCCTCAAATCAAGTCTTTATAATGAAATAAAGGAATGAATCACCGATGAGGCAAAGAAACCAATCATCAGTAATAAAGGTTTTCCACATCAAAAAATTATTTTGAAGTGGGAGAGGTCCCACTCCCTCCATATCCAGATATATACTTCTACTACGATAAACTTGGAAGTGAACTGACTTCCCGTGCACTTCCTTAATGCCCCAGTTACCAAAGACAGGGAGCACCACACCAAGGCTCTGGAAGTCAACCGGCCTCTACACAGGGGCAGAGGTCTGTATGTGTATTTCCAGTTGTATAATCAGGGACAAGGTCAGTCATCAAAACTAGCACTTAAAGGAAACAAATAAAGTCCTTCATTTTCACCAATTACTTTTAAAATTCTATAAAAGTATTTAAAATATCTAATTGAAGTTGGCAGTCCCCTTAAAGAATTATTTGCATTATTATACCAACTATCTGTAACTAGGAACAGGTCAATTTATTCCTTAACCAATCTGGATTTTTTTTTCCCCTTTACCTAACAATTATTATTTAAGGAAAAGTAACTTCCTGTAGCAATAATTCAGGCAGATGTTTAAAAGTGTGAACAAAAAAAAAGTTTTTATTGTAACAGTCATACAATTTTAAAAAACGCAGCAAGAAAATTTTAACTGTCATGATAATCTGTAATGACCACAAAGCTGCAAAGGCCAAAAGTATTTGATATGACAACTTAAGGACAGAGAAAGTCAATGATGAAAGGTGGTAATTATTGTTACTAGACATGGACAAGGCATAGCACACACTGTACAATAAATAATATTCAATTGCGCACAAATTGTTATTCAATAATGTGAACAGAAGTCAGAGAATACAACCTTTGATAAATGAAGTAGCATGGAATTGACAAAATGAGAACTCACAGCCTAGTCAAGCCTGACAGCAATTTTCATAAACTTTTGACCACAACTAGTCAGCACAGTTAGAATTAACATAGAAGGGGATTAGATGGTTGACCTATTGTTGTAATATTTTTAAAAAAAGCTACAGTTTTAAATTGAACGGCTGTATCTATTCATCATATATGAAAAGCCCTCTTAATGTTGATAGGTCATCTATGTTGTAATTTCAAAAGACATTATGATGCAAAGATATGTAATAGAAAACTGCTCCAGAATTAAAAAGGAAAAAAAAAGAAAGATAAAAATTGACAAACCCAGAATCTTACTGTTTCATATTGCCATTAACAGTTATCTAGTTATCATGAATGGTAAGGAAACGTTGCTAAGAATGTGATCTCACAATCAGGACAAGCATATGGCCATAAAACACAGATGAGGGGACAGTATTCTCATTCACTGCTATCACGTCAAGTTACGTGATAATATGTTATCAGTATCTAGTTTTAAAAGCTAGCTAGTGATCTTAGAGGGGAAAAAAATGTTAAACTACCAAAAACTTCAACGAATGTTATTTTCATGTGCATGACCAGAGGATGAAGCAAAGGGCACTCCTGTATTCTTTTTACAACAACCTTGTAACAGATAAATTCCAGTAACAGGGGAGACTGAACAAGTTATTGTATCACACTCTTCATTCTTCTGTTACACAGAAACTTAGCTTTAAAACAACACCAAAAAGCACAACCACATATTCAGTGCTGCACACTCTGGTTAATACACATCACGTAAGAGACTCCTTACTTCTATTTCTGCAGACTCCACGCGATTTTCAACAATCTCAATGCACTGTCTCTTGACTGGCGGTTCTTCACTTATCACAGTTTCTTCAGCAATATCTGTTGCTGGAACTGTTAATACTGAAAACATTTGTACATATAAATACACTTTAGTTCAAACAATATTTGCACAATATAAAACTCAGACAGATAATTTTATTAACAGCAGTAAAATGCAAAGTCTTTCCCTTAAAAAAAAATGCAACTCTATACAAGTGCATTATATAGCCAGCTCTACAAAAGTGACTTACAAAGCCAGTGCAGAGAAAATACCCTAAAAGCTTTAGCTATTTATATGCTGCTGAAGAATGCTTTCTGACAACTAGCTGTACTTGTTCATACACATGGTGGACCAAATCATTTGTCTCCAATGTACAACTCTTCAAGCTTCATACTTGGAATCCCCATGAAAAAAAGAGAAATCACTTTTGCCTAAATAGCAGAGCATCTTGAAAAGAAACCATCCAGAACCCACACTTGCCACAAAACAGCACTTGTTACACTAACAGCTTCCACAAACAAAGTACATAGGGCCCAAGAGGGACAATTTTTGTCATCCTGGCTTCACTGGTTCTGAGACTGACCCCTTCCAAAACCCCAGACTTACTGAGGGCAAAGCAAGCATTTACCACTTTGCCCCTGTATGTGCCATTTCTTACCCATTCAGTTTAGTAATTCTTTTGTTCTTTCTCCTAATGCAGAAGCTCAGCTGACACATGGCAACTCACTGAACTGCCATAGCTCGTATGTCTGAGCCTTCTGCAGTGAAAGGATTCAAAAGTGTATTCAAACTAATTACCACACAGATTTCCAAGCTATTTGCATCTAACAACTTATTACTATACGTAAAATGGATTCTCAAACTGTGCAAGTTTCCACCTACCTTGCTGTCCATCTGGCATGGTCACGATGATTGGCTGCCCTATTCCACTGGTTGGAATTGAATGCAGATTACCAAGCTGAATGCCATCTGTAACTATAGTAATAACTTGCTGACCTCCAGAACTGACAACTTGCTGAATAGCACCATCCACAGATTCTGCAGTCACAACTTCTTCTGTCGCCACAACTATCAACAGATTAGCAAAGGAACTAAGTCAATTTATAAGTTAAACTTTATGATTTCAAATGCATTTTGCTAAAGCCAAGGAAGAATTTCTTCCATGTCATTTCAAAGGTGATCCTCCCCCAAATTAATGCATTACTACACATTATGTCATTAATGTAAAAATTTCACCAGGCCCATACAAAGCATTAACATTTTGAAATATATATGCAATTCTGTTCTGTTTTACCTTGCTCGGTATAATCTATTTTTATTTAGTAAGTTTCTTAATATACACACCCCACTCAAAAAAGACTACTTGGGTTCAGTGTTAACATGGCATCAAGAGTTGTTTTAAGAATACAAATAATTTTTTGCAACGTACACAGAATTCAGCATTCAGAACAACAACACATACCACAGCTTGCACTACACACCGTAACTGAGGCCTTACACTACCACCCTTATTTTCTTAAAACAACATGATACTGAGACAAAGAGCAAGATCACTAGGAACACAATCAAAGAATCTCAAGCACTTTAACTCTGTATTTTATTTTCAATTTGTAAGGTAAAAGCAAAGCCTTTGATTTAAATAATAGACATTAGAGGGCTTCCCATCTACAGAGATGGAATTAAACCCCTATAGGCTGTGTTGTGATGCTTCAGATGAGAGAAGGTAGATAAAACCCTGAAGCTTTCATCTTTTAAATTAATTACAACATACACACAGTCACTCTGTAGTTCAAATGACTGCAGTCATTGCCCTCTGAAGATCTTTATGTTCAGAGATTACTGTCCTATAGCACTGCTTAAATATTCAGAGAGTGTTTGTTCCGTACACCAAAACAGTAAGTTGTACATGAATAAGTGGTACTGTATTGAACTTGATTTGGCTTCCAAGTAAGGACGTTGAAGTAAGAGACTACTGTGACAAAGAATTCCAAGTTGCAACTGCCAATACTAGCTGCTGTGGCAAACAGCTCTGATCTTTCAGTTTCAAACTCAACGCTGGGCTTTCCGTTCTGGAAGGAGACATTAGGACTTCTGCATGAGACCTTAGAATAAAAACCTTTGAGATTTTGTCTGAAAACATATTTATGGGAGTATTTTTCGTTAACATGAATAAAGTCCTTATTCTTTCTTCACTCTTTTTATTTATATCCCTATAAACCTTAATTATCACACAATTTCATATGATAAATGAAACTTTAATTTAAAACAGAAGCACTGATATATTCAAGAATTTCTAAATTAATGTGTGGTATTTTCTTCTGCAGCACGCACAAGGGAGAACTCCTGCATGCAGTGAGATACGCCTTGTTCCACTACAGCACACCAAATATTGCATTCCAAATACACACTTTAAACCAGGCACTTCTCTAAATTTTCTCCACTCAGAGCTCCATACACACATGAATCGTATTAGCACGTAACATTCATCTTCTCATACACACTTCACTTGAGTAAAAACTAACACAAGCATGATTCTACTCAGCTACAGTGAGTAGCATATTTCTTTCTTTGATTTTACAAAATTAGAGTGTTTTTAACTGTAAGCCATGAGGAACTAGAGGGAAGAGATCAGAGAAAAGTTCACCTGGAACGGAGAGAAAAATCTAGAAAGGAACAACATAAACAACATAAAAGGCAGAACCTAATTGCTCTATCCAAGCTTATACAACCTTAAATACAGGAGGCTAAATAAAACCCAAAACCAGAATTTTCACCTCTACAATTTTAGGAAATGTAAGTGGACTGTTTTTATTTTATTTTATTTATTTATTTTTACAAGATGAGCACAACAGAGAGGGTACATGGCTTTGAGGTTTGTTTTTTTTTGTGTGTGTGTATGTTGGGTTTCTTTTTTTCACTTGAACACACTTACTGTTGATGCACAGTAATGAAAAGCTGCTTTTGTATCCTTTATAAGCTGTTAAACGGGTAAGATTCCAGGAAACCATTTACTGTAAGTAAGATGCTGCAAGACTGCCCATGCTTCTGCATAAAAATCAAAGTACAAGAACTGAACTACACAGGAGGGTTAAGTATGATGGACGTTGCATTACTGAAGGTGAGAAGCTACTGCATTAAAGTTTGAAGTGTATTTCTTCCTGCCTGTCATCTCCTGCCTACACTCTAACAATGTTTTATCTTCAGTGGTTTGCTGACATGTAATGTCGGTTACAGCAGGGCACTGCAAGGGTAGGCCCATGAAACATGAGAACACTCAGCTACCAAAGTCTATCTACTACTAAGTTCTGGGTACACATCTAATACTGCATAATCCTACACAATCCCTTCTCTCAAGTTTCTCTCTCCTACAATTAGATCTGAGTTTCACTGAAATACATGAATTGATTGAAAACATCATCCGCTTTTTCTGTAATGAAAGGCATCACATTTTGGTTTTGAATCATCCACTTCACTTGCAATATATAAATGTCATAGAATAGTATAGCTGCACTTAGGCACTGCTCTAAGAATTAGAAGAGCTGGACTAAGCAGAAATTCTGCAGGACTTCAAAATACTCGGAGGTGACAACTCGGATATATGTTAGGATGCAGCTGTCATGCCAGCAAGTCTGGGAGTCCTTCCACCTCCAGTGAAAGCTGTGTCCTTAAGAATGATGTCTGTTGCAGAGCTGAATTCTGTGAGAATTAAGCACCAAAGATTTTGGCCTCACAAAGTATCTCATTGGGGGCCATTTCCTATAACTTATCAGAAAGAAGCATTCAAAGGAAGCAGTCTCAGACCAAATGCAACTAGACTGCACGTAGACAAAGATGTGAATTCAATCTCCTGAATTATGCTCTCTTTCAGCAAGAATGAACGTTAATAGCATTAGGCTGACAAATTTCTGACCAGATGTGGTCAGAAGTCTTATTAAGCAATAGTTGTACACATGTATCTACCAATCTGTTGGGTGAAAGAAAAGGAAAGTTTTTGTTAACATTGGAAAAAAAAAGTCCTCACTTCTGCATGAACTATATCACAAAAAACCCCAGTTATGTACTTTGTTTTAGTTTATTAAAGAAGATAAGCTGTTAGTAACATGGCTTTCTAACCTGGTGTTTCTGAAGAATTAGACAACGGTGCTGATGCTTCTGCTAAAGCCGCTAACGTGGCTAACACCGACGTTGATGAATTTCCAAACTGCACAGCAGACACTCCTGTCTCATCTAGAAGGAGGAAAAAAAGTTAGTTGATATTTTAACAGCCAATGAAATCCCATTTACATTTTTATTGTACTGAAGTTTCTAATACACACTGTTCTCGGCAACTTTCTGCTAAACCAAAGTGCTATTCTGAAAGCACGTTTGTGAAATAAATACAACTGATAAAAGAACTGCCTTCATAAAGATAAATTAAGTACTTAGGTATTTACAACACATAAGGAACACTGAAGAGTTATATGTAAGTACTCTATTCTTACCATTATTTTTCCTAAAGCCTTTTCACTGAATGTAAAATCCTAGCTATCCTATAGGCAACTAAATATCCATTCCATCTGATGTATTTGCAGAAGATACCAGACCTGTTAGGTTCACCACCCCTCCAGGTCCAATGATGAACTGTGGTGTTGCTGCATGTATTGTCACAGTATCCGGACTCTCTGGATTCGTATTGATTTGGTTCTGCATTGCAATCTAGGAGACAAAGGTAGTAATATCATTCCAACTGTAGATACAAAGAATTATTTACCTTCTAAGAACTAGAATAATTGAATATTACACACAAACAGGGAGGATCTCCCTAGTTACATCCATGCAATAAACACACACAGTGTCACATCCTGTGCTCTGCTAAACACATCAGAAACATTTTTTGGCTGAAATCTAAAGGCAAGCATGTTGCTAAGTATGTTAGTATTGGCAATATGGCAATACGTTAAATTTTACAGCTATATTAAAACCTTAGCTGATCACACATGTAAACAAGTACTTTGCTATAAATTCCCTTATCATCACGAATTAAAAGTTACCTGTAATATTTCAGCAAGGTCTTCATTTCCATTGTCTATTGCAATGTCCAATGCAGTTTTGCAAAATTTGCTCTGAGCATGAACATCTGCTCCATACTTTATTAAGAGTTCTACAACTTCTTGGTGGTTATGTTCAGTAGCCCAGTGAAGTGCAGTCATTTTGAGCATGTCCTTTGCATTGACATCGGCACCGTGCTACAAACAAGAACATTGAGTAAACTATGTCATTAGAAGTAAATGAATTAAATAATGCCACTCATGAAACAAAGCCCAAAATTGTCTCTCTCTAGCCGTAGTGTCCTGTTACCTTTCAAGAAAACTATAAATGTATAAGGTCTTCAATCTAAGTACCACATGTTATTTACCTCAAAGGACTGAATACTCCCCAAAACATAATCTTTCTTGGTTCTAAAAGCTGTTACTCACACGATACCAAGTTAGAAAGGAATATTTTTTGGAACTGCAATAAATAATTCACCTGAAATCATGATTTTAATTAATATTAAAATAAATTAAAACCGAATAGGAAAACAAAGCTCCCAATACATACAATATAAATACAACGTTTTGATGTTAATTTCACAACTAAAAGGAAATCACACATTTTTATCACAAACCATTGTAATATCTCTGGCTCAGACCTTGTTTCAGCAGTTCTTACCTTAAGTAAGACTTCGACTATGCTGGCATGGCCTTCTGATGCTGCCATATGTAATGGAGTTCTGTCCACTTTTGTTCTGGCATCACGACTTACACCTGCTCGCAGCAACACTTCTGTCGTTGAGTAGTGTCCATACTGTGCTGCTAGATGAAGTGGAGATGTTCCCAACTGTAATTTAACAAAAAAAAAGTGGACTTTTAACAGATGTCAGCATGAAGTATTTCTTCTTATTCTGAAGCTATCAAACTCGGGTGTTAGGCCACCACTTCAAATTATCTTCCCTTGCAGCCACAAGGAAAGAAGCTATCAGGGCTTTCACAGAGTATAAGGAGGAAAAAAAGTTTAACTTTTTTTCAGTAATCACAACACACTAGAAACAGATCACTGTTTTAGATTTTTTCCTGTCTTTTTAAGGTGTGATGTTTCAAAGGGCCTAACCCTGTTTTTAGTATTGGTCAACATACCATAACATCCAAAGGGACCTCTGGAAGTCATCTAACTCCAATCTCCTGCTCAAAACAGACTCAACTTGTCAGATAGGTGACCACATAGATTAAAAGTTCTTAAGGGGTTGCAAATACCCTAAAGTTTTAGATACCTGCCTTAGTCTACATAACCTACTTAAAGCATAGGCACCTCAGAGCACCTATATCAGGAAACTCTCAAGTGCATGTATTAGGTAGCAGGGACTGCTGTCTTAATTCAGAACTCTTGCTATACTAAACATATAAACACTGTAAGTAGGATGATTGTTACTTCCCTTATTAACCACTCCAAAGTTCATTTTAACAGCCATCAGAAGGAACTTTTTCAGACTGTTACAAAATTTAGTAGAAGATCAGACCATATGAAGAAACAACGAAGTTTAATTTTGAATTAGACATCAAATGATGCGACCGCAAGATTTCAAAAAAGAAACTCCCAGGGCCAGCAATGTAAATGCTTATTTGTAATAATCCTGTTTTCTTTTTCAGGTGAGGGAAGTAAAAGAATTTACTGAACACTGCAAAAGTTTTCATTACCCAATCTGTGGTAAAAGGCGCTCCATTTGCCATCAAAATGCGAACTTCATCATCTTGTCCTGCTCGTGCAGCTTCTAGAAGTTTCTTTCCCAAATCTACTAGTGACATCTAGTGAAGGACATAAAGGAACATAAAGAAAACAATATATACATAACATTAATACTGTTTTAAGTGCACAAATATGGCTGTAATGTCTTTTAATGACTATTTCTGAACTACTCTGAAAGTTCAAAAACTTTAAAGTTCAGACTTATAAGCTGGTATTTTAGCCATGACCTTGCTTGACTGCAAGAAGCAGACTGATTTAAGAATTACTTTTGTCAGTCAAACAGAACTGACATTGGGGTGAAGATTTCCGTATTACAATGCTGTAACCATAGCAGCCTCAACATTATATCAAAGCAAAGTTAAACTGGACTAGCTGCATATTTCTTAAAAGAAAACGTGGTTCAGCAGCTCTCACCTGCTACCGCAGCCTTCTGTAGCTTTGTCCAGCTTTCAAAAGGTACTAAGTCAGAGATGCCATGCCACATGTCCAAAGACACTACCTTCACTTATCCAAAATGCCTATATACATTTAAGAAATTCAACTATGCAAATGCATTTAGATGGATAAGAATACAGCACCTTTCTGGCATCTTGTCCATAACTATCATTCATTTTGTTCACCTTAAAATAATTTCTGTATTCCTTGATAGAGCACAAAGCAATAGGCACATATTTTTGTGCTATCTGCATGAGACACACAGACTAAAATATCACCCTGAACACAAATGTTACTACCTCGATCAGCTGCCTACAGCTACTAAAAATGTGCTAAGTTTGTAGACTTGAGACACTGGCTGGAAAACCTTCGTGTCATCTTCAGGTAATCTCCTATCTCCCTTTAAAAAAAAAAAAAACATGTAAAAGATGTGTAATTTAGAGCATGTAAAATTATATGTAAACAAAAGACACCTATCTACATTCCTATTGCATCAAAGATTTAAACCCACTCTGCTTCACACTTGCTATTAAATATGCTCAATAATAAAATTTAGAACTAAATCATAACTCATGCTACTAACCAGATTATTAAACGTTCAGTCCTGTCTCTATGCTTTCCACTACCAGGATGTCAAGAACAGAATTACTTTCATCAATTTGCTTTCCAGTCACAACTAAGAGTTAAGCCTTGATGACTAATAACGGCAGCAACAAGGCCATGCAGCCCATCTCCTATGCAGTGTCAGTGTATGAGTTCAGAAAGAAATCCCAACAGGATCATTTTTAATCTCTTTTCTTAAGCCCATACTTCTATCACAAAACCACCTTATTTAGAAAGTTCTCTGCACCTGGGTCAACTGGTAAACTGTGTGTGGCGTGTTGCTAAATGAGCTGAAAGTTATTGATTTTGGAAGGAACGAGAAGGCAGGAAGGGGGGAAAAATACTGCAAACGCAGAACTCCAGCATGTATCAGTAGAGCCACAAACGAGAGCACAACTGACTGCTGGCACCAATATTCCCTCCACCAAGATAATACTCCATTTACGTCCATCCTAGCACGCAAGCACATTTTGACTTAGCCAGCCAGAAAAGGAGAGAGGAGCAGGAAGGTGGCAAGGGCAGGCCAAATACAGACAATGGGAAAAGGAAGGAAAGAAGGAGCACACGGTCAGGTGCAGAGGAAGGGACAAGCAGCTGGCTCTCTGCCATGAAGAGAAAAAGCAAAAGAGAAACAGGAATAAGAGAAAAACCTACTACTTGTCCCTGTTAAAGGGAGACACTAAGGGTAATGATACAAAACAGTAGGGTAGAGACAATGTTTGTCAAGTGCAGCAGTGAAGTAAAGGAGCAAAGTCTTCCCTCTATATGGCACCCTTTTTTTTTTCAGGGGTGTGAGGGATTGCAATTTAGGAGGGGAAAAAAGCACACAAAGACTTTTCTGATGGTCTAATACCACATCAAGAACCTCAGAAGTGAAAGAAAAACTGTAACAATCCAAATTACTGAAGTTAGGAACAAATTCAGAAATACAATTCATTTTCCTTGTACCATCTATACTGGTAAAATTAACTGCAAAGCTGTTATCAAAGCTCTATACAACAAAAGCAGCAAAAAAAAATCAATTACATTGGCCTGAAAAAGAAAGAAACGAAATGTTCTAAGGAAAGGAAAAAGAGGGACCTGGAAGATCATACATGATACGACCTCCATTACCGTGTATTTTTACATTAACTAACGCTCTCTTCGGTTGATATAAAGTGTTTGTGTTTTAAACTAGCACAAAACATCACATCAGTTTACATGTGTGTGTGATGTAGAACTTTAACTTCAGTTACGATGATAACATTTATTTCAGAAATGAAGTTTCAGATCTCCTAGAGAGCTTGAAAGCACGCTCAGGCCACCTAGTGGAAGAAAACGACAGAACTAGCAGAGCTGCACGCTTGGACTCAAAAATAAAAATCACCTTGTACACCAATAGCACACTGCAGCCGCAAACGATGCCTTTCTGACAAACTACTTGGGCACGTTCAGCCACTTTTAACCAACCAATACCAGCATTTATGACATTTCTCAGGACTAATCAACCCCAAGCTGACCTCTACTTGGCAGACCCCTCCAAGGACCCATACAATAAGGTCAGCAACCCGTTAAGTAACAAACACCCCGCATTTTCCCCCAAGCTCTTTCAGTGCTAGTACCGGGACATGCCAAGGGTCTGCAGTATCACAATTTCCTTCTGCCAAAAGAATCCTTCGGCTGCCCCCTTGAGACCATTTTGTGGCACTACAACAGCACAGCGATACGATCAAAAGTTCTGGGTATAGCACAATAAAATATATTTTAAATCAAAATGAGATTTCCACTTCAAAGCAGCACTCGCAGGTAAGCACCACTGCTGCTCCCTACAGTGACAGGAATCAATTCCGCTGCATAGCGCCGGAGGGAGCTCTTCTGCAACCGGCATCTCCATCCAGCCCGGGCAACGCTCTCTAAGAGCAATCTTTCAGACACCAGAAGCATCAGTGGCTCTGAAATAGTCTTGAGACTACTGGATTTATTCTTATGGCAATCCGAGTACGTTTTCAGACTTGTAACAACTCTCATGCGCTGTGTGAGCAGAGGGGTTTGTCTACCACGGGGTAAATGGGGAAGAGCCTCTGCTGGGTTTGGGCTTCTCAGCATTCACTGCCTCCTGAACTTCCACACCGCATTACTGCAACGCATTCTGCTGAGTGCCGTTAGCCAGGTGCCACAATTAACTGGTTATTAAATGTACATCAAGTTACTATTGCAATTTCACTTTGGTTCGAAAGGAAACCATACTGCTCTTCAGTATCTTAAAACTTAACTTAGATGTAGGCCTTATACATTCTCTAAAGCTCTGAAGGTCACGTCGCTTCAGAGGGGTACACAACAGCAGCATCTTTCGGACCAGCGTCCTGTCCAGTGGGTGCCGGATCTGGCCTTTGCTCCCCTTCTGCCACTGTGGCACTGAGCATCAGCCGGTCAAAATCAACCGGCACAAAACAAATAGTTGTTGCAGAACACCTGCTAACGTGGAGATATCCCAGCTGCTGGTGCACTTCTAGCAAGGCATGCTCCTAAGTGAGACGTACTTACACGAGAACAGCATGAGTGCAGCAGTGCAATTTACCAGAGAGTCAAGTGAATCAATATACGCCACATCTACGATGACGATCTGTAATCACTTCTACAAACCCCAAGACAAGCGAAGATCTAGAAAATGGTAAGAGGCTCCCCCTACTCAAGTGGCACACAGCAGGATTATACATGGAAGATAGCTTGAAACCCATCATTTCCGGCATCCATTTACACCCAGAAAAAGAAAGCCCTTTTCAATACGCCTTTTTCCTTTTCTTATTTCAAAAAATTCAACCTCCTTCCCCAGACCTGATCTTCAGAAATGTTTTTACCCCACTCATTTCAACGTTGCACAGTACCTCTCAAAACTGAGAATAGCAATTTCTAGTTAATTTTATGCACCTACCCACACCACATAAAAAAATATTTTTAGAATACAAAGTTTAAACAGTTAGCAGTAACTATTTAAATCTTTAATCAAGCATTCAGTTTTGATCACTATTAGAATTGAACTAACAGGTCCAACTCGTTTTCTTCTCTATTTTTCCATCAACAACCTGAGTGAACTTAGAACAACTCTTCTAACCCAACTTCTCATTTCAATTAGTTTTGTAACTTTTAAAGGAACTGAAAGGCCTGCATTAAACCTAATTGTAGAATCAAAGAATGCTTTGGGTTGGAAGGGACCTTAAAGATCACCTAATTCCAAGAAAGCATTCATTAATAGTAAAATGTTTTAATTTCAGTGCTTTCAGCTTTCCTCTAGATTGTGCTGTGCTCATTAAATTCCCCCTCACTTGTTTAAACAGAAACATCCCCTTCATGTTGGACCATGTCAGCATCAGATGAAAAATACCTAAGAGAACAGATCAGAAGAGCAAACACATAGCTAGATAACTTTGTGGTGAATGTATTCAAGCCTGTATTTATGCAGGTCCATATTCCAATTCGGTTCATACATTAAATTAAATTAGTACCCAATCATCAATGTAATTCCATTAAACAATGCAAGCGTTTACAAAGAAAGTCTTGCCCTTAAGAAGAAGAGTAGAGATTTGGCCCCTATCGGCAAAATACAACATCTGCAGCATCTAAGAAATATTATTATGCAACAAGGGTGAACCACTGGCACCAAGATTTGGGTTGGCACTGCCAGCAAACTACAAAGCTTTCACAGATAGATTTGGCACTAGATAACACAGAGGTTATATTACAGCAGATAGGATTGAGATGCAGAGTATAAGGGTTTGTGATGTCGCCTTTGAACCATAACACAACCTCAGAGTCTGCCTCATTCATCAAAAATGGAAGAAAATACTTTGAAACAAAAATCACCAGTCTCTTTAATTAAAGCAACATTTTTATTATGAGGAATCTTTCTTGACAATTTCTTGCACACGGGTTGAAAAAAAAGAGCTCATAAAGAAACTGCTTTTAGGAAAGAATGTCGGTCAGGAGGGAGAGTCGATACCTAGTGTACAGCGATCATTAGGTCCTGCCACGTATGTTCTTAACCTTACTCACAGCAGATTCCTGTACCCCTACAGGCACCTCAACCAAACAGCTTTTAGTCTTATTAGCGCTTCAAAACTCAACAACAGTTCAAAAAAACCACTACGCTAAAGGCCTCCAATGGCTGCACTCGTAACTATCAGCACGTTTACCATGCGGCGTTCGCCGTTAAATAAAAACCACCTTAGCAAACAGGCTGAAGGCCTCCACGCAACCGCTTTAAGTTAAAAGCTGTGAATGAGGAAGCCTTCCTACGGCACCTTCCTGCAGCGTCCTATCGGACGGCCTGGCCAACAGAAAGTACTGGGATTACCAGGGAGGGAAGCGAGCCCCGGGCCCGCAGCAGCGAGCCTTGCCCCCGTTCACCCCCCACCAGCTTTCCGAGGCGCAGAGCTGCGGCTGGCGGAGCAGCTCCCCCCGGGGCCCCCTCCAGCTCCGAGCCCTCCCATGCAGCTCGGCGGCCGCGGGGCTCCCCGCCAGGCCGGGCCCAAACCCCACGCGAGGCCCGGGCCCACGGGGCCGACCCGAGCCCCCCAGGACAGCCGCAGGGCGGGAGGCCCCACGGCGGCCCCGGCCCCACGGCGGCCCCGGCCCCGCACCAGGCCGCGGCCCGCCGAGGCCGAGGCCCGCTCCCGGGGCCGGGCCGCCGCCCGCGCCCCCCTCGCGGCGGGGTCCCCGGAAGGCCGGCCGGCCCGCCCGCTCTCCCCGACAGGAAATCCTGGCTGGGCTGGGCGCTGCGGAGGGAGCCGCGGCGCCGGGTTCCGGGGGAAGTGGAATTATTTTTTACCAGCGAAGAGATCGACTTCCACATCCGGTAACGGGGCCCTATACAAAGGCGCTGACTGACCTGGAAAAGCTTGAGCCGGCCCGGGAGAAGGGTGTGGGGGAGAAACGGGCCGCGGGGCCCGGGAGCCTTACCGTGCCGCCGGCCCGCCCGCCGCCGCCGCCGCAACAACCGGGGCCGCCGGAGGCCGCCGCTCATCGGCGCCCAAAAGCCCCACACAAAAGTCCCCGCTGCTGCCCGGCGGAGGGACACGGCGGCTGAGGGGCGGGGAGGGGCGCTGCGGCTCGCCGCGCTGCGCCCCCCCTCCTTTCCCCGCCGCAGCCGCCGGCCCGCGCCTCACCGCGGGGCGGCCGAGCGGGCGGCGGCGGGAGGGGCGCGCGGCACTTACCCTGCGGCGGGCAGGGGGCTTTTACACCGGCACCGCCGCCCCGGCCGGAGCGGGGGGGGTGGGGGGGAAGCGGCGGAGGGATACGGCCTCGGTGCCGCCCGCCGCGCATGCGCGGCGGCGCGGGGAAAGGCGGGGGGAAGCGGGCGGCGGGACGGGGCCGCCATGTTCCCGGCCCGCCGCGGGCACGGGCGCGAAGGGGGTGTGAGGGGCTGCACCGCCTCGCGGCCCCTCCTTGGGGTGATAGGGGGGCTTCAGGAGGGTGTGGGGGTCGGGGAGGAAGGGCTCGGGGCGTGTGGCGGCTCCAGAATGGTCCTGAGGCCTCGCTGGTCTGTCAGGCTGCTCTGGCCTTGAGCCTCAGGCTCGCCGTGGGGGTGGTGTCTTGGGCCCTGAAACGCTTCTCCTAGGCTGGTTGGTTGCAACCCGGTTGGAAAGTGCTCACGCTCAGGTTCTCACCAAAACTATTACAGCACAAAAATTGGGGACCGTGGTAAAGCGGAGGTCCCATAATCTATATCCTTCAGTCAAAGGATATTGGTGATAAAACTCTCCTTGTTATTTTTTGGAGATAACTATACCTTCTTGATACTCTTCATCAGATACATATTTGTATCAGTCTTTACAAACTCATTATTTTAGGCCCTTGAGTTGTCAAACACAGCTTTGGAGAAAGCACAAATCAGCTTCCGAAGAACAAGCATCACCTCGCAGGTACCACAGACCTGGATCCTCAAGGCGCTACCATAGCAGATCTGCTCGGTACAAGAGAGAAAACACATTTCCTACATGGGGAGGCAGCCACCCACCTGGCCAACGCATTGGCAGGGCTCACACTGCCACAGTTGGCCGGGCTCTGCCTGGTTTTTGCAGCACTTTTGAGTTCAGCTGCAGGCACGAATTCTCCACGTGCTTTCTGGAAACCCAGTTAATCCTTCTTTAAATGTTGTCACCTCACTCAAGGACCTGTTGACAAGTCCGGGCCAGTTTAGTTATTTTCCTGGGACTGGCAGCCAAAAGGGGGCACTAGAGAACAAGCCGAGACACTTTGGCGGGCTGTCGCATTCGTCATCGGCGCAGAAACCTGAAATCCAGCCTTCATCACATTTCTTTTCCAGTGCTGATACGCGTTTTTTGTCTCAGGAAGCATTTATCTTGCCATATCATTGGTTGTCATTTACACAGTAGCAGTACATTGTGCAGAAAACGTTACAATGTCCTTACAGGCCTGCACCAAGGAGTGGGAATTCTCTTTGATGTTAGCTGCAGTACTACAAAAAGTGAGATGTACTACTGACAATCTTTTACAGAGGTGAAGAATCCAGTCTTCATTTAGTCAGGGTTCCATTAGCACTGTATGTGAGTTTTCATTAGCGTGATCACACTTCAGTCTTTAAAATAGTTCTGATTTTTTGTTAGAATTCACCAAAGCTGCACTTAAGCGAGACGTCTCATATAGGCAAGTCAAAACACGGTTCACATCTGTAAAGGACGTAATTTCTTCCATTTTATTTTACCCAGCTGTATGATATAGTAATTTTTAGCTTTTGTTAAGTAAATACTCATAATACTTCTTATTAAAAAGCACAGATTTCTACTGTTTAAATTCTTTTTTTTCATTTATTCAGTACTTCTATACAGGAACATATGAAGATAGGAAAAAGTGTTTTAACCTAAGGCAACACCACAGCATGTTATAACGCAATCAACACATTAGCATGTTTTAACAAGTTTTTGAATATGGTAAAACTAATTGTACAGGCAGATCCTCCCCTTTCTATATATGGTTGGTTATATACAGCTTATATGTATGGTTACGTGCAAGTAAGACCAAAGGATTTTCTAACTCTGTGTAAGAGAAGCAGTAAAAGGTCCCTTTGGACAAAACAGACTGGGAATCCATTTTGCACAACAGCTGGTGTGAAACTCAACAGGCGTTTTTCCCATTCTTTGCACCTTCATGACCTCCCTGTGTCACAGCCACCTGATTTTCCTGAAGAAGAGGATCTGTCTTTTGCAGGCTTCATTCTATAGAGGATCCTGCAGCATGAAATGGTGTTAGGACCCTTTCTTCCTTTGCCATCTCTAGAAGTACAGAATCTCCAAGACAAACTCAGCCCTCACCTGGCCCTGTTCTACTCAAGCATGTTGCAGGAAAGAGTACAGCTCACCTCCAGTCGCTCAAACCGCCTCCGCTGTGAAGGAGAGAAACAGCCTGGGTGGATAGCGCTGCCCTGGGTGTGGCAGCAGTGCTGAGCGGGTGCACGGATGTCACCATAGTATCAGAGCCTAATATTTAGTTATCGTGGATGTTTAAAATCACATTTACAGTACTTACAAGCCTGTTTGTTGTAGGTAACACATAGACGCACACTTTGCACAGTTATATTGTCAGTCTCTACAAGAATCAACTGACCTGAATTTAAGTATGCTTCAAGCACCCGGTATTAAAAGGCATACTGAAACACGAAACTTCATGCTGCAAAATGCTGGTTAAGGACCAGTTTCTCCAGTCTACAAGGTGGACTAAAAAATGGCCAAGCAAAACAGTTCCGGTTCATAATTCCATTGGCAAAATGGTGCTGTAGATCAAAGCATCATTGCATTCCCCCACCTTGAATCAGGGGAAAGAGACTGTGGCAGGACAGAGCATCTGTTTGTGCAAGATCCCAGTGACACGACTGCTCGGAAACAGCTCAGCACCACACTCTCCCAGCGTTTTAAATCCCAGCGTGACTATACCAGCACGTCCACGTGTGCCTGCCACCCCTAAGGTATGCTTGAAGTGACACCACAAGCTGCACAAACACTACCAACAACAGAAAAAAATGAGATCTGAACTTACAACATCCCCAGTCGATGCAGTATTCTCTAGGGAGAAAAAAAGAAAAAAAAGTTATTTTTGCAAGGCAAGGCATCTCACCCCCCCACACAGCAGCAAGAGGGCCGGTTTTACACCCCCCACAGACGCTGGATGCCCCACAAAATCTGAGACCCCAAGCTTGGTGCCTTGCCCTGGGTAAGGCGAAGCGAAGCCGGGCAGGTGCGGAGCCCCCGGGGGCCTGGCGGCGGGGCAGGGCGGCCTCGGCCCCGCTCCGCTCCCGGCTCGCAGCCATGGGCCGAGCCTGGGTAAGGCAGCGCGGGTGGCGGCCCCGCAGCTTTTCCCGCACCGAGCCCGGCCCCGCGGCCCCGATAGGAGCGCCGAGAGTCCCCGCCCCCGCGGGGGAGCGGAGGCCCGGCGGGGAGGGAGCTGAGCGAGGAACGCCGCCGAGTTCCGCCCCAGCAGCCATGGCAGCCTAGCGAGGTCTCCGCGGCAGCCCCGCTCGGACATGGGCCTGCCCCGGGCCGGCGGGCTGAGGCAGCGAGACCCCGCGGCGGTGAGTGGGGGCGGCCGCGCCGGCTGCCGGCGGAGCGAGGCCTGCCCCGGGCTCGCCTCACGCCCTGCCCCGGCGGGAGGGGGGCGGGCGCCCTTGGACGGGAAGCCCCGGGCCCGGCCCCGCCGCTCGGAGCCCGGCTGGGAGGCGGCCCCCGAGGGGCTGCGGGGGGGGAGCGGGGCCGCGCTGCGGTCAGGGGGCCCGGTTCGGCCCGGCGGGTACCGGCAGCTCTCCGCCCCGCCGCCGTGACCTTGGGCGGCCGCGGCCGGGCCGGGCGAGGCGGGGACGGGGCCGGGGGAAGCCCGGCCGGAGCCCGGGGACGGCTGGAGGAAAATGGCCGGGGCCGGCCGGGAGGCGGCCGCCGTGTGAGGGGCTGGCGGCGGCACCGCCGGGCCTCGGGGCGGGCCGGGGGCTCGGCCTGGCACCTCCCCGGCCCCCCGGCTGTGCCCGTGCGCTTGGAGGGCGTTAATTGTCTAATTAAGAGGTGAAGCTGGTTGGTTTTTTACTTAGGCTGAATGGCGTCCGAGCTAACTGTATAAAACCTAAGTTTTTTGGTTTTTTAAGTTAACTTTATAGCGTCTTGCCCCCGCCCGCCATCAATGTCAGTTAAACTGCCGGGTGAGTGAGCTGTCAGAAGGTTTTTAGGTGAAAGGAGAGGCTCCTGCGCGGTGCTGTGCGGGGTCTGAGCGCGGTACGTGGCCGGACAGACCCTCAGTACGTGGCCCCGTGCTACCCAGAAAATGACAGAACTCGGCGTGCCCTGTGTCAGCGTAATGGCTGTACGAGGCCCTAATGGGTACGGGCTGCTTGTGCACATCAGGTTACAGCACCGAGGCCTGTGGTCTTAACAGTACAGGAGCCTGAAAGAGAGCCAGAGGCCTCACAGCTAAACGTACTGACTGAGGTGGGTGTTTCACTCCTGTGAAAATACCGCATTTCCAGATTAATACTACCAATCTTAACAAAAGCAATTCTTGTGTACAAAGTGCAAGCAGTAAAACTTACTGATAAATGATGCTCGTGAGAAACCCATTTCTCATTTGCTTAAGTCTTAGAGAGAAAAATAAATAGGTGAATAATACTTTATTACGTACCTGAATTGATGATGCACAGGACTTAGCATGTTAACTTTTTTCAGCCCGTGTTAGGGTATGCTGCTTGCAATATAACTGCTTCTGTGCGTCGTTCTTGCTGTTGTCATTCCACTTAGAGCTTACTCACATCCTTAGTGAAACAGGCACGGCAATTAGATGTAGAAAAACCTGTTACCAACAGGTATGCTTCCCTGTCAGTGTAAAACTATTAATTTTAAGTATTTTAAATGTCCATAGATACCTGAACATGATTTCCCATGTATTTTTGGGATGTTGGCCGTGTTTTCAGCTTTCCTGAGTATAATAATGAAGTCTGAGACGATGCTTCACCTGTCAAGGGAATAGATCCACACGCTTGTGTCTGATCTTCATTTTTAAGGAATATAGGTTGTTTACTCTTCCTCACAGAGCTGACTAATAGTAGATTTAGGTACCGTAGCTTCTTCAATCGCTTGCTTTATTGACGGTTTCATGATCCAGTTTCATTTTCTTGTTGGGGAAGGAGACATTCTCTCCTCCTTACAGATGTGAGGAAGACACACATAATCTGAAGGGTTCACTGATACCTCAGCATTGCCGTTGTGGTGATTTTAAGTCTGGAGGGAAAGGAAATACTGGGCAAAAACAAGCATAATCTAGTCAGAGCAGACTGGACCGGCAAGAGTGTATTTTGATAAAATTGATGCAATTCTGATAAGAAAGTGCAGTTCATTGCAGCTCTTCTGGTGGAAACAAATAGAGACCTAGAACAGACTTGCAGCAGCTGGTCTATCTCCATGTGTTTCACTGCTGTATGCTAACTCCTGAGTGTCTTTATTTGTGCAACTTCTTTTGCTGGAGGAAGCACAAAGACCAGGTCAGTTAGGAATTCAATATCTGCAAAAAGTTAGGTTCAGAATCAGCTGGTTATTTATGTATATCAAAGAGCAGATTATGGTTGTGAAATCATAAATTCTTCCCAAAGCCCTATCAAAGGAGGAAAAAAAATAAGAACCTCATTCAACTGAGATAGCAAATGCAAAATATCAGGCCAAGAGGAAGTTTTTCATAAATGGAAATGAGTTTTTAGTAAAGAACAGCAGCATTTCACTTCAAAACAATAATTTGAACAGAGCATCTGATGATAGTATGGTAAAAAATGAGAACCATAGGGGGTAAAAGGAATTGATAAAGCAGAATAGTTGGAATTTTTTTTGGAAAGTCTAAGAAGTAAGAGCAGTTAGGGCTAGGTTGCTATGGAATCCTATACTCAAGGAGGATTAAATGCAATAAAAGAGAGGAAACATGTCCGTGTGCAAAAAGTGAGCAATTTGTTTGGATTTAGGAAGATAATTGTAGTGTCTGGCCATTCCTTCTCAAGCTTTTCTTTTCTCAAATACAGTTTGTTTCATGAACTGGTTCTCTTGCCTCTGTTTCTGTAAGGCTACCAGCAGTAAAACGACAGCAAGCTGCAGTTCTTTAAGAAATGTCTGGAGACAAGATAGGAGGTGAGGAGGAGGAGGGGGGATTCCAGACCTGCACTAGGAGACTTGGTGAAAATGGTATGGATGCATGCCACAGGGCAGCAAACAATCTGTGCACATAGACTGGCTCAGAACATACAGTAACACAACAATTTGCTGTTTTTTAGGAGGAGAGTAGGTAGGAGAAGTTGGGGGCGTGAGGAGGAAGTACTGCTGTTCTTGGATAAGCTGACGTCCATTACTGTTTTCAGATGTTCTCGTCCCTTCCTTGCTTTTTATCTGTGGAAGAGAGGAAGACTAGCAAAGAAGTATGGTACCATTGTCTATATATCTGTATTTTAATTCATGTATTATATAAGTGTCTGGTCATAGATCAGCTTCTCTCTACGCGGGTAGCAATACTTCACAGGGTAACTGCTCAGCAAGCCAAGCCTTTCTAGCTTGCCACCAAAGGAAGTAGAGTCTGCCTGAGAATGGGTTGAATACCCAGCACTTCACCTCAAACTAAGTTTTTATCACTCAGTATTTTAGAAATACTGTACCCAAAATGCAGAAAACTTGCATATTATTTCTGCTTCAAAAAACTGTTAAGAGCTTGTTTCCTTCTTCCCCTTTTATTAGCTGACAGGGAGAGACTTGGAAGTTGTCACTGTACGTCACATTCCGAGTTTTGACATACATTACAATTTATAAGTTGAATGTAATCAAGAGGGCTATTCCGCTAGCTCTGTTCATTACTTTTCCCAATTCTAAAACAATCAGTAAGAGTCACAGATGTTCCTAGAAACAGTTGGTTAATGTTTTCCTATTGCTACTTGTTTTTTTAGACTAACTAGCACAAACTTTTATTTGGATCAGTGTTATTGTGAGTGGGGAAGCCTTTGTTAGCCACTAACTCTGGCTGCCTCTGTTTTGGTGACACAGAGCTGTGTTCATTTAGGTTTGGTCATTAGGGACCTCAAATGAAACCTTATATTAACTTCTGATATATGCTGCATGTAATTCCATTAAGTAGGCTATTGAGAATTTGATTATTTTTTTTTTCCAGAAAATGTTATTTCTAATCTATCCTTACTCATTTTACTGCAGCATCTTGTATGGATTGCAGTGCTCTGGGAGGTCGAAGAGTAATGTCTCATTCATCAGCTACTGTGGTTAGCAGCTCATGTTTTGGAAAGGGTGTAGAAATTTTTTCAAATCAGGAAATAAAAGTAAGTTTAGTGTTGTGTTTGGCAACTTAAAAACACTTGGTTATAACTCTTAGTAACTGTAGCAGAAAAACATGGAAAGTCCATTTTTGTTCTTGGCCAGATCTGAGATTTGTCTGTTATCCAATAGTTCCCCATGTGTAGAGATGAGGTCCCAGAACTGCCTTTATCAAGGTGTGTCAGCAGCACGTGAAGGTTTACTAGCATCTTCTGCCTTTCATTACATGGCTGCTTTTCCACATAATCTTGTTTTTTTTCCTCATACACAGACGCAGTAATGTTATATTTGCATCTTTTTCATAATACATATTTAGTTACAATATTCTGTCTGAACTCGACCAAATGCTGCCACTTAATCTTAAGAAAATACTGATTACATAACAGAGCAAACATTGAAGATATATTTAGAAAGGACTTAAAGCTTCAAAGAAAAAGTCTATTTGCAGTTCCAAGGAGGAATAAAGAGCCAGTTAAAGACACGTTCTGAAGGTATGATTAGACAAGCAACATTAAAGCCTTAGTAAGATTGAGGCCTTTTCCTGCAATTCTGTAAGACTATTAAATAAAAAAAAATTTGTCTAAGGCAAAAAAAAAATATATATGTGTAAGGCAAAAAAGCTTTTAGATTGGGAAGGTACTTTACTTTGTGGTGGGATGTGTCTGTTTTGTTTTGTTCCTACTGAATGTAAAGCTTTAATTAGTTTTCTGCCTTGTTTTCAGCAACTAAATATCTCCTGAAAGTTAAAGTTGAACATAAGGCACTTTATAGGGAGGGGAAAATGTTCTTAAGATGCATGAGGTACAGGATAAATTCTTGATTTTATGTACTAAAATTAGTATTTGAGGAATTTATGATATACTTCCTAGAATTATCTGGAGTGCAATCTCATAGGAAGGATTTATTTTTTTTCAAACTTACCAAGTTTGCACAGATGCTATGTAATTAGAAAATTAGCAAGCATAGCATCTGTGTTGAGGCAGTAAGTTAGCTGGCTGGTACCAGCACTGAGCCGCAGGAAGGCATCCCATTCCCATCTCAGCTGCTCATTCCTGGCTGTGCATGCTGACTGCTGTCCTTGCACAAGCTGCAGAGCTTTTCTGCCTCTTCAGCAAGCTGCACTGGCTCAAGAAGAGGCCGGAGAAGTACCAGGCTGGCATGAGAAAGACAGAGGGAAATCAGAACCTCCTCGTTCGGTAACAGTCAGCTGCAGATCAGGTCAGTTGTGCAAAACTTCACTCCAAGGTTACTGGCCGATGGTGGTTTTGGTCACACTGTTGTGCTGATCCTCACCTTGGGGTGTAAGGGAAGAGCCCTACCTTCGTCATGTCAAAGGCTGTGTGGATTTTCGCTTCCTTCTGACACCTAGGAAATTTATTCGTTGGGATCATTTGAGCATCTTTCTTCTAATTAGTTGCCCTGAATTTATTTGGTTTTGCTAGCACCTGAATGTCTCACTGGTTGAGCAGAGCTCTTCCCCTGCCATCCCCAAGGGCTAAAATAGCTCACTGTATAATATATGCAAAGGTTTTAGTTAGACTATCTGTATGAGACTTAATGGACTGCTGCATGCAGAATGTCAGATGAGATGATGTAACACTCCTTTCTGGCCAAACTCTGCTTAACTACGTAACAGCTTCTTGGGGAATGCTTCCAAGTGGCAGCAGAAAGACAACTGTACCTGGGAGTGTAGGACCTATAGTACGTCCAAGACATTTTCAAGCAGCCTTTAACAGTTCCTTTAACGTTCTCTTTATGGCCTTTTTTAACAGTCTGCTTCAATGTTCCTTTCCTCAGCTCGTGTCTTACCAAGACGTAACAAGCCACCTTTCCATGGGCGTAGCATCTATTTGCAGAGAGGCTGGTGCTAAGCTAGTTGTAAAATAATTATCCAGCGCTAACTTCACAGTGCAAATAGGTCAGTTGATTTTTGGTAATATTTGTTCAACTATAAAGTTGAGTAAGTATTTTCTGGATAGATTCATTTGATCATCCTTAAGTCAGCGTTTCTTTTCTCCTTGTTTTCCTTAGTATTCTGGTATTTGAAACACAATGCTCACATTCTTGACAAATTACCCAGAGTTGTTTCAAATAACTATTACTTTGGCTGAATAATTAACTGTATAAATTAATCCTCCTAATCTGCTTGCATCAATAATGCATACAACTGATAAAAGAGGACCCTTACGGATGATTAACATTTAAATAGTTGCAGTTTAAGCATTATTCCTCTTTTGGACAAGAAGTTCCTGTTTGGTTTTGACTCCTGGAATAATTTTTCTATTTATGCTCTATGCTACAAATAATTGCCCAGAGTGAGATTTTTTTTTTCTTTTTAAATAGCTGCCTATTATGTAAGTAATCCTGGTTTTAATGGTTGTAACATAGCTTAACACCAAAGACAGGTGCTGATGCTGTAGCATTGAGTAACATTTCACCAGATTGTAGCGGACCAGATCAGGTACTAGAGCTCTGATTGATTACATGCACTTAATTTACTTTTAGAAGTGTTCATTATAGTTTAATCTTTAACTGTGTAAGTTCCAGATTGTTTTATATTAGTGCTGATTCATGTAACATGAGACAGGTTAGGTAATAACACTGTACTGGTAACAATAGTAACTGTTTTAAAAGTCATTGATGGACTATACTTGGGCTCTTCCTACCTGATGTGTTTTTGTTTTGTTTTCAGAACAATATTGATAGAGCCTTCTGAGAAGCTGTACCATCCTAGAAGGGACATAAGTAACAACATTAACATGCCTGCTGTGGCATCTGTACCTAAGGAGCTCTATCTCTGTACTTCATTGAAAGATCTCAACAAGAAGACAGAAATAAAACCTGAAAAGACCAGTACAAAGAGGTGTATATTTTAATTGATTTGGGATCAACTATTCAAAATACAAGTCTTAGTAGTACATAGTAAATAGAATTTTGATACCTGTGTAAGTTAAATTGTTTCCTTATGTACTAAACATTAACGAGTTTCCCTCTAGAGGAACTCTTAGTATTAGAACTGTTAGTGCTACTCTTCTGAGCAGATTCCAGCTCAGATGATTATGTTTTAGATCTAAGTTTTCTCAGTTATTACTTAACTATCAAATCTTTGATAGCCTTATGTATGACAAGCTATCACATCAGATATGCTTACTGCCTACAGAAGGTAACTTCTTGAGCATGGTGCCCATGACAGCTTGAGTACTTTGAGAAAAAGCTACATAAATACAAGTTCTTAAAAATTAAAAGCTCTGCAGATGCATGAATAGAAAATATTTTGCCTCTAGCACTTTCAGACAGTCATTTTGTTTTACTATGAATTAGTTTTTCCTCAAAAATGTTTTCAGAAAAGTACTTTTTTCTGTGTCTCAGTATGCTATTTAAATATGGAAGATTTTAAATAAGACCAGAAAAACAAAATAGCAAAGAGAAACTTCATTTGGAGGAGCATAATTGCAATTCATGTTAGTAAAAGCCTTATATTAAGATGGTAAAAATCAAATGCTTAATATATGGGCAGGGGCTGCAAACACTTAAAATGGCATTTTTTAATTATAAGATGTTTGGGGACAAGTCAACGGTCGTGGGCTTTACTCTTCTTTTTTTGATTTTAGTTATGTGCAGAGTGCCCTTAAGATTTTCAAAGCAGCAGAAGAAAGCAGATTGGACCGAGATGAAGAAAAAGCTTACATCCTATATATGAAATATGTGACTGTTTATAATTTTATTAAAAAGAGACCCGATTTTAAGCAGCAACAGGTATAAAAAGCTTTCTGACCTTTTTGCTTTTTTGTAGAAGCATTAGAAGCACAGAAAATTGCACGAAGGCACATTCAAAGAATTTCACTGATATGAAGTAAACTGTCTCACTTGTGCTGGCATTTTTACTTCCTATTTTTGACAAGTCTATTGTTAATTGCTATTACAGTTTGCTCTTATTAATTATACTTAAGATATATAAATAGACAGATGTGGATATTTTTCATGGAAAGGTAATCCCGTTGTCTTTCCACTTCTGACTTCTTTTGGTGCAGTGCTAAGGAGTTTGGGGATTGAGGGAGAGTGTTCCTTTTATTCAATTCAAGCCTACTTTACTGAAAATGAACAAATGTGCTTTTAGCTTCGGTCTTGCAACTAGAGCCGTGTGGTAACAAACAGGGTTGCCTTGCCTATTTGTTAATGCCATAGAACAATTTTACTTACAAACTCATGTTTGAGGGGAAAACACTTAACTCAAAACAGTTCCTTTTTTTTGGGCATTATTATCACTATAATACCAATTTTCTGTAGAGTAGCTGTTCTTTATATGCACAGAAATCAGCATTATTAAGCTGTACCGTTAATATGTGGGGTGATGCTTGTAATTTTAGGATTATTTCCATTCAATTCTTGGACCTACAAATTTAAAAAAAGCTATTGAAGAAGCTGAAAGACTCTCAGACAGCCTTAAACTCAGGTATGTGAATACAATAAATATATAATGTGGTTAGTTATACATGAAGCCAGTACGCATGCAGTTGCAGGTTTTCATGCTGTATAGTAGTAAAGGATTGTGCTTGCAGTACCGTCTAGATACCTGAAATTCTTGAACTTAAATCGTGTACCCACAGGAGCCTGCTTTTATAGCTTATTTTTGTCATCATGTATTCCAATAACTTGCCACTGTTTGTTTTCTCAGTTCTTGGAGACTATGATTTGTTGGTTCTTTCAATGACTGATAGAAAGAAACCACAAGATAATATAAGGTGTATGTACTCCAGAATTTATCAAGAGCCATTTCCTGCTCATGCTTTTCATCATAGGGTCACCTAAGGCCAAATGTACTAACGCATGTTACTAGTATTTCCATATGTTAAAAAGCCCTCCCAATTGGGACTTAGTTTAAACTAACAAAACACATTTCTAAAGGCATTTTTTTATTCTTTAGCTAGCTGCTACACCTTTTCTTTACCTCTACCACTTGCAGACACATTTATGGAAATGCAGTTTTGCTAGTATGGAACTGAGCTAAGGGGCTTTCATTAGCTCATTTGCAGTTACTGAGTTACAAGTCTTTGTGCCATAAGCCATGAAATCGCGTCAGTATGTTGTAAGGTAGGCTCTATCTTTACATGGTAGTTAGTACAGTTTGTCTTGCTTCTAGCAGCCTTTTTTGCTTTTCACATCCTCAGCAACTGCCTGTCTCTCCCTTCCCACCCTTTCAACTCTGTCTCCTCAGTTAGGCACATTTCCCTTCCCCAGGCCCCACCAGAACTACTGTAAAAGCTTGTTCTATGCCCTTTGTAGTGCTTAATCTAAAAAGAGAGTTTAGGTGAACAAAGAAATAAGAATGTAGCTACATGTATATGAAAAGAGACGTTCTAAGGATGCTTGATGATACTATACATTAAACAATCTTTAAATCTTCCCTGTTTTTAATTGTCTTACAATTCAGCAGAGCTACAAATTCACTTTAAGGGTAAACTTGGATAAAGCTATAGAAAACCGAAGTTATTTAGAGACTTGTTGCTTAGTAACTTATGGTTTATCATGAAATGAACTGAGTTTTGAAATTTGACACAGTAACTTTTAACTACTTTGGGCAAAATGTATGCGTATTTAAAGGGAAAATAAATGAAACATGACTCCTGCGTAACTACAGAAGTGGTTTCATAGAAATTGTTATTGTACAATTTCTCTTCCAGGCAATAGGCCAGCAAATAGTTTAACTGTTAATTATTAACCAAAAGTGGAGCTGCTGAAACGTCATTTGTATAGGCTTAGGAATACTTACATGAATGAGCTAGTATGTGCTTCAAAGGCATACCAGTAGGTAAATGGGAAATTGATGGGTAAATATCCCATATTGACCAAATTCAATGAAAATCTTAAATATATTTTTGTACCATTAACTCCAAATAAGAACAAAATGCTCTGTTCTAATTTATGATGTCTTTGCCAAATCAAGAAGCCTATTTAAGAAATAGAATTACACTTGCTGCTTGCTTCCTGTTGGTGGAGTAGAGTTTGAGGCAGAATATGATGTCACGATATAGTTCATTAACACAGTGCTCTTAGTATGAAATAAAATTGCATAGTAGTTGTCATTTTGTTCCTGGTTAGTCAAGATATAATTAAAATGACAATTACTAATGCAATTCAGTGTTCAAGCCTCACTACTTGGCTCAGTCATCAATATTGTTAGTTCAAAACATTATTTTTTGCTTTATGGATCACTAATAACTGTTGTCTTCTGAGTTCTATTAACTAGAGTGCAATGTAGCAGCAATGTGACTGTACAAGCCTGCAGCTGGTGATATAAAAGCTGTAGTTTGGAGGCTACTGGTTTACAATATTGTGATTGTCCTTAAAATGGCAAAGGGCTGGAAGGTTAACTTTAAAGGGCGAGGCTTTATGAAAGGGACATCTGTATGCAAGACTTACACGCACCAAAAGTTTTGAGTACACAGGATTCTTGCATGACTTCACTGTAGTTGCACTCTTTGAAATAAGCAGCAGGGGTGGTGGTGAGGATGTAATAGTATTATAAAGTCAGCTTACATCCAAAAGGTGACTGCTACTGTATGGGTAGTTGTGACCCAACTTCTCAGAAAAAGGAACTTTAGAGAACTGAGCTAACTCATTTTTAACTACTATTAGGACTGTTGCAAAACCAAATAAAATACCCTGGATGATTGTTATAATATGTTGAAGTTTACCTGTAAGACACCAATACTTACTCTTGTTTCTGTGAAATGAAAAACCTATTACTTTTAGTGACACCATAGCTAAGCATGACCTCAGATTTAAAGAAAAAAATAGTAAACCCTTAAGAGCAGTGGCTATGAAATAAGAGCCAAAACAGGATTTAAGGATAAGAAAACCATCCCAAGAGTGGAAGAAGTTGTATCAAGCAGTCAGGGAGGAAAGTGGGCTCTGATGCAGTGAGGGGATGTTGGGGAGGATTTACTTTAAATGCTTCCTGTTTCATGGCCACCCCCCCCCCCAGCCTTGACTTGATGGTTCTGGTGCTAGCCGATTATCCAAGGCTAGCCGATTATATAATATTGGTTGTGGGGAAATATGTTTTCCATAGATATGAAGAAGCTGAAGTTCGGAAAAGACTCGAAGAGAGGGACAGACAGGAGCTGCAGAAAAAGCAAGAACCAAAAGATGATGGAAAGAGTTCGGCCAAAAGCTCATCAGAAAATACAGCAGATTCCAAAGGAAAAAGCCAAAAGGTAATTGAAGATGTTTATGGATTCTCAATTCAGTCTGAAGGTATAGCTTTAATCCTGCATGTGGTATTTATTAGTAGCTATTTCGAGTTCAGAATCTTTTTTTTTTGGCTTGTTTTGTTTTTTAATTTACTTTCTATTCCCCATAACCTTTCTTTTGAGTCTTCTTTGGAAAAGGTAAAATCCTACCAACCTCCAGTTCTTGCTTAAGATACACTAGCTTTTTGTAAAGTCAAACTCTATATTACAACTGTGCTTTCCACCATTGCTGGAACTATCGGATTAAGAAACATGATAATAAATTTGTTACATGACTCCTTTCTAGGAGAGAGCTGACTAATTAGCAATAGTGTGGGGAAAAAGAAATGTTTTTCCACAAGTGCTTCATGAATTTCACCCAGCAGATGCTGCTGCAGGTTGTATTGCCTTTTTAACTGCTTTCTGTCTAGGTAGAGCAGCAACCTTGGTGTCTTCCTAAATTAACTAGCTTTTTTTTTCCCTTCTTGCAACGCAGATTAATGGTGAGAGCAAGCATTCACTGGAAAGAAGGGATCAATCCGAAAGTCTGAGTGGTAAGAGATGCAATATTCACACAGGTGTGAAAAAAGTCTCCATATGCTTATGCACCCATCACTTTGGCAGCTGCAGTTCTTTAAACAGTTACTTCACAGTCAGAGTATTTTGATGAAATTTTGATATGCTTTATTTCAATAATAGCAACCTAGTAGTAAAGCTCTGTATTTAAGCTATCATCACGTCTCTTGAACTTAGAAAGCTGTTCTGAGTTTTTCAAAACTTTAGTAACTAAAGCTGGACTAACCCCAGAGTGGTCAAACAGAAAGAAAAATGTTTCCTTGACTGCTAAGACAAATATCTGGACAAGGCTGAAATGTGTCGACTTTCTCAATTAAATAAGAAATTTCCCTTTGCCCTTCCTAGCCTTGTTTTTTGTTCTTGTAATAAACGTGAAAATGTTCCTCTTCAGCTGAGAAATGTAGAGAACATCTGCAGCATGTAGTTCACGAGTGCTTGCCTATATAGCTTAAGTTAAATGAGATCATGAAAAATTAACTAGTTTATCACTGAAGTATCCAGTATTGTCTAATTTAGCAGATCAGCTGCTAATCATTGTAGTAGTGGGAGCAGAAGAGCCAATCTGTTCCACAGTGTCTCAGCTCCATGACTTTGTGGGAAGGATATATATATATATATATATAGGTATATGAATGTATTCTGTATGCTTTTCTGTTCTGTCATCTGGTTGCAGTCTTGATTACTCCAGTCAGATGCGATCATAATTATCTATTTTATTTATAATGTAGCTTTTAGCATCTAATAGCTTTTGTATTTCAAGGAGCAGTCACAGCTGAGAAACTGTTTGCAATGATGACGGACAAAAGCATTGAATTGATTATAATGGATGCTCGAAGCTCGAAGGATTATCAGGAATCCTGTATTCCAAGATCTATCAGCGTCCCAGAAGAAGCTATCAGTCCTGGGTATGGAATAATGTTAAATGATAGTGAAATGTTTGATTTCTCTGAAGTACTGTCTTACTGGCATTCCCTCTTGTAAAGTGACTGAAAAAAAGAATGCATTAGAAGGGTCATATGCTTCTACAACTTGTACATTTAGTTTTAGAGTCTCCGATACATACAAATTAGTGAGATGTATCTGGACAGCGCTGTTTTTGTATGTACTGCCTTGAAGTCAGAGCTTGTGTATTTTATCCAAGCACATAAGCATGTATAGGTTGGACCATGTATTGTTGGGCTAAGTGTTACTTGTACATTTATCTTTAAGTGCATGTTAATACATTTCAGAGTTACTGCTAGCTGGATTGAAGCTAGACTCCCGGAAGATTCTAGAGATCAATGGAAGAAGAGAGGACACTTTGATTATGTTATACTCCTGGACTGGTTTAGTTCTGCAGAAGACTTAAAGCTAGGAACAACTCTTCAGAGCCTGAAAGATGCGCTTTTTAAGGTTGGCAAGTTCCACACTTTATATTACTTCATCTCAATAAGTAAGGTGGTCTTAAAGTATGTATAATTACAAAGTATGTGGAAGACAATGACATTCTGGGTAAACACTTTGGTTTAGTTTTCAAAGACTGCTTATTTTGATAGCAGAAATTTAGTCTGAAGCTTCACTTTCCGCTGCTTATGCTGTAGTAGTGGAAAGTAACTCATTAAATAAGTAAATAGTAGAATGATTCAACTGCCCTCCTCAACAGCTAGCTCGTAAACTTTAAGTTCTTGGCCGACAGAGTTGTTTGAGAAAGTACTTAGTACTGTTTGCCAAAGACATTGCTAATACATGAAAGCATGAGACAACTAAGTCCACGTTTATGGGAACTGGCTGGCCACCTGCATAGGCAGGTTGAAAAAAGTTAACTTCTCTGCAGTCCTATCAAGCCAACACTTTCTAGAATGGAAGAATCAAGGTAAAAGAGACACCAGAAATAATTTGAAAACTATTAACTTTTGTACTTCCTTAAATACATGTTTTTCCAGAACTGATATTTAAGTTTTAGCCTCATCTTTGGAAGGAGCTAATAGACTCAATATTAAGTTGCTAAACGTTTAAAAGTCAGAATTCTGGCTATAGCTGTGTTGTCCCTACTCTTTATAAAGGTGGCTCTTGTGAGAGACTGTTTGTGAGAGACGTGTTTCTGGTACTTAACTATTCAAGAGGGGTTCAGAGATTAGTTCAGGCAGTTGAGCAATAAATCTCCATTTATTGCTTTACAGAATAGTCTCTGAACTTCTGTTCATGTTCTAGTTAACATTATTATACTTTCCAAAGCCAACACCCCTAATTACAAAGACAATCAGAGGGCTGGAGCACCTCTCCTATGAAGACAGGCTGAGAGGGCTGGGGATGCTCAGCCTGAAGGCTCTGGGGTGATGTCATTGCAGCTTTTCAATACTATAAGGGGACTTAAAAAAAAAAAAAAAAAAAAGACGGAGAACTTTTTGCTTGGGCAGATAATGGTAGGACAAGGGGGAATGGTATTAAACTAAAAGAGGGGAGATTTAGATCAGAGTTTAGGAGGAAATTCTTCACTCGGAGGATGGTGAGGCACTGGAATAGGTTGCCCAGAGGAGTTGTGGATGCCCCATCCCTGGAGGTGTTCGAGACCAGGTTGGACGAGGCTGTGGGCAACCTGATCTAGTGGGTGGCATATCTGCCTGCAGCAGGGGAATTGGAACTAGATGGTCTTTAGGTCCCTTCCAACCCAAGCCATTCTATGGTTTTATGATAATCACTCAGTAAACTTACCTGATAAGAAACCAAATATTTTTCTGCATGGAGGATCACTACCTGAACAAGTAGTAAGTGGTTCTTTCTGTATTGGAAATATTCAGAGCCTGTTGTAGTTACAGCCAGGAACCTCATGTGTTAGGCATTCTCCAAACCCTGTTCCCTAAAGTGTTTTTACAGCCTGATTAATTCTTACTTAAAAATCTCAAAAATAACCTCTTAGTATAATGACCAGACACAGAAATCTCAACAACAAGGTTAAGATTGAAACATTTCTTTGCTATGTTTAAGTCACCTAACTTCTTTTTTTTTCTTTTTTTTTATAGTGGGAAAGCAAAACTCTACTGCAGAATGAACCTTTAGTTCTAGAAGGAGGTTATGAAAACTGGCTCCTTTGTTTTCCCCAGTACACAACAAATGCTAAAGTAACTCCACCTCAACATAGCAAGATTGAAGCAGTAACAGTTTCTTGTAAGTATAATGGAGACTCCCTTTCCCCCAAGTGTTTCTAATTACTGGACGTAACTTCATTCAAGTACATATGAGAGAGATTGAGATCTAGCTCAGAACAAGGCTAAATTTTAGGGTCTGGTGGAACTTGAGGGTTGCTTTGGTTTTGTTGTAAGAGCTTTCCCATGTATTTTTCCTCTCCCACCCCAGTGGATTTTACATATCCATCTTTGGAAGAGCCAGCTCCTGTTCCACCTGTTTCCACTATAAAGACTTCTATAACAGAAGGGATTGAAAACGAAGAAACAGAAGCTAATTTGGAAGAGAGACTAAAATTACTTAACAGACCAAGCGTAGAGGGTGCTGCTGTTCCAAAACCTGACAGTTCATTTGTAGTCAATCCCGTATCTATTACAAGAAGTATCCCTGAGGTAAGTTGTGTTTCTTTGTTTCAAATTTAGTATAGGGTTAATGTACTAGAGACCCACCACGTGCAGACCTCCACAGAGGTACGTTCTCAGTATTTGTTTAAGCCTTGTACACAAGTACATTGGTACAGAGACTATTGGTGGTCTGTGAAGCCATGGTAATAATGCACAGAACTTTATGAAACTGAATACACTTGACATAATTGCTGAATTTTCATTGAGGATTTTGATGTGAGTGCCAGAGAAGATGAAGGTCAGCAATTGCTCAGTAATTCAGAAAGTCTATTAGTAAGCTTTTCTAATCAATACATACATATGATGAAATAGTCAGGGCAATTAAGCTATGACTTACTTTTGCTATTCCAAAGCTCTGCTTTCCAGCCACCGTATCTTCCTTCAAATAAAAAAACACTTAAGAGGCTTTTCAGTTGTGGTCCAGTAGTGAAAGTATGGGGACTTGCTTCTTCTTCTTCTTCGGGGAAAGAAATTTTCTAGAACGCCTTTGTAGAGTCCTTGCACTAAAATAACTTGTTTTCTTTGGAAGATAAGGCTAAAAATATCCAGCTCTTTATCTTTTACCTTTTTAGATACTTCCTTTAATACAGATTTTCATCTAATGGACCCTAAGCTATGAAAAAGACCGTACTTATTTTCTTCCCTTTGTTTTTTCAGAACTTCTATTTCAGTATCAAAAACAACCTCCTCTCCTAGGTCTGAGCGGAAATCGTTCTTAAATACGTGTTCCCATCAAGCAGATCTGCCTTAATCAGATGACAGAGCATGTGATTGAGAGAGCCAAGCCCAAGTTAGGCTGCCTGATTACCTTAACATGTTCACCTTTGAAAGCTTGAAAATAAAGACCCAAGTTGTAGTAATGTGTGTTTAATGCTATCCTTATGGTTCTGTAAGGCTTGCTGATTGTTATCTCACATCTGGAGATAAAATTAATTATTAAATTAAGTATTAAATTAATACTTAGTTAATGAGCAATGTGAATTACCGGATTTACTGAAATTGAAAGTTGGCTATATCTCTGATAGAAATCAACTTTATATGATCTTTATGCTTTTATAAATTTTTCTTAGAAGTTTAGCTAGCAGAGCGCTAGTAGCTTTAGTGAGTTGTTCTATGCTTTGTGTTACAGGTTGATCGTACTAAAAAGCCTTCAATAAAAATTCCTGATGATAACAGACCGAAATCTGAAAGTACACTTGGTGACAGCCAGCCTATTGAGAATGGACAAATAGTTCCAGATCGGTCCACAAAACCTTTACGTGATGTAAAGAGCACCCTGACAGAAGAAGAAAAGAGTCATATACATGCAGAAACTGCTGCCCTGTTAGAGAAAAACAAACGAGAAAAAGAATTGCGGGAGAGACAACAAGAGGAACAAAAAGAAAGACTCAAGCGAGAAAAAGAAGAACAAGAGCAAAAAGCAAAGGAAGAACAGAGAGAAAAGGAACACAAAGAAAAGCTGCAGCAATCCAAAGAGGAGAGAGAACAGAAGGAGAGAGATGACCAGATAAAAAGAGAACAGGAGGAAAAGGAAAAAGAAAGAGTGCGCAAAGAGACAATAGAAGCAAGAAAACAAAATAAAAATGAACCAGAAAACATTGGTGCAAAAAGGATTGAGATTGACAAAGTATCTGCGGAAGAAAGAGAAAAGGGAGTTCGAACACCAGATATGCAGAGACGTGTGCTGGGTGATGCATCTCAGACTTCTGTGTCTGTTCCAGGCAAGGTTAGTGAAAACGGGAGCGTGGGGTATTCAGGATGATTTATTTGGGTGCCTCCTGAAGTGAGATGGTATCAGTCTAATTTCTAAATACGTACTTCACTGGAATCTTGTTTAGGCCTGCCATTTTTACATAGACGTAGGGGAGAAAGTTAAAACCAAGATACGTGTGGTTTTATAGCTTAGACTAGCTTGATCCTCGTTTGCAGGTGGGCAGTATGGAGTTCCCATAAGATAATAATAATTACCATTGGCGTGGAGGCAGAGTGGATGGTTCATGGTCTGCCATCTTCTGTTTCAACTATAAAATGCTGCCATGCCGCTCTCTCTCATACCAGCCCAAAATATATGCTATATTGTAACAAACACTATGGACAGATCACAGTATCGTAATAAACTAGCGTGTCCCCAGACGCATAAACACTGATATAAGAGGGTTTTGTTGTCTAGCGTAAGAAGCAAAGCAATACCCTAATCTATTATTTTGAGACTATTTCTGAGATCTTGAAACTATTAACAGTCTATCCTATATAACACAACATTCAGTTACAAAGGCTATTCCAACAAATTGCTGCATAGCTGAAAAAAAGTGATGTGGAACTAGCTGCAGTAGTGACTTCAAGGCACTTGCATTCAACGACAAAAAAAAAATAACTCTGCTTCTTCCCTATTATTCTTTATCCGCTATCTTTACTGACATTACAGATGAAAATTGAAAGCCTTCTCTCAAAATCTTTTACAGCAAACTGGGGTTAAAGGACAACCAGACAGTGGAGCTCAAAAGCCAGGACCCCTTAGAGAGGATTCTGAACAAGATACTGAAAGACTTAAAGTAAATACAATGTGTTGTATGTAGCTAAAATCAATCAAGCACAGATGCTTTATAATTATTATCTCATGTTAAATTCCACCTAACTTTATTTTTTAAAGTCATAATCCTAAGAAAAGACTGTGCCATTTTTACAGCTGTTTGTGTGCTTTTTCCATTTGTCACATTCATCTGCAAATAAATACTTAAAAGTTTCACTAGAAATTTTTCACTCCTAATGCTTCTGATGGCATTAACAAGTCTTCCACTCTTGGTCACCATCTCATGCGTACTCCATTGCATACTACTTTGGAAGGGAGAAAAGATCATCCCTATGTGTTTAACAGAGGTGTTTATTTCTAATAAAGTGGCTTCTTTAGGGAAAGAATTGAATAGTCAGACGAGTGAGACCGAATTGTCCTTTTTTTTTTTTTTCCTGGAGCATGTTGACAAATGAATTTTGTTTAGATTGAGTAATACAAAATAGTATTACTATGTTACCATTTTTGTGTCCTCCAGTAAGTTCCATTTCCAGCTATAATCAAGGATTTCTTATTGAACTGTTTGCATTAAAACATGTAACTGCATAGGGAAGTCACAGACAGCTTGCTGCTCTTTATAAGTAACCATACATACCTCACATTTCCACTGTATTTATTAGTCTCAGAGGGAGCCATTGATGAGAGCACGAAGTGAAGAAATGGGAAGGATAATACCAGGACTGCCTCTGGGTTGGGTAAAGGTAACTTCCTGTTTCTGATACTATTTTCTATTTCCAATGTTATAATCGAGTTTCGTGGGCAGTTTCACAGCGCATTTCAGTTCTGTCATATTATTAAGTCAGATCTCGTTTTATTTTTGTCTCTCCAATTTCCACACACAGGTACTTCCTGAATTTTAACATTATTTGTAATGAAATTAGGGGAGTTCATCTGCTTCTGGTGCTAACCAGTTGTTTGATATGCATTTTGGTGAAGGTGGTACCTTCCGCTAAACTTAATCCATTACGTATTGAGGTCAATAACTACTGTTAACAACTCATTGCTTGAGAAATTCATGTATTGTTAGAGTAGTTAAGGCTAACGATGGATTTTTACCTGACTCTAAAACACTCTTTTTTTTTTCCCCCTAAGTTTCTGGATCCAATCACTGGAACCTTCCGTTACTATCACTCGCCAACAAACACCGTTCATATGTACCCACCAGAAATGGCTCCTTCATCCACTCCTCCAGCTACCCCACCAACGCATAAACCCAAGCCGCAGGTGACTATTGAACGAGAACGGGAACACTCCAAACTGAAGCGCTCCTACTCTTCCCCAGATATAACCCAAGCCATTCAGGAGGAAGAGAAGAAAAGAATTCCCGTAACTCCTGCAGTCAATCGTGAAAATAAGTATGTTTGATAAGTTATATCACAACTTACGCAATGTGATAGCATATAGGACTTCATTTGTCCTTATCCAACTGAAATTCATTAATATTTTATAAATATTTTCAAAAAATGCACGAGTTTTTTTGATAGACCTAAATTTCATTGCTACACATCCAGTGTATTGGCAGTTATCTTTTTGAGAATTAATGTGATTATTAAATATTAATAGAAATTTCAGAGGTCAGTGTAATTGGACAACAGTTGCTTTTTAAGTGTTGTTGGTATTATTTGTGTTAACATAGAAAATACTAATTGTCTTGCAGCTTCTGAAATAGTTTTTAATTTTTAAACTAAGTTAAATAAACAGCTAATTCTTCATCTGTAAATTAAAAAAAATAAATACCGATTTAGCCTATAAGTCAGCCTGATTATAGGACAGTATATATAGATTTCTCACTATTTCACTGACTGATCTTGAATACATGAAATGATTTGTATTTGATAGCTTCTTGTGCCAGGATATTTCGTTCCCTTGGAGGGAAGGTGATTTTCTTAAGTTACGTGCACAGTCTTGTCAAGTCTGAGGCTGCTTAAAAAGAAATAAAATAATTTCTTCCTTACAGACCAATCTATTACACTAAAGCAGAAATTTCAAGACTCTCTGCATCACAAATTAGGAATCTTAATCCTGTGTTTGGGGGATCGGGACCAGCTCTTACAGGACTTCGTAATCTAGGGAACACTTGCTATATGAATTCCATATTACAGTGTCTGTGCAATGCACCTCACCTGGCTGACTATTTTAACAGAAACTTATATCAAGATGATATTAACAGGTAACAATATCTTATTCTTATCCTTTAATTTCATGTGAAGGAAAAAAAAAATCTGACTTTACATTTGTTAATTAAAAAAATCACTTAATAGAGCTAAAGATTTTTTGTTGTTTACTTCTTTTAAATAAGAGAAATATTAACTTCTAAATCTTTTGAGATTTTTCAGACTTTAGACATGGGACAAAATAAGCATTACCGGACAATCTTGAATTGTGCTTTAGCACATTCATAAATAAGTGTACTACAATCTCTTAAAAACAAACAATATTTAAGTAGCAGTTTGCAAAACAAGCTGGAAATAACTGTACCTTCCATCAGACCAATTTTGAATGTGGAACCAAATTACAATGCCAAAGTAGACAAAAGTTTTAACTTAACCACATTTGCTTGATCTAAAGAAACTACTTCAAAATTGGGAGAAAGTCTTGAATTCATAATAAATCTTAATTGAATAGCTCACTATATATATATATATATATATAAAATACATTTTTATATATATATATATATATATATATATAGCATATATTTGTGTATATATAAAAACATATTTTGTCTGTTTAATTGTATAGGTCAAATTTCCTGGGGCATAAAGGTGAAGTGGCTGAAGAGTTTGGAGTAATAATGAAAGCTTTATGGACAGGACAGTATAAATATATCAGTCCAAAAGACTTCAAAATTACAATTGGGAAGATTAATGACCAATTTGCAGGATATAGCCAGCAAGACTCCCAAGAATTGCTTCTCTTTCTAATGGATGGCTTGCATGAAGATTTAAATAAAGTAAGCAATACATGTTACAAAATACACATCTATTAAATGATCAAGAGAAATAAATTTTCTCATAGCTCATAGTTCTTAAGAAAATTTAAGTAACAAATCTTTGTGCCAAAGCAAACAGACAAACTGTTTTTAAAGCAGCTTCTGGGTAGGGTTGAGTAAGCATTTGTGCTGAATTCAGCTCCCCACTGCTGTGTGGAGACAAAGTCCCATTTCTGTGATATCCCTCTGTTTGGGAAGTCCTGGAATTACCAAAATGGCTTGCTTTTCTCATATTCTTGTTGAGTAGGAGATCCCGAGGTCTATATAGTTCAACACCTTCCGTGTATCTTCAAACATCCCTTGCAGAGTCTAGCTTTTGTAGCTGTTTCAGGCCATGTAGTTGGAGAGTCTGCGCCCAAAGATTCTGTGGTTTAGGGAATAAAGACACAATTAGGCAAAGAGAAAGTAGAAATTTACTTTCAATTGTCTGGGCTGAGGTGGAGACGGCCTTTTCTTTAATGATTTTTTTAATGATACGTACTGGTACCTCAGCCTATTCACCTGTATGAATTCAGGCTCCCACAAGGACTGACACGTATGCCTTGTATCTGGAGGATGTCTGCTAAATGTTTTCAGCCTGGAGACTGAACCATTGGTGTCTGCAGACTTTTTTTTGTTCCTCAAGAGTCTGCTAAGAGTAAGAGAAGCTTGCTAGGAGAAGCAAGTTTTATGCTGTAACCGTACACATTTTTCCACCTCAAGATTGTGACAGCATGAAAGAAACTCTGAGGTGAAGCAGGTTTTCTTAAGTACTCTTTACCTTACTGCTTTTAAACCTCAAATCTCAGTTGCTGTATGTGTATCTTCTCTTTCAGAATGGGGAGAGTTGTTCAAGTAGTAATAACTTTTGGGAAAATGCTGTCATTCCCTTGTACTTTTCATCACTGTGGACAACTTGTGGGTGGTGGGGGACGTATTAAACTGGTGTGAGTCTTCAGGGGCAGGGTAGGTACTTTAGACAAGTTCCAGAACTATTATTGGTATAGCACATGACTTTTGCAAGAAATCAGTCCCAAAGTAGAATTTGTTTATAATCTAAATTAGTTTACAGGGGACACGTAGTGCTGCTTGTGTTACTGAAACCTTGTATAGAAGTATTCAGAAGTATTTAAGTATTGGAATTCAGTATTCAAGTATTCAGAATTCTACTGTTACAAAATCAACCTCTATCAGGTACTGAAGGGAATGGTGGAAGACAACTAAACAGCTAGGAAATGGATGGCTATGCGGGCACATTCAAATATACTTGCTAATATTCAATAGTATACTTGCCTATAGATTAAACTTCCTATTTATATATATGTTAATGTACAGCTAAGTTTTTCAAACTTCTGTTATACAGGCTGACAACCGGAAAAGATACAAGGAAGAAAACAATGATCATCTTGATGACCTCAGAGCAGCAGAATTAGCCTGGCAGAAACACAAACAGCTCAACGAATCCATCATCGTGGCACTCTTCCAAGGCCAGTTCAAATCTACAGTGCAGTGTCTCACATGCCACAAGAAGTCCCGGACCTTCGAGGCTTTCATGTATTTGTCATTACCACTTGCATCCACTAGTAAATGTACACTGCAGGTAAGGTGGCACTAGAGAAAAACGGTTTTTGAAACAGTAAAAACATTTCTCTTTGTGACCTTTATGATGCTACTTCTGCTGGAACAGGCTGTCCAGAGAGGTTGTGGAGTCTCCCTCCCTCCTTGGAGGGACACTGTCCTGGACAACTGGCATGAGGTGGGGGTTTGGACCTGATGCCCTCCAGCAGTCCCTTCCAACCTCAGCCATTCTCTGTTTCTTTGTTCAGCCTCTTGTTGAAGGGGTACATCAGTGTTCCAGCTTAAATTACACTAACCTGAAACATGAACAGACCCAAGTCTATTTTTTTTTAATTCTTCTAGAATTTAAAAAATTAGATCCCTTCTTAACAGTTTTAAAATACAAGCAGGATGGAATATTGAAACCACAGTGACAGAAAAAGACATGTCTAGTATTTGTTTTTGTATGCCACAGTATAAATGTTGTGTTTTTAAAAGAATATATTGTCGGTACAGTTTGAAAGACTTGCAGATAACTAATATATACAGTAAAATTTACTTCTACACTTGGACTTAACTCAGTTTTCCCTATATTTGTGAAACATGGCAAGTAGATAACTGTTGCAAGTTAACAAGCAAATAGGAAATAAACATTTTTGGTACACTACCCTAAACACCTGCCGTTCACAATCCGTATTTGTTTTCTTTTAAGGAATGCCTTAGATTGTTCTCCAAAGAAGAAAAACTCACTGACAATAATAGATTTTACTGTAGCCATTGCAAAACTCGAAGGGATTCTTTGAAAAAAATAGAAATTTGGAAATTACCACCTGTTCTTCTCGTGCACTTGAAACGGTAAGTGAAATTACGATATATGAAAATTAATTAGGGTGACCAGGCATTGATGCAGATTGATTGTTCCAGTGCAGTAACTAACCATTTTTAATTAGAGAAAGTTCCAGATGTATTTCCAGTTGTAATGTTGCAAGAATTTCATTTTCACCTGATGTCTGCTTTACTAGGCTGTAGTTTACAAAGCGCTTCTACAAGCAGCCTCTTTTCATCAGTGCTAAGAAGCATGTGTGCAAGCATTAACAGATTCGGAGCCACATGCTGTTTTTGAAACAGTTCAGTCTTTAGCTGAGATCACGTATGGGTTAAAACCAGAGAAACCAAACATGGCTTAATATTCTTAAATAGCATGCAAATGACTCGTAACTTAAAATGATGCTTTTTCATCTCTAGATTTTCCTATGATGGAAGATGGAAGCAAAAACTTCAGACCTCTGTAGATTTCCCATTGGAAACTCTTGACCTTTCACAGTATGTTATCGGTCCAAAGAATAACTTGAAGAGATACAATCTATTTTCAGTATCAGTAAGTAACCATGTCACGTTTCAAAGCTAGCTGATACTTATGCTAAGAGTAGGGGCAGTCTCTGTGATTCATCTGGGTTTCCAGGCTGCCTGCCTGGTTGCAGATGAAGCTGTGTTCTAAAAAGAATGAGCAGTGTTTAGTTAAAAATCTTACATTCTAGGTTATTTTCCTTAACCAGGTAAGAAGTGGCAACTTTCAAGGTCATCGATTCTTTTCTTCTTATGTTCACAGAATCATTATGGTGGGTTGGACGGAGGGCACTATACTGCCTACTGCAAAAATGCCTCAAAACAGCGCTGGTTTAAGTTTGATGACCATGAAGTGTCTGAGATCTCAGCATCATCTGTGAAATCCTCAGCTGCATATATTCTCTTTTACAGTTCTTATGAACAGCGAGCAGTGGACATGGCCACATAAAGTAGCATGGGTTAAGAAAACTGGTTTTCTTTTTATAAGAGCAAAGTAGGTATTGGAAGATGCATAAATATGCAAAACTATGACAAATGTAGTCACTTAAAGTTACGGGGATGGTTGCAGCAGCTTCTCTGCAAGCAAGCTCTTTCTGGTCAGTACTCTTGCTTAAATCAGACTGATTAATAATGCTTGTGGTAACTGCCATCTGTGAAACCATTTAAAAGCATACTTGCGTTACCATTTATTTAACAAACAACTATATTTTTAGTCTGCTCCAAAATTGAATTCTAGCTTAGTCATCTGAAATCTATTAACAAGTAGTTTAAAATGTCTTAAAATCCCAAGGCATATCTTTATTTTTATCTTTTTCTTTCACTATTATGGCCTTTTCACATTTCTAACCTTAAGCTTGATTCTACTGTGAATACTCTAGAACGATGTAAACAGTTAGGAATGTAAGTGTACATATTGATTGCATACTTGCACATCAGAACTATGTATATAATAAAATGTTGTCCTTTTTGTGAGAAACTCTAAAACTCAGAGGATTGCTTTTATTTGCCAGCTCTAAGTAATTGCAACACTATTTAATAAAAAAGCAGAGCTGTATTTTTTTTTGTTAGCTTTGGTCAATATTTGTGCACATCAGAGTTATTCTAAACAAACAAGATTTTTCCTTTTTAATTTTTTAATATAAATTTTTCATGTATACATGCATTAAAGACCTTAATGAAGAAATGATTTAAAAATATATCCTATTAAGTGTATATTTGAGTTTGTTTTCATTCTCAACTAGTTCTGTAACGGTCAGGATTCTACGTAACGACCGCCTGAATCATATTCACACAGTTTAAAGGCTCTTCAGATGAAAAGAATACTGTTTTGCCTAGAACTACTTAGTTTAGAAATTGTTTTAGCTGAATTTTGTGCATTTCCGTGGTCTGGATTTGGGTTAGTTTTCCTTTCCTGATTGGGTTGGCATTCAAAAATCGAATCTTACAGTCTGAGTTTTTATCTGTCTACATACATATATAACCAACAGAGAAACAGGAATTTTCAGGTAAGCAAATCTGTATGCTCAGCATTTCTGATATTTCGAGGGATCTATGAAGTTTGTCATGAAAAACAAACATTAGACACCGTGGATGTGCATTCCATAACAGGCTTGGAAGCTCTAACTCCAGCCCTCTCTCTAGAAATTACTTCCTGCAATACCACAAGCAGATCAGGTAACACGAATGCTCTGGTTTATTGATGAAACAGAATTTAGCTGATGCTGCCAGTGAATTCTAATTGCAGATGTACTCACTGTTGTTGCTTTTTCATGACTTGTTGCTTTCTTTGGGTGCAGAAAAGGCCTGACAGGTGTAGAATAGGAGATAAGCTCTGTCAGTCTGCACTGAGGAATTTGGGATCTTGGTAATCTGTGAATCATCAAAGCTGTACCAGTTTTCGGTGACTGAGTGCTTGCAGAATGCTGTGTAGTGGCCACCATCCAGAAAACCAGAGTGGTTCTGTAACAAACAACATGGTCTGTTAGAACAGAAGGCTCGCTTTCTCCTAACAGAGAAAGTTAAGAATTGGCAATCGTTTTCTGTTTGCACTTGGAAAAAGAGAGCGAGAAGATTCTAGCCCCCTTTGGCCTACAGAAAGGAATATTAATTCAAATAAATGCTTTAGAATAGAGCAAACAGACACTTCATAGATGATGATTATGCCTCTCTATTCTGCAATATTAAACTTAGCTATTAGCCCTGATACAGGCCATACTTGCAGAGAGTAATGGAAGAAGAGCCCACTTAGTCCTTGTTTATGGCCAGGATCCTTGCAGTATCTGCTGAAAAGGCTGGGGGCTGCAGCCAGGTGTTATTGACTAGGAATCCATGCTTTTTAAAACTGGGATGCGGTAGGGGAGAAGAGGGGAGAGAAGTGGTTACTTCTCTCTGGTTCAGTTACATACTGTCACTGTATTGTATCCCTGGCTGGAGAAAATTAAAATTTGTATGAAAAACTTGCATCCATTGAGAGCAATGCACAATAGCAGAAGCCATGTATGATAGGTTTAATATTACTTGTTAAGCTAAATTATAATTCTAAAATCAACTCTCTATATAGTTTTATATATATGTATGTGTATATATAGACATGTTACTCATAGATTGTTAGTCAAGCAAAGAGGGACCATCCTCTCTCACATGTTCTGAACTGTTTGAGGCAGGAAACCCAAATGCCCTTTTTTCATTAGGGTGCGTACGTATCACCTTCTTACTGATGAAAACTGTGTTCAGTTAGTGATGGCTTTGTCCAGGAGACACTTAGCTCAAGAGATGCACTTGTAGTCAGAACAGAGCAAGGATAGATCAGGAGGGGTGGGGGGATGCTGGCTGTTTTTTTGTATATATGTTTGTGTGCTTTTTAAAACCACAGAATTTTTAAGTGCCTGGAACAGAGAAGACTGTTGCTCTGATCAAGTCCAAGCTACCATAGGCTTGCTTTGTCTGCATTAGGCAAGGCATTACAAATAAAAGTTGGAAAGGCAAAGCTCACCACTAGAGCACACAAGCTGTACTCTGGGTTCTTGTGGAAAAGTGGGTAACTCTGGAGAGAGGTCTAAATTGCTGAGTGGATAGCAGATGTCAGCTAAGAGTTTCCTTTTGTAGTTGCCTTGCCATTCAAACCTGAAATAAAATTTTGAACTATTTTAAACTTCTTTCTTTTATTGTGGTGGTTGCTTAACTGGCTGTCCTAGGGGAAGGGAAAATGACTAGTGGCTACCCTGGGTTTGAAACAGATCTCTGTTAATATTGAGTATTACAGGCAACTGACAGAAAACATACAATGCCTTTAAGTGCTGTCTAGCAAGAAAAACAAAGATCTTGCTTCTTGATCCTTCTGTCTATTAGAAATGGACACAGGTACTAAGAGCAGACAGAAGTCAAGCCTCGGCATCGTTGTCACTGTGTCCTAAATGTTCTGGACTGCACTGTCATTGTCAAGTCTTCTTTCTTTCTAGGCTTCATCCCTCTTTCCTTTGTAACTTTTAGTACTACACCATACTTTTAAACTTTCATAACTTGGCCATTACCTAGCCATATTTATACAGTCAAAGGCTGTAACTAGGAGCCACAAGTTCTTTTTCAGCATGTCAAGAAAAGCACGTGCTAAATGGGAAATTAAAGAAAAATTAGTCTGGGATGGTTGAGCTTCTACGAACTGTTATATGAAGTTTGCATTTTTAAAATTTTATTTTTAATATATGAGCAGTTGATAATAAGAAATTCTTGATAATAAATTTGGTATCAGCCACGGATGGCTAGTAAAGTATGCCAAGCAGCAGCTCTTATACTGAATTGCAGCCTTGCGTAGTATATCCACTTTAGACATGATTTAGTTAAGGGATGAACAAAAATACAGTGCCTTAGCTGCAGCAGTGACAAGCAGAACCCTCTTCCCTTCCCACCCCCCAAGGGGTAAATTTCCCTCATCCCCTGACAACTCAGGAGAATTGCTTCCATAATTTTATCAGTCTCCACAGTCCAGAGAGCACCTCAGAAACCCCACTTAGCACCAGATCCCCTTTGAAAGAATAGAGATTAAGGCCCGTGGAACCAAAGTAACTTAAATCCTGCATCTTTTTAATAACACGTATCATTTTTAGCCACCTATTCCCCCACCAAACAGAAACCAGCAGTTTGGGAATATATTAGAGGTCATACCTGCAGAGAGCATGTGCTCTCAGAAGGAACGGGCAAGGAAAGGGCAGTGAAGATCTCAGGTTTATCAGTGGAAGTCTTGCATTCTAGACATGTAATACATGTAACATCGTAACTCGGTTGTGCCTCAAATAACTGCATGATAAGAGATGTTTCACTGGCAGGCCCAAGCCCTCTGTTTTCTTTTGCACCAGTTATGCATCTTCTTTTGCTTGACTATACAAGAGGAAAAAAAGTAGATAGCCAACTGTTTCAGAAGTGCCTTCAACACTTTTAATGGTTAGAATGGAAGCAAATGTTTAACGTGGCTTGACGATCAAACCTGCAAAAGACACTGAGAACGAACGTGTGATCTACAGCACTCTAGGACCGCCATATACTGGGCAGTTCTTTGAAAAGAGGTTATAGGCAGTAACACTGTTTTTACATAGTGTCGATAGCATCTATACTATTCTGTGCTGTATATTGCTAAGACTTCAACTGTTCCCTGTCCATTACTGCAATGCAAGGGAGGGAGACACGCTCATTTGCAATGCAGTAGGGGGTCATTAGGTCTTGGTGGACCCACTGCAAAATTCTGGTGGTTTTATAGTTTGTTGTGTTTTATTTTTATTTTTTTTTGCTAAAGAAACTACTTAGAGCTCTGGTTTATTTGTAAAGAAATAACTGATCAAGACATAATCTAAATGTAACCAATATTTGAATAGCTTTAAATCTGGTGCAATTATCAGCACCTCCTTCCAGCTACAGATTAACTCAGAGGCCCTGGGCAGACAGGCCCACACCCATGCTTACGTGACTCACAGTAGTTATCCTGTCATCCCAGCAGCTACTTGCACATAAAATCAAACAAGTCTGTCTTGGAAGGAAGAGGTCTGACTCATTCTTAGCTGCACAGCTTTTGTTTTTCTAAATCTTCAGATTCAATGTTATCCTTACCCACAAAAACCCTTCCTACCCTACCTTACCTACAAAAATCCCCTTCCCCGCAGCAGATATTCTCTTTGTTGTAGGAACCAACCTCCCAGCTCTTTTACAACAAAATTCACACTAGCAGCAGCTTCGAGATCTCTGTCCTCCAGCTCACTTCCTCCATAGCACCAAGCCAGGTACAAAGGACGCACTGTGACAGGATTTTGCTTGCAGTTTACCATATCTTCTTTTAAGCAATGCTAAAACTAACTCCTGTGAAAGAGAATGGTGAGCTTTACAAGAGACTGGCTGTCTGCTGCCCACGTAGGCTAGTATTCAGTCTGGTCCCAGAACTTGGCTCTAAAGTTCTATCACTTTACTTGATGTTTGCAGTAAACTAAATTACTTTTCTGAGAGAAATTAAACAAAAATGTAACATTCTGGACATATGGGCAGGAATGAATGATTTAATTGCCAGCAAAGTCGTTTATCAGAGGAACTGAGCAGACATGGGGGCATAGCAGACAGATTTTAAGCAGATGAAAAGGGGGAGGAACTAAAGCATGGAAGGGCAAGGAGAGGAAGAGGTGAGTATGATGGTGCTACAGACAACATTAGCATAAGATGAGGGGCTGCAATTTGACATAGCATTAGATGTAGCTAATGAATTATTGTGTGCATGTGGGTATGAAACAAAGGATATGACAATTTTAGCAACCACATCTTGTAGTTTGTGAGAGGAGAATAGGTGATTATTGCATGAAGTGCTAAACCACGAAATGTAAGGAGGAAACAGCTACAGCCCCAAAAACATCCCAGCTGCACTCTTACCTTCTTGAGGGCCTCATGGAGCTCATTCAGCACACAGATCAGAAACTCCTGTGCATCCTGCTGAGTCCTCTTGCTAAAAGTTGGGTACCGCTCCCCAAGAACTGAACAGAAAACTTCTGGGGAACACAGTCAGACTCTCCAAGCCCCATACCAGACATCAGATAGCCAAAGGCAGTTGCAGATTCACCATACTCCCTCAGGAAAAATAAAAATAAGTTTCAGGTAAAGCAGGAAAATATGGTGGCTCTACCTTCAAACAGGAGCATAATAAACAGAAAACCGACACAGGTACAGTGCAGCTCTGATGGCCTCTGTTCCATCAGTTCTGGCAGAGGCAGAAAGAGCCTGGGCTGCCTTGGTCTCCTTCCAGCACTTTGCCCAAAATAGTTAGCAAAAGGTGGGCATCTGCTGATGCCACTGCACTCAGCATCTCAGCCTAACCCAACTTTATTCGTGTTTGCTCACACTTGTATTAATTTTTATTATTCCCATGGTAATATGCATCATTCAAGAAGACAACAGAATATGCTTAGTACTACTTTTTGTGGATCCGAAACAAGACCTTGATTATGCTGTTTTTAGCATTACACATGATATTGAAATCCATATCTGTGCTACCTTCTGCAAGCTCCAGGGCTTAGAATTAACTTCCTGTTACTTTCAGCACAAGAGATTACCTGCAAGAAAAAGTATTAACTATAAAGTAATTGAAAGTCTTTTCAAAATCGTTACTTATTTTTGTTTTCCAACTGACTGTTAGCCGCATGCAACGTGAATTGTTACTACCAGGCTTTTAGCTGTAGGCTTTTCTCATCTCCAAATTCTTGTAGTGTTAAAGTGGTATATCATTTAGCAAAATGCAACCACGAATAACAAAAGTGTAGGAAATCACTGTCACAGGCTTAAAAACCAAATCTCTCCTTTTCCTGATCACAAGGCTACCAAGCAGTAGCTAGGAAACCAGCTCTCCAGTAGACTCACCTTCATGTATTTCACCACAATATATTTGGGATTGTTTTTTCTCTGAAATGTTTCAGCACCTAAAATACTGCAGTAAACCACTCAACAATGCTGAGTTTGCTGGATTAATTAAGCAATGAAATTAGTGTATTCATATATTTGAAATTTTTGTATAAAGAAATGCTGTGGCTGTAGGAAATTAAGTGCATTTTAAAACATAAGTTACCTAAGTAACCAACGCTACTATGCAAGTACATAACACTCTAACACTGTTTAATCTGTTATTCAATCAGTTTTTCTTCTAACAAAAATATCCTGAAGAATGAACGTAGCTTACCTATTCACTTATATGAAAGACATTATTTAAATAGGTTAAGCTAAATGCCCTTTCAGTAGGAAAGTCACTGAAGCATTTATAATTGCTACTAAAAACTATTGGAGAAGGTTTGAATTAGTATTCTTGTACTTAAAAGCTATTAAAATAATGATATTGATGCATGCCAATATTTTGGTTTTAGGCAGTTAACAGGTTCTGATGTTCAGTACTGCTTTTTTTCCTCCTCAGAAATCTTGAAGAAATTTAAATGCTGACGGATCACAACTCTTAACTATTCATAGAGAATAATGGGCATGCATTTCAAGATTGATAAGGTTTTAAAAGAGGAGTGGCATTCGATGTTATCAGCCAAATGCACTTGTTCCCACAACCTAGTTTTGAAAAGTGCAACGTCAATAGGATAAGGTATTTATGACCCCCTAAGGGTCAGGATACTTCTTCAAACCAACTCTTACTTGCCACCACATCTTTCCAATGCCTTCCTTGAAGAATACTTACATCTATGATAGTTTTCTGTCCGTCTGAAAGAGATTGTGAAAGTTGCAATTGTCTTCTCCTCAGTTTACATATAGGCCTCTCATATAATTCTAGCTGTAAGTCTCCAGGAGTAAGCTATTACTCATGACAGGAAGATGTATAGAAATATGTACAGTTAACCACTGATAACCACACTGAGTTATCTATGTGTTCCCCAGCCCTATTTGACCCTTTCTGTCTTTGAAAGGCTTCAGGCCCTAGGCATTACAACACTGACCAAAGGAAACATTTCCCCCTGTCACAAACACCCACCGCAAACGTCACATCTGTTTATTTTTTTAAGGAATTAGTCACAAGCAAAACTACTGAAGACAGTCATCATGGTTGTATAAGTGAACTGTGCATTGTTAAATATTGTCAGGAAACAACGTTTCCTAACTTTCATGTGTATTTTTCCCAAAACGGTTATCCTTTTTTATATACTAAATTTGGTTTATAACACTTGAGGCTCCCCTAGGAATCCTTCCCAATTTTAAGAGCTAGCCTCACTAATACATTGACTATTGCTTTTACTTGACTAAAATACAGAATTAAAAAGTTATAATTACTATCTTGAATAGATGTCTATCACTGACAACAACAGAAGGGGATGCTGGCAGGAATCGAACAAGGAACTACAAATTTTAAACAAACACTATAAAGAGCTTTAAAATATTTTGTCTCATTTACTCATTAATCCTATTACATAAGTTTGTCCACTACAGGTGTTCTCACATTTTTTCCCCTAGTTCCTGGTGTTACCAAAGTTGAGATACTCCAAACGTGGACAACTGCTTTGGTCCAGCACAGCAAATTCTACTTTTCTGCATAAAGAGCTATTCAAATTCACCCAAAAAGCCTTTCAGACTAAGACAGACAGCAGAAGTCTGTAAACAAGAATAAATTTATTTTAGATTCTTTAAAGATTTAATGATATACAAAATGTATACAGTATTATATCCTTATAACATTTTACCTTTCCCCGTCAAACATAAAACACCATTTAAACAGCTATTGTGTTCGTGCCTTAAGTCTGTATCTATAAGATACACTACTGAATAAAAAAATTTATAGAGCTATATACTGCCCTTTTAATTAAAAATTACAAATTAGTACCTATGTAACAAAAAAATCGCAGCATGAAACTTCAGTTGGACAACAGTTTTTTCTTGCTGAATGCTCAACAATATTTGGGACAGTTAAATTACATTTTATTGGCATGAAGGTGCATTGCAATCTCCCGTACTTTACATAACGCTATTCCAACCCTAGTCTCTCTTAAATAAGTACCACAAATAACATAACATTAAAGATGTTTTCTACACAATTTTAAATACATTTAAAAGTTATGTGTACATTCAGTGTGATACACTGGTTTTATGAGATCTTTGGAAGGCATAACTTCTGAAGCAGTCACTACGTACAACAAAAAGCACTTCCAACTTGTGTTCTCACAAGGCAACTTATTTGGACCAGTACATACTATTTCTTCTATTAAATATGATTATACCAGTCTATCATGGCTTTGTTTGTTACTATTTCATGGTGACGTGATAAAACTGAAATGTATAAAACAAGAAATCTCATTATGCACAATTAGGGCTCTATTCCACAAAAAATAACAGCTTTACAGCTACAAAGCTGAATCCTGATTCAGGAGACTCTCTCTCTATTGGAACAGATTAAGTTCCTACCTTCAACCTCAACCTACTGGCATCACATACACACCCCTCATTTGGCTCTGTCTTCTTCAAAAAGCCAGAGTAGAAGACATCTGGTCAGAAAACGTTAGTGGAACCATTCCAAAAACGCTCACAGAATACTCTGGCATCAGAGAGGTAGGTGCTTTCTCCTATCTTTTACCGACTGACAGTAAGACAGCTGCCAAAGAGGCAAATGCTTTACCTTAAAACATCAACTACCAAAATCCTTTTGGTTGAAGGCATATTGCACACCACAGGACTACAGAGAGAAAATCCTCCACTAAACCGAAACAAAATCAAAAATAAACCTTCTGCTAAAAAGCCCCTTTTAAAAGCATACCATAAATACTCATCATTATTCAACCTCTAAAACGATCAGCTGCCAAGCTGTTCTCTGTAGATGGTTATCACAAGTTGTTAGGTCCTTAGATAATGGACCAGCCAAATTCCACTTATAACACAGTAATCCTTGTTTTGATGCATCTTTCTTTTAATTATGGTGGAGGAAAGATAAGTGACAACTTTGTGACATTCCGTGAAGTTTGGATGAGGCCACTGATTTGGTCACATCATTAGAGCATCAAACGAATAGAATTAGCTGAATCTGATTCTTTGGTGCAGCTTCCAGGCTGAATTGTCAATTCAGGGGAATCATCCTGAGGAAATATAATCTTGTCAGGTGTGTAATCATTCCTCTTCAGATCTAAATAAACAAAATGAAGTCATATCGGTTACCATTTCTTTGGAGTGTAGAAACAATGAAGCATAAGTTATTTCAAATAACTGGCTAGGCATATGTACTTATAAATAAGAATTCCTCAATATGTATTCAATGCCACAAAAGGATGTTTTATCGTATATGTAACAGGAAGCACATAGTTCTGCTTTAAAAAGTGATGGAAACTTAATTATTTTATTTATAGATACTATATAGCAAGTACCAAATCAACTTCTAATGGAAATCAGACCCTTTCATGATACCCTTTGATGCTACCAGGAGTTACAACTCAAATTTAAAATAAAAGACCTCTCTTCATATGAGAAACAACCTAAAAGAGTAGCATTAAACAGGCAGGATCATGCAAGTTCCTTAAGTTATTCTGGAGACTAAAAGCCTGATACAGAGAAATAATTTCAAAGTTTGATATGACTGCAGTGTAGTCCATGCAACTAAAACGTTCAGAATTGAATAGTTTAATAGAACAAATTTATGCAGACCTAGATATGTATAAAAAAAAGGGCAAAGCCCCCCAAAAAAACATATTCCAGTTTTTGGCTAAAAAGTCTCAGATTTTGCAGTATCTTTACCTCCTTTTCCTACTTTTTCTGGGAACTCATTATTTTTTACTGCACCTTCTGAAGTCAAGATCAATCTAGTCAGCCTTCTTCAAGTACTGTGCATACAAATATAGATTACACATTGTTAAATCCTTCAACTAGGATTTTTTATCTTAAAATGACATATCTTTTTAAAGTAAAAATACAAAACTGATGTTTATTACTTACTCTACTTTCATGGCATGACATTACTATTTCATTATGCATCATACAAAACATCATGATACCCGAGTGCCTCAGAAAAAAATACAGCACCACTCTTACCAGGAAGTTTAAGTTTCCTGCAGCAGGAATTACAGTGATGCTTTGCTCTGAAGTTTTTTATTGCATCCTCTCCCAGATTGGCTGGACCAAACACCATATCATATGACCTTAGAAATAAAGAGTGTGTAAACATGGATTGCATGTGTTCTCTGGCAAAATTTTTACAGTACTTTTTTTCTTTAAACCCTTCTTTGACCTTACCTTTTTTCTCCAGCTTTTATCACAGAGGGATCTGTCAAGTTTTCACCAACACCTTCAGACAGCACATGAAGAAAAAATTAAATCTGATACATTACATAAATAATATTGAAAAGCCTTGCCATTGTTAGCTATGACTTCTCAGCTTTCCCAAGAATAAAGGCAGAAAGAATTAAAATGGTATAGAATACTCTTTATTCTTACATGAATTGCTCCTCAACAAGCACTTAGTACCTCTCAGATTTCCTTCACCTAATTCTACATCTGCCTGCAATTCTTAACTAATTTTCACCTGAGAGAAAAAAGTTTCCTATATAGAACTTCTCACAGCCAGAATATCTGACACACAATTAAGCATAAATACAGCTTGCCATATTGGCACTATCCAAATGTGTCAACAAATATATATATATATATGGCACATATAATTGGGAAAACTCCTATATATTTATATTCTCTGTAGTGCTGTAAAATTTTTGTGCCATATTTAATAAACCCACCATTGATTCAGATGAACTAGACTAATACACACTAAATACTGCTTATTGCATATAAATACTGCTTATTGCATATGAATTCTTAATAAAATGCTATCACAAGAGAGTCCAGGAGTTGGAGTCAATGACCCTTATGGGTCCTTTCCAACTTAACTCTATGATTCTGTGAGAAAGACCCATATACCTTGGCTGTTGACCCCAATTTCAAAATCGGGACATTACCTTGCAGATCTAGTACCAGCAATTCCCCTCTTGTATACTCATAGGTCCAATGGCTGAAAGCTAGCATAACCTCCTCTAGCATGTTAGTTGGAATTATTTCATCACCATTGTTGTTGTTATATTTTCTGAACTCTCCTGTCATGCACTCTTCAACTGCAAACCACTGGCCAGCAGAGTGGCAATATAACAGGAAAACTTCCAGGAACCTAGTAAAAAGCATACTTTATGAATATATTTCCGAACAAATGACAATTTAGTCATTTACTACTAGACAATTCTTTGATTTACTTATCATTTAAAACATTGGAAACTACTATATAAATTCATTAATATCACTCTAGGCTAGAAGCAGTGCAAGAAAGTATCAATGAAAACACTGCCAAGAATATTTGTCTGACACATTCTTTAATGTTCAGAGACATATTCACGTATCAGTACCTTAATATATTTGAGCTGTACGTCCACAGCCCTGTAGGCATTCTTCTGGAAGAAAACATGCAATATGCTAGAAGTTTAAATTTACTCACCTTGGAGAGTATGGTATGGATTTGGGCTTCATTTGATTGAAAGCAAAAGTGAGCTTCTGTGCTGCCCTCTGCTGCTGAATTTCCTAGAATTCAGAGCCCATACTTTATTAGCAGCATTATATGAAAGGAATCATTATGGAGCCAAAAAAACAAAACAAACAAACAAAAAAAAACAACAGCAAGAACAGTAACTACTGATTCCCCCAAGACAGTGTAACGAATTGCTTGCTTTTAAATTTACATTTTAAGACCTCGAGCTTTTTGAATTAGTAAAACATACTGTAGCAGAGTTTTAACCCTTTAGTTCATAGAGAACAGAAAATTAACTTTTTTTTCTTTTGTTATATATATATATATATACACACACACACACTATTTTTCAGGTGGGAAAAAATAATGCCTGTCTATGCTTAATAATTGACAAGAATAAAACTTACTCTCAAGCACAAGTGTAACACAGTATCCTCTTTATAAATGCTTGACCAAGTATTCACAACTTCAGGAAGAAAAGACTTGATGATATAAAGATGACCTGATTTGAGGATATCATATTCTGACCACGTGCATACTACTTTAAGAGCTCGACGTAAACCTCCTCCCATCTCCTCTTTACTTAAAAATTCAATTTTAGCACAGAGTCCTAGCTGTGACCAGGAAGACATGCTGTTGTTCAAGATGTTGGGAGAACTTTCTTCAAGGCGATACACAGTGACTGGTTCACCTGTATTACAATACAAAAAGCAATTACCACATTTAATTTTCAAATTAAAGCACTGAATATCTTCAGTTTCTTAGATCTCAACACATACGAAGTTGTCCCTCGCATTCTGAATCAGTAAAAAAATGAAACTAGCCAGTAGAAAGACCCCTCTTTTCTTTCATAGAGCAGCACAGTAGTACAGCGTTTTTGTCCTCCTGATTAGAACTATTAATGACACCATTCAAACAGCATTAAGAACACTGAATAAATGCTTACATACACTTTAGATGAGTCAAAACAAGCCCTAACTTAAAGGAATACTTGCAGAATAGTTTGCTATAAAAATTGTTAGTACAATTCTATCACCACCATTCTGAGGACAACTACAATTAACCTAAATTTCATAATCAAGTGAGCTGCCCTAGAAAAGGTGTCAGACATTTAAATTTTTGAGCATTGCAAGAGAGACACTATTTTAGGTCACTAGTTATAAGCAAGCATGAAATTTGTCTTTATAATTTTCTATTAGAAGAAATTTGTACAGGGATTTCTTTTGTTTTCTTCCCCAAAAGACCGTACTAAACAAGCCCTTTGAACTCTGACCCTCCCCCTCCACTCACCAACAAGAATTACAGTCTTTACCTCTTGGAGGCACAGGAGTGAAGGGAATGCTCTGTGATAACCTCATCAAGTTATTTCTTTCTACAGCTAGAGAAAAATCACAGCATTTATTAGATTTTAAGGTTCTAAAAAGTGTCATTAGAGATATGAACTATAGTTATAAGAGGCACTGACCTGAATAATAGTAATTGATATCCATGATAGGCTTGAAAGGAGAAGCGATGCCTGAGAGAGATCAGAAATAATGAAAGAGACACTGCCTGCTACCTGTATTGTGTATCAAAATAACCACGTACAAAGACCACTTCCCAAGTGACTAGAGCTTGAAAAAGATTTGCTATGCAGAAAATTAAGGATCTCGCTTAGATCTTCAGTACTTTAGAAGAAATTGTAGTACCTGAAGGTAGGCTGTTAAAAAAGTAATCATAGTGCTACCTCTCCATTAAGCTCCAAATTATCAGCAAACATATTCTCATACATAACCCAAACAGTTGCTTGTATGAAAAAGCTCCCAGCTTGTTTATAGCAGAAACAAAAAACTTACCATTCAATGCATCTTCTTCAGATGGCCTGTGAAATGTCACAAAACCAACTGTTATTGCTTCTTAAGAACTTGTTTTTATATTTACTGATTTTGACACATCATCCTAGGTCACCTTGTTAACCTCACAGTAATGCTTTTATCTTATTTTTCAAGGGCAGAACTGCTGTTTAATTACAAAATGGTAATGGAAGGCTGTTAAGTAATCTCCTGGTTTTAGAGCTATACTTTAAATACCACCAAGTCACGCACAACATTATGTAAAGTTTGCATCACAAGAGCTCATTCCCACAGAGGTGCTTAATTAAAGTGTGTTCACAACAGCTTACCTTTCTGTTATCAGATTAATAAGGTAATGCTTTTAACAGTTAACTCAGGGGATAATTGTTAACAAGAGCAATGACTGCACAATTTCAGAGAAGGTTTACAATTTGGAAGGTTGGGTAAAGACCTTTGCCAGGAAGTTAGCTCATTAATAAGTGTCAACGCAGACATTTTCATGTAAGAGCATGTTTTGCCCTCTGATATGTGACTCAATTAACTTAAATATAACCTCTCATAGCATTCCAGTGAACACATTCAGTTATTTATTAGAAAAATCCTTAAACCTTGTTTTTTCATTAAACACAGCGGAGTAACACTGCAGCCAAAGACTACAACCAAAAAGAAAAATCAAAATATATAATGGAATTTCTTCATTACTAGAAAGCTTACTTACATTTGATTGCTATTTGAAGGTCTACCTTGCAACCAATCCTTTAAATCAAAGGGGGAAAAAAAAAAGAAGGCTTCAATTTTGTAAGAAGAACACCGTATATTTAATTTGGGGGGCAGGGGAGTTACGTGTTTTAAGATCTTGCAGTACAGCCTGCTTATTGGAAAGATTTCACTAAACTGTACTGAACTGCAGTTGAACAGAAAGACTCAAATACAACTGAGGATTGGTAAATACAATTAAAAGACCAGAAAAGTCTATGTTCTTTGTTTTATAGATCGTATAAGCATTTTTGTTCTTAAACAAAAAGGCTTGTTTTACATAAGCAGGAAGCACTGTATGTTTTCGTAGTGAGAACATGCAAAATATGTAGTAGATAATATGTACAACTTCTTCCCTCAGTCAAAACAGGTCCCCTCCTGTTGCCTCCTTGAACGAATAAGACTACAAATCAGTATTATTCTTCATGCAGTCTGTTTCTTCACCTTTATTTGTTCACTTTCTAGTTCTATTTGACAACAACAAAGAGACGAGGATACAAACCGTCAACAAGGCTGCTTTAGAATCTACTTGCTGAGTATCTTCACTTGACGCTCTTCTACTCTTGCTGTATACTACAAATGAAAAAGATTAATAACTGGACAAAAAATGGCACGTGTCTTTGTTACCTATTTTCTAACAGAGTGAGCAACTAGACAGCTTAATTGGTCTCCTATATAAAAAAGGCCTGATCCACAATTATCTACTGTTAGAAGTTTCCAGCACAGTTCTGACTGTATCACTTACCTTTTTATGATCTAGCTATTTGGGTATTTGCTGTTGCAAACAGATGTAGCAATTTAGTTGGCATGAGGAGAAGAATCACAGTGAAACATGAGAGCCCATTTAAATAGCACCAATCATGAAAACACTTCGAGATGGTTTAACTTTTTCTGTTTTCCTTGCACCCTCTTGGAATATGCATTGTCAACGAAATTGAGTGAGAAAATTAGGCCACCTGAATCAATGACATACTTACATTGTTCTGAATGGACTGCCAAAGGGTCAGTAAACCCACAGCAAGAACTAGACTGTCTTAGACCACAGTCAGTTTGAAGACCCTACAAAAGAAGTACACATATCATCATTATCATTGTTCTCAACTACTACTTTTTTTAGCACTACATTAGAAATGTATATGGTTTTTAGACTTGTGGATGTACCTCAAATACCTTGCTGCAAAAAAATGCTTACGTCAAGTGCATAATTCAGCTAAAACACTTTTTACAGTATCAGCTCTAACATTTTCAGTTGCTTATTAAGACTATTGATCTATTTGGAAAAAACACTTTTAAAGAGAACGTTACAATAAGATATGATTGTAGAGATGTACATTATGCTAGATCTCTACAAGCACCGCGTTCAGCTGTTCTGTTATGTATCTTCATTAACTATCAATTCTCATTTGAGAACTTGGCTCAGGCAGAAACTAAAGTTCAGTTTGAAAAAGCCATTGAAACTAAAAATAAAATCTAAGTGTTGCCACAAATGCCTACAGTTTATGAAGTGAATTTCCCCACGGACACATTCCTTAATAATAATTACATACTTTGAGTATCTACTGAAATGGTCAGCTTCAGACAACAAAACGTTTATTTTGCAAACAAATAGAAAGATATCTTCATCCCAAACTGCAACTTCACGTACACTGCAATGGGACCAGAACACTCCTCACAATCAGCCTAATAATTCCAATGGTTATCTGAATGAAATTTTAAAATTCAAGATTCTGTAGAACAAAAAAACCTTGAACTTAGAATGGTATGCTTGCCATTTCAAGACTTGCCACAATTAGGAAGTTGCTACCAGCCTTTTTCACCCTTCAAAGGCACACACCCACGGGTATGTGTACAGGTGTGTGTGTATGTGTACGAAGTGTGTGAGTATATACATATACTATTTGTGTATGGATACCTATGAGAAAGATTATTTTTTTTACATCCCTAGACAGAAATACTTCACTGAAATGTACCAGAGAATGCTAAGCCAAGATAACAATGCATGGCTGCCAGAAGATGCATACATCCTCCCCTACCCTTCTGTGTCTTTATAAATTCTATTACTCTATATGTACTGTGTCTGGATATCGTAACTTTAATGTCGTACTTTGTGAAGACATTTGAAGGCAAATTCTGTATTTTTTTTGTGGAAGAATAGACTATAACTACCCCTTACACAACTGGCAAACTTCCCAAAGTGTGTTGTTTCTTTTTTTTCTTTTTTTTTTTATTTTTTAAATCATGACAAGGGTTCATTATATCTTTCCCCTGCAAATAGTGATCTATGAAAACAGAGTTTCTTATCTTCACTGTAAAGAATAAATTCTACCATCTGGTGAAAATTGTCTTTCTAGAATAAAATGGAAACCTTTTGCACTTACTTGAAGTCTGGTTGTTTCTATTCCCTCCAATATAGCTTTTTTGAAGTCTTCCTGTTGCTCCTATTAAAAAAAAAAAAACACACAAAGCAAATTGTAAACATTATTAAGAGTAGTACCGGAATACCCACACACAAAAAACTTTTTGGTCACACATGATACTTATCAGAAGGCGTACAAGGAACAACTCAGCAGAAGTTTTGACATTGCAAATGGTCATCATGCAATTCTCAAGTCAGATTCTCCCCCCAGTGAGGGGTAACCGCAAATGGAAGCTTTTATATATATATATATATATATGTATACATATATGGTGTGTGTGTGTGTATATATCACCTGGAGGACAGGTTTGACACAATTAATAACTTCCCAGTAGTTATTTGTAATATTCTTTTATGAAAACTGAAATTATACACCATTTTAGTTGACAAAGTTTAGTAGAAAGGCCTTTTCTTCTTGGAAGCACAACAAACAACCTTTGAAGCAACCGCAGTCACTTTCAATCATATACACTATCATCTTGGTCTGTATAATATTAGTGTAAATCACTTAAATCTTCCTAAACACCTACCTTGAAATTTACAAGTTTCAAATGTTTCTTATTTAACTGTGGGATATATAATTTTATCTTAATTTTAATTTACAGTTATATTAATCTCAGCTTTCATAACCTCAGAACTTCTTTAATATTTCATTAATATCATATTATGAAACAAGAGCACTTGATGTGCAGTTAAGGTTGCACAAGTTTTCACTCCATTGCTAATCATAAGAGATGCATTCCTTCCAGGCTGCATTTTGGAAGTTCTTTGATTGTATTTGCTCTTAGACTTAATCAAGACATATGGTGAAGTTACAATTGAAAAAAAACACAACCACCAAAAAACACTATCCTCATTAATCATGGAAAGACTTTCTGAAAAACACGTTACCTCAATATCAGCACTTCTTTCTTTAATTTTGCTTGCTGCTTCTTTAAACCGCTGCAACTCCATGCTGTCTCTGTGACCTTTGACACAGTGAATTGAAAAAGAGTATTCAAAATCAAAGGCAGACTGACATGTTCTGACCATGCCAATAGTTTGTATCATAAGAACAAAGGGTTACAAACCATCTAAATTCTGTGTGCCTGACTGCACCAGGGAACACTTTCCAAACACAATAAAATTGGTGTAACAAAATATTAATATGAAACCATTGCTTTTCCCGCATTGTGTGGACTACCACAATTCAAAATGTGAAAATAACATTTTAAAATGTTAAGTGTATGCTTCCCACAAGAAAGGAACTACATAGTCTGAATCTTAGTATTTTTAAGTGAGCATAACATATGAAGGAAAAGCAGACAGTTTTCTGAGGTAGCTTTTACAATATACCCTTCATCCTCCCAGTTGCAAGACAGCCTCCAGAATTTTACCAAGCACGTGGCTTTGTAATGAATGAAAACCTATTGGGATTGGCAATGGAAAGCTGCCCTTCATCTGAAGTTTTGTAAAACCTGGACAGTAAGAATGAAGAGTATGTTCTAAATGCTAGATGTCAGAGGACCACACACTAAAAATTTCACTCCAGTAAAATAAGTATAGTTAGTATTCAAAGTTATTAGTGGTAAAGAACATTCACAGATTAGCTAGAGTTATACAATCACTGAGTCCATTATTTCTGTTTAGTCTTGCTTTCTGAATCAAAAGAAAAAGGGGACGTCTTTTTTTTTTATATATATATATCATGAGAACATTATAAACAAGTAACTAGTGTACACAAGCGTGTAGATACTCTTTCTACACATAAAACTAAAAATGATAATGTATGTAGGTATCTTCTTAGAACTCCAAGTTTCACAGCAATAAACTCGTCTAAAGATTTAAATCTTTACATTCTCAACAAACATTTGAAAAACACTGAGGCATCCCTGAACTGGGGCAAGACAAAGCTTCTGCAGGCAACCTGTCAATTCCAGATTGTGATCTACTATACACTAAAACTATTTAAAGCATTATCTATTTCACAGAGATCGGTTAGTAAACCCACACCTGTATTTTGCAATGAATCTGCCACTGTTTTACCATTCAAACACGTAGGTAACTGTAACCAAAAGCATGCAACTTTTTACTGTTAAGCAAAACTTGAGGGAAGGCATAATGCTGTTATTTAATTAAAGGATTTTGGAAGCTGCCAAAAGGACTGCTAAAAAGTACATAGGCAACAGTGGAAGATCCCAATTACAACAGTGTTTAGAAACACAGTATAGGAGGATCCCTCAGTTTGATACAGATACCACAAAGATATTTGTCCAGGATTCCATCAGCCTAAGAAGTCTTCTGTAATTACGTCAAGAAATAGACAATATTTTTAAATGTATGAAATGAAAAGATAAGAGCTTCATAATGAGTTGCAAAAAGTTTATCTACGATGCCCACAACAAGTTGTAGAGCTGTTAATTGCATAGAACTGCTATACTCAACAACTGGCCACTGTTTTTCAGAAAAATATTGTCTATGTGACAGAATTATAAAGAAATGATAATTTTTGAGTAAAAATAAATAAATTCAGGCAACATAGGGAAATTAGAGATGTTAAAAGCAAAAAAAGCAGAGCAAAATGGTAGAACAAAGTCACCTGCAACCGGAATACACCCAAAATACCATACAATTCTTGATAAGTCAAACCTTGTGGTTTAGATTTGGTCCACAGTTTATGAAGTAGTCCCATAAGGATGTTAGAACATAAATCTTGGTTTTGGAGTTCCATTGCATGGACATGCTGACTTTTGGAAAGTTCATCTTTAATATTCAATTTTCCATGTGAGCCGCCACAGTTGACTGTTGACGTCAAGTCGCCAGTTGACAAAGACAACTTCGTTTGGGGTTTGTTCTTCGATAAGTTGACAGAGGACTGGTGATCACATTTGTCAACTCTGCAGCTGTAGTTATCATTAGTGTCACTCTCATCATGAATAAAACCACAATTAATGTATCCTCCATTTTCAACACAAGGTTGGGTGAAAGCAAGGCAAGCAGAGCCAGAAGCAAGAGGATAAGAGCAGCTAATTATGACTTCAGGACATTCAGAATCTACTTTGTTATACTTACCCACAAATGCACCAAATTCTACATTATTATCTCCTTCTGTAGCCTTAGAGCAAACAGTCTCTTCATGCTTTGCTGAAGAATCCAGCTGACTTTTGCAACTGGGACGAGATGGAGTGCTAACAAAAAACTTAGTTGTTGGGGATGTTACATGTGGCATGCTGTTGGATGAATTGCCTAATTTTTTACTTCTACTAATGGATTTTGAGATTTCTGCAGCCTGTATTCGTTGGCGAAGTTCTGGAGGGGGAACAACATTGGAAAATAAGGCACTGCCTGAGGAACCTGCCTCTTGAAAGTTTATTTCTTCTCTTCGAGGAACTAGAGCTAACTCCTGACCAATAGTCTTATGTTGGACTTCTTTGTCATCACGTATAGAAATGTTACAGAGTAAAGCATTATTATTTTCAAGGCCTCCTTGTGGAAAAGAACCGAAGACATTTCCAATGCTGTGCTTTTTCCACACAGATGATCTTAGAGAGCCATCATCAATGAGGTTTTGTGCCAAGTGTTTTGAAATACTCAATTCCCTCGTAATTTCATTATGAACCTTGCTAGCTTCTGAAGCTTTCTGTGCAGTCAGTGTTTTCAGAGTATCCACAGTTAGAGCAGAGAGATCCTGTAGGTGGCCAATCTGTGAATCTAAAGACTGTAGTGACCGTTTTATGTAGTTGACACGATCACCAACTTCCTTTATCTGAATGCACATTTGTTCCACCCTAAGAAAAAAAATCAAATTACGAAGTAGCTATGAAAGATATTATTTTCTATATGCAAACAAAGCATCTTTGCAATTCTTTTTGCCCACTTAAGAAAAAAGAACTCTAAAATTTCAGGATGGTATAAACTAGAGCATTTGGCTGCTTTGTAATACAACATTTGTACATACTTTTGAATCATAGAATTAGCATACACATAAACAAAGGCCCTACAGCACACTTTCAAATGCATTAGTTTACAATTGCCTCAGCTTACCAACTGTAGGCAACGCTATTCTACAGATAAGGGAACAAACCACATTAGCGGCTTCTGCATAGCATCATCTAAAGTTTGCACAAATACATAGTTTGAGTATTTTCTTTAAGTCTATTTTACCCCCTTAAAGCAATTAAAAACCACAAAAGTTCTAAGCTTCTCTATTCAGAAGTTTTATTTGTAAAAAATTTATTTGTAAAAATTTTACCGTTCAAATGTGACTCGAATCCTCTCCTCGCTTCCAGAATGAAATTTATCATCTTTTTCATTGAAATACATCTCAACACACAGTTCTTCAAAATCATGAAGTTTCTTTTGATCTTCTTCTGTTAGGAAGAGTTCTAAAAAGAGATTAAACAGTTCAGAAGATGCATATGTAGTAAAGTTTTTCAGGCACTGGAAATTTATAGCCACAAACTTACAAAGGGTGTTAAAAGTAAAACACATACAAAAATAGAAAACAGTGCCATCTAGGACCTTTCCTCTCCTTGCAAGACAAAAAAAAAAAAGAAAAAAATTTAAATGTCAAAGACTTTGCCTAAAATAAAAATCAAGATACTACAGGCCACACACCCCCATACACTTTAAGACAGAGGCTAGATTCCTCAGCTGTATTTCTCATCATCTGTGAAACAATCTTTTTTTTTCTTTTTAAATCTTCAAAGTGTTTCAAGTAAGACTAGTCTTCCAGGAAAAAAAAAAGTCCTTCATGAACACTAACAGAAAATCTAATTTTGTAGCGTTCTGTTAGCTTTTGCTATAACTTAATCTAACCGGAGATTTTCCAGGGGCTGTGCATTATATCCTTTGTAAAAACGTGGGAACTTTGAACAGAATGAGAGTCTTATTCAATATTGAGGATACAAAAAATTAAGACCTACTTAGAATCACAGAATATCCCCAGTTAGAAGAGACCCACCAGCATCATCAAGTCCAACTCCAACTTTGTTGAGAACACACATTAAAACCAAGAAATCTGCACGTTCCTGACAGTTTGCTTTAATCATATCAAAAAGTTATCATAATTTTTTGGATAATAACTGTTCATACTTGGCCCATCTGAAGTCTTGTCTGTCTTTCTTCTTTTACATATACAACAGAACAGGGAAGCCATGTGGCTAAGAATAATAAGTGGTGGAGGCAGAACAGGTTTTTCATGATAGGCCATAATGAAATGATAGCGTTGATACTTCCACACGATGTTTGAAATCGCCTTTACCTGTAAATATACATTGCTGAAAAGGAAGAAAAAAAGAATTAAACACATAAGTTTTTTGCTGTTGCTGTTGTTTGTGTTTATTATGTGTTTAAAAAAAAGACAGAAAATCACATACTTGTCTTTTATTGTATAAAATAACAGTGTAAGTTGGAAACATTCAAGAAAAGGCTATGTCCTAAAGCAGGGAGAGGATTAAATAATTCTCTCATCTGCTATCATTTCAGTACCTTTCCTCAGACATGAAAGACACTGAGATATTTCAAATTTGTCAAAAAGGTATTTCCAACTAAACACATTTTTAATTATTATTATTACTTTTAAATCAGACCACACTAATTCTGTTGTCTACCATTCCCCAGTATTAGTGAGCTGTTTATTCCTGTATACAAAACACTTGCAGAGAATTCCTTATGGATTTATGGTTCCTTCGGCCTTACAGATGTGACACGTACCAGACACATCACAAATTTCCCTTCCTTGTCATGGTGTTTGCAGTGAGGAAGACCAGCCCTTGAACCTGAAAATGCTTCCACCAAATAGGATTGCTTTGAACTGTTATCAGTTATTCTTATCTTCTCATCTTACTAAGGTGAAATACAAAAACTTAAAGGAATAGCAAAAATTAGCAATTGTTCATATACTTACTTGAAAAATGCAATAAGGAGATTAACCATAATTATGTACTGTACAAAGAGGTAGACAGCTTGAAGAAATGGGGTCAACCACGTTCCTGGCCCACAGAGATGAGCAACTTGTGACTCAGAATTATTTGCACATACTGTGTTGGGGGGGAGGGAGGAAAAAACACAAAATATGTAAAGCAGATTTTAGAACTCAGAGCAGATATAGACAAGAAAAAAGATCGCTCAAAGAGTGTACAATCACCAAGCAACATGCACTGTTCTGCAACTCAAAATATCACTGTGCATTTAGGAATATGGTAGAAAGATACAGGAGACAAAGATTTCAGTTTATACTAAGGTATAATCATATTACTGGATTAAAATAAAAAAGAAAGTATACTACCTCCACAGCAAAAAAAAAAAAAAAAAAAAAGGCATGATATCTATGTGGAAAAAATCTAAAGTATTGCTAGGAATAGCCTGAAGAAAAACCCCAATTAAGTAGAGTTTTCACTCTAAGCCATTCATTCTTAATAAGGGATAATAGAAGAGTCAAATCAAGAAGTTATATATCTACAAGTCACAAAGAGGAAAAAATCTAGTAAATGGAACAAATGGCAACAATACTGGGCATTTCATTTCATAAAATGAAAACTTTGTAAGACCTTACAAAGATCTCATGAGAATAAGCCTTCTTAGTTGCTTCAAAATTTGTAGTGTCTTACCATCAATTTCATAGGCATATACTTCACCAAAAATCATCCAGTATGGATGAAACACAATATCTCTAGCAAGAGTCCAAGACGGTGCCTCATTAGGGTACAATATTGCCTTCCTGGGAACACCAAAGCTAAGCAGTACAAGTGCCATAATCACCACAATGTAAAACATGTTGGCCACCTGGAAACACAAAAAAGTCAGTTAACTCACAAGGTTATAATTATGCTTTTACAGGGACAGCATAAGCTCGATGAATTCTCTATATCAGCAAAAGATCTAGGACCCTTGTACTTCAGTCAGAAAATGTTGTCAAATAACAAACCCTTTTAAAAATTTCTTATTTTTTCCCTCTCATTTCTTACAGAATGTTTGCTACTCTTGGCCAAAAGGTAGTTTCTTTTTAACTCAAATACCCATTACGTGGAAGAGTAGCAGCTGATAAAGAAAGAGAAACATTCCTTCCCAAATTCACTGAATAGCTGTACAAAGTACAGATGTAGTGTTCCAAAGACTGAGTAGTGTGAAAAACAGAACCTATTCTAATGGCAAGAAGTCAAAGTGAGAAATGTAAGCAACCTGATGCCCTCCTTTTTAAGGAATGACAGGGTTCAACTTTGTAGGAGCAATTTTTTTTTTGTTTGGGGGTGTGTGTGTGTACAACACCCTTTCTCCCTTCATATATATGACTCCCAAGGGTTAAAATCCTGAAACACACATACACACACACTTCATTCCTATTCTGACAACTTTTTCATTTAACAATCTCTCAATCTTACTGTAGAATTCTACCTCCACTCTAGCAGTGTTACTACTAGGAAGACCATAAGCCCTAGCATTAGGTTCCCTTTATTACAGCAGAGTTATACATTGATTTTTTGAACAAAAATGGATCTCAAAGATGGTTTTGTAACTACCACTCATCAACTACCTGCTGCAAAATACACTTTTACATTACAGAACACAACTGCACTGCACGACTAGTTTTGAACACAGTTGGAGTATGCCTCAACACTGGACATCACATAACATGTCAAAAAAACATTCTACCAGGTTGAAGGAAAGAAAATTTGAAGGCCACATTGTCATGCAGGGGAAGCTGGAGTGTACGAGTGCACACAAAACTGAGCGTATGAGAAGGCAGCCTGTGGGGAGTGTACTCTCAGCACACAATCTTAAGAACAGTTGCAGAAAGCTACCTAGAAACATTTAGCACAGCTCACTATAAGTAACTAATCTTCCCTGTAAAAGTGAAAATCTTGCACTAGCTAGCACAAAGGCAAGAAATACTCAGGACTATAAATAAATCTGAAACCCAAAAGGCATTATCATATTCCTTCAATTCTCACACATTTAACAGAGCACAGAAGGAAGATCTTCCGTCTTGTTACAGATTTAACAGAGAAAGCTCCATAATAAAGAACACTTCTACTCAGTGCTTGTTTTCAAACACATTAAGTTATACTCCAGCTAGCTACTTCTGCACAAAGTTGCTGACACACCGGAACAGGATAAGCAACCTTTTACTAAATAAAGCTTTGAGAAATTATAAATAGATGCAGCAAAATAAAGGTATTTCAACTGAAAGAAAAATAAAAAAATAGTACTTACCATTTTCCCAATCATCATAACATAAGGGCCAGCCTGCTGGTTTACAGCTAAAAAATCCAGTAATCGCACATACCAAAAAATTATATTGAGACAGTATGTTATTCTTCCAGCAACAAAAACATAATTTTCTCTGTAAGTGTTTTCACCAAAATTCCCCTTTGCTCCAAATCTTAATGCAAACCCAATGAAGAAAGTGACAATAGCAACTGTGTCACTGATATTGAAGTAATCACTGAACCACACTTTAATCTTCTGATTAATCTTCCCAGCCTCTGACATAAAAATCTGCAATAACAAAAATAAAATATTCAGGTCTGCTCATGTTTACTCCACTTAAAATAACACTGAAACGTATGAATCAGTAAAATTCTTACACTCGCAAAAATAAAATACGTATTTGAATGGGTAACTCTTTTGCACAGAAGAACCCAAAAAAGTGTTTAACTGTGCCTGCTTCACAACTATGACAAGGAAATATTTCCTTCTTCCTGAACAAGTTGTGAAGGAACTGTTTTCAATTTGATTGCTTTTTTTTCCACCTTCTTCTTTAGGAAGTCACTATAACAAAAATGAGTCTTCAATTCTGTTTCAGTTGGACCTGCAGTATCCAGTTAGTAAACTGGCTTTTCTCTCCCATTTAAAAATTCTTACAGAACTACTCAAAAAACTCTTGCTGATCAGCAACATTATGGTTGTGGTAGCTATCCCACCTTGATCAAGATTTTTTGTTTCATCTTGGTCCTAGGCGCAGAGTTTGATTGATGCTAACAGATACATATACATTTAATCCCTCAAAAATGTAAGGCTGTTTGTTAGAACCTGATTAGACAGTAAGCCACAGATTGAAAAAAAAAATCAGAAAAATTTGAAAAAAAAAAAATACACATACACCAGACCACGATGTCGTTGTCAGGTCCTTGAAACTTAGGAGAGAAAAAAAGAAAAGCATTTCCTTTTAAATAGACCACCCCCTCTTCCCCATTGGAAGCAGAAAAAAAGAAAGCAAGCTATGTCCAACCAGTGAAACACTAAGAATCCAAGAAACACTAGACTGCTGATTTAGATACTATACCAAATATAAAGGTATTACACATCATGTGTTCCAACGTTTAAAGTTTCTTAGGCTGTCTTGTTTATAAACACAGTTTAAAGCATACTGTTGTAATTGTAAAAAAAAAAAAAAAAAAAAAACCACACTCACAGACTGTTAGCGACATACCTCACGAATTTTCTCAATTGCTGATGTGAAAATGTAAGCAATAACAATCCACTCTTGAACAGACGGTAATTCTTCCATTTTTACAAGAACCACAAATGTGTAGAGCATGAGGAATCCTAAGTATGCCAACTAAAAAGAGCAATTAAAGTTTTTTATATATATATATATATACATACATACATATATATATATATACACACACACACACAGAAGGGTTCCTTATAGATGTCTTTATATTTTTTTTTTCATGTGGTATATGATAAAACCTTCGTATAGGATCACGGTACTATCTTTTACCGCTTTAAGCAAACAGGTTATTATTTATAAAGAGGGTATAAATATTTTCTTAGAACACAAATTTTAGAGTTTCTATTGAAATAATTTAAACAAAATTGTGCATGAACACTTTTTAACCTAGTAAATTATGATAGAATTTCTGCTGATGGAATTAACTACTGATGAAATTAACTACTAATTAACTACTGAAAAACTGATGAAATTAACTACTCAGATCAGAATAAAGATTTTCACACCAACTAGTCTTAGCCTAAAAAACAGGTATTTTTCAAAACCAACATCATGAACTTTAAAAAGAAAAAAAAGCACTGCATATGCATTTTTTTCAGAATCAAGTACTTCTCATTTCCAGTTTAGTAGAGCAAGGGCTTTTTTGATTGTTTTTTAAAAAGTGCTTAAGCTTTTATGCAAGTCGCAGAGGTGTATGTTAGAAAAAGAACCCAAAGATATGCACTGCATTTCCAAATAAAATACTACATAGAAAAAAACTCACCGTATTAAACCAAAACTTCACAATTGGTGCATGATAAAATGCGTAAAACTTCTGTGTAATCGGAAGTCTTTTAGGTTTTGCAGGAGTCTCCATATCATGCTTCTCTGAAGTACTGTCCAAGATCCTTACTTCTTTAAACACCTCCTAAAATGAAAGGACTGTTAACTTTACTTACAGAAATGCACGTTTTCGGAGATCCACTTTAGCTCTTGCTTTAATTTTAAAATGTAATTATTTATTTTAAATTAGAAATACTGGTCTTTAATGGCTGCCCCCCACCCCCGCCTTACCATAGGTATTTCATCTGCTGCAGTCTGGAAGTTGTTTTCACTGTCATCCATTGCCATTTGATGTGCATCTTGAGATTGAGGAATATGTGACATTTCAGCCTTGGTCTTATATTCCAACAGAAGTATAGCAGGAGGGAGTAAAATACTCAGTATCACCTGGAAAAAATGAAGACTAAGTTCAACTTGTTCACAGCTACGTCAAAATATCAGAATATACCAATACATAAAATATTCCCTGAAAATATGTTACCCATATTTCCCTTGCCTGTTAGTGAGGAAAAAAATGTAGGAAATAATTAGCTATTATTACTTATATACACACTTATGAGGCTAAGATGACAATATATAGCGCTTTCCTTTACTTAAAAGATACAGGAAAGGGGAAGAATTAACAAATTCCAGAACTAAAAACCACAAGAAAGAATGCTCTCCGAGCCCCAAAATAGAGATATTCTGTTTACACTCTTTTCTTTAATCCATTCCCAGAAACTCTGGAACTGTGTACTATCAAGGCATGTTTTAAAAGCATACGAGTGGGGCTTTTTTTCAACTCATGGTTGAAAAATGAAAGCTAAAGTATGGATGACGGGAATAAGCTAATGACAAAAAATAGCTTTTATTTGTTACGAAGTGAGCAGGAAAATGGTTACTCAGTTATCAAAGAGGATTTTAGTATGTCACAAGTTAAGCAATGCTTGTAGATATTTTGTAGGGAAATGGTCTTTCACTATATTCCTAGCAGCAGTAAGTTTCCAGTACACCAATTCAAAGAAATATGCAACTCCCATGTTGGTTCAATTGATTTGTATCAAAGGGCACCATCAGAAAACCTATCCCCGATTTGCCTACCCTTGTTTCATTCTGTGCCCTCCTTATGCTCAGCTTCTTCCTCCAAAATAGAATATATACAAAGCTTTTCTACATCAAGTCTTATGCATTGCCTGTAAAAAGCCAAAATGCATGAAACTATATTCTTACAAGTAGGTTTTCTCTCTGTTAATTTTTTTTAACCACTATATTTTTAGTAGTGGATTAGTATTCACATGATCTCTTTAAGCCTCTGATGAAAGGCTACTTGCCTGTTTTTTGCCTTCTATATTTCTGTACCTTATTTGAAAAGATAATAGAGTGTCAAAAGAAGAGTTAACAATAAATAATTCCAGTTTTGATTATGTTATAGGAGACAGTTTTACAGGGTTTATTAACACAAGCTATAGTGATGAAAGCTTTATACTAATATTGTTTAAACACATAGTTTCCCTTCCAATTAGAAATACATTCCATTGATCCTTTTTATACCAATAACAAACTGTGACAAAGCTTACTTTGTACCATGAATTCTTCCTCATATTCAGCCTTCCCATCCACATATCTGATAACAACATTTGCGTACAAGTATGAGCTACAAATGGACGAAGCCTTGAAGACACTGCTAGCTTCAGACAAGTTGAGTTGCTCCAATTTTTAAGCTCATAAGTTAGTAACTTCATTGCCATAGTTTCATCTTGTCGGAAGGACTGTTCTAACAGTTCAACTGCCAGCTGACCAAACTCACTAGAACAAAGAAAAAAAAAGCATCAAAACAAACATAACTTAGTATCCATAAAGTTTAAGCCAAATTTTCTTGTCCAAACACATTCCCAGTAACGCAACTTGAATGGACTATTGCCCGTCCCTTCTGGTAGATACATTTCTATTATATAGTAATTTGCAAATACAAGATGTGAAACTGGGACTTCTGTTAGAAACATATGCATACTACAAACAGCTATTAAAGCATTACGCAAGAAAGTCACATGTTTTCAAGTGACACATTCAGTGACATTTTGATTTAACTACAAATCATGATTCGTAACAGCTCTCAAAGTGAGCAATGTCTAATACACAACTTTTACTAGAGTGCCATCAAATCCTTTCTGCAAAAATGAACTGTCTTTGAGACTGCTAATGCAATAGTTTTTGTCTGTTGATAATATAGGCTTCTATTTTTATTGGAAATTTCAAGAACAGATCTTTAATGATATAAATGTAATTTACTTGGAATACTGTTTCAGTTCTTCTGAAGTATCATCAACAAGGTCACTTTGTTTTGCTTCATATGCCATTGAACGATACACTTTGCAAGCAACTAAGGCTTTTGCCATGGACTCCTCCCCATGCTGCCAGAAGAAAAGGGCCATCTTCTGCCTCTTCATTAACACTGCCCAAAGTAACAGCTCGTTGAGAGGATAAGCAAAACGTCTTGTTTCAGGATCATCTATGTCTACTATTTCATCTTTGGTTCTTTTCTTTTTTCCCTCTTCTGCACCAGTGTCAATCTTTAAAAATAAAATCAGAAAGTTCCATTTTAAATCTCTAAAGTTAATCATTACATAATTTGAAGCAAAATGCTGGGTGATCTATTGTCAAGTGATATGTATTTCTAAAAACAAAAATGAACTTCTGAATATTTCAAAAGCAGCTGGAATTTTTGTTCAAAAACTTCAGTTAAGTACAATTCATTTTTAATAACAGATAGAATTAATTACTTTGGTTTATAGATCAAAAGAAATGCAGTAACTAACCTACAATAGGATGAAACTCACAGAAACTCCTTAAAGTAACACGGCCAAATCTTGCTTCATCTAAAAAAATCATGCAGATTTCCACCCCACCCCCCACCCCACCGATAGAACTGTGCCAAAGATGAGCCTTTTACTGGCTAGCAATCAGAAACTATCTAGAAGATTAATGTTGAGATGAACATTCTTCATGGAATCCCATAAGTGTGATAGATGGTTTATAAACAAGTACAAAAGGATGAAATCCCAGCTTTACTGAAGGCAGTAAAACTGCTGCTACTCACTTCAGCTGCACTTGGACACTTGGATTTAACCAGGTTCTCCACTCTTAACTGCTTAATATAAAACCCACCACTCTCCCCTTAAACATCTGTACCTTTGGTTTGTATGGCTGCGCTGTTTTGATGAAGTGATTATGTCGCATTTTTTCTCTCTTGTCTGCCCTGTTACCAAAAGACTCATGGCTTTTACACATCTGAGGAGTAGTATTTGAAGGATTTCGCCCAGATCTCTGACAAGAATAATAGAAAGAGGTTTGGCTTGCTTTCTTTACACCCACTTACTAAATAGTATATTATCAGCTGTTTACAACTAGATACTTAGTTAAGCAATTAAACAGTTACTTTGCCACTGAAACAGTGATGAATTTATACAATGGTAACAATTAAGAGTTTTCACTGATATTTAAGAAGGATTAATTTTTCTTTATTTAATTTAAAGTCACAAAATAGTAAAGCAATGACGACCAAGAAGCTACAGTATCTGCATCCCAAGACCCAGTGAATCTGCATATTTAATACCCATTCTTCCCCTCTATGAAGGGACAGAGTAACAGAAGAAATTTGCATATGCTAGAGTAAGGAGGAGAAGAATAATAAGACTTTATGTTTGTGATCAAACAGCTACCAGTTGCCCTCCTAGGCTGTAACACTGCCTTTAAAAGAGCCAATCCCTTGACAAAAAGAACAAAATAATATGGCTCCAATTTTATTTTAATTGTGAACATAGAAATCTGCATGTTCCATTATCCAACTGCTACATACCCGATTGTTCCCACTGAGACTATTGTATATAGCTCTAAAGCGTTTTCTTGTGTAGGTGCATCTATAGGTTCCTCCCATCAAGTATTCAATAACCAGCCCCACATCAATCAGGTTGATTTTATATCCTGGAGGAAGATTTCCCTAAGAATATAAAAGACATTTTCAGTTTTGCAAATTATAATTTTAATTTAAATTTGCTTAGAATGTTTCTACATGTTACATCACAACTCTAAATAAAAACAAATTAAAACAAATTAAGCTGTTCATGATTTAAAAGGAACACAATGCATCTCTCAAAAAGCTAAACAGTCAGAGCTAATATGAAAAAAGACATCACTTATCAGGTTTAACAAATATCTTTGTGGCAACAAGGTACTATTAAGCACACAACTGCAAATATCGGAAACAACAGAATAACTGCCGATGTAGTTTACTGCTTCAGTAAAACCAAATTAATAAACTCAAGATTAAATTGACAATCAAACATAAGAAATCATAAAAAAGACTAGTGTTGCTACTGTGATAGATTTTTACATTTACAGCATACCTGTTTGACATCCCGAACAAGATGGAAGAGTGTTGGGTTAGTTGGGCCTTGTTTCTTTATAAAAAGAGGGGAGGAAAAAAATTAGAATGAGAAATCAGAGTGCAATGAAAACATGAGAATATTACAGTATAAGCCCAATATTTTCAGATGTTGGCGTTAACAATAAAAAAAAAAAGGAAAGGAAAGAAAGAAAGAAAGAAGAAAAAAAAGAGCAAGCAACCATTCACTTACTGTGTTATAAAGTTCTTCCAGCCTAGGAATTGTAAGAAATTTGTGCATGCTTACTCCATTTTCAATTAGAAGTTTCACAAATGCAACTCTATCCATCACAAGGGCGTCTAACATAGCCTGTTCCAGAGACCCAACCTACAACAAGTAAGTATAGGGTAGAGCCTAGAGAGAACCGTAAAATGGAGTATCACAGAATTAAGTGTACTTGGTTTACAAACCAACCTCATTCATTCACAGGGCTGGAACAGGGAAACCTTACATATCTACAAATACCGAGGCTACCTTTGGTTCAGAAAATCCCCTAAGCTTCACACAATTACATGATGAGGGAATATTTTAATGACTTAAGCATTTTCTCTGATCTTACACTCTTCCACAGACATCTCTTACTGACACACTCAGGAGTAGTATTCTGGACTAAATAGGCATTTGGTTTAGCATAGTTAAGATGTTTTCATATAATGATATTGTATCAAAAACATGAAGACATCAAACATTTGAAACCACAATTTGCTTCAACAGAAAAATGCTCAGAACTGCTATTGCATCTCACTAGCATCAATTCAGCTTTCACTTTTTGCAGTCTCTTCTCCCCTAGTTATTCAGAATGCCTTACATTTCTACAGTTGTTGCACCTTTTTCAATTACACAATAATAAAACAGCTATACAACTACAAAGTATACAAAAATTACTGTCCTAAAATTAAATGTGTCAGTATTCTACAGTCCGTCTCTATAAAAGAGAAAACATTATTTCTTTACAGTAAGTTGAGTTTTTTCTCTTAGAAAATACCATTCTGCTTAATCTAGGCCATATACATACCAGCCATTGTTGCCCATAAACAAAAACATGATTTTTGGCAATGTCAACTCTATCCCATGCAAGTGTAAGAACAAGCTGGTCAAATGCAGATGCATTCGTGCCTTAAGAAGCAAAAACAATGAGAAAAAAATAATTACAATATAATAAGCAGTTGTTTTTCCTGCAAAATCAAGTAATCCACCTCAACGTTGTGTGGTATATTTCATCAATTATGACATAGATTAAGGTAGTATAAGATGAGAAAATATAGTGGATAAGTATTTTCTTTAAACTTAAATATTTCTACAGATTTTTATAAGTAATCCATCATATAATCACTAAACAACAATAGCTGGGGGTTCCAAATGCACTTAAGTCTCACCTTTTAACAATGCTGTAAGTATTGCAACATCAATGTCCTGATGTTCATCTGACCCAATATGAAAAACAGTAATCTGTTCAAAACAGTAAAATAGGGAAAATAAGCTTAAAATTTATTTTCAGGTAAAGGTGATTAGCTTCAGACTTTTATGTCAGGAATTGAAATACATTTAAAAGTCACCTTATCTTCAGTGCAATTTAAGTCTATACTCTATGTAAACCTACCTTTAGTGTACACTCTGCACTGTTTCCCTAACTAGGGATCACACAAGACAGTCTTTGATAAGAAAAAGGACAGCAGAAACCCTTTACACTCTTCAACCAATCTTAACTTCTTTTTCCACTATGATTACAATTCTCTATGGGCTATAAACATCACATAGCATTCTATTTACTCCTCCAGTTCAATCTGTATTACAAGATTAACCTGTCAGCAAATATGTTTAGCTGAATTTGACAATTTTAAATGTTAGAACAGCACAATATGATTTCCAAATGAGACATCAGTATCCAAATATAGCCCGTATGTAAAGCTCTATTAAGTGTATTTGCTTTAAGCATCCAATGATAAAGGTACTTCATCAATACAGCAATAATTAAAAGACTAAAAAAAATCCAGAGGCTCTCAATAATCAAAACAAGAAAGGAAAACAACCCACATATAGAAGACATAAACACTATGAACAAAACAGAATCCTGTCAGCTGAAAGCAAACAGGCTTGGAAACATCAACAAACCTGAATTACCAGAAACATCTATAAGAATGTAGTCTCCCTTGGTGACGAGATAAAGTACCCACAAAAACTGTATTTGATTATCTTCTATAATTGGTAAGATGCACTATGTCCAGAAACAATTTTGAATGACACTTGATCATACACAACACAAATGCACATACCCTACATAAAAATTTTCTATAGCAAGATCTACTTACAAGTTCTTTTTTTTTCATGCATTCCAGCAGTGTCTGAAACAGATGAACCGCTTCACTTTGACCAAAGTTAAATGTCTTTTTGATAGTTGAAATGATTTCAGGCTCAGCACCCTCAGGAACATTCCTGAAATTGAAAATAAACATGAAAACACATTGCTATACACGAATAGTAAGAATGATGTTATACTTAACAGTTTCAAGCTTCTTACTGTTTCAGTGGCAAAACCTTGGACAGCCTTTAGAAAGAAGCATAGGTTGCTTAACCTACAACTTTCTAGTGTGACCTCCTAAAAGTAACTCAACCCCTCTCCCTTTCCTTTACATAGCCACTTCTGAGATAATCTCAACTAAAATATTTTGACACAAAACACTACACACTCACCCCTCTGAATAGGGATGGTTGGCTTGTGATTTTGCTGACTATGGACAAAGTTCTTTGGTTCAGTGCTACATTTGACCCCTATCCTCCTGGTTCTGAGGCAGTCCCTGAGACTGAGATCCAACTACATTTAAGGATTAATGCAAGTCTGACAAACAACTAGAAGACACTAAATGTTGTGGAACACAAGCACATCCTTTTTATCAGTTGAAGCTATGCTAAAAACATATAAATGTTTTCTACGCTAAACAGAAGTGTGTTAAAAGTTTTGTTTTAAGACTCTTCAGAAGGAACAGTATATGAACTCCTTCTAATCTATTTTCAGAAAAGTTGCTACTAAGCAACAGCTGACTGCATAAAAATATTTCAGTTCATTGTAGTTGAGCGATATTTTCAAGCAGTTTGGTAACTATTCTCTGGGTTATTCTTATATTTCTGGAAGGCCTGGTCTGCTCTGACTTCTTGTGAGCAAAAGTTTATTGTGTACACTTAAAAACAGTCACACTTATCATTTAAGGTACTGTGGTTCAGTTATTTAAAACCCGGATTGAAACACACAGAGCATTTAAACAGAGAGCTGGGTCTTCTAGTCACACTGGTGTAACAAAATTATCGTGCTTAAGTTACATGTTTCTCCTGATTTAGTATATAGGCACATACACCTTTCCTATCCTTATATAAGCATTGCTAAAGCAAGCATATTTTCAAGAATTTGGAGCAACTTGTACAAGGTATGCAGGAGGAGCCTAGAACTAGAAAAGAGGTCTTGGTCTTCAGCCAAAGCTATTATTGCAGCTGACCTGGAAAGCTGCATCACATGAAAGATTACTCTCTCTGCTTTAAGCTTTTATCTTTCCATAGATAAAACTCTTGCCCCAATTCATTAAGGACCGCACTCAGACCCATCTACATATAACTGACAGTTTGGCTAGCAGTACTAGGACTTACCCTCCCTCCTCCGTTTGCTTGTGAACATATGCCAGTATGTCTGCAGCTCTACCTGTTCCTTCACATACTACCACTGGCACAGGAGGACTTTCTTGTAGGAAGTCTAAAACTGTAAGTATGACGTTGGGCCCACCTTCGAATACAAGTGCTACCACAGGCACACCTTGTCCAATTCCTGTAAAGTTGTAAATAAATTTTTTTTTAAAGTTTTTTGATTAAGTCTTATGTTTTCACCATTGTCAGTATCAATGGATATGGTAAGCATAAAACAAAGTATTTTATCAGGTCTAGCAAAAGAAGTTTCAGTGCCAGAGTTGCAGGAGAGACATACTAACAGAGATTGTTACATATCCACACACAAATGTTAACTAAGTTGCCACTTTTATTTGCATACATATAACAAAGGTAGACATTATAGATACGTGTGAAGTAGTGCTGATATTAAGTGTGCAAAAATATATTAGTTTCAAAATATCATTCCCATGCTTTAAAAAAAAAAGGAAAGAAATTAGACAATGGCTAGCCACAGCTACAGCACAACTATTTTGTCATCAGCCATCTGCACTGACTGCTTTTTCAGCTCTGACCAAAGCTTCAGTTGAAATTTGCAAAACAATCATTCACACTTGAAACATATACAGAAGATTAATTTTTGTGTTTTCTGTTTTAAATAAATTTCTGTTTTAAATAAAATTAAGTTTTGTGTTTTAAATAAAAGTTTGATGCAAGTACCTTGTTCATTAAAGCATAGTAACACTCAGCCCAGAATTACTTACTTGCATGTATCCGTTGCAAATTAATAGTTTTTTCCAGTTCTCTCCGCAATTTAACTTCTGCTCCATACTTCCCAACTGTTCCATCATCCACCAGAATGAAATGGGAATGGAGATTATTTAGGACATTTAGTTTACTCAATGGGTTTAACAAGGTTTGATATGGAGCAACCACCTAAGTATAAGCACACAAGAATGTATTTGACTCGTAGAAATTCAAATTTGTCTCTGTGAAACTTAAATATTTTTCTAGACACAACATGCAAGCAACGTCTAGTGCATTTGCATTTTGCAACATGTTTACGCTAATGATCTTGCATAAGTCACATATGTCAATGCATCTTCATGGTAAAGCAAATACTTCAATGATGCAAAGCAAGTGAAAAAACATGCTTGAGCAGATTTGTCAAAATAAAGTAGGTAAATAATTATTTCAGTTAGATTATTTATCCTTACATCTCTTCCAACAAGGTCATTTCTGTTTTCAATCACTCCCCATGGAGCAATCCCAATAGTGCAAATCTTTCGAGATGATCTGGAAGCATGTTCTCTTAGAGCATCACCAACATGTTTTGCAACACCTGTTTGTGCACACAAAAGATGTACTGAATGCCACATCTTATTAAGAAATACCACTGTTTTATTAGTTAATCGGGCCTGTAAAGATCTGGGAACTTATTTTACACAGAAATCATAATCTGAGTTGGAAGGGACCCATAAGGATCAAGTCCAACTCCTGGCTCCACACAGGACCACCCAAAAATCAAACCGTATGTCTGAGAGTGCTGTCCAAATGCATCTTGAGCTCTGGCAGGCACCCATACTACAACTATCAGAATGGGACAAAGTACTGTGTACTAGTAATTTGACAAAACAAATATTAGCCTAGTAAGAACTAAAGAGTCTCCAGTACCATACTATGCTTATGTTAATTGCATCAAGTTTTCTTTCTTGCAGGTTCAAAAACTGAAACAAACAGACCCAAGTCAACACCACCACCTTCATGTTTTTTCTCCTTGCAGGACAACACAGCAATGCACTTCCAACTACACGTGTTCAAAATGAATTGTTTTAATTTCATTTGACCAAACTACATTTACTTTAAGATGTAGCTATTTATTCACTAAATCTTCTGCCTTTTATAAACCATAATCTAGTTAACTATGCACATTCATTGGTACTTTACCTGTGTTCACTCCTCCAGTTATAATCCAGGCTCCTGTTGTTACTGCAGCTTTAATAAGACCCTTGCCAAGCAACTGTTTGATGCGTGGGTGAAGTTCAAATTTCTGCATGCCCCCATGTACAGATATAACAAGCTTTGGCAACTCCATCTGCCATTCTTTAAGCATAAGTTGCAGAATAGCTTCAGGCTTAGTGTCATATGACAACCGCACATACTGCAGACACAAGAAGAGAGATAAAAGATTCTTAAAAGAAATAATCACAGAATCAATGAGGGGATAAAAAAAAAGAACCACAATGTATTTCAGGATATATTCTCCTATTCCTGGCTATGGAAAATGCAATTATTTTTCCTAAAACATGGCAGAGATGATCTAATCTAGCGCACCAGGCTGTCCTTGGGGGGATCAGCTTCGTCATTAAAGTGCTTGATTTTGGCTATAGGAACTACACTGAATCAAAACTCATTGCAGGCTAAAACCATGTGACCATTAAGCAATTTCTACCACAACTAGAAACCCTTCACAAAATGGTTGTGGAGCATACGTCAGAATTTCCAGTTCTCCAGCCTTTCCCGTGCACGTGCATTTGTGAATTAAGTGTTCTTTTCCAGAATTTCAATCTACAGGCATAATTGTTTTCAACCAGCCGCTCCCCCCAGAAACTTGGTTGTTCTGATTGGTCTGATTATGCTTTAATCATCTTGAACAGATCTTGTAAAAAAGCATATTCTACATCCGTCCATAATTGCAAATGATTTTTCAGAGTTTGAGAATTAAGAATAGAAGGATAAGATAGCAGGTGTTATTTAACAGATCCTATAAAAATTTAACAGTAATGAGTAAGCAGCAGCACTGATGAGTAAGCTGTATTTTAACAATGTCTGAAACAATAACGCTGAATCCTTAATGGAATGTTTTGCTGAAGGGATTAGGAATTCTTATCACCATTTGCAATATAAAGGTAAACTGTACATGAATGCAACTAGTTCTGATAGATGTAAGCAATTTTTGTTATGAAAAAGAAATTTAAAAAGGAAATTAGACAGAATTCAGACCACAATAAAATTATTATGATAATAGAGGGAACTGGTTTGTCACAATGCAAGTGTGATCACAATTTCATCCTTCAGGCTTCAATTTCAAAAACTAAATGAAGGATCCACCATCTGTATCAACATGTTTAAAGTAAGAAGTCCTAGTTTAGAAGTAAGCATCATACATACCTTAGCCCTGTAAGAATGAGAGCCACCTTGAAAGTTGATGACACCATAAGCATCAGTAGAGGTCTGTTCTGTATGTTTTTCCACTGACCATTCTTCTACTTCCTGATTATAGTTTTCACCTAGCTTCACATCAGAGTATTTCATAGCAAGACTTGCGGTAAAACAAGCATGTTGTCTGACCAAGCGGCCACAACAGCACCTGCACCCAAACATATAATTTAGAATACTTGAATAAATACTTCATTAGAAAATGAGAACACATCTTTTATCTAGAACAGAGACCAGTTAGTTTTCAAAAGCAAAGATTCTAAATATATAAACCTCTTTTCTAGAGCAAGCTTATCACCACAAGTATGTAGCCTTGTTACCATAAATATTTAAGACAAGAATTAATTACAATAATATACATAATCATTATGCAAAATGTTGAAGCTCACTGAGATACCAAGTTGGAGGCCAAAAGAACTAGAATTAGTCAGGACACTAAAAACTGAAATTGATTACTTTAGCCAAGTAATTTATATAACTTCTATAAACCGATGATCTATGTAATGCAGGCAGCTCTTCACTTAGTTATATTTGTTTTATATCTAACCTTTCACTGACTTGTCATCTGCAATACTGATCAAGAATTTTAAAAATGTTATTATGAAAGTGATTATTGAATGGAAAAAGAGTATTCATAAATATTGTAATTAAAAGAACTCTTACCTGACAAGTTGCTGACAAATCTGACATCCTGGAAGGCATCTATAAGAAATATTTAACTATATGAGTAAACTTCAGCTTAAATGTTAAGGTGGGGGGAAGGGGGAAAACAAACAAAAAATGGGAAGATTTTAAAAAAAAAAAAAAAACTCCTACCACTTCACATGATTACAAAAAGATTACTGCACTACAATAAATGGAAAATGCTGCAAAAGTTGGAATATTTTAATTACGGTAACTTGTCTATTTTATGTGACTGCTGTATATGCATCAACCAACAGTATATCAACGTGTGAAGGCTACAGTTGTGAGCCTTGAAATTGGTTTTCAGGCTTTGGATCATTAATATCGGAAGCCCCAAAATATTTCAGACTGGATTATGCAGTACTCAACCAGAAACATTTTGCCAGACACTGAGAAGTTACTTAAACTAGCATTTTCTTTGACACATTCAACTATACCTTGTTGCAGCTGTTCAAAAAATTTACCCCTCTATTACGCATCCAAGTTGGACTGCCTGGGTGGGAAGGCTATTTGATCATTTCAAATATGAAATTTTTTGCATGTACAGAGAAAGAAGTTTGAACAAACATACAATAATGTCTTAACACACATACACAAACCCACAAATCTTCATTTCTACTCTGTTCCATCTTAAACATTTCCCTTGTTTTCCAGCTAATAGTTTTATTAATATTTAAAGATAGCATAGCAGATAAAAATTTCTATCACTGTTTTCTGTAATTTTCATAAGTATTTGCCACTTACAGCCACAGTAAGAGCTGGTATGCAACAGCATAAAACTACATGTTTTATATAGGCTGCATTTGATTCTTTTATGCACAGCTCATGAACAGCAAGCAATTTGTCTAAACTGAAGGACAACGTCTGATGGGAAAGTTGTAAAGTCCCTTACATACTACAACAGGTTAACCCAAAAGGGCAAGTGTTGAAGACCATTTTGTTCCTTGGGAAATGCTCTGGGAATTTTAACAGCTTCCTAATTACTTTGTTTGCATTTGTAAATTTTCCATGTGCTATAATCATGGCTATAAATTCTAAAAGCTTCTCATATCACATGGTTTCAAGGAATGTGGTGAATTATTTACAATAACCAAAAAATTCTAAAGATTTTCCTTTGTTCTTTTTCTGCCTAAAAACAAATTCTTAGAAGTAAAATAATACCTTACTCACAAAAAAAAAAAAGTGATTTATAATTTCTTTTCATGGAAAAGACTGAAATAGAAGTTTTCCAAAGCTCAGAAGAAGGTTTCTCAACAGATCTCAAACATATGAAGCTAAAGAAAGCTGATCTGAAATCCACAAGGGCATCAGTTAACATTTTGGTTAGACATAATTGCCTTAAAATACCAATTTAGAATCTATTTTACTTTGATGTGTGACATAGATGTCATGACCTCGCCTATCAAGTTTCAGGCATTGTAGGAACTCTTAAATTATCCCTATGGCACTTGGTGAAAGTAAATGCTTACATATCTAATGTTAGAGCTATCACTGACTTGATTCCTTCCACATTTGTGACTTAGTATAAGGTAAGACAGCACCCAAGATATACAAAGTATACTTCATTTAGTCTCAATCTCCCCTCTAAAATGTATTTCCCCATTTTTCAATCTCATTTTTTTTTTCCTTACAGATCTTAAAGAATGAAAAATGATTAGAAATGACATGGAATCTTTTGATAACTGACCTATTGTTTTGTTTACCTTCCCTGGAACTGATGCTTTCTCCAACCTCTGTTTTGCAAGTAACATCATGATTCTCATTTTTCTTTATTCTACTTTCTACAAATACTTAATCCCTTCTTACTTCACTGTCAGGTCTATTTTTACATGTTACCATACATTCACACTGCTCTTTAAATTCAAGTAAAGTATCTCTCTGAGACTGACTTTCCAGAAATTTGCCACAAAAAGAAAAAAAAGAGACAAAGAAATCCATACTGTAGACACACCACAGACATCACTAGAAGGACTGGTAAGAAGAAGTAAAGAGAACAGGGGAACATCTATTGGCAATTTCTGCAATGCCAAATAAGTTCAAGAAAAAAATATCCAAGCTAAAGAAAGAGTGGCAATGCCCAGACAAAAAAGACTGAACTAAAAACAGTACTTTATACAGATGGAGTAGTTAGTCCAAATATCTATTATACAGTCTTACAGTAACAGCTTTCTTGCAGCATTTCTAGTTTACCTGTGGGGGTCTTTTGAACTTGGTATAATATACACACACTCCCTCTTGGTGAAAGTATTTTCTATCCAGGATTTCTGGGACTGGAGAAAAAAACAAAACAAAACAGTATTATAAAATACAAATCATAAAACTTTACACTGAAATATACTTTCTAAAAAAATAGGTAATAGGATGTGAGGGTTATTTTTTTGTTGTTGTTGTTTAGTATTTTCAGCTTAAACTTGAAACATATTTCAACATGAAATTAACAATACATACTTCCTCAAATGCTTACCTATTCTAATAGGTGGACCTGATTTCATTTCAGTTTGTTTAAATAACCACGTAACACTATGTTACACGATAACCTCAAGATTACATGCTAAACAATATCCATAATGCCCTATGCCTACGTCAGGTTTCAGCAATACATTGGGAAAGGAACTTGGATGGATTTTTATCGACTAAAAACAAGAAGCAGCTCTGGCATGGCAATCTGCACCTTATGTAATATTACTTTAAAATCTTATTAAGATTATATTAAGGTTTCTTCATTGCTGACACCTGTTTTACACTTACATTTTACCTTCAGAATGCTTTGAGAAATTTCATACCTGTTCTATTCTATAACGAGGAGGGAAAAAAGACTGGTGTATGTTATTCACAGGTATCTATTAGAGTTCTGTGGTAACTATGAAGAAACCAACGTTTTATTTTTTTTTTCCTGTTGTAGCACAAGATTCAGTAAAGACATACTGTTTTTCCACTCACTGCAATTTGAAGATCAATTTAAGATAACAGAGAAATTATTACAAGTAGGACTGTAGCGGCTAATTTTAAAATAGGCCCCTGGAAAATTGTTCCTCAACCATCTACCCTCTTTCAAAACCTTTCCCAGACTCAGCAGATCTTTCCCACATTACTCATTATCATTTCCCTCCAATATTTTGTTTAGTGAACTTTGACAATGAATCTGTCGAGACAGCAACAAGCTGCTGCTCCAACTGCTGCCCTAACACTGCGAGGGCCACCAGCCTCTTCCAAGGAGAACGGAAAGGTGCAGGGGTACTGATGCTTCTCAAGAGAGAAAGAGGAGGGGGAGAAGAACACGAGAGGTATAATCCCTAGGGAAAAATCCTAGGTGGGAAGAGGACTTGCACCCAACAGAATGAGAACCCACACCATATATTTTACATTTAAATTAATATTTTAGACATCTGGGATAAATAGCCATGGCTGTTATTTGCTCCTGTCCTATCTTCTTTCCTTATACAGAGGAAAGGATGCTGTTGTGACGTAGGAAAAAAGAAAAGGCTATAGAACTGCAGAACATCAAATACTACATGCAATCATGGTGTTAAAAAAGATTCCATACTTATGTGGCTTTTCTTTTTTTCCGTTCTTCTTTAATTTCTTCCTTCTTTGGAAGAGAAGATAAAGATTGAAGTGAGTGACTCTGCAGTCCTAGACACCTGTGCCTTACACGCAGCTGGGCTCAAAACAGCTTTAGCTCTTCTCTGTCTTTTATCAGAAGATTAGCAGTGTTATAAAAATAGATTTGATATATATATATCTATATCTATTTTATATGGAAAAAAATGTATATTAGGAAGGCCTAGGGTTTTTCTCCCCCTTCTCTCAGTATTTTTAAACACTATTAAGCTCTCACCTTGGCCTTTGTGATACGAATCCCAGTTCTGGAAGTTGCTTTCTGCTTTGTCAGGGGTCCCCACTGTTTATAAGTATTTCTGTACTGCATTTCTTAAAACTGAAGTCTTTGTACAGATCATTATTTTAACACTGCAATAGTTTAAACTTGCATAGGAACTCTGCAGATCCTCCAGAATATAAAGATATAGAATATAAACAATTTAATGCCAAAAGCTGGCTAAAACCACACCGTGAAGCAAGCTTTCACAGGCATAACAAGCTAGTTATTGAAATCTGAGGTATATAAACCACATGTAATTATGTCAACTGCTCCACGCAATATTATTGTTATTATTAAGTAATGATCAAAGCTGAGGACAAGGAACACTAATTCATAACGCAACACCAGTTCTCAAAATTTCAAGAAAAATACTATTTATTTTTTTTTGACCTTAAAGAATGTAGTTTCACTCTCCAAGGATTTCTGTTTATTCTTCAGCAGTGAAAGCGTCCTCAGTAGAGCACAGGTACATCTATACTACTTGCACAAAGGAGGATCTATATCATTAAAACATACTTGGAACTTTTCATCTGGTAAAACTAGATCTTCTCCAGAAGAACTCCTGTACGCTAATTAATACTTATCACTAGAGATTTTATACAGAACCTGCTAATTACAGAGTCTTGTTTTCAGCCAAGGGGCAGGGCAGGCAGAGGAAAAAACAAAAAGAACAGAGAAAGTGAGAGACGTTTCCCATAGACGGGTAAAGATCACATGAAAAAACCTGGGAGAACTGACGCGCCTTATTTACAGGGAATGTACTATCAACTATTAGCTAACACTCCTGTGATGACCGGAAGGAGAAGGAAGATGACGTGAGGACACCGCTAAGATAAGGAAGTATTTCTTAAAGGTAATTACTGCAACTAATTTGTCAGCTAAAGATTAAGTTAAAATAGGAGATCAAGTCTGTAGTCAATCGTAAGAAAAAACACACATAATTAATCTATTATAAAAAATTCCTCGCTCTTATTAAAGCTTTTTAATCCTCTCTACAGAACACAACCACACCTTTTAAACTCTGCTTATAGCAATTGGACAACTTCTGCTAATCACAGTGATGTTAGTCTGTTTTGCCGGTGTGTTTTAGAAGGGGGAACCTTCATAATGGCTACAGGTAACATGGGTCAGCTCTCATACGGGGAGCTCTGTAGCACTGCTGTTCAAGAAAAATCAAGCAGAAAAAACCCACAACCTATAAACTAGTTTGTAGGGAACTATAACCCCCACATCCCCTCAAAACATAAAGGTCAGATATCAGCAAAAAGCCTAAGTGGTATAAACCAATGCACTGCTTTTCGTCTCTTCACTTTCTTTACTTTCAACCTTGCATCTTGAAAAAAACAACTTAGCTTTCCATATTCTCTCCCACGCCTTTTCAAACCTCTCTAACTTAACAAAATTTAAGGCTACAAGAAAAACGTTAATACCATTAGTATTACTCCAGAACAACCTTCACTATCTTTTCCTACAGGCAAAAGTTACCTATGAAAGTTTTACCTGATTAAGACTTGCAGCAATCAATGTTGGCAGGATTTCATCTGCACATGAAACAAAACTTGTCTTTCACTTTTTGGAAGATATACCACAGTAACTACTCATTCTTGGCCCTGAAGTGTCTGATGACACTTTAAGCTGTAGAGGGATAAGCAAGATACCTTAACTCTGGTTGCACTGATTTCTCACTAGACAAAATTCACGGCATATTTCCACACTTCTGAAAGAACTTCAAGAAACAAAACACACGGATCTGATTCAGTAAGCTAAAAGAGATATATTAACCCTGGGGTCACGGTTAAAGGAAATACTTTAAACTACTTCCAATAAATAAGTCCTTTCAAAAGTTTTGTAAGTGCTGAAACAATTATAATTGACATTTGAAACAAAATGCGTACAAGTATTTGCTGAACTACCAACTACAGAGAACGTACCTGACTACTAGACTTCCAACTACTGGAAGGATCTGAATGCCAACATAACCCCACAGCCTTTTAAAACAGGTAATTTTCCCAGGACCTTCTTAGGCATTAGTTATTTTTGCTTCAGCAATAGCATTAGCACTCCAAAGCATCAATAATATAAATAATTTAAGTATCCCTGCCCAAGATTTGTGGAATTCTTTATGTTATTTTTAGTGAAATTCATGATGGATACTTCTAGTAAGTCTGTTTGTAGAATGAAACATTTAACACAAAGTTACCTAAAGTTCATGTTTGTTTGTTTTTATATAACAGTTTACAAATGAAAAGAAGCAAAGTACAGCATGAGATCAGGTCTCAAAAGAAAAAAAAAAAAACTACAATGCCTTATCAAGCTACTCTGAAATTCTCCAAGTTTATCCAACAAATTTGGTCTGAATTAATTTCCTGCCAAACAGAAAAGATCTATACAGATCTTAAAAAAAAAATGCAGGATTCAATGAACACAAATTTGACAGATGTAAATATACTAGTACAGCTGACAATCACAAATTTGTTCACATACAAAAGGATTCCAACTTACTCTTTCTCCCCATTTATAGTATTTCATACTGTTGAAGGATACTAAGTTATAGAACACTTGTTAAAAAAACTAAGTTTAAACTTCCCCCAAATATAGACTGTTGAACCTGCAATACTACATAACAACCTAGAAGTGCTGCTGATAATTTTTTTTTTTTTTTTTTTAATAAAGCAAAACCGCTCAATCAGGAAGCTGACCTGGATTTAAAACAAAAATCATATTACAGACTATTACTTTTGTGGAAGGCTGATAATACAGATTTCATCTACTGATCGCATAGACCTTGCTTTCAAATTGAAAAGTGATATCCACTTCTACGGCATCTCATATTCCAACTTTCAAATCTTTGCTTATACCATATTGGAGTTCAATAAATGTTCAATATTGGAGTTCAATAAATAAATAGTTTTTAAAGGAAAAGATCTCCCAACTTTATTTGTCCTTTATTTAAAAATAAGGAGACTATATATTCTTTCCCTACTGCCTCCAATTTTCCAAACGGTTGAGGTTTCTATTTGGGCAAGAAACAATAATGGAAAGTCTCAGCAAGTCTGAAAACAAGAAAATACAACAGAAAGCCTCTGTAGCATGAATACTCATGCTAGCGCTGCCACAGAGCAGTCCTATCAGTCTAGGCATCTTACAACCAAGAAAATAAATTTTAAAACATCTACATAAAGACATTTTGTACTCAAGAATGTCCCTTAGCTTGTCTATTCAAGGAAACATCCACAAATAAGTTACTATTTTTTATGTAACTACATATACTGCACACACACTCTACGATTTACAAGAGAATCTCTTATCTAAGAAACCCACTCCATTGGTCAAACGTGGTGTGTCATGGGACTGAACTGTGATCCCTGCCCAGCTAACACCTCCTGGAGCACGCAGCTCCTGTAGCTACAGCTGAAAGGCAGAAATTCCATACAAACCTTTGTCTTATCGCTTTTGTACTCCATGGTTGAATAAAAATAAAGAAAGCCAAACAACTAGGACAACCATGGTTTCAAATTAAGTTAATGCATATCAAATAGTTTAGAATTCATAAAACTTCTTGTGGGAAGAAGTGATGCAAACAAAATCTGTGCTTTATGTCACTGCAAAGATTTCCAGCAGGGGCTTCCAGCCCTTACAGCAACGAGAAGAGCGCCAGACCTGTTCTCACCACAGGTTAACTGAACAATACTGAAAACGCGCGGTCCAGGATAAGCCAGGAACAAAGCCCGCATACGGGGTGGAGATATCGGAAAGGCAGTTATGCATACATATCCCAAAGAAAATATCTAACGTTTTGTACTGAAAAATCCTAAGAGAGTACAACTCATTTCCTCAAGGAAATGTTTAACCGCTTGCAGCAAGTCTTCAGAACTCCTTTAGCTAACATTCAGCGCATAAGTAGATGGGAGGAGAAAAGAAAAAGATAGGCAATTTGATGCTATGTATTTGCTAGCATTCATTTTAAACTCTTGGCTCCAGCAAACCAGACATTTAATTCACTTGCTTTCCTTGCAATTTAAAATTATATACCTCTATAATTACTGTTTGCTTTGTTTTGCCTTTTTTTAAAGGAGGGGGGAAGAATACAAAACATTTAGTGAGCTAGCATTAAAAACTATATATAAAGACTACTGAAGAATAACAGCACTTCCTCTCCACAGAATATGCAATACATGCAAAAAGGCTTCAAAATTTGTTCTTGAATCAATTATTAGAATATCACTAAGTCTTACCAATTGTTCTAGTAACTGGGGAATATGTGCAGTACCAGAAAAATAATATGCCTAAATACCATCATAATGCCAAATCATATTTATACAGAGTGCTTTGATATATCCCCATGGAAAATGGAATACGAAATGTCACCCTAAACAATGAGGGTGAATGTATTAACCTAAAACTGTTGTTTAATGCTGTAGAAATGATTTTTTTTGCAAGGGTATTTTACCTGAGTCCAGGGTTATTTTATTATTACTTTGAAACAACTAGTAGCCGCATCTACAAGAAAAAGTTGTTTCATTTATTTTCCCCCACACACACACATGCTGGGACACCTTCTGCCAGCGAACCTGAATGGCCCAGACACAGACAGATCCCACTGCACACACTGCGTCTCGGCTGTGTTGAAGATCCTGTTCTGAGCAGCACAGTTCACCTGGCTGAACTCCACTCCTAAGAAACTGAACAGCTGTAGTTTTCTAGGTCGAAATGTTTCTCCAGGGAAGATATCACTAGAGTCCTGAAAATACTATGCTCAACAGAAAAAACAAAAAACAAAAACACACACCATTTTTACTTTAAAAAAATTGTTGAGGAAGCAAGGAGGGAAAAGGGTACTCAAAGAACATCATCTGCCGATTCTACTGCACAGCACGTTCAGAAACAGACCTCAACTGAGCCAGCAAGCACAGATAGGAATCTTCGTATCAATGGCTCCCTTAGTGCTGAAAACAGATCTTCAACAATCCTATTCTTTATTAAACAGCTCAGGAGATTTGCTCTGAACAGTTTTCACAGCAATCCAGGTCTCTAACAGAGTGGCTATTGTTTTGTCAAGTTCTTCTCTGACGTAACACGGTCACCGCTTAACTCACCAAATCCGTCTGCAGTTTTGGATGCAAAGAATACTTTGTCAAAAAGGATTTTTACAGCACTCCCTCAAACTTGATGAAAATGATTCCAATGTACTATTTAGAAAACGGGCAGCTCCTGTGGGAGCTTCTCCACCAAGCAATCACACAGCATAAAATAGAGTTGGTTATACTTGGTAGACTCATTCAAGTCAGGCAACCATAAGTTCATCTACAGAATTTAACACTCTGAAGCCCTTATTTTTAATCCTGATACACCAGAATAAAACCCACAGATCTTGTATTTTTGGGACATTTTTACTAAGTTCAGACTCGATTCATTTTACCCACATTATGGGGGGAAGTTATTTTCTAACTGCAAAAGAGATCTTGCAATGGGCAACTCTGAGCAAATCCAAAGCAAAGTATCTTATACGTGGGAGGAGAAGAAGGAAGGGGCAGATGCTGTATTTGCTTTTTGTGTCCCAGCTTTAATCAACAGAAATTTGGAATTTTGTTAAGAAAACCGAAGAAGGTAAAACAGTTTCACTGTTGGAAACCGGGGTAAATAAATTGATTTCAACGCAGTTTACATTTTGAATCCTCAATACTCTCGAAATATCAAAAAAATCATTTTTTTAATTAAAAAAAAATTATCTCTACTGAAGAATCTAAAATTGGTTTTCTATGAGCTTCCATACCAAACACATTTCAATGTATTCCACAAAAAAAAATTCAAAAGCATATATCAAAGCTATCATGTAGAAGCAACAAACCAGGAATTAGCCCACTGAGTTTTCAAATGAGATAAAAGGAATTCTTCACTCCCCAAAATTTAAAACCTTCATTTCTGATGAGATTCCTGAAACAAAAGGATAGAAAGAGAGCAAGTGGTAATAAGCACACTGAAAATATAGATACAGCTTTTCGCCCAGCATTTTTAACTTTAATAGCCACTTCACTTTGTTCAAATGAGAGATTCTAAAATACACAGAGTAAAAGTACATACCTTCTTCAAAACCTATTTTTAAGGATTTCCAGTCGCTAATATAAACCAGATCCAAATGTCTTACATTTTTAAAGACACAACCTACTTTTCCTTCCTCATCTACAGCGATAAAATCGTGTACTTTGCATCATCTTCACTTCTCTCAGCACTGATTTATCTGCAGCCTATTGCTGTTCTAATCTTACTGCTTGCAGACTGCAAGCCTACACACACTCTTAAATAAGACCAGTAGGAAGGTAAAGTTAAGTCAGCCTACTTAACAACATGGCAAAGAAGTGATGCCAAGTGGGTCAAATTCATTTCTGTGAGCATCAAGGATGGCCATTCTTCCTGCAGGGCACAGTGGGCCATACCGGGCATGTCTGCTGAGATCCCTGCATTTCCTGGCTCACCAAATTTACTGCATGAGATTTACTGCTTAGCTCAGTTCATACTTCACATTTCTGGCAAGTGCTGGGCTTGCTTACCTCGCATACGTCACACAGGATGTACGAACAGGCAATCCTATGAACTCCTTTTTTTTTTTTTTTTGAAAGAGTAAGGCTTGGAGCAAGTTATCACAGGTAAAACAATCTGCATAGCCTGGATCTGTTGGCTGTCCTCCCCAAGCAACTTCCAGTCCCTTCCCCATCATGCAGGGAGTACAAATCACAGATGTGAAAAAGGAGTTAGCAGTGGTCACCTCAGGAAATATGGTGCTAGGAAAAGGTTCCTGCCACCAGCCAAGTAATTAATCCTACCTTCAATTTTCTTCTTAATTGTTCCCAGATGGGAAAAAAAAAAAAGCTCAGCTCTGTCGCTATCCATAGACAGCATACAGGCTGCAAGTTCACATCACCTAACACAAAGACACATTTCAGCTTTATTTGAGGTGCCGATTCGAAGGCGGTCCTCCCTTTCTGGTTCATGAAGTACATGAATGTCTGATTAACGCGTTTTATGCTAAAGCATGTCAGAGCTACGAAAGCAAACTGGAATGGTGTATGTTGTTGGTCTTGCTCTACAACTTCTTAGCCTGTTCTGTTGACATATCTGACATATTTTTAATGTCATATGAAGAAAGGGACTTCTCTGTCATCACAGTATGGATTTTGGTGCCTGCTGACCTGTGTAGGCTATTATTAACTCACTAGAGCAATGGAAACATCTTATCACTAAGGGATGGTTGACATAGCTGGCCTCGGACAACCCTCCGAATACCTTAAAAAAAAAAAAAAAGCAGGAAGCCTTATACTTTAAATTACTACAGATCGGTATTTCTCTGAGTAGCATAGGTGAGAGAGAAGAGGAAAAGAACATATTAGCATACATGCAAAATAGGTGACAGCATCAGATCACTGCTAGGGATGATGAAATTTCACATAACTTGCCTTTAGACACAGTTAAGGAGGAAAACCAATTTATGTTTATAATCAAAACTACCAGCATTAGGAAGGAGGCCTATCAGCAAAAATGCAAAGAACCATCTGAAACAGATCAGGAATTTTGTTTGCTTTAATGGCAAGTACTATTAAAAAAGCACTTTATATAAGTTACACAAGTTATCTCAGAGCAGAAAAATCATTAATATTAGCCTAGTATTAAAATGTAAGCATTCAACATGATGTCTGAGGGAGACAGGAATTAGTCATATGATCTCTGAACCACCTTTGCTCTCTTGGGAAGTGGAACAGATGCATTACTCATGGATAGGACCACACAGATGTGACAGGGTAGATTGTCTTAACCCCTGTTCTCTATATTGTACCTGCCTGTACATGTGTGCACACAAAATTTGCCATTATTTGCTAGCTATACTAGGGGAAGCAACCATTTCGGTCAACTCTCTATGGCAAACAGAGTTGTTAGAGATTAAAATAGAATGGAGAAAGTAGATTGATTGGGGAGAAAGAAAACAAGAATTTGCCACAGAATAGCTCACCTACTATAGAATTATGAAAACTTCACTATTCTTAAATTCAGCTCATTAACAAAGAGCTACAGGTTCAGTTACGCTTTCATTGCCTGTCAGGACAGAGCACTAGCTCTCATAACAGAGCTAGATAAGCGGGCAATTGCTCAAGAGTGCGCGCTGACTGCAGCCCTCATCTCCGGGCCTAAGCAGCGTGACAGCATTCTAGAGACATCCACGGGCCGAAACCCTTATCAGAAGATAAAGTTCCCCACTAAAACTATGTGGGTAGTTTCTGTTTATTCTAGAAAAGTGCAAACAAAAAAAATTAACTGGGTTTATTTAGGCAAATGTTAAAGCAGCTAGTTATTGCCTGAAATAATACATAATGCTCATTTAGGCACTTCAAAAATTTCCATCCTCTGCTTTTGAGAGGAACAATGAGTTGTTTGAGCTACTCGGTCTTATTTTGTTGACTTCTCACAAGGCAAGTCTTACATAAAAATCAAGCTCTCCACCACAACCTGATGCTGACTGCTGAAACACTCTTTTACACTAACTCTCCCATTAGCATTCAGCCATTTTATTATTAGTGGGTTTTAAAAGTCTCAACTACAGTTTTACATCCCTCTCCCTGGATGCCTCTTTCAAAGATCATAGCCAGAGCTGTAAAACCTACGCAATGCAATGTACTGTGTGAGAGCTTAAAATCATTCATTTTATCTTCAAGTCAATACTCAGGCTGCTAAAGTGCTCCATTTCACTGCAAAAAAACACTACACGACTTCCTATCACACAACCCTTCATATGCACATTGCAGTACTAATTAGGATATCTGTGCTTGTTTTGTAGTTCTTAAGCACAGACTTAATCTAGCTCTGGTCAACTCCAATGCAAGAAGTTTCTCTCTAATCCTGCTCTTACTGGGCTGCCTCAGCAAGCCTGAGTCCCCAAGCTAAGTACTCAAATCAAAAATACAGCTCTCTAATTGAGCACTTGTATGGACTTGAAATGCTCTGATTCACCAAGTTAGACTATGTCAACTAAAAAGCAGAATCACCTGTGGGGACAAAAACCCCTTTTTGCTCCAGTAGGGAAAACTAAATGCATCCCAAGAAGAAGAAGAGTTTGTAATGTAGACAGACATCCATTCCAAATGGCTGCTCACTAACTGAAAGTACACTGAAGCAATGTGGGTAGCTCCCCAGGATGTACAGTTTACTGTCTTAGCCCTGTCACTTGTTTTTTGTTAGATGCACAGTGATAAAGTTATCCTCTACTTGAGCAGATGGAAGAAACTACAGTTTTTCCAGCTCTCCCACCAAACGTTGATGCGGAATAGCAGGCTACCCAAAGAACCAAGCTACCTGCAATATAACTATGTTAAGCATTGCAAATCTAAATAATCACACTCAAATTATATATATGATTTTTAAGGTGTATTCTGAAAAGCAAGACGCCTTTCTTTTTTTCTTTTCTTTTTTTTTTTTTCAGGGGGTAGGGGGAAGGAAAATAAGTGATATTGAAAGATCACAATGCCACTTGCACTTCATTAATGTTTTCTGTTTATTTTCTTTTTTTTCTAACATACTGGCTTCCAGTAAAACTCACCAATGTTGAGGGACATGTGGCACAAAGCCCTACCTATGCTGTCGCATACTACGCTGAGCTTCTTACTGGCTGACTGAGGGAAAGGAGTGAAGGCAGACTAGAGTTCTAGAAAAACAGATGCAAGAGTAAGGAAGTGGAAGTCCTGGCAACAGCAAGACCAAGATACATAGGAAAAATCCTTGTTTTAACAGATGCAATTCCTAAAATTATACAGCAAGGGCTCAGTCAGAGAGGACAAGCAGAGCAAGTCACCACTCTGCTCTCCTACCCTTTCCCCAGACACGTGCCCCTGCCCCTTCCTCACACCAGCAGTCACATACTCTCCCTTTGGAGAACTGATTTGTCTCCTAAACCAGCACAACGTTATTTCCAGTAAAACACCGAGTAGCTTTGACATCAGAAAGAGATGATTCAGATGCAAAAACTAAGGCAGGGGAAAGGACCACATGGCCATTATCACGGTGGGAACAAGGGAATTAGGACAGCCCCTTTGGCAGCGGTAAACTACTGGGCTAGCAAACAGCACGAGCTGATCTAAGCGTACTGTCAGGATAAAACAAAATAATCCCCCAAAGCACACATACTCGAGGCATCCAAGAAAAGATCACAAATCTGTCATTCAAAAAGGCTTTCTTTTTAAGAAAAGGCATCCTGGTGTTCAGGAAGGAAAGGTAGCTAAGATGGTGTTTACTTCTCGGAGAGCTGCCAACAAAGCAAGAACGTATTGCCTAAGGTCACGCGTTAGGTGAGCAGATACCCTGCGTTTGAGAATAGCTTTCATTCTCATCTGGCACTGAAGACGTTCTTTTCTTAACTCATTGTATAATTAAAACCCAACTAACTAATACATTAATTATTCACAAAAGATTTTTCTTGTCCTACATACAAGCTCTTTATATGTGTCAGAAAAACTGTGAAAAATCCAGTAATGACACCCAAGAGAATAGTCAAAAAGACTAACTTTAACTTAGCAATGTTAATTTTTCTAGGTTCTCTCTGCAAAAAGAAGCAAAGAGCTGCTCTGAATCCCCCTCAGTCTCTGCTCAGCAAGCCCAAGGAGACTCAGAGCCTCATCAGCTTCTGTGAATAATCCTCCCCCTCTCTGCAAAGTCTACCTGTATCCTGCAGATTGCCTGTATGCATGTGATCAGAAAACATTTTTCTACAAATAAAAAAAGGATTTTTCTTGAAGGCACAAGGTGTCTTGTGTATTTCCTACACCAGGAAGGAAGCCCAGCTTTTTGTACCGTGTAGTCCAGCAAGGTGCTATGATTATATTCACACCAAACACCACTTCTCATAGTCTACACAACAGCAAGCACAACCAGACAGATGCATCCAAACAACGACTCGTTTGTTAGCAGCAGAACAGTCACCTGTAACACTAGCTTGGGGCCGAAACCAGGACAAGAATGATTAGCGTTTTCTGTCCTATTTCCCTATATAACCAACCTAACAACACCACATTGTTCTATTAGTGCATAAACAATTACAAAGAATTTAGCAGTGAAGAGTCCCCAGGTTCTACACAAAGAGGTAGAAACGATGAAGAAAACTGCATGCAGACAAACTGTTTTTCCTATAGCTTGAAAACTTCAAAGGAT